>NC_141686.1:316904180-319528064 GCF_964263255.1 Lissotriton vulgaris | reverse complement strand
TTTCTTTCTTTCTTTCTTTCTCTCTCTCTTTCTTTCCCTGCACTCTGCTGGTCTGTACATTGTCTGTCTCTTCTCTCTCTCTCCTTTGACCCCTGCCTTCTTTCTTTCTTTCTTTCTTTCTTTCTTTCTCTCTCTCTTTCTTTCCTGCACTCTGCTGGTCTGTACATTGTCTGTCTCTTCACTCTCTCTCCTTTGACCCCTGCCTTCTTTCTTTCTTTCTTTCTTTCTTTCTTTCTCTCTTTCTTGCTTTCTCTTTCTTTCTTTCTTTCTTTCTCTCTTTCTTTCTCTCTTTCTTTCTTTCTTTCTTTCTTTCTTTCTTTCTTCTTTCTTTCTCTCTTTCTTTCTTTCTTTCTTTCTTTCTTTCTTTCTTTCTTTCTTTCTTTCTCTCTTTCTTGCTTTTTCTTTCTTTCTTTCTTTCTTTCTTTCTTTCTTTCTTTCTTTCTTTCTTTCTTTCTTCTTTCTTTCTTTCTTTCTTTCTTTCTTTCTTTCTTTCTTTCTGTCTTTCTTTCTTTCTTTCTTTCTTTCTTTCTTTCTTTCTTTCTTTATCTCTTTCTTTCTTTCTTTCTTGCTTTCTTTCTTTCTGTCTTTCTTTCTTTCTTTCTGTCTTTCTTTCTTTCTTTCTTTCTTTCTTTCTTTCTTTCTTTCTTTCTTTCTGTCTTTCTTTCTTTCCCTGCACTCTATCGGTGTGTATATTGTCTGTCTCTTCTCTCTCTCGTCCTTGACTCCCCTGTCTTTGCTCTCTACCCCCACAGCTGGTCTACGAGGCTGGGGTCTCCTTCCTCGCCATCATGCTGGCCTGGTCGTGCCTCGCCTGCCTCATCTTCGTCAACTGCCTGGTCAACTGGCCCAAGGAGTCCTTCCCGGCCCCGGAGGAAGTGACGTACACGTGAGTACACCAAGGACCTGAACTTAAGCAGTTCTGCTGTTCTCAGGAGATTTTGATCGTAGTTGTGGACACGCAGTCCTCCAAAGCCTTTGGAGGTCGCTGGGTAGCAGGACGGGTTGTCTTTTGGTGCAGGATCATCGAGGACTACAGACAGGCCGGTAGAGCTGGGGCCAAGTCAGTGGTATTCTGCAGTCTTCCCTGCTAGTGCGATGCTGTAGCTCTTCTTAGGTCGGCAGGAATTGAAGATCAGGGCTCCCGGGGGCACCTAAATGCTACATTTAGGGGTGTTTAAAATAGGCCTGGGCGGCAAATTCCATTCCGCGAAATTGCCCAAAATTCTGCGTTCCGTGACTTCGCGAAATTTTTTGCTTGTTCGCGTTCTCAAAATGCGTGTTCGCAATATATTTCCCCCGAGCACCCAAACACGATCGCGAACAGTAAAAAAGCATTGCGAACAAGCAATTCCGTATGTTTGCGGAATTTCTGCGTGTTCGCAGAGATTTTTCACCGTTTCGCGGAGATTTGCGTAACACGATTACGCAAATTCCGCCCACCCCTAGTTTAAAGGGAGTGCTAGGTAGGAGCCAATGGGCTACTTACCATAGGTCGCGCCTATGGCTTTGCCAATATGTTTTAGCTATGGTGTTTCTTCACCTTTGTAGGGATGATATCATTGTGCAGAAGAAGGTAGAGTAGGACTCGTGCATGTTTTGGACGTTCTCGAGGCACACGGCTTGCTGAGGCATTACCTGCACCTGCTCTTTATGTTGCTGCTGCTTCTGAAAACAGCTCCCATGCAGAGGCAGAGCAGCCGTGACGGCACCAGAAGGTGGAAATCGCTTTGTATGAGGGGGGCGTGGCTAGCAGCCGATCATGGCGGCAGCATAAGGACGAGCTCCGCAGCTGAAGCGGCCTCTTCGACTATCCGACTCATAATCCGCCTCAATTTTCAAGCCCTACAGGAGGGTACCGGAGCCCAGGACCGGGCAGAGCAAGTAGCGAGAAGCAGCGTTCAAATCCGACGCCTGGGGACCGAGTTACATCGCGGCTGCGGTTTGACCTACTTCAATCGCTTGAACCGGGACCTTCCCTGATCGAGTGGCCCGGCAGGAAGTGCAGTTGATCCGGGGGACCAGGACCGGAAGTGTCCGCAAGCCGCAAAGGACGGCCGAAGACACAAAAGTCACGCAGCCAGACTGGGCGCCGCCTGCGGTCCAAGGAAGTGTGACTGCAATATAACACTGTAACCGGTACCCCCAGCCCTGCTTGAAGTCGGACCGGCGGCCGCAGGCGGGAGGGAGCCTAGGGAGGTGAAGGGCAGCCACCATTTTCTAGGCCAAGGAGGTCACTGCGCACTTATTGACGGTTGGCACACTTCGCCCTGCGGAACACCCTACCGGTGCCCGATTGATGGGCCTGAGCACAGCAAAAGACTTCACCCGGTTCAGGAGCCCAATACGGTCCCCCGGAGGACCGGGGAGAGACAGCTAGTTGATATCGGCGGACACTTGAGAGGCGCCCTGGCCGGGCTCACGCGTGGACGAAAGCACTAGCATTCTGTGGCCGAAGTGGGTGAGCCACTCCAGACAAACTGGAGCGGAGAGGCCCGAAAAGCACGAAATCTAAAGGCATGGCAGGGAAAGGACCCAAGGGCGGCGCCACACAGACCCGCATTGAACGATATACGTCCGACAAACCAGCTACCTCCCCAGTGACGGGGAAGGATACGGGGGGGCAAAACTGCAGATACCCCGAGAGGAAAGAAGGCAACGTTGGAAGATGTGATGCATGCACTGGCTCAGCTACAGACGACGGTGGGTTCGATCTCCACGGATGTCACTTTGCTAAGAGCTGACCTCCACAAAATGTCGGAGAAGGTCAAAGACATGGAGGTGGTCACAAAATCCCTAGTGGAGGATGTCTCCGAACTTCAACAGGCAATGGGGAAGATGGAGCAGGACAATAAACTGCTGCGTGAGAAGCTTGACGAGCAGGAAGGGCGTTCTAGGCGGAACAACATCCGCATTATTGGGGTGCTGGAGTCGGAAGGCATAAGAGCCATGGACTTGTTTGTGGAGAGCTTAATCACGGACGAACTTAAACCGAAAGGCTTGTCCACCTTTTTCTCCGTGGAAAGGGCCCACCACGTGCCGGGAGGTCAACCGAAGCCGGGGGCGGCTCCGCGGCCCATAATAGCCCGCCTGTTCAATTTCCGCGACCGAGACGCCATCTTACAGGCGGCCAGGACATCCCCTCCTATTAAACTCCAGAACTCCACCGTTGCCTTCTTCCCCGACTATACGGTGGACGTCGCACGCAGGCGAAGAACCTTCTTTGAGGTTAAAAAGGAACTGAGAACACGAGAACTACCATACTCCATGCTCTTCCCTGCGAGGCTTAGGGTAGTGGCAGAAAACAAAACTAGGTTCTTTGACAACCCAGAGGCGGTGCAGGACTGGCTGGAGGGGTGGAGACCGGGACACCACCCGCGACGAACCAACCGACCCCCAAAGGGCCGAACTGCGGGAAAACATCCGGACTCCCAGGCGTCGGGAGGGGGCCCAGAGAGCAGTGCGTCCTTGGGAGCAGATGGCGGCCAAGAAGAAAATGAGGAACAGTAATCTCCAGACTTCTATGTTTCATTAGACTTATAGCGCTGTACACGCACTTCCCGCCATTGGACACTGGGTGATGGACCTCCGAGGGTGTGAATGAGAGACCGCCGGCAGCGGAGAGTCCCTCACCCCAACGCGCAAGTACACTGTTTTGGGGTTGGGGTATGCACCCTGCTCAGTTGGGGGGGTGGGCAGTTTGGAGTCCGTGTAGCAGGGGGGCAGGGAGGGGGGTGGGTAGGGACACAAGAATGGTTAAAGTTTGGGACCACTTGGTCCTGCGAGTTCTGGTTTTGCACACACACATGTTCATTGGTATGACTCAGCAATTGGGAAGCATCGTATGTCACGGGGACAGCCAGATGGCGGGAGGTTGGGAGGAGTCACATCTGCCTTACACTCGTCTCCGCACACCACCTCACTCATGGCGAGAAGGCCTCGCGATCTATAGTGATCCCTCCGTTACAATGGAGAGGGACTGTATCCAACGGGCTCCTCCGGACCCGCCCACCAGCTCTTCCTATGGCCAGGATAGATAACCACACCACACCAGCCCCGTTGCGGATCAAGTCATGGAACGTTAGGGGCCTGGGCGACAAGATCAAGAGGGGCCTGGTACTGCAAGGCATTAAGAGACAGGGACCCACCCTAGTTCTTTTACAGGAGACACACTTGTTGGGGGCGGCCACACGGGCTCTGGATAGGAGGGGATACCGTATGATAGCACACGCTGAATTTACCTCAGGGTCACGTGGCACAGGTAGATTGCTAAGAAAATCCTCCCAAGACATAGTGAAATCCACTAAAATAGATGATCAAGGCCGCTTTGCGGCAGTACATGGCCAGTGGGAGGGTAAACTGCTAAATGTGGTCTCCGTTTATATCCCGCCGGCGTTACAATCAGTAGCTCTGCCGGACCTCGGCAAATTCCTGCTGGAACTCCCTGAAGGGGATTTGCTTGTAGGTGGAGACTTTAACATGACACTCACGGACACCCTCGATCGATTCCCCACACGCACACAAGCAGATGGCCCTAGCAAGCTACAGAACTTTCTGGAAGCACAGGGTTTGGTGGATGTATGGCGTACACTGCACCCAGATCAGCAACAGTACTCCTACTACTCAGCGACTCACAATAGTCTTTCAAGGATAGATTACTTTTTCACACTGGGTAACGGTCTCCTCAACATTAGCGAGGCAAAGATACAGCAGAGAGGCATCTCGGATCACTCACCGGTCACTCTGACCGTAGCTAGCACAGGCACCAAACGCAGGAGGGTGTATCCGATCTTTCCGGGGTATCTCAAAGCCCCACAGATTAGTAAAGACCTGAAGAAAGTGACCCGGCTCTATTTTGAGGAGAACCAGTCATCGGTGGACTCCCCTTCAATACTGTGGGAAGCCTACAAAACGGTGTTCAGGGGTCAGGCTATTGCAGAGATAACAAATCACAAGAAAACACACAGGAAGGAAGCATTGGAATTGGAGTTGGGCCTTGAGAGGGCCAACACTGCCCATATGGCAGACCCATCGGAAGACACACTTCATGACCTACAGATACACCAGCGCCGCCTCACCGACCACTTGAGACGTGTGACAGTGGCGGACATTGCCGCGACTAAACACAGGGTCTATGACATAGGGGATAAAGCTAGTAAACTCCTGGCATGGTTAGACAAGAAACAAGGGGGGGGGGTAGGAATATACTACAAATTACGGACTCTTGTGGCACTGTCCACACCCAACCGGAGGACATAGTAGAAGCCCTGTCTGATCACTTCCATGACGTATACACTCCAACGATAGTGGTGACGGAAGATGAGGCCTGGGACGCCCTCGAATGGGCGCCTCTGCCAAAACTGACGGAAGAGGCGGCGAAGGATATTGACGCCCCCTTAACAATTGACGAAATTCAATCGGCCATTAACTCCCTCCACTCGGGTAAAGCTCTGGGCCCCAACGGGGTGCCCATTGAGTGGTTTAAAACAATGCCTGAATCCCTAAGTACGCCCCTTCTTCAGATGTATGAGGAGAGTAGGTTGAAGGGAACATTGCCCCCAGATCAACGGATGGCGACTATCGTTGCTATCCCGAAACCGGGTAAACCGCCCAGTGACTGTAAATCATATAGGCCTATTTCCCTCCTGAACCCGGAGGCCAAAATAATAGCAAAAGTACTGGCAAACAGACTTATGCCGTGCTTAAGTCAGCTGATTCACCCGGACCAGTCCGGCTTCATGCCGCATAGAAGCACGGCCCTGAACCTTCGCAGGGTACACGGAGTTGTGGCAAGACTCTCAATGTTAAAAGAACCGGCAGCGATACTATCACTAGACGCCAAGATGGCGTTCGATTTGGTGGAGTGGAACTACCTCTTCGCGGTGCTCACCCGTATGGGCTTTGGTCCAGTCTTTATTTCCTGGATAAGGATGCTTTATAAGGATCCCATGGCCAGGGTAGTAGCGAATGGCCACATATCTCGGGCCATACGTTTAGGACGTGGTACGCGACAGGGATGCCCACTCTCGCCCCTCCTTTTTGCTCTGGTTCTGGAACCTCTGGCAGTCACTATCCGTACTACGCAGCTACTGAAGGGGATACAATGGGGTCCACAGTGGGAAGACAGAGTGCCCCTTTACGCGGACGATATGTTAATCTACCTCACTGACCTAGAACACAGCCTTCCCAACCTCCTAGCAATCTGTAACTCACATGGGCGAGTATCAGGTTATACCATCAATTGGGCGAAGTCGATACTTTTTGAGCTCAAGGGGCCTCTCCCGCCACTGCCAGACTCCTGTCCGCTGGAGATAGCTCCCTCTTCTTTTAAATATCTGGGAATCCACATCACTCGAGATGAAACAGAGTTCGCACGGCTCAACTTGCAGCCTCCCTTGCTCCGGCTCCGTAACGATGTGCAACACTGGAAAGAACTCCCACTGACATTGCTGGGCAGGGCAGCATTATTTAAAATGATGGCCCTGCGGCGCTTTTTGTACGTCCTTGAAAACGCCCCACGCTTGATACCAGCCAGCTTCATACAGAGGGTAACAGCACAGATCACGAGTCTGCTCTGGGGGAACCAGCCAGCTCGGATCTCGCACACAAAGCTAAATAGGAGCTGGTATGATGGAGGCATTGCACTGCCTAATATGCAATTATATTATTGGGCGGCCCAACTCAAGATCCTTAATCAGTGGGCGCACGCCCCGCAGGATGATCCAGCATTCAAAGCGGACAGGATACAACTGGGTACAAATAGTTTACTGGCACCACTATATCATCGGGGCACTGCGGCAAAACTCATAGGGCCCACTAAACACACCGTTCAACTGTGGTACAAGGCACAAGCGAAGTTACACTGGGATGGGACCATCACAAAGCTCACGCCTCTGTGGGACACCAAGGCACTGGGTCATCTACGACGCACTAAGGGCTTCACTCAGTGGGACAACATTGGGATATCGACCGTGGGAGACATGTGGACTAGGGAGGGAGTGGTTTCGTTCGCGACGCTTCAAGAACAGTACGAATTGGGGGATAGCGAGCTGTATAGATACATACAGATTAGACACGCCCTACAGGCAGTAATCCCACCAGACACGTCTCCACCAGAATCCTCCCCACTAGAGGACCGTCTGCTCACAGATTTCATGCAGGAAGGCGCAACCTCATTAACATATCGTAAGCTAATCAACAATTTACCTGACCCGCTGGAGAAGCTAAAAGACAAATGGGTGACCGACGTCGGAGACCTAGACGAGTCCGACTGGAACGCAGCCATGGCGTCTCCACGTGAGGCGGGTATATCATCTAAATTCCGTTTGGTACAGTTTAAAATCTTACATAGGATTTACTACACCCGAACAACGCTACACAAACTGCAGAGAGCAGACCATCCGTATTGTCTCAGAGGCTGCGGGGAGGAGGGCACGTTCATACACACGCTTTGGGAATGCCCACGTATTGTTAGTTATTGGCAGCGGATTTTACGCACCATTGCACAGACACTTCATACCTCACTCAACTGGACCCGAGGGTATGTTTACTAAATGTGTGGGGGCCTACAGATCTCACTTTCTATGAAAGGGTGTGGACTACGATAGGACTTATCACAGCCAAACGAGATATCGCACAGAAATGGGGAACAGCGGATCTCCCCACACTGGCACAGTGGATCAGGAACATGGATATGCTTATGTTAACAGAAAGGGCAGTCTACAAACTAAGAGATAACCCGCGCAAATGGAATTGGTTTGGCAACCGTGGAACTCCTATAGGGGGGATATTTGTGAGCCATTGACGGAAGAGGATCTTGAAGGTTCTGACGAAGAGGAAGACACTGAATAGGGGCCGAGGCCAACGGTGGGCTATCTACATGGAGGGGACGGGGCTGGTCACGTAACGGTGGGATTTGTCGGGGGGGTGTGCGGGCGGGATGTGATCTTGGAAGAATTGCACAATTGGTCCCCCACAGGACAACTTCGATGCTAGATAACACGCTAAGAGTAACTTGTTGTCGTACTGGTTCATGTGTGCAGTTTCTTTTAGTTTACGTTTAAAATGAAAACAAAAAACACAAAAAGCAAATTGTATTTTCATTGTAAATTACATTTGTTCCACATAATTGATCATCTTGATAATTGATACGATCTCTACAACCGAACAGGATTTAAGGTCTCTGCTCTGATTATCTCTACCCCATACTGCAAGCCGGCCTCAGGGTTGTAGGCGGTGATGATAATGCTATATGACTTTGCAATAAAAAAAAAAAATTTTTTAAAAATCGCTTTGTATAAAGCTGAAAAAAAAGCAGTGGGAGAATCAATATACAGCAGAAAGAAGTCTCGACCTCGGAAAAGTAGTGGGGGCGAGCAAGTAGGAGGGGTGAGATGGTGTTGGGCTTGGCACGGGAGATCCGGGAGATTGGGGAGATGAGTCATGGGCAAGCTGACAAAAAAAAGAATGTTACCTTGTGCAATGAAACCGGTGTTTATGTAAAGCAGTCGATGAAAGGGCTCAATGACTTTCCTGGATAGTGCGGAGTATTAGCCAATGGCGGCTGCACGCCTTTCTGTGCAAAATGTGCGCCTGTGCACTCCAGGCGTGCGTCCGCCATTGGCTAGTACTTCAGTAAAAACAAAAGATGGCAGACGCTATAGTTAAAGCCGACCGGCTTGGCAAAGTAAATAAAGAAAGGAGCGCTGCCGCGCTGGCTACGTAAATATAGAAAGGAGTGCAGAGGCTACAGTCAAAGCGTACCATGCTGGCAACGTAAATAAAGAAAGGAGTGCGTCCATTATAGTCAAAGCGGACCGCGCTGGAAAAGTAAATAAAGAAAGGAGCGTAACTGCTATAGTTAAAGCGGACCACGCTGCCCAAAAAATTAAATGGCGAGGAAAAGGTGCAAGCTGGTTTTCTTGTAAATATGACGCAGCTGCCATTAGTAAACAAGCTGTTTTTGTAAATATGATACGCCCGCCATTACTAAAATCTATGAAAGCGGGTCCTGTGCTGCATTACAGGAAAGCATATCGTGGGTGGAATAGGAGAAATCATTCATGAAAACAGTGCTCATGGACTAAATATGGGCAAGCAAAGAAAAACCAACGGGGATGATGGACGGAGTGTTGAACATTGCAAGCACTCACCCCCAGTCAACTGATCAGAGTTGAATCAATCATCATTCTTTAGCTAACTCCGCCACCCCAGTTCAGACATGGCCATGTGCAAATCAGTCTGACCCTGTGCCTCATGGGAACAGTCCAGCCCGAACTGCCAAGCCATGTCTTCCCTGGACCGGAAACAAGCCTCCTGGGACCGCTTTCTGGCTAATCAGCCATCATCAGCCCGGCTTGCTTGAATCCAGTGGCAAAGTGAGCAAGGGACCCACGTCTGGGCATACCATGCCAACTTAGGGCGAACAAAGCAAAACCAAAGAGGATGATGGACGAAGTGTTAAACATTGCAAGCACTCACCCCCAGTCAACTGATCAGGGTTTAATCCATCATCATTCTTTAGCTCACTCCGCCACCCCAGTTCAGACATGGCCATATGCAAATCATTGCATCGTCAGTTGACTGTGCATACCGATGACAGCACTTCTGTTCTTTTTGGGGTATTCTTGTGATAGGCTTGGGGTGGGGGAGGAGTCCTTTGCACTATTGCTGCTGCAAAGCACTGGCTAATCAATAATCCTTCAAGTATCACAAAATCAAAATGTAATCCCACAAGGTTCTGAACGCGTATCCAGCAGTGTGTGAGGTTGACAGCGTACTCGCTTCAGATCTCTTGTGGCTCACATCGGCCTTCGTGCTAATATTTCTCCACACAAATCGGCACAAAATGTATTTAATAAAGGAACACACGTCGGATTATATAACTTTAAGTTGTTACTCCTCTATATTTACCTTGTGGAATTACATTTTGATTTTGTTATTCTGGAAGGATTATTGACCAGCTGGGTCGGAATTATAACGGCAGTAAGGTGTGTTGAAATCCTTATCCAGAATATTACAGCCCTGAAGAAGTCGAGGGCAAATCCCTAACGATGAAACACGTGTTGCTGAACTATGTGTTGATTTTCTTGAAGAAAGACAAAGAAAAGAGCAGAAGAGATATGACTTGCCTCCCTCTACTTACCTACTTTTGATGAACATTCATTGAACACGGAAGCTGGTGCATAGGACTTGACATTATCTACATTTAGGGACCGCCCACTATTGTTCTGTACAGGTTTCCACCAGCCAACCAGAAGGGTCTAGCCACAGAGTCTCGCCCTGATTGGGTGATGGCAGCCAATCAGAGTTGCAAAGGATCCTGCTGTTCCTGGCTGTCAGTCATTGGCAGATGGTGGCCCAGTTGCCAGCAGCCCTGAATCCGCCCACTACGCCTGGACTAGGGTAGGTGGGCCGGGCGTCTCACGCTGTTGGTGGGTCACTGGACTTGTAGTAGGGGGAAGTAGAACCCTGAAGAAGCAGATTCATGCCGGGATCGGATTTTACTTACCATAAAATAAAAAAATACCCTCCCATCCCTTGAGTCCAATGTACGTAGGAGGGAGGTTGGCTTAATTTAAGAATTAACTGCGGGTTAAAATGTTGACCCAATCAAAGAGTAGAGTTGTAGAGCGCTTCTTGTCACCCGTAAGGGTATCCAGGTGCACAAAGTGTTGGTTGGGGAATATTTTTGCAGGGTTGAGATGTTAGAAGTCTGTATTTTAGAGTTTATGATTTTGCCTGAGGTATGTTTGCCATCTCTGTGTTTTCACAAGGGACCGGAATCCTATTGTGCCGCATTGCAACAGTACACAACCCTTCCTCACGTAGACACTTAAACAAACACCTGCTGATCTTGGCATTCATCCTGGGTAAACTGAACCCTCAACCCAGGCGGGGCCGCCCCCACACCCGTCCGCCAACCAGGGCACCCAGACCAGCCTAGTACTTACTGTTCCCAGGGAAAAGAGATGGCACACTTCCCAAAGGCAGTGTAACTGGTGACTGCGCCACCACCCCCACCCCCTCAAGTGGACAAGTCCAGTCCCTGGAAACCATGGGCCGGCTGGGTCTTGCGATCCACCGCTGCCCTGCGCAGCACAAGGCTTTTTCCTGTCATTAATAATGTTGTCAATAGCCACAGCGTCTTATGCATAGCACCCATGCGTCACATTGGGAGTGTGCACCTGCTTTGTGCACCCCCAGGGCATTAGGGTACTACAGAAGGGGTCACAGATGCTGTGGCTACATGTGCACCAGTGCTATCTTGAGAACACTTTCCCTCATTTGCATAGGGGCGTGGCATCCCATGAGGGCAGTTCTCTTGTTGGGGAAAGCGGTCCTATGGAGCCCCAGATATGCCTCTGTAAGTGGGTACAGTGAGTGAAGAGGGGGTAGGAGTGGTGTCTGGATGGTCTAGGAGTGCTTTCTGTGTGTAGTAGCTGTGTGCGTGGGTGGGGCAGGAGCTCTGTAGGGGTGGTGTAGGAGCTCTGGTCTGTGTGTTGTGGTCTACGAGGGCTAGATGTGTGGCGGTGTAGTAGCTGTGTCTGTGTGGGTGGTGTAGGAGCTCTGTAGGGGTGGTGTAGGAACGCTGGCCTGTGAGTCGTGGTCTACGAGGGCTAGATGTGTGGCTTGTAGTAGCTGTGTCTGTGTGGGTGGTGTAGGAGCTTTGTAGGGGTGGTGTAGGAGTGCTGGCCTGTACATGGTGGTCTACGAGGGCTAGATGTGTGGCGGTGTAGTAGCTGTGTCTGTGTGGGTGGTATAGGAACCCTGGCTGTGGCTCACAATGTATATGTCCAATTTGTATAGTTGACCTTTGCCCTTTCCTTTGCCTTGGTCAATGCAGGAAGAAGATTAAGTTGAGCGGGCTGGCCCTGGATCACAAAGTGACCGGCGACAGGTTTTATACCCACGTGGCCACCGTGGGTCAAAGGCTGAGCCAGAAGGGGGAGCATGAGAAGAACGTGTTCTCCTCGACTGAAGAGATCCATGGAAAGGAGTCTGCGCCCCAAGAAAGTGAGTACTAACCCCCTGACCTGAACATGTGAGGGGAGAAGGGAAAGTGTCTACTGCAGGAGAGTAGGATCTGCTTCTTATAGTTACCCCCACTTTTTGCTGATGTTTCGCTGTTTTCGACTTAGACTGACTGGGATCCTGCTATTCAGGGCCCCAATCTATCTGCTTTCTCATGTAAATTGATTGCATGTACTTTAGGTACACCTCAGATTGGATTTTGGTGTACCCCCGTCAAGCCCCTTGTATATGGTATACCATGTACCCAGGGCATAGGTACCCCAGAGGGCTCCCAGGGGCTGAAGCATGTAATGACCGGAGAGGCGATTAAAAATGACACCACAAGTCTGCTACAGCAGCCTGTGTAAGGCGGTGCATGCACCTCTTACTTAGATATAGGTTCCCTATATATGTTCTAAATCACTACACATATAAACCTATCAGTCACCCCTATCGCAGGCCTTAGCAATCCTGAAGGCAGGGTGCTGGGTTTTATGTGAGAGGGTGCCCCTGTATGAGTAAGGCCCCTCTGCAGCTTTTGGAACCTATTTTCCGGGGTTGCCTGTGATGCAGCCAACCGTATATATTTAAGTGCATTATAACCACGCTGTAAATGCTAACTTTAAAGCTGCTGCTTAGAAATATGTTGATTTTGGTGTCAAACACCTTGGAATCATACCTCCCCGCCAGTTAAGTATGATTCCAAACTTCTAGAGGGACTTATGTGAAACACCGGTACACCCGGTACCAGCTTTCTTGACCTGGGCATCACAAAATGGATGCTGCCAGCCACAGACACGAGTCTGCCCTTGTGCTGCTGAGCCAAGCTCGTGCAGAGGAAGGCCTGACATTAGGTTTCCTGTCACAGGGAGGTGAGACCACCTCCCAGACAGGCTTTAGTGTATTGGGGCTGGGTGGGCGCACTCCTAGAGTACTGGGGGCACATTTGGTGTCCCTGTGCATAGTCCAGCTCAAACCGGTTGCAGGAGCCATTTGCTCCTGCTCTGGCGCAAAATTAGACAAAGGGCATGGGTGTAGCCATCCCTCTATCCTACCCCTCCCCTAGGAGGGTCCGCAGAGTTAGTGCAACCCCTTCCTTGGGTATAAAGTGGGAAACCAGAAAACAGGACTTTAGATTTTACCTGGAATAAACTCTGCAAGCAGAAACCAAGTACTTTAACGTTCTACACTTCGCTGGACGACAGAAGAATCTCTCTAGGAGTAAAGGAGTTACTCCCCTGCAGCAGCAGGCACCTAAACGCATCTGACCGGCTTGCATTGTAGGAAGGTGGATATCTGACTATGGTTGCCCCCAACTTTTTGCCTGGTGTTTTGCTGGTTTTTGACTTAGTTGGCCTGGGATCCTGCTATCCAGGACCCCAGGCTTCCTGCTCTCTCTGTAAAATGGACTCCATGTACCTAAGGTGCACTACCAATTGGTACTGGGCCACCTTATCAGTCCCTGTACAGCATACCTTAGGTATCCAGGGCATAGGTGTACCCAGGGCCTACCATGGGCTGAAGCATGTATTATGCCACCCCTGGCTGGCCATCTAAACAGACACAACTGGCTGCATGACAGCTGGGGCATGGTGGTGTAATCACCCTTTGCTTTAGATATAGTTCCCTATATCTAAACCTAAAATGGACACCCGTATTCCTATCAGTTACTCCTATGGCAGGCCTTATCAATCCTGAAGGCAGAGTGCTTGGAATTATGTGAGATGGTGCTCTGGCATGAGCTGAGCCCATTTGCAGCTTGCGGAACCAAGCCCTAATAGCTGTTCCATGATAACGCTATACCATATACTCTTAAGTGCATTATGAACCTGGCGGTCAAATGCTAACTTTGGCATAGCATTATCAAAACATGTCGAGTAAGGTGTCATACGAATTGGAATACTACCCCCTCGCCAATTCTGGCGACGGGGGTAGCATTCCACCCTTCTAGTGGGACACAACATGTATGTAACTGTGAACCCCGGTTAAAGTTAACTCGAGCCTCAGCATCACAAAATGGATGCTGCCACCACAGACACAAGTCTGACCTCCTGCTGCTGGGAGTCCTTCCAGGGAGGGAGGCTCGGACAAAGGGTTTCCTGCCTTGGGAGGTGCTAGCACCACCCAGACAGGATTTTGTGTATTAGGTAGGACAGGGCTGAAAGGAATGATACATGCCCGGGGCACACAAGGTGTCCCTGTGCATACACCGGTCTGAACCAGTTCCTGGGGCACTCCAGCCCCAGAGCTGGCGCAAGACCAGACAAAGGAAAGGGGGTGTAACCACCCCCCTTCCTGGTCCCACTCAGAGGAGGGACCTAGTCGTAGTGCAGCCCCCTTTAGCTGAATAAAGGTAGGAGCTGGTCCCATTCCAGATTAGATTAATCTTGACAACTTCCATGAAGAACTCTTGACCTTCACCCTCCTGAATATCAGAAGACTGAAGAATCTCCCCTATGGTCAGGGAGTGACCATCCTGCTCTGCAGGCACCATCAAGCTCCTGTGCGGTTTGCTGCAAGTCCTTCCTTCCTGGAACCAGACGACCCAGCTCGACGAGACCCGGACCTCCAGACTCCTCTGACCTCTACCCACATCCACAGTACAGCTGGGCCCGTGGGTGCGACGAGCAACTTGGAGACGGCCATCTTGAAGAAACCTGCACAGCGCTTCCAGCACGACCGCCGAGGGATCCTCGAGTGAGTGCACTGGGGCCTGAGAAGCCCCACACCGACGCAGCTCCTGCATCAAAGACCAGCCCCCAGCATCCACGTGATCTGCGTGGGGCCCTTTTGCCTGGTTGCTGCTTTTCCTGTTGTCTGGTCACTTGCCGGCTGGCTAGTGACCTCTGAGACGACGACCCGAAGATTTCAACACTGCTGGTCTGGCCCCCCAGACTGGCCCTTGCTTCCTTGTAAAAGAGAAGCACCCCGGACCCTCCTGGTCCGCACCAGTCGCCATCTTTGTTCCACCGCGTGGCTTGCACTTGCCAAGGCCTGTTGACCAGATCGACGATCCAACACCGCCAGCAGCAGCAGACTACGTGGGACAGCTCGTGCCTCCAGCCTGGTCGTAAAGAACAGCTCCTGGTCCGCGCAGCTACAGAGAGAAGCGTCCCTTCTTCCACCTGATCGCGGCAACAGTATCTTGTTCCCTCCTGGTTCCAGCACCGTCACCGGGTAGTGACCGAGACTCTGTCCCCTTCCCTTTCAGGACTTCTTCTTCCTAGTTCCATCCTTGGAACCACCGGACTCCTCCATCTGGCCGCCTGCCAGCAACTACTTGTTTCAGGCTTCATCAGGATCAACGCAGCAAACCCGACACCACTTGAGCCCTATGCACCCGCAGCCTGTGGGTTAGGTAACTATAGCTTCTAGGTGCTGAAGTCTGTGTTCACTATCCTAGGGTCCAGGTCCACTGTTGTTTTTCCTCCATCCAGCCGGGTTCGTCCGGAATCCGTAAGTCTTTAAACTGTAGCATCCATAGACGTTTATACGCATCTCGCGTGTGAGTTTCCACTCTGCACGTGAGTCCAGTGGGCCTCCTGCTGCTTACTTACCTAGTTTGTAGCGTAGTCCCAGCGATCCTCCAGCCTCTGGATCTTCTTACAGCACTTTCTTTCCTCGCATTCCATTGTTTCAAGTATATGGTTTGTCGTGCCCCTATGGCACTATTGTAAATCGTGCAACTTAAACGTATTTTTCCTAAGAGTTTGTCATGTGCTTAGCCCTCTGACCTCATAAAGGGTTCAGAGGTGTATGTTAGTTGGCAGTTCGGGCTGGACTGTTCCCATGAGGCACAGGGTCAGACTGATTTGCATATGGCCATGTCTGAACTGGGGTGGTGTGGAGTGCAAAAAAACGATGGATTTAGGCCCAGATCTCTGTACTGGTGTGAATGTATGACATTGTTCTGCATTCTGTCCATCAACTGTGGGTTTTACAACACAGAGCAGGCACGGAGGTGTGTAGGTTCACGGCTTACAACACAGAGCAGGCAGAGAAGGCTGGCAGCCTGGGGCTGCAGTGTGGATACTCCTGAGTGGAGCAAGGGCTGTGCAGAGTCACAATACAGAGCAGGCACGGAGGACATGTGTGGTCATGGCTGATAACACAGAGCAGGCACAGAGGAGGCGTGTGGAGTCACAACACAGAGCAGGCACGGAGGACGTGTGTGGTCATGACTGATAACACAGAGCAGGCACAGAGGAGGCGTGTGGAGTCACAACACAGAGCAGGCACGGAGGACGTGTGTGGTCATGGCTGATAACACAGAGCAGGCACAGAGGAGGCGTGTGGAGTCACAACACAGAGCAGGCACGGAGGACGTGTGTGGTCATGACTGATAACACAGAGCAGGCACAGAGGAGGCGTGTGGAGTCACAACACAGAGCAGGCACGGAGGACGTGTGTGGTCATGGCTGATAACACAGAGCAGGCACAGAGGAGGCGTGTGGAGTCACAACACAGAGCAGGCACGGAGGACGTGTGTGGTCATGACTGATAACACAGAGCAGCACAGAGGAGGCGTGTGGAGTCACAACACAGAGCAGGCACGGAGGACGTGTGTGGTCATGACTGATAACACAGAACAGGCACAGAGGAGGCTGGCAGTTCCTCTGCAATGTCCAGGAATGTTGCATCACCCGAGGCCTGCCTCGCAGAGTCCTGGCTGCCTGGGCTCTGCTGACACCTGCTGGCGACAGGAGGGTACTGCGCAGTAACCAGAGGCGAGCCCCATGGTCTGTAAATTAGGCCCTCTTCTTTTAAAAAAAAAAATGTAATAAATATAATCTTCATTCGAGTAACATCCTGACACATTGATTCTCATTCGTCAAACTCATCCGAAGTGCATCATTCTAACAAGAAGAGAAATCCATGTGAGTGCAGTTCCTAATATTAGCATTTGACTCCCATGGGTTGATGGGACACCCGGTATTTACAGCGCTTAGACAGGAAAGCAATACCGGATGAAGCGCTACATAAAAGTTATTATGTTAGCATTTGAACAATATGAATGGTAAAGTCAGCGTGTATGCTTGAGAGGCGAGCTCCCTTAACTACTCACATTGTGGTTCTTACCCTGTGGTCCGTGCACCCCTGGGGTGACTACTTTAAATGAAATATTATCAATAGATTAATAACATGTATGTAAAATAAAGAGGGAAAGCATACAACTGAAACTTTTAATATGTTCTGTAAATGTGAAGGATATTTAAATTGTAGGCTAATAATTAATTGAGTATCTTCAGATTGATTCATGGGAGCCGGGCAAGTGCATCAAACATGATATACTATGGACAATGCGAGACCTCAATTGAACCTAGAAAAGTCCCAACCTTCCTATTAAAATTATATTTAGATTTTTTTCATACATGTTTGCAAATTAATAAAATATTTTATCATTTGTGTATTTGTTTGATGAAAACACATTTCTGTATATTTTAGGTCTGACATTAGCCAAGACCTCTTGATTTTGCCAAAAATATATACAGATAATATCCTGAGCTCTAGAATGCTGTCAGTCATTGCTCTTCATCTATTGGTCTGTTTGAGTGTCATTCACAGTTGGGTTCCGCCCACCTCAGCATGCAGCATGAGGCAATGGTTCAGCCCCCTTCAGCCATTGGTTACTTTCCTTCTGAGTGACGGCACTCTGTTAAAGCAGCTGTTTGTGTTTCTTCCCCTGAACTGGGCACCTCCGGGCAGCAGTGGGTGTGGCGGGTGCTGGAGGGTCACATTTACTATTCTAACTCCAGTCCTAGAATATTTGGGGAAAGAGCAACAAATATTCCGGGCGTTTTATTTCCAAGTCCAACTCCAGTCCTGCATTATTTTTAGGTAACGTTATAAATCCCCCCCGGTATGTTTAGGAAGGGTTCAAAAGTTGTAATTCTGGGTTGCAGTAAGTGCTGCCCTGAGGGTGCGGCTAGGAGTACCGTTAAAGCACAGTGTTGTTACGCACTCAGAAATGAGTCCCTTTTGAAGTCGATCTCTGCCGGGCACAGGGGCCTGTACTGGGTTACTGTAGAAGCCCTCGTGTGCCCCCCAGCCCTCGGGGCATCCAGCGTCTCAGCTGGGTGATAGTGAGACCCCTTTAGAGCACTGCTGCGGGGGTGGAGGGTGGCAGTGCGCAGGCGCAGAGAGGACAGCATCCTCATGAGCAGGCGCTCTAATCGTGACAATCCAGCCTCCCTCCAAGGGCATTGCCAGTTAAGCATTTATTTTTAGCAGGAATGAACTGTGTATAATTTAATGTGCATCACGTGTTCGTACAACATACACATTTTGAGTTTTAATATTCACCGAAGAATAAAGCGCTTCATTAAAAGATAGCGACCACAGTGATCAATAAGCTACGAGTTCCATTCGCTGTTCAATGTGTGCAGCCCCAGGACATGCCTCTTCTTGGTGCGAGTGCATGCTTGAATGCAGCCGCTCAAGGTAGCAGCAGGAAATTTAAAACAGCTCCCACAGTGAACTCAAGCGCTGACGCCACCAAGCAAGCGTAGAAAGGGAGCTGAACCCTCCCTAGAACAGCCTCCTTGACTCTTCCATCTATGCATGTATCCATTCATTCATTTACCCTTCCGTCCACCTACTGATATCCGCTATTTCATCTTTACATTCTGTCATCCAGCTGCTATAGCGGGGGTTCACGACGCCCTCTTCCAAGCGCCTCTCTGCACTGGAGCAGCCCTCAGTGAGCTGCCACCGTGCCTGTGGCGCTGCAGGAAAAGGTTGCAACTGTGACCCATGTTTATGGAGCCACTTGTGACTTTTTGTGACGTGGTGTTCTGCTATGAATTCAGTACCCGTCGCTCGCAGTGGTGAATATGCTATAGACACAGCAGCCTCTTGATATAGTTCCTTGTGCGGCTTCCAGGCACGAACAGCACTGAATGTTGAAATTAATAATTGTGTTAAAGGTACAGTACATTTTTCCATATTTTCCTGAGTATTGGAAATGTGGGTTAAGCAAAGCGCCAACCTCCGTGGGAGCCGAGAAATAATCGTGGCACCTATCACTAGTGAGGTGAAAAGTATCTAACGAGCAGACCTGAGTTGTGAGCACGTGCCTGGCGGGTGAGTGGGCGTGGCTAGTAATAAAGCCGGTGGAACTGACCAACCAGAGGCCTGAGGTCTGAGCGCTTAGCAGGCCCGGCTCTCCATCCTCCTGGGAGTTTAGCCGCCACTCAACACTCCACTGAAATATGGCATTAACACAGGAAACGCATAAGACTGCACATTGAACATAAATATATCTTTCTGGTCCCCGCTCTTATGTTGTAGATGTATGAAAGTAATACAGTCACAAACAAAGTGAATTCCCGAAGAGACACAGAGGGGCTAATGTACAAGCCCCTATCGCCACGGTAACGTCACTTTTTGTGACGTTCCCGTGGCAATAGGGACCTTGCCTTATGTACGAGGAGGTGTTCAGCCACTTAACGTGGCCTAACGCTGTTTAGCGTGAAAGGGGCGTGCAGTGAGTGTTGCGGTGGGCAATCCAGTGCAACACCCATTGTATTTCACGCTGCCCCTATGTACAAGGGTGGCATAAATAGGAGGCAGCACCATATTTAGGATCAGGAAAATCCAGGTCTTAAGGTGGCAAAACAAGGAGGAATGCATTATTTCTCCTCTTTTTGCTTTTCTATGTGCGGTGCCTTGTGCAGCACACAGGGAAAAAGCGAAATGTCAAGGTTTATGAACAGGAAACTGTCCCCCCTTCCTGTACATAAACAAACCTTTAAAAATGTGTCATTTTGTCACTTTAATGGGTGCTGCATGAAGCAGCACACATGAAAGTTACAACAAGCATTTACAATGCAATGGTTTTGCCTTTGTTAAAGTTAGAGCTATTGACATTGCTCTTGACATTATTTTTATTTATGTTTTTTTTTAACATAAATAAATGGCATTGTCATTTACAATGCCACTAGCTTTATCTCTCGCAAATGACACACACAAACACACACAGAGCCCCCCCACACACACCCACACAGAGCCCCCCACACACACAGCCACACAGAGCCCCCCACACACACAGCCACACAAAGCTCCCCACACAGAGCCCTCCACACACCCACACAGAGCCTTCCACACACACCCACACAGCACAAGCAGGCAACAGGGGCACGAAAACGGAGGCACAAGCAGGCAATAGGGGCACACGGAGGCACAAGCAGGCAACAGGGTCACGAAAACATGCACAAGCAGGCAAAAGGGTCACAAGCAGGAATTGTAATTTAGACGGGGCTGAAGTGGAGAACGGTCAGTAGGGAAGTAGTGCGGCTGGTGCAGTGGTACCAGGCTGAAAGGTGAGAGGGGCTGTCTGCACCCCAGTTTGGACAGTTTCCACTACCTAACATCATCATCTTGGTTCACTGATGTTAAAAAACAGGAGCAGCCATGATTTAAAAAACGTTAGAAGAATTTAATAAAATTGTACCTGCGTCAGCTTAGGCGTGCCTTCTAATTAAATTGTGCCGGAGGAAATCAAGGCGGGGATTGAGCCTAGTGTATTAAGACATGGAAATGATGAACGGTCTGGCGCACTTAGCATACAAACAATTAAATGAAATTCATAAATTAACCTAATTCACTGATAACTATTCAGGGCACATTCCATTCCATCATTGTCATCTTATTTATTCTGTTCTAGCCAGCACCCAGCTGCATTCGAGTCAGTCTTGACCACTTCCTAAAAGGGCCAGTACAGCCTGAACTGCTAGGATACAAGCGCCCTGAATGGTAGAAAGTTACCCCAGATGCGTTTCAGCTTCATCAGCGAGGTACAGTTGGGGTTACAATGCCACAGCCATCTCGGGTACAAATGGGGTTACACCCAAATCATTTGGGGCGACTAAGGCCGCAGGAGCATTATGGATGGAATGACGGAATCAATCTGAACCTCTGGTAATTATCTCAGGGCATTCTCCACTGTTTTAGCCCATGGTCATGTGAGACCGTGACCAACCACAATAAAACCAGCGTTAGCCACTACAGGATTGGGCATAGTTTCAGGAGCACAACCAACATTAAAATGACTGAATAGAGTAAAAAAAATCCACACTGTAATGATAGTACACGAGCTTGATACACCAAACACAAAAAGTTGGAAAACACACACAAAAAAAATTGGCATCCACTACAGATTTGCCAAGCTCATATAAACTCATAAAATAAAAAAAAGTCTGCCCTGTTCTTCATGAGAGTTATCACGCTGGAATCATCTCTTGGCTTTTTAGGCCTGGCTTGACAGCGCAGCAATTTATAAAAATTAACTTGCATAGAGAAGTATTCCGATCCACACACAGGTAGATGACTCATACCAAATAGCCAATGGCGCAAGGTACCATTTCATCATCCAGGAAGTGCTTCCATTGGAAAGTACGCCATATCATCAGGCAGTTTGTCACTTCTAATTCTTCATATTTTTTATGGGCTCTAAACAGAAAGCACTTTTTTTCACTTTTACACAATCATTGGCAAAGCCAATAGGGCAGTCTTTTAGTGTGCTAAAACGCATTTGTGCTTGCATTGTACACAAACGGCATCAGTGGATTGAGGCACCCTATTTGAGATAAAACCAAGGAAGCCTTTCAAAGTGGCAAATTCTAAGAGGTATATACGGGCCAAGAGAACAGCACAGTTGGTTACAGTATGCATTTCAGCATGGAGATGCCAAAATGTGCAGAATACAAGGCCTCCCAGGTGCAGTCACTCATCACTACAATGGGTGAGACAGCATGGGAAGCTGGGGTGCCACCACACTGGTTTTCAGGAGTAGTCTCCTCCTAGAGACTCCAGTGGGGACCTCAGTGTCAAACACTGAAACCATCAAGGGGATCATGAACTTCAAAACGGAGGGGATATTAATGTACTGAGTAAATTGGGCCCTTGTCTAATATAATGCTCAGCCCAGTTACTGAGCAGCGTCCCTGCAAGTCATTTGAACAGCTGAAAGATGGTGGATCAGAAGTCAGATTTACAGCTACACCACAGTTACGCCTTGCTCTCAGGCCAGAGTGTGGGAATATGAAAAACGTAGACACCCTGTAAACAGCATATCACCAACTTTCGACAACACGAGTGGTGGGGGTCAACTCAGTGTAGCTTTTTCTGGAATTACTACACAACCATCTAAAATTCCAGCTAAATGTGGGAGCATCAGAAGATAACAGCACTGAAGAGGTGGATGAAGGACAACACCTTCAAGAACTATTGCTTCAGAGATTCAAACTCTAATATCTTATCTTTATATGTATTTATCACTTAGGGCACAACTAAATTACAGGACGGGCGAGTACTGGGGATGCAAAGTGAGAGATAATTAAAGATAGAAAGAAAGGGGGGCTAGACAGTAAAAAAAGGTTTTGAGCATGTTATGTTTCTCATAAATGTAGTAATTTATTTAATAAAATACAAGACGTACTTTCTTACCTGTGCAGAACATCCATTATCCTCCATCTATCAGAGCTAGCACATCCTGCAAGGGCCACTAATTAGGCGGTTTAATCTGCGGTGTTTCCGGTATAGTGAATTTACTGTATTTGCCACATATTGTATAATCTGCATCTTTGATAAAATGATAAAATAACAAGCATATACCGTCACATGATATGCTCCAGCATCCTGCTGGTTGATTGAGTTAGCCTTAAGGTTTATGTGGGTCCTCCTTTGCCACATAATTCCAGAGGCCCTTGTGACAGATCGTACACTCAGCACCTAACTGTCCAAAAGAGCGGGTGTCAAATCTGACAGTGAGTATATTCTAGCCAATGGGAAGGACGCAGTTTAGTCGGACTAGGAATTCCCCAGCTGCTGAGAAAATGAGTTGACCTCTATATTTAACACTTTATAAGTGACACACTGCAGAAATAAACAAGCGTCTGCATACATTGCTATAGTGCCTAGGTATGAAACGCCTCCAGGCACTGAAGTCTGACACCTGATTGTGACCGACACTGGGCTTTCAATCATTTCTACGTGAAAAACCCTCTAACACAGGAGAGACCAGATCACTTTTGTGCACAAGGAAATGTCACGAGGTTGTAGGAGTTCGCGAGGCAAGAGTTGGGTAGAATAGGGAAGGGGAGGAAGAATGAATTGAATAGAGAGGGGACAGAAGAAGTTCTGCAAGATGGAAGGAGAGACGAGGATAACGCCTATAGGAAAGAAAGGAGATTGGGAGTTAGGTTTAAGGAAGTGTGGATGGGAAGAAGACGAGAACAAATTGAAAGGAAACGATGCGAAATGAGGAGCGACTAGAGAAAAAGGCATGGAAATAAAACAGAGAGAGGCAGGGGGGGGGCGGGGGAAATAACATTAAACGGGGAATACAGGAACGATAAAGAAATTTAGAGAAGCGGAAATACATGAAAGTAAGAGACTAAGAGGAAGAAAGAGTGATGAGATGAGGTAAGACGAGAAAACGGAAGAGAAAGCAAAAGAGAACTGAAGTGCGGGTGGGGGTGAGATGCGAGGTGAGGTGAGAGGAACATGGAGAGGGGAAAGAAACAAGAAGAGATAATAAAATGGGAGACACGAGTAAAATGACAAGGGAGTGTAGAGAAATGAAGAAGAAGGAGGGTGAACGAGAGGGGAATTATGACAGAAGAGAGAAGAAAGGATGAGGTGTGAAGACGAAAAAGGAGATGAAAGCTAAAGGGGGAGGAAAGAGGAGGAGCTGTGGGCGGTGAACGAGATAAAAGCCGTAAGGAGAAAGGAGTAAAGGTTGGGGGGACTCGGGCTGGAATTAGAGAAAGAACTAGGCGATAATGGAGACAGCGAAAGAACGGCACAAGGGAGGAAAATAGAGGCATGGGGGTTGAAACGAGCAGAGATCGGTGAAATGAAGTCGGACAGAAGAGAGCATGTGTGGTTGGGTTTTACAGCGAAAGTAAGAAAATAACGACATCAGAAAAGTAAAAAGACGAACGAGATGGGAAGATACAAGATATCTACGCAATACACAGCCCAGTGTTTGGGCAGCACACACTGCCCGATCAAAAGCGCGACTCGTCATGTCATTGAATCCCCTAGCGCAGCCGGTACCCCCGCCCCTTCCCATACAGCAGTGGGAACCGAAATCGGTCAAATGCGTCTTTTCTGGACACTAGTGCCAAATGAATGACATCTAAGCACTACTCTGGGCACTAGGCGAGACTGAGGTGTTGCAAGTCACAGGGTTTGGAGTTAGCCGATTCACTTCCGTGTTTAGGTGTCGAGTCTCCCGCCTCCAGGCCGTGGTGTTAAATTCATCACTTTTGGGTCATGCGCTTATCCGAGTCACCTCTGGGCCCTTGGCCTCCGTTTCATGAGCTCACTGCACCAAACTAAGCCAGGAAGCATCGGGAGCAGCGCAGATTGTCAGAAGTACGGTCTTTGGCCTCTTTGCTGAGACTATAGAGTAGAGGCTTCACTCCGCACTTCGCGTGTGCCCGCAAAACCTCTTACCACCAAGGCTTATCTTCTTTAGCAAGGACGACTACAGGCGAATCGCTTCACTGGCTTCGATATAAAGTTTTCATTCACTCATTCATTCGTGTGCTAATTAATTACATCTTTTATTCATTCGAGTAAAAAGCCACGTGCCTAGATAATTGTGCTTACCTATTTGTGATGTACCAATGGATTTGTGACGTCTTTAGCACAGAATGCTGAATAGTGCTGCTTTTAGGCGCTAACAGAGCTGTCCCCCAGAAAACTGACTGTGCTGTTGGAGATTGTAGTCACGACGAGTTTTCAGTTAATGCTGAAATAAAGTGCTTGCAGGGCTAGATCAGAGCCAGTCTCCTGCCAGTGTCACCATAACCCCAGAGAGTCTTTTGGGTTGGGACAGAGTCAGTCGTCAAGCTGCGCTCCAGCCGGCCATTAGCCCCCAGCCAGACCGGCCACCCAGGGGAAGCTCTGGCCAAGACTTGAGGGCAGATTAACTGCAGAAATGACAGGAGTGAATAAACCCCATCAGGAGACGGGGGAGAAGGAATCCGGGAGGCAGGCGAGGCATTCACCAGGAAGAAAAGACATGTATTGACCAGGCGCCGCAGGAAGCAGGGCGATCTGCAGACACAGCAGCCACCCGCAGTCTTAAGTGTCACCTTAAAATAGATAGATTTTCTTTTCGGTGGGGAGAGGGTGCAGAGGGGGACAACAAGGGGGTGGGGAGAATCAAACTCCACAGGTGGGATGGAGAAAGGTTTTGTTGGCGGGCTCCTCCCCGAGGGGGCAGGGACTCGAGCTGGGAGGCCGGGGTTCGGCGAGGAATAAAAAGACACATGGCGCTTGGAGCGCGGTAAAGGGTTCAGCGTTCACGCCGAGTCGCCTTCTCCCAGGAAGCAGCCAGCGGGCACGGAGGGCACGGCTGCAGGCAGCACAGACCGGTGACTGTAGCACCGCAGAGGCGAGCAGCGACAGGCTGGGCAGCCCAGACAGAGCGGCAGGTTGGAGAGGCACTTCTCCGGTCTCCCCGCGGGCGCCGCCATAGTGCTTGCCGTCTTCCTCTCCTTCTTCCCCGGGCTGCGGGGGGCGGGCACTTCCGGCCGGCCGCGCTAGGATTGGCCGGCCGGCCAGTCACGGGGCGGGAAACGGGAAGAAGAGACGCAGTAGTCCCGGCAATGCCGGACCAGACACGGGGGCGTTCCCGGCGTCCCGTGACGTCGGCAAAAGCCAAAGAATGTCGGGAACGCCCCCGTGTCTGGTCCGGCATTGACGGACAGGCCCCTCGTCCAATGGCAAGGCTCCGTTTACGGAGCCAGCCAATCAAGGACGAGGGCCGAACCAAGCCACACTATGCAACTCAACAGGATTTCGCCTGCGCCGAAAAGATGCGCAGAGCGCATCTTCGGCGAGGCAAAACCTAAAAAGGCATTTTAGGATTGGGCTCGGGCCTGGTCGGGCCGGGGGAGAGTGGCCCTTCATGTGGCCTGTCCAACATGCGTCCCCCCCAGCTGAAGGCGGGGAGAGTTACCCATCCTCTTGGGGACTCTCCTCGTCGAGGCGGAAGAACCGGGACAGGCCATCCGCGTTGGCGTGATCTGGCCCAGGCCGATGTTCAACTGTGAAGTCCATCCCTTGGAGGGAGATGGACCAGCGTAGTAACTTTGGGTTTTCTCCCCGCATCTGCATCAGCCACTGCAGGGGTCGGTGGTCGGTCTGCACCCGAAAGTGTGTGCCAAAGAGGTAGGGCCGGAGTTTCTTGAGGGCCCATACCACGGCGAAGGCCTCCCTCTCAATGGTGCTCCAGCGTTGTTCTCGTGGTAGGAGTCGCCTGCTGATGAAGGCCACTGGCTGATCAAGGCCTTCGGTGTTCACTTGAGACAGGACTGCCCCGATGCCATGGTCGGAGGCATCCGTCTGGACGACGAACTCCCGGCTGTAGTCGGGGGCCTGGAGCACGGGGGCGGAACACATGGCGGCTTTCAATTGTTCGAAGGCTGTTTGACACTCTGGGGTCCAGTTGACTGCCTTGGGTTGATTTTTTGACGTGAGTTCCGTGAGGGGACCCACTATAGTACCATAGTCTTTCACGAACCTTCGGTAGTAGCCCGTGAGGCCCAGGAAGGCTCGTACCTCGGTCTGGGTGATGGGGCGCTGCCAGGACTGGATGGCGGCAATTTTGAGCTGCAGGGGGGCCACCAGGCCGCTTCCCACCTGGTGTCCGAGGTAGGTTACAGACCCTTGACCAATTTGACATTTGCTGGCCTTGATCGTGAGGCCAGCTCGCTGAAGGGCTTGTAGCACGGCTCGGAGGTGGCGGAGGTGCTCGGTCCAATGGTGGCTGTATACAGCGATGTCATCTAGGTAGGCGGCGCTGAACCCTTCGAGCCCCGCCAGGACTTGATTGACGAGCCGCTGAAAGGTTGCTGGGGCATTCTTCATGCCAAAGGGCATGACCTTGAAATGGTAATGGCCATCGGGGGTGGAAAAGGCAGAACGTTCTTGGGCCCGGGGTGTGAGGCCGATTTGCCAGTAGCCCGCCGTCAGGTCGAAAATACTGAGGTAGCGAGCAGCTCCCATGCGGTCGATTAGTTCATCTGCCCGGGGGATAGGATGTGCGTCTGTTCGGGTGACCGCATTCAAGCCCCGGTAGTCGACGCAGAATCGGAGTTCTGGTGTGGTGCCGGGAGCGGCTGCTTTGGGGACCAGTACTACAGGGCTGGCCCAGGGGCTGTCTGAGGGCTCGATGACCCCGAGCGTGAGCATTCTTGCCACCTCTTCCTGGATGCAGGCCCGTACCCGATCTGGCACGCGGTAGGCCCGGTGGCGGATAGGGGGGCTGTCCCCTGTGTCCACATCGTGCACACACCAGGAAGTGACACCTGGGGCGAGGGAGAACAGGCTGGCGAACTGTGACAGGAGGATTCGACACTCCTGGTGTTGCTCTCGGGTGAGGGCCTCCGAGAGTCGGACCCCATCCACGGAGCCGTCTTTCTCCTGAGTCCGTAGGAGGTCAGGGAGGGGCTCGGAGTCCTCTTCAGCCCCATTGTCTGTGGCCATCAGGAGGCTGAGTTCTGAACGCACAAAGTGGGGTTTCAGTCTGTTAGCGTGGAGGACCCGGAGGGGGTTCCGGGGAGATTCCATGTCGATGAGATAGGTGGCAGGACCCTTGCGCTCGACTACCTTGAAGGGCCCTGTCCACTTGTCTTGCAGGGCGCAGGGTTCGGTGGGGGACATCACCCATACTTGTTGCCCGGGTTCAAATTCGATGGAGGAGGCATTCCGGTCATACCACTTTTTCATGTCCTCTTGACTGGCCTCTAGGTTGGCTTTTGCCAGCTCTCTGAACCGCCGGGTCTGGTTGCGGAGGGTTAGGAGGTATCGGAAAACATCTGGTGGGTTCTTTAGAGGGGGCATCTCCCAGCCTTCCTTGACTAGGCTGAGCGGCCCCCGCACTGGGTGTCCATATAGTAGTTCAAACGGGCTGAAGCCCAGGGACTTCTGGGGAACCTCTCGATAGGCGAAGAGGAGGCACGGCAGCAGCACGTCCCACTGGCGACGGAGGGGCTCTTCCAACCCCCCGATCATCCCCTTGAGTGTGCGGTTGAACCGCTCAACGAGTCCGTTTCCTTGAGGGTGATAGGGGGTCGTGAATCGGTAGGTAACCCCGCACTGTTGCCAGAGGGACTTCATATATTTAGAAATAAAGTTCGTGCCTCTGTCGCTGACGACTTCTCGGGGGAAGCCCACACGGGAGAAGATCCCCAACAGAGCCCGGCCGACTACCGGGGCTGTCACAGTTCGCAGGGGAACAGCCTCGGGGTAGCGGGTGGCGTGGTCCACTAGCACCAGGATGAATCGATGGCCTTGTTTGGTGCGCGGGTCCAGGGGTCCCACGATGTCTATCCCGACCCTCTCGAACGGGGTGGTGACCACGGGAAAAGGTTGCAGGGGGGCTTTTAGTTTGCGGCCGCTCTTTCCACTGGCTTGGCACGTGGGGCAAGATCGGCAATGCTGGTGTACATCGTTCCTCATTTTGGGCCAGAAGAAGTGGGTCACCAGACGACTATAGGTTTTATCTTGACCCAGGTGTCCCGCCAGGGGGACATCGTGGGCTAGGTTTAGCAGAAAGTCTCTAAAACGGAGGGGCACCACCAGTACTCGGCTAGCCCCCAGCTCCGCGATTCTTTGCTCACTGTACAGCAGTTCATTGTCCCAGTAGACCCAGTGCGTTCCGGAGGTATCCCCTGCACTTTGGGCGAGCGCTTGTTGGCGGAGTCCCTCGAGGGAGGGACAGGTCTTCTGTTCTTGGCGAAATTGTTCTTGCGTGGGCCCCCCCTCTTGAGGCCACTGGTCGATGTTAGCGAGGTCTGGAGGTTGGGCTGGTTCTGGGGGGACGTCACGGTCGGTGGCTTCGGCTGGGGCGACCGGAGGCGGTGGCGCCGGCCATTCGGGTTCTTCTGGGCGGGGGTTGGCACGGGCGGCCATGGACCGGGTGGTGACGCACGCCCAGTCCGGGACGCCTAACATCCCCAGGTGTTCTCTTCGTTCTACGGCTGCCCACGGAGAGCTTTCAAGGTCATTCCCCAGGAGGCAGTCTACGGGGGCATCGTCTCGGACCGTTACCTTTAACATGCCGGAGACCCCTCCCCATTCGAAGGGGACGCAGGCCATCCGACACAGACTTTCCGAGTTATCGGCTGAACGGACAGGGCAGAGAATGTTCGGTAGATATTGTTCTGGGGTCACCAGGTGACAGCGGACGGCTGTTACACTGGCCCCAGTGTCACGAAGGGCTTCGGCCCGGCGTCCATTGATGCTCACCCATTGGCTGTACTTCTGGGTGTTAGCGGGTAGGGGGACTCGCGGAACCATGTCTCTCCCCCCTAAGCAGGCTAGAGCCATGGCGGCTGGCTCCCATTTTTGGTGTTCCTGTTCATATTCCTCCTGTTCTTCTGAGATCTGTTCCTCCCCCAGAGCAGCAGCGGCTACTTGGCGGGGTCTTGGGCTCTGGTACTGGGGGCAGTTTGGGTCGTTTGCATAGTGTCCGATTCGTTGGCATCGATGGCACGTAACATTGGCTCGATATCCCGGTCGCGCCGGGGTGCTGCCCCGGTTGGCCGGGGGGGTGGTGCTGACCGCGGGGGCGACCGGAGCGTTGTCTCTTCCGCGTCCTTGGCCTCCTCCTCCTCCTCGGGGACGGTGCTGACCATTGTTGTTCCGGTTCTGTTCGTAGGACCCATTCCGGCCCACTCTGGTGATTTCCCACCGGTCAGCTTCGGCTGCGAGCTGCCGGGGATCCGTTAACTTGCTGTCGAGGAGGTGCTGGCGGAGTTCAATGAAGCAATTGTTCGACAGATGTTCCCAGACCATAAGATTGAACAGTTGTTCGTAGGTTGTGACCTTGCTTCCTTTGATCCAGCCTTCGAAGGCTCGGCTAAAGTAGTTTACATAGTCCACCCAAGTTGTACCCGGGATGCGGGTGCAGTCTCGGAACCTCTGACGGTACATCTCGGGTGTGAGGCCATAGCGGGTGAGGAGTGCAGCTTTCATATGGTCATAGGAGGTCATCTGGTGGTCCGGGAGTTGCAGCAGGGCGTCGCGGCCCTCATTGAGGAATCTCCCCCATAGACCGGCTCCCCAATCGCTTCTATCGATCCGGTGTGCAGTCATAGCGATTTCATAGGCCTTAAACCATTGCTGGATGTCGTCCTCTCGGAAGTACTCTCGGACGACATCCTTGGGGATGTGTACCTTTTTCTCTGTTGCCCCTGGGGTGTGGGGTTGCTCGGACACCCCTACTTCTTTATTCTGCTTGCGTAGGTCGATCTCTGCTAATTTTCGCTCATGCTCATATGCCAGTTTCTTTTCCTCGAGCTCCCTTTGTCTCTGTTTCTCCTCTCTTTCTTCTCGGAGACGCAGGTGCTCTAAGTTGATTTTTTGTTCGGCCAATTTGAGTTCAATGTCCATTTTGAGCCGGGCCATTTCCAGCTCGTGTAGTCGGGTTTTCTCTCGTTCCTGGATCTCGTCTTGCGAGAGACCCTTTCTTTGCTCCTCGGGGGCCGTGGTGGTTTTTGCTGCGATGCTTTGATCCGAGGTTCCGGCGGCCCCGGTTTCTGCCCAAGATTCTAGGGCCTGCTTAAAATCGTCTTTGGTACTTAGTCCGGTGGTAGCGATACCTAGTTCGATGCAGAACTGTTTTAGTTCACGATGGTTGTACTCGTCCAATTTCTCCATCTGGAATTTCTCCGTTGATCCGCTTTCTTTAGTTGACATCGTGATTCGCCGTGGGGTGAGCTACTCTCTGTACGGTTATGCGGTGATTCGGATCGCGCCGCTGGCCACCAATGTTAGACGGACCGGGAGGGTCGGCCAAGGATAAGGGGAGAGGTCTCCGGGGAGAGCCGTCTCCAGCGATCGTACAGACAAGTAACTTCCCCCCCACAGACGGACACCACACAAGGGTAAAGTTCAACGAGACTTTATAGGCAATTCTTTAAGGTTACGATGGAATGGTACAAGGAGGTCTGGACTCAGGGGTCCCCTCGGTTCTGGTCTCTGGCTTGGGAAAAGGGTAGCGGGACAGTCTTGTTACCAAAAGGTGAAAGTAGCTCTCAATCCTCGAGCTCGGCGTTCTAGATGATCGGGCCGCGGCGGAGCCAGCAGGTCCCGAGATGGACGAAGGAAACGACGGTCCGCGGCGGAGCCAGCAGGTCCCGGTGAAGATGGTGAATGCAAACGGTCCGCGGCCACGCCAGCAGGTCCCGACGACGATGAAGGATATGAAGGTTCCGAAGGTTGCGGCAGCGCCAACAGGCAAGACGATGGTGCACGAGACAGAGCTATGGCAGCGCCAGTAGTCCGTCAAGGATGAGTTCTTCTCTGCGTCTCTCGACTCCAAGATACAACTGTCTTCCTGCTCTGGAGCTGCCCCAGTTATAGGGCTGGTGCCCTTTGATGTCCGGACCCTCGCACTTGGAGGTCGGGAGGTCCGGGATGAGGGAGTCCAGACACCCAGCAGGGGGGTGGAGCCAGCGCCCGGGGAGGCGATGGGCGAGCGGCACCTGGCGGGGGGAGCCATCGACACCTCTTTCTCCCAGTGACTTGCCAAGTAGCCCGCTCACCTCCTGGGTGGATGGTGGTGCCGGGATGTCTGAGATCTGGCCAGGCCCAGGGTTGGGGTCGATCGGGGGCCAGGCGGCCTCGTGGTGGAGTGTCCAAGATGGCGCCCAGGATGGGCGCGCAGGCCGGCAGTGGATCAGGCCCACGAGGTCGACATGTTCGAGGGTAGGGGTCCCGGAGGGGACGGAGGACGTGTAACGAGACTTTATAGGCAATTCTTTAAGGTTACGATGGAATGGTACAAGGAGGTCTGGACTCAGGGGTCCCCTCGGTTCTGGTCTCTGGCTTGGGAAAAGGGTAGCGGGACAGTCTTGTTACCAAAAGGTGAAAGTAGCTCTCAATCCTCGAGCTCGGCGTTCTAGATGATCGGGCCGCGGCGGAGCCAGCAGGTCCCGAGATGGACGAAGGAAACGACGGTCCGCGGCGGAGCCAGCAGGTCCCGGTGAAGATGGTGAATGCAAACGGTCCGCGGCCACGCCAGCAGGTCCCGACGACGATGAAGGATATGAAGGTTCCGAAGGTTGCGGCAGCGCCAACAGGCAAGACGATGGTGCACGAGACAGAGCTATGGCAGCGCCAGTAGTCCGTCAAGGATGAGTTCTTCTCTGCGTCTCTCGACTCCAAGATACAACTGTCTTCCTGCTCTGGAGCTGCCCCAGTTATAGGGCTGGTGCCCTTTGATGTCCGGACCCTCGCACTTGGAGGTCAGGAGGTCCGGGATGAGGGAGTCCAGACACCCAGCAGGGGGGTGGAGCCAGCGCCCGGGGAGGCGATGGGCGAGCGGCACCTGGCGGGGGGAGCCATCGACACCTCTTTCTCCCAGTGACTTGCCAAGTAGCCCGCTCACCTCCTGGGTGGATGGTGGTGCCGGGATGTCTGAGATCTGGCCAGGCCCAGGGTTGGGGTCGATCGGGGGCCAGGCGGCCTCGTGGTGGAGTGTCCAAGATGGCGCCCAGGATGGGCGCGCAGGCCGGCAGTGGATCAGGCCCACGAGGTCGACATGTTCGAGGGTAGGGGTCCCGGAGGGGACGGAGGACGTGTAATGGTGGTGGGTGGTACCTGCGTGACCGGGCTCGGGCCTGGTCGGGCCGGGGGAGAGTGGCCCTTCATGTGGCCTGTCCAACATGCGTCCCCCCCAGCTGAAGGCGGGGAGAGTTACCCATCCTCTTGGGGACTCTCCTCGTCGAGGCGGAAGAACCGGGACAGGCCATCCGCGTTGGCGTGATCTGGCCCAGGCCGATGTTCAACTGTGAAGTCCATCCCTTGGAGGGAGATGGACCAGCGTAGTAACTTCGGGTTTTCTCCCCGCATCTGCATCAGCCACTGCAGGGGTCGGTGGTCGGTCTGCACCCGAAAGTGTGTGCCAAAGAGGTAGGGCCGGAGTTTCTTGAGGGCCCATACCACGGCGAAGGCCTCCCTCTCAATGGTGCTCCAGCGTTGTTCTCGTGGTAGGAGTCGCCTGCTGATGAAGGCCACTGGCTGATCAAGGCCTTCGGTGTTCACTTGAGACAGGACTGCCCCGATGCCATGGTCGGAGGCATCCGTCTGGACGACGAACTCCCGGCTGTAGTCGGGGGCCTGGAGCACGGGGGCGGAACACATGGCGGCTTTCAATTGTTCGAAGGCTGTTTGACACTCTGGGGTCCAGTTGACTGCCTTGGGTTGATTTTTTGACGTGAGTTCCGTGAGGGGACCCACTATAGTACCATAGTCTTTCACGAACCTTCGGTAGTAGCCCGTGAGGCCCAGGAAGGCTCGTACCTCGGTCTGGGTGATGGGGGGCTGCCAGGACTGGATGGCGGCAATTTTGAGCTGCAGGGGGGCCACCAGGCCGCTTCCCACCTGGTGTCCGAGGTAGGTTACAGACCCTTGACCAATTTGACATTTGCTGGCCTTGATCGTGAGGCCAGCTCGCTGAAGGGCTTGTAGCACGGCTCGGAGGTGGCGGAGGTGCTCGGTCCAATGGTGGCTGTATACAGCGATGTCATCTAGGTAGGCGGCGCTGAACCCTTCGAGCCCCGCCAGGACTTGATTGACGAGCCGCTGAAAGGTTGCTGGGGCATTCTTCATGCCAAAGGGCATGACCTTGAAATGGTAATGGCCATCGGGGGTGGAAAAGGCAGAACGTTCTTGGGCCCGGGGTGTGAGGCCGATTTGCCAGTAGCCCGCCGTCAGGTCGAAAATACTGAGGTAGCGAGCAGCTCCCATGCGGTCGATTAGTTCATCTGCCCGGGGGATAGGATGTTCGTCTGTTCGGGTGACCGCATTCAAGCCCCGGTAGTCGACGCAGAATCGGAGTTCTGGTGTGGTGCCGGGAGCGGCTGCTTTGGGGACCAGTACTACAGGGCTGGCCCAGGGGCTGTCTGAGGGCTCGATGACCCCGAGCGTGAGCATTCTTGCCACCTCTTCCTGGATGCAGGCCCGTACCCGATCTGGCACGCGGTAGGCCCGGTGGCGGATAGGGGGGCTGTCCCCTGTGTCCACATCGTGCACACACCAGGAAGTGACACCTGGGGCGAGGGAGAACAGGCTGGCGAACTGTGACAGGAGGATTCGACACTCCTGGTGTTGCTCTCGGGTGAGGGCCTCCGAGAGTCGGACCCCATCCACGGAGCCGTCTTTCTCCTGAGTCCGTAGGAGGTCAGGGAGGGGCTCGGAGTCCTCTTCAGCCCCATTGTCTGTGGCCATCAGGAGGCTGAGTTCTGAACGCACAAAGTGGGGTTTCAGTCTGTTAGCGTGGAGGACCCGGAGGGGGTTCCGGGGAGATTCCATGTCGATGAGATAGGTGGCAGGACCCTTGCGCTCGACTACCTTGAAGGGCCCTGTCCACTTGTCTTGCAGGGCGCAGGGTTCGGTGGGGGACATCACCCATACTTGTTGCCCGGGTTCAAATTCGATGGAGGAGGCATTCCGGTCATACCACTTTTTCATGTCCTCTTGACTGGCCTCTAGGTTGGCTTTTTCCAGCTCTCTGAACCGCCGGGTCTGGTTGCGGAGGGTTAGGAGGTATCGGAAAACATCTGGTGGGTTCTTTAGAGGGGGCATCTCCCAGCCTTCCTTGACTAGGCTGAGCGGCCCCCGCACTGGGTGTCCATATAGTAGTTCAAACGGGCTGAAGCCCAGGGACTTCTGGGGAACCTCTCGATAGGCGAAGAGGAGGCACGGCAGCAGCACGTCCCACTGGCGACGGAGGGGCTCTTCCAACCCCCCGATCATCCCCTTGAGTGTGCGGTTGAACCGCTCAACGAGTCCGTTTCCTTGAGGGTGATAGGGGGTCGTGAATCGGTAGGTAACCCCGCACTGTTGCCAGAGGGACTTCATATATTTAGAAATAAAGTTCGTGCCTCTGTCGCTGACGACTTCTCGGGGGAAGCCCACACGGGAGAAGATCCCCAACAGAGCCCGGCCGACTACCGGGGCTGTCACAGTTCGCAGGGGAACAGCCTCGGGGTAGCGGGTGGCGTGGTCCACTAGCACCAGGATGAATCGATGGCCTTGTTTGGTGCGCGGGTCCAGGGGTCCCACGATGTCTATCCCGACCCTCTCGAACGGGGTGGTGACCACGGGAAAAGGTTGCAGGGGGGCTTTTAGTTTGCGGCCGCTCTTTCCACTGGCTTGGCACGTGGGGCAAGATCGGCAATGCTGGTGTACATCGTTCCTCATTTTGGGCCAGAAGAAGTGGGTCACCAGACGACTATAGGTTTTATCTTGACCCAGGTGTCCCGCCAGGGGGACATCGTGGGCTAGGTTTAGCAGAAAGTCTCTAAAACGGAGGGGCACCACCAGTACTCGGCTAGCCCCCAGCTCCGCGATTCTTTGCTCACTGTACAGCAGTTCATTGTCCCAGTAGACCCAGTGCGTTCCGGAGGTATCCCCTGCACTTTGGGCGAGCGCTTGTTGGCGGAGTCCCTCGAGGGAGGGACAGGTCTTCTGTTCTTGGCGAAATTGTTCTTGCGTGGGCCCCCCCTCTTGAGGCCACTGGTCGATGTTAGCGAGGTCTGGAGGTTGGGCTGGTTCTGGGGGGACGTCACGGTCGGTGGCTTCGGCTGGGGCGACCGGAGGCGGTGGCGCCGGCCATTCGGGTTCTTCTGGGCGGGGGTTGGCACGGGCGGCCATGGACCGGGTGGTGACGCACGCCCAGTCCGGGACGCCTAACATCCCCAGGTGTTCTCTTCGTTCTACGGCTGCCCACGGAGAGCTTTCAAGGTCATTCCCCAGGAGGCAGTCTACGGGGGCATCGTCTCGGACCGTTACCTTTAACATGCCGGAGACCCCTCCCCATTCGAAGGGGACGCAGGCCATCCGACACAGACTTTCCGAGTTATCGGCTGAACGGACAGGGCAGAGAATGTTCGGTAGATATTGTTCTGGGGTCACCAGGTGACAGCGGACGGCTGTTACACTGGCCCCAGTGTCACGAAGGGCTTCGGCCCGGCGTCCATTGATGCTCACCCATTGGCTGTACTTCTGGGTGTTAGCGGGTAGGGGGACTCGCGGAACCATGTCTCTCCCCCCTAAGCAGGCTAGAGCCATGGCGGCTGGCTCCCATTCTTGGTGTTCCTGTTCATATTCCTCCTGTTCTTCTGAGATCTGTTCCTCCCCCAGAGCAGCAGCGGCTACTTGGCGGGGTCTTGGGCTCTGGTACTGGGGGCAGTTTGGGTCGTTTGCATAGTGTCCGATTCGTTGGCATCGATGGCACGTAACATTGGCTCGATATCCCGGTCGCGCCGGGGTGCTGCCCCGGTTGGCCGGGGGGGTGGTGCTGACCGCGGGGGCGACCGGAGCGTTGTCTCTTCCGCGTCCTTGGCCTCCTCCTCCTCCTCGGGGACGGTGCTGACCATTGTTGTTCCGGTTCTGTTCGTAGGACCCATTCCGGCCCACTCTGGTGATTTCCCACCGGTCAGCTTCGGCTGCGAGCTGCCGGGGATCCGTTAACTTGCTGTCGAGGAGGTGCTGGCGGAGTTCAATGAAGCAATTGTTCGACAGATGTTCCCAGACCATAAGATTGAACAGTTGTTCGTAGGTTGTGACCTTGCTTCCTTTGATCCAGCCTTCGAAGGCTCGGCTAAAGTAGTTTACATAGTCCACCCAAGTTGTACCCGGGATGCGGGTGCAGTCTCGGAACCTCTGACGGTACATCTCGGGTGTGAGGCCATAGCGGGTGAGGAGTGCAGCTTTCATATGGTCATAGGAGGTCATCTGGTGGTCCGGGAGTTGCAGCAGGGCGTCGCGGCCCTCATTGAGGAATCTCCCCCATAGACCGGCTCCCCAATCGCTTCTATCGATCCGGTGTGCAGTCATAGCGATTTCATAGGCCTTAAACCATTGCTGGATGTCGTCCTCTCGGAAGTACTCTCGGACGACATCCTTGGGGATGTGTACCTTTTTCTCTGTTGCCCCTGGGGTGTGGGGTTGCTCGGACACCCCTACTTCTTTATTCTGCTTGCGTAGGTCGATCTCTGCTAATTTTCGCTCATGCTCATATGCCAGTTTCTTTTCCTCGAGCTCCCTTTGTCTCTGTTTCTCCTCTCTTTCTTCTCGGAGACGCAGGTGCTCTAAGTTGATTTTTTGTTCGGCCAATTTGAGTTCAATGTCCATTTTGAGCCGGGCCATTTCCAGCTCGTGTAGTCGGGTTTTCTCTCGTTCCTGGATCTCGTCTTGCGAGAGACCCTTTCTTTGCTCCTCGGGGGCCGTGGTGGTTTTTGCTGCGATGCTTTGATCCGAGGTTCCGGCGGCCCCGGTTTCTGCCCAAGATTCTAGGGCCTGCTTAAAATCGTCTTTGGTACTTAGTCCGGTGGTAGCGATACCTAGTTCGATGCAGAACTGTTTTAGTTCACGATGGTTGTACTCGTCCAATTTCTCCATCTGGAATTTCTCCGTTGATCCGCTTTCTTTAGTTGACATCGTGATTCGCCGTGGGGTGAGCTACTCTCTGTACGGTTATGCGGTGATTCGGATTGCGCCGCTGGCCACCAATGTTAGACGGACCGGGAGGGTCGGCCGAGGATAAGGGGAGAGGTCTCCGGGGAGAGCCGTCTCCAGCGATCGTACAGACAAGTAACTTCCCCCCCACAGACGGACACCACACAAGGGTAAAGTTCAACGAGACTTTATAGGCAATTCTTTAAGGTTACGATGGAATGGTACAAGGAGGTCTGGACTCAGGGGTCCCCTCGGTTCTGGTCTCTGGCTTGGGAAAAGGGTAGCGGGACAGTCTTGTTACCAAAAGGTGAAAGTAGCTCTCAATCCTCGAGCTCGGCGTTCTAGATGATCGGGCCGCGGCGGAGCCAGCAGGTCCCGAGATGGACGAAGGAAACGACGGTCCGCGGCGGAGCCAGCAGGTCCCGGTGAAGATGGTGAATGCAAACGGTCCGCGGCCACGCCAGCAGGTCCCGACGACGATGAAGGATATGAAGGTTCCGAAGGTTGCGGCAGCGCCAACAGGCAAGACGATGGTGCACGAGACAGAGCTATGGCAGCGCCAGTAGTCCGTCAAGGATGAGTTCTTCTCTGCGTCTCTCGACTCCAAGATACAACTGTCTTCCTGCTCTGGAGCTGCCCCAGTTATAGGGCTGGTGCCCTTTGATGTCCGGACCCTCGCACTTGGAGGTCGGGAGGTCCGGGATGAGGGAGTCCAGACACCCAGCAGGGGGGTGGAGCCAGCGCCCGGGGAGGCGATGGGCGAGCGGCACCTGGCGGGGGGAGCCATCGACACCTCTTTCTCCCAGTGACTTGCCAAGTAGCCCGCTCACCTCCTGGGTGGATGGTGGTGCCGGGATGTCTGAGATCTGGCCAGGCCCAGGGTTGGGGTCGATCGGGGGCCAGGCGGCCTCGTGGTGGAGTGTCCAAGATGGCGCCCAGGATGGGCGCGCAGGCCGGCAGTGGATCAGGCCCACGAGGTCGACATGTTCGAGGGTAGGGGTCCCGGAGGGGACGGAGGACGTGTAATGGTGGTGGGTGGTACCTGCGTGACCGGGCTCGGGCCTGTTCGGGCCGGGGGAGAGTGGCCCTTCATGTGGCCTGTCCAACAGTCATCCAGCTGCTATAGCGGGGGTTCACGACGCCCTCTTCCAAGCGCCTCTCTGCACTGGAGCAGCCCTCAGTGAGCTGCCACCGTGCCTGTGGCGCTGCAGGAAAAGGTTGCAACTGTGACCCATGTTTATGGAGCCACTTGTGACTTTTTGTGACGTGGTGTTCTGCTATGAATTCAGTACCCGTCGCTCGCAGTGGTGAATATGCTATAGACACAGCAGCCTCTTGATATAGTTCCTTGTGCGGCTTCCAGGCACGAACAGCTCTGAATGTTGAAATTAATAATTGTGTTAAAGGTACAGTACATTTTTCCATATTTTCCTGAGTATTGGAAATGTGGGTTAAGCAAAGCGCCAACCTCCGTGGGAGCCGAGAAATAATCGTGGCACCTATCACTAGTGAGGTGAAAAGTATCTAACGAGCAGACCTGAGTTGTGAGCACGTGCCTGGCGGGTGAGTGGGCGTGGCTAGTAATAAAGCCGGTGGAACTGACCAACCAGAGGCCTGAGGTCTGAGCGCTTAGCAGGCCCGGCTCTCCATCCTCCTGGGAGTTTAGCCGCCACTCAACACTCCACTGAAATATGGCATTAACACAGGAAACGCATAAGACTGCACATTGAACATAAATATATCTTTCTGGTCCCCGCTCTTATGTTGTAGATGTATGAAAGTAATACAGTCACAAACAAAGTGAATTCCCGAAGAGACACAGAGGGGCTAATGTACAAGCCCCTATCGCCACGGTAACGTCACTTTTTGTGACGTTCCCGTGGCAATAGGGACCTTGCCTTATGTACGAGGAGGTGTTCAGCCACTTAACGTGGCCTAACGCTGTTTAGCGTGAAAGGGGCGTGCAGTGAGTGTTGCGGTGGGCAATCCAGTGCAACACCCATTGTATTTCACGCTGCCCCTATGTACAAGGGTGGCATAAATAGGAGGCAGCACCATATTTAGGATCAGGAAAATCCAGGTCTTAAGGTGGCAAAACAAGGAGGAATGCATTATTTCTCCTCTTTTTGCTTTTCTATGTGCGGTGCCTTGTGCAGCACACAGGGAAAAAGCGAAATGTCAAGGTTTATGAACAGGAAACTGTCCCCCCTTCCTGTACATAAACAAACCTTTAAAAATGTGTCATTTTGTCACTTTAATGGGTGCTGCATGAAGCAGCACACATGAAAGTTACAAAAAGGCATTTTAGGATTGTTTATGTGCAGGAAGGGGGGACACCTTCCTGTACATAAATAACCCTCCCCTGCACACAGACACCCTTGCACTCTGGTGCAAGGGTGCCTGCGTTGGCGCTAAGTTGTGAAATTTAGCGACATCTCAAGGGAAACGCAAGGCTGCACCACATGTTTGTAATTATGGGGCAGCCTTGCGTTTCCAAAGGGGCGGAGCATGTCGTTAAGCCCAGGAGGCTAACGACACGCTCAGCCACTTTGTCGTACATATGGCCCAGAGTTTTTTTCTATGTTCTTCGAGCGTGTCAAGCCATTAACAGCTGCAGAAGCGTCACAGAGGTTTGTACTTTTAGGACTGAACCTTAATGCCCACAGGTTCGCCGTGAGTGTATGTGTGTAAGCATGCGTGTGTGAGTGAAAGTAAAGGTTGAATGGCGTGTGATGTCACTTCCGGTACCCCTGGCATCTTGTGAATTTGACGGTCATGGTCGAGGTTACATTCGTCCCGACCGTGGAATCTGAACACAGACCGGATCAGGCCGCTCACCGTTCTTGTTGGTCAGATTTTAGACTTATCACAGAGGAGGAGGTGGTATCTAATATTTCTATCATTAAGTTGGGCTTTCCTCTCAACTCTTGTCCTATTAGGATTTTTAAGAAGCAAATCCCTTTTTCTCTCTTTTGATACCTATTATGTGTAATAACTCCTTGGAGAGGGGTTTGGTACCTGTTTTTTGTAAATCAACATTAGACTCTAGACCCTAGCATTTCCTCTAATTATCAACCTATTTGCTGCCGCCTTCCTTTTTTAACAAAAATCCTGGAGAGCCGGGAAAATGCACAGCTAGCCTCCTAGAGTGGGGGAAAATCGTGTACTTAATAAGCACCAATCTGGATTTAGATCCCGCCTGAGCACTGAGCCCGTACTTACAGCGGCGACCAATGACATCGTATTTTTTATTTTTTTTGCAGAGTTTTATATAGCACAAACTAGACCCGAACCGAATCGGGTATCAGAGCGCTTTACATAGCACCAGTTACGTTACATGAGGACACCTTCATTTTTAGGCACGGGGGGCCCGATTCACAGAATGAACTTAAGACTCAATCCTAAACTTACTACTATTTTGGTATTCACAGAATGCACTTACACCTTTTGGTATTCACAGAATGAACTTAAGACTCAATCCTAAACTTACTACCATTTTGGCATTCACAGAATGCACTTACTACTTTTGGTATTCACAGAAGTTAGGATTTTGTCTTAAGTCTGTCTTACGTCTGTCTCCCCTCAAGCTCCACCTGTCTGATCACGGTACCTAAATACCGGAGAGCGAGACGGGGAGGACGGGCTTTTTCTGTGGTTACAGCTCAGGCCTGGGTCAGACTGCTGTTGCGTTACTCCTAGAGCCAAATATCATAAGGTTTCGTGGGGTCTCAAACCCATGTGTTTAAATAGGCTCGGTCTGGTACACTGAGTATGTGAGATGCCATATAGAGTGTATTCGCTCACCAGCGCCAGGACACCCTTGGGTAATAGCGCACTTTATAAAACAAATGAATAAATAAATACAGGGAGGTATAATTTAAATCCTGCGGGGGTGATATTAACATTTTTATTTTAGGCCTGAGGACAAAGTTTAATTGCCAAGAGGAATTGGGCGTTTAGTCGTTTCAGGATAGACTTTTCTGTAAACATTTTAATAACCAAGATTTGTTTTTATAATAATTTCTCAAACAAAGCCTGCAGTCATGGCTCGTAACTGAATGCACATCTTCATTTATTGGCAAGTTTGTGTGTGTGCCATAGGGGGTGAAAGCATGAATGAATAACTGAATGCATGAACAGATGCATGAGAGCAAGGATACGTGATTGAGTGCATGGAAGGATGTGTGATTGATTTTGCCAATGCTTGCTGCATATTGGTTTGCAGTTGCTTAGGGGGTCATTACAATGGCGGCTGGATTTCCTCCAGCAGCCACCATAGCGGAGATTGGGTCCGACCGCCATGCGTGCAGCAGTCCCGCTCATTCAATTATGATGGTCCCGCCACCGCTGCGGTCGGATTCTGCACCGTTAACATTGCAGCGGACGGTGCTGGCAGCAGCACCGCCGCGATGCGAAAAAGAGCATGTTGTGCATTTCACTGCACTACGTGGCAGGCACTACACTGTGCCTGACACTTGGTGCAGTGAAATGTGGGGGGGTACCATAGGTACCCCCACAGTGCACCCACAACCTCCAACACAAGGGAGGCCCACAACGGGCCCTGGAACCAATCCCTGCCAGGCTTTCAATGGTGGTTCAACCGCCACGCAATGGCTGGCTTCCACCGGCATCCTAATATGGCGGATGGTGCCTGCAAGGCCCCACCACCATTTTAGTGGCCCTGCTCCGCCAGGCAGGCAATGGTAACGATTGCTACCGTCGGAAAAGTGGCGGACGGACTTTCCCTCCACCGCGATACCCGCCGCCATCATGATGTGGCGGGGGTTTTTCACATTACGATGGTGTTGATCCGCCCGCCATCATAATCACCTGTTTAGATCGGGGTCCCCGGCTTCCATTAATGACTCAGTGGGGGTTCCCCGGGTTCCAGTAATGATTAAGTGGGGGTCCCCAGAATTCGAAAGGTTAGGTAAGAACTACTGGTTTTAGACGATGTCAACAGATTGCTAGAATAAAGATTACAAGGCTGACATTCAAGCATTAAATGACGTACAGAGTTATGGGGGAGTAATTTAAGGTCCATCACTCATGGCGCACACGTGCACAACGGGCCCTGCTGACATGTCTGGCCGCAGCCTCCCCGGGTGACACCCCTGGAACGGGTCTCTCTGTGAAAAGAATCGATCCTTTTTAAATGAAGCTCCTGGAGAGCTGGCCCTCTCTGCGCTAGGTGCTATATTCACGGGTGCCGGGCACTTCTTGAGCGAGGATTCTGCAGCTCTTGGGGGGGGTCCAAGGAATGTCCTGACAGATGGCAGCCTTGGTTCTGGCTCTGTTTAATCCTGTGCTCTGTCTATATATACGTAGCATACCAGAATTACTGCTTTCACAGCCATAGGATGACCTGATAAAGACGGGTATTGGGTCATAAAGCATTGACAGGTATCCAGCTCTGCTCTACCTGATACAGGACCCATAGGGCCCGATTCACAGAATGAACTTAAGACTCAATCCTAAACGTACTACTATTTTGGCATTCACAGAATGAACTTACTACTTTTGGCATTCACAGAATGCCCTTACTACTTTTGGCATTCACAGAATGAACTTACTACTTTTGGTATTCACAGAAGTTAGGATTTTGTCTTAAGTTTGTCTTAAGACAAACTTAAGACAGACTTAAGACAGACTTAAGTTAGGATTTTGTCTTAAGTCTGTCTTAAGTCTGTCTTAAGCCTGTCTTAAGTTTGTCTTAAGACAAAATCCTAACTTCTGTGAATGCCAAAAGTAGTAAGTGCATCCTGTGAATACCAAAATAGTAGTAAGTTTAGGATTGAGTCTTAAGTTCATTCTGTGAATCGGGCCCTAAGTGCTTTCGAGGTGCACTATTTCTGGAGCGCAGGTTCTCTCCTGTGGGCGGGTCTACGTCTAGAACACTAAGGGGCATATGTACAAGCCCCTATCACAACGGGAGCGATAGGGGCTTCTCCTCATTTACAAGGCAACGTTAAGCAACTTAACGTGGCTTAACGCTGCTTTGTACATAAGGCCCCCTTTCACGCTATGCTTAGAGTGAAAGGGGCAATGGGCATTGCTGTGGGCATTCCGCCGCAACACCTATTCATTTTGACGCTGCCCCATATTACGAGGGCAGCGTAAATAGAAGGCTGCACAAAAATTAAGACCAGGGAACCCTGGCGCAAGGAGGAGAAATGTTGCATTGTGCAGCACACATGGAAACAGCAAAACGACACTGATTGTTTATCTACAGGAAGGTCCCCCTTCCTGCACATATACAATCATTTTTAAAACATACTGCTTTGCAACTTCTATGTATGCTCATTAAGCAGCACACAGAGAAGTTACAAAACAGCATTTTAAGATTGTTTATGTGCAGGAAGGGACACCTTCCCATACATAAGCAATCCTCTCCTGCACGGAGATACCCTTGCGCTATGGTGCAAGGACGCCGGCGTTGGCGCTAGGCAGATGAGTTTAGCTCCAGCGCAGGGGGAAACGAAAGCTGCACCATATTCTTGTAAATATGGTGCAGCTCTGCGTTTCAGAAGTGGCGGACCGCAGTGTTAAGCCAGGAAGGCTGACTCTGCACTCCAGCACTTCCTTGTAAACACGCCACAAAAGGCCTCATAATGATACCCAGCCAACACTTCTGCACCCTCTGAACGTCACTTTTTTAATGTTCCGGGGGTGCAATGTGCCACAGCATATTCATATCTGCACTTTAAGCCACTGGCCTTTTAAATATGTGCCCCTTTCACTCAGAAAACTGTGTAAAATGGTTGTTCCATGGGTGTTGCAGAAAACTGTCGCACGCAATGAGAAAACTGCCACACGAGTAGAAAATCTACTTGAGCAGCAGAAACGACCAGGGCCCTCTGGCGCGACACGTGGTGCTGTTCAGGCGGATTTTACTGCAAGGGACGAGCTCCCGGCGCTAAAACCCAGCATGACCAGAGCGACATACAAAACACAGCTGCTCGCGACAGCCAGCGAGGAGAAGAGGTTCACACAGAAATAGTCCTGTCTGACCGCTGACGCACAGTGTGCTACTGAGCTTGTGGCCCTTCCTCGAGGGTGGACAGGACAGCGAGAATCATGCGCCGCCTGTCCCTCCTCACTGGTCCCCCTGCTCCCCTTGTGGCCCTTCCTCAAGGGTGGACAGGACAGCGAGAATCATGCACCGCCTGTCCCTCCTCACTGGTCCCCCTGCTCCCCGTGCATCCACCCTCCTCAAGGGTGGACAGGACAGCGAGAATCATGCACCGCCTGTCCCTCCTCACTGGTCCCCCTGCTCCACGTGCATTCACCCTCCTCACACACTCTCTCCTTCTCTTGCAGAGGTGGTCCCCTTTCGGCGGAGTGTCTTCTCCCCCATCTTCCTCTGGAGTCTCATCACCATGGGCATGACGCAGCTGAGGGTCATCTTCTACATGGCGGCCATGAACAAGATGCTGGAGTTCCTGGTCACTGGCGGAGGGGAGCACGGTGAGGGGGGCATCCTGTGGGTGTGGGAAAGGGGTCTGGGGTGGGATGCAGGAAAGACCCTAGAAAGAGAGAGAGCCAGGGAGGGGTAGAAAGAGACAGAGCATGAAAGAAAGCCTCAGGGGACAAGTGCCAAGGCGAGAGAGCATGGGAGAACCAACCTGGGAGATGGAGCCGGGGAGCAGGAGGGAGGAGGGCGGTCTGGGCACGTGTGAGAGAGAGACAGCAAGAGAGAGGAACCAGGGATACAGAGCTAGGGAGTGTCATGGAGACAGAACCTGGAAGAGGAGGCTACCTGAGAGAGGGAGAAAGAGCCAGGAGGGACTTTTAGGAAGAATGAGCTATAGAGAAGGAGGAGCATAGAGAGAAGCTTGGAGAGATAGAGATCTGGGGAGAGGGAGCTAGGAGAGTGCTATGAAGAGGGAGCTATCGGGGGAAGGAGCTGGAGAGAGAGAACCAATGATAGGGAGAGGGAGCCAGGAGAGTGATATGAAGAGGGAGCTATCGGGGAGAAGGAGCTGGAGAGAGAGAACCAGAGATAGGGAGAGGGAGCCAGGAGAGTGCTATGAAGAGGGAGCTATCGGGGAGAAGGAGCTGGAGAGAGAGAACCAGAGATAGGGAGAGGGAGCCAGGAGAGTGCTATGAAGAGGGAGCTATCGGGAAGAAGGAGCTGGAGAGAGAGAACCAGAGATAGGGAGAGGGAGCCAGGAGAGTGCTATGAAGAGGGAGCTATCAGGGAGAAGGAGCTGGACAGAGAGAACCAGAGATAGGGAGAGGGAGCCAGGAGAGTGCTATGAAGACGGAGCTATCGGGGAGAAGGAGCTGGAGAGAGAGAGAACCAGAGATAGGGAGAGGGAGCCAGGAGAGTGCTATGAAGCGGGAGCTATCAGGGAGAAGGAGCTGGACAGAGAGAACCAGAGATAGGGAGAGGGAGCCAGGAGAGTGCTATGAAGAGGGAGCTATCGGGGAGAAGGACCTGGAGAGACAGAACCAGAGATAGGAGAGGGAGCCAGGAGAGTGCTATGAAGAGGGAGCTCTCGGGGAGAAGGACCTGGAGAGAGAGAACCAGAGATAGGGAGAGGGAGCCAGGAGAGTGCTATGAAGCGGGAGCTATCGGGGAGAAGGAGCTGGAGAGAGAGAACCAGAGATAGGGAGATGGAGCCAGGAGAGTGCTATGAAGAGGGAGCTATCGGGGAAAGGGAGCTGGAGAGAGAGAACCAGAGATAGGGAGAGGGAGCCAGGAGAGTGCTATGAAGAGGGAGCTATCGGGGAGAAGGAGCTGGAGAGAGAGAACCAGAGATAGGGAGAGGGAGCCAGGAGAGTGCTATGAAGAGGGAGCTATCAGGGAGAAGGAGCTGGACAGAGAGAACCAGAGATAGGGAGAGGGAGCCAGGAGAGTGCTATGAAGACGGAGCTATCGGGGAAAGGGAGCTGGAGAGAGAGAACCAGAGATAGGGAGAGGGAGCCAGGAGAGTGCTATGAAGAGGGAGCTATCGGGGAGAAGGAGCTGGAGAGAGAGAACCAGAGATAGGGAGAGGGAGCCAGGAGAGTGCTATGAAGAGGGAGTATCGGGGATAAGGAGCTGGAGAGAGAGAACCAGAGACAGGGAGAGGGAGCCAGGGAGCAGGGGGAAGGAGGGCGGTCTGGGCATGTGTGAGAGAGAGACAGCAAGAGAGAGGAACCAGGGATACAGAGCTAGGGGGTGTCATGGAGACAGAACCTGGAAGAGGAGGCTACCTAGAGGGAGAAAGAGCCAGGGGGGACTTTTAGGAAGAAGGAGCTATAGAGAAGGAGAAGCATAGAGAGAAGCATGGAGAGAAGCATGGGGACATAGAGATCTGGGGAGAGGGTGCCAGGAGAGTGCTATGAAGCGGGAGCTATCGGGGAGAAGGAGCTGGAGAGACAGAACCAGAGATAGGGGGAGGGAGCCAGGAGAGTGCTATGAAGCGGGAGCTATCGGGGAGAAGGAGCTGGAGAGACAGAACCATGGATAGGGAGAGGGAGCCAGGAGAGTGCTATGAACAAGAGCTATCGGGGAGAAGGAGCTGGAGAGACAGAACCAGAGATAGGGAGAGGGAGCCAGGAGAGTGCTATGAAGAGGGAGCTATCGGGGAGAAGGAGCTGGAGAGAGAGAACCAGAGATAGGGAGAGGGAGCCAGGAGAGTGCTATGAAGAGGGAGCTATCGGGGAGAAGGAGCTGGAGAGAGAGAACCAGAGATAGGGAGAGGGAGCCAGGAGAGTGCTTTGAAGCGGGAGCTATCGGGGAGAAGGAGCTGGAGATAGAGAACCAGAGATAGGGAGAGGGGGCCAGGAGAGTGCTTTGAAGCGGGAGCTATCGGGGAGAAGGAGCTGGAGATAGAGAACCAGAGATAGGGAGAGGGGGCCAGGAGAGTGCTATGAAGAGGGAGCTATCGGGGAGAAGGAGCTGGAGAGAGAGAAACAGAGATAGGGAGAGGGAGCCATGAGAGTGCTATGAAGCGGGAGCTATCGGGGAGAAGGAGCTGGAGAGAGAGAACCAGAGATAGGGAGAGGGAGCCAGGAGAGTGCTATGAAGCGGGAGCTATCTGGGAGAAGGAGCTGGAAAGAGAGAACCAGAGATAGGGAGAGGGAGCCAGGAGAGTGCTATGAAGAGGGAGCTATCGGGGAGAAGGAGCTGGAGAGACAGAACCAGAGATAGGGAGAGGGAGCCAGGAGAGTGCTATGAAGCGGGAGCTATCGGGGAGAAGGAGCTGGAGAGACAGAACCAGAGATAGGGAGAGGGAGCCAGGAGAGTGCTATGAAGAGGGAGCTATCGGGGAGAAGGAGCTGGAGAGAGAGAACCAGAGATAGGGAGAGTGAGCCAGGAGAGTGCTATGAAGCGGGAGCTATCGGGGAGAAGGAGCTGGAGAGACAGAACCAGAGATAGGGAGAGGGAGCCAGGAGAGTGCTATGAAGCGGGAGCTATCTGGGAGAAAGAGCTGGAAAGAGAGAACCAGAGATAGGGAGAGGGAGCCAGGAGAGTGCTATGAAGCGGGAGCTATCGGGGAGAAGGAGCTGGAGAGACAGAACCAGAGATAGGGAGAGGGAGCCAGGAGAGTGCTATGAAGCGGGAGCTATCGGGGAGAAGGAGCTGGAGAGAGAGAACCAGAGATAGGGAGAGTGAGCCAGGAGAGTGCTATGAAGCGGGAGCTATCGGGGAGAAGGAGCTGGAGAGAGAGAACCAGAGATAGGAAGAGGGAGCCAGGAGAGTGCTATGAAGCGGGAGCTATCGGGGAGAAGGAGCTGGAGAGAGAGAACCAGAGATAGGGAGAGGGAGCCAGGAGAGTGCTATGAAGCGGGAGCTATCGGGGAGAAGGAGCTGGAGAGAGAGAACCAGAGATAGGGAGAGGGAGCCAGGAGAGTGCTATGAAGCGGGAGCTATCGGGGAGAAGGTGCTGGAGAGAGAGAACCAGAGATAGGGAGAGGGAGCCAGGAGAGTGCTATGAAGCGGGAGCTATCAGAGAGAAGGAGCTGGAGAGAGAGAACCAGAGATAGGGAGAGGGAGCCAGGAGAGTGCTATGAAGCGGGAGCTATCGGGGAGAAGGAGCTGGAGAGAGAGAACCAGAGATAGGGAGAGGGAGCCAGGAGAGTGCTATGAAGCGGGAGCTATCGGGGAGAAGGAGCTGGAGAGAGAGAACCAGAGATAGGGAGAGGGAGCCAGGAGAGTGCTATGAAGCGGGAGCTATCGGGGAGAAGGAGCTGGAGAGAGAGAACCAGAGATAGGGAGAGTGAGCCAGGAGAGTGCTATGAAGCGGGAGCTATCGGGGAGAAGGAGCTGGAGAGAACCAGAGATAGGGAGAGGGAGCCATGAGAGTGCTATGAAGCGGGAGCTATTGGGGAGAAGGAGCTGGAGAGAGAGAACCAGAGATAGGGAGAGGGAGCCAGGAGAGTGCTATGAAGCGGGAGCTATCACGGAGAAGGAGCTGGAGAGAGAGTACCTGGATAGAGAGCTTGGGAGAGTGTGCATGAAAGAGTGCAGAGAGGGCATGCGAGGGAGAGTGTGCACGGAAGAGCACGGGAGAGTGTACACAGAAGAGAAAAGAGAATGAGTGTCAGGAAGAGTGTACATGGAAGAGAAAAGAGAATGAGTGTCAGGAAGAGTGTACATGGAAGAGAAAAGAGAGTGAGTGTCAGGGAGAGTGTACATGGAAGAGAAAAGAGAGTGAGTGTCAGGGAGAGTGTACATGAAAGAGAAAAGAGAATGAGTGTCAGGAAGATTGTACATGGAAGAGAAAAGAGAATGAGTGTCAGGGAGAGTGTACATGGAAGAGAAAAGAGAATAAGTGTCAGGGAGAGTGTACATGGAAGAGAAAAGAGAATGAGTGTCAGGGAGAGTGTACATGGAAGAGAAAAGAGAGTGAGTGTCAGGGAGAGTGTACACGAAAGAGGAAAGAGAATGAGTGTCAGGGAGAGTGTACATGGAAGAGAAAAGAGAGTGAGTGTCAGGGAGAGTGTACATGGAAGAGAAAAGAGAGTGAGTGTCAGGGAGAGTGTACACGAAAGAGGAAAGAGAATGAGTGTCAGGGAGAGTGTACATGGAAGAGAAAAGAGAGTGAGTGTCAGGGAGAGTGTACACAGAAGAGAAAAGAGAATGAGTGTCAGGAAGAGTGTACATGGAAGAGAAAAGAGAGTGAGTGTCAGGGAGAGTGTACACGAAAGAGGAAAGAGAATGAGTGTCAGGAAGAGTGTACATGAAAGAGAAAAGAGAATGAGTGTCAGGAAGATTGTACATGGAAGAGAAAAGAGAATGAGTGTCAGGGAGAGTGTACACGAAAGAGGAAAGAGAATGAGTGTCAGGAAGAGTGTACATGGAAGAGAAAAGAGAGTGAGTGTCAGGAAGAGTGTACATGGAAGAGAAAAGAGAGTGAGTGTCAGGGAGAGTGTACAGGGAAGAGAAAAGAGAATGAGTGTCAGGAAGAGTGTACATGGAAGAGAAAAGAGAGTGAGTGTCAGGGAGAGTGTACATGGAAGAGAAAAGAGAGTGAGTGTCAGGGAGAGTGTACACAGAAGAGAAAAGAGAATGAGTGTCAGGAAGAGTGTACATGGAAGAGAAAAGAGAGTGAGTGTCAGGGAGAGTGTACATGGAAGAGAAAAGAGAGTGAGTGTCAGGGAGAGTGTACATGGAAGAGAAAAGAGAGTGAGTGTCAGGGAGAGTGTACACAGAAGAGAAAAGAGAATGAGTGTCAGGAAGAGTGTACATGGAAGAGAAAAGAGAGTGAGTGTCAGGGAGAGTGTACACGAAAGAGGAAAGAGAATGAGTGTCAGGAAGAGTGTACATGAAAGAGAAAAGAGAATGAGTGTCAGGAAGATTGTACATGGAAGAGAAAAGAGAATGAGTGTCAGGGAGAGTGTACACGAAAGAGGAAAGAGAATGAGTGTCAGGAAGAGTGTACATGGAAGAGAAAAGAGAGTGAGTGTCAGGGAGAGTGTACATGGAAGAGAAAAGAGAGTGAGTGTCAGGGAGAGTGTACACAGAAGAGAAAAGAGAATGAGTGTCAGGAAGAGTGTACATGGAAGAGAAAAGAGAGTGAGTGTCAGGGAGAGTGTACAGGGAAGAGAAAAGAGAATGAGTGTCAGGAAGAGTGTACATGAAAGAGAAAAGAGAATGAGTGTCAGGAAGAGTGTACATGGAAGAGAAAAGAGAGTGAGTGTCATGGAGAGTGTACATGAAAGAGAAAAGAGAATGAGTGTCAGGAAGATTGTACATGGAAGAGAAAAGAGAATGAGTGTCAGGGAGAGTGTACACGAAAGAGGAAAGAGAATGAGTGTCAGGAAGAGTGTACATGGAAGAGAAAAGAGAGTGAGTGTCAGGGAGAGTGTACATGGAAGAGAAAAGAGAGTGAGCGTCAGGGAGAGTGTACACAGAAGAGAAAAGAGAATGAGTGTCAGGAAGAGTGTACATGGAAAAGAAAAGAGAGTGAGTGTCAGGGAGAGTGTACACGAAAGAGGAAAGAGAATGAGTGTCAGGAAGAGTGTACATGAAAGAGAAAAGAGAATGAGTGTCAGGAAGATTGTACATGGAAGAGAAAAGAGAATGAGTGTCAGGGAGAGTGTACACGAAAGAGGAAAGAGAATGAGTGTCAGGAAGAGTGTACATGGAAGAGAAAAGAGAGTGAGTGTCAGGGAGAGTGTACATGGAAGAGAAAAGAGAGTGAGTGTCAGGGAGAGTGTACACAGAAGAGAAAAGAGAATGAGTGTCAGGAAGAGTGTACATGGAAGAGAAAAGAGAGTGAGTGTCAGGGAGAGTGTACAGGGAAGAGAAAAGAGAATGAGTGTCAGGAAGAGTGTACATGGAAGAGAAAAGAGAGTGAGTGTCAGGGAGAGTGTACATGGAAGAGAAAAGAGAGTGGGTGTCAGGGAGAGTGTACATGGAAGAGAAAAGAGAGTGAGTGTCAGGGAGAGTGTACACAGAAGAGAAAAGAGAATGAGTGTCAGGAAGAGTGTACATGGAAGAGAAAAGAGAGTGAGTGTCAGGGAGAGTGTACATGGAAGAGAAAAGAGAGTGAGTGTCAGGGAGAGTGTACATGGAAGAGAAAAGAGATTTAGTGTCAGGGAGAGTCTACACAGAAGAGAAAAGAGAATGAGTGTCAGGAAGAGTGTACATGGAAGAGAAAAGAGAGTGAGTTTCAGGGAGAGTGTACACGAAAGAGGAAAGAGAATGGGTGTCAGGAAGAGTGTACATGAAAGAGAAAAGAGAATGAGTGTCAGGAAGATTGTACATGGAAGAGAAAAGAGAATGAGTGTCAGGAAGAGTGTACACGAAAGAGGAAAGAGAATGAGTGTCAGGAAGAGTGTACATGAAAGAGAAAAGAGAATGAGTGTCAGGAAGAGTGTACATGGAAGAGAAAAGAGAGTGAGTGTCAGGGAGAGTGTACACAAAAGAGGAAAGAGAATGAGTGTCAGGAAGAGTGTACATGAAAGAGAAAAGAGAATGAGTGTCAGGAAGATTGTACATGGAAGAGAAAAGAGAATGAGTGTCAGGGAGAGTGTACAGGGAAGAGAAAAGAGAATGAGTGTCAGGAAGAGTGTACATGGAAGAGAAAAGAGAGTGAGTGTCAGGGAGAGTGTACATGGAAGAGAAAAGAGAGTGAGTGTCAGGGAGAGTGTACACAGAAGAGAATAGAGAATGAGTGTCAGGAAGAGTGTACATGGAAGAGAAAAGAGAGTGAGTGTCAGGGAGAGTGTACAGGGAAGAGAAAAGAGAATGAGTGTCAGGAAGAGTGTACATGGAAGAGAAAAGAGAGTGAGTGTCAGGGAGAGTGTACAGGGAAGAGAAAAGAGAATGAGTGTCAGGAAGAGTGTACACGGAAGAGAAAAGAGAATGAGTGTCAGGAAGAGTGTACATGGAAGAGAAAAGAGAATGAGTGTCAGGAAGAGTGTACACGAAAGAGGAAAGAGAATGAGTGTCAGGAAGAGTGTACATGAAAGAGAAAAGAGAATGAGTGTCAGGAAGAGTGTACATGGAAGAGAAAAGAGAGTGAGTGTCAGGGAGAGTGTACACGAAAGAGGAAAGAGAAGGAGTGTCAGGAAGAGTGTACATGGAAGAGAAAAGAGAGTGAGTGTCAGGGAGAGTGTACAGGGAAGAGAAAAGAGAATGAGTGTCAGGAAGAGTGTACACGGAAGAGAAAAGAGAATGAGTGTCAGGAAGAGTGTACATGGAAGAGAAAAGAGAATGAGTGTCAGGAAGAGTGTACACGAAAGAGGAAAGAGTGTCAGGAAGAGTGTACATGAAAGAGAAAAGAGAATGAGTGTCAGGAAGAGTGTACATGGAAGAGAAAAGAGAGTGAGTGTCAGGGAGAGTGTACACGAAAGAGGAAAGAGAATGAGTGTCAGGAAGAGTGTACATGAAAGAGAAAAGAGAATGAGTGTCAGGAAGATTGTACATGGAAGAGAAAAGAGAATGAGTGTCAGGGAGAGTGTACAGGAAAGAGGAAAGAGAACGAGTGTCAGGAAGTGTGTACATGGAAGAGAAAAGAGAGTGAGTGTCAGGGAGAGTGTACATGGAAGAGAAAAGAGAGTGAGTGTCAGGGAGATTGTACATGGAAGAGAAAAGAGAGTGAGTGTCAGGGAGAGTGTACAGGGAAGAGAAAAGAGAATGAGTGTCAGGAAGAGTGTACATGAAAGAGAAAATAGAATGAGTATCAGGAAGAGTGTACATGAAAGAGAAAAGAGAATGAGTGTCAGGAAGAGTGTACATGAAAGAGAAAAGAGAATGAGTGTCAAGGAGAGTGAAGAGTGTACATGAAAGAGAAAAGAGAGTGAGTGTCAGGGAGAGTGAAGAGTGTACATGGAAGAGAAAAGAGAATGAGTGTCAGGGAGAGTGTATATGGAAGAGAAAAGTGGGCTGGGGGTGTGTAGAGAATGACGCAGGTGAACAGAGAGAGATGGGTGATGTGAAACCCTGAAAATAACAGGGTGTGCTGGAAGGAGGGGGCAAGCCAGCACTGGATGGAGAGTGCTGTAGGTAAGTCTCATGGGGGGCGGTGGGGGGTCGTGTGTTGGTCACCCAGGGTCAGGACAAAGTGAGGCCGCTTTGTACCCTTACCCCCGACCTGACGCCTCTCTCCCTCTCTTACAGTCCCCGAGGAGCTGCAGAACCAGGCCGAAGAGACAGGTGAGTCTGTCCTTCACTCACTGAAGAGGTGTGGCGCCGCAGCCAGGGCGACTGACTCCGGAATCTGGGGATCACGGTTCGATCCCCGGTGCCGGCGGCAGATTAGCCCAGCACCATGTGACTCTGGGCAATAGCATGCTTAATCTTCCCAACCACCCCCAGTGCCTAGAGACCCTTACGGGTGATTGTGCGATTTACAAATGTGGATTATTATTACTCACTCACTGAGAGACTTGGGGGGGTTGCGAGAGAGAGAGAGAGAGAGAGAGAGAGAGAGAGAGAGCACGACAGAGAGAGGAGAGTCGAGGCAATACCATTAGAGGCCTTTTAATTCTGAATTTATCTTGCCACATTTGCTGCGCTTCAAAGACAGAGGTCAAATGTCAAGTTATGTTTTCTGACAAATTGTTGCTTATGTTTTTTTATCATGGGGATTGGAGTTTACAAACTCCTCTCACTTCACTCTCAGGGAAAGAAAAGTAAATACCTGTAAATGAACTGCGCCCATTCTGCGGTTTGCGAAGCGACAATGAAGCACCTTTTGGTCATTCTGAAGTGCAACGGAAACAGAGATTTTAATAAATGGTGACAAATCAAGACTTGAGCTGGTGACGCGCAGGGGATAGATATTCACTGAAACCTGATTTCCCCACATTATCGTTGCTTGCTCTGAAGCATCATCAGTAAAATGCATCAGCGCAAATCTGGTGCCCATACCTCTAGAAACTCTGCCGTCCGAGGCCGGCTCCTCTCTAAGATGGAAGAGCGTAGCCCACTGCCTTCAGCACTGCAAAAAAAAAATGATAACGCAATGTGCTAGTTTCGTTTTATTTGTCTGAGCTGAGGCAGTTTTGCGGGGCAGACTGAGCTGGAGAGAGTAGGGGTGTTGAGTGGTGGCTCTCTCTAAGTGCGCATGACTGTTTGGCTGGCGGTCTTGGGACAGGCAAACAGTCATGAGCACTTTGCATGTGCTCCACCGGATGTAATGTACAGCCTGGGTGGAGAACATGCCCAGGCTCCCAGACCCTGTCTGAGTGCCGAGGGCAGCCTTCATGCTTCTTTTACTAAAGAAGGAAGAGGACGGAGGAGAGGCAGTGGTCAGCCTACTCGGCCAGCAGGTAAGTGATTCTGTTTATTTTAACCCCACCCCAATGACTGTTTTGGAATAAAAGTACCAAACCTGCACCCATAGAAGTATTCCTCGAAGGGGTGTGAATTTACTACGTTTTGGAATTCACAAACATTAGCAATGGTAGGCTTGCAAAGCTGAGCAGGCCTCAGGTGTCCAGGGATACTGCTGCCACTCAAACACCCAAAGTTGATGGGATGAATGCTTGCAAATAGTCTATCCACCGCCAATCACTCGGGTGCACTCCAAACCATTGTTTTTGATCCACCGTTTCGCGATAGACAGAGGAAAGTGTGAGGATTTAGGTGTATTATATGTAAAATAGCTGTGGGGCCTTAGCGTCAATACCCTTCCAAACACTGTCTTGGGTCCAGTCAGGCTTGTTTGTTAATCTTAAGTTCAACCCTGGGTAGCTTTGGCTTCGAGCAGCAAGGCTAAACTAAAGAACAATGTAAAAGCCTTCAACAGCAACAAACAACTGAATTAGAAAGTCACACAACAAGAAAGAGTCACAACAACAATTCATAAAAATAGAGCATATTTTAATGAAGTTTTAGATCCCCTGATCATCAACATCTACCCAAGGGTTCCAGAGATAAAGATTTTAAAAGAAATAAATACTTTGAAATCCAACTGCAAACAAACATTGGTCAACAAAAACGGTGCAAACTTTTGAATAATTTGAAACAGTTAGTTTCATGACTCCAACTTCGGTTGGGGGACCAAATCCAGCAGGGCAGAGGTCTAGGAGTCCAGTAAGGTTACTTTGTACACTTACCCGGCCACCAGAGCCTTTTCCAGTCCAGTTCAAGCCTTTTAGAAACAACCGCATGAACAACAATTACGCGGTCCTGATGCTGGGGATGCAGGCAGAAAAGATTCTCAATGATGCTCCTGGAGCTGAGCAGTCTACAGGGGTGAAGTGCGGTTGATCCCTCTGTCCATGGGTGGGTTGAGGTGACTTTGAACACAGCACTTGGGGTCGCGCAGCGTCCTCGTTGTGACAGTATAAGGCCACCTGCGGCTGGGCTTTTTTTCTCGTGACACAGCGATCACAGCAGATATACATGCTGGGGGCTAGTGTCGCTTTTGGGCAACGAACCCACTCTCTGATAGCACTCCCGGGTCTGGCAGACACGAGTGCAGTTTTTGGCCATCTCAGATTTGTCTCTTGGTGTGCCCGGCGGCAACCAGCAGTGACCCCTCAGCAGTGGCTACTGCTTTGTGGGTTTGGGCTTCCACAGCTTTGATGCCCCTGGAGCTGTTCGAGGGGGCCAGCCGCCAGACCCTTGGAATCACGGCTTCAATCTGTGGTTGGGAATCAAGTGTTCCGCGGGCCAGGAGCCGCCGGTAGAGTCCAATCTCACTAACCTAAAGTGCAGCGGGTGCAGTCCTTCCGACGGTGCAGCCTCTCTTCGTGCTGCTTGAAGAGCAGCAGGATTCTCCTCCCTTGGTCCTCTCTCCAAATCCACACTGTGCTGAAATTCAGGGTGCCAGGGGTACCCGTTATATCCAGGAAAAGTGCCCTGAGGGGACACCGCGGTCACTAGCCAATTTTCTAGTAGCTTCCTTCCTCTTTGGTGACAAAGGCCTGGCAATGTGTGGCATTTTGCAATCCCAAAGTGCAACATTCTTGTTCCTTTCAAGATGTCTGAACTCTTTCCTCGACTGTGAGGAGCTTGGCTGCCTACCCCAAAGGTGTGGCTACCTGATGACTACAAGCCCAGATCAAAACCGGTTTGGGGAATGGATTTCCCTCTCTCTCCCTGTCACCAGCTTGTCTACAGGATCAAAAGGCATCCTGCTCAGGTGTGTTATCTGAGGCAGCCCTACAAAGGTGGTTTCCCCCTTGAGACATCTCCCTTCAGCCTTCCTGGGAGAGGCCACAGTTCACTCTGCAGCAACTGCCTTCTTTCCTGGGCCTGTGAGTCAATGACACGTCTCCCCAGGTGGGCAGAAAGCTGCCTTGGTGTCAAGGCCTTTGTAAGGACACTGGACTAGCTGGGGCACAGGTTGGCAGCTTTCTAAAAATTGTTTAACTTTAAAATTGACATAAATCGTGACTTGGACATCAAGTCAGCTTTAATGCCATGATTAATTTGATACTGTACAGTACCCAGTTAATTAATCCCATTCAGAAGTTAGCTAGGATGGGATGCCAGCCTCAACCCTGTGTTAGCCAATGGGGCTACTAACTTTCCTCAGCAAAACGACAACTTTTAGGGGTTTTGTTGCTAAGACATATATAACCTATATTTCTATCTTAACAATACACAGCTCCCTGCCATAGGGGTCTATAGGCCATCCTTAGTGAAGACTTACATATGCTGTTAAGGCAAGGGCGGCTTTGCAGTTAATGGTAATGTCAAAGTCGAAATGGCAGTGCAAACACTGCTTTTCCAGTCCGCAGTGGCAGGCTGGGAGCCATTTTGTACTTTGTCAAGCAAAGGGTGGCACAAACAGTGCTGCAGCCGTGGGTGGACACTCTGTCTTACATGCCCTTGGTTCCCTGGTACCATATACGAGGGATTTATAAGTAAGTCAGCACTTACTAATCGGCATACCTTTTGCAGTGGGTCAGAACTCTGGTACTGAGGTCTGCACAGCAGGTCTCAGTGCACCCAGAGTCGAAAAACCAACAGCTAAAAAGTGGGGGGGGGGGGGCCTGCAAACACAATTTTTCCTTCCAGCCTGATTTAGGGTTTGGCAGATGGAGTAAAGTGGTACAAAAGGGGATGATGGACGGAGCATTTGAGCAAATCAAACACTCACCCCCAGTCAACTGATCTGGGTTAAATCCATCACCGTTCTTTAGCCCACTCTGCCACCCCAGTTCAGACATGGCCATATGCAAATCAGTCTGACCCTGTGCCTCATGGGAACAGTGCAGCCTGAACTGCCAAACCATGTCTTCCCTGGACCGGAAACAAGCATCCTGGGACCGGTTTCGGATTCATAATCCTCATCAGCCAGGCTATCTTGAATCCAGTAGCCAAGTGAGGAAGGGACTCACGTCTGAGCATACCCTGCCAACTTAGGGTGAAGAAAGCAATACAAAAGGGGATGTTGGAGGCCAATATGACTGTGGAGGACTTTACCTCTTCCACGTCCCTTCACTCCACCTGCCCAATGTAGAGATGTTCTCTGGCCCCGTTGACATCTCTGTACATTGCCGGGGACCTCCCTCATGGGGGTGCCCATCTATGTAAGAAAAGTTTGACAGATGGCTCCATCAAAAAGACAGCCAGCTGTCAAACTTTTCCAACGTTTTATATTTTTCAAAAACAAATACCCAAAGAAGTTTGTTGTAGAAAAAAAACAAATGACCCCCACAGCTCGTGATGACGGGCAGTAAATAAAAGCCGTCAAACCAGCCCGCAAAATGGAAGTTGGCCCTGCTCCTCGTGGAAACAGCCCACCTTGAACCTCAGTCATGACACTCATTCACCCTCATCTCACTGCTTTTTGAGTTGGGAAATTTGAGATTCACACCCACGCCCCCACCGAATCTCAATGAGTAAGCTAAGCCAGAGGTATCTGGGTGTCTACTAAAAGCCACGCAGAGTGGCTTTGCGTGGCCTTGTAAATATGGGCTGGCACACTGCGCCTCCGGTGGATCCCAAATGTGACACTCCGGCAGCATAAAAGTGCCACAGGGGCTGTGTAAATATGCCCCCTGCATTAATGTCCCAATCATAGTTTACCCTCCATTTCCTTCCCAGTTCTTTGCATTTGAGTTTCTCAGTGTAAAGACGCGATGGAAAGGACCCAGCAGAGGGAACGGCTCTTTTCCCAGTGATGGTTTTTAGCGGAGCAGAGAGATCAAAGCTGACAGAGGTGTATTATTAAGGGCATTAACTGGTGCTCATGTAAGGGGTTCAGAAGCCTTTGGGTCAAGTGTGTGCTGTATAAAACAGCAAATAAATATTCTTGACCCGCCTCCAATGCAGTGAAACTCCAAGGAACTCTGCTGTTTTAGGGGGGCTGTTCCCTCCATCACCCCAAGACCTGAGCCTCTGCTAACAGCTCCTGTCGAATTTACTTGTGGCTGCCCCGCCTCCCAGAGTACTGTCAGCATCCTGCCCCACCCCCACCTGGACACGGAACAAGGGGGCGGGGCTACAATCCAGGCCACACCCCTCCATCACTGGTCCCACTGGAGAAAGATCACTACTGCACATGTATGCGCCTTCAGTACGAAAGCGCAAGGGTGCCGCTCTAGTGGTAGAAGACGCTATACAAATATTCATAACTCAATGGGTCTGCCTTCTATGAATACACTGTAACAAATCACCGTTATTGATTGTTTATGTGCAGGATGGAACACCTTCCCGTTCATGAACAATCATTCCATGCAACAAAGGCACTATGGTTCACAGGTGCCTGCGTTGGCGCTAGGCAACTAATTCTAACGCAAGCGCTAGGGAAAATACAGGGGTGTGCTGTATTCTTGTAAATGCGCACATCACTGTGTTTTGGAAATGTCAGAGCGCGGCGCTGCCCAATTTGGTGCAGCACCGCACTCCGACATTTCCTTGTAAATATGCCCCAGCGTGCTTAAATACATCTCCATGTGTAGAGCAGCTGCTAGCGTGCACCACTGATACTTACCGCGGCCTTGCTGCTCTCTCCACAGTGAGCTTCTACTCCTCCATCTTTGGGGTGATGCAGTTGCTGTGCCTCTTCACCTGCCCTCTCATCGGTTACGTCATGGACTGGCGCCTGAAGGAATGCGTGGATGCCCCCGGAGAGGTGCCAGCAGTGGATGGCGCGGTTGGGTAAGTAAGCTGCGTGTGCATCCTGCCAGGAGGGGGGGGTGTTGCTGCAAATACTGTGTTTAATGAGCTGAGCGATGATCCAGACGCTAGTACCTGGTGCTACCTCTAGAGGGCGGTGGTGTAAACACAGGGATTAAGGAGGTGTTTACCCTGACGCTGACAACTGTTGCTACCTCTAGAGGGCGGCGGTGTAAATGCTAGCGTGAAGGAACCGAGGAGCAAGGAAGGGTGATAACATGGGCTGCTATTGGAATTCTCTACGGCATATTATCAAGCCCATTATCGCCGTTTTAGCGGCAGTTTCCTGCCACTAAAGCTGCAATCATTTTAACGCTGTTCCTTGATAATATGCCCCTGAGTGAAGTTCCTGACACTGATAAGCAGAATGTTGGTGCTGCCGCTAGAAGGCTGTGATGTAAACACTGGGATTAATGAGGTGACACTAGTGAGCTCGGTGGAGTCACTGGTACAAGGGAGCTGTGGTGTAATACTGGCATTGTTAACAGTGTTTATCCTGGCACTAGTAAGCAGGGTGTTTATGCTGACACTAGGGAGTTGTAGTGTAAAGATGTGATGTGAATCAACTCAGTAGGGTACAGCTGTGCAAAAAGTAGGATTACTGAGCTGCTTGTCATCTTCACACGGGTGTGAAGGTTGTGGGCCACGGCACTAAGGAGCTGTGGCAGTGCTTAATTTGTGCCAGTGGTTTCCTGTGCACCGCACCAACGCTTAACTGTCAACACCCTGATGAAGTCCTGAGGTAAGGACGAAACGTGTTGGCTGGACTGAGAGTTCACTGTAGAAGAATAAAGTTGAAAGTGACATACATCGGCTTCCTTGAATCAAATGACTGAATGCAGAAGGAATATATCCTTGGACTTTGGATATTTGAGTTGTGATACCGTCTTTGTGAACTTAAGTCTGCATATATGACTTTTTCGAGGGCTCCCCTTACTGTGGTGCTTATCTTTGGGTTAAACAGGGGCTCTTGGGCGTAGAAGCACCATAATTATAAATTTGCAAATTACACTGAATGGTGCGGTGAATCACAGCTATCACTGCCTTTTTCTTGGTGTTGCTTCGTTTATGACATTTTGTGTTCTGTGGAGCAAGGAGGGGCTCCAGGTTGAGTTCTTGCACTGTTACACAGGATAATTCACCCATACCTTCTTTTTGTTGCATGTTGTACCTTTCTAGGTGTCATATCTGCTGTACTACACCAGGTCAGCACGCCTCAAGCTCCCAGGTGATGGTAAATGCTGCGGCGAGGGGAAACGTCCCTTCTCCAGGCTGCGTTTCTACTAAGCTGCCATTAGAGTCAGCCTGAGAATCAGGGCTTTGCGTTCCCTCTCACGTGCACCGCAGGATCTCAGTAATATACAGCAAGGCCTGTGTTGCCTGTAACATTATCAAGGAACATACAAATGACTGCCTCGCACGTCACTAGGCTCCTCCAGTAGTAGTGCATGGACGAGGGCAGTGGAATGTAACTACCCTGTATTTATCTTTGCAGAGACGGAGTCCCAAAGAAGAGGCGGTACCGGAAGATCCAGAAACTCACCAATGCCATCCGTGCCTTTGTTTTCACAAACATCCTGGTGATAATGTTTGGAATAACATGTCTGGTGAAAAGCCTACCTCTGCAGGTAACTCTGCCCTCCAGCCTCAGATCTATAACTCACTCATACAGGTAGCCATCCACCTCTACCCTTAAGTACTCATTCACCTCTGCAGGTAACTCTGCTCTCCAGTCTCAGATCTATAACTCACCCATGCAGGTAGCCATCCACCTCTACCCTTAAGTACTCATTCACCTGTGCAGGTAACTATGCCCTCCAGCCTCAGATCTATAACTCACCCATGCAGGTAGCCATCCGCCTCTACCCTTAAGTACTCATTCACCTGTGCAGGTAACTATGCCCTCCAGCCTCAGATCTATAACTCACCCATGCAGGTAGCCATCCACCTCTGCCCTTAAGTACTCATTCACCTCTGCAGGTAACTCTGCCCTCCAGCCTCAGATCTATAACTCACCCATGCAGGTAGCCATCCACCTCTACCCTTAAGTACTCATTCACCTCTGCAGGTAACTCTGCCCTCCAGCCTCAGATCTATAACTCACCCATGCAGGTAGCCATCCACCTCTACCCTTAAGTACTCATTCACCTCTGCAGGTAACTCTGCCCTCCAACCTCAGATCTATAACTCACCCATGCAGGTAGCCATCCCCTTCTGCCCTTAAGTACTCATTCACCTCTGCAGGTAACTCTGCCCTCCAGCCTCAGATCTATAACTCACCCATGCAGGTAGCCATCCCCTTCTGCCCTTAAGTACTCATTCACCTCTGCAGGTAACTCTGCCCTCCAACCTCAGATCTATAACTCACCCATCCCCTTCTGCCCTTAAGTACTCATTCACCTCTGCAGGTAACTCTGCCCTCCAGCCTCAGATCTATAACTCACCCATGCAGGTAGCCATCCCCCTCTACCCTTAAGTACTCATTCACCTCTGCAGGTAACTCTGCCCTCCAGCCTCAGATCTATAACTCACCCATGCAGGTAGCCATCCACCTCTGCCCTTAAGTACTCATTCACCTCTGCAGGTAACTCTGCTCTCCAGCCTCAGATCCATACCTCACCCATGCAGGTAGCCATCCACCTCTACCCTTAAGTACTCATTCACCTCTGCAGGTAACTCTGCCCTCCAGCCTCAGATCTATAACTCACCCATGCAGGTAGCCATCCACCTCTACCCTTAAGTACTCATTCACCTCTGCAGGTAACTCTGCCCTCCAACCTCAGATCTATAACTCACCCATGCAGGTAGCCATCCCCTTCTGCCCTTAAGTACTCATTCACCTCTGCAGGTAACTCTGCCCTCCAGCCTCAGATCTATAACTCACCCATGCAGGTAGCCATCCACCTCTGCCCTTAAGTACTCATTCACCTCTGCAGGTAACTCTGCCCTCCAGCCTCAGATCTATAACTCACCCATGCAGGTAGCCATCCCCTTCTACCCTTAAGTACTCATTCACCTCTGCAGGTAACTCTGCCCTCCAGCCTCAGATCTATAACTCACTCATGCAGGTAGCCATCCACCTCTGCCCTTAAGTACTCATTCACCTCTGCAGGTAACTCTGCCCTCCAGCCTCAGATCTATAACTCACCCATGCAGGTAGCCATCCACCTCTGCCCTTAAGTACTCATTCACCTCTGCAGGTAACTCTGCCCTCCAGCCTCATATCTATAACTCACCCATGCAGGTAGCCATCCCCTTCTACCCTTAAGTACTCATTCACCTCTGCAGGTAACTCTGCCCTCCAGCCTCAGATCTATAACTCACTCATGCAGGTAGCGATCCCCTTCTGCCCTTAAGTACTCATTCACCTCTGCAGGTAACTCTGCCCTCCAGCCTCAGATCTATAACTCACCCATGCAGGTAGCCATCCGCTTCTGCCCTTAAGTACTCATTCACCTCTGCAGGTAACTCTGCCCTCCAGCCTCAGATCTATAACTCACTCATGCAGGTAGCCATCCACCTCTACCCTTAAGTACTCATTCACCTCTGCAGGTAACTCTGCCCTCCAGCCTCAGATCTATAACTCACCCATGCAGGTAGCCATCCCCTTCTGCCCTTAAGTACTCATTCACCTCTGCAGGTAACTCTGCCCTCCAGCCTCAGATCTATAACTCACCCATGCAGGTAGCCATCCACCTCTACCCTTAAGTACTCATTCACCTCTGCAGGTAACTCTGCCCTCCAGCCTCAGATCTATAACTCACCCATGCAGGTAGCCATCCCCTTCTGCCCTTAAGTACTCATTCACCTCTGCAGGTAACTCTGCCCTCCAGCCTCAGATCTATAACTCACCCATGCAGGTAGCCATCCCCCTCTGCCCTTAAGTACTCACTCACCTGTGCAGGTAACTCTGCCCTCCAGCCTCAGATCTATAACTCACCCATGCAGATAGCCATCCCCTTCTGCCCTTAAGTACTCATTCACCTCTGCAGGTAACTCTGCCCTCCAGCCTCGGATCTATAACTCACCCATGCAGGTAGCCATCCCCTTCTGCCCTTAAGTACTCATTCACCTCTGCAGGTAACTCTGCCCTCCAGCCTCGGATCTATAACTCACCCATGCAGGTAGCCATCCCCTTCTGCCCTTAAGTACTCATTCACCTCTGCAGGTAACTCTGCCCTCCAGCCTCAGATCTATAACTCACCCATGCAGGTAGCCATCCACCTCTACCCTTAAGTACTCACTCACCTCTGCAGGTAACTCTGCTCTCCAGCCTCAGATCTATAACTCACCCATGCAGGTAGCCATCCCCCTCTGCCCTTAAGTACTCATTCACCTCTGCAGGTAACTCTGCCCTCCAACCTCAGATCTATAACTCACCCATGCAGGTAGCCATCCCCTTCTGCCCTTAAGTACTCATTCACCTCTGCAGGTAACTCTGCCCTCCAGCCTCAGATCTATAACTCACCCATGCAGGTAGCCATCCCCTTCTGCCCTTAAGTACTCATTCACCTCTGCAGGTAACTCTGCCCTCCAGCCTCAGATCTATAACTCACCCATGCAGGTAGCCATCCCCTTCTGCCCTTAAGTACTCATTCACCTCTGCAGGTAACTCTGCCCTCCAGCCTCGGATCTATAACTCACCCATGCAGGTAGCCATCCCCTTCTGCCCTTAAGTACTCATTCACCTCTGCAGGTAACTCCGCCCTCCAGTCTCAGATCTATAACTCACCCATGCAGGTAGCCATCCACCTCTACCCTTAAGTACTCATTCACCTCTGCAGGTAACTCCGCCCTCCAGTCTCAGATCTATAACTCACCCATGCAGGTAGCCATCCACCTCTACCCTTAAGTAATCATTCACCTCTGCAGGTAACTCTGCCCTCCAACCTCAGATCTATAACTCACCCATGCAGGTAGCCATCCACCTCTACCCTTAAGTACTCATTCACCTCTGCAGGTAACTCTGCCCTCCAACCTCAGATCTATAACTCACCCATGCAGGTAGCCATCCCCCTCTACCCTTAAGTACTCATTCACCTCTGCAGGTAACTCTGCCCTCCAGCCTCAGATCTATAACTCACCCATGCAGGTAGCCATCCACCTCTACCCTTAAGTACTCATTCACCTCTGCAGGTAACTCTGCCCTCCAGCCTCAGATCTATAACTCACCCATGCAGGTAGCCATCCACCTCTGCCCTTAAGTACTCATTCACCTCTGCAGGTAACTCTGCCCTCCAGCCTCAGATCTATAACTCACCCATGCAGGTAGCCATCCACCTCTACCCTTAAGTACTCATTCACCTCTGCAGGTAACTCTGCCCTCCAGCCTCAGATCTATAACTCACCCATGCAGGTAGCCATCCCCTTCTGCCCTTAAGTACTCATTCACCTCTGCAGGTAACTCTGCCCTCCAGCCTCAGATCTATAACTCACCCATGCAGGTAGCCATCCACCTCTACCCTTAAGTACTCACTCACCTCTGCAGGTAACTCCGCCCTCCAGCCTCAGATCTATAACTCACCCATGCAGGTAGCCATCCCCTTCTGCCCTTAAGTACTCATTCACCTCTGCAGGTAACTCTGCCCTCCAGCCTCAGATCTATAACTCACCCATGCAGGTAGCCATCCCCTTCTGCCCTTAAGTACTCATTCACCTCTGCAGGTAACTCTGCCCTCCAGCCTCAGATCTATAACTCACCCATGCAGGTAGCCATCCACCTCTACCCTTAAGTACTCATTCACCTCTGCAGGTAACTCTGCCCTCCAGCCTCAGATCTATAACTCACCCATGCAGGTAGCCATCCACCTCTGCCCTTAAGTACTCATTTATCTCTGCAGGTAACTCTGCCCTCCAACCTCAGATCTATAACTCACCCATGCAGGTAGCCATCCCCTTCTGCCCTTAAGTACTCATTCACCTCTGCAGGTAACTCTGCCCTCCAGCCTCAGATCTATAACTCACCCATGCAGGTAGCCATCCCCCTCTGCCCTTAAGTACTCATTCACCTCTGCAGGTAACTCTGCTCTCCAGCCTCAGATATATAACTCACCCATGCAGGTAGCCATCCCCTTCTGCCCTTAAGTACTCATTCACCTCTGCAGGTAACTCTGCCCTCCAGCCTCGGATCTATAACTCACCCATGCAGGTAGCCATCCACCTCTACCCTTAAGTACTCATTCACCTCTGCAGGTAACTCTGCCCTCCAGCCTCAGATCTATAACTCGCCCATGCAGGTAGCCATCCCCTTCTGCCCTTAAGTACTCATTCACCTCTGCAGGTAACTCTGCCCTCCAGCCTCAGATCTATAACTCACCCATGCAGGTAGCCATCCACCTCTACCCTTAAGTACTCACTCACCTCTGCAGGTAACTCCGCCCTCCAGCCTCAGATCTATAACTCACCCATGCAGGTAGCCATCCCCTTCTGCCCTTAAGTACTCATTCACCTCTGCAGGTAACTCTGCCCTCCAGCCTCAGATCTATAACTCACCCATGCAGGTAGCCATCCCCTTCTGCCCTTAAGTACTCATTCACCTCTGCAGGTAACTCTGCCCTCCAGCCTCAGATCTATAACTCACCCATGCAGGTAGCCATCCACCTCTGCCCTTAAGTACTCATTTATCTCTGCAGGTAACTCTGCCCTCCAACCTCAGATCTATAACTCACCCATGCAGGTAGCCATCCCCTTCTGCCCTTAAGTACTCATTCACCTCTGCAGGTAACTCTGCCCTCCAGCCTCAGATCTATAACTCACCCATGCAGGTAGCCATCCCCCTCTGCCCTTAAGTACTCATTCACCTCTGCAGGTAACTCTGCTCTCCAGCCTCAGATATATAACTCACCCATGCAGGTAGCCATCCCCTTCTGCCCTTAAGTACTCATTCACCTCTGCAGGTAACTCTGCCCTCCAGCCTCGGATCTATAACTCACCCATGCAGGTAGCCATCCACCTCTACCCTTAAGTACTCATTCACCTCTGCAGGTAACTCTGCCCTCCAGCCTCAGATCTATAACTCACCCATGCAGGTAGCCATCCCCTTCTGCCCTTAAGTACTCATTCACCTCTGCAGGTAACTCTGCCCTCCAGCCTCAGATCTATAACTCACCCATGCAGGTAGCCATCCACCTCTACCCTTAAGTACTCACTCACCTCTGCAGGTAACTCCGCCCTCCAGCCTCAGATCTATAACTCACCCATGCAGGTAGCCATCCGCTTCTGCCCTTAAGTACTCATTCACCTCTGCAGGTAACTCTGCCCTCCAGCCTCAGATCTATAACTCACCCATGCAGGTAGCCATCCCCTTCTGCCCTTAAGTACTCATTCACCTCTGCAGGTAACTCTGCCCTCCAGCCTCAGATCTATAACTCACCCATGCAGGTAGCCATCCACCTCTACCCTTAAGTACTCATTCACCTCTGCAGGTAACTCTGCTCTCCAGCCTCAGATGTATAACTCACCCATGCAGGTAGCCATCCCCCTCTGCCCTTAAGTACTCATTCACCTCTGCAGGTAACTCTGCTCTCCAGCCTCAGATCTATAACTCACTCATGCAGGTAGCCATCCCCCTCTGCCCTTAAGTACTCATTCACCTCTGCAGGTAACTCCGCCCTCCAGCCTCGGATCTATAACTCACCCATGCAGGTAGCCATCCACCTCTACCCTTAAGTACTCATTCACCTCTGCAGGTAACTCTGCCCTCCAGCCTCAGATCTATAACTCACCCATGCAGGTAGCCATCCACCTCTACCCTTAAGTACTCATTCACCTCTGCAGGTAACTCCGCCCTCCAGCCTCAGATCTATAACTCACCCATGCAGGTAGCCATCCCCTTCTGCCCTTAAGTACTCATTCACCTCTGCAGGTAACTCTGCCCTCCAGCCTCAGATCTATAACTCACCCATGCAGGTAGCCATCCCCTTCTGCCCTTAAGTACTCATTCACCTCTGCAGGTAACTCTGCCCTCCAGCCTCAGATCTATAACTCACCCATGCAGGTAGCCATCCACCTCTACCCTTAAGTACTCATTCACCTCTGCAGGTAACTCTGCCCTCCAGCCTCAGATCTATAACTCACCCATGCAGGTAGCCATCCCCTTCTGCCCTTAAGTACTCATTCACCTCTGCAGGTAACTCTGCCCTCCAGCCTCAGATCTATAACTCACCCATGCAGGTAGCCATCCACCTCTACCCTTAAGTACTCACTCACCTCTGCAGGTAACTCTGCCCTCCAGCCTCAGATCTATAACTCACCCATGCAGGTAGCCATCCCCTTCTGCCCTTAAGTACTCATTCACCTCTGCAGGTAACTCTGCCCTCCAGCCTCAGATCTATAACTCACCCATGCAGGTAGCCATCCCCTTCTGCCCTTAAGTACTCATTCACCTCTGCAGGTAACTCTGCCCTCCAGCCTCAGATATATAACTCACCCATGCAGGTAGCCATCCCCTTCTGCCCTTAAGTACTCATTCACCTCTGCAGGTAACTCTGCCCTCCAGCCTCAGATCTATAACTCACCCATGCAGGTAGCCATCCACCTCTACCCTTAAGTACTCATTCACCTCTGCAGGTAACTCTGCCCTCCAGCCTCAGATCTATAACTCACCCATGCAGGTAGCCATCCCCTTCTGCCCTTAAGTACTCACTCACCTCTGCAGGTAACTCCGCCCTCCAGCCTCAGATCTATAACTCACCCATGCAGGTAGCCATCCCCCTCTACCCTTAAGTACTCATTCACCTCTGCAGGTAACTCTGCCCTCCAGCCTCAGATCTATAACTCACCCATGCAGGTAGCCATCCCCTTCTGCCCTTAAGTACTCATTCACCTCTGCAGGTAACTCCGCCCTCCAGTCTCAGATCTATAACTCACCCATGCAGGTAGCCATCCCCCTCTACCCTTAAGTACTCATTCACCTCTGCAGGTAACTCTGCCCTCCAGCCTCAGATCTATAACTCACCCATGCAGGTAGCCATCCACCTCTACCCTTAAGTACTCATTCACCTCTGCAGGTAACTCTGCCCTCCAGCCTCAGATCTATAACTCACCCATGCAGGTAGCCATCCACCTCTACCCTTAAGTACTCATTCACCTCTGCAGGTAACTCTGCCCTCCAACCTCAGATCTATAACTCACCCATGCAGGTAGCCATCCCCTTCTGCCCTTAAGTACTCATTCACCTCTGCAGGTAACTCTGCTCTCCAGCCTCAGATCCATAACTCACCCATGCAGGTAGCCATCCACCTCTACCCTTAAGTACTCATTCACCTCTGCAGGTAACTCTGCCCTCCAACCTCAGATCTATAACTCACCCATGCAGGTAGCCATCCACCTCTACCCTTAAGTACTCATTCACCTCTGCAGGTAACTCTGCCCTCCAACCTCAGATCTATAACTCACCCATGCAGGTAGCCATCCACCTCTACCCTTAAGTACTCATTCACCTCTGCAGGTAACTCTGCTCTCCAGCCTCAGATCTATAACTCACCCATGCAGGTAGCCATCCCCCTCTGCCCTTAAGTACTCACTCACCTGTGCAGGTAACTCTGCCCTCCAGCCTCAGATCTATAACTCACCCATGCAGGTAGCCATCCACCTCTACCCTTAAGTACTCATTCACCTCTGCAGGTAACTCTGCCCTCCAGCCTCAGATCTATAACTCACCCATGCAGGTAGCCATCCACCTCTACCCTTAAGTACTCATTCACCTCTGCAGGTAACTCTGCCCTCCAGCCTCAGATCTATAACTCACCCATGCAGGTAGCCATCCACCTCTACCCTTAAGTACTCATTCACCTCTGCAGGTAACTCTGCTCTCCAGTCTCAGATCTATAACTCACCCATGCAGGTAGCCATCCACCTCTACCCTTAAGTACTCATTCACCTCTGCAGGTAACTCTGCCCTCCAACCTCAGATCTATAACTCACCCATGCAGGTAGCCATCCACCTCTACCCTTAAGTACTCATTCACCTCTGCAGGTAACTCTGCCCTCCAACCTCAGATCTATAACTCACCCATGCAGGTAGCCATCCACCTCTACCCTTAAGTACTCACTCACCTCTGCAGGTAACTCTGCTCTCCAGCCTCAGATGTATAACTCACCCATGCAGGTAGCCATCCACCTCTACCCTTAAGTACTCATTTACCTCTGCAGGTAACTCTGCCCTCCAGCCTCAGATCTATAACTCACCCATGCAGGTAGCCATCCCCTTCTGCCCTTAAGTACTCATTCACCTCTGCAGGTAACTCTGCCCTCCAGCCTCAGATCTATAACTCACCCATGCAGGTAGCCATCCACCTCTACCCTTAAGTACTCATTCACCTCTGCAGGTAACTCTGCCCTCCAACCTCAGATCTATAACTCACCCATGCAGGTAGCCATCCACCTCTACCCTTAAGTACTCACTCACCTCTGCAGGTAACTCTGCTCTCCAGCCTCAGATGTATAACTCACCCATGCAGGTAGCCATCCACCTCTACCCTTAAGTACTCATTTACCTCTGCAGGTAACTCTGCCCTCCAGCCTCAGATCTATAACTCACCCATGCAGGTAGCCATCCCCTTCTGCCCTTAAGTACTCATTCACCTCCGCAGGTAACTCTGCCCTCCAGCCTCAGATCTATAACTCACCCATGCAGGTAGCCATCCACCTCTACCCTTAAGTACTCATTCACCTCTGCAGGTAACTCTGCCCTCCAACCTCAGATCTATAACTCACCCATGCAGGTAGCCATCCACCTCTACCCTTAAGTACTCATTCACCTCTGCAGGTAACTCTGCCCTCCAGCCTCAGATCTATAACTCACCCATGCAGGTAGCCATCCACCTCTACCCTTAAGTACTCATTCACCTCTGCAGGTAACTCTGCCCTCCAACCTCAGATCTATAACTCACCCATGCAGGTAGCCATCCACCTCTACCCTTAAGTACTCACTCACCTCTGCAGGTAACTCTGCTCTCCAGCCTCAGATGTATAACTCACCCATGCAGGTAGCCATCCACCTCTACCCTTAAGTACTCATTCACCTCTGCAGGTAACTCTGCCCTCCAGCCTCAGATCTATAACTCACCCATGCAGGTAGCCATCCACCTCTACCCTTAAGTACTCATTCACCTCTGCAGGTAACTCTGCCCTCCAACCTCAGATCTATAACTCACCCATGCAGGTATCCATCCACCTCTACCCTTAAGTACTCATTTATCTCTGCAGGTAACTCTGCCCTCCAACCTCAGATCTATAACTCACCCATGCAGGTAGCCATCCACCTCTACCCTTAAGTACTCATTCACCTCTGCAGGTAACTCTGCCCTCCAGCCTCAGATCTATAACTCACCCATGCAGGTAGCCATCCCCTTCTGCCCTTAAGTACTCATTCACCTCTGCAGGTAACTCTGCCCTCCAGCCTCGGATCTATAACTCACCCATGCAGGTAGCCATCCCCTTCTGCCCTTAAGTACTCATTCACCTCTGCAGGTAACTCCGCCCTCCAGTCTCAGATCTATAACTCACCCATGCAGGTAGCCATCCACCTCTACCCTTAAGTACTCATTCACCTCTGCAGGTAACTCCGCCCTCCAGTCTCAGATCTATAACTCACCCATGCAGGTAGCCATCCACCTCTACCCTTAAGTACTCATTCACCTCTGCAGGTAACTCTGCCCTCCAGCCTCGGATCTATAACTCACCCATGCAGGTAGCCATCCCCTTCTGCCCTTAAGTACTCATTCACCTCTGCAGGTAACTCTGCCCTCCAGCCTCAGATCTATAACTCACCCGTGCAGGTAGCCATCCACCTCTACCCTTAAGTACTCATTCACCTCTGCAGGTAACTCTGCCCTCCAACCTCAGATCTATAACTCACCCATGCAGGTAGCCATCCCCTTCTGCCCTTAAGTACTCATTCACCTCTGCAGGTAACTCTGCTCTCCAGCCTCAGATCCATAACTCACCCATGCAGGTAGCCATCCCCCTCTACCCTTAAGTACTCATTCACCTCTGCAGGTAACTCTGCCCTCCAGCCTCAGATCTATAACTCACCCATGCAGGTAGCCATCCCCTTCTGCCCTTAAGTACTCATTCACCTCTGCAGGTAACTCTGCCCTCCAGCCTCAGATCTATAACTCACCCATGCAGGTAGCCATCCCCTTCTGCCCTTAAGTACTCATTCACCTCTGCAGGTAACTCTGCCCTCCAGCCTCAGATCTATAACTCACCCATGCAGGTAGCCATCCACCTCTACCCTTAAGTACTCATTCACCTCTGCAGGTAACTCTGCCCTCCAGCCTCAGATCTATAACTCACCCATGCAGGTAGCCATCCACCTCTACCCTTAAGTACTCATTCACCTCTGCAGGTAACTCTGCCCTCCAACCTCCGCTCTATAACTCACCCATGCAGGTAGCCATCCCCTTCTGCCCTTAAGTACTCATTCACCTCTGCAGGTAACTCTGCCCTCCAGCCTCAGATCTATAACTCACCCATGCAGGTAGCCATCCCCCTCTACCCTTAAGTACTCATTCACCTCTGCAGGTAACTCTGCCCTCCAGCCTCATATCTATAACTCACCCATGCAGGTAGCCATCCACCTCTACCCTTAAGTACTCATTCACCTCTGCAGGTAACTCTGCCCTCCAGCCTCAGATCTATAACTCACCCATGCAGGTAGCCATCCCCTTCTGCCCTTAAGTACTCACTCACCTCTGCAGGTAACTCCGCCCTCCAGCCTCAGATCTATAACTCACCCATGCAGGTAGCCATCCCCCTCTACCCTTAAGTACTCATTCACCTCTGCAGGTAACTCTGCCCTCCAGCCTCAGATCTATAACTCACCCATGCAGGTAGCCATCCACCTCTACCCTTAAGTACTCATTCACCTCTGCAGGTAACTCTGCCCTCCAGCCTCAGATCTATAACTCACTCATGCAGGTAGCCATCCACCTCTACCCTTAAGTACTCATTCACCTCTGCAGGTAACTCTGCCCTCCAGCCTCAGATATATAACTCACCCATGCAGGTAGCCATCCACCTCTGCCCTTAAGTACTCATTCACCTCTGCAGGTAACTCTGCCCTCCAGCCTCAGATCTATAACTCACCCATGCAGGTAGCCATCCCCCTCTACCCTTAAGTACTCATTCACCTCTGCAGGTGACTCTGCCCTCCAGCCTCAGATCTATAACTCACCCATGCAGGTAGCCATCCCCCTCTACCCTTAAGTACTCATTCACCTCTGCAGGTAACTCTGCCCTCCAGCCTCAGATCTATAACTCACCCATGCAGGTAGCCATCCCCCTCTACCCTTAAGTACTCATTCACCTCTGCAGGTGACTCTGCCCTCCAGCCTCAGATCTATAACTCACCCATGCAGGTAGCCATCCACCTCTACCCTTAAGTACTCATTCACCTCTGCAGGTAACTCTGCCCTCCAGCCTCAGATCTATAACTCACCCATGCAGGTAGCCATCCCCCTCTACCCTTAAGCACTCATTCACCTCTGCAGGTGACTCTGCCCTCCAGCCTCAGATCTATAACTCACCCATGCAGGTAGCCATCCACCTCTACCCTTAAGTACTCATTCACCTCTGCAGGTAACTCTGCCCTCCAGCCTCAGATCTATAACTCACCCATGCAGGTAGCCATCCCCTTCTGCCCTTAAGTACTCATTCACCTCTGCAGGTAACTCTGCCCTCCAGCCTCAGATCTATAACTCACCCATGCAGGTAGCCATCCCCTTCTGCCCTTAAGTACTCATTCACCTCTGCAGGTAACTCTGCTCTCCAGCCTCAGATATATAACTCACCCATGCAGGTAGCCATCCCCCTCTACCCTTAAGTACTCATTCACCTCTGCAGGTAACTCTGCTCTCCAGCCTCAGATATATAACTCACCCATGCAGGTAGCCATCCCCTTCTGCCCTTAAGTACTCATTCACCTCTGCAGGTAACTCTGCCCTCCAGCCTCAGATCTATAACTCACCCATGCAGGTAGCCATCCACCTCTACCCTTAAGTACTCATTCACCTCTGCAGGTAACTCTGCCCTCCAGCCTCAGATCTATAACTCACTCATGCAGGTAGCCATCCCCCTCTACCCTTAAGTACTCATTCACCTCTGCAGGTAACTCTGCCCTCCAGCCTCAGATCTATAACTCACCCATGCAGGTAGCCATCCCCCTCTACCCTTAAGTACTCATTCACCTCTGCAGGTGACTCTGCCCTCCAGCCTCAGATCTATAACTCACCCATGCAGGTAGCCATCCACCTCTACCCTTAAGTACTCATTCACCTCTGCAGGTAACTCTGCCCTCCAGCCTCAGATCTATAACTCACCCATGCAGGTAGCCATCCCCTTCTGCCCTTAAGTACTCATTCACCTCTGCAGGTAACTCTGCTCTCCAGCCTCAGATATATAACTCACCCATGCAGGTAGCCATCCCCTTCTGCCCTTAAGTACTCATTCACCTCTGCAGGTAACTCTGCTCTCCAGCCTCAGATATATAACTCACCCATGCAGGTAGCCATCCCCCTCTGCCCTTAAGTACTCACTCACCTGTGCACGTAACTCTACCCTCCAGCCTCGGATCTATAACTCACCCATGCAGGTAGCCATCCCCCTCTACCCTTAAGTACTCATTCACCTCTGCAGGTAACTCTGCCCTCCAGCCTCAGATCTATAACTCACCCATGCAGGTAGCCATCCACCTCTACCCTTAAGTACTCATTCACCTCTGCAGGTAACTCTGCCCTCCAGCCTCAGATCTATAACTCACCCATGCAGGTAGCCATCCCCCTCTACCCTTAAGTACTCATTCACCTCTGCAGGTAACTCCGCCCTCCAGTCTCAGATCTATAACTCACCCATGCAGGTAGCCATCCACCTCTACCCTTAAGTACTCATTCACCTCTGCAGGTAACTCTGCCCTCCAGCCTCAGGTCTATAACTCACCCATGCAGGTAGCCATCCACCTCTACCCTTAAGTACTCATTCACCTCTGCAGGTAACTCCGCCCTCCAGCCTCAGATCTATAACTCACCCATGCAGGTAGCCATCCACCTCTACCCTTAAGTACTCATTCACCTCTGCAGGTAACTCCGCCCTCCAGCCTCAGATCTATAACTCACCCATGCAGGTAGCCATCCACCTCTACCCTTAAGTACTCATTCACCTCTGCAGGTAACTCTGCCCTCCAGCCTCAGATATATAACTCACCCATGCAGGTAGCCATCCCCTTCTGCCCTTAAGTACTCATTCACCTCTGCAGGTAACTCTGCTCTCCAGCCTCAGATATATAACTCACCCATGCAGGTAGCCATCCCCCTCTACCCTTAAGTACTCATTTACCTCTGCAGGTAACTCTGCCCTCCAGCCTCAGATCTATAACTCACCCATGCAGGTAGCCATCCCCTTCTGCCCTTAAGTACTCATTCACCTCTGCAGGTAACTCTGCCCTCCAGCCTCAGATCTATAACTCACCCATGCAGGTAGCCATCCCCTTCTGCCCTTAAGTACTCATTCACCTCTGCAGGTAACTCTGCCCTCCAGCCTCGGATCTATAACTCACCCATGCAGGTAGCCATCCCCTTCTGCCCTTAAGTACTCATTCACCTCTGCAGGTAACTCTGCCCTCCAGCCTCGGATCTATAACTCACCCATGCAGGTAGCCATCCCCTTCTGCCCTTAAGTACTCATTCACCTCTGCAGGTAACTCTGCCCTCCAGCCTCGGATCTATAACTCACCCATGCAGGTAGCCATCCCCTTCTGCCCTTAAGTACTCATTCACCTCTGCAGGTAACTCTGCCCTCCAGCCTCAGATCTATAACTCACCCATGCAGGTAGCCATCCACCTCTACCCTTAAGTACTCATTCACCTCTGCAGGTAACTCTGCCCTCCAGCCTCGGATCTATAACTCACCCATGCAGGTAGCCATCCCCTTCTGCCCTTAAGTACTCATTCACCTCTGCAGGTAACTCTGCCCTCCAGCCTCGGATCTATAACTCACCCATGCAGGTAGCCATCCCCTTCTGCCCTTAAGTACTCATTCACCTCTGCAGGTAACTCTGCCCTCCAGCCTCAGATCTATAACTCACCCATGCAGGTAGCCATCCACCTCTGCCCTTAAGTACTCATTCACCTCTGCAGGTAACTCTGCCCTCCAGCCTCGGATCTATAACTCACCCATGCAGGTAGCCATCCACCTCTACCCTTAAGTACTCATTCACCTCTGCAGGTAACTCTGCCCTCCAGCCTCAGATCTATAACTCACCCATGCAGGTAGCCATCCCCTTCTGCCCTTAAGTACTCACTCACCTCTGCAGGTAACTCTGCCCTCCAGCCTCGGATCTATAACTCACCCATGCAGGTAGCCATCCACCTCTACCCTTAAGTACTCATTCACCTCTGCAGGTAACTCTGCCCTCCAACCTCCGATCTATAACTCACCCATGCAGGTAGCCATCCCCTTCTGCCCTTAAGTACTCATTCACCTCTGCAGGTAACTCTGCTCTCCAGTCTCAGATCTATAACTCACCCATGCAGGTAGCCATCCCCCTCTACCCTTAAGTACTCATTCACCTCTGCAGGTAACTCTGCCCTCCAGTCTCAGATCTATAACTCACCCATGCAGGTAGCCATCCCCTTCTGCCCTTAAGTACTCATTCACCTCTGCAGGTAACTCTGCCCTCCAGCCTCAGATCTATAACTCACCCATGCAGGTAGCCATCCACCTCTACCCTTAAGTACTCATTCACCTCTGCAGGTAACTCTGCCCTCCAACCTCAGATCTATAACTCACCCATGCAGGTAGCCATCCACCTCTACCCTTAAGTACTCATTTATCTCTGCAGGTAACTCTGCCCTCCAACCTCAGATCTATAACTCACCCATGCAGGTAGCCATCCACCTCTACCCTTAAGTACTCATTCACCTCTGCAGGTAACTCTGCCCTCCAGCCTCAGATCTATAACTCACCCATGCAGGTAGCCATCCCCTTCTGCCCTTAAGTACTCATTCACCTCTGCAGGTAACTCTGCCCTCCAGCCTCGGATCTATAACTCACCCATGCAGGTAGCCATCCCCTTCTGCCCTTAAGTACTCATTCACCTCTGCAGGTAACTCCGCCCTCCAGTCTCAGATCTATAACTCACCCATGCAGGTAGCCATCCACCTCTACCCTTAAGTACTCATTCACCTCTGCAGGTAACTCCGCCCTCCAGTCTCAGATCTATAACTCACCCATGCAGGTAGCCATCCACCTCTACCCTTAAGTACTCATTCACCTCTGCAGGTAACTCTGCCCTCCAGCCTCGGATCTATAACTCACCCATGCAGGTAGCCATCCCCTTCTGCCCTTAAGTACTCATTCACCTCTGCAGGTAACTCTGCCCTCCAGCCTCAGATCTATAACTCACCCGTGCAGGTAGCCATCCACCTCTACCCTTAAGTACTCATTCACCTCTGCAGGTAACTCTGCCCTCCAACCTCAGATCTATAACTCACCCATGCAGGTAGCCATCCCCTTCTGCCCTTAAGTACTCATTCACCTCTGCAGGTAACTCTGCTCTCCAGCCTCAGATCCATAACTCACCCATGCAGGTAGCCATCCCCCTCTACCCTTAAGTACTCATTCACCTCTGCAGGTAACTCTGCCCTCCAGCCTCAGATCTATAACTCACCCATGCAGGTAGCCATCCCCTTCTGCCCTTAAGTACTCATTCACCTCTGCAGGTAACTCTGCCCTCCAGCCTCAGATCTATAACTCACCCATGCAGGTAGCCATCCCCTTCTGCCCTTAAGTACTCATTCACCTCTGCAGGTAACTCTGCCCTCCAGCCTCAGATCTATAACTCACCCATGCAGGTAGCCATCCACCTCTACCCTTAAGTACTCATTCACCTCTGCAGGTAACTCTGCCCTCCAGCCTCAGATCTATAACTCACCCATGCAGGTAGCCATCCACCTCTACCCTTAAGTACTCATTCACCTCTGCAGGTAACTCTGCCCTCCAACCTCCGATCTATAACTCACCCATGCAGGTAGCCATCCCCTTCTGCCCTTAAGTACTCATTCACCTCTGCAGGTAACTCTGCCCTCCAGCCTCAGATCTATAACTCACCCATGCAGGTAGCCATCCCCCTCTACCCTTAAGTACTCATTCACCTCTGCAGGTAACTCTGCCCTCCAGCCTCAGATCTATAACTCACCCATGCAGGTAGCCATCCACCTCTACCCTTAAGTACTCATTCACCTCTGCAGGTAACTCTGCCCTCCAGCCTCAGATCTATAACTCACCCATGCAGGTAGCCATCCCCTTCTGCCCTTAAGTACTCACTCACCTCTGCAGGTAACTCCGCCCTCCAGCCTCAGATCTATAACTCACCCATGCAGGTAGCCATCCCCCTCTACCCTTAAGTACTCATTCACCTCTGCAGGTAACTCTGCCCTCCAGCCTCAGATCTATAACTCACCCATGCAGGTAGCCATCCACCTCTACCCTTAAGTACTCATTCACCTCTGCAGGTAACTCTGCCCTCCAGCCTCAGATCTATAACTCACTCATGCAGGTAGCCATCCACCTCTACCCTTAAGTACTCATTCACCTCTGCAGGTAACTCTGCCCTCCAGCCTCAGATATATAACTCACCCATGCAGGTAGCCATCCACCTCTGCCCTTAAGTACTCATTCACCTCTGCAGGTAACTCTGCCCTCCAGCCTCAGATTTATAACTCACCCATGCAGGTAGCCATCCCCCTCTACCCTTAAGTTCTCATTCACCTCTGCAGGTGACTCTGCCCTCCAGCCTCAGATCTATAACTCACCCATGCAGGTAGCCATCCACCTCTACCCTTAAGTACTCATTCACCTCTGCAGGTAACTCTGCCCTCCAGCCTCAGATCTATAACTCACCCATGCAGGTAGCCATCCCCCTCTACCCTTAAGCACTCATTCACCTCTGCAGGTGACTCTGCCCTCCAGCCTCAGATCTATAACTCACCCATGCAGGTAGCCATCCACCTCTACCCTTATGTACTCATTCACCTCTGCAGGTAACTCTGCCCTCCAGCCTCAGATCTATAACTCACCCATGCAGGTAGCCATCCACCTCTACCCTTAAGTACTCATTCACCTCTGCAGGTAACTCTGCCCTCCAGCCTCAGATCTATAACTCACCCATGCAGGTAGCCATCCCCCTCTACCCTTAAGTACTCATTCACCTCTGCAGGTGACTCTGCCCTCCAGCCTCAGATCTATAACTCACCCATGCAGGTAGCCATCCCCCTCTACCCTTAAGTACTCATTCACCTCTGCAGGTAACTCTGCCCTCCAGCCTCAGATCTATAACTCACCCATGCAGGTAGCCATCCCCCTCTACCCTTAAGTACTCATTCACCTCTGCAGGTGACTCTGCCCTCCAGCCTCAGATCTATAACTCACCCATGCAGGTAGCCATCCACCTCTACCCTTAAGTACTCACTCACCTCTGCAGGTAACTCTGCCCTCCAGCCTCAGATCTATAACTCACTCATGCAGGTAGCCATCCACCTCTACCCTTAAGTACTCATTCACCTCTGCAGGTAACTCTGCCCTCCAGCCTCAGATCTATAACTCACCCATGCAGGTAGCCATCCCCCTCTACCCTTAAGCACTCATTCACCTCTGCAGGTGACTCTGCCCTCCAGCCTCAGATCTATAACTCACCCATGCAGGTAGCCATCCACCTCTACCCTTAAGTACTCATTCACCTCTGCAGGTAACTCTGCCCTCCAGCCTCAGATCTATAACTCACCCATGCAGGTAGCCATCCCCTTCTGCCCTTAAGTACTCATTCACCTCTGCAGGTAACTCTGCCCTCCAGCCTCAGATCTATAACTCACCCATGCAGGTAGCCATCCCCTTCTGCCCTTAAGTACTCATTCACCTCTGCAGGTAACTCTGCTCTCCAGCCTCAGATATATAACTCACCCATGCAGGTAGCCATCCCCCTCTACCCTTAAGTACTCATTCACCTCTGCAGGTAACTCTGCCCTCCAGCCTCAGATCTATAACTCACCCATGCAGGTAGCCATCCCCTTCTGCCCTTAAGTACTCATTCACCTCTGCAGGTAACTCCGCCCTCCAGCCTCAGATCTATAACTCACCCATGCAGGTAGCCATCCCCTTCTGCCCTTAAGTACTCATTCACCTGTGCAGGTAACTATGCGTTCAGTTACAGGTTATTCATTCACCTGTGCAGGTGGCTGTGCCCTCTATCTCAGAGAATTCCTTCATCTGTGCAAGTAACTCTGCCCACTGAATCAGAGAATGGCGATTCTCCAATTATCAAACAGAGAGAATCTTGATTTCATGAAAGAAAACAAAGGCTAACATTTTGCATAAACCTTTTATTTGCTTCCCCAATATGCAGCACTTCAAAGAATATTAAACACATCTTAAACAAAACATTGCATTTCAGAAAACTCAAAACAGTATATAACTCCACGTCACTATGTCATAGTCCTTTTCTAGGCTGCGATGAACGAAAGATTCTCCTTTTACATGACATAAAAACAATTGTTACAATAACATGTTATCTGAAAGAAAGAAAAAAAGTGGTAATAATGAAATCTTGATCTAATAGATGCACATTTCACATTGCAAAGTAATAAAGGATGAATGTATTTAAGTTAAGAGTTTTTATATAGCGCTAGCCAGACACTAGGGTATCAGAGCGCTTAACATCAGATACATTGCATAGATTCACAAAATACAAAGAAAACGAAAGACAAGGAGCAACAAGGTGACAGTGCTGGACAGTCTTTAACTACGGAGTCCTTCGTAGTCTCAGGGTTGCAGCAGTGCAGATTGTCTGCTTTCCTATTCCGATTGGTCCTATCAATTCCCTAGGGAGCGGTTGAGGAACATGATTTTGAGTTGGCTTTTGAATTTTACAAAAGAGGTAGTGGTTCTGATGTGTGGGGAGATAGAGTTCCAGATTTTTGGAGCGCTTCCTGCAAAGGATCGATCTGCGGTTTTTTGTTTTCGAGTTTTTGGTGGAATGAGTAGGAGGCAGTTTGAGCTTCTGAGGTTCCTGGCCTGACCAGCTGTTTTGAGGTTTTTTTTCCAGATATTCAGGTTTGCCGGTATGTCGGGCTTTATGCGTGAGGCAGGCTGTTCTGAAGCTGATCCGCATTTCAACTGGAAGCCATTTGAGTTTCCTGAGTGCAGGGGAAATGTGGTCGAATTTCTTGATGCCGGTGATCATTCTGGCTGCCGCATGCAGCGTTGTTTTGATGGGAGCCAGATGGGATTTTGGTATTCGTGAGAGGACTGCATTCCCATAGTCCAGTCTTGACAGTACCAGGGTTTGGGTGGCCTGTTTGAGGTCATTTTGCAGAATGAAAGGTTTTATCTTGCTCAGAAGTTTGAGATTAAGGGAGGCGCTCTTGTCCGAGTTCTTGATGTGTCCGGTCATGCTCAGTTTCGGGTCTAGAGTGATGCCTAATGATTTGACAGAGTCTGCCAGTGTGAAATTCCCTTTGAGCGCATCAACGGCCTTTAGCCATTCAGCAATTTGGGGGTTTTCTTCTTTATTCGAAATGAGGAGAGTCTGGGTCTTGTCAGGGTTTGGTTTGAGGTAGTTGCATGATTGTCAGTGTTGAATATCTCTCAGTACTTCATTGAGTCTTTGAATGTTTCTGAGGGAGATGGTTTCCAGCTATATCTGCGTGTTGTCAGCATAGAGATGGAAACGAATGTTGGTTGTTTTGAGTAGTTTAGTGAGAGGTTCCATGTAGATGTTAAAGAGTTGCGGGGATAGCACTGAACCTTGAGGTACTCCCTTGTTGACTGGATGGAGGTCAGAGGCGAAGGTTTTTATTTTTATTTTTTGAGTGCGATTGAGCAGGAAGGAGGAGAGCCATTGGAGGACCGCTTCTCCAAGACCGGCTCTTTCTTGGAGCGCCCTGAGGAGAGGATTATGATCTACCGTATCGAAAGCTGCCGAGAGGTCGAGGAGAATGAGGAGGCAGCACTGGTCGGAGTCAAGTGATTTATGAATATCGTCAATGATGTTGAGGATAGCGGTTTCAGTGCTACAGCCTTTTCTGAAGCCAGATTGATGGGAGTCCAGGAGGTTGATGTTGTCCAGGTGTTGGGTTAGTTGTTGGAGTACGCATTTTTCTAAGACTTTGGACAGAAGGGGAAGGTTAGAGACAGGTCTGTAATTATTCAGCTCTGTAGTGTCGTGGTCGGAGTTTTTTCAGCAATGGAGTGACTTGTCCCACTTTAAGGCAGTCTGGAACGACTCAACTTTTCAAGGAGCTATTTATGATCGTACACCAAAGCGGTGCTAAGGAGCGCTTCAGTTTTTTAGTCAGTAGGGGTGGAATAGGATCTAGAATATGGGCTGAGGGTGTGGAGGTGGGAGATCAGTGTGATTATCTCAGATTCTTGCATGGGGCAGAAGCTTAGCCATGAGTTTGTCAAGGATAGGAGCGATATCGAGCGTCCCAGACATGATGCTCTTTGTAGGGTGCGTATTGCTGACGTCAAGTGAGAGTTCGATTTTCGTAATCTTATCATTGAAGAAGTTGGCGAATTTGTTGCATAGTTTGGATGTTTGTTGCCTTATGATGTTATGGAGCTCTTTGGGTCTATTTTTTGCGCTGTCCAACGCAAAGCGGAAGACGGAGGATTTCTTGTTTTTGATGTGGTTATTGTATTTCCTGCGAGCTGTTTTGAGTTGTTCACGGAGGATGGAGGTATGGTTATTCCTCCAGCTTCTTTCTTTGGCTCTTAGGGGCATATTACCAAGGAATAGCGCTATTTATCGCAAAATGCGCTTAGCACATTTTTTTTATCGCTGGATATGTTAGCGGAGAAAACATGCTATTAGCAACTTTTTTCTCCATTGTGCTAAAATATACAGCGATAGTGGCGAAATGCGTGAATATTGCTGAGAATACAGTGATATTCACGCATTAGAGATGAAATGCTCTTAGCCATGTTATCCACCTCCCATTGGATAACATGGCTAAGAACTGGTCTGAGCAGGTGTTAGTATTTGGAGATATTCGTGCTTAGCGCAAATATTTCCATCGCTACGCCTGCCTTGCTAATAGGCAATAACAACGTTAGCGACTGCTTTCAGTCGCTAACTGGTTGGGTACGCCCACTTTGCATGTCATTAGCGATAAACATAGCTGACATGCGAAGCGGGCCCCAAACCACTCGCTTTCGCCTAAAAGCTGTCGTTAACATCGGTTAGCGACAGCTTGCTGATAGGGCAATAGAATTATCGCCGCTTAGCGGCTGAAAACGGCCGCTGAAGCATCAATAATTGCCTATCGCACTGCTTGATAATATGCCCCTTAGTTTTCTCCTTTCAGTATTGAGGTCAGAGTTGAACCATGACCTGGACGGGATTCTCGTTTTTTTTCTGCTTTAGAGGCGCTAGCTGATCACGCATAACCACTAGCTTTGCGTTGTATTGTTCGGTGAGTTCGCTTGTGGAGAGGTGGTCGCAGGAGCTGGGAAGAAGCAAGCTTATCCTTTCTTCAAGGACTGCTATGGGAACCTGGGAGAGGTTTCTGGTCCATTTGGGGGGGTTTTGCGTAGGTGTTTGAGATATAGTTTGTTGGTTGATATGAAATAAGATCATGTGGTGGTCTGACCAGTCCACGAGGAGTATGTGATTGATTGTAATTGCGTCTCTTTGAGCGATGATAGCATCCAGGATCGCTCCTTTGTAGTGCATCTCCTCCGTGCAATGTTGGGTTAAGTTGTTATCACAGAGGAGATTGGATGGCATTTTAATAAGCGGGTTGTTAGTTTCATTCCACCGTAGGTTAAGGTCCCCAAGAATTAGATTGTTGGCATCTCCGAGTGCACACTGAGCGATCAGGTCAGATAAGTGTTCCCCAAATGCGGAGGTGTTGCCTGGTGGATGGTAAAGAAGGTGACAGAGCAAAGTTCCATTATCTTTGGTCTTCATGTTGGCTGTAAGACATTCAAAGGAGTTGTATTTGCAAGATTCAATTTCCTTGATGACAATGTTGTCTTTATGAATGATAGCTAGCCCTCCCCCTCGTTGGACTTTTCTGTCTTTGTTAATAATGGAAAAGCCTGGTGGCACAAGCATGTCTAGGTAAGGGGAGGAGAGTTCGTTGAGCCAGGTCTCCGTGATGAACACATGTCAATGTTTTGCGAAAGTATGGCTTCTGCTAATTCAGTCATAGACTCCGACCTGCAATTGATGAGCAAGCAGTTTGTGGAGAGCTCTTTGGTGTTTGGGTTCTTTATTTCCTTGGTCGCCCTGGGTAGGGAGGTGAGAAAGGGCGGTCTAGGGGGTTTTGTGCAGGGAAGGTCTTTCCGGAAGCCAGTCATAACTTGGATCTTGGATTTAGGGGAGTCAGTGGGGGGTGTATCATATGAAGAGGCAAGATCGGCCGCTTTTTTGTCAGATATCACCGCTATGTGTCTGGTGGGTCTTGAGGACAGAGGCTCGTTATTGGAATTTGAGCGTCTCTAGGCTCTAGGGGGTAGGTCTGTGTTTCCTTGGGAATTTAGAGGCCGGGCTTTCATATCCGTTCTTGAGAGTCTCTGTACCCGGGTTACGGGGGATGCTATGAGCCGGGTAGGGCACTTATGGTGGTTGGTGTTGGGGGGGAGGGTTTCCAGGACGGGGATTGTTGAGGCCTGCGGGTCTTATCTAGATTGGAGAGGATTTCGGTCAAGTACTGGGCAATCAAGTCTATCTGGCTTTCTAGAGAAGCAAGATGCTACGCCATGCAGTCAAGAGTACGGGTTGAGGCATCACGGTAGGAGTCACCCTGAGTGGTACAGGTCGAGTTTATGACATGTTGTCTATTGCTCCATGTGAGGGACCTATGGTCATCTTTAGTGATCTTGGGGAGGGGGGTGTATTGGGAAACAAAGTGAGTTCGAATTTCTGAGATCTGGGTGAGAGCTAGTGTGAATAAATGTCGGCAGAGCGTGGTCGTGGGAATGGGGTGAGTGGTTCCTATTAGGATGAGGATTTAAGTTGTCGTTATAGAGATGGAGGGCACGCTTTGTGGAGGTGGTGTACTGAGAGGCCGCTGAGAGGGGTGGTAGGTAGTGAGTGGGAGGTGGGATGGGTCAGGATGAGGCAGGTGGGGGAGAGCAGAGCAGAGTGTGGGGAAGTGGGAGTCGAAAGTCTCAAGGTTCTCGTTGTTAGCTTGAGTAAGGATAGTGCCATTAGTGTAGATGGTAACGGACGTGATCCCTCTCGTTGACAAACGATTAGGGAGTGAGGAGGTTAGTTTGCAGCTATGTGGGGTGGTTGAGGTTTTGGAGATGTAGGGTTGTGACCTGAGAGTGGTGATCCAGTCTTCTGGTCTCTCAGTGTGAAAGATTAAGTCCATCTTAATCAGACCTTTGGAAGAGCAATGGTATATGTCAGTAAATAGGGTTTCTTTGTACTGTCTGATCAGTTTCTGCTTGAAATTTCGTCTTGCTTTGGGAGAGAGGTTGGGGGAAGTTGATAGTGTATGAGTTCGTGCTGTGAGGTTTCATGTGGGTTGGTAGAGTTTGGTTTGGTGGAGCTGGCATGTCTAGAGCTATTGTGTGAGTTCAGGAGGGAGGTAGACTGTGCGACTGGGGAATGTTAAGGAAGTTGGTATTCTTGGGGGACCACCGCGACGCTGATCCTGTAGTGCTTGCTGGGTTCCTTCGTGGTGAGAGTCCTAAGGTACCAGGCGAGGGACGTTATCTGCAAGCGCTGCAATCGGCATCTATTTCCCTGTCTGGCCAATTCACTAGGTCCAGTGCATGGAGGTAATCCACCCTGGTCCCCCTGGAGAGACTACTTCCTTACCACTGTCACCTGGGGAGTCGTTTGGAGTTCAGATCATCGCACTCCTGCTTCTCAAGCACAGATGGGAGCCTCTTCTCGGTGGTTCATTGTTAGATCTAGAGGAGTCTCTCTCTCCAAGAGATCCTTTGTCTATATGATCGCTTATTTTGCAGCCATGGAGATTTAGTCTGCGAAGATGTCAGAGGTCCTTGGGAGCAAACCTCTTAAACAACCGGAATTCCTATGTGATGTCAAAAGTCTTGTACGGTGCTCCTCTACTTTGTTGTTTCTCTTCTTTTCTAGGTCCAACCTGGTGGGAACGATATATATAGGGTTTTTTTTGGGGGGGGGGGCGTGGTGTGTGGGGGAACCTACCTGCCATGTATAAGGTGGAATGGGAGCGCCAATAAGGCGTGAAGAAATGAAACAGAGAAACAGGTTAAGCCCGACCATAAATTGGAGGGGTTAAACCAGGAAACGCCTACTAACCAACCAGTAAGTAAAGGTGATTAAACAAATTATTATAAAGACACAAAGTACAGGTTTCCATAACTACAGAGAAAAAGTACTTCTCTTATTCAAGAGCAGCATACAAAAGAGGACAATGTCATGGTGACGTGGAGTTATATACTGTTTTGCATATTCTGAAGTGGAATGTTTTGTTATGATGTGGTTAATGTTCTTTAAAGGGCTGCATATTGAGGCTGCAGTAAAAGGTTTATGCAGAATGGTAGCCTGTTGTAATCAAATGCATTCACCTGTGCAGGTGACTCTCCCCACTGTCACAGAGAATTCATTTACCCGTGCAAGTTTCTCTGCCCACACAGTAGTTTATTTGCTACCGGTATCCCAACCCGGTATTCCAGACTCATAACTCACCGCACAGGGATTGTTGCTTCCTGTTTGAGTGACCCGCATCCAAAGAATGCATTCACCAACATTCTGATGACATCACACACACAGGCTGAGCAGCAAGGAAGGAGAAGACCAGAATATAACACTGCCTCCATCTTACATTAGTGACTTGCCCCTGCAAGTCACTCTTCCCTCTAACTTCAAGGTGCTGCATGAACCTCTTATCTCTCTCAGGTTGAGAGCACCTCTCCATTGAGGTCTTTGGTAGTCCAGGACTCTCTCCCTTGTGTTACCCAGGGGGTGCTCCTGCTCTGCTCACTCGCTCTCTTTTTTTCTCCCCAGTTTTTGACGTTCATCCTGCACACCATGATCCGCGGCTTCTTCCACTCGGCCTGTGGGGGGCTGTATGCAGCTGTGTAAGTATTCAAAGTTCTCAGTTATTTCTTGGAAGCTTAGAGTGGGACGTTTCTACGTATGGGCTTACTCCCTATAGACATGGGTTCCATTCAGGGAGACGCCTGATGACATGGATCCAATTAGGGCAGGCATGACACCAGTACACATTAGTTACATACGAGTAGGTGTCTGACGATGCTACACGTGGGTTCAATTCAAGCAGGCACCTGATGAGGCTTACCATGGGGAAAACATCCCTTACCCAGCAGGCAGAACCACAAGGTGCCTTTACTCCGCAGTCACTACCCCGTCTGCGACATTACCACGTGTTCCTTTACCACTCGAGTCATTACAACAACTTGCTTTAGGGGGTGCGTTGTTAGACTGGTGTTAGATTTTAAATCCTGACTGGAGTTGGAATAGTAATTTATACTACTTCAAAGTCACAGTCGGGTAGTGATTGCGGAGTAAAGGCATGAGTGGGAAATGCATGTGCGATTCATCATACATCCCACGTGGGTTCCATATGGGCAGGCGCCAGATAGTGCTGGACATGGGTTCCTTTTGTGCAGGCAGATGATAACGCTACATCTGAGTTGCTTTGCCAGTCCTTAATGCATTCTCTTCACTTTGTACCTTCATGGATAGCTACCCCTCCAAGCATTTTGGGACCTTGACGGGCCTGCAGTCGCTGATCAGTGCCGTCTTCGCTCTCCTACAACAGCCGCTGTTCATGGCCATGGTGGAACCTCTGCACGGAGATCCATTCTGGGTAAGTATCGTTCTTGGGGTGTTGTTACCTCAAGGGGAGTCGGTATAATCCAAATAGAATCTGTCTTAACTAGCAGTAAGTTTAGAGTGCCCTTTCCAGAAGCTCAGCGGTGTGACTTGTACCCCAAAATCTATAATTGAGAAAGTTTAGGATGCTATTTCACCAGCAGAGGGGCGGTGTAACTGTGGCAAAATCTAATCTTTTCCAGAGGTTTGGGCTAGTATAGCTTCTCCAGATGATTCATCTATGTCTAGCTGTCTTTTCGGCTCATGCAGGTGACCAGCACATCGCTTCTCTACTGGAGAGGAGTGAAATATAACTAGGGTTCCCGGTTTTATGATATTTATTATTTTAATATTTCCTTCTGTATTTATCCATATTTATTTTTTGGCTATCTCATTGGTATTTATCCATATTTATTTTGTGTTTTGAGAATAAATGGAGTCGTGAAATAGTATATTTCCACATTTATTTAACTCTTAGACGTGCACTAAGATGAGGATGCCTGTCACGTTTGAGCAAATTAATGCATACACATATAACAAAACACTAAACCAACAGGTATATATTAGTGTTATAATACAAATATATGTTAATATATGCCAGTATTTAAGAAACTCTCTTCCTGTTTTTGAACCGCCACATGCTGTCTATCGGCTCAGTTTTTGCCTACAGAACATGGAGATTCTCTCACAAGAATCACAATTTTCAGAATTTTTCCACTTTTAAAAATAAATACAGACAGGAAACACATTGTTTTCTGCCTCTATATATCTGTAGAAATCAGTAAAAACGGAAAACTGAGAGCCTTAAGTATAACCTGCTCAGAGACACTGATCCTACTCAGTTTATTTTGTTTTCGTGTACAGTTTTTAACCAACCTTGCAATACAGGAAAAAACATGAAAGAGAAGAGAGCGTTCAATTACAAAGAAGGTTTTACTTATACATAAGTAATGGTCTCTGAAATTTAAAATACACGTACCTAATGTCATGGTGAATCACCACCCTAAATTTTCTTTAGAACAATCCCAATAATTCCCTGATTATATATGGACCATATTTCTAGATTCTTCAAATTTTATTTATCAAATGTATTTCAATTCAAATTCAATTCAAAAATACTTTATTCGGTTTTACCAAGAGCAAACCATAAAAGCAACATCACAGTAATAAAAAGACAATTTTAAAACCCAGGTACATTATTGGTAAACATGTATTTTAAAAGAATCATAAAAATATTGGCAATGACCTAATAAAAGCCTAGTACCTATACAATTTATGTGAAAAAACTGGGGTAGAATTTTGCCAATTAAAACAGAGGCCACAATGAGTAAATCCATTAATTTAAAAAGCTCTTCCTCAGTCTCAAAGCCGATTTTAAAAATCCAACCACAAATAAGGTACTTTCTGGTTTTAACATTTGCAAGAAACAGAGGGCTGGGTGGACCTGAGTAAAATTCATCTTTTTTAAAAGGGGCTTTAAGAAGAACCTCCTGGGGGCATCATAGTAACGGCAAAAAAACATAAAGTGCGTCAGATCCTGTGGAGATGAATCATCGCAGCCACAGGGAGACAGCGCCGGTCCTCTATGGCATCCCTTGGGAGCAGCCAATAGGAGATGATAATCCTCTATGGCATCCCTTGGGAGCAGCCAATAGGAGATGATAATAATCAAGCCTAAACCTTGTTAGTAGAACTGCTCATGGGAAGAGAGGGGCCACGTAAGATATGGTTCCAGCGATGGAACGGTTTTGAGTAACATGAATTTGCGTACGCTGGGTTTTACCGCATCTGCCCCATCTCTATTTAATTTTTGCCATAGGGAAAATGTATTTTTAACGTAATCCACATCCCCCGGGGTGATCTTTTCAGGATTTAAGAAGATGTCTGGACACCCCAAATCATTCAAGCAGGTTTTTAGATATTTTAACCAGGGGGTGTTAAGCATGTTGTCCACGGACAAGGCCTCTTTGAGCAGCTGGTGGTTAAGGGCAAGATCTTTATTTAGCCAGCACTTAAGCCAAAAGAGCAAAGGGCGCAACAATATAGTGTCACCAATGAATGATAGCCCGGTTTCTTCATGGGTGATTAAATTAGAAGTTCCTTTGGGTACTCCAAGTAACTGCTTTAAAAAGTTATTCTCCGTCACCTGAATGCCCTTGACTGCTACATAGCCCCATAGCTCGCAGCCATAACTGCCAATTGCAACGCTTTTTGCCTGGTATATCTTCAGCATTGCAGCAATTGGGCGCTTGCCCATTTTGTTTGCAAAGCTGAAGATAGCTGCATTTGCCCGTAAAATCTCTCCTCTTTTTCTCTCAACTACAACGCCCCATTTTAGGTGGTCATCAAATAGGACACCCAAGTAGGAGAAAGTTGTAGTTATGTGTACTTTTTCCCTGTTTACCGCAAAAGGGTAATTATGCCTCGGGCGGGTCCCAACCTGTAGTATGTAGGATTTAGAATTATTTATAGATAAATCACGGTCAGCCATGAAACTATGGAAAGCGGCCAATAAAGACTGCAGGCCTCTTGCCGTTCTAGCCAGGAGGACTGCGCCGTCCGTGTAAAGCAGGACGGGGAGACCCCTACGCCCTACATATGGAAAATCCACCCCAGTTTCGATCAAGGTTTTGTCAAGCTCATTAATGTACAGATTGAATAGGAAGGGGCCTAAGATGCACCCTTGTCTTACTCCCCGGTCAACATTAAAGTCCCCTAGATACTACAAGAATCTAATGTTTGCCCTGGTGTCCCTGTGCAGATCCCTCAGAAAGTTGATCAAAGGGGCGTCCAGCCCCATGGCGCCCATGGACTGCCACACTTTCCCCCGATTGACACTGTCAAATGCGGAGGAAAGATCCATGAACGCCATGTAGATGACGCCCCTACGGGCAATGGTATACTTCCCGAGGATCATGTATAGGTTGAGGCATTGTGCAAGGGTGGAGTGCCCTGGGCGAAAACCATACTGGATGTCAGAGATAACCCTGTTTTCTGTTGCCCAGGATGATAGTCTATTTAGCACTACTCCACCTACGACCTCAAACAAAAGATTTTAGTTCCACTAGACAGTAAAAATTCAAACTTATCTTGGCTTATCCTCATTACCAGTAAAATACTACAAATATAAGTTTGTTGATTGATAAATAGAGCATAGCCCGTCATAAAGTGTTCTAAGCTCTTCAATAACCCAGTATTGCTCAAAGAGGTCCTCAATCGACATGGGGTTCTTCAAAAGTAGCAAACAAAACCTAACTGAAACTTGGCTTAATGACTCCTCAGGTCCTGTCCTTGACATTCTAGTCCCTCCGAGCCACAACATTATCAGACTCCATCGAGTTAAGAGAACTGGTGGAGGCATAGCCTGTATATACCACAACAGTCTCTGAGCAAAGCAGTCCCCTTCTGCAACACTCTCATCCTGTGAATATATGTGCATAGACATCATCAGCAAACATAGACCCTCATGCAACCTGCACGTCTTTTACCATCCTCCAGGAGACAACCTCCCTCTGATCAAACAAACTATGGCAACCATCCCGTCCAACCTGAATCTCCATTGCCCCTAGATCTTCCTTGGTAACTTCAATCTTCACTGGAATGACCCGAATGATCAGGCTGTGATCAGTCTCAAAAACTTCCTAGCTGAACTCAACCTGACGCAATTCTGTGACAGCCCAACATAGGCTCGACCCTCGATCTAATCATCTCCAATCCCAACTCCATTCAGTTTAAATCTATTGACCCTTGTGACTGGTTGGATTATCACTATATCACCTTCCAAATCCTAGAAAGATGGATTTCAAAAGATTCCAACCATTAAAACAAAAACATTGGAAAAGAACGCTGCAAAAACACAAACGTAAAAGAGCTCATATCTCACTGCAATTTGTCCCTACTGCCGCCTGCTTGCATGTCTGACGTTCACAAACTCACTGAACACTACTACAACTCCATGTTGACAGCCCTGAATGCAATTGCCCCCCTACAACTAAAAGAAAGTCCAACTAGGTCTCTAAACCATGGTTCAATTACAGCTTAAACACCGACAGCCGCAACCTGAGACTACAATAACGCTCTTGGAGATCCTCTGCATCGATTGATCTCCTTAAGATTTTAAGACTGAGAAGGAGTAGGTACAACAAACACATCAGAGCGGCGAATGCGACCTTCTTCAAATCCCAACTGGACAAAGCTAAAAATCAATCCAAAAGGCTGTTTGAACTGAATAAGCTACAATCCAATAACACTCCTATCCAATCACCTCTCATCTCCTGCCCTCAGTCAAACTGCGATGAATTTGGCGACATCTTCCTTGAAAAGGCGAGCAAGATTGAATCGGATCTAAGGTCTGCCCTGATCGATCTATCACTCTCTCCAACCTCCTCCTTACCTTTGCAGCCTCTTATTGTTCCTTGTCTCTCCCCTAAAAACAATGCCTCTTGGAGTCAATTCACACCCCTCAACGACACATCCATCTTCAACATTCTTTCGACCCTGAAACCCTCAAATCACTTCAATGATCCCCTCCCTCCCAATTTATTTAAACAAATGATAAGATCACGAGTCCTGCTCTGGATCAAGATTATCAATGCTTCTCTACTTCAAAGTGAGATCCCTGACCGCCTGAAGTTGGGTCTTGTTCTGCCTATTCTTAAAAAACTGATGGCTGACCCTGAAGATCTGAATAATTTTCGATCAATCACAAACATTACTACTCTGGCAAAACTTCTTTAGAAATGTGTTTATGAACAACTATGTAAACACATTGAGGAATTCCAACTTTTTGATCAATTCCAATTGGGCTTCAGTCATGGTCACAGCACCAAAAACAGCCATCACTCAGATCATGGACGATGCTCTCACAATACTTGACCGGAACAAATCTTGCCTACTAATCCTACTCGACCTCTCATCTGCTTTTGTCACTGTCAAACCTGACAATCTACTTAGCCTTCTGGAACATAGGATGGGGTTCTCAGGCACTGTACTAAAATGGATTGCCTCTTTTTTCAATAACAGAACGCAGAGAGTCAAATCCAATCAAACTCTATACAATTCCAGTCCCTGCACTCTGGGGGTGCCATAAGGGTCCTCTCTCTCCCACAGACTTTTCAACCTATTCATTGCACCTCTTACTGTAATCCTCAAAGCATTTTACATCCAATATCACATGTATGCGGATGACATCCAATTTTACATGAAAATCTCTTCCCCTGAAGATATTAAGATACTCAACAGAACCCTGCACAACATCCAACCACCTCAAACGAAATGACCTCAAATCAGAATTCCTACTTATCTCACAGACCAAGCAAATCCTCATTGTGGAGAAACATTTGAAAACCTCTGCGTTCTCAACTGCACACCTCACATCAGAGACTCTAGGAAATCGATAGGAATACTGCAGGATAAGAACTTAAACATGCAGGATCACATCAGCGCATCTAACAAAGGAGCGAATTTCCATATGCGCATCCTAAGGAAACTTAAACCCTTCCTTCCCCAGGGTGACTCCAAATCTGAGGTGCAAGCGCTAGTCATCTCACAGCTGGAATATAGTAGTGCCACTCTCTGCGGGCTTCCAAGATACAGATTAGCCCCCTTCAGAGCATCTCTGAATGCCGCAACTAGGCTCATCACTGGCTCCCAGAAATCCACCCACATTTCTCCGGACCTGAAATCTCCTAACTGGCTTCTGTTTGAGGCAAGGGTTCAATTAGAACTTGCATGTATGACTCATAAAGCAATCAATCAATCAATCAATCAGTCAGGGAATTTTAAGCGTGCTACTCACCCGTGAGGGTCTCAAGGCGCTGAGGGCGGGGTCCGCAGATCTGTTTAGCCGAAGATCCAGGTCTTGAGGGTCTTCCTGAAGGTGTTCAGGGAGGGGCTGCGTCTGATGTCTGCCGGTAGCTTATTTCAGGTCTTGGCTGCAATGTGAGAGAAGGATCTTCCGCCTGCTCTGGCTCTGTGGATGCGTGGGGTTTCGGCCAGTGCGAGGTTGGAAGATCAGAGGTTTCTTTTGGGTATGTGGAAGTTGATTCTGTCATTGAGGTATTTGGGTCCGTTGTTGTGTAGGCATTTGAAGGCGTGAGTGAGGATTTTGAAAGTGACTCTTTTCTCCACTGGGAGCAAGTGGAGACTTCGTAGGTGTTGACTGATGTGTTTGTATCGGGGATGCCGAGGACGTGTCTGGCGGCAGTGTTCTGTATTGTCTGGAGTTTGCAGAGTAGGGACTTGTTGATGCTGGCGTAGAGTGTGTTTCCATAGTCCAGTCTGCTGGTGATGAGTGAGTGGGTGACTGTCTTCCTTGATTCGGGGGATCCACTTGAAGGTCTTGTGGAGGATGCAGAGGGTATTGAAGCAGCTGGAGGTGACAGTGTTGACCTGTCGGTTCATGGTGAGTGATGAGTCGAGTACGATGCCGAGGTTTTTGGCGTGGTCTGAGGGGGTAGGAGGGCTTCCAAGGGCAGTCAGCCACCAGGTGCTGTCCCATGCAGAAGGGGTGGTACAGAGGACAAGGACTTCTGTCTTCTCAGCTTTGAGATTCAGGCAGCCGGTGGTAATCCAGTCTGTGACGTCTTGCCTTCCTTCTTGGAAGTTGAATTTGGCAGTGATGAGGTCTTTGGTGAGGGAGAGGATGAGCTGTGTCTCATCGGCATAGGATACGATGTTGAGGCCGTGTTGTTGGACGATGGCTGCGAGGGAGGCATGTAGATGTTGAAGAGGGTGGGGCTCAGGGATGAACCCTGTGGGACTCCGCAAGTGATTTTCGTGGGGTCGGAGAGGAAGGGTGGGAGTCTGATCCTTTGGCTTCTTCCTGTGAGGAATGATCGGATCCAGTCTAGGGCTGTTCCTTGTATGCCTGCGTTGTGTAGTCTGGCGATTTGTGTGCAGTGGGACAGTGTAGAAGGCCGCTGATAGGTCGAGTAGGATGAGGGCTGCAGAATGGCCATGGGCCAGGAGGGTGCAGATGTCATCTGGGGCAGCGAGTAGGGTGGTCTCTGACCTGTGTTTGCTTCAGAATCCGGATTGGGACCGGTTGAGGACGGCGTTCTCTTCAATGAATCGTGTCAGTTTCCTGTTGGCTGTTTTTTCTGCAACTTTGGCTGCGAAGGGAAGGAGCGAGATGGGCCGATAGTTTTTTAGGTCAGTGGGGTCAGCTGTGGGCTTCTTGAGCTTCCAGTCATCTGGGAAGGTACCTGTTTTGAAGGTGGTGTTGATGGTGCGTTGTAGTTCGGGTGCGATGGCGGCCGCTGCTCTGTGGTAGATGTAAGGAGGCAGGGGTCGGTGGGGGCCCCCAAGTGGATGCTTTTCATGGTTGCGGTGGTGTCTTCGGCCGTGATCGGTGTCCAGTTGGAGATGGTGGACTGGCTGGTGTTTCTGGGGTGCGGGGGCCTTCTGTGGCACCTGGTAGATGGTCAATGAAATTGTCGTAGAGGTTTCTGATCTTGAGGTGGAAATAGGTTCCAAGCTTGTCACAGAGGTCTCGGGATGGGGTGATGCCTGTGGCTTCGCTGCGTGGGTTGGTATATATATATATATATATATATATATATATATCAATATGCTTATTTTATTAAGCAGGGAACTCCGGTAGAAGTTTTCAATATGCTTATTTTATTAAGCAGGGGCACAAACGCCATATATATATATCCAAACAACCAGGGTACTCCTACTAGAAACCGAAGACCCGAGGGAGGTGGCGCGAAAACAGGTGGAGCAGCCGCTAATTTCATCCAAAATGTGACACAGGCTCTCAGAGACCAAATCAAGATTTCAAAATAGCTGATATATATATATATCCATAAATACATTTTTTTTGTGAAGGAGCATATGTGGTCGGGCCAATTTTCAAGAGATCAAAGAGGGTCCCTGACTTTACCAGATAAGATTGGGGAAGAGAGCAGGGGAATTGGACAGAGCAAGCCAAGGTAATGACTTCTTCAAAAAACTTCATAAAGCTTAAGCAATGTGTCTATAACGTGTTCTTTGGAGACGCTGTTGATGCGTTTGCCGGGGCCTATTTACAAAACACCAGATGCAAAATGGAAAATGCCAAACAGTTGAATTTCTTCACAATTGGAAAGACTGGATGAAGTTTTATCATATAAGTGATGAAATATTAATATTTATAGTGAAATGCACGTTTATATGTTTGTAAAAATTAAAATAAACTATTTAGTAGAATTGTAAATATAGTTATCACACTTCTCGTTCCCTCTCATTGCTTCCTCCTTCTCTTCCGGTTCTTTGTACCTCTCACTTTGTTCCTTTAGTACCTTCCCACTTCCCCTTTTCTCTCATGTTCTCTCCCTTGATCTTTGTCTTCGTCATGTTCACCCCACCTTTATTTTTTAGGTCTCGCCTGTCGATGCGCATGCGCATCGAGCAAGCGAGACTATAGGGGCTCATCGACTCTTTATCTAACTTGCAAGGAATCGTGGCGATTCCTTGCAGTGCCCGTGACTTTTAAGGTCAATGCGCATGCGCATTGAGCTTATGCGCATGCGCATTGACCTTAAAAGCGCGTGCGCGTGCACGTCCGTCTCCTAACAACACACACACACCCTCTCCCCCGCTCCGCCCCCTCCCGCCGTGTCGCATTTCTCTTTCTCCTCCCCCTCCCCTCTCTCCCCTCCGTCTCGTTTCACACACACCCTCTCCCCCGCTCCGCCCCCTCCCCGCCAACACCGCCTCGCGAGCTCGTCATTCCAAACCCGCCCTCCCCCACCTCCCCCCTCCTCCTCTCCTCCCCTGCCTGCCGCTAGCCTTGCCTACTCTCTCGCACCCTCCCCCAGCTCCGCCCCCTCACTACTTGTTTTCTTTGCCCTTCCTTCCTCTTTCTCTTGCTACTTTCAGTGTTTAATACTCTGCCCCTTTCTTTTTCCCGCTAATCTTCTCCCTCTCCTCTTCCGTGTGCCCCATCTCGTTCCATTCCTCTTGTCCACCCTGGCGCTTTCCTCCGTCACCACCTGCCTTCTCTCTGTGTCCTTCTCCGCTTCCGTGTCTATTTGGAGAAGGACAGACGGAGATCCCACTAGCTCGCGGTACTCCATCCGAGGACGGCGGCCGAAACGGGCTCCAACATTTCCACCAATCATGTGTACCTTCTGGCTTCTGGTAACTCTCTGTTATTCCGTCTATGACAAGAAGTTGATACCGTTTGCTGCAGTTGTGTGATAAATGCTGAGACGGGCCAAGCTCCGGTTCTGCGTGTGTTTCTCTGCCTGTTTGTGAGCGCGAAAGAATTGAGATGGTTCTATGTTCCCTGGCTGCTCTTTTCCTAAGCACCTTGAATGTCGAAACCCGACCAGTTTCCCCATGGCCCGTTGCAAATGAGCAACCGGTATTGCATTTGTTACAGACTTATTTATTTTTTTTTTTTTTCCAATCATATTCCGGTTTTTGGTCGTGCCTGCCAGACATCGTAGCTTTCTGGTTGCAAAAGACTTATTGTTGGTTTGCTATGAAAATACATATCGGATTGAAGCCTGCCCGTTGGTTACCACTTGTTGGCATTCCTGTCACCCTCGTTTTTCAGCGTCTTTGTGTCCCAGCTTGTCATTTGTGTCTTTGTCCCTCTCATGAAGCCAAGTCTCTTTACCATCTCTTTTGATTGGATTTTTTGCCCCCACCCCAATTGCTTTTCAAGCACTATTTTTTTCTTTTTGGTTGAGCACTCCATGAGAGTGTACGTGTTTTCCACCTGTCTCCGTCATGTACCTCTATCCCTCTGCAGTCTTTGTAGTTATCTGTTACCTGTGTGCTTCTCCCTGCCCCGCCTCCATGTTTTTGCACACACTCTTGTGTCCTCCCCGTTGAGCTTTTGCTCGTGTGCTTCTCCCCCATCTACTCCACATTGCTTACTTGCCCCCTGCTTCTCTTTCCCACCACGGCTTTCTGTGTTTGTCACCCGGCCCTTCATGTTGCTTCCCCACCTTGCCCTCCTTTGTTGTCACTTGTTGCTTCTCTTGCCCACCCCCCATTGCTTCCCCTCACCTGCACTCTGTGTTGCCACACCAGCTCCCGCCACCTGCACTTCAAAAAATCACAAAACACTTGCATACGTATTTTCTTTTAACTTGTTGATCCAGCTCGGATCAGTAATAAAAAGAACAACGGAAAAAAAAACCTGAAACTATCTGCGTCATTTTGTAGGCATGCAAGTGTGCGGGCACAGCAACTAAATGATGCAACTGGTCACATCAAGGTATTTTTTTTTATTTAGCCATGCTGCACATTTCATGGTGCCGTTCAGCCTGGCTAAAATCCATTGACAAAGCCAATTGGTCTCCAAGGTTAGACCTATTAGACTAAATGATGCAACTGGTCACATCAAGGTATTTTTTTTTATTTAGCCATGCTGCACATTTCATGGTGCCGTTCAGCCTGGCTAAAATCCATTGACAAAGCCAATTGGTCTCCAAGGTTAGACCTATTAGCTTAGCGAATGCTTTGTATCTTGTGCTCTTAAAGGTAGAGTTGCCAGTGTATTATAGGCCATAGCTGCTGCCGATTACCAGGGCAGCCTTTCGTTCAAGTGGAGCATTATGTGATCACTACTTCTGGCCATAAATGCTAATCCATGCACTTTGTTCACAAAACACGTTTTCCCAACTCCTCTCGAGATTTCAGGCTTAGCCTCTGACAGTCATTGTCCCATGTTCCACCCTCTCCCCCACCCCAGCTCAAGAGTCCTCCTCTGGTTCATCCCACCTGTCATTCATCTACTGCCTTACATGCTTCTGCGTCGGAGGGCAACTATTTGGAATCATTTGAACAGGAATGCTTGGTTTTATCTACGTATCGTTTACATCAAAATGAGGTAAATTTGGTACCAGTTAGCCTCTCTGTTAAAAGTCTACCCTTTTTTGATGCGGTGTCTGTTAAAGTGCTGAAAACAACTGCACACCTCACCCTCACTCACCCTCAACCCCTCACCCTCACCCACCCCCAACCCCTCACCCCCTCACCCTCACTCACTCACCCTCACTCACCCTCACTCACCCTCACTCACCCTCACTCACCCTCACTCACCCTCACTCACCCTCACTCACCCTCACTCACTCACCCTCACTCACTCACCCTCACTCACTCACCCTCACTCACTCACCCTCACTCACTCACCCTCACTCACCCTCACTCACCCTCACTCACCCTCACTCACCCTCAACCCCAACCCCTCAATCACCCTCACTCACCCTCAACCCCTCAGCCTCACCCACCCTCAAAAACTCACCCTCACTCACCCTCAACACCTCACCCTCACTCACCCTCAACCCCTCACCCCCTCACCCTCAACCTCGAACACTCCCCCTCAAACCTCACCCTCACTCACCCTCACTCACCCTCACTCACCCCCACTCACCCTCACTCACCCTCACTCACCCTCACTCACCCTCACTCACCCTCACTCACCCTCAACCCCTCACCCTCAACCCCTCACTCACCCTCACTCACCCTCACCCTCAACACCTCAGCCTCACCCTCACTCACCCTCAACCCCTCACCCTCACTCACCCTCACTCACCCTCAACCTCATGCTAAAGATTTACAAAAAAACCCATAAACAATTCTAAAAGCACTAACTCTAATGCTGCGAGACCTATTGCATTTCTAATGCTTGTCATGCATACTGTTCTTTTCCTTTTACACATCACTTTTATTGTCGTCTCTCTTCTCATTTTCTTCCTCTTGCTGTTGACGTTTTTCTTCCTTTTTCTCTTCACATTTCCTTCTTCTTTCGCTCCTCGCCTCTTCTCTGTCTCTTCAGCCTCTCACACCCTTCTTGTGCATTTCTCCATCCCTGGGTTCGCTTTACTCTACCCAGTATCTCCTCCTTGCATCTTTGCCCACTCTCTGCCATTACACCCCTTTACCACCATGCTTTTCCTTTACTCCTACTTCTCGTCGCTCCTCTTCTTCCCTCTCTTGCCTCTTCTCCTATTATCTTCTCCCTTTCCTCTTGTCCCTTCCTTCAATTGCCCTCACTCCTACTTCCCTGATACTTTACTTCCCCTTCCAGTAGTCCCTTCATTGCACTCTCTTTGAGCTCAACCTCCCTTTTACCATTACATCTCCTGTTTCATTGATCGCTGCTCTTACTTCCTCGCCCTTTACCGCCTCAAACTCCCTTTAGCTCCTTTCTGCCATCGTCCCTCTCCTTCCATTCACTCACTTTCCTTTCTTTCCATTTTCACCCTTCCTTTCTGGAACCCACCAATACCCTCCATCTCTCCTCCCTGTTTCCCTCACCACACGACAGCTCAACCACCATTCCTGCCCCCCTTCCTGCATCAGACAACCACCTAATCCCGTTTCCCCTGCTTACCTTGCCTTTTTTGCTTCTGCCCCCCCAACCCCCCTTTACTGTACGTTTCCTAACTCCAGTCCCCTAATCTCCACAGGTCAACGTTGGGCTGCTGGTCTTCTCGTTCTTCGGCTTCCTGCTTCCGGGATACCTCTTCTACTACCGCCGGAAGCTGATCCAGGAGATGGCGGGCAAGGAGGCGCTGCTGGCCGACGGCGCGCACTTGAAGCTGCAAGAGGCCGAGGCCAACGGGACACTGTCTAGGGACACCACGGCATAGAGCCATCCAGGGACTACAGTGAGAGGTGGAGAGCCGGTGTCTACGTCTCACCCCTAGGGAGAGGTGGAGGGTGCCAGCCTGAGTGAAGACTCTTGCACCCCCACCGTTAAGGACAAGACTTGAATTAGGGCGCGCCAAAGATGGACAAAACCACCCCCCACTCCGCAGTTCGGACTTTTGTATGCGTTCTTCGGTGTTAATTTATCAGTATATTTTTGTAAAAATATTGATATAAATTCTCTGAACACTGCCACAATGGAGTGCTTTTTGCGTTACAATATTAATGGTATTTTATTTAACACTTTTGTCGAACACATCGCAAACATGATAATTCTCTCTTAAATGTAAGGTCCTCAGACAGCCAGGAGGACATCACAGTTACTTGCAACTTCATGGCGGACTGTCTTCTTCATCCAACAGACTTTGTGGGTATCACCCTACACTGGGTCCAATCTAAGGGTCAGCTGGGACCAACCCAATCTCCCCAGAGACACACTGGCTACTTCCCACCCCTGGCTGTTTCCAGCCCCCCCACGATCCTCTCTCCAGCTTGAATATAGTTATATCGCATGCCCCTAGTCACATCACGCAGCAGAACCACTGGAATACTGAAGTGGTGGTGAAGGAGAAACCTTAGAATGCTGAACAGATTTAACATGGCGTCCTTACTCACCAACCTGGTCTCAATGTCTCATGAAGCCCCTTACACCTCCACTCAAAACTAACCACTGAAACTCAAATTGTCCTCCCTTAGTGAATCTATAGTCAACATCTAGTCACCCACTTAACTAACTGTTTAGGCAAAGCAGGCATCTAGATTTCTAACATTTTGCACTTATCCATGACTTACACCAAAATCTATTCTCCAGTGAACACTTTTGATGACAGCACTAGGCCTGGGCGGAGTTCAGAGAGCTCCGCAAAGTGACCCAAAATCTCTGCTATGCTACGCGGAGTTCCGTGAGCAGCCAGAGTAACACAGTAGGTGAATCTTCAGGAGTGGGAAAATAGAAAGGCTGTGGCATCAGAGACCTATTCGGCGAAGAGCAAAGCAATGCGTTATGATGTCATTTCACTTTTAGAAAAACATGGCTAAACATTAATGAGTATTCATAAGTTAATTTAAAAGTGCACCTACGGTTGTTCATCCTGCGCCTGACCCCGGAGCGCTGCTGGTGCTTGAAGTGGTGGTTGTGCAGGGTCTTCTTCTAGTTGGCCCACCAAGAACCCTAAAGCATTGTTGCCCGAAAGCAATAGAGCTGCTGCAATGTGAGGGACTACCGGCTAAGACAGCTCTGGTCCAGCCTGTGCCACAGTGCGGAAGTTGGAGAAGCTGAGGCTGGAGGCGCGACCAGAGGGGTGAGCAGGCTGCCCACAGCATGTAGTGGCCTGCAGAGAAGCCAATGGCATCATAGGTCGTGGGGCTCGGCTGGCTCGGGCCCAGCCTGCACCGAGGTGGGGAAGCCGTAGAAGCGTGGTCTCTCACTGGAGCCCCTCTGCTGGGTGCTGTGTGCTGTTGAAGTCTTCGGGGGAGGGAGAGGTGATAGGGAGGAGGAAAGAGAGGCAGGCTTGGCCTGGCGCTGTTCCTCGCCATTGCGGATGAAGTGGCAGCACGGCCCGTAGGGGTACGCAATACCCACTGTGTGGAAGGTGCGGCACAGCTCCATCTTGCACGTGGGAGGCTGTGCGGCTCATGATAGCCAATAGCCATGTGCTTATTGGCATTGACTTGTCTCCATACTTGCATGTGCTGTTTTTCCCCTAAGGCTGACAGAGCGAGTGGCCATGCGTGTCATTACTTCAATCTGAAGAGAAAGACTTCCAGTGTCTGTCTCGGTGTGAAGGGTGAGCATGAGCGTGGCCTGCTCGGGTAAACTCCGTTCTGCGGCAGGGGCGGGGTTTATGCCAAACTTCGTACTCCAAGCGGAGCGCAGAGTGACAAAAACGCTGTGAACTCCACCAGCGGAGCGGAGTTTAATGCCCAGCATTAGACAGTGCTGCCCGCTCAATGATTCACATGTGTGGTTTAAAGTCTTGCCTAATGTTATGTGATGTTAACAGCATTTATATAGTTCAAGACGACTCATTCCCGAAGGAGTATCTTGGCACTAGGTGGAGACAGAAGGAAAGAGAGCTCTTCAAAAGATCCAGGTTTTCAACATTTTTTGTAAACTTCCAAAATCAGAACAGGAATCAAGGCTATTCCAGTGGTACAAGGCTAGATAAGAAAAAGAGCAACCACAATACCTAGCGGTATGAATGTGGTGCAGCCTGAAGAAGGCTTTATCCAAGAGATTTTTCAGATCTCGCTGGAGTCTGCTAAAATGCAATGGCGCTCCTCGGTGGCGCGCGTGTATGGCTGGGGCGGTAAGAATGGCAAATTACTTCATAATTTAGTATCCTATCCCAAAGCCAACCGCATTATTCCCGAGATTCGGGCTGAGACTGGGGCCCACCATGTCACATCCCAAGCCATCACCCAAACCTTCGCTAGCTACTAGGCGGCCCGTCCTCCTCAGACCTCCTTGGTGGATTTGTTGGCTGAGACTGAAACTCACCTGCCCTGCCTTTCCCAGATGGCCACAGAGGCTCTGGACCTTCCCTTCACCCCAGAAGAAATACATGGGGCTATCTTGCTGTTGCACTCCGGCAAGACGCCCGGTCCCGATGGCTACCCCCAAGAAAACTACGAGGCCTGTCGCAACACATTGGTCTCATTCTTAACGGCCCTGTTCAAACATGTGGTGCATGAAGGGTTCTTCCCGCCAGAGACGGATGTGGCCACTATTGTAGTCAACCCAAAGACACAGGCGCCCTCCCTTGATTGTGCGGATTACCGCCCTATCTCCCTCATCAATACAGAAGTCATAATCTTTGCCACCACAGTGGCCCAACTGCTCCATCCCCACCTGCACGACCTGGTTCACCTTGACCAATGCGGTTTTATGCCTGCCCGGGGTTCCCAGTACTAAAGAGTCAATTTGAAAGGCAAACCAATAAGCAAAAATTAATCAAGAGACAAATAAGTTCACATTGTTTTAATCACAATGTGAGTATTAACAAATATCTGAATTTCATCACATAAAAACAATTTGCGTAGTGCCCCAAATTGGTAAAAGGGGGAGGAGGGGAGTGATCCTGTGAGGAAGAGGTGAGGGAAAAGAGGAATCTTGTAGTGACAAATAAATCAATCAATACACATCATCTGTACATGCTACACAATGTGTGTAGGAATTTTAGACCACATGGTTCAATACATCATTCCTACAAAACATCATACTCCACAAATTTCAATTAATGAAGGCATTTAGGGTGTGGAGTTGGATATTAAAAGTAGTCGTCGACGTTTCGACCCTCTATTATGCAGGTAGATTTACTATCCTTGCTGTGGGGTCTTCATCAGGACAGGGTAGGGGACACACCACGGAATGTATCAAAGGAACCCCGGTTCGATGGAGTGATGTGGTCAAACGTGCCAGCAATTTAAAACAATGCAAAAATGCATAATATTGAGCCCAAGCCTTAGGGGGTCTGGTCAACTCACACGGGTGCCTCGGGGGTATTACCGATGAAAGCAGTCAGCTTGTGGCCGTGTGAGGTCCGGGTCAGTCAGGCAATTGATTGCTTGGACGATACGAGACACCGATAAATCGCGTCCCGCTGGGAGCCGAGCCTTTGCGAACTCGGCTCCCAGCGGGACGCGATTTATCGGTGTCTCGTATCGTCCAAGCAATCAATTGCCTGACTGACCCGGACCTCACACGGCCACAAGCTGACTGCTTTCGTCGGTAATACCCCCGAGGCACCCGTGTGAGTTGACCAGACCCCCTAAGGCTTGGGCTCAATATTATGCATTTTTGCATTGTTTTAAATTGCTGGCACGTTTGACCACATCACTCCATCGAACCGGGGTTCCTTTGATACATTCCGTGGTGTGTCCCCTACCCTGTCCTGATGAAGACCCCACAGCAAGGATAGTAAATCTACCTGCATAATAGAGGGTCGAAACGTCGACGACTACTTTTAATATCCAACTCCACGCCCTAAATGCCTTCATTAATTGAAATTTGTGGAGTATGATGTTTTGTAGGAATGATGTATTGAACCATGTGGTCTAAAATTCCTACACACATTGTGTAGCATGTACAGATGATGTGTATTGATTGATTTATTTGTCACTACAAGATTCCTCTTTTCCCTCACCTCTTCCTCACAGGATCACTCCCCTCCTCCCCCTTTTACCAATTTGGGGCACTACGCAAATTGTTTTTATGTGATGAAATTCAGATATTTGTTAATACTCACATTGTGATTAAAACAATGTGAACTTATTTGTCTCTTGATTAATTTTTGCTTATTGGTTTGCCTTTCAAATTGACTCTTTAGTACTGGGACCCCTTCCTTTCACTACATTGATCACCCAGGTCCCAGCGACATTCTTGGGTACAACCCCGTATCAATACCCTGCCCGGGGTTCCCAGCATTGAATACGCCGCCTCCACCTCGCCCTTGCACACCGACATCACCTCACCCCGTAGCTGGTGTTGCTGTTTATAGACTTTGAAGAAGCACTTGATACAGTGGATTGGACTTACCTCAATGAGGTGTTAGAGAGGATGGGTTTCGGCCCCCCATTCCGGCGCCTTATCCGGGTACTCTACTGTAAACCGAGGGCACGGGTCCTCATTAATGGCGTGTTATCCGAGACATTCCCCATCCAGAGAGGCACCCGCCAGGGCTGCCCGGTCTCGGCGCTTCTATTCCCTTTGGCGATGGAACCCCTGGTCTCCCTCATCCATCAGGATTCCCTCATCCACGGCTGGGCCTGGGATCCGAGTCACACTGACAAGATAGCCCTGTACGCCAATTACGTCCTTCTGTTCTTGGCAGACCCGGAGAACTCTGGCTCACGATGCTTGGACGCCATCTCAGCCATTGAACGGGTCTCCGGCCTTAGGCTCAACCCGGAGAAATCCACGCTGGTCCCCCTTCATCTATCCCGGACGTGCTTTGACTGGCAAACAAATATCCCCCTACGGAGGCAATCATGCAAATACCTGGGTGTGTGGGTCGCCCTCCTCCTGGAGCTGGAGTGGGCTCTGAATATCACGCCCTTGGTCGCCGAGGTGGACCTCAGCAAATGGCAATCCCTCCCTCTCAACCCCTAGGGCAGGAGCGCCCTTTTCAAAATGATGGTCCTCCCCCATTTCCTGAACATCCTTCAAAATATCACCACCCATCTCCCAGGCAGTTGGTTTCGGGAAATAGACGGTGTCTTCACTCGGTTTTTATGGGGAAGCGGGAGGCCGCGAATGTCCCTAGCACACTGCCGCATTCCTCCCTGCGACGGGGGCATGGGGGTCACTAATCTTCACCTCTACTACTTGGCCACGAGGCTTATTGTGATCCATGACTGGTTCGCGGGAGGCTTGTCTGACCCGGCGTACCGGGTGGAACTCAGGTCAATGGATCTTACGCAGGTTCAAGCATACCTGTATGGGAGCCCAGTGCCACAGGCTCTTCCCCCCGTCACTAGGACGGTGCTTATGGCCTGGCGCACAGCATTACGCCACGTAAGGTGGTACAGGAAACTCACCAGACAGACGTCCCTCTGGAGAGGAGCATGGTTGGGGGAGGCCTCATCTCTCCAGGATTTCCGGCGATGGGATCTTGTTGGAATCTAGCTATTGAGGGACGTCTGGGTGGGGGACCATATCAGATCTTTTGCAGACCTACAACAACATTACTCCCTCCTTCCCTCACAATTTTACAGGTATCTACAACTCAGACATGCCCTCCACACACACATTCAGTCTCCCACTGCCTTTCCGGAATGTAGCCCCTTGGAGGCCCAGGTAATGATGGGGAACCTTAGCAGAGGTGGGGTGTCACGGATTTACTGATCCCTGGAGAACAACGGTCCCGCGTCCCTAGACCAGCTCCGTATCCACTGGGAGCGGTGGCTGGGTCCCCTGGAGGAGGTGGATTGGAGAGATGCCCTTTGGCCCCCAAGACCCTGTCAACCTCCTCCAAATTGCTTCTCGTTCAACTCTTATCTCCATGTGGCACACCTCACCCCAGCATGTCTGTACAGCGCCCACATGCGGCCCACCCCAGCCTGCGTGTGTTGCAGCCACGCTCCAGCAGATTTTTACCACATGGTTTGGCAGTGCCCCGTTCTTGAGCCATTCATGGGGGAGCTTACACGGGTTCTGGGTTGAGAGGTCCCCCATGACCCACTACGCCTGATCCTGGGGGTGTTTGATGGCCTTGTCGGATCCCGGGCAGACAAGAGGTTTCTGGGAACGGAAGTGGCAGTGGCAAAGCAGGACATAGCAACACTCTGGTCCCAGGCTAAACCACCTACTGTGAGGCAGTGGAGGCGAGGAGTGGATTGGCGTGGAGCCCAGGAGGAGCCCCTTTTTCTTAAGACCCGGGGTTGCCCCGATCTTTTTGGCAAAATATGGGGCAAGCTTTTCAACTTATTGCCTGCTTGAGGGGTCCGGGTGTGTCGATTACATATATATCGTTATGCAAGTGTCATGCCCATTTCACCAGTGCCTTATGAGTCTCTGTCAACTTAACTCGGTTGTACTTTATCCCGGTAATGTGTTTGATCTGCTACCAATGTATTTTCGTTATAAAAATGCAATAAAGTTGATTATCAAAAAAAAGAAGGCTTTTTTCATGGACCTCATATTTCTGCTGGGACGATACCAAGAAAGCCAGGCTCATAGGTAAGATGGGCCATTCCCCATGAGGGGTTTAGGAGCGAGTCATAGGAATTTAAACAGACTGCGCTTCCTGACAGGCAGCCAGTGTACAGCTTTGAGCATGGGTATCAACGGGGCCCCAGCAGGAATTTTATAGACGAGGCGGGTCACGGTGTTCCGTTCCACCTGTAGTTTGGAGAGAAGAGTCTCATTGGCTGCTACAAGAAGTGCATTCCCATAATCTAGATGACTAATGATAGGAGCCTGGATCAAAGTTCTTCTAGAGCTCATAAGAAGGCATTGGAAGCAGCCGCAGCGTATTGAACCAGGTACCACGAATAGAGGAAACCTGTTTTTCCATGGATACATTGTTATCCACCAAGATGCCCAGGTTTTTTACTACCCTCATGGGGTACGAAACCGGCCCTAGCTCTGTAGGACGCCAATCATCTGACCAGAGTGGCTGCGCTTTGCCAAACAGGAGAATTGCAGTCTTTCCTTTATTTTATTGTAAACAGCTGAGGGTCATCCATGCGGCCCCTATAACGCATGCAGTCAAATCTGACTTTAGACGACTCAGGATCCTGCCCAAAAGAAATTATCAATTGGGTGTCGTCAGCATACACTATAATTTCAAACCTGCAACCACAAACAATCTTTGCAAGCGGGCCATACAAATATTAAACAGGGTGGGACTTGGGAAAGAAGCCAGTGGAACCCCTTTGCCTATTATTCTGGAATTGAAAGGGCAAAAAGAGGTCCCTTGGGTTCTATCGGCGAGAAAATCTCTAAGCCCATCTAGAGTCTTCCCATCAAGGCCTATCTCATACAGTCGCTGAGTAGGAATGGAATGTGAGAGAGTAGCGAGGGCAGCTGACGAATCAAGTAAAACCAGCACGGCTGGAGTGCCTTTATCCAACAGTAGTCAGGTGGGCGGTCTCGGCACAATGAGAGCCCGAAAACCTGATTGTGAGGAGTCCAGTACGCAATTATCCTCCAAATATTTAGAAAGTTGTTTATTAACGAGGACTTCCAAAATTTTGCCATGAAGAGGCAAAAGCGAGCTGGACCTATAATTCACATGGTCTGAAGGGTCTGCATTAGTCTTTTTTTTAATTAGAGATGACCATGGAAGGTTTCCACACCTGTGGCATTTTAGCTGTGTCTATGGATAGGTTGAGTAAACCTGTAATACAGGAAGCGAGCAGAGAGGAGGTCACGTATGTATGGAAAGCTCGGACAGAGGGCCAGGTGTGACCTTCCTCAACATACCTTGGGCATGTTCTTGGGTGATGGCATTAAACTTTTCCAACTTGTCAGAAGCCGTCGGTGGAAATTGGTTCCAATTTAGTGAAGCTCTGGGTCTCCTGATTGCTATGTGAAAATTCTTGTAGATCCTAGAGGCCTTGTCCTCAAAGTGCTCAAGCAGCGAGTCACAGAGCTCTCGTGGGGTCAGTATTGATAGCATGCGGGCTACAGGTTTGGTAAAATCATGGAGGGCCCGATTCACAGAATGAATTTAAGACTCAATCCTAAACTTACTACTATTTTGGTATTCACAGAAGGCACTTACTACTTTTAGCATTCACAGAATGCACTCACTACTTTTGGTATTCACAGAAGTTAGGATTTTGTCTTAAGTTTGTCTTAAGTTTGTCTTAAGACAGACTTAAGACAGACTTAAGACAAAATCCTAACTTAAGTCTGTCTTAAGTCTGTCTTAAGTTTTTTTAAGACAAACTTAAGATAAAATCCTAACTTCTGTGAATACCAAAAGTAGTAAGTGCATTCTGTGAATGCCAAAAGTAGTAAGTGTATTCTGTGAATACCAAAATAGTAGTAAGTTTAGGATTGAGTCTTAAGTTCATTCTGTGAATCGGGCCTGGAGTACTTTAAATAGTTCTTTCATAGAATTGTCAGTCTCTTCAATCCTATTATGATGATGATCTTAGATTTATTTAGCACACGGATACTCCAAGGAGTGTCCTGGCGCCGGACAGATCTTCCTCTTAAGCTGGTTGAAAAGCCATGTTTTTAATCTTTTCTTAACACCTTGGCTGCTAATGGTTTTCCCTCCTGTGCTGAGTGATCTGTAATCCCATTGTTCATGATGAGCCCAGCTCGTCATAAGCACAGCTCTCGTCATGAGCAGGGAAGGGGTTAAAGGTGGATTGCTCAGTTGTGGTACGTAGCTCTAGAAGAAGATTATTTCAGGCGACTGGTCCGAGATAGGAAAAGGACCTCCCGCCGGTTCTAGCCTGGCAGATTTTGTTAAGTCTAGCCAAATCGATCGAAAGAGGACTGTAGGTTTCTGGAAGGGACATGGTCGCAAATCCTATCTCTTCGATATCCAGCTACAGTATCGCGCAGATCGTTGTGAACAGGGACCAGGAATTTGAAAAGGGTCCTTTTTTAATAGGAAGTCTGTGAAGTACCTTCAAATGCATATGGGTACTTGGGGGAAGATTGAAGAGGATTCGGGCCACCCAATTCTGCACCACTTGCACCACTATTGATGACGTGAGAACTGCATATCTCCCTAATCTTCTTATCCTATGTATGAAGAGCTTGTTTCTAAGGCCTTCTATCAGGGGAGGATTTAGTTCTGCACCATCGCCTGAACTCAGATGAGTACCAGGAAGCTTGGGGTTTGAATGATCTACTGTTAGCACCTTGAGAAGGAGCCACCACATTACAATCTGGGTGAGGGAGCTGTGATAGCAAGTTACAGCATTGTTAACATTATCAAATGTGTGTATGTTCGGGGTGTGAAATGCAGCTTGGAAATTCAGAGGATTCATTTATCCACACGTCTAATCACACTTGTACCAACCGTCATGGACCTGCTCGCAACAGCAGGCCCGGGTGGTTCAAAACTGATAGCTTGTCTTAAAAACAGTCAAGAGCATAAACGGCTACGAAAACAGTTTCTTATGCATGACTGTTCCCCCCCTGCAATGAAAGGCTTCCGTCTCACTCAGCTTCTCGGCCTGAGGGAGTTAAAGGAACAAGGGTGGTACTCTACTGTCGCCAATCTCCATCTACCGGGACCTGCAACTGGCATCAGAAGTCTAAGGGGTGCTGATGTCGCACTCAGAAGGATGCTGTCACCATGGCAGCCGCTCTAGAGCGCACCTTCGGTTGGGGCGGGAGGACATGGGGGTGGCAGGACACCAGATGTATTATGGATTGTGAAGCCATGTTATGCATGACTCCCCAACCACTGTGCTGCTGATCTACGTAAGGGGTGAGGATATGGGAAGCCCGCAACACAAAATATACCCTAGTTAGGGCTCTTCAGCCAGGTATAGCTCGGTTACAGTGGCACAGAGAGCCTGGGAATTGCATCCCCGCATACCTAGCGTACTTAGGGAATCAAATACAAAAACAACAAGATGATGAATGGAATGCGTGACCTAATCCAAGCCACTGGCAATCCCTCGGACTGCATTCCAATCCATCATTATTCTGCACACCATGCCACCTGACTTTGGACCCAGCCATATGCAAATCAGTCTTGACCCTGCTCCAATAGGAACAGTCCAGCCGATGAGACAATGGATTGGGATGCGGCCCGAGTGACTACCGGTGGCAGAGAATTATTCTAGCATTCCATCCATCACTGTTTTTATACCTGTTGGGTTCTGAGTGATATCATTGAGAATGCCCAATATGCAAATCTACAATGCCGGGGCCTGTGTTTTCCACCGGAAATGCAAATCAGAAAGTATCTTATTCTAAACTACGCAAAATAATGCCTACACTCAAAAATTATTGATTTGGAGTTTTTCTGTTAATCGTGTATGTGCTAAATGATCTTACTCCACCATAGGATGGTCAACCGACTCCATCCGCCCTGTATATTTGAACTATAATAATTAGCAGAGAACATTGACGTTAATTATTAATGAGATTTTTTATCCACAATGTCTTAGGATACAGATTTTTAGGTGTTTGTTTAGCTTACCATTTGTGGAATTGTTTAGGCGTGAATATTATTTGTCAAAGTAAAACATATGGTGTGTATAAGACTCATCTCTTGCGGTCCTTGATTCTCCGTCCATTTAATTTTCCAGATTTTTTATTGTAAGTAGAGACATATCTTCCTGATGAATAATTCCAAAACATGCACAAAGAAATCTATAAATGAAAGAAATGCTGGATCTAGCGTATTTATGAAGAAGTAAATAAATCAAACAGAAGCAAAACACATTGTGCTTGTAGTCAGGACAAAAATTTCTAATGTTAAATTATAACCAATCCTGTGGCATAGACATAAAATGCAGCACATTTACACTATTCAAATAGGGAAACTCCAAATTCAAAAGAAACTTGAGCGTGGGGATTATCCAACAATTGATATTTTTAAATTTACACCACAAACATACCCACAGATCTTCCTTTATCAGAATAATTACAACATTTGTGGAAATTAATTCAATTCCAGCTAAAAAGGAGGATTTACAGGTGAGGAGATGAAGCGAATCCTGACACAAATCCACATGAATATTGCCAAACTATCAGCTAAACGTTAACTAGTGAACAAGGGATTTCAAAAATTGGATTACTTACTTAAAAACAAGAAAGTCAAAAATGACGTGCTTCAACAAATGTACAAAAATGTTCTGTAAAGATGAAACCGAGAGATGACAAATTCCAATAAAACATATGCTGTTTAGGAAACAGAAATAATTTGAGGAGAAATGGTTTCAAAACCTTAATAAATGTATTTTAATATAATCTTATTGAGAGAGGAGTTACCTATTTGGAAACAGAAATTGAAGTACATAAGCATCAACTTAAAGTTTTTTACAAAGAAACAGACCAGAAGAAGGATTTAGAGGACTGTAAAGATCCAGTCCAACACAGTAAGTAAAGATGGTTATCTTTATTGGTAAGATGCAGTTACAGGTACACCCAGCTCTCTCTCTCAGCTTCACAGCTCCAACTCCTTCTTACTTCAAAGGGCAACATTCCATCCTGGCAACAAGCCTTACATTCCACCCCACTGAGAAGACCCCACACATCTTCCCCTTTATATATAGTAACAAAAAGATCCTACAAAATATCCTACTTAACAATGCAAGAAGAGAAAATACAGTTAATCACAAAAACATTAATCATAAAGAATTGGCTGGGGAGCACGACATTTAAAAACATTTTCAATACTCCGAGCAGAGCCATCGGTTAAGGTGAGAATATTCTTCTTTACAGCTCCGACCTGACAATTCCTCCTCGCCTTACTACAACCCAGTCACCATCCTTATGTCAGGAACTTTGACATTTTTCCTGATATTGTAGTAATTTGTAGCAGTCAATTGCCATCATGCAACATCACTTTCCACAGCAGCACGATCAACCCATACACAATTCTTACTTGTAAGCCATCCAGAGACTTCTTTCACGCCATTGCTCATGCCCATTGAGGGAGACAAATAGGGACACTCCAGTCACTGAATGAGGCGTCACTCTATATCATCATACCAATTCCTTGAGTTCCTCAGACCATACAAACCATTAGAGATCGAAAGCTGAATGTTGTGCATTATTAAGCGGTTAATTCTCTCAACCAACCCGTTCGCTTGAGATCTGAAAATGGCAACCTTTTCATGTTTGACTCCCAACCTACACAGAAATTCTTGCATTCTTTTGGATACTAGTTGAACCCCATTGTCGGATACTAGGGTCTTAGATATCCCTTCATTTGTGAAAACTCTCTCCATGAACCCGATCACTCTCTCAGTCTCAATGCAATCAGCAGTCTCAATGACAAACCACTTAGAGTGGTAGTCCACTAAAACCATCAAAAACATACTACACAAACCAAGTTTGGAGATGGCATCAAGAAAATCAATCGCCACCCTTACCCATGGACGCTTGGGAAAAGCCACACATGGAAGCGGCGGTTGCATCACAAATTTCGTATTGGCACACATAGCACTCCTTAACAACCTCCTTAATATCATTGTCCATACCGGCCACCAAAATGACTGAGGCACAAGTCTCTGTCATATTTCTGCCCAAGTGCCCCTCATGCGCTATGTTCATTATCTAACTTCTAAGGCCTGCCAGTGGCACCAATTGATTCTTTCTCCACAGCTTCCCTTCACTCACACTCAACTCTGTCTCAATGTGGCAATAACTTTTGAAGCATGTATCTTGAACGAGATTTCCTCTCCACCCTCGTCGCCAATGTAAAGATCCACTCCAACGCAGTAAGTGAAGATGGTTATGGTGGTAAGATGCAGTTACAGGTACCTCCAGCTCTCTCTCCCAGCTTCACGGCTCCAACTCCTCCTTACTTCAAAGAGCAACATTCCATCCTGGCAACAAGCCTTACATTCCACCCCACTTAAAAGACTCCACAAGGACCTTATTAATAAACTTTATAAATACAAACAAAAAAATCAATGGAAAAACATGCAAATATAAAGGAGAAACATTTGTTGACCGTAGTGATCAGCTCTGTAAGTGCATGGAATAACAAATATCCACAGAGAGAAAGCCTTTCATGCATCCATCACCCACAAATTAATTATATTGGACAATACTGTATTTTTACTTAACGCCTTCCGTGCTCGTGACGGAACCACTCCGTCACGAGGCACGGACGCGCTGTGCTGTGCTGGTGACGGAGTGGTTCCGTCACGGCGTGGGGCCTACGCTGCAGGAATTCCGCGCATGCGCGGCAGTTTTATTGAGCGGGCGGGGCCGTGACAGAACCACTCCATCCCAAGCACAGCGCGCCCGTGGCTCATGACGGAGTGGTTCCGTCACGAGCATGGCGGCGCCGCGCGGCTCCCCTTTCCTCCCAGCGCTGCGGCGGAATTACCGCCGCGGCCAAGGGGTTGATGAGAAAAATAAAATAAAAACCTTAAATTCCACATTATGCGAGGGGCGTGGCCAAGCAGCATGGCCGACAGGACGTGAGCTTCACCAGCTCCGTCCGAGGACCCTTTATATCCTGCCACATAGATCCTTGCTGGACCCCCCAGAGGGGTGCTGACGGTCCGGATCCTTTCTCGTCCCGTCTGGGACCACCACGTCGCCAGGAGAGCCTCTGATGCCCCGTTGAAGCCGCCGAACACCGCGGCGCTCGGTGAGCTCCGCCTGTCTGCACGCGAGACCGCGGACTGGGCCTGCGCGAGGGAGTAGCGGTGCGTGCGGCCCGCTTGCTGAGGGAGGCTCCCGGCTGGGGAGGCGCTCGAGTGCACGGCGGACCTCCTGATGGTCGGTGACCTGTGGTGGACGTCCTGAGAGGCCAGTGGAGGGCTGAGCTGGGGTCCGGTGACTCCCGCTGACCTGTGCAGGGGGTTGAGGTGCTGGCCCCTCCCCCCACCGACCCGATCCTACACCGGAGCTCCCGGCTGCGGAGTGCGGCTCGAGGTGGGTGTTTCCGCTGGTGCCTGGGGCTCTGTGCGACCTCTTGGGGACTGAGGCGGTGTAATCGCCGGACCTGCTTGCACCGCGGCCCGCCTCTGCACTGGGAGCCGGGCGGCCTGTCCCCTGTGGTTTCCCTGTAGCTGTGGGGATTGCGGCCTCCGTCCCTGTTGCGGGGTGCTGCGGAGACCATCCCACGTGGAACTTGCACTGGCGCTGTCACTAGTGGCGTCCTGCAGTGTCGACTCCTGGGGGACGCGGGCGATTTGGGCCCCCCCCATAAAAACTACGTGCTATTTTCCCCGACTGCCGGAGCGCCCCCCCCGCCCCCCCTGTGTGGCAGCGGAACTCGGACTGTGCTGCCCCGAGGGGCTTGACCATCGCAGTGTTACCCCTGGAACTGGAGAGGGCTCGCCCGAGGTGCGCTGGCTGGCGGTAAGCTGCTTTTACCCTGACTATTGGAGGTCCTCCCGCCCAGCTCGGTGAGTGCATCTTGCCTACTGGTTGCTGCGCTCTCCCTTGGCTAGTGGTGGGGGTCGTCGCTTGGGCCGGATTTGCCTGGTACGCCCAGCTGAATTGTCCTCTCCACCGGTCCTCCCGCCCTAGCTCTGCTGCTGGGATCTGTGCCTACCCGGTGGGACCGGGCGAGTCCTGGCTGAGGCGCCTCGAGGGGGCTCCCGGTCTGCCCGCCAGGATGACAAACCGCAAGGATAAGACTGCGAAATCCTCCCAACCCAACACCATCGTGCAGTATACCACCCCAAGACTGCCATCGCAGAGGATCACGCGGCAGACGGGACCGGAGGATGGGGGCGATGGACCGCATGAACCCTCCCGGGCAGAGATCCTGAAGGCAATCCAGGGCTCCCATTCTGCCTTGGAGAGGCAGATCGAGACTGTGTCGATCGATGTAAATCTCCTCCGGACGGTCCTCCGTAAGGTGGCGGACAAGGTCTCAGATGCGGAAGGCAACATCACACAATTGCAAACTGAAGTGGCCTCCCTGCAGAAGTCGGTCGCACACCTGACGTCCACTACCCGTGCTCTGGAGCGGAGAGCGGAAGATGCGGAAGGCAGGGCCCGCCGGAGCAACATCAGGGTCCTAGGCGTGCCGGAGCGCCTTGAGGCGGGAAACGCTGAACGCTTCTTGGAGACGTGGATCCGTACCCAGCTATGCCCGACCGGACTGTCCAGTGTCTTTGTTATTGAGAGGGCACACAGGGCCCTGGTTCCCCCTCCACGCCCAGGCGAATCACCTAGAGCCATCATTGCAAAGATTCTAAATTATAAGGATCGGGATTGTATCCTACGGGCCGCGAGAGAAATGGAGTCCATCACCATTGAAAATAGTCGTGTTTCCATCTACCCCGACTATACTCCGCAGGTGCAGGAGCAACGGAAGTCCTACCTGGGAGTCAAACAGAAACTTCGGGACATGAAGCTGCAATACATGCTCCTTTACCCGGCCAAACTCAAGGTGCTCTCCCAAGGGCGCGCTCACTTCTTTGAGTCCCCGGCGGAAGTGTGGGAGTGGCTCGAGATACGGGGAGACGACCTACCTCCTGGTGAGCGGGGTGGCCCCCGCGAGACCTGGGGGACCCGGCCCCCGAGGCGCCGGCGAGGCAGAGGGAGACGCAGGTCTGGATCCCGGGGTTCACCCGAGTCCCGGATTACCGTGGGCGAGGATGGGGCGCTCCACGTGAGACCATCGACGGCGGGGGCCGCTTCGGAGTCACCTGAGGCCACTGCACCTGGTGAGATCCTGGTCCCGGATACCTTGCAGGAAACCTTGCTGGAGGTACACTCTGCTCCCCCGGTGATACCGGAAACCGCCCTCTCCGAACCACAGCCCGAGTGAACTCTGATATGAGGTACTGTCTTGTTAAAATGTTGTTGCCCTGGGGGGTCGGGTGGGTCGCCCCTCCTGGTTTTTGCCTGCCCAGTGCTGTCCCTGCCTGGCACTGGGAACCCTGGTTGGTGGGCTGAACAGTGGATGGACATCATGTTGGCCGAGGCGATGTGGTGAGAGGTCCAAGAGTTTATGGCGTACCGTCGCCCAGCATTGGTATTGACTTTCATGAACATTCCCAGAGACTGTCCTGGAACATTGGGTCCTCGGGGAGTTGGGGGAAAGGGTGGGTGGGTTTTGGTTGGTTGTGTGTGAGTGTGGGGTACGTGGGGTGTATGGGGTGGCTGTGCACGTCCTGGCACTGGCAGGGGAAGGGCAGGGTAGCGTTCTTGGTTGTTGCTGTCCTCTTGCTCGCGGGTGGGGGGGGGGGATTGGTTTTGATGGGGTGTTGGGTCCTTTGGTTTTTGGAAGGCACTGGCGTGGGATGACCGGGTTGGTGTGTTTTCCTGTTGAGTCATTCCTCCTTATGGGTGGGGGAGGGGGGGGGGGACTGATTCTGGGGTTGGGTGGTTGCGGGTGTTGTGGGGATGGGGGGAGTTGTGGGGGGTATTTGTTTTTGGCATAGTGTGTACTACTGTTCGTGCCCCTAGGAGGCTGTTTGCAGAAGTTAGACGTGGGTGCCCGGATGGGCATGACCAACGCTTATGGGATTCAAATTTTTAACTTGGAACGTGCGTGGCCTGGGTACTTGCTCCAAGCGGCATAGGGTGCTATCCTTCCTTCGTCGGCATGGAGTATCAGTGGCGTGCCTGCAGGAAACGCATTTGAATGAGGAGGGTGCTCTTAAATTGGCAAGGAAATGGAGGGGTCAGGTGTTCCATTCCTCCTTCTCTACCTATGCTAGGGGGGTCCTGATCTGGGTGGCACCGGGGGTACCCCTAGCAGTCCAGTATGTAGAGGCTGATGTTGAGGGCAGATATGTTCTTATGCGTGTGAAACTGGATGGGAGGGACTTCCTGCTGGTGAACTCATATGCACCTAACATAGATGACCCGAGTTTCTTTACCGGCCTGCAGGAGCTTATAGCGACGGACCTGGATGCCCCCCTCCTCTGGCTTGGAGATTTTAATTGTGTACTGGATCCACTGCTGGACAGGCATCCCCCCCGGGCGGGTACAAAACCTCGGATGACGGCACGACTCCGGGAGGTAATGGAGAATCTGGGTGCTGTGGATGTCTGGCGACTCGGCAATCCGGGACTGAAGCTTTACACTTGCTATACCCCCACACATAACACACATAGCAGGCTCGACAGGGTCCTTGCGGCCAACATTGGCGCATCCCTTGTTTTATCGGTCACACATCAGGCCCGGTTCTTATCCGACCACTCGCCCGTGACGTGCACGGTACAGTGGGTAGACCGCTCCTCCCGCCCAAGGACCTGGCGGATGCCAGGGGATCTTCTGCAGGATCCGGTGGGACGGGAACATGTGGAGACGTCCCTGCGTAATTATCTGGACCTGAACTGGGAAGTGGGTGATATCCCTTTTGCGACCAAATGGGATGCCCTTAAGGCAGTTGTGCGGGGCGCCTGTATGGGTCTGACATATGGAGTTCGCAAACAGCTGCTCCGTGACCTCGCGAGTGCTGAGGAGCGCCTCAGCCACTGCCAGTCCTTATCGGACCCGGATGGGTCGAACATGGACTCTGAGCGGACAGCCCGAGAAGGCGTCCATGATATCCTAAACCGGCTGGATAGATTCACTCTTGGTCGATATCGCCAACGCCTTCACCGTGAGGGGGACAAATCGGGCCGATTGCTGGCCTGGATTCTCCGAAGAGAATCGGCCCCTGCGCGGATTGTTGCGTTGAGAAATCCCGCTGGGGTCCTAGTACACTCGGAACGGGACCTTCTTGCGGTGCTCCGCACACATCTGCAGAAGGTCTATACTGCTGACCCCCTGGTGACAGAGGCGTCCTATCAGCCATACCTCCGGGATTTGCCCCTCCAGACCCTCTCTAAAGAGGATGCTGAGGACATGGATGCTCCAGTGACGCTTCATGAGGTCAAGGTGGCGGTGGCCGCCCTGCCGAAGGCTAAGTCGCCGGGTTGAGACGGTTTTCCACCAGAGTTTTACCAGGCGTTTGTTGATACTCTCGCGCCCCATCTCTTGCAGGTTTACCATGAAGCGATGGTGCGAGCTGCGCTCCCGCCCACCATGCAGCAGGGTGAGGTCTGCATGCTCCTGAAACCGGGTGGGGATGACTGTGATCCTACGGCCTACCGGCCGATCACTTTAATCAATACCGACGCCAAAATTCTTACTAAGATCTTGGCCACCCGGCTGGCTTCGCATATGACCCACTTGGTTCATTCTGATCAGTGCGGGTTCATTCCGGGCCGCAACACCGCCATGAATCTCCGGCGTCTGAACCACGTTCTACATGAGGTGCGCGATAGGGAGGATCCTCAGGTCCTGGTCTCGATAGACCTGGCTAAAGCTTTCGATACAGTTAGCTGGGGGTACCTATTGGAGGTGCTTCGGTTAGCGGGGATGGGGCCCCTTTTCTGCACTTGGATTCGGATCCTTTACAGTGCGCCTACGGCCAGGGTCAGGCTCGGAGCGGCCCGCTCGGAGGAGTGGAGGTTGGGCAGGGGCACCCGTCAGGGGTGCCCCCTGTCACCGCTCCTGTTCGCTCTGGCGATTGAGCCCCTCGCAGTGACACTACGCGCGGAGATGGCACCCTGGGGAATACGAGTGGGGGATGTGGTACACCTGGTTTCGCTTTATGCGGACGATGCGTTGTTCTACCTGACCTCCCCGCGGGAGTCGCTGCCGATCCTGTTACGCCACTTGGAACGCTTTGGTGCAGCTTCTGGGCTGCGTCTTAATCCTGAGAAATCCCTGATCTTTCCCCTTGCGGGATGCGGTGAAGACCCTCGTGTGGGTTTCCCGCCCCTGGGGCTGCGGTGGGAGATGGAGGCCTTCCGCTATTTGGGTATTCAGGTGGCTGTCTCTGATGAACAATTGCTGGCCCGCAACGCCGACCGTGTGCTCAGTTCCCTACAACAATCTGTGTCCTTTTGGAATACGCTTCCTCTCTCCCTCATGGGACGATTGGCCGTCTCAAAGATGGTGATGCTGCCTAGAATATTGTATATCCTACAGAATACCCTCTGTCCTCTTCCTCCTCGAATTTTCAACAAGCTTAACACGATGCTTACCTCCCTGCTTTGGGCAGGCAGACGCAGCAGAGTTGCGCTGCGCACGATGGTCAGGCGCTGGGAGGAGGGGGGCTTGGAGGCCCCACGCTTTGATCTCTACTATTACGCGGCCCAACTTATACCGGCTGCGCGCTGGTTCGCGGGCACGGAAAATTGGGAATTGCAACTCCTGGCTGGTAGCGCAGATGAGAGGGCGTTGCAATTGGCTCTGATGCGTGGCAGGGGTGCGGATGGCAACCTGCCGTATATTGTTCGGCATACTGCGGGGATCTGGCAGCGAGTGGTGGAAAGAGTGCTGAGACGGGCCCCTTTTCATAGGGAGCTGCCGATATGGATATTGGCACTGGTCGCTCTAATGGAAGAGCACATGTCGTTTCGGGAATGGCGTGAGGGCGGCTGCGACACATTGGCAGACTTATATCCGGACGAGTCCTTTGTGACCCTGGAGAGAGCTGTTGAGGCCTTCAGTCTTACGGGGGGCCAATACCTTCACTATGGAGGCCTGCGGGACATGGCGAGAGCGACGTGGCCACAGTTCCCTGAGGCGCCCCAGGTGTCCCATACTTTGAATATCTTGCTATCGTGCGGCGCGGGACGGCGATTGATAACGCTTTTCTATGCAGCGATGAGAAGCGACTCAGCGCCTCCGGTGTCTCCGTCCTGGGCGGCGTGGGAGGCAGATTTAGGGGTTGCCTTGGACCCGGGACAGCGGAGGCGGATAGGGACGCTTACCAAGAAGGTATCGTGTAACGCACGTTTCAAATTAATCCATTTTAATTTCATGCACCGCACTTACGTAACCCCAGTTGCTCTGCGCCGTATTGCGGCGGATAAATCGGATGCCTGTCCTCGGTGTGGTTCAGCAGGAGCCGGATTTCTCCATCTAGCTTGGGAGTGCCCACTAGTCGGGGACTTCTGGAGGGTAGTGGTGGCCTACATCCGGAGGGTCACGGGACTGTGTCTTGACCTGTCCCCGATCCATTGCTTGTTAGCCCTGGTCCCCAAACCTAAGAAGAGGAATCTGTCATATAAAATGCTGCAGCTGCTCTTAGTGCTGGCTAGACGGCGGGTGGCTATAACCTGGATGGGACAAAGGGCGCCAGATATGACATTATGGCTTCGGGATGTGGGGGAATGGACATTGGCTGAAGAAACGCACATGCAGCATACGCGTAGGGATGAGCGGCTACAGGAGGACTTACTTGCATGGCGTATGATGTGTGCGGTGGGGTCGACTGACAGCGACTCCGATGCTACTAGTGCTGCATTGTTCTCGTCCGAGGAATCGGGACCTGAGGAAGGGGTGGCGGGGGACGGGGAGGGAGAGTAGGGGCTGGGGTACTACCCTGATGACTACGCACATGTTCCTTATGTCAGTTTCTGTACTTGCACTGTATCCCGTGGATCTGATTCTTGCGTTTCCTGTTCTATCTGCAACTGTTGGAGCCGGGCTGGGGGGGTGAACTGCGTACACATGTATTTTCTGTACCTTGATGCCAATTTTGGGGAGGGAACGTATTGTTTATTCTGTCGAAACAATAAAGTTTTTTTTTCTTCACCCTTAAAAAAAAAAATTCCACATTATGCAGGCACAAAGACCACAAACGGAGGAACAACATAAATGTTTTTGCCCATAAGTATTTTCTGTCCACAGATAAATAGTGCTAACTTAATGGAAACATTGTCATTGAATGACATAAAAAAGCTCACACAAAACAATAACAGAACATAGAGCCTGGCCAAAATGGTAATTCATGGAGACCAATGCGCAAGGGTGCAACAAAGAGTTTGGTGTTGTGGGAAAGGGCTGAATAATTTCTAGCTGTGTTTTGTAATGTGCTAACAATGCGCTTTAAAGGCGAACATTGGCAGAGCTGTAAAGATCGCTATCGCTCTCGTGACCTGCATCTGTGCCTGTTTTGGGAATGGAAACATTCAGGGAATTGCCCTTAATCACAGGATGGGAAGCTTCTCAATAATAAAAGGTTATGGTGGGTCAGAGAAAAAAGAACATGCAACAGAGGCACAAACAAAAGTTGTATTTTATGAACTCTACATTTTAGAGATAATCAATGTGCAGATATATGTGATGAAAGGCTGTGTGTCTTTGTTATTGTTGTTTATTTGTTGAATGCCTTTCACAGATCTGAAAGGGAGCGTGTCATTTGTCTTTTAGGGTTTATGTAGCTTGGAAAGGTAGCGTGTTGGCATATTGTTTTGTTTATTGTTTTTTTGTCTGCAAAAAGTGACGTGTTGCAGGCATGCACGCTGATTTTAAAGCATCACAGCTTGATGTATATATTTTTGGACGCGAGACGCGTGTGAGAAGCAGGGAGGGGTGGCGGGAGAGGACTGAATATTTTTGAGCTGTGTTTTAAAAGAAGACCACACTGTTCTGCAGAAGCCGAAAGAAATTTACTTTGAAACAGATAATCCGAGAGTTCCAGACAAGCGGCTGAATCCACTCACCATAGCAGTTGCTGTGATGTACAGTGCTAAAGCAAACCCACTATGACTGGTAAAGTGAAAGACGGGGTGTTAAAAGAATACAGCTTGTGCACAGCCCTCCATCTCCTACACCTGTCTCCGCTGTGAGGCAGCAGGAGCCCCATGACGGACTGCAAGGGAGGGGAGTGAGAGCACAGAGTGGGTGGAGGAGCGGGGCAGGAGAATGAAACCAACCAGCGCGGTGCTCTGAAAGTGTGCCGCGCTGATATAAAGAGCTCATACCTGCGGAGAAGGAGGGTTGCACTGCAAGGAGCAGGCCAGGCACAGACCAGTGCCCCCTGCTCTGAGGAAGGCTTCACAATCCTCCCTCTCGGACCAGGCTGGAGCCCTGTCAGTGACTGGAAGGGAGGGGGAGATAGAGCAGAGAGAGTGGGTGGGGAAGGCGGTAGGGGAGATAGGACAGTGAAAGCAAAACAGCACGGCGGTCTTGAAAGAGCGTTGCGCTGATTGAAAGTAAGAGCTCATAGAAAGAGCTCAGAGCTGTAATTTTCCCTAGAGACCAGAGCCAGTCCACGGCTCGGGCAGCTACGACGAGCAGGAGCAAAGCAGGCACAGACAGCAGTGCCCCCTGCTCTGAGAAAATAGTGCTGACAGACCATAAATGAAACTTACTAAGTAACAACACATGTAGAAAGGACCGGTCCTCATGGGAGGTAACGATAGAAGACAAGGCAGTACTAAGGAGGGACAAATAAGCTTATTAACAAATGAAAAGCCAACATTTAGGAAGGACAGTGACAGTAGCCAATTAAAAAGATGGGAGGAGAGTGGGCGGAGCTTCAAGTTCATACCTCAATTCAGCATGTCTGGAAGAGACCGGACAAGCGCTGCCTAGGTGAGACCTAACATGGGAGGTAACAAAAGAAGACAGGGTGGTACTAAGGAGGAACAATTAAGCTTATTAACAAATGAAAAGCCAACATTTAGGAAGGGCAGTAACAGTATCCTATTAAAAAGATGGGCGGTGCTTTAAGTCCATACCTCAATTCAGCATGTCTGGAAGAGACTGCACAAGCGCTGCCTAGGTGAGACCTAACATGGGAGGTAACAAAAGACGACAGGGCGGTACTAAGGAGGAACAAATAAGCTTATTAACAAATGAAAAGCCAACATTTAGGAAGGACCGTGACAGCAGCCAATTAAAAAGATGGGCAGAGAGTGGGCAGAGCTTCAAGTCCATACCTCAATTCAGCATGTCTGGAAGAGACCGCACAAGCGCTGCCTAGGCGAGGCCTAAAAAGGCAACAGAACTTAACTGCAATGTTTAAATAGGTCTAGACGTATTTAAACAATGCCAATGTTATAGAATAATTGGGGGAAGTTATGAGGCGGGCCTGATGATTATTTTCCCCACCGGAGTGGCATTAAATAGTTTGAATATCACTGCTGTAGGGGGGGGGGTCTTTATACACTGGGTCCGCACATGCGCAGTATCGGTTGTCTCAACACGTGGGACAAGTTTGAAAACCAATCCCAAAGCCCGCTTTAGAGAAAGCCCCACCCTTCACCCGGCTGCGATTGGCTCGCTGCGTAAAACGTCACCGGTTGCGTTGTCTTGGGAACCCCTCCGCTTGCAAGATGGCGCTACCCGAGCCCGTGCGGAGGCAGCTGAACACCTTCACGCGCACCGTCTTCACCGACACTAACCGCACGGGGCCGGAGAGCGAGGAGGAGGTGCGGACTCCGGGTGAGTGTGCCGGGGATCAGTGGTTAGTGTGCAGCGTCTCTCTCGCAACTCACCCGCGAAGGGCGGAAGTGCGCGTGACGCCATGTTAGTGAGGTGCGGAAGTGCGCGTGACGCCATCTTTGTAAGGGGCGCGAGTCCTGCACTGGAGCAGTAGTGTGAAGTAGGCAGTGGCCTGTAGTGGTTGCAGTATTCCCCCCACCCCCTTGCGGCCACTGTGCAAGATATGTCCTCTCCTCTGCTGTCCAGTGCTCGTAGCCCTCCACAACAGTGAACAGGCTAGATTAGTCACTTACAAAGGTTTGTTTTTTATTTTACTCGTGTGTTGACTCGACGTCGAGGAACTCCCATCCTTTTTTTAATCTGAAAAGTTAGATGTTAGGATCTGCCCTGTCCCACTGGTGCTTCGATAGGTTCACTAACAACATCTGCTTTATGGAGGACCTGTCCCTGTGAGAGTGTGTGTTTTGTTCACGTTTTTTGAAAGTGATGGAATGTAAACAGAGCCTGATGTGAAGCCAAGAGTGGATTCATATGCTCTCCTGCCAGGCAAGACTGCTCCAGCTGGTATAAACAGCACTCTAAGACGATCTTAAACATGTTGCAAAGCAGCAGAAATGGAAGTGCACTAACCAACATGACACACCGACAGTTTGTCCAGGCATAGCTGCCAAGTTTTCAGGTTGCCTGTGTGTGAAATTGCCATAGTTTCAGTGTTATGAGTGACATTCTACTACCTAATGTGTGACACTTTCTCACCAGCAAAACCAAGCAATAATGTGCTAAATATCCTCCATTGCTACCTTTAGAACAATGAGAAGCACTAGTCTGACTACATGGTCCATTTAATTATCATTAACAAATAATTAGCATGACCCATACCAAGTTCCTCATAACTCCATTAAAGGTATCAGAAACAGCCAGCCCACACAGGGGTATATTTACAAGCAGAGAGACAGAGCGCAGCGTCACTTCTTAGCTTAATGCAGCTCTCTGACACTGGAAACGCAGGCCTGCACCATCTTTAAAACCATACAGTGCAGCTCTGCACTTCCCCCTGAACTGGCGCTAAATTCAGCTGCCTTGCACCAGGGTGCAAGGCTGTCTGATTTGTGGGAATGATTGTTTATGTGCAGGAAGGTGTCTCTTCCTGTTCATAAACCATCTTAAATGGTGATTTGTAACTTGTAAGGGTGCTGCTTTGTGCAGCACACATACAAGTTGCAACTCGTCATTTTTAGAAAGATTATTTATATGCAGGAAGGAACACCTTCCTGCTCAAACAATCATGCATGGCGTTTTGTTGTTTCTATGTGTGCTGCACAATGCAGCACACATAGCACCGGCAGACACAAGGGGAAATAAAGCATTTCTTCTCGTTTCGCCACTTAAAGAGCAGGTTTCTTTGGTCTTAATTTTGGTGCTGCCCCATATTTACACCACCCTTGTAAATATGGGTCAGTATCAAAATCAATGGGTGCTGTGGTGGAATACCCACGGCAACACCCATTGCCCACCCCTTTCACGCTATGTATAGCCTGAACTGGGGGCCTTATTAACAAGGCGTCATTAAGCCACGCTAAGTGCCTTAATGCTGCCTTGTAAATAAGGCGAAGCCCCTATTGCTACAGGAACCACGGAAAAAAGTGACGTTCCTGTTGCAATTGGAGCTTGTAAATATGCCCACTTGTACATATCCAGCAGATTTACCCCTACTCAATGAGCTCTAACCCCATTTAAGTCAATCAGCCCGGTCATTTCTAGGCCATTCTAGCCCCATCTACCAGAACCAGTGTGGCCCTGTCCAGTCCATTGTAACCCCATTAACAACCATTAGAACCAGCCTTGCCCTGCCCAGCCATCCAACTAGCCAGTTCCAACCATCCTACCCCATGTACATCTACCAAAACCAGTGTGGCCCTGTCCTGTCCATCGTAGCCCCATTAACAACCATTCGAACCAGCCTTGCCCTGCGCAGCCATCCAAACGAGCCAGTTCCAACCATCCTACCCCATGTACATCTACCAGAACCAGTCTTAAATAGGGTTGCCACTTGGCCTGATCAGTTTTTTAATGTCCTGGCCTGCACAAAAATTAAAGTCATCTTAAGTCAGTATTCCCCCCTCCCCCCTCTTATCAGTCCATATTTAAAATGACAAACATCAGAACAAAGGACTTTAAAATGTCTTCAGGAGCTGCCTTAATGGTCAGCGACTTGCTATTAAAGTAAACAAAATCTGAAAAGCCGTTTTGATAGTGGACAGAGACGATTTTATATAAATCCTGTTTACTATGTTCCACCCCCCCCTGGGTTCACAGCTTACTGGACTTTGGGCGCAGCTTTGACTCGCTTACCGGTTTGTGTCCCCGTCACCCTCCACCTCCACTTGCCTTGCCGTGTCTCTAATCTCCCCTCCTCTTTCCCTACTCCACTCTGTCTACTTCCCTTGCTCCTACTCCCCATTCTCCGGAATATCTCCCCTTGCCTGCTTTCACCACCTAGCCCCCTGTCTTCTTGTGCCCTTTGATTTAGCAGTCCTCCTCCCCTTTTTGGGGAAAGATCCCAGTTATATACACTGGAGTCTCAGCATACCCGCTGAGAGAGTCCACAGCGCCATGGGAGCCCCTCACAATTGAGGTATGGTATGTCACCCCTTGCCAAAGCACTCCCTCTCCCCTTTTGGGGAAGGATCCAGTATATAGCCCTTGGAGTCTCAGAGACCCCTTTGAGAGAGTCCACTGCCCTTAGGGAGCCTCTCGCAACAGAGATGGGGAAATTATACCACTCTCCCTGGGATCACAACTTCTGGACTTTGGGCGCAGCTTTGACTTGTCTACCGATTTGTGTCCCTGTCACCCTCCCCCTCCTCTGGCCATGCCGTGTCTCTAATCCCTCCCCTCCTCTTCCCTCCGTCTACTTCCCCTGCTTTTACCCCACCACCCCCCACTGCCCGGAATATCTCCCCTTTCCAGCTTTTTCCCCTACCTATATGTTCCTTTTTGTTTGTCTCAACCTTACTTGTAACTAAAATTGCCATGCTCTAATAACTGTGTAACCTTTTGTAAAGCTGTAACCTGCAATTTATTGTCTGATACCCATGTAAAGCGCTCTGATACCTCCGGGTCTAGCCAGTGCTATATAAAACCTTTTAAATAAATCAAAACAAAATAAAGATAGAGGGCGATAGATAGATTGTGATAGATAGGGGGTAATAGATAGATAGAGGGCGATAGATAGATAGATGGCGATAGATAGATGGCGATAGATAGAGAGATAGATACATAGATATAGTGAGGGAGATAGATAGAGTGAGGGCGATAGAGTGAGGGTGATAGATAGAGTGAGGGTGATAGATAGAGTGAGGGTGATAGATAGAGTGAGGGTGATAGATAGAGTGAGGGTGATAGATAGAGTGAGGGTGATAGATAGAGTGAGGGTGATAGATAGAGTGAGGGTGATAGAGTGAGTGCAATAGATAAAGTGAGTGCGATAGAGGGAGGGCAATAGATAGATGGCAATAAATAGATAGAAGGCGATAAATAGATAGATGGCGATAGATAGATAGATAGAGGGCGATAGATAGATGGTGATAGAGGGCGATAGATAGAAAAAGGGTGATAGATAGAGTGAGGGCGATAGATAGATAGATGGCGATAGATAGATAGATGGCGATAGATAGATAGATGGCGATAGATAGATAGAGGGCGATAGATAGATAGAGGGCGATAGATAGAGTGAGGGAGATAGATAGAGTGAGGGCGATAGATAGAGTGAGGGCGATAGATAGAGTGAGGGCGATAGATAGAGTGAGGGCGATAGATAGAGTGAGGGCGATAGATAGAGTGAGGGCGATAGATAGATAGATAGAGGGCGATGGATAGATGGTGATAGAGGGCGATAGATAGAAAAAGGGCGATAGATAGAGTGAGGGCGATAGATAGATGGCGATAGATAGATAGATGGCGATAGATAGAGTGAGATAGATAGATAGAGGGCGATAGAGTGAGGGCGATAGATAGGGTGAGGGCGATAGATAGAGTGAGGGCGATAGATAGAGTGAGGGCGATAAATAGAGTGAGGGCGATAGATAGAGTGAGGGCGATAGATAGATAGATAGAGGGCGATAGATAGATAGATAGAGGGCGATAGATAGAGTGAGGGCGATAGATAGAGTGAGGGCGATAGATAGAGTGAGGGCGATAGATAGAGTGAGGGCGATAGAGTGAGAGCGATAGATAGAGTGAGAGCGATAGATAGAGTGAGAGCGATAGATAGAGTGAGAGCGATAGATAGAGTGAGAGCGATAGATAGTGAGAGCGATAGATAGAGTGAGAGCGATAGATAGAGTGAGAGCGATAGATAGAGTGAGAGCGATAGATAGAGTGAGGGCGATAGATAGAGTGAGGGCGATAGATAGAGTGAGGGCGATAGATAGATAGAGGGCGATAGTGAGAGCGATAGAGTGAGAGCGATAGAGTGAGAGCGATAGATAGAGTGAGAGCGATAGATAGAGTGAGAGCGATAGATAGAGTGAGGGCGATAGATAGATAGATAGAGGGCGATAGATAGAGTGAGGGCGATAGATAGAGTGAGGGCGATAGATAGATAGAGGGCGATAGATAGTGAGAGCGATAGATAGAGTGAGAGCGATAGATAGAGTGAGAGCGATAGATAGAGTGAGAGCGATAGATAGAGTGAGAGCGATAGATAGAGTGAGAGCGATAGATAGAGTGAGAGCGATAGATAGAGTGAGGGCGATAGATAGATAGAGGGCGATAGATAGATAGAGGGCGATAGATAGAGTGAGGGCGATAGATAGAGTGAGGGCGATAGATAGAGGGCGATAGTGAGAGCGATAGAGTGAGAGCGATAGATAGAGTGAGAGCGATAGAGTGAGAGCGATAGAGTGAGAGCGATAGATAGAGTGAGGGCGATAGATAGAGTGAGGGCGATAGATAGAGTGAGGGCGATAGATAGAGTGAGGGCGATAGATAGAGTGAGGGCGATAGATAGAGTGAGGGCGATAGATAGATAGAGTGAGGGCGATAGATAGAATGAGGGCGATAGTGAGGGCGATAGATGGAGTGAGGGCGATAGATGGAGTGAGGGCGATAGATGGAGTGAGGGCGATAGATAGAGTGAGGGAGGGCGATAGATGGAGTGAGGGCGATAGATAAATATATAGCAGTTTCACATATTGCCGCAGTGTTGTTTTCGGTCTTCTTTTTTTTTTCTTAATTTGGAACGAACCATCTTTACACAGACAAAAAAAAAACCTACATAACCAGCTTGTCAGGTAGCATTAATCAGAGAGTTCAGGTGTTAATCTATTTAATGCGTGCTTGTTGTCTGTTCATTTTATAGCATGAGATGAGCTCCCAAGGGTGTGTCCACTCACATCTAAATGCAAACGTGATCACTAAAAGATAACAGTAGCACAAAGTTACAAAGTAGAAAACCTTAAAAAAAATTGCCAAGGCTGCCACCAGAGTAGAGTGAAGGATGCATCAACGGCAACATTAAAACTAGAATAGAGCTGGCTGTGGTAAGCGCTGGATGGGAGAGGGGTCTTCTGTGCATGTGGTTCCAAAATCTGCTCCAAACATTGTGTCGGGTGTTGGCAAAGCTAAAGAAACCTGGCTTGGGACCAATCAGATCAGTAATTGAGGGAGGTGTGGCTCTAATGCATGGGTACTCACAAACTTTTTTTCGGGGGCCAAAATTACATTTTGGCTTGTGGTGGAGGGCCGCTCTGATGAGCCTGCGGATGGGGACGGGAGGGGTGGGGGCGACGGGCCGTGGCTACTAAAGTAAAAACAAATCTTCAGTGTACAGGGCAGGAACGCAAGGGGCGGGTATGCCTGTGGTGTACAGGGTAGGGATGTCAATGCCCTGTGCTGTAAGGTTCATGAGTAAGGCTCCCTGTTTTCAGTTTTTACGGATTTATACAGATAAATACAGACAGAAAACAATGTGTTTTCTGTTTGTATTTATTTTTAAAAGTGGATAAATACAGACAATTTGCTTCTTTTAAGTGACTCTTCGTGCTGTTTCTCATGAATTATAGCCCAAGAGCTGAGCAGATGTACAGCATGGGAAATTAACAAACAGGATGAAATTTCTTTAAAATAATTGCATGTATCAACCTTAATTTGTGGTGTAATGCTAATATTAGCCAGTGGATGTACTGCTATGTAATATTTGGCAACTTAAATAGCTAAAACACTCCAGAAATCAAAGTATGAGTGCTCGTCTATCATTTAATTAAGTATGGAAATGTACAGTTTCACAACTACATTTATGCGCAAAACATAAAATAAATATGGATAAATACAGATAAAATGCCCCAAAAATAAATATGGATAAAAACAGACGGAAGTGTTCATTAAATAAATTCCATAAAACCAGGAGCCCTATTCATGAGGCACCAATGGTCGATGAGATGTAGTGTATGAGGCAGGGGTGCAGGGGCATTGTGCTGTATGAGGCACTGATGCATCACAGAGCTGGAGTGTACGAGCAGGGGTGGGAGGGCACTATACTGTGCGTGCGATATGGCACAGATGAGTTCAGGGGCTGCACATTTAACTAAGTATAGATGGGAAGCAGCACTGCATTTGGCAGGGATATTAAAACCCTGGATCTGCACCTTTGAGAAATACAATTAAAACGTGTTTATTTCTAGCAAGATTAATCTAGGTCGGTTAATCTTACATGTACTCTTGCTAGTTCGAAGATTCCCTTTGAGTTGCTGGTCGATTTGTATAAATGTAGGTCCATTCATTTAAATAATTAATTCATGGTCACCCCCAATCTACAGCTGGGACGGGAATCAATTATGAGTCCACTTCGCCCTCACTAAGGCACACGTCACTGGGTCACACTTGGATGCATTCCTACTCATTGTGTAAAGCGGGAACTCAGTGGCTAGCGTGGCGCTACAGACACAGTACCTATAATCACACTAAATGTCACTGAGCATCCATGAACACCATGCTTCGCACCCGCACCACATCTCTAAGAGACCTGCTTGAAGAAAAAGGCAGAATCACAGCATACTTCAAACAGTAACCTAGGAATGTTTACAGAGGCCTGCCAGCTCTAAGGAGAGGAACCAGTATGGCACCAGGGAGGCTCGTAGCTTAAACTAAAGGAGTCTTATTCAGAAGGCACTATAATTACATGTCCTCATTGGGAGGTATAGGAGAGAGAACTATTGGACAGGCCTAGTGTGGTAACATGGATGGGCCGCCTTCATGGCTGTTAATATAGCTGTTTGGTTAGTGAGGTTTAAGATCTGCACCACAGCAGTAGTCCCCCCACCCACACCCTTCCCTCCCCCCCTGTGGCTGGTGCTGATGTCTAGGCTGGACTGGAAAGGAAAGCCAGCAACCTGCATGCCAGACGCGCAACGCCCAAATGGCTCAAAGGGCTTAAGCTACACCCCCCCTCCCCTCATGTGTGCCAGCCCGGGCTGAGACAGCTTCCCGGGTAAACACATAGACAGTTTTTGTGCTGCCAGCCACACCCAAGTACTACATACATTGCTAAAAGACCATTCACTTGTTTACGAGGCTTTATTGCATTTTCACCCCTTCTTAGAGCTCCGGTATCTCTCGTCACTGAGCAAGAAGGGGAGGGGGCAAATGTGAGGAGGTGAATCACTAATTTCTTGAGCATGCTTCTTAGATTGCTTTCTTGTTTTTTACTATGAATGCGGTCCAGAGGAATGAACAGGCAGAACAAAGACTGCTGACTACGTGCGTCTGACGTTGTTTTTCACACGGGGGCCGCATCTAAAGGTCTGCCGGGCCGCAAATGGCACTCGGGCCGTACTTTGAGTACCTAGGCTCTAATGCATGCTGCTTGCTTTATCAACTTCAGAAGGATGAAAGGCAGAGCCCACTCACAATTCTGAAGCAGACTTCCTTAAAACGCATTTGGAAACTTGGTTTTCTCACTACAGTTCTCTTACTTCTTGGTTGGTTTGACTCTGTAGATTAGTCTGTATCGCAATAGCGCTTTGGTACCTTGGGTTTTAGTGCGATTTATAAAACAATATCATTTCATGTCATTCGTGGGAATGATTTGGAAACCTGCAGCTTTAAAAAAGATCCCTGCAGGGGATTACTTTCTGGGGGAGCTGTCTGCATGGGCATGAAGCAGAGCAGATTTGCGCATCACGTGTGAGTGGGGACGAGCTATAAGAACCCCAGCTTGGCGCATAAAGTGACTAACCCAGAATCAAGTAGTGCTGAGTCAAGAAGAGACATGAAGGGGGCGGAGTGCAGCGCAGCAGTACTGAAAAGCTGTCACAGGAGTACACGTCATAGGCCCGCCTGTCTCTGTCACCTATCACAATACACCCCAGAGAGCCGCAGTGCATCCTTGGCCCACACCAAATTCACCCAGCGCCCCCTGCAAGCGCCAGGACTGTGTGCGCGCGTGTGTGTGTGCACATCACAGCCGTGGATGGTGCTGTAGACGGCTGGCTGCCCACAAGGGCTGCGTGTTTGCATGACTCGAGGGTTTTGCGGGTTCAAGTCCTGCCGCCTTCACGGAACCGGTCAGGACCGGAGCCGCTGCTGGAGTGTGGGGGTGTTCAGCAGGGCAAGGGGAGGAAAGTCACAAGGGACCTCTAATCCACGAGCGTAGCTTCAAAAGAAGTGTGGCTATTTTTAGGACAAGTGGCATTTACCATAACAAACATTCCGCGTGGCCGTGAAAGAGACACAGCCGTGTGAAAGTGAAAGTGACGGTCGTGAAACGCTCTGTGGTGGGGGAGGGAGGGCAGTTGTGAGAGGCGACAAAAGACACGAAAAGCAAAGCAGAGCAAATGTTAGTGCGAGTGATTAAATAATTACTATCGCCACAGAAACCCAGACATGTAAGAAGGGGTTATTAAAATTCGGAAATGTTGATCCATGACTAATCATGTTGTGCTCCACTGGCAGTAATACTATTTACAATGGTACATTTACCAATGTAGATTTAATCATGCCTCTGTCTTGCCTAATGATTTTGTATCTGAGCTGGATGGCCGTGGTAATATCAGGAGCAAAAGTTGGGTTAAATAGGTTTCTGTGAGGAACAGGAGGTCTGGTGGGAGGTCATGATGGAGCTTCAAGACTTGTATGGCAGAAATCGAGAGGGAGCATGTGTTGCATAGGAAGCAACGGCTAGGAGAGAGAGATGTTGATAGGAGGGTTCTAATGTTTGCAGTGTGGGTTAGCTGGATGGTGCTGGTGGACCAGAGGTTCAGGCACAGTTGAGGTGCAAATAGGTAGACACCGGCTTGCCTTTGGCATGCCAGCTGCGAGTCCACGCAGCAGCTACTATGAAAACGGTCTAGGAAGGGGGGAATGGGAGATACGTATGGCTCTAGGCTTTCAGGAGCAACAGTGGCGGAAAACGTGGCACGGAAGCAGTGGCTGGAAGAGAGCAGGGCGCAGAAGGGGGCTGAAAAGATGATCACGGGGACAGAAGGGGGCTGCAAAGCTTATCAGAATCCCTTTGAGAGAGGGGCTACGAGCAGAGAAGGGGAACATGCCGCTCTGCTGTGAAAAAGACACGGCTGTGTGAAATTGAAAGTGACGGCCGTGAAACGCTCTGTGCGAGGAAAAGGAGAGAGAGAGGGGGAGCGGGGCGGGTTGTTGCAGCCCTAAAAGGATGTTCTGGCATTGCGCGGAGGGGGGCGGAAGCGGCTTCCTTTGAAGTCTGATTAGGGGTTGGGGGGAGGCAGCCTTTGAAGTCTGATGCCGAGGCTCAGAAAAATGGTGGTGTGTGACGTGGCTGGCAATGATGTGCACGCGCCTGGCTCACACGAACTGTACGCAATCCGCAGCTAGGTAGACTTTTCGGACCGCTTACTATAATCTCGCCTATTTACCCCCGCGGGATAGATTAGGCAAGACCTAAAAACTACAGCCCGCCTCAGTACCTGCTCTCGGCCAATTCTGTAACTTGGTCACATAAAGGCTGGCGCCTTGCTGTATTAGTAAAATAACATCAGGCAAGGCATCACCCCTGAATCCATGTGAGGGACCAAAGCACTGTCTCTGCTGGCAGGGCGGGATTGTCTGTATTCATGAGACCACGTGGTACTCTCTCTAGCTGGGCAGGGTGATTCGCGTCATAAAACTGCTTCAGTGACTGGATGATATCACAGGACGCAGCGTGGTGCAATGTAATGTTCTTAGGGGGAAAATAACTTTTGACACAGCCACTGTTGCGAGGACATAGAGCATGTATCTGAGCAGCACATCACATTTGCTGCGTAAGTGCATTCCAGCCTCCCCTCTTACAGCGATCCTCAAGGTGGTCCCTGGGACGCTATATTTGTAAGACCAATGCATTTTAGTGCTGGGATGTGGACACCAGCACTACAATGTGTTAGTCTAACCCCTAATGCGTGGTACGTGGCAGGCTGTATACTAACTCGTTCTCATATATAGTCATCAGAGTGAACAATCCCCAAGACACAAGAGGTCCATTCGAAATGTATTTGTGTCAGGTGACGCAGAGACAACAATCTGCAAAACATTCACACTGGTTAGGTTTGATGGTTGCAAGATGATGTCTTATTGAACACATTGAAATGATAACTCACACCACCCAACCACACCAGATACTGGTATGGAAGGAAATCTAGAAGTTGAGAACCTCCGCTGGAAGAATGACAAGTGCACCCCGAAGTGTCAAGATATAATACAAGTGGCAAATGTGGCTCTAAACAAATATCCATTAACATTACACCACTGCTTCCCATGCCACCTACAATCAGAGTATTTTACATTTTTTGCATAAAGCTCTACTTTTCTCTCTGTCACTGAGGTGTGGACTTAATCAGAGTGAGGAGACGCTCCAAATGTGGGTCCTCATCCCTGGCACCATCTGTTGCCGGTCGGCGTGAGCTGACGTCTGCGTACGACCCAACTCTGGCTCCCAAGGCCAAGACACCAACTAACACTTGGCGAGCCGAAGTGCAGAGGAGGCATCAGATAGCTGGTCCTTACCCTCCTAGAACTTTGCTGGGGGAGTCTAAGACTGACCTACTGCATACAAAACAAGCACTGGTAAGTGCTATACAATGCTTTCCGCTTTGGAGTACCGTCTTCATTAGAGCCTCTGTTTAACTATAATGGTGGAGCAGCCAGCACCTCACCATTGCAGAGACTTTCTCTGTTTCCTCTCTCGCACACCAACAGGGTGCTTGAACCGAGCAGTCTTACAACAATGGCCCGGAACTAAACATTTGACAGTGGTCCCTTCAATATAGCCTCCCTCTGCCCCCGATGGATCCTAGACATTGAGGACAGGGGCATCTAGGTCTGTGTTGAGGGGGTGTGCAGGTGGGAGCAGGAGACCTTGTCTGTTGGAAAACCGACAGGCCATGTGGTGTGACCTTTGCCCTCAGGCAGGCGGCTATGAGTACCCCCACTGTGATGTACCAGACAGGGGTAAAGGCCAGAAAGGCGTTCAACAAACAAAGCTGGTTCACCTCATATTGACAGAAATGCTGGATTAGGAGGCAGGGCCTGAGAACAGACATCAAATGTTTTACCACCACTACACGGGGTGGCTTACGCTGCAAGATATCATGACAGCAATCAAGGGAATAAAGTCCTCGCTGGAAGCACACATGGACTCTCTAACAAATGAGGTATTTCTGATGAGGGCGGATCTTTGGACCATGATTTCGCGAGTGAAGGAAATAGAGGACAGTACTACCTCTCTCCACCTAGACACCAAAACGAATAAACATCAGGTTAACGATCTATGAGAGGCTGGTGTAGCAAGGAGGGCCGTACTGGAGGATTTTGAGGGAATAACAGGATGCAACAACATATGCATACTGGGAGTCCTGGAACACGCAGATGGACCGGCAGTGGACCTCTTTGCTGAGGATCTGGTAACCAAGGAGCTACAGCCTCTGGCCTCTCTAACTACTTTTTGGTGGAACAAGCCTACTGAATTCTGGTTTCAACGTCCACAACTGGGGGCACCCCTTCGCCTATCGTAGCCTGAATTTTCAACTTCATAGACCAAGATGTTATATTACAAACGTCCTGCAGCCTTCCCCCAGTAACCTATGAAAATGCACACATAACATTTTTTCCTGACTTTACACTCAAAGTTGAGAAACAACATCACAGCTTTCTTGAAGCCAAAAAAGCATCAAGGGACAAGGAAACAAAGTATGTAGTGCCCTTACCAGCCAAATTGCGAGTAGAAGCAGAAGGAAAGACATGTTTTTTTGCATTCCATGAAGAGTCCTTGGAATGGCTTGGGGGTTGGAAAACTGCCGGCAGGCATAAGGCTGCGAACTGCCATCGACAAAATTTATGCATTTAAAAATTCATTAGAAACTATCTCTGGCAAGCTACAGAGAAATCAGTTACTCTGTCTCAAAGTTTTCTCTGTCGGATTCAATTACCCCCAGGTACTAAACAAGTCATCTGTACGATAATTAAGCCTTTGCATGCTTCCACATGCTAGCCCCCGTTTCTAGACAAGTAGCTATGTGCAGCACACATTTGGTGAGATTGCTAAGCGCCCCCCCCCCATCCAATTTCATGAAAATGTGCATGGAAATTATTCAAAATGTGCATGGAAGTTAATCATGTTACCGGGAGCACGAATATGAATAAATCTTAAAAATAAATTTGTAGGTACACACTTTTTAACCCCAAATCAAATCTTGCAGTTTCAGGAGGCTCAACAGTCCTGATGATGATCTAAACTTATACAAAACGCCGTCGACCTACCCAAGGAAATACACCCACTTCATTGTATATATTTCTGTGGTTTTTAGCCTTGTTGTTGTTGTGACATTTCGTTTTTTCACTTCGTTCACTTATGTCACGTTCTGCCCCTTGTCACTCACTTGAGCACCTGAAAAACATTATAAGAACTGTATAAAAAATGAAAGTGAATAAATAAAAGATTCTACATGAACCTACATCTCTAGCTCCCTAGCGTTAATTAAATATTCGCATTATTCTCTTTAGGACCTTATCAGGCATCCCATGAACCACTGTTTCTTTAAAAGTACATACTTATCCCAGGTTCGCTTTATGGGGTACCCTTGTTCTCAAAATATTTGTCAGGAAATAACCATCAAACACTAGAATCTAAAATAGAATGAAACAATATTAAGAACTTAGCATGGCACATTGATTATTTGTTAATATTATTTAAACAATGCTTCAAGGAGTATCTGTATAGAGCTGCTTACATAGATCGAAGACATGCAGTATGCTATGTCAATCTATCAATATGATTGGCTGTATTGACATGCTACTTCGGATTTAAATTTATTATGTGAAAAAGAAGAGAAAACAGATAAAACAGGTACAAGATATACATTGTAAAAATGACTGCAATATTACAGGAGATAGGAAACAAGCGAGCAGGTTCAAAATAGACATTTCAAAATAACTGCAGTATTGCAGAAAGATAGACCTAAAGAATAAAAAAGAAAGGAAACAAGCATTAGAAATGCAATAGGTCTCGCAGCATTAGAGTTAGTGCTTTTAGAATTGTTTATGGGTTTTTTTGTAAATCTTTAGCATGAGGTTGAGGGTGAGTGAGGGTGAGGGGTTGAGGGTGAGTGAGGGTGAGGCTGAGGGGTTGAGGGTGAGGGTGAGTGAGGGGTTGAGGGTGAGGGGTTGAGGGTGAGTGAGGGTGAGGGGTTGAGGGTGTGTGAGGGGTTGAGGGTGAGGGGTTGAGGGTGAGGGTGAGTGAGGGTGAGGGTGAGTGAGGGTGGGTGAGGGTGAGGGTGAGTGAGGGTGGGTGAGTGTGAGTGAGGGTGAGTGGGGGTGAGTGTGGGTGAGTGTGGGTGAGGGTGAGGGATTGAGGGTGAGGGGTTGAGGGTGAGTGAGGGTGAGGGGCAGTGGCGGCTGGTGACATTTGAAAGTGGTGGGGCGTAAAATGATTAGCATATAGCACCGTAGCAAGTGAGCTCGAACAACCTGAGGGGGGATCGGGGGGAATGTCCCCCCGAGAAATTTTAGAGAAAAATAGTGGAAAAATTGTGCATTTTCAAGCAAATTTGAGAAAGCAGGAAGGTTAATGAAGCAATTGTGAAAGTGTAGTTATTACATTAATAAAGAGAGGTCATATAACATAGGTAGCTGCTGGAAGGTGATTTGTGGAAAGGAGAAGATCTCTGTGAATAAAGTTAGGAGGTGATTTGTGGAAAGGAGGAGATATTTGTGTTGTTAGAAGAGTGATGATCAAATAATCCAAAGGACTAGACGAAAACACCAAGGAATGTAAATAGACCCACCACAACTATGGATTGTACACCCAAGAGTGGTATGAGCAGGGTGACTACTACCAGGAGATCTAGAAGGAGTGACCAGGGGCAAAGGAAATGAATCTGTCAATGACATGCTGGTCACACTTGGTAGTAAGTCACAGGTGCAGTGGAATGGTTGCCTAGGTCACAGGCTGCTGAGATATTATAGAGTCCACCTTGGTTATGGTGAGCTGTGACGAGGAAGCTGCACGCCTGTGTGTGAGTTATCTAGAGTGGGGTGGAGTTGGAGGGTTCAGTCGTTGGAGAAAGGCACCAGAAAATGTGACCCACATGAACACTGGGCGCCCAAGAAGCATGAGGGGTGAGGAATTTGTGTCAGGGCGCACAGTTCTTAGGATCCTTACTAGCTGTGTAAACCAACATGATGGGCACCCCTACAGAAGGTAATAAGGGGTATCTGAGTCTCCCATATGTCTCACAGATATTCATTGGCTGTGGGCTAAATCGGGGCCCTATGAAGGATTGGGGGCCCTCCGAAAGGTTTGGCTCCCCCAATGCACCACCAGTGCTGCAGGGGCCTGCGTTACACTCTTAATCCTTGCTACCACGGCCCACACTTCTCTGATGCTTATGGATATTGGTAATTATCACAAATGTGAACTGCTACAACATCAAGATCACAAAAGATATTTCTCTTCTGTATATATTACCTCTTGGCTTGCTTGTAAAATTATCATCTTTCCTCCAGTTCTACCCAGTCAATCGGCTGTTTGTCAAACAGAACAATATCGTCAAGTCACTAATGGCCTACAGGCTTCTTAGTTTGTTCTGCCAATTTTCCCTGGGCAGGGCAGTAGATTGTGTAAGCGAGTTCAATACCTCACCTCACTCTGTTATCTATTTCAGTTCTAGCCCATTCCAACACGCCATCATCTTAAGGTGGGATTGCTAAAACATGGAGAGTGGGATGTAGTACTGAAATAAAATGGATAGAATTGTAAGTTTAGTTTGAAAAAAACCAAAAGCGAAGTTCTTTTATTCCAAAGATTTTTCATGAGCTTTGCAACACCCCCAAGTGCACACCCAAAGGGAGAACTCCCTAACACTATAAGCGCTAAGGTTGTATGCCACGCTGCATATTTTTTTCTTCTCACAGCAGAGTTTATTTTTATTAGAACAATATTATGAGTTTGTTGAGCGATGGCTATGCGTCTATTCATTTCCTGCCGAAATAATAACCTTTATTTATAAATAAGCTACCTAGAAGTGAATTGTAAAGTGCAATTTAGGTGCACATGTATCTAAAATAATATATTTCTACAAACACTGCATTTTGATTTTCTCACAGAAACGGCGGAGTACACTTTCAGTAGCAGTTTTGGAAAAAAGTTTTAGACTCAGAAGGGTTAATATTTCTTCGGACATAGAGGATTCTGAGCAGTAAAAACTGTACAGGATAAGTGCTCCCTAAGATACCAGACCACAGGCTACAGATTTCTGCACTGCCACTTCAGTAAAACCGAGTCCTGGATAAGATTGTGTGCGACCACCTGTTTAATCCTTAAGTGCAGGCGCACTGTTTACCCAAGCTCCACTAACTAGGGGAAATATCGGCTGCGCTGCAACTGATGAAGTGAAATCTCCTAATACCTTCATGCATTAATAAGAAAGTGACTTCTTTTTCCGTTAACTCAGATACTGAGAATAGCAATTACAACTTTCACTAAAATGTTTTTTTGTTCCTAAAAAATAATCCACAAATTAAAACACACACCAGCTTATATATGCAACATGAACTCACACTGCAACCATACAAACGATACTAAGTTGACATATTTGCAATATGATTTTAAGAGTGACTTTTTAATGCTTGTTGGATTCAGTGTCCGTTTAGGGCTGTTTTCAGTTCCAGTTGCACTGTGGGCCTATCAAAGACCTTTACCTTGATAATATTATAGAATCCATGCCATTTTGTCAGTCAGCCAGTCCAACACACCTTAAACGGCAAAATATGCTCTAAATAAGGAGTGATTAGTGCATCTTTGCAGAACACAAACTGACGAAATATAAGTTTTGATTGCAGTACCAAAGTCAGTTCTGCTCATTTTCGACTTTAGAAGGACTGTGCCTGAACAGCCCTGTCAGGATTAGATTAAACCTGTGATTTTAGTACCGATTGAGTTGGAGGATATTATGCCCCAATGGTGCACCGCTACTGCAGTATGGATCTGTGTTTGACAGGATTATAGATTAGAATTCTGACAGGTCTACTAAGCCCTTCATCATGCTTAGGCCGGTAAAATCCTTACCATTGATTAGGGTAGCAATAACAACAGCTGTTATTGCAGTGCCAAATACTGCTCAGGGTGACCAGCGCACTACATTACATCAATGCATCATGATCTATGATGCTTCACGTTGGTCTAGTGATCGAGGGTGGATTCTTACCATGTGACCACAAGTAAAGAAAAGAAACCTGCTTAGCATGATGACATGGACGGAAGCGGGCCAATAGTACGCTTCCTTCACCTTTGCTGCGTGTTGTTACTGTACACGCACCCGCTATAACATAGTTAATGTTGTGTGTTAAATGTAGTACATGAATGTGCTTTACGTTTGTGAACCCTGGAAGGGCACACTCCATTGGAAACTACAACAGGTGACACCAGCGTGTGATGAATCTGAAGTGCGCGCAAAACAAGATGCCCCATCACCATTTTCATTAAAAAATGAACAAAAAAGAGTAAATCTCGGAGGGAAAGTTCACTGCGTAGTTTGGGAGCTGACAAAAGAAACGAAACCTGGAAGGTACTCCGGGAAGACGAGGCAGGAGAAGGAGACACAGCAGAGCAGCACAGACGGTCTGGGGAGAGGAACAGATACATGGGGAGTCAAAGAGGGAAGGGAAAGCACAAATAAAAAGCACAAAAAACGGAATCCACAATGTAAAGAAAATGGTAACCATTTATTAAGAGAAGTGCAAGAACAAAGAGGTAAAGAAAACGAGGACGAATAAGCATGTTTAATAAATTGCATTACTTACAGGCTTGTGGCATTACAAGGCGCCCCACAGCATCCCCTGTCCCAGAAATGTAAACAAGCGCTGGCAAAGTTCCTTGCCGAAAACGTGCAGGCGAGGTGCGACACGGCAGGACGGAAGGAAGAGAGGGGAGGGGGAGGAGAAATGCGACACGGCGGGAGGGGGCGGGCAGGGGAGGGGGCGGAGAGGGGAGAGGTGCGACACGACGGAAGGAAGAGAGGGGAGGGGGAGGAGAAATGCGACACGGCGGGAGGGGGCGGAGGGGTAAACAAAGACGGACGTGCACGCGCCCGTGACTTTTAAGGTCAATGCGCATGCGCATAAGCTTAATGCGCATGCGCATTGACCTTAAAACTCACGGGCACTGCAAGGAATCGCCACGATTCCTTGCAGTGCAGATAAAGTGTGGATAACTCGCAATAGTCTCGCTTTGCTCGATGCGCATGCGCATCGACAACAGGCGAGACCTAAAAAGGTAATGAAAATAACTTCCTAGTAGAACTGCCATTGCTGTGTACTTATATATGTCTGTTTCTTTCGAGCACTGAATTCATATAGACATATTGAAAAGCATATATGAGGACCTACTTCTGAATTCCAAGGAAGTGGAGCACTTATAAGATGGTGGTACACACACATTTCATGACCAGCTCTAGATGGGCAGGAATACCACAATAAAAGCAATTACCGCTGACAGTGAATCAGTCTTGGGCCGCCCCCCTCTGTAGATACTCAGCCCTCTCTGGGACATGGAAGGGGAATTCGATAAACATCCTATCAATATATCTGCTTCCGACCCTACACAGTGTCACTTTTCCCGACTTGGGCAGATTCCTACGCGATTTCCTGCGGGTGAACTCCTAACCGGAGAGATTTTAATATGACCATATTTGATTCAATTGACTGTATGCCCTCATGACACATGACCTCTTCCAGCACCCATTTGACAGACTTCTTCACAGCAATGAGGGTGCTAGATGTATGGTTAAACACACAATCCCAACAATCAGAATTTTACATTTTTCTCAGGGGCCCATGGGAGCCTCTCCCGTATCGACCTCCTACAAGCACTGGCTCACCGGTTTCAAGATTCCTGGAAGTGCACCACTTGGCTAGAGGGATATCTGACCACTCTCCCATTTGGGCTATATATGGTGTTGATAAACGAAGGACTAGCAAGGGTATCGCATTAAACCCTACTTAAATGCTACTTTTATCATTGTAACATGAGCTAATTGTTCTTTTCAATTGTAGTGGTTTTAAATAACCACAAGCAATAAAGATATATTACCGCAGGGGCGACTGCTCCACTCACCGACCTCCCCCTTCCCTTTGTCCATAAAGCAAGTACTATACCTGACTGGCCGACACTGGCTGCCTGGACTCTTCTGTGCTTGGGTCTCTCCCCAGAGCCCACATGAACAGGAAGCAGTAGACTAACTAGAACTGGTGGTTATTCAATGGCTTGACACTTCCTTTCTGGCCCACAGGGGATATGTAGTACTTCCACCAAAACTTCCTCACCATCCCCCTCCATTAACTTGGTGCAAAGGTGGGGAAGGATAAGGCACATGGCTCCACATGCCAGGGCAACATTGATAAGTTTGCCGCCCTCAGGGAGAAGGTTATGGGGATGCTTCGATGGGCCTTGATGGTTTGCTGGATTCAGTGATCTCGCCTCTCACCATTCTGCAAGCCATAAGGACTCCTATAAATATCTAGAGGGAAACATTGCGGGGATGGCGATTTCTCTCCTTCGGTAGGACTTAAGAAATATATCGGACTGTAAGAGGGAGGCCAAAAATCATATTTCCTCTGATGAGGACGAGATGCTTCCCACCATCCAAGAGCTGAAACGATAATGAATAGTAGTCATTCAGCTAGACAGGCACATAGACAACACAGAGGGAAGATGGAGAAGAAACCATCTGAGACTGGATTTGTATTCCTGAAGGGGTGGAATGACCCTACCTAGTGACTGGTTACGATTCAGGGTCCGCAAAGTGGAATTATTTGCCTGTTTTGTGCTGGAGAGGGCTAAAGGTGCCCTTCCCTTCCCCAAGCCTACTCACACTGCCCCCACCTCCCCTCTGCCCCCCCCCCACCCCCTCACCTGCAGAAACATAGCGGCTGCAGTGCATGTTGCTTTTTCCCACCTGGCAAACTGTTAAGTTCCAGGGTAAGTCCTTCGACAGCCCCGAGTTGGCCTGAGAGTGGGTGAGGGAGGCAGGGCTGCAGGGTGGTTCTCATCCGAGGCCCAAAACCACTGTAAGCGGCCCATGCTGAAAGACCGCAGTACAAACAGGAGGAAAGAAGGAGACCAGGTTCCCTCAGAAGGCAACTGGTCGGGCTTTGGACTTGTCCCCAGCAGGAACCCATAAATGCAGGATCTTCGGAAACCGAACAGACCTGGAAATTGATTTGATTAATTAATGTGGTCTGTGGACTGTACTATACCAGACAAAAGAATTTCAAACCCTGCAGCCAGTGACCGCTAGGCTCCTGGAAAATGGCACCTTGAACTGAGATGGATGGGATGAGAATTCAGCGAAAGAAACAGCACTTTGGTGGTGTTCATGACTCTTCGAGGTTTCAAGGCTGCGCTTGTTCCGGGCTTGGAGCATAAATTGGGATATCAAAGATAGGTGATGCCTGGGCCTCTGATCACATGCTCTCTTATGTGCACTTGATGGAAGAGTTAGTTGGAGTTCTTTCTTTATTTACAATTAAGGCACACGCTGGAAGTGTATAAGAAAAGACTTACTGCCCTTCCAGACTTCACCCCACTAGAGTCCAAGCTCACTATGGAAAAGATGAAATGTAAGGGAATTTCACAGACCTACAGAACACTTATAATAAACATACTTCACCCCTACATGGGTTTGAAGGACAAATTGAAGCATGATTTGGGAGACCTGTTAGATGTGAATTGGTTAAGGCAAAAATTGCAGCCAGTGTCTTGGTGATACCCACCTGACTATGCCTTATCCAGTTTAAGTACTTTCATAGGGTCTACTTCATGCCAGAGAAACCATGGAACATAAGCCCCCACCTGCCTGTGTTGCAAGACTGGTAGGGCACTTTCATACAAGTGATCTGGTGGTACACAGTCTTTCAAAGATATTGTCCCCAATCTTTGTTACGTTAGAGGCAGTGGTCGGTTTTCCCATTGTCAAGGACCCTGAAGTGGCATTAAAAGGGGTGTACCCGGGTTGGAATGGACATATACGACATACATTACTTGTTGGTATTGGAGATATAGTGGCTAAAGAGGACATGGTGTGCCATTGGCACTCTCTGGAGGGCCCATGTCTCTTGGAATGGTTGAGTGGCATGGACTGCTGTGCCCTTCTACAATCATCTCACTCTCTCGATAGCTTCCCACCCTTTGATTTATATTTCAATATTTCTTTCATCCATCAGCACCTGAGCTCTTTGGCGAGCACTGGGATGCCCAGCGGGGTGGCTGCTGCACTTTGAAGGGTCTCTAAATGAATAATATCAATAAATGGTGTCCCCTTAAAGCAGCATTTCATGCTGCAGCAAGAATAATATCAGGCATTAGAAAATATGAGCAAATGGCCCCAAATCTGATCACACTTACATGTTTCTCCATCGTGATTAAAAGCATCAATCTAGTGGCTTCCATAAGCCATAATGCTCTACAACCTCAAATTACTTTGCCACACAACTGTTTATCTCCGAGAGACAACAACTCAAGAACACCGACACCTTCCTCCATGAAGCTCCCTCTCCTAAGAACACTAAAACAAGCGTTCCGCGAGAGCACTCCCAGAGTGTCTAACTCTGTTCTCTCTGACATCAGGTCAACACTTACCATCTTTCTTTGAAAAAAAGAACTAAAGTTGCCACAGCTTCACCCACACTAAAGAGCTGGTCAACACATCTAATGAAGAACTGAGCGTCTTCTTGAAGAAGGAATACCAGCTGATAGATAATCTTGATGTTCCAGGGTAGAGAGGTCCAGAGTTTTGGAGCCAAAACTGAAAAGTCTTTTTGTAGTGTAGGGACTTTTGATGACATTGTGCAATAAATCCCAGGCATCAAGGAGGGTGGTTTCTAGTAATTTATGACAAGAGAACACCAGGTGTTGGTCCAAACAGGCATTTTTGTACCAAACCGAGACACTTAAAATGGACTCTCTTGATTGGACGCCAGTGCAGCTGGGTTAGAATGCGTTTTGCCTCTGAAAAACGAGTCAAAAGACACATTCAAGTTGCTTGATTTTGGATCAGTTTGAGGGGCTTCACATGCATCTCTTCACTAGCTGGAGCCACTGCATCCCTCATGCCTGGCTCTCTACGCACCCCAGCTTCACATACATCTCTTCACTGGCCCAACATTCTGGATGCCTCGTGCCTGGCTCTCTACTACCTACGTAGCCCAGCTTCACATACATCTCTTCAGAGGCCCATGGCTCTGGGTCACTGATGCCTAGCTCCCTACTCCCTGTGCACCGTAGCTTCACATACATATCTTTACTGGCCCAGGGCCCCGGGTACCTGTCCAGTGGTCTCCTTGCTTCTCTGAACTATCCTCTCCTATCTCTTCCTTTTGACCTACCACTGAATGGCTGACACATCTATTGTGTATCGGGCTACTCTAGCACATTAATGAACTTCTAAAATGAAGATTTTCCACTTTCTGCTTTTTACTTACTACAAATGCTCCTCTAATCTTTGGTGTAAGTTAGGTGCTAGGTGTAAGTGCTCCCAAAATTCGATTAAATACCTAATTTCAGGAACTCCTTTCTCCTGCAATGCGCTGTTCATATTATGAATATTTGCGTAGACTAGGTTTTGCGTGCACTGGCATCACCACTGTATGCATTCTGACAATGTGGCTGATGACGCAGGTTGCACAATGCATAATCAGAACTACTTGATTTTAGGGTTTTATCATTCATTTGATCATTATTGTGGTGAATCAAGGAATCTCACCACTGAGGCCATCACTTTGGGTAATTCACAAAGACATGTCCCCATAATTCATTTACAAGCCCTAAAGAAACCGCGCCTCATTTTAAAACCTGTCATCTCAAGTCTCTAACCCAGCTGTTATACCTTTCTGCCTTTTCTCAACATCTTTTATTGCTCGTTCTAGTTCTCTGATTTCTTATTTTCGTATTTTGTCTCTCCTTCCAGATAATGACGTTGTCTCCAGTTTGCCCCTCCAGATGTCCCTCTATTTCAATGCCTTCTATTTCCCATTCTGGTGGCTGTGTGACGTGGTCATGCTTCAGCTCAAAGTAAGTGACCTCACCCTTCGTCCTCGTCTACGGAAGCAGCGAGTTGCAGGTCACGAATGGAGGCTCCTGGCATGTTCTCTTAATTATATTTATTAGGTTGTGTATGAAGAGCTTGTTGGATCCTTCTAAATAGGATACTGGGCTAGACCATCATGATGCACGGTGATTAGAAACTAGCAGCCAAGAAGGGGACAGAATCCTACATATTAAAAAGCCATACAAGTCCTGTGCTGCAAGCCTTGTACAATGAAAGTAGGGGGCGCTGAACCTCAGGATTGTAGTGCACTGGCAGAGATCTGTGTAGGGTTCTGTTGAAATAGCTGGAGGCTCTGCATGGTAAGCATGTAATATTTTATCAGAGTTGTGTGTGTGGGGTCTTTGTTGGCACAACAGGGAGTGAAGTAGGTTACCCATGGGATGCATATACAAATGTGTGTGTGGTCTGCGTTTTATTAGCAGGAAGCGCTACAGATCAGCCTTAGCAGAGCTGGTTTGGGTTTCTAGGACTAGACAAATCTTTATTTAGGTCAGGCTTGAGATGTGTTTGCAGAGCTACTTGCGAAGTCTTCATTGGAATGGCAGGATGGGATGAATACGAGGGTTCAGATGCACTGGCAAAGCTGTTTGTGACCCTATGTTGAAATAGTAAGTACCAGGTTTTGCTACAACACCTACAGGGATTGCGGCCGATGTCGTCCGAGTTGAGCACGATTCCTTCTGATATTGTCAGAGTTGAATGTTGGTGTGTTTTGGACTTGGTGCTAACCCGGCAACTTCTCTCTCTTTGGCAGTACCCCATCCTCCCCGATTACTATAAGTTCATCCTGGTGACCATCTTGATCCTGGTGTCCTTGATTGAGGCAATCCGGCTGTATCTGGGATACACGGGGAATCTTCAGGAGAAGGTATGTGTGCCAGCAGGTGGAAGGCTCTAATATTGTACAACTTTGCGCTGGATCCCAACCAGAGCTGCGTCGCTTTACAACAATCTCTTGCACCACATTGCATTGTATACCGCTCCCTCGTTAACTAATCCAGGCACTGGATACTAGCAGGGACTATACGTAGCGTGGTGTCCACAGTTGTGCGCTTAGGTTCTGGGAGATATTATCCATCACTTTATTAGTTGACGGCTTTCTTACTGTCAGTGATTCTGCTATTGAGTCTGCCCTGGTATTGTGTAAAAAGAGTTCTTTAATGCGGGCACAACATTGAATCCCCTAGGACTGAAAAACACTGGACATGCTTACACGTAGTTGTACTCCTGTGGCCATATTATACACTGCAGCACATTTTTCTTGTTGCCGCCGGGCGCACCATTCAAAAAGCGAGCCCGGCGCTCCCAAGGGGAGTGTGCTGTATTAGATTGAATGCGCTTCCCCAAGGGCAGCTGTGAACTTGTGCTGCCCTGGGGACAGCACATTCAAGTGAAATACGGAGCAGCTTTGCTACAACCGCTCCATGTTTCACTGTTCAAGCGGCAAGCCGCCTTCACTTTTGAGAGAGATTAGAGATCCCCTTGCAGACGAGTGCTGTGAGTGACTGCACCCACCTGCAAGGGAATGTCTGGGTGGCTCCAATGGACCAACCCTTTTTACCTCTTTCAGAGAGCTCCTCTCAGGAGGTGGACTGACTCTCTGTCACCTTTTAGGTGGCACACTGTCAGTGCACCTCCTGGCAGCTTCTTTGCCTCTGCACCCAGGTCTATAATACAGCGCTGTATCAAAGGGATTCCCTGAATGAGGGAAACCCCTCTGATGATAGAGCTGGCCCTATAAGTGTACCAGCCCTCTCGGGCCAGCCAAACAGTTGTGCACACATAGCATGTTCTCCATGTAGGCTGCATTACGGCCTGCATGGAGAACATGACCAGCCCCTGGCTGAGTGCCATGTCACTGCACTCAGACCAATCATAACACGGCAGAGATTGGTTGGTGGGAGCGTGGGAACCCTGGTGCTTCTTGTTTCCCCGAAGAAGCCTGAAAAAGGACGCAGGAGAGGTGGCGGCGGCCAGCCGGGACGTACGTGATTTTTTTTTTTAACCCAATACTCTCCTGCCTCTCCCCCACAACGCCTCACTGCTGCTTCCAGGTAGCAGCCGCCACTGCTATCAGGTAGAAGCACATCGCATCCTCTGGCAGTGTGTACACAGTGATTGTGGGCTGGCTTGTGGTCCGTTGGTTGTGAGCTTGACACACCTGCAATGTAGCATCTGGTATCTCTCAGAGTTGAGCAGAGACCACAAGCCAGCCCATAATTTCATGTTCACCGTGAGGAATCTGTGCCATTCTGCTTCAAAAACTGTTTAGTCCTCCAGATGGGCACATGCATAGATTGAACGTAAGAATGGCTTTGCATTTCGATATTTCGCAATAGAGTACTTGGGGAAGGCTGGTCCGCTACTTGTGGTCATTGGCTCAGTAGCCATGGAGAAGTCCCTCTTGATACAGCAAAGCACCACATGTATCACTCTGTGCATCGGACTTTGCTGCTGTAAAGTAAACAAAACACTCCCTTGGAGCTTAACTGTCCCTTAAGAGCTAAGGACTACATGCTAATATATCCCAGCAGGAAAGAAGTAAAGCAGGAACCTGGAAGTCTTTTCACTGAGGCGCCAGACATTGCTCCTTGCAAATGGATATCAAAGCAGAGCTTATGAGAGGTTCCGCCTGCCCCGTGTAATCGGCCTGGTAATTTATTCGAAGCAAGTGAATCGATGAAGCATCCAATGTGGAGAAAGAACCTTGCTTACCTGTAACCACAGTCTCTCTTCTTCCCAGAGAAAAGGATGCATCTGAAAGTGCTGATAGTGTCCAAAAGTGTGAGAATCCGGCCTTCCAGAAATGGATTTTGTGGTCCATCATGGCTAGCAGCTGGGAGATGCATCATGAGAGTGTGTGCCTCAGTGTTGTACTCCGCGCCTTTAAAGGCCTGCTCTAGCCTTGTGTGGAATAGATCCAGGGTATGACCCAGGGCTGTTTAACAGCACCACTTGAACAGAACTGGTGATGGCTGACGGCTCATGTTACTCCACACACCGGAGATGTTCTTTCTGGTTAAAGTGCACTCTACATGCTTCCGGTATCGAAGTCGGCATCTTTGACTGAAACAGAAGTTCTTCCCATTTCTTGGTTGTTGTAAGGCCCAAAGACAGTGGATGGGCTATTGCATGCTGTGTATCTGTGTGTTCATTTTCAATGTTGTTTGTTTATATGCTTGGTTATAAAGACATTGCATACTGGTGTGTCAAAAATCCACTGAGAAGTCCGATAGAGAGTTGTAGTTAAGTGTAAGAAATGTTTTTCCCCCTTCTTCTCTGCTTGTCCTTGCCTTCAAGTCCTGGTCTTCATGTGATGCATTTTGTATTCTCCTCTGCAGGTTCCTGAGCTGGCTGGTTTCTGGCTCCTCAGCCTTCTTCTGCAGTTTCCTCTGGTCCTCTTCCTCCTTCTGAATGAAGGGCTTGAGCCACAGCCTTTGGAACGAGCCACAAACATTGTCTTCGCCCTCTTCCTGTTGTTCCAGGTAGTGGCTGCCTTCGTCACCCTCAAACACATGGTGAATCACCTAGCCACCCGCTTCCGACTGCGTGAGTTTGACCGACTAGAAGAGGGGATTAACAAGGGCCAAGTCAAAGACTCTGGCCCTTCTGCAAGCCCAGCAGTCCTACCAGGCGCTACCTTCCGCCCCATGGAGATTGGTTGGGGGTCAGGGCTTCGTTCTTGAGCTTGGTCTGTGTCTTGGTGCCTTTGTTTCAACTCTCTGGGCATTCCCCTCTGAAGCCGCATTAACATTGGCTGGGGGCAGGCTTGAGCTTCATCTGTCTCTTCATGCCCTTACTTCAACTCTCTGGACATGCCACTCTGGATCCGCATGGAGATTGGCTGGTGTCGTGAGTGTATGCTTGAGGCTCGTGTGTACCTTCATCTTTGTTTCAACTCTCTAGGCATGCTGCTCTGGAGCTGCATTGAGATTGCTTGGGGTCGGGGCTGTGTGCTTGAGGCTCGTCTGTCTCTTTGTGTATTTGTACCATACCTGTTCCTTCTCTTGTGCCTTACCCCTTTGGGCCGCATGGAGATTGGCTGGGGATCATGTCTACATGATTGAGCCTGGTTTGTCACTTCGTACCTTTGTTTCACCTCTCTGAGCTTACCCCTATGGGCCGCATGGAGACTGGCTAGGTGCCAGGGCTGTGTACTTGGCTGGTCTCTCTCTTTGTGCCTTTGTATCACCTCTCTGAGCTTATCCCTCTGGGCTTCTTGGACATTGGCTGTGGGGCAGTGCTGTGTGCTTGAGCCTGGTTGGTGTCCTCATGTCTTGTTTTATCTCTCTGGGCATGCCCCTCAGCAGCCGCGTGGTGACTGGCAGGGGGCGGGTCTGCATGCTTTAGCCTTGTCTGTCTCTTTGTGCCTTTGTTTCAACTCTCTGGGCATGCTACTCAGGATCCTTTGAAGATAGGCAGGGGGGCGGCGCTGTGCTTGGTCTGGTCTGTCTCTTTGTGACTTTGTTTCATCTCTCTGCGCCTACCCCTCTGGGCCGCATGGAGACTGGCTGGGGGGCGGCGTTGTGTGCTTGGCCTGGTCTGTCTCTTCGTGACTTTGTTTCATCTCTCTGCGCCTACTCCTCTGGGCTGCATGGAGACTGGCTGGGGGGCGGCGTTGTGTGCTTGGTCTGGTCTGTCTCTTTGTGACTGTTTCATCTCTCTGTGCCTACCCCTCTGGGCCGCATGGAGATTGGCTGGGGGCGGCGCTGTGTGCTTGGCCTGGTCGGTCTCTTCGTGACTTTGTTTCATCTCTCTGCGCCTACCCCTCTGGGCTGCATGGGGATTGGCTCGGAGGCGAGCCAATCTGGCCTGGTCTGTCTGTTCGTACCTTTGTTTCACCTCTCTGCCCCGACCCCTCTGGGCTGCATGGAGATTAGCTGGGGGCGGGCTGTGTGCTTGGCTCGGTCTGTCTCTTCATGGCTTTGTTTCATCTCTTTTCGTCTACCCCGCTGGAGGTGAACAGCACAAGTGTACTGCTGTAACCGATCAGCAGAAGGCCATGAAGGAAGGGGCTCCTGAGACAGAAAAATACATTCCCGAATGATGCCTTGGTGTTTTGAAATGCGCTAGTAGTCACCAGATCACAATTGTCTGTTTGCCAAATTAGGTGTGTTTTTGTAAATAAAATGTTTCTATAATTATTTTTTTTACGAAATCCTCTCTAGACTTGATTTGTTCTAGACTTGTTAGTATGTGAGAAGGGCTTACAAGGCTGACTGGAGCAGTACATGGAGGCAAAGCTGTAGCTATGGTATAACTTGTTTTCTATATAGTACCACACTTCTACTGCTTTTATTCACTGTTAATGACATTATCCAATTCTTGGTGCCGACTTCTGAAAGATGAAGGGCTGAGTATGCCTTGCCGGGATTTGAACCCTTGACCTCCAGGACACCGCATTTCTCTATGCTGAGCTCAACTCACTAAATTATCCATCAGCCTAGCAACCAGGAGTGCGCTTATGGTATGTCCATCCCCGTCCTTTGTGGAAATATATTTGATCAATTTTAAATGTTGGCGTATTATTGAGCAAAACGCAGGCACAGTTTGTTTAGCTGTTTTTATCAACTTAAAAGAGAAAAAAACATATTCTTATTACCTTTTATAATTCTTCTACGCTTTTCATGGGAAAAGGTAAAGAACCAAAAACATATTTTCATCATTTTCTGTTCTATCATGAAACATAAAAAAAGGGAAAACAGAAAAAGTATGTCTTAACTGCAGCACTACAAACAGTTGTCCACACCCCTTTAAGCACTTTGATCTGAAAGATCAGGCCTTAGGCAGCCATTTTACCATGGTAAATGTGTTCTTTTTCTTCTCCCCTGTAGTAAGATGGCCTCGTGCAAGTACTGTGCTGAGTTGTGATGGGAGGATGTACGTGCCTCAAGCTGACACTGCCTTCCTCCTGATGATGATTGTACGAAGCTGGCTCTCTATATAGTTCACCGAACTGAGATACACTGCCGAGTCCAGGTGGCCCTTACTGGTTGCTGGGCTTTGCTTTAACAAGCCCATAGTGCTTTATTTTGTGTTGGTGTGATCTAGTAGCTTTAGGCTTATCAGAGGAGAGTGTTGAGCATTTGTTGAACACACTGAGTCAATAAAAGAGACACACACTCAAGGAAGAAATTTGAGAGCATGTTAGAAGAATAACATATATATTTATAATAATTAAGACATCAAGATCTTCGGGATCAGGTAAGTACTTTTACTTTTGAGTTAGCGATTTTTGAAAACACAGTAACAACAGCTGTCAGATCTGAGGCATGAGCCTCGAAGGCGGTAATGTTATCCAATGGGAGAAACATATACTGTAAAGTAATCTTCCCATCGAGTTATAGGGTCATCTTCTGGACTTAAGGTAAGTAGGGGGAAAGGTCCTTAGAACCACCAGCAGCTTCGGTTTACCTACCCTTGTGTGTTTGTGTGCAGAGGTACGGATCGCAAGGGTAGCCTTGAACGCTACAGTTGAAGCCAATGGAAATACCTGTAACAAGACCATTAAGGCACTGTCAGTTTCCATGAACTCGAGTAGAACAGGAGCAGTACTAGGTCATAGGATACTAGGCCAAGGACCAGAGAAGAGCAAGCTCAGTACCAGCTCACAAGATACTAGGCCAAGGACGCGACAAGAACACTTGCACTAATAGCTCACAGGCTACTAGGCCTAGGACACGAAAAGAGCAGGTGCAGTACTAGCTCCTCACAAGGTAATGGTCATAGGTGCAGTACTAGCCCACAGGATACTAGGACTACGATGCGAGAAGAACACATGTATTACCAGCTCACAGGATAGTAGGCCTGGGCACAATAAAAAAAGGTACAATACCAGCTTACAGGTGCAAGGCCTAAGACACAAGAAAAGGCACAGTGCAAGCTCACAGGATACTAGGCCTAGGATATGCTACGACAGGCACAGTACTAACCCACAGTATACAAGGCTTGGGAATACCAGCTCAAAGGATACTAACTAGGCCTAGGGAATGAGAAGAACAGGCACAGTACTAGCTCACAGATGCTAGGCCTAAGACACAAGGAGAAGAAGCACAGTACAAGCACACAGCATTTTAATCCAAGGAAAGGAGAAGGACAGGCAGTACTAGATCACAACATACTAATCCTATGACACAAGAATAATATGATACTAGGGTTTGTACAAAAAAAGAACAGGTGCAGTACCAGCTCACAGTATATTAGGTCTTGGATACAAGAAGAACAGGCACTCTACTAGCTCACAGATACTAAGCCTAAGACACAAGAAGAACATGTGCAGTATCCTAGGGCTTGTACAGAAGAAACACTGGCGCAGTACTAGCTCAAAGGGTACTAGGCCTAGGACTTACAAGAAGAGCACTTGCAGTAATACCTCACGGAATAGTAGGCATAGGACATGAAAAGAACAGGTGCAGTACTTAGGACATGAGAAGAATGTATGGAGCTCACTAGCTCACAGGATATTAGGCCTAGAACCACTAAAAGCACTTTCAGTATAGCTTACAGAATACTAGGCCTTGAATCCAAGAAGATCAAGCGCAAAACTATCTCACTGTGTAGTGTTGCATGACTTGTACTTTTCCAGATAAAGCTGGGTGTTTGTTGCCAACATAAACTTCAGGATTGTGTGAGACTGATTCTGAGCATACCCTCAGGATATGAGGGCCTACGTTTTCCTTGCACACTGTGCACCATCTGTACCTATAACCTGACAAGGTAACTAATTGATTATGCAACCTTAGAACATGACAACCCTGACTCCTCAAGGAAATCGTGGGAGCAGATCTAGAACCTTTTTTTCGTTACTAATGCATACCCAAAGAGACACACAAGAAATGCAGTTTGCCATTTCAATATTTATTGAAGTATTGCGATTCTTGTGTAAAATACGTGTGCTGCAATAATCAATAGAAGGAAACGGAATAACGTGATCAGCATTAGGAGAATTGTAAAAAAAGATAAACAGTTTTGTTAGGGTTATGTTATGTTAGGCTGAGTTTTATATAGCGCTCAGCTACTCTCAGGAGTGTCCCGGCGCTTCAAACCCAAAGGGGAACAGAGGCAGGCGGCAAATGACAGGCACTACTGAACAAACAACCAGGACTTAAGATCTTTCCTGAAGGCTAACAGGTTGACATTCCTTCTCAAAGACCCTGGCAAGGCATTCCACAATTGTGGCGCCAGGCGTCTGAAAGAACGGCCACCAATGCGTGCTCGCCTAATGACAGGAACAGACGCCAAGGCCAGCGAAGCTGACCTAAGCGATCTGGATGGCTGGTAAAAAGCCAGCCGATTCCTGATGTATTTGGCGCTGATGTCATGAAGGGCTTTGAAAGCAAGCGTGAGTCATCAGCATACAAAATGATCTGGGCACCATACGACTCCGCCAGTGCCAGAAAGGGGGCCAAGTAGATGTTAAATAGGGTAGGGCTCAAAATTGAGCCCTGAGGGACCCCTACCTCCAATGGCGGCACCACTGCTGATAACGGAGGAGCCCAGACCGTTTGACAGCTGCCTGCTAGAAAGGACTCAAACCAGCTGATCACCGCCCCCCGCAGACCAATCTCACTGAGTCTTGAAAGGAGACCGCATTGGGGGACGGTGTCAAAGGCCGCCGATAAATCCAGCATCACCAACATCGCCTTGCCCCCCTGATCCAGGACTTCCTTAATTGCCTCTGTAACTTCCAACAGTGCCGTCTCCGCGCTCATATTAGCCCGGAAGCTGGACTGGGTGCAATGCAAGATGTTATTAGTCTCAAGGAAGTTGGAGAGGGAAGAATGAGCATGCTTCTCCACGACCTTGGCGAAAGCTGGGAGAAGAGAGATGGGCCTGTAATTGGCATGTACCAGTGGGTCCAGATTAGGCTTTTTCAGAGGCGGCAAAATAAGGGCCTGCTTCCAAGCCGGAGGGACCACTCCCGTGCTGAGTGATAGATTAAGCACGGGATTAATGAGGGGGTTGATCACTTGTGCAATTTTTGCGAAAAATTTGGCGGGACAAGGATCCAGAGGGGAGCCTGATTTCAGTTTGGTGAGAAGTCCAGTAAGGATGAACAAGAAAAAAAGGGAATTTTGAAAGGGTGGGACCCCTGATATTCAGAAGCGGAGAAGGGAGGGCACTAGTACAGGGAGCTACCACAGCACCGAAGGGCGGAAAGGAGTCCTGGATGGACTTACTTTTATTGGCGAAGAAATCGGCTAGTTGGGTGACCCAAGATTCAGAATGAGAGCATGTAGACGTGCTCATTATGGGAGAAGTGAATTCCTTGACGATTGAAAATATTTCTTTACTGGGGTTAGTGGCAGCTTCGATTCTTCTAGCAAAATAGGCTTTCTTCTCCAACGTAATGTCGCTATGGTATGATTTAATAGATTCCCTATAAGCCAACTTGGCTGAAAGATCATAATGGTAAAGCCAAGCCCTTTCAGCTTTCTTACACTGCCGCCGCTTCTCAGACAAGGCAGCAGTAAACCAAGGGGCAGAGGCCCGGCAGGCGAGCTTGCGAGAAGCCATCACAGGGGCTAGCTCTTCCAGTCCCTCCGCAAACCAGGCTTGCAGGAGATCCAGATCCGCCTCAAGTCTGCCTGACAGCTGGCAAGGATGGGATAAGAGTGCTTGTGCCAGCATGTCAGAAGAAACTCGATGATAGACTCAAGAGGTCTGAAAAAGGTGAACATGCATACTGGACGCAGGTTTGTCAGAATGAAGGATATGGAAATTCACAAGGTAATGGTCCGACCATAAGACAGGGACTGGGGTAAAAATGTCTATCGGGATAGTGGAAAAAACTTGATCGAGATTGTGGCCTTTGTTGTGCGTGGGGACAAAGAAATAGGGGATAAGATACAACGGAGATGTGTCAAAAATTTTAATAGTATCAACATCGTTCTGCATGTTCATGTGAATGTTAAAATCCCCCAAAAGCAGACAGTGATCAGTTTTTAGGCAAAGTGCCGAGACCACCGCCTGGTGCTCCTCCTAAAAGGAGCCAATAGGACCGGGGGGTTCTGTAAATCAATAGTCCTGCACAGGATTGATGAGGGGACACGGATAAGGAGAAACACATGGACTCCCACCCTTGAATGTCGTCGGTTTGACTGATGGAGCAAGTGAAATGCTTGTCCACCACCATCGCGATGCCCCCACCGCTTCCGCTGGCCCTATCCTTATGAAAATAACATAGTTAGGAGGGATTGCAGTGGCTATGTCAGGGCCCGAGCAGTCACCCAACCATGTCTCAGTAAGGAAGAGACAGATGGGTTTGGACTCGGACACAAGATTATACAGGTCTAAGGCAGGTTTACTCACAGATCTAGTGTTCAGGAGTACGGAAGAGCTCACCATAGGCGGGCTTTTGGGGGTGGAAACGGGGGCGGTACCCGGTAGCCAACCACATCCTGGACATCGCCTTCGGCCTTTTGGTTGACAGGGGAAAACAGTGCAACATTTCCCGCCTTACCCCTAAGAGTGGTAAGCTAGTCTGCCGTATATTTCACCATATTGCCAGCTAGTTAGGAGCGGCACTCCAGCCCTGACCGCCTCCGGAACGCTGACAGGCGCAGACGGGCTTACCTTAGGCGCTCCTTTGGCGCGAAGGAGGCGCGTCCGAAATGCACGTCCGCATCTAGTCAGCCGGCCAGCGTGCCTGGCTCCCCTCAAGATGGCCGCTACCAATGTGAGGAGCCTACAGGTCCCAGAATACCCTACGGCCCCAATTCGGCCGTGAGGGTAAGGGACAGATGTAACTCCAGGCCCCCTTCGTTGCTGCGGAGCCGTGTTCCACCACCCAGCCTTCACCTTGAGACCGGGCCCCTCTGCTGGTGCGGCCCGGCCTCCCTGCTGCTCCGCGCACTCTGTTCGTCAACATTCCCATCCCCCTCACCGCCCACTTTTTTCGCAAAGTCTGCTCGTTGCTCATCTCTCTGGTCTGGGCCGGTAGACAGCCTAGGATTGTGTGTAACATTATCACTCTTCCGATGTTGTACAGCGGTCTTGGCGCCCCAGATTTTTAACTCCATGCCCCTAGTGCTCAAGCCCGTTTTCTGCATTTCTGGCTCCATCCCACTCCCTTCCAGCCACACGTTGCGGTGGAAGCCGATCTTGCTGCCCCTTGGCCACTTACTACCACCCTGTTTGCCCCAGCGAAACTCCCACGTACTGAGATTGATACGTCAAGACCATACGCTGGGCCTGGGAGGGGGTCCGCAGATGTTCCGGTGCTGACATGCTTTCTGCGAACACTGTGCCAATCGCTCATCCTCCCGGCTTTTCCTCCTCTCCAGACTTCTGGGATGGTTAAACACTCCACTCACTTAGGGCTGCCTACAGTAGCGGATCTCTATCATGGGAACACTTTCTTCTCTCTCGCAGCCGATTCTGGCCCCATGGACACCCTACTTAATATCAGCTCAGGGCTGTCTGCAGGGAGCTTCAGCCATCTTTTCCCCAGCCCGTTCCATCGATGGCCACTCTTGACTTCCTTTGTTCATTCCCCTCCCCACGGAAGCTAGTGTCTAAAATATACACTGGCAGCCTCTTCCATTTCCACTGACCGTGTGCGGATTGCATGGGGTGAGGACTTTGGTATGGAAATATCTCAAACTGACTGGTTTTATTGTTGCAATCAGATTAAGCGCCTGTCCCTAAATTACTGTCTGCGCCTAATTCACTTTAAATATTTACATAGGCTATACCGGACTCCTGTTCAGCTGCACAAGATGGGACTTATTCCCAATGATAGATGCCTGCGCTGCTCCGCTCCTGCGGCGGACTTTTCCCACCTTGCCTGGCTGTGCCATCCAGGTTTCCTCTTACTGGAGTGAGGTCTGTGCCGCTATTTCTGAGATTACTTCATCGGCGGTCCTGCCCGATCCTCCGCTTTGCCTCTTAGGCTTTGTTAAATATTGCCCAGATGCCTCCGCTTGATTGCCATGCTACTTGTCCTTGCGTGGTGTAGGGTCTCCATGTGTTGGGGTCACAAGCCTGCACCCAAGGTCGCCCTTTGGCTTGAGGATGCATCGCACTGCCAGACTCTCCTGTCCGAATTCTGGGACCTCATGCTGGCCAGATCCCGTCCACTCGACATTTGGAGCCCACTCATGTCTTTCCTCCTGAATCATAATTCCCAGCGCCCGGCGTCCTCTTCCGCGCTCCCCACCGGCGCTCCGCCCGCGTCGGCCGCTGGTGAATGTCATTGGGTAGCTTGCCCCCCTTCCTTGCTCCCCTTGCATGACCCGTCCCTCTCCCCTGCTTACGGTGCCTCTTCTCATGACTCGTCCCACTGTCCTGGTGCTCTTACACCATTCCTTTTATGTATTCTTTTCCAGTGGTATGTACTCCAGGATAACCTCGCTAAACCATATTGTATTCATGTACAGGGTGCTTTGATATGGTGTAATCTTGTGATTTTGCTATGCAATTTTGTAAAATAAAGGTTTTTTGAAAAATCAAAAAAAAGTAATGCTGTTTCAGAGAATATTACCCTATACAGGGACACTTTAAAATGTGTGTCAAATGTTATTGTGTTTAAGAATAGAAAGTCAGGGGAGGAGCCAAGCTAGCATCCGAGATGGCCGCATAGACGCTCGGCTCCGTGAGCCCTCTCACCCCGTGCATACATCCTGGCAATTATCCTGAGCCATAACGGCATATTTAAGTAGGAGAAGGAGAACGTTCACTTACCGTTCGCTCCTGAGGCTTCTACGTGCTGCAGTCCCTGAGAAATGACCCCGACTGTTTTGCGGCCCTCACGGAGCTGGGACCAGGGTGTCGCGTGAGAAGAGCAGCCGGCTGCGACTGCGACAACAGCGGCCACTGGTGGAAGTGAGAAGCCGGTCGGAGAGCGCTGGCGATTTGATGGGCCGATGGAGACAGCGGCGACCCAGTCCACCTAGCGGAGTGCCTCGTGGAGATGCGTGGCAAAGCAGGGTCGGGGGAGTGCATGATATTTGGCCCCCTTTCCAGTTTTGTGTCCGGGCATAACTAATGACTCCCCCCGGAATTGGCGGGCGGCTCCCGGGAAGCGGCAGAGATTTTGTTTAGCCCTTTGGTGACTCCTCTCTGGGAAGCCTGCCTTAACTTTCTACGTCCTTGCTGCGAATCCTGTAGTGCCCTGGTATAGGGCCCGGTCCCTGTGGTGAGGAGAAGAAGGACGAGGCCGGATCAGTTAAGATGGCGGCTGGCACCCTCTTGCGCAGACCGCACCCGGATAGAAAAGCTGCAGTGCGGAAGAGTTCCGGGGACTGGCGGCACGAGAAGGAGCCCACGTCCAAAGATGTATTGACTGCTCTAATGACCCTGCATGCGACCCTGATCCGTAATGCCTGGGACATGGGAAGAAGAATGTCCGCCATTGTTGTCCCGCCGCTCCACACGGGCACAGTTCGATTTCAAGGAAGGGCCGACGTGCCTGCCTCTATGCCAGTGAAGAGTGCTCCAGCTACGCCTAGGTTCGTAGAGACGCTGGAAGACCCGGCTCATGTGATCGCTTTGGACAGATCTGTAGTACATGTGAGTGACTCGTTGGGGCACATATCTAATCGGCGGCTGGGGAAACAACGACGATCTATGTCTTTGGCTGCCCCGGCGACGTCTCAGCGCCTGCCGGTTGGTGTGACTCTCTCTCTTTGGATGGTGAGACTGTGTTCGGACTTGAGGATGTTTTCGGGGTCGATACTGACACAGATGGATCTCCGCCATACAGGTTCGACTGGGTTTTGGTTGCTGAAGTCCCATGGAGTAATAACACAGCTCGGTCCGCCTGGATCACTTGGACCCTCCACGCCGCTCTGTATGCCGATTGATACGTGGACGTATGTTGGCGCTGCTGATAGACAAGGCCAGGGGTGATACTGTCTAAGATCCAGTGGACTCATTGTTGGCTGATGGTGACTTGGGGGACACTTGGCGGGGATTATATTGATGGTGCGGACGGTGAATAATGTTTTCCATGGCTATTCTGATCTTGCTTTCAGGATGATTATTGGGCGCAGGGGTGGGGGGGGGGCCCGGTGGTAAGATCGAGGGCCCTTCTCCACTTTTTTCACTTTTCTTTTCTTCCTTTCTTCTTTCTCCTCTTTCTATATTTCGGGTCTCTTATTTAGGGCGACAGGCACGCTGCTGGGGGGGGGGGGGGTAGGCGGTGGCCTTCTGCAGGGGTGCAGGGTGGGGGTAGGGGGATGGGGTTTGTTATTTTGTCCGTTATTTGTTTCTATGGTCCTTTTGTCTTTCTTCTTTTTAGTGTCGTCGTTTTTCATGTTTCCTACAGTATGTTTCGTCTCGAGGGGTGGGGTGCAGCTCTGCTACTGAACGGGTCTTGTGCTTACATTTATCCTGTTCGTATACCTTACCCCCGATACTTCAATTCTATTTGTATTATTTGCGGAATTCCTGATTTTTGCTTGTTATTGTGGGACCATGTACGATCGTACAGCATTGCTTCTTAGTTTATTTCCTTATTGTAAAATGAACCTTCATAAATCCTGACCTTCGGCCAATACGCTTGAATACGAGCCATATCCTGGGCACTTGTTAGACCCCAGTTTTTGAGCTGCTATAATCTTCCACATTGATTTGCTGTAACTACGATTTGATTAGCGGCCGGCCGGGGTGGTTGTAGGCCCATGCTTGTAATTGCTTGAAGTATAATAAAGGTTAAAAAAAAAAAAAAAGAATAGAAAGTCACTTAAGAACGTGAGCATGTGAAATGGTTTAGGTTCTACTCCGGCCAAGTGTAAGCACATCACACCCACTCCTTGGACGCGAGTCGGCTAAGAAATTCCCCAAAACAATGCCAGAGAATGCATATAGTTATAAGAACTGAAAAGCATAACAAGCATTGTGTTCTTAGAGAATAAAAGCAACTAGAAAGCCTTAACACAATAAAATATAAAAACAGTACAATTTCAAAACAATGGTAAAAATATGGGCGAATTAAACAAATCCCGCAACTTTAAAACTAACAGATTGTAGACAAAACATTGCTGCTTCCAGCAATCGCAGGCGATGTTCCCCGAGGCACCCAATGTCTCATATCCATAGTGCAAATATGTCATAGTTCATCCCCCTCAGCATCTGCCAAAGGAGGGACAGCTGAGACGCAATCCGCAGAGGGAGAGCCAAGATCCAGATCACCAGGTGCCGAAGCATCCGAGGAAGGCTCATAGGCGTTTAGCAGCAACAGCAACTGAGAAGGACCTGGTCACGTGGGCCTTTAGGGAATACACCAGCAGTTCCATGTCAAGAGATTGAACCAGTTGCGTTCCTTGGCATATGTCCAGGGCACACTCGAAAGTGCACAGCAGACAGAGAAAATGGGCTGTGTACATTTTATTTTACATTTTTTAGTGGTATTTGGTTATGTGGTACAGGGGTATTTTTAGGTTTTAGGATTGGGTTTGGGTTTTGGGGTAAAGGGGTATTTTTAAGTTTTAGGGCTGGGTTTGGGTTTTGGGGTACAGGGGTATTTTTAGGGGTATTTTTAGGTTTTAGGGTTGGGTTTGGGTTTGGGGTACAGGGGTATTTTTAGGTTTTAGGGCTGGGTTTTGGGGTACAGGGGTATTTTTAGATTTTAGGGCTGGGTTTGGGTTTTGGGGTACAGGGGTATTTTTAGGTTTTAGGGTTGGGTTTGGGTTTTGGGGTACAGGGGTATTTTTAAGTTTTAGGGCTGGTTTTGGGGTACAGGGGTATTTTTAGGTTTTAGGGCTGGGTTTGGGTTTTGGGGTACAGGGGTATTTTTAGGTTTTAGGGTTGGGTTTGGGTTTTGGGGTACAGGGGTATTTTTAGGTTTTAGGGCTGGGTTTGGGTTTTGGGGTACAGGGGTATTTTTAGGTTTTAGGGTTGGGTTTGGGTTTTGGGGTACAGGGGTATTTTTAGGTTTTAGGGCTGGGTTTGGGTTTTGGGGTACAGGGGTATTTTTAGGTTTTAGGATTGGGTTTGGGTTTTGGGGTACAGGGGTATTTTTAGGTTTTAGGGCTGGGTTTGGGTTTTGGGGTACAGGGGTATTTTTAGGTTTTAGGGCTGGGTTTGGGTTTGGAGGTACAGGGGTATTTTAGGTTTAAGGGATGGGTTTGGGTTTTGGGGTACAGGGGTATTTTTAATATAAATTTTGAAATAATAAAATAAAAATTAATTTTATTAATAAAATTATTTAATAATTAAATTAAAAAAATTAAATTAAATAATACAAAAATAATTATTACATTATATATTGGTATTATATACTTACCTATACTTACGTTGTAATGGTATGCGTTGTAATAGTATCTGCGTTGTAGTGTATTGCGTTGTAAAGGTTTCCGTTGTAAAATGACCTGCGTTGTAAAAAATGTGTGGTAATGGTATGCGTGCTAAAAGTACACGTGGTAACATCATATATCCGGTAGAAACAGTACTTGCCTACAACCTGTCACGACCTATATGCAATGCACGGTTTCATCCCTCAGCAGCCCTGATCATTCAACATCAAATAACTCCCGTAAGATTGTAAACTGAAAGTCAGATGGACCACAGAAGCTGGAGAACTCTTCAAATAAAAGAACACGTTTGCCTCAGACGCATTACAAGGAACATGAAGCAAAACTTTCCTGCAAACTAATGAATGTCCTAATGTAATCTCACAGTCAGTCCCTCTAAAAAAACATCAGTCCCACCATTCCTACTGTGGTATTTAAAAAGTAAGATCCATGACTTCTGTACATACCTCTCTCCTAAAGCTTCATATCTGCCCACTTGATGGTGTTGTAAGCAGTATTGGAAGTGAAAGGTCCAAATTGGCAGAGAAATAAACCAGTGGAACATCCAATCCAATTCCCCTGATCAATCCACTCAACTCCTGACATACAGCTCTACTCAACTGCTAGCCCTTAGACCTTCCCCGTACCTCTCGCACAACCCACCCCACTTCATCCTCTCAGAGCAGACCTGGGGCCCTTTTACTTGTAAATTATGCACTCGTCCCCTCCCAAAAGAACTCTGGCCTAAACCATTGCAGGCGGCGCTTATAAACGCTCGCTCCCTCCCAAAACACAAACTTGACATCCTTGAACTCATTACTGCACACTCCATCGACTTACTTTTCATAACGGAAACATGGGGAGACGCGGCAGCAGACCCGGATTTCACAGCTGCTCTGCCACCCGGTTTCTGTGTAAACCGACTAGACAGACCGATAAAAAAAGGAGGTGGCCTGACCATCATTTATAGAGAACTCCTCCGCACAAAAACCACCCCCTTCTCAATATGAGCTGCGAGACACTCTCATTTATTATCACTCTCACTGGCAATCAGTCACTCACAGGGAATCTAGTATACCGTCCCCCAGGCCCTCGCACTAAATTCCTCGCCAGCATTATAAGCCTTCTAGAAAGTGTAGCAGGAACTCCTCATTTTACTATTCTCGGGGATTTTAATTTTCATCTAGAGGCCGACACTGACAACATACTGTATCACTCCTTGAAGACATGACAGCTGCAGGACTTAACCAACTAGTCTCGGCACCCACACATATTGCAGGGCACGCCCTTGATGGGATATTCACAAATAATTCAGACATTTCCTACTCCTCACAACTGCCTCTCACTTGGACAGACCATTCAGCGGTCTTTTTTGCTATTAGGCTTAATAATCCCACAGTCCCCCCGTCAAAATCCGCGTCCCCAGTCATTTCCAGGAACTGGAAAAACATTAATATCCCTCACCTATCCGCCACTCTGGCCTCATCACTAGATACCATTGACACAGATCCAGACATAGCTTCTAACAATTACCTTTTACACCTCAATAGCGCCCTAGATGGCCTCGCACCACCAAAACTCATTTCCCGAAATAGCACCTCGCCCTCAGCCACTTGGTTTTCCGAAAATTTGCGCTTACAGAGACAATTCTGTAGGAACCTAGAAAGACACTGGCGCAAACACTACAGCCTCACTGACAAACTTACATACAAAAGCGCCCTCATTAAAAACAAGCAGCAGTTAGTTATAGAAAAAAAGCAGTTACTACGTCACCCAGATCAAATCAGCAGAAAATTCCACCAAACAGCTCTTTCATGTAGTTAACCACCTGACTAATCCTCCGACTTCATCAGAAAACACCTCTCAAGAGCTGTGCAACTCGCTGGCGGACATCTTCACTGACAAAGCACCTCCATATTCTCTGCTTTTACTCCTCAAGCTGCGCCCACTGTCAAATCCCCTGTTCTCAACCATTCCCCCAATCCCCGTCCTTTTCTTTCTTCCACCCAGTCACACTTGAACAAACCTCACACCTTACCACTACTATCAAATCAGGCTCACCACTAGACCCCTGCCCCCCTTCCATCCTCAGCCTCATCCCTGAGGCCATCTCACCTGCAATAGCCACTATATGCAACAATATGTTCCAAGCAGGTACCTACCCGTCAGTGTGGAAAAAGGCGATCATCAGGCTTCTCTAAAAAAACCCTCCCTTGACCCCACTGATCCTGCTAGTTACAGAGTGACCCATTGCATGCCTACCCTTTCCATCCAAAATTTTCGAAAGCCTCATGAACCAACAATTATCAGACTTCATTGACACCAATAACTTATTGGACGACACACAATTTGGCTTTAGGAAAGCACACGGAACCGAAACAGCGCTCATCAAAGCAGCGGATGAGATCAGACACACGTTAGACAAAGGAGGAGCGGCAGTCCTGATACTGTTGGACTTGTCAGCGGCTTTCTAAACTGTCGATCACAACATCTTGTCGCAGCCATGGGGGTGGAACACAAAGCCAAGGACCTGATCGCATCTTTCTTACACAACCGGTCCCAAACTGTCAAACTGGGTTCCTTCTACTCATCTCCCCTTTCCCTTCCCTGCGGTGTCCCACAGGGCTCCTCGCTAAGTCCGACTCTTTTCAACATCTACGTATCGGACTTAGCGAGGGTGATAAGGGAACATGACATCAGCCTCACCACCTATGCTGATGACACTCAGTTAGTCCTCTCAATACACCGGGACGGAGACAGGGTGGCCGCCAACTTCCAGGAGGGAATGTTGGCCATCAGCTCCTGGATGGCGGCCAACTGTCTCAAACTGAATTCCAACAAGACTGAGATTATGCCTTTTGGCAAACTAGATCCCTGTTGGTCCCCTCAGTGGTGGCCAAGCGAACTAGGCCCCCCGCCCAAACCTGTCACAAAAGTAAGAAACCTCGGAGTCATCTTCGATGATCGGCTTCTCTTTAATTATCATATAACCAATGTTGTTTCCTCATCCTTTTTCACCTTGAGGAAAATTTAAAAAATCCTACCTTACATTCCCACCTCAGCTGCAAAGACCCTGATCACCTCCCTCGTACTTTCACGAACGGACTATTGCAACTCTCTCCTCCTCAATGCTCAGGCAAAGGTGCAGTTGGTGCAGAACGCTGCAGCCAGGATTCTACTCAACATTCCAAAACATCACTCCATTTCCCCCTTCATTCGTAAACTGCACTGGCTTCCTGTGAGAAGCCACACAAAGTTTAAGGCTCTATGCATAGCATATAAGGCCATTAACAATACTGGTCCTCAGTTCTTCAAACTAGCTTTCAGACCTTTAGAGGTACCAAGAACTCTCCGCTCATCCTCAGCCCACCTCCTGAACGTCCCGCGTACAAAAAAGGTCAACTGGGGTGACAGACGCTTCGTAGTGGCCACAGCCAGACTGTGGAACTCACTCCCCCTGGGCATTAAGACTTGCCCCACACTACTCAGCTTCAGGAAACAACTTAAGACATGGCTGTTGCATAATAGATGCCCTTGTTCGTGTAGTTTTTGATCTTAAAGCGGCGAGACACCTCCGGGTAGTTCCACGCTGCACAAATCGCAAAAATAAATAAATAAATAAATAAGGTATTTTTGCAATAGAGAATGGTAATTTCTCTATATATATGGTGTCCGCCCTGATTCCTTCGGAAGCGGACGCTCCCCACGTCCCCTGGTCCCACCTGGGTATCGTTACTCTGCTGAATTACTCTGCAACTGAAATTGCATTGTGGTGCTTGCGATGCTCGCATTGCCTCCCCAGCTATTGCGCTCGATTTTCAGCTTTTTGTTGTTGTATGCTGCTCGCTTTGCTTGGCTTTATTTTGCATATTTAATTCACATTGCCTCCATATTTATTTACTAGGGCTGTAGCGATTGCCTGCTAAAGTGCTAAAGTGTGTAGCCTGCCACCAGCGTTACCCTGTCTGTGCCCCGGCCTGTTCCGGTTTTGTTTTACCAGCCATTGTGTTGTTGTTGTGCATAGGAGCCCGTCCCCTCCACCACGAGCCCGCCTCCCAGCTGCTCCTCCCTCCCACTGAGCGCCTAGCCTCGCTCCGTCCCCGCGTTGCGCTGTGTCCGCTCTGATTCCTTCGGAAGCGGACGCTCCCCACGTCCCCTGGTCCCACCTGGGTATCGTTACTCTGCTGAATTACTCTGCAACTGAAATTGAATTGTGGTGCTCGCGATGCTCGCATTGCCTCCCCAGCTATTATTGCGCTCGATTTTCAGCTTTTTGTTGTTGTATGCTGCTCGCTTTGCTTGGCTTTATTTTGCCTATTTAATTCACATTGCCTCCATATTTATTTACTAGGGCTGTAGCGATTGCCCGCTTTGCCTGCTAAAGTGTGTAGCCTGCCGACAGCGTTACCCTGTCTGTGCCCCGGTCTGTTCCGGTTTCGTTTTACCAGCCATTTTGTTGTTGTTGTGCATAGGAGCCCGTCCCCTCCACCACGAGCCCGCCTCCCAGCTGCTCCTCCCTCGCCCCTCCCCCTCCACTATCCACTTATGACGGATGCTTTGCGCGCAGCGTTCACGTGCAGCGGTCGCGCCCCATGCGCGCCGAAGGTGCGCCAAAGGTAAGCCCGTCTACGCCCGTCCGCGCCTGGACCGCGCCCAGCGCTAGACCCCCTGGCCCCCGCAAACCGCACTCCTCCCGCATAACGTATGACGCCGCCACCCTCCTAGCCCTTAACCCCGGATGCACACCACAATGCTACAAAGCTGCCCCAGGACGTACCCACGGTCCCTTCGCCTGCCACTCCTGCAAGTTCGCCTGCATCAAGACCCACACCAAATCCACTAACTCCAAACACAGCTCCGACTCTAACCACCTGAAGTGCATCCTGCTGAACACCCGCTCGGTCCACAGACACGCCACTGAACTCTGGGACCTACTCGACACTGCTTCACCGGACATCGCCTTCCTTACAGAAACCTGGATGAACACCTCATCAGCGCCCGACATCGCCATAGCCATCCCGGACGCTTACAAGATCATCCGAAAAGACCGCACCAACCAAACAGGAGAAGGCATCGCCATCGTACATAAGAACACCATCAGAATCACGACCAGCCTCGACGATAACCTTGCAACCGCCGAACACCTCCACTTCCAGATCCACACCGACCCCAGGACCACACTTAGAGGCACCCTCATCTACAGACCACCAGGAACCCGTAAACAATTCAGCGAAGACATCACTGACTTCATCAGCCCACATGCCCTCACCTCCGAGAACTACATTCTACTGGGAGACCTCAACTTCCACCTGGAAAAGAAAAAAACGACAGCAACACCACCACCCTTCTGGACAACCTGGCCAATCTCGGACTCAAACAACTTGTTGACACCCCCACCCATGTAGCCGGACATACGCTCGACCCAATCTTCACCTCCAGCAAGCACATCTCCTTCGATCACACCACAGCTCTCAATTGGACGGACCACAGCTGTGTTCACTTAGGCTACAAAACTACCTCGACCCACAACCCCCGACAACCTATTCCACGAAGAAACTGGAACAAAATCACCACCGACCAACTCCTCACATCGCTCAAACAAAACCCTCCCGCCTTCTCATCGGACCCAAACCAAGCTGCCACCAAACTCAACCAATGGATCACTCACAGCGTTGACGAACTAGAACCCTTGAAAAACTACCAAACCAAACAGGGTAGCAAAAAGGCCCCCTGGTTCAACAATGACCTTAAGAAATCCAAGAAACTATGCCGTACTCTCGAGAAAACATGGAGAAAAAACCCAACCACTGACAACCTGACCACCTTCAAGACAGCCACCCGCAAACACCACCAATTGATCCGATCCACCAAGAAATCAGCATTCAAGGATCGACTCGACAACAACGCCCAAAACAGCAAGGAACTATTCAACATCGTCAAAGAATGTACCAACCCCACCGCAGCCTCAAACGACATTACTCCCTCCCAAGACCTCTGCGATTCGTTATCCTCTTTCTTCTACAACAAAATCGGCGACATACATAACAGCTTTGAGAAAATTTCCAAAGAACAGTCCACTCCACCCACCTCCGAACCTAAACCGCCCTCTAACAACCTTAACGCCTGGAACCCAATCACCACTGAAGACACCATCCGCCTAATGAACTCCATCCATTCAGGTTCGCCAACCGATTCCTGTCCCCACCACATCTTCAACAAAGCAGACTCCATCATTGCACCCCATCTCCGTGATGTCATCAACTGCTCCTTCAACTCCGCTACCTTCCCAGAAAGCTGGAAACACGCCGAACTCAGCGCCCTCCTGAAGAAACCCACAGCAGACCCCTCTGAACTTAAGAACTACCGCCCCATCTCCCTCCTCCCATTCCCTGCCAAAGTCATTGAGAAAGCCGTCAATAGCCAGCTCGCCGCCTTCCTTGAATCCAACAACTCCCTCGACTCCTCACAGTCCGGCTTTTGAGCCAAACACAGCACCGAAACCGCCCTCATTGCAGCGACAGACGACATCCGAACACTACTGGACAACGGAGAAACAGTTGCCCTCATCCTACTCGACCTCTCCGCCGCCTTCGACACAGTCTGTCATAGCACCCTCGTACAACGCCTCAGCAACATTGGCATACAAGGAAAAGCCTTGGACTGGATCATCTCGTTCCTCGCCGGGAGAACCCAGAGAGTCCGACTCCCCCATTCAAATCAGAGGCCACCGAAGTCATCTGCGGAGTACCACAAGGATCATCACTCAGTCCCACCCTCTTCAATGTTTACATGAGTCCCCTCGCATCCATCGCGTGACAACACAACCTTAACATCATCTCTTACGCTGACGACACCCAGTTGATCCTTTCCCTCACCAAAGACCCTAACACCGCCAAAACCAATCTTCATGAAGGCATGAAAGAAGTAGCCGAATGGATGAAAAACAGCCGCCTAAAACTTAACTCTGTCACCCACGCACTGGTCACTAGCCGACTGGACTATGGAAACACCCTCTACGCCGGAACCACAACCAAATTACAGAAAAAACTCCAACGCATCCAAAACGCATCAGCCAGACTCATATTGGACCTCCCGCGCCAAGCTCACATTACCGGTCACCTGAAAGACCTCCACTGGCTTCCCGTCAACAAGAGAATAACGGTCCGTCTCCTCACCCACGCGCACAAGGCCCTCTACAAACTAGGACCCGAATGCCTCAACACACGACTGTCCTTCTACACACCCACCCGCCAACTAAGATCCTCCAATCAAGCCCTCGCCGCAGTTCTGCGCATCCATAGATCCACCTTGGGAGGAAGATCCTTCTCCTCCTTGGCGGCCAAAACTTGGAATTCTCTCCCCACTCACCTCCGCCTTACTCAGAACCACATTTCCTTCAGAAAGGAACTTAAAACCTGGCTATTCGATAAATAATGCACCCCTTCCCCAAGCGCCTTGAGACCTTCTGGGTGAGTAGTGCGCTATACAAATTCCTGAACTTGAACTAACAGTTTACGCCATGTCCTTTTAAGCCATGATGCTCTGTTGTTTTTTAAGATTGTATGGTAAAAACAAATTGGTGGCATTAAGGTGCTTCTATAGAATGCAGCCAGCATGAAGGGTCTGTATAGTCCAATTCAGTAAAATGATATCCCTTAGCTCCGACTGCGCATGTTGTAAAAACGACAAGTCCCTCTGTATGCTGCCTATTGCAGACGACAGAATATAACCTGGAGAGTATATCCGGGTGGATAAGGTGGTCATATCATTGTCAACTACTGCCAGAGCCCTTTCTAAATTTGCCCTGTCAATTTCATGCAGTCTCTTAGCAGTTTCCTGCTGTGAAACCTTCCACACTTCATATTATACAGCATACAGAAAGCACCTTTGACATGGTTTTCAAGAACCTAACAAAACGTCCTGTAGTCCCACATCATTAGAAAGAAGGGACAAGTATTTTTTCTCTTGAAACAATGTGGAATGTTTAAGTCATTCAAGACACAATTTCCGAATGCAGTAGGTTGGTACCACCCTGTTGTACCTGCATCTAACATGGGCCGGGCCTATTGATTCTAAACCCTCTGGTTTTGCCTGACATCCGTTAGTGTCTAACAGCCTCACTAACCATCCCTCCTGATTGGTATGTGAAGAATTGTATGAGCCATTGCGAAGCATGTGGTTTAATATTTCCTCAGTGTAATTTGTGAATTGTTGCCAGTTCGCAAAACGTGCAAATGTAGAAATGCTTGGTGCGTTTAAATCTTTGATCTTGGCCACGCCAATACAGGATGTCTGTTGCAGTTTTGTTCAGGAAAACCATTTGATATGGTATAAGTCATGCTCTAAACAAAGCCTTGTTCCCCGGAACCTGCTAATGTTTAGTTTCCCATAAAGATTTAAATTCAACATTGTCTTCCCAAAAATCAAACCCTTGCATAGGTAGCTGGGATAAATCAGCTTGTTCTCAATGTGTATAGTTTTCTTAGCCCATTAGGGCGTGAGTTTAAAATAGTAAGATTGTGAGTCAGCTGAAATGTGACCAGAAAAATATGCAAATTTCAATGCAAATGCTTTTGAGATACACCATGGTGGTGTAGGGCAGTGTTCCCATTGTGTGTAGTTAAATACTGCATGTGGAGTACTTACTTTATGCAGGAAATGGCGAAAACCGTACATTTAGTCATAATTGGAATTACCATCATATATTTTTCAGAATTTAAAACAATGGAATGCTGTAGATCATCTGGCATTTCAAGTACTGTCAATATCCCAATCATTAGCGATTTTACTCAGAGTGATAACATCCTGTAAGGAAATTTTAAATACATAAGGAATTTGAAGAGTTTCAGTCGGTCTAAATATACCATATGATGCTTATCCCAAACAATTCTGTCAGGAACCGAAACAGCAGAAATTTTCACCAGGGAATGGTCTCTTCACACCTTGTATGATGAAGAATGTGTTGTTAGAACCAAGTTCATCAATTAAGCAGAAGAGCGTTATGGGAGATAATGTCTGTTTGAACATTAGAACGATACTGTCATAAAACCATTCCACAGGAAGAAGAAAAGTAATGCAATTGTAATCCAAATGTATATCCACTGAGGAACAAAGTATATCTTTTTCAGCCAAACGTAACAAAATGCATACAGCATACCTTTGGGCGGCAGTGATGGGTCCGACTCTGAAGAGAACTCATAAAGGTTGATGAAGTAGCCGGAGGTTGTTCGATCTATTTTAGGCAGCTCTGGCTATGTAGAACTGGGACTTGAATTTAAGATTGGTATGTTGCGGTAGATACCTTCTTCGTTTGCAGAAGTGAAATCTGTGTTTCCGTACATGTTGACTGTATGGTAGTTGTTGATGTAAGAGGTAGAAGTGATACTTCAGTGTTAGCTATTCCTCTGCCTGGGAGAAGACGTTTCATCATGATCAAAGCTTCCAACTGGACGTATGTAGGGAAGTTAGAAGAGACAGTTAACTACCCAGGAGCCCTCTCGGCCTGCTTTGTAGAACTGGCCAAATAATGTAATTTAATGAGGTCTATTGACACAGATCTTTTGTTTTTGGAGCCAGCAAGGGGCGGTAACAGTACAGTACTGGTACCTTCAATTGACAGGACAGATACAGGTAGAGGCACTCTGTAGGATGGCCTTCTTGTCCACAATCTTCTCCCGGACTAGATCACTGATCTGTGGAATTCAACCAGGAGTTGCTGGTGCTTCCTTAACTTCACTCGTGGTGGTACATTTCTGCTTGATGTTGCTCCATGCAAGTCGGAAATCATTCAGGTCCTTTAAAACCTCCAAAGGTTCATTGATTTCACAGGGTGTTTCTGCTGCCACTGTACTGGAAGTGTTGAGGTCTGGAACCCATATCTACACACCCCAAACAGGATCTCAGAGGCAGTCTGTCCACTTGGAGGTTTTCCAGGCAGATTATTGAGGGCTCTCTGGACCCCATATAGGTGGTGAACCCAACTGCAACTTGAACCTAATACCCTAGTTTTTAAAAACTGCTTTAAGTCTTGGTTCTTCCTTTCCATTACTGTGTTTCCATCAGGATGGTAGGGGGAGGAGTACTGCAGAGTCGCATTAAATTTTGCCAGGGTTTCTCGTTAAGCCTTAGAGGTGAACGCTGGACCCCAGTCTGAATAGAATGTAGCCGCAGCGTATGTATTGACGAAGGCTTGCAGATCCTCTATAACAGTTCGGGCATCAGCCAAATGCTGTATCTAAACCCATAGGAATCCAGAATGGAATCCACTGCTACCAAGATGTAATTGTAAACCCCACCTGATTGTAAAGGGCCTCAATGGTCCAGATAAACACAAGCAAGAGGCTTGTCCGAGATAAATTGATGCAACTGTGGTCTGTGAGCTACAGTGGAAACCTTTGTTGGCAAATGTCACAATTAAGGACAAAATCTTTGGTCTGTTTGTATAAGCCTGGCCACCAGTAGCGTTGCTGCAATAATTAAATTGTAGCTGCCACCCCTGCATGAGCAAATGGTAGACTGAGGTCAAGATACGTGGGTTATGGCCTCCCACCCTTCCTCTTACGTAAGACAGGTACAGACTTTTCATGCTTGTTCCTCTTTTATTTTAGGGTATGTTTGCGTCACATACTCATTTCACAAAATATAGGGTATTTTCTGGGTGTAAGCGGAGAGGAAGTTAACAATAGCTTGAAACTATCCTTCTTCTGAGTCCCAGTTTTCTCAGGTCTTCTTCTCCCGTTGTGGCTCCTCCATAAGACGGGCAAACCCAAAAGGAAAAAAAAAGCAAAGAGTGCTCAGGCTACTGCCGCATTATTTTAGACAAAGGGGGAAGGGATTAGTGTTCCAACAGCCGTGCCTTATTGTGTCAGTGACTAGTGTAGGGGATACATGTGCTCAGCCTCTTGTGGCCCTCAACCGTGCCAACAAACCCTTCATGAAAAAAGAACATGCAGCAGGTACTTGCCTGACCCCACGACCATCTTGTGCCGTGGTGAGGGAGGACCCAGCCTCCTCGTCTCCTAGGGAAGCCCCGGTCTCTGGAGCTGTGCTCCTTGGGCTGTTCTGCCTTTGTCATCTTCTACCACCTCGGTGTCGACAGCGGCGTCCCACATTTCCTCTCGAACTCCGGTCTGGGCGCGTCCTCCTCCTCGACGTTGATGCCTTTTCTTCTCTGTTCCTGACTCCCGGTCCTCGCATCTTCTTCTGGTCTGCGTCCTTGTCGGCAATCCTCCAGCTCTGATTCAGCTATCCACCATTCCGATTACCACGTTCCTTTTCCGTCCTCCTCTTTACTGGCCTCGTTCTCATGACGCACCGCGTCTTCTAGACCTGAACCCATACTTCCGGGATTGTTGAGGACGGCGGCCATGTTGGTAATGTCATCGTCCTGTACATTGCTACTGGACTCATTACATTGCCTTCCCCCCCAAGAATGGACGAGTGGGCCAGACTGAGCGAGCCTCCCCCCTAGCCTCAGGGGTTCTGATGGTCCTGTGTGTGTTGTGCTCCGGGATCCCTGATTCCCTGCGTTCCTTACATGCTACTGCTTTGGCCATTTCTATAAAGCAATGCTGTGCCCGGCCGGACCACTGTCATGCTAGGCGTACCATTTTAAGAGATTTTCTATGTAATCCCGGACTGCTCCTCTGAGGAGTGCTCAATGGTCCGGTGTTGCTTTTGGTAGTATCCCCGAGGAGTGGGCAGATGTTGTGGGTCCGCACTCTAGGGGGAGAGTTTAGGGGAGGGGTAGACTATAGTTCAGTTCTCAGTGAACTTGATGGACATTCTCAATTTGGACAATAGGTCCCTGTTAGCACTGGGGTTCTCTAGTTGCCTGAGGTAGGTACCTTAGTCCAAATAGGGACCCTTGCTTCTAGTCAGGGAAAGAAGGGACACCCTCTTAGATAACCCCCGCTCATTCTCCGGTAGCTTGGCACGAGCAGCCAGGCTTATCTCCAAGACAATGTGTAAAGTATTTGCAACCACACTCTCAGTAACACAGTGATAACACCACAAATGGACACCACACTGATTTAGGTAAATAGCGGTATCTTTATCAAGAAGAAATACGATGAGACCAAATGATAAAAATATCCAGCATATTCGTAATATGTCACTGGACCGGTTATTAGGCCAACAATCACTTGTAGGTTCTTGCGGTATTAATGAGCAGTTCACGATGGTCTGATGCCGTCCTAATGCAATGCTATGCAGTTCATACTGCAGTTCGTAACGTAGAAATAAGACAGTCCTTAATGCAAGTACTAATGCGGATCGTAAAACATGTAATAATGCAGTTCGTAGTGCAAGTACTAATGTAGATCGTAAAAGCAAGTAATAATGCAATTTGGCACCGGTCGTGGTGCTATTGAAGATCTCTGTGACACTCTTAACTTACTTGTAACCAGCGACTGCCAAAATATGCCCCCAATAGTGTTACAAAGGAAACAAAGTGCAGCTCCACAATCCGACCCCGGTACTGCCACTCCTCGGAGAGTACGGGCCGTGATACTGACTTGAGTGGAGTCTCATGCTGCAAAGATGGGATAGGCCGAGAGTGGTCTCTCGAAGCACGCACTCCGCCCCAGGTGGTGACACACGCATGCTCGCTGAGTGTTACCTGGGAAGTGCAGTCTCTCTCTCCTCTCCTCGCGGCTAGGGCGTCACGCTGTGCGGCTTCGCGTTGGCAGCGCCTGCTCCTCGCAGTGAGAGTCGGGCTACCAGGCGCCAGCCTCGCAGCTGACCGGCTCCCAGCACGACTCCGTTGATCTTGGGCAAAGGACCTCGGACCCTCGATGGTGAAGGTTCACAGGTCTCCTTGGCAAAGGTAGGCTCGGGCAACGGCGGTGAATTCTCATGGCTCACCCTGGGGACGACGGTCCGGGCCAATAGCGATAACGATCACAGCACTTCTGGTCATGCTATAGATCGAAGTAGAACGCAAGACTGCTCCGGGCCACACGGTCACGGGGCATTTCTCACGAAGGTCTCAGGCTGCGAAAAGCACACGCACACATCTTCGCTGAGCCACACTTGGAACCTTTTATGTTCCTGACTTTCTACAACAGGAAACCAGCTCCTCTCGGGCCCTTGGAGACAAGGTACTTCAGGACACAGCACACATCAAAGTCCTTTCAAGCAGGGGGACACAACACACAGCAAAGTGGAGCGTGTGGCTCACTGGTTAGAGGCGGCAGACCCGGAAGCAGAGGACGGCCCGGGACCAAGGTTCAATCCCCGACGCGGCAGGGTCGTGAACCAGTGTCAGCGGACTCGCCTCGGTGCCTACTCTAATCAGGGGTCACACTCGGCAACTCTGGGCATTAGCATGCCTCATCTCCACAACGGCCCCCCACAAACGCCAGGGATGCCTGGTTTCACTTTGGAGATACCCAGGAGGGAACATCTCACAGGGAAAGCCAGGACGGGTTCCCCAGCGGTCTATAGCGCCAGGACACCTCCGGGTAGCAGTGCGCTTCACAAGACGCACACATTTACATTTACATTTACAAAGTCCCTTGTCCTCTCCTTAGTCGAATCAGCAAACTGCAGGCCAGCCCCAGAACACACAGCAAGGGCAGTCTTTCTCTTCAGTCTCTTCAGCTGTTATTCCTGGGCAGAGGTTTCCCTTGATCACAAAGTAGTTTCAATCCTTTTTCAGGCTTGAGTTCACTCTTCAGTTCAGGGGTTTCAGCTCTCACATTTATACCCCTAAATGCCTTTGAAGTCTTTGTAATCAGGGGGGCTCTAAGCCCGGTCAAAACCAGACCTGGGTGTCTTCCTGCCAGTGCACGCCTTCTTTCTTTGATAGTCAGGGTCTGGGCCTCAGACACTTTATTTATTTATTTTAAAAGTTTTATATAGCGCTGGCTCGACCCAGAGGTATCAGAGCGCTTTACATGATCAGGATAGAATAAGGCAAACATAGTATCAAAAGCATACAAACAAAGTAAAAAAACACTAAATTACAAAAATCAAGGAGGGATAAAACAGGAGTTGAAGCAATATAATACTGGTAATATAGTTAGAGTGGATTAAAGGAAGAGGGCCATATTTTACAGAAACAAATATGGTATAGTGAAATGAGATCAGGGGTCAGGCACAGGTTAGGATCCCCAGTAGTAGTTAAGGAGGTGGGTTTTTAGGTCTTTTTAGGTTTCGCCTCGCGATCCGTTGCGCATCAGCGTTCGCGCAGGGCGAAAACTTTTGTTTACCAGTATGGCTGTTCGTCCCGCCTCTGTTTCCCATTGGCTAGCTCCATAAATGGAGGCTAGCCATTGGAAAACAGAGGCGTCAGTCATTTTGCGAGGTGACTCGTGGGCGTTTCTGAGAATTTTTCTCATCCGGCCCCGTGAGTGCGGCGGTGGGCGGGGTTTATTTTTTTGTTTGTCCATGTTTATTTTAGTCATTCCGCGGCCGTCCGCCGGAGGAAGTCCAGGTCTAGGTGAGTGCTTTCCGTGTGCCCGTTCATTCCCGCACCCCCCTCCCACGGTCCGTGCTTTTCCCGCACCCCCCTCCCGCTGTCCGTGCCTTTCCCGCCCCCCCTCCCGCTGTCCGTTCCCGCCGCCCCTCCCGCTGTTCCTTCCCGCCCCCCCTCCCGCTGTCCGTGTGCTCGTAGGTGCTTGTTGAACGTGCAGTTGTGTGATCTCCGCATATTTTCAGCAGTTCAGTTCCGCACAAAATAGCCACATGTCAGGCTGCAGCATATTGTGGGTGTGTCAGTCCTGAGAGCTCACGCCTCTTGACCTGGTATGTTAAATTTGTGCAGACTCCCTTTTACTGTGTGATTAATCGAGGTCGTTGGTATGCAGTGATGATGCGATTCACGTATGGGCCATCTGGCTTCCCGTACACGCCAGGCAGTTGTTAATATCGCCATAGAAATCACGCATCACCGCGCCAGGTGAACATTGTAGTATCAGAGGTACTACATACAGAAGACCCACCTTGCGCAGTCGAGTATTGAAACGATATTTCCTTAAATGTCTCCATCGTCCTAGTAAGCATACTGCTGCAACATATTCCTGAGTGCGTAATGTGAACAGGGGGGTGAGCTGACTGGAAAAAGTGTATGATCCGAGCATTAATAATGTCTGAGAAATGTAATGTCGATTTCAACGTTTTTAGAGCAGGTGTGTCCAACAACTTTCTAGATAACAATTGGGTATGCAAATGATGTTCATTGGCATTCATGGTTTGTACATTTATGTCGTGGTTAGCTTAAAAGGGTGGCATCTTTGCAGCTCTCCTGGACCTTTGTTGTACACCCCAGATTTAGAGGCTTGCCAGAAAAGACGAGTTATGTTACACATTGGAATAATAACCGCCAGCTGTCGAAGTAGCTCCTGAGATGTATTCTATTGTAATTGCATTGATAAAGCGCTTACTACTCCTGACAAGGTGTTGAAGCGCTATTTTCGGTGAGTAGCAGGCTACTCCAGAACCCATAAAGGATTATTGGTGAATTAGTATAGTGTAATATGAAAGTAATTTGAGTGGTGGATATGTTAGTCAGTTATTTGGATTGAGAAGGAGGGTGGAGCGAAAAGGTTTGCAATGATATAGTCCATTGCTACCCCGGATGAGATGTTGTCAATATTTCCATACAGCGGAAGCGTTCAATTGGCCCTTACCGGTAACTCATAATTGGTGGGGCGAGCCTTTCATCCTTCCAAGGCCGATGCAGTGTGTGTTTGGTAAGCCTGGCCTCCTTCCGAGGTCGATAAAATGTGCAACTGAGTTGCTAATACACTAGTAATTTGCAGTGTTTTACTGCCATTATTACCACGCCGGTTATTTGATGGGCTGCTGTGAAGTCTTACTCCCCTGAAGACCCTGTTATGGTGGCGGCGGTGCAGCACCATTGCAGCGCGTGCAGTCCCTTCTGGAACAGACCTGGCAGTCCTGAAGACGCTGCGGCTTGTAGGACTGCTTTTGGCGTGTTGCATTGAGGGAAATGCCTCGGGCCTCCTGTTCAGGTTTACTAGAAGTCAGACACGCCCTCAGCTTGAGCAAAGCAGAGGTCGCCCAGAGACAAGGAATGGGAGGTTTTTCGCCTTTAACTCGCCCTCGGAATACCAAAAACATGGTCGCGAGGGAGTTTTTAAATAAACCACTGTTGGCCACTGCTTGTAACCTGTTCTACTGATACAGCTGGCGCTAGAGCGGCTAGACAGAGCCTCCTCACCTTTAGGCGCACAGCACTCATCCGAAATCGTGTAGTTTGCCAAGTGCAGCCATATCAGGGGCCACTGTTGTCACAAACCAACATACACAATAGTTACAACCGGAAGAAAGTAGCACAACCTTAACAAAAGACACACTGTCATACGAACCCAGAGCATCATAAGGTGCCGACCCGGGTTGGTAGTCTCCATAGAAAAGAACTCTGGAGCCGAGCAGAGGGAACCGATTCCTCCAGCCAGTGGCCTCTTAAGGATTTTGGGGCCCTTGGAAAAAGTAGGTTTTTTTTCTTCTTTTTCTTCTAATTCAAGCCCTATGATGTCAAATAAAATTGAATAATGCATTGAAGGGTGGGGGAAATAAACAGATGGAAAGTTCACTTTCCCAGGGGGGCTCCTTGGAAGATGAGGGGCTCTGGGTCATTGCCATTTTGCCCAGGCCTTAAAGTCTTACCACCTAGCCAAAACAAGAAACCCCTTCGAAGGTGAAGTTCAATTTACTTTACCACGAATTCACACCAACTGTTTCGAAACTGAATTGTAAAGAAATATTTCTTCTAACTACACACAAACTGCAAGAAACAACATAAACAAGTAAACAGTGATTCCTAAAATAACAACAAACAGTGGTCATATGTTTCAAAACAAACTGGCGCGTCAAGACTGTTGGTGTCACGTTTGGATGTAAGAAGTTAAACTGTACATAGATTGGGTATTTTTAAAGGTATTGATGATACAGTAGTGCTGCGAAAGATGTAACCTCGCTGCATAAATAATGTACATTTCGTTTGTGCCTGTTTACAGCGTTGGTCTGCCAGCGAGGGAAGTAAGCCATTTAGAGATTCAACTGTGCCATTCTTATACAAATAAGAGAATAGCTGGCAGAAAATGTCAGTCTTGTGATGCATCACTCTAAAATGCCATGAGGATGAATGTCTACATCAGACGAATCAGGTTCCTCATTGCACATGTCTTTTGTTCACAGAAGCTCTCCTGCATTTTTATATTTTTCCTTCACATCACTTGCGCTGTGCTTGTGAAATCTATTGTTTTTAATATAAACTTAAAAGGGGCTTTGATTCCGCCCCCTCTCATTCCTGGCTTTTTATTGGTTCCTGTGCTTGCCACTTTCCCTTGATTTATATTGGCTGTAGCATATTTTCCTGCATTTACCAATGCTTGTTAATTTTTTGGCTTTGGTTCAGGAGCTAATTTAATGTAACAACCCATCTGCAAATCTGGTGCACCCAGAGCCACTCCTGGAATCCCCTGGAACAGGAAAGACCATAAACTTGTCTCCTTATCCCATAGTGTCAAGGAAAACCCCCTTGACTCGTTGTTTCTGGCTATTGGCACATATTCAGTGCTAGTGCTAGTGTGCAGAGGAAGTAAAGCATGGTGAGCACTGTTTAGAGAGACACCTTGTGTGTGCTGTTTTAAAAGTAAATGTTTCTGATTATATGTGTTGTGATCACATTAATTACCACGAACACCGGAACGTGCGCTGGTAGAAAAGAGATTGTGATCATCTTTTGTACACCTGCTATTAACTGATCGTGAACATTTTTTTGTAAAATAAACAAGTTTAAGATGGAGGATAAACGTTTCACTCTAAAAAGACACGAAAATCCCATCCCATTAGTCTTTCTCAGCGACTGTCTGTGAGCAGGATATACACCAGTACCAGTTAAAACCCTTTGCGTGGTGTCCCATGGCCACCAGTGCTGCGATGCATGCTCGGAGCCGGGCATGGCAATTCCTTCCACCTTCATCAGGACCCAAAACAATTTCAAAATGATACAGAGAAAACAGATCTTCAATCTCTCAATAATGTTGCAAGTGGGGTCTATCAAAACACAAAATAATACAAACAGATATTCAGTGTCATGACATGCATATATTGACATACTGAATTCACCACATCTATATACTGGATAGAAGGCACTAATGGAGGAAATGAAAATGGTCAAATAATCCAGCATTTCAATACCATTGTGCTTCAAACTACCTCAAATTAAAGGAATACATTTCCCCTGCTCTACTTTACACTGTTGCACATTAAATCTGCGTTTACAAAACTACAACTCCCCACAAAAAGCAGATACCTAATAATAATTAACAGAATAAATCACAAACTGTCATGCAGGTACTAACTTTCAGTCTTCCTTGCTTATGGTCATTCTTATTGCCAACTGTTATAAGACATTGTGTCTGTCCCACCTCAAATTCTAGTGTGGTAACTTCCCAGAGAAAATAAAGACCAATAGAAAATGGAGGTTTCCGTCATCACATCCTGGGTCTCCTCAGGGGAACAGGTTGTTCACCAAACTGCACCAATAGGCGAACAATCAAATGGAGCAGGGGCATTCATCATAGCTCTAAGGCTGCTGTGCAACTGCCATGGTCTGTATATACAAGTGGAAGGTTCAGTCCAGCTCATTGAAGACCTTCACATGTTGCCCCCTACCACTGTGCAACATGAAGTCCTTGTGGGTCAGTTTTTAGGTTTCGCCTCGCGATCCGCTGCGCAGCAGCGTTCGCACAGGGCGAAAACTTTTGTTTACCAGTATGGACAAAAGTCCCGCCTCTCTGTTCCATTGGCTAGCTCCATAAATGGAGGCTAGCCATTGGAAGAGAGAGGGGTCCGTCATTCTGTGAGGTGACTCATGGGCGTTCCTGAGATTTTTTCTCATCCAGCCCCTTTTATCACGTCAGTGCGGTGGTGGGCGGGGTTTATTTTTTTGGTCGTCTATGTTGGTTTTGGTCATTTCCGCGGCCGACCGCCGCCGGAGGAAGTCCAGGTCCAGGTGAGTGCTTTTGATTGTGGCCGTTTCCGCACCCCCCTCCCGCTGTCCGTGCCTTTCCCACCCCCCCCTCCTGCTGTCCGTGCCTTTCCCGCCCCCACTCCCGCTGTCCGTCCATGCAGGGATGTGGCGCTTGAGACATAATAAAAAATAACACTGCCTTGCACACGGCGCGTTTTCTGCACTTCCCCTGACTGTCTGTGCTCTTGCAGTTTTGATAAACTCTGAAATCGTGGGCAACTTCAAACCTTCTTCACAAAGGGAGGTCTGCTGGTTCTGTGTTTACGTTACCTGTGCAGTCCAAGTGCAGCAAACATGCTTCCATTTGAAGGACCTGTCTAGAGACTAATGTTATGGTACTTGCTAAGTATCGCAACGCCGTTCCATTAAAGGGTGTGTCAGAGATTTTCAGATTTTTGACTAAGTTGTGCAAAGTCGGAACCGCCGCTGTATTTCGCCTAAAGGGTCTGTTTGCTGATGTTCACGTGTTAGGGTGTTCTCTGCATGGCACAATACACGATCACCCTTCCATTTAAATTGTCCTTCTCATTATGCTAATTTATTCTCTAAACTGTGAAATATACGATCAACACCCTGCCTTATGCTTGCATGACTTGTTTCATTTTTTCAGAGGTTAGCTAAATTGTGCAAGGCGTTAAGCACGCCCATGCTTCCATTTTAAAGATGTCAGGAGACCTCCATGTGTTTTCAACAAGCACTGCCATCTGTGATGTACCTTCATTGTTCCTTTTAAAGAGTATGTCTTGAAATGTGTTTGTGTGCTTCAGCTAAACGCTGCAATAGAAACATCACTTCGCCCCCCCTGTCCTGTCCAGTGATGTATGTTATTAAATGAAAGTGTGCCCTTCATGAACCATAGTCCTGCTTCCTTTTGTAGGGCCTGTTTAGGAGCCATTCTGCCCATGCATCGAGCATAGACAATCACCCCTTAAAGGGCCTTTATCATGATGTCTAGCTAAATTATGCAACGCAGCAGCCAAGACTCGCCTTCTCTTTAAATGAACTCTCCAGTGTTGTTGAAGTTTTTATTTAAACCCTAGACTGCGGAAACCACACTACCTGAAAGTCTATCAAGTGATGTTTGTCTTTGTGGCAAAATTCAGCCAACCCCTTGCTTCCCAATCAAAGAGCCTTGACTGATGTATATGTTTATCTAACTGAGATTCAGGGAACGGCTCCAGCATTCCCTGTTTGGCGATGCTCATGTATTTCAAACGTACGGAGAAGTGTTTTACAATAGGACATAGAAAGAGCCACGAATAAGGCAAACGGTGCACAATAGTTACTTTATTGTTCATTTTTTGGATTAAACTGAAATAGCGTGGATACAGAGGTGCAAATGTAGTACATGAAGGATAAATGTAAATGTATTTGTCATTTGTGATCGAGCAGGATTGGTGTCGGGTACCGGTATGACGTTGCCAACATGTTAGCTGTACTTTTAAAATAACAAGCGATAAAGTTTCTAAAAACAGGATATCGGTGCTGCTTCAAACGTCTTGTTCTATGGCTCTGGGTGTGTGTCTCTGAGTGTGTGTGTGTGGCTCTGGGTGTGTGGGTTTGTGTGTGGCTCTGGGTGTGGGTGTGTGTGTGTAGCTCTGGGTGTGTGGGTGTGTGTGTGGCTCTGGGTGTGGGTGTGTGTGGCTCTTAGTGTGTGGGTGTGTGTGTGTAGCTCTGGGTGTGTGGGTGTGTGTGTGGCTCTGGGTGTGGGTGTGTGTGGCTCTTAGTGTGTGGGTGTGTGTGTGTAGCTCTGGGTGTGTGGGTGTGTGTGTGGCTCTGGGTGTGGGTGTGTGTGGCTCTTAGTGTGTGGGTGTGTGTGTGGCTCTGAGTGTGTGTGGGTGTGTGTGTGGCTGTGTGTGTGTGTGTGTGTGTGTGGCTCTGGGTGTATGTGTGTGGCTCTGGGTGTGTGTGTGTGTGTAGCTCTGGGTGTATGGGTGTGTGTCTGTCTGTGGCTCTGGGTGTGTGTGTGTGGCTCTGGGTGTGTGTGTGTGTGGCTCTGGGTGTGTGTGTGTGGTAGTAATTGCTGTCAGCTGAGCTCGTCCGTAGGGTACAATAGGTCTCACATTTGCGAGAGATTAAGCTAATGGCAATGTAAATGACAATGCCATTCATTTATCTGTTTTCAAAACCAACACATAAATACACAATTTGTCATTTACAATGCTAATAGCTCTAACTTTTCTAAAGGCAAAACCATTGCATTGTAAATGCTTCTTTGAAGCTGGCGTACGAGGGGTTACAGCGCAGGTTTTTCGGGAGGGTATTCCAGATAGTAGGGGCATTTCCAGGGAAGGAGTGAGATTGTGTGGTTTTCTTTTTGTCCAGAGGAGGGATTAGGAGGAGAGCGTTGGAGCTTCTCAGAGGACGAGTGGTACCAGCGATAAGGAGTTTCTTGGATAGGTACTGCGGAGAGTTTTAGTGGAGAGCTTTATGAGTAATGTAGGCCGTTTTGTAAGTTGATCGCCATTTAAGCGATTTGAGAGCTGGGGAGATATGATTGAATCGTTTGCAGTCTGTGATGAGCCTGGCTGCAAGGTTGAGCGCAGCTTTAATAGGAGCAAGGTGGACCTTGGCGATTCCATTGAGTATGGCGTTGCCATAGTCAATACGTAAAAGAACCAGTGATTGAACTGCAAGTTTAAAATCATCGATGGGTAAGAATGGTTTGATTTTTTTGAGGTGACGGAGAGTGAAGAGGGCTCCTTTGGCAGAGTTTTTGAAGTGAGCATTAAGGGTGAGGGCGTTGTCCATAGTAATGCCAAGCGATTTGACAGAGTTGGACAGTGTGAGTGAGCAGTTGAGTGCGTTAAGGTCTGAGAACCTTGATTGGATAGGGAGACAGTTCTTTTTAGGGGTGAAGTGGATGATTTCAGTTTTATTAGGGTTTAGTTTGAGATGATTTGACTGGAACCAGGATTGAATCTTGTGAAGGGAGTTGTTAAGGTGTAAGACGTCAGCGTGAGTTTTAATCTTGTAATAGATTTGGGTGTCATCAGCATATAGGTGGTAGTTGATGCCAGCTTGTTTTAGAATGAGAGTGAGAGGTTCCATAAAGAGGTTAAAGAGGGAAGGGGAGAGAATAGAACCTTGGGGGATTCCAAGGGAGACAGGAGAGGGGTTAGAGCAGAGGTCTTCAAACTTTTGGATGCAGAGACCCCCCCTGTCAACATTTTCAAGCGTAAGGACCCCCTCCTGACAAAAATTTCTAAACCCTGTGTGGGTGACAAGAGTACCCAAGTGACTGCACGGTGAGCGATCCACCAGTGTGAGAGTAGGGTAAAAGGAGTGACTGCAGGGTGAGTGAGGTGACCATATGAATTTGGGTTCGGCTGGGTTCGGCTGTAAATGCAGAGTGGGACGAATTAATGCATGGTTAGTGATGGCCTTGTTTGAGTGAGCTACAGATTGAGCAGTGAGAGGGGGACAGGTGAGTGAAGTGTCACATGAGTGCAGGGTGAGTAGTGTGATTGGTGTGAGTGCATGGTGATCAGTGTGAGTGCAGGGTGAGCGGGTGAATGGTGTGAGTGCATGGTGATCAGTGTGAGTGCATTGTGATCGCTTTGAGTGCAGGGTGAGAGGGTGATCAGTGTGAGTGCATGGTGATCAGTGTGAATGCATTGTGATCAGTGGGAGTGTATTGTGATCACTGTGGGTGCAGGGTGAGCGGGTGAATGTTGTGAGTGCATGGTGATCAGTGTTAGTGCATTGTGATTGCTGTGAGTGCATTGTGAGTGCTGTGAGTGCATGGTGATTGCTGTGAGTGCATGGTGATTGCTGTGAGTGCATGGTGATTGCTGTGAGTGCATGGTGATTGCTGTGAGTGCATGGTGATTGCTGTGAGTGCATGGTGATCAGTGTGAATGCATGGTGATCAGTGTGAGTGCATGGTGATCAGTGTGAGTGCATGGTAATCAGTGTGAGTGTATGGTGATCAGTGTGAGTGCATGGTGATCAGTGTGAGTGCATGGTGATCAGTGTGAGTGCATGGTGATCAGTGTGAGTGCATTGTGATCAGTGTGGGTGCATTGTGATCAGTGTGAGTGCCTGGTAATCAGTGTGAGTGCATGGTGATCAGTGTGAGTGCATGGTGATCAGTGTGAGTGCATGGTGATCAGTGTGAGTGCATTGTCAATGTTGTGAGTGCATTGTGATTGCTGTGAATGCATGGTGATCAGTGTGAGTGCATGGTGATCAGTGTGAGTGCATGGTGATCAGTGTGAGTGCATTGTGATCAGTGTGAGTGCATTGTGATCAGTGTGAGTGCATTGTGATCAGTGTGACTGTATTGTGATCACTGTGAGTGCAGTGTGAGCGGGTGAATGTTGTGAGTGCATGGTGATCAGTGTGAGTGCATGGTGATTGTTGTGAGTGCATGGTGATTGCTGTGAGTGCATGGTGATCAGTGTGAGTGCATGGTGATCAGTGTGATTGCTGTGAGTGCATCGTGATCAGTGTGAGTGCATTGTGATCGCTGTGAGTGCTGGGTGAGAGTGAAAGTGAAAGGCGAGAATGAGGAGTGAGTTGTCTGAATGCAGGGTGCATTCCCAGAAACTTGAAGCGTAGGGTTTCATATATAAGTTAAACTATTGCTATAATGGCATTAATTAGGGATCGTCGGTGGAGGAAATAAATAATGTGCTGATACAGCTCATTATTTTGATGGCTCAGAATTAAGCAGTCACCTAAAGCTGTATTTTTAGCACTTATCTGTGAATACTTAGAACAGCAAATATAAATAGAAAGCACTTTTAATTGTGTTCTAGGGCTACCTCAATGATCCATGACTGATAATTAAAGAGAACAAAGACAGAAAAGTCACATAGCTAATTAATACATACTTTTTTATTTATAACTCTATTTAGTGTCAAGAGCAGGTCTTTGGGCTCTTTAAACAACACATGGCAGGCATTTTTCTTTTGGCAACCCAACTTTAAATTTCCTTTCATTAAATGCATTCTCACACTACAGCAGTAAGTGTGAAAATACAAATGTAAGGAATAGGCAGAGTGGGGGCCCAGGGGGTACTGGAACCATTAAAAAAACTAAGCCAAGGTAACCATGAAATAAAGGCATGTAAATATGCAAATGGTACTTAAAGACCTGTGAAAGGATTAGGCGGCTGGAGATGACTCCAGACACTGCCCAGCCGAGCCCCCAGCAGCGCAAACTGCACTGCAGCAGCCTGGGCTGAGAGACACTACGGGGAAGGAGGGGGGCTGAAGCTATGGGCCTCGGCAGAAGTGTGAAGAGAATGCGCGACCCCCTTCCTATCACTCCACGGCCCCCCTGGGGGTCGCGCCCCACAGTTTGAAGACCCCTGGGTTAGAGAGACAATTTTGAATTTTTATTTGTTGATTTTGGTGTTGAAGGTATGAGGTGAACCATTTGAGGGTTTGTGTCGTTAAGACCGAAACGGGTCATAAGAACATTGAGTAAGGCTGAATGGTTGACTGTGTCGAATGCTGCGAAGAGATCCAGGAGGATAAGAAGGGAGGTCTCCCCATTATCGAGTGATTGATGGATGTCATCAATGACATTGAGCATTGCCGTTTCGGGGCTGCAGCCTCTCCTGAAGCCAGACTGAAGGGGGTCGAGTAGGTTAAAGTTTTCGATGTGTTTGTCAAGTTGTAGTAGTACACCTTTTTCAAGGACCTTTGAGAGAAGGGGGAGGTTGGTGATAGGGCGGAGATTGTTTAGGTCATTTGGGTCAGCATTTGGATTTTTTCTTATGGGGTAGATTTGACCAAGTTGAAGGGAGGTTGGGACACAGCCCATGGAGAGGAGAGGTGTTGATCATTTTTGTCCTCAGGAGGTGGAGCCAGTCTTTTGTGGCAGAAGCACAGCCCTCTTCGCATCAAAGGGGCTACTCCTCCCCGGTGCCAGGGCACTTCAAGTACCATGTAACATCCAAACCCAGACAGTCAATACACAACCAGGCAGAGGCATGCAGGGTGGTTAGTACAAGAAACCAGCTACTTCTAAAAGCGTGTTTTCTAAACACACAATTCAAAAACCATCTTCACAAAAAGATGTGATATTAAATTGTGAGTTCAGGCACACTAAACTCCATCTCTCCATCTTATGCCTATGTGAAGATTTGCTGCATACATGTGACACAGCATTCTCCATTCTGTCCTATGTGCAAGATGCCCTTGCAACAGTGAAAAAACGAATTTGGCAATATTTCACTCTCAGGACATGGTACACACCTCAGTACATGTCCTACCTTTCACATACACTGCACCCTGCCCAGGGGGGTACCTTGGACCTACTAAAGGGGTGTCTGATGTGCATAAAAAGGGAAGGGTAAGGCCTGGCAAGGTAGTGCACTCGTCAGGACAACAAGGCAGTTAACAAACTGTGCAAAGGCACTGCAGTCGCAGGCCTGAGATCTCTTTTTAGGGCTGCTTGTTTGGGTGGCACAATTAGTGCTGCAGGCTCACTAGTAGCATTTGATAACCAGCCCTGGCACACATAGTGCACTTTACTAGGGACTTTACTAGTAAGACAAACATGCCAATTATGGACAACCAATTACCATAACACTTTATGCAGGGAACACCTGCACTTTGACACTGATCAGCAGTGGCAAAGTGAACAAAGCATCTAAGCCAACAAAACGAAATCCATCATTGCATCAAAAATAGAGGAGGTAGAGGCAAAAAGCCAGGGGTAACCACGCCAAGAAATGCCAGGTCTAACAGTTCTGTCCTAATATATTGATCAGGGAGGAGGTATAATACAGCAACTGTCCCTGATCTTACTGCCTTCTATTTCCAACTGGAGGAGTTCAGTGAGAGTGAATTTGACCATGGATCCTGTAGTTCCCAATTTCGTGCAAATGGTCTTTGAAAGATGGGCTGCTTCTTTCCGGAGGCATGACCGAGTCGCCCTGGTGTCCACCAGAAAATGGTACTGTGTTTTACTCATTGGCATTCAGGACACCTAAATGCCTTCTGTGAATACCGAAAGTCTTAAAGTTAGGATTTTTCGCAGTTTAGGAGTAGTAAAGTTAGAGTCCTAACTTTCCTCATCCTAAACTGAGAAAAATTCTAACTTTAAGACTTTTGGTATTCACAGAACACATTTAGGTGTCCTACAGTTAGGACTCCTAACTTCTGTGAATACCGAAATGAGTAAGTGCCTTCTGTGAATCCCAAAATGAGTAAGTGCCTTCCGTGAATACCAAAATGGTAGTAAGCTTAGGATTGTGTCTTAAGTTAGTTCTGTGAATCGATCCTCTGTTATCGTGACAGGCCTAGAATATTGCACTCTCCTCTCTATGGTTGTGTCCGGCCTTGAATAGTGCACTCCTCTCTCTGTGTTTGTGCCAAGTCGGGAATAGTGCACTCTCCTCTGTGATTGATATATGCCTAGAATAATGCAGTTGACGTTGTGGTTGTGCCGGGCCTGAAACAGTGTGCTTCCCTCTGTGATTTTGCCAGGCCTAGAATAGTGCACTTCCCACTGTGATTGTGCCTGACTTGGAATATTACACTTCCCTCTGTGATTGTGCCATGCCTGGAATAGTGAATTTCCCTCTGTTATTGTACCAGGTTTTATACAGTGCACGTTCCTCTGTGATTGTGCTAAGCCTGGAATCGTGCACTTCCCTCAGTGACAGTACCAGACCTTGGATATTGCACTCTTCTCTGTGATTGTGCAAGCGTTCACGCGCAGCGGACGCGCCCCATGCGCGCCGAAGGTGCACCAAAGGTAAGCCTGTCTACGCCCGTCCGCGCCTGGACCGCGCCCAGCGCCAGACGCCCTGGCCCCCGCATAACCCACTCCTCCCGCATAACGTACGATGCCACAACCCTCTCAGCACTTAACCCTGGCCGACTCCCAAACTGTTACCAAGCCGCCCCAGGATTCACCCATGGACCCTTCACGTGCCACTCTTGCATGTTCGACTACATCAGGTCCCACACCAAATCCAAAGACTCCAAACAGAGCTCCGACACTAACCACCTGAAGTGCATCCTGCTCAACACCCGCTCGGTCCACAGACACGCCATTGAACTTTGGAACCTACTCGACACCACATCGCCGGACGTCGCCTTTCTCACAGAAACCTGGATGAACGCCTCTTCAGCGCCCGACATCGCCATAGCCATACCGGACGGTTACAAGATCATCCGAAAGGACCGCATCAACCAAACAGGAGGAGGCATCGCCATCGTTCATAAGAACACCATCGGCATCACGACCAGTTCTGATGACAACCTCACAACCGCCGAACACCTTCACTTCCAGATTCACACCGACCCTAATACCACACTCAGAGGCACCCTCATCTATAGACCACCCGGACCCCGCACACAATTCAGCGAAGACATCACTGACTTCATCAGCCCTCACGTCCTCCCCTCCGAGGACTACATCTTACTGGGAGACCTCAACTTCCACCTGGAAAAGAACAACGACAGCAACACCACCACCCTTTTGGACAACCTCGCCAATCTCGGACTCAAACAACTTGTCGACACCCCCACCCACCTTTCCGGGCACACGCTCCACCCAATCTTCACCTCCAGCAAGCACATCTCCTTTAATCACACCTCAGCCCTCCATTGGACGGACCATAGCTGCGTTCACTTCAATTACAAAAAATCCACAACCCACAACCACCCACAACCTATTACCCGGAGAAACTGGAGTAAAATTACCACGAACAGCTCTTCACATCGCTTCACCAAAACCCTCCTGCAAAATCATCGAACCCAAACCAAGCAGCCACCAACCCACACAATGGATTACCCACAGTGCTGATGGATTAGCACCCCTGAAAAACCATCAAATCAAACAAGGCAGCAAAAAAGCCCCCTGGTTTAATGATGCCCTTAAGAAATCCAAGAAGACCTGTCGCACCCTCGAGAAAGCCTGGCGAAAAAACCCAACCACTGACAACATGACCACCTTCAAGAACGCCACCCGCAAACACCACCAACTGATCCGATCCACCAAGAAATCAGCATTCAAGGATCGCCTCGACAACAACGCCCACAACAGCAAAGAACTATTCAACATCGTCAAAGAGTTTACCAACCCCACTGCTGGCACCAACGACATCACTCCCTCCCAAGACCTCTGCGACTCTCTAGCCTCGTTCTTCCACAACAAAATCGCCAACATACATAACAGCTTTGGAGACCAGCCCACCTCACCTACCTCCGAAATAAAACCCACCTCCAACAACCTTTACGCCTGGAACCTAATCACCACTGAAGACACCATCCACCTGATGAACACCATCCACTCAGGATCACCAACCGACCCGTGTCCCCACCACATTTTCAACAAAGCAGACTCCATTATCGCACCCCATCTCCGAGACATCATCAACTGCTCTTTCAACTCCGCCACCTTCCCGGAAAGCTGGAAACACGCCGAAATCAGCGCCCTCCTGAAGAAACCTACAGCAGACCCCACTGAACTCAAGAACTACCGCCCCATTTCGCTCCTCCCTTTCCCTGCCAAAGTCATTGAAAAAGCCGTTAACAGTCAACTAGCCGCCTTCCTCGAATCCAACAAATCCCTCGACCCTTCACAGTCCGGCTTCCGAGCCAAACACAGCACCGAGACCGCCCTCATTGCAGCAACAGACGACATTCGAACTCTACTGGACAAAGGAGAAACTGCTGCCCTCATCCTACTCGACGTCTCGCCAGCCTTCGACACAGTCTGTCATAGCACCCTTATTCAACGCCTCAGCAACGCCGGAATACAAGGAAAAGCACTAGACTGGATAATCTCGTTCCTCGCCGGAAGAACCCAGAGAGTCCGCCTCCCCCCTTTTAGATCAGAGGCCACCAAAGTCATCTGCGGCGTACCCCAAGGATCCTCACTCAGTCCCACCCTCTTCAACGTATACATGAGTCCCCTCGCATCCATCGCGCGCCAACACAACCTCAACATTATCTCCTACGCAGACGACACCCAGCTGATCCTCTCCCTCACCAAAGACCCAAACACCGCCAAAACCAACCTACACGAAGGGATGAAAGAAGTAGCCGAGTGGATGAAGAACAGCCGCTTGAAACTGAAGTCCTCATCTTAGGCTCATCCCCCTCCGCCTGGGACGACTCATGGTGGCCACCGGCCCTGGGAACCGCACCCATACCAACAGACCACGCACGTAACCTGGGCTTCATCCTAGACTCCTCCCTCTCGATGACCAGACAAGTCAACGCCGTCTCTTCATCATGCTTCAACATCCTACGAATGCTTAACAAAATCTTCCGTTGGATCCCCACCGAAACAAGAAAGACGGTCACCCATGCACTGGTCACAAGCCGACTAGACTTCGGAAACACCCTTTACGCCGCAACCACAGCCAAACTACAGAAAAAACTCCAACGCATCCAAAACACCTCAGCCAGACTCATCCTAGACATCCCCCGCCAAGCTCACATTTCCGGTCACTTGAGAGACCTCAACTGGCTCCCCGTCAACAAGAGAATAACTTTCCGCCTCCTCACCCACGCACACAAAGCCCTCTACGACCTAGGACCCGAATACCTCAACACGCGCCTGTCCTTCTACACCCCCACCCGCCAACTTCGATCGTCCAATCAAGCCCTCGCCGCAATTCCACATATCCAAAGATCCACCATGGGAGGAAGATCCTTCTCCTACTTAGCGGCCAAGACCTGGAATTCCCTCCCCACCCACCTCCGCCTCACTCAGAACCACCTCTCCTTCAGGAAACAACTAAAAACTTGGATATTTGATAAGTAAAGCTCCCCCCTCCCTCAAGTGCCTTGAGACCTTCTGGGTGAGTAGTGCGCTATGCAAATTCTAACTTGACTTGACTTGATACTCTGCACTACTGTCTGTGATTGTGCCAGGCCTGGAATAGTGCACTTCCCTATGTGGTTGTTCCAGGCCTGGAATAGTGCACTTCCCTCTATGGTGGTTGTTCCAGACCTGAAATAGTGCACTACCCTCTGTGATTGTGCCAGGCCTGGACTAGTGCACTACCCTCTGTGATTGTGCCAGGCCGGGAATAGTGCACTTCCCTCTATGGTTGTTCCAGACCTGGAATAGTGCACTACCCTCTGTGATTGTGCCAGGCCTGGACTAGTGCACTACCCTCTGTGATTGTGCCAGGCCGGGAATAGTGCACTTCCCTCTATGGTTGTTCCAGACCTGGAATAGTGCACTACCCTCTGTGATTGTGCCAGGCCTGGACTAGTGCACTTCCCTCTGTGGTTGTTCCAGGCCTGGAATAGTGCACTTCTGTCAGTGGTTGTGCTAGCCCTGGAATAGTGCACTATCATCTGTGATTGATCAAGGCTTGAAATAATGCACTCAATGCTGTGGTTGTGCCAGGCCTGAAACAGTGTACTTCCCTCTGTGATTTTGCCAGTCCTGGAATAGGTTGCTCCCCTCTGTTATTGTGGCAGTCCTGGAATAATGCACTTCCCTCTGTGATTTGTGATTGTGACAGGCCTGGAATAGTGCACCACCCTCTGTGATTCTGACAGCCTTGGAATATTGCACTTACCCGTGATTGTGTCAGACCTGGAATAGTGCACTTCCCTCAGTGTTTGTGCCTGACTTGGAATATTACACTTCCCGCTATAATTGTGCTAGGCCTATAATAGTACACCTCCCTCTGTGATTGTGTCAGGCTTGATACAGTGCACCTTCCTCTGTGATTTTGCCAGTCTTGGAATAGGTTGCTTCCCTCTGTTATTGTGGCAGTCCTGGAATAATGTACTTCCCTATGTGATTTGTGATTCTGACAGGCTTCGAATATTGCACTTACCTGTGATTGTGTCAGACCTGGAATAGTCCACTACACTCTGTGATTGTGAGAGGCCTGGCTGGAATAGTGCATTCTCTCCTCTGATTGGGCCAGAACTGGAATATGCACTCCCCTTTGTGATTGTGCCTGACTTGGAATATTACACTTCCCGCTATAATTGTGCTAGGCCTATAATAGTGCACTTCCCTCTGTGATTGTGCCAGGCCTGGAACAGTGCTTGTCCCTCTGTGATTGTGCTAAGCCTAGAATAGTGTACTTTTCTCTGTGACTGTGCCAGACCTTGGATAGTGCACTCTTCTCTGCGATTGTGCCAGGCTTGATACTCTGCACTACTGTCTGTGATTGTGCCAGGCCTGGAATAGTGCACTTCCCTCTGTGGTTGTGCTAACACTGAAATAGTGCCCTATCCTCTGTGATTGATCCAGGCCTGGAATAGGGCACTCAATGCTATGGTTGTGCCAGGCCTGGAATAGTGCACTTTCCTCTGTGATTGTACCAAGCCTGGTGGAATAGTGCACTTCCCTCTGTGATTGTGCCAAGCCTGGAATAGTGCACTTCCCTCTGTGATTTGCCAAGCTTGGAATAGTGCACCACCCTCTGTGATTATGCCAGACCTGGAATAGTGCACTTCCCTCTGTGATTGTGCCTGACTTGGAATATTTATACTTCCCGCTATGATTGTGCTAGGCCTGTAATAGTGCCATTCCCTCTGTGATTGTGGCAGTCCTGGAATAATGCACTTCCCTCTGTGATTTGTGATTGTGACAGGCCTAGAATAGTGCACCACCCTCTGTGATTCTGACAGGCTTGAAATATTGCATTTACCCGTGATTGTGTCAGACCTGGAATAGTGCACTACACTCTGTGATTGTGAGAGGCCTGGCTGGAATAGTGCACTTCCCTCTGTGATTGTGCCTGACTTGGAATATTACACTTCCCGCTATAATTGTGCTAGGTCTCTAATAGTGCACTAACCTCTGTGATTGTGCCAGGCCTGGAACAGTGCTCGTCCCTCTGTGGTTGTGCTAAACCTGGAATAGTTAAACAACAGGGGGTGGTGATGGTCAGAGTTTCTGAATTAGGCAGAATACTCTCACCCAGTCAAGAGATCAGGGCTTAATCCAACACCGTTTTTTAGCTCACTGCACCATCCCAGCTCAGAACCTGGCTATATGCAAATTAGTCTGTCCCTGGCCCAGTGCATAATGCGAACAGGGCAAACCAAACTACCAAGCCAATTCTTTCACTGGGAAGGAAACAAGCTACCGGGGACCGGTTTCTGGCATTTCAGCCGTCTTCGGCCCGGCTTGCTTGAATCCTGATGGTGCAATGAGCAAGGGACTCACGTCTGAGTATACCCTTCCACGCTTATGGTGGACAAAATAATTAAACAACAGGGGGTGGTGATGGACAGAGTTTCTGAATTAAGCAGAATACTCTCACCCAGTCAAGAGATCAGGGCTTAATGCAACACCGTTTTTTAGCTCACTGCACCATCCCACTCAGAACCTGGCTATATGCAAATTAGTCTGTCCCTGGCCCAGTGCATCATGGGAACAGGGCAAACCAAACTACCAAGCCAATTCTTTCACTGGGAAGGAAACAAGCTACCGGGGACCGGTTTCTGGCATTTCAGACGTCTTCGGCCCGGCTTGCTTGAATCCTGATGGTGCAATGAGCAAGCCCTGATCTCTTGGCTGGATGAGAGAATTCTGCTTAATTCAGAAACTCTGTCCATCACCACCCCCTGTTGTTTAATTATTTTGTCCACCATAAGCGTGGAAGGGTATACTCAGACGTGAGTCCCTTGCTCATTGCACCATCAGGATTCAAGCAAGCCGGGCCAAAGACGGCTGTAATGCCAGAAACCGGTCCCCGGAAGCTTGTTTCCTTCCCAGTGAAAGAATTGGCTTGGTAGTTTGGTCTGCCCTGTTCCCATGATGCACTGGGCCAGGGACAGACTAATTTGCATATAGCCAGGTTCTGAGCTGGGATGGCGCAGTGAGCTAAAAAACGGTGTTGGATTAAGCCCTGATCTCTTGACTGGGTGAGAGTGTTCTGCTTAATTCAGAAACTCTGTCCATCACCACCCCCTGTTGTTTAATTATTTTGTCCACCATAAGCGTGGAAGGGTATACTCAGACGTGAGTCCCTTGCTCATTGCACCATCAGGATTCAAGCAAGCCGGGCCGAAGACGGCTGTAAGGCCAGAAACCGGTCCTCGGAAGCTTGTTTCCTTCCCAGTGAAAGAATTGGCTTGGTAGTTTGGTCTGCCCTGTTCCCATGATGCACTGGGCCAGGGACAGACTAATTTGCATATAGCCAGGTTCTGAGCTGGGATGGTGCAGTGAGCTAAAAAACGGTGTTGGATTAAGCCCTGATCTCTTGACTGGGTGAGATTATTCTGCTAAATTCAGAAACTCTGTCCATCACCACCCCCTGTTGTTTAATTATTTGGTCCACCATAAGCGTGGAAGGGTATACTCAGACGTGAGTCCCTTGCTCATTGCACCATCAGGATTCAAGCAAGCCGGGCCGAAGACGGCTGTAATGCCAGAAACCGGTCCCCGGAAGCTTGTTTCCTTCCCAGTGAAAGAATTGGCTTGGTAGTTTGGTCTGCCCTGTTCCCATGATGCACTGGGCCAGGGACAGACTAATTTGCATATAGCCAGGTTCTGAGCTGGGATGGTGCAGTGAGCTAAAAAACGGTGTTGGATTAAGCCCTGATCTCTTGACTGGGTGAGAGTATTCTGCTTAATTCAGAAACTCTGTCCATCACCACCCCCTGTTGTTTAATTATTTTGTCCACCATAAGCGTGGAAGGGTATACTCAGACGTGAGTCCCTTGCTCATTGCACCATCAGGATTCAAGCAAGCCGGGCCGAAGACGGCTGTAATGCCAGAAACCGGTCCCCGGAAGCTTATTCCTTCCCAGTGAAAGAATTGGCTTGGTAGTTTGGTCTGCCCTGTTCCCATGATGCACTGGGCCAGGGACAGACTAATTTGCATATAGCCAGGTTCTGAGCTGGGATGGTGCAGTGAGCTAAAAAACGGTGTTGGATTAAGCCCTGATCTCTTGACTGGGTGAGAATATTCTGCTTAATTCAGAAACTCTGTCCATCACCACCCCCTGCTGTTTAATTATTTTGTCCACCATAAGCGTGGAAGGGTATACTCAGACGTGAGTCCCTTGCTCATTGCACCATCAGGATTCAAGCAAGCCGGGCCGAAGACGGCTGTAATGCAAGAAATCGGTCCTCAGAAGCTTGTTTCCTTCCCAGTGAAAGAATTGGCTTGGTAGTTTGGTCTGCCCTGTTCCCATGATGCACTGGGCCAGGGACAGACTAATTTGCATATAGCCAGGTTCTGAGCTGGGATGGTGCAGTGAGCTAAAAAACAGTGTTGGATTAAGCTATGATCTCTTGACTGGGTGAGAGTATTCTGCTTAATTCAGTAACTCTGTCCATCACCACCCCCTGTTGTTTAATTATTTTGTCCACCATAAGCGTGGAAGGGTATACTCAGACGTGAGTCCCTTGCTCATTGCACCATCAGGATTCAAGCAAGCCGGGCCGAAGACGGCTGTAATGCCAGAAACCGGTCCCCGGAAGCTTGTTTCCTTCCCAGTGAAAGAATTGGCTTGGTAGTTTGGTCTGCCCTGTTCCCATGATGCACTGGGCCAGGGACAGACTAATTTGCATATAGCCAGGTTCTGAGCTGGGATGGTGCAGTGAGCTAAAAAACGGTGTTGGATTAAGCCCTGATCTCTTGACCTGGTGAGAGTATTCTGCTTAATTCAGAAACTCTGTCCATCACCACCCCCTGTTGTTTAATTATTTTGTCCACCATAAGCGTGGAAGGGTATTACTCATATGTGAGTCCCTTGCTCATTGCACCATCAGGATTCAAGAAAGCCGGGCCGAAGACGGCTGTAATGCCAGAAACCGGTCCTCGGAAGCTTGTTTCCTTCCCAGTGAAAGAATTGGCTTGGTAGTTTGGTCTGCCCTGTTCCCATGATGCACTGGGCCAGGGACAGACTAATTTGCATATAGCCAGGTTCTGAGCTGGGATGGTGCAGTGAGCTAAAAAACGGTGTTGGATTAAGCCCTCGATCTCTTGACTGGGTGAGAGTATTCTGCTTAATTCAGAAACTCTGTCCATCACCACCCCCTGTTGTTTAATTATTTTGTCCACCATAAGCGTGGAAGGGTATACTCAGACGTGAGTCCCTTGCTCATTGCACCATCAGGATTCAAGCAAGCCGGGCCGAAGACGGCTGTAATGCCAGAAACCGGTCCCTGGAAGCTTGTTTCCTTCCCAGTGAAAGAATTGGCTTGGTAGTTTGGTCTGCCCTGTTCCCATGATGCACTGGGCAAGGGACAGACTAATTTGCATATAGCCAGGTTCTGAGCTGGGATGGTGCAGTGAGCTAAAAAACGGTGTTGGATTAAGCCCCGATCTCTTGACCTGGTGAGAGTATTCTGCTTAATTCAGAAACTCTGTCCATCACCACCCCCTGTTGTTTAATTATTTTGTCCACCATAAGCGTGGAAGGGTATACTCAGACGTGAGTCCCTTGCTCATTGCACCATCAGGATTCAAGCAAGCTGGGCCGAAGACGGCTGTAATGCCAGAAACCGGTCCCCGGAAGCTTGTTTCCTTCCCAGTGAAAGAATTGGCTTGTTGGTTTGGTCTGCCCTGTTCCCATGATGCACTGGGCCAGGGACAGACTAATTGGCATATAGCCAGGTTCTGAGCTGGGATGGTGCAGTGAGCTAAAAACGGTGGTGGATTAAGCCCTGATCTCTTGACTGGGTGAGAGTATTCTGCTTAATTCAGAAACTCTGTCCATCACCACCCCCTGTTGTTTAATTAAACCTGGAATAGGGCACTTCCCTCTGTGACTGTGCCAGACCTTGGATAGTGCACTCATCTCTATGATTGTGCCAGGCTTGATACTCTGCACTACTGTTTGTGATTGTGCCAGGCCTAGAATAGTGCACTTCCCTCTCTGGTTGTGTCAGGGCTGAAATAGTACACTGCCCTCTGTGGTTGTGCTAAGCCTTGAATAGTGCACTACCCTTTGTGACTTTTCCAGACCTTGGACAGTGCACTCTTTTCTGTGATTGTACCAGGCTTGATGCTGTGCACTTGCTACGGTGATTGTGCAGACCTGGAATAGTGCACTCTCCTCTGTGATTGGCTCAGGCTTGTAATAGTGCACTCTCCTCTGTGATTGGCTCAGGCTTGTAATAGTGCACTCTCCTGTGTGATTGGCTCAGGCTTGTAATCGTGCATTCTCCTGTGTGATTGGCCCAGGCTTGTAATCGTGTATTCTCCTGTGTGATTGGCCCAGGCTTGTAATTGTGCATTCTCCTGTGTGATTGGCTCAGGCTTGTAATCGTGCATTCTCCTATGTGATTGGCCCAGGCTTGTAATAGTGCATTCTCCTGTGTGATTGGCCCAGGCTTGTAATAGTGCATTCTCCTGTGTGATTGGCCCAGGCTTGTAATCGTGCATTCTCCTGTGTGATTGGCCCAGGCTTGTCTTCGTGCATTCTCTTGTGTGATTTTCCCAGGCTTGTAATCTTGTAATCGTGCATTCTCCTGTGTGATTGGCCCAGGCTGGTAATCGTGCATTCTCCTGTGTGATTGGCCCACACTTGAACTCGTGCATTCTCCTGTGTGATTGGCCCAGGCTTGTAATCGTGCATTCTCCTGTGTGATTGGCTCAGGCTTGTAATCGTGCATTCTCCTGTGTGATTGGCCCAGGCTTGTCTTCGTGCATTCTCCTGTGTGATTAGCTCAGGCTTGTACTCGTGCATTCTCCTGTGTGATTGGCCCAGGCTTGTAATTGTGCATTCTCCTGTGTGATTGGCCCAGGCTTGTCTTCGTGCATTCTCTTGTGTGATTTTCCCAGGCTTGTAATCTTGTAATCGTGCATTCTCCTGTGTGATTGGCCCAGGCTGGTAATCGTGCATTCTCCTGTGTGATTGGCCCACACTTGAACTCGTGCATTCTCCTGTGTGATTGGCCCAGGCTTGTAATCGTGCATTCTACTGTGTGATTGGCTCAGGCTTGTAATCGTGCATTCTCCTGTGTGATTGGCCCAGGCTTGTCTTCGTGCATTCTCCTGTGTGATTAGTTCAGGCTTGTACTCGTGCATTCTCCTGTGTGATTGGCCCAGGCTTGTCTTCGTGCATTCTCCTGTGTGATTAGCTCAGGCTTGTAATTGTGCATTCTCCTATGTGATTGACCCAGGCTTGTACTCGTGCATTCTCCTGTGTGATTAGCTCAGGCTTGTAGTCGTGCATTCTCCTGTGTGATTGGCCCAGGCTTGTAATTGTGCATTCTCCTATGTGATTGGCCCAGGCTTGTACTCGTGCATTCTCCTGTGTGATTGGCCCAGGCTTGTAATTGTGCATTCTCCTATGTGATTGGCCCAGGCTTGTACTCGTGCATTCTCCTGTGTGATTGGCCCAGGCTTGTAATCGTGCATTCCTGTGTGATTGGCTCAGGCTTGTAATCGTGCATTCTCCTGTGTGATTGGCTCAGGCTTGTAATTGTGCATTCTCCTGTGTGATTGGCCCAGGCTTGTAATTGTGCATTCTCCAGTGTGATTGGCCCAGGCTTGTAATCGTGCATTCTCCTGTGTGATTGGCCCAGGGTTGTAATCGTGCATTCTCCTGTGTGATTGGTCCAGGCTTGACACTCTGCACCTAGCACTGTCACGGGGTGAGCCCGGCTTGGCCTGGCCCTCTCACTGAGTGTGCGTAGCGCAGTGCTCTAATTGTATGGTGCTGTGTCTCAGAAGGGCACGTGCGAGCACACGCTTACCCCAGCCCCCCCCCCCCTTGCAATTAGAGCTCAGCCTTGTAAAAACAAGATGTTATTGTTGACAAGAGACGCTCTGGCGCCGCCAGCACAGCTGGCCAAACTTTTAATTAATATCCAAGCAGACGCTGCACACAGCCGGGGAGGCGGTGACACCCCAACAGCTACAACGACCCTGGAAGCTGGAAGGCTGGCAGGGTTGGAACAGGGTCAGTCACATGCCAAGCGTGCGCCGCCCTCGCCCTGCGGCTACCTCAAGGATGAACCTGACAATCGCACCCTGATAGCATTCTCGAGGAAAACCTACACGCCCGACTCCCTCAATCCTGCCCCCCTTTCATTAGTGACTGACCTTGCACCAGACCTACTGACTTTTCACTTTGAGAGCAGGTGGCCCATGCGTCCACTGCAGGGGCCTGTACTCGACCTCATGGTCACAGGTTCAAATCCCGGCGGCTCCACTCAGCCTTTCATCCTTCTGACGTCGATAACATGAGTACCATTGAGTTTGGTAACAATAAACATCTGTTATTCAGTGTCGAGATAACCTTGGGTGAACGCACGCTTTACAAATACACAAGTTATGTTATGTTATGTTCATAGGCTTGTGGGTAGTGGCTCAGAGGTACACTCTAGTTTTAACTCAGTTTGTGGGCTGTTGGTTCAGTGGCTGTATGAAGATACAACACATGCCTTTACCAAAACACTTTTACCACACAATGCCTTTATAACGAGATGCCTTTACCACACATGTATATATATATATATATTTTCTCGGCCCCTCATACCTACTGGCGACCGCCAGTAGGTAATATATATATATATATATATATATATATATATATATATATATATATATTTTAACTTGGAAACCAAAGTTCAAAGTTACTTTATAGTTAGGTGAACATTTCAGTGCCAAGGTAACGTTTTTAATTAAAAAGTCCACAGAAATTAACAAGTTATAGTTAGAAGAGCTCACTTGTGCCTTTGCCATGCACTGATTATGACCTCCCATATTACATCACTCATGACATGTTCTATGAAATACTTCATGCTACCACTGATGACATCTCAAATGACGTCATTATCCAACGAGTGCGTTCGCTTGCTCTATAGTTTACATTGTGGCGGGTAACTGCCATACATACTGTTGACTAAGTAGTTTCCAGTTGTCCATATATGTGAAATAGCTGTTCTTGTGTATACTTGCACCGCCTCTTTTTGAGTCTTCATGCTTACCCAGCTATAAACTGGCCATAAAAGGCTCATGGTTTCTGTACTCCTTGGATTACCTCATACAGTTGCCTGAGGGTGCCGTATTGACCTAGTCTCCCTCCTGAGAGGTTAATACATCTATTTGCTTTAATATTACAGCTTCCGTGACAATTTCTATTTTGTTAGTCTAAGGACCCTTCTTCCCAAGCCTCATTAGGGGCTTTTCTTCCTTATTTTGTAAGGCCCGTGTCCAGTTAATGAGTCTTAGTGTTTACAAAGCACATTTGCTCCTAATGCATCATAGGTGTGCAGAGCTATCGACCGCGCTATAAATCTTTGTATTGAAGAGTAAGTTTGTGTGCTGATGACAGTCGAGGACTTGTGTCCAATATGTTACACAGTTTTTTAGGTTCTGCAGAAAAAAAGAACAGCAGGACAAAGATTCTACGCAGCAGGTACTGAGGTCTCATTCATGAAAAATGTTGCATCACTGCGTGGAAACAGCGATGCAACACTTCTCAGTGCACCCTCCTTGCGACACCGTGGATGCTTAGTATTTATTGCACGACGCTCCATGTCGCAAGGACTGACCGATACGTCAGTATTCCTGGCGTATCTGTAGGCGTAAAAGTGACGCATTGCTGGGGTCTGAAAACAGAAGCAACTTTAGCAATATGTCCTTTCTCATGGGGCGAGGATCTGCTTAACTCTGACGCCTGCAGTGAAGCAGGCATAAGGATTGGACGCAGTGGCGTCCCAGCTCCAAGACGCCTCGGCATAAGAGCGCTTTATAAGTCTCTCAGTCAGTCAGTCAGACTATGAGGCTTTTATGTGGGGGAACCCCCACCCTGCATACATCATACCTGATGCAGGTATGATGTAGCGCAGGGCTTAACAAAGTGATGCATCTGCTTAGATAAGGCACAGTGTGGTGCATATTTTACGCCTCCGCAGCGGCACAAAATGTGACACATCAGCGGTGTATTAAATAGATAGGCGTAGAAATAGAACAGGATATGCAAGGCATGATGTGCCAAGCATACGATACCTATATGCTAGGAGTACTGCTAGGGTGATCATTAGCTAATAGTGCTCATAATTACTAAGCAAAATTTAAAACACCCAATATAAATAACCTACAGTGCAAAGGTCAAGCAAAGAGAAATGAGTGACCTTTTCCTCCACTCTGTTCGGACCTAAGTATTATAAACAGCCTTGATTTATTTGGCAGAATGACCTCAGCATGACAAACTTCACGTAGCATAGAAAACTGTTTCACTAAGTACTAACCTATGTACATGTGCTGGTGTTGCTGCAGAAGATGGGCGAACTGTAAAGTTTTCACCAAAGCATGGAGGCTGCAGGTGGTATGATCCTTGGCACCTTCCGACCTTGGTTATTTAAAGCAAACAGTGCCTTCTTTGACAAGTGTTGCATAGAGTGTACACTGTTATTACTACATACTTTTCTATACTATGTGGAGTATTTCTTATGTGAGTTTCACTGTCTGCAAACAGTGTAATATGGGGTAAACTCTCTCTGTAGATTAAACACTGTTTACAGTACCCACTTTTCTAATCATATGATTGCATAAACTGCATTTTTCAATGTGGGTTTGGTGACCATACGTAAAGCCAACCCCCAGCTGCGCATGGTGGGTTGTTGGCCTCAGGGCCTGCGGCTAGCCCCCTATAGGCAGTCAACACATGCTATGCACAGCCTTCAGCTGTGCACAGCAGTGAATTGGCAACAAAGCCTGGCCTGCAGCCAGGCCCTGTGGCCAACCCACTTGGAGGCAGCCAACCCCCATGCAGGCAACCAACCCCTCCGTGCACAAGGCCTTCATCGTATACGGCATGCGGTTGGCCACAGGGCCTGTCTTACAGCCAGGCCCTGCATCCAACTCCCAGCAGGCAGCCAACACGTTGCTGCACACAGCCTTTGGCCGTGTGCAGCAGGGAGTTGTCCAAAGGGCTTGGCCTGCTGGCAGAAGCAGAAACATAAAATGGTAAAACTACCATTTTATGTTTTTGATTCTCGCACTGCGAGAAAGCAGAAGTGTTTGGTTGGGGGCGGGTGGGTGGATCGGGGAGCAGTGACTGTCTGGTCAGCCCCAGGGCCCCAGTCATGCACTCTCTGCCTTTTCTCCATGTAGGCTGCATGCAGCCTACATGGAGAAAATGGCCTCCCCATAGGCGCCTGGATGGTCGGCGTCCCAACCAATCACAACGCTGCCATTCTAGCATTGTACTTGGCTTAAAGGAGGGGAGGGAGGCTGCTTGCTTACAGAGTAGGAGAGGAGCAGAGACAACACGGGAACGGGCAGCGAAGGTAGGTTAACGTTTTTATTTGTATTTTATTTTAAATTAACCCCGCATGCTACCCTGTCCCCAGGCAACCCCCTGCCCCCACAACTGTGAATCATGCCGGCTGCAACTGCCCTGTGGCCAAATCTTTCTGCACAGCCTTTGGTTGGCCATTGGGCCCTGGGGACCCCATTCAATGGAGCAAAAATATATATAGGGGGGTCTTATGGCCCTCCCAGTTCCTTAATTGGCTCCAGAAACCTCATTCCCTGAGCCTGTTCCAATTATAAGTGGAGGGGATGTGGAAATCGCAGAAATTACCGTTAGCATAAGCTGAAGCCATTTTGTTTGTGGCAGCCATTTTAGTTAGCCATGTGTTCGCCATGTGCCTCTCCCTCTTCACTGTTGCCTGCCCTTGTATTTCGCTTGAGTCATCAACTATAATTAACTCCTTCAGCACTGAGTCAGAGCAATGTATGATCAAAAAGGCCTGTAGCTGCCAGAAGGCATCTGTCTTAGTGTCTAACTCTCAGGCTATTCCAACTGATGTAAGGGTTTTTGTTACACCTCCCACTCTGTTATCTAAGTAGTTTCCAGTTGTCCATATATGTGAAATAGCTGTTCTTGTGTATACTTTGACCGCCTCTTTTTGAGTCTTCATGCCTTCCCAGCTCTAAACTGGCCATAAAGGCCCGTGGTTTCTCTACTCTTTGGATAACCTCATACAGTTGCCTGAGGGTACCGTATTGACGTAGTCTCCCTCCTGAGAGGTTAATAAATCTATTTGCTTTGCTATTGCAGCTTCCGTGCCAATTTCTATTTTGTTAGTCTAAGGACTAAAGGACAAAGAAGATCGAACCCCTGCACCAGTGGGCCCCTGAAAAGTCTCACCCCCACAGGGGGACTTGTGGCCCCCTTCCCCAAGCACGCGGGCCCCCTCTCATAGCAATGTTTGGCCCCAGGAACCACATCCCCTGGTGCCCTAATGTGCATTAAAGAGGAGGGGGCCTATTTTAGCCCCAGGGATGCCATTCACTGGGGCTGTGACTTATTTAAATGGGGAGGTGTCCAAGTTGCCCTTCTTCCCAAGCCTCATTAGGCCCCGGGGACCCCATCCCCCAGGACATATGTATAATAAATGGGGAGGGCTCACTCTCCAAAACTATTATGGCCCTGGGAACCCATCCCCTGGTGCCTGTCTTTATAATAGGTAGGTGCCCCGGTGCCCAACTAGGGCACCCACCATGCACAACTTGGGGCCCCTAAGGGAAAGCCCCAGAGCCCCACCAGCTCCAGCCATCTCTTCCACATGGTGCAGGAGTCAGCATTGCTTCCACCAAGAGCGAGCAGCTATTTATGCTCAAGTCTTCACCCAGCCAGCTGGAGCATTTTTAAAGATCCTGCCCATCAGAAGCTGACTTTATGGGGCATATGTACAAGCTCCTATCGATCAATCAATAAGGGGCTTGTAAAGAGCAACTCATCACCCAAAAAGGCTCTCTCAAGGCGCTGAGGGGGGTGGGGTGGCGCAGCTACTTGGATGTTACGATGATTGGTCAAAGAGCCAGGTTTTGAGATCCTTCAGGAACTTGGGGAGTGTCGGTGTCTGTCAGCGGTGGAGACGGAGGGTGTTCCATGCTTTGGCCGTGAGGTACGAGAAGGAGTGGCCTCCTGTCTGGTCTTCTTGATGTGGGGTTCCGTAGCAAGGGAGAGCTGAACTGAGCGGAGGGATCTCTGGGGTGAGTGGAACAAGAGGCGCTGGTTCATGTTGGCGGGTCCTGTGTTGTGGATGGTGTTACATTCTGTTATGTTATCCTTTTCTTTATGCTTGTGCTTCTACACTGTATCTTAATTAAATACATGGATCTCCTTATCAATCTGCCTACTCTACGTTTTTATAGATGGCTTTGTGGGTTTGAAGCTTGAAGGTGATTCTCTTCTCGATGGGGAGCCAGTGTAGTGTCCGCAGGTGTTGGCTGATGTGGCGGTGACGCGGTAGGCTGAGGACTAGTCTGGCAGCGGCATTCTGGGCATTCTGGAGTTTGTGGGCGAGGTTCTTGTTGATCCCGGCATAGAGCGCGTTGCCAAAGTCCTATTTGCTGCTGTTGAGGGCGTGGGTGATGGTTTTCCTGTGTTCGAGAGGAATACAGTTGAAGGTCTTTTGGAGGAGGCAGAGGGTGTGGTAACAGGAAGAGGTGACATCGTTGATCTGGCGGTCCATTTTGAGTTCGGAGTCCAGGATGATTCATAGGTTGCTTGCGTGGTTCGTGGGGGAGGGGGATTCTTGAGGGTGGGGGGTCATGAAGTATTGTTCCAGCCATCGGGTGTGGGCCCATGATGAGTTCTTCAGTTATGTCCGTATTGAGTTGCAGACAGCTGTTCTTCATCTACCTGGCGAATGCTGCCATTTCTTCTTGAAAGTTGTGTTTAGAGATGTTGTGTTCGTCGGATAGAGAGTGGATGAGTTGGGTGTTGTCAGTGTACGATAAAATGTTAAGTCTGTGTGGTCTGACGATGGAAGCGAGCGGGGACATGTAGACGTTGAACAGGGTGGAGCTGATGGAGGATACTTGGGGGACTCTGCAAGTCGTCGGTGTGGGTTTCGAGAGGAAAGGTGGGAGTCAGACCCGCTGCGTTCGGCCGGAGAGGAATGAGCGGATCCAGTTGAGGGCCTTGTTCCGGATTCCTGTGTTGTGAAGTCTGCAGGCTAGGGTGTGGTGTAAGACTGTGTCGAAGACCATGGAGAGGTCCAGGAGGATGAGGGCCACAGCCTCTCCTCTGTCGAGGAGGAAGCGGGTGTCGTCTGGTGCAGTGAGAAGGGCGGTTTTGGTGCTCTGATTCTTCCTTAAGCCTGATTGGGAGGAGTCGAGGATGTTATTTTCTTCTATGAAGGAGGCAAGTTGACTGGTGATGGCTTTTTCCATGACATTTACTGTATATGGGAATAAGGAGATCGGTCTGAAGTTCTTGAGGTCGGTAGGGTCCGATGAGGGTTTTTTCAGGAGAGGGTTGACTTTGCAGCGCAATTCAAGGCGCCACTCTCATTGTTCCCCCAACAACTGTTTTCTGTTCATTAATGTGTTAATGTACGGGTACCAATAAAAGTTCATTGTATATATTACTGATTTTTTTTGCGCCATTTCCCGCTGTCCATATCCCTTCACTTGTCTCTTGCGCCGTTCACCTTTTCACAAGCACTTGTGCACAGTTTTGCACAGACTACATGACATTTAATGTAACATAGTGCTTTTGTTTTGACTTTTCAATCAAATATATGAAAACGTTTTTTTGCATCTATTTTTTCCTGGTTTCTTGTCTCCATTGTCCCCCCCCAGCCTTTCCCTCTTCCCTGCAACATGTTATGTGCATATTCCTTTTTGTAATTGTCAACTAAATAATACCCGTTGATACATTGTTGTATGTCATATACTCTCCTACCCGGGTCCCAGCTGGGTCTATGGGTATCCTCCTGTAGTTTGTTACTATGTGATTCTTTCTGAAGCCTGGTTGGGAGGAGTCGAGGATGTTGTTTTCTTCTATGAAAGAGACGAGTTGACTGTTGATGGCTTTTTCCATGACTTTCGCCGGATGCGGGAGTAAGGAGATCGGTCTGAAGTTCTTGAGGTCTGTGGGGTTCGCCGAGGGTTTTTTCAGGAGAGGGTTGATCTCGGCGTGTTTCCAGTCATCGGGGAAGGAGGCGGTCTCAAAAAGCGGTTGATGATTCGTTGAAGCTTGGGGGCGATGACGTCGGCGGCTCTGTGGTAGATGTGGTGGAGGCAAGGGTTCGGAGTGAGTTGACATCATAGTCTTCAGGGTGTCTTCAATGCTGAGGGCAGTCCAGCTGTCAAGTGTCAGCTGCATGGTGTAGGGAATGGTGGGTGTGGGTTCCGCGTGAAGATTGTTGTGATTGAAGTTGTCACAGATGGTCTTGATTTTGTAATGGAAAGGCGCCGAGTCTGTTGCAGAGGTCCTGGGAGGGTGGGATGTCGGTAGTCTCACTGTTGGGTTGGGCAAACTCTTTTATGATGCCGAAGAGTTCCTTGCTGTTGTGTGCGTGGGTGGAGATTCTGTCCCGGAGTGCTTTCTTCCTTGAGTCTCTGATGAGTTTGTGGTGGGCGGTGGAGGCTGTTTTGAAGTAGTCGAAGTCTGTTGTGGTTTTTGAGTTCCTCCATCACTTTTCAAGGTGTCTGCAGGCTCATCTAGATTCTCAGAGTTTGGTGGAGAACCAGCTGGCTTTCTTGACGGGTGGGTTTTAGGTTTTCTTTAGGGGAATGATGGTGTTGGCCCAGTCGGTGATCCAGTTGTCTAGGGTACGGGCGGCGGAGGTTAGGTCATCACGTGTAGTGGTGGGGGCGGAGCTGCTAAGGGAGGCTGTGAGCTGTTTGTTGGAGATCTTTTTCCAATACCTGTGCTTGAGCTGGTGGGAACCTTTGCAGGTGATGTTAGTTTTGAAGATGAAATGTGGAATTTTAGTTTGCGATCTGAACATCTTCTGCGCCAGCTTGTCACCTAAGTACTACACGCACGGCAGCCATTTTAGATATCATGGTCTCCCTGTCCACGATCGATCGCCAGCGCGCCCCTCTGACCCAGCAAGCATCCTCCGCGCACCCTGTCTCCCCCTCCCTCCTCCTTATGAGCATGACCCTTCTGCATGACCCTGTCCTTGGGAGTCACGCCAGCGCCTGACCAAAACCTCCTCTCCTCCCATGAATGCCCCTCTGTTGATAAACCTCCCCTCTGCGCTGGATTGTCCATGCAGCATGAATACCACTCCATTGATGGCCCCTCACCCCGTGTCCGACTGTCCACACAGGTCCGAGGCCATTGCCTAAGCCGAGAGATATCATTTACTGCCCTTATTGTATGAGGTCGCTCTCCTTCAAAGGACCCTCTATTGATCCAGGCCTCCCCACCCCCTGTGACATGATCAGGCGCACACATCCTAAGACTCGACGAAACACTCAGCTGCGTGATGACCCTCTCTCTTATCAGCAGGTTGAGGACCTCCATTGTGAAGGTATATGGGGGTGGGATTAACACGAGGATTACGGGGATGTCTTTTCCTTGCCTTACAAAGTTGTGATTGTAATAAAGGAAGGTCACATGCCATAAACCAGTGTATAAGAGGCCAGGCCTCTGAGAGGCTGCTAGAGCACCTCGAGACGATACCTTGTTGTCTGATCTGATGTGTTCTGCTCCGTCGGAATAAACTTCTGTTTCCTGCCTTCTGGTCTCCGGCGCCTGCCTCATTGCTTGGTAAATTTGAATGGTACAAGGGCGGTTAGCGCCGGGCAAAACTTGAGAAAGGTCCTAGCCCTACCTTTTTCTACAATTGGCGTCCCAAAGCGTGGGGCCCATCAGCGACACGTGGATCCAGTGGGAGAGGTCCCGATGACAGAGTGAACGACTGCAACGATCGGGAAGAGCTCATGTCCGATAGACCCTCGTCTGACAGCCGATCATCCGACCTTCACTAGTTCTGAACAGACCTCTCTCGAGTGATCTACGGTCCTGACTGGGAACCATCAGGAGTGCCGCGAACATCACGAAGGAGAGAGGACGATCGGGCGCTGGATCCAGAGGACAGGAAACCGTCCATGCGGTCCGGGTAAGGTCGTGTAAACACGACGAATTGAGGAAAATTGTTTGTTTGGATAATACTAGTATTACGCTTTGTTGAAACCTCTGGAGATTCGCTGTCTGCAAACGGGGAAAAACAAACAGGCTCTCTCTTTGCAAACAGTGAAGGATAGGTAACGCAGACTTTTGTCCCCATTGTAATCCGTCGTACCTATCTTCCTCCCCCACTGTTTCCCGAACTGTCGTTCGTGGATTATTGTCTGGAGATTCTTTTTCTGCAAACAGGGAAGAACAAGGTCTCTCTTTGCAGGTAGAGAAAGAGTGGGTAACGATAACTTTTCGTGCCCACTTATTCTCCCCACTGAATTGTTTGATTGGCCGATTATTCGGTATTGGTTCGTTTGAGGTATTCACCGCCGGCAAACAACGGAGAATAGAAATATTCTGTCTAGTCTTTGTCGCCGTGATAAGATAGGTAGTGCAGACTTTTTGTCCCCGGTGTAAACCGTCATGCCTATCTTCTCCCCACTGGTTGGTAGCCTGTTTAGCCCGGACCGCTTATTAGAGATGAACCATCCAGCTCCACTGGAGGGCACCCCTAATAAGGACATGTTCACTAAGTATGGACTAGTCGCTATAGCTTACACTAGACTATGGCATAAATACATGAAAAAGAACCCTGAAAGTCAGTGGCCACTGATAGGTTCCTTTAGTGAAAATAAAACAAAAACATTAGAAATAGCGCTCCAGAAGAATAAGACCACGCCCACTATGCTCGACAGTATCGGCATGTGGCGCAAAGAAACGGAACAACGAAAGAAAAGAGAAGAAGCAAAAATAGGGAAAGAATTACGAAAGGCAGCCCACCTAGCCGCAAAGCAACTAGAAGAGGAAATAAAAGAAAGAAAAGAAGCTACACAAAACCAAGAATCAGGGTCGACAGGCCAATGTCCTGTTAGGACCCCCTCTGCGCTCTACCCTGAACTACCCTCCAAACAACGGGCAAACGATGAGCTATTGCTAGGTCCACCGATCATCTACATGCCCCCTCCATATGCTCCCAGCCAACAAAACTTGCAAGCCCCGAGTGTGAGTGAAAGTGACCCTAGTGCTAGTGCACCGGCCCTCACGGCCTCCGCACCAGCCGCATTAACAACTTCGTCAGACGACCCCGAGGCTAGCAAACAATCATCCGCCAGGTTAAGTAGGTTAAGCAAAGATGAGCGGGATGGGATCAACGAAATAGCAAAGACATTGGTAGAACGAAGGGAGAGCGAAGAATACACAATGAGCGTATATAATTCACATGCCGACAGCCATAGACGGCATTTCATTTTGCGGTTCAGCTACCACACCCTGAACGCGTATGAAGATAGGTATCAGAGTAAGGGTCCCGCTAAACTAACAACACTGTATAGGAAGATTGATGTTGGAGATGGGACTGAACGTGAGGCGACGGAGCTCTTCATGCAAATGCTTGAGGTCTTCCGCCACCTCGCGGAACAGAAACCAGAAGCCAAGGTTACGGTCCCTGAAACAACCTCGGCAGAGGTAGCCAATACTATGATGCCTATCAGAGAAGCGGCTCCTTACTGGATCCCGCCACGGGGCCAGGGAACGAGCGATGATGTTAATAGTGAAAATGCAAAGGGGAGGGTTGTGTACAATTGGGTTTACCAACCATGGGACCGACAAGACATCCTAACCTTTAAGCAAACCCTGCCCGACTTAAGAAAGAACCCGACGGCATTTTATACCGAATTAGGCACAGCCTTGGGTTCGACAATAATGACTTTAGCAGATATTGACTTGTTCTTTGGGTTATGCCTGCCAGCTGATGTGTGGAAGCAAATCCGGAAGGTCGACCACACGGATCTGTTTGGGCATACCTGGGACCAACTCGGTAAACTAGATAGACAGCGAGAGCCGGGGAGTAAACCAGTGAAGGACATACTGGAACTCCCAGACAAACTGGTCCAGAAGTTAAAAACCCTGGTCCCGGAAAGAAAAGTAGACTGGTCGATAGTCACGGCCTGTCGACAGAAACCCCAGGAGGATGTGTCAGAATACTTCTCCCGATTCGAGACCGTGTTCTCCGACTACAGTGGCCAAGACATGACCACCGCAACCGGACAGCACCTGTTTGTGCAAAATTACGTAAAGGGACTAACACAGGAGGTCTCCCAAAAACTGCAGACGAGTGAGAGTAGTTGGGGGGCCTCCAAACCCGCAGCTATCCTTCAGATGGCTCAGTATTACGAGCACCAAAAGAATGAGAATGATAGGGCGTCCGAGAAAAAGAAGAAAGATTTAAAGGAAAGGGTAATGATAGCCCAGATACAAGGTATAGCGTTAGGACGGGAACACCAAAGGGGGAACTACCAATCAACCACCCCCAGAGATCTACCCCCTAAAGATCACACCCCAGCACCCCACACTGGACGTAGAGACGTTAGCAATGACCAATGCGCCTTCTGCAAAGGGCTCGGCCATTGGAAATTCCAGTGTCCAGTTCTGCTAGAAATGAATAGAAATAGGGATTCCAGGGATGTGGCGGGTGGTCCGAGGAATAGAGTACAGGGACGAGGGAGCCCCAACGACACCAATAATGACAGATCAGGAAGACTGAACACATTTGACCGTCCCCGACAGAACCAATATCAGCTATCTGAAGGTGAACATGCCCCCGACTTTGCATAGGACTGCCAGGGGCAAGGGAGGGATCCAGTCGAGCTCTGTGTTGACCAGCAAGGTCCTTATGTCACCGCTAAGGTCTTGGGTACAGAGTCTCCATTCTTGGTAGACACTGGGGCGACACGTAGTGTGTTATCAAAACGACTGATTCCAAGGGCACCCTTGTCTGGCTCACACATAACGTCGATAGGTTTCGATGGGACGCCCTCCACTAACCCCCTGTCCGTACCTGTTACCTTTGACCTAGAAAACAACACTACTGACGCGACATTTCTACTCTCCTCCAACTCCCCTGACGCCATTATGGGCATTGACTTACTGAAACATTTTCGAGCTACCATTAGGTGTTCCCCAGATGGAATACGAGTCATCCTGTACGACAACCCAGACATGCCCAGATCCCATCCCCCACGACACATGTGCTCCATAACTGACGCTGACCTGTCCCTGCTTGACACCCTGCCTTCGTACCTGTGGGCCAAAAATGACTCTGATGTGGGGCGAATGATGATTGATCCTATTCACATAACTGTACGACAGGACGCTATGCTCCCAAAACTCCCGCAGTATCGGATATCGCCAGAGGGTGAGAAGGCACTGGTAGCGATCATTCAGTCTCTGGTAGATGCAGGAGTGGTTGAAGAGGTGGTTAGCAACGTCTGCAACAGCCCAATCCTACCTATTGTTAAGAAGCAAGGTGAAGGAGATGAGAAAGCGTACCGCTTCATCATCGACTTGCGAGAGATTAACAAAGTGGTTGTACCCCAATATCCTGTGGTCTCTGATATCACCACCATTCTGACCCTCATCCCGTCCACTGCCACCACCTTTACTGTTATCGACCTTAAGAACGCGTTTTTCTCTATCCCCATCCATCCAGACAGCCGTTACCTCTTCGGCTTCACTTTAAAATCCCGTTCGTACCGATTTTGTAGAGCTCCCCAGGGGTACACTGAAAGTCCCAGCATTTATAGCCAGGCCCTCAAAAGACAGCTGGATGCCTTCCAGCTACCAGAGGGAGTGGTGTTGATCCAATATGTCGATGATATCCTTTTGGCGGCTGACACCACCCCGCTTGCAACGACAGCCACCGTCCAACTCCTACACTTTCTTGCAGAGAATGGCCATAAAGTCTCCAAAAAGAAGTTACAGTTCTGTCAGCCACAGGTGACTTACCTAGGCCATCTTCTGTCCAAAGAAGGGAGGAAACTTACACCCGACCGAATCCAAACCATCCTAGATACCCCCATCCCGAAAACACAAAAGCAGGTCCGCTCTTTGGTTGGCCTAACCTCTTTTTGCAGACAGTGGTTGCCTAATTACAGCCTTATCGTGAAACCATTACTCGCCCTACTGACCAAAGATGTCCCCTCCCCGCTTCCTTGGACCGCTGAGTGTCAAGCCTCCTTTAAAGAATTACGGGATGCACTCTGCTCAGCGCCCGTCCTCGGAACGCCGGATTACTCCAAACCCTTCTCCCTCTTCACCCATGAAAGGGAGGGATGCGCATTGTCTGTCCTAACGCAATCAATTGGTCCTAAGCAGCGCCCTTGTGCCTACTTCTCCGCCACTCTTGATCCTGTAGCCAGAGCTTTGCCTGCCTGCCTTCGAGCAGTAGCCGCCGCTGCTGTCTCTATCTGTCAGAGCGAGGGAATTGTACTTTCCAACACTCTCACAGTGCTAGTACCCCATGCAGTTGACACCCTCTTGAACCAGACCAAAACCCAGCACCTGACTAGCGCACGACTGACAGGGTATGAACTGACGCTACTTGCACCCCACATCACACTAAAGAGATGCACGACTTTGAATCCTGCCACATTGTTACCCCTGCCTGAAAATGACCCCGGCATTCCTCCCATCCACGACTGTGTGACCCTCACGGACGAACAAACTAGGAGTAGGGTTGACCTCCGAGACACTGCTTTCCCTGACCCCGATGGAGAGCTATGGGTAGACGGCTCTTGCATCAAACTCCCAGATGGCACCACCTCAGCTGCCTATGCAGTAACGACAGCCCGAACAGTAGTTGAGACAGCTTGCATCACACAACGATCTGCCCAAGCAGCAGAGCTGATAGCCCTCACCCGAGCATGCATCATAGCCGCAGGGACCACCACGAACGTATATACGGACAGCCAGTATGCCTTCGGAGTGGTCCACCATTTTGGGCTCCTGTGGAAAGAGAGGGGATTCCTGACGTCCCACGGCACCCCGATCCTCCACGGAGATCTAGTCTCCGCTCTGATTGAAGCAGTTCTCCTCCCCAAACGATTAGCGGTGATCAAATGTCAGGCACACAAAAAGGTGACAGACTTAGTTGGACAAGGGAATGCATTGGCCGACATCACCGCACGAACCACAGCCGAGAATAGGACGGTGACACGCATGTACGTGACCAGGTCACAAGCAGAAACATGGAGTGACACAAGGATAATGATCAGAGACATACAATCGGCCAGCACCCCTCACGAGCTGACTAAGTGGGCAGGGGTGGGTTTGAAGGATGAGGAAGGCTGTTGGCGAACGAAGGATGCAAGCAAATGGATGCTGCCCGACTCATATCTGATTCCCATACTGACCATGGCTCACTCCCCCGCACACATAGGATCTGCACCCATGATCGAACTCATTTCCAAAGTCTGGCATAACGACAAAATCCCTGACTCAGCCAGACGCCTAGTTCAGCAGTGCCTTATCTGTCTGCAACACAACCCCGGGAAAGGAACTGTAGTGCCCCGGGGAGGGTTTGGGACCCCCAATCACCCCTTTGAGGTCCTTCAGATGGATTACATCCAACTAGAGAGATGCCAAAACCTGAAGTATGTACTAGTCATCGTATGTGCCTTCAGCAAATGGGTAGAAGCCTATCCAACCCGTGACAACACTGCCATGACTACTGCCAAAGTACTACTGAAGGAATTCTTCCCTCGCTATGGCCTTTGCCGAATTTTATGGAGCGACAATGGCCCCCACTTCATAGCTGAGGTTATCCAACTAATCCTGAAGGGGTTGGGGGTGAAGCAACGATTCCATGCGGTCTTCCACCCCCAATCCGCTGGTCTAGTGGAACGCCACAATGCCACACTAAAGCTGAAACTGGCAAAAATAGTGGCCACCACTGGACTTAACTGGCCGGATGCCCTCCCACTGGCTTTGTTATCAATGCGCTCCACTCCCACCAAGCACCATTTGACCCCCTACGAGGTCGTGTTCGGGCGGCCAATGAATCTCTGGACTGCTCCCAAACCGACCTCCATTCATGACGTCCCAGACGTCCTACTATCTGATTATTTGTGCAAGTTAACTAAAACGTTGTCTGTCATTCATCAACAGGTGCAGCAGGCCATCCCCGATGCTTCCAGGGGCCCCGGTCACGACATCCAACCGGGAGATTTCGTATTGATACGAAATTTCCAGCGAACCAAGAGTCTGGAACCTCGGTGGACGGGCCCCTGGCAAGTGCTGATCACCACCCGAACGGCACTCCGAGTGGAGGGGAAGAAGCACTGGCTGCACGCGCATCATTGCCGGAAGGTCTCTGCAAACCTGGCCACGACAGAAAACGTCAGCACCCAAGAAGAGCTCCTGAGCAAAGACCGACCGATATTGGACTGTTATCCAGATACTGAGGCACTCGAACTTGCAAAATTCTCTGATCCTACTGTGCCATCCAGAGAAGGGTATTTCCTGCGTCGAAAGGAGGGAGTCTCGGCTAAGTAGGCCACGGACTAAGTTAAAATCTCAGAACGGTGACCTACACACAATCAAGGGTTGCCGGGAGAGAAGCTAAACGAAGTCTGTGGTTCTGCCCACTACCGAGCCCCTTGAAGGTGATGGAAGCGCCAAATAAGAAGATGATGGAAGCGCCAGATAAGAAGATGATGGAAGCAACGGGAAATACCCAGTATAGAAATCCAAAGACTGACAACCTGCACAAATCAAAGACAATTGCACTCTTCATTGCCTTCCTCTTCTGCCTCCTCCTCATGACCTCCTTCTGGATTCTGGAGGAGAGCACACCGGCTCATGAGACATTGCTACCTACTGCACAGCCAACACCCCTGAAAGAGCATCACCTAATCTCTCTGTCGCCTCAGCTCCGAGAAAGGCGCAGGGAATTCTGGAACAATTCCTTCGTGCAACTGCTGCACCAACACAACCTTGCTGCGAATGCTACGAACTGTTGGATCTGCGGGTTGCTCCCGCATGCCACTGGACACTCCATCCCCTTCATCCCTTCACCCTTCTCAGTTCACGGCTCTTGCCTCGCCTGGTTGATCCTCATGCAAGAAAGCCACAGGGACAACGCCACCTCCAGCCGGACAGTGTCACACTTCTACTCTGGGTTCTGGCTGAACAAAACAGGAAAGACCCCAGCTGCCCTGTGTCCTGCGCTCGCAGGCGCCACCTTCATCAAAGACATTCCAGCCAAAGAACGAGTCGAAGTACAGGTGCTCCACAATCCAGCCAGGACCACCTTCACTCATCTGCAAAAACAAACTACCGCCACTCTAACTGTGGCCCTGTCTGTCATCAATGTCACAGGTCTCGTGTGTCTCGAAGGCCAGGGAACGCAACTGGTGGGTTACAGCGCCTGCCGAATCACCAGAGCATTGGACTCAGCTGAACCCCCTTCTTTTGTTGCTTCTCCAAACATGTACTTTGTGTGTGGCACCAAGGCTTACACCTGGCTCCCGAGAGGTTGGAAGGGCACCTGTTACATTGCCTTCGTTCTTCCACCCACATATGTAGCCCCTGCCAACCACCACCGGCAGAGGCGTGCAGACGACCTTGGACAAGCCGACTCCACCGGAGCACAGTTCCTGGATGCAGCAAAGGGACTTGTTCCTCTGTGGGGTCCAATGGCAAACAGCCGTGCTATCCGACACCTGACCCAGGCCGTAGAAACAACGATCAACATCACGGCTGGCATCCTCGCCAACAACACTGCGGAGCTTCAGGCGGTCCGCCTTGTGACCCTTCAAAATCGACTCGTCCTAGACGTGGTCCTAGCCGACCGAGGAGGAGCATGCCGCATCATCGGATCCAGCTGCTGCACCTACGTGCCTGACAACTCGCCTTCAGTCTACAAAGCCATTGAACACCTCCACAGACTGTCCTCAGAGGTTCACCAAGAACAGGAAGGATGGTCGCTTGGGAGCTGGTTTTGGGACACTTTGAAAAATTGGGGTTGGAAGTTGTTTTCCTTCGTGCTGGTACCTGTTGTGATATTATGTGGGTGTTGCTTAGGTATCCAATGTCTGCCACCTTTGCTCGGCCTTGCTTCTAACTGTATGTGCCCAAAGACTTTGGACTTCCGAAATGAGCACATGAGCCCCCTCTATGAAGTAGAAATACGTGGCCTTATGGGGATAAATTCAAACTGACAAGTTGGCGAGACATGTTAAAAGGGAGGACTGTGGAATTTTAGTTTGCGATCTGAACATCATCTGCGCCAGCTTGTCACCTATGTACTACACGCACGGCAGCCATTTTAGATATCATGGTCTCCCTGTCCACGATCGATCGCCAGCGCGCCCCTCTGACCCAGCAAGCATCCTCCGCGCACCCTGTCTCCCCCTCCCTCCTCCTTATGAGCATGACCCTTCTGCATGACCCTGTCCTTGGGAGTCACGCCAGCGCCTGACCAACACCTCCTCTCCTCCCATGAATGCCCCTCTGTTGATAAACCTCCCCTCTGCGCTGGATTGTCCATGCAGCATGAATACCACTCCATTGATGGCCCCTCACCCCGTGTCCGACTGTCCACACAGGTCCGAGGCCATTGCCTAAGCCGAGAGATATCATTTACTGCCCTTATTGTATGAGGTCGCTCTCCTTCAAAGGACCCTCTATTGATCCAGGCCTCCCCACCCCCTGTGACATGATCAGGCGCACACATCCTAAGACTCGACGAAACACTCAGCTGCGTGATGACCCTCTCTCTTATCAGCAGGTTGAGGACCTCCATTGTGAAGGTATATGGGGGTGGGATTAACACGAGGATTACGGGGATGTCTTTTCCTTGCCTTACAAAGTTGTGATTGTAATAAAGGAAGGTCACATGCCATAAACCAGTGTATAAGAGGCCAGGCCTCTGAGAGGCTGCTAGAGCACCTCGAGACGATACCTTGTTGTCTGATCTGATGTGTTCTGCTCCGTCGGAATAAACTTCTGTTTCCTGCCTTCTGGTCTCCGGCGCCTGCCTCATTGCTTGGTAAATTTGAATGGTACAAGGGCGGTTAGCGCCGGGCAAAACTTGAGAAAGGTCCTAGCCCTACCTTTTTCTACAGAAATGGGCGCATTGATGGTCCGTCCATGGGATATCAGAGGTGTGGCTGAAGGTGATGGAATTTCCTGCTGTGAATATCTGGTCGAGGTTGTGTCCTGCTGAGTGCGTTGGTTCTGGTACGATCTGTTTGATTCCGATATTGTGGAGGTTGTCTAGGAGGAAGGTGGAGTTGAGGTCTTGGAGGTTATCGAGGTGGAAATTTAGGTCTCCCAGCAAGGTGTAGTTGGTGGAGGTGATGGCTTGCGGGTGATGAAGTTAGTGATGGAGTCGTAGAAAGGTGCGCGGGGTCCGGGGGGTCTAAGATGAGGGTGCCTTGGAGGGTGGTGGAGGGGTTGGTCTGTATCTTGATGTGCAGGATGTTCCATCAGGTCGGTGGGCCCGTCGGTGTAGGTGCTCAGACAAAGGTTGGACTTGTGTGCGATTGCCATGCCTCCTCCGGGGTGGTTGGGCCGTTCCTTCTGGGTAATCTTATAGCATTTGGGGGTGGTGTTCATCCAGGTTTCGATAAGGAAGCCGATGTATGGGGTGGTGCTGTTGAGGAGGTCCATATTTCCACAGCGTGTATGGTGACCGAGCAGACGTCAGGGGTCTTGCTCCTATCGCCATCACAACATCACTTTCAGAGATGTTGTGATGGCAATAGGGGCCTCGCCATATTTACAAGGCAGCGTTAAGCCACTTGAAGTGGCTTAATGCTGCCTTGTAAATAAGGCCCCTTTCATGCTATGCTTAGTTTGAAAGAGGAGGGCAAAGGGTGTTGCGGTGGGCGTTCCAACACAACACCCATTGATTCTGATGCTGCTTCCTATTTACAAGGGAGGCACAAATAGGAGGTAGCGCTAGAATTGAGACCAGGGAAAGCCTGGTCTTGCCCTGGCGCAATGAGGAGAAATTTTTAATTTCTCCTCGTTTTTGCTGTTTTCATGTGTGCTGCGTTGTGCCAATGATTGTTTATGTACAGGAAGGTCCCCCTTTCTGCACTTAAGCAATCGTTTTTTAATGCCATTTTGCAACTTCTCTGTGTGCTGCACCAAGCAGCACACAGAGAAGTTCCCTGCCGGCGCCAGTGCAGGCAGGGACATCACTGTATCCCAGGGGTGAGCTCCCCGAGGCAGAGCAAGTGAGCCAGCCCCGGGTCCCCGAGGCAATTAAAGGCTTAGGGTCGTGTGACCTCCTCTCTTTAAAATTGACTTACAGCCCTGGGGGTGTGGGATGCCCAGGGGTTTTTTAAGGCTCAGGAAGGGGGTGGCAGTGCGGCTCATTTTCTCTTAATAAATACATTGGGCCCTGGGAGATGGGGTCCCCAGGGCCGAATGTTGCTTGGGGAGGTGTGCACACGTCCCCTCCCCTAAATGATTACATTGTTCCATGGGGATGGTAAACAACTCAGAGAGGGGTGCCACGTGCCCGTTATCTTATTAAATGCTTTGGGGCCTGGGGATTGGGGACTCTGGGGCCGAATACTGCTCTGGGATGGGGACCTGATGCCCCCTCCCCTAAATAAATAGATGGGGCCCAGGGGGTCAGAAACGGCTCAGAGAGGGAGAGCATGTCCTCTTCCTTTAATTAAAGGATATGGCCCCGGACTCCCATTTTTAGGTCGAGACTAGTGCAGCGCACATGCGCTGCTCTAGGAGAACAATTGCTTGTGCGTGTGTTTTTTTCAGTCTTTTTTCTATTGGCCTTTGCGTGCATCTTTATAAAAAGACAGCACACAATTGGGCAATGTCGGGTGCATGTCCCATCTTTCCCCCGGAATGTATCCACCTTCGGCTTGCGGTTACGAGCAGAGGCCATCTGTTCGGGATCAGGGGCGTGCAGGGCATCTGTTCTGTTTCATGGTCGCTTCCACTTTTGGGGCTGCGTGGCCACACTTGTTATGTCGAGCCACTCGCGGCTTGTCTTTCTCGCGGTCACACAAGTGTGATTTCCCTTCCACTTGTTCTCTATACGACATTGTCTGTGTTGTCTTTACATACACCCCTCACCCGTTGTATATGCTGTCTTTACTCCCACCCCCCACCCCTTGTATCTGTTGTCTTTACACCCTGAGGTTCCGTGACGATTTGAACCCGTGTTTTCAATATTGTCGGAAATACATAATTTTGGTATCAGCGAACCGCAAATGATCCATTTAGCATATCCTGGTGTTTTCGCTATGCTACGAGCAAGAGTACTCCTGTTACAAACACATTTCCGATCTACCCATGGCATCCATCTTAGAACATAGCAGCCATTTTGTGTTTCTTGCCCTCACATACGCAATAACCTCTGATCACTTCATTTCGATTAAGGACACGTAGGCTTAGCCGGCGATTCACCTCTTTAGTGACACGTACACCTTAGTACAGAACATGCTGTAGCTGCATGACTCGACAAAGGCTGCCTCCTCTGCCCGAGGCCAGTCCTGCTATACTGGTTCTCGTGTTCGTTGGCCTGATCATGATTAGGCGGCCGAAGCTGGTAGCCTTGCCCATTTACGACCCACAAACATCTCTTATCCTGCTTTTCTATCTTCTGCACCTGGCTCTGCTCCTTTCCTTCTGGGCCTTTATTAGGGGGAGGTAACGAAATTTACGATGAGGCGGTCCGGGTCTTGAATGAAAAGTTGACATGAGATTATGATGGAAAAGTGGGAACCCCTCATTCGTAATGTTGTGACATCAGATATTGTCGACGATTCCTGTGCAACGCCAAATATTTATTGTTTAGGACACAAAGGTTTGGGAATGTACTAACATGTAAAGAATTTGCCCGAAGCCCAATTTTTAGTACATAAGGAGCAACCCTTTTTGTACAAATCGAACAGGCTCCTAGACACTGCCCATGTGTAGTTTCTGTGACTTCTGTGTCCCTGCAGTAATAAACCTTTGGTCTTTGACGCCACCATCGAGAAGCCCGTGTTTCTGTTTATTTGTGCACCGAGACAGGTGGAACTCCGGGGTCTTCGGGTGTTATCCCTGACACCTCTGGACAGAACCAAAAAGTCCAGAACTCCAATTGGCGCCCAACGTGGGGCGACGTCATTCGGTACCGGTCCAAAAGCCTGAAGAGTTCGAGAAGCTTCGTGTGAAGATTCCTGAGGGAGGCGCCCCACTTCATCGATACCGGCATATCGCAAAAGTGGCCCGACGTTCTCTTCCACGAGGGTTCCCGTTCAGGACGGCTGCAGTGGTCCGTTGCCTTGACCGTCGCCCTGTCTTGGACCCGAGGTGCAGTCCTTAGTACGGCGAAACGTGACGGGTTTCTCCTTGGTGACGTCTTCAGTGCCTCAGTTAAGTATTTAGTGGTTGCTAGTTGGTTACTTCGTAAGGGTTGTTAAAATCCTTTTAGTTCTTGGTTTGGTTTGGTTTCGTAAGATTATCACTGGTTGTTCTGGTTACGATAATCTATTGGTTTAGTTTGGGTATCGATACATTTTGTTCGCTTTTGGTAGGCCTAAGTTCTTGGTTCGAGTGCACATTCCTGTTTGTGTTTGTTTGTTCTGTGTTCCGGATTACAAAATGGTAAGTCGGAAAAATTGTATGTTGTCATGTTTCGGTTGCCACAGTGATTCCCGGTTGGAGGACTCATGTCTGGTTCCTCCGATCGGAACTCCCCTATATGATCCTTATTGTAAGTTTGGAGTGGGTCCTATATCTTATAATGAGGTGTGGGTCCGCTACACTGAAAAAGATGGTGTCCTTAGTTGGCCACTGCATGGTAGTTTTGAACCTGAAGTCCTTGACAATTTAGAAGTAAAATTGTTTAAGAAGAAAGCCCGGCCGGCAATGTTTGATTCTTTCCGTTACTGGCGAAAAGAATCTAAACAGAGAGAAATTAAAAGGTTGAAAAAAGAACAGAACAAGCGGCTAAGCAGCTGCAAGATAACGAGTCTGAGAAAGCGATGGAGATAGCTACTAGAGAGCGTAACTTAGCGATAGATAAGTGCTATCCTGCCTTGCCATCGAGTACAACTAAGATAGTAGAGGACTCCGAAAACGATCCTCTGTTGTCTTACTTGTTACGATCACCCCCACCGTATGCACAGGGTGCTACGGCTCCACCTGTACCAAATGTTCTATTGCCAGTTGCTGGACAACCTGGTATTCCTGCTCCTGCCCATCAGAATCAAGCTCCTGTACCTCCTGCGGTCAATGTAAATGTTCCTTCGGCACCCCCTCTTCTTGGGTTGCCGACTTCTTTGCCTATACCTATATTGCTTACACCTACTGTTTCACAAGCTACCTTACTTGATGCTCCTACTGTTCCTGTACTATCTGTTCCAACTGCTACTGTGTTTTCTACATCTGCTAGTATTATGACTCCGCTTTCTGTTCGTCGAAGAATCACTGATTCTGTCTCTAACATTCTGTCTCCTTTCTATAAATCTTTAATTAAGACTCCTACTTCTGAGTCTGTGCAGAGACGTAGTCAGCTCCCAAGTACTGAGGAACGGGGAATATTAGATTCCACGGCCCTCCGATGGATTTCGAAGAGTAGGAGATATAGTACGAGAGACGTACTAGATACATTTATGCAGTGGAACGAACCAACACAACGATACGTGGTCGATGAGATGTGCTCTCTTTTACGTGAGGAACTAGAAGAAGATGACTCTGAATCGAATTTAGAAGACTTAATTAAGGTTCAGAAAGAGTTTGCTGCAGGTATGATAGTAGGTCAAAATGTAAAAGAAGCGATGGAACTGATTTTAAGTTATAGGAATGATCCATCACTTCGTTCACCAAGGGACTTAGAGAAAAGTAATACGAAGCAGAATCGCCAATATCCAATGAGGGAGGTTCCACCAATTTGGCGTGAAGCTGTGCAAGCTGACGCACTAAATGGTGTTGTTGCCGCTCCGGCGCAATTCCAGAGAGTGTGGATACACATTCCGTGGAAGCGAGCCGAAGTGCTAGCAGTGAAACAGGCCTTGCCAGATCCGCGTAAAAATCCTGCCGGATATTATAAGGAGTTAGCACAGACAGTTGAGGCTTGTGTAATGAATTTAGCGGACATTGACATGTTATTTGGGAATGTAGTTCCGCAACCAATTTGGGCTAAAATTCGTAAAGAGAATCACCCAGTTGCTCTGGGTGGTGATTGGGCGGCTATCATTGCAGCAGATGGTCAGCAAATAGGTGGTTCCAAACCCGAACCGCTAATTGCTAATCTTCCAGGTAGGATAATAGACTTAATGAAGACTCTGATGCCAGCATTGCGCGTTAACTGGGATAAGTTGTCCGCATGCAGGCAAAAGAAAGACGAAAGTGTCTCCGACTTTTTCACGAGGTTCGAAGAGACTTTTGTAGATCACAGTGGTCAGGATATGAGCACAGAAGGAGGACAGAGATTGTTTGTTGATAAATTTGTACATAATTTGCTACCCGAGCTATGCAATAAATTAAAAGATTCCGAGAGTGCGTGGGCTGTCTCTACAACTGCGCAAATACTTGCAACTGCACAGTATTATGAAAATAGGGATAAAGAGGAGAAAGAAAAATCAGATAAGAAAACGAAAGACTTAAAAACTAAAGTTCTTCTGCAACAAGCGTATCCGCCTCGCATGAATCAGACCAATACACAGCAAGGGTCATATCAAAGGACAGATTATGGTTCTCAGAGACCACAATACCAGTGGAATCAATGTGCGTATTGTAAGAAAGAGGGTCACTATAAGAATGAGTGTCCAGTCCTAGCACAAAATAACGCAGCAGCAGCTCAGAGAGGTCGTGGTGGTTTTGTGCAAAATTCTAGAGGTCGAGGTCGAGGTGCTATGCCTCCACAAACGAATGATCGCCCTTCCAACCACTTTGATCAGCGAAATGGACAGTCTGCTCAACAGAATAGGTCGCAACAGTATCATGTTGAAGACTATTGTGAAAATGATGAGGGATTTCAACAAAGTGAGTACTAGGACAGCCATGGACAGAGAGAGGGAGTAGTATCAGTTCCAGTGGATCAGAGTGGGCCTTATGTCGCAGTAGCAACATCAGGTGTAGTCGAACCGTTTCTGTTGGATACTGGTGCCGCAAAAAGTTCGATCATGCATGCGAAACTCCCTGGCGCACCTTTGTCCGGCTTAACAAATGTTTCTGTAGGTTTTTCAGGCGCCCCTGTTTACAATCCTGTATCTGGTCCTTTGTCTATTTCTGTTGGACCGTGTCAATTGGAAGCACCCCTGATTTTGACGACAGGTTGTAATGAAAATCTGCTTGGTTTAGACTTGTTAAAACGCCTATATGCGACATTGTACTGTTCTCCGGAAGGAGTACAGCTTACGTTGGGAAAACGAATCACCTCTCCGATGTACTTGTCAATGGATGCACTCCCGCCAGAGCTGCGTTCACTCCCTGATACTCTTTGGGCGACTGGTCCTAACGATGTAGGCCTTTTAGAAATTCCACCATATGTAGTCACTTTGAAAGCAAATGTAAAATTTCCACGAATTCCTCAATACAAGATTTCTACTGAAGGTGAACGAGCACTTTTATTGATTGTGCAAGATTTGATTAAGAAAGGGGTGGTTGAAGAAACTAGAGGTAATGTCTGTAATAGTCCTGTATTACCAATTTTGAAACGTACTGATCCTTCAAAACCTCCAATATATAGGTTTGTTATCGATCTCAGAGAGGTTAATAAGATTGTGGTTCCGCAGTTTCCTGTGGTTCCAGACATTACTGCATTGTTAACATTGATTCCTGCAACAGCTACATGGTTTTCAGTCATCGACTTGAAGAATGCATTTTTCAGCATTCCGATAGCCGAGGAAAGCAGAGATATTTTTGGCTTCTGTCTAGGAGGTCGAAGCTTCAGGTTTAAACGCGCTCCACAAGGCTATTGTGAGAGCCCATCCATTTACAGCCAAGCATTAAAAAGTCAGTTAGATTCTTTTGTACTTCCTCCAGGTTCTGCTCTAGTGCAGTATGTAGATGACCTTCTAGTGGCTGCCGATGACAAGGAAACTTGCAAAGCAGCTACGATTTCGTTATTGCATCATTTGTCTAATTTTAATCACAAGGTGTCACCTTCGAAAATGCAATACTGCTGCCAAGAAGTGACCTACCTAGGTCATCTCTGGTCAAAGGAGGGAAGGAAGTTGACCCCAGAGAGAATAAAAGCAATTACGCAGATGAGTGTTCCTCGCACACAGAGAGAAGTACGTGCCTTTCTAGGTATTACCTCTTACTGTAGGCAGTGGATCCCAAATTTTTCTCTTTTAGCAAAACCATTGGTAGCTTTGACTGGAAAAAATGTTCCGAGTCCGGTGCCATGGTCTGCTGAATGTCAGGAGAGTTTTTCTGAGTTACGAAATGCACTATGTTCAGCTCCTGTATTGGGTACACCCGATTACAGCAAGCCATTCACGCTCTATGTTCACGAGAGAGAAGGTTGTGCGTTGAGTGTTCTGACACAGAGATTTGGTGATAAACAGCGCCCTTGTGCGTATTTTTCATCAACATTAGATCCGGTAGCTAGAGCGTTGCCTAGTTGTTTGAGAGCTACAGCGGCAGCTGCGGCTTCCATTCGACAATCCGCTGGTTTGGTGATGAATAACATGCTAGTGGTCATGGTTCCTCATGCTGTGGATACACTCATGAACAGAACTAAGACGCAACACCTTACCAGTGCTAGATTATCTGGCTACGAGCTGACACTGCTAGCGAGTCATATTCAGATCAAAAGATGCAATGTATTGAATCCAGCAACACTGTTGCCGACTAATCAAGAGTCGAGTGATTCCGAACCCCATGACTGTTGTTTCAGAACCGAAGAGGAGACAAAAGGACGAATTGATTTAAAAGACACCCCATTGTCAGATCCAGATGGCACATTGTATGTTGATGGGTCATGTTTTAAATTGGAGAATGGTGATGTGACTGCTGCCTATGCAGTAACGACTTTGAGTACGATTGTGGAGACTGCAAGAGTGAGTCAGAATTCTGCCCAAGCTGCAGAATTAATCGCTCTAACGAGAGCGTGTGTTTTAGCAAAGGGAAAGAGAGTGAATGTGTTCACAGATAGTCAGTACGCGTTCGGCGTGGCCCATAATTTTGGCCGTTTGTGGAAAGAAAGAGGTTTCATTACGTCCCATGGGACTAAGATTGTCAAGTCAAGTCAAGTCATAACACTTATATAGCGCACTACATACCCAGAGGGTTTCAAGGCGCTTAGGAAGGGGAGGTGGATTATTTGTCAAATATCCACGTTTTAAGCTGCTTTCTGAACGCTAGGTGATTCTGGGTGAGGCGAAGGTAAGCGGGGAGTGAGTTCCATGTTTTGGCAGCCAGGTATGAGAAGGATCTGCCTCCCATGGTGGTCTTGTTGATGCGAGGTACAGTGGCGAAGGCTTGGCTGGAAGAGCGCAGTTGGCGGGAGGGGGTGTAGAAGGACATTCGCGAGTTGAGGCAATCTGGTCCGATGTCGTAGAGTGATTTGTGTGCGTGGGTAAGCAGTCGGAAAGTAATCCTCTTATTGACGGGTAGCCAGTGGAGGTCTTTAAGGTGACCAGATATGTGTTCGTTGCGTGGGATGTCTAATATGAGCCTGGCTGAGGCGTTTTGGATTCGTTGTAGTTTCTTCTGGAGTTTAGCGGTGGTACCTGCGTAGAGGGTGTTTCCGTAGTCCAGTCGGCTCGTGACTAGAGCGTGGATGACTGTTTTCCTTGTTTCGGAGGGGATCCAGCGAAATGTTTTTCTGAGCATGCGAAGAATGTTAAAGCAGGAAGAGGATACGGCGCTGACTTGTCTGTTCATTGAGAGTGAAGAATCCAGGATGACGCCAAGGTTCCGTGCGTGGTCTGTCGGGATGGGTGCATTTCCGAGGGCTTCCGGCCACCAGGAGTCGTCCCATGCAGAGGGGGATTTACCTAAGATGAGGACTTCTGTTTTGTCTGAGTTCAGTTTCAGACGGCTTTGTTTCATCCATTCGGCGACTTCTTTCATTCCCTCGTGTAGGTTAGTTTTGGCGGTGCTGGGGTCCTTGGTGAGAGATAGGATCAGTTGAGTGTCATCCGCGTAAGAGATGATGTTGAGGTTGTGTTGGCGGGCGATGGCCGCGAGGGGGCTCATGTATACGTTGAAGAGGGTGGGACTGAGTGAGGATCCTTGTGGTACGCCGCAGATGATTTCAGAGGCCTCGGACTTGAATGGTGGGAGGCGGACTCTCTGGGTTCTTCCGGTGAGGAACGAGGTGATCCATTCCAGTGCCTTTCCTTGGGTTCCGATGTTTCTGAGGCGTTGTAAAAGGGTGCTGTGGCAGACTGTGTCGAAGGCTGCAGAGAGGTCGAGGAGAATGAGGGCGACTGTGTCTCCATTGTCCAGTAGAGTTCGAATGTCGTCTGTTGCTGCGATGAGTGCGGTCTCAGTGCTGTGTTTGGCTCGGAAGCCAGATTGTGAGGGGTCGAGTGATTTGTTGGCTTCGAGGAAGGCGGAGAGCTGGTTGTTGACAGCTTTCTCGATGACTTTGGCCGGGAATGGAAGAAGTGAGATGGGGCGGTAGTTTTTGAGTTCGGTGGGGTCTGCTGTTGGTTTTTTCAGAAGGGCGGTGAGTTCAGCGTGTTTCCAGTCTTCTGGGAAGGTAGCGGAGTTGAAGGAGCAGTTGATGACGTCTCGGAGGTGCGGAGCTATGACGGAGTCTGCTTTGTTGAAGATGTGGTGGGGGCATGGGTCTGTGGGGGATCCAGAGTGGATGGAATTCATCAGGCGGATGGTGTCCTCAGTGGAGATTGGGTTCCAGGCGTTAAGGGTGTTGACGGGGGGAGGATGGTCAGCTGATGGTAGGGTGGGTTGCCTTCCGGGTTGGTTGTCAAAGCTGTTGTGGATGTCAGCAATCTTGTTGTGGAAAAAAGAGGCTAGGGAATCGCAGAGGGTTTGAGAGGGGGTGATGTCGTTGGAGTTGGCCGAGGGGTTGGAAAATTCCTTGACGATGTTGAAAAGTTCCTTGCTGTTGTGGGCGTTGTTGTCGAGTCGATCCTTGAATGCTGTTTTCTTGGCTTTTCGGATCAGTTGGTGGTGAGTGCGGGTGGCGCTTTTGAAGGCGTCCTTGGTGCTGTTAACGACTTGTTGGAATCTCTAACCTTGCCGACTGAAGTTGCAATTGTGAAATGCAGTGCACATAAAGCAATCACGGATGATGTTGGTCGTGGGAATGCTTTTGCTGACGAGACTGCTAAAGAAACAGCTAAAAATATGATGAGTAGAATGTATGTGGCTACGTCTGCGAGATAGATTTCTGAGTCTGGAATGTGTGAGGATACAGTGGAAAGTGTGAAAGAGATTCAGAAAGAGGCGACTGAGGAGGAGAAACGTGCATGGAAAGAGAGTACGGGTAAATTGGATTCGAGTGGGTGTTGGATTGACTTGTCGGAACAACAGCGTTGGATGTTGCCTGATGCGTATGTGCTTGCAGTGGTGACAATGGCACATGGAGTAGCGCACATAAGTTCTAAAGGGATCTGTAAGATGTTGGCTCCAGTCTGGAAGAATGATGGAATTAGTAAATGTGCAGAGAGAGTGGTGAAAAATTGTATGGTATGCCTGATGCATAATCCTGGCAAGGGAATCCCCACTCCTGCTGGTCACTTTGCTCCTCCCTCTTGCCCCTTTGAAGTGATTCAGTTAGACTTCATTCACATGGATCGGTGCAATAACTTAAAGTACGTCCTGGTGGTAGTTTGTGCTTTCTCCAGATGGATCGAAGCATATCCACTAAAGGACAACACTGCCTTATCAACTGCCAAAATTTTTCTCAAAGAATATTTCCCTAGATACGGAATGCCACGGATTGTATGGTCAGATAACGGAAGTGAGTTTATAGGGAAAGTTATGCAGAGTGTGTGTGCCGGTTTAGGTATTAAGCAAAAATTTCTCAGTGCAAACCATCCCCAGTCTGCTGGTTTAGTTGAGGGTTACAATGGCACCCTCAAACTAAAACTCGCTAAAATACAGGCATCCACGGGTTTATCCTGGCCAGACGCACTACCCTTGGCTTTGTTATCCACGAGAGCGACTGTACATTCTAGAGTAGGGCTTAGTCCATATGAAATTGTCTTTGGCCGTCCCGCTAATATTTGGGGAGTGCCAAGACCAAAGGAATTTTGTTCTCTGGAATATCCAATGTTGATTGATTACCTTTACGACTTGACTGCTAAATTGAGTCTTATTCACCAACAGGTTTTCGATGCATTGCCAAAGCCTCCGGAGAGTCCAGGTCATCAGCTGAAACCAGGTGACCACGTTGTGGTGCGGAACTTTGCGAGGACGAAGAACCTTCAGCCCAGATTTGTTGGACCCTACCAAGTTCTGCTAACAACGAGAACTGCTGTTCGTGTGGCTGGTCGCAAGCACTGGATCCATGCAACACACGTCAAACGTGTGCCCTTGCCTCTTCCTTATGACAACTGGATTAAGAAGGGAATTGGTGCATCTGAGTTCGAGCGAACACCCAAGTTTGTCCCTTTCAGCGATGCCGAACTGATAACTGACACTTCGAACACTGACTCTCCTCCTGAAACTACTTCTTTGATTCCTGAACACTTGCCCTCTGTATCAGAAGAAACTTTGCCATCTGCGAACTTGAACATTATAACCTCTGCTGACAACACACTGTTTCCTGATCAAACAGTTCCTGCAAAACTAAGATACAATTTACGATCTCGTAATATGGACAAATAAAGCAGGAAACTGCCTATTTTACACATTTGAAATTTTAACACTTTGCCTCCAGCCAGGAAGTTTGCTATTGTTTTATTGTTTTTAAAATTGCCTTGCCGTCTGGGTAGCCGTAGGGTCGTGGCTGTGTGCCTAGTTGAATCTGCGGGGGTCAGACACAAGGTCGATCTTTCTGTTAGTTCTGGGAACTCCCAGGGCTGATAGAGGCATTTTCATCTACGTACACATCATCAGTGGTCGCGAGCGGATTGTAGAAGATGGAGCTTCCTGCGCTACAACGAGAAAATGTGATTTATGTTCGCAGAAACAGACTTTACAGAATCCTTCATAGTAAATGTTTTTTGATGCAATGTGCTATTACATTTTTAATTGTTTTAATAACATTGGTGGGTGGAATCGTTGTTGGTATAAATTTAATCTTTGTGCCAGTAACTACAGTACCTCCCCTTGAGCCTGCTACCTCTACTGTTTCTTCCATACACTCTTTTCACTCGTTTCCTGAACATGAGCAAGCTCGACGCTCAGAATTTATCAATAACACTTTCGTACAGCTCTTGCATCAACACCAACTAGTAGTCAACACTACAGACTGCTGGGTGTGTGGATTGATACCCCACACTACGGATAAAGGCATTCCCTACCTGGTTTTGCCTTTTAGCTATAATGGATCATTTCAGGCCTTTCAGACCATTTTTGCCTATGCCCTTGAAACCTATCCTCCGCGTCCACCACGTTCTACTAAATACAACTCTGCCAACAAAGCTTTAGTCCAGGGAATTATTGACATGATCAAGGACGTCAATAATACTCCATCTTACCCTAGAGACGAATTACGAGTGTATTTGAGTTGGAATTCTTCAGAGTATCGCCTTAGTTTAGGAGAAAGCAAGCGTAAAAGCTCCACTCCAATCTGGGTCGTGCCTCACCGAGGTCAGGTCTGTTTGCAAGGTAATGGGAGAAATCCGAGAGCTCAGCTAGGGAGGAGTGAGTGCGTTGAGACTTACGTGTTTCCGTCTAACTCTTCCCCTGCTTTTCTTACTGCTAGGGGTACTTACTTCATCTGTCAAGACAGAGCGTATACATGGTTGCCTGCCGACTTCTCAGGATCATGTTATATTGCTCGATTGTTGCCTCCAACATACACTGCTTCATCTGATTATCACAGGACCAGAGTAGCAAGAGGTGTTTTCAGCAAGGAAGACACCGCTGGTCAGGAAGCTGGAGACTTTTTCAAAGGTTTCCTTCCATTCTGGGGGCCTATGGCCAATAGTAGAAACATACGTCAGCTAACACGGGTAGTTGAATCTACTATTACCGAAACTGCTGGTGCCCTTAGCAACTTGACAGCTGAGCTTCAGGCGGATAGACTCATGACGTTGCAGAACCGTATGGTTCTAGACGTGATACTTGCAGATCGAGGTGGGGTATGCAGAATGATCCAATCGAGCTGCTGTGTCTTTATTCCCAATAATGCTCCAACAGTCTATGAGGCGATCTCTAAGCTACACAAGATTTCCGACTCTATACATGTAGACAAGGGAAACTGGTCCTTCATGGAGTGGTTGTGGACTCTGATATCAGCGTGGGGATGGAAGGTTCTGATGGTCATTGGTGTCATCTTAGTATTCCTATTCTCATGCTGCCTGATTATCCAGTGTGGTCCTGCTTTGTGTAGTCTCTGTGCTGCAACCTGTTTTAGAAAACCACCTGCGTTTGGAGAAAAGGCACGAGAAAGGATGATGATACAACAGCATGTCACTGACCTGATGAGCATAGAATTAGACTCTGACATAGACTGAGTAATTGCCTATGTAAGGGCAAAAGGAGGGTCTGAGGTTCCGTGACGATTTGAACCCGTGTTTTCAATATTGTCGGAAATACATAATTTTGGTATCAGCGAACCGCAAATGATCCATTTAGCATATCCTGGTGTTTTCGCTATGCTACGAGCAAGAGTACTCCTGTTACAAACACATTTCCGATCTACCCATGGCATCCATCTTAGAACATAGCAGCCATTTTGTGTTTCTTGCCCTCACATACGCAATAACCAGCCGCCTGAAACTGAACTCGGACAAGACGGAGGTCCTCATCCTGGGCCCCTCTCCCTCCGCCTGGGACGACTCCTGGTGGCCTCCCGCCCTGGGCACCGCACCCAAACCGACAGACCATGCACGCAACCTGGGCTTCATCCTGGACTCCTCCCTCTCCATGACCTGGCAAGTCAACAACGTCTCCTCGGCATGCTTCAACATCCTACGCATGCTACGGAAGATCTTCTGGTGGATCCCCACCGAGACCAGGAAGACCGTCACCCAGGCCCTCGTCACCAGCCGACTGGACTACGGCAACGCCCTCTACGCCGGGACCACCGCCAAGCTCCAGAAGAGACTCCAGCGGATCCAGAACGCCTCAGCCAGACTCATCCTCGACATCCCACGAACCAGCCACATCTCCGGACATCTGCGAGACCTTCACTGGCTCCCCGTCAACAAAAGAATCACCTTCCGCCTCCTCACCCACGCACACAAAGCCCTACACGACCAAGGCCCGAGCTACCTCAACAGCCGAGTCAACTTCTACGCTCCCAAACGCCACCTCCGATCAGCCAACCACGCCCTCGCCGCCGTCCCCCGCATCCGAAGAGCGACTACAGGAGGAAGGTCCTTCTCCCACCTGGCCGCCAAGACCTGGAACTCCCTCCCGACCGACCTGCGCCTGACCCAAGACCACCTCTCCTTCAGGAAGAAGCTGAAGACCTGGCTGTTCGAGCAGTAGCGGCTCCCCCCCCCCCAGCGCCTTGAGACCCCACGGGTATGTAGCGCGCTTTATAAGTGTCACTGATTGATTGATTGATTAACCTCTGATCACTTCATTTCGATTAAGGACACGTAGGCTTAGCCGGCGATTCACCTCTTTAGTGACACGTGCACCTTAGTACAGAACATGCTGTAGCTGCATGACTCGACAAAGGCTGCCTCCTCTGCCCGAGGCCAGTCCTGCTATACTGGTTCTCGTGTTCGTTGGCCTGATCATGATTAGGCGGCCGAAGCTGGTAGCCTTGCCCATTTACGACCCACAAACATCTCTTATCCTGCTTTTCTATCTTCTGCACCTGGCTCTGCTCCTTTCCTTCTGGGCCTTTATTAGGGGGAGGTAACGAAATTTACGATGAGGCGGTCCGGGTCTTGAATGAAAAGTTGACATGAGATTATGATGGAAAAGTGGGAACCCCTCGTTCGTAATGTTGTGACATCAGATATTGTCGACGATTCCTGTGCAACGCCAAATATTTATTGTTTAGGACACAAAGGTTTGGGAATGTACTAACATGTAAAGAATTTGCCCGAAGCCCAATTTTTAGTATATAAGGAGCAACCCTTTTTGTACAAATTGAACAGGCTCCTAGACACTGCCCGTGTGTAGTTTCTGTGACTTCTGTGTCCCTGCAGTAATAAACCTTTGGTCTTTGACGCCACCATCGAGAAGCCCGTGTTTCTGTTTATTTGTGCACCGAGACAGGTGGAACTCCGGGGTCTTCGGGTGTTATCCCTGACACCTCTGGACAGAACCAAAAAGTCCAGAACTCCAACCCGCTGCCCACCTGTTGTCCGTGCCATCTTTACTACCTCCCCCCCACCAGTTGTCCGTGCTGTCTTTACTCCCACCCCCCACCCGTTGTTTGTGCTGGGATCGTGTGCATCAGCAGTGGGATAGAAGATGGCAAAGGGGCGACCCCATAAGTGCTGCATCTACAGCCCTTGGGGGTGAGTGTTTGATTGGCTCAATCGCTCCGTCCATCATCCCTTTTTGTATCGCTTTGTTCGCCCTAAGTTGGCAGGGTATGCTCAGACGTGAGCCTTGCTCACTTGGCCCCTGGATTCAAGATAGCCTGGCTGATGAGGATTATGAATCCGAAACCGGTCCCAGGATGCTTGTTTCCGGTCCAGGGAAGACATGGCTAGGCAGTTCGGGCTGGACTGTTCCCATGAGGTACAGGGTCAGACTGATTTGCATATGGCCATGTCTGAACTGGGGTGGCTGAGTGAGCTAAAGAATGGTGATGGATTAAACCCAGATCAGTTGACTGGGGGTGAGTGTTTGATTGGCTCAATGGCTCCGTCCATCATCCCCTTTTGTATCGCATCTACAGTTTACAGCTGCTGAGGTCAGTGCAGACGGGGGTACATCGATCCCTCACCACTGATTTGTTTCTCACCAGCTGTTTGCCGTGCACGCGCCACCACGTCACGTGGATGTCAGTCACTCTACTGACTTTAGAGGTGCCCGCGTTTTCTAGTGCCTGGAGGGCGCTTTGATCTACTGGCTTCTGTGAGCTGTATGGATCGATTTAAACACAGCCTGTCCTTGAGATTCACAGAATTCATCACTGTGCACTCACTCCCCTCGCCCCCATCAGCAGGGCCGCACTGGGAACGCGGGCACTGGACGATGATGGGCCGTGGTCTTAGGGTGGGCAGAGTTGTGTTTTTAGGGCCTCCGTTACCTGCCCATGGCTGCCAGTGCATGTCCGTTGTTTCCTTCCTGTTGCTGGAGCAGTAGCAGCTCTGTGCTTTTTCTGACCCCTTCCCTTGTCACCTCGGCTCCAATGTCTTCCAGGCCTTGGTGGATGAGCGGTGTGTTTGCCTAGGTCTGTTGCAACACCTTTCCCAGAGGAACATGCGTGCTTTCTCTTCCTCTTGTTTTCCAGATTACGTTGTCAGTGTTGTCTTTACTCCCACCCGTTGTCCGTGCCCTCTTTACTCACGTCTGCCCACCCTTTTTCCATGCCCTCATTACTCCCACCCACCCGTTGTCCGTGTCCTTTTTACTTTTGCCTGCCAACCCGTTGTACGTGATCTCTTTACTCCCGCCCACCCATCCATTGTCCGTGATCTCTTTACTCCCACCGCCCACCCATTGACCGTGATCTCTTAACTCCTGAGTTGTCTGTAATCTCTTTACTCCCGCCTGCCCGCCCACCCGTTGTTGATGATCTCTTTACTCCCACCTGCCCACTCGTTGTCCGTGATCTCTTTACTTCCGCCCACCCGTTATCCATGATCTCTTTACTCCCACCTGCCCACTCGTTGTCCGTGATCTCTTTACAACTTGTCCGTGATCTCTTTACTCCCGCTCAATCGTTATCCTTGATATCTTTGCTCCCACCTGCCCACCCGTTGTCCGTGATCTCTTTACTCCCTCCTGCTTACCCGTTGTTCGTGTTCTCTTTACTCCCACCTGCCCACCCGTTGTCCGTGATCTCTTTACAACTTGTCCGTGATCTCTTTACTCCTGCCCACCAGTTATCCTTGATATCTTTACTCCCACCTGCCCACTCGTTGTCCGTGATCTCTTTACTCCCTCCCGCTTACCCGTTGTCCGTGATCTCTTTACAAGTTGTCCGTGATCTCTTTACTCCCGCCCACCCGTTATCCGTGATCTCTTTACTCCCACCCGCCCACCTGTTGTCCGTGATCTCTTTACTTCCGCCCCCTTCCCATTGTCCCTGCAGTCTTTACTCCCACCCCCTTCCTCACTTACTGGATTTGCAAGCTAAAAGAAAGTGCCGGTTGCAAGGAAATAAGCAAACACATTTAAGTTTCACTGCTACATAGATATTCACGTTGGCTTTCATTTACAAGCATTTCCAGTACAGTAAGTACAACAAGGAGCTTTCACTTTGTTTTTGGTGGAAATACCATAAACAATGTTCCAGCCTGTCCATAGGTTCATATTTTATTGAGCTGTAAATATAGAAAAATAACACATAACTAACAAAACACTGTATTTAATTTTAACAACATAACAAAAGACACTAACCGCATCACACTACATATATAATTAATATCCTTACAATTGTTTTTTTAGGGGATGTAAACTTACATATACCACCAACATACCCACCAGCAAAACACACTACACAGATACATCCCACCAACACACATCATATCACAACTCACCACGACATTCCTACACCATGCCACTGCCCTTACGTCACTACACTAAGCACAACTTGCACACAAACTTTACAGCACTGAACACAGCAGATACATTGCTCTACAACATTCCTTAAAAGCATTGGAAATATCTGTGACTCAACACTTAAAAGGTCCCAAAGGCGAGACCTATTGGCTATGCCAATGCTTGTTATTTTTGCAATACTGCGGGAGTTCTGTGAGGTTGCTGCAATAATTGCCAATTGGTTTTCCATTTTGATCTCCAGGGTGTTCCTTTGGGTCCCCCCATGGGATATAGGGGGCAGGGTACCCCTACCCTGCTCCCTTATATATCTATATATCCATATATATACATATATATTCCCCACAGGCAGTCGCCAGTAGGTAGCTACAGTTAGGACCATGTTTCTATAGAAAAAAGTGTTTTTTGACTTGCCTATATTGCTGGTGTTCTTTGACAAAACTTCACGAAATTTCGCCCAAAAAGTGTCATAATGAGTTTTGTTGTGCATGGTAAGTTTCAGGGTGATGGGACCTCAAAAAAAGTGTGTAGACTATCTAGACTTATTGACTTGGTAAAATGAAAGGTTGCCACACTACATGTCGCCAGTAGAGGGTGGAATTGAGCTAAAAATGATTTGAGGATTTCTTCTAAAAAGCGATGGTCTGCAAGTATTCTTGCTACTCTGTGCTGTTGCTCGGAGTGACACATTTATTTCACAAATGCTGGTGATGTGATATTGCTGCAAAGCACACGGACTTCTTTACAAAGCGGACTGGAAGCATCCTGCCTTGTCACTGGGCCAGGCCCAGCCAAACATGACCTTTGGCCCTCCCAGTTAGCAGAAGAGGCCATGAAGACGGGCAAACATTGTGATGTTTTGTTCACTTTTTTTTACATTAATTCTCAATCTGGGGTAGCGTTCTCAGGTTTCCAAAAGACAATACCAGCTATTTGTTGTAGTTTTAAGAGCGTGCACAGGCATGGACATGACACAAAATAGAAGTATACATTTGTACCATTACTTTTTCGTCGCATTTTACTATATTTAATAGTCGGGAATCTTTGCAGCTCTAGAATCCATTTTAAAGTGTTTTCCATTTATATTTGCTGTTTGAATTAGGTACAGATAAGTGCTAAAAATTCTTGCTTTAAGTGGTTTTGCTAATATTTGTACCCGCTGGGACATTAAAATACCAGTGGTGCTAGTAAAAAATCAGCCAGGTGGCAACCCTAGTCAGGTGTAATTAAGGAACCTTTAGAACACGTTTTAAAGTGCATTGTTTTTATGAATACTGTTCTAGGTATGCACTGTAAAGGAGAAAAATGCTGACTTTGGGATATTTTTTCTATTTTTACAATGGCTGAGATATAAAAATATTCATGTCGGAAGAGAACAGCAATGTGCCAACTGTACCTTGTGTCGGGCAGGGTGTTACCTGCAAATGATGCAGCAGGTGCAGTCGCACCGGAGCCTAGACCTATGAGCGTCTTTTGCACCTCAATTATCTAACATAACTTAACTTGTAAAATTCACATTCACCCTTGGCACTGAATAACACACGTTTATTGTTACCCAACTAAATGGTACTCATTTTATTGACATCAGAAGAATGAAATGCTGAGTGGGCCAGCCGGGACTTGAACCTGTGACCATGAAGTCGAACACAGGCCCCTGCAATGGACACATTAGTCTACCAGACCCGGCTGTTTCTGAGTGCGGATTCTGAAGGGTTTTTATGTATTTCAGTCTGTGTATAATGCACATAGTAATATACTTTAGGATGTGGCATATATAATAATATTAAAATGTTGATGTACGCACACAACTATGTTCAATGCAAAGTGTTCAATAAGAGATTTTATATAATTAAATGTTTTCTGATGTGCTCCCGGGGTATTGCTCTCTGGTCAACAGTGTGAAAGAAAAAACAAAACGAATAGCACACCCACAATCGGGTGAGTCCCAGTGGGCACAATCCAAACCCTGTGCCGGGTCTAATTCAAGTTCATTCAAAATAAAGAAAGTAACCCAAGATTCGTGGTTGAATGTCTTGTGTATTTCTTATTTCTTTTCACAAAATAATATGAATTTCAAATTCAATCCATAATTCCAAGTTGGCAAGGGAATCATCCAAAATGCATTACTAAATCCTTCTCAGTTGTAAGTATCCTATGACATTAAAAAAATGAAATACAATAACGAATCCTTCCAATTAGTAATGTGAAAAAGTAAGAAAAGAGTGATGTAGTTCTGATGAAATGGAAGTGGTATATGATAATAACATGGTTTCATGCAATCGTTGTGGTGACCTGGGTAAGGTAAGGCCAATTAGCCATTATCCATTAGCGTGCCAATATATTGAAAGTACTTAGAGAAATATGCGTGTGTTAAGAAATCATGCAACAAAAGTTACTGGGTGATTCCCCGTGGATACACATACCACGTTGTCAGCAAACTAATAATGTATAAACGAGTGAGCGTGTAAATCATTTGTCATTTCATAAACTTTATTTCGATTCATAAAAGTATACATTTAAGTAAAAAAAAAACAAATTTTACAAATGGTTTTCAAATCTACAGGATCTGAGGTTCCGTGAATTCTGAACCCTTGGGTTCCATTTTGTGCATGGCAGCCATTTTTGTGTTTGCCCTCACATAGTCCGATGGCTTTAGCTGACTTTTAGATGACCTGAGTGAACTGACCCTGTTGCCTGAAGCTGACCTTGTTAGGCCAGTTCCTTGCCCAGTAGCTGATCAAGATTAAGGATCAGAGCACAGGAGATTGTAAAGTTTGGTATGCACATACACACCCCTTATCCTACTTTTCATCTGTTTGTGTAAGAAGGAATGTTGGGCTTTTTGCATGCTTGCAAAAGCTAGGACTGCCCCCTACTTATATGCTGAGTTTTGTAACCCTAAGCATATAAAAGGCCTCTGTTCTCTGTATTCCTCAATCTGCCTCATTCAGTTGCTACGGCTTCTGTGTGACGTGGCCTCATTTATTAAATTTAATAAAGATGTCTTTTCATATTTCAGCTTCTGGGCGAAGTTCTTTATTGATATTAGTAAGACCCCTGAGAATGAAGATTTCAGTTCTTCAAATGGGGCGGCCAACCTGGGCTTCATCAGAGAAGTGACTATCTGTGGGAGTGATCTTGTCAGAAGACTGAAATCTACTGAGGAGAACAGAACAGGATTCTACTAAGAAGGTACTCTGTGCACAGGGATTTTGGAGATTCTTTGTCTCTGCAGCCCAGTATATTACTGATCTTCCTGATTTTGATCCTCCACATGATGTCACTCCTGACTGAGAACCTTTTTGGCGTGAGTATTCTAAAAAAGACCGTTAGGTCATGTAGAACTTGACAGTTAGAATTTGGATAACCTTTTGATTAGTAAGAGTAAGAAGTACAAGTGGATCGCTCCCACGATTTTGTTTGGTTTCTTGGTTTTGATTGTGTTATTGCAATAACCAAAGCCGAGGGGTTGGTTTCTTGGTTTTTGATTTGGTTATTGGAATTACCAAAGCCGAGGGGCCCGTATATTTGCGAGTATATCGTTTTTGATAACCCCTTGAAGTTTGAAGCTAGATTAGTGATCTTTAAGGTGCCTGGTCTTAGCAAATTTGGGACTGTAGCTTTGGAACTTTGGAATTTGTGTTGGCCAACTTTTGGATTTGTATAGGTTTGTATATGCGAATTGCAATATGTGTAGGCAGGTAATGAGGAGATGTTTCTCTATTTGGTTTAGTTGAATGGTGCAACGTACGAAGAGTACCTTAAACACTACTTTCATTATAATATTGCATATTATGCAGTATTTTTGGCATGCCTGTTTTTAAGCTCACATCGAAGAATGTGTTGCTTTTTTTGGAGGTACCATAGTGTGATGTTAAGTAAATTAGCCGGCTTCTCTAGAAGGAATATCTAAATAGGTTTAGATTTAAAAACATATTTCTTCCTTGGTGATTTTGTATCCCCAGGTAATTAAAATATGACATAATACAAAACAAGGATCCTTTTTTCTGCGCAATTTTATGAATGAAGATATACAGAACGATTTTGTTTGGTGTTCTGCTAGCCAAAGCTAGTGAATTGAGCGTATTTTTGCTTCTTGGACATGCATCAGTCTGTTGGGCTGTTTTTGCAGTCTTTTGGAACACCATTGAGAAGCGTTTCTTGTAAATATGACTTACAACTAGTATTTGCAAATGGTTTGGTTCAAGTAAAGTCTGTGGACTGTCCTTTGTTTCTGTCCTGAGTATTGATTTGTGGGTTTAATGTGTGTTTAAATGTCTATGTGTGTTTCTCATTAGTGCAACTTCTGTAAGTGAATAGCGATGGCGCTATTCACGAAATGCATGGCGCGCCGTATTGTGTGTCCTGAGTGTTTGACCCTTTTCTGTTTATGTCTGAAATGAGCTCAAATGTGTGTTTGTGTTTTTTTTATGTTTTCAGTCTATTAAGCAAAATTTTGTAAGCATATTCTTGGGTCTGTTGCTAAATAAAGTTGCCCTTTTTAGAAAGAAAAAAGTGGCGCAAACATTTTGTTATGTTTCAAGTTAGGCTTCTGTGCTTGGGCTTATAAATGAATGCGTCAAAAATGATAGGCAAGAGATGCAGCTTGCTTTTATATGTGATATTATCAATAATGATTGGGTTTATTAAAAATAATTATTAATTATGATAAATAATTATTAAAAATAAGTGCTACAAAATTCTTTTTTTACTATTAATGAAGCTTAATGCTCATACTGTGACCTCCTAGCATTATAATTTAATTTAAGTTGTGCTATCCTGCATAATGAGGAATTTTACTTAGCACAGGTGTAAAAAACTCATTTTTCTAAAGATTTACATGGGATATGTCTAATGTCCAATCTCTGCAATTTGTAAAGAACATTCTGAGGATGATTAATATGTAACACAATTATAGGATATTTATTTTTAAGTGCCCCTAATATCAAAGTCGAATTTGGGTAAAATAGACCATTTAAAACAGCATTCTTGCCATTTATAATAGTTTTAAAGTGCTTTAGGCTTCAGTAAATGCATACATGTAGGTATAATACAAATTTGCAGGTTGTCCCCATTTGGAATTTGCTTTTAAATGGCCCAGTGAGATTCAATTAAGGTTGATGAAATAAGTACCATTGCAACAAGCATTTGTTCTAAAAACTCGTATGTTGTTATTAGGTTTTGTGAATTATTCACAGTAAATGTTGTTTAATAAGCTGGGAATAGAGATACTTTTTTTAGCGCCTAAAAAGGAGAAATTATTTTTTAAAATAGAGTGAATTATTGCAGGTTAGGAGGAATTAGGAAGGCTTTTTGTCTTTGTCAGCCTCACAGTGAGCAGAAGCTGGGGGCTAGGAGAGCTGCAGAGGCTCAAGTTGCGCTGAGATGCTATCTTTAGTTTCCCTGTAAACAATGGAGGAGGCTGTCATGTTGACATTTGTGACCTTTTAAATTAGGGCCTTGTCTCTGTGGAATGCAGAATGACCTTGCTAAATGGGCCTCTAAAAGGTGGGGTTTCTGGTTTCTCCATAAGAACATCAATAAAATTAAAGAACTTAATTCCAAAGGGAAAATATAAAAAATGTTTCTTTGAAAGTCCCAACATCATGTTAAATGCTCTGCAGAACTGATACATTTGTGTCTCTGCTCTGAAAAAAAAATAATGTCTGCTAGTTGCTTTTATTTGACAGAAAACGAAGTGTTGCATTAAGTCTTAGACAGAAAATAAGATGCAGCCCTTTTCTAAAATTTTGAAGGCTACATGCCTAAGTGAGAATGATTTGCCAATTAAGAATTATTCTTCACAGTGGAAATTGTAGGTGCCAAATTAATATGGAGTGTCAGTCTAACAATTTTACTTTTAGAAAGGTAAAACTAAAGTGGCTTGATGTTGCAAGCTGACTGACAAGATGGTAACAGTTAAGTAATGGAAATTTATTTTTGTGTTTGTTAATGTGTATCATGTTTTGTCTTCTGATTAAAAGTTATCATTGATATTTGTTTGTTATGATAAATGTTCCTCTTTTGTGTGTTGTGTATTTTTTTTGCATCTGCCTACAGATCATTCATGGATTGTTCTGGGTGATTTAAGGCTGACAAGACACGAGAGTTTGGTTGGTTGAAAGGAGATGTGTTTTTGTGTAACTCCTTTGGAAAGAAATGTTCATGTGTTTTTTATGTTTGTGTATTTGGTCCTATCATGAATTGTTCTTGCTGGCCCTGTATGTTAGAAGAGAGACAGTAAAGTTGTATTTGACAGCAGATATCCACTAACTGGTGATCTACTGTCAAAAGGAGGGTAAGAATTTTAAACCTGACAAATTAAGCAGGCCTTAATATTGGGTTTTGGGCTGCAGGTTCACAGTGCATAAAGTACATGACATGGTGTTGTGTGTCACCGCTCATTCACATATGCTATTGTTTTGTCTATGCTTTTTGTGCTTGATATACAGCAAGTTTATCTGATGGCTTGACGTTTTGTGCGGGTTTTTTTATTTTATGTATGTTTTTGTTTTATGTTGCTGCTTTTGATACTATTACAAGTTTACCTGTGTTGTGAAGGGATATACATGACGATGTGTATCGCTGCACAACAGTTGGGTTGATTTGCTAAATTTCACAGATAATAATATTTTCATACTGTGCACGACACATGTCAATTTGGCTATGAATAGTATTCAAGAAAAATAAAAAAGATATACAAGATCAAAGTGTGTCACCTGCTGTTAGTCACTTACTGCCCCCTTCCCTTAAAGGAACAGGCAGCCCTACATTTATGTATCCTGATTGGACGTAAGGATAAAATTATAGATTTGTGACTCTTGTACATGGTGACCTAATTTCTATATTACATGAGTCAGTTTTGTTCTTCTTCCTAAGTAGTATATGGCTTTGTACCATAAAGGATACCAGGTTTCATTTTTCCCTGAAGAAAGGACTGGAATATTAGCACACTTCCAGACTGCAGTAATGTACTAGGAACACCTGTATTATGTATAATTCCCTTTTGTATGACTAGATTGGTTTTTCAGAATTTTCTTTAGGCCTACTTCGAGGTTTTCCAGTCTGACTGTCAGGGTAGTGATAGACTGGTTAACTGACTCAATACTATAGTAAGACAAGTTTTCCACCTCAATAGGAGATACCTTACATTTATTTTTTTGAACATGACACATTTTCAATGACTATTTAATTTGTTTTTTTACCCTTTTGTTCCTGCTTCTTTAATTTTTGGTGACATCAGATGTGTTCTAAATAATGGAAATACCAGGACTCTCTAGTTTTTGTCTTTTGTTTCCATATTTTGATCATTAGCTTGTGTGTTGCGTAGTGCACCTAATGCACAGTTATTAAAAAGGGAGGTATCTACATGTCCCTGATAATCTGTATTATGCGATTTTTCTTTTGAGGAATTTAGGAACACCTAGACTTAATCATGTCGCTATCTACCCTTAGATGATGGAGGATATGCTCTCACACCGAAACCCAATTGAAGAGCCTAGAGGCACTGTTTTTCCTACTGCCTTTGTCTTTGTATTGCCTTTGAGAATGACAGTGTATTTTAGACCAGAATTGTCCCATGGCGTATGGACACTCCTTTGAAGATTGCAGGCCACCTGCTTGCAGTCCCCTTGTTATACAATGAACTTTTTAAAGCATCGCACTTGCTCCATCAGACGGCATTGGACATCACAGAACCAGAATTTCAGTGCAAAAGAGCGAAAAACAAGGATACCTGTTGTTTTGAGGCTTCTGTTGTCCACCTGTCATGTGCTGGTAACCTCTGACAGTGTGCAGTCCCTTGAGCCACCTTTGGCCTGAGTTTTGGCCACACACACCCCCCTTTTCCTTTGGTCCAACGGAAGTGCAGTGGACTGGAGGATCCAAGATTGGAAAAAGGCACTACATTCTGGTGCCCATGAAAGAACAGCCTGAGCGTCCTCTGACACTGAATAATGAGTGTTGTAGCCTGAGAATGGTCCTGGGTCTGCATTAGATGATCTGTGCCCATGACCAATGAAGAGCACAATATCTGTAGTGTCTGCCGCAGAGGAGAGATACTGGTGCACTGCATTGAGACATTGAGACTTTTAAGTGAGCTGTGAGTGTTTGCCAGGAGGGCACTCCAACAGATACTGAGAAGCATTTTTTTTTCATGGGAGGCCTGAATCAAGAGGCCCATGCAACAACAGGAGCAGATTTGATGGACAATAGAAGCCTGCCAGAGAGGCTTGGAATGGACTCTGGGCATGGTTGGGGTTTCACAAGTGGTTTCCGTGTGATTGCATAAAATGGGTGTTAGGAGACTGATTCTTATTGTTTTGCTGGCATTATTTTAAAGTAGTATTCTTTTTAGTAAAAGCAGAATAAAGTCCATTTTCTGTGGAAGGATATCCCCTTTTCACCTCAGAGCATTGATGAGGATCACCACTGTTTCACCTGAACATATAATAAGTTACTGAAATGCATAGGAGCCATAAAAATGTTACTAGATAATTTTAGGATTTGCTTTCTGCTTAGGGTTGTGAAAAATTATAATTTTGTTTGTAATAGAGGTCATTACTTTCTCCTGTTGTCTATATGTTCTTAATAACGTGTTTTCTAGTGTTTTTAAGCATGACGTTGTCTTTTATGGGTTGGATTGTTTTTTGCTACCCAATTGACATCTGTACCCACCTCCCAATCTATGTCTCTTCCTACTATTACTTCTTGGCATTCTTTCCATACTTTACCTGAACATGAACTGGTTAGGAGGTCAGAGTTTACTAATAATTCCTTTGTAGAGCTTCTGCATCCACACCAGTTAGTAGTGAACATCACTAATTGTTGGGTGTGTGGTCTTATGCCACATACTACAGATAGAGGTATTCCCTATTTGCTCCTGCCATATGTGGCCTTTGTGCTACTACGTGTGTAAGGAGACCTGTCCCGAGAGAGTTGCTAAGTAATAGGATTATGCTCCAGCAACATCTTGATGATCTGATGAATATAGACCTGGATTCAGATTGACGTGAGTTTAGGTTATTGCCTATGTAAGGGCAAAAGGAGGGTCTGAGGTTCCGTAAATTCTGAACCCTTGGGTTCCATTTTGTGCATGGCAGCCATTTTTGTGTTTGTCCTCACGTAGGCCGATGGCTTTAGCTGACTTTTAGATGACCTAAGTGAACTGACCCTGTTGCCTGAAGCTGACCTTGTTGGGCCCTTTCCTTGCCCAGTAGCTGATCAAGATTAAGGATCAGAGCACAGGAGATTGTAAAGTTTGGTATGCACATACACACCCCTTATCCTACTTCTCATCTGTTTCTGTTCCTTCTTTTATGGCCTGTTTACGATATGGGTTGTGGTCTTTTATTATGGGTTTGTCCGGCTTGTGCAAGAAGGAATGTTGGGCTTTTTGCATGCTTGCAAAAGCTAGGACTGCCCCCTACTTTTATGCTGAGTTTTGTAACCCTAAGCATATATAAGGCCTCTGTTCTCTGTATTCCTCAGACTGCCTCATTCAGTTGCTAAGGCTTCTGTGTGACATACCCTCACTCATTTGAGGTTAATAAAAATGTTCTTTTTATATTCCAGCTTCTGTGTCAAGTTCTTTGTTATATTAGTGAGACCCCTGAGAATGAAGATTTCAGTTCTTCAGATCAAGTTATTAACATACAATGAATTTCTTAACCATATTTCAGCAGATCACCAGAAAACAATTACAATCCCTAAAAGTTAACATAAATCATAAAAGATAATTAGTGTAACTCCAAACGTGATGAAATTACACAATGTAATAAAAATAGTTAAGTTCCCAGATCGCCACGTGATCGAGAAAAAGATTGTGCTCCCAAGATAAAACCAGTAGTTGTGTACGGAACTAAGTGAATATACAAATGCCTGTTGATAAACATGGGTATCGCCACGTGATTGAAAAGAAGAGATTCTGCTCCCAAGGCAAAGACAGTAGTTGTGGACAAAAAAAAGTGAATTTACAAGTGCCCGTTAATAAACATAAGTATCGTTGAGTGTTTCACAAAACAGCCTGGCGTTCCGCATGCCCGTGTTACAATACTCACCCATGTGCCAAAAATAACCCACTCAGAACCATTCAGACTCTCTCACAGCCACTCAGAGAAATGGGTCAGACACTCATGCACCAACTCACAGACCCACTCAGACATGTACACCCACTCACACACCCACTCAGACACTCATGCACCCACTTACAGACCCGCTCATACTCTCTCACACCCACTCAGAGACCTGCTCAGAGATTCACGTACTGACTCACATACCCACTCAGAGACTAACATACCAACTCACAGACCCACTCAGAGACTCATGTACCAACTCACATACCTGCTCAGACTCATGCACCAACTCACAAACCCACTCAGATATGCATACACTCACTTACAGGCTGACTTACACAGTCATGGCAGCACTTTCAAATCCACTCAGATACACTCACACCCACTCACAGACCACTCAGACACTAATGCATCCACTCACAGACCCACTCAGACACTCACCCACCCCAGACTCACTCACGGACCTTCTCAGATAGTCTCACATGTACTCATAGACCCATTAAGATACTAATATACACACTCACATACATATTCAGACACTCTCAGAGACACTCACAAAACCCCTTAGGCACTAATGCACCCACTCACAGACCCACTCAGAAATGTACACCCACTCACAGACAGACTCAGACACTCATGTATCTACTCACAGACGCACTTACACACTCAAGTTCCAGTGGTGCTATAGTTACGAAATAGCATTAAAACAAGCACAGACATTCACTGAAAAAATTAAAGGTTAAAGGTTACATCATCCACATAATTAATCAGACTCACACTCACACGCCCTAGAACCTCTCATACACCCACTCCCACACAACCTCTCACTTACCCATTCAAACACCCATACTAGTACTCACACAACAAAGCACTCATCCATAGAGCCACTCACAGATACACTCGCTCATTCAGCCACTCATGCACCCACTCACTCACCAATACAGCTTCCCAAACATCCAGTCATACAGACATACAGTCACTTTTTAATTTTTTTATTTTTTATTTATTAAAGTTATAAAACAGACAAGGAATGACATAAATGAAAAAAAAATAACATACCAAAAGGAATAAACAATGTTGATCCCAATGGTACATAAAAATAAAGCAAGGGTTACAGTCTTAGTGCAGACAGCGATGACATGTCCAGTGCAGTGAGGGAGGATACATTTATATCAACAGTGGCTATAATCTTATCCAGTTAACAGTGCGCAACTCGCCTTTCAGTCTGCCCCATTGTAGGATACCAGCTACCTGAGTTTCAACAAACTTGGTATGATGCAATGCCACCCCGAGACCAGGTTCCAACCAGGGCCAGCCTCATCAAGCCTCATCAAGACAGGTTCCCTTGCCCAAACTTTCTCGTCTCCCTCCCAGCTAAATAGCTCCGATATAAACCCTAAAAGCTTTTAGGGCAGCTCCGGGGCGGGGCTAGGGGGGGGGGGGGGGGGGGTAGGGAGGTGGGGGATGGGGAAGATTAATTTGCTGTACATTTCCGATTTCTTGTTACAGCACACCATATCCTTAGACCAATTAGTAATAGTGGTGACCGGTCCACGGGCCCATCGCATCGCTACCCTGTGTCTTGCCAGCAGAAGCCCCATATCCACTAATCAACGAACTTACTTATCCATTACTTGTTCATTGTCACTAGAGCACGGGTTACTTCCTTTTCCCTGCACAGCGGCAGCCAATGGCACCACTCAATCAGGGTCAAAGGGGAGTACAGAATAGAGATTACAAAGAGATTATTGTTTATTTTTCGATTACTTAAAATCAAGACAATCTAAAGACAAACATAAAATAAATTTCATCTTAAAGCATAAAGTAATTGACGTTTAAAAAAAATACAATAGTATAAATAAATAATTATTGTTACAGAGTACAGAATAGCGCCTGCCTGTCTTTTTAATAGTTTCTGACAGGCAGGCTGAAACAAAGGAACCGGGAGAGGGGAAGGCGCCACCACCATCTTCTCAATCTGCAAAGGCGGTGAACCCGCCTGCCCCTGAGCCCAGTAATGAGCATGGGAGCTTTGAGCGGCTCTATAAGATAAATCTAGGTCTGGAGCACCTAGTCCCCCATAGAGCAGGGCAATGTGAGTGTGTCCCACCTAGCTCCTGGGTGCTGCCCAGCCCATGCCAGCTTCACCAGACGCGATCTGATAGTTCTAAAAAAGTGCACCGGAAGTACCATTGGCACATTGATGAATAAGAATAAAAAAATTGGCAGAACTACCATCTTCATTAGGGAAACACGTCCCAGATGGGGCAGGGGCAAGCAGACCCAGCACTCTATCTCTTCCTCTAATTTACAAACCGTATTCCCATAATTCTTGTTGAAGACCACCTTAGGATGTGTGTGTACCTGCACGGTCAAGTAGCACACCGACTCCAAAGTCCACAATAACGGGTATTCCAGCTCTAGGGGTTCCATTGCCGGAGTCAGTGGGAAAATAATCGACTCAGCCCAATTGACCTTTAGTCCAGGAAGCTCACCATATCTCACCACCTCACGGAGCACAGACTAGCGTCTAGGTCTCTAATGTACTAGTGTCTCATCAGCATAGGGTGAAATGATGGGGTTGTATCCTGGGATCGTATCCCTCTTTGGCCATGGTACTCCCTGAGTGCGCACGCCAGAGGTTCCGCAACCGGTGCATACAATAGGGGTGATAAAGGGCACCCCTGGCGAGTCCACCAGGAGATCTCAATCGAGGCAGTAACCACGTCTCCCACCCTGACCCTGGCAGTGGGGGAGTTGTATAGGACACCCACCAGCTGCAGGAAGACCTCCCCCAATCCCAGCCGCCTCAGAACTTGCCGCATAAATGCCCCCTCAACAGAATCAAAGGCTCTTCTATGGCCAGATAGACTGCAGCCGCCTCAGTCTCTGACCTAATATGTTGCATAGCCCCGAACACAGCCCAAACGTTATAGGTCAAGTTGCGCCCTGCCTGTTCAGGCCCAACTAACAAAGGTACCAGAGGGGCCAAGCGGTTAGCCAAAACTTTAGCAAATAGCTTGGTGTCTACATTAAGAAGAGCCTCGGGACTGTAAGATGGGCGCTCATTGGGGGATTTCCTTGCCTTTAATATTGTAACTATTATAGCCTCCCTCAGAGAGGGGGGCATCCTCCCATCCTCGCCTATCTCTTCAAAAAATATGATTAAATGAGGGATAAGTAGCTCGTTGAACTCTTAGAACTCTTTGTAGAAGGGGACCGTGGGGCCGTCCTGCCCTGGGGCGGTCCCCGCTCGCATTGCGTTTAGTGCAACCAGTATTTCTTTAGCATCTATCGGTCTCATTAAGTACTCTCTATGTTCGTCAGACAATCATGGCAGCTTGATGTACTCTAAGTGATCTTGAATCGCTGTCTCGTCTGTTGCCCTTCTAGGCGCCGGGATGCTCCCTGGAGTAGCCGTGAGCTATAGAAGAAATAAACTAACATAACATAACATAACAGAGCTGCACAGGTCTGAATAATACTGACTGAACCTATTGGCTATGTCCGCCGGGACCCTCAATAGGGCGCCGTCTTCAGCACGCAGCTCAGTCACATCCGTCAAGCCTTTCTTTTTCTCAAAAGAGCTGCCGAAACCAACCCCGGCCTCTCTCCCTCCCCGTTCGTACGAGCGACGGCATATTTTCCCATATGTTTTACCTCCTCGTCTGCAGTGGCATGATATTCCTCTAGCATTTGTTGAAATCTTTCAGGGCCAGGTCTCCAACCCCCAGATAAGATCTCCCATTCAAGTTCACTCAATCGTCCTTCCAGGCAGGGAAGCCTCCTTCCGAGGGAGCGGAGGACACCAGAGTGTTTGGACAGGGCGATCCCATGTATATAAATCTTGAAAGTCTCCCATATAGAACTTACTCACTGAGCCGATATTTGTTTCAAAGAAATTTTCTATGGCCACCAACATCTCGGACCTAAAAACACTGACCAACAGCGAGTATGGCGGGAACCGCCACGCGAACGGGGCAGGTCTCCTCTGTGGGCTTTCAATGTCCAAGACTGTAGGGGAGTGGTCAGGATAAGAGCAGGGGTAGCGCCAAGACGCCTTGGGGTAATCGAGTGCTTAACAAGTCTCAAATCCAATCCAATCCATTCCAATCCAAGGGTAGACCACACAAGGGCAAATCTGGGAGTACAGAGACCTAGAGATGAACCAATAGTCTATTTTCGTGTGGAGGTCATGCGGTGCAGAGAGGTGCGTGAAGCCTCCCTCGGTAGGTGAGCGCGATAGCCAGACATCTGGCATATTAGGTTGGACAGCTGCATCCGAAATGGCCCTGGGGGCAGCTGAGGGGCACCGAATCGGGCCTCCCAGTCGGTCAGGCGCCGGATCCAGCGCGCAGTTCAGGTCACCCTCCCCAAATTTGCGGCAGTGATATGTCCCTACACAAGCGCTCGCACAGATCTTAGTAACATTGTGGGTTATCATAATTAGCCCATAGATGTTAACAGTAATCATATCCAGGCCCCGCCCCGGCATCGAGAAATGGCGCATCTGCCCCCCAGGCCTGACTCTAGCGCTTCCAGCATAATCCCTGATCTGGGGTGAACCCAGGTGAGCGCCCCTCTGGCATGTGTAGTGAATCCTGCCGTATGGCAGGGGCCATGCAACCGTCTGTTTGTCAACATTGTATTATTTGTAGGCGAGTGTGTTTCCTGCAGAAGCGCAATATCAATCTTGTGTCTGGTGAGATAAGCAGACACTTTTCGCGTTTTCCTGAAATCGTTTAGGCCTCGCATGTTCCATGTTTGCAGTCGTATTCTACTGCCCTGTCTTTGCGCCACGGCTAGTTTCTTTAAGTGAGCTGGCACAGCGTATAAGAGCCGTAGCGCTCCATTCCCCTCCTCTGCACTGGGAAATCATTCCATAGATATAAAAGAACCAAATTCACATTGTGACCCCAGAAAAGGAAAACCCCATAACTTCCCCACCCACCCACACTATGCAATCCCCAACTTGGCATAGATGAGAAACCACCCTCCCCCTCTTACTAATGATTAGACTAACACAAATGCCTGTTATAACAAAAGAACCCTCCTGGCATAGCGCCATGCAGTGGGTAACCCTCAAGGGCGGATGTTGCCGGCTCACCTCTACCACACTGAGTTACCATTAAGACTTTACCATCTGAACAACAACGTACATCCATCAAATAACAATTGCCCGGGCTTATAAAAGTTATTTATGGCTTTCAGTAGCCATCAGCCTAGTCTTCTAGCCAAACAGTAGCCTCATGTTGGTACCAACATCAGCCCCAGTACTTTTAAGCGTTATCCTTTGTGCTCCAAATACCAAGTATCCATATGTCTCAAGCATTGTGCTGTATGGACCAGATTTTGTTTACCAGTGAGTCACCATGTCAGTCTCTCTCCTCCAAGTCTCCGCCAGTCGCATCGACCCGCGTCTCCGAGTCCTTGCCTCGCTCTTCAGCCTCGGTGTACTCTTTAAAGGCCTTCTGCAGAGTCTTAGGGGCCGTGAAAATCTTATTTTCCCATTCATGATGACCCTCAGTGTGGCCGGGGGTAGCATTCCACTCTCCAAATTGTGTTCTTGCATTCGTCGTTTCAGGGGAGCAAACTGCGGACGCGCCTCCTGTACCCTCTCAGTGAAGTCTGGTAAAAGCGAGATCGAGGAGCCTTCGAACTGCAGGTCACGCTTCTCTCTGGCCAGCCTCAGCACTGCGTCCCTATCTCTATAATTCAGCAGTTTAGCTACAATAGGGCGCAGCGCTGAACAAGGCGGGGGGTCTGGGCCAAGAGAGCGATGTGTGCGTTCCACCACAAATATAGCAGAGAAAGTATCACGACCCCGTAGCGATATCAACAGCTTCTCCACAAACACCTCCATATTCCTTGTAGCAGTGGATTCCAGAAGGCCAGTGATGCAAATATTACTTCTCCGTGACCTGGCCTCCAAATCCTCTGCATTGTCTTGTATCATACTTAGGAGCCTACCCATCTGTTTCTGGGCAGTGTCTGTTTCTGACTGGGCTTCTTCAACTTCCAAAACCCTTCTCTCCGCCATATCCAGGCGCTCGGCATGTTTGTCAATCTGCTCAGTCATTCTGTCCACGCTGTAAGCTAGCAAGTCTATTTTACCATCTATGGTGGTCAGGCTTTTCTGCATCGCTGTTAGGATTTGCGGTATGTCCCCTGCAGCCTTCTCTGCAGTTTCGTTTGGCTTTTCAGGCATCTGGTCCGTCCCTGTCTCCCTTTGCTTCGACTTGCGCTGCTCAAACTGCAGTCTAGACTGCGACTTCCACCTTGTCCATGTCTCAGCAGCGATCTAGCTCTTGTCAGGACTGTGGAACATCGCTGGCAGATTCGTCGCCTATCTTCAAAGGTTTTAAGGCCTCAGCATGCTTCTTCCTGTTCTTTAGGTCAAACTCCAGACCCAGACTTGTGCCTCCAGGCTGTCTACTCCCTGCAGGTATATACAATGTGGGCAGGCATGCTGTGGAAGAGGAGAATCCACCGGCAGATCTCCTGTATAATGCTGCAGGATATCGCAATTATATGGGGAGCAAAAACGTAACACAACCTCCAACTGAAGTGTGGGCTGCACAGGTCTCTGCCTTCGTTGTCCTCAAATAGTGCTGCTAGAGCTCCTCATTGCCGCCTAGCATCAAGGGCACTCGCTCACTGACTCTCTGACGGTGTACCACCAGGCTCACGCAATGCGCTGCAATGCCCAGCTTCCAGTATCTGCGCTACAGATTTTTGATCACCGCCTCCCAGCATGCAGCTCTAACGGAAGAAAGTTTGTTACAGCCAGCAGAGCCCTGCTCAATTCCTGCAAGACTCACTACGTGTTTATTAGGCGAGGGCAATCCTCATCTCCTTTCCCAGGCCGCTCCCTGGTAGTTCACTCTGTTAGCCGTCCACTGAGAGCCAGGTCAACTGTGTCTGTCCAGAGGGGTGGCGGGCCCTCCCCGCACCTCCCTAGGCCTAGGGTGTCATAATCGATGTTTCCGATGGCCCCTCAGCTTCCACGTAAGGGCGTCAGTCCCTGCCTGGGCGCTGCTTCTCCCCTTAATGCCGTTGTCGCCAGGGGCTGTCTAGGCTCAGTTCGCAGCTCGGCTATCCACCCAGGCGGGCTCACCTTTCCAATGCAAGGGGCAGGCAAGGTTTCCGATCCCTGGTCCCCCGCAGGTCATTCAGCCCAATTTGTGCGCAAAGTAGGCCTCACTCCCAATCGACAACAGGCCCTGCTCGTCCGCACCGTCCTCCAGCCCTCCGGCACTTCGAGGGATGCCACAGGAACACCGATTGATGGAACCTTCCCAGTGCCCCACAGACATACAGACTCTTACATACCCACTCATACACCATTACAGTCACTCACACACACACTCTATCACCCATACAGAAACTCTCACAGCCACTCACTCACCCATACAGGTACTCACACACCAATACACTTACCCATGCAGCCACTGACACAGAACCTCACCCATATAACTACTTATACAACCACTCAAATACCCACAGAACCACTTACATACCCATTCATGCATACATGCAAGCACTCGTATACCAAGTATGTCACCCTTACAGCTACTCACACAGACATTCACTCTTGAATACAGCCACTCACATCCACTCACTTACCTATACACACACTCAAGCAGCTACTCACTCAGCCATACAACCTCTCCCACTCCCACACCAACTCCCTCCCCTATACAGTCACTCACATAGCCACTAAGTTACCCATACAGCCACTCACATATCCACTTACACACCTATGCAGGCACTTACACAACCATAATCTCACTCATACAGCCACTCACACACCGATACAGCCACTCAGACATCCACTCACACACTAATACAGTCACAAAGCCACTCAGATGAGATATGTTAGAAATAGTATGACTAATTACTAGTACAGAAAGAATAGTAATTTAACCTATACTGTTCCTTGGTATGCATCTTTAAGTCTCAGAAACATTCACAAAACAATTACAGTCACAGGATGATGTAACCAGGGATGTCATTGGAGATATTATCAGTAATGTCATGAGTGATGTCACTGACCATGTCATGAGTAATGTAATATGTGAAGTCATGTATGTATTGGTAAGTATTGGTAATCTTTTATAGCGCATGTCTGTCACCCAACGGGTATCCTGGCGCTTTCACTGAAAGGATCCTGCTGCGCACCCTTCTGATTTAAGAACTAAAAAGATGCAGCCCTAGGAAAGAGATGTGTTTTCAAATTGTTCTTAAAAGAAACAAGATCATTCATCCTTCTCAGTCCTAGCGGAAGAGTGTTCCATAGTCTGGCTGCCGTAAAGCTGAAAGATCGACCGCCCAACCGCGATCTCAGAACTTTAGGCACCACAGCAAGGTAGGCAGAAGCCGAACGAAGGGATCTGGACGGAATGTACCAATGGAACATGTTCTGAAGTGGCACTGGGCCTTGTCCGTGAAGGGCCTTGAATACAATACATAAAGATTTAAAATCGATCCGTTGAAGGATCGGTAACCAATGAAGGTCTCTTAATGCCTGGGATGAAGAGTCGAGGCGGCGGCGAGCAAGCGCTAATTTGGCTGCAAGATTCTGCACCCGTTGCAGTTTTCCTATCAAGGTAGATGGTGCTCCAAGAAATAGAGCATTGCAGTAGTCCAGGCGACTTACGATGATGCTCCTCACCACCTCTGGCCTACTATCCATAGGAAGCATCGGGAGGACCTTTCTCAACATACGAAGCAGTCCCATGCAAGTGCTCACTGTTTTATTGACGGCTGCGTCCAGTTGGAGATTGGACCCAAACATCACTCCCAGATTACGGAGTGAGGTGGTAGACACAGTCGTGCTTTGGAAGGAGGGTGGCCAGAAATCCGGCGGGAGAGGTCTAGGGACACGGTCAGTGGTGCAGTGTAAGACTTCTGTCTTAGAGCTGTTAAACTGCAGCGAATTCTGATTCAGCCAGTCCGCAGTTGCGAGCATACAGCGGTGGAAGGTGTCAAGTGCCACTGCTTCTTTGCCCTCAAGTGAGAAGACAAGTTGAGTGTCATCTGCGTAATTCGTCACCGCTATGCCGAAAAATCTAATCAGCGCAACCAGGGGCCGCAGGTACAGGTTGAAGAGGATAGGGCTGATGGCCGACCCTTGTGGAACACCTTGCGCCACTCTTCTGATGTTAGATTTAAACGGTGGCAATGCCACTACCTGGTGACGGTTTCCAAGGTATGATGTCAACCACTGCAGGGCAAGGCCTGTCACCCCTACTTCCTCTAGTCTGTTAATCAGAATTGCATGACTGACAGTATCGAACGCGGCCGACATATCGAGCAGCACTAAAAAGGCTGCTCTTCCATGGTCGGCTCGCGTCCTAAGGTCGTCTAGCACAGTCACCAGCGCTGATTCCGTCCCATTGGCCGGTCTAAACCCGAATTGAACCTCATCCAAACAGGACCCGGTCTCCAGGTATTTAGACAGATGTTTTGTGAGTGCTTTGCAGTTACTTAGGTTATAGTTAGCTCAGATAACCATAACTACTGAATTTCAATGGTTTTGTATGAGGGAAATGTGAACCTAACTAAACCGTCCCTATTACCTTTATTTTTTCAATAAACACATACATACATATTAACACACTTACCTTAAATACACTTACCTTGTGTGGTAGAGGCATTGGGTGGTAAAGGCACACTCGTGTCAAAGGCGTTGTGGTAAAGGCTTTGCATGGTGAAAACAATACGTATAAAGGCTGTTTCCAGTTCAGGGGATTCCAAATATTTTACAGTAGTTTGTAGTTGGCTAGCTCAGATGTTCACAAAGGTTTTTCTCAGTTCATGAAGTATTGGTTCAGTGGTGCCATAAAATTTTGCCTTAATTTGTGAGTGGGTGGAAAAAGGGTTCCCAAATGTTTTGCCTTCATCTGTGAGTGGTTGATAAAATAGACTACAAGTAGAAATGACGCACTGCTTTCTATGCTGGACTCACCACACCATCTGTGCCACACTGAGTCAGATATTCTCTTCGTTGAGTACTTCACACGCAGTCCTAAAATATCCTTCTGTCTTTGTAGTCATGCTTGGTGGGCTGTAACTGTGCAGTTGATATCTTAAAGTCCTCAAAAGGATTGCTCGCAAACCCTGTTCTGAGGCATGGGAAGGGTGTGCTGTTCACAGAAAGATGTCGACTTTTGCAGTGGAATCTTATCTTGCTAAGGCATTTTGTGAGACGTTGGCCTGGCTTAAGTTGTCCACTAGTTATAGCGGGCACCTTGCACCAGTCCAAACAAACCCTTAGAGGTGATAGGTTAAAGACAACCTATATAGAAAGCTATCCTAGTGGTAGCTGTGGAGAGCAGCCTTCAGGCTAAGTCTTGAAGAATGTAAAGCAGCTTGTTTTACCAGTCTATAATCTCTTGAATGATCAAATGAAAGGAGAACCACACCAGGTATATATATAAAATATATGTATTTATTCTAAACACACCCTACTGGTCTCTTTATGAGGCTAGAAGGAAAAGCACATACATTACACTTAATATCACACAGTAAATTAGCACAATATACGTTGAGCCCTAGGGGCGTACTAAACGATATATTAGGAAAGTGGTATAAGAACCACATCTTGACTAGACACAAGGCCTAGAACCTGTAGAATAGCTGGGTCCACAAGGTAGTGACACAGGGGACCCACGGGGGATGCGTGCAGTGTGAGAACACAGTTGCAAGACGCTGTTAGCTTCTATGGGGAAAGTCGTTGTCGAAAATTTAAAGATTAAGGACACTTAGGAGAGGACTTTGAGCAAACCCCTTTAGACTTAAGGCGTTCTAGGGCCAACACCCATGGGAGCTCTGGAGTACTCGAGTTACCTCACCCAGGGAAGCCGGTGCATAGGTGTCTTTTGGTGTCAGGAATCGTTGTTGATTTTAATGGCCATCTGCTGCAAAGTGCTGCTACAGTTGAAGTGGAAAGTATCCAGTGTGATCCAAGCCTGGAACGAAGATGAGAAGAACTTGAAAGCAGAGGGGACAGAGTCTGGGTCACTTGTCAGTGACCATGGGCACGACAGTCGAATGCCCACCAATGTCGGTGATTTCAGTTTGAAGAGGTGAAGCTTGACTCTGCAGCCACGAGGACTAGGAGGCATCGACGACAACCAGGAGCTGGATTTGAGCTGTCCCACAAAGGATGTCGAGTGCTGCACGTCAGTGACTGGATTGGACCCAACAAGCCTTGGCAACAGAAATCCACGCAGAAAGTAAACAAATGCTTCAGTGCGGACCAGCAAGGTCTGAGGGTTTCACCATGCGGTGGGGAGTCAGGGCACGTCAGGAGCAACCAGGGAAGCCCAAGGAAAATCAGAGTTGCCTTCACAGGGACCCACCAGTCACCGGAGCAGGGATCGCAAAGGAGCCTCAAGTGGAAACCAACAGAACTGGCTCACAGAACACTCGTGGAGTGTAGGCCAGCAATTTTCGGTGCAAAACGTGCTCGGGGCTTGGGCTACAAGTAACCCAAAGCACAGCCTCAAAGAACGTTGAGAAGCTGATGCACTTGCAAATGTGCACGGTGTCCATGAGTTCCAGTTCCAAGTCACTCACGAGGGCTGAGGTATCAGATTTGCTGGGGACTCAGGTCGGCCTCTGAGAAGTCTGGAAATCCACCTCCTGGGCTGCAAATACTTCAGAGTCCGGCGGAAGCTTCGGAGATGCAGACTGGCAAATGCTTCGTTGGTGCCTGCCAAGCAGGGGAGTAACTCCTTTACTCCAAGGGAGATTCTTCCATCATCTAGTCATGTACATCGTCGAAGTTCCAGGATATCAGTAGCAGAGTTTCGTCCAGGTGTAATCTAAAGTCCTGTAGTCAGGGGTTCCTTTATCATACCCAAGGAAGGGGTTGGACATACTCTGGGAACCCACCTATGGGAGGGTCTGGAAAGAGGGGTTGCTCCACCCATTTCCTTTGTCCAGTTTCGCGCCAGAGCAGGGGCTGGTAGCCCCTGCAACCGGTTTGAACTGGGCTATGCACAGGGACACCAAATGTGCCCCCAGCGCAGACTTCAAAGCACTCTCAGAGTGCACCCACCCAGCCCCAATACACTAAGGCCTGTCTGGGAGGTGGTTACACCTCCCTGTGACAGGAAACCTATTGTCCAGGCCTCCCCTTCTGGAGTTTCGGTCAGCAGCAGGAGGCCAGACTCGTGTCTGTGGCTGCAGCATCCATTTTGTGATGCCAAGGCTCTTTTAAACTGGTACCGGTGTGTACATGTCTCTCCCTCTAGACGGGTGGAATTCTACCCCCGCCGCCAGGACTGGCAGTGGGGTAGAATTCCAAAGTGTTTGACACCAAACACAACATATTTCTGTGCAGCCATTCCAAAGTTAGCATTTACCGTGAGATTATAATGCATGTTAGAAATGGGATTTCTGGTTGGCTAAGGCTTGCGCCAAAGCCAGGCAGAAACCACCATTCCCACGTCAGGGCAAGGAAGTCACCCGCCAAGACAACCCCTGCTCACCCTCTTGGTAGCTTCGCACGAGCAGTCAGGCTTATCTCAGAGGCGATGTGTAAAGCATTTGCGCACGCACCCACCAGCAACAACATCCAAGGCCCCCCACAAAAAGAACTCCACACAAGGTATATGTAAAAATGGCCTTTGTATTGCAAAACACATTAGATAGAAACACACACTTTACAATGTGCCAACAGGCACGGGCAGAATTTACAGGGGATTATGTACAGGACAGGGCCACATGCACCACTGTCAGGAATATGCACTTGTAGATTTAGAATAATAATCACTGTAGGACAAAAATGAAACATAGAGCACACAACCAGTAACTACTGGTAACAGGTAAGTACCACCTACACAACCCTTACCACCTTAGGAGAATGTCACGCAGGGAACCAGGACCTCACTAGCAACACCTGTACTAGGAGGAAACAACCACCTAAGTATCACTATACATTTAGGGGTATAAACATGAGAACATTACACATGATGCATCACAACATTCAGAGGTGTAGGAGAAGAAAACACATGATGCATAAACATACATTCAGCGGTGTAAGAAAAGCAACTTTGTACATGATGCATAAAAACACATTCAGAGGTACCAGAACACAGGGTGCGCAAAACATACAACACACAGTACATTTCCTAGCACCCAAAAGCAATAGGACCTAGATCATAATAATACCTAAACCACAGTTAGCGCAGAAATCAGAATAGCACATAAATCACTGTTAAAGTCCAGGTTGCGCCACTGCGCCAATACCTAAACGTAGCAGCTGCCTTCTACTTGCTGGGCAGCTGAAGACAGGGACAGGGCCTAAACGCGGCAGCTGGCACTAAGTGTTGCGCTGCAGGGGAAGGCCAGGGTTAGGGATGAAGGAGTGCGCCTCACTCCTAAGTCCAAAGAACAGGTCCCTAAAAGGAAAATAACCTAAACGGTGCAGCTGCCCACTACTTGCTGGGCAGCTGAGGACACAAAACTGCGACATGGGCCCTCACTGGCCCTAGGAACATTGCGCCCAAAACGTTGGAGCCCTTCACAGGCTGTGAAACAATTGTGTGCATGGGAGCTCTCTGGTTCCTTAAAGAAGTAAATGCCCAATATATAGAGCAAAGACTGGCCCCCAAATACTGAAAAGCGCATGGGCGCTTTAAATAACTACGCCCCAGGGAGGGAGAGAACTTGCCCCCAACTGAGCCATCCGAGGCTCTGGGAAAATTATTCATAACGTTGGGGCGGCCCACTGCCATCCGGGGCCGCCCTAAATGCATCCAACGGTGTGCCTGACGTAGGCACCAGCAGTAGCCCGATGGAGCACCCCCCCCAGCCACTTAGACTCACCGGGCTGCAGGCAGGACATCACAGGAGCAGCGCGGGGGGCAGGCACCGACAATGTGCCTCGCACCCCCTCCGCCGGGCGAAAGGCTGCATTCCTCCTCACGGGCGGCAGTCTGCGGGGCTCTCCTTCACCGGGGCTCCCTCCTCTGCATGGGAGCCCCGCAACGCTGGTATGGCATTCTGCTGGCGGCCCCGGGGCTCTCCCTAATTCACGGGAGCCCCGGGCCACCGGAGGCCATGACTCGGCCACGCTGCTCTTCCCCTCTCTCCAGCCGGGAGGGCAGCCAATCGCGGCTCGGCGGCGGGCTGGACTTCCTGAAGCAAGCGGGAGTCCCGCCCCGCTCCAGGCGCCCGGTCGCCTGACTTCCGGTTTGCGGCGCGAGAGGGCCGCGGCGGTGATTTCTAGATCAGCAAATGAGGGGTGGGCACCCTCGGTAGGCAAAATAAATGCAGAAGCGAGGTGGGCACTCGCTAAGGAGCACATAAACGGGGTGGGCTCCCGTATATAAAAAAATACCATAACGAGCATAATGCAGGGTGGGCACCTGCGATGAAGGTGCCACAGGGGGAATCCCTACGCTCGGGATTCCCTCGCACATGGCCGCAGGGGAGAGGAGCCCCGCGCTCCCAGGGTGCCCACAGGCAGCATCAAGTCCTGGGGCAAAGGTAACAGAACAGAAACAGGTCCTGGAGGTCAGGGAGGCAAAGCAGGGCCCAGAGGCCAGCACACAGGGCAGTCCAGAAAGGAGACAGCCCCCATGGCGTTCCCTCCTGGGCCCCACCATCAGCAAAGCCCCCTCTGCCAGGGTTCAGGAAGTAGAGGGGTCCTCCAGGCATCCAAGGGCTGGGCAGGGCCCAGGGAGGCAAGCCTTCCCCTGGGCCCCAGCATCAGCACGCCCCTGGTAGATTCAAGTCAGGAACAAGAACATTTTGTAAGGAGACACAGCCCCTTTTTATACAGTGAATTCCTTTGTCTCAGGGTGCAGGGTGGGGAAAAAAACAGTCGCAGCTGGTTTTGGAGCACTGTGATGTGCTCAACCACCCTTTCCTTTCACTGGCCAGGCTAGGGACATTAGACGCAGCACAGGGGGCGGAGCCAGCATTGTGTGGGGAAAGCCCAGCCCTATTCAGGTCCCAGGTGTACTCCTCCCTCACATCACTCATGCTAATCTCAACACTCACCACCGGGGCAGACCCCTCATGACTCCTGGTGCCTGGCTCACCAGCCAGCTCCAGCCAATCACAAGCCAGATACAAATTACACAAACATGCCAACTTCTAGAAGTGGCACTTCCACACTAGACACAATCATGCCGCATATATCATTGCGCAGCATTTAATCACACGAGTCCGCACATACCAAACTCGCATCTGCACTCCCCACGCATCAGGAACTACCAGGGGCACACACATTCCCCATGCATTCCTATGGGAGGGCAGGCCAAAGTCACACACGCACTCAGGGAGCGCACGCACTTTACACTGCTCCACAGGGTCAAAGTGCGCAAAGACCAGAAATCACTATAGTTATTTAATAATACCAGGCAAAAAGTTCAGGGGTGAACCTGCCAGAAGGACCAAGTCCAACAATGCACTTAAGAGTATATGGTCTGGCTGCATCACAGAACAGCCCCAGAGAATAGGTTCTGAAGGCTGCAGGGGGGCCCAGCTCATGCATAGGCACCCTCTCACACAATCCCTAAATCCATCGTTTTTGCTCACCATGCCATTCCAGTTTGAACCCAGCCATATGCAAACCAGTCTTGACCCTGTGCCTCATGGGAGCAGTCCAGCCCAAAATGCCAAGCCAAGTCCTCCCTGGACTGGAAACAAGAATCCTAGGACTGATTTCAGGGTTTCAACCCTCTTCAGCCAGGATAGCTTGACTCCAGTGGTGTGGAGAGCATGGGACTCACGTCTGAGCATACCCATCCCACTCGGGGTGACAAATGCAAAAACAACAGTTGATGGACAGAATGCAGAATACAGAGGTCTGGGACTGTACATACATCCACTCTTCTGTAACGTGTTTTAGATGTAAGGATCCATGCGTGATTGCTCGTGGAGTACGGATATCGACTGGTTCTGTAACGCCTAGGTGGGATGCATCCCTTAAAAGGTCTCCGCAGTAGGAAGGACTGAAATCCACAGCAACTGACTCCCCAATAAAGTAATGCCAAGCACAGAGAGCAGGTCTCTACTCCTTTGGGAAGGTAAAAGGTGATTAAGTATGATGAGCGATTGAGGATGTGACTTGAGGGATGAGAGACTTCATGGGTAGAAGCATCCTGGTGCTTTCTAGTAGATAAAAAAAGAGGAATTTCTCCTGGGACTATTTCATTACCCTCTAATCAATATTAGTAAGGGTAATACTACTGTCAATGATCGCTCACTCTTTCATATCCTTATTCCATTCATCACATGCTCAGTTCCTGAAAGGTAGATTATTTGAATCAATTAAACAACAGAACTAGTTTAGAAAAACTCAGTTTATCTTTAATAAAATTGATAATGACATATAATACGAAAATCTATAATAAATATAAATAACAATTAAAAAGTCCTATTAATTTTTCGACCACCAGGCCACCTCAGTTTGGACCCAGCCATATGCAAACCAGTCTCGATCCTGCACCAATCGTAACAGCCCAGCCCGCACTGCCGGCCAGGTCCTCCCGGAAAACAAGCAACTCAGGGCCGTTTCACCTCCATTATGGGCTCTTCAGCCGAGTATATCTTGGTTCCAGTGGCACAGTCAGCACGGGACCCACGTCTGGGCATACCCATCGCAATTAGGGTGGCAGCTGCAACAAAAATAAGGGGACGCATAAAATACTTGAATGAAAGACTAACATTAGTTACAGGTGTGTTAAAAGATTGTTTCAAGCCCAAGTAGAGGGTGTCACACCAATTTATGTACCTGATGGTTTATTTTAGGCAGGCGTGAAGCCTGTAGTGCCTTTTTCTCTCTCTTTGTGTTAATTGATGCTTGAATAAATCTCAGCCGCTGGCAATTGCTCGAGTCACATATAGATCCATGGTTATTTGCCCGCCATGTCACCTCAATTTGGACCCAATAATAGGCAAATCAGCCTTGACCCTACTCTAATCGGAGCAGTCCAGCCTGGAGGACCAACAAACAAGCAACCCAGGGCCAGTTTCACCCTTAGTATGAGGTCATCAGCCAGGATAGCTTGATTCCAGTGGCACAGTGAGCATGGGATGAGGGGTTGAGTGCGCTACTGGGGTGTAGGCGCATCCCTGTGGTGGGCACACTTATGTGGTTCTGTGTGTGGAAAACAACACAGTAGATTCCAAGTAAAGTTCAATTGAGGTTCCAAAGATTTAAAGTTTCTAGGTTTATTTGATATTTTTCATTAAGGTGTGTTTCATATTTCCTTCATATGAATCGTCAGGCAATCAATTTTAACAACATCAGAAGACTGAGACCCACGTCTGGGCATAACTGGTGCACTTAGGGCGCAACAACAACATCAAGGTGATGGATGATACGCTAGAATTATTCTCAGCCACTGGCAATCGGCCAGGCCGCATCCCAATCCATAGTTCCTCACCTACCATGCCACCTCAGTTTGGACCCAGACATATGCAAATTAGCCTTGACCCTGCTTTAATGGGAACAGTCCATCCTGCACGTGCCAAGCCAGGTCCTCCCTGAACCGGAACACAAGCAATCCAGGACCGGGTTCAACCTTGGATTGGGCTCCTCAGCCGGGTGTAGTTTGATTCTAGAGGCGCAGGAACAGGTCGCATCAGGAGCCGGGTCAAGACTCATTTGCATATGGCCAGGCCTAAACTGGGGTGGCATTGTCGGTGCAAGAAGGGTGGATTGGGTTCCGCCCTGTCAAATACTAGTGGATGATATTAATCCAAGCATTCCATCCATCACCTCATTGTTTTTGCTTTTGACACCCACAAACTCCCGTGGAACCAGAGAAGCAGGCAGTCCTCTGTGATACAGCAGGAAATAATTCCAAAACACGAGGATATGACATTAGTGCCTCCGGTTCTGCTATTTTAAGAATATATGTAACCAGAGAAGTGAGCAGTCCTTTGCCAAAGAATAGCGAAAAGAACGCTGACACTGCTAGGACATGACTTCGGCGACTCTGGGTTTTAATATTAGAAAGAAAAAGGAGTAGCACATTATCTGGTCATAAAAATTCAGGACTGTCCAAACTCCATGCCCGAGAACTTATATCATCAGGTGCAATTTATTGATAGCCTGAACTTCATTTGCGGTTTTAAATTTGCGTACACAAATTTGGAATAATATAGAAACCTAAAACATCCTTCCATCACTGATTCCAAGGGAAATCATATTGACCCCTATACCCAAACAGAAATCAAATGGTGTCTTGATAAAGGTGGACATAACGTTGGAAAAACCACCGAAACGCGTTGACGCTTCACCCAGTATAATTCATGATCTCGACATCTTTTGCTGATATACAGAATTATGGTGTACATAGCTTAGGTGTCCAAAACTGAGTCCGAATATACAACCAGTATTGTACAAATCCTATGTCTTACAGTCCTTTCTGTCTTTGTGTTTCAATTTTGCTGGCCAATATTGAATGTTGATCGTAAAACTTTTTTATTGTTTTATCTGTGTTGAGTGGCTTCCCTCTGGTCCACTCTCCTTTTAAAATTTGTATTTTTAATAAATTGTAAGAATTCTTGATATAAACTTGTGATTTGTAATTATTTTCCTTGACCCTCTGGCTTACCTCATTTAATTACGTTCAAGGGAATACTCTGTTTTACTGACCCACAAACTCAGGCCAGACTTCAAGGCCACTTCCCCCACATGCACATGCATCGCCCTTCCGGCAGCCCCTCTCACCTCTCCATTCTCTTCTCCCCTGCTCTTATGTTCGTTTCTCCCCTCTTGCACGTACCAAATGTCCTCCTTCAGATAATGTCTGCACCCCTCACCCCCTCTACTGTTTCTGTCAGTTCTTCCTGTCTCTCTCACACTCACATGTGCCTCTCCTTCCCTCTCTTCTACCCACTTTCCCCTCTCCCCCAGACTGTCCATCCACTACTTCGCCACACACACACATGCACACACACAAGCACACCCACTCACACACACAGGCACAACCACCCACCCACACACACCTGTCTCTCTCTTTTCTCTCGCTCTCACACGCTCATTCACTCTTCTCTCTTTCTCTCTCCCCCTCCCCACCCTCTCTCTCTCTCCCTCTCCTCTCTTCTGCCTGGTCTCTGCCCCCTCACACCTGTGCGTTTCCCCTCTTCTTCCTCCTGGTTCCCTCCTCTCTCTTGCCTCTGGCATCTGTCCCTCCTCTCTTCTCCCTTCCATCCCCTCACTCTCACCCTTCCATGTCTCTTTATCTCCATAAACCTCCAGTGAACAGATTGTTTCCTTTCCTCCCCACAGCAAAGCTCACGTGTCCCTCTGTGAGTCACCCCCGAGCCGGCTCCGCTCTCCTCCCACTGCCACCTGCTCCCTAAAGGGTTAACCCTCTGAGGGTCCTGGCAGCCCCACCCTGAGCCCTCCAGGGAGGGAGGACTGTGGCCAGAGGAGGGCCTTTCACCACACCTGGAAGGGCTGCACCCGTGGCAGAATCATACAAATCTGAAGGTAGGCAGTAGGCAAGTGACATCATGGCGTGTGACGTCACAGCGTGTGATATCCTGGAGCGTGACATCGCATGTCATCAAGAACGTGGCATCACAACCCATGACCTCCCAGGAAGTGACATCACAAGAAGTGACATCAGATCTTAAGACCTCATACATCCGTTTAGCAGCTAATTTGTGCAGGTGACAATATTTAACAAATGAGATTTTGAGTCGTGGTTGTGACAAATTGGCGCAACCCCGACGCAAAATCTGGGCCTCAATTTAAACATTTAGCCCTATATTTATCATAGTATTTTATCGCCCTTAAGCCATGCAGGGGGTACAAGTGCGACATGACACAACAGTCAGATTTTTCAAGCCACACAAGGCCAACTTGCGTGTCCCTACAGTCTCGATGAATCCGAAGCAACGCAAGGAAGCGCAAACCGCTGCGTTGCGCTGCTCTGCCCCAGGGCGGCGTTGCATGGGGGGAGCGCGGGTGTTCCCACGGTTCCACCCATGGATTTTGTCGCATTCCCAGAGTCATCGTTAGTGATAGACCTGGGAATGCCTCAAAATGCTGCCCCTCCCCCGGGGAGGGTTTGACGAGGAAACTTCTCGTTCTTTCCTCGTTCTACGTGTGCTGCAACCTGCAGCGCACGTGGGACGAGGAATGCTTACAACGCAGGCCCCCTCGCACCATGACGCAAGGGGGCCTGCGTTGGCGCAAGGCAGAGCATTGTGGGTCAGCCAAGAAAAGGACAGAATGCGTCATCAAATGTTAAATACGTCGCATTCCTGCCCGTTCACGCAGCGCAGCGAGGAGGCTTGCTGCGTTGCGCTGCGCTGCGTTACGCTGCGCTGCGTTACGCTGCGCTGCGTTGCGCTGTGTTAAAGTTTGATCAATCTGGCCTTATTTTTTAAACTCTGCCACAAAGAAAGTGGCAACAAGGAGAAACGTGTCAGTAAATCTGTTCTTTTTCATTGGTTGCAAAGTCTGAATTTTGAAATATCTGGTGGGGTTCAGGCAGACGCTGCAGAGAGCTTTGTTTCCAAGTACATCTCAGGGAGTAGTAATAATGGTGAGATAACTCTGGAGGTTAATGCACATGCTGGAAGGATCTGTGGTTGGTCTTGTCCCAGTTTTGAATCAAAGTAGCATCGAGGGTTCATATGTTTCCTGCAAAGAACATCATGTGACACGCAGGTCATGGATTTTCAGTTTATGTTGACATGTAAGTGCTAGCTTTTAACACAGAGATCCTTCGTTATTTTGAGTTCATAAATTGTAATCCTTCTAATATAGCAGAGCGAGCTATGGAGGGCATGTGGCTGCAACACCTTGTAACCTTCACTGTCTTATGCAAGACATCCTATATATTGATGTACACACATGATTTGTTGTCAATGTATATTGTGTGTGTGTGATGCAAAGCAAACCCCTCTGACACCCTGCACTGGGACGAGCAGCCCTGTACAAACGAAATGAAACAAAACAAGGGCATTTACATTGTTATTTGTGTAAATACTGGGACAGACTAACACATCTGCCATACGTACACGCATGTCTCTCATATGTAGGGACTGAACAGAGTGAAAAGCTGCCTCTCTTAAGTACCTGTAAGTGATGCGCTTTGTTTCCCCTCCACTGCAGACAGCTCCCAGCCAGGAGACTCCAACAAAGCTTCGGCCTTTGTTATGTGCAATACAAGGACCCCAATTCCCCCCTCCTTCCCTGCACGTTGCTGCTTGGAAAGGAGGCAGACAAGGAGAAGTGTTTGCTGAATGCGTGGGACGAATTCAACTTAATTCTGTGGGACCCAACTTCTTGGCAGGGGGGACGGCGTCCACCCTCTGAAAATTGTGGGTAGACGCCATCTACCCACGTGTACCCTCGACTTGTGCCCGGCCCACGCATACTTGCATGCACGACCGCAGACACACATGTGCCAGCCCCGAGAGCCCTCTTTCACCCACACACACCCCCCACACCAAGCTGTCCCCCGCAGGAGCTGCCCACATGCAGACACACATGGCCCCGGCACCCACACATACATGCCTGCATATGTACAGCGCACAGGCCAACCCCCACACAAACTGTGGTCCAACCCCCCAGGAGCAATGCTCACACACACGCACGACCGAACCCACGCACAGTCTAACGCACGACTGCAAGAGAGCCTCCCAGACGCAGTGTGGTCTGGCTCCCGGAGGAGACAGACACGAGGACACGCACTCCTGGGGGCTCATTACCACCTCCCTAAAGTGGTTAACACTAGGATCGTGCTTCACTTACAACATAACACGCACACAGACAGACAGACACGTGGACGCACAGCTTCATCATCCACGCGTCCAAAGATCCAGGCTTTTTACTTCTATTCTGGCATTTATTATCCTCAGGACTACATATCCCAGAATGCACAGAGGAGTCCGGGCTGGATGCATGGACCTGCGGCCTGAGGTTTCTGGAGCCACCAAACATGAAGAGCCGGAAGGCCCTCCTCGCACACACTGCGTGCTCACCAGTGAAGCCCAGCCCCACTGCTTTGCCACAGGAGCCACTCAGGGAGACCCGACTTTAAGAGGCAACAAGCACTGGCAAAGCCAGTAAGTCGCATCTTTGGCTCTTCCTGCCTTTGTCAATGTCTTTGCAATGTTCAGCAGAACTGTAAAAGCACAGTGTTTTTTACTGGCGCTGTTTAGCGCTGGGGATAAAAGAAGCTTCCAGAAGTGGAGGGAAAACTGGCGTGTCAAGGATGGCTCATTGTTACAGGGATGCTGAATAAAACCCATCGAGGATACTAAGAGATAATAGAGCCTCCTGGAAACAGGTTTGTGTGAATGGGGGCGAGGCCCTGGGAACTGCACCCCTCAGTTCAGGAGGGGATGACTCGCCCACTTACAGCTTTGAACAAGCATTGGCAAAGCCAATAGGTCTCGCAATGGCTTTGTTGTTATTTCTTTTTATTTACAGATCCGAGTTGGATTGGTGAATTAAAAAATATAGCACAAAAGCATTCTTTTAGGAGCTAGTAACACAGAGGACTCACGTGGGGTGAACCAACCCAAAGGGTGCAGGTGGGGAATGAAGCATAACGGGGGGAAGCAACATGGAGTGCGGGGGGGGGGGGGGGGCAGAAGCAACACGGAAGGCACAGGTGGGGGGAGCAACATGGGCGATGAAGAGGAAAAGGGAGCTTTAACGAGAAGCACAGGGGCGAGAGAGCACCAGCAGCACACGAGGGACACCTGGAAAACACATGCCCTCTTGTACAGTGTGTTCTGTTCCGTTCGACTCGAACCTTGAATGCCCAGCTGGGGAGCAGCATTACAAACGTGAGCAGCTCCTGAGCTCAAAGAAACCAATTAAAGGCGTTAAAAGACGTCGTCTCGGAGGGCGAACAAGCAGTTTAGTCAATGTAATCATAAAAACCGCCGACTCGTGCACACAGGCTGCTGCAACTCAGGTTACACCCCTACTCCAGTCACTCGTCACAAGAATACAACCTGCCGAACTTTGTGAAATATGGATGAGGCTCCACAATGCAATTAGAAAGTCAGGCACGTCGAGGGACGGCCACACGCCGGCACCAGATCCAACGGAGCGCGCCTTTTTACACAAGAACCCCCCCCCCCCCCCCCCCCCCCCCCCCCCGTCGGCCATTCGTTATGGAAACTTTATTTTTGTAAACTAGCAGGGAAATATTTCTAGCACCAGTAGTTATTTAATCTATCTGAGAACTCTGCCAAGTTAACCACCAGCTCAAGAATCAGGAAAAAAAGAATCTTACAGCTTACGCTACATTCCTACATAGAATATGTTATTAAAGTAGTTAGCGCGTGCAGCGCTCACATCACAGAACGTGCCAGCGAAGGGGTCACGCTTGATGTGTGAAAAACCCATCATGGGTCATAATCGTGTTCATGATGTGGAGACCAGGGGGCATATTAGCAAGGGCCATATCGCCGCTTTAGCAGGACTTTTTTTATCACCCTATTAGCAAGCTGTTGCTAACAGCAGTTAGGGACAGTTTGCAGGCGATAGCTACAGGTTTGGGGCCCGCTTTGGATGTCAGCGATATTTATCACTAATGACATGCAAAGTGGGCGTACCCAACCTGTTATCAACTAAAAACAGCCGCTAACACAGCTATTGCCTTTTAGCAAGGCAGGCGAATCGATAATAAAAATCGCGCTAAGCGCGATTATCGCTAGATTCTAACGCCTGCTAAAAAGTCGACTTACCTGTATAGTCAATGGGGGGAGGATTATTACCCCATTGGCGTTAATGCGAGAATATCGCCGGATTTCCAGCAATACTCACGCATTGAGCCACCATCGCATTGGAGATAAACGTTGCTAATAGCATGTAATCTATGCGATACTATCCGGCGATAGGCGGCGATAAAAAAAAAGGGCTAAGCGCATTTAGCAATAATTATCGCTATTTGTTGCTAATATGCCTCCCAGTTAATAGAAGTATTGTGATGAGGCAATGCTGCAAAGTCTCGAGATGGGGCAACTGGTTCCTCCAGTTTTCAGAGCAGAGCCAGAAATGTGGGCGGATAAAATATCACAGCACACATACAGGCGGGTTTACAAAAGGAGTAGAGTACTGCAATTTGGCCAACTAAAAAACAAAATATGGAGCGTGGGCTATTTACAACAAAAAAACGCAGCAAGAGATAATAACTTGCGATCCTGGCCCATAGGAATGTAGGAGGAGACGGCAGTCTTGATACTAAGAGGAATTGGTTGTAAGGACATTTGAAAAGTGAGTTAAAGGGACAGGTTGTGAAGAAAGATCACATGATGCTTGGAGGCATTTGCTGCTTGGATTGGAAAATAAAAATATGTAGCACTGGAGAGAGGATGTGGCATAACACCCAGAGCTGCTGACCGTGGAACTGGGGTACCGGGTTTGAGTGCTGACGTCGGTTCTCCCTGTGCCTGCCAAATAAAAAACCAATGTAAATACATGATGATCATTAACAAAATAAAACAATGGCGAAAAACAAAAAGAATTCCGATTGGGATCAAAATACGGGACGGAAACAAAGTGACAAATGTCGATATGTAATTTTGTTAGCACTACGGCAATCGCTGCTGAACTCCCATCGGGGAACGCATGCAGGAAAAACGCCGACCTTTTAAAAACATTGGCAGTAACAAAATTAAAAAATATTGAACATAAACAAACCTACAGTCACAAAAGGGCAAGCCTACAAGTAATAGGGGCATTCTCCATGGGGGGACAACACACAAAAAGGAGGGACACATATGACCAACATTGACCACAGAGAAGCAAGCCTTTTGCAAATGACAACCAAAGGAACAAATTAAAAGCAGAGTAGATACAGCAGGTCTCGAAGAGCCAGCACATGCACCGCCTAAGTGAGACCAAAAGTGGTTGAAGAATGGATTGGGTGCGGCCATGTTATCTCCCTTGTAAACAAGCACAGCTTGGGCCCCCGTCCCACAGGTATAACACCAGGACAGAAGCGCTGGGAAAGGGGAAAAGGAAGAAAACTCCAACCACCGGTGTAAAAGTGTCATAGAGCTATCAGACCCCAGACAGGCTAGCTCTAGGGGATAAAAAGAACTCTGGTGCCTGTTGGAGCGGGTGTGGTGCCACGGACACCGCGGCCCACCTCTTATGGCACTGCCCAAGCTCCATAAATACTTGGAGGGGGACATTAAACAGCTGGATCGGACTGTGAGAGATGGGCTCCTAGAGAACCGGGAGTGATTCTGCCGGCAGACACTGCACAGGCCTTTAACAGGTAAACAGATCACAAGGTGCTCATTCCAGCCATACAAACAACCTTACCTCTCTGAGGGAAACCCTTCAGTGAAATGAAATGAAATGAAATGTGGCATCTATAAAGCGCGAACTGTCGCTCCCAAAGGAGCCTCCTGGCGCTATAACTATATCTCAGTGAGAGACGCTATATAGGATGTGGGACACACTAGCTCTGGAGAAGATTTAGCCATTCCTAGAGTATAAACTTAAGGCATACAAAGTACGTTTAGGCCCCTTTCATCGCTATACACGCACTCTACATGCCAGCGTTCAGGGCTGGCTTTAGCGCTGGAGGCGCCCGCTGCAAAATGTCTATTGGCGCCCCCATCCAAGGTGGAGGTGGTGACCACCTCCACCACGGATTCCCTCACCACCATCTTTGAACAGCGCCCCTCAAGTCTTCATAACCATTCGCTTTCAGATGCATTTAATTAGTTATATAGCACCACTCATACCAGTGTGAGGTGTCAGAGCACTTTGCATCACACACACATTACACAGACAATCAATCATACATGTGTAAATCAGCGTATAGGCAATGTTACATAAGCCAGAGGATTACAAGGTGTAGGAGCCACATGTCATCCATACTTGTAGGCGGTATAGTTTAAGAGTGCTTGGTCTGGAGATGCGCAAACTCAGAATTGAAAATTGAACACCATTGATAGGAGTTCTCTTTAATAATAAGAATCGATTTCTACCCAAATGAACCCCTTTTACAACATGAATCTGTGCTCTAATCTATACTTTGCAGTGGGCATGCAGTTCTTTGATGTCTGTTAATAATTCACTGTTCTATATTAGGATTTTAACTTATAAACTGCAAGTAACAAAGGATGTCTCTTAGAAAAGCAGCAACCCACTGACCTATTTACATTCTGTGCACTTTTGGACTGATGTGATTTTGAACTGTAAGCGCACTGGGTCCCTGCAACCAGGTTTCCAGTGCCAGATCTATTTCCCAAAACTGTACCATGATTGGCACAACTTCAGCTACCCTGTAAGTCCCTCGTAAATGTTACCACTGGGACCTTGGCATGGGTACTGCAGAGGGTCTCCTGGGGCTGTGCCACAAATTGTACCACCCCAAGGACTCTTCACCAAAACCATGGCCACTGCCATTGCAGGCTGCGTGAAATTGGTGCAGAGAAAACCGAAGAGTCAACTTGGCACACAGCTCTGTGTGCCTTGGCCCCGTGCACTGCATGAGGTATCGCTACAACACACCTCCTGCAGGCCTTACAGCCCTGAGACAGAGTGCACTATATCTGATATGTGCGCATATCTGAGTGAGCAGATTCTAGCCCGGCAATAACTGGCCCATTCTTGGATATTGCAAGTGCGCTGCAAAGCCACAGAGAGTGCACGGGCTGGATACTTGTCAGTGGGAGTTTCCCAGCTCAATGGTGGCTTCTTTGTAGGCTAAGATGTTCGGTACCAAATATCTTGTCCTAATAAATCATCACTGATATTAGTGTTGCATTTATTAATAAATGCCCACAGGAGACCCTTTAGAGGGTCCCCTGAAAACCTACCGAGCCCTGGTGTCGTCTCTGACTAGTCTTAGCCGCCTGCCACCGCCAGACATGATTCTGACCTCATAGAGGCTAGAAACAAAGCCTGCTCTGGGCTGAGGTGCCTCACCCCTGCTCCAGGCCGGAATGGCCTTCCAAGGTGGGACGCTTCAAAGGTGATGCCGCCTTTGAAGTGAATCCAAGGTTTCCCCAGAATATATGGGATGCCAACCCCCCTGTGCTGCTCCACATTTGGTGGGAGGACAGGCGGGAAAATTAGTTACATGCGGAGGAGCGTCCACATTCAGCCGGTACAACCCCTAAGGTGCGGCATGTGATGTCGACACTACTTCTGAAAATCCACCATCTTGAGATGGTGGGAAAATAACCTAACAGGGCTAGGGTAGTGACCCCTCCCACAGGAAGTGGTAACTTAGAAGGTGTCGGCACGCTAAATGTAGGTAGCCCATTGGCTGCTACCTGTTGCCCTCTTTAACAGCCCTAAATTTAGCATTGAGGTGGCATCTCTGAGACTTGAACCTTAAATTCAACATACACAAAGAAGAAATGGGCCAAGAAGAGCTGCTGCACAAGATCTGAAGCCCAACCCTACCTGAACGGCTCATCAATGGTGTTGTGATGCCTCGCCTTACCACTGTGAGGACTCAAAGAACCCCAGAGCACCCAGAGCACGCTCACAAACTGCTTTTGCTAAACCTGTGGAAGTGACCTACTTTGGCGTCCTGGTGCGACCTGCGCTTCCTCCCTGGAGTGCCCGACTAGTGTGAGCGTATTCCGCAGTCGGCGGAACCTGCTGCCGCTCCCAGTGTGAGGACTTCCAGGTAGAGGATTCTGTGGGGGTTATTGGCAAAGGAAACCGACCGGGGGACTGCGAGGCCCAGCATTCCTCAACCACCGCAGCTGGTGCCTCTTCCCCCGGCGGCCACGCCCCCTGCCTTCACGTACTAAACTGACGCAAGCCCCACCGCGACGCGGGACGGAGCTCGGGGCGAAGACCGGGCAAAGAGCGGGCCGTTTGAGGCCGTTCGAGAACGTGAGAAACCCGACCGGGCCACTACACTAAGCCCTGCTTATACGGACTAGAACTGTATGTACTCTATCTATCTACTGTCACTAAAAACTGTCTTGCTACAGACTCTCTACAAAGTCCCCGTGCACCTTTTCTATCAAAAATGAATACGAGGGGTAGCAAACAAAAAAAAACAAAAAAAGTTGGGGTTGGCGAGCAGCTGTTTGGGCCCATGGATGACTTTATTACTAAGGCAAACTCGTTCATAGACCAAAGCATCAGTTTGATTGAGGATAGAGTATCTATCGATCTTGCTATTGCAAGACGATCTTCCATGGGCCTATTGGCTGTAGCAAGAACTCCCGAGACAGGTGATAATTTAACGAAACTATCACAAGGTAATAATAGGCTCAGTCTTCCAAACGTGGTAGATCTCTCAGCCTCCCAACTCTCCTTATTGACCTCAGATTCAGACTTAGAAAAAACACCTGAAATCTTACCTGACTATACACCAGAGGAAGTAAGACAAGCAAGAGGGAGGAGGGAGGGGGCAATTAAGAAAAGAAAGGAAAAGGAAAAGGGGGAAAAAACAATAGTCAAGGACACTGTTGAATTAACTGTAAGCTCAAACGCGGTAGGGCCAACTTTGCAAACAGTTGACGATACCGACCGCCATGTGCTGGTACACCATTCCCCACACAATATACCAGACATTACCACCTCAGGCTCACCTGTTCTTCCATCCCCCAGTAAAGAATGTGACACTTCAGAGCTGGTAAACAGAATAGCTGCCTTACTAAACTCGCTCTTTCTTCCCCTAGAAAGTAGATTATTAAATATTGAGAATCATTTATCTAAGCTTACAAATCCTCCAATATTAAAATCGATCCAAGGGCCTCAAAAAATGGGGATAAACAAATTGGCTGCACCTACTCTTCAAAACAAAACTACAACTTTAGTGTGCCCATCTTCTAAACAACAAACAGTACCAAAGGCCCCTACAGTGGAGAAACCTCCTCCGAAAGATAAAACGCCCATACCTCAGACAACAATGGCTCTAAAAACTCCAGCTCTAAAAACACCAGCCCCAAAAACACCCGCTCTAAAAACACCAAACCCACCAGTAAGTAAGGGAGGAACCAGAGGAACACATGAGGGTAGATTCCCCGTTAATATGCCACCTGAGGTATCTCCATTCGTGGTGGTGATGACTGGCGTACCAGAACTGGCGGGGCAGGGTGTAGAACCTAATTGGTCCTTAAAAAATAAGGCCCAACACTGGTTAAATACAAACCGCCCAATTCCCCCAAACTGGTCAAGTAGGATACTAACAGTATGTAGGACCCCATGGGTAGGTCAGGGAAAAAAAATAATACAGGGAGATTGCATCGTGATCACCTTTGAGGATCCCAAAGTAGTTGAATACATTTGCTCCTGGGAACATCATAGCACAAGCAGTGGGATAGATACAAAGCGTCTTTCCTTTTTCTATGCCAAAAGACACCATAACAGCTACCTCCAGGAATTTGATAGTTCCTGGCGTAAAGCATTTCCCCAGCCTTGGGAACTTGACATCCCCAGACCTAAAATAGCCCGCGCTATAATGATCACGATAGCTTCTGGGGGGCAGTGGAGCCCAATTATCAAAACCACGAGGGCCCATGGCAGATCGTGGGCCCACGCAATAGAGGTAGAGAATGGGAGCAGTGGGGTGGGCCTCCACAGCGACCATACAGACCCACCTATAGGGAAACACCACATTGGGATAATTGGTCGGGTATACCGACCATGAATCGGTTTAGTGGCCTAGAAATGGTCGACTGGCCATTAGTAGAAAATCCAAATATCGAGCAAATTATCCTATCCTCAGACCCCATAGGGACGATGATTTCAGGACCAGAGAATAAAATACAATATCTGTCGGTTATCTTTTGGAATATTGCAGGCCTCCGCCCCAAAATAGAGAATGGCTCTGCTGCTCACTTCCTAAAGAAAGGAAAAATAATTTGTCTACAAGAGACATGGGCCATGAAGGAGTTACATCTTTTGGGCTATAAAACGTATTTCTCTCCAGCCCTTTCAAGTAATGCGGGCAGGCCTAAGGGAGGCCTGGTTACTTACATAGCAAACACCATAAAAAACCTTAAGGTATTAAAAACAGAATCTGCCCCAAATTTCCAACTACTTTGTCTTTCAGCAGGAAAAAAAATAATTATTATTCTAATACATTTTTATAATAATTTAGAGGATGACCATTTTTGCTCCACCCTTTTAATAATTCAGGAAAAAATTGCACATCTCAGCCAATTGTACGGGAAAAAAGGGACTGTTCATTTACTATGGGGAGGGGACTTCAACCTACACCCCTGCCCACGTTCGTGCTTGCGGAGCTGTGGGAGAGTGGACGAGCATGATAACCCTCTCATGCACTTCGCCCACGTAAGAACGGGGACAGCTATGAACAACCTCCTTCTAGATTTAGAACTGACAATAGTAAATAAAACTGACTCTACTCAGAATCTCCCAGATCCAACATACCTAGGGAGGGGGCATGAGACCACAGTCGATTACATTCTTTTGACGGATGGATTAAGACACCTAACCAGGGATTTTACACTCATGAAAAACATCCTAAGTGACCACTGCGCCCTTAGACTAGATGTTAACCTGAATGATCAAGAAACCCAAACATTAACTATAGCAAATACCCTATCCCAAAATAAGGTAGAACTCGGAAAGAATAACGGGTACACCCTGAAATGGGAAAAGATCGACTCCACTCAACTAACCGATAAACTGATAAAGATAACATACCCTAATATAATAAAATGTTTAGATCTTTCAGTAGAGGATGGGGTGGTTCTAAAATTTCAAGATAATTTTAGAAAAAATACAAGGATTGTTGACTAGAAATTCTAATTCAACTAAGTCAACTCCAACAGGATGGTTCAACCACGACTGCACTGTGGCGCTAACTAAGCTAAAAACGGCCCTTAAACAACCACATAGAGTCCAGCAACAGATACAGCACCTCAGGCTCCAATATAATAAGGCTAGGAAGCTGAGAAAACAAGAGCTAAAACAAGCACTATGGGATGATCTTCATAAAAGTGCAGTTATGAAAAACAGTGAGTCCTTTTGGTGGATAGTTAAGACCCCCTTCTTATCTGATTCTAACAGCCTCAAGATAGAAGTGGCCATAGAAGAGGAAATCTGGGTAAACCACTTCTCAAAAATATTTAAACTAACATCCCCGACTGAAGGGCTAGATCACTCTCTTCTCCCAGTAGAATTTCCGATTCCCTTGCAATTCGACATACTCGATGTAATTCAGGCGTTAAAATCAAGTAAAGGTGGTAAAGCACCTGGCCCTGATGGGGTGCCCGTAGATCTGTTCAAACACCTTCCGGACCTCTGGGCCCCTATACTCACAAGAGTATGTACCGCAGCAGCGAAACTGGGATTGATGGAGTCCTGGTCCAACTCAATTATGGTGCCAATTTTTAAAAAGGGGGACCGCCAGGACGTGACATGTTATCGCCCCATTTCATTGTTGGACTCCCTGGGCAAAGTAGTTGGCAGAGTGGTACTCGAGCAGCTACAGCAATGGGCACATGATAGGAACATTCTATCCGACCAACAATTTGGATTTAGGGAAGGTTTCGGAACTGTAGAACAGGCCCTTAATCTAAGTATGATCGTGTCCAAATATATTCATGCAAAGCAGGGGACAATGTACATGGTATATGTTGACTTGTCCGCTGCGTTTGATTGCGTATCTCATGCGAAGCTATGGACTCTCTTGAGAATCATGGGGGTGGATCCCCCCTCCTGGATTTCCTGAGAGAATTATATGCAGAGGCTTCCGCAAGAGTGCACTATGGGACAAAAGGGGAACTTACCGCGTCTTTCTGAGTGGAGCGGGAGTCAGGCAGGGGGGTGTCCTGGCCCCCTTTCTCTTCTCGTTGTATACAAATGGACTGGAGGAGGTGATGTTGAGAGGGGGGCAGGACCTCCCCAGATTAAACCAACGCTTGATCCCCGCTCTACTCTATGCGGATGGCGCGGTCATCCTGGCCCGCACACCAACTGAACTTCAGAAGTCCCTGACCAAGTACGCTGATTTTATGAGCGCCTTAGACTTACATGTAAACGTTAAAAAAACATTTGTTATGGTGGCCGGTGGAGGATGAAAACGAATTAAGAACATTTACTTAAATGAACAAAAACTTGAGAGGACTCCCCAGTACCCCTATCTGGGTATAATGATAGATGAAAGACTAAACTGGAAGGCAGCCATTGAAGCTAGGAGGCATCTTTTTAAGAGAGCAATTGTAGCACTGATGAACTTCTCCCAACGACGTGGAAGGAGACCACCAGTCGAATTGCTAAAAATCTACGCAGCGAAATGTCAAGCAATCGCATTGTATGGGGCTGGGGTATGGGGCCATGCAGATGTTGGTTCTCTCCAGATAGTAGAGAACTCTTTCATGAGATTTCTCCTATGTGCTCCAAAATGCTCCTCTATCCACGCTTGTCATGTGGAACTGGGAATCCCATACATAGAAGATCTGATAAAGGTTCAACCATTGTTACTTTGGAGGCGCTGGATTCCATGGCGCTGGACCGCGCGTACAAAATAGCATGGCTTACCTATGTCAGGCACTTTTTTCTAGACCTGGGTCTAGAAAAGTACTATCTTACACCTGACAAGCTAACTGAAATATCAAAGAAAGAGTTGAAGCAAATAGCCCTGAATCATCTAGAGACCCTTAGGATTACTTTGGTATCAACCGAACAATCTGTATTAAATGCAAACATGGTACAGCTCACCACGCAAATCCAGTCCTATCTGACATTAGAGATCAGTACTTACGACAAGATGCTTCTGACAATGTTTAGACTCAACCTTTTTCATAGGCTTGTAGCCTTCCCAGTAAAGAATACATGGGAACTAACTTTGGCTCATTGCCCATGTGAGGACATGTCGCCACAGTCCTGTATACATACCATATTGTTCTGTAAATATTTTAATACTCACAGAAAAATCTGGCTACTTCCCCTGTTAAAACGCTGGGGCTTTAGACAATGTCGTCCCGCCATGTTATCCTTACAAATGTTAGACTCTGAATGCACTTGTTACCATGTATTAAACTTCTTAAAATGTATTATTAGGCACAGGAACAACCTTTAAAAGCTGAATTATTTCAATGGAATTGATCCTTTTAACATTTTAGAATCTTGTTAAAACACTTTTATGACAGACTTGACATTTTTAAACATGTAAATGTATAACTTACCATGTTGCTTTTATGGTTTTGTAATGTCTAAAACCGAATAAAGAAAGAATTATGGACCTCCAGCTCTGAACTCTTGATTATACACTTACTCCTTCCTTCACACGGAGCTCTGCTCTTGGTAACACACATACTCCTTCCTTCACGCGGAGCTCTGAACTCTTGATAACACACATTCTCCTTCCTTCACACATAGCTCTGCTCTTGATAAAACACATTCTCCTTCCTTCACACAGCTCTGCCATTGATGACCTGCAATCCAAAAAATGTGCCTATGCCTCCAATTCACAGTAATGCAAACACTGAATGTGTGACGATAAACCATAAGTTTATTAGTTTATCCCGACAAAACTTTTTGTCATTGAATCATTACATACGTTGCAAAATTCGCTTTTTAAAGAGCAGACAAAGAGAAAACCATCCACTTCATTTCTAGCCGTGTGGAAATCAATCAGACAATGTGTATATATTTACAGTGAGAAAATTTAAAGTATTGAATAAGAATGAAGAAATGCTTCTTGACTTGGGCCTCAAATTTGTCCCAACTAAGAGGACCGATTTTACCAAACTTAAACTTGAGGCACTTGATTTTTGTCGCAAATTGAGGCTGAAAGCCCATTTCGCTGGTACCGAAATGACGTCCTCACAGGAAACCACTGGACTAAGGGTTAAATCAAGGTTCACTCCAATGACAAACATTCCCAAACAAATTATTGCTTTTGAACAAGCAGTTTTGTCCTCCCTCACAAAGCTTGAGAAAAAAAGCAGTTTTGTCAAAAATAACATCGGCAAAGATACCCAAAAGGCAATTACTGACTTAAAATCTGACACATCGATTATTATTAAACAGGCGGACAAGGGGGGCGCGGTGGTCTTATGGCCCCGACCCATGTATCTCACCGAAGGACAACAGCATGTAAATAATAGGGATTGGTACAGACCATCTAAAGAGGATCCTGTCCTTATGATTCGGGGAAAAATAGCACAAATCACTCAAAGAGCCTTGGATGAAGGCTTCTTAGGACCAAAAGAGCATGAATATTTAAATAAAAAGTCACCCAGAACGCCAATTCTTTACTTCTTACCCAAGATCCACAAGAATGACCAGATACCCCCGGGCAGACCCATTGTGTCCGGATGCGATTCAGTGCTTGAACCGATATCCAAATATATCGATTTTTTCCTGAAACCGTGCATAGAGCAAGTCAAATCGCATCTGAGAGACACGACTGACTTCATTAACCGAATTGAGGGACACTCATTTGATGAGGCAACGGAATTGATGGTGACACTAGATGTCGCTTCTCTTTATACACAAATACCTCAAGATGAGGCTTTAGAGGTCATTGAACTATACCTAGAAAAACGCGAGAGACCCCACCGGGTTCCAACCGCATTCATTGTGGAATTGGCAGAATTGACTCTTCGGAGCAACTATTTCAGATTTGAGAGTGATTTTTATATACAAATCAAGGGGACAGCCATGGGCTGTCCTTATGCGCCGGAGCTGGCGGTGCTTTACATGTCCCAATATGAGGAACGATTCATCTATAAGGACAATCCCTTTTTACATCACATAACTCATTGGTTGAGATACATAGACAACGTCTGGCTCCTGTGGCAGGGGAGCCAGAGTGAACTTGATCAATTCCACGCATGGCTTAACTCAAGACACCAAGACATCAAGTTCACGATGAACTCAAGTTCTAAAGAGATGACTTTCTTGGACGTCCTAGTAGGTACCAGTGCATCTAGACTGACGGCCTCTTTGCACAAAAAGCCAACCGACAGGAATACAATCCTGCACTATACCAGCTCACACCCACAAAGCCTTAAGGATAATCTACCTTATGGGCAACTGCTTCGAATAAGACGTAACTGTACTAGTTTACAGGACTTTGAATCACACGCAACAAGATTCTGTAATGAGATGGCTGCTAGAGGATACCCCAAAAAATTGTTAAAACACGCCAAAAACAGGGCCAAGTTTACCCCTAGGGAGACACTCCTACAGGTAAAAGAAAAGAAGCAATCAGATCAATTGGTTTGTGTGACTACCTTTGGTCAACACACGAACCAATTTAAAAACATTATCCGAAACAATTGGCACTTGTTGGAAACAATGGAGCACCCTCTGCCCAAACCGATCTTCGCAATGAGAAAGAACACAAGTATCGGACAGCATCTCATCAAAGCAGATACCCACATTTCACCGCCCAAGAGTGACCTCATATCACAGTGGAACCTCAAACCAATCAGTGGGCACCACAAATGTGGTAACTGTGTTTCATGTTCTTCTACAATTGAAGGGGATACCTTCATTAACCATGGCATCAAATGGACACATGATGCATTTACAAACTGTAAAACAAAAAATATCGTTTACGCAGTGGTCTGTCCTTGTGACAAGGTCTATATTGGCAAGACAAGTCAAGCCATCAATGCTCGCATAACACAACACCGATCACGGATAAAGAAACAAGTAATGACTGCACCAATGGTTGAACACTTTATAAATAATCAGCACACTGAAAACGACTTTAAATGGACACCACTTGTTTGGCTGGACTCCAAACGCTACCCTGATGTTGAAACTATGCTGTTGCGCAAGGAGGCATACCTCATATTGCGATTCGATAGCGTGAATAAGGGTCTAAATACTCTCAGTGAAATTAATCGAGCTTGACTTCACTCCCGGACTTCATCTCCCATAATGCATCAACACTCGCGACTCATCCCATTGGTTGTTAGCGCACACATGCTTTTATTGCCACAAGCACCGGCAGTGCCTTGGACAACTAAACTCTTTGTGTGCCGGTAGAACTCAGGATGCAGTCATAGCAGAGCCCTCTGCGGCGACTTTTGGTAAGCGATTGACCCCTTGTTCACCTGTCATTGAGTGTCAGTCTATAGTGAATAACTGCGTGATTCAGCGATCCGTAGCTAGCCTCCTTCTCCCTTTTATTCCACAGAACGGACAGCGTTCCACATCAACACCGGTCCGATCCCTGCGCCCGTGTTGAACTATTCAAAAGTAAGTGTTCCCATTGGAGCGGCGACGCTTTCAGCGCCCGTTTTTCACCGCTTTGGCACCACTACTCAAAATATCGCTATTTTTCATTTCTGTCCCCACAGCGATTTTAATTAGAAAAATAACTCTGCCACCGGCCATTCTGACGTAAGGTTCCAAAGACCCAAGGTAAAATCAGTTCCTTTTCGCTATATTTCCTTCAGCGTGCATTTTGTCATTTCCAAATCGGTGACACCAGTTTTGCTCTTGTTACAGCCCAGACCCGCCTGCCTTAAACCGCTAATTTCTAAATAGAAGCCACACAGGCTACCACTTTCAAGGTATGCCGCACTCCTTTGCGGTTTTATTTTGCATTTGAGTAATATGGCGTTTGTATGAAGTTTGCTAAAACAAACTTTTCAATTTTTTTCTTTGGAAAACAGTTCCTATGGACTAGACACCCGCCCTGATGAAAATCCTGTAAATAACTGACAGGATTGGAAACGCGTCGGCATTTTACTTCAGGCATTTGTCTCCACACCAATGGCTCTTGTCAGTCATATACACAAAATGGGCTTATTTTGATCATTCACACAAACGAATTCAGTTTATGCGCTAGGAGGTGTTTTGTTTGAAATATTCACCCCTGCTCTGATACTTTCTTGCATTCATGTTTTTCAAATTGTGAAGTGTTTATCTGTTTGTTGAAAAGTTTTTTTTGATTTACCAATGTCCATGAACGTACGATCTAGTGCAATGTTTTTGCTTTAAATTTTCTCACTGTAAATATATACACATTGTCTGATTGATTTCCACACGGCTAGAAATGAAGTGGATGGTTTTCTCTTTGTCTGCTCTTTAAAAAGCGAATTTTGCAACGTATGTAATGATTCAATGACAAAAAGTTTTGTCGGGATAAACTAATAAACTTATGGTTTATCGTCACACATTCAGTGTTTGCATTACTGTGAATTGGAGGCATAGGCACATTTTTTGGATTTCTCTAATTTGGCCCTGCCTACCCTCCCTCCCATTGGGCCTAGCCACCAGTGTGGGTTAATTGATGACCTGCAGACATACTCGGGGGCCACACCTCATACAAATGACTTCTCTCCTAATGAGAACACACATACTCCTTGCCTCACAGAGAGGTCTGAACTCCCCTCTGGGTGGGATTCCCTTTCAGTTGTGCAAGTATATATGTATGTATGTATGTATGTGTGGGTGGCGGAGGCCTCTCCAGGACTGGCTCATGTGTGTCTGCTGTAGCCTGGGCACAATTTGCAGAGTTAAGTGACAAAAAAACTCCACCAAGCTACGCGGCGTTGCAAGAGCGTCAGTCGGTTACCTCGCCCCGTCGCACTGATTTTTAGTGCTGGGTGTTTGTCCCGCACTATAAAATCAGCGTGACCGGCACCTCGCACAGTGCAAGAAGGTGCTTCTTCTTTCTGCCGCTCGAGTAGAAGTTCTACTTATGTGGCGGCTTCCTCAACGCAAACGGAAGGTTTCTCAACGTGAGCAGTTGCAACATTGTGCGAGCCCCCGGTGTTGATAAATCTCCTTAGGAAGTGGTCTAGCATTGGAATTTCCTCGCTCGCGCTCACCAACCTCCCGTGCGAGTAAAATCTCTGTGGAGCGGAGTTATTCGGAACTCTGGAAGCTGCGCGGAGTGTGAAAAACTTGTCAAACTCAGCAATCGAAGCGGAGGTCACCGGGCAGGCTTACTCTTTTGTGGGGGGTGCCCTTGCAACACTCTATGCCTATATGTATGTTTGTGTGGGTGATGGAGGCCTCTCCAGGAGTGGCTCGTGTGTGTCTGCATGAGGGTGGCTCCTCTGTGGGGAATGCCCTTGCAGTCCTCCATGCATGTATGTATTTATCTATGTGCGGGTGGGAGTGGCATTTCCAGGGCTGGCACATGTGTGTCTGTATGTGGCAGCTCCTCTGTGGGGGATGCCCTTGCAGTCCTCCATGCATGTATGTATTTATCTATGTGCGGGTGGGAGTGGCATTTCCAGGGCTGGCACATGTGTGTCTGTATGTGGCGGCTCCTCTGTGGGGATGCCCTTGCAGTCCTCCATGCATGTATGTATTTATCTATGTGCGGGTGGGAGTGGCATTTCCAGGGCTGGCACATGTGTGTCTGTATGTGGCGGCTCCTCTGTGGGGGATGCCTTTTCAGTTGTGCATGTATGTGTGTGCGTGTGGCAAAGGCCTCTCCCGGACTGGCTCATGTGTGTCTGCTGTAGCCTGGGCAGAGTTCACGTATTAAGTAACAGAAAAACTCCACCAAGCTATGCGGAGTTCCGCGAGAGGCAGAGTCAGTCACCTCTCGCCCTTCACTTTTTTTTTTTTTTTTTTTTTAAATATATTTTTATTGCAGGAATCAGTAAATCGTTACATAATCGACCAGCAGTATAGCACAAGCAAAATCAATGAGATAAAACCCTCCGTCCCTCCGCCGTAAGTTTCCTACACAGCCATTCGGCCCACAACCCTGGGGTCGGGCGGCGAAATTCAATGGGGGCTCAGAAGGATGTCGAAGCTGGTCCGGATGATCCACTGTCCGTCATCTGCTTTTCCAAACAAGCCTATAAATCCAGAAAGAAAAACCCCACCCTCAAAACGCTACAAACCAAAGAAAACCCTACCCAACCCCGCCATCAGCGCCCGGTAACAACCGCAACAGGATCTGCTAAGGGACCCATGGGGAAAGCAACATGTCTGAAAGTGCAATCGTTTATTGGGACATGGGGCGAGCCGCTTCCTCATCTTCAGAGTCGCTGGGGGCGCAATAATCCCTAAGGGCCTGCACTAACGTTTCCCACTCCAGCGCTGCCTCCTGCGCCTTCTCATTACGCTGCCTCCAAGCTAGCTGGTATCTTAGCGTGCTCTCCCCCGCCGCCCACTTCAAGAGTTCGCTGTGCCATCGGCTTCCTGTCGGACCAACTCGTGCCTTCCAGTTCCTGGTCACCTCTCGTTTAGCAAGGAGTAGCCCTAAATCGATGAATTTGCTGGATATTTTATTCTTGGGGGTATGAGGGAACCAGTGCAGGAGTCCCACCGCCGCGTCAAACGATAAGGACCTCCCCGTCACCTCCTCCAGGGTCTTCCCGACTTCCACCCAGTAGGATGACAATCGCGGGCAGGCCCACAGCATGTGGAGAAGGTCCGCCTCCTGGGCCGGGCACCTGGGGCAGTCCGCCGAATTCGTAGCAAAATATCGCCTGATTTTCACCGGGGTCAGATATGCTCTATGGAGCACGTAATAGTGGACCAGTTGAAAGCGGGCGTGGCGTGTGCCCTTCCAGGCTCGCCGCACCAGCTGGGACCAGGTCGTCTCCGGGATCTCCTTGCCAATGTCCTCCTCCCAGCGATTTCTCAATGTAGTGAGGGGAGCCAGCCCCTCGTTGATCAGTCTACCGTAAAGGCAAGTGACCGCCTTCACCGTGCCCGCAGACATCATCACGTATTGGCACACCGGAGATAAAGTGGGTTCCTCCTGCCCGCTTTTCCAGTGCGCCTGGATCGCTCGGACAAGGGCCGAGTGCAGCAGAAAGTCGCCGCGGGGGATCTCGAAGCGATCAATGAGCTCCTGAAAGGGCAAGAGCGTCCCGTCCTCATACAGGTCCCCTATTAGCTGTAAGCCGGCGTCCTCCCAGTTCGCCAATCGTGACCAATCGCCGCCATGGGGGAAGGCCGTCAGCATCCCCAAAGGTATTTCGGGCGCATACGGTGTTTTCAGATGGCCCCGGGCGTGTGCTCGGTTCCAACACAGGCGAACGGTCCGCTCCTCCAGCGACAAGTCCCATAGGGCCAAACGTTGTCGCAGCGCTATGAAGGAGAGAACATGCCTGGCCATACCCACCTCTCGCCCTTCACACTGCTTTTTAGTGCCAGGTGTTAGTCCCGCACTATAAAATCATCACAAATGGCATCTCGCACAGTGCAAGAAGGCGCTGCTTCTTTCTGCCGCTTGTGACGAAGTCCTTCTTGTGCAGCGGCTCCGTCAGTGCAAACGGAAGGTTTCTCGACGTGAGCGGTTGTGACGATCTGCGACCCCCGCGTTGATAAATCTCCCCAGGAAGTGGTCTAGCATTAGATTTTCCTCGCTCGCGCTCACCAACTTACCAAGTGAGTAAAATCTCTGTGGAGCGGAGTTATTTGGAACTCTGCAAGCTGTGCGGAGTGTGAAAAACTCTGCAAACTCCGCGAATGAAGCGGAGTTTAACACACAGGCTTACTCCTCTGTGGGGGATGTCCTTACAGTCCTCCATGCATGTACGTATGTTTGTGTGGGTGACGGAGGCCTCTCCAGGGCTGGCTTGTGTGTGTCTGCATGAGAACGTCTCCTCTGTGGGGGGTGCCCTTGCAGTCCTCCATGCATGTACGTATGTATGTGTGGGTGATGGAGGCCTCTCCAGGGCTGGCTCGTGTGTGTCTGCATGAGAACGTCTCCTCTGTGGGCGGTGCCCTTGCAGTCCTCCATGCATGTACGTATGTTTGTGTGGGTGACGGAGGCCTCTCCAGGACTGGCTTGTGTGTGTCTGCATGAGAACGTCTCCTCTGTGGGGGGTGCCCTTGCAGTCCTCCATGCATGTACGTATGTATGTGTGGGTGACGGAGGCCTCTCCAGGACTGGCTCGTGTGTGTCTGCATGAGGACGTCTACTCTGTGGGGGATGCCCTTGCAGTCCTCCATGCATGTACGTATGTATGTGTGGGTGACGGAGGCCTCTCCAGGGCTGGCTCGTGTGTGTCTGCATGAGAACGTCTCCTCCGTGGGGGGTGCCCTTGCAGTCCTCCATGCATGTACGTATGTTTGTGTGGGTGACGGAGGCCTCTCCAGGACTGGCTCGTGTGTGTCTGCATGAGAACGTCTCCTCTGTGGGGGGTGCCCTTGCAGTCCTCCATGCATGTACGTATGTTTGTGTGGGTGACGGAGGCCTCTCCAGGACTGGCTCGTGTGTGTCTGCATGAGAACGTCTCCTCTGTGGGGGGTGCCCTTGCAGTCCTCCATGCATGTACGTATGTTTGTGTGGGTGACGGAGGCCTCTCCAGGGCTGGCTCGTGTGTGTCTGCATGAGGGTGGCTCCTCTGTGGGGGGTGCCCTTGCAGTCCTCCATGCATGTACGTATGTTTGTGTGGGTAACGGAGGCCTCTCCAGGGCTGGCTCGTGTGTGTCTGCATGAGAACGTCTCCTCCGTGGGGGGTGCCCTTGCAGTCCTCCATGCATGTACGTATGTTTGTGTGGGTGACGGAGGCCTCTCCAGGACTGGCTCGTGTGTGTCTGCATGAGAACGTCTCCTCTGTGGGGGGTGCCCTTGCAGTCCTGTATACATGTACGTATGTATGTGTGGGTGACGGAGGCCTCACCAGGGCTGGCTCGTGTGTGTCTGCATGAGAACGTCTCCTCTGTGGGGGGTGCCCTTGCAGTCCTCCATGCATGTACGTATGTATGTGTGGGTGACGGAGGCCTCTCCAGGGCTGGCTCGTGTGTGTCTGCATGAGAACGTCTCCTCTGTGGGGGGTGCCCTTGCAGTCCTCCATGCATGTACGTATGTTTGTGTGGGTGACGGAGGCCTCTCCAGGACTGGCTCGTGTGTGTCTGCATGAGGGTGGCTCCTCTGTGGGGGGTGCCCTTGCAGTCCTCCATGCATGTACGTATGTTTGTGTGGGTGACGGAGGCCTCTCCAGGGCTGGCTCGTGTGTGTCTGCATGAGAACGTCTCCTCTGTGGGGGGTGCCCTTGCAGTCCTCCATGCATGTACGTATGTTTGTGTGGGTGACGGAGGCCTCTCCAGGGCTGGCTCGTGTGTGTCTGCATGAGAACGTCTCCTCTGTGGGGGGTGCCCTTGCAGTCCTGTATACATGTACGTATGTATGTGTGGGTGACGGAGGCCTCTCCAGGGCTGGCTCGTGTGTGTCTGCATGAGAACGTCTCCTCTGTGGGGGGTGCCCTTGCAGTCCTCCATGCATGTACGTATGTATGTGTGGGTGACGGAGGCCTCTCCAGGACTGGCTCGTGTGTGTCTGCATGAGGACGTCTCCTCTGTGGGGGATGCCCTTGCAGTCCTCCATGCATGTACGTATGTATGTGTGGGTGACGGAGGCCTCTCCAGGACTGGCTCGTGTGTGTCTGCATGAGGGTGGCTCCTCTGTGGGGGGTGCCCTTGCAGTCCTCCATGCATGTACGTATGCTTGTGTGGGTGACGGAGGCCTCTCCAGGGCTGGCTCATGTGTGTCTGCATGAGAACGTCTCCTCTATGGGGGATGTCCTTACAGTCCTCCATGCATGTACGTATGTATGTGTGGGTGACGGAGGCCTCTCCAGGACTGGCTCGTGTGTGTCTGCATGAGGACGTCTCCTCTGTGGGGGATGCCCTTGCAGTCCTCCATGCATGTACGTATGTTTGTGTGGGTGACGGAGGCCTCTCCAGGGCTGGCTCTTGTGTGTCTGCATGAGAACCTCTCCTCTGTGGGGGGTGCCCTTGCAGTCCTCCATGCATGTACGTATGTTTGTGTGGGTGACGGAGGCCTCTCCAGGGCTGGCTCGTGTGTGTCTGCATGAGAACGTCTCCTCTGTGGGGGGTGCCCTTGCAGTCCTGTATACATGTACGTATGTATGTGTGGGTGACGGAGGCCTCTCCAGGGCTGGCTCGTGTGTGTCTGCATGAGAACGTCTCCTCTGTGGGGGGTGCCCTTGCAGTCCTCCATGCATCTACGTATGTATGTGTGGGTGACGGAGGCCTCTCCAGGACTGGCTCGTGTGTGTCTGCATGAGGACGTCTCCTCTGTGGGGGGTGCCCTTGCAGTCCTCCATGCATGTACGTATGTTTGTGTGGGTGACGGAGGCCTCTCCAGGGCTGGCTCTTGTGTGTCTGCATGAGAACCTCTCCTCTGTGGGGGGTGCCCTTGCAGTCCTCCATGCATGTACGTATGTATGTGTGGGTGACGGAGGCCTCTCCAGGACTGGCTCGTGTGTGTCTGCATGAGAACGTCTCCTCTGTGGGGGGTGCCCTTGCAGTCCTGTATACATGTACGTATGTATGTGTGGGTGACGGAGGCCTCTCCAGGACTGGCTCGTGTGTGTCTGCATGAGGACGTCTCCTCTGTGGGGGATGCCCTTGCAGTCCTCCATGCATGTACGTATGTATGTGTGGGTGACGGAGGCCTCTCCAGGACTGGCTCGTGTGTGTCTGCATGAGGGTGGCTCCTCTGTGGGGGGTGCCCTTGCAGTCCTCCATGCATGTACGTATGCTTGTGTGGGTGACGGAGGCCTCTCCAGGGCTGGCTCATGTGTGTCTGCATGAGAACGTCTCCTCTATGGGGGATGTCCTTACAGTCCTCCATGCATGTACGTATGTATGTGTGGGTGACGGAGGCCTCTCCAGGACTGGCTCGTGTGTGTCTGCATGAGGGTGGCTCCTCTGTGGGGGGTGCCCTTGCAGTCCTCCATGCATCTACATATGTTTGTGTGGGTGACGGAGGCCTCTCCAGGGCTGGCTCGTGTGTGTCTGCATGAGGGTGGCTCCTCTGTGGGGGGTGCCCTTGCAGTCCTCCATGCATGTACATATGTTTGTGTGGGTGACGGAGGCCTCTCCAGGACTGGCTTGTGTGTGTCTGCATGAGAACGTCTCCTCTGTGGGGGGTGCCCTTGCAGTCCTCCATGCATGTACGTATGTATGTGTGGGTGACGGAGGCCTCTCCAGGACTGGCTCGTGTGTGTCTGCATGAGAACGTCTCCTCTGTGGGGGGTGCCCTTGCAGTCCTGTATACATGTACGTATGTATGTGTGGGTGACGGAGGCCTCTCCAGGACTGGCTCGTGTGTGTCTGCATGAGGACGTCTCCTCTGTGGGGGATGCCCTTGCAGTCCTCCATGCATGTACGTATGTATGTGTGGGTGACGGAGGCCTCTCCAGGACTGGCTCGTGTGTGTCTGCATGAGGGTGGCTCCTCTGTGGGGGGTGCCCTTGCAGTCCTCCATGCATGTACGTATGCTTGTGTGGGTGACGGAGGCCTCTCCAGGGCTGGCTCATGTGTGTCTGCATGAGAACGTCTCCTCTATGGGGGATGTCCTTACAGTCCTCCATGCATGTACGTATGTATGTGTGGGTGACGGAGGCCTCTCCAGGACTGGCTCGTGTGTGTCTGCATGAGGGTGGCTCCTCTGTGGGGGGTGCCCTTGCAGTCCTCCATGCATCTACGTATGTTTGTGTGGGTGACGGAGGCCTCTCCAGGACTGGCTCGTGTGTGTCTGCATGAGGGTGGCTCCTCTGTGGGGGGTGCCCTTGCAGTCCTCCATGCATGTACGTATGTTTGTGTGGGTGACGGAGGCCTCTCCAGGGCTGGCTCATGTGTGTCTTGATGAGGACGTCTCCTCTGTGGGGGATGTCCTTGCAGTCCTGTATACATGTATGTATGTATGTGTTGGTAACAGAGGCCTCACCAGGGCTGACTCATGTGTGTCTGCATATGGGTGGGTCCCTTGGGGGGGGTGTCCTTGCAGGCCTGTATACATGTATTTATGTATGTATGTGCGGTGGGAGTGGCATATGCAGGACTGGCTCATGTGTGTCTGCGAGCTGGTGGCTCCTCGGTGGGAGGTGTCCTTGCAGTCCTTTATAGATGTATGTATGTGCGGGTGATAGAGTCCTATCTAGGGCTGGCTCAGGTGGGTCGGCATGGGGGCGGCTCCTCTGGGGGGTGTCCTTGCAGTCCTGCATACATGTATGTATGTATGTGTATGTGTATGTATGTGTGGGTGACGGAGGCCTCTCCAGGCTGGATCATGTGTGTCTACATAGGGGCAGTTCCTCTGTGGGGTGCCCTTGCGGTCCTGTAAACATGTATGTATGTGCGGGTGATGGAAGCCTCTCCAGGGCTAGCTCATATGTGTCTGCATGGGGGTGGCTCCTTTGTGGGGTGCGCTTGCGGTCCAGTATACATGTATGTATGTATGTATGTATGTGTGGGTGACAGAGGCCTCTCCAGGGCTAGCTCATATGTGTCTGCATGGGGGTGGCTCCTTTGTGGGGTGCGCTTGCGGTCCAGTATACATGTATGTATGTATGTATGTGTGGGTGACAGAGGCCTCTCCAGGGCTGGCTTGTGTGTGTCTTTTATGTGGTAAGCTCATCTGTGGGGGGGAGGGTGCCCTTGCAGTCCTGTATACATGTATGTATGTATGTGTGTATGTATGTGCGGGTGACTGAGGCCTCTCCAGGGCTGGCTCATGTGTGTCTGTATGTGGTAGGCTCCTCTGTGGGGGGGAGGGGTGCCCTTGCAGTCCTGTATACATGTATGTATGTATGTGTGTATGTATGTGTGGGTGACAGATGCCTCTCCAGGGCCGGTCCCTGAGAGTGGCTTCCTCTTTGCCCAGCCACCGTCTGCTCGCCTGTGCGCAGCGCCCAGTGCTGTGTCCTCAGGCCCTCAAGGCGCCCAGTGCTGGGTCCTCGGGCCTCAAGGAGCCCAGTGCTGGGTCTTCGGGCCTCAAGGCACCCAGTGCTGGGTCCTCGGGCCTCAAGGCTCCCAGTGCTGGGTCCTCGGGCCTGAAGGCGCCCAGTGCTGGGTCCTCTGGCCTCAAGGCGCCCAGTGCTGGGTCCTCGGGCCTCATGACACCCAGTGCTGCGTCCTCAGGGCATCAAGGCGCTCAGTGCTGGGTCCTCTGGCCTCAAGGCGCCAAGTGCTGGGTCCTCAGGCCCTCAAGGTGCCCAGTGCTGGGAACTCGGGCCTCAAGGCGCCCAGTGCTGGGTCCTCAGGGCCTCAAGGCGCCCATTGCTGGGTCCTCGGGCCTCAAGGCGCCCAGTGCTGGGTCCTCGGGCCTGAAGGCGCCCAGTGCTGGGTCCTCTGGCCTCAAGGCGCCCAGTGCTGGGTCCTCGGGCCTCATGGCACCCAGTGCTGCGTCCTCAGGGCATCAAGGCGCTCAGTGCTGGGTCCTCTGGCCTCAAGGCGCCAAGTGCTGGGTCCTAAGGCCCTCAAGGTGCCCAGTGCTGGGAACTCGGGCCTCAAGGCGCCCAGTGCTGGGTCCCCAGGGCCTCAAGGCGCCCATTGCTGGGTCCTCGGGCCTCAAGGCGCCCAGTGCTGGGTCCTTGGGCCTCAAGGCGCCCTGCCAGTGACTCTGTCGCCGGCGCCCTCACACCGGGTGGCAGCGGCTCTCTCTGCCCAGGCCCCCCTCCTCCTATGGAGACCCCCCCCCCCACTTCCAGCTTGTTATTCTCCCGTTGCTCAGCCCCCGCAGGCGCCGCCCTCACACCATCTGCTGCTTGTTAGCAGCAAAACGGATTGAAGAAGATCCGCGGCGCACCCCCCCCCCCCCCGCGCCGCACTGCCCCATATCACAGCACTGCCCTCGGGGCGCACCTTAAGGTCCTGTGCCTTCCCTCAGACCTCAGATACGGGATACGCACTGCCCCATATCAGAGCACTGTCCCCGGGCGCACTCCAGGACCCCTGCGCCTGTCCTCAGGCCTTAGATATGGGACCCCAACTGTCCTAAGACCCCTGCGTCTGTCCTCGGATATGGGACATACACGGCCCCACATCAGAGCACTGTCCCCCCGGGCGAACGTTAAGACCCCTGCGCCTGTCCTCAGCCTTATATACGGGACACGCACTATCCCACGACCCCTGTGTCTGTCCTCAGTTACAGGACAGAGTACTGTCCTGGGGCGCTCGTTGAGACCCCTGTGTCTGTCCTCAGTTACAGGACAGGACAGAGAACTGTCCTTGGGGCGCTCGTTGAGACCCCTGTGTCTGTCCTCAGTTACAGGACAGAGTACTGTCCTGGGGCGCTCGTTGAGACCCCTGTGTCTGTCCTCAGTTACAGGACAGGACAGAGAACTGTCCTTGGGGCGCTCGTTGAGACCCCTGTGTCTGTCCTCAGTTACAGGACAGAGTACTGTCCTGGGGCGCTCGTTGAGACCCCTGTGTCTGTCCTCAGTTACAGGACAGAGTACTGTCTTGGGGCGCTCGTTGAGACCCCTGTGTCTGTCCTCAGTTACAGGACAGGACAGAGAACTGTCCTTGGGGCGCTCGTTGAGACCCCTGTGTCTGTCCTCAGTTACAGGACAGGACAGAGAACTGTCCTTGGGGCGCTCGTTGAGACCCCTGTGTCTGTCCTCAGTTACAGGACAGAGTACTGTCCTGGGGCGCTCGTTGAGACCCCTGTGTCTGTCCTCAGTTACAGGACAGAGTACTGTCTTGGGGCGCTCGTTGAGACCCCTGTGTCTGTCCTCAGTTACAGGACAGGACAGAGAACTGTCCTTGGGGCGCTCGTTGAGACCCCTGTGTCTGTCCTCAGTTACAGGACAGGACAGAGAACTGTCCTTGGGGCGCTCGTTGAGACCCCTGTGTCTGTCCTCAGTTACAGGACAGAGTACTGTCCTGGGGCGCTCGTTGAGACCCCTGTGTCTGTCCTCAGTTACAGGACAGAGTACTGTCTTGGGGCGCTCGTTGAGACCCCTGTGTCTGTCCTCAGTTACAGGACAGGACAGAGAACTGTCCTTGGGGCGCTCGTTGAGACCCCTGTGTCTGTCCTCAGTTACAGGACAGGACAGAGAACTGTCCTTGGGGCGCTCGTTGAGACCCCTGTGTCTGTCCTCAGTTACAGGACAGGACAGAGAACTGTCCTTGGGGCGCTCGTTGAGACCCCTGTGTCTGTCCTCAGTTACAGGACAGGACAGAGTGCTGTCCTTGGGGCGCTCACTGAGGCCCCTGTGTCACTCGTCTGTAACCCTTGCAGTGCCACGAGAGGCCACAGGGGGGGGCGACAGGATGCAACACGTGGCCTCAGGGATGCTCTGGCCTCCAAGGGCGCGCACCGGCCACGGGCCCGAGTCATGCCGGGACCCACCGGGCCCTAATAAGAGTGAGGGAGGGGGTGGGGGGGGGGGCATTCCCCCAGTATCAGACCCCGCAAAACCTACTAGCCTTTTTGTGACTCAACCTCCCAACTCGTGCACTGGTGTTTTACTTCGCAACATCCTCTCTTTGCAAAGTCCAAAAACAAACCCTATATAAGATGTATGAATACCTTTGACTTTTCACAGGCCACCTCGCCTCAAATGTAGGTATTTATTTATTACATTGATTCAGGCGTCAGCGGAGATCAACAATGTAACAACATTAATACCCATTATAAATTACATATAAAATCCAACTATATTCTAGCAGTCACAACATGACATCTTATACATTTAAAATGCTACAGAAATGTTAAAACCCCTAAAAAATGTAAATACCATAAAACTCATTTGAGCAGTTGGTGATGTGCAATAAATTGCAATACTTCACCATGTGTTGACATTTTAAAATTAAAAATTAAAGGACATAAGAAACATTTTGTGGCGTATTTTAGAGCGGGTGAGGGTTAATGTGCATGGAATACATTGGAATGAATTAAAGGGAAGGTTATCTATTCACAGCACCCAGGGCAAGAGTGTTGCCTTATGAGAAATGTGATAAGAGAAATATGGTTCAGCTTGGCCAAAAAATTCAATTAGTAATAAAACTTCAGAATCTTTTGAAATTCCTGCAGTATTCTATATGGCAAAATAACTTAAACTAATATTTGGAAATTTAAGACAATTGTGCAAGTGCCTTGTGGCCCCCAGCTCCAGCGTCTCCTCCTGCGACCATTGGAACCTTCCAGTGCAAATTTAAAATGTAGCTTCAGCCGGCAGATGCATGAGTTTGCAGCCTAGGCGAATTACATTTGCCACAGTTTGCACATCAATACGAGATTATCCACATTTTAATATAAGAATTTGCAGTGGGATATCCGAGCTCAGACCCCAATGTTTCCGACAGATCTTCCCTTCTAAAAAGACCAGCTGAGAAAGCAGTTTATCCCGCGGCGTAAACCAGAGCTGGTGGTATCTAAATAAGTAATAGATGTGAGTCAAATGCTTTCCCCTGCGCAGTTCTAAAGGTGTTGCTGGCTCCCGATACGGGCCACGGTTTTTCCCCCAAGAGTAGCGCACCGCAGTTTATGTGGGCAGGCACTAGGAACGATTCTGCCCAATTCAACCCGTCTGCTGACAAGACCCAAATGCCCATCGCATGTCAGCGCTCTTTTTTGCCCCTAAAAACTAACACCGTTGTTTTTGCAATGCTTGTTTTTAAAAGATGCCTTTCTGCATATGAATTTTGTGGCACATTTATGAGAACAGAGGCAGAGAGCAGCGCACGAGGCTCCCTGCTGCGCTGCCTGCGTCCCAGGGACAGGGCAGGGATGCGCTGTAGTGATCCAATACAGCGCCCTCCGGTCCTTCCCCCTGCGCTGGCAGCCCAGCGCCAACGCAGGCACCCTTGCACAGGGGGGCCTCTGCTGTAGTCAGCATTGATTTGTGCAGAAAGGGGCGCCCTCCTTCACAAAAAGAATCCCGAGAGGCTGTTTCCTCTTTCTGTGTGGACCGCAGAATGCAACACACGTAGAAAGAGGGAAAAACGAGGAGAAATACAAAGATTTCTCCTCGTTACGCCTCACCTCGGGCGGCGTAAGATTTTGGCGCAAACCCAGGGTTATAAGTCCTTGTAAATCTGGGAATATGTCAAAATCCACGGGAGCTGCGTGGGAACACCCACCGCAACACCCATGAATCGCCTCCCTTGAGCACTGTAAGGCAACGCAGAGATTTGTGCAGCGTTGCCTCACTCCAGTTTTTTTAACCCATTCGAAGGAATGTGAAGTGGCTTTGATGACTTCTTAAATATGACTTAGAGGCTTGTGTCACGCATGTGCCACTTTGCGTGGACCAAACGTGACGCAAGCCTCTTTATTTGCACACCATGAGGGGTCAATTCGAACAGAATTATGGGGCATATTACCAAGGAATAGCAATATTTATCGCAATCGCTGCCTATCTCTGGATATGTTAGCGGAGAAAACATGCTATTAGCAACGTCTTTCTCCATTGTGCTAAAATATGCAGCGATAGCGGCAAAATGCGTGAATGCCGCTGAGAATACAGCGATATTCATGCATTAGCGACAAAATGCTCTTAGCCATGTTATCCACCTCCCATTGGATAACATGGCTAAGAACTGGTCTGGGCAGGTGTTAGTATTGAGATATTCGCACTTAGCGCAAATATTTCCATCGCTTCGCATGCCTTGCTAATAGGGGATAGCGACGTTAGTGACTGCTTTCAGTCGCTAACTGGCTGGGTACGCCCACTTTGCATATCATTAGCGATAAACATCGCTGACATGCAAAGTGGGCCCCAAACCGCTCGCTATCGCCTAGAAGCTGTTGCTAACATCAGTTACCGACAGCTTGCTTATAGGGCAATAGAATTATCGCCGCTTAGTGGCCGAAAACAGCTGCTAAAGTGGCGATAATTGCCTATCGCCCCCCTTGATAATATGCCCCTATATTTTTATTAGATCCAAGTGTGCTGCTTTAATAATTCCCCGAATTGTGAGGAAAGTTATTCAACTGTAGAAATTGCTGTGAGAAATCAGACATATAAGGCGAAAACAGTAAAGTTGCAAATCAACAAACATGTTTCAACCCATTTTGTGTTGGAACAGTTGTCGAAAGGCCTTTCGTTCCCCTCAATAAAACTTTGGGGCATGTTGAAAAACTGCAGTGAGACAATGAATCTAAGCAAACTACAAGGTATCCCCGGAGGTGAGAACTTGAACCATGGGGTGGGTCTGCCCACTAGATGGAACGCTGTTGAAAAGTCTATTGATGTGGTGTATACACCCTGATGATTGTGATTGCACATTCAGGCCAAGTGCCTAGATACCCTCATGGGTGACAAGAAGCGCTCTACAAATCTACTGATTGACCGGATGGAAGCACCACCATGGTATCAGTCACAGAGCGATTGGCTCTCAAACTTGACTGCTCCAGGGCATTCTATTCACTTCTTGAGCCCACATTTCCAGGTGTTCCAAGGTCCACAGCCAAACATCACACCCCCTGCATGGAGTAGGACAGTTTGCTGGGGTTAGCTGGCATTCCTTGCTTGGAGTGAGAGGATGATGCTCCCCTGCCAGGATTTGGGCATAAGACTGGGGTCCTAACAATACACAGACACAGTCCTCAGACCTCTGGCCCATGCCCAGCATCCATCTTGTCCACAGCCCTCTGGCAGGAGATCCCCCGCTCGGTGGACATGGATCCCTGGTTGATCATGAGATGGAAGTGAAACAGAGGAGCCTGCCTGGGCTCTGAGCACTGGGGCTGAATACCCACAATCCTCACAGGTGCATTTGCGATATAGAATTCCAGGTCATGCGCACCTATAGGATTTACTCACTCCCTATTCTTGTGACGCAATTCAAGGCTCCAGTGCGCCAGAAGGTTCTAGAATTGAATCTTCCTGGTGCGGCTGGTGCAGTCGGCACCAATCCAGATCCCACGGTCGGGTCCATTGGGCTGCACGAATCCTTCCTAATTTCTTCCTTAAAGATCTCATTATTTGCTGCGCTCCATGAAAAACGAAAGAAGCTGTTTTCATGTCAATTTATTTATCTCTTTTGAGAACTGGTCTTCTTCAGAGCTCTTCAGTGGCTCATTAAAATGGGCATTTTCCTTTCCAACGTCTTTCATTTCTTGCACCAGGGATGGCCTAAATGATTCAAATGAAGTAACAGGGTCTCCAGAAGGAGGATCGAGTGAAGCAATATCAAAAGAGGTTACTACATTACTAAACAAGCACTGGCAAAAGACAATCGGTCTCGGTAATGCGAGAGCTATTGGCTTTGTCAATGTCTTCTAGCCATGTTATGTAGCAGCCTGGAATATAAAGTTACATTTACAGTTTTCATTTGATATATGTTGGGTAAATTCCTCTGAAATGTTTTATTTAGCAACTATTACAGAAATACAATTACAATTAGGGATCCCGGTTTATGGTATTTTTAAAAAACATTTCTGTCTGTATTTATTCATATTTTTTTTCTTGCCATTTTATCTGTATTTTTTCAATATTTATTTTGTGTTTTGAGTATAAATGAAGTTGTAAAACTGTACAATTTCATATTTATTTAACTGATAGTCACAGACTTATACTTTGATGTCTGTCGTTTTTAGCTATTTAAGCTGCCAAATATTACATAACAATATATCGACTGGTAAATACTAGCATTGTACCATAAATGTATATTGACACATGGCATTATTTAAAGAAATTTCATCCTGATTTTGAATTTCCCATGCTCTCCATCTGCTCTGCTGTTGGGCGACAATTCATGAAAGACAGCACGGAGAGTCACTTAAAAGAAGCACACTTTTCTGTATTTATCCACTTTTCAAATTAACTACAGACAAAAAAAAACATTGTTTTCTGTCTGTAGTTATATGTCAAAATCAGTAAAAATGGAAAACAGAGAGCCTTGATTACAATGTAAGACAAGACTTTACCGGGAGGCCTCCAAACACAGCACTTCCCCCCTTTGGAAACCCCCAGCCCCAAGAGTTTGGATTTGCCCATTAATTTTCCTCCAAGGACCTCCACCTGCATTTCTGATAAAAGAGCTGTGAAGAATGAATGGTTTGGTTTGCTGCAGCCAAAGGAGCTACATTTTGAAGAATCGCTAATGGCCGCTTAAAAACTGAAATATACACAGAAAGGAGGAGCATTTCAACTTTACACAATTACATTTAATGGTACACATGAGTACATTTTTCTAATTGTCTGGTAAGGAAAAAAAAGCATTGACCTAATGCAATATGCCGGTGGTTCGTAACGCAGCGCGTTCCATTGCGTCAAGGACCCAGGCCAAGGCAGCTGAGCTCGAGCTGGCATCGGAAGACCTCGGGTGAGCAATGCTCCTGTATCAGCGTATGTTCATACATCCTGATGTGCGTCAGTCACAGTCACATCCTGGTATTATGAAACGTAAAAAGAACTGCGTTTCTCGCTCAGCTGAAATAATCCTGGAATGTTTTTAGCCAAATCTATAAAGAGAATAAGATAGAAAAATAGGAGGAGACACGATGAGGGGAGTGGCAAAGAGTCGGTACGTAAAGAACAAAGGGGCAGATTTACAAGCCCCTTGGGTCACTTTTGCACCGCTGTTGCGTCACTTTTGTGACGCAGTGGTGGCGTAAAAGTTGTGGCCCGTTTACAACGTGACGCGTCTAGGGAGATGTAAAGGGAGGGTAAAGCCCTGCATCACATTATACCTGCGCCAGGTATGATGTATGCAGAGTAGGCGTTCCCATGTCAAAAGGCACGTAGAACTTGCTTAGTGAAATTTACAACATTTCACTGCGTCACTCTACGCCTTTCACTGCGTCGAAATCCCTACGCCTGATCCGAACAGGCGTAAGGATTGACGCAGGGCATTTTACATGGGACCTACCTATTTATTCAGGCGCATTTCAGGAGTTGCGTCACTTTTCCTCCAACAGATGCATCATAATTTCTGACGCATCTGTAATTCCTTGCACCATGGGGCACTGTATTGTAAATACAGCGCATCCATGGTGGCGCAAGGACATTTGGAGGTGACACAAGGAAGCGGACGCATCTATAAAGATGCGTCAGTTCCTTGTAAATCTGCCCCAAAGAGTGGGCAGCAAAACACACAAGGTGATGGACGGAATGTTGCACATTGGCAAAACATTCATCCCCAGTGACAGATCTAGGTTTAATTCATCGTTATTTTGCTCACCACACAACCCCAGTTCAGACATGGCCATATGCAAATCAGCCTTGACCCTGTGCCTCATGGGAACAGTCCAGACCGAATGGCCAAGCCATGTCTTCCCTGGACTGGAATCAAGCATCCTAGGATAGGTTTCTGGCTATCAGCCGTCTTCAGCCAGGATAGCTTGACTCCAGTGGCTTATTGAGCACGAGACCCACGTCTGGGCATACCCGTCCCTGGTTCAAACTGGAACGGCATGGGGAGCAAAAAAAGCGATGGATTTAGGCCCAGATCTCTGTACTGGGGTGAATGTATGACATTGTTCTGCATTCTGTCCATCAACTGTTGTTTTCCCAAAGAGTGGGAAGGCTGCGATAAGGGAGGTAGTAGGGCACGGGTCAAGAAGCAAAGCAGGAGGCGATTGAGGGATGGCAAATGTAAAATGACAGTGGTTCATAATGCAGCCTGTTCTGTTAGAGTATCCCTACTTCTTCTGCACACATGATAAATTAAGCGACAAGACGATTTCAACTGAGTGACCCTGATGCACACACTTGTACCACCAGAAGCACTACTACAGTGAGAAAAAGAAAATACAAAGAGAAACAATGGACATTCCCCATTTCAAGATGGCCTCCGATCATGCGCAAAAAAATGAATCCTTCCCTAAAACACGCTGATATATATATATATATATATATATATATCCTTAGCTCCAAACACCAGCCGGTTGCACACGTGAGCGGGTGCACGCCAAACGGGGGTGTACCCGTTGTATTAATCACAGCTTCAAACATCCACGAACCATCCGTCCGTAAAGAAAGCAGCACACGCAGGGAGAAGTTCCACGCTTAGATTTTATTCAAGAACTTCACAGCATACGACGCGTTTCGCCAGAGGGCTTCGTCAAGTTATGCAAAGAGCGGAGGCGCTCAACTCATTTAAATAAAATGTCTTACATCCACATTTTGAGTAGAGAACAAAAAAGGACTATACAATTATTGTAGAAGGGATCCGCCATCTTAAGATGGTATGTGTTGAATACAAGTTCAATCCAATCTTAAATTAAACATGTGTAATTCTGTGTGCAATACACAAACAATATGCATGTCCCACAAAAATTAATACATAGGAGGTATGCTCGTAATCCAGCCCATGATGGGCAACGATAGTCCACTTTACATCCTCGCACATATAACTCCCTGTATGGGCAAGCCGCCGAACAGGTCTAACGTAATTAATGATGGGGTGCATACAAATATATATGTATGTAATGCAAAACACTATGCATTATATTTAAACCATGGGGAGCCATGATCATGCCAACATGAGCCCATTTGTATTTAAATACTCAAGGTACATCTTAATGCTACAGTTGCAGTAACTCATGCTGTAGTGCTAAAAGCGCACCGATGTTCAAAATTGCATTAATGGCAACCCAAATTACGCCCTGAATGGGCAAGAGTAAGACTCCTGTTCGGAGGTTCTCAAAATTACGTGGGACGTTAAAAACAAGCTCTCAGTACAAAAGTTGCAGTCAAAAAATTCTTAAATACCAGATATTCTAACATTTATCAAAGCAATGGAAGATACCAATCAAGAATACAGTGCATTAAGCCAACATAAAAAGTCCATCATTATCAGAAGTGCATATAACTTAACCCAAATGAACCGAAAGTTCTTCATGCATATTAAGGCCATTGGGGTGTTTACCCTGCAAGTCTATTATGAATCTGGACTCTAGCCTTCTAAGTTTAAGAAGGCGATCACCTCCCCTGATATTAGCCGGAACACTATCGAGACAAATGTAAGATAACAGATCCCTGTTACTCTTATGCTTCTTTTCGAAGTGCCTTGCTACGGGGTAGGTAACATCTTTTTTGGCAATGGCACTCATGTGCTCTAGTATTCTCAATTTAACGGCATTGGTGGTGCTACCGATGTAATTTAAACCACAAGGACAAGTGAGACAGTAAATAACATATGCTGTAGAGCATGTCAGGAATTTGGTAATCTTTTTTGGTGTAGAGAGACCTGGTATCTTAAAAGTAAGCATCCGCCTACTATATTTACAGGCCTTACACCGGCCACAAGGGTAGAAACCATTCAATACAGGAAGTTTGGGGATATTCACAGGAGCAGTGTAATGACTTGAGACCAAATGGTCCCTAAGAGATCTGGCCTTTCTAAAGGTGAGTAACGGATTGCTGGGCAAATCCGCTTTAATGATGTTGTCGGACATTAGAATGTTCCAGTTCTTTTTAAGTATTTTTTTGACCTGCCCTGCATTCCGTGAGAAGGTGGTGATAAGGCGAAATGCCCCATTCTTGGATTTTCCAGTCCTCTTTGGTTCTAACAGTGCTTTTCTCTGCATCTTAGTCGCTCTGTCATAAGCGCCAGCTAGAACCCTGTCACTGTAACCCCTTATCCTGAATCTTTGAAGACTAGCCTCCGCTGCCTTCTTAAAATCATCCTCATTGGAATTGTTACGCCTTAGCCTCAAAAGTTCTCCATAGGGAATACTTTCTACTAATTGGCGTGGATGACTACTAGTGGCAAAGAGGGTGGAATTCCCTGCCGTCTCCTTCCTAAATAATTTAGTCTGCACTGTTCCTTTGTGATCAATATATACAGTGAGATCAAGGTAGTTAACTGAGGTCCTGCTAATGTGACCTGAAAATTTTACATTCATGTCATTGTTATTGAGTACGTCAATGAACACACTTGCAGTTTCTATAGGGGTTTCTAAGATGATAAAAAGATCGTTATATCGACGGCGTAACAATTCCAATGAGGATGATTTTAAGACAGAGCGACAGAGCGACGAAGATGCAGAGAAAAGCAAGGTAAAAGAATACAAAACAGTTTCACAATCTCACATCTATACCTAAAAACAAAAACTCGTTCAATTTACCATAAGAACTACATGTAACGGCCTGTTGACGGCAAAACTCAACGAATCAATGAAATGAAAGAGAATAAAATGAAAATCAAATTTGTAGAGCAAACTAAACCCCTCGGGTATCAAATCGCCAATCCATAGAGGGGAACTACAGCTGAAGAACCGGGAGAAACTCTCAGTAGAGAGAGAAGATCCAGGGGGCATATTTACAAGGGTTTTATCAGCGCTTTTTTGACTTAAAAAGCCAAAAATGCGGAGATGAAACTATCACCCTATTTACAAGAGGGTGCTAACATGCATGATCGCATGTTAGCACCCTTTTTCCCAACGTCTCCCTTTGCATCTCCAATGAGATGCAAAGTGGGCGTCACTGGGCATTCCCCGGATGGACAACCGTGCAAATATCGCTGATGTTCACATCGCGATATTTACAAGGCAGCCCACACGATTATAGCACACATTAGAGTTTAACGAAAACAGCAGTTTTCGCCAAAACCAAGGGCCTCATTAGGATGGCGGGTGGGCTTTGCCTGCCCGCCACCCTATCAGAAAACGGGACCGCCCGCCATAAGGGTGGGGGTCCCAGGGGTGCCATTAGGATGTGCCCACCACAATGGCGGGCACATCCTGTACTTTTAGCATTTGCATAATGAAAGCGGGAGGCATCTACCGGTGCCTGCCGCTTTCATTATGCAAATGCAGTGGGGTACCATAGGTACCCCCCGTGTGCACCCCCCTACTGTGCTTCACTCTGGGGACCCGCAGGGGGCCCCCAGAGTGAAGTCCGTCTGCCTTTCCGTGGCGGCATTGCCGCCACTGAAAGGCATTGTGAATTGCCCATGATAATATGGCTGGCGGTGTCTGATAGACACTGCCACCATATTATTCCTTTCCGCCCCGGCCGCAAGGCGACCGGGGCAGAAAAGCGGCGGACGGTCTTTCCGTCCGCCGTGATCCCCCCCGCCATCCTAATATGGCGGGGGGGAAATCTGGTTATGATATCGGGCGGATTGCCTCCGCCAGGCTGGCGGAAGCAATCCGCCCGATATCATAATGGACCCCCTAACGTCTACTAAAATCCTGACTTAGCCATCCCTAACATAGGGGGTGGATTATGATGATACGACCCTGTGGGTCGTATCAGCAAGGTTATTGCCGTTTTGCAGGGAACATGGCTGGAAAACCAGCGATGTTCCCTGCAAAAGGGCGATAACCTCACTATCTCTGGAATTTGTATCGTCCTGGACAAATACGTTGTTAATAACGCGCTACCAGGGCGATAAATGCCAGAGATAGCCTGCAATAACATTATTATCGCTAAGCACGACCAGCGATAATTATCGCTGGCCGTTGCTAATATGCCATTAGGTTTGAGATGCTTGCTGAAGGAAGGAGCGACTCCCAAACAGTGATGTGAGCAGGCAGGGCACTCCAGAGTCTTGCTGCGACAGAGAAGGAGCCCCCCACAGTCTGCTAAAGGAGGATTGAAACAATCTACGTGGAGTGTACACTCAAAGGATGCTCTAAAATGTGAGGGTCTCTGGTGATGAAGAGCAAGAAAGACCATACAAAGCGCTTTGAAGACTAGGCGCTGTCTGACTGCAGCCAGAGCAGAGCGTGAGAGGCCATTCCACGCTGAAACATGTTTAGGCGCCTTTAAGATGAGCTGGGTTGCCGCACTCTGAATCACCTCAAACTTATTCAGGGAGGGAATGGTTAATATTCAGATAGAGCGCATAGTCTGGGCAGAAATTTGGTTACTCCAGAGTAATCAGGATAAATTTGGTAATACCACTGTCTTTTTGATGCACAATTACTTAAAATCACGCAATTACGCCTGCTTGCGTAATTAAGAGTAATTTTGGGGGGAAATCCTACAGCTAGAGCACATTTAGCACGAGCGAGTCGCCGCTCGCGTTCACTATTCGTGTTTTGCTGCATTTTGCAATGTGTTTTTAGAGCAAAATGCTTCATTGTGTCCCTTTCGGATGCAAGGGTGCATGTTGCTCAAAAAAGTAGGCTGAACGCTGGCAGCAAGTTGGGGGTAAATCCTACCGCAAGAGCGCGTTCAAAGAGGGTGACCGACTGTTTGCTATTTGTGTTCTGTTGCATTTAGCGCTATTTCTTAGCACAAAACGCAAGTGGCATTTTTGCGCTAAGCAATAACGATGAAGGCAGAATAACACTTCTCTTGTAATTCAAGCATAAATGTACAGAAAATATAGGCAATTCTGCGTGATTACGCTACATGGAATTACACCAACCCTCAGACTAAAGACACCCAACTTACAGCGGATTGGACCCACCCACATAGCCGGCCATACATTGGAGGCCTTCCTCTCCAGCCTGAAGACAATCTCTGTTCAGCAAAATTCACCAGACATAGGGAGAGAACATCACATCCTCACCTCCTCGATCAATGCCACACAAAACATCAACTCATTTACTCCACACAACAGCAACTTTCAGAGAATGGAACAAATCAAGCATGCACGAGCCGGACTCTGACATCGCTACCAATACTCCTTTGGAGACAATAAGATCAGAATAAAAACTCCATGATTAAATGACCGCAGTCTCGGACGATCACAGCCTTTGACATAGTAATCTAAAAAACTTCGAAACAACAAAGAAGAAAAAGGGGCATATTAGCAAGAACCTCGTTAAAATTATCGCGGTTTTAGCAGCAGGAAACTGCCGCTAAACCGGCGATAATGGGCTTGATAATAATTTTTTTAGAATTCCAATAGAATCCCAGTTTGGTTGTGCAGGACATCTAACCTGGGCTTCTATTGGAATTCTATAGCGTATATTAGCAAGCCCATCATCGCCGTTTTAGCGGCAGTTTCCTGCTGCTAAAACAGTGATAATTTTAACGAGGTTCTTGCTAAAATGCCCCGAAGATGGTTCCTTCGAAAGAATAGAGAATTGAAGAAGTTAAAAAAACAAATCTCAACACTTCAGTGCAGATGGCTCAAATCCAAGATCCCACGAGACAACATTTGTCTTCCCCAACACAACAGAATGAACAAATGTACATAAAAAAGGCAAATACATCCATGACTTACTACTATCACAATCCAGAAAGATGTCCAATCCTGACAGCAACTTCACAAGTCTTCTGCAATAAACTATCAACAAATGATTTAACCAACACAAGGACACTGGGACCTTACGTAATAAGAAGAGAAACATCTCCCCTAATTACCAACCAAATACCCAAGTATTTAGAGACTGGTGAAAGCCAGTCGCCCTTAGACCTCTGCCCGCCACAATGTTTCAAAAAGAATCTTTTATCAACCCCTGCAGCTCTCCCAGTCAAAAATAGTATCAAGAACTCTTTCAACACAGGAAATGCCCCAGAGGTGCTGAAGAAAGCCTGTGTGCGTCCATCACCCAGGAAGAACAGTTTAGGACAGGGGTCTCAAACCTTTTGAGTAGTCAGAGCTACTTCTGGCCAGTAAAAATCGCTGTGAGCAACTGAACCCAAAGCAACTCTCGCATTTTTCCGAGAGACCCCCCCACACCCAGTTTCATTAACTTTAAGCCTAATTTCATCAGAGCCCATACAGTGGTTTGAACAAAATACCCAAGACAGGACTGACTTAAGAGTTCCCTAGAACACCAAAAGGAATGACTTCAAGACATTCTGCCCTCTGTTTCACTCGTTTTCCCCTCGTTTTTTGTACCTTTCCACCCTCTGTTTCGCTCGCTTTCCCCTTGTTTTTTGTGCCCTTCTGCCCTCTGTGCCACTCGTTTTTTGTGCCTTTCTGCCCTGTTTCACTCATTTTCCCCTTGTTTTTTGCGCCCTTCTGCCCGTTGTTTCACTCGTTTTCCCCTCATTTTTTGTGCCTTTCTGCCCTGTTTCACTCATTTTCCCTTCATTTTTTGTGCCCTTCTGCCTTTTGTTTCACTCGTTTTCCCCTTGTTTTTTGTGCTTTTCTGCCCTCTGTTTCACTTGTTTTCCCCTTGTTTTTTGTGCCTTTCTGCCCTCTGTTTCACTTGTTTTCCTCTTGTTTTTTGTGCCCTTCTGCCCTCTGTTTCACTTGTTTTCCCCTCGTTTTTTGTGCCTTTCTGCCCTCTGTTCCACTCGTTTTTGCTTCGTTTTTTGTGCCTTTCTGCACTCTGTTCCACTCATTTTTTGTGCCTTTCTGCCCTTTTTTCACTCGTTTTCCCCTCGTTTTTTGTGCCTTTCTACCCTGTTTCACTCGTTTTTCCCTCGTTTTTTGTGCCTTTCTGCCCTCTGTTTCACTCGTTTTCCCCTTGTTTTTTGTGCCCTTCTGCCCTCTGTTTCACTCGTTTTCCCCTCGTTTTTTGTGCCTTTCTGCCCTCTGTTCCACTCGTTTTTGCTTCGTAAAAAAACTGAATCCAACGTCACTAAACTATCTATCTGCTCGACCTTTGAGCTTACCTGTGGTCAAAGTCACGTCTCTGCTCCGTACTGCTCCGCGCTGGCACCCGTCGCACAATGGCAGACAGTGCGATGCGAGCACGTTTTCAGGTAACGATGACATCACAGGAGTCAGACTCTCACGAGAAGAGTCTGCAGCTCCAGGAGAGGAGTGCATCCTCTTCGCCCGCCCCCACCCCCAGCTTAGCTCCAATCCGAGCTGCTGGTTTGGGTGAGGGCGGGCAAATGGAGCTGGAAAGGCTAATAGCCCATGAAGGGCTACACGAGCTACTCCCGGGGTCTCCGCGAGCTACTGGTAGCTCACGATCGACCGGTTGGAGACCCCGGGCTTAGAACCGCAAGACCCTAGCAGCCACAGGCCAATCTCCAATGGGTCTTTACTGGGCAAAGACAAGTTACAGCGAGAGCAGCATCTCGGCAACATGTCGCCAAATCTCGGATTCATAGAAAAAAACAACACTTGGCAAACAGGATTCCAGGTAGGAAGAGGAACTGAATGTGCCCTCATCATGGTCTGTGATGACCTCAAAAGCGCAGTTGACAAAAATGAGGTGTCTGCTTTACTATTCCAGGACCTTCCTGCATCTTTGGCCCCGTGCGCCATGATACCTCCACTCTAAGACGCAAAGGCGTCAGCATTGACAGCACCCTCCTCACTGCCATGTTCTCTTCCCGAAACATGTCCTCCCAGGTTCACTTGCCCCCTCTCCATCAAATCCTTAGAATATGAAAACAGGAGGTACCCGAGGGTCCATCCTCTCACTACATTTCATCATTTACATGAAACTACTACTAGGCGTTGGCCGCTTCGAACTCTCCCCTTACAACTATGCAGACGACACACAAATAATTCTGAAGTTGGGAAACCCCAAGGACACAGGAACATCAAAACTCAACGCCTGCCGCGTAGTCGTAGATCAATGAATGGCGCGAAATCATTTCAAGCGAAATGATTCCAAAACTAAAACGATGACGTGCCGGGCACAAGTCCTAACGAAGAAGTTGGGTGGACTAGCCAAGTTAGGCAGTATGCAAAGAACATCACGCATGTGACATCGCAAGTGGCAATACAGGAAGTGATATCACACAGCCCATGACCTCACAGGAAGTGACATCACAAAAAGGGACATCGAATCCTAAGACCGCAGACATATGTTTAGCAGGTCTGTCATGAGCACATTTGAGATCTTTACAAATGAGATTTTGCATCAGGCTTCTGCCAAAGAAGTGGTTCCATCCTGGCACAAAATCCGGGCCTCAACTTATACATTTATTTTTTAAAACCCTGCCACAAAGAAATTGTCAACAAGGAGAAACATGGCAGTACATCTGTTCTGCTTAATTGGTTGCAAAGTCTACATTTTAAAGTATCTTTTGGGGTCAAGGCAGCTGCTGCTGAGACCTCTGAGTGCCAACTAATTCTCAGGGAATAATAATAATATTGGTGAGATAACTCTGGAGGTTGGCGTATTTTCTGGAGAGATCTGTGTTTTTGTCTAGTCCCTGTTTTGAATCAATGTAGTCTAGAGGGTTACTATGTCTCCTGCAAAGCACAGGATGTGCCACACAGATGACATATTTTTTGTTTTGGGTAAGTGGGTTACTGCTTTTCACACAGAGATCCTTCTGTTTCTTGCAGCTCATACATTGCAACCCTTCTAATTCAGCCCAGTGAGCTATGAATGACATGTGGCCCCTGCACCTTGTGACCTTCCCTTTCTTACGTATGCATCTTGAACATTGATTTACACACTTGCATGATTTATGTCAATGTATAATGTGTACATGTATTGTAAAGCGCTATGACAGCCTGCACTGGATGAGTAGTGCTAAAGCGCTATAAAAGAAATACAACAAAAAAGTGGTATTTAAATTGTAATTTGTGTAAATACTGCAGCGACCAACACATCTGACATTCCTCTTGTGTATGCATATATCTCACACACAGGGACCGAACAAAGTCAAAAGTGTGCCTCTCTTAAGTACCTGTGAAGTGCTAAGCTGTGGGCCTTTGTTTCCCCTCCACTGCATCCAGGTGTGAGGCTCCAGATAGCTCTCAGCCAGGACACTCCAACAAAAGGAGGGCTGATGGCCCCTTAACTTCGGCCTTTGCTTTGGGCAGGGCTAGAATCTGATAAGCCCCTCCAGCTGTGGGGTTCAAACTCATGGCTGGGTGGACAGCCTTCACCCTGGGAGAAGAGTGGGTACACGATCATGTGCGTGGAAGAGAAAATGTAAGATCCCTGTTGAATCTTGGCATTGTCTTCGACTCTCTACTTTCCAAGAACGCTCAAGTGGACACGCCCTCTCAATCGACAAAGCAAACAGACATATGTTTATACATCTTGAATTTCTACTAGCAGCAACATTCATCCTCTCTAAGCTTGATAATGGTGATGGCATACGCCAAGGCGTTCCACTCTCTACCAGGCTGCAAAGAGTACCCAATTCAAAGGAACTGCATTTCTACACTCAAATTAACCAAATGCTTCCAACCCAGGTACTATATTCCTGGTTGGCTCCGTGTTTAATACTTTGGGCTTTCAGGGGGACAACATTTGGTGGCACCACTGATGAAGCGTCTGTTGCATAAGTAAGTTGAATCCACACAGACTGTAGTAGGCAGGTCCGGTTTATTCACCTCAGCCATCAACAGCTCAGACATAACTGACAACTTAAGAACTTCTACACGTAGGGATGTTACATAGAACCTACAATAAGATTCCACAGGGAATCAGGCGTGATGTCACAACTGACTCCAGTCAAGCAGCCGAACCGTGGGGTCCCAACCCGCAAAGATGGGAGCCACAGACACTCACTCAGAGTTCAGGAGGATGGCTAAGACCTGGTTATTCCCCTTGTGAAGCCTCAGATAATGTATGTGATCTGATTTACATATACGAGTTCTATCACAGAGGTTGGCCTGTCTGGCTTCAGAAAGATGACCCGACAGGACCCCGTCGTTGAAGGACAGAACCAGCACCATTGCTTTACAAATTACGCAATTTGCAGAGATGGTTCATTCCTCCAAATCTAACTCCACAAACTTCAAGAAGCAGCGATGGGGACAATCCACAGAAGAGCAGATCACAAGAAAGAGAGAAAGGCAAGTGTGACCTTAAAAAGAATGAAAATAATCTTCACTATTAATGTAACCAATCAAAGGACAAACTGTTCAACACCATCTGCAGCCGAATGAAGCCTCCAAAGAGGCGACAATGTATAGAAACGGCCCCAGGTGACAGCCACGAGCCCTTATTTCTACACTTCCAGCATAGGGTGACCAACTGACACGGGTGCAGATTCAGGACAGCGAGTGTAAAAATTCAGGACAAAGGGTCAAAATTCAGGACAAAAATTCAGGACAGAAGGTCAAAATTCAGGACAAAAATTCAGGACAGAAGGTCAAAATTCAGGACAAACATTCAGGACAGCAGGTCAAAATTCAGGACAAAAATTCAGTACAGAAGGTCAAAATTCAGGACAAAAATTCAGGACAGAAGGTCAAAATTCAGGACAAAAATTCAGGACAGAAGGTCAAAATTCAGGACAAAAATTCACAATAAAAGGTCCATTTTATAGACACATCAGAGGAGGTCGCCTCACCTCGTATACTAATGACAAACAAATTGTGGTGTCGCTGCTACCTGGGCAGGAAAACAGTTCCATGATTGTATGGAAGCGGTGGGGAGGTGGATGTCTCAAAACTGTGTGAAACTCAACACAAGCAAAACGGAGGTCATCTTATTCTCGAACAATGCGAATTTTTGGACCCCAAGCGGGTGGCCGGATACTATCGTTTCTCTCCCGACACTCACCAGGAAAGTAAAAAACCTGGGAGTATTAATAGACCATAGACTCAACCTTGGTGACCAATAATGCAGCAGTCTCAGTTACGTCATACGTTCTTAGAACATGTAAGAAAATACTGCCTTTTTTGCCGATGGACAGTCAGCGAACGGTGGTTACTGCACTAACTCTGTCAAGGCTGGACTATTGTAATAGTCTACACCTGAACATTCAGGATCGTAAACGGCATGAATTCCAACTATTGCAGAACGCGGTTGCTAGACTGCTTACCGGCACACCTACATTTTCATTTATCTCTAGTGAAATCAAAAGACTTCACTGGCTACCCGTTCAGAAACCAGTGCCGTTTAAATCCCTCTGCATGGTATACAAGACCCTACATGGCACAGGACCTGACCACTTGAAGCGGCAATTTCAGTGGTATGTGCCCAAAAGACCACTTCGCTCTCTTGGAGCAAAATTGGTGATAGTATCACCCACAAAAAAAGCCAGGTGGGGAGGCCGGAGGTTTTCTGCCTGTGCGGCAAAGGCTTGGAATGACCTCCCTTTTCATCTTAGGAGTTCTACTGATTTACTGGTTTTCAGGAAGGCCTTAAAAACATGGCTTTTTGATTTATAATCCGGTCTCAAGTTATGCTTCAATTGGAGGACAGTAGCTAGCGCAAAAAACTAACCGTAAAGAAGGGTCTAAGGGGAAAACCTTTAAAGACCTGCTTACATCCTATCCCCCAATCTAACTTGCAAAAAACACACAAAGGATGCCAAGGGTCTGAGTGGAGCTATAAATATCTATACACTCAAAAAATAACGTGTAGAGAGGTAATCAATGTGTTATTAGAGAGAAGAAAAGAAATGAAAATATATACCCATCAGCCCACCCATTGGCGGAGTCTCATCATCTGGGTTTTTTGTATAAACTGGTATCAACTAGATGCCACACTAAATGTGTAGTGAGGAGTTCTAGTATAAGATCCACCAGTGAGAGAGAGCCAACAGGAAGATAGCTTGTGACACGCTAATACTAGTCCATATAGCTTTTGGAACTTAACAGTTCCGTTTCCGGTCGTTCCAATTTATTATTGAGCCAATCAGCCAATCACATAACAGCTATGGCGCCATGAGTATGAAACAACCAAAAAGTCCCCCTCGCTGTCTCCTTCTCGGTCCGCGCCGGTTTTCATCTCAGTAGGATGCGGAACAAGAGACACGCGATTGGGCGCTCTTTAGCAAGGTTGCTAAGACAGCCAATCAATGGAGAGAGCCCAGGTGGGCTAATGCTAGTCCATACACCTTGTTCAAGAGACACAGGATTGGGCGTTCTTCAGAAGGATGTGCAAAGATATGTAACCAATGGAGAGAGCATAGGAAGGCTAATGTTTTTGGACTGTAGCTAGCGGCAGAACATCCTAGGGTAACTGCTGCACTTTACAAATGTCTCTAACATAACATAACATATATAAGTAAGTAAATAGACAACCAACAGAAGTAAAAGCCAAAATAAATTTATATTAGTTTGAGACAATCATGCACTTCATGTTTTTCTGGTATGTGCGCAGCTTTGAGCAACTGTGCAGGTCTTTTTGTGGTAATTCATATGATAATAATCTATTTATATGGTTACTGCACTGGGTTGTCCAGTCTGATATTTTGTTTACAGTTCATGGCCCCGACCCGGCATCTTTGGTGAGAGAAGTGGCCGTGAAGGTCTGCTCGGATAGACTTTGTTACTAGCATCTCATATGGAGTGCCATTGTGAGATGTAAAGCGGCGCGCATACGATGGATCTAAATGTGTCCTGCACGGCTGGACTAGAGTGCAGTCCTCCGAGTGGCCAGCTTTGTGTCAGATGAATATATTATACATATAATTTTAGCAAAATCAAAAGGTCTTGGCCAATGTAAGACCTAATAAATTGTTCCAACGTCCACGGGCAAGTACACTTGCTGTTAATAACGATGACATTGCACCCCAGTCTGAAATATGAAAATGTCACCAAGTCACTGAACTGCTGTTCCCATACACACCTCTCCTGCCCCATGCGTTCCTATTTCAAGAGGCACTGAAAGGATGCTTTGTCTTAAATCCATACATTGTGCATGAGAAAGTGAAAGCAGACTCTGAACAGCGCCAGGATGCCCGTAGGGTTGCAGAAGCGCTTTACAAATGCTATAAATAAATAAATAATTCATATTGGCTCATTTTTTTTGGGTGGTGGAGGGGAGTTTTATATAGCGCGTTTCATGAAAACCAGTTCCATTACAGACGGACACAGGGAGATTAAGTGATTTCTCCAGAATCACAGGGTGTTGAGTGTCATTGCCGAGACTCGAGCCCAGTTCCTCAGCTTCGAGGTCGACAGCTCTAGCCATTAGGCCACATCCTGACTTCTAATGAGAGATTTCCCTGGTGATATATGAGTCAGAGTGATTTGGGAGCTGGTGTGGGGTGTACTGACAGATCACATTGTTGAGGTGTGAGTTTGCTGTGGTGAGTAGGTTGCGGTTGCAGGCTGCAGGTTTCCTGTGGGGGGTGCGGCGAGAGGTTCCACTGGTGAGGTATGCGTTTGATATGGAGATGAACGTTGGTGTGGCGTACCTTTTGGGGACACAGAGAAGACAGGGGTTCTGGGCCCAGTTTGTGCCAACCTGAGCCTTTTGCCACAAGAGCCCTGGGATTTGATGGAGCAAGCCCATGCCCCAAAAACTGAAAAAAGTCTCAGAGAAGCCAAAAAATCCTTGGTTTAATGAGTCACTGAACGAGGACAGGCACAAACTGAGAATGGCCGAAAGGAAATGGAGACAACATCCCTCTTCCCCTGAGCTGAAAGCCCTCAGAAAAACAAGAAAAGAATATAACAAAAAGATAATCAACTCCAAAAAAGAATTTTTCAGAGCTGAACTGGACAATGCCAGAAACAGACCACGAAAACTCTTCCAGATCTTAAAACAACAGTCAAATAAACTAGCCAAAACTGTTCAAGAGAACACAAATACTCCCATAAGCTGCGAGGAATTCTCCTCATTTTTCACGGAAAAATCAAAAATGCTAGAAGTTGAACTCACAAATGCAGCAGCTAACCTTATGACCCTTCCTCAACTGAAAAATGAGGCCAATGTGTCAACAGAGGGTCTCCAAACAAAAAACAATGCAAACTGGGACACATTTGAATTATACGACCAGGAAAAGATCGCCAAAACGCTGGTGGAACTCAGACCAAACAACCACTATCAAGACCCTCTACCGGGAAAGTGTGCAAGAGAAATCAGCCACACTCTAATTCCAATCTGGACTGAGATAATAAATGCCTCACTGGCACAAGGGATCCTCCCTGACTGCCTAAAAACAGGGCAGGTAGTGCCCATCATCAAAAAACCGACAGCTGATGCAACAGACCCAAATAACTATCGACCAGTGACCAACATCCCTCTACTGGCCAAACTCATTGAGAAATGTGTGCAGGTCCAATTAAGCCAACACATCGCTAAGTTCTCGCTACTAGATGATTGCCAATCAGGTTTCAGAACAGGGCACAGTACTGAAACTGCGATTCTGCATATTGTCGATGACGCCCTACAAGCCCTAGACCGAAATCAAACATGCCTACTGATCCTTCTAGACCTGTCATCAGCATTTGACACGGTAAAGCACGAAGTACTAATGACCAGGCTACAAGACAGGATGGGCGTGTCTGGAAACGTGCTGAAATTGTTCAATTCTTTTCTAAAGAACAGGACCCAGCGATTCCAGGTTAACCAAGCAATCTCTTCCCGGCCGAGCCCCAATACAATCGGGGTCCCACAAGGCTCAACGTTATCCCCTGATCTATTCAACTTGTATGTTGAACCTCTCACAGAGATCCTTCAAAAATCACAGATATCCTATCATATGTATGCAGATGACACGCAAATTTACATGAAGATCGCCTCCCTTGAGGACATTGGCCGAATAAACAAGACACTAAAGAGAGCCTTGCGATGGTTAACAATGAACCATCTGAAACTAAACGCCCAGAAAACAGAATTCCTGCTAATTTCACCGACAAGGAGCCAATCTGAAGTTAAGGAATGGACTAAACTGGTGACGGCGCTAAATTGCACCCGACCCTAGTTAACTCAGCTAAATCACTAGGAATCACGCTAGATGAAAACCTCGACATGAAAGAACATATTAACTCAATGGCCAAGAGCGCCCGCTTCCACTTGAATTACTTAAGAAAACTGAAACCCTTTATCTCAGCGATGGATCTAAAACTGGCTATCCAATCACTAGTTATCTCGAGGATCGAATACGGCTGCACCACATTAGCTGGCCTGCCGAAAACCTCCACAGCTCCACTAAAAGCCTGCCTCAACGCTGCGGCTAGACTCATCACCGGAACGAAGAAATTCGATCACATATCTCCTCACCTGAAAGCACTAAACTGGCTACCTTACGAGGCCAGAATTCAAATGAAGATGGCCTGTATTACACATAAAGCGGTTCACTACAACATGCCTAGATACCTTGCCAAGAAACTTAAGCTATCAGGAGGTAACAGACCAACTAGAAGCGCAAAAGAGTTACTATTGCGACCAGCCTTTTTCCACAAGATGAAGATCTACAACAGAGCATTCTCCGGAGCTGCCCCCAGAATCTGGAACTCACTCCCTCCAAACATCAGGAAAATTCAAAATACAGTAACATTCAAACGGGAACTGAAGACTCACTTGATGAGTAAATACCCTACATAGAGAATCCGACGGATTACTGGGATGATCATTTACGCTACCAGAGGGTGGTCCTCTTCATAAAAATTGGAAGATCGATTACTGACAACTGACTGTTTTTCATGGTCAAGCCGAGGCTTGACACGTTACTGCTACCTCATATACCTGTGAACTTATAACTCTATCTCACAGACATAATCTATATAACCGCTACCTCAACATATTTATTTATCCGTATTATCCTTGATATGCACTGAAATACCTTATAACCCTACCTCTCTGAGCTTGGATTATTACCATGACACAAGCTAAGCCTTGTTCGTCACCTAATGCTAATTGCACAGACATTAGGAAGTATATACCTAATCATGTCTATACAGTATATTACCTTCTACCTCATAACTATGTTTTTGTTACTTACTGCGACTATAATGTCTACATGTTATTCTTTCCTTGTTAAGCGCTCTGATACCCACGGGTCTTGTCCGCGCTATACAAAACTCTATAAATAAATAAATAAATAAATAAACAACATTTTGTTCAAACTTGTGAAGTTAATCTCTCATAATAAAAGTAATCAGACTAATAAGCTTGTGGTGAAATTATTAATCAACTTAGTTTAAAAGATACATTCATGATTACACGCAGGACTAATGTGCTTTATGTTGCAAACGCAAAGAAAAAAATAATAAACTAACCTTGTCTATTGTCTTTGTCAGTATTAAATGTGGCATTTTAATTTAATGGCATGCGCTTATTTTATGTTCTTATGTTATGTCTTTTGTGATAAAAGCTCTTGGAGTTCCTGCCATTCGAAAAGAAGAAATAAATGTAATGCTGCCTATTCGTGCTTTGCTAGGTAACATAATTAACGGGATTAATTAGTCAAGGGGGAGGGTAACAGAATGGGTCTCAATTCTTTAATTAATTGATGTCTTGTGTTTGTTTATTAATAGTTTCCAAAGTGAAGCCTAAAGATGATAAAGAAAAATGGCTGACAGAGCAACATACGCGAAAGCTTGACCAGAGTGATTTCTTACACATGCGCAGTTGCGAAGACTTTTGCTGCAAAGATATTGTGAATTACTTCTTTGGTTGCGTTAAATGTGCTCATGGAAAGACAGCCCGAGGACAGCAAACCGGTAGGCTTGCCAAGGTTAGGAAGCGAATGTTCGAAAGCTCGAAGGAAAAGTAACAATTTAAGGAAACTGAGAAACGTGGAATTGAAAGACAATAGGGCTTATATGAAGCCTGGTATTTGGTCAAGAGTCGGATGACCTAACATTTTATCATGGACTGACACAGGACAGCCAATGAAAAGCTTGGATTCGCTAAAAAGAATGTAAAATGTAGAAAGTTTAGCTAGAGAGAAAGGTATAAATTATGACACCATGAGCAGGGGTAAAAACTCTTACTTTCCGATTCCTGAGTGGTGTGTCATGCTGTTGGACCTTTGGCGCATGTAAGGACAGCAGACTTTAATGATTTATTCTTTTCTAGGTAAAGTGAGACTTAGACAGGGAAATAGATACAGGGAATGGAGACTGTTATTTTGCTAATTCTTCATGTTTCTGAGCTTGCTTAAAAATGTCAGTTCTAATTTCATTTCCTTATTAAAATGTTGCTTTCTTATTTGCTTTTAAAATGAAGTGTCTAAAACGTAAATGCTCTTTCTTTATGAAAATAAAGTTAATAAATTAGATTCGAAAAGACAAGCTGGTCTTGTTTATTCATGGTCTAGTTTCCATCAGTTGATCCATTCGCCGTTAGTGGTTTGAATATAGGTAATAAATGATTTAAAACCATGGTAATGAAAAATAAACTGAAGTTGTAAATATTAGTGTAAATATCATGTGAATAGTTTAATAATCAAATCACCTGATTCAGTTGCTCAAAAATTGTCTCATTGGTGTTATGGGCCTGTATATGTGTTTAATGATTAATGGTGAGTATTGAGGTGATAGGTAGCGTTTGTGAGACAGTTTTTTCAATCAGAGCGCTTGATCAATTACTTGGTAGCAGAGGATTGTTACTATGGTAACTAACATGTTACATGGTAATTACATAGGATTGATGTATAAAACATGTTAAGTTTGTTTAGTTGTTATATGTAGTCGAAAGGTTTTTACCAGCAGTGTGAAAAATCATGGTTGTGCCGGCATGAGTAGTGTGACAAGTGAAGTTACACAGTGCATTTCTTCTGTTTCAAAATAGTGGTATCGTCGTATATCAATAGCGTTGTGGTCGTACAGCACACGTTTAGGGATTTAGGTGTGTTAGGAAAAATGCATAGTGAGGATTGTCTATGAAATTGTAGCTTTTGAGTATAGGGACTTCTGTCCTGTTTTAAAACTCACTGTGAAAAGAGTAGTAGAATGTATCCAAGTTTAAGTGAAGGGTAAGGAAGCGTCGTCTATCTTACTGGCAAGTGAGGATTTCTAATCGTGGGTTAAAGTCCTACTAAAGATTCATGTATGCATGGTTAGGGATTTTTCCGTATGAATGTGTGTAAATGAATTTATAATTTACGATCGAGTGAAACTCCGAATTGTCTCTAAGGAGATGTAAAATTCTGAAAGTATCTGACTCTTTTACTCCTGCAGTAAGCACTGTTAAATCTGATGTCATGGAGTATAGAGCGCCGCAACTAACTTTGGGCCAATTTCAACCAATCACACGTGAGGCTGTTATACAGGAAATTAACAGTTGCAAATCAGGATCTCCTGATGATCCTTGCCCACCGAAACTCTGGAGTGTGATGGCGGATTTTGTGGCACCCACTCTCCAGCACATATGGAATGTGTCCATTTCTTCTGGAGTGTTCCCTGAGTGCTGGAAGCATGCTACTTTACTCCCGTTGAAAAAAAAGCCAAACGGGGCCCCAGAAGACTTGAGTAATCTTCGTCCCATTTCCTTACTGGCAGCGCCGGGTAAAATGCTTGAGAAATTAATCCAGCGGCAGCTAAATAAATTCACGGAGGACAGCAACGCTCTGCATGAAACACAATCAGGCTTTAGAGCCGGTTTCAGCACCGAGACCGCCCTGATTGAGGTGGCCGAGTCAGTCAGGTGGTCGCTGGATTCAGGAGCATCGGCAATGCTGGTGCTCCTGGATCTATCGGCCGCCTTTGATACGGTGGATCACGACAGGCTATTACAACGCCTGGCTGGGATCGGCCTCCAAGCCCAGGCATTAGGCTGGCTCCACTCCTATCTGTCCAACAGATCGCAGAAGGTGGCTCTTGGTACCTTCTCCTCAGATTCCAGGAGTTTGAACTGCGGTGTCCCACAGGGCTCTGCCCTGAGCCCGCTGCTTTTTAATATTTACTTGGCCCCGCTGTTCACACTGATTGCCAATTGGGGAGTCACTGCAATTTCCTACGCTGATGACACCCAGCTGGTCTTCCCATTCTCTGAGGTTTCGGAGGCAGCATTTTCTAACTGCAAGGGCTGCCTCCGCGACGTGGCCTGTTGGATGAATACCAACAAACTGAAATTAAACGCAGGCAAAACGGAGGTGATCTTCTTTGGCACAAGCGACCACCCCCCCGCTGAGTTTTGGTGGCCGGAAGAGATGGGTCCCGCTCCATCTCCGAGCATAAAGGCAAAGAATTCGGGGGTTACATGGGATAATGGCCTATCCTTTGCTCCCCAGATACAGAAGGTCGTCGGAGGATGCATTGGTAAACTGAGGAGCCTACGCAGATTTCTCCGACTGCTCCCAGTGAGCTGCCGCAAAACGATTATCCACGCCACAATCACTTCAAGGCTTGACTATGCCAATGGCCTCTATTTAGGCCTTCCGAAGTTTTTGTTGCAAAAGATGCAAATCGTGCAGAATTTAGCGGCTAGATTACTCAGGCAGGTCCCTTTTAGACATCACATTTCTCCCCATTTGCGCATGCTACACTGGTTGCCTGTGGCAAGTCGCATAAAATTCAAGGCGCTCACCTTGGCCTACAGAGCCCTTCATGGGACCTGCCCAAATTACTTAAAAAAACGGCTGCCTAGATATTCTCAGGCCAGACTCCTAAGGTCTAGCTATAAGGTCCATCTCCACGTTCCTCGAGTGAAAAGGGCGCGCTTAGGTGGAAGAACTTTTTCCGTAAGTACGGCACGGCTTTGGAACACCTTGCCACAGGAAATCCAACAAGCACCCTCCGAACCTTGCTTCAGAAGCCTACTGAAAACATGGCTTTTCACGCAATAAATCTCTCCTCTCTTGCATTATGACTCTCACTGCCCATGCCAGCGCCGGGACACTTCCTACGGAGGTAGCTGTTGCGCTCTATAAAACTCAGTATTATTATTATTATTATTAAAAATCTCTGTATGGGCATTTGGAGGGAAATGAGTTTGTTATTACTTGCTAGAAGGGTAAAGTAGCCTTACTTTATCAACGAATTTATATATTCTGTGAAAATAGCGTCGTCTATTTCACACGAAAAGAATACTTGAATGTTTGAGAAAGCTATCACTTTATTTTAGCGAAACAGGCAAATGGTTTGTTTTTGTGGAGTTATTAACTGAATTCAATTGAAGGTTTTGTAAATATGGTGCTGAGAAAATTTTTTGTAAAGGAGGGGTCAATGTAAGGAGCGAGAGACAGAGAAGCTGCAGCGGTAGCATACGTCACTAGTGTCGCGCTGTGATTGGTTAACATATGTCAAAGTACTCGCGCAGCTGATTGGCTCATCCTGAAAAACAGTAATTCTATTGGTTCAGCAAAATAGTGACGAAGCTTAACCTGATTGGTTTGCTAGTGAGTTTCGCGCACAGATTGGTTGGTGTTATGGAATAACAAGGAAGTTGTTACGATCTTTTCCGAAGTCGAAGAAAGAGTTTAAAAACATGGATTACTACTTTATGAAAGAGAAAAAGAAACTTTCATGGTTTCAGAAATTGAAAAATAAAATTAAACCTGACAAGAAAATTTCAACGCGAGGCGGAAGATTAATTCATAAGTACAAAACACCTGCAGCTTATATGTTGGGTGAATATGGTTATCATACTTGTCTCTGGATTGAGAATTGGATGAAATATACTGAAAATGATGGTGTGTTAGCATGGCCAGAAGACGGATCATTTAAAACAGCGGTTTTGAAAAACGTAGGAGAAAGAATGATAAATCTTGTACCAAGACCTAGACCTACACAATTTGAAGCTTTAGTTGAATGGGAAGATGAAATGCATGAATTAGAACGAGAAGGTAGAGGATTACCAAAAAGAATAGTTAGAGAAACACATCAGGATAGAATGCGTCGATGGAGAAGTGCAGATATGTGTAATGGTTTGTACCCAGTGAGATTAACTGATGAAGTAACTGGAAAAAAGCATTCCCGAAAGAGAAATAATACTGGAGAAGAGAGTGATTCAGAAGATGCAGTATTAGAAGAAATGTATACTAAGAAACCGCCACCCTATCAGCCAGTTTGCACATGGACTTCTCCAAGTGCTCCACCCAGAGAAATTATTAATGAGACATCTCCTGAAACAGATCAGAATAAAAATAAAACACCTGAAAGAGTAGAAACAGGACGAAATTCAAATATATCAACAGAAAATAGTAATTTTACTGAAACTCCAGTTTAAAGAAATGAAACCCCAAGAAGTGAAATCAGAGCAGAAAGGTATGAAGGATTACCAATACCAGACACTTCAGAATATATTTGTTCTGCAAATGAATTAATACAACAGTTAACTAAAAGCATGGAAGCAGTAACAGTGCCTGTAACGATTGGACCTGTTCTTCCAGTATTTGATTAAAAAGAAATTAGACATTCAGCTTTAACTGTTCCATTAAATTCAGAAATACAGAAAGCGACTGAAAAAGTTTATTCAGACTTGACTAAATTACATCGAGAAAAAATGATGATGCCTGATTTAACTTTTAATCAAAGTTTGTTGAGTAAAAGTCCAACTGGTACAGTTTCTGACTCTGGATCTCCAGAGAAGGGTCTGAGTAAAATAGATTTAACACAAACCCCAGAATGTAAATTACTTGATGTTGGAAAATTGAAAGCAGATATAGAGGAATTAATAATTTGTACAATTGGAACTGCCAGTTTGAGGGCATATTAGGATGATGAAGTATTATTTATTTGCAAGAGTATACCATGGAAAACGAAAACCAGATACGATAAATTAGAAGATTTGGCTTCTGAATTTGAAGTTGATTTAAGTAAACAGAAACATTTGCAGAAAAATTATAGGGTGGATTTCTTTAAAAAAGACATTGAAAATATAAATACCTCAGGAAGAATTACTCATATAAAAGATTTAATTGTGATTCTGAAGAAATGGGGTGAACTAAGTAAATGGAGAGCGAAATGGACTAAGAAAAGAGATGAAGACAGAACAAGTTTAGCCTTTCCTGTCAGAGAAAAAGAAAAAGTGACAAATGAGTTTCCAATGAGAGAAATAGCAGGAGGAGGGTATGTACATGTCCCATGGACAAGACAGGACATTTTACTGTTCACAAATGATTTTCCTAGATTGGGAGAAAAACCTGTGGAATGGTATCGACAGGTAGAAAGATTTGTGAAAGTTTCAAAAGTTTTGTGGGTTGATCTTGATGGATTATTTGACATAGTTGTTCCATCAGATCTTTGGACAGAATGTAAAACTGCTATAGATTGGCCCAGAGAAGAATTGGAACGAGATAAAGTAACAGGTGCTCCTTCTCCAGAGGTAATGAACAAGTAATTGTGTTTTTGAAAAACAAAATGTCTCCAAAACAAATAGATTGGGTTAAAATAGATAGAACAATTCAAGAGACAAAATCATCTGTATATTCATTTTATGAAAGATTACTGTTGGTATTTAAACAATACAGTGGTTATGAACATTTAAGTGAGAAGGACATGAGTCATTTTATATACAGATTTGTATATGGCTTGAGACCTGAAATTAGTGAAATGGTAAGAACTGGAATAGTTGGTTGGCAATCACACACAGTAGATGATATTTTGAGAAAAGCAAAATACTGTAGTGATGAGATAAATGCCAAACAAAAGAAGCTGAAAGAAAGAGCAATGTGGGCACAGGTGAAAGTGGCTGAACAACAAATAGCAACTTTAGGAAATAAAAATGTTGATCAGAATCAAGGAAAATTTAAAGGTAGTTATAATAAACCAAAATTGATGGGAAATATAGAAGAGTTGAAACAGAAACTCCCAAGTTTTAATTGTGGCAAAATTGGACACTGGAAACGCGAGTGTAAGAATCCGCCCGAACTTATGTAAAAAATACATCATTAAATCCACAGATGCAGAATGAGATAAATGAGCAGCGACAGCTACAGCGACAGGTAGTGATTCAGCAAAGTCAGTTACCACAACCGCCACTTCCAAATTGTGTAAATTTGCAGAGATACAGTGCAGAAACAGGATTCAGCGGAGGTGAACAGGTAAACAGATCACAAAGAGTGAATGTGTTGAATGTGTCTCAACAATATTGGTTGAAAGAAGATGGAGGGAGTGAATCTGAGGATTACTTCTGACGGTGCCTGAGAGAGAAGGAAGAGTGTGTGCTTGGAGCCACTCTTGAGGTAGACAATCTGGTCCATTTGTAAATGGTAAAGTGAATGATGTAGAAATTACTTTCCTAGTGGATACAGGTGCTACCCGTTCTACTGTTAGATCAGTGGAAATAGAAAACCTTCCTCTCTCTGGTGACAAAATCCAAGTAGTAGGTGTAGCTAATCAACAGATTAAAACAGATTTAACTGAACCAGTAGAAGATGAAATAGGTAAATTTAAAGACATGCATAGATTTGTAGTTTGTGACAGCAGTCCTGTAAATCTGTTAGGTAGGGATATTCTTTGTAAAATGAACTGCGCAATATATTGCTCACCGGATGGTATAGAGCTTCAAACTCCAGAAGAAGATGATAGATTTCACAAATTAACAATGTCAATGGTTGAGGCAGAGGAAAACAGATTATTTCCTGTGTTTGATAAAAATTATTTACCTGATGAATTGAAAGCCACAGTGAATATAAAAATTTGGAATTTTACTGGAAATGAAATGGGCCTGATGAAAAATGAAGATCCAGTACAAATAACAGTAAAACAAGGAGCAGACTATCCAAACATTCCACAGTATAAAATGAAAGCAGAAGTGATTGACAGAGTTATTTCTGTAATTGACAAATTCATAAAACAAGGTGTTTTAAGAGAAAATGAGAGTAGCCCATGTAATTCACCGATTATGGGGATCAAAAAGCCAAACGGAACCTATAGAATAGTTCAGGACCTGAGAAAGGTAAACAAAATTGTTATTCCATGTTGCCTAGTTGTACCAAACCCAGCGGTAATTTTATATCACATTCCGCATGATGCAGAATGGTATACAGTTATTGACTTATGTAAAGCATTCTTTACTGTTCCATTGCATCCAGAGAGTCAACAAATGTTTGCGCTCCGGTTCAAAGAGTGTATTCTAGCATGGTGTAAAATCCCTCAAGGGTACACTGAAAGTCCATCTATTTTTAATCAATAATTAAAGAAATCATTAGAGAATCTGGATTTACCTGGAAAATCTATGTTAGTGCAGTATATTGATGATCTCCTTGTTGCTGCAAAAACAAGAGATAATTGTGTAACAGATACCATTACACTTTTAAATCATCTGGCAGATGAGGGACATAAAGTATCACCTGCGAAATTACAGTTTTGCAAACAAGAAGTAAAATATCTTGGTCACAGAATTGCAAAAGGAATCAGACAAGTGACAACAGAGAGAATAAAAATGATTCAAGCAATGCAACCTCCAAAGACACAGAGACAGGTTAGAATGTTTCTAGGAATGGTAGGTTATTGTCGCCAATGGATTAGTGGATTTTCAGTAATTGCAAAACCACTGCAGAGACTGACGAAAGCAGACATAAAAGACCCGATTAGTCTAACAGAATCTGAATTAGAAGCTTTTGAACATTTAAAGAAAAGTTTGTGTGAAGCTCCAGCATTGGGAATGCCTGATTATGTAGTGAAAGAGAAGGATGTGCATTATCAGTTCTGATCCAAAGACATGGAAGAATGAGAAAGCCAATAGCATATTTCTCAGCAGTTCTTGACCCTGTTGCAAAAGCATTACGAGGTTGCTTAAAAGCAGTAGCTGCAACAAGTGTAAGTTTGGAACAAAGTGAAGGAATAATAATGGGATTTCCTGTAAAAAGTATATGTGCCACACTCAGTTAAAATTCTTCTCACCAAAAGCAAAACACAGCATTTGACAAATAATAGGTTGACAAAATATGAAAATATGAAAAAGTGATTCTTGGATCAGACAATGTTTCAATTGCGAGATGTGTGAATTTAAATCCTTCCACATTGTTACCTGAAACTTCTGAAAAAAGAAATTAGGGATGAAATTTGTGATCATGAATGCCTGGATGTATTAGAATATTGCACAAAACCAAGGCAGGATATTAAAGATGTACCGTTGCCTGAATCGGACTAGGTTTTATTTGTTGATGGTTCATGCTTAAGAACAGATGAAGGTGTTCTGAGTGCAGCATATTCAGTGTGTACTGTTGCAGATGTGATTGAAGCATCTAGTCTCAAAGGAATTCGTTCAGCTCAAGTAGCGGAATTAATTGCTTTGATTCGTGCATGTGAATTGGGAAAAGGGCAAAAGATTACCATAGTGACTGATAGTCAGTATGGTTATGGTGTAGTCCATGACTATGGCCAGCTCTGGTCTCAAAGAGGTTATTTAACTTCTGCGGGATCACCAATAAGAAATGCACAATTAAGTAAGAGATTGATTGATGGAATTCAATTACCAGAAAAAATTGTGGTAGTTAAATGCACAGCACATAAGAGAGGACAGGACTACATAACAAAAGGAAATTCATATGCAGATGAAATGGCAACATTTTGTGCAAAACATAATGCATCAGTTAATCGGGAAAAAGAAAATGAACATGTTTTGAACTCACTTATGCTAATATCTGTAGTTGAGACTTGGCAAGGAGTAAAACAGTTGCAAGATGAGGCAAGTGATGAGGAAAAAGATACATGGTTAAAAGCAGGATGCAGACAAAGAGAAGAGGAAGAGATTTGGGTTTACAAAGATGACAGAGCAGTGATGCCAGACAGCATGATTTCTGACATGGCACGCATGTACCATGGTCCAGGACATATTGGCAGAGATTCCATGATCAGGGTATTTAGGAAAATATGGTACAATCCAAAATTCAGAATAATTGCAGAATCCTTTTGCCAGAGATGTCTGATCTGCCAGCAGATCAATCCAAACAGAGAAACAATTGTAAGCATGGGAACCATAGGACGGGAGGGTGGTCCATTTACCAGGATACAGATTGACTTCATTGACATGCCACCTCACAACAAACTCAGATATGTCTTGGTGATTGTTTGTTTGTTCTCAAGATGGGTGGAAGCATTTCCACCTCCCCTTCGGTTCAGGAACACTCCTGGAGGTACCGACGGACAGAGCGGGGCCTCAGTATCCGAGCCGTTGCCGGGTGAGGTGAGGCTTACTTCCCACACAAAGCTGGGAAAGGACTCCTCGTTACCCAGTTACTTACGAGGATACGGTAGGGTGGTCTATTTGGCCACACCATTTCATCTCTGTAATAATTATGTTTTCTTGATTAAATTATCATTTTTTCACACTAACTATGGTGGATGTTGCAGTAGCTAATAAATTCAGCCTGGCCCTGAAGAATGCCGGTAAACTGATACCATAACGGCAGAAACATGTTGGCCTAAATCTCACAAGCTTACTGTACAGTGATATTCTCACACTGTCATCACACTGTTTTTATTTGACGTCTTGGTAGATACCAATAAACATATTTTTTTACCTTGACCGTCATTTTAATCACCATCACGTATCTTTTTGAGCACTGCATCCTATCAGCACCACTTTTGGTGAGGACACATCTTTTTTCAGAATCAGGATCTACTGGTACCAAGCCATTATCTCTGGGCTTGGCCACACAAGAACCTGCTGATAAGGTCCTAGATGACGATGTTCCGCCACATGGGTGGGCTGATAGGACTTCTTTACATCTGATGGTCTTTCACCGTTAGTTGTGACTGTGGTGTGTGACACTTCTTTGTGGCTACTTCTTTTGCTCAACCTTCCAGACCTTCAAGCTTCTTTGTTGTTGTAGCATAGTTCATAAGGGGTATGAGCTTGATAGGTCGTTAAATCTAGTCCCCTAGACCCTCATTTGACAGTTGTTTTTCCAGCATTTCCAACACGTCACAATGATTCTATAACTGTCGCAAAATAGCTTTTGAGAGAGTTCATACCAAGGTATGGATTCCCGGTGTCGGTTGAGACAGATCGCGGCACACATTTTGAAAACAGATTATTAAAACTGATTTGTGAAGCATTGGGTATAAAGCAAAAATTACATTGTGCATACAGACCAGAAGCATCAGGTGTTGTTGAGCAAGTGAATGGTACAATAAAAAACAGAATAGCTAAAATGTGTTCAGCAACAGGAATGAAGTGGACAGATGCACTTCCACTTGTTTTGATGACTTTGAGAAGTATCCCAGATAGAAAAACAGGTTTGAGCGCTCATGAAATTTTAATGGGCAGGGTCATGAGGCAAGCATTTGTTCCAGTTGATAAATTATTGAGCATAAATGATAGCGTCATTATGGATTACTGCAAAAATCTATCTGACGTGGTGACTTCTGTGTTCCATCATGTAGGAACTGAAGTACTTTCAAAAGAGAAAGAACAAGCTCATGATCTGTTACCAGGAGACTGGGTAAGGACAAAAGTTAATCGAAGAAGAAATTGCCTAGTACCAAGGTGGCAAAAGGCAAGACAGGTGATTTTGGTCACAACAAATGCAGTAAAGTGTAGGGGATTGAAAAGGTGGATTCACGCTAGCCATACCATACGTGTGCCAACACCTGAAAATCCTAACGAAGAAGGTGATACAACAGCTGATTCGGATTCAGAAGAAGAGCCTGAAAGAAATCCAGATTTTGAAGATCGACAAGAAAGTCGACATCTGGAAGATTCAAATGCGAATGAAGCTTTGAATGAAGAAAATGAAGAAATTGTAATACAAGATTCTGAGGAAAAAAATGACAAAGATCTGCTAGATCAAGAAGCAGAAAAAGAAACTGATCAAGAAGTGATTCAAGATCAAGATCAGGAGAGTATTGAAAAGCAGATTGAAAACTTTGGAAGAAGGAACGAAAATTCTGAAACTGGTGAATTGGAGATAATTAAAGAAGAAGAAGAAGAAGAAGAAGAAGAAGAAGAAATTCCAAGTACCAGCTATAAGGATGTTGTTCCTAACAAAGTGAAACTGCCGAGTAAAGAAGTACCTGAATCTGAAGAAGAATCTGAATCAGAAAAACTGATCATTGATGAATCAGCTGAAAACACAGAGAGTGAAACAGATGACAGTGAAGATGAATCTAAGATAAAAAGATCAAGTAAAAGAGCTTGGAGAGTGGAGTATAATTTGACAGAACCGAAAAAGAAGTTAACAAGAAAAGGAGATATTTGGCCAAAAGAAACCGAAGGCCTAAAATTTAAATTAGTGAATAAAGCAAGGGAGCAGGTGAATGAGATCACAAGTCAAAAAGAAGAAGACTTGAATAAGAAAAAACAAGCAGGAAAGAAAATAGCAGTGATAAACAATAGAGCAAAGAGAAATATAAGGCCAAATCAGAAGTACAAGTCACCTGAGTGGACCTACATAATCATCCCACCAGTAGTGGAAGTAAATAGTAGTCAAGAAAATTTTGATGATGCAAGTGACAATGATTGAATTTATTCATTAGGTGACACAGGGTTGAAGAAATTGTGTTAGGAGACACAAGGTCGAAGAAATTGTGTTAGGGGGAAAACACATTTGATGTATGACATAAGGTCAAAGAAAAGCTGTTAGAAGAAAAGCTGTTAGAAAATAAGGTTATCTGTTAAAAAAAATAAAAAAAGAGGGGAGTATATTTAGTAATTTTTCATTTTCTTTTTTCTTTTTCTTTTCTTAGCTGTTATTTAAAAAAAAGGTAAAGATGCCTTATACTGATGAAAATTAGAGATGCTCAATTCTCAAAAGATGTTGCAAACTGTCTTCAATATGTGTAATTTTGATAATTTTAGTTTGGTTATTTTTAGCTGTCATTTTTCCTTTTGGAATAGATAAAGAAATGTATAAAGTTAATATGACTAGTAAAGTTGTAGTTAATCAAGAAAAAGATGTTAAGGCTAGTAAAATTATTGTACATAAACCAGAGATTCATCAAGATAGACCTGTGGGAGATTTTTCTAGTAATACATTTTCAAGACTTTTATCTGAATATGTTAAGGTGACAGATGTAAAAGATTGTTATATCTGTGTGAAACTACCTACTTCTGTGTCTGAGGGTGTGAATTATAATATGCTTCCACTTACCTATGGTATAACATGTACACCCACATGCATCAATATCGGCATTTGCGAATTCTTATTTGCGAAAAATAGCGAATCGCAAATAAGAATTCGCAAAAGCCTATGCATCATTTTTCTCGCAAATTTTATGCGAATTGGTAAAAATCGCAATTTTTACCGATTCGCATGAAATTTGCGATTTTTCAATTGAGAATTCGCAATTCCCATTCATTCCTATGGGCTAAAAGGCCCATAGGAATCAATGGGAATTGCGAATTCGCAATTCCAAAATCGCAATTCATGAATGCATTTCAAGGGTGGAGAGGGGGGTCCAATGACCCCCCCCTGCACCCATGAAATGTACTTTTCAGTACAAGTTACATACACACATGTCCTTAGGACATGTGTGTCTGTAAATGCACAGTTTCAAAAAAAGCAATTTTAAGCAAATTTAAACCATTTCTCAAATTACCACGAGGTTCAACCTCGTGGTAATTTGCACTTCCAGTTTTAAATTTCGCAATTTTTTTAAGAATGATGCATTGCTTTTAAGGAATCGCAAATTTGCGATTCCTTAAGAGCAATCGCATTTTTGGAATTCGCTAAAAATAGCGATTTTTCCAAAAATGCATGATGCATACTAAAAAGGTAATTAGGAATCGCAAACGGCCGATTTTACCGAATCGCACCGTTTGCGATTCCTAAATAGCTTGATGCATGTGCCCGGTAGTGTAATAGCTAGTTTGTTTTATAAGACTGGTCGTCTGGAATATTACTATTCCGATTTTGACGAAATTTTTGCAAATTTAAAGGTTGAAGTTAACTTGAATAAAGTGAGACCTGCTAAACAGATGAGGGAATTTTTCCTAACAACTAGTGAACTTACTTATGAGTATGCTTTTAGAAATAACTAGCAGCTCGTCCCAACGTTGTCCCAACGTTTTCCGGGTATGAATTGCTGCCGGCCAGTAGTATATTGTTTTGTAGGATTTCGTTTTGATAGCATTTCTTATCTGTGACAGGCCTGTGAAACGCTCCGATTCACAGTGCACTGCTGATGCACTTAAGAGTGCGCGTTCAGTAGTATGTGAACTCGAGTTTCCTTACTTTATTTTTCCTTGCAATATTATATAGCGCGAACTCGACAACATGGCATGAGCACAATTTACATTACAGAGGAACACATTAATTTGTGGTAGGCACGGGGAGACAAAGCAATTTGCCTGGAATCACAGGATGTTGACCTGATGCCGAGATTCGAACGTAGCTCCCCAGCTCTAAAGTTCGAAATTCTAGAAATTGTGGCGGGAGGTGTGTCTAATAGTGTATGTCGGTGCTGGCCATCAATGAGAGAGACCTGTGCAATTTTCAAATCGGTGGTGAAAAAATATGAGTATGTTGCTGGGGATGTGGACCGCCGTGCCACCAATGTACTTACCGGGGGAGGGTAAACACCCATTATTCCGCAACTTTCCTTCCGCAGACCATCACTTTCATTATGAAAGTACCATGACTCCGCAATGCCATTATAACGCATGGCATTACATTTTATATGCTTTTACCACGCATACATTTACAACGAAATTCGTTGTAAATGCATGAATGGTAAAAGCATGTTTTTTTTTAATGTTCGGATAAGGTAAGTATAGGTATAGGGGTATATGTTTTGGGGTACTGAGGTATATGTTTTGGGGTGTTTGGGTATTTTAAGGGTTCAGCCTACACCCCCAGCATACGATATGAGACATGGCATGAAGGGCGGAATGTAAAAACAACAGTTGATAGACAGAATGCAGAACAATGAGTTTAAAGAAGGTCTATAGCCAAGTGACACAATTAACAAGTAATTTTCTGATTATATAAAGTTCATAGTTAACATGACCCAGATATAAAGTCCAACTGTATACAAAACCATCAAACATTAGATCTTTAAGATTTGATTTTATTGGTATATAATATATATATTCATTATTTCTTTAAAGGTGCAAATATTTATATTTTTTTCTTTTTTTCTTTTCTGTTATGTTTTCTTTTCTTATGATTATTTTTTGATATGACAACATTCAATTAAAATCACATTAGAAAAAGTACATAACCAATAGACATGAAACTATACAAATTGTTGAAGGCAAAGCGGTAGGTAACACAGAATGCAGACAATGTCATACATTCAGCCCAACACAGAGATCTGGGCCTAAATCCATCATTTTTTTTGCACTCCACACCACCTCAGCCTTGACCCTGTGCCTCATGGGAACATTCCAGGCCGAACTGTCAAGCCATGTCTTTCCTGGACCGCACTCAAGCATCCTAGGACCAATTTCTGGCTATCAGCCGTCTTCAGCCAGGATAACTTGACTCCAGTGGTGTGGAGAGCATGGGACTCACGTCTGAGCATACCCATCCCACTCGGGGTGACAAATGCAAAAACAACAGTTGATGGACAGAATGCAGAACAATGTCATACATTCACCCCAGTACAGAGATCTGGGCCTAAATCCATCGTTTTTTTGTACTCCACACTACCCCAGTTCAGACATGGCCATATGCAAATCAGCCTTGGCCCTGTGCCTCATGGGAACAGTCCAGCCCGAAGGGCGGAACGTACCACACGCCCCCAGCATTTGTCACACCCCCCCAGCACAAGCCCACAGCACAACGCAGACATGCCCACAAGGGACTACTTTGCTGGCATGGTTCTTTTACTTTTTAAATGTATATGGTGGGCGTCTGCATAGCCTATGTCCTTCTGCTGCAACTGCCCTTTCCAACGCTGTATTGGGTGTTGTGATTGGTGCTGTGGTTCCTGAGATTACCCACCTCAAAGGTTTTTGGCTCTCTCTTTATTATATTAGTATGGATTTAACATGTAAATTGAGAACAGAAGAGAAGTCATTCTTAAATATGATTAAGGAGAGAAGAGCAATTTACAAGCAAAATGAGATGCTGAAAACTACTAAGTCAAAATTTTGGCAGATTGAAGATGAAAAGCTCGATGGTAGAATTGAAAATGTTGCAATTCACATAGATAAACCTGTTAGTGGAAAATTTTGTATAAGAAGAGATAATACTTTATATGATAATTATTTTGTAGGTGCAAGTCAATGTGAAGATACTTATCGTATTGTAGGGGGTTGAGGATTTAAAGGAGGCAAGGATCCAATTTTCCCTGGAATTTATTTTATTTGTGGGAATAAAGCTTATTATAGTCTCCCTGATCACTGGTACGGGACGTGTTATATAGGTTTAGTTTTTCCAAAATGTTTTCATGTAGATAGAAATGCAAAAGGTTCTTTTGAAATTGGCAATCATTTGAATAGATTTAGAAGAGAAAGTTTTACAGAAATAATGGGAGATATATTTGGTGCATTAATACCTATGGTAGGAATAACCTTGAATGCAAACAAGATTAGAAAAATGTCTACAATTGTTGATAGATTGTCAACAGATACTGCAAGTGGATTTCAATTAGTGAATACAGAACTTATTGCAATGAGGTCAATGGTGATGCAGAATCGTCTTGCACTAGACATTCTGTTGGCAAAAGAGGGTGGAGTCAGTGGAATTTTGCATGTTCAACACTGTTGCACATACATTCCTGATAAAAGTCAGAATATAGAGATGTACATAAAAAACATTACTGAATTACATGAGGAAGTAGAACCTTTAGAAGATGAGAGTTTTTCAGAACGCTTAGGCAAAATATTTACGGCAATTAAACATTGGTTTCAAGAGATTGGTAGATCAATTATAGGTAAAATAGTTTTCCCTTTAATATTAATAGTTATGGTTATACTTTTATTAAAAATTAGTTGCATGTTACATAAGAGAAGAAAATATGTAACAGAAAAGAAAAGAATTTATAAGAGAAGAAAAGGAAAAGGAATTAGAATTAGAAGAGTTTCGTAGAACTCAATATGAGAAATGCAGAAAATCAAATGAATCTAAAGTTTAGAAATACTAACATTAAGAAAGTCCAAAACATGTTCAAGGGTTGAAAATTTATAAAATGTTGGGTATTGTTTGGTGATTTAGAAATCACCAGAGGAGGGAGTTGATGGAGCAAGGAAAAGAACAACATTTTGTTCAAACTTGTGAAGTTAATCTCTCATAATAAAAGTAATCAGACTAATAAACTTGTGGTGAAATTATTAATCAACTTAGTTTAAAAGATACATTCACGATTACACGCGGGACTAATGTGCTTTATGTTGCAAACGCAAAGAAAAAAATAATAAACTAACCTTGTCTATTGTCTTTGTCAGTATTAAATGCGTCATTTTAATTTAATGGCATGCGCTTATTTTATGTGCTTATGTTATGTCTTTTGTGATAAAAGCTCTTGGAGTTCCTCCCATTCGAAAAGAAGAAATAAATGTAATGCTGCCTATTCGTGCTTTGCTAGGTAACATAATTAACGGGATTAGTTAGTCAAGGGGGAGGGTAACAGAATGGGTCTCAATTAATTAATTAATTGATGTCTTGTGTTTGTTTAATAATAGTTTCCAAAGTGAAGCCTAAAGATGATAAAGAAAAATGGCTGACAGAGCAACATACGCGAAAGCTTGACCAGAGTGATTTCTTACACATGCGCAGTTGCGAAGACTTTTGCTGCAAAAGATATTGTGAATTACTACTTTGGTCACGTTAAATGTGTTCATGGAAAGACAGCCCAAGGACAGGAAACCGGTAGGCTTGCCAAGGTTAAGAAGCGAATGTTCGAAAGCTCGAAGGAAAAGTAACAATTTAAGGAAACGGAGAAACGTGGAATTGAAAGACAATAGGGCTTATATGAAGCCTGTATTTTGGTCAAGAGTCGGATGACCTAACATTTTATCATGGACTGACACGGTACAGCCAATGAAAAGCTTGGATTCGCTAAATAGAATGCTAAATGTAGAAAGTTTAGCTAGAGAGAAAGGTATAAATTATGACACCATGAGCAGGGGTAAAAACTCTTACTTTCCGATTCCTGAGTGGTGTGTCATGCTGTTGGACCTTTGGCGCATGTAAGGACAGCAGACTTTAATGATTTATTCTTTTCTAGGTAAAGTGAGACTCAGACAGGGAAATAGATACAGGGAATGGAGACTGTTATTTTGCTAATTCTTCATGTTTCTGAACTTGCTTAAAAATGTCAGTTCTAATTTCACTTCCTTATTAAAATGTTGCTTTCTTATTTGCGTTTAAAATAAAGTTTCTAAAACGTAAATGCTCTTTCTTTATGAGAATAAAGTTAATACATTAGATTCGAAAAGACAAGCTGGTCTTGTTTATTCATGGTCTAGTTTCCATCAGTTGATCCATTCGCCGTTAGTGGTTTGATTATAGGTAATGAATGATTTAAAACCATGGTAATGAAAAATAAACTTCAGTTGTAAATATTAGTGTAAATATCATGTGAATAGTTTAATAATCAAATCACCTGATTCAGTTGTACAAAAATTGTCTTCCTGCACATAAACAATCATTTTGAAAAATGCCGCTTTGAGACTTCTAGGTGTGCTTTATAGATAAAGAGAGGAACCCCTTAAAGAAAGTCCGGGGAAATAGGGTATTGAACCAAGGAGAGAACACGATTCCCGTAACCTATAAATAATTGTACATATGCAGTAGTTGAACTAAAACACTCATAATCACTAATTGCTATGTTCATACATGTTTATTCAAAAACGTTAAAAAAGTGAAAGACACATGGCTTTCTACATAAAACAAGAAAACAATTCATTAAAAATACATAAAAACACTCCAAATCAATTAAACAAATAATCACAGTTAATAGTTCATCTTACATCAACATCTATCTAACTAGACATCCTAGTTCTTCTTATGGCCCGCATAAAAAGAGACAATATGGAAGTTTGACCTAACCCCTTGTCAAATCCTTAAACACATCCCTGAACAAGATATCAAAATGTAAAGAACCCAATAATCAATATTGCACAAATTTCAAAATATTTGATTGCTTTGGGTAGTTCCTTGAATTGTGTGACCCTCAGCATCGACGCGTTTCGATGGCTTGTGAATTATTCTCCCATCTTTATCAAGACTTATATGTAAATTATTGTCTCTCAGTCTTATATTCTTTTTGTTTATTCTGTAACACCTATACAGAACACATAAATAATTACAATCAGTTTACAGAGTCTTACCATTTCAACCTTCTTATATCTCATACTGATTTAATTCCCTTTGGATATTAATAATATTTTCCATATAATACACTCTTATCGATCTAAGTATTATACATACATCTAGCATATACATCGATAATGCAATACCTGGATAGTGTAATGTCTGAATTTCATCAACAGGCTAGTCCAGTTCTACCTCTTGAACAGATCCCTTCACTTTATATTTAGTACTTTTCATTGCATTTCCTAATTTGGGGAATGAAATCAGTATGAGATATAAGAGGGTTGAAATGGTAATAATTTAGCCCACTCTGCCACCGCTTTTGGCCGCCATAAGTGTGGCAGGGTATGCTCAGACGTGAGTCCCTTGCTCACTTTGCCACTGGATTCAGGCAAGCCGGGCTGAAGACGGCTGGAATGCCAGAAACCGGTCCTCGGAAGCTTGTTTTCGGTCCAGGGAAGGCGTGGCTTGGCAGTTCGGGCTGCACTGTTCCCATGAGGCACAGGGTCAGACTGATTTGCATATAGCCATGTCTGAACTGGGGTGGCAGAGTGGGCTAAAGAACGGTGATGGATTAAACCCAGATCTTTTGACTGGGTGTGAGTGTTTGATTGATTCAGATGCTCCGTCCATCACCACCCCCTTTTGTACCGTTTTCAGCATGAGAGCAGCTCCGGGATTGGTTGGAGCAGGCTAATCCACCACTCATTTTGAGGCTGGTGGCCTGAGACAGCAATCCCCCAACTGTTTTTACAGAGCTGAGATTGCTGGGTCTATGGTGCGCAGTTCGGGCTGACCGTTGCAAAACAGCAGGGGTAGCAGCCATCGTGCAATCGCAGGATTCAGCCCCACGCCCGCCTTCGGCAAAATAAAATGGCATTGCCACGCCATTTTATTTATTTGAGTTTATCTGCTGCGCTCACAGCAGGCAGTAAGACGCTCACCGCCTTCTTCAGGAGGACCCGCCCCTGACGCTACTGACTCTGCAGCTTCTGCACATGCTGCAGGGACACCCCAGCTTGTCGGCTTCATGCAGAGACTCAGCAATCCAGCTCTTTCCCCTGAGTCACAGCAGAAAGGGTCAGTTGTTCCAGCCTCAGCCCTTTCCAGTACCCACTCTTGCAGTCAATGTCTTCATTGTGGCTGACAACTCAGCATCCCTCCTAAGCAGCAGCCAGCTCTTGCCCTCATGCCAGGCTCCAGTGCAGCTTCTCCTGGGAGGCTCTTGGCCTCACCATGGTCTGATGAAGGGTAGTTAGTGGTCGGTCACCCACCCCTGGAGCACCAGGGAGTTGTTCGGTCACCACTGTGTGTGGCCCATGGACTCTGGTAGAGACATCTTGGCACACTACCGGACCTCTGACAAAATCGCTTACTTGAATGCGCTGAAGGAGAATCACAGACAAATCAGATCTACTTGGACCCTATTTTTTTCTCAAAACATTGAAGGGGCAACAAACTTGTCACACGAGTTTTTTAGAATTTTGAAGTCCCTCACCCCCCTGCAGCAAGTCTCTGCTGTTGCGATCTCCACTGCAAATAATTGTAATCAGATGACACACTTCTTTTCTGAGAAAATAGTTTCCATATATTTCTCCTCTCCAGAAAAGGCCAGAAATGACCAGTTTCCTACTCTGGGTCTCCCTCCGTCTATCCCCCAGAAGGCCTGATCAGTATAGATACCGTATCAGTGGCTGAGACCCAGGCTCTCTGTAGCAAATCAATCAATCCTTTGTAAAGCGCACTACATACCCGCGAAGTGAAATCAGGGTCTCCACAGGACTCCGCTCCTCTAGCAATGCTGGAACGGGGCATAGTGTGAATGTCCCTGTGCTATGCAGTCGGCTCAATCTATCTTTCGCAACTGGGTGCGAACCATCAGACTGGAAACATGCAATGGTGACCTTCCTGTTAATAAAGGCCAAGATGGATCCCTCAAAACCCGAAAATCTCAGGCCAATATCTCTGTTATCTTTTAAAGTGAAGGTGGCTGAAAGACACCTAAACCAGTAATTGATGAAGTTCATAAAGGAGAAAGAACTTCTCATGATTCCCAGTCTGGTTTCAGACCCCTCTTCAGCACTGAATCTGTTCTTCTTGCATCTGAATCCCTCCGCTGTGCTGCTGATGAGGGTAAGACTGCTGCCTCAGTGCTGCTGGATCTAAGTGCGGCCTTCGATACTGTGTCTCATGGTCTACTACTGAATCTGGAGAGAGTGCATCAGGGGAAGGGCTCTTGACTGGCTCACTGACTTTCTTTACAGCTGCACCTTTCAGGTATTCCAGAAACTCTGTACTTACGAAGCCCTCTCCCTACAGCAGGGAGTGCCACAGGGCTCAGCGCTGAGCCCGACCCTGTTCAATCTTTATATGTGCCCATTGGCGGACATGATTGAGAGACACAGCGCCAGGATGGTGTCTTACGCTGACGATCTTCAGCTGATCCTTACTTTGACACATGATGATGGCAGCACTGCAGACAGCTTTAAAACTTGTTTGGCAGGCCTGACTTAATGGATGGATCTGAGCTGCTTGCTTGCCTGCTTCATGGATGAAAGAATTGGCCCAAGTAGGGGCGCAGTGACGGAGAAGGATTACGGCGTGTTACCACGGACCTTAAGAGTCGCTGATATACAATAAAGCAGTTTACCAATGGACTGTATCTCTACTGTGCATATAAATTAGGAAGTAACAGTACTTAGTCCCTTCGCCGTCAGCCCCAATCAACTTGAGATCTTCTTTTTAATACGACACATAGATGAATTGCGTGAAGTTCCACTGAACAAGGACACACTGCGACCACCTTGCCATCAATACGGATGAAGTCCTGAGTCTCACATGCCTTTTTTGCTCCCATTATGAACGACGCTATTGATGCTGTTCAATTGATCTAGTCCTTCATGTGACCTCTATAATCGCACTTTAAAAAGGAAAAATACTCACTGTGCTCTTTTGTTTTTTGTCCTGTCTGATCCCCGGGTTCTGCACTAAATGGTGAACAAGGTCCTGATGAAGGTGGCTTGAACCACCGAAACGCGCGTAGACCTGCTACAAGGGCCGTTATTCCTTTCCTGTAGCCCTTGAACAATGTTAGCTGTGTGATCTGGCTAATTGATTTCCAGTTCCTTTTTTCATCAATGTATGAGGTTTGATTGTAGTATGCTTGGTAGCACGAGAGTAAGTTGGTTGTATGTCTGACACCATGGGGTATATATATTTATTTGTTGCTTATTTTTATGATTCTATTATGTCTTTCATGAATTTGTATAATTAATTGATGTGTTTTCTATAGAATTGCTTGATTTATAACGATTTTTATATGAATTTATATTTACAAAAAAGAGAAATAATAAATACAATTTTTTGAATGATTTCTGTTTAGCATTACCTTCCTTCTGTCACTAGTCTTTGATATGTATTGATGCATGCACACAATTGAAGTATATGGCCATTGAAGGGATTTTTTTCTATTTCTAGTCTCATTGTTCCTCCCCTCTGTCCCTTGGCCACATTCGCTCTTTGAGGGGGTCCCATTGTACATGTTACCTAGGGTCACCCGGGTCACTCACGACCACCTCTCAGCCTTCCATACCAAATGAAGAGTCGGTCATACAGTAGAGAATACAAACCAATATCTATTTATTCAGATAAACTCAGAGCAGAGCCCAGTCTGCCCAGTCGCTTAGGAGTACTGCAGATGTTAAAATCTAGCTTGCGACATCAACATTATCGTCGCCTACTTGTCCCTTTTCAGGCTCATTCGTGCGCGTAACTGGCAGCCATTTTGAATGCCATGGCTTCTCTTCCCACTGCCGATAGCCAGCGCGTCTCTCTTTCTCTCTATCTCTCTCTCCTAACCCCGCAAGCATCCCCCGCACGCTGACAGCCCCCTGCTCTCACATGCTTGGGCCATAAACCACTCTTCAGCGCGACCTTGCCTCGGAACCACATCCCGTTCCCAGCCCAAAACCTCCCTTCTTTCCTTTCATGATCCTGTATCCTTTGATAAAACCCCTTTCCTCTGTGCCCGATTGTCCTGCTCGTTCCCAGGCTGCCACCTGGCCCTGCGGATGCAGTTTATTGCCCCCATACAGTAGGAAGCTTCCCCCATCAAAGGATCCACGACTGATCACAGCCCCCACCCCATGAGATCCGATCAGCCGCATGCATTCCGGGAATCGGCGGAATGCCCAGCTGCGCGACAATCATCACCTGTTGTGACCGGGGTGGGGACTCCTACTGTAAATGTGTGTGGGAACGGGCTTGAAGCGGGCATTCTGAGGATGTCTTTCCTTACATCAAAGTGTTGACAAAGATGTGTTTCATGCAATAAAGCCATAAAACTGTGTATAAGAGGCCAGGCCTCAGAGATGCGGTTAGAGCACCTCGAGAAGATACCCTGTTGTCTGATTTGATGTGTTCTGCTCCGTCGGAATAAACTCCTGTTTCCTGCCTTCCAGTCTCCAGCGCCTGCCTCTTTGTTTGATAGATTCCAGTGGTATGAGAGGCGGTTAGCGCCGGGCAATACTGAAGAAGGTTCTTGGTCGACATCGGCTCTACCTTTTTAGAATTGGCGTCCCAAACGTGGGGCCCATCAGTGACACGTGGATCCAGTGGGAGAGGTCCTGACGACAGAGTGAACGACTGCAATGATCGGGAGAGCTCCTGCCCTCGTCTGACAGCCGATCATCCGAACTTCACCGGTTCCGAACAGACCTCTCTCAAGTGATCTACGGTCCTGACTGGGAACCATCAGGAGTGCCGCGACAGTCATGGAGAATAGAGGACGATCGGGCGCTGGATGCGGAAGACAAGAAACTGCCCATGCGATCCGGGTAAGGTCGTGTAACACGACAAATTGCGAGATGATTGTTTGATTGTTTGGAAAATACTAGTATTACTCTTCGATTGTTGGTTCTTTTTGGAGATATTCTCTGTCTGCAAACGGGGAAGAATAGAAACATTCTCTCTTCCTTTGCAGATAGTGAAGGATAGGTAACGCAGACTTTTGTCCCCCGTTGTAACCCATCGTGCCTATTTCTCTCCCCCACTGATTGATTGATTGCCCGAACATTTGATTGTTCGAGGTTTTGTTCTTTTGAGATTCTCTCTGTCTACAAACGAGGAAGAATAGAAATATTCTCTCTTCCTTTGCAGATAGTGATGGGTAGGTAACGCGGGCCTTTGTCCCCCGTTGTAACCCGTCGTGCCTATTCTTTCTCCCCCACTGATTGATTGATTGTCCGAACGTTGACTGTTCGAAGTTGGTTCTTTGAGATATTCTCTGTTTGCAAATAACGTAGAATAGGAATATTCTGTCTAGTCTTTGCAAGTAGAGAAAGGATAGGTAGTGCGGACCTTTGTCCCCCGTTGTAATCTGTCATGCCTATCTTCTCCCCACTGATTGGTAGCTGGTTCAGCCCTGACCGCTTATTAGAGATGAACCATCCAGCTCCACTGGAAGGCACCCCTAATAAGGACATGTTCATGAAGCATGGACTAATCGCTATAGCCTATAGCAAGCTATGGCATAAATATACTAGAAAGGATCAGGAAAGTCAGTGGCCACTGATAGGATCCTTCGATAGCGATAAAATAAAAGTGCTGGAAACAGCCCTTCAAAACAATAAGACAACACCCACTATGCTTGATAGTCTCGGCATGTGGCGCAAAGAAGCAGAACAACGGAAAAAGAGAAATGAAGCCAGATTAGAGAAAGTGCTACGAAAAGCAGCCCACTTAGCTGCCAGAAAATTAGAGGAAGAGATTAAGGAAAGAGAGGAAGCTAAGCAAAAGCAAGAGTCCGAAACATCTAGCCAGTGTCCAGTTAGAACACCCTCTACACTCTACCCCGAGTTACCCTCGAAGCAGCGAACGAACGATGACCTATTACTAGGTCCTCCGATCATCTATATGCCCCCTCCATATGCCCCTTCCCAACCCACAGTACAACACCCGCAGCCCCCAAACCCAAGTGAGAACGGTACCAGGGCCTCGGTCCTCACGGCCTCCGCGCCGGCCGAGCCTCTTGCACCTGATGCAACACAGACAGCAAACTCAGATAACTCCGAGGCCCGGAAGAAAGATCCCGCTAGAGTGAGCAGGTTGAGCAAGGATGAACGAGCAGGGATTGATCAGATAGTAAGGACACTAGTGGAACGAAAGGAGAGCGAAGAATATGTAACGGATATGTACAATTCATATGCCGATAGTCACAGACGACACTTTGTCGTACGGTTTTGTTACCACATCCTAAATGCTTATGAGGATCGATACCAAGACAAAGGTTCCGAGAATCTAACAACTTTGTATAGGAAAGTTGACATTGGGGATGAAGGTGAGTGTGACGTGACGGACCTCTTCACGTGTACGCTTGAAGTTTTCCGCCACCTCACCGAACAGAGGTTAGAAGCCAAACCCACAACCCCTGTAGCGACCGAACCTTGAACAGAACAAGCCAGTGCAATGATGCCTATAAGGGAGGCCGCTCCCTACTGTGTTCCCCCACGAGGTCAGGGAACACATGATGATGTTAACCATAAAGATGCGAGAGGGAGGGTAGTGTACAATTGGGTCTACCAACCATGGGATCGACGAGACATCCTGACGTTCCGAAAATCCCTACCTGATTTACGAAAAAACCCCACTGCCTTTTACACCGAATTAGGCACAGCCCTAGGTTCAACGATTATGACCCTATCTGACATCGATTTGTTCTTCGGGTTATGTCTGCCAGCTGATGTGTGGAAGCAAATCCGGAAAGTCGACCGCCTTGAGCTGTTCGGACATAGCTGGTCACAACTCGATGGCATAGACAGACAACGAGAGCCTGGACAGAAACCTTTGAAGTCCATTTTAGAACTCCCAGACAAGATTGTGCAGAAACTGAAAACCCTGATCCCAGAAAAGAAGGTGGACTGGTCGATAGTGACGGTCTGCCGCCAGAAACCCCAGGAAGACGTGTCAGAATACTTCTCCCGGTTCGAAACGGTGTTCTCCGATTACAGCGGCCAGGACATGACCACTGCAACCGGACACAATCTGTTTGTCCAGAACTATATCAAAGGTCTGTCGCAGGAAGTCTCTCAGAAACTGCAGGCGAGTGAAAGTAGTTGGGCAGCCTCCAAACCCGCGACTATCCTCCAGATGGCCCAGTATTATGAGCATCAGAAAAATGAAAACGACCGAGCGACTGAGAAAAAGAAAAAGGACTTAAAAGAGAGGGTGATGATCGCACAGTTGCAAGGGGTGACTATAGGACGAGAACAGTACAAGGGAAATTACCAGTCGAATGCCCCTAGAAACCCACCCCCTAAAGACCGTACACCCGCACCCTATGTTGGACGTAAAGATATTGGTGAAGACCAGTGTGCATTCTGCAAAGGATACGGCCATTGGAAATCCCAGTGCCCGGTCCTGTTAGAGATGAATAAGAATAGGGACCCCAGAGACGTAGCGGGTGGACCAAGAAATAGAGGACAGGGACCAGGGTCCACGAATGACACAAATAACGACAGATCAGGCAGACCGAACACATTTGACCATCCCCAACAGAATCAGTACCAAGAGTCTGACTGCGACGACACCCATGACTTCGCATAGGACTGACAAGGGCAAGGGAGGGATCCAGTCGAGCTCTATGTTGACCAGCAAGGTCCTTATGTCACCGCTAAGGTCCTGGGTACGAAGTCTCCATTCTTGGTAGACACTGGCGCAACACGTAGTGCGTTATCTAAACGACTGATTCCAAGGGCACCCTTGTCTGGCTCACTTGTAACATAGATAGGTTTCGATGGAACGCCCTCCACTAACCCCTTGTCCACACCGATATCCTTTGACTTAGAAAATAACATCACTGACACGACGTTTTTGCTTTCATCCAACACCCCTGATGCCATTATGGGACTTGACTTGCTGAAACATTTCCGAGCTACTATTAGGTGTTCGCAAGATGGGGTTCGGGTCTTTCTGTACGATAACCCGGCGCTGCTCAGACTTTGTCCTTTCCGTCGCATGTTTTCCGTCTCCGACGCTGACTCGTCCCTACTTGACACTCTGCCTCCATATCTGTGGGCCAAGACTGACTCGGACGTAGGACGCATGATGATCGACCCAGTGCACATAACTGTTCGACAGGACGCAATACTCCCAAAACTTCCACAATATCGGATATCGCCAGAGGGCGAGAAGGCATTGGTAAAGATTATTCAGTCCCTGATAGATGCAGGAGTGGTAGAGGAAGTAGTTAGCAATGTTTGCAACAGCCCTATCCTGCCCATTATCAAGAAGCAAGGTGAAGGAGATGAGAAAGCGTACCGCTTCATCATCGACCTACGAGAGGTTAACAAAGTAGTTGTACCTCAGTGCCCCGTAGTCTCAGATATCAACACTATTCTGACTCTGATTCCTTCCACTGCCACCATCTTCACTGTCATTGACCTCAAGAACGCTTTCTTCTCTATCCCCATCCACCCAGACAGCCGATAGCTCTTCGGCTTCACCCTAAAAGCCCGCTCATATAGATTCTGTCGAGCACCCCAAGGCTACACTGAAAGCCCCAGCATCTACAGCCAGGCCCTCAAGAGACAACTGGATGCAGTCCAGTTACCCGATGGGGTGGTGTTGATACAGTACGTCGATGATATCCTTTTGGCGGCCGACACCACTCCACTTGCAGTTACAGCCACCATCCAACTCCTGCACTTCCTTGCGGAAAATGGCCACAAGGTCTCCAAAAAGAAGCTGCAATTCTGCCAACCCCAGGTCACTTATCTAGGCCACCTCCTGTCCAAAGATGGGAGGAAACTTACTCCCGACCGAATCCAGACCATTCTAGAGACCCCTGTCCCTAAGACCCAAAAACAAGTCCGCTCCCTGCTAGGCCTCACTTCCTTCTGCCGACAGTGGTTGCCAAATTTCAGCCTAATTTTGAAACCACTGCTTTCTCTGCTGGCTAAAGATGTCCCCTTCCCACTCCCTTGGACCCCTGAGTGCCAATCCTCCTTCATAGAACTACGAGATGCCCTCTGCTCGGCCCCTGTCCTAGGAACCCCCGACAACACAAAGCCTTTCTCCCTCTACACTCACGAAAGGGAGGGATGCGCTTTGTCTGTCTTGACCCAGTCCATTGGCCCAAAGCAACGCCCATGGGCTTACTTCTCTGCCACTCTTGACCCCGTAGCCAGAGCTTTGCCTGCCTGCCTTCGAGCTGTAGCTGCCGCTGCTATCTCTATCCGACAAAGTGAGGGGATCGTGCTGTCGAACCCCCTCATGGTATTAGTACCCCATGCGGTTGACACCCTCCTGAACCAGACCAAGACGCAACACCTGACGAGTGCACGACTGACTGGGTACGAGCTGACTCTGCTTGCACCCCACATCACCCTGAAAAGATGCACCACACTGAATCCGGTGACTTTGTTACCCCTACCAGAGAACGATCCCAATGTGTCCCCTGTACATGACTGTGTGACCCTCACGGACGAACAGACTAGGAGTAGGGTTGACCTCAGAGACACAGCCTTCCCAGACCCTGACGGAGAGCTGTGGGTGGACGGTTCTTGCATCAAACTCCCCGATGGCACCACCTCAGCTGCTTATGCTGTTACCACAGCCCGAACCGTAGTAGAGACAGCCCGCATCACACAACGATCGGCTCAGGCATCAGAACTGATTGCCCTCACACGAGCACTGGCAGCAGGAACCACCGCAAACATTTACACCGACAGCCAGTACGCCTTCGGGGTGGTTCACCATTTTGGGCTCCTATGGAAGGAGAGGGGATTCCTGACCTCACACGGCACCCCCATCTTACACGGAGATCTAGTCTCCGCCCTAACTGAAGCAGTCCTTCTTCCCAAACAACTTGCAGTAATAAAATGCCAAGCACACAAAAAGGTGATGGACATCATTGGGCAGGGGAATGCACTGGCTGACATCACTGCCCGAACCACAGCTGAGAATAGGACAACGACACGCATGTACGTGACCAGGTCACAAGCAGAGAAATGGACAGACGCTAGGGAAACTATTAGGGACATCCAAATGGCCAGCTCACAACACGAATTGACTGAATGGGCACGGGTGGGACTGAAAGATGGTGAAGGCTGCTGGCGGACAAAAGACACGAACAAATGGTTGCTACCCGATTCATACCTGATCCCCATACTGACCATGGCACACTCTCCCACACACATAGGATCTGCCCCTATGACCGAGCTTGTCTCCAAAGTTTGGCACAATGATAAGATCGCAGACTCCGCCAAACGTCTGGTCCAATAATGTCTGATATGCCTGCAACACAACCCTGGGAAAGGAACTGTAGTACCCCGGGGAGGGTTTGGGGTTCCCAATCATCCGTTTGAAGTCCTGCAGATGGACTACATCCAGCTAGAAAGATGCTAAGGTCTGAAGTATGTACTTGTTGTCGTGTGCGCATTTAGCAAATGGGTGGAAGCCTATCCAACCCGCGACAACACTGCCATTGCCACCGTAAAAGTACTACTGAAAGAGTTCTTCCCTCGTTATGGCCTTTGTCGAATTTTGTGGAGCGACAATGGTCCCCACTTTGTAGCCGTAGTTATCCAACTCATCTTGAAGGGGTTGGGTGTAAAACAAAAGTTCCACGCAGTCTTCCACCCCCAATCTGGTGGACTAGTTGAGCGACATAATGCCACACTGAAGCTCAAACTAGCTAAGATAGTGGCTACCACAGGACTGAAATGGCCAGACGATCTCCCACTGGCATTGCTATCAATGCGTTCCACCCCCACCAAACACCACTTGACACCTTACGAGGTCGTTTTTGGCCGGCCCATGAGCGTCTGGTCTGCACCAAACCCGACTTCCATTCACGACGTCCCGGACGTCCTAATGTCTGATTACTTGTACCAACTGACTAAGACACTATCTGTTATCCATCAACAGGTGCTGCATGCCATTCCCGATGCTTCCAGGGGCCCCGGGCACGACATCCAATCCGGCAACTTCGTCCTAATACGGAATTTCCAGCGAACAAAGAGTCTGGAACCTCAGTGGACGGGCCCCTGGCAAGTCTTGATCACCACCCGAACAGCTCTTCGAGTGGAGGGGAAACGCAACTGGGTGCATGCACACCACTGTAAGAAGATCTCCTCAACCTTGACGACGACCAAAGACGTGAACACCCAAGAAGAACTCCTGAATAAAGATCGACCATCCCTGAACTGTTACCCTGATAAAGAGACACTTGAACTGACAGAATTTCCCGATCCCACTGTGCCATCCAGAGAAGGGTATAACCTGCGACGAAAGGAGGGAGCCTCGGCTAAGCAGACCACTGACTAAGTCATAATTCTCAGAACGGTGGCCTAACACTACCAAGGCTGCCAGGAGAGAAGCCAGACGAAGTCTGTAGTTCTGCCCGCTACCGAGCCCCTTGAAGATGATGGAAGCGCCCGATATGAAGATGATGGAAGCGCCCGATATGAAGATGATGGAAGCCCCCGGCACGAAGATGATGGAAGCAACCTGAAGTATTTTGGGGTTCCCAAGGCCTACACGCTCCAGAGATTACCCACTTACACACAAGAACTGTTGGCACGGAAACTGTAAAAGGCAAAGAACAAGTTTATTAAGACCCCATGGGGTGGTGGTACACTCAAACAGCACCCTTCGGTAATGCTAGAGGTATCACACCGAACACCAGTGTGACCCCGTTTATATACAATTTTGGGGCAATAAAAGACAGGCGGCACAAGTTAAGACACAGTTTTAAGGACATATATGGTCATGTTTTGGAATACTGCCAGCTCATTGGAGAGTTTCAAACCCACTGGTCAGTTAGCGGCACATTCCTGAAGGTTTACGGGTCAGTGGGAACTGCGCATGTGTGGCTTGACCAGTACTAAAAATAGCCTGTTGCTGGGCAGATGAGAGTGGTCAGTGGAAGGGACAAAGGACTAAAGGGCACGTCGGCCACGAGGCCGCTCATGGTCTAAGATGGCCGCTGCAACATTCAAAATGGCGTTTATCGTATATAGCCAAGTTAAGAAGGACAACGTGTAGGTTCAGCTAATCGCTAATGCGAGCGGGCCAATTACGACAGACGACCCTTTTAGCGTTTAGCTGAATCTACCTCATAATGAACATAGTCTGGATGTTCGTCCTCGATGTCTATTAACATAATTTGTGTCACCTCTTTGTGTAGCATCATTTTGTCATGGGCAAGAGCTCGCCTCGATGGTAAGCAAGCTGATAGACACATTGAACATAAGGCAGGGCCACATTGAATACACAGGCATATAAAGAACATTGCTCCCACAAGTATACAGAGAATTGTCAACAGTTTCCAGCCCCAAGTTGCAATCATGGACCAGAACCATCCAGAAAGTGTCCAAGTTCCATTGTCCGGGTGTATTTCGGCAGCTATTTTATGCAGCTTGGAAATAGCATCATACACAGATGGAGAATTGTCCGGAACGTAAACACAACAGCTGCTTCCGATAATTCTACATGCCCCCCCACGATCAGCCAAAACAACGTCCAACACCATTCTGTTCTGGAGGGTGACAATTCTGGAAATCTGTAGTTCCTCGGTAATATTTCCCAGGGCAACAGCAGTGTCATTCGCAACAGCCTCGACAACGCGTGTCAGCCGTCTTATTTTCCGGCTGTTCAATGCAGCCCCCACAAAGGAGAATAGTCCCAGATTAAAATCCACATACTGTTGTAACGCAGTGTCCGTTTGATCAATGTCCTCTAGGGCAACAGTTCGTTTAACTCTGTTCAAAACGAAGTCGTGGTACAATGTATAATCGTTGTGGTACATTGGAGGGGCAATGAATACCGGAGGTAGCACAAACGATACGTAGCACGTGCCCAACCACCCCACTGGAAGCTGATGGTACCCCTTCGTTCCACAGATAAAGTAGGTGTTTCGAGATGCAACAAATGAAATGCCATTCGGGCTATCAAACGTGAGAGTAATATTACATTCGCTTTTCCCCACTGCAATCGTGCCCTTGTTTCTAATGCATAAATCGGCTTTTGTGGCAATGACATTTATGACATGAGCACTGGATACATTCACATTTCGCTGATTGCTATATATACGTGGAGCAGATACATTATCAGGCCTGTATTCTTCCCATTCGAAACGTGTACCCTCAGCCCGGGGAAACCCATCCTTGTCATGGAAACATACTTTATTCAAACGGAAAAGCACCCCCCCTTTTGTTGGCCATCTCAAAGTAAAGAGGAGGGTGTACCAGGCATTGCATGACCCATTGTGCGAAAACGGGAGTGGAATAAGTGGGGTGCCCCCTCTCTTCTGGTGCCCAGGCAACATTCCACACACCCAGCAGTTAGAGGTATTGGTCATATTATGCGTGTGGTGAAGAATCTGAATGAAGCTGTTATTTAAATACGTTTGGCGATGGCGCTCTTCATGGAATGGCAATGTAAAATGAAAGTGTTCAGACGGTGCCGGGGTAGTCGGCAGCAAATGTTCACGTACAGGCACCACAAGTTCGACTACCCAGGCCATAACAGCTATCACCACAATAGTTAGAACAAAGAGAAAGGCACCCAATATTTTCTTATCACGGGATGCCGTTGATGCCATAGTTCAAGAAAGTTCGTGCAAAGTCTCAAGTGGCACAAATTGTTCACAAATTGTCCCAGATACACATGCGTGTATACCTAAAAAAAAAGAAAAATGCGGTGCTGAACTCCGAGGTAGCCGTTGTTTTCTTCTCCGGGCCAAGACGGGTGTCGCTACTCTGGCAGAACTGATCCCCCCCCCTTGGAATTCCCGGTTTCCGTTTCACAAACCTGGAGCGGTAACCAACCAGTCATTAAAAAGGAACAAAAATCTTCTTATCGTGGACGTAGATCGTAGCGCTCTCTTCCGGTAGCAGATTGGTCCGGGAAGGCTCCCTCCACTTCGGCCGACGTCACAGCTGGGCTCTTTTCTTTCTCCAAGATCTCCTTATAATCAGTCAACACAGCAGGAGTCACCAGATCCGGAGAGACACGGCGACAATGTGTCGAATGCACCCACCGCTTCCTGTTCGTTACTCGTACTGCGGTGCGGGTTGCCAGGAGGACCTGCTCGGGGCCCTTCCACCTGGGCTCCAAACTGCTTGCTCTTTCAAACGAACGGACCATTACATGGTCCCCAGGACGAAGATCGTGGCCCTCTCCAGTGGAGTTATCAGGGAGCGCTTCTCGAACCTGTTGATGAATAGAGAGCAAATCATTTGTTAATCGTGCCAAATAATCATTCATCATAACACAAGGCACATCATGTATTAATCGCGGCTTGGGCACCCCCCAGATATTCATAGGGCGGCCAAACACCACCTCATAGGGCGTAAGGCCGGTTCGTGAGTGGGGTACTGATCTGGGAGATAGTAGTGCTAGCGGCAACGCATCTGGCCACTTCAACGATGTAGACGCCACAATTTTGGCCAGCTTAAGCTTCAACGTGGCATTGTACCGCTCAACCAAACCTGCTGACTGAGGGTGGAATACAGCGTGGAACTTTTGCTGGATCCCTAACCCCTTCAGTACGTATTCCACAATCTTTCCAACAAAATGGGGCCCATTATCGCTCCACAAAAATTTGCAAACTCCAAAGCGAGGAAAGAATTCCTTAAGCAACACCTTAGCTGTTGTCAAAGCCGTATTATCTTTCGTGGGGTAGGCCTCAACCCATTTGCTAAACGCACACACCACCACTAGGACGTACTTCAGGTTATTGCAGCGCTCGAGTTGGATGTAATCCATTTGAAGCACTTCAAACGGTGCAGAAGGTGGAACGAACCCTCCTTTCGGAGTATGGGTCCCCTTTCCAGGATTGTGTTGCAAACACACCAGGCAGGTCTGCACTACTCTCTTTGCAGTATTCGCAATCTCAGGGTGTTCCCAAACTCGTGTTAAAAGACGAGTGATTGCAAGAGCTCCGACATGGGCCAGTCCATGAGTCATCTGGACCATCGCCTGTAAGTAAGCCGCAGGCAATTTCCACTTCTCCATGTCTTTGCTTCTCCAACAACCTTCGTCATCTAGTACCCCATCTGCTGCCCAAGCCGCAAGTTCAGATTCTGTAGCTGATTTTTGAATATCCCGTATCTCTGCTCTAGCGTCACTCCATCTCTCAGCCTGTGATTGTACCACGTACATAGGGGAGCTAGTTCGGGACATAGCCGTCTGCCTTGCTATACTGTCTGCAAAGGCATTTCCTTGACCCACTTTATCCGTGATCTTCTTATGGGCACTGCACTTCACTATCGCTACTTTTTTAGGACTGAGCAACGCATTCAGGAGATCACGCACTAGCTCTCCGTGCATAATGTGCTCCCCATGTGATGTCAGGAACCCGCGTTCCCTCCAAAGAAGCCCGAAGTCATGGGCCACTCCAAAGGCATACCGGCTGTCCGTGTATATGTTCACACATAGGCCAGCACTCAATTCGCAGGCTCTTGTTAAAGCTATCAGCTCTGCTGCCTGAGCCGATTTTTGTGGTATTCTAGCTGTTTCGACCACCGTCTTAAGAGTCGTGATCGCATATGCTGCGGAAGTCGTACCATCTGGCAGCCTCAAACACGATCCATCAACCCACAGTTCCCCATCCACATCAGGAAGTGGCACATCCTGTAAGTCAACACGACCCTTTGTCTGTTCCTCAGTCAGGAAAACACAGTCGTGATGTTTTTCTTCCTGACCCTCCTCGGCCGGATAGGGCAATAAAGTCGCGGGGTTCAAAGTAGCGCATCTTTTCAATGTTATGTGTGGCGCTAAGAGTGTCAGCTCGTATCCTGTAAGTCGTGCACTCGTGAGGTATTGGGTCTTTGTTTGGTTTAACAGGGCATCTACTGCATGAGGAACTAACACCAACAATTTGTGTGATAACACTATGCCCTCACTCTGTCGTATGGCTACTGCGGTTGCCGCTACTGCTCGAAAACACCCAGGCAGCCCTCGTGCTACAGGATCCAAAATGGCAGAGAAGTATGCACATGGTCTCTGCTTATCCCCGTGTAACTGCACTAACACTGACAACGCACACCCATCATTCTCGTGCACGTATAATGTGAAAAGTTTCGTGTAGTCTGGTGTTCCTAACACGGGTGCGGAACAAAGGGCTTGTCTCAACTGTTCAAAGGCTTTCTGACATTCGTCTGTCCACTCAAGAGGCATCGGTGTAGTTTTGGACAATAATGCTAGCAAAGGTTTTATGATGTGTGAAAAACCCATGATCCATTGTCTACAAAAGGACGTCAACCCTATAAAGGCACGCACATCTCTCTGCGTGCGGGGGACTGGTGTGTCTAAAATTGCTTGAATTCGATCAGATGTTAATGCCCGCCCCTCCTTAGACAACAGATGACCGAGGTAGGTCACCTGGGGTCTACAGTATTGAAGCTTTTTCTTGGAAACCTTGTGATTGTGTTGTGCCAAAAAGGAAAGTAATGCAAGCGTACTCTGTTCGCATTGTGCATAGGAGTCGGCGGCAAGCAAAAGGTCATCCACATACTGGATGAGCGCAACGCCAGACTGCAATTTAAAAGAATCTAGTTGTCGTTTCAAAGCCTGGCTGTAGATGCTAGGGCTTTCAGTATAGCCTTGGGGAACACGACAAAATCTATACGATTTATTATTGAGCGTAAAACCAAACAGATATCTGCTATCTGGGTGAACAGGAATAGAAAAGAACGCATTCTTCAGGTCAATAACACTAAAAGTGGTGGCCGTCGGTGGAACCAAGGTAAGCAAAGTCGTGATATCGGACACCACTGGATATTGGGGAATGACAATTTTGTTTATTTCACGCAAATCAATAATAAATCGGTAGATCTTGCCATCTGAGTCTCTTTTAAGAATCGGTAGAATAGGGCTGTTACAAACATTATAAGGGACCTCCTCCACTACCCCTGCAGAAATCAAATCCTGAACAATATGTGTCAGTGCAATTTCACCTTCCTTCGAGATCTTATACTGTGGCACTCGTGGTAGAGGGGCCCCCTCCTTAACAGTAATGTGTATTGGTGGAATGCGCATCTCTCCCACATCCGTATCTGATGTCGCCCACAACGTGTGCGGCAGAGAGGCCAAAGCAGGGATGTCTAAAATGGCATAAAATCTGTCAGGGTCAGGGCAATCCTCAGGGTCAGGGTAGTTGTCGTTCAGAATAACCTGCACTCCCTCTGGAGCGCAGCGTATTGTTGCTCGAAAATATTTAAGCAAATCAATGCCCAGGATATTGTCTGGGGTATGGGGTGATAACAAAAATTGGCCAAAACTAAAGTATTTGTCAATGCATAGTGCAAGGGGCTTGGACAATGGGCTGGGGGAGGGCGTGCCATCAAACCCTACACACGTAATCATTTCGCCAGACAGGGGAGCCCTCGGAACCAAGTTTTTCGACAGCGCGCTACGAGTAGCTCCTGTGTCGACTAGAAATTGATCAGTAGAACCCAAAATACCCGCTGTTACATATGGACCTTGCTGATCTACCGGCACTTCAACTGATTCCTTACCCCATCCTACGCAATCCTATGCATGCACATAATCCTGATGTTCCACATTCTCTCCTTCCAAGATCTGATAATGATTCCGTCTATCAAACGTATTCCGTTCGTCCTGGCCACGGCCCCTCTCCTCAACCTGTCTACGATCACCTCCGCCACCTCTCGTTCCAGTATAACCTCCTCTTGACCTTCCACTGCCTCGACCACGCTGACTACGCTGCTCACGAAGTACCGGACAATCTTCGGCCCAATGCCCAAACTCCTTACAATAAGCACACTGATCCTCCGCAATGTCCGTACGACCATACGATGCATTTCCGCCACCTCGTCTACCTCTATCATTCCCTCTACCCTGTGTTCCCCGAACCTGCGCCAACATCACCTTCGTTTTCAATTCCTTCGTCTTTTTCTCTACACTTTCTTTAGCCTCCACTTCCTGCCGCTCATAATACTGAGCCATAGTTAACAAGGACGCAGGGGTCGCCGTGGCCCAGGAACTCTCACTCGACTTCAATCGCTTTGCAATCTCTGGTAGGAGATTAGCCACATACTTATCTACAAACAAATGCCGACCCGTATCGTCAGTTAAAGATTGACCACTGTAATCATGAAATGCCTCCTCGAAGCGCGTAAAGAAATCTGAAACCGTTTCATCGGGTTTCTGTTTGCACGACGTTAACATGGTCCAATCAATCTTTTTGGAGGGAACAAGCGTTTTTAATTTATGCAAGATAGCTGCCGGGAGATCTAGGATTAGCTGGCAAGGCTTACATGCTGGTTCCCTATCTAAATCGGCAGCATTTATTTCTTTCCATGTCCCCCCAAAATCGTTTCATCATTAGTTTTACGAATTTGCCTCCACATATCGGGTGGTAGAATTAGCCCAAAAAACAAATTTATATCTACAAGAGTCATCACACAAGACGATATAGCCCCCTCCACCCCTTCATAAAATGCCGCTGGATTCTTCCGAAGATCAGGTAAGGAATTTTTCAATGCCATGACATCTGCTCTATTCCATGGCGTATATACCCAATTATACACAAAATACCCTTTCGCATCCTTCGACAACTTATCATCATCCGTACCTTCCCCCCTCGGCGGAACATACAAAGGCGCAGCTTCACGCATAGGCATAACATGCAACGCAGAACTCTTATCTGAACCACGGAGAGAACACTCTTTAGCCTGCCCATTATTCTCCAATTCGGACTCCTTTTGCCTCCTTTTCGGTTCCTGTCGCAACTGGGTTGTCTCATCCCGCAGCTTGATCAATTGCTTGAACAGGTCATCAACATCTGAAAGATCAAAATCACCTTTAGCTAAATTCTCACGATACACCGACAACACTTTAGGCTCAAGCGTATCAGAAAGTTCACGATATGCGTTTACAACCTCATCCGCCAGACTGGATAGAAAATACATTAATTCAAGATCCGACCACCCTTTCTTTTCCGTTAACAACTGCTCCTGAGTAACACAATGCTTATTCACTTTACGAGCCCAACTGCGTAAATGAGCGGACCTATCCGCAGTAAACCTGAGAGCCGATACCCCCTTCTGGCTCGACGGATCCTGTCCATCATCCTCGAGGTCCACAGCCGGAGCCGTCGGCAAAACGTACGGAGGCGGTGACCGATCTAACAAAGAAAAATCATCGATTTCATTATTAAGGACAGGATAAAGCGGTCGGCGAATAGGAAATTGACCAGTCGTTTGCAAATTACGTTCCCGTTCCTCCCTTTCTTTCTTCTCCTGAGCCTCCTTTTCCTCAAGCTGTAAAGCCTTATCCCGAGCAGCCTTACGCTGCTCTTTGTCCGCCAAGGCAATCTCACGCTTCATTCGCTCACGCGCCGCTTTCTCCCACATTCGCACACAATCAAACATGTTTTGTCTAGACCTGCGTTGAAACATACATTGCTCTACAAATTGGATTTTACTCAAATCGTACGACCCGTGTAGGGGCCATTGCAATTCAGGATCGGCCTTGGTGTACTTATGCCATAATTTATTGTACATAATAGGGGGAAGGCCAAGCTTTATGTACATTTCCCTATTTGGAGTTCCCTCTGGGGGAGCCGGCTGTGATTCCGCTAACCTAATTGAGGTACCTTCTCCAAGACAACACATTCCTCTGAGTGTGCTGAAAACAGGCATGTTCAAAAAGTATCACGAAAGCGTGACACCGGACAAAATGGCACTTACAGTTCTTCTCACGATTGTGCCGCTCAAAGGAAAAAAACAAAGTTAGAGAAACATCTCTACATGCCTGCCTATGTGAAGTGCACTACACATATAAGTTCAAAGATCACAAATTCACAATGTTAGCTAACTCAAATCAAAGTTCCCAGAACTCGGCAAGCGTCCGAAGACTACCTCACCGATCACAAAGCACAGATTTTCAGTAAGCGTCCGAAGACTACCTTACCGAACACAAATCGTAGAAACTTCAGTAAGCGTCCGAAGACTACCTTACCGAACACAAATCGTAGAAACTTCAGTAAGCGTCCGAAGACTACCTTACCGAACACAAAGCTTACCAAATACTCAAATGTCCAGGTTCCAACTGCCAAGGTCTTGTAAGCCAAATCAGCCAAACGGCACTTTCTCAGCGATGCGGACACTTCGAAAACTCAGTCGGAGACCGGCGCCACCTGGAAGGTCAGATCGGAAGGAAAGGAAAAAACACCGTGGCAGCCAAGACTCGGGTCACTCGTGGCAGCGCGCGCCCATGGCGGATTTCCAAGCCTTCGTCACGACCTCTCCTTCGGGCATCCGAGTCGCCGATGAGTCCCTTCGTGGTCGCCAATTGAAGTATTTCGGGGTTCCCAAGGCCTACACGCTCCAGAGATTACCCACTTACACACAAGAACTGTTGGCACGGAAACTGTAAAAGGCAAAGAACAAGTTTATTAAGACCCCATGGGGTGGTGGTACACTCAAACAGCACCCTTCGGTAATGCTAGAGGTATCACACCGAACACCAGTGTGACCCCGTTTATATACAATTTTGGGGCAATAAAAGACAGGCGGCACAAGTTAAGACACAGTTTTAAGGACATATATGGTCATGTTTTGGAATACTGCCAGCTCATTGGAGAGTTTCAAACCCACTGGTCAGTTAGCGGCACATTCCTGAAGGTTTACGGGTCAGTGGGAACTGCGCATGTGTGGCTTGACCAGTACTAAAAATAGCCTGTTGCTGGGCAGATGAGAGTGGTCAGTGGAAGGGACAAAGGACTAAAGGGCACGTCGGCCACGAGGCCGCTCATGGTCTAAGATGGCCGCTGCAACATTCAAAATGGCGTTTATCGTATATAGCCAAGTTAAGAAGGACAACGTGTAGGTTCAGCTAATCGCTAATGCGAGCGGGCCAATTACGACAGACCGGACATCCGAAGATTCGCTACAGAAACCCAAAGACTGACAAAATCCACAGTTCAAAGACTATTGCACTTTTTATCGCTCTTCTCTTTTGCCTCGTCCTCATGACCACCCTCTGGATTGTGGAAGAGAGCGCACCAGCTCATGAGACATTCCTGACCACTGCACAGCCTACCACAATGAAAGAACATTACCTGATCTCTCTCTCTCCACAACTCCGAGAAAGGCGTAAGGAGTTTTGGAACAACTCCTTCGTGCAACTGCTGCACCAACACAATCTTGCCACCAATGCCACCAACTGCTGGATCTGTGGGTTGCTACCCCACGCCACTGGACATTCTATACCCTTCATCCCTTCACCCTTCTCAGTTCGCAGCTCCTGCCTTGCTTGGCTGATCCTCTTGCAAGAAAACTACAGGGATAATGCCACTTCCAGTAGAAATATGACACATTTCTTTCATGGGGTCTGGCAGAAGAAAACAAGGAAAACTGCTGCACACTTTTGCCCCCTGACATCCAACGACTCTATCCACATGGACATCCCCGTCAAAGAACGGATTGAAATGCAGGTGTTCAACAACCCAACCAGACCCACCTTCTCCTACCTCCGGAAATGAACAGCTGCCACCCTGACTGTGGCCCTATCCGTCGTCCATATCACAGGCCTGATGTGTATCGAAGGGCTTGGGACACAGCTGGTAGGTCACAGCGCTTGCCGCATCACCAGAACTCTGGACTCAACTGACCCACCCTCTTTTGTCACTTCTCCGAATATGTACTTTGTCTGTGGTACAAAGGCTTACACCTGGCTCCCCAAAGGCTGGGGGGGGGGGGTACCTGCTACATTGCCTTCATCCTTCCTCCGACCTATGTGGCTCCAGCGAATCATCACCGACAAAAACGAGCGAAAGACATTGAGCAAGCTGACTCCACCGGAGCACAGTTCCTCGACGCAATGAAGGGACTTGTTCCACTCTGGGGTCCGATGGCGAACAGCCGTGCCATCCGACATTTGACCCAGGCAGTTGAAACGACAATGAACATTACAGCTGGCATCCTCACAAACAATACAGCCGAGCTTCAGGCGGTCCGCCTGGTGGCTCTTCAGAACCGCCTTGTTCTAGATGTAGTTCTAGCGGATCGTGGAGGAGCATGCCGTATCATTGGGTCCAGCTGTTGCACCTATATACCGGACAATTCACCCTCAGTGTACAAAGCCATTGAACACCTCCACAGACTTTCCTCAGAAGTTCACCAGGAACAAGAAGAATGGTCGCTTGGTGGTTGATTCTGGAGTACTGTGAAGAACTGGGGGTGGAGGTTATTTATGATCATACTGATACCGATTGTCATGATATGTGGATTCTGCCTGGGCATTCAATGCCTGCCGCCTTTGTGTTCACTATGTTCAAAATGTATCTGCCCTAAGACTCTGGACTTCGAAAAAGAACGCATGAGAGCATTGTACGATGTCGAGGTTAGGAACATGATGAGGATAGACATTGATTAGACAAGCTGGCTAGATATGTTGAAAAGGGAAGACTGTTAAAATCTAGCTTGCGACATCAACATTATCGGCGCCATCTTGTCCCTTTTCAGGCTCATTCGTGCGCGTAAGTGGCAGCCATTTTGAATGCCATGGCTTCTCTGCCCACTGCCGATAGCCAGCGCGTCTCTCTCTCTCTCTCTCTCTCTCTCTCTCTCTCTCTCTCTCCCCTAACCCCGCAAGCATCCCCCGCACGCTGACAGCCCCCTGCTCTCACATGCTTGGGCCATAAACCCCTCTTCAGCGCGACCTTGCCTCGGAACCACAACCCATTTCCTCTGTGCCCGATTGTCCTGCTCGTTCCCAGGCTGCCACCTGGCCCTGCGGATGCAGTTTATTGCCCCCATACAGTAGGAAACTTCCCCCATCAAAGGATCCACGACTGATCACAGCCCCCACCCCATGAGATCCGATCAGCCGCATGCATTCCGGGAATCGGCGGAATGCCCAGCTGCGCGACAATCATCACCTGTTGTGACCGGGGTGGGGACTCCTACTGTAAATGTGTGTGGGAACGGGCTTGAAGCGGGGATTCCGAGGATGTCTTTCCCTACATCAAATTGTTGACAAAGATGTGTTTCATGCAATAAAGCCATAAAACTGTGTATAAGAGGCCAGGCCTCAGAGATGCGGTTAGAGCACCTCGAGAAGATACCCTGTTGTCTGATTTGATGTGTTCTGCTCCGTCGGAATAAACTCCTGTCTCCTGCCTTCCAGTCTCCAGCGCCTGCCTCTTTGTTTGATAGATTCGAGTGGTATGAGAGGCGGTTAGCGCCGGGCAATACTGAAGAAGGTTCTTGGTCGACATCGGCTCTACCTTTTTACACAGAGGGACTGACATCAGCAAGCATAACTTAGAAGAAGCAGTTCCTCAGAAATAGCAAAGGATTAGTTTCGATCATGATTTAAAATGGCGGCCATATACAAAATGGTGCTGCCAATGCTAACTTTGCAGAAAACATTATGAAGGCACATTTTTCTAGTCTAACAGGGAAAACAGTGGTCCTAGTGGTGGGGAAACAACCCTCAATCTGGTCCTCCACATGGTGGCCCAAGGAGCTGGGCGTCACTCCTGTCCATAAACCAAAGGTAAAAATCTTAGCTGCTGGTTTGACTCCAGCCTCTCTGTTTAAAAAACAGATCTTGGCCACAGTTGGCACTTGTTACGAAGATCTAAAAATGCTCCATACAATTCTTGGGCTCCTTCCAGATGCATCTAAGAAGACTGTTGTCCAAGCTCTATAGGTATCTCACCTGGACTACTATAACATACTCTATTTAGGGACTTCGAAAGGCAGACTGAGGAAGCTTTAAGGAGTACAAGGCGCTGCAGCTCGTCTGCTTTTAAACATCCTGAGATTCTACCCACTGCGCGTTCCACTTGCTCAACTCCACTGGCTTCCCATTAAGGACAGAATATCTTTTAAAGCACTCTGTTTCTGTCACAAAATAAGCAACCAGAAGGGACCCCGCTACCTCTTCCCATTGATCAAACCATCCCTTCCCGAAAGACATCTCAGATCCTCAGGCACTGCCCTGACGGGGATCCCTATGGTCAACAGAATTCATCTTGGTGGTAGCTCCTTCAGACTTCTGGCTGCTGAACTATGGAACAAATGTATGACTTTAGAATGAATGCCATTAGGCCGGCAACTCAAATAACGAAAGCTGTAGTTCGATGCTGGCATTATCATACCAGTTTCTAGAACGTAATACACCAGTACGTCGGCACGTAGGATGCTACCTATAATGCAAAAACTATGAATGGCTTATTCCTTCAGTCACTTACAATGCTTCTTTTGGTAATTTCAAAGTCCACTTACTGGCTCTTTAGCTTTGATAGCCTGATATTTCATTTACCGGTGCCTCCAGGCATTGTGGGTTGGTCTGGTTGCGGTGCCTACTCCAGGACAGTTTGCGCTCCATGCTTCAGTCGCGGTACGAGTCAGGGAAATGCGCAACACCCCTGCACCCTTATTCCTAAGCCCCCTCAGACTCTTAGCTCGAAACCCCCTCATACCCTTAGTCCTAAACCACCCTCACACCCTTAGTTCTAACCCCCCCCACACCCTTACCCCTAAAACCTCCCCTTCCCTTGGTACTGAAACCGCCCCTTCCCTTACCCTTAAAACCGCCCCTTCCTTTAGTACTAAAACCGCCCCTTCCCATAACCCTAACACCGCCCCTCCCCCTTGCCTGAAACCGCCCTGTCCCTTAACCCTAAAACTGCTCCTTCCATTACCCTGAAACCACCCCTAAGCTTTGTTAGCCTCATCTTCTATGCGATAGTAAACGATTCGGCATAAAGACGGACGTTCTAATGACGCCGTTGTGATGCTGCTTTGGTTATTAAGGCTCTTCGTGATAAAGCCTTCGTTCAAAAGGATGTTTCCCCTACGGAACTCCATGCCTCTATGTCTTAGAATGGAGCCTTCTGAGATCGAAAAAAATTTAAAACGTTGGTTCTTTAGGCAAAACTGACAGTAGGGTTCGAGTCATGAGGCTTCTGTGAGGAATTTCTAGTGCGGGGACACTCCGACTACCTGGCGCTCTACAAAGTTCTAACTTAACATAACAAAACATAACATCAGCGTGTAGTTTCTGCCTCAAACTTGCTAAGATTGAGGATCTGTGTGTACCGCAGCCCACACACGGACCAGGTTTGGACTCTTCCTGCTCTTTGTGTATCACTCCCAGGTTGTATCAGCCATGGTCCCTTGTTGTGCAGCATCAGCAGAAAGATGGGGTGGAGCTGGGAGTCTCCTGGCAAGGGAGACCCAAAACAAATGTACAAAACAGGCAGAGGTTTTCTCACTCAACCCAGAGAATTTGGAAGTCCCAACCACCTGAAATCAGACGGATTCCCTCAACTGCATCTTTCAAAAAAGAAGTTAAGTTACTACTACTCGACGTTGAGTAGGCATTTGACACTTTGGGTTGGGGGTCATCTAATGGAGGTTCTTGGTAGGTATGGAATGGGGCCTAAATTTCTCAAATGGGTTTCTCTGTTATATAACTCGTCCACAGCTCGTGTGAAAACTGGTTCCACATTCGCTGACCCCTTCTGCATCGGATGCTGCACCAGCCAAGGTTGGCCCCCGACCCAGATTATAGTTCACACTCGCAATGGAGCCACTGGCTTGTGCACTCCAGTAATATCCCAAGGATTGGGGGATACAGGCAGGCAGTCATTGGCATGTAGCATCTTTGTACATGGACGATGCACTGGGGTATCTTCGCCAGGAGGCCACAGTACTTCTTAGCCTCATGGGACTACTGGAGCAGTTTGGGGGTGCCTCCAGATTAAAGGTGAATTGGGACAAATCCCACCTATTCCCACTCACATTCCTATCCCCACACAGCGACCGGCACTCTCCAACACCATGCTGCCCTCGGCCTGTGATACGTTTAAATACCTGGGGATCCGGGTTTATCATTCTGAAGGATATGTTGGATGGTAACATAGGTAGGGCCATCAATAGTGCCTGATCTTCTCTTCCATTCTGGACCGCATTGCCGCTCTTCCCTATGGGTCGTATAGCTCTCTCAAAAATGTTGCTTCTCCCTAGATTTCTATATATTTTTTCGACCCTTCTCATTCTAGTGCCCTGAAAGACTTGGCCGTTAGTCAAATAGGATACGCCCGCCCCCGGTACCGGGGTGGGTGCTAGGTTTGGATGGAGTGGTCCCCACACAGCTCTCTCCTACTCAAACACCCATTTGTTTGAGAGCCGCCCTCATCTCCCACATGATACCCTTAATTTATCTTTCTTTGGGCGATGCAGGGATGTATAGAATTGGGCTCCAGATTGGATGCCACCAATTAGATAAACTGGGGTCTCGCAACATGGAACCATTTCACTGACAAATCCTCTGCATGTTTGAGAATCTGGTAGATGACTATGGTGTTCCCTACCTTGGTATCAGGCATTGACTTACATGAAGCCCTTCGGTAAGTCCAGAAGGCAGAGCTTGAATACTCTTGCAGTAATTGTTTAAAACACTGTTTTTTCATAGATGGTTCTTCACTTTTCAGGCATCAAGTGTGTCGCTTAGAATGTATCAAGTAAGCTGGCATTATGTTTTTGGTTCAGTTGTGAGCACGTAGGTGATGGTTAGAGTCACTGGTTTTTGCACACTTTGATTCAGTTCTAAACACATTATTAGAAAGCATGTTGTTCTTTTAATAAAATGGTTACATCGTTTATTCCAGTTGCTATAAAATGCTCATTGCTGTGCAATATTGTTTTTGTAGATGGCACTTGCTCCTGATGAAGGGTCCTGTGAGACCCGAAATGCATAGAGCATCTTTAAAGAAACACAGATGAAATTGTCAGAATTGAAGTTGTGATGAACAAATGATTTCATGATATGTATTGTATGTAATATGTGTTTTATGATTTAATATTAAGCACAACAAGTGAATATTTATGGTGTTATAATAAATGTTCAAATATGAAGTAAAACAATCTGTATCAATAAGTATATAGTGTTAATGACAGCAGGGTAAAACCTATTGGCAATTGTGCGCAGGGGTCGGGACCTATGGTCTCGAGGTAGGGAGGTTCATGCTTTAGACACGGTGAGGACAAACGTGTCACCCGTGCAGCACGCCAAATAAATTTAAGGTAAAAAAATTTAGAATTCGGTGGAAATTTGTTAGCATAAAGCTTTACAGAAGGTAGTGCATCTCTAATTACATTAAAAGATGACTATGGTGTACCACAGGTTCTTTCCTTCTCTATGCCTCACTCACAGATTATTTACACGCGGTCTGATATAGAATGCAAGATGAACCAGACACAACCAACCTCCTCCAGGTAGTGTTTAAACACGGAGAGGGTCACCAGACGGTGACATTACTATATATATCCCTACAAGTGGAAAGAATACCGCCCCTCACTGCTCTCCGTACCTATTGGGGTAAGGCGCTATCCACCACAGTAACAGACAAACAATGGACACAATGTTTATGGGTTCTGATGGGCATCTCCATGGATGCTATATGTAGTAAATAACTGGAATCCATCAAAGATCTCTTCTTGAGAAATAGAGTAGATATGTATTGAAGGATGACGGGGACATGAGCTCCTGACAAGAACATTGGATAAGGAAGAAGATGAATCCTGAGACCCAAAATCTTGAATTTGGGATCCAAGACTGTGTGAGGCATCACCATCACCTTCTTCCCTTCTATTCACACAAGTATTACTGCCCTGTGTGTAAAGCATATAACCATTGCTATCCATAGACTTTTCATAAGTGTTTGTGTCTGACTTGGTACTACATTTTTGATATAAAGCAACCCTGCGATAGTTCCATTTCTCCCCATTCTCGAGAAGAACAAAATGTGGTTAGGCACACTTAACAGCAAATGGACCTCTAAATTTTGACAAACCTCTAGAAACACGTCCAGGTTTAACCTTGACAAGATCACCTTTTGAAATAGATAGTGACACATTATCATGAACCACAGATGTTGATTTAGGTACATTACTTTCTCCGATCCAAAATGGTGTTAATTTTGTGTTAGGAGACCTACCCCGCATTAATTCAAAAGGTGTTTTTGAACCCTGTTCATGGGAAGTGGGACGATATGCCAAGACCATTTCTTGTACTTTCTCATTTGAAAACTGTCCAGAAGAACAGGTCATTTGAATTACACCCTTGATTAACCTATTCACTCTTTCACAAATGCCATTACTTTGTGGGTATAGAGACGTGTCTTATGATGAGATATGCCACAACCTTCTAAAAATTATTTCATCTTGCTAGAAATCAGTTGAGTTCCATTGTCTGTCACTAATACAGCTGGAATTCCTTCATCAATAAATACTCTTTTAAGAAAATTGACAGTGGAATCAGTTGAAATTTCACTCACAAAACTCACAGTAAGCTACTTTGAGTAATTATCAATAACAACAATAGCAAATCGTTAAGAAGGGAAAACATGGCGGCCGCTAGTTAGAGCGGCGTGCACGTCCCGACAGAGTCTCCAGCTCTGATGCCCCCACCTTGAATTGAAACACACCCGGTCGCATGAGCCATACTTGAGGTGGATTTGGCTGTCCGTGGGACTCGGAGCGGCGTGTTTGTTGATTGAGTGCCTTTCCCTACTCGGCGGTTCGGAGGTTCAGCGGCTTAGCAGCTCGGCGGCTCCACGATACGGCTGGACACCGCGGTCAGTGCCGCCGATGTGTTGGGGGCGGGTCTCCTCCCCTGCGCCCTTCCGCTGGAGAGAGGCAGCCGTGGAGCTGCGAAGAAGCCGGAGGGCGGCCACAAACAGCTTCTTCACGAGGAGAACAACCTCGGCAGCATCAACTATACGGCGCGGTAAGGGGGGTCACCAGGGGGAAAGTCTTTCACTAAACGTGCAGCTGAAGGAGAAAGAGCTTGCAACACCAGACTCCAATAACATCGCTAATGCTGTAAGTCTAAATGTTGACCCCTTTAGCCACATAAGTACAGATATAGATACTGATAGAAGCCCTTTGGTATCAAAAAATCAGGATATAAGCCTTGTGCAGATTGTAGAAAAAAATCTTCACTCGAGCCCTACCCCAAATCTGACTAATATCAAGAGAAAATTGCAAGCCCTCTCCTGCGTAGTCCTAAGCCAGGAAAATAGCAGAGCACAGCCCCAAAAAAAGAAGGCAGGAGCGAATAAGAGATTTACCGGCGAAAACCTGGGGAAGCGAAAGGGAGTAAGAAAGATAAAGATCTAGGAGGCGCAGGGAAAATAGGTGACATAGACCTGGAGCAAGAACTTGAAAGAAGCCCTGAAAGGGAAATTGTCACAGAGTCAGAGACTGAAACTGAGTCAGACTTACCACAATCTTTGTGCCTTAAAGAGCTGAGGAGGGAAAAGAGAGAAAAAAGACATCAGGCATTACATACTAGCCCGAAAGAGCCACCTCAAAAGCTAACGTAGAGCAAGGGTAACTCCAAAAAGACCAAAGCTTTCCAGATTACACCCTCACTGAAATCCTACTTTAAGATCTTGCCTCAGGTCCTTAACATTAATCAAGAATCTCAGGGTCTGAATATCATCAGGATAGTGGAGAAGTGTGGCTCAGGGGTTAGAGGCGGCAGATCCGGAAGCTGAGATCGGTCCTGGACCAGGGTTCAATTCCCCGCCTCGGCAGGTCTTGGGCTAAAAATTCCACGGACTCGATAATTCTCGCTCCGGTGCCTTCTCGACTCACGGGTTCACACTCTGCGACTCTGGGCAATAGCTTGCTTAATCTCCACAACGGCCCCTCGCGGCGGGATGCCTGACTTTCACCTTGTGGATACCTGCTGGGGCTATCACACAGGGGAATATCAGGACGGGTTCCCTAAGCAAGCGCCGCGACACCCACTGCGGGTAGCTGTGCGCTATATAAGCTCAACTACATACATTCAAAACATACCTACCCCAATCGAAGTTTCTGCCACACCATCTACACCTAGAAGCCCCAAGACCTCAGCAGCGGAGGTAGCGGAGACAGTGGAACAGGAAAATAGTGTAAAGATGGGAGATGCAGTAAAGCAGAGTACAATTACGAAGCTCCCAGCTGACCACTAGCCGCTAACCTAGTGGAGACAGAAAGCGTAAGCATAACAAAAGACTCGGATCTATGCCCAGGGGGCAACAAAGAAGACAGCGAAGATACCCTTCAACATATACTTCTCAATATGAGAAATGAGATTAAAAGCGGGTTTGAGGAGTCAAAAAAATGCTTCGCTGAATCAAGACAAAACCAATCTGAGATCCGGACTATGTGTGAAAGCTTAGAGACCAAAGTGGATGGGCTCTTTCTAAGAACTGGGAGCTTAGAGAACACAGTCGATGAACTTAAAGCAAAGCTAGAACACGCAGAAACAAGGATCCCGACTCTACGAAGAGAGGGAGAGGCAGTTAAAGAAAGGGTTGAATCTCTAGAAAATTACTCAAGAAGGAACAATCTGAGGATCTTAAAAATTCCAGAGGGAAAAGAGGGAAGCGATATCAAGAAATTTGTTGCGACCATACTTAAAGACGCCCTCAATTTGGAGGAGCCTGTATCAGAACTAGAGTCTGACATACAGAGGGTACATCGTGACCCCTTCCGTCTCAACCCTGGTAGAACCAAACCCAGAAAGATCCTAGTAAATTTCCTAACCTATGCATTGAAGGAAAAGATACTGAACTTAGCACTTAAAGCTAAGTCAATGAAAACCTCAGACTTCTCCTTCGAAGCCAGATCAGATCTATCCAAAACCACATTGGATAGACAATGGGAGCTAGGACAGCGGATGGAGAAATTTAGAGCTCTGGGAGCTACTGTACAGATGAGATTCCCCACTTTCTTGAAGGTTATGTTTGACAACAAAATGTACAACATCAAGACTCCTCTTGAGGCGGACGAGCTACTAGTCTCTATCAGCGAATTTGTAAAAACCCCTTGACACTCGGCAGTAGCTAGTACTTAAAAAAAAAGAAAATATAAATAAATGTAATACATAAAAGAAATTGGTTAACTAATGGTAGAGCACATGGGGAAAAAAAATAGGGTAAAAACAGGCTTAAAAAAAAAAAAAGGAAAAATAAAATCAACAAACAAAATAAAGGGGGGAAGTGCTCCTATAATGAGAAAGGAAAAAGGGAGCAATATTAAAAAAAAAAAAGCACCACTATCTGATCTCTTCCCCCCTCCTCCCTTTAGTCATTCTTGGTATTCTTGGTATTAAGAGGTGACCACGATTCACTCTCTCTATGATTCATTTTTCACCACACGCCATATTAGCAATAAAAAATAATAATAATAATAATTAAATAAACATACCACCTACACAATACTGAGCATATCGACCGACCAACAAGACAAATGGGGCCCCAGACGGGAGCACGTCGGAGACGACAACCTGGCAAGACATCCGGCCAGAGTAAGTTGGGGGGGGGGGTTTCCAGGGGTGGGAGGGGAGTGAAAGCACAAAACAGTCCTCATATGCTAAACTTTAAACTCTTAAAAAACACTGATCCAACAGCGCGCTACAATAAATTTTTGGTGGAAATAGAAATCAATAGACAGACAACTAGTAGGACGGCAGCAGGGCACCTGGATGGGTAAACTAAACATTGTTTGAACGACCAGAGGGGGAGGGGTGTGTATAGAAGGAGGAAGGATGGTGAAATAACTACGCTTTTGAGCACGAAGGAAGGGAAAGAAATATAGGCAAAGGGTCGCGGCGGCGTTTGTGCTGCTTGGGACTCGGGGAAGGAAGTTTGTAGTTGGATGGGCAAACGGAAGGGTTAGAAAGGGAATTCAAGCAATAATCTAAATATTGCAGACACGTAGGAAAGGTATGAGAAACTTGCTTGTATAGCACAGGTTGAGGGATTGGTTCTAATATTTCGAAGACATTTTAACAGATTATGAGGGTAAAATGACAAACTAAGGAGGAATGTGTTAGTTAGGCTGACTGTTATTAAGGTATTTTTTTAACGCATTCAGTTATTGCACAAAGCTTTAATGTGGTAAAAACTGCTCTTTGATATCGTGCAACACATTTACAATTGAGTTAAACTGGAAATGTCATACTTACATGAAGAACATAATAAGTGATTGTGGTTATTTGTTATTTATTCACAGTGACCCCCGAAGAAGGGCGTTGAGCCCGAAATGCATTGGGTATATTTTAAATAAACGCTGTCTGAAATGAATTTATGCGTCAGTCCTGTTCATACTGAAGGTCCGGACAGACATGGTTTGAGCAGTAAAAAATCGAAAATGGCATATACACTGAGCGTGCGAACTCGCATTTAAGTTGGTGAAAAAACATGAGAAATTTACAAGATTATGGAATACATGGATGAACGTGGTATAAAAATAATATACAATTGCGCAATTGGCACATTTAGCAGTGCGATTGTCTGGGGCACTAGTAGCCCCACCACAGTGATGTAAACTAAATGAGAGACATTAGATTTCTGTCCTGGAACGTCAATGGTCTGCACGTACGTGGGAGAAGACACAAAATCATGCAGTACCTCAGAGACTCGCCCGCGCAGATCATGGCGATCCAGGAGACACACCTAAATAAACAGGAGATTACGGACGTACTAAAAAAACTGAAATGGCTCGATAAATTCATAAGCACAGACCACAACGCCAATATTCGTGGTACAGCCATTATCTTTAAAAAGGGAGCAAGGGCTCAGATCGCGGACTGGAAAACGGATGCGAGCGGTAGATGAATGATAGCTAATGTCCATTTGGACTCAAGGCGATTTACCCTAGTGAGCTACTATGGTCCCAATCAGGATGATCCTTCTTACCTAAATATACTACAGAACCAACTGATTACCATCACGAACCCAATAATATGGATGGGAGATTTTAACCTTGTGTTAGACCCAAAATTAGATAAATCTCCTAGTTCCAGGGCAGTAGTACATAACAAAATGAGGGACACACTCTGGAGCTGCATGTCTAACCTGGGACTAGATGATCTTTGGAGACAAAGAGCCGGGAAAACCATGGGTGTCTCCTTCCACAATTATAAATATAAACATAAATCGCGTATTGATTACGCCCTGTTCAGCCTTTCTCTAAAAGCCTCTATAAAAATTTTAATATATCTACCTCAGCATATGTCAGACCACTCAGCCATCCTCTTCTCGTTAATGTTAGATCAGGAACCCACTCATGCATCAGGGTCTTTTGACCGTACCATCTTACTAGAGGAAGAGGAAAGAGAATACCTCATATCTGAAACTGCCTCCTTTTTAGAGTGAAACATAGGCTCTGCCTCCCTGGTAAGAGAATGGGAGACATGGAAAGCTTACATAAGGGGCTGTATCACTAACAGGGCCTCTTACAGGAAAAAAAAATGCAGAGAGGAGATACTAACAATAGAGCAAGATTCGACCCGATTGGAGTCGGTAGATCAAGCTCCCTCAGTCAATCTAGAGAAGAAAAGAGAACTAAAAGGCAAATTAGAAACACTATTGCAGGAGAGACTGAATAAACGATGGCAGGCCAGTAAACTCTCCCACTTTGAATATGGCGAATCGGCAGGGAAGTTACTGGCCTGGAAAATAAAAGCTGACCAGACGAGAAACTACATAACAGAAGTGAGAGTAGCTGGAGAAACGGATAATAGGAAGACTAATTTGGATATTGGTGAAGCCTTCAGTGCTTTTTTTCAAAACATATACACAGACGTGACTAATATCAATATAGAGGAAAGATCTGAATGGTTAGATAAGATAATCCTGCCAAAGTTAAACAGGCTCCAAAGTGAGAATCTTGACAAAGAAATAACTGAGATAGAAGTTGAAAATGCAATTAAACAACTAAAACAGGGGAAGGCTGCAGGACCGGACAGTCTTCCGGGAGTATTATACCGGGTACTTAACTCCACCCTCACCCCGGTTCTAACGAACCTATTTAACAATTTATTAATAAGAGGTGAGATACCGCCTAGTTCCTGGGGAGAAGCTAATATAGCTCTTATATTAAAAGCAGGCAAAGACCCAGTAGAATGTGGATCATATCGCCCAATCTCGCTTCCCAACAATGACTATAAGATCTTCTCGTCAATTTTGGCTGCACGTTTGGGTAGCGAGATTGGATCAATTATCCATCAAGACCAAAAGGGATTCATAAGAGGTCGACAACTGGCTGACTTAGCATACGATTTAGTTGGAGCCATCGACATCGCCTCAATTTTTTCCTTACCCCTCGCAATCATGACACTTGACACAACAAAAGCTTTTGACAGGGTTTATTGGTCTTATCTAAATGTAACCATGAAAAAATTTCAACTTGGCCCTAAATTTTGCAGAGCGGTAGGCCTACTATATAACAACCCCAGAGACTGCCTGTTAATTAATGGCACACGCACAAATACCTTCGAAATCAGTAGAGGGACAAGGCAGGGGTGCCCCCTTTCTCACCTCCTCTTTAATTTATACGTGGAGCCATTTGCTCAGTCTATAAGAGAAGATACCCATATCCCGCATTTCTCTTTTTCTGGATGGGAGAAGAAAGTCGGACTATGTGCCGACGACATTCTCATCTACACAACGGACCCGACCCTGGCATTTCCAACGGTCATCAAGAAGGCGGAGGAATTTGGAAAACACTCAGGTTACGAAATAAATGCCGGAAAAACAGAAATAATGACCTGGAATATTACAAATCTTCAGCTGCCGGTGAAACCCTCAATGAGATACCTGGGGATTACAATTACCAAAGATCTAAATCTCTTGACCCAAAATAACCTACATCGGATCTCTCGTGAATCCAAAACCTTGATGAAATCTTGGTCCTTTCTCCCTCTTACCATTTATGGAAGAACCAGTCTGGTTAAAATGACCATCCTCCCCAAATATACATTTATTTTTAACACCATCCCATTAATTTTTGAAACCAAGCAACTTTCAAAATGTCAACAAAATATCAATTCATTTATCTGGGGCTATAAGTCAAGCAGATTGGAATGGACGAAATTGAGAAGGGGAAGAGAAAAGGGAGGACTCGCTTTGCCAGATCTGGAATACTACGCTTGGGCGTTCCATCTGACCCACTCCAGGATGCTACTAAAGATTCCGTTAGACAATGCAAACTGCAATATGTTCAAAGCAATGCTATTGGGCTCGGACCTTCCAATGAATGGCTTTTTATTTAAGTTCGGCCACCAGAGATTTTTCAAAAAAGTTAGGCTGAAGACACTGTATGGTCCCATGAAAGAATGGACACAAATTAAATCTAAGGCTGGGATACCATATTTCTCTAACTTCGCACTGATTTGGGATTTACCTGGGTTCTCCCCACAATATACTGAAACGGTCATAAGGGTCCTACTGGAAGCAGGAATATTAAGATGGGGGAAGCTAGTGGCAGGAGGATCCTTTATGAATTGGGAAACATTCAAAGTCAGAGTAACATCACCACTCTCCTGGCTTGTATATATACAACTGTCCAGTTGGCTGCGAACTCAAAATAAGAAAAAAATAAAAATGGGAGAATATAGCTCCCTAGAAAACAACCTAGTTGAGAAACCTGTTAGAGGCAAGGAAGTTGCGCTGGTTTATTGGAATATCATAGAGGATGGGGAGGGAGAGTTTAACCTTCCGATACAACTGTGGGGAGGAGAGGGAGAACCCCATGCAGAAGACAAATGGACAGAATCCTTCACCCTTCTCTACAAAATCATAAAACCAGCGTGGCTGAGGCGCAATCAACTTTTCACATTACATCTTGCGTATTACTCTCCCAAAAAACTCTCGAAATTCCAACCCCGGAAATGTTGCAGTAAATGCTTTTTCCCAGCAGACTCAGACTTACATAAGTTTTGGGAATGTCCGAACATCGCCACTTACTGGCAAGAAATCAAGGTATCACTTGAATCAATTCTCAGAATCTCCATCCCACTTTCATGGTCTTTAATTATCTTTGGGCTAAATGAGAACATCATGGGATTAGAAAGAGAATTTCTATACTACGCTATTCTACTAGCAAGAAGACAAATCTGCAAAAACTGGGTTAATAATAACTCCCCAACTCATGCAGAGTGGTTGTCTTTATTATATGCAACATCGAAAGTAGACTTAGCGGGAATATGTAGTCCTCGTAAGGTGAGATTCTGGAATCTTTTGATTGAGTGGAGACGGTATAGTTAACGTACCCGGGGGTTTTTTTTGTTTCTTTTTTTTTTCCCCTGGTCCGATGATTAAGCCTTAGTTTCCATGTCCAATGGGAGGCACCCCACACCATATTGATATTGGACTATCAGCCAATAAAAAGCTTGTATGGAGATAGTTTGTGTGGGGCTCTGCATTGCTGTGACATCTTGTCTGCCTTCCTGAATATTAGGAGATCATTTTCTGGCCTCTTGATGACACAGAGGCAACTTGGTCTTGCAGTTGTAGCGCCCCTGGATCGACTATGTGGCTAATGAGGACAAAAAAAAAAACAAACAATAGCAAATCGTTGACTAAACGGTAGTTCAGACATTGGCCCAATGAAATCTAGACTAATGCTATGCCACGGTTTCTGAGGAAAAGATATCTTCCCACACTTTTGACTCTCTTTTCACCTTCTTTACAAGAACTGCAACTTTGAACATGAGAAACAACATCAGAATCTATAGAAGGCCACCAAACATTAACTCTGATTCTTCGCTGAGTGAAAGTTTGTCCTAAATGTCCCTCATGGGCTAAACAAAGAAGTTTGTGTCTTCGAGAATGAGGAGGAACAAACCTATCTCCCCTCATAACTACTATACCGTTGCAAACAGACAATTCATCCAGTACTTTCAAAAACGGTCTAACGGAAGCTTCCACTGTACTCTCTCGCCTTGAACCAATTTTAATTAGATCAATGACTTTTTGTAATCCTGGATCATTCTCCATAGCATAACTCCATTCTTCTTTTGTAAATGAACCATTTCCTAGCAAAACTGCATCATTGACGAAAGTAACAGCATCTTCCTCCTGAGACTCTGTCAAACTATTATCAGCTCTATAATTAATGGCAGGCTGTCTGGACAGACAGTCAGCTTGAATATTCTTCCAACCTTGAATAAATTGCAGATCAAACTGAAAATCTTGTAGACTCGAAGCTAACCTCGCTAATCTAGGTGAACCTTTGCCTGCTCCGCCAGGAACTAACACATTCACCAAAGGCTTGTGATCTGAACGTAATATGAATTTGGTGCCCCACAAATACGTTCTGAAATAGGTTGTTCCCCAGACAGCAGCAAGGGCTTCTCTTTCTATAAATGAGTAGTTAGATTCAGAGGAAGTTAAAGGTCTTGACGCAAAAGCTATTGTCCTCTCTTCATTGCCATTCTTTTGCAAAAGAATTGCACCCAAGCCAATACCACTCGCATCCACCATGAGAATTGATGTGCGCTTGATGTCAAAAGGCGCTAAAACCTTTGCATTGCATAACTCATGTTTAATGAGATTAAAACATTTTGCATGTTCTGCATTTCACAAAAATCTTACATCCTTCTTCAATAAATTTCTCAAAACCAAAGTCTTACTGGAAAAATCTTTCACAAATTTCGCGTAAAATTTGATTAAACCCATGAAGGATCTAAGCTGATCTTTATCAGCAGGACAAGGAGCTAGCTCAATGGCAGATAGTAGGTTTTCTTTTGGTCGGACACCATCAGCAGAGAGTATGTAACCCAAATACTCAATCTCCTTTACAAAAAAAGAACATTTATTTTTCCTTAGAGTGAGCCCAGCCTCATCAATCCTTGTCAAAACTCGATTAAGCGCATCATTATGTTCAGCTTCATTATCTCCAAAAACAAGTATGTCATCCTGAAAGAACAGGACTTTTGATATTCCTCTAAAAATTTCAGAAACCATCCTCTGAAAAACACTGGCTGCAAATATTAGCCCAAATGGTAATCTAGTGAACTGGAATGTCCCTTCACTGGTAATAAATGCTGTGAGGTGTTTTGATTCCTCATGTAAACAAATCTAATGATATGCATGTTTGAGGTCCAATTTGCTAAAGAATTTGGCGCACTTCAGTGTAGTGACTAATTTGCCTATGTTAGGTAATGGAAAAACATCAGCCACAACATTTTTGTTTAACGACCTAAGGTCAACACAAAATCTAATTTTTTTATCCGGTTTCTGGGTGAAAACGACTGGAGAAATCCATGTAGAAGCCTCCACCGGTTCTATTATACCACCCTGAAGCATTTCTTTAATAACACTTTTTACCTCTTCTCTCCCAGAAATAGGTATACTTCTAGCCTTGTGCTGAGAAGGGATTGCGTACTCCTTTAATAAGATTTTATGAACATAACCTTTCAGTTCTCCTAGTTCTTCTCTAAATACATTTTTGAACATAAGTAACATCTCATTGACACTAAAGTCATCAACCACCATGACCTGTTCCTCACCCCTTGGATTGACAATTACGTGAAGATCAAATTGGTGCATCCAACCCAAAATTGCTGGACCATCCACCGATACATACACTTTACCATATGTTTTTCTGTTCTTGAAACATATGTCACACTCAAATAACCAAGTATATCAATTCTTTCACCTTGATAACCTGCAGGTGAAATGTCGCTGGATTCAAGTAATCTATTACCCCAAACTTGATTTAACATAGAATTCGGGATGATAGTCCACTTAGAACCGCAATCCACCATTAAACAAATATTTTTTTTATCAATCACAAAATTTGCTTTTGATCTTATCTCTCTTTTCTCTGGAGAAACACACACAGTAGAGTCCTCTAAGACTAAAATTGTGTTCATATCTCTTCTTATGTTATCCTGAACATCTACTAAAGCTACTGTACTCTTCACTTTAACTTTACACATCTTTGCAAAGTATCCTAATTTGCCACACTTTAAACATTCTTTGTTATTAGCAAAGCAAAATCTTGCACTCGAATTATGGAAGTAACTGCCACACCGGGAACACATCATGTTTTGGCTAGAGACATTCTTCTTTTGCAATAAGTAACCTTTTTTCCTTACTACAGCTACAGCACCAGATTCTACATCACTATTATCACTTACAACGGAACTCTTGTCAGATATCTCAGCAATGTTTTGTTCTGAACCACATTTCTGTAATTCTCTCATACATTTTTCAGATTCTTCTACAACCTTTGCTAGGTCAATGGCAATATTTAAAGATGGATTTTTTGCTGCCCATAATCTCTCCTGAATCTTGCGATTGTTGCATTGTACAATTAACTGGTCACGTATTAGCTCATCGGTCATATGACCAAAATTGCATTTTACAGATAATTCTCGTAGACGAGCAACAAAGTCATCAATAGACTCTTCATCTCTTTGTTTGTTTTTATAAAACTTATAACGGTTCATTACCAAAGTTTTCTCTTTAGCGAATCTTACTTCAAGTCTGGCTACCGCTTCTTTAAATTCATCTAAACTAGTTTAACTGCCTGATGCTAGAACTTGAGGTAAGTATTTAAATATTCTCTGACCCTCTTTACCCAACGTGGTCATTAATAATGCTTTTTTTCTCTTTAGAGAGAAATCTTCAACATCTAAGGCCTCTATATAATTGTGAAACATTGCTATCCAATCTTCCCATGAGATTGTGGGGTTCCCTGGTTCACTCAAAAACTGAGCTGGCAAGGCTACATTAACTTACTGTGACATGCTTTTTTTCCAAAAACCCTTGTAAATATTGAATATAGACCACAAAGGTTTGAATATTAATATTAATATTAGCTTAGGTAATGATTAACTGTTGCACCTAGAAAGGAAAATGAAGTTAATATGACAAACAAGTAAAGGACTTCTTAATAAATAAACATTAAAAAATAAAAATGAGTTCCAAAACAGGTGATGAAAACAGCACTACAGAATGTTGTGCTGTTTGTCTCCAATATTTTCTTCTTTCAAAGTTCTTTACTTTGTCAGGTTCTTTACTTGGTGGAATGAAAATGCCAAATTGTCATTCTTTTATTCATTTCGCTTCGTTACTTCTCCAAGAATTTGCTTGAATGCGTGATAACAGTCAATCTATCGTTATCAGAGACGATCTTGCGAGCGTTACTCTTGCCGTCAATAATGGCCGCCGATGTCTTGACGCTTAACGCTGATGCGTGATGACAGTGGGCGATTGTTGACAGATCTGCTGCCTGGATACGCTGACACACTACGTAACAAAATTACGCCGATGTCTTGACGCTTAACGCAGATGCGTGATGACAGTGGGCGTTTGTTGAGGGATCGGTTGCCTGGAGACGCATGACTACACCGAATCGGCTGACACGGTACGTCACAAAATTAGGCTGCTAAGTGAGGGCAAAGGTCTCAAGCTCTATCTGCTGCACGCATCAAAGAATTACGTTGCAGAGTAACAGCAATGTTTTCCAGATTAGACTGTTACACGCTTCTTTTGTTCTCCGTTGCCGACACAGTCTCATGAGCGCTCTCACGCTCAAATTGCTCGCGCGTACATTCAAATTGCGCTCATACAAAATCATCCATAAAGTTATTTGAGCTTACAATTTTCTTCGCTCCTAGATAGTATAATCATACTACTTCGATGCTGTGCACGCAGTTCCCTTTTTCCTTGGGTTCTTGCACTGCTTGTAATCTGTAAGGGTCCGCTAATCAATAAATTGATCCACTGCCTGGTCAGATGTTTTCCTGTCGTCAAAAATGTAGTAAATAACTGGAATCCATCAAAGATCTCTTCTTGAGAAATAGAGTAGATATTTATTGAAGCACAGATACAAATATGCAGCACCTCATCTGGCCAGGTTCCAACTGTCTACAGCTGGAACGCTAGATCAACCAGACTATACAAGGAACATTGACAGTATTCTAGAAGTGGCGCAGATCTAATGAAGTTGGAAAACAGACTAAATAAGAACAACATAAAATGGTATTTACAACACATCCCCCTCCCTTGATCACAGAAACTAAAGTGAATGAGGTAAGTATGAAAAATTGTTAACAAATGTAATCATTCAGGTAAGCTGGAGGATGACGGGGACGTGAGCTCCTGACAAGAACATTGGATAAGGAAGAAGATGAATCCTGAGACCCAAAATCTTGAATTTGGGATCCAAGACTGTGTGAGGCATCACCATCACCTTCTTCCCTTCTATTCACACAAGTATTACTGCCCTGTGTGGAAAGCATATAACCATTGCTATCCATAGACTTTTCATAAGTGTTTGTGTCTGACTTTGTACTACATTTTTGATATAAAGCACCCCTGCGATAGTTCCATTTCTCCCCATTCTCGAGAAGAACAAAATGTGGATAAGCACATACTCAAATACACTCAGTTTAACTTTCACAACACATATCTTACTCCCGACAGACTGGTGGTGTGTATTGATGGGCTTCAGACTCCTGACCATGCTGCCAGGAGAATGTGTCCAGTTTTATGCACCTGGTATGAACATGTCCTCAGCTGATTTCCTACTTGGATAAGATAACTGAAGTACTCTCTGAGCCCCTAGGGACTACCCTTCCCACAGATGAGCGTCATTACCTCCTAGGGGTAACCTTCCGCCCTGCTGCGCGTAAAGCCATCAATACATTTCTTGACCTGGCATTGGTCTTGGCCAAGAGTAAAATGGCCATGTGCTGGAAATCAGCAAATGGCAGAACAGGAAGCCCTGTCCACTGCAGGGACAGCCTGAAGGACCTCACCACCCCTCCCCCCCAAGTCTGGCAAAGATATCTGGAAGGCGTGGAGTCTAGAATTGTGGGCATTCTGCCCTGAGAGTGGACACCAGTTTGCCCTGGGGACCGATGAAATGCCCACCCTAGCCCCTTCTCCCTACTCACCGAGTAAATCCCCCCTACACACAGAGACAAAATACACTAGTCAATGACCCCAAGAAATCGGCCCATCACCTCCTCCTTACTCCGTCTGTCACACCGCACCGACTCTATCAGCAGTCACACGGTTAATTATTCACATCTTGTGCTGTTCTTAGAATGTTCTTAGAATGTTTAAGGATATATTTTATAGTGAGCAATTGTTCTTATTGCTACAATAGTCTAAACATAAGTAGATTTCAGAAATATATGTGGTCTATGTGTTATATACACTTATAACTCCCGTCAGCGAATGTACGGAAATCTTTTCAGTAACATTGCTTAACTATATGAGTGAACTCCTTGTTGTCAAATATGTTGTCACTCAAAACATCAATAAAGAAATATTCTTTAAGAAAATGAGGGCTTGTGTCACAGTGCATCTCGTGTGTAGGGGTAGCCACTTGAAGATCTTATGTAGCATGCAGAGAGTGAGGAAGCAGGCAGAGGAGACAGCACTGACCTGTGATTTCATGGTGAGCTTGTTGTATGATGATTCCGAGGTTTCCGGCGTGGTTGGAGAGAGCTGGTGCGGGTCCTAGGTCTGATGTCCACCAGGAGCCGTTCCATGCATTGCTGCTGTTGCCGAAGATCAGTACTTCTGTCTTGTCTGTGTTCAACTTTAGGCAGTTGTTCTTCCTCCAGCAGGGGGTGCTTGTCATGCATCTGTGGAAGTTGGTTCTGGTGGTGGTGGGTGTGAGAAGTTGGCCCGATATGCAACGTTCGCTATTCTAGCGACCGCTATGTATCGTTCCAACGACCCTTATGGTGTTTGGTTGTAACTCAACCTATAGACCAGCTATCCTAGTAGCGTGGATACGAGCAGTCTAAGGCTAAAGACTCGAGAGGGCGCGTTAAGCCAGCTGTTTACCACACATGTACCCCTTGAACACCCAGTGAAAGGACACCACACAAGTGTTATGAAAATAAACAGTATATTTATTAAGAATCACAACAGCCCTGTACTCTTTATGAGGACAGGGTACTAAGCACAAACCAAATCTCTTAGGAAAATACTTCAAGTGCACAATTAAAACAAGTGTCCGAGGACACGGAAAGTTTAAGGTCTCGGGCGGACCCGATAAGGCAAGTCGGAAGCGAGGGACTCGGGACCCTAGAGTAAAGAGGCTATGCAGGCACCGAAATGCCGAGTTACCTAGCCACGAGGGCTGCGGCTGCACAAGTCTTACAGGCGTCGGGGTCTCCGCTGACGAGCCAGGAGCCGGAAGAAAAGGAGTTGCTGGCCGGCGACCAGTGATGAATAGTTCGTAGAGATCCAAGCCTGGATCAGAGATTGTTGATACCTGAAAGCAGAGGGGACCAAGTTCGTACTACTAGCCAGTAGTCAGAGGGTACCAGGATGGCACCGGTTGGCCGTCACCTCGCCCAGGTGAGTGGGCGACGCTAGGCTCTGCAGTCTCACGGACCAGGAGGCGTTGTCGGCGACCACGGCGGAGGTGCGAGCTGTCCCACGAAGGATGATGCTGTCGGCGTCGCTGGGCCCAGGATGGGGCAACAAGCCTTGGCAGATCTCAGGGCCACGTGGTGGGCCTAAGATGGCGTCTTGAGTGGACCAGGAGGGTCCGGGGTGCTTCTCGCAAAGATGGAAGCAAGGGCCAGTCTGGAGCAACCAGACCAGCAGTGTTGATTGTCGGATGTCGTCACAGAAGGGCACAAGCCAGCGGCTAGTGACCAGACAACGGGCTGAGCAGCGAGCAGAAGGGCCCCACGCAGATCGTGGAGATGCTGGGAGACTGCACTTCGGTGCTGGAGCGGCTCAGGGTCGGGGCTTCTCGGACCCCAGAGCACTCACCAGGGAATCGCTTCGATGGTCGTGCTGGTTAAGAGCGTGCAGGTTCTGATGATGGCCGGTCCCTCGAGGTCTCGTCGCACCCACAGATCACAGCTGAGCTGATGACGTGGGTAGAGGCCAGAGGTGCCAGGGAAGCTGGTTCTCGTCGAGCTGGGCCGTCGGATCCTTGAGGAAGGACTTGCAGCAAACCGCAGAGTTCTTAGATGGTGCCCGCTGATGCAGGGTGACTACTCCTTAGTCACAAGGGAGAAATCTTGAGAAGAGTCTTGAGTGTCCTTTCGTAGAAAGTAGTTCTTGATTCAAAGATGATCTAATTTGGAAGGGTCCCCGCTCCGGCCTTTATTCTAAAGAAAGGGGTGGGTACATGACTAGGTCCTGCCCTAAGGGTGGGACCAGGAAGGGAGGTAGTTACACCCCTCTCCCCTGCCGGACTTTCCCCAGGCCAGGGTTGGTGCCCCTGGAACTGGTTCTGACCGGCAGATGCGTAGTGAGCACCGGGGTGCCACTCCGCAGTCACCTTCTCGCAAAAGCCCTACCTACCCAGAATACACAAACCCTGTCTGGGACGGTGCGAACACCGCCCTCGACAGGAAACCCTTTGTCCAAGCTCTCCTCGCTGGAAGGACTCCCAGCAGCAGGAGGTCAGACTCGTGTCTGTGGTGGCAGCATCCATTTTGTGGAGCTGAGGCTTTAGTTAACTTTAACCGGGGTTCACAGTTATGTACATGTCGTGTCCCTCTAGAAGGGCGGAATGCTAACCTCGTCGCCAGAGTTGGTGAGAGGGCAGCATCCCGATTCGTATGACACCTTACTCGACATGTCTTGATAACGCGACACCGAAGTTACCGATGTGGTACGCGTTATCATGGAACAGCCATTGGGTCTTGATTCCGCAAGCTGCAACCGGGCTCGGCTCGGGCCAGAGCCTAGTTCACACGAGCCCATGCACTCTGCCTTCAGGATTGTCAAGGCCTGCCATAGGAGTGACTGATAGGAACTCGAGTGTCCATTGTATGGTTAGATATAGGGCTACTATATCTAAAGCAAAGTGTGATTACACGACTTCGCCCCAGCTGTCATGCAGCCAGTTGTGTCAAATTTAGGAGGCCAGCCAGGGGTGGCATAATACATGCTGCAGCCCCTGGCGGCCCTGGGTACACCTATGCCCTGAGTTACAGGGTCTGATAAGGTGGCCCAGTACCAATTGGTGAATGCACCTAGGGTACATATCGTAATTTAGAAAGAGAACAGCCAGGCTGTGGGTCTGATTAGCAGGCCCACAGCCAGAGAAAGTCGTAAACCAGTGAAACAAAAGCGAAAAATCTGGGTGATCATAGGATTGCAGACCCTACTCTCCTACATGACCCCCCCCCAAACGTCGGAACAATAAGCTAACCTTGACCAGGTGAGTCTTCTTGTTCTAAGTGGAAATACCTGGAGAGCCCATCGGCATTGCCATGATCAGTACCAGGTCTATGTTCCACTGTAAAGTCCATCCCCTGTAGGGAAATGGACCACCTTAGCAGTTTGGGGTTTTCACCCTTTATCTGATTTAGCCACAAGAGGGGCTTATGGTCGGTCTGAATCTTGAAGTGAGTGCCAAACAAGTATGGCCTCAGCTTCTTCAGGGCCCAAACCACAGCAAAGGCCTCCCTCTCAATAGCTGACCAATTCTTCTCTCTAGGGGTCAGCCTTCTGCTTATAAAAGCAATGGGCTGGTCTTGACCATCAAAATTCAGTTGAGAAAGAACAGCTCCCACACCCAACTCAGAAGCATCTGTTTGGACAATGAATGGTTTGGAGTAGTCCGGACTCTTGAGGATAGGCGCCGTGCACATGGCCTGCTTTAGGTCATCGAATGCTTTTTGACAGCTCGCTGTCCACTGAACCTTTTTTGGCATTTTCTTGCTTGTCAGTTCGTTTAATGGTGTCACGATGGAACCATAGTTCCTGACAAACTTCCGGTAGTATCCAGTCAGGCCCAAGAAAGCTCGAACCTGAGTCTGGGTGGTTGGAGGAGCCCAGTCCCTGATTGACTGTATCTTGCTCTCCAGTGGCTGAACCTGGCCTCCACCTACAAGGTGGCCCAGGTATACAACCTGTGTCTGCCCTATCTGGCACTTGGTGGCCTTGATAGTGAGGCCTGCTGCTTGCAGAGCCTCTAACGCTTTCCGCAGGTGGACCAGGTGATCCTCCCAGGTGGAGCTAAAGACAGCAATATCGTCAAGATACGCCGCACAGAAGTCATCCAGCCCAGTAAGGACTTGATTCACCAACCTTTGGAAGGTGGCAGGTGCATTTTTCAGACCAAAGGGCATCACCACGAACTGATAATGCCCACCAGGGGTTGAAAATGCGGTTTTAGGCTTGGCGTCCTCAGCTAACCTGATTTGCCAATACCCAGCTGTCAGGTCAAACGTACTTAAGTAGTTGGCCGAGGCCAATCTATCGATAAGCTCGTCTGCCCTCGGTATTGGGTGGGCGTCAGTCTTAGTGACTGCATTGAGACTCCTGTAGTCTACGCAAAACCTCATCTCTCTCTTACCACCCTGGGTGTGAGGTTTCGGCACTAGAACTACGGGACTAGCCCAAGGGCTATCCGAGGGTTCAATGACTCCCAGCTCCAACATTTTCTGCACTTCACTCTTGATGCAGTCTCTAACGTGATCAGGCTGCCGGTAGATTTTACTCTTAACGGGCAAGCTGTCACCAGTGTCAACCTCATGGGTGCACCAATCGGTCTGGCTGGGTGTTAGAGAAAACATATGTCTGAACGACTGAAGAACCTGTTTACAGTCGCTCTGTTGATGTTCGGAGAGGCTGCCACAAAAGACAACACCATCTACCGATCCATCGTCAGGATTCTGAGTGAGCAGGTCGGGGAGAGGGTCACTCTCTTCTTCCTGTCCCTCATCTAGGGCCATGAGCAAACTCATGTCCTTCCTGTCGACATATGCCTTGAGCCTGTTGACATGAAGCACCCTGTGGGGGCTCCGGGGAGTTCCCAGGTCGACCAGGTAGGTGACCTCTCCCTTTTTCTCCAGGATGGTGTAGGGCCCGGACCATTTGTCCTTGAGTGCTGCTGGGGCCACTGGCTCCAACACCCACACCTTCTGCCCGGGCTGGTAAACAGTCAAGACAGCCTTTTGGTCATGCCAAGCTTTCTGGAGTTCTTGGCTGGCCTTAAGGTTTTCAGATGCCTTCTCCATGTATTCAGCCATCCGCGAGCGGAGGCCAAGCACATAGTCCACTATGTTGGCTGCAGGCTTTTTGAGAGGTCTCTCCCATCCTTCCTTCACCAAACACAGGGGTCCTCTTACAGGATGCCCGTACAAAAGTTCAAAAGGGCTGTAGCCAACCCCCTTCTGTGGGACTTCTCTGTAGGCAAACAAGAGGCAGGGGATCAGGACGTCCCATCTACGCCGAAGCTTTTCAGGTAGTCCATGAATCATCCCTTTAAGGGTCCTGTTGAATCTCTCAACAAGCCCATTGCATTGTGGATGATAGGGTGTAGTGAACTTGTAGTTGACACCACATTCCTTCCACATAGCAGTTAAGTAGCTCGACATAAAGTTTGCACCTCTGTCGGAGACGACCTCCTTAGGGAAGCCCACTCTGGAGAATACTCCAACTAGGGCTCTTGCCACAACAGGTGCTGTAGTGGTCCTAAGGGGAATAGCTTCAGGATACCTGGTGGCATGATCCACTACTACCAGTATAAACTTGTGCCCTGATGCTGTTGGTGGTTCCATGGGACCGACGATGTCGATCCCCACCCGTTCAAAGGGCACCCCCACCACAGGCATTGGTATAAGGGGGGCCTTTGTCGTGCCACCTGACTTACCACTGGCTTGGCAAGTGACACAGGAGCGGCAAAACTCCTTGGTATCTTCGTTCATATGAGGCCAGTGAAAGTGTGAGACAAGCCTGTCCCACGTTTTCGTCTGGCCTAAGTGACCTGCTAAGGGAATCTCGTGGGCCAAGGTAAGTAGGAAACCACGCTGAGACAAGGGTACAACCAGCCTCCTGGTCATGCCAGGCTTGGGGTCTCTTGACTCAGTGTACAGGAGTCCATCTTCCCAGTATACCTTGTGGGTACCTGTGGCGTTCCCAGCAGCCTCAGCAGCAGCCTGCTGTCTGAGGGGTTCAAGAGAAGGGCAGTCTAACTGGTCCTTCCCCAGGTCTTCCCTTGAGGGTCCCCCTGAACCCAAGAATTCAACTTGATCAAGTTCGAACTCCCTAGGCTCAGTTTCCCTCAATTCCTGTAGGTCAGCCTCCTCTGAGACTTGATCCACGACCTGGGGCAAGGGGGAAGGCGCAGCCTTAACCCTACTGCTCTTTTTCTTGGTAGGTGTCTGGTCCGTTGTTCCAGGATCCAGCACCTGTTCAGTGGGGCATTTCCTGACCTGTGACCTGGTCACAGCGAACACATGTGCTGGCAAACCTAACATTTCCATGTGAGTCCGGTGCTCCACTTCTGACCATTGTGATGACTCCAAATCATTGCCCAACAAACAATCCACTGGGAGGTCTGGACTAACTACAACCTTCTTTTGGCCAGTTACCCCTCCCCAGGAGAAAGCTACAATTGCCATACTGTGATTGGTAGTGACATTGCTTGCATTGGTCACCAGGAATTCTGTACCTGGCATGATCTGTCCAGGGTCCACAAAGTTAGGCGTCACCATGGTGACGCTGGCACAAGTGTCCCTATAGGCCTGAGCCATCTTTCCATTTATGAAAGGCGTCTGTCTGTATTTGCCCAAGGTATTGGGACTTATGTCAGGGGACACGTCCGCGTCCCCTGTACTGACAAGGACAGCCTGAGTGAGTGTGCCAACTAAGGTGTCACGCCCCTCAGAACCCAGGGTTAACCCTACTAAACCCTTGGGAGGCGCACTACCACTGCTGACTGTACTAGGGGGCACAGGTGCCTTAGGGGCTGCAGTGGCAGGAGTCTGCCCTCCTACTTTCTTGGTGCACTCACTAAACCAGTGAGATTTACTTTTACAGTACTGGCACCATCTTTTGGATTGGCCTTCTTTCTTCTTTTGGGGAGCCTGACCCCCTCCCTCTTTGGGTTGTTGGGGACCTGTCGAAGACTTCTAGTCATTTTGTTCCCCCTTAGAATCTTTACCCTTCTGGTCTGCTTTCTTCTGACCACCTTGATTCTGGCCCTGGTTCTGTTTAACTCTCGTACGAACCCATCTGTCTGCCTTCTTTCCCAATTCTTGGGGAGAGGTCAGATCCGAGTCGACAAGATGCTGATGCAACAACTGGTTCTGACAATTGTTTAAAATGTGTTCTCTCATCATCAAATTATACAATCCTTTGTAATCAGTAACCTTACTGCCCAGCAACCAGCCCTCAAAAGCCTTAGTGGCACAATCGACAAAGTCAGACCAATCTTGAGACTGCGTTTTCTGGGTATCCCTGAACAGCACCCTGTACTGCTCAGTGGTTAGGCCGAACCCTTCAACGAGTGTATTTTTCAAGACTTGGTAATCGTTCGCATCCTCCACCCTTGTGGTGAGGAGCTTGTCTCTTCCTTTACCTTCAAAGGAGAGCCACAAGATAGCTGCCCACTGACTCTGGGGAACACCTTGCACCGTGCAGGCCCTCTCCAAAGCAGTAATCCATTTGTGGATGTCGTCCCCTTGTTTAAAGGGGGGCACTATCTTACCAAGGTGTTTCGTATCGAAACTCTTTTCCCTATTGCTAGGTACATTGCTGCCACCAGTGGGGACTACCCCACTTAACTGTTGCTCTCTCGCAAAGGCAAGCCTTTCTTTGGCCAGGGCAAGTTCTTCCCTTTCGATCCTCAGATTAGCTGCCCTTTCCTTAGCTTCGTACACTCTCCGCTGAGGGGACGTCATCCCTCTTTGAGAAGAGTTGTGAGAGCCATTGGTTCGAAGGGATCTGCCAGAGTCTCTTGACAGAGATCGGGCTCGTCCATTCCCAATGTTAAGCTGACCTGATAGCGGCCCCAGGGGTCCCCCAGTACCACTGTCATGTCTGCTTAAGTTGGACCTGCTTAGTCTTACGACTTCTACCTGTCCCTTATCTGCCTCATCCCCAGAGGGATCCTCATCCTCATCATCCTCCACATCTTCGTTCTCAGTTGCGAGGTGGATGAGGTCAGGATCGTCTCTGGTTCCCTCGAGGGGAGGCATGTCTCCTTCTGGATTAGAAGAGCTAAGACGGGTCTCAGCTTTTCTGGCATCATAAGTCTCCAAGAGACCAATCAGAAAGGAAGTGGTGGGGTTAGACCCCTGCTTGATCTTCCGGGAGTGACACACCTGTCTTAACTCCTTGAAGCTCAGCACAGTATATCTTGAAGGGATGACCTGTGGAGGGTCAACTGACACAAGGGGAGACTCAGAGTTTCCTCCTTTGTCCGACATACTGTTTCTAGTGTGGTGTAAGTGATGCACCTACCTACACTACGTGTTTACCTACTGTTCCCTTGCTAAGAGTTGCAGCCCAGGTGTGCTAAGCCTTGAGGAGCTGCAACAGCTGGTTCAGTAGAACTCAGAGTATTCTAAGCTTTAGTTATATGTACTAACAGTACTTATGCGATCTTTCAACAAGATATTCTTAGGATACGTGTGGTAAAACAACAGCAAGCTCAAATCCCAACCGCTGCTCACCAATGTGAGAAGTTGGCCCGATATGCAACGTTCGCTATTCTAGCGACCGCTATGTATCGTTCCAACGACCCTTATGGTGTTTGGTTGTAAGTCAACCTATAGACCAGCTATCCTAGTAGCGTGGATACGAGCAGTCTAAGGCTAAAGACTCGAGAGGGCGCGTTAAGCCAGCTGTTTACCACACATGTACCCCTTGAACACCCAGTGAAAGGACACCACACAAGTGTTATGAAAATAAACAGGATATTTATTAAGATTCACAACAGCCCTGGACTCTTTATGAGGACAGGGTACTAAGCACAAACCAAATCTCTTAGGAAAATACTTCAAGTGCACAATTAAAACAAGTGTCCGAGGACACGGAAAGTTTAAGGTCTCGGGCGGACCCGATAAGGCAAGTCGGAAGCGAGGGACTCGGGACCCTAGAGTAAAGAGGCTATGCAGGCACCGAAATGCCGAGTTACCTAGCCACGAGGGCTGCGGCTGCACAAGTCTTACAGGCGTCGGGGTCTTCGCTGACGAGCCAGGAGCCGGAAGAAAAGGAGTTGCTGGCCGGCGACCAGTGATGAATAGTTCGTAGAGATCCAAGCCTGGATCAGAGATTGTTGATACCTGAAAGCAGAGGGGACCAAGTTCGTACTACTAGCCAGTAGTCAGAGGGTACCAGGATGGCACCGGTTGGCCGTCACCTCGCCCAGGTGAGTGGGCGACGCTAGGCTCTGCAGTCTCACGGACCAGGAGGCGTTGTCGGCGACCACGGCGGAGGTGCGAGCTGTCCCACGAAGGATGATGCTGTCGGCGTCGCTGGGCCCAGGATGGGGCAACAAGCCTTGGCAGATCTCAGGGCCACGTGGTGGGCCTAAGATGGCGTCTTGAGTGGACCAGGAGGGTCCGGGGTGCTTCTCGCAAAGATGGAAGCAAGGGCCAGTCTGGAGCAACCAGACCAGCAGTGTTGATTGTCGGATGTCGTCACAGAAGGGCACAAGCCAGCGGCTAGTGACCAGACAACGGGCTGAGCAGCGAGCAGAAGGGCCCCACGCAGATCGTGGAGATGCTGGGAGACTGCACTTCGGTGCTGGAGCGGCTCAGGGTCGGGGCTTCTCGGACCCCAGAGCACTCACCAGGGAATCGCTTCGATGGTCGTGCTGGTTAAGAGCGTGCAGGTTCTGATGATGGCCGGTCCCTCGAGGTCTCGTCGCACCCACAGATCACAGCTGAGCTGATGACGTGGGTAGAGGCCAGAGGTGCCAGGGAAGCCGGTTCTCGTCGAGCTGGGCCGTCGGATCCTTGAGGAAGGACTTGCAGCAAACCGCAGAGTTCTTAGATGGTGCCCGCTGATGCAGGGTGACTACTCCTTAGTCACAAGGGAGAAATCTTGAGAAGAGTCTTGAGTGTCCTTTCGTAGAAAGTAGTTCTTGATTCAAAGATGATCTAATTTGGAAGGGTCCCCGCTCCGGCCTTTATTCTAAAGAAAGGGGTGGGTACATGACTAGGTCCTGCCCTAAGGGTGGGACCAGGAAGGGAGGTAGTTACACCCCTCTCCCCTGCCGGACTTTCCCCAGGCCAGGGTTGGTGCCCCTGGAACTGGTTCTGACCGGCAGATGCGTAGTGAGCACCGGGGTGCCACTCCGCAGTCACCTTCTCGCAAAAGCCCTACCTACCCAGAATACACAAACCCTGTCTGGGACGGTGCGAACACCGCCCTCGACAGGAAACCCTTTGTCCAAGCTCTCCTCGCTGGAAGGACTCCCAGCAGCAGGAGGTCAGACTCGTGTCTGTGGTGGCAGCATCCATTTTGTGGAGCTGAGGCTTTAGTTAACTTTAACCGGGGTTCACAGTTATGTACATGTCGTGTCCCTCTAGAAGGGCGGAATGCTAACCTCGTCGCCAGAGTTGGTGAGAGGGCAGCATCCCGATTCGTATGACACCTTACTCGACATGTCTTGATAACGCGACACCGAAGTTACCGATGTGGTACGCGTTATCATGGAACAGCCATTGGGTCTTGATTCCGCAAGCTGCAACCGGGCTCGGCTCGGGCCAGAGCCTAGTTCACACGAGCCCATGCACTCTGCCTTCAGGATTGTCAAGGCCTGCCATAGGAGTGACTGATAGGAACTCGAGTGTCCATTGTATGGTTAGATATAGGGCTACTATATCTAAAGCAAAGTGTGATTACACGACTTCGCCCCAGCTGTCATGCAGCCAGTTGTGTCAAATTTAGGAGGCCAGCCAGGGGTGGCATAATACATGCTGCAGCCCCTGGCGGCCCTGGGTACACCTATGCCCTGAGTTACAGGGTCTGATAAGGTGGCCCAGTACCAATTGGTGAATGCACCTAGGGTACATATCGTAATTTAGAAAGAGAACAGCCAGGCTGTGGGTCTGATTAGCAGGCCCACAGCCAGAGAAAGTCGTAAACCAGTGAAACAAAAGCGAAAAATCTGGGTGATCATAGGATTGCAGACCCTACTCTCCTACAGTGGGGTCGGTGAGTAAGAGGATGAGTTGGGTGTCGCCTGCGTAGGAAATTATGTTGCGACCGTGGGGTCTGACGAAGTTGGCCAGTAGGGACATAAATGCCTTGAAGAGTGTGGGGCTGAGGTATGAACCGTGGGGTACACCGCAGGTGATCTCTTTGGGTTCAGAGGTGAAAGGTGGGAGGTGGATCCTCTGGGTTCGTTCAGTGAGGAACGAGGTGATCCATCTGAACGCATCCCCTTGGATGCTGATGTGGTGGAGTCTTTCGATCAGAGTTGGTGGGATATAGTGTCAAAGGCTGCAAAGAGGTCGAGGTCGATCAAAGCTGCTCTTTCTCCTCGGTTGAGGAGGCATCAGATGTCTTGTTTCATGAGTTGATTGTTGATGATCTTTTCCAGGACCTTTGCTGGCAATGGGAGTAGGGAGATTGTAGTTCAGTCGTTTTTGAGTTCGTTTGGGTCGGCAAAGTGTTTTTTGAGTGTTGGTCTGATTTCGGCGCATTTCCAGGCGTCAGATAATGTTACAGTAGAGATAGAGGTGTTTAGTAGGGTGGTGAGTTCCTGGCCGATCCTTTGGTGATACAGGGGTTGAATTGTTTCACTCCCTTTTTGAGGTTGGTGGCTGTAGCAGGGTTGGAGGTGTTGAGTGCCTTCACCCAGCTGGTCTGAGATTTTGCTTCACTTCCAGTGGGGGGTGCTCGTCATCTTTGGGGTGGTGGTGCGGGGGCTGGAGATGCTGAAGTAGCTGATGGAGTGATCGGTCGTTCCATGCGAATTTTGTGCCATGGCTGTATTTGACGCGGTTGCTGGAGGTAAAAAAATGGGTCCAGTATGCGTCCTGCGGTGTGTGTAGGGTTGTGGACAATGTGGGTCAATCCGAGGTGGCTTATACTGTTGAAGAAGTGTGCAGTGTTTTTGTCGCTGGGGTAGTCGTTGTGGAAATTTAGGTCACGAGGAAGATGTAGTCCTTGGAGTCTAAGGCTAGGGGCGCAATAAAGTCTGCGATGGTGTTGCCGAAGCTGGAGCACAGGCCTGGGGGTCGGTATACGAGGGTGCTTCTGAAGGTTGTCTTGTTGTCTTTTTATTTTTTTTTGTTTTATTTTTTATTTTTCTCAAAGCAGAATCTCAAACAGCGTTACAGAAGAAAAGAATATTCAAGACCCCCCCCACCCCACCCTCCTCCCATCTCTCATATGTATTGCTGATCAATGATACAGGTACAAATAAACATACACAATAAGGAAAAAAAAAGAATATTAGAACATTGGAATGTTGAGTGCTCTGGGCTTATAATGTCTGGTATAAGCCTGGAGCTCCAACATTCCAATGTTTCTTTGTTCACAGCTCTGGCTGTGAACAAAGGGTTCAGGGAGCCGGAGGGGATTCCAATCCCCTCACGCTCCCAAAAGGCTTTGTTTTTTTTGTTAGAACATTCTGTCCTCTTGTGACAGAATGTTCTAATAGCCTTATAGCCCGCCGTAGAGGGCTATACCGCTATTAAAGTCCCTCTCCCTTGTTAAAGGCCCTCGCCTTCGGCTCGGGGCCTTTAACGCTGGAGAGGGCCTTTAATAGCCGGTATAGCCCTCTACGGCGGGCTATAAGGCTATAGTAGTAGCAAACAGTTTCATAAAAAAGTAATATATCAAAAAAAGGTATTATGGGTATCTGTTAATCCTATTATGCCTCTGAGTCCCCTTGCCCTTGTTGGTAATCCATTTAGAGAATTCTCCCCAGATTTCAGTCCCCATCCTCCTTTTCCTTCGTTCTTTCTTGGCATATACAGACTTTTCTAAGTGGTATGTAGCGACTAATCTAGCCAGCCATTGTGCATAGGGGGGAGATTCAGAGTCTAACCAACCGGAGGAGATACATATCCTCCAAATTGCCATTGCAACAAAGATCAGCCCTTCCTCCTTTACTCTTACAGAGTCAGATTGTGTTCCTAAAAGAATGGTCGTGGGGTTTAGGAGTATTGATTGGTTAGTTATTTCGCAGAGTAAATTCTGTATTTTGAGTAGGGTAGAATTGATAGTTGGGCATGTTGGAAATATGTGTATAGAGTCTGCCCCTATTTCAGAACAGCGTGGCCATAGTGTTCCTCCCCATTTAATAATTTTGCTAGGTGTCATATACAGAAAGAGTATAGTTTTAAAATGTTGTGCTTGGAGTTTAGCAGAAATTAAGATATGTTGTGATAGTCGCAGGGAATTATAAAATATACTTTTGGGGCAATCAAGTTTAACATGCCATTTGGTAGCAATGGTTTCTAAGTCATCTGGGGTTTCCTTATTTATTATTTGATAGATAGTTCCTATACGTACAGAGGTTACGTTCCGGAGGGTTTTCATAAGCTCAACCTCGGTAAATCCGTTGACTCCTCCCACCTTTCTGGCTAAGTAGTCGCGAATAGCCATGTATTTAAATAATTCTTGACTTTTTAGTTTAAATCTCATCTGTAAATTTGAAAAAGATTCAATACCCCTGTTTGTTATAATGTCTCCTAGTTTTGTTATCCCTGCTCTGTGCCATTCAGATAAATAAGATGAACTAAATATAGGAGGTAAGTTGTTGTTATTAGTTATTGGGGAGTAAAAATTATATCTCCCGAGTCCCAAAATTCTCTGGACATGTTGAAAAACTTTGTAAGAATTCATTAACGTCTTAAATTTAACACAATTGTAGTATCCATAAGCTGTTTCTCGGAGTAGGCAGCCCCAATATTATTCCCCTACCAGAGACCGAAAGGGTGAGGGTAAAGATGGTTCAGTTCCGAGGGTGGAATCTCTTAGCAGAACTGAGCTATATTGCAGGACTGCCAGCCGCCCAATAATATAGAGTAATGTTAGGAAAAGCCCATCCCCCTCTATCTTTTGGTAAGGTGAGATGTTTTAATGCGCGTCTGGGCTGTGCGTATGCCCAAATGAATTGAGTAAAAATTTGTTGGAATTTAAGTAGGACTTTTTTACTAAATTCAAGAGGGATGCAGCAAAAAAAATATAGTAGTTTGGGAAAATAAGTCATTTTAATGACATTACACCTACCGACCAATGTTAGATGTAAATTATCAATTTGTTTTAGTGCCTTCTTCGTCTGGACAGCAAGGGGAGCCAAATTACCTGCGACTATTTCCTCCAGTCTAGGTGAGACTAGTACACCCAAGTATTTAGCCTCTGGTACAACTCTGGTATCAGTCCAGATGATTTTACTATTTATTAGTATTTGTTTTTTGCTTTTATTTAGGGCGTATCCAGAAGGTCTCCCAAATTTAAGGGCTTCCTCCTCTAATGCCAGTGTGGAATTGACAGGGTCTGGAGTGGTAATAGCAAGGTCGTCAGCGTAAGCCAAGATTTTACAGTTGTCTTGAAAGTATGTTGCTGGAGAAATGTTGTGGTTTTTCTCTATTTGTTTAATGAGGGGATCTAGTTAAAGAGCGAACAATAACGGAGAGCAGGAGCATCCCTGCCTGGTGCCTCGTGATATTTTAAAGGGTTCCGTCAGTTTTCCATTTATGGTAACACTAGCGGTTGGATTATGAGAAAGTGCCTGCGTTGCCTGCATAAATCTACCACCGAACCCCATATTGTCCATTACCTTCCAGAGGAATCGCCATGAGACCCGGTCAAAAGCCTTCTCGGCATCGAGTAATATAAGTGACATCGGGTCTCCGGCTACTTGGGCAGCGTCGAACAGAGTAATGACTCTCCTGACATGTTCGGCGGTCCCTTTCTTAGGTATAAAACCGTGTTGCCATTTTGAAACAATGGGTTCCACTATTCTGGATATTCTGGAGGCTAATACCTAAGAGAATATTTTGGAATCACAGTTGATGAGAGTTATTGGTCTGTAAGAGCTCATTTCTTGTGGGGATTTATCCTTTTTGGGGAAAATAGAGATCCTAGCATTAGACCAGGAAGCTGGAGGGGAGGTGCCATTAAAGATGGAAGTAATTACTTCTGTAAATATAACCTTAATTTGACTGGCAAATGTTTTGAAGAACTCAACGGGGATGCCATCAGGTCCAGAAGCCTTCCCATCTGGGAGGCTATTAGGGGCATCCAGGATTTCTTCCCGTGTAGGAGTAAGATCTAATAGTTTGCTATCTCCTAGGCTCAATTTGCTTAATTCTATCTCGCTGAGGTATATAGAAATCTCTCTGTCTAAAACGTCGGCTGTGCAACAGATTTCTTCCTTGTATAGCCTAGCAGAAAACTCCTGAAACTCATGCCGAATATTGCTAGGATCCGTAACCTCTGTTCCTGAAGCGAGTCTGATTTTGTGGATTTCACTAGAGGTAGTTTGTTGTCTTGTCCTGACAGCTAAATGATGTCCAATGCTGTCACTACACTCGTACGTCTTCTCCCTTGCTGCTGCCCACTTAGCCGCGATTTTGTCCATAAACACCGCCCCTATTTCTGCCCGAACTAAAATTGCTTCTTGTTGAATTGGTTGACAATCTAGCCCTGCGTGTATTGTTTGGGTTAGCTTTATTTCAGGTTTTCTTAATTTTTCTTGGAGATCTTTGATCTGGGTTTTTTCCGCTCTGTTTTTTTGTCCAGAAAACCTAAGGGTCTCCCCTCTGATCCCTGCCTTTAGGGTATCCCAGACTGTCATATGGGAAGCGGAGCCAATGTTTATCTCTAGGAACATCTGGATCCATCCTTGCATATGATTTATATAGCTAGTGTCAAATAATAAAGCTTTTTCAAAACTCCATCTGGAAGCCTCTCTGGGTTGCCCAAGCTCCCTTATGGTAAGAATAATAGGGTTATGGTCGGACATAAAGCGGGGTGCGATATCTATAGTGAAGCTGCGGGCCAGTGATGCAGAAATGAAAAAATAGTCTAATCTAACCAGTACTAGTTGCGGGGCTGAGTAAATAGTGTATCCAGAAAGTGATGGGTTTTTGCTTCCCCAGCCATCTATCAGGTCGTGAGTTTGAATGAGGTTAGTTAAAGCTTGAAAGACTTGGGGTTTCCTTCCTTTGTATCTCCAAGTTGTGTTGGCATCCCAGTTGCTAGGTAAATGTATGTTAAAGTCTCCGCATAGGACTATCGGGGTGGGCCAATGTACTAACTCACTAGAAACTTGGTTAATGACCCCGGGGTCATCAGCGTTACTACCATATAGTGAGCAGAGAGTGAAAGAGATGTTATTAGGAAGTTGAATCTGGGCAATGACCCACCTTCCTAGTGAATCTGATTTGGTTCGTGGGTTGCTGATAGCAAATTTTCTGTCAGTTAAGATTCCTACACCCTTTGTCTTACCTCCTTACTTAGTAGCTCCCACTACTTTAGACCCTAATGTATTTAGTAAGTGTATTTCTGACTGTTCTACATGAGTTTCCTCCAAGTGTTTGTAACCCCATTGCCACTTTTTGTCTCTTTGAGGCGTCGTTCAAACCACAAACATTGACAGAGACGATGCGTAATGGTTCTATCCTAGCCATCTAAAGGATATGGCAGCACCCATTTACATACCATAAAAAAAGGGACAGAACTAGTCAACAAAATTTGATGTAAATGTGTATGGTTAGTACCTGTATGTGTCTTTTGTGGCCTTACCCACCCTTCCCCCCGGGCCCCCCCCCCCTCCACCCACCCACTCCCCCCTTAGTGTGAGCAATCAGGCAATAGGACTACATCGTTCCACATCTCAAGATCTTAAGAAGCTGCCTTTACCGACTGACCTTTTATATCCACGCCACACCTAACTGTGAGTCCTGGACTCTTTGAAACTCTAACAATAGACGGTCACCTGAAGAAGGCTCAAGAGCCGAAACGCGCGTAGTGGTGTCTACCGCTTTGCCTTCATCACTGTATATATGTTTCATGTCTATTGATTTTGTATTTTCTCTTTTGTATTTTTTAATTCAAGACTATATAAAATTTAAACACATAATCACTTATAAAAACTATATATATTAAAAAAAACAGTAGAAAACAAAAGAAAAATAGTCAACAACAATAAACAATAAAGCTCTATCAGAAATTATTTTGCTCATTGGTTTCTGTACACAAGTGGACTTAATATACTGTTTCATTCTAGGTTTTTGTTTACAAAAAAACGTAAATTGTATTATCTAATCAATGTCTGTCACTTTGCTATAGACCTTTCCTAACTCTGTTTCTTCCCTATGTATAGCAAGTGCTACTATATTATATAGGGGTCCCCTTTTTCCAAATATGAGCAATCAGGCAAAGCCTGAGTGATGGTGATCAGTCATAAGCCGCAGCCGTCAACCACGCCAGGCGCCTAAGATAAATGTGTTTGATAGAAGACCAAATGATCAAGTGTCTAGATTATAATCATCCCACAATTTCTTTCTTCCTTCTTCCCTCTTTCCCCCCCCCCCTTCCCTTCACCAGCTAAGTCATGATTTAAGAGATGCTAGAGGGTAAGTGGGAAAGAAAAGACCAAAGAGAGAGTAACCATTTACCTTTAAGTGATTTCCCCCCCACCCTTATCTCTCTTTATAATAGCAAATGGCATCATTTATTTTTCCCCTCGTTTTTTTTTCTTCTTTTCAATTTGCTCCTCTATGTCCCTTCTTGAGTCTGATCTCTTCCAGGTGCTCTTTGGCTTTAATCTCGGATGTAAAGACCTTGGTGGTGCCATGTAGAATGACCTTTAACCTAGCCGGGTTCATAGGATACACCTCTGCACCTAGTTGTTGGAAGGGAGAGATCAATTGACGCAGATGCCATCTGCGCTCAACAGTCTGATGACAGAAATCCGGTTTGGAAAAAAAGGTAATTCCGTGAGCCCCTTTTTAGGTCTCGGCGTCAACGCGCGGAAGCGCGTCTCCGCCGAGATCTTTTGTCAGCGACTATCATTCCCAGGAGACAGTCCTGGCCACGCGCATCCTTCCAGGCGATTTGTAACTGGAACGCGCGCTGTGGCCAGGCGCTGTCTCCTGGGAAGCGCAAGCACCACACACGCATGCACATACACACACACACGCGCCCATGCACGCACGCACATACATACATACAGAGACACCACCCCTGACTCATACACACACGCGCGCACACACACAAGTGCACCGAGGCCCCCTCCTCCCCCTCCCCCGCCGTCACCGTCGCACACATACATACATACACACACACGAGCATACACACACACACACGTGCACCTACCTTACCTCAGCACGCGGCGCCCAACCTCCTGCTGGCACGGCCCGGGGCTCTACACCGCTCACAGGAGCCCCGGGCCGCGAGACGCTACGACTCCGCCTGCCTCCTCTTCCGGTGTGAACGTGGCCCCGCCCCCGTCACAGGCGACCGTGCCTGACTTCCGGGGCGGCCGCGATACTGACGTGGCTTCTTTCCTAGTTAAAAGTGTTTCACAACTCCAGACACGTTGGTCATCTCCATTAGGTAACCCGAGACACCCACATTATGCATTGTTGCAAAGACGGTCTTAGTTAACAGTGTGTGGCCTGTAATTAATATCAAGCAAAAGAAGTTAAAAGTGTTTCACAACTCCAGACACGTTGGTCATCTCCATTAGGTAACCCGAGACACCCACATTATGCATTGTTGCAAAGACGGTCTTAGTTAACAGTGTGTGGCCTGTAATTAATATCAAGCAAAAGAAAACTGCAAACAGGTTGGGCTTAAGCAGGGCTTTCACTTATCTGCCCCCACACCAAAAAAAAATTAAAAAATTGCAGCCACAATAATTTATTTTAGACATTTACTAACTATATTCATTCATGGAAAACGTATGGCCTATTGGGAATTTCTCTTTAAAAACTTATCGGGATTTTTTTTCTTTAAAACCCTTGAGCATTTTGCGTCACATTAAAATGCGTTAAGGTATTTCTCCAGCACATTTAATGCTTTTGTCCATGTGAAAAACTAGTTCCTGTAAAATATTCCTTCTCTCACACCCTTGAACAAGGGCTTCTGTGTTTTCCCACGTTCTGCACCACGTGTGCCAGTTAGTTTAGGGGTGAATTTAAAACGGCGTTGAGCGTGGGAAAGGCATGGCGAATATTCACATAGCCGTGACCCTTTGTGGCGTGTCCAACACAAGCCCAGGAGAGCGGGATGCAGGCTGCATTTTAAAGCTGTCCACTTAAGGCACATACAACCAACCTGTTGTGCGAGTGGCCTTTTATGTTTAAAGTTTGGACTAGATCCGCCCCCGGGCCTGCTGTGCTCGACACCCCACCCATAGTGCCTCAGGACCTCTGCACACTTCAATTTATACTTATTGTAGCGTTTTGCAATCATGCTGAAGTCGAACTCATAGCTACAATGGAAGCATTTGGCCCGACGAAAAAGTACGTCTGCTCTGTGCAGTTTGTATGCAACATGCGCAGTTAATTGAGGGGGTGGGTGGGGGGCGAGGGGAACGGTGGATAAGTGGTGAGTGCAGAGTGGTGAGTGCAGAGTGGTGAGTGCAGAGTGGTGAGTGCAGAGTGCAGAGTGGTGAGTGCAGAGTGGTGAGTGCAGTGTGGTGAGTGCAGAGAGTGAGTGCAGAGTGGTGAGTGCTGAGTGCAGAGTGGTGAGTGCAGAGTGGTGAGTGCAGAGTGCAGAGTGGTGAGTGCAGAGTGGTGAGTGCAGAGTGGTGAGTGCAGAGTGGTGAGTGCAGAGTGGTGAGGGCAGAGTGGTGAGGGCAGAGTGGTGAGGGCAGAGTGGTGAGGGCAGAGTGGTGAGTGCAGAGTGCAGAGTGGTGAGTGCAGAGTGGTGAGTGCAGAGTGGTGAGTGCAGAGTGCAGAGTGCAGAGTGGTGAGTGCAGAGTGGTGAGGGCAGAGTGGTGAGGGCAGAGTGGTGAGGGCAGAGTGGTGAGTGCGGAGTGGTGAGTGCAGAGTGGTGAGTGCAGAGTGGTGAGTGCAGAGTGCAGAGTGGTGAGTGCAGAGTGGTAAGTGCAGTGTGGTGAGTGCAGTGTGGTGAGTGCAGAGTGGTGAGTGCAGAGTGGTGAGTGCAGAGTGGTGAGTGCTGAGTGCAGAGTGGTGAGTGCAGAGTGGTGAGTGCAAAGTGGTGAGTGCAGAGTGGTGAGTGCAGAGTGGTGAGTGCAGAGTGGTGAGTGCAGAGTGCAGAGTGGTGAGTGCAGAGTGGTGAGTGCAGAGTGCAGAGTGGTGAGGGCAGAGTGGTGAGGGCAGAGTGGTGAGGGCAGAGTGGTGAGGGCAGAGTGGTGAGGGCAGAGTGGTGAGGGCAGAGTGGTGAGGGCAGAGTGGTGAGGGCAGAGTGCAGAGTGGTGAGTGCAGAGTGGTGAGTGCAGAGTGGTGAGTGCAGAGTGGTGAGTGCAGAGTGCAGAGTGCAGAGTGGTGAGTGCAGAGTGGTGAGTGCAGAGTGGTGAGTGCAGAGTGGTGAGGGCAGAGTGGTGAGTGCAGAGTGGTGAGTGTGCAGAGTGGTGAGTGTGCAGAGTGGTGAGTGTGCAGAGTGGTGAGTGTGCAGAGTGGTGAGTGTGCAGAGTAGTGAGTGTGCAGAGTAGTGAGTGTGCAGAGTAGTGAGTGTGCAGAGTAGTGAGTGTGCAGAGCAAGTGTGCAGAGCATTGTGTGCTGTTGAGTGCAGAGTGCTGTGTATTGGCAATGTTAATGACAATGCCCATTTATTTTTGATTTAAAGAAAAAAAAATGTCATGAGCAATGCCAATAGCTCTACCTTTAATGATGCCGAGATCATTGCATTGCAAATGCTTGTTTTGAATTGGGGCGTGCCTTGTCATAAACCAGTTGTCTCAGGAGGAAGTTGCCAAAGTAAACAAGGAAGACCCGGGGCTGTCCTTCAGTCAAGTTACCATTTTTGTATTGTTTTTTTGAAAGAAGGGAAACCTGTTTGCTCGCTGTACTTCGTGGTCCCAGTCCCATTCAGTATTTTCTGGAAAAGAGTCTTGCAGTAGTTTGACAATAAACTGTCTAGGGTCATCCCCCTCCTTCCCTTCTGGAATCCTCAGCAGGCGCAGATTGTTCCGGCGTTGTCGGTTTTCATTTTCTTCGATTTTCGTCATTATATCCATGAGGCAGGCAGAATTAGAGTCGGTGGCCTGTTTGGTTGCCGCTGCTTCAGTTTCCAGGTGTTCGGTCCTGGCCTCGACCATGCCCACTCTCTCACTAATGTCTGTACAGGTCTTATTCAGTCGTCTGAGTCCGCCCTGTAGTTTTTTCACTGCGTTTTTAGCTGCTCTGTTTTCACCTCTCACCTCCTCCTGAAAGTCTTTGATCGAGGCGAGAATGGCAGCAAGTGAGGGTTCTGATATCTCGCTATCTTTCGCTTGCAGTCTTCTTGGGCTTGCGGTATTGATTGCGATGTGGTTGGTTCCTCTTCTTCTAAGTGGTATGACATTTGCGACTCAGAGTAATCCCATTTAGGTTGACTCCTCCGTTTGGTCTTATTTCTTGTTTTTTTAGGACGAACAATTGTGCCGGTATTATTGCGGGAAGCCTCGCTTTCCCCTTCACTGGAGCTGTTAGTATTGCCTTCATCTTCCTCAGTCTCCTCTTCCCCTGATGAACTCGGAGTACTGTCTGATACCGAGTAAAAGGCCTCCTGACCAAGTTCTAGGGTCCAAGGGACGGCAGACCCAGGTGGAACTTCCAGGTTTCGGATGGCAGCTTCCGTCTTTGTGGGATAGTCCCCGGTATTCAGGTTCTCAAAATGAGTACATAAGGTATTGCCAGTGTTTTCTCTTCAGGTTCTGGGTGTTCACCCTCGTTTGGAAGTGGGGTTGAAAGATGATTAGGGGGCATAGAGGGGTCCAGTGTGTAATCATGCTCTTCAATTGAGGTAGACCGCGGTTCAAGATTGCAGGTCGAGGTGGGGGTAGCTTCTGGTGTCGGAGGGGCATTACTGAGTTCCATCTTAGCAGTGGTTGCTTGATTGATATCGCCATTATCGCAATTCAATTGTGAAAAGTCTTCAGCTTTATTTAAACATTGCGAGTTCTTTGTGTTGTTTTTAGCGTTAGTAGCTTGATTCTTGGCCACTAGAAAGATTTTGGCTGGGGGGGGCTGCGCTGAAGTAGCATTATTGTCTTTAAGTTCTTTACTGCAGACCCCTGCCCCCGCCCCTGCCCCTGTAAGGCCAATGTTTTTTTTAACCCAGTAGCCCCACTAACCTGTCTAGACTTGATCTTGCCGGCATCTTCTCCCGCCGAGAGATCCTTTCCAATGGTGGGTGTCTTTGCATTTAAGCTCTTTTTGCCACGAGAGTTCATTTTCTCCAAGGTGCTTTGCTGCTCCCAATTTTCAAAGAAAGTTAAGTAAGCTGCCCACAAGCTCCCAAAAAACACTTCTTGTCTTTCCAGGCAATATCTCTTTATCCCGCTCTTAGAGTACTCTCCAGACGTCCGTGCCGCGGGAGAAACGAACAGAGACCTCGATCCATGAAGCTGAAGTTTTTTATGATTCACCGCCGGAGAAGCAAGCAGGACCGCAAGGAAAATCTTATTTCGTGTCACCAGCGCTTTGTTGAGTATCCCGAGTGCGGTTCCGTTCAGATTCCACCGAGCGCTTTGCCGAGAGCTGTGTTGTCTCAACACTCGGTTTGCGCGCTGCTCTTGGGAGCCCAGCATCGCCGATTCAGGGCAGGTAGCCGATCACCTGCGATTCCGGTAGCTGGCGCGGCGTGGCAACGGCCGCGTACACAGGCTTACGCTGACACCATCTTGCCCTCGGCACTAGACAGGTTGTCTTGTTGTCAGTGTGGAGCTTGAAGTTGAGAAGTTCCATGGGGTGGTGGTGTTTTCGGTGGTGGTGGTACACTATATGGTTTCTCTGTGGATGGTGACTGTTCTCCTCGCAGCTTGTAGGTGTGGTCCTGATGAGTGATTTTATATCCGTCGTGGATCGCTGTGGCAAAGTCTGGGGTGGATGTGGGATTGAGCCAGGTCTCAGTGAGGAAGATGATGTTGGGTTTGAGGGTGGTGATGAGGTCCCATAATTGAATGGAATGCTTGCATAGTTAGCGTTCGTTCAGCAGGGTGCATGCAAGTTGTTTTTTGTGTCTGTGGTGTATTCGGGGTGGGGTTGGTCTATGGGCTGTTGTGTGTGCAGTCGCAGGTGAAGGAGCGGCGGGTGCAGGTGAAAGGTCCTACTGTGGAGCGTGGGTTGGAGCGGTGACAGTGTTTGCTGCGGCATTCGGGGTCGAGGATGTAGTGCTCGGCGATGGCGTATCTTTGGGGGGCGGGAGGGCCAGGGTTCGTGGCTCTGGGTGCAGTCCAGACGCGGACAGGCACAGACGGGCGCAGACGGACTTGCCTTTGGTGCGCCTTCGGCTGTGGCTGGCAGTATCCATGTATCAATGGGGAATGTATCACGAGATCATATTGGTGAGATATGAGGTCTGGACGGTATGGAGGCTGTGCTTGGCAGTATTGAGATTATATAATGGGAGGCGGTGTTAGTCCGATATGCGGTCGGGATGGTTTGTAGGCTGACTGTGGTTGGCAGTATGGAGGTTTATAGAGGGCATGTAATGAGAGATGGTGTTGGTGAGGTTGGAATTGTGTGTTGTCTGTGGTTGGAAGTATGGATGTTTCCGGAAGGGATGTTGTTGTGTTGGTGAGATTGGAATGACGCGTTCACTGTGGCAATGGGTGGGGCACACTGGTATGGAAAGGTTTATGGGGTTCGGGTTATGAAACGAATAAACCTGGGAAGGGGTGCTAATGCAAACAGTAAAAATTAAGTGTCATGCAAACCTGGGAGGTGGTGCAAATGCAAATAGGGGTACCCTGCTCCCCGCTTGTCCTTCCCTTCCGTACTCTGCACTCTTTGATCATCTTTTCTGCTCCATCTTCACTCCGTACGCATTTATATCCCCCTCCTCTTTTGCTTCATTTCTCTAGTACCCTCGTGGCGACAGCGCTCCCCACCCCCAAGCACACAGCATGCATGCAAATAATACACACAATACAAATTTGTTATTGGGAATAACTGCTGCAGGTTTATTACATACAACGTTATGTAATATGGTGGGTTATCTTACGGGCGATCCAAGGGCAGGCAGGATTCTCGCCACCTGCCCACCTGATGAGCCGAGCAGCCCTGGGGCCAACCCCATATGTGCTGCCCCTTCTGGTGATCCTCCTCCCGGATCACATGACACTTATTACTCACGCCCCTTTCAGGGCGGAGCGTAGCAAGGCAAGCCCCCGGTTGTTCAGGCCCACAACCGTCCGAATGACTAACGGGGCGCTGACATGGTTTCCAGGAACCTCCCACGAGGCTCCTGGGCTCTGGAACCCCTATGTGCCGTGCAGAGGTACCCTTCTGTACCCATTTGCTTCCAGATCGCCCTGTAACTCCGCCTGCAACGAAAGAGGTACAAGATTACAACATTCTCACCATACTTCCTACCACCGACCACGCCGGGTAAGCAGTAGGGTGGGAGATGGCGTGTCCAGCGAGGCAGTGGCCGCACGTGTCCGGTGCGACGACAAAGAGGTCGTCAGCGTGGCAAGGGAGCGTTATATACCCCTCGCCCCGCCTAGCGCACCGGACATGACGCGGCACTGCCCGGGCCCAGGAGGGGACTCCCTGAGAGTCCCTGCTCCTATGGGAGGAAGGGGGGGGTGTGGAATGCCCGAGGGCACTAGAGGGCTGTCCTCTTGAGTGGCCTCCTGCGGTGGCCTCAGGCAGCCGCATTTTCACCACTCTCCTCTTCTCTCTGAATGAATGAATGAATGAAATGTGACTTGAAAGCGCACGTCTACTCCAAGGCGTGTCTCTGACCCTCTCATTGCGGTCTCCCCCCCCCCCACTCTCTCCTTCTCTTCCCTTTCTCACCTCGCTGCCCGCCATCTTCCTTTGCGCCCCCCCTTCCCCACCCCTTGTCTTTTAATCTCAGTGGCTGGTTAATGAGGAGACATCAGAGCCGCCCCCCCCCCCCCTCTCCTCGCCACAGGGGGTCGGGATCCTTGGAGGGGGCTCAGCTCTGCTGGCCTGAGCCCCCTCAGAGGGACGCTGGGACCAAAGGATGGGGGCCACGAATGAACATGCCTCCCCCCCAGCAGCGGTCCCCGAGAACAGCTGGGCCGGCTCTTGCTTTAATCTTTCCAGAGGTGGGGAGGGGGGTCGGGGGGGGGGGATTGCTTAAGAGATGCATCTGCTCGGATTAAAGCTGCCTCGAGTGTCCCCAGCAGCTGCCAGAGTCATCTCAGGAGAACTGCACCCGAGCCAGGAGGGTGGGGGGTGGGGGGTCCCCGAAAGTACCCTGGACAGTAGATTGGGAGGGGGGCGTGGGGCGGGCAGAGCTGCTCGCATAGCCTAGCGGTGTACTGAGACATTATCTGTAGTGCCAAGATGCCCTTTTTAGGCGGCCGTTGCACCTACAAGAATCAGCAGAACACGGCGCCGCGTGGCAACACGTTCATTAATGCAGTTTGTATAGCGCGAACATGGCCCCAGGGCTTCACGGCGCTTTGATGACACAATGTAAGATAAGAGTACAGGACGTGGGGGATACAGCAAGGATTACAAATAAATCCAGGCCGCGGTGTAAACTGGGGGGATGAGGGGGGGTCTAATACTAGAGATAACAGATCACCAAGAGGCCAGCACAGGGCACGTCCGCACGAAGAAGAGGACAGGTGGAGATAGCATTCAAAGAAAGGCATAACATACAACATACCAGCAGCATGTAACATGACATGTTTAATCATGTAAGTGACGTCAACTCACGCTGCGGTGAACGTCTAAAAAAAAAGATGCGGACACGGACATTAAAGAGCAGAAAAACATCTGGTCACTTGCCATACACTGGTCAGAGGGAGAGCAGACACCGGCCACACACAGGGTTCAGAGGGAGAGCAGACACCAACCAGCCAAACACAGGGGTCAGAGGGAGAGCAGACACCAACCAGCCAATCACAGGGGTCAGAGAGCAGACACCGGCCATACACCGGGGTCAGAGGGAGAGCAGACACCGCCCATACACAGGAGTCAGAAGGAGAGCAGACACCGCCTATAAACAGGGTCAGAGGGAAAGCAGACACCAGCCACACACAGGGGTCAGATGGAGAGCAGACACCGGCATACACACGATCAGAGGGAGAGCAGACACCGCTCATACACAGGGGTCAGAGGGAGAGCAGACACCGGCCATACACAGGGGTCAGAGAGCAGACACCGTCCATACACAGGGGTCAGAGGGAGAGCAGACACCGACAATACACAGGGACATACACATGGGTCAGAGGGAGAGCAGACACCGACCATACACAGGGGTCAGAGGGAGAACAAACACCAGCCATACACAGGGGTCAGAGGGAGAGCAGACACCGGCCATACACAAGGGTCAGAGGGAGAGCAGACACCGACCATACACAGGGGTCAGAGGAAGAGCAGACACCGACCATACACAGGGGTCAGAGGGAGAGCAGACATCACCCATACACAGGGGTCAGAGGGAGAGCAGACACCAGCCACACAGGGTCTGAGAGCAGACACCGGCAATACACAGAGGTCAGAGGGCGGGCAGACACTGCCCATACACAGGGGTCAGAGGGAGAGCAGACACTGGCCATACACAGGGGTCAGCTGGAGAGCAGACACCAGACATACACAGGGGTCAGAGAGAGAGCAGACACTGGCCATTCACAGGGGTCAGAAGGAGACCAGACACCGCCGATACACAGGGGTCAGAAGGAGAGCAGACACCGGCTATACACAGGGGTCAGAGGGAAGGAAGACACTTGCCATACACAGGGATCCGTTGGAGAGCAGACACCAGCCATACACAGGGGTCAGAGAGCAGGCACCAGCCATACACAGAGGTCAGAGGGAGAGCTTTCACCAGACTTAACTTACACAGGGGTCAGAGTTAGAGCAGACACCGGCCACACACAGAGATCAGAGGGATATCAGACACCAGACATACACAGGGGTCGAAGGGGGCGAAGACCCCGGCAATACACAGCAGTCAGAGGGAGGGCAGACACCGCCCATACACAGGGGTCAGAGGGAGAGCAGACACCGGCCATACACAGGGGTCAGAAGGAGAGCAGACCCCGCCCATACACAGGGGTCAGAGGGAGAGCAGACACCGGCCATACATGGGGGTTAGAGGGAGAGCAGACACCAACCACACACAGGGGTCAGAGGGAGAGCAGACACCAAACATACACGGGGGTCAGAGGGAAAGAAGACACCGGCCATACACAGGGGTCAGAGGGAGAGCAGACACCGCCATACACAGGGGTCAGACAGAGAGCAGACACAGGCCATACACAAGGGTCAGAGGGAGAGCGGACACCGACCATACACAAGGGTCAGAGGGAGAGCAGACACCGCCATACAATGGGGTCAGAGGGAGAGCAGACACCAGCCATACAGAGGGGTCAGTGAGCAGACACCGGCCATACACAGAGGTCAGAGGGAGAGCAGACACCAAACATACACGGGGTCAGTGGGAGAGCAGACACCAGTCACACACAGGGCTCAGAGGGAGAGCAGACACCAGCCACACACAGGTGTCAGATGGAGAGCAGACACCAGCCACACACAGGTGTCAGATGGAGAGCAGACACCAGCCACACACAGGGGTCAGAAGGAGAGCAGACACCAGCCATACACAGGGGTCAGAGAACAGGCACCAGCCATACACAGAGGTCAGAGGGAGAGCTTTCACCAGACTTACACAGGGGTCCGAGTTAGAGCAGACACCGGCCACACACAGGGGTCAGAGGGAGAGCAGACACCGACCATACACAGGGGTCAGAGGGAGAGCAGACATCACCCATACACAGGGGTCAGAGGGAAGCAGATACCGGCCACACACAGGGATCAGAGGGAGAGCAGACATCACCCATACACAGGGGTCAGAGGGAAGCAGATACCGGCCACACACAGGGATCAGAGGGAGAGCAGACACCGGCCACACACAGAGATCAGACCGATATCAGACACCAGACATACACAGGGGTCGAAGGGGGCGCAGACACCGGCAATACACAGGGATCAGAGGGAGAGCAGACATCACCCATACACAGGGGTCAGAGGGAAGCAGATACCGGCCACACACAGGGATCAGAGGGAGAGCAGACACCGGCCACACACAGAGATCAGACCGATATCAGACACCAGACATACACAGGGGTCGAAGGGGGCGCAGACACCGGCAATACACAGTGGTCAGAGGGAGGGCAGACACCGCCCATACACAGGGGTCAGAGGGAGAGCAGACACCGGCCATACACGGGGGTTAGAGGGAGAGCAGACACCAACCACACACAGGAGTCAAAGGGAGAGCAGACACCAGTAAAACACAGGGGTCAGAGGGAGAGCAGACACCAGTCATACAAAGGGGTCAGAGGGAGAGCAGACACCAGCCACACACAGGGGTCAGAGGGAGAGCAGACACCGGCCACACACAGGGGTCAGCCAGAGAGCAGACACCAAACATACACGGGGGTCAGAGGGAGAGCAGACACTGCCATATACAGGGGTCAGAGGGAGAGCGGACACCGGCCACACACAGGGGTCAGCCAGAGAGCAGACACCAAAGATACACGGGGGTCAAACAGAGAGCAGACACAGGCCATACACAAGGGTCAGAGGGAGAGCGGACACCGACCATACACAAGGGTCAGAGGGAGAGCAGACACCGCCATACACTGGAGTCAGAGGGAGAGCAGACACCAGCCATACGGAGGGGTCAGAGAGCAGACACCGGCCATACACAGAGGTCAGAGGGAGAGCAGACACCAAACATACACGGGGGTCAGTGGGAGAGCAGACACCAGTCACACACAGGGCTCAGAGGGAGAGCAGACACCAGCCACACACAGGTGTCAGATGGAGAGCAGACACCAGCCACACACAGGGGTCAGAGGGAGAGCAGACACCATTCACACACAGGGGTCAGAATGAGAGCAGGCACCAGCCATAGACAGGGTTGAGAGGGAGAGCAGCCACCAGCCATACACGGGGGTTAGAGGGAGAGCAGACACCAGTCACACACAGGGGTCAGAATGAGAGCAGACACCAGCCATACACAGGGGTGAGAGGGAGAGCAGCCACCAGCCACACACAGGGGTGAGAGGGAGAGCAGACACCAGCCACACACAGGGGTGAGAGGGAGAGTAGACACCAGCCATATACGGGGGTCAGAGGGAGAGCAGACACCAGCCATACACGGGGGTCAGAGGGAGAGCAGACAACAGCCATAGACAGGGGTGAGAGGGAGAGCAGACACCAGCCACACGCACGGGGGTCAGAGGGAGAGCAGGCACCAGCCACACACAGGGGTCAGAGGGAGAGCAGACACCAGCCACACACAGGGGTCAGAGGGAGAGCAGACACCAGCCATACACGGGGGTCAGAGAGCAGACACCTCCATACACAGGGGTCAGATCGAGAGCAGACACCGACCATACACAGGGGTCAGAGGGAGAGCAGACACCCGACATACATAGGGGTCAGAGGGTGAGCAGACACCGGCCATACACAGGGGTCAGCCGGAGAGTAGACTCCGGCCATACACAGGGGTCAGAGGGAGAGCAGACACCGCCCATACACAGGGGTCAGAGGGAGAGCAGACACCGCCATACAAAGGGGTCAGAGGGTGAGCAGGCACCGCCATACCCAGGGGTTAGAGGGAGAGCAGACACCAGCCATACACACTGGGTCAGAGGGAGAGCAGACACCGGTCATACACAGGGGTCAGAGAAGAGCAGACACTGTCCATACACATGTGTCAGAGTTAGAGCAGACACCGCCCGTACACGGGGGTCAGTGGGAGAGCAGACACCAACAATACACATGGGTCAGAGGGAGAGAAGACACCGGCCATACACAGGTGTCAGAGAGCAGACACCTGCCATACACAGGGGTCAGAGGGAGAGCAGACACTGCACATACACAGAGGTCAGAGGGAGAGCAGAAACCAGCCATACACAGGGGTCAGAGGGAGAGCGGACACCGGCCATACACAGGGGTCAGAGGGAGAGCAGACCCCGGCCATAAACAGGGGTCAGAGGGAGAGCAGACACCAACCATACACAGGGGTCAGAGGGAGAGCAAACACTGCACATACACAGAGGTCAGAGGGAGAGCAGAAACCAGCCATACACAGGGCTCAGAGGGAGAGCAGAAACCAGCCATACACAGGGCTCAGAGGAAGAGCAGACACCAGCCACACACAGGTGTCAGATGGAGAGCAGACACCAGCCACACACAGGGGTCAGAGGGAGAGCAGACACCAGCCACACACAGGGGTCAGAGGGAGAGCAGACACCAGTCACACACAGGGGTCAGAATGAGAGCAGACACCAGCCATACACAGGGGTGAGAGGGAGAGCAGCCACCAGCCACACACAGGGGTGAAAGGGAGAGCAGACACCAGCCACTTACAGGGGTGAGAGGGAGAGCAGAAAACAGCCATATACGGGGGTCAGAAGGAGAGCAGACACGAGCCATACACGGGGGTCAGAGGGAGAGCAGACAACAGCCATAGACAGGGGTGAGAGGGAGAGCAGACACCAGCCACACACACAGGGGTCAGAGGGAGAGCAGGCACCAGCCACACACAGGGGTCAGAGGGAGAGCAGACACCAGCCACACACAGGGGTCAGAAGGAGAGCAGACACCAGCCATACACAGGGGTCAGAGAGCAGACACCTCCATACACAGGGGTCAGATCGAGAGCAGACACCGACCATACACAGGGGTCAGAGGGAGAGCAGACACCCGACATACATAGGGGTCAAAGGGTGAGCAGACACCGTCCATACACAGGGGTCAGCCGGAGAGCAGACACCGGCCATACACAGGGGTCAGAGGGAGAGCAGACACAGACCATACACAGGGGTCAGAGAAGAGCAGAAACCAGCCATACACAGGGGTCAGAGGGAGAGCAGACACCGCCCATACACAGGGGGTCAGAGGGAGAGAAGACACTGGCCATACACAGGGGTCAGTGAAGAGCAGAAACCAGCCATACACAGGGGTCAGAGGGAGAGCAGACACTGCATGTACACTGGGGTCAGAGGGAGAGCAGACACCGGCCATACACAGGGGTCAGAGAGCAGACACCTGCCATACACAGGGGTCAGGGTGAGAGCAGACACTGCACATACACAGAGGTCAGAGGGAGAGCAGAAACCAGCCATACACAGGGGTCAGAGGGAGAGCAGAGACCGGCCATACACAGGGGTCAGAGGGAGAGCAGACACCGGCCATAAACAGGGGTCAGAGGGAGAGCAGACACCAGCCACACACAGGGATCAGAGGGAGAACAGACACCGCCCTTACACAGGGGTCAAAGGGAGAGCAGACACCGGCCATACACAAGGGTCAGAGGGAGAGCAGGTACCAGACATACACACAGGGTCAGAGCGAGAGCAGACACCGCCATATAGGGGGGTCAGAGAGAGAGGAGACACCGGCCATACACACCGGGTCAGAGGGAGTGCAGACACTGGCCATACACAGGGGTCAGAGGGAGAGCAGACACCAGACATACACAGGGGTCAGAGTGAGAGCAGATAGAGACCATACACAGGGGTCAGACGGAGAGAAGACATCGGCCATACACCGGGGTCAAAGGGATAGCAGGCACCAGCCTCACATGGGGGTCAGAGGGCAGACACTGGCCATACACAGTGGTCAGAGGGAGAGCAGACACTGCCCATACCCAGGGGTCAGAGAGCAGACACCGCAATACACAGGGGTAATAGGGAGAGCAGACACTGGTTATACACAGGGGTGAGAAGGAGAGCAGACACCGCCATACACAGGGGCCAGAGGGAGAGCAGACACTGGTTATACACAGGGGTCAGAGGAAGAGCGGACACGGGCCATACACAGGGGTCAGAGGGAGAGCAGACACCAGCCATACACAGTGGTCAGAATGAGGGCAGACACCGCCCATACACAGGGGTCAGAGGGAGAGCAGACACCGCCCATACACAGGGGTCAGAGGGAGAGCAGACACCGGCCATACACAGGGGTCAGAGGGAGAGCAGACACCGCCCATACACAGTGGTCAGAGGGAGAGCAGACACCGCCCATACACAGGGGTCAGAGGGAGAGCAGACACCGCCCATACACAGGGCTCAGAGGGAGAGCAGACACTGGCAATACACAGGGATCAGAGGGAGAGCAGACACTGGCCATACACAGTGGTCAGAGGGAGAGCAGACACTGCCCATACCCAGGGGTCAGAGAGCAGACACCGGCAATACACAGGGGTCAGAGAGAGAGCAGACACCTGCCTCAGACCGGGATCAGAGGGAGAGCAGACACCGCAATACACAGGGGTAATAGGGAGAGCAGACACTGGTTAAACACAGGGACGAGAAGGAGAGCAGACACCGCCATACACAGGGGCCAGAGGGAGAGCAGACACTGGTTGTTATACACAGGGGTCAGAGGAAGAGCAGACACCGGCCATACACAGGGGTCAGAGAGCAGACACAGGCCATACACAGGGGTCAGAGAGCAGACACCGTCCATACACAGGGGTCAGAGGGAGAGCAGACACCGACAATACACAGGGACATACACAAGGGTCAGAGGGAGAGCAGACACCGACCATACACAGGGGTCAGAGGGAGAACAAACACCAGCCATACACAGGGGTCAGAGGGAGAGCAGACACCGGCCATACACAAGGGTCAGAGGGAGAGCAGACACCGACCATACACAGGGGTCAGAGGAAGAGCAGACACCAGCCATACACGGTGGTCAGAGGGAGAGCAGACACCGGCCTTACACAGGGGTCAGAGGGAGAGCAGAGAACGGCCATACACCGGGGTCGGAGAGCAGACATTGACCATACACAGGGGTCAGAGGGAGGGCAGACACCCCCCACACACAGGGGTCAGAGGGAGAGCAGACACCAGTGTAGTTTTGTAGTCCGAGGGTCTGGTTTGGTGGTTCCGAACCAGTTCAATAAAGATCGTCAGAAATAGACGATTTCGGTGTCAGCAGACCGTAAATCACGAGTGTAGTGTGTACGAGTGTTTTCGCATTAATCGATCAATGAGAACACTACGTATTCAGGGATTTTGTTTGAACCTTCGGGTTCCTTTTTGTGAACGGCAGCCATTTTGTGTGGTTGCCCTCACATAGGCCGATGACTACGGCCGAGCGAGTCTTTGGGACACGTACACCTTAGCTGACTTCTGAATGACCTGGCCGAACTGACTCCCTTGCCCGAGGCTGACCTCGCTGAGCCAATTCCTTGTTAAGCAGCTGGTCAGATAAAGATCAAAGAGCAGGACATGCCAGAGTTTACAGTACACTGCACCCACCCTTCTATCTTGCTTCTCATCTGATTCTGCTCCTTCCTTTACGACATAATCACTGATTTGGGTTGAGGATTTTATGGTGGGTTTGTCCGGCCTGATCGAACAGGAATATTGGAATGTGATTGGTCATTTCTGGTGGGCTGGACAACGGAAAGTGGAATTGTCGTCATACGCTACTTTTAAAATGTCATGTTCCTATTGGTCAGTTTGTATGAACCCAATGCTAATTTGGAATGTTGCCTGAGGCTTGATTTTTGGCATAAAAGACCATGCTCCGCTCATTGAATTTGTGCAGTCTCTAGCGAACCACCCGTGTTGTGCTTCATAGATCTCTGTTCCTGGTTGCAGCCAATAAACCTTGGTCTTTGACGTCATCGAGAAGTATCCTGTGTCTCTGTTTGCCAAGGCAGGGGAACTCGCAGGCATCGGGCGTTTTCCCTGACGCCACTGGGTTCTAAAACCCGGTCCTTCAACAGCCATACACAGGGGTTAGAGGGAGAGCAGACATCGGCCATACACAGGGGTCAGAGGGAGAGCAGACAACGGCCATACACAGGGGTCAGAGAGCAGACACCGTCTATACACAGGGGTCAGAGGGAGAGCAGACACCGGCCATACACAGGGGTCAGAGGGAGAGCAAACACTGACCATACACAGGGGTCAGATGGATAGCAGACACCGGTCATACACAGGGGTCAGAGAAGAGCAGACACCAGCAAAGCACAGGGGTCAGAGGGAGAGCAGGCGCCAGCCGTACACAGGGGTCAGAGGGAGAGCAGACACCAGCCACACACAAGGGTCAGAGGGAGAGCAGACACCGGCCATACACGGGGGTCAGAGGGAGAGCAGACAACGGCCATACACAGGGGTCAGAGGGAGAGCAGACAATGGCCAAACACAGGGGTCAGAGGGAGAGCAGACACTGGCCATACACAGGGGTCAGAGGGAGAGCAAACACTGACCATACACAGGGGTCAGATGGAGTGCAGACACCGGTCATACACAGGGGTCAGAGAAGAGCAGACACCAGCAAAGCACAGGGGTCAGAGGGAGAGCAGACACCAGCCATACACAGGGGTCAGAGGGAGAGCAGACACCAGCCACACACAGGGGTCAGAGGGAGAGCAGACATTGGCCATACACGGGTGTCAGAGAGCAAAAACCTGCCACAAACAGGCGTGAGAGGGAGAGCAGACACCAGCCAAACATAGGGGTCAGAGGGAGAGCAGACACCAGCCAAACACAGGGGTCAGAGGGAGAGCAGACACCAGCCATACACAGGGGTCAGAGGGAGAGCAGACACCGACCATACACAGGGGTCAGAGGGAGAGCAGACACAGACCATACACAGGGGTCAGAGGGAGAACAGACACCGGCCATACACAGGGGTCAGCCGGAAAGTAGACACCAAACATACACGGGGGTCAGAGGGAAAGAAGACACTGGCCATACACAGGGGTCCGAGGAAGAGCAGACACTGGCCATACACAGGGGTCCGCCATAGAGCAGACACCGGCCATACACAAGGGTCAGAGGGAGAGCGGACACCGACAATACACAAGGGTCAGAGGGAGAGCAGACACCGCCATACACGGGGGTCAGAGGGAGAGCGGACACCAGCCATACACAGGGGTCGGAGAGCAGACACCGGCCATACACAGAGGTCAGAGGGAGAGCAGACACCAGACATACACGGGGGTCAGAGGGAGAGCAAGAACCAACCACACACAGGGGTGAGAGGGAGAGCAGACACCAGCCTTACACAGGGGTCAGAGGGAGAGCAGACACCGGCCATACACAGGGTTCAGAGGAAGAGCGGAAACCAGCCAAACACAGGGGTCAGAGAGCAGACACCGGCCATACACAGGGGTCAGAGAGCAGATACCGGCCATACACAGAGTTCAGAGGGAGAGCAGACACCAGACATAAACAGGGGTCAGAGGAAGAGCAGACACCGGCCATACACAGGGGTCAGAGGGAGAGCAGAAACCAGTCATACACAGGGGTCAGAGAGCAAACACCAGCCATACACAGGGGTCAGAGAGCAGACACCAGCCATAAACTGAGGTCAGAGGGAGAGCAAAAACCAGACATACACAGGGGTTGGAGGAAGAGCACACACCGGCCATACACAGGGGTCAGAGGGAGGGCAGACACCGGCCATACACAGAGGTCAGAGGGAGATCAGACACCAGACATACACGGGGGTCAAAGGGGGAGCAGACACCGGCAATACACAGGGGTCAGAGGGAGGGCAGACACCACCCATACACAGGGGTCAGAGGGAGAGCAGACACCAACCATACACAGGAGTCAAAGGGAGAGCAGAAACCAGCAAAACACAGGGGTCAGATGGAGAGCAGACACCAGCCACACACAGGGGTCAGAGGGAGAGCAGACACCGGCCATACACAGGGGTCAGAGGGAGAGCAGACACCAGCCACACAGGGTCTGAGAGCAGACATCGGCAAAACACAGAGGTCAGAGGGCAGGCAGACACTGCCCATACACAGGGGTCAGAGGGAGAGCAGACACCGGCCATACACAGGGGTCAGAAAGAGAGCAGACACCAGCCATACACAGGGGTCAGAGGGAGAGCAGACACCAACCATACACAGGAGTCAAAGGGAGAGCAGACACCAGCAAAACACAGGGGTCAGAGGGAGAGCAGACACCAGCCACACAGGGTCTGAGAGCAGACACCGGCAATACACAGAGGTCAGAGGGCGGGCAGACACTGCCCATACACAGGGGTCAGAGGGAGAGCAGACACCAGCCACACACAGGGGTCAGAGGGAGAGCAGACACTGGCCATACACAGGGGTCAGCTGGAGAGAAGACACCAGACATACACAGGGGTCAGAGAGAGAGCAGACACTGGCCATTCACAGGGGTCAGAAGGAGACCAGACACCGCCGATACACAGGGGTCAGAAGGAGAACAGACACCGGCTATACACAGGGGTCAGAGGGAAGGAAGACACTTGCCATACACAGGGATCAGTGGGAGAGCAGACACCAGCCATACACAGGGGTCAGAGAGCAGGCACCAGCCATACACAGAGGTCAGAGGAGAGCTTTCACCAGACTTAACTTACACAGGGGTCAGAGTTAGAGCAGACACCGGCCACACACAGAGATCAGAGGGATATCAGACACCAGACATACACAGGGGTCGAAGGGGGCGAAGACACCGGCAATACACAGCAGTCAGAGGGAGGGCAGACACCGCCCATACACAGGGGTCAGAGGGAGAGCAGACACCGGCCATACACAGGGGTCAGAAGGAGAGCAGACACCGCCCATACACAGGGGTCAGAGGGAGAGCAGACACCGGCCATACACGGGGGTCAGAGGGAGAGCAGACAACGGCCATACACAGGGGTCAGAGGGAGAGCAGACAATGGCCAGACACAGGGGTCAGAGGGAGAGCAGACACTGGCCATACACAGGGGTCAGAGGGAGAGCAAACACTGACCATACACAGGGGTCAGATGGAGTGCAGACACCGGTCATACACAGGGGTCAGAGAAGAGCAGACACCAGCAAAGCACAGGGGTCAGAGGGAGAGCAGACACCAGCCATACACAGGGGTCAGAGGGAGAGCAGACACCAGCCACACACAGGGGTCAGAGGGAGAGCAGACACCGGCCATACACGGGTGTCAGAGAGCAAAAACCTGCCACAAACAGGCGTGAGAGGGAGAGCAGACACCAGCCAAACATAGGGGTCAGAGGGAGAGCAGACACCAGCCAAACACAGGGGTCAGAGGGAGAGCAGACACCAGCCATACACAGGGGTCAGAGGGAGAGCAGACACCGACCATACACAGGGGTCAGAGGGAGAGCAGACACAGACCATACACAGGGGTCAGAGGGAGAACAGACACCGGCCATACACAGAGGTCAGCCGGAAAGCAGACACCAAACATACACAGGGGTCTGAGGGAAAGAAGACACTGGCCATACACAGGGGTCCGAGGAAGAGCAGACACTGGCCATACACAGGGGTCCGCCATAGAGCAGACACCGGCCATACACAAGGGTCAGAGGGAGAGCGGACACCGACAATACACAAGGGTCAGAGGGAGAGCAGACACCGCCATTCACGGGGGTCAGAGGGAGAGCGGACACCAGCCATACACAGGGGTCGGAGAGCAGACACCGGCCATACACAGAGGTCAGAGGGAGAGCAGACACCAGACATACACGGGGGTCAGAGGGAGAGCAAGAACCAACCACACACAGGGGTGAGAGGGAGAGCAGACACCAGCCTTACACAGGGGTCAGAGGGAGAGCAGACACCGGCCATACACAGGGTTCAGAGGAAGAGCGGAAACCAGCCAAACACAGGGGTCAGAGAGCAGACACCGGCCATACACAGGGGTCAGAGAGCAGATACCGGCCATACACAGAGTTCAGAGGGAGAGCAGACACCAGACATAAACAGGGGTCAGAGGAAGAGCAGACACCGGCCATACACAGGGGTCAGAGGGAGAGCAGAAACCAGTCATACACAGGGGTCAGAGAGCAAACACCAGCCATACACAGGGGTCAGAGAGCAGACACCAGCCATAAACTGAGGTCAGAGGGAGAGCAAAAACCAGACATACACAGGGGTCGGAGGAAGAGCAGACACCGGCCATACACAGGGGTCAGAGGGAGGGCAGACACCGGCCATACACAGAGGTCAGAGGGAGATCAGACACCAGACAAAGGTGGAGCAGACACTGGCAATACACAGGGGTCAGAGGGAGGGCAGACACCACCCATACACAGGGGTCAGAGGGAGAGCAGACACCAACCATACACAGGAGTCAAAGGGAGAGCAGAAACCAGCAAAACACAGGGGTCAGATGGAGAGCAGACACCAGCCACACACAGGGGTCAGAGGGAGAGCAGACACTGGCCATACACAGGGGTCAGAGGGAGAGCAGACACCAGCCACACAGGGTCTGAGAGCAGACACCGGCAATACATAGAGGTCAGAGGGTGGGCAGACACTGCCCATACACAGGGGTCAGAGGGAGAGCAGACACCGGCCATACACAGGGGTCAGAAAGAGAGCAGACACCAGCCATACACAGGGGTCAGAGGGAGAGCAGACACCAACCATACACAGGAGTCAAAGGGAGAGCAGACACCAGCAAAACACAGGGGTCAGAGGGAGAGCAGAAACCAGTCATACACAGGGGTCAGAGGGAGAGCAGACACCAGCCATACTCAGGGGTCAGAGGGAGAGCAGACACTGGCCATACACAGGGGTCAGCTGGAGAGCAGACACCATACATACACAGGGGTCAGAGAGAGAGCAGACACTGGCCATTCACAGGGGTCAGAAGGAGACCAGACACCGCCGATACACAGGGGTCAGAAGGAGAGCAGACACCGGCTATACACAGGGGTCAGAGGGAAGGAAGACACTTGCCATACACAGGGATCAGTGGAAGAGCGGAAACCAGCCAAACACAGGGGTCAGAGAGCAGACACCGGCCATACACAGGGGTCAGAGAGCAGATACCGGCCATACACAGAGTTCAGAGGGAGAGCAGACACCAGACATAAACAGGGGTCAGAGGAAGAGCAGACACCGGCCATACACAGGGGTCAGAGGGAGAGCAGAAACCAGTCATACACAGGGGTCAGAGAGCAAACACCAGCCATACACAGGGGTCAGAGAGCAGACACCAGCCATAAACTGAGGTCAGAGGGAGAGCAAAAACCAGACATACACAGGGGTCGGAGGAAGAGCAGACACCGGCCATACACAGGGGTCAGAGGGAGGGCAGACACCGGCCATACACAGAGGTCAGAGGGAGATCAGACACCAGACAAAGGTGGAGCAGACACCGGCAATACACAGGGGTCAGAGGGAGGGCAGACACCACCCATACACAGGGGTCAGAGGGAGAGCAGACACCAACCATACACAGGAGTCAAAGAGAGAGCAGAAACCAGCAAAACACAGGGGTCAGATGGAGAGCAGACACCAGCCACACACAGGGGTCAGAGGGAGAGCAGACACTGGCCATACACAGGGGTCAGAGGGAGAGCAGACACCAGCCACACAGGGTCTGAGAGCAGACACCGGCAATACACAGAGGTCAGAGGGCGGGCAGACACTGCCCATACACAGGGGTCAGAGGGAGAGCAGACACCGGCCATACACAGGGGTCAGAAAGAGAGCAGACACCAGCCATACACAGGGGTCAGAGGGAGAGCAGACAACGGCCATACACAGGGGTCAGAGGGAGAGCAGACACCGACCATACACAGGGGTCAGAGGGAGAGCAGACATCACCCATACACAGGGGTCAGAGGGAGAGCAGACACCAGCCACACAGGGTCTGAGAGCAGACACCGGCAATACACAGAGGTCAGAGGGCGGGCAGACACTGCCCATACACAGGGGTCAGAGGGAGAGCAGACACTGGCCATACACAGGGGTCAGCTGGAGAGCAGACACCAGACATACACAGGGGTCAGAGAGAGAGCAGACACTGGCCATTCACAGGGGTCAGAAGGAGACCAGACACCGCCGATACACAGGGGTCAGAAGGAGAGCAGACACCGGCTATACACAGGGGTCAGAGGGAAGGAAGACACTTGCCATACACAGGGATCAGTGGGAGAGCAGATACCAGCCATACACAGGGGTCAGAGAGCAGGCACCAGCCATACACAGAGGTCAAAGGGAGAGCTTTCACCAGACTTAACTTACACAGGGGTCAGAGTTAGAGCAGACACCGGCCACACACAGAGATCAGAGGAATATCAGACACCAGACATACACAGGGGTCGAAGGGGGCGAAGACACCGGCAATACACAGCAGTCAGAGGGAGGGCAGACACCGCCCATACACAGGGGTCAGAGGGAGAGCAGACACCGGCCATACACAGGGGTCAGAAGGAGAGCAGACCCCGCCCATACATAGGGGTCAGAGGGAGAGCAGACACCGGCCATACATGGGGGTTAGAGGGAGAGCAGACACCAACCACACACAGGGGTCAGAGGGAGAGCAGACACCAAACATACACGGGGGTCAGAGGGAAAGAAGACACCGGCCATACACAGGGGTCAGAGGGAGAGCAGACACCGCCATACACAGGGGTCAGACAGAGAGCAGACACAGGCCATACACAAGGGTCAGAGGGAGAGCGGACACCGACCATACACAAGGGTCAGAGGGAGAGCAGACACCGCCATACAATGGGGTCAGAGGGAGAGCAGACACCAGCCATACAGAGGGGTCAGTGAGCAGACACCGGCCATACACAGAGGTCAGAGGGAGAGCAGACACCAAACATACACAGGGTCAGTGGGAGAGCAGACACCAGTCACACACAGGGCTCAGAGGGAGAGCAGACACCAGCCACACACAGGTGTCAGATGGAGAGCAGACACCAGCCACACACAGGTGTCAGATGGAGAGCAGATACCAGCCACACACAGGGGTCAGAAGGAGAGCAGACACCAGCCATACACAGGGGTCAGAGAACAGGCACCAGCCATACACAGAGGTCAGAGGGAGAGCTTTCACCAGACTTACACAGGGGTCCGAGTTAGAGCAGACACCGGCCACACACAGGGGTCAGAGGGAGAGCAGACACCGACCATACACAGGGGTCAGAGGGAGAGCAGACATCACCCATACACAGGGGTCAGAGGGAAGCAGATACCGGCCACACACAGGGATCAGAGGGAGAGCAGACACCGGCCACACACAGAGATCAGACCGATATCAGACACCAGACATACACAGGGGTCGAAGGGGGCGCAGACACCGGCAATACACAGTGGTCAGAGGGAGGGCAGACACCGCCCATACACAGGGGTCAGAGGGAGAGCAGACACCGGCCATACACGGGGGTTAGAGGGAGAGCAGACACCAACCACACACAGGAGTCAAAGGGAGAGCAGACACCAGTAAAACACAGGGGTCAGAGGGAGAGCAGACACCAGTCATACAAAGGGGTCAGAGGGAGAGCAGACACCAGCCACACACAGGGGTCAGAGGGAGAGCAGACACCGGCCACACACAGGGGTCAGCCAGAGAGCAGACACCAAACATACACGGGGGTCAGAGGGAGAGCAGACACTGCCATATACAGGGGTCAGAGGGAGAGCGGACACCGGCCACACACAGGGGTCAGCCAGAGAGCAGACACCAAACATACACGGGGGTCAAACAGAGAGCAGACACAGGCCATACACAAGGGTCAGAGGGAGAGCGGACACCGACCATACACAAGGGTCAGAGGGAGAGCAGACACCGCCATACACTGGAGTCAGAGGGAGAGCAGACACCAGCCATACGGAGGGGTCAGAGAGCAGACACCGGCCATACACAGAGGTCAGAGGGAGAGCAGACACCAAACATACACGGGGGTCAGTGGGAGAGCAGACACCAGTCACACACAGGGCTCAGAGGGAGAGCAGACACCAGCCACACACAGGTGTCAGATGGAGAGCAGACACCAGCCACACACAGGGGTCAGAGGGAGAGCAGACACCATTCACACACAGGGGTCAGAATGAGAGCAGGCAAAAGCCATAGACAGGGTTGAGAGGGAGAGCAGCCACCAGCCATACACGGGGGTTAGAGGGAGAGCAGACACCAGTCACACACAGGGGTCAGAATGAGAGCAGACACCAGCCATACACAGGGGTGAGAGGGAGAGCAGCCACCAGCCACACACAGGGGTGAGAGGGAGAGCAGACACCAGCCACACACAGGGGTGAGAGGGAGAGTAGACACCAGCCATATACGGGGGTCAGAGGGAGAGCAGACACCAGCCATACACGGGGGTCAGAGGGAGAGCAGACAACAGCCATAGACAGGGGTGAGAGGGAGAGCAGACACCAGCCACACGCACGGGGGTCAGAGGGAGAGCAGGCACCAGCCACACACAGGGGTCAGAGGGAGAGCAGGCACCAGCCACACACAGGGGTCAGAGGGAGAGCAGACACCAGCCATACACGGGGGTCAGAGAGCAGACACCTCCATACACAGGGGTCAGATCGAGAGCAGACACCGACCATACACAGGGGTCAGAGGGAGAGCAGACACCCGACATACATAGGGGTCAGAGGGTGAGCAGACACCGGCCATACACAGGGGTCAGCCGGAGAGTAGACTCCGGCCATACACAGGGGTCAGAGAAGAGCAGACACTGTCCATACACATGTGTCAGAGTTAGAGCAGACACCGCCCGTACACGGGGGTCAGTGGGAGAGCAGACACCAACAATACACATGGGTCAGAGGGAGAGAAGACACCAGCCATACACAGGTGTCAGAGAGCAGACACCTGCCATACACAGGGGTCAGAGGGAGAGCAGACACTGCACATACACAGAGGTCAGAGGGAGAGCAGAAACCAGCCATACACAGGGGTCAGAGGGAGAGTGGACACCCGCCATACACAGGGGTCAGAGGGAGAGCAGACCCCGGCCATAAACAGGGGTCAGAGGGAGAGCAGACACCAACCATACACAGGGGTCAGAGGGAGAGCAAACACTGCACATACACAGAGGTCAGAGGGAGAGCAGAAACCAGCCATACACAGGGCTCAGAGGGAGAGCAGAAACCAGCCATACACAGGGCTCAGAGGGAGAGCAGACACCAGCCACACACAGGTGTCAGATGGAGAGCAGACACCAGCCACACACAGGGGTCAGAGGGAGAGCAGACACCAGCCACACACAGGGGTCAGAGGGAGAGCAGACACCAGTCACACACAGGGGTCAGAATGAGAGCAGACACCAGCCATACACAGGGGTGAGAGGGAGAGCAGCCACCAGCCACACAAAGGGGTGAAAGGGAGAGCAGACACCAGCCACTTACAGGGGTGAGAGGGAGAGCAGAAAACAGCCATATACGGGGGTCAGAAGGAGAGCAGACACGAGCCATACACGGGGGTCAGAGGGAGAGCAGACAACAGCCATAGACAGGGGTGAGAGGGAGAGCAGACACCAGCCACACACACAGGGGTCAGAGGGAGAGCAGGCACCAGCCACACACAGGGGTCAGAGGGAGAGCAGACACCAGCCACACACAGGGGTCAGAGGGAGAGCAGACACCAGCCATACACAGGGGTCAGAGAGCAGACACCTCCATACACAGGGGTCAGATCGAGAGCAGACACCGACCATACACAGGGGTCAGAGGGAGAGCAGACACCCGACATACATAGGGGTCAAAGGGTGAGCAGACACCGTCCATACACAGGGGTCAGCCGGAGAGCAGACACCGGCCATACACAGGGGTCAGAGGGAGAGCAGACACAGACCATACACAGGGGTCAGAGAAGAGCAGAAACCAGCCATACACAGGGGTCAGAGGGAGAGCAGACACCGCCCATACACAGGGGGTCAGAGGGAGAGAAGACACTGGCCATACACAGGGGTCAGAGAAGAGCAGAAACCAGCCATACACAGGGGTCAGAGGGAGAGCAGACACTGCATGTACACTGGGGTCAGAGGTAGAGCAGACACGGGCCATACACAGGGGTCAGAGAGCAGACACCTGCCATACACAGGGGTCAGGGTGAGAGCAGACACTGCACATACACAGAGGTCAGAGGGAGAGCAGAAACCAGCCATACACAGGGGTCAGAGGGAGAGCAGAGACCGGCCATACACAGGTGTCAGAGGGAGAGCAGACACCGGCCATAAACAGGGGTCAGAGGGAGAGCAGACACCAGCCACACACAGGGATCAGAGGGAGAACAGACACCGCCCTTACACAGGGGTCAAAGGGAGAGCAGACACCGGCCATACACAAGGGTCAGAGGGAGAGCAGGTACCAGACATACACACAGGGTCAGAGCGAGAGCAGACACCGCCATATAGGGGGGTCAGAGAGAGAGGAGACACCGGCCATACACACCGGGTCAGAGGGAGTGCAGACACTGGCCATACACAGGGGTCAGAGGGAGAGCAGACACCAGACATACACAGGGGTCAGAGTGAGAGCAGATAGAGACCATACACAGGGGTCAGACGGAGAGAAGACATCGGCCATACACCGGGGTCAAAGGGATAGCAGGCACCAGCCTCACATGGGGGTCAGAGGGCAGACACTGGCCATACACAGTGGTCAGAGGGAGAGCAGACACTGCCCATACCCAGGGGTCAGAGAGCAGACACCGCAATACACAGGGGTAATAGGGAGAGCAGACACTGGTTATACACAGGGGTGAGAAGGAGAGCAGACACCGCCATACACAGGGGCCAGAGGGAGAGCAGACACTGGTTATACACAGGGGTCAGAGGAAGAGCGGACACGGGCCATACACAGGGGTCAGAGGGAGAGCAGACACCAGCCATACACAGTGGTCAGAATGAGGGCAGACACCGCCCATACACAGGGGTCAGAGGGAGAGCAGACACCGCCCATACACAGGGGTCAGAGGGAGAGCAGACACCGGCCATACACAGGGGTCAGAGGGAGAGCAGACACCGCCCATACACAGTGGTCAGAGGGAGAGCAGACACCGCCCATACACAGGGGTCAGAGGGAGAGCAGACACCGCCCATACACAGGGCTCAGAGGGAGAGCAGACACTGGCAATACACAGGGATCAGAGGGAGAGCAGACACTGGCCATACACAGTGGTCAGAGGGAGAGCAGACACTGCCCATACCCAGGGGTCAGAGAGCAGACACCGGCAATACACAGGGGTCAGAGAGAGAGCACACACCTGCCTCAGACCGGGATCAGAGGGAGAGCAGACACCGCAATACACAGGGGTAATACACAGGGGTCAGAGGGAGAGCAGACATCACCCATACACAGGGGTCAGAGGGAAGCAGATACCGGCCACACACAGGGATCAGAGGGAGAGCAGACACCGGCCACACACAGAGATCAGACCGATATCAGACACCAGACATACACAGGGGTCGAAGGGGGCGCAGACACCGGCAATACACAGTGGTCAGAGGGAGGGCAGACACCGCCCATACACAGGGGTCAGAGGGAGAGCAGACACCGGCCATACACGGGGGTTAGAGGGAGAGCAGACACCAACCACACACAGGAGTCAAAGGGAGAGCAGACACCAGTAAAACACAGGGGTCAGAGGGAGAGCAGACACCAGTCATACAAAGGGGTCAGAGGGAGAGCAGACACCAGCCACACACAGGGGTCAGAGGGAGAGCAGACACCGGCCACACACAGGGGTCAGCCAGAGAGCAGACACCAAACATACACGGGGGTCAGAGGGAGAGCAGACACTGCCATATACAGGGGTCAGAGGGAGAGCGGACACCGGCCACACACAGGGGTCAGCCAGAGAGCAGACACCAAACATACACGGGGGTCAAACAGAGAGCAGACACAGGCCATACACAAGGGTCAGAGGGAGAGCGGACACCGACCATACACAAGGGTCAGAGGGAGAGCAGACACCGCCATACACTGGAGTCAGAGGGAGAGCAGACACCAGCCATACGGAGGGGTCAGAGAGCAGACACCGGCCATACACAGAGGTCAGAGGGAGAGCAGACACCAAACATACACGGGGGTCAGTGGGAGAGCAGACACCAGTCACACACAGGGCTCAGAGGGAGAGCAGACACCAGCCACACACAGGTGTCAGATGGAGAGCAGACACCAGCCACACACAGGGGTCAGAGGGAGAGCAGACACCATTCACACACAGGGGTCAGAATGAGAGCAGGCAAAAGCCATAGACAGGGTTGAGAGGGAGAGCAGCCACCAGCCATACACGGGGGTTAGAGGGAGAGCAGACACCAGTCACACACAGGGGTCAGAATGAGAGCAGACACCAGCCATACACAGGGGTGAGAGGGAGAGCAGCCACCAGCCACACACAGGGGTGAGAGGGAGAGCAGACACCAGCCACACACAGGGGTGAGAGGGAGAGTAGACACCAGCCATATACGGGGGTCAGAGGGAGAGCAGACACCAGCCATACACGGGGGTCAGAGGGAGAGCAGACAACAGCCATAGACAGGGGTGAGAGGGAGAGCAGACACCAGCCACACGCACGGGGGTCAGAGGGAGAGCAGGCACCAGCCACACACAGGGGTCAGAGGGAGAGCAGGCACCAGCCACACACAGGGGTCAGAGGGAGAGCAGACACCAGCCATACACGGGGGTCAGAGAGCAGACACCTCCATACACAGGGGTCAGATCGAGAGCAGACACCGACCATACACAGGGGTCAGAGGGAGAGCAGACACCCGACATACATAGGGGTCAGAGGGTGAGCAGACACCGGCCATACACAGGGGTCAGCCGGAGAGTAGACTCCGGCCATACACAGGGGTCAGAGAAGAGCAGACACTGTCCATACACATGTGTCAGAGTTAGAGCAGACACCGCCCGTACACGGGGGTCAGTGGGAGAGCAGACACCAACAATACACATGGGTCAGAGGGAGAGAAGACACCAGCCATACACAGGTGTCAGAGAGCAGACACCTGCCATACACAGGGGTCAGAGGGAGAGCAGACACTGCACATACACAGAGGTCAGAGGGAGAGCAGAAACCAGCCATACACAGGGGTCAGAGGGAGAGTGGACACCCGCCATACACAGGGGTCAGAGGGAGAGCAGACCCCGGCCATAAACAGGGGTCAGAGGGAGAGCAGACACCAACCATACACAGGGGTCAGAGGGAGAGCAAACACTGCACATACACAGAGGTCAGAGGGAGAGCAGAAACCAGCCATACACAGGGCTCAGAGGGAGAGCAGAAACCAGCCATACACAGGGCTCAGAGGGAGAGCAGACACCAGCCACACACAGGTGTCAGATGGAGAGCAGACACCAGCCACACACAGGGGTCAGAGGGAGAGCAGACACCAGCCACACACAGGGGTCAGAGGGAGAGCAGACACCAGTCACACACAGGGGTCAGAATGAGAGCAGACACCAGCCATACACAGGGGTGAGAGGGAGAGCAGCCACCAGCCACACAAAGGGGTGAAAGGGAGAGCAGACACCAGCCACTTACAGGGGTGAGAGGGAGAGCAGAAAACAGCCATATACGGGGGTCAGAAGGAGAGCAGACACGAGCCATACACGGGGGTCAGAGGGAGAGCAGACAACAGCCATAGACAGGGGTGAGAGGGAGAGCAGACACCAGCCACACACACAGGGGTCAGAGGGAGAGCAGGCACCAGCCACACACAGGGGTCAGAGGGAGAGCAGACACCAGCCACACACAGGGGTCAGAGGGAGAGCAGACACCAGCCATACACAGGGGTCAGAGAGCAGACACCTCCATACACAGGGGTCAGATCGAGAGCAGACACCGACCATACACAGGGGTCAGAGGGAGAGCAGACACCCGACATACATAGGGGTCAAAGGGTGAGCAGACACCGTCCATACACAGGGGTCAGCCGGAGAGCAGACACCGGCCATACACAGGGGTCAGAGGGAGAGCAGACACAGACCATACACAGGGGTCAGAGAAGAGCAGAAACCAGCCATACACAGGGGTCAGAGGGAGAGCAGACACCGCCCATACACAGGGGGTCAGAGGGAGAGAAGACACTGGCCATACACAGGGGTCAGAGAAGAGCAGAAACAAGCCATACACAGGGGTCAGAGGGAGAGCAGACACTGCATGTACACTGGGGTCAGAGGTAGAGCAGACACGGGCCATACACAGGGGTCAGAGAGCAGACACCTGCCATACACAGGGGTCAGGGTGAGAGCAGACACTGCACATACACAGAGGTCAGAGGGAGAGCAGAAACCAGCCATACACAGGGGTCAGAGGGAGAGCAGAGACCGGCCATACACAGGTGTCAGAGGGAGAGCAGACACCGGCCATAAACAGGGGTCAGAGGGAGAGCAGACACCAGCCACACACAGGGATCAGAGGGAGAACAGACACCGCCCTTACACAGGGGTCAAAGGGAGAGCAGACACCGGCCATACACAAGGGTCAGAGGGAGAGCAGGTACCAGACATACACACAGGGTCAGAGCGAGAGCAGACACCGCCATATAGGGGGGTCAGAGAGAGAGGAGACACCGGCCATACACACCGGGTCAGAGGGAGTGCAGACACTGGCCATACACAGGGGTCAGAGGGAGAGCAGACACCAGACATACACAGGGGTCAGAGTGAGAGCAGATAGAGACCATACACAGGGGTCAGACGGAGAGAAGACATCGGCCATACACCGGGGTCAAAGGGATAGCAGGCACCAGCCTCACATGGGGGTCAGAGGGCAGACACTGGCCATACACAGTGGTCAGAGGGAGAGCAGACACTGCCCATACCCAGGGGTCAGAGAGCAGACACCGCAATACACAGGGGTAATAGGGAGAGCAGACACTGGTTATACACAGGGGTGAGAAGGAGAGCAGACACCGCCATACACAGGGGCCAGAGGGAGAGCAGACACTGGTTATACACAGGGGTCAGAGGGAGAGCAGACACCAGCCATACACAGTGGTCAGAATGAGGGCAGACACCGCCCATACACAGGGGTCAGAGGGAGAGCAGACACCGCCCATACACAGGGGTCAGAGGGAGAGCAGACACCGGCCATACACAGGGGTCAGAGGGAGAGCAGACACCGCCCATACACAGTGGTCAGAGGGAGAGCAGACACCGCCCATACACAGGGGTCAGAGGGAGAGCAGACACCGCCCATACACAGGGCTCAGAGGGAGAGCAGACACTGGCAATACACAGGGATCAGAGGGAGAGCAGACACTGGCCATACACAGTGGTCAGAGGGAGAGCAGACACTGCCCATACCCAGGGGTCAGAGAGCAGACACCGGCAATACACAGGGGTCAGAGAGAGAGCACACACCTGCCTCAGACCGGGATCAGAGGGAGAGCAGACACCGCAATACACAGGGGTAATAGGGAGAGCAGACACTGGTTAAACACAGGGACGAGAAGGAGAGCAGACACCGCCATACACAGGGGCTAGAGGGAGAGCAGACACTGGTTGTTATACACAGGGGTCAGAGGAAGAGCAGACACCGGCCATACACAGGGGTCAGAGAGCAGACACAGGCCATACACAGGGGTCAGAGGGAGAGCAGACACCAGCCATACACAGTGGTCAGAATGAGGGCAGACACCGCCCATATACAGGGGTCAGAGGGAGAGCAGACACCGCCCACACACAGGGGTCAGAGGGAGAGCAGACACCAGCCAAACACAGGGGTCAGAGGGAGAGCAGACACTGGCCATACACAGGGGTCAGAGGGAGGGCAGACACCGCCCACACACAGGGGTCAGAGGGAGAGCAGACACCAGCCATACACAGCGGTCAGAGGGAGAGCAGACACCAGCAATACACAGGGTCCAGAGGGAGAGCAGACACCACCCATACGCAGGGGTCAGGAGCCTCAGAGTCCTGCGCTTCAGAGTCCTGCGCCTCAGAGTCCTGCTCTTCAGAGTCCTGCGCTTGAGTTTTCGGTGCCTCCAGTTTCAGGTGTCTTTTTCTTCTGGACACGTGGATTACGTCTGATATTTTGAGTTTTTGCACCAGGTATTTTTGTGTTGTAAGGTGGCCAGCCATGTGCTTTCTGTTTGCCAGCTTTCAGGAATCCATTTCTTCGATGGGCCGCCATGGAGAGATGGGCCCTTGCGCCTAGTTATGCAACACGTAAATGACTGCTTTCACAGTTGCTGGGCTGGATTAACCAAGGCCAGCCTGGATGGGCAGGACGGATACACGCTACAGCCCTGTATACTCACCTGTGGAAGCTGTCAGACTACATATCAGTGTGAAAGCCATATGATAGATGGCTGAACACAAGCGTCCCTGCGGTTCTGGCAAACAGGGAACTGGAGGTTTGTGGAAACCAAGAACTGAAACCACACAGAAGGGAGAGCGAACTGATAATAAGATAGAACACAGTCACAAATGGATTAAACAAGGATGCAGAAATGCAATATTTACTTAATGGCAACTAATTCAAGTGTCCACACATTATGGTGGGCCATGCATTATGACCCTTCACCCTACATGTCATTCTAGGGATGACACAGCGAACTCCTTAATCCTGTAGCCCATGTTTCTCAATCCTTGTGTTTCGTTGTGTGCTGCAGCCGCCTGTTGTTTTATGGATTGTGTACGTTCATGTGAGGTAGAGGTGCATAAGACGTCGAACATCCCAGGGAGTGTAGACCTGCTTTGAGGTCTCAACTCTTTGCGATTCTCGTCCTGACCCTCTATATGCGGCTTTCCTTTACCTTACATGTAACTATGAATAATACCTTCGGTTATAACACTTTTTTAGCTTCTATGACATATTGTTTAATGTTACTCCTAAACCCGTTCCTACTTTCTGATCCAGCGAAACATATATACTAGTAATCTCTGCATCTCACTGTTCGGCATCGTATCAACGGTAGGGACCCGAACTTTGTAAAATGGCCAACCTCGTCAGGTCTCTCATCTGGCCCAGGCAAAATTCTGTCATGTTATGTTAGCAGTTTGTAAAGCGCCTGGTTACTCCAATCCGGGGTGTCCCTGTGGTAGATTTGAATCAACATAACTAGCAACAGGCTTCCCTTCGTTTTGTTAGTATGCGCGGCTTTTCCTGCATAGCCAAGTTTTCAAGTGCTCTTGAAAAAAAACCTCCGAGTGCGCTAATCTAAGATGGAGTGGGAAACTATTCCATTGTTTATCTGCCAGGAATCCAAAGTTGCTGCCCCCAGAACACGTTGTATGAAGTTTCATGGTGCTGGATAGGCCTACTCCAGCTGATCTCAGACAGCGGTTACGGGGATAGGGCTGAATCAGAGGATGGAGATAGCCAGGGCCCTTTCCATGGAGGAACCTATAGACGAAGCACATGACATTGAGAGAAATCCTTTCCTCAATGGGAAGCCAGTGGAGTTCGGTCAAGGCTGGCCCCGGGGGCTCAACTGGGGAGATTTGTCAACTGACGAGCTGCCAAGTTTTGTACCCTCTGCAGCATCAGACAGCACCCTTAGAGGACCCCAGAGAGAGAACTTTGCAGTAATCCAGCCGTGACATCACGAGAGCCTCGGCTGCAGTTCTTTTTGCAGATTCCCGGAGAAGCCCCAGGATCTTCTGGAGCATTTTCAGGGTGCCAAAACAAGTACCTACTGGATCAGGAATGTGATCCCAAAAAGATAGAGCGGAGTCGAACCAGACTCCTCGATTTTACACTTTAGGTTTCGGAGTTGACTCATTTGGCCACTATGATGTGACCACATGGACAGTTGTTTCCCTACCACCAGCATCTCGGGTTTGGTTGTATTCAGTCTCAAACAGCTATTCTTCATCCAATTGGCCAGATATTCTAGACGAAGTTTAACCCCTTCCATGCTGATGACGGCCCCCAGCCATCATGCATCACGGTGGGCGTGTGCTGATGACGGCTGGGGGCCGTCATGTACCCGCCCACTCTTTAAAACGGCCGCACAGGCGCAGAATCGCGGCCATGCCCAAGGGGTTAAAATCATCCGCTGCTTGGTTGCTCACCAGAGCTAGTGTGATGATCAATTGGGTGTCATCGGCGTAAGATACTGTTCGAACGCCATAACCCTCAATACGTTTGGCCAAAGGTCGCATATAAAGATTAAAAAGAGGCGGACTCAGGAGAGAGCCCTGGGACACTCCCTGCCGAAACGTCCGAACCTCGGCTGTTGGGTGACATGAAACATGCGGCTCATTGTTCACTATGTCTCCCAATTTCTTTAATAAGGGGCAGCGAGAAGGAGACGCAGAGAAAACAGAGGGAGAAGGATGGAGGGAGAGATAGTGAGGAAACAGAGAAGGGTAGAGGTAGAGATGGGGAGGAGACAGAGGAGGATAAAGGAAGAGATGAGGAGGAAAGAGAGGAGGATGGAGGAAGAGATGGTGAGAAAACAAAGAAGGATGGATGGAGAGTTGGGGAGGAAACATAGAAAGATGGAGGAAAAGATTTGGAGGAAACAGAGGATGGCTGAAGAGATGGGAGAAGACAGAGGAGGATGGAAGAGAAAGATGTGAAGGAGACAGAGGAGGGTGGAGGAAGAGATGAGAAGAAAACTGGAGGATGAATGAAGAGATTAGGAGGAAATAGAGGAGGATGGCTGAAGAGATGAGGATGAAACAGAGGAGGGTGGAGGTAGAGATGAGGAGGAATCAGAAGGATGGAGGGAGAGATGAGGAAGCAGAGGAGGATGGAGGGAGAGATGAGGAGGAAACAGAGGAGGGTGGGGGTAGAGATGAGGAGGAAACAGAGGAGGATGGAGGTAGAGATGAGGAGGAATCAGAAGGATGGAGGGAGAGATGAGGAGGAAGCAGAGGAGGATGGAGGGAGGGATGAGGAAGCAGAGGAGGATGGAGGGAGAGATGAGGAGGAAACAGAAGAGGGTGGAGGTAGAGATGAGGAGAAAACTGGAGGATGAATGAAGAGATTAGGACGAAATAGAGGAGGATGGCTGAAGAGATGAGGATGAAACAGAGGAGGGTGGAGGTAGAGATGAGGAGGAATCAGAAGGATGGAGGGAGAGATGAGGAGGATCAGAGGAGGGTGGAGGGAGAGATGAGGAGAATCAGAGGAGGGTGGAGGGAGATATGAGGAGGATCAGAGGAGGGTGGAAGGAGAGATGAGGAGGAAACAGAGGAGGGTGGAGGTAGAGATGAGGAGGAATCAGAAGGATGGAGGGAGAGATGAGGGGAATCAGAGGAGGGTGGAGGGAGAGATGAGGAGGATCAGAGGAGGGTATCAGAGGAGGGTGGAGGGAGAGATGAGGAGGATCAGAGGAGGGTGGAGGGAGAGATGAGGAGGAATCAGAAGGATGGAGGGAGAGATGAGGAGGATCAGAGGAGGGTGGAGGGAGAGATGAGGAGGAATCAGAAGGATGGAGGGAGAGATGAGGAAGCAGAGGAGGATAGAGGGAGAGATGAGGAGGAAACAGAGGAGGGTGGAGGGAAAGATGAGGAGGAAACAGAGGAGGGTGGAGGGAGAGATGAGGAGGATCAGAGGAGGGTGGAGGGAGAGATGAGGAGGAAACAGAGGAGGGTGGAGGTAGAGATGAGGAGGAATCAGAAGGATGGAGGGAGAGATGAGGAAGCAGAGGAGGATTGGGCGAGAGACAAGGAGGAGACAGAGGAGGGTGGATGGAGAGATGAGGAGGAAACAGAGGAGGGTGGAGGGAGAGATGAGGAGGAAACAGAGGAGGGTGGAGGTAGAGATGAGGAGGAAACAGAGGAGGATGGAGGTAGAGATGAAGAGGAATCAGAAGGATGGGGGAAGAGATGAGGAGGAAACGGAGGAGGATGGAGGGAGAGATGAGGAAACAGAGGAGCATGGAGGGAGAGATGAGGAAGCAGAGGAGGATGGAGGGAGAGATGAGGAGGAAACAGAGGAGGGTGGAGGGAGAGATGAGGAGGAAACAGAGGAGGACGGAGGTAGAGATGAGGAGGAATCAGAAGGATGGGGAAGAGATGAGGAGGAAACGGAGGAGGATGGAGGGAGAGATGAGGAGGAAACAGAGGAGGGTGGAGGTAGAGATGAGGAGGAAACAGAGGAGGATGGGGGGAGAGATGAGGAGGAAACAGAGGAGGGTGGAGGTAGAGATGAAGAGGAATCAGAAGGATGGGGGAAGAGATGAGGAGGAAACGGAGGAGGATGGAGGGAGAGATGAGGAGGAAACAGAGGAGGATGGAGGGAGAGATGAGGAGGAAACAGAGGAGGATGGTGGTAGAGATGAGGAGGAAACAGAGGAGGATGGAGGAAGAGATGAGGAGGAAGCAGAGGAGGATGGAGGGAGAGATGAGGAGGAAACAGAGGAGGATGGAGGGAGAGATGGGGAGGAAACAGAGGAGGATGGAGGGAGAGATGAGGAGGAAACAGAGGAGGATGGAGGGAGAGATGAGGAGGAAGCGACCCTTGACCCAAGGGTAGGTCGCTCCCCCTGCCTCGTGCAGCGCCACCAGTGCTCTCTGCAATCTGCCGGTCTCTCTCTCTTTTATTCTCTCCATAGATTCCCCTTCGTTGTCTGACCTCTTTTCTGTGCCTCTGTTTTTCCCTCCACAGATACCCCTTTGTTGTGAGACCTCTTTTGTGCCTCTGTTTTTTCCCTCCACAGATTCCCCTTCGTTGCTTGACCTCTTATTTGTGCCTCTGTTTTTCCATCCACAGATTCCCCTTCGTTGCTTGACCTCTTCTCTGTGCCTCTGTTTTTCCCTCCACAGATTCCCCTTCGTTGTTTGACCTCTTTTTGTGCCTCTGTTTTTCCTCCACTTGCCATCCTTAGAATCCTCTAAAAACTCTCCAAAACTCTCTTTTCTCCCCCTCAGATCCCCCTCTCCCGCCACCCCCTTCCCGCCGTTTTCGCCCGCAAATCGGCCCTATCCCCGCCTACCCGCCCGCCGCCCACCTCCCAGCTGACCCCTCCTCCCCCAGCTACCCCATAAATGGCGGGCGCTGCGAGGCCGCGCAGCGGGCACGCCTAAGGCAAGCCCGTCTGCACCCGTCCGCACTTGGACCGCGCCCAGCGCCAGGACCCCTGGCCCCCACCGACGCAAGACGACCCGACAGACCTACGACGACGCCGCCCTCAACGCACTCAACACCGGCCGGAACCCAGCCTGCTGCCGAGCCGCCCCCAAACGCTTCCATGGACCCTTCACCTGCACTACCTACAAGTTCACCTGCCTCCGAACCTGCACTGCACCCGCCAAGCCAAGCACCAGCAACAAGCACCTCAAGTGCATCCTCCTCAACACCCGCTCCGTCCACAGACACGCCGTCGAACTCTGGAACCTGCTCGACACAACATCACCAGACGTCGCGTTCCTCACTGAAACTTGGATGAACTCCTCCTCAGCCCCCGACATTGCCATCGTCATTCCGGAGGGATACAAGATCATCAGGAGGGACCGCGTCAACCAGACCGGAGGAGGCATCGCCATCGTTCACCAGAACACCATCCGCATCACGACCGACGCCGACGACACCTTCACCGCCGCCGAACATCTCCACTTCCAGATCCACACCGACCCAAAGACGACCCTCAGAGGCACCCTCATCTACAGACCCCCGGGACCACGCACACAATTCAGCGAAGACATCACGGACTTCATCAGCCCACACGCCCTCCCCTCCGCCGACTACATCCTCCTAGGGGACCTCATCTTCCACCTGGAGAACAAGAAGGACCGCAACACCGTCGCCCTGCTGGACAACCTCGCCAACCTCGGACTCAAGCAACTGGTCAACACCCCCGCCCACTATGCCGGCCACATGCTTGACCCCGTCTTCTCATCCAGCAAGCACATCGCCTTCAACCACTCCCCCGGACTTCACTGGACCGACCACAGCTGCGTCCACTTAAGCTTCAGGAAAACCACTACCCACCACCACCCGCAACAGGTACCCCACAGAAGCTGGAGCAAGATCACCGCCGACCAGCTCACCACCTCCCTCAGCCAGAACCCACCTGCCAGCACACCGGACCCCAACGAAGCTGCCCGCAACTTCACGCATTGGCTGACAACCTGCGCCGACGACCTCGCACCATTGAAGAACCCTCCCAGCAAACCCAGAGGCAAGAAGGCCCCCTGATTCACCGACGAACTCAAGGACTCCAAAAAGACCTGCCGCACCCTCGAGAAAGCCTGGTTGCTCGACCGGACCACTGACAACATGACCGCCCTCAAACACGCGACCCGCAAGCACCACCAGCTCATCCGCACCACCAAGAAGAAATCACTGAAGGAGCGACTGGACAACAACGCCCACGACAGCAAGGAACTCTTCAGCATCGTCAAGGAGTTCTCCAACCCCAGCACCGGCAACAACGACATCACCCCCTCACAAGACCTCTGCGACTCCCTCGCCTCGTTCTTCCACCGCAAGATTGCCGACATCCACAACAGCTTCGGCACACCATCCTCGCCCCCAACCGTCGAACCAACGCACCCCACCACGACCCTCTGCACCTGGAACGCAGTGACCACCGAAGACACAGCCAGCACGATGAACACCATCCACTCCGGTTCTCCGACTGCCCCCTGCCCCCACCACGTCTACAACAAGGCCGACTCCACCATCGCACCCCAACTCCGAGACGTCATCATCACCTCCTTCGACACCGCCACCTTCCCGGAGAGCTGGAAGCATGCCGAGCTCAGCGCCCTACTAAAGAAACCAACAGCGGACTCCACCGACCTCAAAAACTTCCGCCCCATCTCGCTCCTCCCTTTTCCTGCCAAAGTCATATAGAAGATCGCCAACAGACAGCTCGCCGGCTTCCTCGAGAAGAATGGATCCCTCGACCCCTCGCAGTCCGGTTTCAGAGCCAACCACAGCACCGAGACCGCCTCATCGCAGCCACCGACGACATCCGAGCCCTTCTCGACAACGTGGAAACAGCGGCACTCATCCTCCTGGACCTCTCCGCCGCGTTCAACACTGTCTGCCATCGCACCCTAGTCCAACGCCTCAGCAACACCGGCATCCAAGAGAAGGCATTGAAGTGGATCATCTCGTTCCTCGCTGGAAGAACACAGAGAGTCCGCCTCCCCCCGTTTCGTTCCGAAGCCACCGAAGTCATCTGCGGCGTCCCGCAAGGATCATCACGCAGCCCCACCCTCTTCAACGTCTACATGAGAACTCTCGCAGCCATCGCACGCCAACACAACCTCAACATCATCTCCTATGCCGACGACACCCAGCTGATCCTCTCCCTCACCAGAGACCCCGACACCGCCAGAACCAGCCTCCACGAAGGGATGAAAGACGTCGCCGAGTGGATGAAGAACAGCCGCTTGAAGCTGAACTCAGACAAGACGGAAGTACTCATCCTTGGACCATCACCCTCCGCCTGGGACGACTCCTGGTGGCCCCAGCCCTGGGCATCGCCCCCAAGCCGACAGACCACGCACGCAACCTGGGCTTTATCCTGGACTCCTCCCTCTCGATGACCAGACAAGTAAACGCCGTCTCCTCTTCATGCTTTCACACCCTCCGCATGCCCCCCAAGATCTTCCGATGGATCCCGATCGAAACCAGGAAGACGGTCACCCAGGCCCTGGACTACGGAAATACCCTTTACGCCAGAACCACAGCCAAGCTACAGAAAAGACTGCAACGAATTCAGAACGCCTCCGCCCGACTCATCCTGGACATCCCTCGACGCAGCCACATCTCCAGTCACCTGAGGAACCTGCACTGGCTCCCCGTCAACAAGAGTATCACGTTCAGACTCCTCACCCACGCACACAAGTCTCTCCACGACCTGGGCCCCAAGTACCTCAATGACCGCCTGACCTTCCACACGCCCACCGGCCAGCTACGATCCGCTAACCTCGCCCTCGCCGCCGTACCACACATCCGAAGAGCCACCGCCGGAGGCAGATCCTTCTCCTACCTGGCGGCCAAGACATGGAACTCCCTCCCCATCCACCTTCGGCTGACCCAGGACCACCTCGCCTTCAGGAGACAACTCAAGACCTAACTGTTCGAGCAGTAGCGGCCCCCCTCGCCCAAGCGCCTTGAGACCCTTCCGGGTGAGTAATGCGCTATACAAGTGGTCTGATTGATTGATTGATTGAAGCAGAGGAGGATGGAGGGAGAGATGAGGAAGCAGAGGAGGATGGAGGGAGAGATGAGGAGGAAACAGAGGAGGGTGGAGGTAGAGATGAGGAGGAATCAGAAGGATGGGGGAAGAGATGAGGAGGAAACGGAGGAGGATGGAGGGAGAGATGGGGAGGAAACAGAGGAGGATGGAGGAAGGGATGAGGAGGAAGCAGAGGAGGATGGAGGGAGAGATGAGGAGGAAATGGAGGATGGAGGGAAAGATGAGGAGGAAACAGAGGAGGATGGAGAGAGAGATGGGGAGGAAACAGAGGAGGATGCAGGGAGAGATGAGGAAGCAGAGGAGGAAGGAGGGAGAGATGAGGAGGAAACAGAGGAGGGTGGAGGTAGAGATGAGGAGGAAACAGAGGAGGATGGAGGGATAGATGAGGATAAAACAGAGGAGGGTGGAGGTAGAGATGAGGAGGAAACAGAGGAGGATGGAGGGAGAGATGAGGAGGAAACAGAGGAGGGTGGAGGTAGAGATGAGGAGGAATCAGAAGGATGGGGGAAGAGATGAGGAGGAAACAGAGGAGGATGGAGGGAGAGATGGGGAGGAAACAGAGGAGGATGGAGGAAGAGATGAGGAGGAAGCAGAGGAGGATGGAGGGAGAGATGAGGAGGAAACAGAGGAGGATGGAGGGAGAGATGAGGAGGAAACAGAGAAGGATGGAGAGAGAGATTGGGAGGAAACAGAGGAGGATGCAGGGAGAGATGAGGAAGCAGAGGAGGATGGAGGGAGAGATGAGGAGGAAACAGAGGAGGGTGGAGGTAGAGATGAGGAGGAAACAGAGGAGGGTGGAGGTAGAGATGAGGAGGAATCAGAAGGATGGGGGAAGAGATGAGGAGGAAACAGAGGAGGATAGAGGGAGAGATGGGGAGGAAACAGAGGAGGATGGAGGAAGAGATGAGGAGGAAGCAGAGGAGGATGGGGGGAGAGATGAGGAGGCAACAGAGGAGGATGGAGGGAGAGATGAGGAGGAAACAGAGGAGGATGGAGGGAGAGATGAGGAAGCAGAGGAGGATGGAGGGAGAGATGAGGAGGAAACAGAGGAGGGTGGAGGGAGAGATGAGGAAGCAGAGGAGGATGGAGAGAGAGATGAGGAGGAAACAGAGGAGGGTGGAGGTAGAGATGAGAAGGAAACAGACGAGGATGGAGGGAGAGATGAGGAGGAAACAGAGGAGGATGGAGAGAGAGATGGGGAGGAAACAGAGGAGGATGGAGGGAGAGATGAGGAAGCAGAGGAGGATGGAGAGAGAGATGAGGAGGAAACAGAGGAGGATGGAGGGAGAGATGAGGAGGAAACAGAGGAGGATGGAGAGAGAGATGGGGAGGAAACAGAGGAGGATGGAGGGAGAGATGAGGAAGCAGAGGATGATGGAGGAAGAGATAAGGAGGAAACAAAGGAGGGTGGAGGTAGAGATGAGGAGGAAACAGAGGAGGATGGAGGGAGAGATGAGGAGGAAACAGAGGAGGGTGGAGGTAGAGATGAGGAGGAAACGGAGGACAATGGAGGGAGAGATGAGGAGGAAACAGAGGAGGGTGGAGGTAGAGATGAGGAGGAATCAGAAGGATGGGGGGAGAGATGAGGAGGAAACGGAGGAGGATGGAGGGAGAGATGGGGAGGAAACAGAGGAGGATGGAGGGAGAGATGAGGAAGGATGGAGAGAGAGATGAGGAGGAATCAGAAGGATGGAGGGAGAGATGAGGAGGAAGCAGAGGAGGATGGAGGGAGAGATGAGGAAGAAACAGAGGAGGGTGGAGGTAGAGATGAGGAGGAATCAGAAGGATGGGGGAGAGATGGGGAGGAAACAGAGGAGGATGGAGGGAGAGATGAGGAGGAAGCAGAGGAGGATGGAGGGAGAGATGAGGAGGAAACAGAGGAGGATGGAGGGAGAGATGAGGAAGCAGAGGAGGATGGAGGGAGAGATGAGGAGGAAACAGAGGAGGATGGAGAGAGAGATGGGGAGGAAACAGAGGAGGATGGAGGGAGAGATGAGGAGGAAGTAGAGGAGGATGGAGGGAGAGATGAGGAAGCAGAGGAGGATGGAGGGAGAGATGAGGAAGCAGAGGAGGATGGAGGGAGAGATGAGGAGGAAACAGAGGAGGATGGAGAGAGAGATGGGGAGGAAACAGAGGAGGATGGAGGGAGAGATGAGGAGGAAGCAGAGGAGGATGGAGGGAGAGATGAGGAAACAGCGCCGGGTGGAGGCAGGGACCTGCACGTGCCGGCAGTGAGGGGGGGCATAAACAGATGGAATCATGTTTTCACACCTCCCCCTCCTTACATCACCGCTCAGCCTCACCGGGCATCACTCTTATTGTTAAAAACAGATTCTCACATGTGACTCATGCACCATCAGTGCATCACCCGAGGAATGTGGCAGGATCCTGACTCATGGGAAGGATCCATGTGAGCCCCCACCCTGCCCCCCAACACCAGTGTCCCGAGGGAGGGCAGGGCGCCTCACTGTCCTCTGTCCAGGGACCTCAAGAGATTTTATATATCAGTGATCTGGTGAGAGAGTGAGAGGATGGGTGTGTGCACAGAGGGGCACTGAGGGGGCCTGACACCTGTGGAGGCAGTGTACCTGTGTCTATAGGAGCACCGAGGAGGCCTCATATCTGTGGAGTCAGTGTACCTGTGTGTATAGGAGCACTGAGGAGACCTCTTATCTGTAGAGTCAGTGTACCTGTGTGTATAGGAGCACTGAGGAGACCTCTTATCTGTAGAGTCAGTGTACCTTTGTGTATAGGAGCACCGAGGATGCCTCGTATCTGTGGAGTCAGTGTACCTGTGTGTATAGGAGCACTGAGGAGACCTCTTATCTGTAGAGTCAGTGTACCTTTGTGTATAGGAGCACCGAGGATGCCTCGTATCTGTGGAGTCAGTGTACCTGTGTGTATAGGAGCACTGAGGAGACCTCTTATCTATAGAGTCAGTGTACCTGTGTATATAGGAGCACTGAGGAAGCCCCGTAACCTGTAGAGGCAGAGTACCTGTGTGTATAGGAGCACCGAGGAGGCCTTGTATCTGTGGAGGCAGAGTACCTGTGATTATAGGAGCACCGAGGATGCCTTGTATCTGTGGAAGCAGAGTACCTGTGTGTATAGGAGCACTGAGGAGGCCCCGTAACCTGTGGAGGCAGAGTACCTGTGTCTATAGGAGCACTGAGGATGCCTTGTAATCGGTGGAGGCAGAGTACCTGTGTGTATAGGAGCACAGAGGAGGCCTCGTATCTGTGGAGGCAGAGTACCTGTGTGTATAGGAGCACTGAGGAGACCTCTTATCTGTAGAGTCAGTGTACCAGTGTACATAGGAGCACTGAGGAGGTCTCTTATCTGTGGAGGCAGAGTACCTGTGTGTATAGGAGCACCGAGGAGGCCTTGTAATCTGTGGAGGCAGAGTACCTGTGTGTATAGGAGCACCGAGGATGCCTTGTAATCGGTGGAGGCAGAGTACCTGTGTGTATAGGAGCACTAAGGAGACCTCTTATCTGTAGAGTCAGTGTACCTGTGTATATAGGAGCACTGAGGAGGCCTCGTAATCTGTGGAGTCAGTGTACCTGTGTATATAGGAGCTCCGAGGAGGCCTTGTATATCTGTGGATATGTTACCAAAAAGGGTATACCCAATGGAAGTCCCTGGGGCCTGGGTGTCTAGTAGTACATAAAGAGAGGGTCCCAATACAAATTGTTTTGGAATAAACAATATTCAAAACAAAACATTTGTAGAAAATATAAGGACCTAATACAAGGATTCACTGTTATTTAATCACAATGAATCAAAGGATATAGGGCCAGATGTAAGTAATTTGTATTTACCAATTCTTAAATACCGACTCATACCGAATCGGTAATTCAGAATCGGAAAATGGTATATAGGTAAAAAATCTGTAAAAGTTACCGATTCGGAATGACTCGGTACCTGAATTCGGTATTTTCCGAATTGGTAAATTCCCAATCAGTAAAATCCGAATCGGTAAAACCCATTCATACCTATGGGCCAGGAGGCCCGTAGGAATGAATGGGTTTTACCAATTCGGAATTTACCGATTCAGAAAATACCGATTCGGTAAATACCGAAACGGCAGTTTGAAATTCGACATGTGAGCCTGCTAACCAATCAGGAACACCCTACACGCCCCACAACTAAGGCCCAGATAATCCAACCAATCAGAATGAAGCACCCCTCCTCAGTACCTGGGAGTGGCCACGCCCATGCAGGTGCCCAGCAACTGAACAAACAATTGAGCTGAGGTGAGAGGAGCTGAGCAGCCAGAGCCCAGCAGTGCTACAAAATGGAGTCCCAGGAAGGGCAAAAGGAAGGTGGGGAGCGCAAAAGAAAGATAAAGTTCAGCCCAGCAGAACTGCAGGTGACTGTTGACGAAATAGTGAGTCACTACAACCAAATATTTAGAAGACAGTCTCTGCATGTTGCAGAGTCTGTGAAGAGGAACATATGGCTTGGCATACAGGGCAAAGTCAATGCCATTGGTGTGACTCACCGGGAGATCGAGGACATTAAAAAGCGATGGTATGACCTGCGCATCATAACCAAAAAGAAGATTGCTGCCCAAAAAAAGGATGCTGGTGTGACAGGAGGTGGTAGGAACAAAGCGCCCAAACTTTCAGAGATGGAGGAGCTTCTGGAAAGTACCCTGGAGCCAGAATGCATCCATGGGATTGGAGACCTGGACAGTACAGCCAGAGCATCAAAGAAACACGGTAAGATGCATGTACCCTAATCCACAACCACTACCCTGAACCCGTACCCCACTGTGTAGAGTCATGACACTGCAGAACAGCTCATACTTGGGGCCAGCAATGCATAATGGGAGACGTAGTAATGAGTACAAACATGCAATGCATACACCACAAGACTCAGCAAGGCATGCCACACACATCTCCAAACACACAATGTGCACTGGGCAAAGGTGTGTAAAGTATTTATTTAAGAAGTACACACAGGTGAACAACAATATTGACCCTATGTCAATTTCATTCAACAGGAGAGTCCTCACGCAGTTCAGCACCACCAAGGGAGGAGAGGGCACCAGCAACTAAGAGAAGTGAGAAGGAGAAACAAAGCGCAGGTCATAGCGCTGTAGGATGAGGAAACAACACAACCCAGGAAGCCTCAACATCAGAGCGAGCCTCAACACCTGTCCCGCTATCACTTCTGTTGTTTGGCTCTCCTGAGGTGGAAAGCACACCACTGACACTCAAACCAACTTCCAGGTCGTCCATGCAGGGAAGGATGAGTAGGGAAGATGTGCCCCCTCAGAGGATCCTGCAAACCTCTGATGAGGAGGATGAGGATGTTACAGATCAGACATTAGCACCTGCGGCTGACAAGGCCAGATCACAGATCACTACTGGCGCCACGCGCACCAGTGTCCTTGGAAGGGCACATGAGTCTGGCGATAGGCAGGAAGGTTGGAGCGTATTCTGTGGGCTGGAGGCCACAATGGTCAAAGTACAGCGCGTGCAGGCCAAGGCACTGATGGCTGTGCATAGGCAGGTGCGCAGCATCAACAACAAAATGACAAACATTGATAAAGGTATTGGCCACATTGCCTGTAGTTTGGAGGCAATTTCCAAAGGGATGTCGGACATCTCCACCTACATGGGTGTACTGTTAGATAAGTTGTACAGGGATCAACTTGAGCGTCGCAGGGATCGGCATTATATGCGGGAGCAGTTCAAGGCACTAAACAGATTTGCAACTTCCACATCCCTACTGTGCCGCCGCTCAATTTCCATGCAGGATGCAATTGTGCACTGCTGCACAGACTTGACACGGGGCATGGGAAGTGTGACCTCTGCGATGGAGCAGATACTCACAACACAAACAGCCAATGCTGGTGACACAGGTGTGGAGGAGACAGAGGGGTCCACCAGCAGGAGTGGCTCCAGCACACCTGTACCAGAGGTGCACAGGAGCGGCAGGCGCAGCAATGCTGAGTGAGGCCCCAGCCAAGATTTGGAATCCCTGTCACGTCAATCCCGGAATGTAGTGCGTGGGCGTAAGCATTGAACATTGCCAGGAATGCACAGGACTGCTCACAGTCACGGCAACTGAGCACACGCAGTCGTGGACATGGACACTAAAGGACAATGATGTAGTGTTTTGCCTGTGCTTTTGCTCTTGTTCTCTCTCTAGTCTTTCTGGAATCTTTCTTCCCTCTGTTCTTTCCTCTGTCCCCTATGTTCTATTTGGAATGTGTTTTGAATTACTGTACTTACAGTTTGGACCTGCATGGCTGTGAGCTGCTGCGCAGCACCTGTTACAATAAATCCTCTCTTCAACATTGGTGTCTCCGATCTACTTACTACAAAAAACGTGGCGACGAGGATGGGATACGAACCCACCCTCGTCGCCAAATTTTGTTAGAAATCAGGCAGAAGCAGGAATTATCTTGAAGTATTTATTTCTTGTAATGCAGCACAGCAACTCAGCATCTGGCTGGCAGGCAGGAACAGTGGCAACTGACCTGGTGCCTAGCAGCAGTAAAGGTTCTAAGAATAGTGGTAAGAACACTGAAAGATGCAATGCATTTAAAGGGACATAACATATAATGACAATATATATATACAGAATGTAACACATCTCCCTTCCATAAGAAGAAGATACAATAAGATAAAAGCCTAAGTAACATAATCAGCAAATCTAGAAGGAGGACATCTAGAGCGAGACGAAATCTTAACTCTTGAAGAGATGTCATCATTGGGATGCAATTGTACGGAAGGCTCAGAATTATTTAGGCATGGAGGACATTTGGCAACACGTTTTATGTTCCATAACTTGCCATCCTGAGTGATAACACTGTTGGTAAAGACTTTAACAATCTTCATAGGCTTACCAAACTTGTTTGAACACTTCGTGATAAAACCAGGTTTTTTAATCCTGACCCATAAAAAATAGTCTGGTGAAAGGTGTCTCACACGATCCAAAACAGAGGCAAAGTATGCTGGAAAAACGAAAAACGTTTACTAGTGAAAATCACTTGAGTTCCTCATTCGCCTACCGGACTGATGCCAGCCTCCCAGTGACGAGATCAGGAACAAGCACAAGAGTGAGTGAGGGAACCACGTGACAACGAGGCTCTCACCCTAAAGCCCCTTTCCAAACTCTTTGAGAAACTCTTTGAAAGCTGTTGTAAATAATCTCCAAGCTAGGAACCAAATAGCAGAGTTGCCGCGATGCGCTCCCATAGCTGAGAAAATGAAATGACAAAACCTCTGACGTACGCTGCGTGCCATGGCGCAGAGACGCGCGCAGTGACGCTTAAGGTCAGAGGTTGTAAGCCTCTGATGCTGACTGCAGCTGTCACAGTGCTGTGAGCGCATCGAACTTTCCCAAAGGCGGTTGGAGATTCCAAAACGTCATCAGTGAAGAGATGACTGTGAAGGCTGAAGGATCTCCCAGCTTAAAATGGCAGGTGCGTGCTCGAGACAGTACTTCAAAATTGAAAGTGGCAGTTGGCAGCAAGAAGACACGAAGGCAAGGTTAATTCTTATTAAAACAAAAATGTCTCACCTAACTTTGCCTAACGGAGCACACTGCCGGTGAAAATTAATTAAAGTAAAGAAAGGTCAAATAGGACGTTTTTTTTTTTTCGCAGGAGCATCAGAAATATAAATCAGGCAGTAAATAAACAGAACTGGAAAGTGGCTTGAAATGCAAGGGACAAAAACGTTAAGTCACAAGCTCCGTTGTGACACTGCCTCAAAGATAAGTTTCCATAAGGCCAAAACTTGCATGCTTGACAGTTTGAGTTCACAATTCGGTTTGCCTCTGATTTCTTTTACGCTAGTTAAGTATTCAATGACAGTTTCTTTTCCACTGAGCTTGCACAAACCTTTAACACTTGGCTGCTCGAGCGTTATTATTGTATTTAACTGTGATAATTTAACAGTATCAGCCATGAAAAATCACTCAGCTTCAGTAATGCTCAGAATTTCAGTTAGACATTTTCCTACTTTACACGCTTCCATTTAATCTTGACCGTGTATTTAAATGTGCAGTCAACAACTTGTAAAGTGGATGCCTTCCGCCCAAAAACGACTTTTTAATCCTTAACAGGTGGCAATATCACACACACAGCCCCCGTTTACCTTCTTAACTTTAAATCAGGAAACTTTTCTTTTTGTAGCATTAGGTTTCTTGTGACTTTGAAGGCTTCGACTTGTTGATTAAATGCCAGAAGATGTAGCCCGCCTGTTCTTGAGCTGTCCGGTGAAGTGGACTCTGGTGGGGCAACAGGCGTGTCGTCTCTCTTGATTGTCAGGTTACTCTTTATTAAATTACTCTTCTTATTTTCGTAGGTTTCTTGCTTGGTAGGTATCTTTAGCTTACTTGCTTTAGAGTAGTTGCATTTCATCTGTTAAAGTGGTAGGTTCGTTGATCCCACCCTAGTCGCCATAATTAATGTAGTAATGAAGTCTCACGCTGTAGATGTAGTTTAGATGTTTATTAGAAGATATGCAGTTAAGTTGGTATAACGGCCCCACCAGGAGCATCCAGCATGATGCTCAGCCCAATGTCAACTGTCATCCACAGCCCACAGCAACTCAACATTCTCTAGTGCATCATAGCTGCAACATTATACTAGCTGGACTGGTGGTGGAGAAAGCACATGTAACATAAAACAGATGCAAGAATACTACATCATCCCCTCTCTTCCACAATGGAAACAAAAAAGGAAAGAACGCTGGTCAGAAAGAACCAAGAACAAGAAGGGAATAACGCTGGTCAGAAAGAACCAAAGAAAAGAATACAACATTATCCCCTCTCTTCCACAAAGAATATAAAAGGAGAAAACACTGGTAAGGAAGAACCAAAGCACAGAAGAACATACCCAGACTTTTGCCTTCAACTTCTGCTCTGCCTTCTACTTCTGCTTTGCCCTCTACATCTGACGTTTCTTTTCAACCTTGTGATTCTTTTGTCAATCTTCCTTCTTCTCATGACACTTCTACTTTACCTTTTTCTTCCGTTGTTCCTTTCCAACCTCGTAGGAGTGTTCGTACTCGTTCTGTCCCCGCCAGGTTTCGTTGATGCTTTTCTTTCCTCTTTTCCAACCTTCCCTTTGCTCCTTCTTTCTTTTCCGTTTTGAAGAGGAGAGGATAATGTAGTGTTTTGCCTGTGCTTTTGCTCTTGTTCTCTCTCTAGTCTTTCTGGAATCTTTCTTCCCTCTGTTCTTTCCTCTGTCCCCTATGTTCTATTTGGAATGTGTTTTGAATTACTGTACTTACAGTTTGGACCTGCATGGCTGTGAGCTGCTGCGCAGCACCTGTTACAATAAATCCTCTCTTCAACATTGGTGTCTCCGATCTACTTACTACAAATGGCTTCCCTATTTTGACTCAGATGTAGTGAATATTAAACTATAATTGTCAAACACTATTCCTGTCTGTGTGTCATATATTACCTAGAAATATCTACGTGTAATCTCTGCCCCTCTCAATCTTCTATCTGTCGCTGCTGCTCCTGCTGCTTGGGGGTCTACATGTTCTTGGTCATCATCAATGTCCTTGTGATGTGTCACCTACACCTCAGTGCCTTCTTTGGTGGCAAGATTGTGCAACATGGCACATTTCACTATAATCTTGCAACACATGATTGGAGTGTACTGTCGTGCTCCTCCACTCTTGTGGAGGCAGCGGAACCTGCTCTTGAGGAGTCCAAATGTGCGCTCCACTACGTTGCGAGTTGACCTGTGTGCCATATTGTAACGCCTTTCGGCTCTGTTAGTTGGATTGAGGTATGGTGTGAGCACAAAGGAACGCAGGGCATGTGCACTATCGCCTAGGAGAGAATGAGAGGTCCATGAGTTGCATACACATGACACATACATCTACCATTCATATCAGGGTGTGTTACACTTATTTACCTAGCAGATATCCATCACCAAAATCTCCAGCAACAAGACGTGTGTATATTCCGCTGTTCTGGAATATGTAGGAGTCATGCGTGCTCCCTGGATATTTGGCCACTATGTCAGTGATGATGTTGGCAGCATTGCATATCACCTGCACGTTGATGGAGTGCGTCGACTTACGATTTCTGTAGATGTGTTCAGTGGCTGCAGGTGGGCATAGTGGAATGTGGATGCCATCTATCCAGCCTATCACATGTGGAAAGTGTGCCAGTCCATAGAAGTCAGTTTTAGTTTTTGCAAGTTCCGCAGGTGTGTCAGGGAACCGGATGTAATGTTCCATTCTCTGCGTCATGGCATCCAGAAACTTCCTGAAGAAACCGGACAGGCAGCTCTGGGATACACCACCAACTGCAGCAATCACACTCTGGTAGATCCCAGAGGCAAGCAGGTGTGGGCTACACAGAACCTGCATGTGGGAAGTGAAGTAGTGTGGCTCACTGGTTAGAGGCGGCAGACCCGAGAGCAGAGGACGGCCCGGGACCAGGGTTGGATTCCCGACGCGGCAGGTTTCTGGACCAGGGTCAGCGGACCCGATAATTCTATCGCCTCGGTGCCCACTCTGATCAGCGATCACACTCGGCAACTCTGGGCACTAGCTTGCCTCATCTTCACTAACGGCCCCATCAGACCGCCGGGGATGCCTGGTCTCACCCTGGAGATACCCATTAAGGGACCATCTCTCAGGGAAGCCAGGAAGGGTTTCGCAGCGGTCGAAGCGCGGGGACACGCCGGTGCGCGTAAAAACCCAGCGCTATATAAATGCCCCTATTACTATTACTATATGGCGTGGGCCCTGGGTGTTGCGTGATCCAGGTATGGGTGGAGGTCCCTAATTAAGTCCAGGATGGTTCTGGGGTGTAGCCTGTACCTCTGCAGTATCTCAAGCTCAGTCAGTTGGAATATGGTGATCCTCTGTCTGTAGACCTGCTCCTCCCTTTGCCAGACCCTCACTCCTGCTGCCTGTAGCCTTTGTCACCTCGCAATCACATAGAATGCCGCCATTCTTGCAACACTGTTGCATTTTGTGCCCTTTTTTATAGCCTGCACCTGGTTACCACCTGCTTTCAGTCCATGGTAAATACCGACTCTTAAATACCGAATTTCATGGTATTCTGTATTTTTGGGCTTTCGTACATCTCGATGGGCCTTTTTTACCGTTTCTTGATTACCGAATCGGTAAATAAGGACTCGGAAAAAACAGAATCGGTAAATACAGATTCAGTAAATATGGAATCCGTAAATACAGAATCAGATTTTTTCCGATTCATATTTCCCGATTCGGTACATTTTTGACACCTACATCTCATTTTCCAGTTACCGGTCGGTAACGGCTGAAATTACCGATTTTCGGCCGTTACCGACCGGTATTGGGCGACCTACATCGGGCCCTAAATCTTTAAAAGATTAAATCTGTCATATATATTACATTATTACTTCAAAAACGACAAAAATGTGCCCCAGGGTAAGAGAGGGGCGGGGAAGCAGGGCTGTGCTTTCCTGCCACATGGCTAACCCATCAATCATTGCCTTACTCTGTATTTCTTTGACACTATCCAGCTCAACCTCAAACATAGTAACTTCAAGTGCCTATCTAGCAGGGCCTGCCACAAACATTTTTTTCATTTTTGTTCGAGCTGTCTCCTTAGCTGTTTGGTTTGGAAATGCAAATTCCCCTCCCATATCATCAGTAATTGCATTGTTGGTGCTGCACTTCACTATTGTTAACTTTTTGGGAAGTGTCAGAGCTGACAAAAGCCTGTGTATCAATTGACTATTCTGATTTGTTAACCTGCGTAAAGTCAGGTTTTTAAAGAGGAGGCTCAGGGGGCTCAGGGGGCGATCCCCCATGGCTGTGCTGTGCTGTGTAGGGCAGCTTCGGGGTGGCAGCCCATCTGGCTTCTAATCATTCTAATCATTCTCCAGACTCAAGTGCACAGCGAGTAGTACTGGACAAGGGCTATCAAGTTTAAAAAAAAAAAGGGGAAGGTGTTTGGTAAAATCGGAACATTGGTGACAGATCAGCAAGTCCCAGCAAGTCCCAGCCTTTCATCATCATTGAGACTCTGCAGCAGGATATTTTTGTGAGTTGGATCTTATTATATTTATTTTCTGACTTGTTTAATCCTGTTGGGAGGGGTACAGAAGTTTCAGGAGTACAGGGGGAAGAGAGCAGTTTATAAAAAAAAGGGGGCCCCAATGGGCAAACCGCAGAAGGAGGGGGAGGAACCCTCAAAACTGAATAAAACAGGCCCCTCGTTTGAATACAAAAACTCGCCTCACCCTGGCTAGAAAAGCTGCTCAAAAAACAGCCAAAATAAAGATAAAGACAAAAATAAAGAAAAAAACAAAGAAGAAAATTCTGCAGAAGATACTCTTCTTGAATCTTCCGATGACGATGGGCATCTTTCATCCTCCTCTTTAAATGGCACAGAGTCCAAGAAAATAGCCACGGCCACTTTAAATAAATCTCCATCCCCCAAGTCAGCATCACCGATGGTTACTTCTCCTCCTATAGTCTCAGAGTCTGCATCTCCCGACTTAGAAGGGAAGAATACGAACAGATCTGGCGGTATGGGAAGCAAGGAAAGGAAGGATTATCCTCTTTTCGATAAAAAAACGACTCCAAAATCGTCCATCCATCAGGCTCCAATGGCTCTTGTCTCTCAGGCGGGTCCTGCTTCTATTGTGTCATTTAAGGACACTGGTTCATCTGTTTCATCTTTGACGCAGCCCCTTGACCAGAGTCCAGAGTCTTTACTCTCATCCCCTGTACAATCCTCGCAAACTGTGTCAGATGAGTTGATAGCTAAGGGGACATCGGGCCAGATCTCCTCTCAAAACCTGAGAATGCAAGAGGGTGCTCAGATACCAACAGAAGAGGAGGCTCAACTGAACATCAACAAAAGCCCAAAAGTTATCAACATAGATCCTGAGGTGGAGGAAACAAATCTATCTGGGACAGAAGTTAGATACCAAATGGATATCCGCGAGATGCTGAATCTGATTCTGGATGAAATACGCGAGATAAAGCATAACCAACAAGTAGAGATAGCTACTCTTCATTCCAGAATGGATAAATTTGAGGAATCGATGTTGGCATTTCCCAATAGACTGCAGGAGGCGGAGACTAGGATCTCAGTCCTCGAAGATAAGGTGAACTTGGTTATGGATGAAACCAGGGATTCAGCCAAGAAGAAGGTCGCGCTGGAGCACAAACTTGAAGAACTTGAAAACCACTCAAAAAGGTCGAATCTAAGAATAGTAGGGGTTCCGGAGGGAGTGGAAGCTCCGATACTATCCAGTGGGTCTCCTCCTTTATTCATCAAGAAGTTCTCCCCGAGGGAGATCTGACAATTACAAGGGCTCATCGGGTTTCATTGCAACGTTTCGCAAATTCCCCATTTCCTAGAACGATACTCCTAAATTTTGCTGATTTTAGGATTAAAGAAAAGATTTTGTCCAAGGCCTATCAACAACGGCAGTTCCCAGTGTCAGAAACAGTAAAATGTAGGATTTTCCCAGATATGACTGCGGTGGCTGCAAAAAGCTGCAAGGAGTTTGTTAAGATCCTACATTTGTTTAAGGCCAATGGCGCCCAAGCATCGATTGCTCAGCAATCAAAATTGAAGGTTTTGGTCAAAGGGAAGTTCTATATGTTCTCTGACATTGCATATGCACAATCCCTCCTTAAAGAGATCTCTTCTGGTTCTAATGTTTGAAAATGGAAAGAATGTTTTCTCTTATAGGTATGCCTGATCGAACCAAATAATTAGAATGAAGGAGGCGGTCCAGGGTTAACGGGTCACACTAGGGTGTAGCAAGAAGACACCCAAAGAAGAAAGAAGAGGGAGGAATGTGGGCTGCGTGGAAGGGGAGCGGGGCTCCACATTTAGGGGGGGCAAAGGTGGGAGGGGGTAAACGCAGTAAAAAGGAACAAGTGCAGCAGGTTTTGTAGTTTGATTTTTATCACTGGTTGGTACGGAATATGTAGAAGTATCTACAAGCTTCTAGATGAAATATAATTCAAGCGTTATCCTGTCCATAAATGCGAATGGGTTGCTTAATAAGCAGAAATATGGAGCTTTACTGAAATGGGTAATAACTTTTAATCCGCAGGTGGTCTTTTTCCAGGAGACGCATCTGAAAACAAATACCCCGAAGCTGTTTTTGCCGAGATATTTTTCTCATGGGTTCTTCTCCTCAGCAGGGATTGCCCAAAGGGGAGTTGCGGTTTATTTTGCAAGAAACCTTCCCTGGGAAATCCTTCAGGTTCAAAGAGATTCTAAAGGTAGATGGCTTTGGGTTGCAGCAAAACTGTTGGGAAAAATATTTAATTTTGTGAACTACTATGGCCCCATCCTCGATGATATTTCAGGCTTGTTGGAAATTAGTGAGATTCTAAGGGGCACCCCAGGGCAAATCATATTAGGAGGAGACTTTAATTATATCCAGGATTTGAGGAAGGACACTTCTAACAAGAACAAAAAGCAATTAAAACCTAAGACAAAATGTATATTTGAAGCACTTCTATCAGAATATCAATTGCGGGATTCTTGGCGCTCTTGGAATGTTGATAGGGAGGCATATACTTGCTTTTCTGGCAGGTTTCAATCAGCATCCAGAATAGATTTTTTTCTGACTTCTAGATCACTTCAAATCGCTAGAACTTTGATAGGATGTAACCCTTTTTCAGATCATGGGAGGGTCGAAGTTGAGTTTATGATAGGAGGAACGGAAGGGGAGCGCCCCAGGTGGCAGCTGGATCGCACCTTTCTTCAGAACAAGGATTGGGTTTCAGGGTTCAAAGAGTGGGTGATCGAATTTTTTTCAGTGAACAAGAATTCAGCCGAACCTTTTTCTGTATGGGGTGCCTTTAAAGCAGCTGCTCGGGGGCAGATCATTGCGCTTTCCAGCAACAAGGCAAATGATTGTAAGCGTAAAATATCCGCTCTTCAGAGTGCTGCCGAGAGGGAATATGCTCTAAAACTTAACCAACAGCCGAATCAATGGGATCAGGCTAAAGCTCTTTTAAGGGATTTTTTTTACCTTGGAAGAGATAAATAGTTCAAAGGCCTTTCAGCAAAGGGTCTATGAAGAGAGTCAATTGGCAGGGAAGCTTTTGGCTAATTCTATTAGAAAGAAACAAGAGTCATCTGTCATTTTAAAAATTCGAGATCCTCAAGGTGGAGTAGAAACTCAGAGTGAAGGAATTGCTAAAATATTTCTGGATCATTATGAGAGAATTTACTCCACAGAATACCAGGTGGAGGATACAATGATTCAGGAATAGTTTGCTAACCTAGAAATTCCCAAAATCTCAGATTCTTGAAGTAATCAAATCGGGGGTGAAATAAGCTCTATCCAAATTCACGACAGCATAAAGGCAACATCGGGAGCAAAGGCTTCCGGACAGGATGGGTTACCTATCGAATTTTATAAGGTGTTTACTAAGGAACTTGAAGAACTTCTTAAAAATGTATTTAATCACATTAGATTAGGTGGAAAGGTCCCTCCAGAATTCAAAGAATCTACAATTATTAGCTTTGTTAAAAAAGATAAAAATCCAGAGGATGTGAATTCTTATAGACCGATCAGCCTTCTGAACTCTGATTACAAGTTACTGACCTTGTATGTACCAACTCTCCAAAGGTAACGATTATACAGACTGACCCAGTCTTTTGGACAGACCATTCTATTATAAAATTTGTTATAAATGGTTCTCATGCCCCGGCAACTCGCTCGGCCAAGCTGAAAAAGAGCAGGCCATGGAACAAAATCACCCTGTCTGCCTTTGCCGCTAATTTTTCCCCTCCTACCATTTCTCAATGCACCAACCCTAGCCTAGCCGCCATGAAACTTGAATCAGCAATCACTCTTGCATTAGATGACATAGCACCCATGCTTGAATCCAAACCTCCGAAAAACAACTCACCCTGGTTCACGCCAGAGTTGAAGCAAACAAAATAATCTACTAGGATGGCAGAACGGAAATGGCGACACACAAAAAGTGTCCAAGACAGGGAAAGATATAAAACTGCACATCGGCAGTATATGAAAGACATTGCTGAGGCAAAAAAAATCTATCTAGGCAACAGGATTACTCTAGCAGCCAATTCACAAAGAGAACTCTTTAACATTGTTAAGGAATTCACTAATCCATCAGGAACGCAGCAGGCGCCCCCCGATACTAAGGACTGGGTGGAATCTGTAGCCTCCTACTTTCATGAGAAAGTTAATGACATTCATAAATGTTTTCCCCAGTCAACGACAAAAGATGAAACCACTACCTCCTACGACAATGGGCAAAACATCCCCAATGATCATTCTACCACGCTAAGACAGTTCTCACCCTTGTTTGAAAACGAGGTGAACCAAATCTTGTTGAAAATGAAATCTGTAGCCCCGTGAGACCCTGCCTCTCCACAAGTTATAGCTAAAATCTCCCCAGTTCTGATCCCCATCCTAACCAACATTTTCAATCAATCCCTACACCACTGTATTGTCCCTAAGCACTGGAAGGAGGCAGTAATCAGGCGTATTTTAAAAAAAACCCACGGCTGACCCGGATCAACTTGTAAACTATCGACCAATTTCCCTTTTACCACTCTTTGGGAAAGTTATGGAGGCCCTAATAAATAAACAGCTCATTACCCACCTGGAATCCAAAAAACTCCTCGACCCATCCCAATCCGGTTTCAGGGCGTTCCACAGCACTGAAACGGCCCTGCTTGAGGTCGTGGATAATATAAGACTGTCTCTGGACTCTAAACAATCGGCTATACTGATTTTGCTAGACCTGTCTGCGGCCTTCGACACCATCTCGCATCGCGTTCTGTTAGAGCGCCTTGCAGAGGTTGGTGTCGAAGGCGCCGCACTTCAATGGCTGACAAGCTACCTTGGCAACAGACGGTCCAGGGTGCAGTTAGGCTCCAACTCTTCCATTTTCTATGAAAATGACAAGGGTGTCCCACAGGGATCCATTTTGAGCCCGACCCTTTTTAACATTTATGTTTCCCCCTTGGCGAAGATCATCAGAGAACATGGTTTTGGAACCGTATCCTATGCTGACGATACCCAAATCCTCGTCACTATCAACCAAAACCCTGATGATATAAAAAGAAGGTTCAAAAACTGTATGATCAGTATACAAGAATGGATGACCAGAAATTACCTTATGATGAACGCCGGAAAGACTGAGGTCATGCTTTTCGGCAAAGCCGACCAAATCTGGTCATCACACTGGTGGCCAGTCTCTCTCGGTCCCTGCCCAGTCCCCAAGCCCTTTGTCAGGAATCTTGGAGTAACAATAGACAATAAGTTAACCATGTCTGAACACATCAGGAAAACAGTGGGAAATAGCTATGGCCAGATGCGCAGTCTGAGGAAGATCTTTAAATGGATCCCACTTTCAGCACGTATGCCCCTAGTCCAGGGACTCATTGTTAACAGGATGGACTATGGAAATGCCCTTTTTTCAGCCATTAACCTAACACTATTGAATCGACTGCAAGTCCTCCAAAACACTGCTGCTAGGCTAGTACTAGATCTACCCCCTCGTACCCCTTCAGCAGCCTGCCTCAAGACCTTGCACTGGCTCCCCATACAAACACGCATAAAGTTCAAACTATGCTGCCTAGTCCATAAAGCTGTAAATGGTTATGGACCTGTCTATCTCGAACATAAGCTAAAGGCCCACGTCCCAAGTAGGACGCTATGCTCTTCCAGCAAAGCCCTTCTCTCTGTACCCAGAGTTCGAACAGTCAGAAATGGAGACAGAGCTTTCAGTAAAACTGCCCCAAAAGCCTGGAACTCCCTCCCCATTCAGTTGAGGTTAGAGCCTGACCACATGAAATTTCGAAAACAGCTAAAAACCTGGCTCTTCAAGCCAGTTGAGCCCTCCTAATCCTGGATCAGTTGGTCATGAGGATCCTTTTTGCCTGCTGGCGCTCTGAGACCTTCGGGTGATTTATGCGTGATACAAATGAAATAAAATGGAAATGGAAATGATGAGAATCTGGGCGCAAAGATTTGTATTAGCAGCTCAGGAGGCAATCCATCACGATCAGACGGGTTTTATTGCGGGTCGGTATATGGCAGCTAATACAGAATTTCTGATACAGGCTCTAGATTATTTTAATATAAATGCGACAGCTGCGTGTATTTTAATGATCGATGCAGAAAAGGCATTCGATCTAGTTAATTGGTCAGCACTTTATTTCTCTCTAGGTCATTTTGGATTCCCTGTTTCAATTATACAGATGATAAATAATATCTATGAAGGGGCTTCAGCCCAGATAATTATCAATGCTAAACAAGCTGGAAAGATTAAAATAAATCCGGGAACAAGGCAAGGTTCCCCATTGTCCCCCTTGCTTTTCACTTTTTTTATTGAACCTTTAGTAACAAGAATAAGGAATAATATTGCTATTTTACCCCCTTCGTCGGGATGTCTAAGTTAAAGTTGTTTGCCGACGATATTATCCTCTATCTGGCTCCTAAAAAAGAAAACATCATACGTCTTATGAAGGAGCTCAAGGATTATGAGAAGATAGGGGGGTATAAGGTTAATGAAAAAAAAGTAAGTTCTTGTATTGAACACAAGCATAGATTTTCTCCCGTTTTATCTTCAGCCCCAGGCAGTAAAAAGGGACCCGATTAGATACTTAGGTATTTATGTGACCGGAGAGTATGAAAAACTCTTTTCCTTGAACTATATTAAAATAAAGAATAAAATAAGGAACCTGCTAGATGGTGTTTGCTCCCATTGTCATTGATTGGTAGAGTGTCACTAGTCAAAATGATTGTATTGCCATTGCTTATATTTTTGTTTAGCAATATTCCAATTAAAGTTAATATTGTTTTTTTTAATGAACTCGAATCCATGCTGAGAGGTTTTATCTGGAACAAAAAGGCCTCAAGAGTTAAGCTTTCGGTGGTCCAACTGGCAGTCGATCAAGGTGGTCTGGCTCTCCCCCATTTTAAGACATATTATGAAGAAGCCTTTTTTTGATATTGTGGCAGGATTATTAAGGACTAGACAGACAAGAGATAATTTCTTTTTAGAAAAAATGATACAGGAAGCAGGCTCTCAAATTCCTATCTTTTTAAAAACTGCTAAGCTCCCCAAAAAAATCAAGATATAAGACGCTAAAAGTGTATACGGCGAGATTACTGCTCCTTTTTAAAAAAACATGGCTCTGATGGCTCTATTTATTTGAGTTTGTCTGAATGTGCCAAAATAGGTCTTAAGATATCCTTGAATCATCTGAAAGATTGGGAACTTTCCGGGTTTAGGGAATTAAGACATCTGTTTGTACAAAATAAGGTAATTCGCTGGCAGGAGATTTTAGACAGAATGAATAATTCCAGGCGCCTTATGTTTTTAGAGTATTTACAAATGGTCTATTTTATTAGAAAAGATATAGGTGGCCTGTTCATCTCTCCCACTGCCTTGATATCAGCTTTATACGGGATAAAAATAAAGGTATAGTATTTTGGTATAAAAAGCTCTACTTTACTAGTTCTTCTCCTGTAATTGATAGATATCTAGAGAAAATAAGCCTCTCGACACAGTGCGTTCTTACAGACAAGGATTGGGAGCTATTGTGCTATCTGGGCAATAAAGCACTTCGGGCGGCTAATTACAAAAGAATGTCTTTTTTATCACGTTGGCTCGCGTATTATACCCCGGAGGCCCTGGAGAGAATGTTCCCGGAAGTTGTGAATAAGTGTTTTAGATGTAAAGCTATGGGTCAGGGAGGATGGTGCCATCTCTTCTTCTCCTGCCCGAAGTTGGCATCTTTTTGGAAGGGGATATTTGCAGATAAGGAGTTGGCAACTGGAAAAGTATTTTTTCCGGAAGCAGAGGTGGGCCTGTTTGGCATATGTAAAGAGAGGAGTAGGTTTGACAAAACAGAAGAAGTATTTATTTTTATTTCTTGTGTAGTTGCACGGTCTTTAATCCTTCAAAATTTTAAATCCTCGGTGATTCCATCACAGCTATAATGGTTCAATAAAATGAGAAGAACATGTAATTTCGAAAGAGCTTATGCAGGTAGGGTGGGAGCCATTGCAAGATTTGAAAGAAATTGGAAATATTTTGAGAATCTGGAATTGTTGAAAGGAAGATGATAAGGAGGGAGAGGGGAATGTGAACTTTTTGCACTTTTTTTGTAATATTGCTGCTTTATAATAGCTGTTTTTGCACTTTATTGCACTAAGCACTTTAAAATTGCACTTTATTGGATTATATCTTCTTTGGCAGGTGCACTTTATTGCAGTTTTTGCACTTTTATGCAGTGATATTGTTCACTAAAAATTGTGGTTGTTTTGCACAAGGACTTTGTAAGTTTTTATAACGGTCTCTTTCCCTTCTAATCCCCTGTTTTTATTCCAGTTTTATCTCTTGTAAATTGTCTGAAAATTGTCCGACTGTTAAAAACTAGATGTGAATAATGTCTTTGTTTACAATTCTGTACCAATGATTTCATGATTTCCTACTGCCTTGTTCAATAAAAATAAAAAATAAAAAGAAGTCAGGAATCCTCTCTAGTCTCCTCCCAGAGCCGCCCAAAATTGTGGGCAATGCCAAAGGTGTACTCACTGTCAGTATAAATATTGACAGTCAGTCCCTCACTCAAATTACAAGCGCGAAGAAGAGCAACTAACTCTGCAGCTTGGGTTGATTGATAGGGAACTAGTGATGTCTTGACTACTGTGTGTAGGGTAGTTATGGCAAATGCCGCAGTTGTTGTGCCATCTGGTAATTTGAAACAGGAGCCATCAACATATAGCTCTCCTTGGGTTTCAGATAGGGGAGCATCAGTCAGGTCTACCCATCCATTAGTCTCCTCCTCAGTCCAAAAACAACAATCATGTACGTCTATTTCATCACTTTCAGAAGGGAGGGTTAGTAACGTGGCTACGTTCAGGGTTGCACATCTTTTGATGGTGACGTGTGGCGTGAAAAGGGTCAAGTTTTAACCAGTCAGACGTGCACTGGTGAGGTGCTGTGTCTTTGTGCTGTTCAAAATTGTATCCACAGCATGAGGTACCATAACTGTGAGATCAGTCTAAAGGACGAGTTCTGCCAAATGTCGGATAGAGACAGCCACAGCCGTGACCGCTCTTAGACAGCTTGGAAGGGCTCTTGTGACGTTGTCAGGTAGAGCAGAAAAGCAAGCACACAGCTTTTGCTTACCTCCAAAGGCCTGTGTTAAGACAGAAAGCGCACAACCAACCAACCAAGTCTTGTCTATTTACAACACAAACAGCTTCTGATAGTCAGGCGTACCAAGCAAAGCACGACCTTTATTTGCTCAAAACCTTGTTGACATTCAGGTGTCCAATTCAAGAGTTCATGCACATCTTTAGTGGTTAGCTTCAGCAGCGGTTTTGTTACTAAAGAAAAGTTAGGGATCCAGTGCCGACAATGCGAAGTAATGCCAATGAAAGCTTGCATATCCCACTGAGTCTTAGGGATGGGCATTTTGACAATAGCACTAATGAGTTCGGGTGTTAGTCTCCTTCCCTCCTTCGACAGTAGGTGACCTAGGTAGGTGACCTCCTGTCGACAATATTGGAATTTTGAAAAGGACACGTTATGTCCGTGATGGGCCACATGTAGCAACAATTTAACCGTTGCTGCTTTGCAACCATCTTTAGTGTCAGAAGCGATCAAGAGATCGTCCACATACTGCAGTAATATATTACCTGGGGGAAGTATGAGGGAATACAATTGGCCTTATAAAGCTAGACTATATATACTAGGGGCCTCATTTATGAAAAGTGACGCATCGCTGCGTGAAAACAGCGATGCGTCACTTTTCACTGCGCACTCCTTGCGACACCAATGATGCGTCATATTTAATGTATGACGCATCATGTCGCAAGGAGTTACAGATACGTCAGTATTTCTGACGCATCTGTAAGCGCAAAAGTGACGCATTGCTGGAGTGTGTCACAAAAGTGACGCATCTCCAGCAATGCGTCCTTTCACATTGGGAAAGCCCCATGTGAAAGGGCTTGCGTCAGTCTTACGCCTGCTGTGAGGCAGGCGCAAGATTTTGACGCAACCGCATCCTAAAAGTGACGCAGTGAAATCTCATAGATTTCACTGCGTCACTATTACGAGGCTTTTTGCGGGGGAACGCCCCCTCTGCATACATTATACCTGACGCAGGTATAATGTGGCGCAGGGGTTTAAAAAGTGACGCATCTACCTAGATGCGTCACTTTTTAAATATGGCGCAACAAGGCGCATGTTTTACGCCGCAGATGCGTCACAAAAAGTGACGCATCCGCAGCGCAAAACTGACGCAAGGCCTCATAAATGAGGCCATAGGGCTTTCAGTACAGCCCTGAGGAGCTCCACAGAATCTAAAGCTTCTGCCGGCAAGGGCAAATCCAAACAGATGCCTACTATCTGGATGTATTGGAAAGCTAAAGAATGCATTTTTCAAATCGATGACAGAAAAGAATTTGGCAGAGGAGGGAATCGTAGTCAGAAGGGCAGTGATGTTGGAGACAAATGGAAACTGAGGGACCACAATCTTATTAACCTCATGCATATCAATCACAAACAGATAGACAAATGAATGATCATCAGAGGAACCCAAGGGTGTCCTCTTAAGAATGGGAAGAATAGGACTTCTACATACATTCACAGTCGTCTCTTCAACAACCCCTGACTTAATCAAATCCTGTATAATCTGCAATAGAGTTTGCTACCCTGCTTGCGGTATTTGGTACTGAGGAATACGATGGAGAACAGCGTGGTCCTTGACCATTATATAAACTGGAGGAATCTGCAACAGCCCTACATCTGTATCACCTGTAGCCCATAAAGTTGTTGGCACATCTTTAAACTCAGCAGGAAGGGGTTCATCTTGGGACAAACAGTGCTTGGAACTAACTACATTGGGTCCTATGGTCAAATAGACACCATTCGGGAACAAAAAATGGTCATGTGCAACCTCTTTGAACAAATCCAAACCCATCAGATAGATTTTCTCTACAATTGGATGTCAATAGGAAGGGCGAACCTACAGTAAATGGACCCATAGTCGAGGCTTGTGTCTAGAAATGGAGCTCACATCTGGTGTACCTGAAAAGCCTACCGAAACATTATTTTGGCTGGACAGGGCTGCCTCAGGGACCAGTGAATGAGAAACAGAGCTGTTCATTGTGCCTGTATCCACCAATATTTGCTGAGCCCTGCAAGTCAGCAGTAATATAAGATCCATGCTGATCTACAGGTATCTGAACTGGTCCCTCGCCCTGTCCCTGGCTGTCCTAACCATGAGTTAGCCCAGTCACTTCATCCAAATCGTAGTCATCATGATAGTACTGTCACCCCAGAGGATCAGCGAAATAGTTCAGATTGGAGCGACCCTGCTGTTCCTCATTTTCCTAGCCTCCATCATGACCACCTGCTCCACGGCCCGTCCACGAGAACCCCGTCCTCTAGGGGCCGCAAACTTTTACAACAATGTCAGGCACTCACTTCGCCAGTGTTCCTCTTCCTTACAATATGCACACTGGTTCAGCCCCACAGGCACAGTATTTTTGCTAGTGTGGGGCAGCTATCGGACCGGACCAATGCCGCGTCCTCTCCCGTTCCGTCAAGATACCTGCTGCATCAACAACTTTGTCTTCAACTCCTTATTTTTCTTCTCCACCTTCTCTTTCTCTTCGTTCTCTCTGTGCTCATAATACTGTGCCATACTTAATATCACTGATGGGGAGAAGGTAGTCCAAGTGCTCTCCGAAGCCTGCAATCGAGTCGCGATCTCTGGAAGAAGGTTCATAAGAAATCTATTATCGGACGCCTCCCTCCATCGACAAGTCCTGTCCACTGAAATCCCAAAACACACCTTCAAACCTAGTAAAAAAATCAGATACACTTTCATCTTTCTTCTGACGACATGCTGTTAACTTGTCCCAGAGAGTGCATGTAAGTAATAATTCAACCTGGCAAAGCTAGTATCTCAGCCTTAGGCTTCTTACCAGGATTCCTCTCTTTATCTCATGCCCTGATCTCATGCCAGGTGCCACCCAACTCCACAACATGGTCCTGTGTATGCACCTGCCGCCAAACATCAACTGGCACCAACAAACCGAAAAACATCTCAATGTCTGCCAACGCCATCACCGTCGAAGACGCAGCATCTGTTAATTCTTTCTAATATGCAGTTGGATTTTTTCTAGGGTTCGGTAACTGAGTTTCAAGAGAGGTCACCTCACTCTTCTTCCAAGGATAATAAACCCATTGTTCTTGGAAATGGGCATCTACTCGATGTCTGATGACAGCATTCTGCTGATCTCACAGCTCCGGCATCTCAGGGTAAAAAATAGGATGCACTTCCCTCTTTGGAAACTGGGACACTGTTGTTGGGCTCTTCTGATGCAACCTGCCTCGGTATCCAATCAACGCTGCAAAATTACTAAAAACATTGTGGGGGCCACGTCAGCAACAGATACATGGTCCTGGATGTCATAAATAATTTGCAGTGCGACACCATTGAAACACTGTTCCCACAACCCAATCAGAGAAGCCGACATGTGTTTGAGGGCATGCTGCAGTACCAATGCTTCATACACTTTCAACACGCTCCACTCATCTTCCACACTGTAAATTCTACTCTGGGCCCATTGGGCGCGCCTGGTTAGCTACCATTTTTTTCTCTGCATCCCCCACATCAGATCGAATCAACACCCGCCCCATTCGCTCGGGCACAGTCACCTGGTCCCCGTCATCAAGTCCACGCACTGCCATTCCAAAGCGCAACAAGGTCGGGGAGAAGAGATGTGGGGAGGGCACAATAGTGGAAGGGGCAGGCACCAGAGTTCTTAATGAATGTTTCGTAGGTGTAAGTGATTGAGAAAGTGAAGAATTTGGAAAAGGCGTAGCTGGGAGACCTACAATTACTGAAAATGAAACAGGTGAAACCGAAGAGGAACTGGGAGGAGCTGTAGCCGAGGCAGCCAGGCCAAAAGCAGGAGAACCAAAGGCAGGGGCCGGAGAGGCAGAGGGCTGGGTCTGTGGGACATCAGGATATATTCTCTGTGGAGCATATGAGGCGGAGGTCAGGTATCTAACATGTCCTCTACAAATGTATTGCCTTCTTCTCGGGCAACATAGGATTTGTCACCTTGCAACCTAAACTTTCTATCAGCACACTCTATAATCATCTCTATTTTCTCTCTATCATACTCTACTGTTTCCTGTGTCACTGTCTGTCTTCTCCCTTTTCGAGCCTCTCTTTCTGTCTTCACTCGCCTCTGCTTAGCTTCCTTCTGCCAGACCTGGAGATAATCAACATCGACTGCCTACTTCGTTTTCAAAATAACTTTTCCTGCAGGAAATTCAATTTTTGTTCATCAAAGGTACCTGTTAGCGGCCACTGCAACTCGGTGTTGTCCCTCGTATATTTGTGCCATAGTGTACTAAATATAATAGCGCCAAGGCTGTGCTTAACATACATATTGAAGTTCCAGGTGCCTTCCAGAGGCGCAGGCTGCCTCTCTTCTAATCGAGCATCAGCAGAACAACAACAGCACCCCAAACAACACAACTTGGCCCAGCAGGGCATCTTAAAAGGAAGCAGGGTCAAAATCCGTGCCAGACGCATACTTCGCAGATCTCTCTCAAAAGATCGGTCCTTGGACTGTATCAAACAAGGAAACCCAGAGGTCAGACCTCAGACTGCATCAAGAAATAATTCGGAGTCAGCACCATAAAACTAAGAAACCAGCCAAATCTCAGGCATTTTCAAAAACAGGCGAATCCATTATGTTGCTTGGCAGAGCATCTGCTGCATACACTCTGTACCCAAATCGGTCCGAGGACCTACCCAGTACAATCAAGTGGTCTGCAGACTATACCAAATATTATTCTAAAGGGTGCTATATTCACAAACAACCAAAGCAAACTCACCTGGTGCACAAAGGTCGAACAAACGTATTCTCCACTGACGACTCTTTGGGCCAAATGGTTAGATCCGAGGGTTTTACCTTCTCAGGACCCCAGCCGGGCCGACCACTCGGTGAGGCACTGCCCTATCAGACAGGCAGGGCAGCTACGAGTAATAGGTTCTATCGTGCAGGGATCCCCGATCCGCCCATCCGACCCAACGTGGTGCCATCCTCCTCACCCGCTTGCGGGTGCTGATGGGTCAACCCGATGGTGTCACTGTTCGGGCACCAAGTGAAGGAAGTGACCCAAATAGGGTCACCCGGGTCACTCTCAACCACCTCTCAGCCTTCCAAACAAATGAAGAGTTGGTCAGACAGTCGTGAATATAAACCAAAGTTATTTATTAGTTTTGCGCTGCAGCTGAGCCCAGTCTGACCAGCCTCATGAGATGGCTGCTGAGGGACTGTCTTCCCCCAACACAACACCCGATATTATACATTTCCAATTCCCTAAAAACATGCCCAGGCTGGAAAATTCCAGTCCAGACACTAGCAAACAAAGGAGGCACAGAAGGATGAGCTACGGTCCTCAGACTGGGTACAGGCTATCTCCGCTTCAAGGTTACTCTGCCCTTGCCCGCCATTCTGAAAGGTGGGAACGAGCCTATCTAACAGCAAAGGTTTGCAATAATAGAAAATACATTCATTAGTACAGCGGCTACTAATAAAATGGTAAACAACAACACGAATGCCAGTGATAGACTCAAATTGTCCCTTTTAAGAAAAACAGTGGTACGAGTAAAACATACCAATGTGCTTTTTACTAACGTCACTAGTTTATTTTGGTCTTTCTTTTCTTTCAAAAGCTTTTATTCGGGTTGTCATAACAATCCCTGTAAGCACAAACAAAAAACAAAACAGCAAGTTACATAATTATTAATCAAAACAACATATTATGGCTGACAAAAAATTATACAAAAAAATTGTACACAGGGTAGCCAATACATTTCACTTACGTATGATACATATATACAAGCTGAATCCCCCCCAGAAATTGCTTAGGTTATGTGTGCAATAAATGCGTCTATAAAGTGCAAAAGTGCTACATATAATTCGGCGGTATAAGGCCTAGATGCGTTTTGATAGAAATATTTAAAACAGTCAACTATATACAAATATAAATATTAAGACTCTATTAAAAGGAAAGATATTCCAGCAGGATTAATGCATAGTTCATATATTTAACTATGTACTGATTTCCAATTCAAACAATAATAGATTTCCTAGCATCAATACATTTCATTATATACATAGCAACAGCAAAGCAGGTATCTGAATTTTCCAAGCGCGTAATTAATTTCATTGCAATATCTACGGAACGAGCGTTAAATTTTAAAAGAATTGGTTTGAGATAAAAAAGACTTAAAAAGTAATAATATTTACAGAACAATAAAAAATGGCGGCGGCTTTGTCTGGAAATTCCAACACAGGGGCATACAGAATTTGAACCAGTTCTCATGACAGGAAATGCCACCAAATGATGTACGGTGCCCAATCTAAGACGCGTTAAAACAAATTGGTGTGAGTTAAATGTGACCTCAGATAGATACGACTGGAAGCCTTTATTTAAGTCAAGCTCTTGATAAAAAACAACCGTTGGTAGCGTCCTAAATTGCCTTACTCTATACTCTTTTTTGTAAGATAACAATGTCTCCTTTAGTTCCTTCTTAGAGAATATCATTGTTAAATAAAATACGATACCAATAGTGGATATATTTCAACCATGGTATAAGGAGAAAGTAATCAAGTTTTAAACAATCTCGTATTATTTGTTGTGTAAACAACGTTTCTGATTTTGCCCAGATAGATCGCCATAATATTAAAGGACGCAAAGCTGCTAGATCTGTAATGTAGTTAATTCCTACTTCTTCATGCACTAGTAAAGTAGAAGCAGAATGGGGAACACACAGTACTCTTTTTAGGAATTTATTTTCATCACATTGCATAGTTTTCCCATCATGGTAACCCCAGATCCCTGCCCCATACAATGCTGATGTAACACATCTAGCATTGTAGATGGTTACCAGGTCCTTAATTCTTCTGGGGCCACCCAGTTTGGTGGAGAAACTAAAGATGCTGTTTGTATTCCTGGATATCTTTAGACCTATGTTATTAAATTCTTGTGTCCATTTCCCGTCATCTGAAAAGGTTATTCCGAGATAACAAAATTTCTTTACTGTTAGCAGCTTTTCATTATCGATAAAAAAAAGTGCTTGTTGAATTGTTTTTTTTACTGCAGGACATGGCAACAGTCTTGCCTTTATTAATCTTTAATTTCCTGCTCTTAATAAATTCAGCAAAATTATCTATGAGGCGCGGTGGTCCTATTTTTGTACGAGATATTAAAACAGCGTCATCCGCATATAATAGAATTGGTACCACCTTACCATCAATGAGCGGGGCATCTGCGGAAATTTGGCCTAGGGTTGAGTCTATTTGAATAATAAATAATGAAAATAAGAAAGGAGCCAAAACACAACCCTGGCGTATGCCTCTGGTAACTTTAAAAAAAGGGGTACATTCTCCGGATGGGCCGTATCGGACTTTGCAAGACAGCATTTCATAGAGCCTCCCTAGGAAGTGTACTATTTCCTTGGGGGCGCCTAAGTCCAATAGGATCCTGCATAATATCTGGTTAGTCACCCGCTCCACCGGGGGTTGCGTTGATTTTAAGCGCCTCCTGACGCTGGTCAGAGCGGCTTCCTGCCGCAAAGGATGCTGGGTCTGGTAGTTCCCCGGGCCGGCGGCAGGATGAAAGCCTCGGGCAACAGTGGCGGAAAGGCGGTAGTGCGGGCTGCACAAACGGTCTCACAGCCCACCCCCTGCAGCAAGCAGGTCTCCACACCGGCGCTGGTTAGTCACCCGCTCCACCGAAGGTTGCGTTGATTTTAAGCGCCTCCTGGCGCTGGTCAGAGCGGCTTCCTGCCACAAAGGATGCTGGGTCTGGTAGTTCCCCGGGCGGGGGCAGCATGGAAGCCTCGGGCAACAGTGGCGGAAAGGCGGTAGTGCGGGCTGCACAAACGGCCTCACAGCGCATCCCCTGCAGCAAGCAGGTCTCCACACCGGCGCTGGTTAGTCACCCGCTCCACCAGGGGTTGGGTTGATTTTAAGCGCTTCCTGGCGCTGGTCAGAGCGGCTTCCTGCCGCAAAGGATGCTGTGTCTGGTAGTTCCCCGGGCCGGTGGCAGGATGGAAGCCATGGGCAACAGTGGCGGCAAGGCGGTAGTGCGGGCTGCACAAACGGCCTCACAGAGCACCCCCTGCAGCAAGCAGGTCTCCACACCGGCGCTGGTTAGTTTATTTTAGTCATTTATGATCACTAGTACAAATATTTTCATTCTTTTTCACAAGACAGTATTTTTGTGCATATATACATTATATACAAATACAAACACTTTTTCTAATTACACACAACATTTTTACAGATTTACAAAATAACATCACACCCACATAATCCTCTCTCCCTCCAGACATTCAACTTGCATACACACTCATACACTATAAACCTCTTGAAATAGGGCCCTCTGTCATAAGATTATTTTCTCATATAGAGTCATGAATCATGTTTGTCTGATCATGGAATTAGAAAAATGAAGAAACGATCAGTCAGGGTTTAATCCTATCTTGTCCTAACAAGGTTTCTGAACTGTTAGCCAATGACAAAGAGCCAGAAGTGGTCGACGCGTTTCGAATCCCCTATTATGGGATTCTCCTCAGGACCAAAAGGTTTCTTATTAATCCTGAAAAATTGGTGTCTCGTGTGGGAAGTGAAGGGGTTGCTTCAAGTATGCTGATCAACGTTGTGACAACACCGGCGGTTCCCGGTTTGCAACTTTATCGGCCCCCACCGGGACTCAATGTAGATATCGCTGTGTCTATCCGCAATAAGATGAGTCGCTTATTCCTCAGGTAAATTCGTGTGAGATGGCGTCTCGGCTGGTTCTCTTCCCTAATAAAATGGTGCCATGAGAGCTAACTTAATACAGAAAGGAGTATGAGCAATAGGACAAATACATTTCAGAGGCCTCGTATCTGTGGAGCCAGTGTACCTGTGAGTATAGGAGCACTGAGGAGGCCTTGTAATCTGTGGAGGCAGAGTACCTGTGAGTACAGGAGCACTGAGGAGGCCTTGTATCTATGGAGGCAGAGTACCTGTGAGTACAGGAGCACTGAGGAGGCCTTGTAATCTGTGGAGGCCGAGTACCTGTGAGTACAGGAGCACTGAGGAGGCCTTGTATCTATGGAGGCAGTGTACCTGTGTGTATAGAAGCACTGAGGAGGCCTCATATCTGTGGAGGCAGAGTACCTGTGAGTACAGGAGCACTGAGGAGGCCTTGTAATCTGTGGAGGCAGTGTACCTGTGTGTATAGAAGCACTGAGGAGGCCTCTTATCTGTGGAGGCAGAGTACCTGTGAGTACAGGAGCACTGAGGAGGCCTGGTAATCTGTGGAGGCAGTGTACCTGTGTGTATAGAAGCACTGAGGAGGCCTTGTATCTATGGAGACAGTGTACCTGTGTGTATAGAAGCACTGAGGAGGCCTTGTATCTGTGGAGGCAGTGTACCTGTGTGTATAGAAGCACTGAGGAGGCCTCTTATCTGTAGAGGCAGTGTACCTGTGTGTATAGAAGCACTGAGGAGGCCTTGTATCTATGGAGGCAGTGTACCTCTGTGTATAGAAGCACTGAGGAGGCCTTGTATCTATGGAGGCAGTGTACCTGTGTGTATAGAAGCACTGAGGAGGCCTTGTATCTATGGAGGCAGTGTACCTGTGTGTATAGAAGCACTAAGGGGGCCTTGTATCTATGGAGGCAGTGTACCTGTGTGTATAGAAGCACTGAGGAGGCCTTGTATCTATGGAGGCAGTGTACCTGTGTGTATAGAAGCACTAAGGAGGCCTTGTATCTATGGAGGCAGTGTACCTGTGTGTATAGAAGCACTGAGGAGGCCTTGTATCTATGGAGGCAGTGTACCTGTGTGTATAGGAGCACTGAGGAGGCCTTGTATCTGTGGAGGTCCAGTATCTGTGAATGCAGTGTACCTTTGTGTATAGGACTATCTTGGGGTCTATTATCTATGTGCAAAGGAACAAAGATGAGGCTTTGCATCTGTTAAGGCAGAGTACCTGTGTGTATAGGAGCCCCGAAGAGTCCTTGTATCTGTGGAGGCAGTGTACCTTTGTGTATAAAAACACAGAGGAGGCCTTGCATCTGTGGCGGGATTGTACCTTTTTGTATAGGAGCACCAAGGAGGCTTTGTATCTGTGGAGGCAGAGTACCTGTGTGCATAGGAGCACCGAGGAGGCCTTTCATCTGTGGAGGCAGTGTACCTGTGTGTATAGGAGCGCTGAGGACGCCTCACATTTGTGGAGGCAGAGTACCTGTATCTAAAGGAGCACAGTGGACGCCTCATATTTGTGAAGACAGTTTACTTCTCTATATAGGACCACTGAGGAGTCCTTGTAATCTGTGAAGGCAGAGTACAAGTGTGTATAGGAGCACCGAGGAGACCTTATATCTTTGGAGTATCTGTGTGCATAGGAGCACAGAGGAAGCCTTGTATATGTAGAGGCAGTGTATCTGTGTGGATAGAATCACCATGGGGTACTCCTATCTGTGGCATCAGGGTACCTGTGTGTATAGGAGAACCAAGGAGGCTTTGTATCTGTGGAGGCCCATTATGATGTCAGGCAGATAGCCAGCCATATTAGGATGCCCTTCCTGACATGCTTTTCCATGGCGGCAATGCTACCACGGAAAGTCTTGCGGAGACTCCCTGCGGGGGCCATTGCGGGCCCCCTGGGAGTCCGGGGGGTGGGGGGTGCACATGTCGCGTACCTATGGTACCCCCCCGCATTTCAAAGTGCAACATGGCAGGCACCATCCGGTGCCTGTCGTGTTGTGCTTTGAAATGCACAACGTGTATTTTTACCATTGCGGCAGGCGGCGCTTCCGGCACCGCCCGCCGCAATGGTAAAAATACAGGATGCGCCCGCCTGTGTGGCAGGCGCATCCTAATGCTCAAGGCGGGACCGCCGCTCCTATGGCGGTCGGTCCCGTTTTGCACGAGGATGGTGGACGGGCAAAGCCGCCCGCCATCCTAATGGGGGCCTTAGTTTGTTTGTTTGAAATGTTTTTAATGTTTGATATTTGTTTTACCTTAAAGAATAGATTTTGATATTAGGTCTATGTATTCTAGACCTTGGATATTTGGATACATTCTTGTTTATTGTTGGAGGTATTCTTACATATTAATTGTTTGTTTACTCAGTTTTGGTCCTATTTTGGTTAGAGATTGTTCCACTCTGAGCTCTTGGTAACTTTCGGGCGGATTACGATGGTGGGAAATCCGCAAACACCGGGCCGTCGGTGAGGACCGCCGGCCCTGCCATCACCCTGAAAATTCCCACCGCCAAATTAGAATGGCGGTGGGAATGGGAAAGGTACTGCGGCGGACAGAAAGACCACCCGCCGTGGTCACGCAAGGCGGGCCTTTTCCGCCCACCTAGCGGGACCCGGTACTATGGGGCAATGGAGGGGCCCCACCGTGGGCATTATGATGCCTGTCTTTTGTAGCTGCAGCTCCTCCGCCATAGCGGAGGAGGGTCGCCCCCCGCCAGTACTTCAATTTTTTTAAAAACAAAACGAGTTGAAAACTCGTTTTATTATCTTTTTATTAAGCTTGTTTTGGGGCTTAGGGAGGGATCAGGGTTCTGATAGGCTGGAGGGGGGGTGGTGGGCTCCACCTACACTGTGCATCTGGTTTTTGGACAGCGATCTCAGTCCACCCAAAAATCACATGCGCGGTGACTCCTCTCCAAACCCAGCTGCATTGCTGGGGCAGGAGAAGGATCACTGACAGAATATCGACCACAAAAATGTTGAGGTACAAAAGTATCGTCGTCCAGAAAATCGAAGTCCTATCTACATAATGGTAAGTACAAACATTTAGAGAATAAAATATTGATGTTAAAATATCATTGTTAAAAACATTGTTTTTTTTTAAATGCTTAAAAAATAATGTAAAATAAAGTAAATAATACATATTATTGAAAAAAAGTAGGGGCACATTACGGTGGCGGGCGGATATCAGTCCGCCTGCCCGTATAACTGTGATGGGACCACCCGCCAGACGTGCGGCGGTGCTAACAGTGCTATTAGGATGCGCCCGCCTTACTGGAGGCCGCATGCTGGCCTTTTACCATTGAGGACGGGGCTGCTGGCTGCAGCACAGTCCGCAATGGTAAAAGAGCATGCACAGCATTTCCCTGCACCACTTGGCAAGCACCACGTGGTACCTGCCACGTGGTGCAGGAACCTACAGGGGGATACCATGGGGACCCCCAGTGCACTCCCCCATACCACCCAACAGAGGGGGCCCGGAACGGCCCCCACAGCCAAGCCCCGCCAGCCTTTCCATGGCGGCATCGCCATGGAAAGGCCTCTACCACACCCACATGATAAAATGGCGGACGGTGCCTGCTAGGCACCCCCAAAATATTAGTGGCCCAGCTCCGCCCGGCAGGCAATCGTAATGATTTCCACAGGCGGAAAAGTGACGGATGGACATCGCGTCCGCCGCAATACCCACAGCATATGGCGGTGGGTAAATCTCATTACGATGGCGAAACAATCAACACCGCCGGCCCTGCAGTGGCGAACGTTCCGCCATCATAATAAGCCCCATAGTTAGAATTATTATAATTTTTTTTACATTATAAATCATAAAGATAATGTTGAAAATAATTACATATTAATATATATGTATATAATATAATATATAAATGTTCTTAACAATATTAATAAATAATTATTATAATAAATTATAACATGTTAGAAACGTATTGAAAATTATAAATACATATATAGAGAGATATACCCGTGATATAAACTAAAAATAAAATATATATATAATGTTTTAAAATATTAAAATCTTTTTAATCTTTTACAATTATATTTGACACTACTTTAACAGCAACAGTAGGGAAAATGTTGGAAAGCGGAGGGGCTAAAATTACTATTCCCACTCCAGGGAGTGCAATAGTAGGAAAAGTGTTGGATAGCACAGGGGAATCATTTACTATTCCCACTCCAGTTAGTGCAACAGTGAGGAAAGTGTTGGTTAACGTTGGGGAATAATTGCATATTCCCACTTCAGGGAGTGCAACAATAAGGAAAGTGTTGGATAGCGTAGGGGTAAATATTACTATTCCCACTCCAGAGAGTGCAACAGTAGGGAAAGTGTTGGATAGCGTAGGGGTAAAAATTACTATTCCCACTCCAGAGAGTGCAACAGTAAGGAAAGTGTTGGATAGCAGAGGGGAATAAATTACTATTCCCACTCTAGCAGATATAACTGTAGGGAACGTGTTGGATAGCTGAGGGGTAACAGTTACTATTCCCACTCCAGCAAATGTAACAGTAGGGAAAGTTTTGGATATCGGAAGGGAATCATATACAATTCCCACTCCAGAGAGTGCAACAGCAGAGAAAGTGTTGGATAGCGGAGGGGTAAATATTACTATTCCCACTCCAGAGATAGCAACTGTACGGAAAGTGTCGGATTGCATAGGGGTAAAAATTACTATTCCCACTCCAGAGAGTGCAACAGTAGAGAAAGTATTGGATAGCGGAGTGGATAAAATTAGTATTCCCACTCCAGCAAGTGCTACAGTAGGGAAAATGTTGGATAGCAAAGGGTAATAATTTACTAGCCCCACTCCAGGGAGTGCAACAATAGAAAAAGTGTTGGATTGCAGAGGGGTAACAATTACTATTCCCACTCCAACGAGTGCAACAGTAGGGAAAGTTATGGATGGCGAAGGGGAATAATTTACTATTCCAACTCCAGCAATTGCAACAGTAGTGAAATTGTTAGATAGCAGAGGGGATAAAATTGCTATTCCTACTCCAGCAAGTGCAACAGTAGGGAAAGTGTAGGATAGCGGTGAGGAATAATGTACTATTCCCACTCCAGCGAGTGCAACAGTAGGGAAAGTGTTGGATTGCATAGAGGAATAATTTACTATTCCGACTCAAGCAAAATAATAAAAATTAATTAACAAACAATTAATTAATTTAAAAAAAATTACCTCCCACCATATTCCCCTATAAATGACCCCACCAATATTTTAAAACATAACACTATTAACATAATTAATTAATAATGTATTATTTAATTAAATAAAATAACAAGCAATTTAAAAACAATCAATAATAAATTAATTCACACTATTAACACTATAAAACAACTTAAAAAAATATTATAATAAAAAATGAAAACAAATATATTAAAATTAAATTACTTCCCAGCCTACTCCCCTATCAACCCACAACACCCTCTTAAAAAAATTACACCAATAACATAATGAATAATTAATTAATAATTAATATTAACCCATTCATAATTAACGATAAATTAATTATCACAACAGTATAAAATGTTAAATACATAAATATCAAATAATTAAAAATATAAATTAATTAATTATAAATAAATTACTTCCCACCCTATTTCCCTATAAGCCTACTACCCGCTCCTAAAAAAAAACCACAATTAAGATATTTATTTATTTTATTTGTAATGCGCAACTTTCATCCTGACGGATATCATGGCGCTGTATTGGGTATACAGACATAGGGGCCCATTAGGATGTCGGGCGGATTGCCCCCGCCAGCCTGGCGGGGCAATCCGCCCGACATCCTCTCCTCAATGCCCCCCGCCATATTAGTATGGGGGGGACCGCGGCGGACGGAAAGACCGTCCGCCGCTTTTCCGGCCCGGTCGCCTTGCGGCCAGGGCGGAAAAGGTTTAATATGGTGGCGATGTCAGTTTCACACCACCAGCCATATTACAATGGGCCCGATCTCCGCCACGGAAAGGCATGCAGTCTTCACCTTGGGGCCCCTGCGGGCCCCCATGGTGAAGGGGGGTGGTGGGGGGTGCACATGGGGGGTACCTGGGGTACCCCCCTGCATTCGCATACGCAATGCGGCAGGCACCGCGCTGTGTCTGCCGCTTTGTGTATGCAAATGCATACATGCATTCTTAGCATTGTGGCGGGCGGTGCTGAGAGCACCGCCCACCACAATGTTAAGAATGCATGATGCGCCCGCCACTGTGGCGGGCGCATCCTAATGTCCAGTGCGGGGCCGCCGCTCAGCTTACGGGCGGTCCCATTTTCCGCAAAGTCCGCCCGCCATCCTAATGGGGGCCATAATATCGACTCAAAAATATAGAATGGCACAAATATCGAAGTAAAAATATAGAATGGACAAAATATCGAATGGACAGAATATAGTGGTGAAAAATATCGTTTTGAAGGTAAGTAATTTAATATCGATTTTTAAAATATAGAAAGTTAAAATATCGAAGTATATAATATAGTAATTATTATATATCAAATTTTTTATAATATGGAGAGAAAAAAATTAAGTGTATTTCTTTCTTATTAAATTTTTGTGTAATTTAATTCTGTAGCGGGTTGTGGGTTTATAGGGGAATAGGGTGAGAAGTAATTTAATTATAATTAATTAAATGTGTTAATTTAATTATTGGTATTTATTTTGAATTAATTGTTAATTAATTAATAATTTGTGATTGATTAATTAATTATTAATTGGTAATACATTTTTAATTCTTAATGAATTTTTCTTAATTGATTAATTGATAATTATGTTAATTGTATTAATTTATTTTCCGTAGCGGGTTGTGGGTTTATAGGGGAATAGGGTGGGAAGTAATTTAATTGTAATTAATTTGTTGTGTCCATTTATTTATTGGTATTCTTTTAGAATTAATTGTTAATTAATTTTTAATTGGTAATTAATTAATTTTTAATTCGTAATTAATTTTTATTAATTGGTTAATTGATAATTGTGTTAATTTTTATTAAAAAATTCTGTAGTGGGTTGTGTATTTATTGGGGAATAGGGCGGGAAGTAATTTAATTGTTATTAAATTAATCATTTTTATTTATTTATTGGTATTGATTTTTAATTAATTTTTAATTAATTGTTAATTGGTAAATAATTTGTATTTTTACCCCTACGCTATCCAACGCTTTCCCTACTGTTGCACTCACTGGAGTGGGAATAGTAATTTTTACCCCTAGGCTATCCAACGCTTTCCCTACTGTTGCACCCTCTGGAGTGGGAATAGTAATTTTTACCCCTACGCTAGCCAACGCTTTCCCTACTGTTGCACCCTCTGGAGTGGGAATAGTAATTTTTACCCCTACGCTATCCAACGCATTCCCTACTGTTGCACTCTCTGGAGTGGGAATAGTAATTTTTACCCCTACGCTATTCAACGCTTTCTCTACTGTTGCACTCTCTGGAGTGGGAATAGTAATTTTTACCCCTACGCTATTCAATGTTTACCCTGCTGTTGCAGTTGCTGGAGTCATGATAGTACATTTTAACCTCTTGATATGCTACAGTCAAAATATTGTATATTTTTAATTAATATTATGTTAATATATATATATGTGTTAAAAAATCAAGTTGAATTTTTATTTTTTTTTAACTTAAATTAATTATGTAATACTTTTTAAGTTATTTAAGTATTTTTAAATATGTTTTAATTAATTATAGTTATTATTTCAATACTTTTAAGTTATTTTAATAAATTCGATATGTTTACTAAGTATATATATTTTTTCGATATTTTTGATTCAATTTTTTGATTTGTACTTACCTGTTTGTAGATAGAATTTCGATATTTTGTCTTTCTATATTTTTACTTCGATATTTTTTTGTCTATATTTTTGTATTCTATATTTTTTCAGTAATCGGCTGTATTGAGGGACACATGGTAGCTTGTATTAGGTACATCAACTGCTCATAGTTACTTCATGGGAAAAAGCTGGGTTTTTAGTTTTTTCCCAAAAGTTACATAGTCCTCCCTAAGACGTAGGTCTAAGGGTAGTTCGTTCCAGTGTTTGGCCGCCAGGTATGAAAATGATCGGCCTCCTGTTCTTACTTTCTTTATACGTTTGAGCTTAGCTAGTGCTTGGAGTTGTGATCTTAAGCACCTCATGGGAACTTAAAATTTGATTTTATTCTGAAGAATTCTGGGTCCAAGGTTATGCAGTACCTAGTGCGCATGACTCAGCAGCTTGAATCTTGCTCTTTGGCGCATAGGTAGCCAATGGAGCTGTTTCATGCATGCAGATGCTGAACTTAATCTACTTTTGTTGCACACAAGCTTGGTGGACGCATTTTGCAGCACTGATAGACGAGAAAAAAGGTAATCTGCCATCCCCACATAAAGTGCATTTCCATAATCTAATCTGCTGATGAGTAATGCCTGTGTAACCGCCCTTCTACGTTCTAGTGGGATCCACGGAAAAAGCCTTCTAAGGAGTTTTAAAATCGCAAAACCTCTTCCACACAGAACCCGCACATGATCCTGCGTGGACAGGGTGTTGTCGATGTTCATGCCCAGATTTTTTGCGCATTGTTTAGGCACTGGAGCATCACCCAGGGATTGTGGCCAACAAGTGGCATCCCAGATTAATTTAGCTCCTCCGAAAAGCAATATTTCCGATTTGCCTGCGTTAAACGTAAGGCAATGTTTATCATCCAGGTTGCCATCTCTGAGAGGCAGTTATTTAACTTAACCCTTGTGTCCTCAAGCCTTTCTTCAATGGTTATCATCAGCTGTGTGTCATCCGCATAGGAACAGATGCTGAAGCCCCATTTCCTACTTATCAGTGCCAAAGATGACACAAAGGCATTGAAAAGTGTTGGGCTCAGGGAAGCTCCTTGGGAACACCACAGCGGATGCTTTTTGGTCTTGAGGAGTACTGGCCCATTTGTACCATCTGAGTTCCGTCCCTCAAAAAGGAAGAAGAAGAAGCCACTGAAGAGCGTTGGCATGGATGCCCTTTTCACAGAGAATCTACAACAGCAGATTATGTGAGACTGTGTTGAATGCTGCCGACAGGTCCAATAAGATCAAAGCAACAGCCTTTCCATGATCAGTCTGTGATCTTATGTCATCTAGGACGCCTAGGAGTGTGGCCTCTGTACTGTTAGTGGCTCTAAAGCCAGTATAAGTGCAGTCCAGTAGTTTATTAACCTCCAGGTAGTTGGACAGTTGTCTATTTACCAACTTTTCTAGCACCTTAGAAAGCTACGGGACTGGGAAATGGGTCGGTAGTTATCTGGGTTATGAACATTTGTTCCGGCTTTCTTCAGCAGAGGAGTTACCACAGCTTGTTTCCATATTTCTGAAAATACTGATGTTTCCAGGGATCTATTAAGTAGATGAGTAACATAGGGACATATTATTGGTGTCATCTGGGAGAATATAAAATGAGGGCATGGATCAAGGGGGGAATCCTGATTTTACTTCCAGCATGGCTCTCGCAACCTCTGGTTCTGTAAGAGGGGAGAAGTTGCCCATCTGTGTTGCGACCTCTGGATGTGGGGGTGGGTATTTCCAGTTAGGTATGCCTAGGGAGGAGTTAGTGTCAAATGAGGAATAGATTTTGCTAATCTTATCAGCGAAAAATTCGCTGATCTTTTCACAATTTTCCTTTGAGGGGGGAAACGTTTGAGACAGGCTGGCTGGTTTACAGAACTCCTTCCCTATACACAATGGTTATTTTGCTGAGTTGCAATTCTCACTTATTTTTTGCTTTTTTGATGGCATTATTATAGATCCTTAATTCAGCCCTGTATCTTGATCTGTCTGTTTCCTGTTTAGAAGCCTCCAGGAGTCTTCTAGAGATTTGCACTTTCCTTGCAGTGTCCTGAGGTCCTGCGAACACCACGTCTCAGATGGAGGTTTGTTTGTTAGTTTAGGTTTAAGTTTGGGAGCAAAGGTATCTAAAGTACTGGTGATCTCGACTTCCAGTTTTATCGCTTCTGCATTAGCTGGCAGGGTATCTCAAGTGATTAGGTTGTCGGGGGAGAATTGGGCCTGGAACAGGTCCTAAGTGACCAGTCTCCAGTCTCTGTTTGCCACTCGTACATTCTTGTCGGGTCTGGTTACATTCGCAGGCAGGTTGAATGTGAAAGATATGAGGGAGTGGTCTGTCCAAGATATGGGAGTTTTCTTCCGGATATTTGTTGACTCTATGTTGGAGAATATTAGTTCCAAAGTATGCCCGGCGGTGTGTGTAGGGCCTTCGACCCATTGCTCGAGTTGGAGGATCTGCCTGTCTCTTTCGAGGTGCCTTGCTGTAGTACTGAGTGTTTCCTCGAAGTGTAAGTTAAAATCTTCCATAACTAGGAAATGTTTATATTTCAGGCATAAAGGGAAAAGTTGAGTGAGAAGTTTAACACTCAGTTCGGTTTGGTGGCCCGGGGGGTTATGGATTACTGCTCCCCCAAGCAAAGAGTGGCCATCACTGGACACCTGAAATGTTTGTACTTCGTGCTCTCCAAATGGCACCACTTCAGTATGGAGACAGGCACTGTGGTCTTTACACAGGACAGCCAGCCCCCCCTCCCCAATGTTTCAGCCTATCTTGTTTCAGTATTTTATATTTGGGGGGTAGGGCATGGACGATGTCTTGGAGGTCGTTATCGCGCAACCAGGTTTCAGTTATGAAAACCAGGTCGGGGTTTCTCTCGTTTAGGGTGTCCCAAATATTGAGAGTGTGTCTAGGTAGTGATCTGGCATTAAAATATAAACATCTAAATGTTTGCTGTTCTTCTGTCTCTGTGTGAAGGCGATGGGAAAACACTAGGCTATTCCATTTACAGACAAGGTAGGAAAACGGGCCCTCTGTGTGTCCTGGATGGGCTTTCACGCACTGCGTATTGGTGTTTCTCAGATTTAGAAATATGGCTAACAAAGATTCCCTTGAATAGTCTGCTTCGGTGCTTGTGTCTGTTTCGGTGGGGTTTAGAGGAGCAGGGGTCGTGGCCCCTGTTCCCGGCCGGGCACAAGCGGGCCTGCCTTAGGTGCAATTTTGGTGTGCCAGCAGCGCGTCTGCTGTGCGAATGCTGACACATCAGTCCTATGTAGGGGGAAGCGCGTGAAACTGCCCGCGCCCTCTCCTGGGCCAGAAGTGCCTCACGCTGCCTGCCCCGCCCTCCACACAAACGGCACACAGCCTCGGTGGACCATAGCGGGGGAAACCGGGTGCAGCCTACGATCAGTTAGGGGTTAAGGCAGATAAGTGCAAAGCGCAAACAGTAACAAGCATTTACAATGCAATGGTTTTGCCTTTGTTAAAGTTAGAGCTATTGGCATTGCTCTTGACATTATTTGTATTTATGTTTTTTTAACATAAATAAATGGCATTGTCATTTACAATGCCACTAGCTTTATCTATCACAAATGACACACACAAACACACACAGAGCCCCGCACACACAGCCCCCCACACACACAGCCACACAGAGCCCCCCACACACACAGCCACACAGAGGCCTCCACACACACAGCCACACAAAGCTTCCTACACACACAGCCACACAGAGCCCTCCACGCACACCAACACAGCACAAGCAGGCAACAGGGGCAGACGGAGGCACAAGCAGGCAACAGGGGCAGACGGAGGCACAAGCAGGCAACAGGGGCACAAGCAGGCAACAGGGGCCCACAGAGGCACAAGCAGGCAACGGGGGCCCACAGAGGCACAAGCAGACAACAGGGGCACACAGAGGCACAAGCGGGCAACAGGGGCACAAGACATCCACCCCAACTGTGCACCCAGCCTTTCTTACAACCCGCTCTACACCAGACTCCCACCCACCCTAGGTATGCACCCAACCTCTCCTTCAAACTGTTCCACACCAGACATCCACCCCAACTGTGCACCCAGCCTTTCTTACAACCCGCTCTACACCAGACACCCACCCACCCTAGGTGTGCACCCAACCTCTCCTTCAAACTGTTCCACACCAGACATCCACCCCAACTGTGCACCCAGCCTTTCTTACAACCCGCTCTACACCAGACACCCACCCACCCTAGGAGTGCACCCAACCTCTCCTTCAAACTGTTCTACACTAGAGACCCACCCTTCCCAGCTGTTCGTCCGGCTTCTCTTTCAAACTGCTCTAAGCTAGACACACACGACCCCAGCTGTGGACCCGGCTTCTCGCTGGCTCTACACCGGGGACACACCCACCCCAGGGTTAGCTGTGAGTCAAACAGCCTGATGTACACCACACCAGACACCCACCCACTCACTCCAGCTGTTCACCCCGCGTGCCAGACTGTTCTATGTCAGACACCCACCCTTCCATCCATCCATCCCAGCTGTGCACCAGCGTGGCAGGCACTCATTTGAAATTTAGCTGTGTGTCCTGGTAATCAAACATTGATCTATTACCATTAAGTTACACATTAGGACTCGGTGAGAAAAACTGCCAGATACACAGTATCAAGTCTTCTTTAGTTATGCATATAATATGCACTATCAATACTATATAAAAAAAAATCAGTACAGTAGTTGTATTACCACTTTAATTGTACAAAATACAGTAAACAGTTTGCACCTGCAAAAAGCTGGTGTAACCAAAGCCTCAACAAACGTGAGAAACGTGCAGGAACATGGTGCTCTGTGCTATTCACCCTTTATCTGACCAAGGTGGACGCCTGAGCAGAAACATTAAGTCAACAGGGTATTATCTGGAGATTTTGACAAAGCTCTAAATGAGCGAGTTAGTCTATCTTTGAGTGGTGTCGTAATTCAAATTATGATAAGAAAACACACATTGTATGCAATGTAACCGAGTTTACACACAGGCACAAAGTAATTCTATATTTGTATCCTAATGATGTTGAGTTCTTTAAGGTAAATAAGGGGTGCGTGTTTAGAGAGTATAACTTGTATTCTTTCTCTACTAAAAAATCTTGTTTTCGCACACTCAGACCAAGGACACCAACTAACATGCCATATAAATTCCGGAGATGCCCATACTCTATCCGTTCATCTCGGTCCTATATCCAGCCACTTGTTCAAAAATCACAGCCAAAGCCCCAGGGATCATTGTCAAAATAATATTTCCTGAGCACCAACTACACACGTTAAATAACACGCTAATCATTAGTTACCCAATTCAACGATATCCTCTTTAAAGGTTGAGTGGGCTTGGCAGTATTTGACCCAGTAACATGCAGGAGTTACAGACGTCAGAAGCAAATATTAACTCGTTAAATCATATTTCCACTTTTAAGGGTGGAATAAAGGGGGAGCGGTGGGTGTCAATTAGAGAATTGACTGAAACACCCTTAGATTGATTTAGGGCAAAACATGGTGGTCGGATCCACACGACAGAGATATGGAAAGGAGTACCATTTAATATTATGGTACATAGAACTATAACGGTTTCCAGGGCACAAGGGTTCATGAGAGACAGAGGTCTCCTGAAGAGTGTAGCATAATCCAACAAAGTGGTTGTCACAAGATGGTTTTACTAAATCAGTATATGCAAGGGCAGGAGGAGAGGTCAATTTTATCCATAGCACACAGTCAAAAGAGTAACAAAGGCACCAAGGAGGTGTAGATTAAACCACTGAAAGAGTTATTTGCGAAGGGCACTAAGGTTACAGTGGGGCACTGTGCCAAAGCACAGGAATCCACAAGGCGTGCCGATGTGGGACACAGGAGGATACCAGTTCTTAATGACAAGAGTTATAAGTGTGTGGCGTCTTAACAGCACCGGTGAACAAAAGGTGTGTTAACGGAGCTTTGTGCCAGAGGGCATAAAGCTGCTCCTAGTAGCAGAGAAAGCATGCTGTTTAAAGGCTGAGCCACGATCCCCGTGGGTGCGTGCTTAACGTGTCTGAAATACGCAGGACTTTGACATGTAACTGGAGCTTCCTCGTGGCATAGGGGATTCACTGCTGGCTCTACTTTCCAATAGCTACGGCACTGGTCAAAAGAGAGGATGGGATTTAATAAATCTGCGCTGTTACCTTTCCTTCTCTTCCTCCTGGGGCTCTTTGGCAGCTTTGGACTCAGTCTCGCTGTGGGGGCAGAGGTGGGTATGGTGTCTGTTGGGCTCAGGCTTCGCTTGATGATTCCCCTCAGCTTCCCTGCCTGCCTCCTCTATCTTGTGTACCCGTAATCCTCCAGCAAACACGCTCTCCCTCCCAGGATCCAGAGGCTGCAGTCACAATATATGGGCGGCTTTCACAACAAAAACAAGATTAATATCCCAAAGACGCGAGGCTGTCTCCAACGAAAAACAAAACAGACCTTGATCCAGCAGAAGAGAGAATAAAAAGGTTGCAAGTGTTTTGAAAACACAAACCGGAGTATTTGAGCAGCACAGCGTGTGATCCTTCGAATGACAAACAAACACAATATACAGGCTGATAAACTGGCGAGCCTCCCGGGGGCTCACCTTGGGCTCGGGGATGATGAGCACCTCGCTGTTCTCCTCCTTTGGCGGGTCTTTCTGGCCGAGAGCCGAGTTGAAGGACACTTTCACCATGTCTGCAGCTGAGAACGGCACTGCGGGAACAGGGCGGCCCAGGCAGCGGTAGGGGGGCGGGAACGGGAGCCGAGGCAGCGGTAGGGGGCGGGAACAGGGCCGGGGAGACACGGAGAGCGGGAGAGGGGGTGGGAACCGGCAAACATTTCGCTCACCTTCCGCACCCGACGCTTGAGCAGTGCCTCCGCTGCAAACACTCGCTCCCCAACAGCCGAGAGATCCATGTCCGTCCCGTTCCCTACAGTGCCGGCAATGCCGGACCAGACACGGGGGCGTTCCCGGCCTCGCGTGACGTCGGCAAAAGCCAAAGAATGTCGGGAACGCCCCCGTGTCTGGTCCGGCATTGACGGACAGGCCCCTCGTCCAATGGCAAGGCTCCGTTTACGGAGCCAGCCAATCAACGACGAGGGCCGAACCAAGCCACACTACACTTCTCATCAGGTTTTCGCCTGCGCCGAAAAGATGCGCAGAGCGCATCTTTGGCGAGGCAAAACCTAAAAACCAGTGCACGAAGCTTAAAATAGATTTTTTTAAAAAGGATTAAGAATACATTTGTTTAAAGTATCGGCGCAATAAAACAGTTCAGTTTCCAGTTTCAAAAATCTTTGTGTAAGGCAAAATGAGCAGCGCTAGGAATGTACTACCGTCTGGCAGCCTTTCCAGGTTTACCAATTAATTATTCATAATTAACAACCAATTAATAACTAATTAATAATTAATTACCACAATGAACACTATAAAATATTAAATACATAAATATTAATTCATCAAAAGTATTAATTCATTAACTACAATTTAATTCAATTGCTTCCCACTCTATTCCCTATAAACCCACAACCCGCTACGGAACAAAAACGCAAAATGTAATTAAAATATTAATTACTTCTAAAAATTATTATTACATTTATTATAATTAAATTACTTCCCAGCCTATTTTCCTATATACCCACAACCAGCTACGGAACTTAAACACAAAAATTAATAACTACTGAAAATATTAAAAAACAAACGCAATACTTACACAAAAAAATAGAACACATAGGGGTTGATTCCGATTCGGGAAACAAATCCGTACAACGAATCGTACTTGCTGGCTAAGAAAATGATGCTTCGATCCATATTGAGTCGTATGGGCTTTGGTACGATTCGGACAGAGAACAGCTTTGGTTACGCATCGTACTACATCTTACGTAGGGGGACTTTCGAGGATACGATTCATATGGGAAAAATGCTCCGTACGGCTATTCGTATGGGATTTTACCGAATCGGAATCGGCCTCCATAAATGTAAAATACACACTAAAATACATATCCCTAAATTAAACAATGATATTTTTAACAACAATATTTTTGCCAATGATATTAATTAATTCGATATTTTGAAAAGCGATATTACTTACCTTCAACTCGATATTCTTGACAACGATATTTTGACTGTGGATATTTTTGTAGTCCAAGATTTTGGACTCGATATTTCTGCTACTAGGTATTTCCAACTCGATCTTATGTCTGTTCACAGCTGGAGAGAGCAGGAACAATCTCCCAAACTGTCCTGGAGCACACATTATCGGCCCTCAGGCCAATCCTGAAGCTGCTCTAATGCAAGAGAAGCTTCAGGATTGGCCACAGGGCAGGGTGGCAGTCTGTGACTGCCTGCATCTGTGGAGAGGAGCTAACAAGCACAACACAATGCTCTAGGGCAACAGGTAAGTTTTATTTTTTTTTATTTTTTGTCTCCCTTGTTGCCCTGTAACACCCCCTACTGCCTCTTTGGCAAACAAATCTTTCTTGCCGTTGTTCCCCGCCCCATCCCTAGACCCTTCCCCGCCCTGCCTCCTTTCCCCAATATGAGCTGCTTCTGTATCTGTGTATATAGGAGCACCTAGAAGTCCTAATACCTGGGTGTATAGGAGCACCGGAGAGATCTCCTATCTGTTGAGGTAGTACACCTGTGTGCCATGTATAGGAGCATAGGTGGCCAATGAAGAGTGTTGGGAAGGGAACCTTTGGTCTTCACTAGTTGCAGGGGCTCCCCAGGTGCTGGCATGCATAGGAGCATAGGTGGCCACTAAAGAGTGTTGGGATGTTGACCTTTGGTCATCACCAGTTGCACAGGCTCCCCAGGTGCTGGCATGCATAGGAGCATAGGTGGCCACTAAAGAGTGTTGGGATGTTGACCTTTGGTCATCACCAGTTGCACAGGCTCTCCAGGTGCTGGCATGCATAGGAGCATAGGTGGCCACTAAAGAGTGTTGGGATGTTGACCTTTGGTCATCACCAGTTGCACAGGCTCTCCAGGTGCTGGCATGCATAGGAGCATAGGTGGCCACTGAAGAGTGTTGGGATGTTGACCTTTGGTCGTCACCAGTTGCACGGGCTTTCCAGGTGCTGGCATGCATAGGAGCATAGGTGGCCACTGAAGAGTGTTGGGATGTTGACCTTGGGTTGACACCAGTTGCAGGGTCTATCCAGGTGCTGTCATGTATAGGAGCATAGGTGGTGACTCAAGAGTGTTGGGGAGGGGACCCTTGGTCGTCACCAGTTGCACAGGCTCTCCAGGTGCTGGCATGTATAGGAGCATAGGTGGTCAATAAATAGTCGTGGGATGTTGACCTTTGGTTGTCACCAGTTGCACAGGCTCCCCAGGTGCTGGCACGTATAGGAGCATAGGTGGCCACTGAAGAGTGTTGGGAAGGGAACTGTAGTGTAGTTCCTAGTTTCCCACTAGGCCCTGCGCATTGGAATAACATAAACAGTAGTATCGACGTGGAACTGCTTATATTCCAGGCCTCCACTGACTATGCTAAACTTAATTGGGTTGTGTTACCAACTAGCTCAGAGGTCACTGGAAACTTTCTTCTCTGCATAGGAAGTGATCAGCTTCCTTGGCACAGACAAGAAGGGATTCAGCTTTCCAACAACCGTGCAACATGACAACTTTGCTCCTCAGATCAAGAGTCGATCTCTAGGGTCGTGTGAAACAATAGACATAGATTTCACTCAGTCAGTCTAGTGCAGTTTACTTTCACGGTATGTAGAGAATAGAGAGACGGGCGTTTATCAATAAAGGGTTAACATTTATTGAACAGTCTTTCTTCTCATACAAGAGAAATGTATTGCCACAATTGCAATAACTGTTATTATGAAAAGTACGTACAGTAAGATAAGAATAGCGAAATAGAACTGTAAAAGCATTGATATGGTTTCTTAGCCATACAATGGTTTAAAAGTAATAAAACATATATACAGTCATATATACATTAGGCTAACATACTCAACTGGTGCTTCTAACTAAGCCTACCCCAGTGTGCCTGACCTAGGCCTAACACGTGAGAAGGGGAGTAAGTAAGTAGCTTAAGTTAAGTTGGTTTTGCCAAGGTTTGTTTCAAGAATTCTCGTCTAAGGGTTTAGTCAACACCATACCTCTGAATAGAATGATGGAGGATTGGTATCTCCTTCAGGGGTCTCTCTCGATATCCCAGTCACCCGCGAGGGTAAACTGGAAGCGCCGGGACTGGATTTCTCTGCACGAGAAAGGCAGCGGCTTCTCTCAGCGCGTCTGGAGGAAGGAGGGGTGACAGCGTCCGCGGGCAGCTGGGCTGGATGTCTTCGCAGAGGACGGCTGCACGGCTCCTCAAGCGTACTGCACCATAGTTCGAGCTGTAGCGGCGATAATGGTAATCAGTAGCTTCACCACCACAGGATAGCAGGCTGCAGCGACAGGCAACGCTCAACAGCAGTTAGCTTCGCTCTCACAGCTCACAGCTTCGTATTGCTTAAGGCAACGTTGGTAATATTTATACCTGACAGGTGCCGGGTTTGACGCAAGTTTGCTGGACATAAGACGTCAATTAAAGATGTCACTAGGAAGTGGCAGCTATCAGTTGCTCATTAGAGTTCTATTACTAATCAAAACATAGCAAGCGGGGATTTCCAGGTTTGCTAAGTTTTTATCTTGTTGAAGAACTCGGAGTGTTATCTAGGAATATCAGATAGTGACTGCTGCTCTGTCATTGCACTAATTGGTCGCAAAGGAAGTAGCAGAGAGTCATGCTGGAATGTGGCTCTGTGGCTCTGCTCGTGTGAGGCCAGAGATGACTTTACAGAAAATCGCACTTGAACGGTTATGCCAATATAGGGAATAAATGGATTTATAGCCGAATAGGGGCATAAGGTCACAGTATCGATCAGGAACCTAGATAAGCACATGACACCCACTCCACGAATTCATGTCCATCAAAATTACTAAAACTAAGCAATTAGATGTATGTGTAACATTGTGTAACATAGCCCACCCCAAAATACATAAATGCATTCGAAATAGGCGTACTTGTAATACATGGAATTTAGGTACTGTACGTTTTTTAAAGCATAGTAATCATTCAAAAGGTATTGCATATGAAGTCAATGAACGATTATGCAAAAGAATTACACATGAAGTATCTCTGACAGAAGAAATGCGAGATAAATCATCACATAAAAATGCATTGTAATAATATGTGTGCTAGAGGCTGGTGTTATGTTATTATGTCTCTAGATGTGTTTAGAAATAGAAGTGTGAAGCTTCTGTTCTCTAAGAATAGTTTTTACGTTAAGCAAAGAATTGTTCGTGCCAAAAAGAGAGGGTCAATATTTTAAAAAATTGTCCAATTCAAAGAAAAATCAGTTTACCAAAGCTCCTGGCAGTTTTATGTTGATCAAAACTGAAGGCCGAATACAGAGTTCATGGGAACGCTGTGTGTCGGAAAGCTTCTCAAAAGTTATTGTTTCTCTGTGGGTGAGAACATCGTATCAGACAGGCTCGCAAAGAATTGGTCTACAAAATCAGGTGATAGTTCAACCAAATTAGATAGCGCTGAAACTTGGCAGGTGTGAGAATGATTGCTGTCATCGAATGCAGGATCAGCAATGCTCACAGAACGTTGTACCTGGATGATGTTGCTTTTGTCACTCGCTCCACTGTTACCACTTGGCTGTAGTACAGGAGTCTCCACGGATGCCGTCATCAGGATTGGTAGCCGCTGGGGACAACACAATGCGTGAGCCGTTATTGGACTTAGCAAAGTATCGACGTCCATTGGTACTGCTGATGGAAGTGAAAGACAGATGTCCAACACGCATTCCTCGCCGCAAAGCATACACCGTAGCACAGGTAAAATGCAATTTTGCCATATCGGTCTGAATGAAAGGAACCAGGTCATGTTTAGATCTCTCAGCCTGGCCAATCCGAGGACGTTAGTTATCCTGTCCCTGTAGCGCATTGCTAGGATTGTTTCTTCCATTCCCATGGGAGCTATGTCTGAGCCGAGGCTTGCCATAACGTAGCAGGAGGGTCAAAAATAGAATCCCTGCGATGAGTCCAAAAAATAGTGGAATACCACCAAAGATGGAGTGCACAAAATTAGGAAAGATTCCCAAAATTGCCTGGAAGGGTGTTAGCAGTCCCGTAAAGACTGTCTTAAATATGCCTGGGATGCTTGTAGCACTAGACATGTTAAGGAGTTGGTCGAGCATTTGTACGAAATGCACGGGGCAATTTGTTGATAAAAGGTCATGGACTTCAGTAGCCATCCTTGCGACTAGAAGATCATACGTCTCTTTAGATGACGTTATAGGCACTGTTGTCTGTAAAAGCACAGATTTCATTTTGCTTAATGTATCAATTCGTATAGAATAGAGATTCAGACGAGGCCAGAGGGGAGTCACTGTGTCTGGAGGCCCGCTCGGGAACAATGCTTGCATACAACATTTGACCATGGACGTTACTTCTACTAGATAACTTAGTCCGGGCGCGAGGCCACAGCACCTGTGATCCGTTCTTAGAATGTAACTCCCGTTTGCGAGTTGCATAAAGAAGGGCTCTATCTGAGTTGCAGGTGTGACTAGCTGGTGGCATGAAAGGTTGTTTGAATTACCATCGCATGCTCCGTGTAAATTAATACCCTGACACAAAAGTATACCGCTTAGTGAGTGTTTACAGTTGTCACCACTAAGAAATACATTTTTGTCGCTGTCACTATAGCAAGAATGAGTGTATGGTAATTTCCATTCGGATTTAACATATCCCTTACCCAATTGTTCATATTGGCCAGCAGGTATGTACTCAAGGCATTTATGAAATCGGAAAGTTGTTATCGGAATTGTGATAATTCCGTGTATTATCCATTCAATGACAGGGCTCTCTGACATTGTCAATGATAATCTCTCGAGTTTCTCGATGCTCAAAATTGTATAGTCTGCTCCTTTCTGTGCCAAACTGATCTGTTTATCAGTAAGGTTAAAAATGGAAAATAATGACGTTGTGTTTATCAGACGCCAAGGCACATAGCCTGAACGAAGATTTTGCAGCGTCCAGCCTAGTTCTATAATAGAGCGTAATTGAGACTGGCCATGTTGTAACATTAGCAAATCTCTGTCTATCACATCAAAGGCAGAGGATACAATATTGTCCAAAGAATATATTCTGGAAGACAGAGTCATTAACCCATTGTCTACCACAGAAAGTGATTTTTCCAAATTAATACGATCAATTTCTCGTATCTTTTCAGCTGTTTCAATTTGCTTTACTTTCCAAGCCTCGTTGTAAGCAGCATAGATACTGGTCGCTATGAAACGCTTTTGACGCTGTTTGCGTGGTCCAAGAATGAAATCGCGCAAATCAGCACCATCTTTTAACAAAGACAAGTGTTGCTTAATTTCAGCCAGTGTGGATGAAGTTAGCCATTCTAGGCAGAGTTTACCTACACTGTATGTGGTTATAATTCCTGGATGTTGTCTCTGGGAATATCTAGGGTCTAATCTGGTCATTTTTAAACCCTGTGTTTTGTTCAGGAACCTATCTTGACAGCTATTTGTGTCTGTAGGCCAGATTAACCACTTTTTCCAATCAGGATGTGTTCTGTTGAAATGTAAAATGTGTGACACGTCTAACTCATTATCTGCAGTTGTATTCTCAGCTATTGGCTTTGGTATAGACGGTGTTTTCAGGTCTTTGTTCTTGGCTAGGCCAAGACAAGATGTTTGGTGTACAGTGTCATTTAAAAATAACATTTGTTCTGGTATCATGCAGGTTCTAAACAGTGCTTCTATGCCTTGCACCTGCCAATCTTTTGTACCCCAAATTGATTTTGTTTCAATATTATTTTTCCAATAATCAAAACCAAATGTCATCATTTTGTCATAAAATGCTTCTGAATATATCAATTTAGAATTTGTCAGCATTGTTTTCATTCCTGTTTTATCTAACAGTTTATAATAAAACGTTTCTGCATCACTGGTGTTAAACCCTGAAAAATATTTGAATTTCTCAAAAAATGCTTTAGAACTGCTTTTAGGTGGTGTAGAACAATGTTCCCATTGATTATACATAAAAACATTTCTAGGCTGTGCAGATTTATGCAAGTAATGATCCCCATAGTGGGTATAACAGAATAACTGCTCATAACTAGATGAACCTTGTAAATAATCATGATCTGTGAATCTAGCTGACATTACTAAATCAGACATCATGTCATTAATACTGTTAAAGTCCCAATCATCAGAGAATGTACTAGGTGTAACAAAGTCACTTAAGGAAACCTTTAGTTGATGAGGATACTTCAGGATTTCGACCGGACCATAGATCTCATAGTCTGTTTTCTCCCATACTACCCCACCAGGTATTGGAATTGCTGTGACATTTACTGTTGACAGTTCTCTTTTCTTCACGTGGGATGATCTGTGTGGTTTCAGAACTAGGTTGATGTTCTGACTTGCTGTGTCCATTGTAATATATTTTCCTTCAATGAATTTTCCCAAACACAGTACCATGATGAGCCAAAGCAGGAGGAAAAATACACCTAGACCGAACCAGAACTCTAGCCAAGGGGAAACGAGGTAGATTTCCTTCAGTTGATAAAAGAGTTCCGTTGCTTTTTCTTTAAAAGACTTTTTTGTTTCTGGCATCACTTCGGGCTCATTTTCATCTTCAGAGAAGTTGTCGAAGTTGATGAAATAACCAGAGGCAGTTCTGTCAATTGATGGGATTGTTCTTTCAATCTGTCTCTCGGTAGCACTTTCTGATGCCACATTATTGTAGACTGGTGTTGTTTCTTGATGAACTGTTTCAATCTGTGTTTCAAGAGGCACGAGTTCCATGGCATTATTGCATAGTCCTTCATTGTGCACTGCAGGCTGATCGAATGTGATTAGTCTTTCAGTTTGAACCTCTTGGATTGTTGCAAGTTTGGGTATTCTGTTGTTTCTTGGGAGTCCACTGGGCCTACTGTTGATTATAGGCCACATGCTTGTGGTTTTACCAGGTCGATGGACACGACTCTGTTCTCCTTTTTACCAGCAAGGGGCGGTAGCACGACTGATCTTGTTCCGGTGACTGCTAAGACAGGTACTGCTTTTCTGTAAGAAGGCCCAAATTCCTTCTTAACCGCGATCTTTTCTCTGACTAGATCCCCAATCTTTGGAATCCAGACAGGCCTTGCTGGGGCTGTTGCGGGTGGTGCCTCGTCAGTGGTATTTGGCTGTTGCTTTAACTTTATGTTGCTTAATGATTTTCTTGTTTCATTCAGTTCCTGTAAAACAGCCAAACGGTCTTTTACTTCAAACTGCTTTGTTTCTTCTTGTACCACTGACATCTGACTATCGAGGTCCTGAACGTGCATTCTTATTCCGAACAATAGTTCGTATGGGCTGAAACCTTTTAGAGAATTTCTTGGCATGTTGTTAAGACTAGTCTGGACACTTATTAAATGTTTGACCCACCCAGCGCCTGAACCTAATACCTTCGCTGTTATAGATTGCTTTATGTCCCGGTTTTTTCTTTCTACCACACTATTCCCTTCGGGATGCGACGGACAAGAATACCGCAACCCAATTCCCATGCTGGCCATGGCCTCCCTATAAGCTCGAGAGCTGAAAGCAGGACCCTGGTCAGAATGGAACGTGGTAATTGCGTATGTGCCGATAAAGACTCGCAAATCTTTTATAACCGTTCTAGCGTCAGCCGAGCGCCGGTGGCCTCATTATTTTAAATGCATTTCGTCTTAACTATTAATAGGACGCAGGACGGGGTGTAGGCAGCGTTATGCTCTTTCTGATTGGTAGCCGGTAGCAAGGTTCGCTACTGCGATCCCTATTGCAGTTTTCACAGTTGTTTGCATATATTTGGTGTTCTACACTCATTCCCGGCCACCAGAATACTGATTGTAATTCAGTCAGTGATTCCTTGATCTCTCTGTGCCTTAGACCCAAACCCATGTGTGCGTCTGCTATTAAAAATATTCTCCTGTTCATGTTTGGAATTACTCTATCCCCCACTCCAGGGATTCGAGCAAAAGGAACGGAGTTTGCATCGATGATGTATGCATAATTGAGTGGATAGTTTACGGGTAGTGCTGCACAGTCGCCTTTTACGGTCGTTTTTACTGCTAGCATGGTTTCCCCGTCTATATACTTATCTGTACGCTTTTTTGTGGCTACGGAAGCCGGGTTAGTTGCTTCCGCGGTGGCTGTATTAGCCAATGAATTCCCTGCAACGTGAACGCCATCACGTTGAAGACTCTGTGCGTGAATCACGTGAGTCTTTTGTAGTTCTTTGTGTAAAAGAGCTACCTCGTTCCAGAGCAATTTATGCTTTATTGTGGCACCTGTGTCATCTTTGTAGTTGTTTTCGATCCAACTCTGCAGTTTGTTGTTGTAAGAATTGACGCAAAAATGAGAATCGCACACGATAAGTGTGGGGAATTCGCGTTCTGCATTTTCGAGCGCCATCTTTAAAGATCTGATTTCAGTTCTCTGAACCGAACAGTTTCTTACAGATTCAGTTTTTGTTACTTTCGGTCTGAATTTACCGCACAGCCAACGACCTTTAATGATCGCACATGCTGCATTGTAGGATTTACTCTCTACATTAAAATGCTGTACAAAGCTATCTGTATAGATTATACAGGCATATTGTGGGAGAGGCAGGATTTCGATTGGCAGAGGATATTCTTCTTCATATTCTAAATCATTCAGTTCTTTGTATTGCGGGGCGAAATAGTATTTCACGTCTTCCGCTCCTAGAGAATCTATGCACTGTATCCATTTCGGATCCAGTGACACTGTAGGCAGGTTTACTGGGCTGAATAGCGCTTCGAAGGCGGATTCCGCTGTAAGGATATTAATCCGTTTGCCGTGTGCTAGTTCTCTTTCATTTGCTAATGCGATTTGCACTGCGTTCACAGTTTTTTCTGTGCGACTGAATGTTTTTTCTGCTTGTGTGTACAAGTGAGACTTAATTGAAATTGGTACCTTTTCTCCCTCATTAGAGGTTAGGTACGTGAATCCGCATCTTCCTGGGATGACTCGGATTACAAGATCGATCGTGTTGTCACGTGTATCTAATTTTGTTTTTGCTAACATGTCTGTTTGCAGTGATCTCAAAATTTCTGTGTGTTTTTGAGTCCAATTGATTTGTTTTAAATCAGGTTTTATTAGTTCGTAGAGAGGTTTAACCCTCTCTGCGTAATTTAGGATGTAAGTTCTTCCGAAATTCAGAAAACCTAGAATGGATTGTAAATTCTTCAGCGTTTTTGGAGCTTGGAGTACAGCGCACTTCTCTAAGAAGTTGTCCGCTAGGCTTTTCCCTTCACTTGATAATTCGTACCCTAAAAACAGTACTGTCAGATGGGCAATTCGAGACTTTTTAAAGTTGAATTTGTAACCCTCTGCTGCGAACCCAAGTATAATGGTGTTCACTCTTTTCAAGTGAGTATCCAAGTCGTCGTCTGTGAGATAAATATCATCTACGTAAGATAATGCTTCATCATCATAGATTTGTAGTAACTCTGTTACCCTAGCTGAGAATAGTCCTGGGCTGTTCTTGAACCCCTGTGGGAGTCGACAGAATTTTTTCTGTGACCCAAATGCAGAGAAAGCGGTCAAGTATCTGCTTTCTGGTGCAATGTTTTGACAAAAGAAACCATTAGAAATGTCTAATGTCGTTTTGTATTTTTTCCTAACTATGTTATTCATTAGGGCTGCACTATGCGAGTTTTGTACTGCAAATGTTTTGCAACATGTATTAAGGTGTCTGTAGTCCAAAACTAGACGATATGAATTGTCTGGCTTGGAGACAGGAAACAAAGGATTGTTCATTTGAGAGGTGCATGTTTCAATCACCCCCTGGTACTCAAGTTGATCTAAGATCTCCCTGACCTGTTTTTTAGCTTCTTGCTTTATGGGATACTGCCGTTGGGCAGTTGGTTCACTTTTTAGTTGGATTTTGTGAGGAGGTGAATCCTCATCCCATCCTACATGATTTTTATACAATGCAGGTGCCTGGGCTACAGCCCATTTCCTTGCATATGTGTATTTTTTGTGAATCGGTATGTGATTCGAGAAGGCAGGCATAATCACTTCTTCGCCACGAGGGCACTCCCTGACAAACTCCGGGGGCCAATCTTTTTCAGCTAACAGAATATCATAGCCTTTTGAGAGCTTATCCCAAAATAGACCCTTAATTTTCCTAGTCTTATCACCCTCTATACGCAATGTTATTTCGTATATTTTATGGGGCTCGCTAAGTCTGGCGTCGGCAGTTTCAACCTGAATGTATTCATTCGTGTCCACTGTCTCCAGATGACTCATCAAGATCTTGCGCGCTATACTGATTTCTGCTGCACTGTCCAACATTGTCAATGCCCACTCCCCGTTTTTCAACTGTGTCCTCAGTATTCTCGGCATGGTTGATTACTCTAATACTGGCTACCTTCTTTTTCTGAAATTGAGATTTCTTATTTTGAGCAGGTTCCTTGTCTTTGGACTTGGCGTGCTCTCCTGGGTCTGACCGTCCTCTTCTTTCCGAATTCTGTGGAAAAGATCGAGAGGGACGTGTATCAATACTTTGATATCTATCAGGTTTTTTTATATTATCCCTATTTCTAAGGTTATATCTTTTCTCAGAGGGCTCCCGTTGGGGAGACTGGCGTTCTCGAGTCGGAGTTCTCTCCCTCCGTCGAGGAGACCTTCCTCTGGACTGGAAAACTTTTTCCTTGGGAGTGGATTGTTTATTTCCATCCCAGCTCTTTTTAGGAGTGTTTAAATTATTTTTAATAAATAATTTTTCAGGATTTTCGAGCAGTTGGGGCTTAACTGGTTTCCCACCCAAGCTGTCTCTACCTAATTCTTCATAGCATTTTTCTATGATTTTTGCAAGCTCAACAGGATCTTTTATATCTGTTTCCTTCAACTTCTGGCGAATCGCCACAGATGCTGCTTCTCCCTTTACATTGGCTAATAATATAGCCGTGACCTGCTTGAAGTCTTTCAGTAATTTCATACCTAGATTTAAAGCGGGTTCTGGACCGAATTCATTTTGAATCTGTTTTAGCACGTCTGGTATTACCGCCATAGACGGAACACCGTGTGTTTTTGTGTAAATGGAAGCAAAGACTGTACCCCAAGTGTCGCAGTCCTCCACGTGTGGTGCGATTCCCATAGGAAGGCAGATGGTCAAGATTCTGTGTTTCTCAATAGGGGTAGTATCAGGAAATACTGCCTCTATTTGAGTGATTTTCTGGGCTAACCAGAAAGGAATTTGTTCCCGTTTTACGGGTGTTTTACCAAGACATGACTGTATGTTCTGTGGTGTAATTTTATTTGTGTTCCCCTGATGAGGGGTCAGCTGGTGTGAATTAACAGCTGGCTGGACTGTTGCAGTCCGTATTACATATTGGACTAATTGCCTATGTATTTTTATTAATGTGTTTAGCTGTACTAACAGCTCTTCTCTAGACATTTTTATAATGTCAGGATGTGGTGTGTAGCTGGCTAGAACCGGCCACGTGGCTCCTGGTCTACCTAGTGGACCGAGCCTGGTTATGTGATCATTGTGTTTTAGGGCGCCATTAAACCAGAGCAGGTGCTCTTGAAATTTAAGTGGAATTTCAACCTCCTCGAAAGGAGCGTACTCTTCCGGAGGTTCCTCTATTTTGTAATAGTGAAACTCTTGTGTTATAGCGTTTACCGCTGGAAAGTTTATCCATGAATAGAATACCTCTGTCTGCCGATACTCGTGAGCCTCTATCACGAAAATTACTGTACCACCTTGAGGTGTCAGTCCGTGTTCTATAAGTTTTAAAGTTATAGATCTTCTTAACTGGACCGGGATGATAATAGCATCCGGGTCTGCCTGTAGGAGACTCGAGTCCTCCTCTATTAGTATGGAAGCCAGCCTAGCTGCTTCCTCATTGTCTGACATTTTAAAAATGCAGTTTTTGCAGAGTAGGTCTCCAAGGAGACAAAGATTAGATGCACAATATTTTGGAACACTGTATCCTTCAACGTTGAATAAACCAGAGCTTTACATAGGAATCTCTTCCTACTAAGGTCGGGCGGATTTTAACCTTTCACCCACTCCAGACGTCTATTGGAGTATTTACGGGAGAAAGGGGTGTGAAATATGCACGACTGAGTTACTCTACAAGTCTTGCGTTAGTTTATCGCCTTACCAAACGTTGGGCGCCATGTAGTGTAGTTCCTAGTTTCCCACTAGGCCCTGCGCATTGGAATAACATAAACAATAGTATCGACGTGGAACTGCTTATATTCCAGGCCTCCACTGACTATGCTAAACTTAATTGGGTTGTGTTACCAACTAGCTCAGAGGTCACTGGAAACTTTCTTCTCTGCATAGGAAGTGATCAGCTTCCTTGGCACAGACAAGAAGGGATTCAGCTTTCCAACAACCGTGCAACATGACAACTTTGCTCCTCAGATCAAGAGTCGATCTCTAGGGTCGTGTGAAACAATAGACATAGATTTCACTCAGTCAGTCTAGTGCAGTTTACTTTCACGGTATGTAGAGAATAGAGAGACGGGCGTTTATCAATAAAGGGTTAACATTTATTGAACAGTCTTTCTTCTCATACAAGAGAAATGTATTGCCACAATTGCAATAACTGTTATTATGAAAAGTACGTACAGTAAGATAAGAATAGCGAAATAGAACTGTAAAAGCATTGATATGGTTTCTTAGCCATACAATGGTTTAAAAGTAATAAAACATATATACAGTCATATATACATTAGGCTAACATACTCAACTGGTGCTTCTAACTAAGCCTACCCCAGTGTGCCTGACCTAGGCCTAACACGTGAGAAGGGGAGTAAGTAAGTAGCTTAAGTTAAGTTGGTTTTGCCAAGGTTTGTTTCAAGAATTCTCGTCTAAGGGTTTAGTCAACACCATACCTCTGAATAGAATGATGGAGGATTGGTATCTCCTTCAGGGGTCTCTCTCGATATCCCAGTCACCCGCGAGGGTAAACTGGAAGCGCCGGGACTGGATTTCTCTGCACGAGAAAGGCAGCGGCTTCTCTCAGCGCGTCTGGAGGAAGGAGGGGTGACAGCGTCCGCGGGCAGCTGGGCTGGATGTCTTCGCAGAGGACGGCTGCACGGCTCCTCAAGCGTACTGCACCATAGTTCGCGCTGTAGCGGCGATAATGGTAATCAGTAGCTTCACCACCACAGGATAGCAGGCTGCAGCGACAGGCAACGCTCAACAGCAGTTAGCTTCGCTCTCACAGCTCACAGCTTCGTATTGCTTAAGGCAACGTTGGTAATATTTATACCTGACAGGTGCCGGGTTTGACGCAAGTTTGCTGGACATAAGACGTCAATTAAAGATGTCACTAGGAAGTGGCAGCTATCAGTTGCTCATTAGAGTTCTATTACTAATCAAAACATAGCAAGCGGGGATTTCCAGGTTTGCTAAGTTTTTATCTTGTTGAAGAACTCGGAGTGTTATCTAGGAATATCAGATAGTGACTGCTGCTCTGTCATTGCACTAATTGGTCGCAAAGGAAGTAGCAGAGAGTCATGCTGGAATGTGGCTCTGTGGCTCTGCTCGTGTGAGGCCAGAGATGACTTTACAGAAAATCGCACTTGAACGGTTATGCCAATATAGGGAATAAATGGATTTATAGCCGAATAGGGGCATAAGGTCACAGTATCGATCAGGAACCTAGATAAGCACATGACAGAACCTTTGGTCTTCATCAGTTGCAGGGGCTCTCCAGGTGCTGGCATGGATAGGAGCATAGGTGGCCACTGAAGAGGGGTGTGAAGATGACCCTTGGTCATCTCCAGTTACACCGGCTCTCCAGGTGATGGAATGTTTAGCAGCATAGGTGAGGATTGGGATCTATGACAGAATTTCGACTACAAAAATATCGACCTACAAGAATATCGAGTCAACAATATCGAGGGCAAAAATATCGACATCCTATCTACAACATGGTAAGTACAAAAATATCGAGAAAAAAAATATCGATGTAAAAAATATCGATGTTAAAAATATCGTTTTTTTTTTAATATAGAAATGTAAAATTAAGTCTATAAGACTAATAAATAAAAGAAACATATTTAAAAGTATCTAATAATATTTAAAAGTAATAAATAATACATATATTAAGAATACATTAATTAAATATATACAGTAAATATGTAATATATATACACTGAACAATAAGTATTATTAATTATTTTACGAATTTATAAATTAATGAAATATATTCTAATTTACTAACACATTTACAAACATAAAAGAGTAACATAAATAAAATGTAAGTAATATAAAAAATAAAATAAATATTTGATATTTTAACAATTAATTAAATAAAACGTTGGATAGCGTAAGGCTAAAAATTTCTATTCCTACTCCAGAGAGTACAACAGTAGGGAAAACTGACCCTGAACTCAAAAAACACCCCTTTACCCAAGAACTGAAACTGACCCTGAACCCTAAAAATACCCCTTTACCCAAAAACTGAAAACTGACCCTGAACCCTAAAAATACCCCTTTACCCAAGAACTGAAAACTGATCCTGAAACCAAAAAATACCCCCTTACCCAAAAACTGAAAACTGACCCTGAACCCTAAAAATACCCCTTTACCCAAGAACTGAAAACTGACCCTGAACCCAAAAAATACCCCTTTACCCAAGAACTGAAAACTGACCCTGAACTCAAAAAATACCCCCTTACCCAAAAACTGAAAACTGACCCTGAACCCTAAAAATACCCCTTTACCCAAGAACTGAAAACTGACCCAGAACCCTAAAAATACCCCTTTACCCAAGAACTGAAAACTGACCCAGAACCCAAAAAATACCCCTTTATCCAACAACTGAAAACTGACCCTGAACCCAAAAAATACCCCTTTACCCATAAACTGAAAACTGACCCTAAACCCTAAGATAAACCCTTTACCCAAAAACTCAAAACTGACCCTAAACACTAAAAATACTCCTTTACCCAAAATTAATTAATATTATTTAATTAGCAATTAATTATTAATGAACAATAACAAAAAAGAAAATATATTAGCAAATTAGCTGTAATTATTATAATTTAATAATTAATATTATTTTTTCCCAATTAATTATTTAACAGTAATTAAAAATTATATATCAATAAATTACTCTAATTAATGTAACTAATTAATATTATTTAATTACCAATTAATTAATAATGTTAAATATGTACAAAATAATAATAATTAATTAACTAATTAATAATAATTATTTCCCAATAAATTAAATATAAATTTATAAAAACATATATTAATTAATTAATTATTATTAACTTACTCCCCACCCCATTCCCCTATAAACCCACATCCCGCTACAGAAAATATATATCAATTAATCAATTAATGTTTTTTCCCAATTAATCAATATTAATTAGCAATTAATTATAATTAATTAATTAATCCTACTAATTATTAATCAACTTACCATAATTAAATTACTTCCCACCCTATTCCCCTATAAACCCACAACCCGCTACAGAACATATATATATCAATTAATAAATTAATTAAAATTATTTTCCTATTATTTTCACATAATTACCAATTAATCATAATTAATTAATTAATCCTACTAATTACTAAACAATTTATCATAATTAAATTACTTCCCACCCTATTCCCCTATAAACCCACAACCCGCTCCGGTACAAAAACATAAAATTTACTTATAAAATTATTTATTATTATATAAAATTTATACACATATAATAGTAATTATTTTAAATACTTAAATTAAACATATAACACATACATAATAAAAAACTATACAATAATACAAATATCGATATTAGTGTCATCGAAATTAGTAACATCGATATATATGCTATCGATATTACTTACTTCGATATTACTTACATCGATATTAAGTATTTCGATATTACTTACCTTGGGTTGATATTCTGTCCTACGATATTCTTGCCTTCGATATTATGCACCTTCGATATTTCAGACTCGATATTATGGTAGGTCGATATTTACAACTCGATATTTTGACTGTGTACCGAGGATTGAAGAGTCGTAGGATGTTGACCTTTGGTTGACACCAGTTGCAGGTTCTCTCCAGGTGCTGTCATGTATAGGAGCATAGGTGGCCACTGAAGAGTGTTGGGAAGGTGACCTTTGGTTGTCACAAGTTGTACGGGGCCCCCAGGTGTTGGCATGTATAGCAGCATAGGTAAGGATTGAAGAGTCGTGGGATGTTGACCTTTGGTCGTCACCAGTTACACGGGCTCTCCACAAACTGGCATGTATAGGAGCATAGGCGGCCACTGAAGAGTGTTGTGAAGGTGACCTTTGGCTGTCACAAGTTGTACGGGCTCCCCAGGTGCTGGAATGTATGGCAGCATAGGTGTGGATTGAAGAGTCGTGGGATGTTGACCTTTGGTCGTCACCAGTTACACGGGCTCTCCACAAACTGGCATGTATAGGAGCATAGGCGGCACTGAAGAGTGTTGTGAAGGTGACCTTTGGCTGTCACAAGTTGTACGGGCTCCCCAGGTGCTGGCATGTATAGCAGAATAGGTGAGGATTGAAGAGTCGTGGGATGTTGACCTTTGGTCGTCACCAGTTACAAGGGCTCACCACAAACTGGCATGCATAGGAGCATAGGTGGCCACTAAAGAGTGTTGGGATGTTGACCTTTGGTCATCACCAGTTGCACAGGCTCTCCAGGTGCTGGCATGCATAGGAGCACAGGTGGCCACTGAAGAGTGTTGGGATGTTGACCTTTGGTTGACACCAGTTGCAGGGTCTATCCAGATGCTGTCATATATAGGAGCATAGGTGGTGACTCAAGAGTGTTGGGGAGGTGACCCTTGGTCGTCACCAGTTGCACAGGCTCCCCAGGTGCTGGCACGTATAGGAGCATAGGTGGCCACTGAAGAGTGTTGGGAAGGGAACCTTTGGTCTTCATCAGTTGCAGGGGCTCTCCAGGTGCTGGCATGGATAGGAGCATAGGTGGCCACTGAAGAGGGGTGTGAAGATGACCCTTGGTCATCTCCAGTTACACCGGCTCTCCAGGTGATGGAATGTTTAGCAGCATAGGTGAGGATTGAAGAGTCGTAGGATGTTGACCTTTGGTTGACACCAGTTGCAGGTTCTCTCCAGGTGCTGTCATGTATAGGAGCATAGGTGGCCACTGAAGAGTGTTGGGAAGGTGACCTTTGGTTGTCACAAGTTGTACGGGGTCCCCAGGTGTTGGCATGTATAGCAGCATAGGTAAGGATTGAAGAGTCGTGGGATGTTGACCTTTGGTCGTCACCAGTTACACGGGCTCTCCACAAACTGGCATGTATAGGAGCATAGGCGGCCACTGAAGAGTGTTGTGAAGGTGACCTTTGGCTGTCACAAGTTGTAAGGGCTCCCCAGGTGCTGGAATGTATGGCAGCATAGGTGTGGATTGAAGAGTCGTGGGATGTTGACCTTTGGTCGTCACCAGTTACACGGGCTCTCCACAAACTGGCATGCATAGGAGCATAGGCGGCCACTGAAGAGTGTTGGGAAGGTGACCTTTGGCTGTCACAAGTTGTACGGGCTCCCCAGGTGCTGGCATGTATAGCAGAATAGGTGAGGATTGAAGAGTCGTGGGATGTTGACCTTTGGTCGTCACCAGTTACGAGGGCTCACCACAAACTGGCATGCATAGGAGCATAGGTGGCCGCTGAAGAGTGTTGGGAAGGGAATCTTTGGTCTTCATCAGTTGCAGGGGCTCTCCAGGTGCTGGCATGGATAGGAGCATAGGTGGTGACTCAAGAGTGTTGGGAAGGGGACCTTTGGTTGTCACAAGTTGTAAGGGCTCCCCAGGTGCTGGAATGTATGGCAGCATAGGTGTGGATTGAAGAGTCGTTGGATGTTGACCTTTGGTTGTCACCAGTTACGAGGGCTCACCACAAACTGGCATGTGTAGGAGCATAGGCGGCCACTGAAGAGTGTTGGGAAGGTGACCTTTGACTGTCACAAGTTGTACGGGATCCCCAGGTGCTGGCATGTATAGCAGAATAGGTGAGGATTGAAGAGTCGTGGGATGTTGACCTTTGGTCGTCACCAGTTGCACAGGCTCTCCAGGTGGTGGCATGCATAGGAGCATAGGTGGCCACTGAAGAGTGTTGGGATGTTGACCTTTGGTTGACACCAGTTGCAGGGTCTATCCAGGTACTGTCATGTATAGGAGCATAGGTGGTGACTCAAGAGTGTTGGGGAGGTGACCCTTGGTCGTCACCAGTTGCACAGGCTCTCCAGGTGCTGGCATGTATAAGAGCATAGGTGGTCAATAAATAGTCGTGGGATGTTGACCTTTGGTTGTCACCAGTTGCAGGGTCTATCCAGGTACTGTCATGTATAGGAGCATAGGTGGTGACTCAAGAGTGTTGGGGAGGTGACCCTTGGTCGTCACCAGTTGCACAGGCTCTCCAGGTGCTGGCATGTATAGGAGCATAGGTGGTCAATAAATAGTCGTGGGATGTTGACCTTTGGTTGTCACCAGTTGCACAGGCTCCCCAGGTGCTGGCATGTATAGGAGCATAGGTGGTCAATAAAGAGTCGTGGGATGTTGACTTTTGGTTGTCACCAGTTGCACAGGCTCTCCAGGTACTGGCACGTATAGGAGCATAGGCGGCCACTGAAGAGTGTTGTGAAGGTGACCTTTGGCTGTCACAAGTTGTAAGGGCTCCCCAGGTGCTGGAATGTATGGCAGCATAGGTGTGGATTGAAGAGTCGTGGGATGTTGACCTTTGGTCGTCACCAGTTACGAGGGCTCACCACAAACTGGCATGCATAGGAGCATAGGTGGCCGCTGAAGAGTGTTGGGAAGGTGACTCTTGGTCTTCACCAGTTGCAGGGTCTCTCCAGGTGCTGGCATGTATAGGAGCATAGGTGGTGACTCAAGAGTGTTGGGAAGGGGACCTTTGGTCGTCACCAGTTCCAGGGTCTCTCCAGGTGCTGTCATGCATAGAAGCATAGGTGGCCACTGAAGAGTCGTGGGATGTTGACCTTTGGTCGTCACCAGTTGCACAGGCTCTCCAGGTGCTGGCATGCATAGGAGCATAGGTGGTCAATGAAGAGTCGTGGGATGTTCACCTTTGGTCGTCACCAGTTGCACAGTCTCTCCAGGTGGTGGCATGCATAGGAGCATAGGTGGCCACTGAAGAGTGTTGGGATGTTGACCTTTGGTTGACACCAGTTGCAGGGTCTCTCCAGGTACTGTCATGTATAGGAGCATAGGTGGTGACTCAAGAGTGTTGGGAAGGGGACCTTTGGTCGTCACCAGTTGCATCGGCTCTCCAGGTGCTGGCATGCATAGGAGCATAGGTGGCCACCGAAGAGTCGTGGGATGTTGACCTTTGGACGCCACCAGTTTCAGGGGCTACCCAGGTGCTGCCATGCATAGGAGCATAGGTCGCCACTGAAGAGTGTTGGGAAGGTGACTCTTGATCTTCACCTGTTGCAGGGTCTCTCCAGGTGCTGGCATGCATAGGAGCATAGGTGGTCACTGAAGAGTCGTGGGATGTTGACCTTTGGTCGTCACCAGTTGCACAGGCTCACCAGGTGCTGGCATGTATAGGAGCATAGGTGGTCAATGAAGAGTCGTGGGATGTTGACCTTTGGTCGTCACCAGTTGCGCAGGCTCTCCAGGTGCTGGCATGCATAGGAGCATAGGTGGTCAATGAAGCGTCGAGGGATGTTGATCTTTGGTCGTCACCAGTTTCAGGGGCTCTCCAGGTGCTGGCATGTATAGGAGCATAGGTGGTCAATGAAGAGTCGTGGGATGTTCACCTTTGGTCGTCACCAGTTTCAGGGGCTCTCCAGGTGCTGGCATGCATAGGAGCATAGGTGGCCACTGAAGAGTGTGTAAGTATCCAGGAGATGGAGTCTGGCCCGGGACGTATCCGTTCTAGAGCAGAAGGCTTTACTCACCTCTCAGTCTTTGTAAAGTGAGGAGCGACTTCAGGGGACAGCATGGGGCCTGTAAGAAGGCTACTAAGGTAGTTACTCACATGCTATTTAGTTTATAAGTCGGTAGCGCAAGTCTGCACCAAGACACAGAATGTCCACAGAGTGGGGGTCCCTCTCCCCTGAAATATTTGGCTAGTGCATTGGACCGTGGGTGGAATGTTTGGCTACTGCAAATACAGTGAGCTGGAATGTTTGACAGTAGCATTTGGCACTGAACTGGAAGGCTTGGCTAGTGCATTGGACATTGGGTGGAATGTTTGGCTATTGCATTGAGAGTGGGTTGGAATGCTTGGCAGGAGCTTTAAGCAAAGGACTGCAATGATTGGCTAGTGCATCGGACAGTGGGCTGGAATATTTGCCTAGCCTATTGGACAGTTGGCTGGAATGTTTGCCTTGTACATCGGACCTTGGGTTGAAATGTTTGGCCAGTGCACCGGACAGTGTTCTCGAATGTTTGACTAGTGTATTGGTCTGTGGGCTGGAATGTGCAATGTTTGCCTAGTGCACTGGATGGTGCGTGGAATGTTTATCTAGAGTATTGGACAGAGGGATGGACTGTTTGCCTTGTGTACTGAGCAGTGGGCTGGAATGTTTGGCTAGTGTATTGGACAGTGGGCTGGAATATTTGGCTAGTTCATGGGACAGTAGGCTGGAATGTTTGCCTTGTGCACTGGACAGTGGGCTGGATTTTTTTTGGCTAGTGCACCGGACAGTGGGCAGGAATGTTTGCCGAGTGCACTGGGCTAGTGCACTGGACAGTGGGATGGAATTTTTGGCTAGTGTACTGGACAGTGGGCTGAAATGTTTGCCTAGCGTGTTGGACATTGGGCTGGAATGTTTGCCTAGTGCACTGAACAGTTGGCTGGAATGTTATGCTTGTGCACTGGACTGTAGGCTGGAATGTCTGGCTAGTGCACCGGACAGTGGTCTGGAAGGTTTGGCTAGTGCACTGGATAGTGGACTGGAATGTTTGCCTAGTGGATTAGACAGTGTGCTAGCATGTGTAATGTTTGCCCAGTGCACTGGAATGTGAGCGGAGTGTTTATCTAGTGTATCGGACAGTGGGCAGGAATGTTTGCTTGGTGCACTGGGCAGTTGGCTGGAATGTTTGCCAAGTGCACTGGATAGTAGGCTGCAATGTTTTGCTAGTGCACTGGACAGTGGGCTGGAATATTTACCTAGTTCATTGGGCAGTGGGCTGGAATGTTTGGCTAGTGCACCGGACAGTGGGCTGGAATGTTTGCCTAGTTTACTGGGCAGTGGGCTTGAATGTGTGGCTACTGCACTGGGCAGAGGGCTAGAATGTTTGGCTAGTGCATGGACAGTGGGCTGTAATGTTTGGCTAGTGCAACGGACAGTGGGCTGGAATTTTTGCCTAGTTCACTGGGCAGTGAGCTGGAATGTGTGGCTAGTGCACTGGACAGTGATCGGGAATGTTTGGCTAGTGCACTGGACAGTGGGCTGGAATGTTTGCCTAGGTCACTGGGCTGGAATGTGTGGTTAGTGAACTGGGCTGGAATGTTTGGCTAGTGCACCAGACAGTGGGCTGGAATAATTGCATAGTTTACTGGGCAGTGGGCTGGAATGTGTGGCTAGTGCACTGGACAGTGGGCTGCAATGCTTGTCTAGTGCACTGGACGGTGGTCTGGAATGTTTGGCGAGTTTGTTGGGCAGTGGCTGGAATGGGTGGCTAGAGCACTGTAGTGTTTGACTAGTGCACTGGACAGTGGGCTGGAATCTTTGGCTAGTGCACTTTACAGTGAGCTGGAATGTTTGGCTAATGCATTGGCCTGTGGGCTGGAATGTTTGGCTATTGCATTGGACGGTGGACTGGAATGTTTGGCTAGTGCATTGGATAGTGGGCTGGGATGTGTGGCTAATGCATTGGACGGTGGACTGGAATGTTTGGCTAGTGCATTGGACAGTGGGCTGGAATGTGTGGCTAATGCATTGGCCTGTGGGCTGGAATGTTTGGTTTGTGCACTAAACATTGGGCTGGAATGTTTGACCGGTATACCGGACATTGGGTTGGAATGTTTAGCTAATGCACTGGACCGTGGGCTGGAATGTTCATGGTGTGCATTGGCCATTGGGCTGGAGGTCTCATGGCCAATGACCCTCGTCCTTTCGTGTGGTCTGCAGGTGAGGCATGCTGCACCAGGCCTCGCCACTATTGGCTAAACGGATGCATCATTGCAGCCGACAACGAACGAGCCTCGTGACGCAGCCACGTTACAGCGCGGGCGCCTTGTATCGTGTTTGCACCTCCCACCGGTGTTACCTTGACACTGGAGGTGGGGGGTGCTGCACGCACTGGCGCATAAGTGCACGGGTGCTATGCGTCCTCAGTCAGTACGACAGTTTGTAGCACCGCGTCAGTCACACCCTTCGAGGCGCTATCAGCACCTTGAGGTGAGCACGTGCCCAGGCGTAGACACACGTGCTAAACTCCAGGGATGCTCTATATGCAGCGTGATGACGCGTTATGTGCACCCTGCAATCATGCCCGATGGCCTTGCACGCTCGGCTGCCATACTCACCCCCTCCCCAACACCCCTCCTTCCCCACCCCCCGCCTTGCACACACACTCTGGTGTAACCCCGAGCTGCCCCTCCCCTCTACAGACCCCTCGGAGGGCTCTAATCCGGGAAAATACTTCCGGCTGCCCTGCAGACAAAGTCCCCAAGATTGCACCCCGTTATTCACTTCCTGTCTCGAGTAAATGCGCCCCTTCGGCCTCTCTCTCTCCCATTAAAAGCTCACTGAAGAATCAACTGCTGCTAACGCAGCGCTACACTCCCGACCCCGGAGCCGCCTTCTAGAGGGTAAGATGCTAACATTTGAACTGGGGGAGCTGGGATCTTACCCTGGCTACGGCCCCATGTGTGATCCTGGGCCGTCTGCATGTGTCAAAAAAAGGTGTTACTACGTCAAATGTCATTTCATTGTAAAGTTGTAAACACATGTAAAAACATGATGAAAACTCTGCCCGTCGTATCTTGCCACCCACAATCCTGTATGACTTCTGACCCACCCACCCCCATTTGTTGGTGCCAGCGAGGTCTGCCCTATGTAAACACCAGGGGCCTCATTTATGAGTCCTTGCGACACTGTTATGCTGCTGTTCTGTCACTGTTTGTGACGCACAAGCAGCATAAAACATGCGCCACGGTGTGCCTTATTTACGAAGTGACGCATCCAGGCAGATGCGTCACTTTGTGAACCCCTGCACTACATTATACCTGCGCCGGGTATAATGTATGCAGGGGGGGGCCATATAATAGGCTCATAGAAGTGACACAGTGAAATCTGTCAGATTTCACTGCGCCACTTCGAGGACGCTGCTGCATCAAGACCTTACGCCTGCCTCACGGCAGGGGTAAGACTGACACAGGCCTTTTCCATGGGGCTTGCCCCATGTGAAAGGAAACATTGCAGGAGTTGCGTCTGTTTTCAGACACACCCCAGCAATGCGACTCGTTTTCACCTACAGATACATTAGTAATACTGACGTATCTGTAACTCCTTGCGACATGGAGCGCTGTACATTAAATATGGAGCATCCATCATGTCACAAGGAGGACGCGTCACTGTTTTGTGTTTTTCATGAATGAGGCCCCAAAAATACAGGGTCCCTGCAGTTCTATTCTATTGGCTCCCTGTGTCTCTCGGAATCTAGCGCCTGCAGTGTAATACGTACAGAGAACTGTGGCCTCAGACTGCCCTGCTGTGCTTCCAAGAGCAGTGAACTTGCACCACTGTGGTGAACTCTGGCCACAGACTGACCGTCTGTGCTTCCAGAAGCAGTGACCTTGCACCACTGTGGTGCACTGTGGCCACAGACTGGCCGGCTGTGCTTCCAGAAGCGATGAGCCTCGCCACAGGGGTGCACTCTGGCCACAGACTGCCCGGCTGTGCTTCCAAAAGCGATGACCTTACACCACTGTGGTGCACTGAGGCTACAGACTGCCCTGCTGTGCTTCCACAAGCAGTGACCTTGCACCACTGTGGAGCACTGTGAGCACAGACTGACCGGCTGTGCTTCCAGAAGCAGTGACCTTGCACCACTGTGGTGCCCTGGGGCCACAGACTGCCCTGCTGTGCTTCCACAAGCGATGACCTTGCACCACCGTGGTGCACTCTGGCCACAGACTGCCCTGCTGTGCTTCCACAAGCGATGACCTTGCACCACCGTGGTGCACTCTGGCCACAGACTGCCCTGCTGTGCTTCCAGGAGCGATGACCTTCGCCACTGTGGTGAACTCTGGCCACAGACTGCCCGGCTGTGCTTCCAGAAGCAGTGACCTTGCACCACTGTGGTGCACTGTGGCCACAGACTGGCCGGCTGTGCTTCCAGAAGCGATGAGCCTCGCCACAGGGGTGCACTCTGGCCACAGACTGCTCTGCTGTGCTTCACAATCGATGACCTTTTCACCAATGTGGTGCACTGAGGCTACAGACTGCCCGGCTGTGCTTCCAGAAGCATTGACCTTGCACCACAGTGGTGCACTGAGGCTAGACTGCCTGGCTGTGCTTCCACAAGCAGTGACCTTGCACCACTGTGGAGCACTGTGAGCACAGACTGACCGGCTGTGCTTCCAGAGGCGATGAGCCTCGCCACAGGGGTGCACTCTGGCCACAGACTGCCCGGCTGTGCTTCCAGAAGCAGTGACCTTGCACCACTGTGGTGCACTGTGGCCACAGACTGCCCGGCTGTGCTTCCAGAAGCGATGAGCCTCGCCACAGGGGTGCACTCTGGCCACAGACTGCCCTGCTGTGCTTCACAATCGATGACCTTTTCACCAATGTGGTGCACTGAGGCTACAGACTGCCCTGCTGTGCTTCCAGAAGCAGTGACCTTGCACCACTGTGGTGCACTGAGGCTACAGACTGCCCTGCTGTGCTTCCACAAGCAGTGACCTTGCACCACTGTGGTGCACTGTGGCCACAGACTGCCCGGCTATGCTTCTACAAGCGATGACTTGCACCACTGTGGTGCACTGTTGCCACAGACTGCCCGGCTATGCTTCCAGAAGCAGTGACCTTGCACCACTGTGGAGCACTGTGAGCACAGACTGACCGGCTGTGCTTCCAGAAGCAGTGACCTTGCACCACTGTGGTGCCCTGGAGCCACAGACTGCCCTGCTGTGCTTCCACAAGCGATGACCTTGCACCACCGTGGTGCACACTGGCCACAGACTGACCTGCTATGCTTCCAGAAGTGATGACCTTGCACCACCGTGGTGCACTGTGGCCACATACTTCCCTGCTGTGCTTCCAGAAGCAGTGACCTTGCACCACCGTGGTGCACTGTGGCCACATACTTCCCTGCTGTGCTTCCAGAAGCAGTGACCTAGCACCACTGTGGTGCACTGTGGCCACAGACTGCCCTGCTGCGCTTCCAGAAGCGATGACCTTGCACCACTGTGGTGCACACTGGCCACAGACTGCCCTGCTATGCTTCCAGAAGCGATGACCTTGCACCACCGTGGTGCACACTGGCCACAGACTGCCCTGCTATGCTTCCAGAAGCGATGACCTTGCACCACCGTGGTGCACTGTGGCCACATACTTCCCTGCTGTGCTTCCAGAAGCAGTGACCTTGCACCACCGTGGTGCACTGTGGCCACATACTTCCCTGCTGTGCTTCCAGAAGCAGTGACCTAGCACCACTGTGGTGCACTGTGGCCACAGACTGCCCTGCTGCGCTTCCAGAAGCGATGACCTTGCACCACTGTGGTTCACTCTGGGCACAGACTGCCCTGCTGTGGTTCAACAAGCAGTGACCTTGCACCACTGTGGTGCACTGAGGCTACAGACTGCCCTGCTGTGCTTCCAAGAGCAGTGACCTTGCACCACTGTGGTGTACTCTGGGTAGAGTGACCTTGCACCACTGTGGTTTACTCTGGCCACAGACTGCCCGGCTGTGCTTCTACAAGCGACGACCTTGCACCACTGTGGTGCACTGTGAGCACAGACTGCCCTGCTATGCTTCCAGAAGCGATGACCTTGCACCACTGTGGTTCACTCTGGCCACAGACTGCCCGGCTGTGCTTCTACAAGCGACGACCTTGCACCACTGTGGTGCACTGTGAGCACAGACTGCCCCGCTGTGCTTACAGAAGCGATGACCTTGCACCACTGTGGTGCACTCTGGCCACAGACTGCCCTGCTGTGCTTTCACAAGCGATGATCTTGCACCACTATGGTGCACTCTGGCCACAGACTGCCCTGCTGTGCTTCCAGAAGTGATGACCCTTCACCACTGTGGTGCCCTGGGGCCACAGCTGTGCTTCTACAAGCGACGACCTTGCACCACTGTGGTGCACTGTGAGCACAGTCTGCCCTACTGTGCTCCCACAAGCGATGACCTTGCACCACTGTGGTGCACTCTGGCCACAGACTGCCCTGCTGTGGTTCCACAAGCGACGACCTTGCACCACTGTGGTGCACTGTGATTCCCGGATGTTTTTCTCACCTCAGGTTTGCGGATTCATATCAGTTTCCCGTCGGGCCGCTCTGTGCCTGGCACGGGCTCTGCTCCCGATGAAAGGCGGAGAAGAGACGGAAACACAACCCCGGGGCTCGGGTGTCGGAAGATCTGACGCCACCGGGACACTAATGGATAATTCATAGAGGAAAATCAGCGGCGTCGGCCTCGCCTCAGCCTCGCTCTGAGCAGCCGGGTCAAAGGTCATGAAAATGCCACGTTGGCGCTACAGGCAGTAACTAACCCTGGGTTCCTAAGCAGCGTGCTGTCTCGTATAAAGCGCTTCAAGGCCTCACCGGTGTAGGTAGCGCTATGTAAATGCAATTAGAATGAGGCAGCGGTACTGTATCTAACCCTCCTTGCCCACACAAGTACACAGACTGCTGCAGGTCGAGCCCCTCCGCCACACCAATGAACCAGGCACGGAGTGAAGGAAGAGGGCTGGCACGAGCCGCTGGAGGACTTCAATCAGGGCCACTGAATTATGCGGAGGGAGAGGGACAAATTATGCGGCAGGGACAAGTGAACTATGTAGGGAAATAGGCAAACCATGAGGCATTATGTGGCACATTTTTTAATAGTATTAGTTCATTATTTTGTTATTTTTAAACTTGGTAACACTGTTTGGGTATTGGTTGCACCTCATTGTACTAGTTAAACACCCAAACATAGCAAAATGCATCAGAAGGGTGACCAGTCCAGCTTTGTAACGGGCAACTCGTGTCACTGCATTTTTACTTAACTTCTGAACCTTTTGAGCTGCATTTTCTGGGGGATTAAAATCTGCAGATTATGCGGTAGATTACGCATTATGCGGCAAATGCGGCAAATCTATAACTATGCAAAAATCACAGGGACCGCACAATTGCATAAACACCAGTGGCTCGCGATCGCAAGAACATATGGGGCGATATTACGAAAGTCCAACCCAACAGATCTCTCCACCATCTGTCCCCCCAACCCATGACAGGTCGAGACCATAAACTGAAAGTAAATATCCCAGAACATGCACAGCTGCGCACTGACCGGCCAACTGGACTCTGACCACAAGACAGGCCATGAAGGGACCTGCAGAGGAGCCACAAAATGAAAATGCCCCCCCCCCCCCCCACTGTGAGCCAGACTTTTTTTTTTTTCACAACCAATTTTATTGAGCAAATGAGTATCAAGAATGTGGCATCTCCACACACAAAGATCACCACAACAATATCAATGCAGTAATCACATAGGCAGCAAAGGATGGAGTAGACTCAGAATAGGCTCAGTATAAAAACTCCCCAGCAACCTACCCTAACCCACAACTCCGCCCCCCCCACTCCAAACACCCCCCCCCCCAACCCCCCTACCGCACGTGTATAGAAAGCAACAGATAAGGAAATGCAAAAAGAATAAGTAGGTGTAATGCCACCAGGGCTTTGCCGCTTCAGGCCAAAATCGTCACTGTGATCAAATGTCCTCTTCCTGCTCCGCCGGGGGGTCCAAGGACAGGCCACGGTAGTCGGCCCAACGCTTCCAGACCTTGTAGTGTTTGCGCGGGCAGCCCCTCGCCTCAAATATCGGCCTCTCCAGACCCATAAAATAATCCAGTCCAGCCTTCCATGCAGACAGGGGGGGGGCCCTCACTGACTTCCATGCCTGGGCCAGGTCCCGCTTAGCCACCACCAGCCCCAAGAGCAACAGGTGACGCTTATATATGTTGCCCCCAACCCCTTCCATGATATGCAGCAGGCCCAGCCGGTAGGTACGAGGAAGGTCCCAGCCCAGGACCTCAGCCAGGCAACTCCACACACCCCTCCAGAACCCAGTCAGTCGGCCACACGACCACACCGTGTGCAGCAGGGAACCAGGCACCACCCCACAACGCAGGCACTCCGGGGATGCAATTAAGCCAGCCTTCCACAAACGTTCACGCGTATAATAAGCGTGGTGCAAGTATTTAAATTGAATCAGCCGGAGCCGGACTGCTATGGCGGTTCCGCGCGGGGATTCCAGCGCCTCCCTCCAATCGTCCTCATCGAGGGGGCCCACGTCCACTTCCCACGCCTCCCGAAGGGAGTGCAGGGTGGAGGAGCAATGAATAACAAGTGTCTGATAGATCCTAGAGACCTTCCTGTCCCCCAGGTCCCCCATAAACACTTTGGCCTCAACCGGGCTAAACTCCGGCAGGGAGTCGAGGCCGGCGATGCTCGGGGCGAGGGCATGCCGCAGCTGGAGGTAGCGGAAGAACTGGGACTGAGGCATTTGGAACTCTGTGCGGAGCTCCTCGAAGGATTTGAGGGTGGTGCCGGACATGACCTGGCCCAGTTGTGTAATCCCAATGGCCTCCCAGCCCTCAAACCCGGTCAGGGCCGCCAGTTCCGGGAGCAGACCGTGTGCCAGAGCGGGGTCTCAGCCGTCAATGTGCCCCACCATCCCATGCGGCGTAGGGACTGCCGCCACACCGCAAAAACCACTCTAGTGACCGATGGCAACCCACGGCGTAGACGGGCCGAATAAAGGATGGTGTGGAGTGTGCGATCCCCCATGAGCAATCGTTCCAGGGCATTAGCTGGATCCCCCCTGTCGCCGTACCACCATTCATTGAGGACAAGTAGTTGGGAAGCCTGGTAGTAGGAGAGGAGGTCCGAGGTGGCCAGGCCACCACAGTACGTGGACAGAAAGCACGTCTTCAAAGCCACCCTGGCCGCACCGCCATCCCACAAGAAGCGGCCCAGCACAGAATTAACCTGACGGAACCACTCCAGGCCAATGGGGTACGGGAAATTCTGAATTTGATATAAGAGCCTCGGAAGCGCCACCATTTTGAAGATGGCCGATCTCCCAAAAATAGTGAGTGGCATTCTGGACCAAGTCTTGACATCAGCCTGGACCCGTTCCCACACCGGCAAGACTCCACGCGCCCAGGCCACGGCCCGCGATTCCGAAAGGAAAACGCCCAGATATTTTAGGCCATCCGTCGCCACTCGCAACTCGGCGGCCCAGGGGTCGTCAACCACTCCGCCACCCAGCACCCACAGGGTCGATTTGTTCAGGTTGAGATGAAGACCCGAGACCTCGCCAAATGCCCGCATGATCTCCAGAACTCGTGGACCCGATTGCCGTAGATCAGTGAGGAATAGGAGGACGTCATCCGCATACAATGCAATCCTATCCACCAGGTCTTCACTCCAGGTGAAGCCACGCAACCGGGCATCTATTCGTAACCGCGACGCCAGGGGTTCCATGGCAAGGGCAAACAGGTACGGGGACAACGGGCAACCCTGCCGAGTACCGCGACCTATGCGGAAGCGCCCGGAGGTAGCGCCGGCCACACGGACCGAGGCCGTAACGTTAGTGTAGAGGAGACGAACGTACGACAAGAAAACCGGCCCTAGGTTAAGGCGGGCTAACAGGGTGAACAGATATGCCCAACTCACCGAATCAAAGGCCCGGTCCATGTCCGCCAGGAGGAGTGCCGCCTGCTCATCTCTAGTACCCATGGCATCCACCGCTGCCTGCGCCCGTCGAATATTATGCCGGGTGGCCCTGTGAGGCATGAATCCGGCCTGGTCGGGGTGGACCAGGTCAGCAATGTGAGGCAAGAGGCGGTTCGCCAAGGCCTTAGCCAGAATCTTGGCCTCGATATTGAGAAGGGAGATCGGCCTGTAAGAGTCGTGCCTGTCCGGCGCCCTGCCCGGCTTCAGGAAGACCACGATTTCGGCATGACGCCAGTCTGGTGGCAGCTCTCCCTGAGCCCGCGCCGCCTCCAGGGCGCGGCGATAGTGGGGCCCCAGCTGGACGTGAAACTTTTTATAGAATTCGCTTGGGTAGCCACTCGGGCCGGGCGCCTTACCAGTGTTTAATTGACCAAGGGCTTCCCCGAGTTCCTCAGCCGTAAGCGGGACATCCAGGGCGTTCCTGGTCTCATCAGGGACGGCCTGCGGTAGCAGGTCATCAAGATATGTAGATATCTCGTCCGTCTCTAAGTGATCGCGAGGAGCGTATTGCGCCTCGTAGTAACGGGCAAAGCTAGCCGCCAGCAAATCCGGATCAGTCATGACCGAGCCGTCGTCCGCCGCAAGACCCGGCAACACCAGGGGCTGGAAGGTCACCTGGCACAGCCTATGGAGCATAGTACAAGACTTGTGGCCCCACTGATACACCCTGCTGCGCGTGGCGAGCCACGCCTGACGGGCTTCCTCGTAGAGGACGGAGGCGTACGTCTGTTGGGCCTGCAGGAGCTGCCTCACAACACCTTCGTCGCCCCCGAGCCGACCACGCTGCTCCAGCTCCTCCACGCTGGCCGCGGCGGTCACAATGGCCTCCCGATGCTTTCGCCGGGCAGCCACACACCAAGCTATATCAATGCCCCGGAGCGTGGGCTTCAGCGCCTCCCACACCACCACAGCGTCTACGTCCCCCACCAAGTTCTCGCGCCAGAAATGATCAATCGCCTCGCGTAGGTGACGCACGTACTCAGGCCGCTGCAGCTGCCAAGATGACATCCGCCAACGAAATGGCTGTCGCTTGGAGGGGAGGGTCATGGTGGCCAGGACAGGGGAATGATCAGAGAGGCCTCTGGGGAGTATCACGGCGTCTTTGACACGACTCAGGCAGGCACCCGGCACAAACAAATAATCTAGTCTCGAAAAGGACCCATGTACCGCCGACACATATGTGAATTCACGCACAGCAGGATGAAAGTGTCGCCACACATCAACCCAGCCTAGGCCATTCACAGTCGCACACAGTCTGGTGGGAGCAGCAGCAGGGGGGGGATCCAACACAACAGGCACCCGCCTCAGGCGATCCAGGCCCTCATCCATAACCTCGTTCCAATCGCCCCCCACCATGGTCAATACCTCCGGAATCTCATCCCACAGCGCGAACAGCCGCTCAGACAAGGCCCACTGCAGGGGGGGGGGGCGTACACGCTACCAAAAACCACCTGTTCGGTACCCAACAGGCCCCTGATGAAAATATACCGGCCCTGGGGATCAGTCCATTGCTTCTCATGTACGTAAGCCACCCTGCGGTGTACCAAGATAGCCACCCCCTGCGAGCCCCTCGTGAAGCCCGCATGGTACACTTGTTGAAATCCAAACCTCTGGAGGCTAAGGGCCTTGGAGCCCAGCATGTGGGTCTCCTGAAGCAGTAGCACATCCACCATCTCTCTCTTCCCCCAACGCAGCACAGCCCCACGCTTGATTTTATCCAGGATACCCCTCACATTCCACGTCACAACACGCAGGGTCTTTTGAGGAGACATAGTCACAGTATCAGCCATTATCAACACAGGATCCAGTATTCGGCCCTCCGTCCCACCCTGGCGCACCCCACAAAGCAACAAAATCAAAAGCCACATACACGTGCGGTCCCACCCTCCCAGCCCGAACACACAGCAACCCCCCCCAGATCCAAACCCCCCCAAACATCAGCAACAAAAGAACTTCCCCCCTCACCCCGCACCCCCCACCCCAATACCTCAGAGAACATTGAAGTATCTGTCGCGGCATGGAGAGACCCGGGTCCAGAACAGAGGACCCAGGGCCCGCCATACCAATGGATCCCAACATCCCAACCAAGACACACTCACCACCCCCCCAACAACACTCACAACCGTGAGGGTCTGAGGCCCACAAAAGGTGCCTCCCGAGTCCCACTGCGTCCCCATGAAAAGTAACAGAAGTCCTCACATGAGAACTGACTGGCATACGAAAGTCATAACAGAACAGTCTCACCAGCCAATGCAGGGCAGATCAGTACTCAGCAAATAAAATCCAGTCCCAGCAATGTTCAGCTGCCGGTATCAGAGTGCTCCGAGTCCCTGGCACCACCCGTCTGCGATGCGCTGGCGGAGGCCGACCTCTTCTTAGAGCAATACCTCCGAGGGCGGCCCTTCCTGTTCGGGCGATCCGACTGCTCCGGCGACGATCCCTGGGACCTGCCTGGGTCCAGCCCCGGCTGGGCATGCGGCCTGAGTCACACCGCCTCGTCGGTCCAGCGGAAAACCTCCTCGGGTGAATCGAAGAAATGCGTCCGGGACTGGTACACCACTCGCAGGCGGGCTGGATACAGGAGAGAGTATTGGAGCTTCAGGCCCCTCAGCTTGGCCTTAGCGGCCGCGAAGGATTGTCTCTGCTGCTGCACCATCTTCGTGTAATCAGGAAAGATCATGATGGTATGATTCTCGAAGGTGAGCGAGCCTTTGTTTCTCGCCTCCCGCAGGATAACATCGCGGTCATGATAGTTTAGCAGCCGGGCGATGACTGGCCTAGGGCGCTCACCCTCCGGTGGCCGCTGGGTCAGGGCCCTGTGAGCTCTCTCAATAACAAAGCACGCGGACAGTGTCCCTTCGGGGAGCCAGCTCTCCAGCCACTGGGTCAAAAACCGCTCCATGTCGTCCTTCTCGCACCGCTCCGGAAAGCCAATGAAGCGGAGGTTGTTCCTTCACGCGCGCCCTTCGGCGTCCTCCACCCGGGCCGCCAGTGTCTTCTGGACACCCTCCACCTCTGCCAGCCTCTTCTTCATGGCGCCAATGTCCGCTTCAGTCACCGTGATGCGGGATTCAGCCCCGGTGATCCGCTCCACCGCGTTGCGGAGGTCTTGGCGCAGCAGCGTAACATCCGCTCCTACTGCCCCAATTTTGGCATCAAGCATGTCCCGGGATTGGGTGATGGCTGCCAGTATCGCTGCATTATCCGGCCCGGGGCCGCTGCTGCCACCGGCCGCCCCAGAGCCACCACTAGGCCCCGTGAACTTATCGATAGGGCCATGTTTAGGCGGGCCACCTCCTCTATCCCTGGTCATGGCGCGCACTGGGCAGGGCGGGCACCACTCCCGACAAGGCTCAGGGACCCCCGGGTACTGCCACAAGCGCTGGATGAGATGTCGGTATCGGAGTCCCCAAGGAGGAAGTGGGCAGGCCAGCACAGGCCCGAGGTCGCGAAAATCGAGGTCCCGGCTTCACCCAGGTGGGACAGGCCTCCTCCACGCTCGTCGCCACGAGCGTCTGTCCAAGGCGCAGGAATGAGTTGCGTCGCTGTGATCCGTGGGCAGCCGTAGCTGTAGAGCCGAGCCAAGGGCAGCGGGTGCCACCACCACCCGCGAGTCCACCACCGCCACCGGGCGTCCCGAAACTCGAGGACCCCGGTCTCCAGCCGGTCACGAGGCCACACGGTGCCGTCGCCGCTATTTGGTCACGAAGGGGAAAATTGTCCGCCCAAGGTGCAGGAACGAGTGGCGTTGTTGTGGTCCACAGGCGACCGTAGCAGTAGAGCTGAGCCAAGAGCGGCGCAGAGGATGCCACCTCCACCAGCCAGTCCGCGACTGCCACCAGGCGTCACGAAACTCGAGGACCCCGGTCTCCGGCCGGCCACCAGGCCGCACGTCGCCGTCGCCTCTCTCCGATCACAGGAGGGGGAAAATTGCAGAATCGATACACCGGAGCAGACAGGAGACTTCACCAGATCAGCGCCAACCACTGGGTATCAACAGCGGGCTCGGGGGCCAGGATAAATGAACGGATTAAGTCCGGGCCGGCGGGAGCTCTACAAGGCTGCGACCGCCATCTTCGCCCGCCAAGCCACGCCCCCGTGAGCCAAACTTTTAATGACACAGATAGATTAAAAAAAATGTCTACCCTCCCATAGAACAGTTTTCTTGAGCCTTATTACCACCCTTCAGTACAATTGTGCCTCCCGTTCGATCCACCCCCCCCCCCTGTCTGTGATGCCGGCTCTCAAATTCGGAGTGGTATGAAGCTGTCCCGTGAGCTGTTTGCTGATCCCGGTGCAGAGAGAGTTCCCATAGTCAGGGCTTTAAGTGGGCCGGGTCTCAAGGGGTCTGAGCACCGGCAGTTTTTTTCAGGGGGCCTCGAAACGGTCCTCTATCGGGCTCTGTTTTGAGCCCTGGCACAGGCGGTCCGTTTTGTGTCCAAACTCCAGTGACAGCAGTTTGTTGTCACTGCAGTGCCAGGGCGCAAAACAACCCGATAGAGACCCAATTCGAGACAGCAGGCACATCGATGTGCGCTGCCCACACTGCTCACTTCTCACTAGTGGAGAAGTTACGGCATGACGTCATGCCAGGTGAGTTGTGGGGGAAGGGAAATCATTTTTTAATTTCTCTCTGGATTTCCCATCTCTTTCTGAAACGCAAGCGCAGCACCATTGTGGTAGGGTCACCAGGGCCTTCATTGGAAGCTTTAAATATTATATGCAACAAGCCATAGTTGCAGCTTATTTATCTTATGCAACTAATAACCATTGACAAAGCCAATAGTCCTTACTTGTTGTAGGTATGATGTTACTTGTCTCACATATTTGGATGCAATGACAGAAACACCAAAATATGAGTCGGGCGGCTGACTATGATAAACACAGATTTTGAACGTAAATGTTTTAAAGTCACGCCCCTAATTACACTGGCCACGCCCCTTTGAGAGTCCCCCCAGTTTTTTCATCCCACTTAAAGCCCTGCCCATAGTGCAATTTACTAGCGATCAGGGCGAGTGCGACAGTTCTGCGGGTGAGGATTGGGAGTCATTTCCTCCTCATCTTTAGCGTGTGGAGACGGGAGGCTGTGACGGAGTTGACTTCGGCGGCCATGTTAAGTTGGCTGTCGATAATGATCCCAAGCGCCTTGGCGTGGTTGGTGGGGCTGGGTGTGTGTCCGAGTTCAGCTGGCCGCCCTGTGGAATCCCACAGTAATGAGATCTTCCCCAAGATCACATCTTCCTGCTTGTCGGTGTTGAGTTTGAGACAACTCTCTTTTCATTGAGTATGTGCCTTCGATTATGCCGGGGATGAACTTGTTCTGAGTGTTGGGAGTCTTGCCTGAGAGGGAGTGTATAAGCTGGGTGTTGCTGGCATAGGATAGGGCGGCGATGTTATGGGTGCCAATGATGCTTGCTAGTGAGATCATGTATGTATTTAAGAGGGTCACGCTAAGAGAAGATCCTTGCGGTGCTCCGCAGTGAAATCTCATGCAAGAGTCATATGAGAATGGGGTGGGATGCCATATCGAATGCTGCAGGGAGGTCTAGGAGGATGAAGGCAGCCGTGTATGCTCTGTCCCGGATTATACGTAGGTGGTCTGTAGCGCCAATGACGGGTGATTCTGTTCTGTAATTGGGTCTGAATTTGGATTGTGGGACATTGAGGAGTTGGTGTTCACTCAGATGATTGCTGAGGCCTTTGTGGATCGTTTTCTCTGGGCTTTGGCCGGGTACGGTTGCAGGGAGATGGGTCTCTGATTGGCGAGCATTGTTGGTTCCGCATGAGGCTTTTTGAGCGGGGGTATACTGTGGCGTGTGTCTGAGTGTCCAGGAAGGTGGCTAATGTGATGGAAGTGTTTAGGATTTGGCAGAGTGCTCTGCTGATTGGTTGTAGTCCTTTGGCAAAGGAGGTGTAAGGGTCTGATAGGGCGCTGCAGTGGTTGGAATCCATGGTGGAGGCGGTTTTATCCATTGTGTTGGCAGGAGATGTGGTCACGGTGGTTTCTTTGGATGAGATGGGGAGTCTTGTTGCAAGGTCTGTCGGGTCCGGTTAGCAGTCAAAGTTGTCGTATTTGGTGTTTATCATGGGGCAGAGGAACAGTTTGAGGTTGGTGCCGAGGTCTTGCGTGGGAGTGATGCTGTTAAAGGTGGCTGCTGGGGAGGTGAAGTCTTTCACGATGGCAAAGGTCTCTTTGCTGCTGTTGTTGGTGACTTCAATGCGGTTTGCGAGCACAGAGTGTTTGATGGTCTGGATCTGTAGGTGGTTGCATCTGAGGGTGGATTTGAAAGGGTTCTTGGCTCATTCTCCGTCTGTGCTCCAGTTATTTGCAGTGTCGCTTCATCATCCTGAATTCTTCTGTGTACAACCCTGCCTTCTATTCTGGATCTTGCATCTTTGCTGGGCTTGGAGGGAGCCAGGGTGTCACACACCTGGTGATCCAGTTCTTGATGTTTATGATGGTGTCGGGTAGGCTGATGGGGCCAGTGTTCCGTCTGCCCCCCATCCAGTCTGTCACCATTTCACCCATCCAGGGACCATTCCATCTATCCAATAACCCTTCTATTCACTTTTCAATCTACCTTTTGACCCTTATATCATCTGTCCATTCATCAATCGATTACACACCCAGCAATCCCTCAACCCATCCATCCATCCATTCACTCATCTATCCATTCACCCTTTCATCCTTCCTTTCACCAATTGATCTTCTCAACTTTCTTTCTATTCACCCCTTCCTCCCTCCATCCATTGTTTGATCCACCCATCTATCCTTTTAACAATGATCCTGTCTCCCTTCCACCCACCCACATCCTTCTCTTGACCCCTCCATCCATCGCTTCAATGGTCCTTCCATAGCTCTATTCACGGTTACTCCAGCCCCCTTTCTTCCTCCTTTCCTATTTCTTTTTCTAACCATCTTTCTTCCTGTTCTCACCTTAGTTTTTCTCTCTCCCTACTCACGCTCCTCTCTCACTATAAAAATATGTTAGCCGGAGCAGGCTTAAAGGAGTCTAGTCTGGTGGCAACCCCCACATTAGCTGCTGAAGTGGGGGGTTCACGATGCCATTGATTTCTCATATTTCTTCATCCATCACATGGCTAAGCGCAGCTTCCCATAACATGACAACTGCACCTCTGTGGTCATCACGCGTGACATGGAAACACTTCTCACATAGGATCAAAATAAAGACAGCAAACACGCCTCCAACCGCACACATGACAACACACTTCCAACTACAAACACAACATGGTGTACATTTTGCACTGTGTATTGTGCTAACCATGTAGGCAAGCGCTTCAGTGCCCACATAGGGGTAGTAAGCACTTTCTAAATGTTGCAAAACAAGACAACAGTTTGAGCCTCCTCTGGCGGTGTTCTGTTGGTGCTACAATGCGATTACTGTGCAAGCCTATACCATTAATGCCCCGTTGGCGCTACAAGACTGTAACTGTGCCAGCCTCCCCATTAGAGCCCTGTTTGTGTAACAAGACTATAACTGGGCAAGTCCCCCCATTAATGTTGTGTTGGCGCTACAAGGCTACAACTGTGACAGCCTACACCACTGTTTTAAAAAAAACCTCTTTATTCATGACTGTATTCAGACAGTGCATTGTACATATATCCCTCATTTACATCATACAGTCTTTTCTCCCCTTAAACTGCAGGCATTTGACTTATTGACTCACAGAACTGTGTTCATACAGGGCGTTAATGACTTCGTATCCTGAACAATTGTAAAATAACACATTCATATGCGTGGGTCCCTTCCGATAATATCAGTTTCCATCGGTCTTAGTATAACATTGGACCCACATAGTCAAGTCGTAGCCATTTCCCGTCCCACCCAACACCCTCCTCTCCCCCGTACGTCTCCACCCATCTTGCACTATCACCATTGGAATTACAAGGAAAGAGATTCACCGATAATTGGCGTATCCGGAAAATTATGCGCGTCATCGTCTGGCAAACCTGTGCGCACCCTGAGCAAGGCCCTCCTCTCAGTCTCACCTACTCCTGTCCGACAGGCTCAGTTATGCAGTCCCCGCCTGTGAGGGCGTCAAGTCTATGTCCTCTAGTTCCAGCAGCATCCGTTCCCAGTATTTTGCAATTGGGTGTTTCCGTAGCCCTCGCTCCTCTTTTCTACGCAGAACTACGCTTTCAGCCCTACCCCACTTTAACACTTCAGATCGCCAAGTCACTACAGCTGGGGGACTTGCAGACTTCCACTACATGGTCAATGCTCTAAAGACCAACAACAGTGCCAGGTCCAAGAGTTTCAGTGGGGCTTTGTGTCCCTTGGGTCTTTTCCTGTGTCCGATCAGGCTAGACATCGCTCCCCCCGGTATCTGCATGCCCGTAACATTGTGAAGTATGTGTCTGACCTGTCCGCAATATCCACTTAGGCGTGGACAAGACCATATCATGTGGAGAAGTCCGGCCTCACCTGCCTGACATCGAGGACAGCAATGGGAGGAGGCAGGGAACTTCCTGTGAAGCCGCTGGGGGGTAAGATATGCCCTATGCAGTACCATGGCCTGTATAAATTTGAACTTTACATTCCTGGACACCATTCTGGGGTGTTCCAGAACAATTTTCCAGGCCCCGTCCGTCAGAACCTCCCCTGTGTCTAGCGTCCAAGTGTCTCTAAGTGTGTTAAGAGGCATAGCAGCATGTACTCTAATCCCGATGTATACCCACCACACTCCCCCTGTCCCCATGTAATGAAGGAGATGCACTAGTTCACGCTGCATAGGTTTATTGCGCTGCGGAGCCCATGTACGTCGTATGTAGTGCGACACTGTGGCATGTAGGAAGTATTGTTGTGGTGGGGCCCCCGTGGCCTGTATAAATGAAGCATGGTCTAGGAGTACATCATCCCCGAACAAGTCCCCTATTCTATCCACTCCCGCCTCCGCCCATGGCTGCAACCTGCGTCGCGTCAGCCGTCCCTGTGGCGTTGGAAGTCCCAACAGGGGGATATTGTCCACGTAGGGCTGGGCTGCCGACGTATACGCCAAAGCCCTTCACCAACACATCAGAGGGGTGTAAGAGAGGATGGCAATCCTGGGGTATCTTGGCCCCGGGTAATAGGAGGGAGAGTAACTCTCCGCGCGCTATCTGGTCGCTTGTGATATCAATTTTGTGCAGGCTCCTACCCGCTACCCAGCGTGACAACCATTGCAATTGACTCGCATAGTAGTAGTCGCAGAGGTCCGGCACTCCTAGACCTCCCTGTCTGGTACTTATTTGAAATTTTTTGAGACTTATTCTCCGCCATCCAGATCCCCAGATGAGGTTAATCAGGATCGTATTTAGAGTATTAAATAAGTGTTGCGGGAGAAGAACTGGCAGATTTACAAAATAATATAGCATGCGGGGGAGCATCACCATTTTAGAAACCGCTATCCTTCCCATGACGGACAGCGGTAAGGACGTCCAGAATTGTACACTACTGCGTAGGCCGGTAATGGCCCGCATGATGCTACCATCAATCTGATCTTCCGGTCGTCTATATACGTTTATGCCCAGGTAATTGAACGTGGCCTGTGCTGTCGGGATTTGGAAGTCAACAAACTGTATGTGGTAGGCCGTTGCCCCTCCTGAAAGTAATACCCCACCGACTTCACCGGGTTGACCGCCAGGCCAGACACCGCTGCAAACCGGTCAAAAATGGCCGCTAGGGCCGAGTGGTTTTCCGCCAGGTCCTGGAGATATAAGAGGATATCGTCGGCATATATTGATATCAGGTGGTGCGTACCCCTGACGGGAATGCCTATACCAGCCATCCTGGTCCTGAGGGCGATCGCCAGGGGCTCAAGAGTCAGGACAAACAGCAGGGGTGACAGCGGGCATCCCTGCCGGGTGCCACGCTAAATGTCATAACTGTCGGACACTTGTCGGCCAGTGCGTGCTCTGGCCGTTGGGTGCGTATACAGTAGTCGGATCCACCGTATTAGGGATTCAGGGAGTCCAAAACGTGTCAGGACCTCGAACATAAATGCTCATGACAAGGAATCAAATGCCTGCCGGAGGTCTAGTGCGACACAGCCAGCCCGAGAGAGGGCCAATGGCACATCAGACATTAGGGCCTGGAGCCTTCTCGTGTTTTGGAACGTGCTCCTCCCCGGTAGGAAGCCGCATTGGTCCGGGTGTATTAGGGCCGGGAGGTGAGCCTGTATCCGCAGGGCTATGACTTTACTGAGTATTTTGCACTCCGTAGAGAGCATTGAAAGGGGTCTGTAATTAGTTAGGTCGAGGGTTTCGGGATTGATATGACTGAGGCTTGCATCGTCGAGACGGGCAGGTGACATTCTACCCCATTGTTATGTTATGTTATGTTAGCGTCTCCATTATCCCTCGCTTAATCAACACAGACCAGGTGGGTTTTGTTAAGGGCAGACTCGCTGCTGATAATGCTCGTCTTTTTTCTAATGTCCTTGCTCACAGTAAAAATGTCAAAACCCCGTTAGCAGCCCTATCCCTAGATGCTGAAAAAGCTTTTGATCGTATTAATTGGCAATACATGTTCCGAACCCTTACTTGGTTTGGTTTTGGCCCAAATTTTATATTGTTAGTTAAACTCCTTTATTCCTCCCCCCGTGCCAGCATTTTTGTTAACAACCAATTTTCCAGATTCTTTTCTTTAACCAGAGGCACAAGACAAGGTTGTCCCCTTTCCCCTTTATTATTTATTTTATGCCTTGAGCCCTTTCTACAGCGCATTCGTTCCAACCCCCATATCACTGGTTTAAAATTTTCCTCTGTCGAAACTAAACTGTCAGCGTATGCTGATGATGTCCTCATCTACATGTCCAATCCCGAATCATCCCTCCCGCCCTTTTTTAAATGAGGTTCAGTTATATTCTTCAATATCAGGGTATAAGCTCAATTTATCCAAAACGGAAGTGCTTCCCCTTAATTCATTGTGTTTTCAATATATGTTTAATAATACTGATTTTGCATGGTGCCCATCTAAAATTAAGTACCTTGGTATATGGTTTTCTTCCTCTCTAAAAGATACCCTTAAAATAACCTTTGATTCGTTAACTAAGAAAATTCAATCCCTTCTGCAGATTTGGTCCCCCCTATTTCTCTCTTGGTGGGGTAGATTAGATACCATCAAAATGATGATTACCCCTCATGTTTTGTATACAGTTTCTATGCTTCCTATCAAAATTCCTAAATCCTATTTTTCTCGTATCAATTCTGTATGCACAAAATTTTTATGGAATAATAAACATCCCCGCATTATTATTATTATTATTATTATTTATTTTTATAAAGCGCGTAGTCACCCGGAGGTATCCCAGCGCTAAAAACCCTAATTCAACAGACCTGTGGATCAGGAGCTGAGAGCAGAAGAGAGGAGGGGTGAGGATTCAAACAGGGGGGGCGCATAAAAAGCTAGGGAAAGAGATGCGTCTTTAGCAGCTTCCTGAAGCGCAGATATTGTGGTTCAAGACGCAGGACGCGAGGGAGTGAATTCCAAAGACGAGCAGCTTGTACCGAGAAGCGTCTTCCTCCTGATCGGGCTTTCCTCAATCTTGGGGTATTAATGAGGTTTTCTGCGTTAGAACGGAGGGATCTAGTGGTTATGTAAGGGGTGACAAAGTTGCTGAGGACAGGGGGGCCTTGGTTATGCAAAGTTTTGTAGACGAGGCACAAGGCCTTGAATTTGACTCGCTCCCTTATGGGGAGCCAATGAAGGAGTTTGAGAGCAGGTTTAGCAGATGATCTGGCCGGGGTGTTTGTGATAATCCGGGCAGCGGTGTTCTGAATTCGCTGAAGTTTATTGAGGGTCGCTTCAGGAGCGCCCAGATAAATCACATTGCTGTAATCTAGTCTCGATATTATGAGACCTTGGATTAGTAATTTTTGGGACTTGGGGGGAAGAAGGGGCAGGACTTTCCTCAAAGATTTTAGGAGACCAAAACAGGTCCCTGCTACCTTCTTTGCTTGCGAAGTGAATGAGAGGTCAGAATCAATCCATACACCCAGACTTTTTACCTCTGTTTTTGGATCAGGGGGAGGGCCTAGACAGGCTGGCCAAATGTCCAGGGGGAGTGAGGTTCCTTTCGGGCCAAGTATAAGGACCTCGGTTTTTGTCCCATTTAGCTTTAGGGCTGATCTATTCATCCATCGATGGACCTGCGTAAGGCAGTTGAAGAGATCAGCTTTCTGTTGTTTGGGGTGGGACAAAGACACCACTAGTTGTGTGTCGTCAGCATAGCTGACGACGCTCACTCCGAATGGGGTGATAACCTCCTCCAATGTGGACATATAGATATTAAATAATGTGGGGCTCAGGGAAGAGCCCTGAGGCACACCACATTGGAGGGGCATTTCGGAGGAGCGGGCGTTCTTCTCCCAGATCTGATAGGTCCGTTGGGCCAGGAAGGATGAGAGCCAAGATAAGGCTGTACCTTCCACTCCCACTCTTGCCAATCTTTCGATGAGGAGTTGGTGGTCAACGGTGTCGAACGCCGCACTAAGGTCGAGGAGGATCACTGCCACTGATCCTCCCCCATCCAGTAGCGCTCTGGCCTCCTCTACCGCTGCCAGGAGGGCGATGTCAGTGCCCTGCCCTGGTCGGAAGCCCGTCTGGGAACTTTTTAGTTTGTTATTGGTCTCCAGAAACTGCGAGAGTTTCCTATTGACTAATTTTTCCGCGATCTTGCTGACTCCTGGGAGTAGGGAAATGGGCCTGTAGTTCGCCAGAATCTCAGGGTCGAGAGAAGGTTTCTTCAGTAGGGCTTTTACGACAGCCGTCTTCCAGCTCAGGGGTACAACTCCTTGTTGGAGTGAGGTATTAATCAGATGAGTGAGGGAGGGGATGATTGTGGGGGCTACCTCCTTGAGGATCCGAAGAGGAGCAGGGTCTCTAGGGGAGCCGCTCTTCATGGAGTTGAACGTATTTCTCACTTCGTCTATAGTGACCTGGCCCCACGTGGAAAGACAGGTGGGAGATGTCGTGTGTGAGGAAACGGTTTCTTCCCCCGGACTCGAGGGAGGAATAGAATCCAAAATTAGTCGGATTTTGTCATGGAAGAAATTAGCCAGTTGTTGGCATTTCTCCTGGTCGACTTTAGGGTCAGAGGGAAGTCCCAGTCCCTGATCTGGGGGTTTTAAAAGCTCTTTAAGGATGACGTATGCTTCCTTACTGGAGCAACCCGCTTTCTCTATTCTCTCCTGAAAGAACACGCTTTTGGTTTTGCGAATAGCGGTTTTATAAGTTAGAAGAGAAATAGAGTAGATGTTTTTATTGGTTTCTGATTTGTCGCGTCTCCAAGAGCGTTCGGTTTTCTCACACTCTTGGCGCAGAGCTTTAAGCTCTGGAGTATACCATAAAGCGGGGGATAGTCTTTTGGACTGTTTAAAGGTGGTAATTTTCGGAAGCATCGTGTCTAGGGATGAGGTGATCCAATCACTGAATTGTTTGTCAGCCGTATTGGGGTCAGAGGAGAGCTCGGGAATGGAATCTGCAAGGGAGGCAGCCCATTTCTCAGGTGACAATTTGCGCCATTGTCGGTCGGTAACCTGGGTTTTAGAGGTTGGGAGGATCGGTGTGGAGATTTCCCAGGAAATAGGGACCAGAAAATGGTCCGTCCATGGGAGGGTCACAGGTGATTTGGTGGTAATCGTTGCTATGTTGGTGAGGATAGGGTCCAATAGGTGGCCCTTCTCATGGGTAGGCTCGTTGTTCACTAGATGGATCTTTAGAGATGTTAAATCATGTCGAAGGTCCGAGGCTACTCGATCCGTGGGGTCCAGGAAGTGGAAATTAAAGTCACCTAGCATAAGGAAGTTGGAAGTGGACGAGGCTAGTTGTGATACAGATTCAAATGTGGAATTGATAAAATTGCCTGGGGCACCTGGGGGGCGATAGATCAATAGCCCTGCCAGGGAAAGGGCTGGGGAGATTTGGATGGAGAATTGGCAACTCTTGCAGTCCTCGATACAGGCGTTGGCCGTCCTACAGGTGAAATGTTCCCTGTGAATTATAGCTACCCCACCTCCTCTCCCTTTAGGTCTGTTTAAGGCTTGGCAGAGATACCCTGTGGGGAGGGCCGCGACGACGTCCGGGTCGGTGTTATCTGATAACCATGTTTCCGTTATGAATAATAGGTCAAGGTCCTGATCTTGAACCAGAAGATTTACTTCGGTAGCATGTTTGGGGAGGGAGCGGCAGTTAAGAAGCCCCAGCTTCAAAGCGAGTGTGGTAGATTTCAGGGGGGGAGTCGGATTGCATTGCGAACAAATCGAGTAAGCACTACCTGCGGTGAGCGTGTGGTAGCAGGCAAGGATGTTCTTAGGTCGTAGTGCGCGTAATGTATCTGCCGTATACATCACTCGATCCTGAGGGCCACCAGGCAGAGTAACAGGGCCTGGGGCCGTCTGGGCCCGGACGGGCCCAGACGGGCTTGCCTTTGGCGCGCCTTCGGCGCGCTGCCGGCGCGCCCGCTGCGCCCGTCCGCTGCGCTCCCTGAACTGACACATAATTTATGGGCGGGGAGAATAATTAGTAGGAGGAGGGCGTGGCCACCCGGAGGGGGCGTGTCCTGGTCTCCTCGCGGCCGGTAATGGCGGCGTGCGCGTGGGTCCTAAGTGAGACAGCGACCTAGTCAGCTGTTTCCGGTGACACAAGTGAGCGCAGGGGGAGAGGTGAAAGTGATTTTAAAATAGCACGAATACAACAGTTTTAAAACAAATCAAGCAGTTTTCCGTTTCTCGTTGCTCCCGGCTTCCGCCTCAGGAGTTTAGGGTTAAGTGCAGCACACACGCTAGAGCGCGCTTTTAAAGGCTTTCAGTGGGCGTGGCCACCCGGAGGGGGCGTGTCCTGGTCTCCTCGCGGCCGGTAATGGCGGCGTGCGCGTGGGTCCTAAGTGAGACAGCGACCTAGTCAGCTGTTTCCGGTGACACAGGTGAGCGCAGGGGGAGAGGTGAAAGTGATTTTAAAATAGCACGAATACAACAGTTTTAAAACAAATCAAGCAGTTTTCCGTTTCTCGTTGCTCCCGGCTTCCGCCTCAGGAGTTTAGGATTAAGTGCAGCACACACGCTAGAGCGCGCTTTTAAAGGCTTTCAGTGGGCGTGGCCACCCGGAGGGGGCGTGTCCTGGTCTCCTCGCGGCCGGTAATGGCGGCGTGCGCGTGGGTCCTAAGTGAGACAGCGACCTAGTCAGCTGTTTCCGGTGACACAGGTGAGCGCAGGGGGAGAGGTGAAAGTGATTTTAAAATAGCACGAATACAACAGTTTTAAAACAAATCAAGCAGTTTTCCGTTTCTCGTTGCTCCCGGCTTCCGCCTCAGGAGTTTAGGGTTAAGTGTAGCACACACGCTAGAGCGCGCTTTTAAAGGCTTTCAGTGGGCGTGGCCACCTGGAGGGGGCGTGTCCTGGTCTCCTCGCGGCCGGTAATGGCGGCGTGCGCGTGGGTCCTAAGTGAGACAGCGACCTAGTCAGCTGTTTCCGGTGACACAGGTGAGCGCAGGGGGAGAGGTGAAAGTGATTTTAAAATAGCACGAATACAACAGTTTTAAAACAAATCAAGCAGTTTTCCGTTTCTCGTTGCTCCCGGCTTCCGCCTCAGGAGTTTAGGGTTACATAAGTTAATTCGACCTAAAAATGAAGGTGGTGTTCGTTTCCCTGATTTTGGCTCTTATCACTCTGCCTTTTTGATCAAACAATCCTTCTCCTTGGCTTATGATTTCCTTGATACTCCTGTCCCTAAGTGGGTTCTTCTGGAACGCTCTTTTTTAAAAGATTTCTCCTTTCAACATGTTCCTTTTATGTCAAATTGTACCTTTATATCCAAGTATCCCATTCTGAAGTATTCCCAATCTACATTGCAAAATGTTTTCTCCTCTACCCTTTCCCCTCTACAATGTTTTTTATCATCTGTAGTTTGGTATAACAAATTTCTTAGATATAAAGGCAAATCATTCTATTTTAAACACTGGAAAGAAAAGGATATAATGTTTGTACATCAGTTTTTCCTTGATTCCACTCTTCTTTCTTTTCCAGCTTTACAAAACATGTTTAATTTACCTCCCTCATTTCTTGCTGAATATTCTATTATAACGTCTGCTATTCAATCTCACTTATCCTCCTTATCTTCTTCCTCCGAATCGTTTTCTTCTTTCACTCCTGTCACTCCACTCTATCCTCTCTTTTCTACTCAACAACCAAAAGCTGCTCTTGTATACTCACTTTTACTGTCTAATTCTTCTGTTCGATCTAAATCTAAAGTAGAGACTGCTTGGGAAACCGATCTTGATGTCTCTTTTGACATTGCATTATGGGATCGTTTATGGTCTAGACTCTTCAAAGTCTCTGTTGCTGCACGCATTACCCAATCCTTACTTTTTATTTACCACAGAGTTGTTATTACCCCGGTTACTATTCATAAATTTTCTCCAACCTCTTCTCCTTTATGTTGGTCTTGTTCCAAAGTTACAGGTACTCTACAACACCAACTGTACCATTGTTCCCCAGTTTTATCTTTTTGGAATGATGTTTGGAATATATGTATGAAAATGTTATCTCTCTCTTCACAATTATCTTTTTTACGCATATTTTTAGGTTCTTTATCTGATGATATTGATATTGTTACACCCTCCTCTGCTAAGTTGTTAGACCTATTTATTGCACTTGCATTTAAAGTTATTTTATCGTGTTGGAAAGACAATTCGAAACTCTCGATCCACACATGGTGGAATTATATTTGTGATGAACACAGAATTTCTATAGCCTCTTCTACCTCTATTCCTTTGAAAATCAAATCTGATCTATTATGGCTTCCCTTCACTTCCTATCTTTCATCTAACCCCTCTCCCTTACCGCGTGCTCCTTGTCCCCTATGATCCCTTAGTTTTACTTCCTTCTCCTCCTCTTTCTCCCTTCTTCTCTTTTCTTTCCTTCTGCTTTCCTCCCTTTCTTTCTTTTTCCTTCTTTCTTTTATCTATCTCTTCCTACCCTTCTTTTTTATATATAAATTCCTATAGATTGATGTCTTTTAATTATTATTATACTCATACAAACTTTTTTCTAATTTTTCATGACATGCTTCTTGTATCACTTTTCAATGCTTAATAAAAATTTCTTAAACAAAAAAAAAAAAAGAAAAAAAAATGTTATGTTAGCGTCATTTGTATGCACACGAATAACCCCAACAGGGGTATCTCAGTGCAAAGGACAGAAACTGCAGGGAAACAGCATATTTGCCTCAAAATAAATCTGCCTTTAACCATTTTCTGAATTTAGTATATACTCTGTACAAGTGCGGATCTGGATAGGCAGCTTATTCCGTAGACAGGAGTCAGATATGAACAAGACCTGCCTCGCCATCCTGACCGTCGGATACGGGATAGTAAGACGAGCTGTCCATGGATCGCCAGGTCCTATTAGGGTGATAGCATTTAAGCTTCTGATGCAGATCAACAGGATCTCTCCCCACTCAAGCTTTGTGAGTCAGAGAGCAGATTTTGAAAGTGATTCTCTTGCTGATTGGTAGCAGATGCAAAGATCTCAAGAGGGGCGCAGAAGCAGCTCCAGAGGTAAGATTACAGATGAGTCGAGCAGCTGTGCTTTGCACGAACTGTAATTTAGAAGCAAAAACTCATTCGCAGAAGCCAATAGAGCATTGGCATAAGCATGCCGGCCAACAGTCAAGGCTTGCACAGTCAAGTCTTCCAGAGTCAAGACTTGTACAGTCAAGGATTGCGCAGTCAAGGTTTGCAGAGTCAAGGCTTGCACAGTCAAGGATTGCAGAGTCAAGGCTTGCACAGTCAAGGATTGCACAGTCAAGGTTTGCAGAGTCAAGGCTTGCACAGTCAAGGTTTGCAGAGTCAAGGTTTGCACCGTCAAGGTTTGCAGAGTCAAGGTTTGCAGAGTCAAGGCTTGCACAGTCAAGGTTTGCAGAGTCAAGGTTTGCAGAGTCAAGGCTTGCACAGTCAAGGATTGCAGAGTCAAGGATTGCAGAGGCAAGGCTTGCACAGTCAAGGCTTGCAGAGTCAAGGCTTGCACAGTTAACGCTTGCACAGTCAAGGCTTGCACAGCGAAGGCTTGCACAGTCAAGGCTTGCACAGTCAAGGCATGCACAGTTAATACTTGCACAGTCAAGGCTTGCACAATTAAGGCTTGCACAGTTAAGGCTTGCACAGTCAAGACTTGCACACTTAAGGCTTGCACAGTCAAGGTATGCACAGTTAAGACTTGCACAGTCAAAGCTTGCACAGTCAAAGCTTGCATAGTCAAGGCTTGCAGAGTCAAGGCATGCAGAGTCAAGGCTTGCAGAGTCAAGGCTTACAGAGTCAAGGCTTGCACAGTCAAGGTTTGCAGAGTCAAGGTTTGCAGAGTCAAGGCTTACAGAGTCAAGGCTTGCACAGTCAAGGTTTGCAGAGTCAAGGTTTGCAGAGTCAAGGCTTGCAGAGTCAAGGCTTACAGAGTCAAGGCTTGCACAGTCAAGGTTTGCAGAGTCAAGGTTTGCAGAGTCAAGGCTTGCACAGTCAAGGATTGCAGAGTCAAGGATTGCAGAGGCAAGGCTTGCACAGTCAAGGCTTGCAGAGTCAAGGCTTGCACAGTTAACGCTTGCACAGTCAAGGCTTGCACAGCGAAGGCTTGCACAGTCAAGGCTTGCACAGTCAAGGCATGCACAGTTAATACTTGCACAGTCAAGGCTTGCACAATTAAGGCTTGCACAGTTAAGGCTTGCACAGTCAAGACTTGCACACTTAAGGCTTGCACAGTCAAGGTATGCACAGTTAAGACTTGCACAGTCAAAGCTTGCACAGTCAAAGCTTGCATAGTCAAGGCTTGCAGAGTCAAGGCATGCAGAGTCAAGGCTTGCAGAGTCAAGGCTTGCAGAGTCAAGGCTTACAGAGTCAATGCTTGCAGTGTCAATGCTTGCACAGCTAAGACTTGCACAGATAAGTCTTGCACAGCGAAGTCTTGCACAGCAAAGGCTTGCACAGTCAAGGGTTGCGTCTGTAGGTGGTTAGAGGTCTGCATGGGAAGTGCTCAGGGGATTGTAGCAGTCCATGTGTTAGTGCCTGGGCCATTGCATAAGTACATGGTGCTGGCTAGGTGATTGGAGGAGTGCATGGGTAGTAACAATGAGATGGCTGGACTGCATCAGTAGTGCTCAGGGGATTGTGCAGTGCATGTGTTAGTACCTGGGTCATTGCATGAGTACATGGGTGCTGACTGGATGATTAGAATACTGCAAGGAGAGTGCATTATGAATTTATAAGGGCTTGTGTTTCAGTGCAGTCATTGGATAAGTAAAAACTTGGCTGTTTTCTTCTATTTAGGGTTCCGCGGTGAATAGATATCCTGCCGCATTCCTCCGGCTGTTATGTGATTGGACCTGTCTGCAAGCGCTGGGACGCCTCGTTGCTGGGGTAGCCATGCGCTATATAAGAGTTACGTAACATAACATAACATAACATAACATAAGGAAATGGAACTGGCTGTGTGATTGGAGGAGTGCATGGGTAGTGACAAGGAGATGCCTGGACTACATCAGTAGTGCTCAGGGGATTATAGCAGTGCATGTGTTAGTGCCTGGGTCATTGCATGAGTGCATGGGTAGTGACTGGATGATTAGAGTCTGCAAGGAGAGTGCATGGTGAATTTATAAGTGCTTGGGTTTTGGTGGAGTGATTGGATAAGTACATGGTGCTGGCTGGGTGATTGGAGGAGTGCATGGGTAGTGACAGGTTGGTAGGTGGACTGCATGGGTACTGCTCAGGGTATTGTAGCAGTGCATGAGTTAGTGCCTGGGTCACTCCATGAGTACATGGGTACTGACTTGGTGATTAGAGTGCTGCAAGGACAGTGCATGGTGATTTTATAGGTGCCTGTGTTTTGGCAAAGTGATTGGATAAGAAAACACACATGTCACATCAGGCCCGTCTCCTCAGTTCACCCGTGCAAACACACCCCCTGTCGGGTTTTAAATTGAGGGATTGATTCCCCTTGAATCCTGAGGGACCCTGGGGGCCAATTAGTCCACCAGGTACCTCCAGTAAGCGCCACAGAGCTGCACTGCAGACAGGTGATCCAAGGCCACGTCCCTTTTTACACCTCTCCTCAAAGCAGCTCTGTGGCACTTACTGGAAGTACCTGGTAGGCTAGTCAGACCCACAGAACCCTCAGGATTCAAGGGGACTTAATCTCCCAACTTACAACGCGCCAGAAGGCCCGTTTGCACAGTGGCGAAGGGAGGAGGTGGGGCCTAATGTGACAAGTGTGCAAACGTGCTTTGTGGTGCGTTTTAAGTGGGGGTGTTAAGTCCCCTTGAATCCTGAGGGTCCCTGGGGCCCAACTTGCCTACCAAAACCTCCAGTAATCATTACAGAACTGCGATGCAGAGAGGTGGTCCGAGGTCACGCCCCTTTTTTCACCTCTCTGCAACTCAACTCTGTTGCGCTTATTGAAGGTACCTGGTGGGCTAGTTGGAACCCAGGGACCCTCAGGATTCAAGGGGACTTAATCCCCCAACTTAAAACGCGCTCTCTCTTCCAAAATCCATAGCAAGTTTGCTATGGCAGGGCGGGAGCCATGTAGGAGCCGGCCCTGGGGAGTGGCGGTCCCCAGGGCCATCAAGGGCTCCAGGAGGGCGGCCGCTCGGCCCCCCTCCCAACTATTTAAAGCCCCGTAACAGACCCCCGCATTTGCATTTTAGTGCCCCGGTAAGTGGCGGTCCCCGGGGCATGTGGGGAGGGGGGCTTGAGCCCCCCACACAAAGGTTTATTTTTTTTTAAAAACAATCCCCAGAGGGTGGCGGTTCCCTGCGAATATTTAAGAAAAGCCCGTTGTTGGCGGTCCCCGGGGCTTGGGGGGCCTTGGTGGCCCCCCAAACATTCAAAAACAAGCCCTGGGCGTGGCAGTTCCCAGGGCTTTATGAGGTCCGCGTGCCCTCCCGCATATTATTAACATCGCACCCGGGGAGGTGTGGGTCCCCGGGGCTGCGGGGGCCCCGGAATTTTTTAATTATGAATTGGGCAACGACCCCGGGACCTGACCCACCGGGGGCCTCATTTAAATGAAGCGCGGGAACCCTCAAGGTGTTCTCCGGTGACCTCAATACACACCTGTGACCTCAAGGTGCATGCCTGTGCACAGATGGTCTCTCAGAGAAAGAACAGACTATGTGGAAGATCTGAACCGCTACCCAATTCAGTTTTTAAAGAGGGGCCCCAGCGGGTCTCCCTACCATCTCTGCCTACTCTTCGTTTGGCATGGACAGTGCCAGATGGCGGGTGTAGGAGAGTAGGATCTGCTTACTATGGGTACCCCCACATTTTGCTGGTGTTTCACTGTTTTTCGACTTTAGTCTGGCTGGGGCCCTGCTATCCCGGACCCCAGCATAGCTGCTTCCTCTGTAAATTGATTGCATGTACTATAGGTACACTCCAGTTTGGTTACTGGGGTACTCTTGTGAGTCCCTAGTATATGGTACCTTAGGTACCAAGGTCATAGGTACCCGAGAGGCCTACCAGGGGCTGCAGCATGTTTTATGCCACCCCTGGGAAGCCTTCCAAAATGGCACCACAGGACTGCTACTGCAGCCTGGATAAGGTAGTGCATGCACCCCTTACTAAGATATTGGTTACCTATATCTACCTTAAATCACTGCACATAGAAACCTATCAGTCACCACATGGCAGGCCTTATCAATCCTGAATGCAGGGTGCTTGGCTTCATGTGAGAGGGTGCCCATGCATGAGCAGAGCCCCTCTTCAGCCTTCGGAATCCATTCTCTGGGGCTGTTCTTTGATGCAGCCAGACCACATAGTCTTAAATGCATCATAACCTCGCAGTAAATGCTAACTTTGGAATGGTTGCATGGAAACATGTCCTGTTTGGTGTCAAACACTTTGGAATCCTAGCCCACAATAAGTCCTGGCAGAGGGGGTAGAATTCCACCCTTCTAGAGGGAGAGACATGTACACACCGGTACACGAGTACCAGTTTAAAAGAGCCCTAGCATCACAAAATGGATGCTGCAGCCACAGACACGAGTCCGGCCTCCTGCTGCTGACCGAAACTCCAGCAGGGGAGGCCGGGACAACAGGCTTCCTGTCACAGGGAGGTGTAACCACCTCCCAGACAGGCTTTAGTGTATTGGAGCTGGGTGGGTGCACTCTGAGAGTGCTTTGAAGTCTGCACTGAGTGCAATTTTGGTGTCTCTGTGCATAGTCCAGTTCAAACTGGTTGCAGGGGCTACCAGCCCCTGCTCTGGCATGAAACTGGACAAAGGAAATGGGTGTTGCCACCCCTCTTTCCAGACCCTTTAATAGGTGGGTTCCCAGAGTATGTCCAACCCCTTTCTTTAGTAAGGAAACCCTGGCAATAGGACTTTAGATTACACCTTGACGAAACTCTGAAACTGAATCCTGGAACTTCGACTCTCTACTAAAGACTAGAGGACGGAAGAATCTCCCTTGGGGTCAAGGAGTGACTCCCCTGCTCAAGCAGGCACCAATTAAGCATTTGCCGGTCTGCATCTCCGAAGCCCCCGCCGGACTCCGACGTATTTGCAGCCCAGGAAGAGGATTTCCAAACTTCTTAGAGGCTGACCCGAGTACCCAGTAAAGCTGAGACCCGCAGCCCTTGTGAGTGATGTGGAACCGGAACTCCTGGACACCCTGCACATTTGCAAGTGCATTGACTTCTCCACGTCTCTTGAAATTGTGCTTTGGATTACTTGTAGCCTAAGCACCATCTGCACTGAAGGTTTTGGGCCTACACTCCATGAGTGCTCCGTGAGCCCGCTTCTTGCAATTTAGCTCAAGGCTCCTTCGCGATCTCTGGTCCGTCGACTGGTGGGTCCCTGTGAAGGCAACTCTGATTTTCCTTCAGCTTCCCTGGTTGTTCCAGACGTGCCCTGACTCCCTACCAAGTGGTGAGTCCCTCGGACCTTGCTGGTCTGCACCGAAGAAATTCTCTGCTTTCTACGTGGGTTGCTGATGCCAAGGCTTGTTGGGTCCAATCCGGGGACCGAAACCGCAGCACTCAACATTCTTTGAGGGACAGCTCGGTTCCAGATCCTGGTTGTCATCGACTCCGCCTGGTACTCGTGGCTGAAGAGTCAAGCTTCACCTTCTTCATCTGAAATCACCCGACATCGGTGGGCATCGGCATATCTTGCTCCTGGTCACTGGCTAGTGACCCAGACTCTGTCCCCTCTGCTTTCAGGTGCTTCTCATCTCCAATCCAGGCTTGGATCACTCCGGACACTTTCCACTTCGACAGCAGCAGCAATTTGAAGCAGATCGCCATTGGATACGACGACGATTCCTGACACCAAAAGACACCTATGCACCCGGCTTACCTGGGTGAGGTAACTCGAGTACTCCGGTGCTCCCGTGGGTGTTGGCTCTAGAACTCCTTAAGGCTAAAGGATTAGACTGGTGCAAGGTGCCCACTAGAATAGTGGACAGGATATGCCAGGCCAACTTCTCACAGCGGGTCCACCATGGCTGATCACTCATAGCCCAGGGTTAGTGTAGTAAATTAGTCCACGCTGGTAGATGTAGTAAATGTAAGTTTATTCAAGTAGTAGTTAAGCTCTGTAGAGCAGTCCCACCAGGAGCAGCCTGCTAGCTGCTCAGTCCTTCACACCAGGCACACAAACATTCCACACACAACACTCACACTGGCGGAGCAAGACAACATAGTGCATAGTAACACAACATGAAGATATTACAGATAGCTGTGGGGGCCTTTGGAGACCTCAGGGACAAAGGCGGGGTCTTGTCCATATCTTTTGTGTGTGGGGAATGTTCCAGGGGCGGCGCCCTCTCTCGGGGGTCCTGTGACTAGAGCGGGGGAGCCCGCAGCGTCACATTAGAGCTGGTAGGGATGGGAGTTCTCGCCATGGGGAGTGAGTGCTGACCTGTGAGAGCTGTGTTCATGTGTCTCTGATAAACGCCCCCGCTACCCTTTGTGCCTTGAAGCTGGGGCACCAGGGGGTGTCACAACCGTGCCTGTGTTTGTGTGTTCAAAAGTTGTCTCCGAGAGGGCAGCACCCTGAGCTCCAGCTGTTCATGGCTGGTGTCCTTGTGACTGCTGTGCTGGTCACCTCTCAAGTTGCTCTGCAGTGTGTCGTTCTGTAATCAACTTGTGACTCTGTACATATTGTTTATGTTTGTGTTGTTTAACTCTTGTTACAGGAATATCACCACATTTGCACTGTTGGCCGTTTGTTTACACACCCAACAGTCTGCGTTGCTGCAATTGTTTTGTTCGCTTTTCTGGATGATTTGCACTCTTTCAGTTGTGCCGTTATAGGTCGATTAGGTTGACGGCACATTGAACTGTTCTGTACGTGTGTGTGTCTGTGAAGGTCGTGTGTGAGTGATGGTTATGCGGGTCGACCGACTCGTCCCCGCAGGGGACCCTCATAAGAGTGCGGCCCACCCTAGTGCCACAAGATGGCATCACCAGTTTCTCACACTCAGGACCATTGGTACTAGGGTGGTGCGGGGTCATTTACACGGAACTGTGGGCCTGATTCAGCCACACATACCATTGGTAAGCGTTCTCCTGGACAGGATGTTATTTGATCGTTTTGGGTAAGAAGTAAGGTTTCCTTTTTGCAGTTTTCATACGCCTAGAAGTACGAGTGTTGTAGTAACAATTTTCCTGTACAGAACATGTCTATACATTTGTATAGGGTGCAGTGTCAGCCAAAGGGGGACGATTATACAAGTAAGCATCTATGCCTAAGCAATACAAATATTATTCTGACCTCAGGCGCATGTCGGAGAAGTTAGCGGCCAAACTGTGGCTGGTCCATCTATTGCAGTTGATTAAGTGCAAGCACGCACCAAGAGTTGGATCCCCAAAAACACCCCAGACACACTAAGTCCTGTCCTAGACAGGCCTTGGCTGTCGCGGCCAGCCATTTGTGTGTTGTGGTGCATTCTGTCACAGAATTTACTCTATCCCAGAAGGGGACCAGTGGTTCTACCAGAAGACCAATATGGGAAACCTGTGACACACAGTTTTGTAGTTCGACACCGTATCTGGTGTAAGTATCTTAGGTCACAAGCGGTTAGCAGGGCCCGGGCACCTGTGACCAGTCAAAGGTGCAGCAAGCAGCATAGGCTATGTAGGTTGAAACGTCACGTGTGTGCTGTGTCTAGCGAAGGGCACAATACAATTATCCCCGCAAACCAGTGTGACACCTCATGTGTACAGCAGGGTTAATTTGTCATCTATGTAATTGTCTGGTCATTGTGGCGAGAGAATGCGTCAGAAGAGAAGACCACAAAGAACATCAGTGGGAACTCACCACCGTAGGGTGGGAAGTAGCCGACTGGGGGACAGTCGATATTGAGCAGTCAGGAACTCCCTCCCGGCTTTGTAGGCAAGGTGCACGGCAGGGGAGGCGTTGGAGCCAGCGCGTGGGAAGTTCCTCTGAGCAATGCGTAATTTCTATGGTGGAGGGTCTAAGGACGGACACCATATACTTATTCCCTCTAGCATGTTGGACACCTTACTAGATGCACCAGGGACTAGTTCATTTAACAAGGGATTTGCCTGGTCAATATGACTTGCACAAACCAGATTAGAAGACCACAATGACCACCCGGTGCAACGTTGCACCCAGGGTGACAGGTAAACGTCAGTGGTAGGCATGCACACCAGGCTCCTGTGGCAGGGATCTTGACAGGGGAGGCATGGAGCCTGCGTGCAGGAAGTTCTGCGCTAAGTGTAATTTCGTTGGGCAGAGCAGTCTTGACCCATTAGATCTGGGTGCTACACGCCATATTCTCAGGTGTGTTTTGTGCCGGAAGGGTTCATCTGCCCAGTATAAAAATGGAACGATTCTTGCGGGTTAAGGAAGAGACCCTAGAAATAGCAGGATGTAAGTAGGAATGCCGGCCTTGGTGGGGGGCCCTGGCTGCGACGGTCGCCACACCCAGGGCTGTGGCGGAGTTACAGGGCAATCCAGAGACAGAAAGGTACTCAGGGGTACCCTCTTCAGGAGCACAAAGGATGCTGAGATGTAATATCCCCAGGAAGTCTGTGCGGTGGACCCTTTGGTGCGACGGCACCCCGTTATCCTACGGGCGGTTGGAAACCTGTACAACCGGGGGTCGCTTGAACGCTCCGCCCCTCGTAGGGGAGGGGCGTGAGCAAGAGGGTGGACCGATGGTTCACCGGAAGTGGGAGTGGCTACCCCCTCACCACAACCGCTAAGCACCGATTGGCTAAGGCCACGATGCAAGTTTGGCCCATCAGGTGGATCGTCTGTAAGATAACCCACATTGTTGGCATATTGTTATGCTAATAAACCTGCAGCGAATTTTTCCCAACATAAAAGTTGTCTTGTCTGCTTATTTATGCTGCATGTATGTTGCTGCTGGAGGGTTGGTCAGTGGGCCGATATTGGCACTATGTGTGTGAGAAGGGTGTGTGCGTGTGTCTGTGTGTGTAAAGGTTGTGTGTGTGCGCGTGTGTGTAATCGGTGTGTGTCTGGGTGTATGTGTGTGAAAGTTGTTTGTGTGTCTGTGTGAAGGTTATGTGTGTAGGAAGGTTTTGTTTGTGTGTGAGTGCCTAGGGTGTGTGTGTGTACGTAGGGTGTGTGTGTGTACGTAGGGTGTTTGTGTGTAAAGGTTATATGCGTGTGGGAAGGTTTTGTGTGTGTGTGTGCGTAGGGTGGGTGTGTGTGAAGATTGTGTGTGCGCGCACCTGGATGGTGTTCTCCTCTGCCCGTGCCTCTGTGCCAGATCGGCGTGTGCTGTTGTTCCTCTCTCTCTTGTCTCTAAGCGCTCACCCGGAACAGGAACACAGGTGTTGTGGTTCTTGCGGTCGGACTCTGAAGCCTCCTGTCCCTGGGATTGTCGCGGCTTGTTTTATGCCTGCTCTTGTGTTTTGTAAGCTCTAGACTTCCTTCTCTCTGCTCCTAAAATAGCCCCTGCTTTCAGCAGGGCCATGAATTTTTCAGAGGCGCTGTTACCTGACCTGAAGCTTTCGAGGGGCCCCTGGGAACGGCCCCTGCTGGCGGGGGCCCAGCCCAGTCTTCCTTCCCTGGCCCTCGCTGACAGCCAGGCCTCTGCTCTTCTTCCTCGCATTGCTCTGAATTATTGATGGGAGGTTTGTGTAGCGCACTGAGGGGTGACGCACCGCGAGGCACTTAACCAGCCGTGCAGGCAGCCAGGTTGGTTAAAGGCACTTGGCACCAGTCAGGTTGGTTAAAGGCACTTGCCACCGCGCACTTTATTACAAGAAACATCTGCACGGTGTGCTGTGAGGAGAGGCCTCGCTCCACAGAAACATCTGCACGGTGTGCTGTGAGGAGAGGCCTCACTCCAAAGAAACATCTGCACGGAGTGCTGTGAGGAGAGGCCTCCTTCCACAGAAACATCTGCACGTAGTGCTGTGAGGAGAGGCCTCCCTCCACAGAAACATCTGCACGGAGTGCTGTGAGGAGAGGCCTCCTTCCACAGAAACATCTGCACGTAGTGCTGTGAGGAGAGGCCTCCCTTCACGGAAACATCTGTACGGTGTGCTGTGAGGAGAGGCCTTCCTCCAAAGAAACATCTGCACGGAGTGCTGTGAGGAGAGGCCTCCCTCCACAGAAACATCTGCACGGTGTGCTGTGAGGAGAGGCCTCCCTCCAAAGAAACATCTGCACGGAGTGCTGTGAGGAGAGGCCTCCCTCCACAGAAACATCTGCACAGTGTGCTGTGAGGAGAGGCCTCCCTCCACAGAAACATCTGCACGGAGTGCTGTGAGGAGAGGCCTCCCTCCACAGAAACATCTGCACGGAGTGCTGTGAGGAGAGGCCTCCCTCCACAGAAACATCTGCACAGTGTGCTGTGAGGAGAGGCCTCCCTCCACAGAAACATCTGCACGGTGTGCTGTGAGGAGAGGCCTCCCTCCACAGAAACATCTGCACGGAGTGCTGTGAGGAGAGGCCTCCCTCCACAGAAACATCTGCACAGTGTGCTGTGAGGAGAGGCCTCCCTCCACAGAAACATCTGCACAGTGTGCTGTGAGGAGAGGCCTCCTTCCACAGAAACATCTGCACAGTGTGCTGTGAGGAGAGGCCTCCCTCCACAGAAACATCTGCACGGAGTGCTGTGAGGAGAGGCCTCCTTCCACAGAAACATCTGCACAGTGTGCTGTGAGGAGAGGCCTCCCTCCACAGAAACATCTGCACGGTGTGCTGTGAGGAGAGGCCTCCCTCCACAGAAACATCTGCACGGAGTGCTGTGAGGAGAGGCCTCCCTCCACAGAAACATCTGCACAGTGTGCTGTGAGGAGAGGCCTCCCTCCAAAGAATCATCTGCACAGAGTGCTGTGAGGAGAGGCCTCCCTCCACAGAAACATCTGCATGGAGTGCTGTGAGGAGAGGCCTCCCTCCACAGAAACATCTGCATAGAGTGCTGTGAGGAGAGGCCTCACTCCAAAGAAACATCTGCACGGAGTGCTGTGAGGAGAGGCTTCACTCCAAAGAAACATCTGCACGGAGTCCTGTGAGGAGAGGCCTCGCTCCACAGTCTGAGATGTAACTCCAGGGGTTTCCAGAGGTCAGTCCACACCGAGAAGCTTCACCTCTGCTGGAACCATCCTTGAAGTGGAGAAATAGGGCCTCACCCTGGGTCGGGTGGTACCTGCGGGGGTGGTGGGAGGAGAGTGATGGGGCTGTAATGTTTTCCATAACGAGCTCCTCGCCTCTCCATAGCGGGGAGATACGGGGCAGATTTACAAGAAAGTGACGCATCTGTAGAGATACTCACTTTCCCTGCACTGCCCTGAAAAACCCTTGCGCCACCATGGATGCGCCCTATTTACTGTAGAAAAGCAGTTTTTCTCTAGATATCATCAAACACTGCTTGGCGTTAGTTGCCTCTAATTCACTTGGTTATTAGCTAATCAAATAAAGAGACAAGCGCTGGGAACTGGAAAACGATGAACAGGTTTATTTCTCCGGAGGAGAGCACGTCAGTTTGGACAAACGAAATGTCTTCTCGAGGTGCTCTAACTGCATCTCTGTGGCGTAGCCTTTTATACACAATCTTAGCTCTTTATTGCAGGGTAACGCATTCCTGACAGTAGTTTATTACATCCCCGGAATCCCCGCTTCCAGCTAGTTCCCACACATGCCCCACAGCAAATGTCCCCCACCCCGGTCTCAGCAGGTGATTGTTATCGCGCAGCTGGGCATTCCGACAGGGTGTGAAATATGCGGAATCGGTCAGATCTAAGAGGGTTGTGGCATTGATTAATTCCGACCCCTTTTTAAACACTCACCGAGCTTCCTGGCACTCGATCTTCTTGGTGCAGGCACCCCCACACAGCGGAATTAGCGCTGAAGAGGGAGAATCTCTGGCAACTTCTGCCGCCATTACCCACGCCCAGCCACGGGACACGCCCACTTGTGAGGCCACACCCCCCGCAACAACTACTTAAAGCGCCCTGAATACAAGCGTCGCATATAACTTTGGAACCTCCTGAGGCTCAGCCGGGAGTAGTCACTATCGCTCGTATCACCTTTTAAATCTTGTGTAGAAATCGTTTATTTTAAACACTCACCGAGCTTCCTGGCACCCGATCTTCTTGGTGCAGGCACCCCCACACAGCGGAATTAGCGCTGAAGAGGGAGAATCTCTGACAACTTCTGCCGCCATTACCCACGCCCAGCCATGGGACACGCCCACTTGTGAGGCCACGCCTCCTGTACCCTCCCTCTGCCGTATAAACATGTGTATCTACCGGAAGCGCAGCGGACGAGCGCAGCGGGCGCGATGATTGCGCGCCGAAGGCGCGCTTAAGGCAAGCTCGTCTGCGCTCGTCCGCGCCGAGTCCGGGCCCAGGGCCATACCCCCTATACCTCAGTTACAGTGCTGAAACCCTTCACAGTTTCAGGCCCCCTGCTACTAACTGCCTATTGCATTTGTATCACGCTGAAAACATTCCACAAACCTGTCCAAAGTGCAAATCAACCCTCAAACCTAAGCCGGCCACAGAACTGACACATTACTACCGCATGTTTATGCTAAATTGCAGATCCATGCCGAAACACAGAGCGGAAATTGCCCTACTATTAGAAGAACGCATGCCGGACATAGTATTCCTGACGGAAACATGGCTCACCACAGACTCCGACCCTGCCCTAGTAACCGCCCTCCCTCCAGGCTTCCAAATCACTCGGCAGGATCGACCTGAGGGGAGAGGAGGAGGTCTAGCAATCATTTATAAAGAACAGTTTCATTGCTGAGTTACTCCTGAAACCATTCCTGACTGTGAGAGCCTAGCCTTCAGTCTCAAACTTTCCCCCAATAACTGTTTTTCAGGAACACTCATCTACCGTCCCCCAGGCTCCCCTAAGCAATTCCACAATCATCTTCCTTCGATTGTGGCGGAACGCGTTAGTACCACATCTAACTTCACTCTGTTAGGTGATCTTAACCTTCATTTCGATTCTGCATTGGATCATACAATCACTACCTCGTAGATGACTTAGATGCCCTGCAACTAACCCAACATGTCAAAACCCCAATTCACGTTAAGGGCCACCTGTTGGACCCTGTGTTCAGCAACTGTATAGACCTTGTAGCCGGACTACCAATTCCGCTCCCATGGACGGACCATCTACTGGTCCCCTTCACCTGGACCACACTTAAGCCTCCACCGACTGGACCCACTACAAGATTCACTCAAGCCTGGTCTCGCCTCTCAGTCGACCACTGGTCTATCAAGCTCGCCAGCAACCAACCCCTCTACAATGAGGATTCTTGTCTAGCCAACCAGGCTTACGAAGACTGGATCATACAAACTCTTGAAGACACCCTCCCTAAAAGTAAAACCACGCTGAAACGCTCCCACAAAACCGCCCCCTGGTACTCGGAGGCTCTCAGGGAAAAGAAACGCCAATACAGAAAAACCGAAAGACGATGGCGTTTAGACTATTCTCCAGGAAATAAAATTTGCTACCGAGAGTCAATCAATGACTACAAAGCAGAAGTCAAAGCTGCCCAGGCTGTATACTTTTCGAACAGAATCATCTTAGCCAAATCAAAACCAAAAGAAATTTTCCAAATTGTGAAAAAACTCACCAAACCCCCACCTAGCCTGCACGAAACAAAATCCACAACCCACTGCAATAACGTAGCTGAGTTTTTCCACCAAAAAGTTAACAAAATCTATTCATCCTTCCCCCCCATAATTTCCAGCCCCTCAGCCCAGACCAATACAACTATAGCAACTCCCCTCCTTCAGCCTCAACCTACTCTGGAGCACTTCCCCCTCCTGGATCTTGCGACCCTTGAGTCCGTGGCTCGGAAAGTAAAATCCGGCTCCCCTGTCGATCCAGCCCCCCCAAACATCATAATGTCAGCATCCCAGATCACACTGCCAACCATTAGGGATGTCCTGAACGTATCTATCACCTCCGGCACTGTCCCTCCTGTCTGGAAACGGGCCATGGTCCGAGAATCGTTAAAGAAACCCAATCTGGACCCCTCAGATTTCTGCAACTACCGGCCTATCTCCCTGCTCCTGTGGGTGAGTAAAATCCTGGAAAGATACATTAATCTCCAACTGGTGAACTTCTTAGAAGACCACCAATTGTTAGACCCCACCCAGACGGGTTTCAGACCTAAACACGGTACCGAATCCGCCCTCCTCATGGTCCCTGAGGAATCTAGAAAAATCCTGGATCAAGGAGGATCAGTGGCAGTGATCCTCCTCGACCTCAGCGCGGCATTCGACACGGTCAGCCACGACATCCTGCTGTACCGTCTGTCTAGTGTCGGAATCAGGGACAAAGCCTGGCTTTGGTTCAAATCCTTCCTGGAGGACAGATCCTTTCGAGTATTCGATGGTGAGTCCGTGTCCACTAGCAGACCACTAAGGTGCGGAGTCCCTCAGGGCTCCTCTTTAAGCCCTGCCCTCTTCATCAACATCTATATGAGGCCACTGGCTGAGGTCGTCCGTCCATTTGGAGTTAAGATTATTTCTTACGCGGACGACACCCAGCTGGTGGTCTCATTGGCGCAGGAGGCCAACACGCCAATGTTAGGCGGACTTAGAGAGTGCCTAGAGGAAGTAAAGAGCTGGATGTCCGCATCATCCCTCAAACTAAATGGTGACAAAACGGAGCTGATGCTCCTGGGCCCCTCCTACCCCAGCTTCTTCAACCCTTAGTGGCCCCCTGTCTAGGCACCCCTCCAGCACCCAAGGACAACATCAAGAGCCTTGGGGTGTGGCTGAATAGATCCCTCTCATTCAATACCCAGGCCACAAAACTTTCGGCTACCTGTTTTGGCCTCCTTAGGATGTTAAAGAAAATCCTCCCCCTTCTACCCATGGAAGCTAAGCAGGTAGCCATCCAGGGTTTAATACAGTCTCGCCTAGACTTTAACAATGTGCTCTACCTTGGCGCTCCAGACTACACCTTACGCAGACTCCAGACAGTGCAGAACTGTGCGGCTCGCTCACTGCTTGAGCTTCCTCGCAGGCAATCAGTGAGAGCCGGTCTGGTCAGCCTTCACTGACTGCCAGTGCGCCAGAGAATCCTCTTCAAGGCCATGTGCATTGCCCATCGGGCCTTCTGGGACACAGGTCCTATGATTACCCGTGACTTAGTCACCCATTACCAACCCAGCAGAAATCTATGCGGAATTTCTATGCGGTAAAGTTCAATAAAATAACTCAATCGAAAATGAGAGGCAGAGTCCGTGGCATCTGAGTTTATAAGGGTTTTATTCCATAAAATGGAATTGGTTCGAACCAGGTATCATGTTCCATCACCACGAGGGTTCAGGAAGGGATAGACAATGCTTTATTAACAGAGTACAATATATATAGTCAATGCATACAGTGGTGATGGATACAGAAGGCGTAACAGCTGAAAAGAAACGAGATAAGAACACATGTGCGTAACAGAAGGCGTGCACGAGGGCGTACACGGAGGTGTGTGCTAGAAACGTCACATAAAAGTGTCACAGGTGGGTGGATCCATAGAAGAATCCTGCAGTGTCAGCAGAAATATTGGGCTAGATGCGAGCGCAGGCAACATGACGTGTGATTGACGTGGAACTGGAGGGTGAAGGGGACTTGACATTTGCACTATACGGAGAGACAGAAGTCTGGCGTGTCAGAACAACCTAAACCCAAATCATATCTTATATCTTGTGTTTGAGGAACTGTATTATCTAGAAGGAAAGGTCTCTCGGGCAGAGGCTATTCTATACTGACTGCTAGTGCGTGCATATGTGACTACGTGTCTACGTGTAAAGCAAGGGGGCCATGGGCCTACCATGGTAACGGGAGCAATGAATTACTTGCACGGAGACAGAAAGGCCGGGCCCTTTGCTCTGCAGCTGGGGAGGTGTTTACCTAAATCTCTAGACAGGAATGTATTTTCGAGGAGCGGAGCAGATAACTTGAAGGCTGAATACTGTCTTGGCAGGCAAGCAGGCCGAGCCGGGCACCGCTCGCCGCGCAGGGAATAAGGCAAGGGTCATGGATGCGGATCCAGGCTGCAGCTTTCGGATGCAGAAGGCAGAAAGGGCTCGATGGCAGAAATCAGGGCCTAACTTGCCAGAGCCAGGAAAACGTGAAAAGTGCACCATGTAAAGACGGTGGCACGGCATACTTAGGAACTGAATAATCGATCCATTCATGGTGGATCTGAAAGAGGACATGTTAACGTTGGACGCAAATGTATTTGCGTCTTCATAGCTGGTTGTGGAGGGAACATACATGTACTTGAAGCACGTACATGGAGCCGTTGGGGTCTACGTTAGGGGACACAATTGACCATAAAAATTCATATTACCTCATTCCCTCCTTGTCCCCTACGGACCCTTCATGATATATCAATTCTCATTAATCTATCAATCTGTTCATGTAACATCATTTGCTCTTCCTTTTTCAGGCGGGGTTTAGAACGTGAACTTGAATGAGGAATACATGATGTGGCACACAAGCCGCAAATCGCTGGCCCACATTGCAGACATAAACAACAACTGAATACTATGAGAAGGGCTATTCCTAGGAAGGATAGGACTTTCCATCCCCAGGCTGATAACACGCTCCAGAGCCAACCGGACCAAGTCCAGGTGCCTGGATTCTGGTGTATCTGACTTGCAATCTTGTGGAGACGGGTTATGGCTCTATACACTGATGGTGCGTTTTCTGGAATGAAAACACAGCAGCTCGATCCGATGACTCTACAAGCTCCGCCCCTATCGGCCAGGATGACGTCAAGAACAAGACGATTTTGAAGAACGACAAGTCTCATAGCAGACTGTTCCTCTGTTAAGTTGCCTAGGGCGGAAGTAGTTTCATTTACTACTGCTTCAAGGGTTCTGGTTAGTTTACGTATCAGTTTACTATTAAAGACAGTACCTAAATAGGGAAAGAAGCCTTTATTAAAGTCTGTGTATTGCTCCCATGCTGTTTCAGTATAGTCGACAATCAGGAGATCTCTCTTGGATCTAATGTGTACTAGATGGGAGTCCCTATGATAATCAGGAGGGGCTAGGAAAACGGGTGGCAGAAGGAATGCGATGTAACAAGTACCATCCCAATCTAGAGGTAAGCGTATATATGCTGTATGACCACAAATGAAATAGGAATGACGGGAAGCCTTGAATGTAGACTTGCCTTTATCACTGAATTCGATCACGGTGGTACATTTACTATGACCTAGGTGTACTGAACCATTCTTTCTGACACATAATTCACCTTTGACTGGTAATACTGACATAACGGGTAAGTCTGGTTTTGTATCGGACTGGACATTCAGAATCATGAGGTTAAGTGTAAAATTACCTAATCCATATACTTCGTTTTCTAGATCGGTCCCTGTCCTTTGGGGAAGACCCTCCTTGTCAGGGAAACATACTTTATGCATAACTGTGTTCAGATTTCCCCATACCCAATTGCCCTGGTAAACTATGGAATCAGAATTTAAAGAATTCATTAAACTAAACCATGCACCACAGGAACCATTGTGTGTGAACGGATACGGAAAGAGGGGCAGAACTCCCTTGTATTTCTGATAGGGAGGGAGTCGGCCACATATCCAACAATTTGTAGCATTGCTGGTCTGATGGGAATGATGTAACATACTGATAAAGGTATTGTTGCGCAGCGCAAGTCGGTAAGATAACTCGTGCGGGGGTAATTCACTGAAAGTGTGTTCGACAGTGTCATTTGAAGAAGAAAGTGCACGTGTGAAAATAGGAAAGTATATGTGTAGTAATATACTTGCAGCAATAATCATAAGACTCAGAAAAAACATAATCAGTAATGTCACTATGCAGTGACTACGGAGAGATTTACAATATTTACGTTTCTTGAGCTGTTTCTGTCTATCTCTCTCTCTATTGGGGTCTAGCGGGTACATGTCAAAACTTGTCTAACCGATTCACCTAGGGGAGGACTTAAACAATTAAACTGTCTGACTTGCTAGACCTCAACTTCATGCGAAATTCTTGAGAAGGAGTTTTCACTACCAGGGGGAGTTTAGTATCAGTCTCTGGAAGGGGGCCGGGCTGGGAATCTAGTTTTGGCGGCAGTTCATAGTGTCTTTTTACATGACTCGAGTGGAGCCAGCCCTTACGGCCCTCCACCTTGAGTGCTGTCCTTGTGGTTAGTAAAACAAGCTTCGGTTCCTGCCAGCGGGGCTCCAGCGGACTTCTCCTGTCGAAATTCCGGATGTATACCAGGTCCCCAGGGACGATCTTGTGTGGCTTCACCTCGGTGTTGTCGGGAAAGGCTGCAGCTACCTGTGAACGACATGATTGTAGTGCAGACATCAAGGAGGCAAGGTAATCTGTCAGCATATTACAGTCAACATCTGTAATTTTACGAGGCAGAGGCGTCCCCCACATATTCGGTGGCCTACCAAAGACCACCTCGTACGGGGATAGCCCTGTTCTAGAGTGTGCTATCATTCTCATGTAAAAAAGAGCAACTGGTAAGGCTACTATCCAGTCTACGCCTTTCTCCCTACATATTTTAGCGAGACGTATTTTCAGAGTCTGATTGTGACGTTCCACGAGACCTGCTGCCTCGGGATGTCGGACACAGTGGAACTTCCACTGATAACCTAGCAGGAGTGATACCTGCTTCATAAGCTCGGACGAGAATGGCTGACCATTATCTGAGTACACGATACGGGGCAAACCATACCGCGGGAAGAATTCACGTACCAGCTGCTTGGCAGTGGTCGGAGCGGTGTAATCTGGGACTGGATATGCTTCTGTCCATCGGGAGAGTGCACATACAACTATGAGGACATACTTAAATCCTCGACAACGTTCCATCTGGATATAATCCATCTGGAGGACTTCAAAAGGGTGATCGGGAGGATGAAATCCACCTTGCTCTACGGGAATGCCTTTACCTGGGTTGAACTGACAACAGATCATGCAAGTACGCACTTTCTGTTTTGCTGCTGCTCGTAAATGTTTATTGAACCAAAGGTTTTGAATACTGTCTAACATGGCTTTTTCTCCTAAATGTGCAGGACTATGTACTGTGTTAATGATAACTTGAACCATAGAGTCGGGGAGAAACCATGTGGCTTTTCCCTTCGTCATCCATCCCTGTTCTGTCTGGATCCCTCCTAGCTCAGTCCATTTCTTGATTTCGTCTGGTGTAGCATGTGTCTGTATGTTAATTACATCTAGAGCGGGATCCTTAACTGTCATGCAATGTGTCGGTGTCGGGACTATTGTCTTTGTCAAGTCAGTTGTGTGAGTATGAGTCTGAGCTGTATGCTTGGCTGTTCGGTCTGCCAGGTCGTTACCCTGGGAAATGGTATCTGTGACTTTCGTATGTGCTTTGCATTTCATGATGGCTATGGCTGTAGGCAAATGTATTGCGTCTAACAGAGCTTGAATGAGGGGACCGTGCTGGATCTTGGCACCGTGAGAAGTTAAAAAACCTCTTTCTTGCCAGAGGACACCGAAGTCGTGTACAACTCCGAATGCATAACGTGAATCTGTGTATATGTTAACTTTCTTGTTTTTGGCTCGAATACAGGCTTGTGTCAGAGCGATGAGCTCTGCTGCTTGAGCTGACAGGGTGTCAATACGATTTGTTTCTATGACTTCAGTTTCTGTCGTTACTGCATATGCGGCCACTAACTCTCCTGTATTTGTTCTCATGCATGAACCATCCACATAAAGTGTCAGGTCTGGATCTGGTAATGCGGTGTCTGTCAAGTCTTGTCTGGGTTTCGTCGTAATGGTAATGACTTCAACACAATCATGTGCCAAAGGGTCTGTCTCACTTAGTGTTAAAAGTGTAGCTGGATTCAATGTATTGCAACGTCTGATTTCTATGTGTGGCTGAAACAATGTCAATTCATAACCTGTCAGTCGTGCTATGGTCAAGTGCTGAGTCTGTGTACGGTTTAAAAGAACTTCCACGGAATGTGGAACTTGTACTGTCAATTGATGTCCTAACACTATGGCATCGCTTTGTCTAATTGCTAGAGCTGTCGCTGCTACTGATTTCAAGCACGCAGGCAGAGCCTGGGCTACTGGATCTAATGTACTAGAAAAATAAGCACACGGTTTGTGTGAACCTGCTTGATCCTGTGTGAGTACTGACAATGCAGTACCTTCGCGTTCTGTGACAAAAAGTGTAAAAGGCTTGCTGTAACATGGTGTTGCTAAAACTGGTGCTTGACATAAGGCTTTCTTCAAGTCGTCAAAAGCTTGTGTATGTTCCTGAGTCCAAGGGAGGACAGTCGATGTCGCTGCCTCCTGAGTTGTCAACTGTATGAGTGGCTTGGCTAGAAATGCATACTGAGGGATCCATTGTCTACAGTAAGAAGTGAGGCCTATAAAGGCCCGTACCTCCTTTTGTGTCTTGGGTTGTGACATGTTTACAATTAACTGGATGCGGTCAGGTGTTAGCTGTCTCCCCCTCTTGGACAGCAAGTGCCCAAGGTACACCACTTGCTGAACACAGAATTGCAGCTTTGAAGGAGACACCTTGTGTCCCTTGTCAGCCAGGAAATACAAGACTGTCAGTGATGCTTGTTCACATTCTGGTTCACTTCGGGCGGTGATCAAAAGATCATCGACATACTGAAGTAGGGCAGTGTTAGCAGGCATGTGAATACTGTCAAGTTGTCTTTTCAATGCTTGGCTATAGATGCTGGGGCTTTCTGTAAATCCTTGAGGTGCGCGTGCAAATTTGAAGCTTCGGCCATTTAAACAGAATCCGAAAAGGTATTGGCTTTCCGGATCAATGGGGACACTAAAGAAGGCGTTCTTGAGATCAATTACAGTAAAGAACGTCGCTTCGGAATCAATAGCTGTCAATAGGGACGAAATATCTGGGACCACGGCATATTGTGGTACGATGCATTTATTCAATTCTCGTAAATCGATGACTAATCGATAAACTGGAGGTGCATTCGGATCAGTGCGTTTAAGAATCGGGATGATAGGGGAATTACATAGATTTGAGTCGGTTTCTACAACCACTCCTTGTGCAATCAGCTCGTCAATGATTTTCAGTAAAGCCACTACAGCATCAGGGGGTAACTTGTATTGTCGGATTCGTGGCAAAACAACACCTTGCTTCAGTGTAACTCGATATGGTGTAATATGCATACAACCTACATCAGTGGGGCCTTGTGCCCATAAATGTGCAGGAACATTCTGTAATCTGGGATCAATATCTCTCAACACATAGTGACCCTTAAAGTCACGCAGAAACAGTCTTACTCCTTCCGGAGAACAACAAATCACAGCGCCTAGAGCTTTCAGTGTCTTGATACCTAACAAGTTTTCTGGACATGATTTCGTGAGCAACAAATCTGTAGTACGTGACAATGGACCAACTGCAAGGGGGACTGGTTTCGATACTTCATTAACAATAGGTTTTCCTGAAAATCCAAGGGAAACATTCTGTGAGCCTGAGAGGGGTGCCCCTGGAACCTCGTCGTGACTGATTGTCGTTCTGCTTGCCCCTGTGTCAATCAAAAACTTTCTATCTTTCCCTAATACCTGACTATGTACGTAAGGACCCTCTTGATCTACAGGAACCTCAATAAGAGGCAAGCCAACCTCCCTCTCTAGGCTGTTTCATGTGTATCGCTGATAATCGGGATAATCAGTTTGTGCATATTGGTACATCTGCTGCGTTGCATGTTGCGTTGCGGCAATCGGTTGTGGCTGTGGTACCGCTACGGTCTGTACTGTCTGTTGTGGAGCATGCATAGGCTGTACATTCTGTGGCACGTGTTGTTGGGCCTGGTCCTGTCTAGGTTGACGCGGTCTCTCTTTAGTTTTACCTGTAGATATGTTGTGTTTCAAAACTGCACAATCGTTTACATAGTGACCTGGCTGTTTACAATAGTTGCATGTCCCTTTCACAGGAGCTGCTGAATTATTGGACTGTGTCATGCCCTTTTTCTGACCGTCAGCTGAAACTGACTGAGCTACTAGCATTTTCATTTTCGTGTCTTTCATACGTCTTTGTTCGTGATCATGTTCTTCTCTAATTCTGTTCTGGTGATACTGTAACATTTGTAACATTTGGGAAGGCGTATTTGCTTGCCATGTGCTCTCGACTTTCAGTACACGATTCTTAACTTGGGGCAGGGAATTCTCGACTAATTTAGATACAAAAAGGTGTGGATATGATTCCCTACTTGCTTTCAGGCCACTATTAATAATAAAACATTTCTCAAATCGGGAATAGAAATCACTAGTGTCTTCATCGGGTTTCTGTTTGCAGGCTGAGATTGCATCCCAGTCCTCCTTTTTAGATGCTAATAAACGTGGCAAAACCTGTACTAACAATCCTGGTAATGCTTTAGTTTTATCCCCAAGACCTATACCTGGGGTTCGAGTTGTTTCTTCAGTTTCTAATGCAGCCCAATCAATCTTTGTGTCTCCCACCTCCCATTCTTTTTCTTTGAGTTTCTCGTAAATACCGGCAGGCAATAACACTTTCAATATTTTCATAATGTCGGGATAGGTGTAATCTCCCATTAGTAACATATCTTTTATTTCACGATGGAAACCTGCAGGGTCTTTGTCATGACTCGGCACTATTTTCTTCATTTCCAATAATTCCATTTTAGTTATAGGCGTGTATACATACACACGTGTAAGGGTATCATCAGCATTCTTGACTGGATGTACTTCTCGTAAAGGATTCTGTCTGTCTATGTAAAACATTTTCCTTTCTGGGGGTGGAGCTGACACAAACTGTGGATTCAGGAAAGCACTATATCTGTGTTGATGTTCTAAAATTACTTTAATTAAATCGGTACCTAGGCCTCTCCATTTATTCATGAGTAACTCTATTAGTACATCATGTAGGGGACCTGGATCAGAATGTTGGCTCTTATACAACCTAAGGAGGTGTTGTATCATGTACATACCAGCTAGTCGCTGTTCGTCTGGGGAAAGATTCAAAAAGGTTTGCGCTACTGCGTCATCATTGCATGAACTGGCTGTAGGGTCGGTACCTGCTGTAACTGGGTTGGGGCCTGAACCGCGCCAGGCCCAAAAGGATTACCGGGGGGAATAACAGGTAAGGGTGCAGGAAGCGGACCGGGAGGGGTATGCTGTTGCGGACCTGGGGGCTGATGATCAGCGGGTGGTACAGGTGCAGGTGGGACATTAGTATATTCGGGAGCTACGTCGTCTAAATAGGAAGAAAGGAAAATATCTGCTGCGGTCTTGTGACGTAATTTAGTCGGAACCAATGGAGGGGGCAGATTTTTCGGTATTTCCGGGGTCGCCTTGGGCAGGCCCTCGGCCAGGACTGGATACAATCCTGTCATAATTGCATTACTACGTCTATCGTGTTGTTCTATTCTAACTCGTTCTCCTTCTTCTAGTAGTTCCTTTTCTTTGGCTCTTTCAGAATCCTCTCTACTTTTCTCTGCTTTTCTGAGTGCTTTCTCTGTGCGTCTATGCGATTCTTTACGCCATAATTCAATGGCATCTTTCTGTGACTGTCTGGCTTTCTTTTTCCATAATGCTTCTTCTACTCTCATGATGCACTCGGCATCCCATGTCCCTGTAGCGGGCCATCTCTGATTTTCTGCTAAATCCTTAGTGTAATCCACCCACAAGTCGAGATATAATACGGCATCTAGGCCGTGCTTGTGGTACATAAAATATCCGGGAGTGTCCCTGGGTGGGATGGGAACAGCTTCCTCAAGTATCCCTTTCCTAGTTCCTATCTGTCTTAATTTGGAGAATAGCGGCATTTCGAACCTTGATACTTGATACTTGATACTTACTCGGACTTGGACACAACTAGTACAATAAACACAATGATGAAGATCAAACAATCACTCATACCACGACATTAAGACACACATTAAAACATTTACTAGATAACTTGATAACTAGATACTGGATATACTGCTAAACAGTACAGATACACTGCTAAAACAGTGCAGACCGGGTCTGCGTACCCAAACCCGTCTTGACCGGACACAAATTAATGCACCCGTCTTGATGCATCCCCAGCAACGGTACTCACCGGGAAGCACGGAACGGAAGGCCTCGGAAACTTGACACTGGACTGGACCGGACGGGACTCGACTCTACTCGTGACGTAGGTACTTCGGAACTGGTGGGCCTCTGAACACCTCGGACCTTGCTCTCTCGGCTGGGCTCTGGTCGGGATCCTCCGCACTCCTCACCGCCTCGTCTGGGTGTCGATCGCAGTCTCAGTCACCTCCGTTGGCCTGAGGGAGATACAGGAAATCCTGCGGGTACGCGTAAACGTCCGTCACGGCTGTGGCAGGGGGCTAGGCCTGCAACGCACCGCCGGCGCGTAAGGTGGGGGAGGGGTCCCTATTCGGGCGCCAAATTATGTGGTAAATAAAGATTTACCTATGCGGAATTTCTATGCGGTAAAGTTCAATAAAATAACTCAATCGAAAATGAGAGGCAGAGTCCGTGGCATCTGAGTTTATAAGGGTTTTATTCCATAAAATGGAATTGGTTCGAACCAGGTATCATGTTCCATCACCACGAGGGTTCAGGAAGGGATAGACAATGCTTTATTAACAGAGTACAATATATATATAGTCAATGCATACAGTGGTGATGGATACAGAAGGCGTAACAGCTGAAAAGAAACGAGATAAGAACACATGTGCGTAACAGAAGGCGTGCACGAGGGCGTACACGGAGGTGTGTGCTAGAAACGTCACATAAAAGTGTCACAGGTGGGTGGATCCATAGAAGAATCCTGCAGTGTCAGCAGAAATATTGGGCTAGATGCGCGCGCAGGCAACATGACGTGTGATTGACGTGGAACTGGAGGGTGAAGGGGACTTGACATTTGCACTATACGAAGAGACAGAAGTCTGGCGTGTCAGAACAACCTAAACCCAAATCATATCTTATATCTTGTGTTTGAGGAACTGTATTATCTAGAAGGAAAGGTCTCTCGGGCAGAGGCTATTCTATACTGACTGCTAGTGCGTGCATATGTGACTACGTGTCTACGTGTAAAGCAAGGGGGCCATGGGCCTACCATGGTAACGGGAGCAATGAATTACTTGCACGGAGACAGAAAGGCCGGGCCCTTTGCTCTGCAGCTGGGGAGGTGTTTACCTAAATCTCTAGACAGGAATGTATTTTCGAGGAGCGGAGCAGATAACTTGAAGGCTGAATACTGTCTTGGCAGGCAAGCAGGCCGAGCCGGGCACCGCTCGCCACGCAGGGAATAAGGCAAGGGTCATGGATGCGGATCCAGGCTGCAGCTTTCGGATGCAGAAGGCAGAAAGGGCTCGATGGCAGAAATCAGGGCCTAACTCGCCAGAGCCAGGAAAACGTGAAAAGTGCACCATGTAAAGACGGTGGCACGGCATACTTAGGAACTGAATAATCGATCCATTCATGGTGGATCTGAAAGAGGACATGTTAACGTTGGACGCAAATGTATTTGCGTCTTCATAGCTGGTTGTGGAGGGAACATACATGTACTTGAAGCACGTACATGGAGCCGTTGGGGTCTACGTTAGGGGACACAATTGACCATAAAAATTCATATTACCTCACTCCTACAATGCCTCCAAGACCTGGAATACTCTCCCCCTACACCTTAGAGCCAACCCCAACCTTTCTTCATTCCGCAAGCAGCTAAAGACATTCTTATTCAACCCTCCTCATTAATTCTCTGCTAGCCACTCTACGAGGTCACCTCTGTTATTTCTCAGCGCTTGGACGCCCCTGGGCAGCAATTCGCGCTCTATAAATTTACCTTCATTTCATTCATTCATTTCATTTCATTTCATGGGGAGCAAGTTCCTACTGTACGGGGGCAATAAACTGTATCCGCAATGGCTGGTTATTGCCTGGGACGGGATCGAACAGCCCGGTGCAGGGGAGGAGGTTATCGATGGCCTGTTCGTGCGCAGGGGATGAAAGAGCATGGGTGTTTGGCGCGGGAAGGGGCTCCGGGGCTGGCTCGCGCTGAGGATGTTTTATGACTCTAGCATGTGTGCTTAGGGGGGTTGTCAGAGCACGGGGGATGATAGCGAGGTCAGGGTGACACGCTGGTGCTCGGCAATGTACGAAATGGCCGCGGTATCTAAAATGGGTGCCGCTTACGTGCATACGATGGCTCTTGTTAGGCAAGATGGCGCCGGCGATGTTCACGTCTGTCGATTATATTTTAACACTCGCCCCTTTGAACATTCCCAAGACATCTTGCTAGTCTATTTCAATCCCCATGATATTTTGTATCTCTGTGTCATATATTGCATTAATTCTTTCTATGCGAGTATCTACAGTCTTAGGGCACAAAGAGTTGAGACATAGAGAACACAAGGGCAATATGCATTGTATTCCCAAACAGCAGCCACATATTACAAAAACTGGCACCAAGATGAACATCAACAGTTTCCAACCCCAATCCTTTAATATGCCCCAAAACCAGCTTCCAAGTGTCCAAGTCTCTTGTTCTTGATGGATCTCTGATGCCAGCCTGTGAAGATGTTCAATCGCCTTGTAGACAGAAGGCGAGCCGTCAGGGACGAAAGTGCAACAGCTGGACCGATGATGTGGCATGCTCCTCCACAGTCTGCTAGTACTACATCTAAAACAAGACGATTTTGCAAAGCCAACAGGTGGACCGCTTGAAGCTCGGCTGTGTTGTTGGTGAGGATGGCGGCTGTGATGATCAAAGCTGTCTTACTGCTTGAGACAGGTGTCGAATGGCCCGGCTGTTTGTCATCGGACCCCAAAGCGGTACAAGGCCTTTGGCTGCATCAAGAAACCGGGATGCAGCAGAGTCCGCTTGGTCCGTGTCTCCGGACCGCCTTTCTGGGTGGTGTCCAGCAGGTGGAGTGTAGGTTGGAGGCAGAACAAAAGCGATGTAGCATGTGCCCCCCCAGCCCTTTGGGAGCCAGGTGTAGGCCTTTGTACCACAGATGAAGTACATGTTGGGTGATGCAACAAATGAAGGGGGGTCGGCGGTGTTCAGTGTTCTTGTCTTCTGGCAAGTGCCGTGGCCCACGATTTCAGTTCTATGGCCTTCGATGCAGACAAGACCTGGGACGCTCACCACAGATAGGTCCACAGTTGTGGTTGCAGCTGTTCTTTTCTTTAGAAAGGAGAAGGTTGGTCTGGCTGGATTATTCAATATTTGCATTTCCACTCGTTCTTTTGCAGGAATGTTCATTGGGAAAGTTGCGTTTGAAGTGAGAGGACAAAAGGGAGCAGTCGTTCTTCCAGTTTTGTTCAGCCAGAACTCGTTATAGAATTGTTTCATTGTCCCATCGGATGTGGCATTGTCTTTGTAGCTCTCTTGTAGGAGCGTTAACCAGGCGAGGCAGGACCCATGAACAGCGAAGGGCGAAGGGATGAAAGGAATGGAATGTTCAGTGGCATGTGGTAGCAGCCCACAGATCCAACAGTTGGTGGTATTTGCGGCAAGATTGTGTTGATGCAACAGCGGTACAAAAGAATTGTTCCAGAACTCTTTGCGCCGTTCTCGGAGTCGTGGTGACAGTGAAACCAGATAGTGTTCTCTTTCAGTGGTGGGTTGCACAGTCAGTATCAGTGTTCGGTAAGCAGGAGCACTCTCTTCAATAATCCAGACTGTGACCATTAGCAAGAGACTGGCAAGAGATGCTGTTAGGAGAGTGATTGTATTTATACTGTGAACTTTGGCAGTCTTGGTGTCGTTGCGCCGGTTCCTCGGTTGTCCGGGAGCTTCCATCACCCTCAAGAGGCTCGGTGACTGGCAGGACCACATACTTTCGTCTAGCAGTTCTCCTGGTAGCCTTTGTAGTGTTGGCTAACGCTCTGAGACTTTTGACTTAGTTAGTGGCCTGCTTTGTCGGAGACCTCTCCTTTCGTCGTTAGTTGTACCCTTCTTTGGAGGGCACTGTGGGGTCTGGAAACTCTGCTAGTTCGAGTGTCTCTGTTTCTGGGTAACAACTCAGGGCTGGTCTGTCTTTGGTCAGGAGCTTTTCTTGGGTGTCCACGTCTTCTTTTGCTCCCAGTGTCGGTGCTATCCATTTGCAGTGGTGAGCGTTCAGCCAATTTTTTCTTCCCTTCCACTCGAAGTGCAGCTCGGGTGGTGATCAAGACTTGCCAGGGGCCCGTCCACCGGGGTTCCAAACTCTTCATCAATATCGGGCAGGTTGACGGGGAACGAACAAGGATCAAGCAAAGGAGGGAACCTGCCCTATAATTATAGAGAAATGGCCTACAAAAGGTCCAAAAGACTTAATAACACTCTGAACCCAGGGTGGATATCTCACAAATGAATCAACACATAAATATTATCAAACCTATTTGTTATTTATTTTTATAATTCATTTTTTTCTCTCATTTTCATTTTATATTTTAGTAATGTGGACAGACATGTTCAAAAACGACAATTATAAATATGCAGTAATAAAAATGTTAGAAAGGGAGGATTAAATCCTATTCATAGCCAATACTCCCACAACTCATACCACCAACACACAGACAACAATCATTCACACATCATATAACACTTCACACAATAGCCACAGATGCAGAGGATGGATTGCGGACAGATGACATGGAGTCCCAGGTAGTTATGTAGGTTCCTAGGGTGGAACAGATGTCGATGCGCGTTTCGGTATATAGCCCGGTTCGGGCTACACCTTCATCAGGGCAAGGGTGAGGTGGAGGCCATTTCTCTATAATTATAGGGAAGGTTCCCTCCTTTGCTTGTTCCAAACTCTTCAACCTCTGGAAGTTCCGAATCAGGATGAAGTCCCCGGGTTTGATATCGTGTCCGGGACCCCTAGATACGTCTGGTATGTCTTGCTGCACCTGTTGGTGGATAACAGTTAGTTCGCTCATTAATTTATGCAAATAGTCGGACATAAGTATGTCCGGGACATCGTTAATGGTTGTCGGTTTCAGGGCCGCCCAAATATTCATCGGCCTGCCGAAAACAACCTTGTACGGGGTCAATTGGTGTCTGTTTGGGGTGGAGCGCAAGGATAGCAATGCCAGTGGGAGGGCATCGGACCATTTCAGCCCAGTGGTGGTGACTATCTTGGCTAGTTTCAATTTCAGTGTGGCGTTGTGCCTTTCTACCAGGCCCGCTGACTGGGGGTGGAAAACGGCATGGAACTTTTGTTTTACTCCCAGCCCTTTCAGTATGTGTTGGATGACCTCAGCTATGAAATGGGGGCCATTGTCGCTCCATAAAACTCTACAAAGGCCATATCGGGGGAAGAATTCCTTCAGCAATACCTTTGCAGTGGCAGTGGCGGTATTGTCACGAGTGGGGTATGTTTCCACCCATTTGCTGAAGGCGCACACAGTAACTAGGACGTATTTCAGACCATGGCATCTTTCTAGTTGAATGTAATCCATTTGAAGGATTTCCAAGGGATGTTCAGGGACTCCAAACGCTCCCCATGGTACTACTGTCCCTTTCCCTGGGTTGTGTTGCAGGCATACCATGCATTGTTGTACTAGGCGTTTTGCTGAGTCTGCTATCTTGCCGTTATGCCATACCCTAGCAATCAGTTCGGTCATGGGAGCAGATCCTATGTGTGCGGGTAAGTGTGCCATGGTCAATATGGGGATCAGATAGGCGTTAGGTAGTAGCCATTTGTCTCTGTCTTTTGTCCTCCAGCAGCCTTCATCGTCTTTCAGTCCCACCCGAGCCCACTCAGTCAGTTCGTGTGGTGTACTCATCAGTTGGATGTCTCTTATAGTGGCCCTAGCGTCTGTCCATTTCTCAGCTTGTGACCTAGTCACATACATTCGTGTCGCAGTTCTGTCTTCGGCTGTGGCTCGGGCAGTAACGTCAGCTAGTGCATTTCCCTGTCCAATAATAACTGTTACTTTCTTATGTGCTTGGCATTTAATTACTGCTAGCTGCTTGGGGAGGAGGACTGCTTCAGTCAAGGCGGAAACTAGGTCTCAGTGTAGGATGGGTGTGCCGTGCGAGGTCAGGAATCCTCTTTCCCTCCATAGGAGCCCAAAATGGTGAACCACCCCGAAGGCGTACTGGCTGTCCGTGTATATGTTTACTGCCATCCCTGCTGCTAAGATCCATGCTCGTGTGAGGGCAATCAGTTCTGCCGCCTGCGCGGATCGTTGGGCAATGCGGGCTGTTTCTATAATGGTTTGGGCAGTGGTGACGGCGTATGCAGCTGAGGTGGTGCCATCCGGGAGTTTGATTCACGAGCCATCTACCCATAGTTCCCCGTCAGGTTCTGGAAAAACAGTGTCTCGGAGATCTACCCTGCTCCTCGTCTGTTCGTCAGTGAGGGTCACACAGTCATGTAGGGGAGTCACGCTGGGGTCGTGTTCGGGCAGAGGTAACAACGTGGCTTGATTTAGAGTGGTGCATCGCTTCAGAGTAATGTGTGGCGCTAGCAGGGTCAACTTGTATCCTGTCAGTCGTTCACTAGTCAGATGTTGTGTTTTGGTCTGATTCAGAAGCGTGTCAACTGCATGGGGTACTAATACTGTAAGGGAGTTGGAGAGTACTATCCTCTCACTCTGGTGTATCGAAACTGCTGCAGCTGCTACAGCGCGTAAGCACGCGGGTAGCGCTCTGGCTACTGGCTCGAGGGTGGCTGAGAAATAAGCGCAAGGGCGCTGCTTGGGACCAATCGATTGTGTTAGGACAGATAAGGCACATCCCTCTCTTTCGTGTGTGTAGAGTGAAAATGGCTTGGAGTAGTCTGGGGTTCCTAGAACGGGTGGGAGGGGAGTGTCTAGAATAGTCTGGATTCTGTCAAGCGTGAGCTTCCTCCCTTCCTTTGACAAGAGGTGTCCTTGTCCTCAAGTCGGCAACTAAGACCCTGCCTGCCAAAAACACTTGGGCGCGGAACTGGAATAGGGTAGACCTTCCTGCTTTGTCATCCTCTCTTTTGAACTCCGCACCCAGCTTAGAGGGTTTATCTTCTATCTCTCAAGCTGCTGCCATCGACTCCTGGCTTGCTGGAGGCTGCGACACGGTAGCCCCATTACGACGGATATCTATCCGAAGATCCAAGGAGTCAAATCGGTGGTTTGGCGACGACCTGAAGACGAAAAAGCTGACTCTCCGGCGGGCCGAGAGGCAATGGAGAAAGGATTATTACCCTCTACTAAAAACTCATTATTTGACTTTGTTGAGCGACTATAAAAGGGCCATATTGAGCGCTAAAACCGCACACTTCTCAGCAAAAATTTTAGCAGCAGAGAATAAATCCAGGGAGATTTTTTCCATCGTTCAGGACCTGGCCTATTCTGACAGGGCTACTCTTAAGCCCCCCCCCCCCTTCTCAGTCCCTCTGTGACTCTCTGAACTCTTATTTTTTAGAGAAGATTGCCAACATTAAAGCCAACATCTCACTTCCCTCCCCTACTTTTTCTGAGCCCTCACCCCCGACTGTTCACTGCTGTTTATCTTCTATCCCGCCACTTACTGAAGAAGTGTTCCTTGCAATACTTCCCAAAGTTAAGTCTGGTTCTCCGGCGGACATCTGTCCAGCCCATATTTTGCAACAGATTTATTCCGTCTGTCCCAAACCGCCTATTTCCTTCCTTAATAGCTCGCTGGCTCAGGGGGTGGTAATTCCAGCTCTTAAATCTGCCACCATAGTCCCTATCCTTAAGAAGCCTGCGCGGACCCCTCTGCCCCAGCTAACTATCGTCCCATTTCTCTCCTGCCCTACTTGGGCAAGGTACTGGAGCGAGATGTAACATCGGTCCTCAGTGCCCATGTAGAAGCCAATGGGGGCCTAGCGCCCCGCCAGGCAGGTTTCCGGCCTAGGCACTCCACCGAGTCCGTCGTGGTGTCGGTCCTGAATAATCTCAGGGAGGGCATGGACGAAAACAACCGCCAGGCTTTGGTGCTCCTCGATCTCTCCGCCGCCTTCGACACGGTGGATCATTCCATCTTACTTTCCCGTGTCGGAGCGGCGGGGGTCGAGGGCTCAGCCCTGGTCTGGCTATCGTCCTTCCTGAGGGACCGTACCCAGGCGGTCCGGCTGGGGGATTTTTCGGCCACCCAACTTAAAGTCACTTGTGGTGTTCCTCAGGGTTCTTCTCTTTCCCCTCTTTTGTTTAATCTTTATATCTATCCTCTCATCTTTGCACTTCAGCAACTGGAGGTCACTGTTTTCAACTATGCAGATGACCTCCAGCTTATTTTCAACCTGTCTTCTTCCCCTCATTCCATTTCTAATTTTCAGTCTACTATGATTTTCATCAGGGACTGGATGGACCACAACCATCTGAAGTTGAACCCTGACAAAACAGAATTGGTCCTTACGGGTGGTCCCTCCAGTCCCTGGAACTCTTCTTTTTGGCCTTCTTCTTTAGGACCCCCCCTTCACCCTCTTCCTCAGTTAAGACTCTAGGCATTAAACTTAATAATCATCTCAACCTTCACTCACAAATCAGCTCTGTTGTCTCTTCCTGTTTTCTTGTTCTTCTAACTATCCGCTCTGTTTCTCGTTTCTTTTCTACCCTTGCACTTAAGTTAATTATGTCCGCACTGGTTATTTCCCGGCTGGACTACGCCAATGCCCTTTACAACGGTATCCCAGCGTACAGTCTGCGGAAGCTCCAGCTGGTTCAAAACCAGGCGGCCAGATTGGTGTATGGCCTCCCCCGCTCCCATCATTCTACTCCCCTACTGAAGGGACTACATTGGCTACCTGTCAGGGAGCGATCTCTGTTTAAAACCGGTTGCATGGTTTTTCAGGCGCGCCAGGAGACTGCCCCTGCTTTTATCTCTTCTTTGATAAAAGAGTACATCCCTGCCCGTGAGCTTCGCTCTTCTACCCAATCACTCCTCCAGGTACCCCGGTACAGACGCAAGAAATGGGGCGGAGCTAACTTTTCATTCCTAGCACCATCTTTCTGGAACTCCCTCCCCGATCACTTGCGTCTGGCCAGACACTACTCCCTTTTCCGGAAAGACCTTAAGACCTTCCTCTTTACCCAGGCTTTTCCTAATGTGAACTGATTTTAATTTCCCTTTCCCCACTAGTTCTTCGTTCTGCTGCTAAATTAGCCTCCACAGCGCCAAGAAACCATAGGGTGAATGCTGCGCTATATAAATATTTTAAATTCAAATTCAATTCAAATTCTAGATATGTTACTTGGGGTTAGCAAAACTGTAACTTCTTTCGGGAAACTTTGTGGCCATTCTCTGCAAGGAAGTGTAGGAGCTGGATGGTGGCTGTGACTGCTAGCGAAGTGGTGTCTGCTTCTAAAAGGATATCGTCTACATACTGTATCAACGCCACCCCGTCTGGTAACTGTACTGCATCTAACTGTCTTTTGAGCGCCTGGCTGTAGATGCTCGGGCTCTCGGTGTACCCCTGGGGTGCTCGACAAAATCTATACGAGCGGGATCTTAGGGTAAATCCAAAGAGATAGCGGCTGTCTTGGTGAATGGGTATGGAGAAGTAGGCATTCTTGAGGTAAATTATGGTGAACGGGGTGGCAGTGGACGGGATTAGGGTCAGGATGGATCACCTCGTTCCTCACCGGAAGAACCCAGAGAGTCCGCCTCCCACCATTCAAGTCCGAGGCCTCTGAAATCATCTGCGGCGTACCACAAGGTTCCTCACTCAGTCCCACCCTCTTCAACGTATACATGAGCCCCCTCGCGGCCATCGCCCGCCAACACAACCTCAACATCATCTCTTACGCGGATGACACTCAACTGATCCTATCTCTCACCAAGGACCCCAGCACCGCCAAAACTAACCTACACGAAGGAATGAAAGAAGTCGCCGAATGGATGAAACAAAGCCGTCTGAAACTTAACTCAGACAAAACAGAAGTCCTCATCTTAGGTAATTCCCCCTCTGCATGGGATGACTCCTGGTGGCCGGAAGCCCTCGGAAATGCACCCATCCCGACAGACCACGCACGGAATCTTGGCGTCATCCTGGATTCTTCACTCTCTATGAACAGACAAGTCAGCGCCGTATCCTCTTCCTGCTTTAACATTCTTCGCATGCTCAGAAAAACTTTTCGCTGGATCCCCACCGAAACAAGGAAAACAGTCACCCATGCCCTGGTCACGAGCCGACTGGACTACGGAAACACCCTCTACGCAGGTACCACCGCTAAACTCCAGAAGAAACTACAACGAATCCAAAACGCCTCGGCCAGGCTCATATTAGACATCCCACGCAACGAACACATCTCTGGTCACCTCAAAGACCTCCACTGGCTACCCGTCAATAAGAGGATTACTTTCCGTCTGCTTACCCACGCACACAAATCACTCTACGACATCGGACCAGATTGCCTCAACTCTCGACTGTCCTTCTACACCCCCTCCCGCCAACTTCGCTCTTCCAGCCAAGCCCTCGCCACTGTACCTCGCATCAACAAGACCACCATGGGAGGCAGATCCTTTTCATACCTGGCTGCCAGAACATGGAACTCACTCCCCGCTTACCTTCGCCTCACCCAGAATCACCTAGCTTTCAGAAAACAGCTTAAAACGTGGATTTTTGACAAATAATCCTCCTCCCCTTCCTAAGCGCCTTGAAACCCTCTGGGTATGTAGTGCGCTATATAAATTTTATGACTTGACTTGACTTGACATGTCAGAGACAACAGGGTACTGTGGCACAACTATCTTGTTGATCTCTCGTAGGTCGATGATGAAGCGGTATGCTTTCCCATCTCCCTCTCCTTGTCTGTTGATGATTGGTAAGATCGGACTGTTACAAACATTGCTCACTACCTCCTCTACCACTCCTGCTTCTACTAGTGACTGTATTATTTCGGCCAATGCTTTCTCGCCCTCTGGCGATATCTTGTACTGGGATACATTTTTGGTAAGGTTGCGTCCTGTCATATTGTCACATGCACTGGGTCTATCATCATTCCTCCTACGTCTGAGTCAGCCTTGACCCACAAGTGCAATGGCAAAGTGTCCAGTAGGGATACTTCTGCCTCGGTAATAGGGTACATGTGTTGGGATGGGTGAGGTCTTAGATGGTGGTGGTTATCATATAAGATGACTCAGACTCCGTCGGGCGAGCATCTGATGGTCGCTCGAAAATGTTTCAGCAGATCGGGACCCATAATGGCGTCTGGGGTATTGGAGGAGAGGAGAAATGTCATGTCAATGATATTATCTCCAAGATCAAAAGGGATCGGTTTGGACAAGGGGTTAGTGGAGGGCGTACCATCAAATCCTATTGATGTCATGTGTGAGCCAGACAAGGGTGCCCTTGGAATCAGTCGCTTAGATAATGCACTACGTGTTGCTCCCGTGTCTACCAGAAATGGTGACTTTGTGCCCAGGACCTTTGCGGTAACATAAGGGCCTTGCTGGTCAACATAGAGCTCGACTGGATCCCTCCATTGCCCTTGGCAGTCCTATGCAAAGTCGTACGTGTTGTCGTAGTCAGATTGTTGGTACTGATTCTGTCGGGGGATGGTCAAATGCATTTACCCTACCTGCTCTCTCTTCACTGACGTCGTTTGCGTACCCTCTTCCACGTCCTCTACCTCTCGGTCCATTCGTTAATTCTCTCGCCCCTTTTTCCTTATTAAGTCCTAACAGGATCGGGCATTGGGACTTCCAGTGTCCGTACCCCTTACAAAATGCTCACTGATCCTCTCCTAAGTCCCGACGTCCAGCGTAGGGTGCAGATACATTATTTCTAGGTGGTGGTGCTCGAGGGGTACTTTGCTGATATTCTCCCTTGTATTGTTCTTTTCCTATATTCACCCCTTGTAATTGCGCTATCATAACTCGTTCTTTTAAATCCTTCTTTTTCTTTTTGGTGGCCCTATCGTTTTCGTTTTTCTGGTGCTCATAGTACTGGGCCATCTGGAGGATGGCCGGTGGTTTAGAGGCCGCCCAACTGCTTTCCCTGGTCTGCAGCTTCTGCGATACCTCCAGCAACAGACCCTTAACGTAATTCTGTACGAACAAGTGATGTCCGGTCGTAGTGGACATGTCTTGTCCACTATAATCGGAGAACACTGTTTCGAACCGGGAGAAGTATTCTGAGACATCTTCTTGGGGTTTCTGAGGGCAAGCGGTTACTATGGACCAATCTATCTTTTTCTCAGGAATCAGGGATTTTACCTTTTGTACTATCTTATCCGGGAGGTCTAATATGGCTTTTACAGGTTTCTGTCCAGGTTTAGTTGATTGTCTAGTACATCGAGTTGTTCCCAGATATGACCGAACAGGTCAGAGTGTTCTATTTCCCTGATCTGTTTCCACACATCAGCTGGTAGGCATAGCCCAAAGAACAAATCGATGTCGGCAAGCGTCATAATTGTCGATTCTAGAGCGGTACCTAATTCTGTGTAAAACGCGGTGGGATTCTTTCGCATGTCCAGCAAGGATTTGCGGAACGTCAGGATGTCTTTTCTATCCCAAGGTTGATACACCCAATTGTAAACCACTCTCCCTTTGGCGTCCTGGTGATTTATGTCATCATGAGTTCCTTGTCCTCTAGGGGAGACCCAGTAGGGGGCAGCTTATTTTATGGGCATCATCTTATCTAGCCTCTCCATCAAGGGCTCCGTCATTTACGATGTCGTGTTTTTGACCACCTGTGCTTGTTCTATGAGGTGGCGGAAGACTTCTAGGGTATAGGAGAAAAGTTCCGCCACATCACAGTCATTTGTCGTCTCCTGTATCTACCTTTCTGTATAGAGTCATGAGTCGGCCAGGCCCTATTTTCTTGTATTTTTCCTCATAAGCCATGAGGGTGAAATCACAAAAACGCACGACAAAGTGTCGCTTGTGATTGTCGACGTAGGAGTTACATATATCTGTTATGTATTCTTCTGCTTCCTTCCTGTCTACCAGGGTTTTAACAATTTTCTCAATACCTGCTCGCTCACTCTTACTCAATCGTGGGATTCTTACCGTCCCTTTCTCTTTTGCTTCGGTTCTTACTGGTATGTCATTTGATGAGGTATCAGGCACGAGAGGATCGGTCCTGGATACCGAGGCCCTGGCGCTACCTTCGGTTACGTTCTGTGATTCTTGGTGTTGAATTAGAGGATGAGTAGGGGCATAAGGAGGTGGAATGTAGATAATCGGTGGACCTAGGAGTAAATTGTCGTCTATCTTTTGTTTCGATGGTAACTTAGGGTACAGAGCTGAGGGCGCTCTGACAGGATATTGACCTAAGATCTCTAATTCTCGCTCCTTTCTAGCATTTTCTCTTTCCTTAATCTCCTCCTCTAACACTTTACCAGCTAGGTGAGCTGATTTCCGCAGTTCTTTATCTGTTCTTGCTTTGTCTTTCTTCTTTCACTGAATTGTTTCTTTTCGCCACATGCCGAGACTGTCAAGCATAGTTGGCGTAGTTTTATTTTCGCGTAGAGCTTTCTCTAGCGCTTCTATTTTAGCGAGGTCAAAAGATCCCATCAGTGGCCACTGATTTTCTCGATCTTTATTAGTGCATTTATGCCATAGTTTACTGTAAGCTACAGCGACTAATCCATATTTTACATAAATGTCCTTATTAGGGGTGCCCTCCGGTCCAGCCGGATGACTGACCTCTAATAAACGGTCCGGGCTAAACCAATTACCAATCAGTGGGGAGAAGATAGGCTTGACGTATAATGAGACAAATAAAGATCTCAAACAATTGTGGACAAAACTCCACACTACCTATCCTTCGCTGTCTGCAAAGAGAGAGAATATTCCTATTCTTCGTTGTTTGCAAGCAGGGAATATCTCAAAAAGAACCAAATATCCTAAGAACCAAAGAACCAAAAAGCACGTAATACTAGTATTTTCAATCCAAACAATTCCAATACAAACAATCAATCAATCAGACGGATAAACTATCCTACCAATCAGATGTATAAACGTCCTACTCGACCTTATCCGGACCGTTTGGACAGTTCTTCGTCTTCCACTTCCAGCGCCCGATCGTCCTCTGTTCTCCCTTTTTGCCGCGGCACTCCTGTGGGATCCCAGTCAGGACTGTAGATCACTCGAGATTGGTCCGTTCGGAACTGGTGAAGTTTGGATGATCGGCTGCCAGACGAGGGTCTCTTTCAGGCAAGTGCACTTTCCCGATGGTTGCAGTCGTTCACTCCATCGTTAGGACCTCTCTACCGGACCCACGTGTCGCTGATGGGTCCCGCATTGGGACGCCAATTGTAGAAAAGCAGTTTTTATCTAGATATCATCAAACACTGCTTGGCGTTAGTCGCCTCTAATTCACTCGGTTATTAGCTAATCAAATAAAGAGGCAGGCGCTGGAAACTGGAAAATGATGAACAGTTTTTTTTCTCCGGAGGAGAACACGTCAGTTCGGACAAACGAAATGTCTTCTCAAGGTGCTCTAACTGCATCTCTGTGGCGTATCCTTTTATACACAATCTTAGCTCTTTATTGCAGGGTAACACATTCCTGATAGTAGTTCATTACATCCCCGGAATCCCCGCTTCCAGCTAGTTCCCACACATACCCAACAGCAAATGTCCCCCACCCCGGTCTCAGCAGGTGATTGTTATCGCGCAGCTGGGCATTCCGTCAGGGTCTGAAATATGCAGAATCGGTCAGATCTAAGAGGGTTGTGGCATTGATTAATTCCGACCCCTTTGATGGGGAGCAAGGTCCTACTGTACAGGGGCAATAAACTGTATCCGCAGGGGCTGGTTATTGCCTGGGACCGGATCAAACAGCCAGGTGCAGGGGAGGAGGTTATCGATGGGCCTGTTCGTGCGTGGGGGATGAAAGAGCATGGGTGTTTGTCGCCGGAAGTGGCTCCGGGGCTGAGTCGCGCTGAGGATGCTTTATGACTCTAGCATGTGTGCTTGGGGGGTTGTCAGAGCGCAGGGGATGATAGCGAGGTCAGGGTGACGCGCTGGTGCTCGGCAATGTACAAAATGCCCGCTGTATCTAAAATGGGTGCCGCTTACGTCCATACGATGGCTCTTGTTAGGCAAGATGGCGCTGGCAATGTTCACGTCTGTCGATTATATTTTAACATTACAACACGGCGCAACATGACGCAAGGAGTGACAGATGCGTCAGAAATCCTGATGCATCTGTTGGAGCACAAGTCACGCTTTGCTGGAGTCGTTTCGCAAGCACAACGCAACTCCAGCAACGCACGGGCAGGCCTATCCTCATTGTGCCGCGTCACTTCTTATCCCTGCTCCAAGCAGGCGTACAGTTTTGCCGCAGTGGCGACCTGGAAGTGGCGCAGTGAAATCTTGTAGATTTCACTGCGTCACTTGTACAAGGCTTTCCTGCGTGGGAACGCCCACCCTGCATACATTATACCTGTTGCAGGGCTTTACAATGTGACGCATCTGCCTAGATGCGTCACGTTGTAAATGGACCACATTTTTACGCTGCCGCTGCATCACATCAAATAGTGCGGTGCTAAAATGATGCAAGGGCTTGTAAATCTGCCCCACGGTGTAGTACGGTCACACAATATTGGCTCGCTTCACACTTTCTCCCAGTGAGAACCGACACCTCACGGTGAAGCTGACAGTGAGCTGGAAGCCCCGGAACAGGGTGCGTTTCAAGTTCATGTTTAGAGGCTCAGCACAGGCCATGATCATGCTGGGGTTGGGGGGCGGGGAGGGGGTGAAACTTTCCCAGGACATCAGCAGCAACCTCAGACATTTTCTTACACCATGTGAAAGGTAGGACATGCCCAGATGTGTGTGGCATATCCTGATAGTCAAATACAGTCAATTTCGTTTTTCACTATTTTTTTTTCATTTCATTAATCTTTAGTTCGGCAATTACCATAAAAGATAAACATGAAATTACATACAAACGAAGATTAGACAACAATGTTACAACAGTAGCAGAATAGCATACAAACAAAACAGGAAAGTGTCCCAATACATAGCAACCTAAGGTATACAGAAAATCAATAGATCAGTACTATTTAATTATTTTGACAATCTATTTAGGTAAAAACGAGACAATTTTATATAAAATTTAGATTCTAGTTAAAAAGTGACCAATGCAAAAGGGTTGCGCAGTCAGTAGTACATGATCTGGTCAGGGATGGGGTAACCTGGAAATTAAAAGCCGTCTCTTGTGCCATACTGCTTCAAGAAATTTGGCCATCGCAAAAATAGTTACTTTTGAGAGATCGGTCTTGAGAATTCTAAAGGCCTCAGAGCATTTAACAAACCCTAGATTTTTGCATAGTGGGATTATCCAGAACCTTCTAGCCGTACAGTGTGCGGGACAGAAGACTAAATGCAGTTCGTCTTCAAGCCCGCAATTGCAGCCTGGACAATTTTTCAGGGTGTGGGACTTCCATTTACTTGTAAATGCTCTAAGCGGAAGAGTACCATACCGCCATTGCAAGTATAATTTCCTGGCCAAATTCGGGAAAATATCTTCAAGAACTGGTTAAAACTTGTAAAAGTCTTTCACCCCAAGAAAGGTGTTAACCATGGAGTCTGGGCGTATACCCTGTGTATGGGATGCAAGGTTACAAGCATAGAAAGTTGCCACCAGCTCTTTACGAGACAAACCCTGGCAGGCCATTTCAGGGTCCCTCCAAAGGGTGGGGAGACCCAGCCGGGCAAACTCAGTTTTTAGATATTTGAACCACGGGATGTTCTCTATAGTAGGCAGAGCAAGAATTTCCTTCAGTTCCTCCCTATAGTTGGCTAGGTCCGGGGTAGACCATAATCTTCTCCAGAAGGTTAAAGGCTTTACACCCACGACTTCGTCCAACTGTTTTAGGCCCAGATCCAATCTGAGAGGCAGAAGTGGGGTGCTAGCCGGTAACTTTAAAAGCTGTCTAAGAAACTTGTTTTCAACTGTGACCAGGTCTTTCTTGCAGGTATGTCCCCAAATTTCACTGCCGTTAAGAATCGCACCTCTGGCCTGGAGTCTATAGATCTCCAAGGGGGGGGGCTAACGGCCTAATAGTTGATTTATTGGCATTGACTAGCCTAATTATTCCCCCTGCTATTTGAGCCAATCTGAGCTGGGACTTGACTTGATATTCACCCCATTCCAGTTTGTCATTCAAAGTCACACCCAGATACTCAAACGTGAGAACTCTTTCAAGCCTATTCAGGCCTATGGTGGGATTGGGACGTGTTTTTTGGGGGGATTAAAAATCATGTATTTGGTCTTCAGGGCATTTATTTCGAGACCGTGGTCTTGGCAAAATGCCTCAAAGCCCTCAAGAATGCGCTGAATCCCCATTGGGGATTTCGACAGCAGGAGGGTGTCATCTGCAAACATGATTGCGGGCACCCTTCTGCCGCCAAGTCTTGGTGCATCTGTATTGGGGACATTATTTAGGTGCTCGATTACGGGAAATCTTTGCGAGAGGGTACCCGCCCTCCCGCACCTGACCTGAGCATAATTGTGAGTATGCAAGCGAACAATGATGTCTAAAAGAGCAGGAGGAACATCAAGATCGGCGAGTACTGCCCATAATTTGCTCCGCGGAACCAAATCAAAGGCTGCGCGGAGATCGACAAAGACGGTGTACAACGAACCCCCCTCCACCCGCACCGTCTTTCAGAATAAAAGGGCCAAAAATGTGGTCCATCGTCGAGACCTTGGACCTAAACCCTGCCTGGTATGTGCTTAAGACAGAGTTGTCCGTTATCCATTCCTGCAGGCGGTCAAGTATCAGTCTCGCAAAAGTTTTTTGTGCTACATCAATGAGGCTGATTGGCCTATAGTTGGCTGGGAGCAGAGGAGAGCCCTTCTTGAAGATAGGTACAATCTCTGCTCCCAGCCAAGTGCTAGGGACTGCCATTCCCCCGAGAACTGCATTGAAAACTTCCAGCAGATACGGGGCCCAAACCCTGGGTTGGTGCTTAAATAAATCACCCGGGATTTTATCTAGCCCAGGGGCCTTGCCCGAGGGCAATTTGGATATTGTATTATGGACCTCCCCCAAGGTGAATTGCAGTGTCTCAGCACCCTCGACAATTCCAAATTGCGCGGTAGACCCACCAGAAGGTAAATGGTGTTCGGGCGTCAGGTCATCACGCTGCTTAGGGGAGATAGGGGTAACCTCTTCATTGAGGCTGCGAAAGTGGTCCTCCCAAACTGAGGCCGCTATATTAGCCTCCACAGCCTGAGTCGGCTCGGCAGACCCTGTTCTCACTATCTGCCAGAATTTGCGGGCATCTCTAGGCTGAAGAGTGGCCAGCATATTGTCCCAGTTGGAATAATCCCATTCCACCTTTGCATGGTGGATTGCTTGCTTTAGTTCCGCCCTTCTGATCTTAATTAAATCTGTATCCCTTGGATTTTTCAATACACCAAGGAGGTTGGCCTTTGCCTTCCTACAAGCTGAATTATACCAAGAGGGTCTTTGGCCCCTGCGGAACCCCTTCCGTGCTATTGGATTTAAAAATTCCATAAGGGTGTCCACCAATTCCGTATGGAGATTGCCCAGGTTGCGGAATACATTTCCTTGCGGGGGATGACTAATAAGAGCCCCAACACGTTCAAATATGGGGAGTAGCTGAGCGTACAACTCGGAGATGTGGGCAGGATTGTCCAGAAGCTTGGCCCACCTCACTCTACGCCTATCATTTGTTAGAATTAATTTGGGATTTGGGGATGCCTCTGCCGGCGGTTCGCCCAAGTAACCGCTTGGCGCGACCAAGAAAAGAATTAGCGTGTTGTGGTCGCTGTCAGTTCTTTCGACTACCACAAAGTCAGAACCAAGATATAGTCCAAATGAGACCCCTGCCCTGATTTGTTAAAGGTGGGTTTTGAGGGAATGTCACTCTTGAATCGGCCGTTGCAAGCCCTCAGGGAATTGCTGAGAGTAAGTGCCGTAATTTGTGTTGCTAGAGGAGACCATGGCTTGGGTGGGGGTCCAACCAATTGTGGAATTCCCCACTGGTCATCCTCCTCCATAAGTGCTCCCTCCATAGTCAGGGTAAGTGGCTCAAACTGGCAGTTAAAGTCTCCGCACAGCACAATCCCAGCACCCAAGGGAATTCTGCGGAGAAATAGAGCGAGATCATCCCAAGTGGGTGAGGGCTTAGTTATGTCCGTCGATCTGGAGTATACGTTTATAAGCGTGAGTTGGCTATGGTTCGGCCATTGCAACAACACGCACTGAATGTCCAGAGAATTAGTATGGAGAGCCCTAGCCTTGCATCCCAGATGGGATGCCACCGATATACCAAGCCCTCCTGAGGGCCGTCCTTTCCCCTCCCATTTGGCTGGGATTGTAAAGGTTGTATACCCAGAACGCCATGTGTCCTTCCGTGCCCATGTCTCCTGAAACAGGCATATGTCCTGATCATCGATGAAAGACCCCCACTCAGGGGAGTCTAACTTGCCCTGAAGGCCCGCCAAATTTCACAAAAGGATGGACAGTCGGGTTGTACGCTCTCCAGATGGGGTGGGAGGGGAGTCAGATACAGAAGGTTCAATAGCCATAAAAGATAAACATGAAATTACATACAAGGGGTGTAAAAGGTCTCAGGTGATCCATTCTACTGTTCAAGTTTCTATTAGGCCTGGAAGGTACCATATTCCACCCAAAGGGGTCAGCAATGGGTGGGGGCTGAGGAGCTTGTATCGGATGTCTGGAGTTGAAGGGTAATATGGGGGTAGTATGATTGAAAGCCACGGGACCAGAATAAGTGTGTGGGAATACTATGGATCTCGGATAGAAGTAAGTCAACGGGCGTGGGACGATGGAGTTAGAGCCACTACTTATGGGCCAGTTTAGTGTATAAGTAACCGCTCGCGGGTCTCTGAAGTTTATAACAACCAGATCCCCGTCGTTATCCTTGATCCTATTGCCCAGCCAAGGAAGGCGCCTTACATGTACAATTTCTCCATTGATGTTTTGTGTAAGTGGTCTAAATTGGCTGAGCCAGTGCATGATTTTATTTTTCAATTGATGGAACCCTTTCCTCTTGTTGTCTGGTAATCTAGGGACCGTTGTCAGCACAACCACATAAGGGAGGGCTTCAGGGGGTAGTTCTACTGGAGGTAGTTTACGAGACGGTGACCTGGTATTTCTAGTGGAACCCCGTATAATCTCCCGTGTGTTCTCCCGTGTATTTCCTACGGATACTTTTCCTGGTCCCCTCTTGGGTGCACTAACTGCATTAAGAGTTACGTTAGAGCGCTCCTTAACCGATGGAGCCCTCAGTTGCTTAGAGTGTGTTAGATCAATAGATTTGGCCGAAGGTTTGGGAGGAATGAGAATGCCTGGTGTAACCAGGACGGGAGGCGGGACAATCTCACTCACCAGTACCTTGGATAATCCTACATGCTTGCTAAGTACAGATTCGATATCCTCGAGCCTGTTCTCTACCCTCTTCAGCCTCTCTATGATAGGTAAGATGAAGGACCTTATTAGGTGTTCCATATTATCTAGAGAGACTGCAAGAGGAGTATCCTTTGGAGCAAGTTCTGCAGGGATATCAGATTGAGGTGTGTTATTCACTGGCTGAGGAGGTGATTCCAATGGTGGAGGGGGTGTCGGAATTGGTGAATTGACTAGTGTGGCCATTGGGGCCGAAGTAGATGTAATGGTCGGCCTTGAAGGTTTGCCAAAGTCTTTTGTGGGATGCCCCCTTTCCGTCTTCTCTTGGCAGGTGGAGGGCCATGTACCTTAACGGGCATTGATTTTTTAGATTTATTTAAAGCTGATTTGGTTCGGACAACGGTGCGAGGTGTCTGATGTCTCTCTATTAAAATCGGACTGGAAGAAGAAGTGTCAGCTGGTGGCTGAGTTATGGGGACTAATGGCGTCGGGGTGGATGGAACAACGGTGGCAAGCAGGAGACAAGGCAGCAAACAGGGTCCAGCCACAGTAATCCAGGCAACGAGGTCAGAATCCCAACGGGGGAGAGCAGGCAGCCACTATTTGTTCAGTGAGTGGGGGACGTGTCCAGCAGGGAGAGCGGCCCAGGTGGAAGCAATTGGGCACACAGGGACTCCTGGGATATGGAGTCCCTGACTCGGCGCTCGCAGCCCTGCTCCACAGCAACTCTGCCCACAAAGGTCCTCTTCAGAAATATAGCCCCTTGAAGACTCCTGCTGAAGAAAGCGCGCTGCGGGACCCGCGCAGCGGGTCCGGCGAGCGGCGATGGAACAACGGTGGCAAGCAGGAGACAAGGCAGCAAACAGGGTCCAGCCACAGTAATCCAGGCAACAAGGTCAGAATCCCGCACTTTCACTATTGCAAGGCTATCTGTTCCCATAGGCCAGAATGAGCAGTTAATTTATAATATCTTATAAACATTACGTGGCCCTAGGAACAAGATAGGAAAATGAAGTTTAGTATGCCCTTCTTGCCCCCCAACACATTGAAAAGATTTCAAAGGCTGGCAAGTCTGCTGCTAAAAAGTTCTGGTACTCTCCCATTGAAAGTATTGCACCCCTGCTGAGAAGTGAGGTGCTCTCCTAGTTAAGGTAAATGAGAAGTGATGTACTACCCCTTTGAAAATATTGGACCCCTGATGAGAGGTGACGTATTCTCCCTTTGAAAATATTGGACCCCTGATGAGAGGTGACGCACTCTCCCATTGAAGGTACTGCACCACTCCGATAAGTGCCAATACTTCTCCTTCCTAATTAAGTCATCACAGGTCCTCATGGTGCCAGCACCGGGTGGAGACACTTTGCTACTGTCACAGGACCTTGTGGTAGTTTCGGGAGCCAAACTCCAATAATCTCTTGAGCCCCAATATTTGATCACCCCCATTTTTACCAAAATAATTCAACTCTAGTGTCTCTAGCAGTTCTTCACACTCCTCATCTGGAAAACACAATTTAGCAGAGTTAAATAAAATATTCGAAGCATGAATGACTGAGTTCTAGATCAAAATAAGGTAAAAGTGAATTTATTATACAATAATTTAAATATCATACAGAGATAAATGCATAAAAGGCCATGAAGACCCCAACACAGATGAACAGATAAATGGAAACTAGTAAATCTTTTAATAGATTCTGCAAATTCAGCATGGGAAGATCATGGTTAGAGTCACATTGGCAAATCAAAAACAACAACGTAATATTCTCAATCTCTAGTACTAACCCATTTCTTAAGGTAAGAGGAATCTTCCAACTACTCCTTCAACAACTGCACTCCGGAGGTGTACAGCGCAAATGGAACATTTCTTACACAGCAGCTCCTAGAATCAGCACGTCTACGCTAACCCTTCCAGCTGACGTCCTTGAAAATGATCCTTGGAGCACACAAGGAAAGCTTCATTCACAATACACATTTGCAAGCAATGTTGTACACTACTAATACAATGACGACAGTCACTGGGTGCTCTGCGGAAACACGGGGAGAGATAGTTTGCAGCTGGACACTGATTGGGAGGGGAATGCGCTGGAGCAAATTGAATAGAACACCAGAAACTACATCCATTAAAAGAGTTAATGACGTATTATATGAAAATGTGCCATTAATATTCCTTGCATTATTAGCACTTCAAAATTAAATGGAAAACTCATTCGAAGTGTAACATCTTTAGTTCATCGGTTACAACTCTATGCATCATGAAAACACTAGTTATCAAAGTAATTTAAACACAACATTTGCACATTTTGCATATTTCGAAAACGCTAGAACAGCAGGCCATTCCACATCAAGATTAGGGGTGGGCAGACATCTCCATTCCGCCCACGGAATGTGCGGAGATTTGCCCTTCCTCAATTGCGCAAAGAAGGTGGAAATTTGTGGCAAATCTCCGCACATTCAGGGGCGGAACGGAAGTTGGCAGTCCTGGCGAGCAATGCGCATGCACAGGCTCCCGCGCATGCACCGTTTCCAGATGAAGCTGTGATGGGCAAGGATGCGGCCGCAGTAAGGTAAGTTTTATTTAAGTTTAATTTTAGGCTTTTACATATAATTTAATAAGGCGGGCGGCAGGCGGGCGAGCGTCGCGTAACGGAAATATGCGGAGAGGCACAGAGATTGGTTCAATCTCCGTGCCTCTCTGTGAAAGTCCCTTCCGCGGCTTCCGCCCACCTCTAATCAAGATCATAAAGGCACCATGCACATACTGCCTGTGGCTGGTACCCACAGTACCCACATAGAATTAAAGACAACACTACCATAGCCGCGTGTAAGCAGCTTCCACCAGGTATCCTTGCTCACTTCTAGAAATATTAAGAGAGAGAGAAGCAAGTGTTTGTATCACCAGATCATTAAAGACAAATTAAAAATATGATTTACATATCACTGAGCGGAGTGCGGATCATTATCGCAACAGTCAGCATGGTGAAAAATGTTCAGGAGGGCTGGCAGTACCCACACCTGCGGAGTCCGGGAAATACTTCCTATTTATTAATATGTTTTTGTCAAACTCATCGATGTTAGACCTGGCACCATTGGCGTGGGTCTCCCTTCCATTTTTTGCTGTTGCCTCCTGTGTTTTTGCTATGTTTTTGCGGTTCTAGATGCTTTGGGCACTTTGCCACTGCTGTTCAGTGCCAAAGTGCAAGTGCTCCATGTTGTAAATTGCTGTAATGGATTAGTGATTCCATTATTGGATGATTTGATTTACTTGTCAGACCCTAGTACAGGGCACCATGAGTGCCCAGGGCCTGTAAATCAAATGTTGCTGGTGGGCTTGCAGCACTGATTGTGCCACCCAGAGAAGCAGCCTATAAAATGTGACTCAGGCCTGCCATTGCACAGCCTGTGTGCAGCCTGGGGCTGCCATGTCGACTTAGCAAGTGCACACACTTGCCAGTCCCTAAACCCTCCCTTTTCTACATGTTAGTCACCCCTAAGGTAGGCCCATGGTACCCCTGTGGGCAAGTGAAGAACCGGGCTTTTAGAACACAGCGGCGCCAGGGGCACAACCAAAGCCTTCGGATTCACCTGTCTTGGTTTACAGAGACACGGAATACTTCTGGGTGGCGTCAGAGACCAAGTTTATTAGCTGCAGCCAGTAACAGTGATACTAGAAATACAGCATGGGGGTATTTCAGGAGACTGCTCAAATTTGTAGAGCAAGACATCTTTTTTTATACACAATATTCACATTTAGAACATACTCCCACTGCGCAAAAATCTAACCAATGAGGTACATTCTCAAACAAAGTATCACATGACGAAAAGCTCAATTTGCAACATCCCAACCCAAAGTTAATCATTCTGAATGTCCCAAATCCAATCTCCACAAGCCGGACAAAACCCATAATTGAAAGGCACAATGCATGTAATAAAGAACATAGATAAGGAAACAATGTCTGATAGTGAGCAAGATAAGGCATGTGTAAGGAGACTAAAAGTTAACGATGTCCTGAACAATGATTGGCAATCTCAGACAACGATCAAACCAGGGAAATTGAATCGGCAGGGTCAGCTTCAGGTGAAGGAATCAGATCCTTGCAATTCACCTCGGAGTCAAGAAAGACCCTGTTAATGTATACCAATATGTGAAGGCCAGGCCGCTTCGTTCGTTCAACCACATTCGTCGGCCTGCGTGATGGCAATACAAAATGGAGACTTAAACAAAATGGAACCCATGTTCGAGACAAAATCTCCAAATACGTAATGAACTCGCTAGCTAACGTGACAAATTCACTCCATATTAGCCGCACTCACTAAATACGGTTCGACATCACCAAAATCGTGACGGAACCATAACCGTACGAGACAAGGTCCGTTTTCACAGAACCACACAAGGTGCATTGTATGTGAAAGGTAGGATATGCCACGATGTGTGTGGCATGTCCTGATAGTGAAATGCAGCCAATTTTGTTTTTCACTCTTGCAAGGCTATCGGTCCCCACAGGCAATAATGGGCAGTTAGTTTATAACATCTTATAAACATTAAGTGGCCCTAGGAACAAGATAGGAAAATAAAGTTTAGTATACCTGAACTCATAATGTTAAAGTGCATCTTTTAGTGAGGGTGATTTTTACATTCTGTGTTTGAAAATACCACTTTTAGAAAGTTGTATTTTCTTGCCTAACCATCCAGTGCACCACTGTTGGAATGTGGATTGCATGTCTTGCTTGTGAGTGACAGGAGATGGGGAGAGAGCTGCAGCTCCAGTAGTATGATGAGACACCCAGCTGATCCTCTCCCTCACCAACGACCCCGCCACCGCCAGAACCAACCTACACGAAGGGATGACAGACGTAGCCAAGTGGATGATGAGCAGCCGCCTGAAACTGAACTCGGACAAGACGGAAGTCCTCATCCTGGGATCTTCACCCTCCGCCTGGGACGACTCCTGATGGCCCCCCGCCCTGGGCAGCGCACCCAAACCAACAGACCATGCACGCAACCTGGGCTTCATCCTGGACTCCTCCCTCTCCATGACCAGACAAGTCAACGCCGTCTCCTCGTCGTGCTTCAACATCCTGCGCATGCTACGTAAGATCTTCCGGTGGATCCCCACCGAGACCAGGAAGACGGTCACCCAGGCCCTCGTCACCAGCCGTCTGGACTACGGCAACTCCCTCTACGCCGGAACCACAGCCAAACTCCAGAAGAGACTCCAGCAAATCCAGAACGCCTCAGCATGACTCATCCTGGACATCCCCCGTCGCAGCCACATCTCCGGACACCTGAGAGATCTGCACTGGCTCCCGGTCAACAAGAGAATCACCTTCCGTCTCCTCACCCACGCACACAAAGCCCTGCACAACCAAGGACCAGCATACCTCAACAGCCGCCTCAACTTCTACGCTCCCACACGCCATCTCGGATCGACCAGCCACGCCCTCACCGCCGTCCCCCGGATCTGAAGAGCCACCACAGGAGGAAGGTCCTTCTCCTACCTGGCCGCCAAGCCCTGGAACTCCCTCCCGACCCACCTCCGCTTGACCCAGGACCACCTCGCCTTCAGGAAGCAGACCTGGCTGTTCGAGCAGTAGCGGAACCCCCCTCCCCTAGCGCCTTGAGACCCTCCGGGTGAGTAGTGCGCTATATAAATGCTGTGATTGTGATTGTGATTATGAGTCAGGGCTGGGCTGAATGGGACGTGGGTTGAATTTAGGGTAGGGGAAGGACGTTTTCTTTCACCTGCTTGGACCTGGTCTGCCTTCAAAAATGATGTCACTACCTCCTGCCAGGAAGCTGCATCAGTGAGGGGGAACACCAAGCAGCTTACCAGACCCTTCTGCCGACGGGCATTGCCGGGAGGGGAACGGCGGGAGTAGAACACGCCGGGAGGCGTCCTGAGTAAACGGACCACACTCCCCAGCGCTCCCTCTGCCTACAGCGCGCCCGTGACGCGCAGAGAGCGCCGGAGGCGCCAGTTAAAGCCTGACACCCCCTCTCGCCCCGCGAGACGCGCGCGGGAGCGCCCGGGGCTAAGCCCGGGCAAAGGGCGGGCCCTCTGTGGCCCTCAGTGGACAGCAGTGGTCGGGCGGGCCACCCCCCTTGTTCATGTTACACTTTATTTCGTGAGTACTAATTGATTTAATTAGCTTTTATCTTGTTTCTTTGCTTATACGAACCCCACTACCATTGGTATGCCGCCAAAGGAAAGTAAAGGGAAGAGTGACACTGTTGCTTTTACGGGAGCTATGGACCAATTTATTAAAAGAATGAACTGTGTGGTGGATGAAAGCATAAACATCATGGAAAGGAGGGTCTCGCAGGAATTGGATATTGCGAGAAGATCCTCTCTTGGGCCATTGGCACATGTACAAACACCTATCTCTAAAGACAGAACTGAAATAGTTGGAAATTCTAATGTGTGGAAAAAGGTAGGGCTAGGACCTTTCTCAAGATTTGCCCGGCGCTAACCGCCCTTGTACCATTCAAGTTTACCAAGCAATGAGGCAGGCGCCGGAGACCAGAAGGCAGGAAACAGAAGTTTTATTCCGACGGAGCAGAACACATCAGATCAGACAACAAGGTATCGTCTCGAGGTGCTCTAACAGCCTCTCGGAGGCCTGGCCTCTTATACACTGGTTTATGGCATGTGACCTTTCTTTATTACAATCAGAATCTTTGTAAAGCAAGGAAAAGACATCCCCGTAATCCTCGTGTCAATCCCACCCCCATATACCTTCACAATAGAGGTCCTCAACCTGCTGATAAGAGGAGGGGGTCATCACGCAGCTGAGTGTTCCGTCGAGTCTTAGGATGTGTGCGCCTGATCATATCACAGGGGGGTGGGGAGGCCTGGATCAATAGAGGGTCCTTTGAAGGAGAGCGACCTCATACAATAAGGGGCAGTAAATGATATCTCCCGGCTTAGGCAATGGCCTCGGACCTGTGTGGACAGTCGGACACGGGGTGAGGGGCCATCAATGGAGTGGTATTCATGCTGCGTGGACAATCCAGTGCAGAGGGGAGGTTTATCAACAGAGGGGCATTCATGGGAGGAGAGGAGGTGTTGGTCAGGCGCTGGCGTGACTCCCGAGGACAGGGTCATGCAGAAGGGTCATGCTCATAAGGAGGAGGGAGGGGGAGCCAGGGTGCGCGGAGGATGCTTGCTGGGTCAGAGGGGCGCGCTGGCGATCGATCGTGGACAGGGAGACCATGATATCTAAAATGGCTGCCGTGCACGAAGTACATAGGTGACAAGCTGGCGCAGATGATGTTCAGATCGCAAACTAAAATTCCACAGTCCTCCCTTTTAACATGTCTCGCCAACTTGTCAGTTCGGATTTATCCCCATAAGGCCACGTATTTCTACTTCATAGAGGGGGCTCATGTGCTCATTTCGGAAGTCCAAAGTCTTTGGGCACATACAGTTAGAAACAAGGCCGCAAAAAGGTGGCAGACATTGGATACCTAAGCAACACCCACATAATATCACAACAGGTATCAGCACGAAGGAAAACAACTTCCAACCCCAATTCTTCAAAGTGTCCCAAAACCAGCTCCCAAGCGACCATCCTTCCTGTTCTTGGTGAACCTCTGAGGACAGTCTGTGGAGGTGTTCAATGGCTTTGTAGACTGAAGGCGAGTTGTCTGGCACGTAGGTGCAGCAGCTGGATCCGATGATGCGGCATGCTCCTCCTCGGTCGGCTAGGACCACGTCTAGGACAAGACGATTTTGAAGGGTCACGAGGCGGACCGCCTGAAGCTCCGCAGTGTTGTTGGTGAGGATGCCAGCCGTGATGTTGATCGTTGTTTCTACTGCCTGGGTCAGGTGTCGGATAGCACGGCTGTTTGCCATTGGGCCCCACAGAGGAACAAGTCCCTTTGCTGCATCCAGGAACTGTGCTCCGGTGGAGTCGGCTTGTCCAAGGTCGTCTGCACGCCTCTGCCGGTGATGGTTGGCAGGGGCTACATATGTGGGTGGAAGAACGAAGGCAATGTAACAGATACCCTTCCAACCCTTCGGGAGCCAGGTGTAAGCTTTGGTGCCACACACAAAGTACATGTTCGGAGAAGCAACAAAGGAAGGGGGGTCAGCTGAGTCCAATGTTCTGGTGATTCGGCAGGCGCTGTGACCCACCAGCTGCGTTCCATGGCCTTCGAGACACACGAGACCTGTGACATTGATAACAGACAGGGCCACAGTTAGAGTGGCGGTAGTTTGTTTTTGCAGATGAGTGAAGGTGGTTCTGGCTGGATTGTGGAGCACCTGTACTTCGACTCGTTCTTTGGCTGGAATGTCTTTGATGAAGGTGGCGCCTGCAAGCGCAGGACACAGGGCAGCAGGGGTCTTTCCTGTTTTGTTCAGCCAGAACCCAGAGTAGAAGTGTGACACTGTCCGGCTGGAGGTGGCGTTGTCCTTGTGGCTCTCTTGCATGAGGATCAACCAGGCGAGGCAAGAGCCGTGAACTGAGAAGGGTGAAGGGATGAAGGGGATGGAGTGTCCAGTGGCATGCGGGAGCAACCCGCAGATCCAACAGTTCGTAGCATTCGCAGCAAGGTTGTGTTGGTGCAACAGTTGCACGAAGGAATTGTTCCAGAATTCCCTGCGCCTTTCTCGGAGCTGAGGCGACAGAGAGATTAGGTGATGCTCTTTCAGGGGTGTTGGCTGTGCAGTAGGTAGCAATGTCTCATGAGCCGGTGTGCTTTCCTCCAGAATCCAGAAGGAGGTCACGAGGAGGAGGCAGAAGAGGAAGACAATGAAGAGTGCGATTGTCTTCGATTTGTGCAGGTTGTCAGTCTTTGGATTTCTATACTGGGTATTTCCTGTTGCTTCCATCATCTTCTTATCTGGCGCTTCCATCATCTTCCTATCTGGCGCTTCCATCACCTTCAAGGGGCTCGGTAGTGGGCAGAACCACAGACTTCGTTTAGCTTCTCTCCCGGCAACCCTTGATTGTGTTTAGGTCACCGTTCTGAGATTTAACTTAGTCCGTGGCCTACTTAGCCGAAACTCCCTCCTTTCGACGCAGGAAATACCCTTCTCTGGATGGCACAGTGGGATCAGAGAATTTTGCAAGTTCGAGTGCCTCAGTATCGGGATAACAGTCCAATATCGGTCGGTCTTTGCTCAGGAGCTCTTCTTGGGCGCTGACGTTTTCCGTCGTGGCCAGGTTTGCAGAGACCTTCCGGCAATGATGTGTGTGCAGCCAGTGCTTCTTCCCCTCCACTCGGAGTGCCGTTCGGGTGGTGATCAGCACTTGCCAGGGGCCCGTCCACCGACGTTCCAGACTCTTGGTTCGCTGGAAATTTCGTATCAATACGAAATCTCCCGGTTGGATGTCATGGCCGGGGCCCCTGGAAGCATCGGAGATGGCCTGCTGCACCTGTTGATGAATGACAGACAACGTTTTAGTTAACCTGCACAAATAATCAGACAGTAGGACGTCCGGGACGTCATGAATGGAGGTCGGTTTGGGAGCAGTCCAGAGATTCATCGGTCGCCCAAACACGACCTCGTAGGGGGTCAAATGGTGCTTGGTGGGAGTGGAGCGCATCGATAACAAAGCCAGTGGGAGGGCATCCGGCCAGTTAAGTCCAGTGGTGGCCACTATTTTTGCCAGTTTCAGCTTCAGTGTGGCATTATGGCGTTCCACTAGACCGGCGGATTGGGGGTGGAAGACCGCATGAAATCGTTGCCTCACCCCCAACCCCTTTAGGATTAATTGGATAACCTCAGCTATGAAGTGGGGGCCATTGTCGCTCCATAAAATTCGGCAAAGGCCATAGCGAGGGAAGAATTCCTTCAGTAGTACTTTGGCAGTAGTCATGGCAGTGTTGTCACGGGTTGGATAGGCTTCTACCCATTTGCTGAAGGCACACACGATGACTAGTACATACTTCAGGCTTTGGCATCTCTCTAGTTGGATGTAATCCATCTGGAGGACCTCGAAGGGGTGATTGGGGGTCCCAAACCCTCCCCGGGGTACTACAGTTCCTTTCCCGGGGTTGTGTTGCAGACAGATAAGGCACTGCTGAACTAGGCGTCTGGCTGAGTCAGGGATTTTGTCGTTATGCCAGACTTTGGAAATGAGTTCGATCATGGGTGCAGATCCTATGTGTGCGGGGGAGTGAGCCATTGTCAGTATGGGAATCAGATATGAGTCGGGCAGCAACCATTTGCTTGCATCCTTCGTTCGCCAACAGCCCTCCTCATCCTTCAAACCCACCCTTGCCCACTTAGTCAGCTCGTGAGGGGTGCTGGCCGACTGTATGTCTCTGATCATTATCCTTGTGTCACTCCATGTTTCTGCTTGTGACCTGGTCATGTACATGCGTGTCACCGTCCTATTCTCAGCTGTGGTTCGTGCAGTGATGTCGGCCAACGCATTCCCTTGTCCGACCAAGTCTGTCACCCTTTTGTGTGCCTGACATTTTATCACCGCTAATCGTTTGGGGAGGAGAACTGCTTCAATCAGAGCGGAGACTAGATCTCCGTGGAGGATCGGGGTGCCGTGGGACGTCAGGAATCCCCTCTCCCTCCACAGGAGCCCAAAATGGTGGACCACTCCGAAGGCATACTGGCTGTCCGTATATACGTTCGTGGTGGTCCCTGCGGCTATGATGCATGCTCGGGTGAGGGCTATCAGCTCTGCTGCCTGGGCAGATCGTTGTGTGATGCAGGCTGTCTCAACTACTGTTCGGGCTGTTGTTACTGCATAGGCAGCTGAAGTGGTGCCATCTGGGAGTTTGATGCATGAGCCGTCTACCCATAGCTCTCCATCGGGGTCAGGAAAAGCAGTGTCTCGGAGGTCAACCCTACTCCTAGTTTGTTCGTCCGTGAGGGTCACACAGTCGTGGATGGGAGGAATGTCGGGGTCATTTTCAGGCAGGGGTAACAATGTGGCAGGATTCAAAGTCGTGCATCTCTTTAGTGTGATGTGGGGTGCAAGCAGAGTCAACTCGTACCCTGTCAGTCGTGCGCTAGTCAGGTGTTGGGTCTTGGTCTGGTTCAAGAGGGTGTCGACGGCATGGGGCACTAGCACTGTGAGGGAGTTGGAAAGTACAATTCCCTCGCTCTGACGGATAGAGACAGCAGCGGCGGCTACTGCTCGAAGGCAGGCAGGCAAAGCTCTGGCTACAGGATCAAGAGTGGCGGAGAAGTAGGCACAAGGGCGCTGCTTAGGACCAATTGATTGAGTTAGGACAGACAATGCGCATCCCTCCCTTTCGTGGGTGAAGAGGGAGAAGGGTTTGGAGTAATCCGGGGTTCCTAGGACAGGCGCTGAGCAGAGTGCATCCCGTAATTCCTTAAAGGAGGCTTGACACTCAGCGGTCCAAGGAAGCGGGGAGGGGACATCTTTGGTCAGCAGGGCAAGTAATGGTTTCACAATGAGGCTGTAATTAGGCAACCACTGTCTGCAAAAAGAGGTTAGGCCAACCAAGGAGCGGACCTGCTTTTGTGTTTTTGGGATGGGGGTGTCTAGGATGGTTTGGATTCGGTCGGGTGTAAGTTTCCTCCCTTCTTTGGACAGAAGATGGCCTAGGTAAGTCACCTGTGGCTGACAGAACTGTAACTTCTTTTTGGAGACTTTATGGCCATTTTCCGCAAGAAAGTGTAGGAGTTGGACGGTGGCTGTCGTTGCAAGCGGGGTGGTGTCGGCCGCCAGAAGGATATCATCGACATATTGGATCAACACCACTCCCTCTGGTAGCTGGAAGGCATCCAGCTGTCTTTTGAGGGCCTGGCTGTAAATGCTGGGACTTTCAGTGTACCCCTGGGGAGCTCTACAAAATCGGTACGAGCGGGATTTTAAAGTGAAGCCGAAGAGATAACGGCTGTCTGGATGAATGGGGATAGAGAAAAACGCGTTCTTAAGGTCGATAACAGAGAAGGTGGTGGCAGTGGACGGGATGAGGGTCAGAATGGTGGTGATATCAGAGACCACAGGATATTGGGGTACAACCACTTTGTTAATCTCTCGTAAGTCGATGATGAAGCGGTACGCTTTCTCATCTCCTTCACCTTGCTTCTTAACAATAGGTAGGATTGGGCTGTTGCAGACGTTGCTAACCACCTCTTCAACCACTCCTGCATCTACCAGAGACTGAATGATCGCTACCAGTGCCTTCTCACCCTCTGGCGATATCCGATATTGCGGGAGTTTCGGGAGCATAGCGTCCTGTCGTACAGTTATGTGAATAGGATCAATCATCATTCGCCCCACATCAGAGTCATTTTTGGCCCACAGGTACGGAGGCAGGGTGTCAAGCAGGGACAGGTCAGCGTCAGTTATGGAGCACATGTGTCGTGGGGGACGGGATCTGGGCATGTCTGGGTTGTCGTACAGGATGACTCGTATTCCATCTGGGGAACACCTAATGGTAGCTCGAAAATGTTTCAGTAAGTCAATGCCCATAATGGCGTCAGGGGAGTTGGAGGAGAGTAGAAATGTCGCGTCAGTGGTGTTGTTTTCTAGGTCAAAGGTAATAGGTACGGACAGGGGGTTAGTGGAGGGCGTTCCATCGAAACCTATCGACGTTATGTGTGAGCCAGACAAGGGTGCCCTTGGAATCAGTCGTTTTGATAACACACTACGTGTCGCCCCAGTGTCTACCAAAAATGGGGACTCTGTACCCAGGACCTTAGCGGTGACATAAGGACCTTGCTGGTCAACACAGAGCTCGACTGGATCCCTCCCTTGCCCCTGGCAGTCCTATGCAAAGTCGGGGGCATTTTCACCTTCGGACAGCTGATATTGGTTCTGTCGGGGACGGTCAAATGTGTTCAGTCTCCCTGATCTGTCATTGCTGGTGTCGTTGGTGCTCCCTCGTCCTTGTACTCTATTTCTCGGACCACCTGCCACATCCCTGGAGTCTCTATTTCTATTCACTTCTAGCAAGACCGGACACTGGGATTTCCAATGGCCGAACCCTTTGCAGAAGGCGCATTGGTCATTGCTAATGTCTCTCCGTCCAGTGTGGGATGTTGGGGTGTGATCTTTAGGAGGTGGATCTCTGGGGGTGGTTGATTGGTAGTTCCCCCTTTGGTGTTCCCGTCCTACCGCTATACCCTGTATCTGGGCTATCATTACCCTTTCCTTTAAATCTTTCTTCTTTTTCTCGGACGCCCTATCATTCTCATTCTTTTGGTGCTCGTAATACTGAGCCATCTGAAGGATAGCTGCGGGTTTGGAGGCCCCCCAACTACTCTCACTCGTCTGCAGTTTTTGGGAGACTTCTTGTGTTAGTCCCTTTACATAATTTTGCACAAACAGGTGCTGTCCGGTTGCGGTGGTCATGTCTTGGCCACTGTAGTCGGAGAACACTGTCTCGAATCGGGAGAAGTATTCTGACACATCTTCCTGGGGTTTCTGTCGACAGGCCGTGACTATCGACCAGTCTACTTTTCTTTCCGGGACCAGCGTTTTTAACTTCTGGACCAGTTTGTCTGGGAGTTCCAGTATGTCTTTCACTGGTTTACTCCCCGGCTCTCGCTGTCTATCTAATTTACCGAGTTGGTCCCAGGTATGTCCAAACAGATCCGTGTGGTCAGCCTTCCGGATTTGCTTCCACACATCAGCTGGCAGGCATAACCCAAAGAACAAGTCAATGTCCGCTAAAGTCATTATTGTCGAACCCAAGGCTGTGCCTAATTCGGTATAAAATGCCGTCGGGTTCTTTCTTAAATCGGGCAGGGTTTGTTTGAAGGTTAGGATATCCTGTCGGTCCCATGGTTGGTAAACCCAATTGTACACAACCCTCCCTTTTGCATTTTCATTATTAATATCATCGCTCGTTCCCTGGCCCCGTGGCGGGATCCAGTAAGGAGCCGCTTCTCTGATAGGCATCATAGTATTGGCTACTTCTGCCGAGGTTGTTTCAGGGACCGCAACCTTGGCTTCTGGTTTCTGTTCCGCGAGGTGGCGGAAGACCTCAAGCATTTGCATGAAGAGTTCCGTCGCCTCACGTTCAGTCCCATCTCCAACATCAATCTTCCTATACAGTGTTGTTAGTTTAGCGGGACCCTTACTCTGATACCTATCTTCATACGCGTTCAGGGTGTGGTAGCTGAATCGCAAGATGAAATGCCGTCTGTGGCTGTCGGCATGTGAATTATATATGCTCATTGTGTATTCTTCGCTCTCCCTTCGTTCTACCAATGTCTTTGCTATTTTGTTGATCCCATCCCGCTCATCTTTGCTTAACCTACTTAGCCTGGCTGATGATTGTTTGCTAGCCTCGGGGTCGTCTGAGGAAGTTGTTAATGTGGCTGGTGCGGAGGCCGTGAGGGCCGGTGCACTAGCACTAGGGTCACTTTCACTCACACTCGGGGCTTGCAGGTTTTGTTGGCTGGGAGCATATGGAGGGGGCATGTAGATGATTGGGGGACCTAGCAGTAACTCATCGTTTGCTCGTTGTTTGGAGGGCAGTTCAGGGTAGAGTGCAGAGGGGGTCCTAACAGGACATTGGCCTGTTGACCCTGATTCTTTGTTTTGTGTAGCTTCTTTTCTTTCTTTTATTTCCTCTTCTAGTTGCTTTGCGGCCAGGTGGGCTGCCTTTCGTAATTCTTTCCCTATTTTTGCTTCTTCTCTTTTCTTTCGTTGTTCCGTTTCCTTGCGCCACATGCCAAGACTATCGAGCATAGTGGGCGTAGTCTTATTTTTCTGGAGCGCTATTTCTAATGTTTTTATTTTATTTTCACTAAAGGAACCTATCAGTGGCCACTGACTTTCGGGGTTCTTTTTCGTATATTTATGCCATAGTTTAGTGTAAGCTATAGCGACTAGTCCATACTTAGTGAACATGTCCTTATTAGGGGTGCCCTCCAGTGGAGCTGGATGGTTCATCTCTAATAAGCGGTCCGGGCTAAACAGGCTACCAACCAGTGGGGAGAAGATAGGCATGACGGATTACAACGGGGACAAAAGTCTGCACTACCTATCTTATCACGGCGGGCAAAGACTAGGCAGAATATTTCTATTCTCCGTTGTTTGCCGGCGGTGAATACCTCAAACGAACCAATACCGAACAATCGGTCAATCAAAACAATTCAGTGGGGAGAATAAGTGGGCACGAAAAGTTATCGTTACCTACTCTTTCTCTCCCTGCAAAGAGAGACCTTGTTCTTCCCTGTTTGCAGAAAAAGAATCTCCAGACAATAATCCACGAACGACAGTTCGGGAAACAGTGGGGGAGGAAGATAGGCACGACGGATTACAACGGGGACAAAAGTCTGCGTTACCTATCCTTCACTGTTTGCAAAGAGAGAGCCTGTTGTTTTTCTCCGTTTGCAGACAGCGAATCTCCAGAGGTTTCAACAAAGCGTAATACTAGTATTATCCAAACAAAACAATTTTTTCTCAGTTCGTCGTGTTTACACGACCTTACCCGGACCGCATGGACGGTTTCCTGTCCTCTGGATCCAGCGCCCGATCGTCCTCTCTCCTTCGTGATGTTCGCGGCACTCCTGATGGTTCCCAGTCAGGACCGTAGATCACTCGAGAGAGGTCTGTTCAGAACTAGTGAAGGTCGGATGATCGGCTGTCAGACGAGGGTCTATCGGACACGAGCTCTTCCCGATCGTTGCAGTCGTTCACTCTGTCATCGGGACCTCTCCCACTGGATCCACGTGTCGCTGATGGGCCCCGCGCTTTGGGACGCCAATTGTGGAAAAAGGTAGGGCTAGGACCTTTCTCAAGATTTGCCCGGCGCTAACCGCCCTTGTACCATTCAAGTTTACCAAGCAATGAGGCAGGCGCCGGAGACCAGAAGGCAGGAAACAGAAGTTTTATTCCGACGGAGCAGAACACATCAGATCAGACAACAAGGTATCGTCTCGAGGTGCTCTAACAGCCTCTCGGAGGCCTGGCCTCTTATACACTGGTTTATGGCATGTGACCTTTCTTTATTACAATCAGAATCTTTGTAAAGCAAGGAAAAGACATCCCCGTAATCCTCGTGTCAATCCCACCCCCATATACCTTCACAATAGAGGTCCTCAACCTGCTGATAAGAGGAGGGGGTCATCACGCAGCTGAGTGTTCCGTCGAGTCTTAGGATGTGTGCGCCTGATCATATCACAGGGGGGTGGGGAGGCCTGGATCAATAGAGGGTCCTTTGAAGGAGAGCGACCTCATACAATAAGGGGCAGTAAATGATATCTCCCGGCTTAGGCAATGGCCTCGGACCTGTGTGGACAGTCGGACACGGGGTGAGGGGCCATCAATGGAGTGGTATTCATGCTGCGTGGACAATCCAGTGCAGAGGGGAGGTTTATCAACAGAGGGGCATTCATGGGAGGAGAGGAGGTGTTGGTCAGGCGCTGGCGTGACTCCCGAGGACAGGGTCATGCAGAAGGGTCATGCTCATAAGGAGGAGGGAGGGGGAGCCAGGGTGCGCGGAGGATGCTTGCTGGGTCAGAGGGGCGCGCTGGCGATCGATCGTGGACAGGGAGACCATGATATCTAAAATGGCTGCCGTGCACGTAGTACATAGGTGACAAGCTGGCGCAGATGATGTTCAGATCGCAAACTAAAATTCCACAAATGGTCCTCAAAGTAATGGAACTAATGTGGATATAATTATTGCTAACGATATACTGAATGTCACAGAGAGTAGTACTCTAACTGTCTCCGAATCTATTTTACAATCACCTAACAATTTACCCAATGTTCGTGCTGCACCGGTACCTGTTGAGCAAGCCAAAGTATACAATACCAGGCAGCAGAAAGGGGTGAACGCAGTGGCTATACCAAAGAATAAACAAGGGCCTGCAAACAATACTAGTGGTAAGAGAAAGAAGGGTCCTAAGCATCCTGTGTCACCTAACACTAGCCTGGAAGGGGCTGGTGGTACAAACAAGGATCTAACAGGGATTGGCGCAGAGGGGGGGGATTCTGCCTCCACTGTTATACTTGAAGCACTACGCCATATGCTCCACCCATTAGAGGAGAGACTGAGTAAAATAGAGGTATTTTTAAAACGTATAGAGAGGGACGTAAAGGAGAGTAAGTCCAGTACTAACCCGCAACCAACATTGACAACAGCTATTCCTGTAAAAACCTCAGATGCTATACCTGCGCAAAAGGAAAAAGTAGTACCCAAATCAAATGTGGGTGACCCTATGACACCTAGTGATGTACCCAATGGCCAATCGCAAAAGCAAAGTACTCCGAACATAACAGGCAGTAAGGAGGTAACAAATGTAAATAGATCTAGTAAAGACCAGGTAAAGGATGTACTTAATCTTCCCCCGGAGGTTTGCCCATTTGTGGCTATCTTGACTGGAGTCCCAGAGCTAGGTGAACAGGAGTTGGAAAGCACATCCTACCTCTGGAAAAGGGTGACCCAATGGTTAAATACCAATAGGCCGTTGCCCCCTGGCCTGAGGGGCAACATCTTGAGTATTAGGCGAGTATCATGGGTGGGACGCATGACGAAAGACATACAAGGGGATAGCATAGTTATCAATTTTGACAACCCAAGAATAGTTAATTATATCTGCAATTGGAAGTATCCCAATCCAGACCCAGCCACTACCATACACCCATTTAAATTAACACATTTTACCCACCCGGTCACTTCCATCCCAGAACTGATGGGTGGACCACGGTAAGACACTGTGGAAGGAGACACCAAGGAGGAGGCTGGTTAGGACAAATCCACCACCCCTATAACTTCCTCTCCTACAACCAATTCGATTGCCTAGAGTCAGTTGATTGACTACAGGCATCACCATTGACCACTAGATCAGAGGAATCCTCTTCTTTAAATAATGTAATCCCCATACTTAATGTTATACCTCCTAAGGAGAGTGGGGAAGTGAATATACCACTTAATCATCAGGAGATTGGCTGTGAAAAACTTTGCAATAGTAACAATATGACAGGGTATGACCATGAAGTATGTACAAGACCCCGTGACCCCAAGGAAGGAGATAGCGATAACAGTGGGTTATCTGTGGATAGGCACTTAAACATCCGTACCAATATTGACAATAATCTACTTCCCACTGTTAAATCTAGTACACATTGTGCAAAAGAGAGACCCTCATTGTTAAACTTAGTTTCTTGGAACATTGCTGGTGTTGGTATAAAAATGTGTGATCCTGACTGGAATAGTTATATTAATTCATTTGATATCTGTGTGCTACAAGAAACATGGGCCACGGATCAGGTCCATAGAATAGGATATAGAACCTACCAAGTGGCGGCCGTCCCCTCAGTAAGAGGGAGAGCCTCGGGAGGGTTGGTAATATGGATCAGTACAACTATCGATGTGGGGATAAAAATGTTAAACACCGATTCCTTAGACATACTTGGATTGAAATTAATTACAAGTGACAAGAGGATAATAAATCTCATACATGTGTACAATAGACCATGTCCCGCTAATAGGGAATCTCCATGTATAGAGAAACTGGAAATGCTTATGGACACCTTAGACCATGATGAAAGCATCATTTTATGTGGTGATCTAAATTGCAATTTTGAGCCGATTGTGGGGATGGTTAAACTGTATGAGGATGAGGATGTTGCCCATGGGATACCAGCACTGAATAATGGAACTGTTCGTGGGACCACATTAGTCCTCCAGATCTCAGGGCTGTTCACAGGCTATGGTCTAAGAGCTTGTAATGGGCGCATGCCATCAGACTCCCCGAGAGCATTCACCTTTAGTAGAGGGAATTGTAGTAGCAAGATAGATTATGTTTCTGTTTCTTTTAATTTGTGGCCATATACACATGATTTAAATGTTAGAGAACGTTTTGAGAGCGATCACTTCCCGTTGGAAATGAGTTTTCTGTCAAGTATCCTGAAAGAACCTGGTGTTACTGAGGGTATTCATAACCTAGAAGTACCATTAACCTGTGATAATGTTGTACTAAGTAATAATCGAAGGGCCGTTAAATGGGCATATATTCTTGAAAGAAAGGACCTGTTGGCTAATATTTATTCCACATTTGTGAACTCATTTGAGTTCTATAATATGGATGAATGTAAACCTGGTGAATTTATTGGACTACACAAATCCTTTTGTAAAAAACTGATTGATCTTATCACTAAAAATCCAAGGAAAGGGAACGGGTCGGCGAACACAAAACCAGTAGGCAAACCCTGGTTTAACAAGGAATGCCGAGTAGCCAAGACCGACCTGATCAATGCGGTAAAAACAAAAAGCTCTGTAGAACTTAAAGTAAAAAGGAAAATTTACAACAAAACAATAGCCACCGCAAAATCATCCTGGGACGAGGAACTATGGTCCAGCATGTTATCAGCTGCAAAAGCTAAAGATCACAGGCAGTTCTGGGAGTTAGTAGCCAAAGGGAATAAGCCAGATAAAGGCTCAAGGGAGGTCTTCCTAAATGAAGCTACATGGGTTGATCACTTTACATCATTATATGCAGCCCAAATCACAGAGGAAAAGCTTATGGTAAACCCAAATGAAATAGTAACCCAGAGAGAGGATGTTGAAAACTCATTGGTAATTTTTGACTTACAAGAGACCGAAACAGCAATTGCTTCTGTGAAGCAAGGGAAGGCCCCGGGTCTGGATAAGATCCCTGGTGATCTTTATAAACATAATATGGAGATCTGGGCACCTTATTTAAATCATTTATTTAATGTCATTGCAGCAGGTGACCAAATCCCTGACACATGGGATGGGGCTGAAATTATCACCATTTTAAAAAAGGGGGATAGAGGGGATCCAGCGAACTATCGCCCCATTAGTCTTTTAGACATAACGCAGAAAATTTATGCCAGACATATCCTAAACCGCGTAAATACGTGGCTAGAGGAAAACCTGATTTTATCCAAGTATCAGGCAGGGTTTAGGGAAAAGACTGGGACCATCGACCAGGTACTAAGGCTATGCTGCTTGTATTGGAAATATGTCATCATTCGCAGAGGTAATTTATATGTTACCTTTGTAGATCTACGAGCAGCATTTGACCTTATCCCCCGCGACCTATTGTGGAAATCATTGAAAAAGCAGGGGTTCCCAGATGATCTATTGAAATTAGTGATTAGGTTACACCAGAATAACTATGCCAGGGTAAGATGGGGCCCTAATGGTGAACTTACAGATGAAATCCCTATCAAGAGGAGAGTACGCCAAGGGTGCGTGCTGGCACCTACACTTTTCTCCCTTTATGTCAACGATATTGCAGTTTATATGGAGAATTGTGACAATGACTCTCCTCGCCTGGGGGGGGATCGAGTTTCGTCCCTCCTCTTCGCGGATGACACGATTCTCATTTCTCAAACTCCTCGGGGCCTACAGACTTTATTAGATAGGTTCCAGCAGTATTGTATCACAAAAGGGTTAGAAATTAATGTAAAAAAGACTAAATATATGGCACTTAACCCTCATAAAAGTTTCAGGAAAAACTTAACATTGAATGGAGAAAAACTTGATTATGAACTAAGTTTTACTTACTTGGGGGTACTATTAGATTCATCCTTACGTTGGAGACCCCAATTAGAAAAATCTAAAATTGTGTTCAAACAAAATTGTCTACCAATACTGAAAAGGCATAACAATTGTGCAAACAAAGCAGTTACCCCAGCGTTAGAACTGTTTAAATGCAAGGTTCAGTCAGCGGTTCTGTATGGGGCAGAACTTTGGGGACCCGTGTGTAGAAAGACTTTTGAAATCATGGAGAATACGTTTTTAAGGGGATTATTAAAGGTTCCTAGTAACACTCCACTATTACCCCTACTCCTTGATATGAACACACGACGCACCGACCTACATGCAATATTAAGACCACTATTGTTATGGGTCAGGTTGTGGATTACCCCAGAGCTAACTGAATATAAAAATGGATTGGTTGAAGTTTTGGAACTGGACATGTGTAACAAGATTCTTTGGTTTAAACACGTTAAAAGCTGGTTAACAAAATTGTGTTTATCCCATTTTTGGAGTCAACCAGAATTACTGACTGTGTCCTCAAAGAAAATAGTCAAACTCTCTTTTTGGGCCTTTGTGAGCCATGATGCTGTATATGTTGGAGCACATGGCCCCATAACCGAAAAATTCTTATTGGTGAAAAATGTAGCCCAGTTTGAAATGTTTCTTGATGAGATTCAGCCACCATTAGCGAAAACCTTGTATATAAAGTATAGGTACGGTATACTAAGAACCCGGGAAACCGAGTCAAAATGGGGGAAAACCAGTAATGATAAATGTACCTTATGCACAAATAATGCAAGAGAAGACATTTTTCATATTTTGTTTTTCTGTCCAAGCTATGTAGAAACTAGAACAAAATGGATAGTGCCACTGTGCGGTAATATTGGAATAACTTCGTATAAGGAAGCTGGAAGAATATTAATTACGGACACTAGTCAAGTAATAGTGTTTGGTATCAGTAGATTCCTTTTGGCAGTAAAATTCATTAGACAAAAATTGTCACTGCCATTTTAAGTGTCTGGCTGTTATAAATCAATTTAATTGATTTAACTGTGAAGGCTAGGGATAGTATTTGGTCATGCACTAGCACTTTTTGAATTGTACACTTCTGTACATTTGTTGATGATAATGTGGCCATGTATATTATGTATTTTTATATATACTATGTATTTGTATATCTTTTATGGTGCAATTGCAACGAAATAAAGATTATTGAATTGAATTGCATCAGTGAGGACAGAACTGGTTTTGGCTGGGTACAGTCACTCTCTGCCTTCAGAGAACAAAGAGTTTGTGTGTATAAAAAGGGGACCCAGACCCCAGAACTTTAGATCACTTCTGGGAAATCAAGACGAAACCTTTGCCAAGGAGAAGAGCCGGATAAGCTGAGGAGGAATACTGCCCCTGTTATGCTTACTGTCTGGGGCTAGCCTGCAGTGGCTGCTTGCTGCGAAGGAAAGGAGAAGAAGGACTTTGCTGTTGGTTTGTCACCCGCTTGAAGAAAAGATCTCCAAGGGCTTGAAACTGAGCTTGCCTCCTGTCTGAAATCTCAGGGACACAAAGACTTCATCACCAGCTCCCCTGAATTTCATTGCTGGGAATTCTAACCTGCAAAGAGGAGCCTGCTGCTGTTTAGGACCTTTAGAGACTGTTTGTCGCTGGGAGCTGGAAGATCGATGCAACAAGTAGCGTGTCGCATAAGCACCGATCCCCGACGCATTGCCGAGCCTTGGAGAAGAAACGTGCTGCATCCGCACTTGCTTCCGACTTCTCGCTGAGCAACAAGGAAGAAGCATACCGCATCCACACCGGGTCCTGACACTTCACCGGGAAGACCGTTGCAGAACCTGCTGTGCAGCTGCAAAAGATCACGCATCGTACCAGACTGTCCCATTGCATCAAGATGCCATTTTGTTGCATCGTACCAGATCGTTGCCACGCATCAAGGCGCCATCTTGTCACATTGTAACCGGAACGCAGTAAGAAACAGACACATCCCTCCTCTCTGGTAAGGAACAGACGCATCACCTGCCCTGCGCTGCAGTCAGGAACCGACGCATCACCTCCCCCAAAGCAAGGAACTGACCCATCACCTTCCCTGTGACCCTTTTGTTTGTTTTGCGTGACGCATTTAAGGTGCTTTGTTGGAAAACAGTCGCATTTCCAACTTGCATTGAACTGAACTATTTCAACCTTTTGAAAGTCTTATTTTTTATACTGTATTTTGGATTTATGTTCTTTGGTCTTGTTTACATAAAGATTACTTACTTTTCTAAACTTGTGTGGTGTCCATCTGTAGTGTTGTCACTGGGTTACTGTATGTGTTCACACATGCTTTACACACTGCCTCTGAGATAAGCCTTCCTGCTCGTGCCAAGCTACCAAGGAGTTGAGCAGGGGTTATCTAGGAGTGTATACCCCGTACCCTGACAAGAAGGAAGGGTCCCTATTTGGACAAAGATACCTACCTTTGCCAACTAGAAACCCCCATTTCTAACAATCAGCTTTTATGTATCTACCAAACCAGAAGAGGCTATGTGATGCCACTGATGACTCTTACACTGATGCCCTACAGATAATCATTGATGGTAACAGATGGCGAGCTTGGAGCACTGCAGCCATTGTGCAAAATAAGGACCTGTGACGGCGACTGCCATCAACGCTAGGTTTCCAACCGCTATATAGCATCTCTTACACGGCTGCTCTCCGGATAATCATTGCTGGTGCCAGACGATGAGCTTGTCCCACCACAGACAAAGTGCAAACTGAGAGTCCCTGACTGGCACTGTCGCCAACACCAGGCTCCCTGGTGCAAGCACGTTGGCCGAACTGCTACAATCCTTCCCATCCTCTGAACCTAAGGGGCCTCTCTCTGGCCACCAGGGTCAGGTGTTATAGAGTTTTATATAGCGCTCGTGTACCCAAAGGTGCCCAGGGGATCTAGTGCCTTGGATAGCCACGCCCTAGTCTGAGGCTATCAGTGCCTCCACAGAATAATCTCTTTACTGACCCCCAGTTCCCTCTGCTCCAGGGTGGGAGGGGCCGGCATCTCTCAACTCCTCTCTCCATTACGCCACTTTACACCTCCTCCCACCACCATGAACCTCAGAGGAGAGGTCTCCTCCACCCTGCATCTGGAGTCCTTCATCCCAAAGCCCCTCGACAGTGCCTGGCTACAGCTGCTGAATATGGGACATGAGCACAATCACCTCCCCCATCACATGGCCACATCAGGTGACCTCGAGTCATGTGACTGCATCCTCTTCCCTTTCACCTGGTCCCCTATACTGACAGTAAGATAAACACCAGGTGACCTCAAAGCATGTGAGTGCATCCTCTTCCCTTTCACCTGGTCCCCTATACTGACAGTAAGATAAACACCAGGTGACCTCAAGTCACTTGACTGCATCCTCTCCCCTTTCACCTGGTCCCCTATACTGACAGTAAGATAAACACCAGGTGACCTCAAAGCATGTGAGTGCATCCTCTCCCCTTTCACCTGGTCCCCATTACTGACAGTAAGATACACACCAGGTGACCTCAAAGCATGTGTGTGCTTCCTCTCCCATATTTCACCTGGTCCCCTCCACTGACAGTAAGATACACACCAGGTGACCTCAAAGCATGTGTGTGCTTCCTCTCCCATATTTCACCTGGTCCCCTACACTGACAGTAAGATACAGCAGGTGACCTCAAAGCATGTGAGTGCATCCTTTTCCCTTTCACCTGGTCCCCTATACTGACAGTAAGATAAACACCAGGTGACCTCAAAGCATGTGAGTGCATCCTCTTCCCTTTCACCTGGTCCCCTATACTGACAGTAAGATAAACACCAGGTGACCTCAAAGCATGCGTGTGCATCCTCTCCCCTTTCACCTGGTCCCCTATACTGACAGTAAGATACACCAGGTCACCTCAAAGCATGTGTGTGCATCCTCTTCCCTTTCACCTGGTCCCCTATACTGACAGTAAGATAAACACCAGGTGACCTCAAAGCATGTGAGTGCATCCTCTCCCCTTTCACCTGGTCCCCTATACTGACAGTAAGATAAACACCAGGTGACCTTAAGGCATGCGTGTGCATCCTCTCCCCTTTCACCTGGTCCCCTATACTGACAGTAAGATACACCAGGTCACCTCAAAGCATGTGTGTGCATCCTCTTCCCTTTCACCTGGTCCCCGAAACTGACAGTAAGATAAACACCAGGTGACCTTAAGGCATGCGTGTGCATCCTCTTCCCTTTCACCTGGTCCCCTATACTGACAGTAAGATAAACACCAGGTGACCTTAAGGCATGCGTGTGCATCCTCTTCCCTTTCACCTGGTCCCCTATACTGACAGTAAGATAAACACCAGGTGACCTCAAGTCACTTGACTGCATCCTCTCCCCTTTCACCTGGTCCCCATTACTGACAGTAAGATACACACCAGGTGACCTCAAAGCATGTGTGTGCTTCCTCTCCCATATTTCACCTGGTCCCCTACACTGACAGTAAGATAAACAGCAGGTGACCTCAAAGCATGTGACTGCTTCCTCTCCCATATTTCACCTGGTCCCCTACACTGACAGTAAGATACAGCAGGTGACCTCAAAGCATGTGTGTGCTTCCTCTCCCATATTTCACCTGGTCCCCTACACTGACAGTAAGATACAGCAGGTGACCTCAAAGCATGTGAGTGCATCCTCTCCCCTTTCACCTGGTCCCCATTACTGACAGTAAGATAAACACCAGGTGACCTCAAAGCATGTGAGTGCATCCTCTCCCCTTTCACCTGGTCCCCATTACTGACAGTAAGATAAACACCAGGTGACCTCAAAGCATGTGAGTGCATCCTTTCCCTTTCACCTGGTCCCCTATACTGACAGTAAGATAAACACCAGGTGACCTCAAAGCATGTGAGTGCATCCTTTTCCCTTTCACCTGGTCCCCTACACTGACAGTAAGATACAGCAGGTGACCTCAAAGCATGTGAGTGCATCCTCTCCCCTTTCACCTGGTCCCCATTACTGACAGTAAGATAAACACCAGGTGACCTCAAAGCATGTGAGTGCATCCTCTCCCCTTTCACCTGGTCCCCATTACTGACAGTAAGATAAACACCAGGTGACCTCAAAGCATGTGAGTGCATCCTTTTCCCTTTCACCTGGTCCCCTATACTGACAGTAAGATAAACACCAGGTGACCTCAAAGCATGTGTGTGCTTCCTCTTCCCTTTCACCTGGTCCCCTATTCTGACAGTAAGATAAACACCAGGTGACCTCAAGTCACTTGACTGCATCCTCTCCCCTTTCACCTGGTCCCCTATACTGACAGTAAGATAAACACCAGGTGACCTCAAGTCACGTGACTGCATCCTCTCCCATATTTCACCTGGTCCCCATTACTGACAGTAAGATAAACACCAGGTGACCTCAAAGCATGTGAGTGCATCCTCTCCCCTTTCACCTGCTCCCCTACACTGACAGTAAGATAAACAGCAGGTGACCTCAAAGCATGTGACTGCATCCTCTCCCCTTTCACCTGGTCCCCATTACTGACAGTAAGATAAACACCAGGTGACCTCACAGCATGTGTGTGCATCCTCTCCCATATTTCACCTGGTCCCCTATACTGACAGTAAGATAAACACCAGGTGACCTCACAGCATGTGTGTGCATCCTCTCCCATATTTCACCTGGTCCCCTATACTGACAGTAAGATAAACACCAGGTGACCTCACAGCATGTGTGTGCATCCTCTCCCCTTTCACCTGGTCCCCATTACTGACAGTAAGATAAACACCAGGTGACCTCACAGCATGTGTGTGCATCCTCTCCCATATTTCACCTGGTCCCCTATACTGACAGTAAGATAAACACCAGGTGACCTCAAAGCATGTGAGTGCATCCTCTCCCCTTTCACCTGGTCACCTATACTGACAGTAAGATAAACACCAGGTGACCTCAAAGCATGTGAGTGCATCCTCTCCCCTTTCACCTGGTCACCTATACTGACAGTAAGATAAACACCAGGTGACCTCAAAGCATGTGAGTGCATCCTCTCCCCTTTCACCTGGTCCCCATTACTGACAGTAAGATAAACACCAGGTGACCTCAAAGCATGTGAGTGCATCCTCTCCCCTTTCACCTGGTCACCTATACTGACAGTAAGATAAACACCAGGTGACCTCAAAGCATGTGAGTGCATCCTCTCCCCTTTCACCTGGTCACCTATACTGACAGTAAGATAAACACCAGGTGACCTCAAAGCATGTGAGTGCATCCTCTCCCCTTTCACCTGGTCACCTATACTGACAGTAAGATAAACACCAGGTGACCTCAAAGCATGTGAGTGCATCCTCTCCCCTTTCACCTGGTCCCCATTACTGACAGTAAGATAAACACCAGGTGACCTCAAAGCATGTGAGTGCATCCTCTCCCCTTTCACCTGGTCCCCATTACTGACAGTAAGATAAACACCAGGTGACCTCAAAGCATGTGAGTGCATCCTCTCCCCTTTAACCTGGTCCCCATTACTGACAGTAAGATAAACATCAGGTGACCTCACAGCATGTGTGTGCATCCTCTCCCATATTTCACCTGGTCCCCTATACTGACAGTAAGATAAACACCAGGTGACCTCAAAGCATGTGAGTGCATCCTCTCCCCTTTAACCTGGTCCCCATTACTGACAGTAAGATAAACACCAGGTGACCTCAAAGCATGTGAGTGCATCTCTCCCCTTTCACCTGGTCCCCTATACTGACAGTAAGATAAACACCAGGTGACCTCAAAGCATGTGAGTGCATCCTCTCCCCTTTCACCTGGTCCCCATTACTGACAGTAAGATAAACACCAGGTGACCTCACAGCATGTGAGTGCATCCTCTCCCCTTTAACCTGGTCCCCATTACTGACAGTAAGATAAACACCAGGTGACCTCAAAGCATGTGAGTGCATCTCTCCCCTTTCACCTGGTCCCCTATACTGACAGTAAGATAAACACCAGGTGACCTCAAAGCATGTGAGTGCATCCTCTCCCCTTTAACCTGGTCCCCATTACTGACAGTAAGATAAACACCAGGTGACCTCACAGCATGTGTGTGCATCCTCTCCCATATTTCACCTGGTCCCCTATACTGACAGTAAGATAAACACCAGGTGACCTCAAAGCATGTGAGTGCATCCTCTCCCCTTTAACCTGGTCCCCATTACTGACAGTAAGATAAACACCAGGTGACCTCAAAGCATGTGAGTGCATCTCTCCCCTTTCACCTGGTCCCCTATACTGACAGTAAGATAAACACCAGGTGACCTCAAAGCATGTGAGTGCATCCTCTCCCCTTTCACCTGGTCCCCATTACTGACAGTAAGATAAACACCAGGTGACCTCACAGCATGTGTGTGCATCCTCTCCCATATTTCACCTGGTCCCCTATACTGACAGTAAGATAAACACCAGGTGACCTCAAAGCATGTGAGTGCATCTCTCCCCTTTCACCTGGTCCCCTCCACTGACAGTAAGATAAACACCAGGTGACCTCAAAGCCTGTGTGTGCATCCTCGCCCATATTTCACCTGGTCCCCTATACTGACAGTAAGATAAACACCAGGTGACCTTAAGGCATGTGAGTGCATCCTCTCCCCTTTCACCTGGTCCCCTATACTGACAGTAAGATAAACACCAGGTGACCTCAAAGCATGTGACTGCATCCTCTCCCCTTTCACCTGGTCCCCTATACTGACGGTAAGATAAACACCAGGTGACCTCAAAGCCTGTGTGTGCATCCTCGCCCATATTTCACCTGGTCCCCTATACTGACAGTAGGATAAACACCAGGTGACCTCACAGCATGTGTGTGCATCTCTCCCCTTTCACCTGGTCCCCATTACTGACAGTAAGATAAACACCAGGTGACCTCACAGCATGTGTGTGCATCCTCTCCCCTTTCACCTGGTCCCCTACACTGACAGTAAGATAAACACCAGGTGACCTTAAGGCATGCGTGTGCATCCTCTCCCCTTTCACCTGGTCCCTTATACTGACAGTAAGATACACCAGGTCACCTCAAAGCATGTGAGTGCATCCTCTCCCCTTTCACCTGGTCCCCTATACTGACAGTAAGATAAACACCAGGTGACCTCACAGCATGTGTGTGCATCCTCTCCCCTTTCACCTGGTCCCCTACACTGACAGTAAGATAAACACCATGTCACCTCACAGCATGTGAGTGCATCCTCTCCCCTTTCACCTGGTCCCCTCCACTGACAGTAAGATAAACACCAGGTGACCTTAAGGCATGCGTGTGCATCCTCTCCCCTTTCACCTGGTCCCTTATACTGACAGTAAGATACACCAGGTCACCTCAAAGCATGTGTGTGCATCCTCTCCCCTTTCACCTGGTCCCCTATACTGACAGTAAGATAAACACCAGGTGACCTCACAGCATGTGTGTGCATCCTCTCCCCTTTCACCTGGTCCCCTACACTGACAGTAAGATAAACAGCAGGTGACCTCACAGCATGTGAGTGCATCCTCTCCCCTTTCACCTGGTCCCCATTACTGACAGTAAGATAAACACCAGGTGACCTCACAGCATGTGTGTGCATCCTCTCCCCTTTCACCTGGTCCCCATTACTGACAGTAAGATAAACACCAGGTGACCTCACAGCATGTGACTGCATCCTCTCCCCTTTCACCTGGTCCCCTCCACTGACAGTAAGATAAACACCAGGAGACCTCACAGCATGTGTGTGCATCCTCTCCCATATTTCACCTGGTCCCCTATACTGACAGTAAGATAAACACCAGGTGACCTCAAAGCATGTGAGTGCATCCTCACCCCTTTAACCTGGTCCCCATTACTGACAGTAAGATAAACACCAGGTGACCTTAAGGCATGTGTGTGCATCCTCTCCCCTTTCACCTGGTCCCCATTACTGACAGTAAGATAAACACCAGGTGACCTCAAAGCATGTGAGTGCATCTCTCCCCTTTCACCTGGTCCCCTATACTGACAGTAGGATAAACACCAGGTGACCTCAAAGCATGTGAGTGCATCCTCTCCCCTTTCACCTGGTCCCCATTACTGACAGTAAGATAAACACCAGGTGACCTCACAGCATGTGTGTGCATCCTCTCCCATATTTCACCTGGTCCCCTATACTGACAGTAAAATAAACACCAGGTGACCTCAAAGCACGTGAGTGCATCTCTCCCCTTTCACCTGGTCCCCTCCACTGACAGTAAGATAAACACCAGGTGACCTCAAAGCATGTGAGTGCATCCTCTCCCCTTTCACCTGGTCACCTATACTGACAGTAAGATAAACACCAGGTGACCTCAAAGCATGTGAGTGCATCCTCTCCCCTTTCACCTGGTCCCCATTACTGACAGTAAGATAAACACCAGGTGACCTCACAGCATGTGTGTGCATCCTCTCCCATATTTCACCTGGTCCCCTATACTGACAGTAAGATAAACACCAGGTGACCTCAAAGCATGTGAGTGCATCCTCTCCCCTTTAACCTGGTCCCCATTACTGACAGTAAGATAAACACCAGGTGACCTCACAGCATGTGTGTGCATCCTCTCCCATATTTCACCTGGTCCCCTATACTGACAGTAAGATAAACACCAGGTGACCTCAAAGCATGTGAGTGCATCCTCTCCCCTTTAACCTGGTCCCCATTACTGACAGTAAGATAAACACCAGGAGACCTCAAAGCATGTGAGTGCATCTCTCCCCTTTCACCTGGTCCCCTATACTGACAGTAAGATAAACACCAGGTGACCTCAAAGCATGTGAGTGCATCCTCTCCCCTTTCACCTGGTCCCCATTACTGACAGTAAGATAAACACCAGGTGACCTCACAGCATGTGAGTGCATCCTCTCCCCTTTAACCTGGTCCCCATTACTGACAGTAAGATAAACACCAGGTGACCTCAAAGCATGTGAGTACATCTCTCCCCTTTCACCTGGTTCCCTATACTGACAGTAAGATAAACACCAGGTGACCTCAAAGCATGTGAGTGCATCCTCTCCCCTTTAACCTGGTCCCCATTACTGACAGTAAGATAAACACCAGGTGACCTCACAGCATGTGTGTGCATCCTCTCCCATATTTCACCTGGTCCCCTCTACTGACAGTAAGATAAACACCAGGTGACCTCAAAGCATGTGAGTGCATCCTCTCCCCTTTAACCTGGTCCCCATTACTGACAGTAAGATAAACACCAGGTGACCTCAAAGCATGTGAGTGCATCTCTCCCCTTTCACCTGGTCCCCTATACTGACAGTAAGATAAACACCAGGTGACCTCAAAGCATGTGAGTGCATCCTCTCCCCTTTCACCTGGTCCCCATTACTGACAGTAAGATAAACACCAGGGGACCTCACAGCATGTGAGTGCATCTCTCCCCTTTCACCTGGTCCCCTCCACTGACAGTAAGATAAACACCAGGTGACCTCAAAGCCTGTGTGTGCATCCTCGCCCATATTTCACCTGGTCCCCTATACTGACAGTAAGATAAACACCAGGTGACCTCAAAGCATGTGAGTGCATCTCTCCCCTTTCACCTGGTCCCCTCCACTGACAGTAAGATAAACACCAGGTGACCTCAAAGCCTGTGTGTGCATCCTCGCCCATATTTCACCTGGTCCCCTATACTGACAGTAAGATAAACACCAGGTGACCTTAAGGCATGTGAGTGCATCCTCTCCCCTTTCACCTGGTCCCCTATACTGACAGTAAGATAAACACCAGGTGACCTCAAAGCATGTGACTGCATCCTCTCCCCTTTCACCTGGTCCCCTATACTGACGGTAAGATAAACACCAGGTGACCTCAAAGCCTGTGTGTGCATCCTCGCCCATATTTCACCTGGTCCCCTATACTGACAGTAAGATAAACACCAGGTGACCTCACAGCATGTGTGTGCATCTCTCCCCTTTCACCTGGTCCCCATTACTGACAGTAAGATAAACTCCAGGTGACCTCACAGCATGCGTGTGCATCCTCTCCCCTTTCACCTGGTCCCTTATACTGACAGTAAGATACACCAGGTCACCTCAAAGCATGTGAGTGCATCCTCTCCCCTTTCACCTGGTCCCCTATACTGACAGTAAGATAAACACCAGGTGACCTCACAGCATGTGTGTGCATCCTCTCCCCTTTCACCTGGTCCCCTACACTGACAGTAAGATAAACACCATGTCACCTCACAGCATGTGAGTGCATCCTCTCCCCTTTCACCTGGTCCCCTCCACTGACAGTAAGATAAACACCAGGTGACCTTAAGGCATGCGTGTGCATCCTCTCCCCTTTCACCTGGTCCCTTATACTGACAGTAAGATACACCAGGTCACCTCAAAGCATGTGTGTGCATCCTCTCCCCTTTCACATGGTCCCCTATACTGACAGTAAGATAAACACCAGGTCACCTCACAGCATGTGTGTGCATCCTCTCCCATATTTCACCTGATCCCCTACACTGACAGTAAGATAAACAGCAGGTGACCTCACAGCATGTGAGTGCATCCTCTCCCCTTTCACCTGGTCCCCATTACTGACAGTAAGATAAACACCAGGTGACCTCACAGCATGTGTGTGCATCCTCTCCCCTTTCACCTGGTCCCCATTACTGACAGTAAGATAAACACCAGGTGACCTCACAGCATGTGACTGCATCCTCTCCCCTTTCACCTGGTCCCCTCCACTGACAGTAAGATAAACACCAGGTTACCTCACAGCATGTGTGTGCATCCTCTCCCATATTTCACCTGGTCCCCTATACTGACAGTAAGATAAACACCAGGTGACCTCAAAGCATGTGAGTGCATCCTCTCCCATATTTCACCTGGTCCCCTATACTGACAGTAAGATAAACACCAGGTGACCTCAAAGCATGTGAGTGCATCCTCTCCCCTTTCACCTGGTCCCCATTACTGACAGTAAGATAAACACCAGGTGACCTCAAAGCATGTGAGTGCATCTCTCCCCTTTCACCTGGTCCCCTATACTGACAGTAGGATAAACACCAGGTGACCTCAAAGCATGTGAGTGCATCCTCTCCCCTTTCACCTGGTCCCCATTACTGACAGTAAGATAAACACCAGGTGACCTCACAGCATGTGTGTGCATCCTCTCCCATATTTCACCTGGTCCCCTACACTGACAGTAAAATAAACACCAGGTGACATCAAAGCATGTGTGTGCATCCTCTCCCCTTTCACCTGGTCCCCTACACTGACAGTAAGATAAACAGCAGGTGACCTCAAAGCATGTGTGTGCATCCTCTCCCCTTTCACCTGGTCCCCTATACTGACAGTAAGATAAACACCAGGTGACCTCAAAGCATGTGAGTGCATCCTCTCCCCTTTCACCTGGTCCCCTCCACTGACAGTAAGATAAACACCAGGTGACCTCAAAGCATGTGTGTGCATCCTCTCCCCTTTCACCTGGTCCCCTATACTGACAGTAAGATAAACACCAGGTGACCTCAAAGCATGTGAGTGCATCCTCTTCCCTTTCACCTTGTCCCCTATACTGACAGTAAGATAAACACCAGGTGACCTCAAAGCATGTGTGTGCATCCTCTCCCCTTTCACCTGGTCCCCTATACTGACAGTAAGATAAACACCAGGTGACCTCACAGCATGCGTGTGCATCCTCTCCCATATTTCACCTGGTCCCCTACACTGACAGTAAAATAAACACCAGGTGACATCAAAGCATGTGAGTGCATCCTCTCCCCTTTCACCTGGTCCCCTATACTGACAGTAAGATAAACACCAGGTGACCTCAAAGCATGTGTGTGCATCCTCTCCCCTTTAACATGACCTCTTATCCTGATAGCAAAACAGACACCAGATGTCCTGACAGCATGTGTATGTGTCCTGCCCCCTTTCATGTGGCACCTTATCTTGACAGTATGACAGGCACCAGATGCCCTCAAAGCATGTGTGTGTATCCTGTCCTGTTTCACATGGCACCTTATCCTGACAGTATAAGAGGCACCAGATGCCCTCAAAGCATGTGTGTGTATCATGTCCCCTTTCATGTTGCCCCCTATCCCAACAGCAAGACAGGCACCAGGTGACCTCAAAGCATGTGTGTTTATCCTGTCCTCTTTCAGGCAGCACCTTATCCTACAGTATTACAGGCACCAGATGCCCTCAAACCATTTGTGTGTATCCAGTCCTCTTCAACGTGGCACCTTATCCTGACAGTATGAAAGGCATCAGATGCCCTCAAGCATGTGTGTGCATTAGGCCTGGGCGGTGAACTTCGCTCCGTTCGTGGATTTTGTGCAGTTTTTCTGCACTCCGCACTACGCGGAGCTCGCAGACTGCAGAAAACTCCGCTTCGCGATGTACAGTGGAGTTTTTTCCCCGCTCGCAATTGATAAGTTTGCAAGCATGAGCTGCCGCTCAGGAGGAATTTCTACCTGAGCGGCAGGAATACCAGCACAAATTGCAGTTCGCACTGCACTTCGCCACTCACGGAACTTCACTGAGTTTTTTTGTAACTTCGCAGAGTACCGCGTAGCAAAACTCAGCGAACTACGCCACCTAGTATGTATCCTGCCCCCTTTCTCATGGCCCCTTATACTGACAATATGATAGGCACCAGATGCCCTCAAAGCATGTGTGTGTCCTGTCCCCTTCTTTCATGTGGCCCCTTTTACTGACAGTATGACAGGCACCAGATGCCCTCAAAGCATGTGTGTGTATCCTGTCCTCTTTCATGTGACCCCTTATCCTGACAGTATGATAGACACCAGATGCCCTCAAAGCATGTGTGTGTCCTGTCCCCTTTCATGTGACCCCTTATCCTGACAGTATGATAGACATCAGATGCCCTCAAAGCATGTGTGTGTCCTGTCCCCTTCTTTCACGTGGCCCCTTATCCTGACAGTATGATAGGCACCAGATGCCCTCAAAGCATGTGTGTGTCCTGTCCCCTTCTTTCACGTGGCCCCTTATCCTGACAGTATGATAGACACCAGATGCCCTCAAAGCATGTGTGTGTCCTGTCCCCTTTCATGTGACCCCTTATCCTGACAGTATGATAGACACCAGATGCCCTCAAAGCATGTGTGTGTCCTGTCCCCTTCTTTCACGTGGCCCCTTATCCTGACAGTATGATAGGCACCAGATGCCCTCAAAGCATGTGTGTGTCCTGTCCCCTTCTTTCACGTGGCCCCTTATCCTGACAGTATGATAGACACCAGATGCCCTCAAAGCATGTGTGTGTCCTGTCCCCTTTCATGTGACCCCTTATCCTGACAGTATGATAGACACCAGATGCCCTCAAAGCATGTGTGTGTCCTGTCCCCTTCTTTCACGTGGCCCCTTATCCTGACAGTATGATAGGCACCAGATGCCCTCAAAGCATGTGTGTGTCCTGTCCCCTTCTTTCACGTGGCCCCTTATCCTGACAGTATGACAGGCACCAGATGCCCTCAAAGCATGTGTGTGTATCCTGTCCTCTTTCACTGGCACCTTACCCTGAGAGTAAGACAGGCACCAGATGCCCTCAAGGCATGTGTGTGTATCCTGTCCTCTTTCACTGGCACCTTACCCTGAGAGTGAGACAGGCACCAGATGCCCTCAAGGCATGTGTATGTATCCTGTTCTCTTTCATGTGGCACCTTATCCTGACAGTATGACAGTCACCAGATGCCCTCAAAACATGTGTGTGTATCCTGTCCCCTTTCACCTGACCCCTTATCATGACAATATGACGGCTCCAGATGTCCTCAAAGCATGTGTTTGTATCCTGCCCCCTTTTCTCATGGCCCCCTATCCCAACAGTATGACAGGCATCCGATGACCTCAAAGCATGTGTGTGTATCCTGTAATCTTTCACGTGGCACCTTATCCTGACAGTATTGAAGGAAGTGGCCCTTAGGGGCCACCCAGGTTATCTACAACTTCCTACTCGCCTTCTTACCAAATGAAGAGTCGGTCACACAGTAGAGAATGCAAACATCTGTTTATTAGCAATACTCTGCAGAGGAGTCCAATCTGACCTGCACCCTGAGATGTCTGCCAGGGGACAGACCCCCCAGCAGTCTGCAACGCATAACCATTCCGCCCAAGAACCTCCAACCCTGCCCACAATGGAAAGTTACCGGCTTAGGCCGAACATGAACAAAGGAGGCACAGAAGGATGGGCTACACACTATCACTGTTTCAAGGTTGCCGTGCTGGGTCTCTGCATCTCCTAACGTGGAGGCAGAGCAGCACGCACAGATAGGTATGCGAAGGCAGAATGGCCTATTCATTAGTAAGTCAGGAGGCAACCTTGAATAGAAAAGAAAATAATAAGTAAATACAGTGTTTGACTGAGGCAAGAAAGACGAATAACAGGGCCTAGTCCAGACACAGCCTAATAGGGATAACGAAATACAAAATGGAGTCACACTCGCTAACTGAAGCTCACACATTGCAGGGATAGCTCAGTGCGTTGCATAACGTGGATACGAATGGTGATTTAGCCGCACACTTCTAACCTAATATAACACGGAACAAGTGCATAACGAGAATGGGGTTTTCAAACCTAATAGAATGACAGGCACCAGATGCCATCAAAGCATTTGTGTGTATCCTCTCCCTTCTTTCACGTGGCCCCTTTACCTGACAGTATGACAGGCACCAGATGCGATCAAAGCATTTGTGCGTATCCTCTCCCTTCTTTCACGTGGCCCCTTACCCTGACAGCATGACAGGCACCAGATGCGATCAAAGCATTTGTGTGTATCCTCTGCCTTCTTTCACGTGGCCCCTTTCCCTGTCAGTATGACAGGCACCAGATGCGATCAAAGCATTTGTGTGTATTCTCTCCCTTCTTTCACGTGGCCCCTTTACCTGTCAGTATGACAGGCACCAGATGCCATCAAAGCATTTGTGTGTATCCTCTCCCTTCTTTCACGTGGCCCCATTACCTGTCAGTATGACAGGCACCAGATGTGATCAAAGCATTTGTGTGTATCCTCTCCCTTCTTTCACGTGGCCCCTTTACCTGTCAGTATGACAGGCACCAGATGCGATCAAAGCATTTGTGTGTATCCTCTCCCTTCTTTCACGTGGCCCCTTTACCTGACAGTATGACAGGCACCAGATACGATCAAAGCATTTGTGTGTATCCTCTCCCTTCTTTCACGTGGCCCCTTTACCTGTCAGTATGACAGGCACCAGATGCCATCAAAGCATTTGTGTGTATCCTCTCCCTTCTTTCACGTGGCCCCTTTACATGACAGTATGACAGGCACCAGATGCGATCAAAGCATTTGTGCGTATCCTCTCCCTTCTTTCACGTGGCCCCTTATCCTGACAGCATGACAGGCACCAGATGCGATCAAAGCATTTGTGTGTATCCTCTGCCTTCTTTCACGTGGCCCCTTTCCCTGTCAGTATGACAGGCACCAGATGTGATCAAAGCATTTGTGTGTATCCTCTCCCTTCTTTCACGTGGCCCCTTTACCTGTCAGTATAACAGGCACCAGATGCCATCAAAGCATTTGTGTATATCCTCTCCCTTCTTTAACGTGGCCCCTTTACCTGGCAGTATGACAGGCACCAGATGCCATCAAAGCATTTGTGTGTATCCTCTCCCTTCTTTCACGTGGCCCCTTTACCTGTCAGTATGACAGGCACCAGATGCCATCAAAGCATTTGTGTGTATCCTCTCCCTTCTTTCACGTGGCCCCTTTACCTGTCAGTATGACAGGCACCAGATGCCATCAAAGCATTTGTGTGTATCCTCTCCCTTCTTTCACGTGGCCCCTTATCCTGACAGCATGAGAGGCACCAGATGCGATCAAAGCATTTGTGTGTATCCTCTCCCTTCTTTCACGTGGCCCCTTTACCTGTCAGTATGACAGGCACCAGATGCCATCAAAGCATTGTTGTGTATCCTCGGTCTTCCTTCACGTGGCCCCTTTACCTGTCAGTATGACAGGCACCAGATGCCATCAAAGCATTTGTGTGTATCCTCTCCCATCTTTCACGTGGCCCCTTTACCTGACAGTATGACAGGCACCAGGTGTCCCCAAACAACCAGCCCAGTCACTGACCTCACATTGCCCACACAAGGTGGCCAGGCTGTCTGACCAACCACAGGGCACACAGTTCTGACCCCAGCCCCCCCCCCCCCCCCCCCCGTCCTCTCAGTCCTCACATCTCCAGACTCCCTGCTCACAGCGCCCCCTCGAGGTCTTTCTCATCACCGCCCAACACCAAATCCGGCCTTGGAAATGTTCTCTCCCACGTGTAGGTTTGACTCGTTTTATCAAGTGTGGTCTATTTTTAGTCATGTATCTCACCGGAGTGTGCTGCACCGACACGTGCGCTCTTCACTCTTTCCTCTGCTGTTCACAGAGGCAGCCCGGGACACATTTAGCTGCACAGAAGTGCAACGAAGTGTGATAAAAATGGATATACCCGCAGAAAGTAACACGTTTTCCTGTTCAGGCTCGCGGCGTTTGCTCCTGCAAAGTGCGCCCTAGTGACGCAGACCTAACAATGGCATTCCGGAAGCAGGCAGGGGCCACAGAGACAGGGGTATCCATGAAAGGGTGCCTTCCGCTTCCTGCCTGGACTATTAAAGAAACCAAGCACTGACTCACTTGCCCCACCCTCCGCATGTTACCATCAGAGGACCCGACCACCCAGGACTTATGTTCAGCTTGCATCTCCTATATCTGTACTATGCTATGGAGAAGTCAGCGTGCTCCAACCCAAGAATTGCTTTCATCCGTGTGCCCAAGGTACTGGAAATAAGTGGGTGTACTGGAGGAAATTATGTGGCATGGTTGACTAAATTCTGTGGCATGAAAATGGCTCATTATGCAGAATGCTTTGTGAGTAAAGGCAGTTTATGTGGCATGTTGTGTGGCATTTGTACATGTGTGGGTGTTGATGCAGGGGAGAGGATGTGGTATGTCGGCTAGACTGCCGACTTTGGTGCTGGCAGCCATTGTTCGAGCCTCGGGGTCGCGTCCACATCCTGTGATTCTGGGCAAATCGCTTAATCTCCCAGTGCCTGAATCTGTAATGTAAATACGGTGCTCATGTAAAGCGCTCCAATACCTTTGGGTTGAGGTCGCGCTATATAAATATTAACCCTGGGCAAAGCACTTTGCTACGCTCGCGTAGTTTGCGAAGTCTCAGCTACTTCGCACTACGCAAATTGCACGTAGCACAGTGCAAACATGCGTAGCGTAGTGCAGCGGTCATTTTTTGCTTGCTCGGGGTCCTCAACGTCAAGTTGAGCAAGCAAAATGACATCCCGGCGAGACTTTTTCCTCGTTCGCGATCAGCAACATCAAGTTGCCGATCGCAAGCGTGAAAAATAAACCTCCCGGCGAGATTCTCAACGCAGGGAGGTAAGGTTTCTCTGTGCGAGTGGTCGTGTATGCTCGCGACCGCTCCAGATGAGAAACTACCAGTCCGCGTTGAGAAAGTTGCTGCTCAAGTAACAATCTACTCGAGCGGCAGAAAACTACAGCTCGCACTGTGCAAGATGCCGTTTTCAATGATTGCACAGTGCCGGATGTTTGTCCGCACTGTGCAATCATTGAAAACGGCATCTTGCATAGTGCGAACAGGGTACTATGCAGTTTGCGTAGTGCTATGCGTAGCTCGCATAGTGCGAAGTGCACTTCGCATAGCTACGCGTAGCGCTACTTCAGGAACTACGCCTAGGGTTAATAAATATGCAAAAAAAAATACAAAAAATGCAAACAAGACCCCGATGCTTTACAAATTCTTGATGGATTTTGGCAGCTCAGGCTGCACACTGCGCTCTAGAGGCGATGGAATTAAAACTGCCCACGTTAAACCGGAAGAAGACCAGGTATATCTCGTGCAGGGACATGACCGCTTGGGATGAAGTGGGCCCTCACCTGTTTTGAACAGCAGTGTTTGAGGTTCTGTCTCCAGGAAGGCTGTGCAGCGCCTTTATGTCTACACTGGGTGGCGAGAACCTCCGTGTGGGGTGAGATGAAGGGGTCCCTGCCACAGAGTGAGTGAATCCGAGGTTGTAGTGATCAGGTCACTGGACACACGTCACCCTCAGGGGTACTTGTAAACAGACTGCAGGTCCCTTCGTGCCCGCTCGAGTGTGGTGGAATCACTGGGAGGTGCTAAGGGAGGGCTGGAGTGACAGGGTAAGTTGTGAGGCTGCCCTCAACACCAGTGGCGGCTGGTGGATTTTGAAAGTGGTGAGGCGGAAAAAGTTGTACCCCAATGTAATAAGCGAGTGAGCCTAGCATCAATAAACACAACAACTGGCACATGCTGAACACTGCTGTGAGCGCCAATCTGACACATTTCAAACGCTTAATGTGACAAACAATAAGTCGTTTTGGAGTCAAGAAACTATAATATTCCTTGTACCGTGCTAACATTTTAATGAGCCTGGATGTTCAACCAGGTTGTGTAACTTATCCCCCCACTGTAGTGCATGCTTTTGTATAATATGCTGCACTGGTGAACACAATAATACAGAGAGGCGCACTACCTCAGCCGGCATTACGGGTGGGTGGTGGGGGGTGGAAATGGGGTTGTGGGGTCGTCGCGCTGCGGAAGGGATGGTGGGGAGGCGGGAGGGGTTTAATGGAAAAAAATTAAATAAAGTAAACTTACCGTTCCGAGACTCCCGACTCCCGCCGTCCTGGTTTTCAATTCCTGCAGCATTGTGCACGTCATCAGGAAGGCTGCAGGCAGCCCACCCCCCACCGCAGCAGCGCTGTGATTGGTCAGGCCACTGCCCCACCAGCATCATTTTCTCTCTGTAGGCTGCAGCATACAGAGAGAACAGGGAGAGTGGGCGGTGTTTCTCGAGGGCAGGGGAGAGTGGTTTGCCCACTGTTGTTCATAATGACTCTTTGGGCGGCCTCAGGCTGCCCAAACAGGCAGTATTAACAACAGTGGGCAAGCCACTCCCCACTGCCCTCGAGCAACTCCGCCCACCCCTAACCAGGAACTTCTGCTTTCTCGCCGTGCGAGAAGGCAGAAACAAATGGTAGTTATAACGGCAATAACTCCCATTTGTTTCTGCCTTCTCGCCTGACGAGAAAGCATGGGGGCGGCGCCTAAACGCCCCCATAGAGGAGCCACCACTGCTCAACACCCTGAGGGGCGTACCTCTGAGGGACAAACTTTCTGAGAAGGGTCCCATTTGGAAGAGGATTTGAGGTGGGCCCTAAGCATCGGACAAGTGGCCACAAAGTCCTCCCTGAGCTGCTGGAAGGTGATCCCTTGCGTGGTGGCCCTTCTGCACCATTCCAAATATCATGGTGGACCCTTAACTGCAGAAGGTGCAAAACTGAAGGGCCCAGAACAAACGCCCTCGAAACAGACGTGTGTATCCCAGGTTAGTTGTCTCAAGAGGGGCAGGAGGGAGGGCTTCCCTCATATCAACCCCACAACTGTATGCTTCCTCAAGCACGCCCCATCCCTCTAGCTGGTGTGTTCTAGCATTGCTGGAGAGACAAGAGGACAGGGAAGCCTAACTGATGGACCTGGCCCTTTCTGGAGAGTTATCCCAAACTTTTTTCCTTCCTCTGCCTAATTTTTCAACTCCTTTTTGTTGGCTTTAGGACTCTGGGAACTTCACCACTACTAATCATTGCTAAAGTGTAGGGGTGGGCAATGAACTCCCTTTGCAGAGATTTGTTAACTAAGTATTCCATTATAAACACAGAATTCAAGCAAAAGCTCATGTGCCACCATGTAGTGTAGCAGGGTTTCCGTTCTCCCACAGAACTGTGCATAGAGATCTAGAACCTCAGTGAGTTAGGATGATCCAAAAACTCATCTCAGTGTCAGAAATCTCCTTACCTAGCTAGCTACAGTGTCTCATGGATCATTATGGAATGATCCATGTCTTAGACAAACCAGAACATGATCTTTAGAATACCTCAGGAGTCGTGGAACACATGAACACTCTTTCGTTATATAATCATTTCAAACCAAAACTGAGAGTCAAAGAACACAAGTGCAAGTTTGAAATATTTATTATTCAATGCAAAGTTCTCAAACGCAGTATCTTGTATAATACCAAAATGCAGATTATAAAAATCAGAGTCAGCAGCATAGTCACTAATCCATAGTAAGCAAAAGGTGCTAGCATGTTATAATGCAATTTCTATAGAAATCTATATCACCTATATTTCGCGCACCCTATCTAGCATATTATTTTATATCTAAGAAGGTCTCATTCGGGCTTTAGCAGGGCGGCCCCATACCTCTCAATGTCAGTAGGAGCAGATCACATCAACAGCTACCAGCTCTCTTCATGCGCAGCACCAAGTGTCTACGTTCATTCCGTGTAACTCTATCTTAAACCCGCGTAGAGCCCAAAATGTTGGCATCAACATTATTTGTGTTATGTCTAATGTGGTGCGAGGATCAAGCCTCCCAGCAACCTTGTGTTAGGTTAATTTTAGAGTGTGCAGCTCTCAGTGTGCAGACAGTTGTACCAAGTGTACCAGGCAAAGCTGATAGCATAGAAATAACATATTATTCTCAAATAAACCACCTCACCGCTTCTAGGGTGAAGGCGACAACAACAAGTATGTGTCGTGTGCAAAACTGAAGCCGAAGGAAAAAAGGCTGTTTAAACATGTAATGCACTCATGCTAACTTAACGCAATATATGTAACGAAGTATCCATATGACAACCCCCCATTGGTCCGAGCACCGTCAAACATAAGGGAAAAGGCAATACTAAATCAGATACAAAAATTGAAAGCAAAGTTCAATAATCTTGAGCTAAAATAAGCTAAAAATATGTATGAATGAATATGTATGAATGCCTACAGTGGCCTCAAGTCTAAAAATAAAAACAAAACTTTCGAACCAAAAATTATTCGCCAGGTCTCAAAAATATGAAAGTAGGACCAGGCTGCATCAATCCAAATGTCTGTAAGAGAAAAAACAAGGCACTTATCCGATATCCAAAGTCATGTGCCACAATGACGTTATCCTCAGTGACATCACATGATTGAATTCTCCATCAGCTGAACACACTCCATCTCTCCAAGTCAGCGAGGGGAAAGTCATATTTCACAACAAAGCACTCCTACCAGGCATGTCATGAATGGAAAGTATATGCAAAGAAAGTTGCAACAGCCTCCAGTATGAAATCACTGCCATCATCCGAAAATAGTTCAGCAATCCAATTCAGCAATGGAAAAGAACATACGTGCTCCTCCAGCATCGGATCCTCCTGTAACGCCAGAGGACAACTCGGTGGGTTCACCAGATCGCTGTGTGTCAGAAAGGCATCCGCCGCTGCAGAGATCTCCCATTGGCCCAAAACTCCATTTATCGCTGCCAAGGCCATAACTCTTTCGCCAGAACAGATCAGCTCATGAGCCACCACGGGACGCATTAGTTGATCAAAATCGACGTCAGAAGCAGTCCTCAAGCATAGGCACAAATCAATGGCCCAATCGAACTCGCAGCTCAGGCAGTGAAACACAGGTTGGACACACGTGAAGTCGGTGAACCGAAATGACAATCTATAGGCCGTGCTTAATGCTGCAAGCGGCAATGTTCCATAGTAATTGAGCATCCGATTACGGCACAGTGTCAGGAGGCGTTGAACGGCGTCTTGCGCAGGATGGGCATCCATGTTTTATGAAGAAAAACACCAACAGAATGCCTGCGGCTACAGCCAGCAACACAGGTAGTCCACCAAACAAACTCGAAAAAATAGTGTGGAAAAACGTGGGAATGATACCAAAAACTTTTTCAAACGTAGTCACGAGGCCACTGCTTACTAACTTGAAAAAATGTGCAAGCCCAGTCGTTGAAGAAGCATTAAAAATCTGGTGTACCAGCTCGCAGAAATGAAACGGCAAATCAGTATTTAAAAGCGCCTGCACCTCCGTGCGGGTGTTAGCTATGTGAAGGACATAAGTTTCCCGGGCCGAACTCAGGGTCACTTGTTTTTGAGACAAAAGGGCTCTTATTCTGCTTAAACCTTTGAATTTTGCTTCCAAGGTTGGAATCCGTGGCCAGATGGAGACATCTAAAGACCCATGCGTGGGTGGGTATAGAACATTCTTGCAGCACACCACACGCTCTGATACAGTTACCACATAAGCCACACCAACTAATAAACCACAACATAATTCGTTGTTTAAAAGCAAATAACTACCATTAGCTAATAATGTGAATGTGGGAACCACTGCTGGAACTGGAGTGCCTTTTAAAACACATGCTAAATTTGGGCGGTCCTGATTACAAGAACCGTGTAACTGAATGTGTCTGCATATTAATGAATGGTCAGGTGACTGTGTGCATTCCTCACCATTAAGATTCACTTCTTTCCCATCCTTCAGACATCTGTATGTGTATGGTAATGACCATGCCTCATGTAGGAATGCATTGCCTAGTGGTTCATATCGTCCTATAGCAATATACCGCATACAGTTAGTAAATTTATATAAAGGAAATGGTAATGTAATTAAACCATGAATAAGCCACGTGGCAGTAGTGGTTTCAGCAACAGAAAAAGGCAAGGATTCTAGCTTCTCAATATGTAACATAGAAAATGATGCATCACGCATTGAAAGCATGAGCTGTTTTTCAGTAAGATTAAAAGGGGCGAAAAGGGATGAAACGTTCAATGAGGTCCAGGGAACTCGACCAGCCTTAATTGTCTGTAGAGTCCAGGCAAACTGCATTACAGAACGCAATTGATTTTGACCATGGTATAACGTGGACACTTCATCATGTACAATATCAACAACAGAAGAAACAATATTATCCAATGTGTAAATTCTGGAAGAAAGCATGTTAATACTGTTATCGACCACTGCAAGCACTTTTTCCAAATTTGCTTGATCAATAGCCCTCAGGCGTTTAGCCGCTTCAACATGTGAAAATTTCCAAATCTCATTGTAAACAGCATAAATAAAGCGTTTAGACCTACCCCTAGTCGGGCCTTTTATAAATTCATTTAGCTCTATATTCTCATTCAACTGGGACAGATGCAGCTTAACTGCAGCTAAAGCGGAATGTTGTAACCAGTTCTGACACAATTTGCCTACTGAATAAGTTGTAACAGTGTGATCTGTTTCAAACCTGGGATCTGGCCTGATGTGTGTAAAACCTTCAGACAAACCCAAAAAACGACGTTGGCAAGAATCAGAGCTTCTTTGCCACAAAAGCCACCCATCTGGATCAAAACTGGAAATATTAAAGGAGGAATTCTGCAAAAGTGCTTGTATCCCACTGATGGATAATGTAGTGAAATTACTCCAACCTGAATATTCTTCCAAATCAGGGATAGTAGGGGTATTTAATTTTTTAGATGTAGCCAATCCAAAACATGTTGTTTGGGAAATAGTAGAATTTAAAAACAACATGTGATTCGGGATGAGACATGCACGATGCAAAGCCTCAGTGCCTTGTACCTGCCAATCTTTGGTACCCCAAACCGATTTAAGGTCAATAGCATCCTTCCATAACTCATAGCCATCCACAGATAACCTTTCTAGAAAGGACTTTGAATACAGCAATTTTGTATCAGTTAGTCTAACTTTGGGCATGAATTTCTGGTTCACTTTAAAATAAAACGACTCAGGATTTGATTGATTAAAATCTGTAAAGTAAGAGTATTTTCCCAGAAATGTACTTGAGCTCCCCTGTAAAGGAGTAGGGCAATGTTCCCACTGAGTGTAATTCACAGGAACCCTCCTGGAACTTGTCTTGTGCAAGAAATGATTTCCATAATGTTGGTAACAAAACAAATCACCATAATTGACAGAATCTAAATACAAATCCTCATCATCAAAGGCCGCATAATATTTCAGATCAGAGAACAATGCTTCTACGGCCTGAAGATCCCAATCATCAGAACGAATATTTTGCTTAATCACATCTCCCATGTTTACTCTAAGCACATTAGGAACATTAATAACTTCTGTGGGGCCATGTATCTGAAACCTAACCGCATCCCACACAATCCCGTCAAGGACAGGCCAAGCAGTAATCTCTACTGAATGTAAGTCTCTCTTTAGTCTGTGTGCTGAATGTGAGGAGGAAAGAGGGGCCAATGTTCCATTAAGGTACCGAATTCCTGTTCTTTCTTTCACATAATGGCCATCGATCAGGCGGAAAAAATAAAACACAAAACCAATTGACATAAAAAGATAAAATGAAAATAGTATCAGCCAAATGTATGTCCAAGGTGGAATTAAAAAATGTTTTTTAAACAACGTGGCATATTTTGCAATAGTCGATGGTTTCTTTGAAAGTTCCGAATCAGAGTCAAAAGAGAATCTGGACTGGCTAGCCAAACGAGCATGTAAATCGGACATAGATAAATCAGCAGGATCTGCATATGTCACTTCATCAATGTTAGTAACAGGAATAGTATTTAATAAAGGACTGGATATGGCAGGCATCTCGAGGGACACCTCCTGATCTGCACCAGATGTAATAGCTAGCACAGAGTGCCTCACCACGGAAGGACAGGATACAGCCGGTGTCATGCTATGAAGAATCGGCCACCCTGTGTGTCTTGACATTGTCAATAGAAATAAATCTGTTTTCCTTACGACCTGGAAGTGGTGGTAAAATGACTGTTCTTGTGCCCTTCACTCCAAGGACTCGAACCGGCGCTCGATACGAGGGACCAAACTCTTTCTTGTTATCGATCTTCTCTCGAACCAGTTCTCCAACTTGGGGTAGCCAGCCAACTACCGGGATCTGCAACGCATCATCCGACGTGGAGGGCAAGTGTTCCTTTGCAAGACTGTCTCTGGTCTTTTGTAGATCCTGTAAAACATTGCAATGTTCATCTACGTCAAAGCCCGCGGCCTGGGCCTGGCAGTCTGCACCATCAAGGTCAGGGACGTACATCTTGATACCAAAGAGCATTTCGTATGGGGTCCGCCCACCCAGAGACCTTCTAGGGAGATTATTAAGCGCACGCTGCACGCCATAGAGGTGGGTCAGCCAGTTTCTACCAGTGCCTATAACACGGGCTGTCAAAGATTGCTTTAAGTCGCGGCTCATTCTTTCTACTACAGAATTGCCCTCAGGCCTGTAAGGACTTGAAAACTTCACCTGTACTCCCAACGAAACCATAGCATCCTTATACGCCTTAGAGGCGAAAGCCGGACCCTGGTCCGAATGGAAAGCACCACAAGCAAAGATTCCCACAAAGACACGTAAATCCTTAATGACAGTTCGCGAATCAGCGCTTCGAAGCGGCCATACCCATACAAAGCGTGTGCATGAGTCAACTGCTACTAAGATGTATTTATACGCAGTATCAGAAGAAAAAGGACCGCAGTGATCCAAATAAACACAACCAAGTGGTTTATTAGAGATGTACAACTGTGTCTGAGGCGGACGCGCAGCAGTAGAAGGCTTAATCTGCTGACAAATGTCACACATAAGGACATAATCGCGCGTCTGTTTGTACAGTCCCCGCCACCAGAACCTCTGTTGTAGCTGAGATACAGTGGCTGAGACGCCCGCATGCGCAGACGCCACACCTTCATGAGCCGCTGTAATCAGAGACGCTCTGCGATCCGAGTTGGGAACTAGACGCTCTCCAACTTCAGGAATTTTCACATAAGGAACCTTATCGGGACTTAAGTGGTATGTGTACTTCGAAGGGAACCCCGCAGGATATTTACCTCCCTTCTCCGTGGCAGCCACAGCTGCCAAGATGTCATCATCTATTTTGCTTTTGGACCTCGTGACTGCTGCAACTAAGTATTTTGATACCGCTGACTTCGCTGCTTCATCAGCAAGCGAGTTGCCAACAGCGTGGACCCCCACGCGCTGGTGGCCTAGAGTATGAATCACAAACACGAGCGGCAGTTTCTCTTTAAGTTCTGCCACTCGGACCCAGATCATTTTATGTTTTATTGTGCTACCCTTGGAATCATGAAAATCATTCTGAATCCAAAAGAACAAGTTCTCATTGTAAGACTGGACACAGTAGTAAGAATCACTCACGATTAAAGTCGTCACACAAGGATCAGCGTACTCCAATGCAAGCATCAGAGCACGCAGCTCAGCTAATTGTGCGGTGCAGTCCCCAAGCGTCTGCGTGTGCACAACACTGGACTTGAACTCATCGTTCACCATGGCACCGACCACAATGGCGCAAGCGGAAACGTAGGCATGTTTAGAGCCATGCGCAACCTGCGCCGAACCATCTGTGTAAATGATACAATGGAAATCCTCCAACGGCCGCATTGCTAAAGGAGCAGGATGAACAAATTCATACTGTAAATACTCCTGCGACCGTAAAGCGGCGTCAAAAATAAACGTGACATCCTGAGATGTCAAGGATGTAGCCCACTGAATCCACCGAGGGTGCAAAGCTTTAGAATTCGGTACACTGGCTTTCGTGACCGCCTCCAAGGCAGGACACGGGGTAACAACCAACATGCGCTTTCCCTGCGACAGGGCACGTTCTTTAAGAATTGCCATCTGCACAGCCGTTAAAACTTTCTCCACAGTGGAAAAACGCAGTTCAGCCGAAGTGTACAAGTGTGACTTGTAAGCAATAGGTACAGTATCCCCCTCATTAAAAGTAAGGTACGTGAAACCCACCGTCCCAGGGATAATTCTTATCACCAGGTTGGTCTGGTTATCACGGGTCTGTAAGTAGTCAGAAGTGAGCAAATCAGCCTGCAAAGACTGCAGAATGGCTGAATGCTCAGGCAGCCAGCATGATTTGGAAAAAGATGGTTGTACCAAGGCATATAAAGGCTTGATACGCTGGGCATATTCCGGAATGTATGTCCTCCCGAAATTTAAAAAACCCAGTAAAGACTGTAATTTTTTCAGCGTTGTCGGAGAGCGCAACTGCGCGCACTTCTCCAGGAAGTGAGGAGCCAATCCCTTTCCTTCATGGTTAAGTTCATAACCTAGAAACAACACTGTGTACTCCGCAATGTGTGATTTTGCAAAGTTAAACTTGTAACCCATGTCTGCAAAGTTACAAATTATGCTGTTTACTCGACACAGATGCACCCAAAGCTCGTCGTCTGTGAGATAAATGTCATCCACATACGAACATGCAACTGGATCGAAACTCTCCAAAAGAGAGACTATGCGGGCGGAAAACACTCCAGGACTATTTTTATATCCCATTGGCAGTCGTTTAAACATTTTTTGTACGCCGCCGCACGTAAAACTGGTCCATTGGGAACTTAGACCATCTAATCTATGTGCATAAAAACCATTGGAAATGTCAAGCGTGGTTTTGAACCGTTTACGCTCAAGACTATTTACTAGGGCAGAGCCGTGAGTATTCTGTACTGCACAGTTACGGCAATGCGAGTTCAAATGCCGGTAATCCAAAACTAGACGATACGAGCCGTCCGGCTTGTTAACAGTAAAAAGGGGATTATTCATTGGTGACACACACGTTTCAATTACATCTTGATATTCCAATTGTTCAAGGATAGCCGCGACCGAAGCTTTAGCTTCACGCCGTATGGGATACTGGGGTTGTGGCTGCGGCTGTGACCGTAAAGGAATCTCATGGCTAGGGGACAATTTATCCCAGCCACACTGATTTCGGTACACAGCCGGCGCAAGCGCCAGAGCCCACTCTTCTGCAAAATGCAGCGCTTCCACTCTCGGTACAGTGTGCGCGAAACTGGGGAGGATTACCTCCTCCCCTCGCGGAGCTGCGAGAACAAAAGGTGGGGGCCAGTCAGCCTCCGAAAGCAAAATGTCATACGTATCCGAAAGATTCTCCCAAAATACCCCTTTTACAGTTCGCTGCATGTCACCTTCAATTAACAGGACAATTTCAAAAAGTCTTTCAGGGGGAGCAACATGCGTATCTGCTGTTTCAATCACAATAAAAGTCTCAGTCGCTGTCACCTTCAACAGTGGACGGAGGGCCTCTCTCACTATGGTAATCTCCGCCGCGCTGTCCAGCAAGGTCAGAGCCCACGTCAGATTCCGAAGCCGCGTTCTCACTATCTGGGGCATATCGATGCGCCGTTAAGGCTGCGACTTTCTTCTTGGCAAACTGCGGTCTCTTTGGCGTAGAGTCGTCCCGCTGATCCCCTTCACTTCGCGTGCGGGGCTGGCCACGTCCTTGCTGGCCACCCCTGCCCCTGCCGCCCCCTCCACCACCGGTTGACGGAGCCGATGAGTCCTGAAAGGAACGAGGAGAGCGTTGGTCAGAAGCCTGATATCTCTCTGGCGTTTTAATCATCGCGCGATCGCGCAAATCATAAACTCGATCTGACTGCGCAGGCTGCGAAGGTGCAGGACCAGAAACCTGTGTCTGCTGTTGTTGTTGCTTACCCTGCTTCTGCTTTTTAGGCCAATTTTGTTTTTTGGACTTGGGTTGTCCACCCGTTTCCGAAGACTGTCCCTTGGGCTGCTTCCTCTCTTTTTCAGAAAAAGCTTTCAAACCCTTAGAAGTGCGGCCAACCATTTTATAAGCCGCCACAATAATTCTTGCCAGCTGACGGGGTTTCTCGGCCTCGGGAATTAACGCCAGAGCATTGGCCACCTGAAAGTTCACTGCATCCCCCTTGACATTTGCAAGGATAAGACCGCAAACCGTCTCAAACGAGCCGCTCAGGCGCATACCCAATTCAACCGCCGACTCAGGTCCGTGATCATCCTGAACACGTTTAAGGACCTCAGAAAGGTTTGACACAGACGGGGTGCCATAGCACCTCGAGTAAACCGCTGCAAAAGTCTTACCCCATGTTTCACAGTCAGCAAGTTCAGGGGCTAAATCTTTCGGTAAACTAAGCGTAAGAATCCGGTGTTTTTCACCCGGAGTCGTATTAGGAAACACAGCCTCCAGCTGGTCGAATTTCTCGGCAAGCCAGTAAGGAAAATCATCCTTATTCTCTGGCTTTCTGCCCATAACGGAATTCACCAAGACAGGACTGATTTTCAAACCAGCCTGTTCTGCCCGAAGCTGCGCACCTGCGGGGGCTGCGCCATGAATATTACGACCAATGTAATGAACAAGCGCTCTAATCACTCCAACCGCGACCTCATGAAGACGCCGCAGGTCACCCACGTTACAAGTGGCGCGATTAGGATGAGGAGTAAATCCACCCAAAGCGGGCCAATTTGTGCCCGGAATGGACAAAGGACCTAACCTCGGAGCCGTTAAAGAATGGGGTAGGGCGCCACCAAACCAAACTCCGTGCTGCCAAGCGTCGATAGGTACTTCCAGTGCCCTGTACGGAGCATAAGCCGCCGGTACATCCGTGGCAGTGTATGAATGGAAGACACCCGAATTAGCGTCCAAAGCCGGAAATGTTACCCAGGAATAAAACAATTCGTACGGGTACGCATGTTCCGCACTCACCACTAGAACCACAGCCAAGCCTTCCGCAGGTACATTATAACCCCGCAAGTGGTCGCGAACCGCGACGCGGCTATGCTGCGCTATGTCCACGGCCATGTTAGCACAGGAAGTGAAAAGAGACAAAGAACAGTTTGTAGCACAACTGGGTAGTAATTCAAAGAAACCGTTTTCAGAAGAATTCAAGCTTGAAAAGACCTATTTCAAAAATAGGTAGGTTTTTCCGACACCACCGTTTACCGGAAACGGGAATGAAGGTGTTAAGGTTTGAATGATATACTACTCGAGTGTCATGAAATAAGGCCAACCAAACCGTTGGGCGCCATGTAGCAGGGTTTCCGTTCTCCCACAGAACTGTGCATAGAGATCTAGAACCTCAGTGAGTTAGGATGATCCAAAAACTCATCTCAGTGTCAGAAATCTCCTTACCTAGCTAGCTACAGTGTCTCATGGATCATTATGGAATGATCCATGTCTTAGACAAACCAGAACATGATCTTTAGAATACCTCAGGAGTCGTGGAACACATGAACACTCTTTCGTTATATAATCATTTCAAACCAAAACTGAGAGTCAAAGAACACAAGTGCAAGTTTGAAATATTTATTATTCAATGCAAATTTCTCAAACGCAGTATCTTGTATAATACCAAAATGCAGATTATAAAAATCAGAGTCAGCAGCATAGTCACTAATCCATAGTAAGCAAATGGTGATAGCATGTTACAATGCAAAATCTATAGAAATCTATATCACCTATATTTCGCGCACCCTATCTAGCATATTATTTTATATCTAAGAAGGTCTCATTCGGGCTTTAGCAGGGCGGCCCCATACCTCTCAATGTCAGTAGGAGCAGATCACATCAACAGCTACCAGCTCTCTTCATGCGCAGCACCAAGTGTCTACGTTCATTCCGTGTAACTCTATCTTAAACCCGCGTAGAGCCCAAAATGTTGGCATCAACATTATTTGTGTTATGTCTAATGTGGTGCGAGGATCAAGCCTCCCAGCAACCTTGTGTTAGGTTAATTTTAGAGTGTGCAGCTCTCAGTGTGCAGACAGTTGTACCAAGTGTACCAGGCAAAGCTGATAGCATAGAAATAACATATTATTCTCAAATAAACCACCTCACCGCTTCTAGGGTGAAGGCGACAACAACAAGTATGTGTCGTGTGCAAAACTGAAGCCGAAGGAAAAAAGGCTGTTTAAACATGTAATGCACTCATGCTAACTTAACGCAATATATGTAACGAAGTATCCATATGACAGTAGCGGACTCAGCTACTAAACTGCACGTACAAATGCTGCAGCCCCTGGTAGGCCTTGGATGCACCTATGCCCTGGGTACCTATGGTACACTATACAGGGGCTCACAAAGGTGACCAAATACCCAATCTGGTATGTACCTAAAGTACATGGTATCAATTTAGAGAGAGAACAGCTGGGCTGTGGGTCTGATTAGCAAAAACCAGGGAATCACAGCAAAAAGTGGGGGTAACAATAGGAAGCAGACCCTACTCTCCTACACCATCCTCTTAGGACCACCCCAAGCACTGTTATGGGCAAAAATACAATCCCAACCAAAGGCCCTGCAGAGCATTATGGGACGAGATTAGCAGTGGGCAGTGAATATTATAGTATCCAATATCAAAATAATTCCACAAACAGCTGCAGTTCAACTCGTAGTTACTAGATGTCCCTCACGAGTCAAATGCAAAAGCATTGAAACCCTGAGCTGAGAGCTAATACTATAGATTCTACAAAGAGCTGCAGTTCAACTAGTCGTTGCGAGGTGTCTCTCCATTTGACTCATGAGGGACACCTGGAGAAAGCTGTCGATCGCATTAAAGAAGCTGCAGCTCGAGTAGAAAATCTACTTGAGCTGCAGAAAGAAGTAGCACCCTCTGGGTTTCCGCGTGATGCCGTTCACACTGATTTGCAGTGAGGGATAAACTCCTGGCATGTAGAATCTGCCCAAACAGTGTGATGTACCAGACTCCACCCGCGCAGGACTCCACATAGCGCGGTGGAGTTTTTTTGGCACTTCGTAGAGCTTCACATAGTGCGACTCCGTGAGCTCCACCCAGGCCTAATTAGGACACATGGACCATCGACTCTTAGGTTGGCCATCATATCACTCTTCAAACTGATACAACAGGGCAGGCACTTTTCCCAAATCCTTGGCCCCAAGCTTTGAACACCCTCCTGCCTATGTTACTTTCAATTGCTCATCTTATGACATTCTGAAGTAGCTAAAGACTATGGGCCCGATTCACAGAACTAATTTAAGACAAAATCCTAAAGTTACTACTTATGGTATTCACAGAAGTTAGGATTTTGTCTTAAGTTTGTCTTCAGACAGACTTAAGACAACATTTCTAACTTCTGTGAATACCAAAAGTTGTAAGTTTAGGATTTTGTCTTAAGTTAGTTCTGTGAATCGGCCCCTCGGTTCTTTTAACTTTACTACTGCACTACAGTATCTTTTTATTGTCTTGTGCACTTGCCTTGTTGGGTAGCTATGCTTTTTATAAATTCCACTAACGTAATTTAACACGAGGGCACCAAGAGGGTCCCTGTGGTTTCCACATTGATATCTGGCAACAGCTAGTGGGTGGTGGTGACTCATGGGCACTCCTTAACCAAACTAAAAGTTCCTTTGACCAACCATGCCCTTTCTTTTTTAGTGGTTTCCTGACACAGGCCCGAAAAATCCCAAGCGTCAGGGCATTTTCAAAATGGTGAAAATCTTCGGCCAGGACTTAACTTGGGCTCTGAAGGTTGCGGTGTGTGTGTTTATGGGGGAGTGCTAATGGTAAACCTTGTGCCCTCCAACATCTAACACTAAAATCCAGTTTGAAACAGGCACAGTGCCAAGACCAAACAGAGTCAGACGTCTGGCAGGACAAAAGCAGGCCCTTCAACAACCAGACAGAGGATAACCAAGAACTGTCTTGGCATCCTCTTGTCTCCTAATCAAGTGCCGCCCACGTCTTACATGTAGCTCAACTGACCTGCCACGCTGGATTGACAGAGTGGTGTCACAGATTGCTTGCAGCCCCCATTCAGAGTATTCAGTGGGGTTGGGAGAGTCATCTCTGCCCAATCAGGTCAGCCTATTGTTTGCTCCTGGGCGGCGATTCACACCTCTGTCACACTCAGAGGATCATTCTAATTAGCCATCTGACAGCTCAGGCAGGTAAAGGGCAACTTAAAGTTGCTTTTTCTTTAATAATTAAAAATATGCCTACTCTATTGGCATGGATTTTAAATAACTGATAAAAAATATTGGTTTAAAGGTCTTATTAGCTGGGCCGTTTCCTGCGTTAGCAGTATTAGTATCTTAATCTGAACTCTGGTTTTCAATGTAGGGCGGCGAGGCCGCAGGGCTCAAGTCCTATCAAAAGAAGTGGGGGGACTGACAATATGCAAATGACCCAATGGCATCACGTACTGAACGTGTCCCGGTGTCTGAAAATGACTCCGGGACACATTCAGCTTATATCTGTGGGGCCCAGCTTCTTGTCAGGGGGGACGGCGTCCACCCTGTGAAAAGAGTTGGGGGACGCCGTCCATCCGCGTGGACCCCTGTCTCGAGCCCTGCTAGGCCGGCCACAGTGAAACTAGCTTTTGGGCCTTGTTGCTGTTGGCACTGGGTGATTTTATTTCAAACGTGTCCCACTTTTAAATAACATGTGCCCTACATTGTTGACTACAAGGCTTACACAATGGTGACTTACTAATATTTAAAAGGAGGGTTTTTAACCAATCAAAAAGGGGGTAACAGTTCGCACGGCAGGTGTTACTCTGCAGCAGTCTGGAGTCCACAATTTGTGCTCCCCTTAGTCTTGACTGTAGTCTGCACTTCAGTCAACACTAAAAGGAGCACAAATTGTGGCCTGCATGCACTAAAGGGAGCACAAATTGTGGCCTGCATGCACTAAAGGGAGCACAAATTGTGGCCTGCATGCACTAAAAGGAGCACAAATTGTGGCCTGCATGCACTAAAGGGAGCACAAATTGTGGCCTGCATGCACTAAAGGGAGCACAAATTGTGGCCTGCATGCACTAAAGGGAGCACAAATTGTGGCCTGCATGCACTAAAGGGAGCACAAATTGTGGCCTGCATGCACTAAAGGGAGCACAAATTGTGAACTGATTTTCATGACCTCCTCTACCATTTATCACTCATTCCTAATGTTCCTTTTTGGAAAAATTGCATTTTTGCCCATTAATTACACTTCATTCAGCCTGAGCCGGAGAGTACAGCCCGCGGTGGAGTGTACGGCCCAAGCCAGAGATTCCGGCCCGACTGTGGAAGTAAAGATCCGACTCGTAAATGACCTCATTGAATATCAAAAGTCGTAAAGTTAGACTTTTGTCTCAGATTGCCTTTGTAAATCGGGCCCGTTGTTTTTTTGCTCGCCACGCTATTTCTGTTTGGACCCAGTCACGTGCAAATCATTTAACCCTACTCCCCATGGGAACAGTGCAGCCTGAACTGCCAGGCAAAGTCCTCCGTGGACTGGAAATAAGCATCCTGGGACCGGTTTCCGGGTATCACCCCTCAACTGCAAGGCTTGCGTGAATCAGGTGGTGTAGTGAGCAGTGAGCACGGAACTCATGTTGGGACCTACCCTCCCCACTTAGGGCGACAAAGGCAAAAAGAACAGATGATGGACGGAACGGTGAACAATTCAAATATTCACCCTCAGTCACAGATTTGGGTTAAATCCATGGGGGCAGATTTACAAGACCCTTTCGCCACTTTTGCATCACTTTTCCCGTGTTAAAAGTAACACAAAAGTGGCTCAAGCGGCTTGTAAATCTGCCCCATTGTTTTTTTGCTTGCCACGTTATTCCAGTTTAGACCCAGCTATATGCAAATCAGACTTGACCCTGCTCTCCGTGGGAACATTCCGACCTGAACTGCCAGGCTAGGTCCTTTCTGGACCGGAAACAAGCACCTGGGACCGATTTTGGGGTTTCATCCTCCATCGGCCAGGCTAGCTTGAATACAGGGGCTTAGCGAGCCGGGAACTCACGTCCGGGCAAACCTTACCCAGTTACAGCAATACATTTAAAAAAAACAGACGGTGGACAGAATGCTGAACAGATCAAACATTCACGGCAGTCACAGATCTGGGTTAAATCAATCGTTGTTTTACTCACCACACCACCCTAGTTTGGACCCAGTCAAATGCAAATCAGTCTTGACCCTGCGCCCAATGGGAACAGTCCAACCTGAACTCCACAGATGTCAGGTAACTTTTCATGCCATGGGTTTATTTCTACACCTCATACTATGGAATGATAGAAAAGTTAAATACACCAATCAGAGATTAGCCAATTTCTCCATGATTTAGGTTTCAGTGCACCTACACCGTGCACTTCTCGCAGTGCCCCAGAGTTCAGTGTCTAAAAACAGCAATAATGTAGGGTCCAGCAAAAGGAGAAACATTGGGGGTGACCACGCAGAAAATGCAGATCTTCTACACTTTGAGCCCGATTGACAGAACTAACTTAAGACAAAATCTTAAATTTACTACTTTTGGTATTCACAGAAGTTAGGATTTTGTCTTAAAACAGGCTTAAGACAAACTTAAGTTAGGATTTTGTCTTAAGTCTGTCTTAAGTCTGTCTTAAGACAAAATCCTAACTTCTGTGAATACCAATAGTAGTAAGTTTAGGATTTTGTCTTAAGTTAGTTCTGTGAATCGGGCCCTTAGCAACTGCACCCGCTGCATCCTAGCCAAAGTAGGAATGGGAAGTGAAGCACACATGAAAGACAGTGAGTGTCGAGACCGCAGGCAAAACAAGCTCATCGCAGCCAAGGACAGTGCCTTCCTTATCTTACGCACACACCGAAAACAATGAGTGAAACTCCACAGAGTGCATATGGGAATAAATGTTAGCAGAACGCGGCATATGTTAAAGAAAGAACATATTGTATCTTACCACTGTCTTTGTTTTTTTATGTACAACGTGTAATGCAATACTTTTTACAAATGTAATATTTCATCTTATGGATCCATTTATTTTTATTTGCATAAATACATTTTGGCACAAAAAGTATATTTATTCACAATCTCCCAACTTAACACAAATAAGAGAATTCCTCCCCTTTCAGGTAGGGTCAGCTTAAGTTTTTCTAGAATTGTATTTCCACATTGGAGGACAGCAATACCATGCTGCCATCCGACAGGAAAGACATTTTGGACGCATTGCTCAGGTCCTAAAGGGCTAAGGGGCAGATTTACAATAAGTGGTGCATCCCTGCATATCAGCAGGGATGCACCACTTATTGTGCGCCACGCCTCTGTGCCACCATTGATGTGCCACATTTACAATGCGGCGCACCAATGGGCAAAAACGACACAGATGCGTCACGCATCTGTGCCGTAAAAGCGGAGCATTGCTGGAGTTGCGTCTCAAGCGCAACGCAGCTCCAGCAAGGCTCTGGGGGCCCCATTCTTACAATGCTGCATCGATCCTTACACCTCCTTCAAGCAGGCGCAGGGTTTTGACGCAGCATGGGACGCAAAAAGTGACTAGGTGAAATCTTGTAGATTTCACTCAGCCACTTTTAGGAGGCGTTCCTGCGCTAGAACGACCCCCCCCCCCCCCCGCACAGGAACGCCTCCTTCTGGCGCAGGGCTTTACAACATGACGCATCTCCTAGATGCTTCACGTTGTAAGTACCCCACACCATGGTGCTTCTTTTGCGCCGCCGCTGTGTCACTAAAGTGACGCAACAGCAGCGTAAAAGGGGCGCAAGGGGCTTGTAAATCTGCCCCTAAGAGTTTATGATCAAATGCAGAAAAAAGAAAGGGGAGCTGGAGACGCTCATGTTTTTACTAAAGCTTTTTCTGACCTTGATTAACCTTTTTCTCCAAACATGCTTTGCTATTTCAAGACATCATTTATTTCAGAGGAAAGAGGACCAGGCTGTTCGACCAGTAGCTGCGCCCCCCCCAAACCACCCCCCCTCAGTGCCTTGAGACCCTCACGGGTGAGTAGTGCGCTTTACAAATGTCTGATTGATTGATTGATTGACAGAGGTGAGACAATAGAGGAGTCTAGACTTCTGAAACTTGTGATAAACTGTACATTGGGCGCATTGCAAGATGAATGAGATGGGCGGAACTCCCTGGATTTGGCTCCGCAGATTTACGCAAAATTCCATAAAAGCTCTGTGAGATTCTGTTGAGTTCTGCCAACTGGCGGGAATAGGCACATCGCGCTGCTCATGCTGTGATTTAGCACCGGGAGCACATTTCAGGCTGACAGATCAGAAGGAAGGGCACCACGTGACGTGGCACGTCAGAGGGCACAGCTACTCCAGTTCATTTTGCTGCACCTCGAGTAAATTTTGTACTTGACCAGAAGCTTTCTGATCGCAAACGGTTGTTACTGCCTAAGGCAGCCCACCTTAGAAAATCTCACCTGATGTCCTGTTAGTGACCGGAAACCAAGCTGAGGGATGCCAAATCTCACTCGTGCTCTACAATTTACCACCATGAGTGATGGAATTCGGCTGGAACTCAGCGTTACAAGAGTGACACAGAGTTACCAAAGATCCGCCAATTCCACTGGCAGAACGGAATATTGTGCCCCCTCTTAATGATCAGGCCTGGACTGACCATTGCGGGTACCGGGCAATACCCCAGTGCGCCGCAAGGATGGGGGCCGATTTTGGGCCCCTGTGGGCAAAACGACCCTGTAACAAAATCGGCCGAAAACCGGCCCTGGCAAAGAGTGCGGTCACACCCCCTACCCCCCCCCCCCCCTCCCTAGGGGTAGGGGGTGCGTACACCAGAACCATGCTATTCGAAAAAAACTGTAGGCTGAATGCACAGAGCGTAATGGTAAATGTCTGGAATGAGGCCTCGTGGGACATTTTTGCATGTGTTTGCATGACAAGGGTAGGAAAAGCCACGTTTCTTGTGTAGTGAAGAATGACTAGTCCTATGGAAACGGATGGCAACTCTAAAGTCACGCCGGTGAGCTCTAAGAAGGAAGCCGTGTTGAAAACCAGCACCAATGACAAAAAACAAACCCTTGTGTTGGGTGGCAGGTTGTGTCGTGCCTCCACAAGTTGTTGCAGACTCTGGTTCCCCCTATATAATAATTACATGAAGGATTTGTGAGGAAAAGTTTGTCCGCCAAGGTGGTCAGGATTTAGAACCAACAGACATTGGTCCCGAAAGTTATATGGATGACAGTATTGATGAAGGAGGAAGTGATAGCACACGCTTCTCGTAATATTCTACTGTTGAGCAGAAGCATTCGGCAATCAAGCAAGAGACATCAGCTTGCTTGTGGGCCTTGAACATTGGCATAATAATTGACCACTGATGGTTTTTCCAGAGCTTCGCCAAGAATCGTTAGGTCATCTATGAGCCTACAAGGCTTCCTGTACGCCGCTACGTCACTGGAGTGAAATGTCGCTGTGGATTTTATTGCTAGGATGGCCTTACCCATGAAGGCATTGATGGTGATGCGATGAATGAGTTTAGTATTCCTTGCATTTCTGCAAGGAGGATGTTCTTACAAATGTGAAAGAGATGTCTGGAAGAGGGTGGGGTAGAGGCTGTGGTGAGTTTCATCTGAGAGATTTTTGAAAAGTAAGGGATGAAATGAGTGAGGGTGATCAACTGTTGTTGACATGTGGCAGAGTAATTGTGCCAAGGCATAGAGAGAGGATTATTTCTTAATGTCATGAAGGGCACATAGGGATTGCAAGAAAGGAAAAGATCAAAGAGTTATACTGGTGGCCTACCATTGATTTGGAGGTGGAAAGGGTTGTTTGAAAGGGCTGATAAGGCTCAGAAATGGTGAGGTCACCATTAAGTCCACCTGAAATCCCCAACATACCTTGGAAGCGAAGCATGTAGCACTGGACATTACAAAACCTATTGTGTGGGAAGATGAGTCCACCAAACACATCATAGTTTTGGTGGATTTATTTTGCAAAAGGATTCAATTAAAATTGGTGAGCAGGGTAGAAATCAAAAAGTGCTGAAGGAAATATTTCAAAGTGAGGGATTACCATCTTAAATTTGAATTACCAGCTTCAGTTTTAATGGATAACGCAATCCAATGTATGCCTAGGGAAATGGTGGGGTTCTTGAAATCCTCTGGACTAAAAAGCACAAGTGTGCTGCTTTGTACCATCCTAATGCTAATGGGTCAGTGGAGTGAATCGGTCATTAAGGGGGGCTATACACTCGGTCAACAGTAGCAACAAAACACTGTGGAACAAAGTTATGAGGATGTGGTGGGTATAACACATGACGGCTCATGATTTTACTGGAGAATGTACTTCTGTTGTCATGAGACGGTGTGTACCCTATTCCAAGAGTAAGTAACCTTGAGTGGATGGGTAAGAGGATAGTTATCTTTTGGGATCCCGTGGGGGTCAACATTCTGATTACTGAACCCTAAAATAAATATAAAATATTCTATGATGTCAAGCGCGGTGTAAAGGATGAAGAGGTATTTGTGTGTCAATTGGTGCAAGTTAAGAAATGCAAGAGGTGCTGCAAACTGGAAAGTGTGTTTGGTCATCCAAAAAGGTTGCTTAGGTTATGAAAAGTACCCTTATACTGGAGGATGGAAGAGGATAGCACATGAGTAGAATTGATTATGTGAATGGTGAGGGTAGTGTTGCACTTGCCTAACTGAGTGGCTTCAGAGAGAGTTCAGGAGGGAGTGAGAACATACATGGGTTTTGCTCTGCAGAAAATGGGAAAGAGGGGACTTTTGGTAGAAGGATTAAGAAGCCAAGGAATCTTGAAATTATTGCTTGTACTTGAAGCCTATTTATTGTCTGAATAACTTTTCCTCTCTTGTATTAGTTCCATGGAATTCCGATTTCTGTTTATTGCTGTTTGTTTCCTTTGAAAAAGGGGGACATGTGTAGTGAGGTTAATTCCTCATAGTATGTTTTCTATTTCCTTTGTGGAATCTTCTATGCTGGAGTTTCTGTAGGGGTGATGTAGCTTGTGATGTAATTTTTGGTAGTTCTAGAAAGGTAGTTAGTCTGTAAGGATGGCGATGAGAGGCCACATATTCCTCTGATCTACGGCTATTCAGGATACTAAAGATACTTCATGCTACAGTGCTGTGGCCGGTAGTTTTTCACTGCTGGCATTGGGGGTTCATGGCAGTCTTTGTACGCCCTGCTGCTTCAGGTGCTTCAGTGCAGGTTTAGTGGTGTGCCACCAGAGTTTGGTTGGGTTATAGTTTTTCAGAAGGAGCATTGGAGTTCAGGGTGGGAGCATGCAAGGTAGAGGCCTCAGGCCTTCGTCTTTGTAAAGTCCCTACAGGACGGTTGACAGCATTCTGGGTGACCTTCGTATAGACCATAGGCTTCCAGCCTCTTCTCAGGTACTCCGTGATCTCCTTCTCAGCTCAATCCAGGTCTCGCTAGTTCCAAGAAGACACAACACTTTACCAAATATCCTCCGCCCTTTTACACTTTTAACATCTCCTCATTCCTGTATTGGGGTACTGCACTGTCCATCATGGTACTCCCCTCCTTCTACCTCTCTTTGCTTCTCCCTCTTATCCCTCCTCCCACCCCAGGCATCCCAGACTCTCTGTACTTGCCTATTTAAATATGGAGAATGCCTACATGCCAATGGAAGCGACTCACGATTTTTGAAGGCAAAACTATCTTAGTGCCTTTATCGGCAACTTCCCCCACACACAATCTGAGCATGCATGAATAAAGAAATACACAAGACAACTTTTGTTATGGGAAATATTGCTGCAGGTTTATTCCATACAAAAGTATGCAATATGGTGGGTTATCTTACGGGCGATCCAAGGGCAGGAAGCTGTACCAACCTATGCTGCCCCGCCCGCCTGATGAGCCAGCACTGTGGGACACCCAGTCAGTGCTACACCTTTTTGTGATCCTCCTTCGGATCTTGTGCCACATTGGTCTCTTATTACTCACGGCCTTTTCAGGGCGGAGCGCAAATGGGCAAACCCCCAGTTGGTCAGGCCCCCAAATAGGGCGCCCTCGCGGTTTTCCAGGAACCTGCCCTGAGGCTCCTGGTCTTTGGCTCTGGCACCCCTACTGTGCCGCGCAGAGGTACCCTTACTGTACCCGTCTGCTTTCAGATCGCCCTGTGACTCCGCCACAGTTATGGAGGTGGCCCCCGTCGCCGCCAGAGCACCCCCTACCAAAACAGTTCATTTCTGACCTGCAACCTGCTTTCTAGGGCCTTGTGCATGTCCAGTGGTAAGTGTCCATGCCCACCTGTGACAAATGCACCTCCAGTTTGTCAACCTAACCTAGGCGTACGCCTGGATGGCAATGGTGACAATGGACCCCATCTTTAGCAAAGTAGCCTTTAACATTAGCCTGAATCAGCTTGTGTCTGATGAAACCCAGACCCCTGTGGGTTGCGAACGTACGCCATGAACAGTTCCCTCTTACAGGGATGTTCAACGGCCTCCTCTGACTTGGCTCCGTGCCACCTCTGCGGGGATCATCCCAGACCACCAGAGCTCACCTTGACCCATGAAGTTGCTGATCTCACCAAAACAGCACATTTAACACATGAGGCCACTCATTTCCAGGCCTCCTGCAAATCTAAGGGAAGAGGTCCCTCCCTACTGGTGATAGATGAACCCCATCTATATCACAATAGCCCTTGAAGTTAGCCTGGATCAGCTGGTGTCTGATGAAACCAAAGAACCTTCTAGCCTGTGAACCTGTGCCAAGAACTATTCACCCTTCTGCTGGAAAGTTCAACTGCCTCACATGACCTAGCCCCGTGCCAACTCTGGGCGGGACGATTTCAGACACCAAGGCTCACATTGCCCCATTTATTAGCTGATCCCACCTAGCTGCCATCCTAGCACTGTGTGTGCCTGAACCACTGTGTTCGCAATCTATGGGACAGCAGCCCCCTTGTTAGTTAACTGCTCCCACCCCGCCTGCCTGCTTTGGCTATTCGGGCGAGGAGGAATATGCTTGACCATTGTAGTCCCTTTGCTTTATAAATCATGACGCACAGGAATGTTCATAACTAGCAGTATGTGACAATGAGCAAGGGTGCCCTCCTGCCCTTGCCATGCATCCCTTATTCCTTCTGGGAATTCCGCCAGCTCAGCTCCCTCTGTGGTGAAGCCCGCTAGGCATACCAGCTAAGAGAGTCTGTCTGATTTAATGCAGTGCTCACTGAGCGATATGGTGCCTGACATTAAGGATTGACTAAGTCCTACCTAACCCCCATCCTAGAATATTCCCGAAATGGGGGGCAGGGGCGTTCACACTGCCCACTCTTGTGCAACCCCATAGGTGGAAATGTACCTGCTCAGTTCAATTTTAATCATTGTTGATCACTGGACGTGCCAAATGTTCTTTTACATAGTAGCACTTGTGCTTGACACCTTGTTTCCCCATTTCTTGGGACGGCAGCACACTATGTTGGCTGACAGCGCCACCCTTTCGTGCAATTACAACTTATGCAGCGCATACCCCACTTGCTTAACTGCCGTTGGATCACAGATGCACAGTAACTACTGTCCGTCTCCGACCCTGGATGCTTTAAACCTGCCAAAGTGACAGAAATCAAGATACTCACACCTTCAGTGGGTCCGCTAGGAGATACCACAAACTGCATTGGTCATGCAAACCTTAAATACACAATTTACCTGGGCATACCTCTAAATGAGACAGGCTCCACAGAGCTGTAAGCGTAGAGCCACACATATATGTATTGTGCCCACATTGGAGACAACTCACCCCTTCGTGGAGTGACAACTACACAGGTGCCTACACAAGTCACCCAACAGACAAGTTGGCCCTGACTACCTTGTATTCTGGTGCCAGATTTTGAAAGAGCCTTGCCTCTACTTGCTGCCCCCTGGGAAACACCCAATGCCCGTGCTCTGGCGGCAGAACAGTGATGCCCTTGTGTAGCATCGAACCACTGATCAACTAAGAGTGCCACTCCAACTACTTAAACCTACACCTTGACCATGGGTGGAGTCTAGCTCTCCCCAAACTTCTGCTAGTGTAACCCAGGGACACTCCTCCTATTCAGTTCAATTTAGTAATTCATGGCACTGACAACCACAAGGGTCTACTGCTGGGCTGTAAAAATGCCTCCCAGGGTGACCTTAAACCATCGGCTTGGTGTGGATGGGTGCTAATATTACCTGGCTTAAGTGCAATACCTTTGACAATCACTCCTGACAAGATGTGCCAACACAGGTAGAAGCAAGAGTTATCCAGCCTGCCTTACTTCCTGTCCCAGTTATCTGGGTAAATTAGTGAAAGAGGCACGTTCGAACTGGCAGCTGATTCTGTTACTAACACCTGCAAATGCTCTGCTCAGAGCTGCACGCTAGACAATGGCTTCCATTGAAAGGCGGTGCCAACAGACCTCCAAGCACTTAAGGCGGTACCTCCGAGTATGGCTCTAATCTAACAGATGCCCCTTGCATCGGATACCGCTTCTGGCTGTAAGCCGTTCAGTGCTACTGATACCTTGGTGCTTTCTGATCCACAGCCAGCTCACACGGATAGAATCCGCTCGTGACTGGGACTCAACAGTGCGGTGAAAGCACAAGACTAGCCTGACCTTAGCTCTTCCCCAGGCTCCCACACAAGAGCCCTCCACAAACCTTGTGGCCTAAAACATTCGCCCTATGGGGTGGTTGTGAAAGGACTGCAAACCACTACTAGGCATTCTCTACAAATGTTGTAAATGGAGTTTCTGGAGCTGATAGGTGGGCTACAGTCAAGGACAGGAGCTGAGAGGTGGGCTACAGTCAAGGACAGGAGCTGAGAGGTGGGCTGCAGGGAGGGCCAGGACCTGAGAGGTGGGCTAAAGTCAGGAGCAGGAGCTGAGAGGTGGGAAATAGTCATGGGCAGCAGCTAAAGGGTCGGCTATGATGAAGGGCAGGAGCCATGGGTTGGGCTATGTGGTGAAAGGCAGGAGCCATGGGTTGGGCTATGGGGTGAAAGGCAGGAGCCATGGGGTGAGCTAAAATAAAAAGCTTGAGCTATAGAGTGGGCTACGGTGATAGATAGGAGCTATCGGGTGGGCTATGATGAGGGACATGAGCTTCGGGTGGGATATGGTGAAGGGCAGCTCAGGTCCTGTAGCACCAGGACCTCCAGAGCAGATGGCTACCTCCTCCCCCAGGACTCGTTGGTTTATGTTCAGAGGTGTTACAGAGTGGCACATGTCTATGCCCTTTGGCACTGTACCGATGGCATGAGATTATGGTCTGGCTGTATCTGGTGTGTTTGCTCTTCTGGTGGCCTCAGGGTTCACTGGTGAATCTCCGTCCTAGGTTTGTTTCTTAGGTTGTGGGTCGTGAAGTAATTCTCCCTGATTTGATGGTGTCACGTTGCCTGGCGTATGACTTTTGGCACACTCTTATTTGCGTGGGAGTGCGATGCCAATGCTTTTAGTGTGTTCTGTTGTGTAGGTGGTGTTCAGGAGCTGTAATCTAATTTCAGAAATGAGTCAGATATGTTTAGTTTCCATTCAGTGTTGAAGAATTACATGAATCCTTTGATGCTTAGATAGAGATGTGTCGTGTGTGACCGACATGATGCCTTCGGTGCTAATGTGCAAATGTGTTATGTGGGAGCTACAGGACTCCTTGGGTTCTAAGGTGGTTATATGTCATGTGCGGGCGACACGACCCCGTCTGTGCTAATGTGGTTATATGTCATGTACAAGCAACAGGACACCTTCAGTGCTAAGGTGTTTATGTGTCATGTGTGAGTGACAGGACTACTTCAGTGCTAAGGTGGTGATGTGTCATGTGCGGATGACACAATGCCTTCTGATTCTTAGGTGGTTATGTGTCAAGTGCGGGTGACTAAATGCCTTTGCTGCAGAGGTGGAAATGTGTTATGTGCAGGCGACATGACCCCTTCGGTGCTAATGTGGTTATATGTCATGTACAAGCGACAGGACACATTCGGTGCTAATGTGGTTATGTATCATGTGCAGGTGACATGATGCCTTTGGTACTAAGGTGTAAATGTGTCATGTGCGAGGGACAGGACTCATTTGGTGCTATCATAGTTATGTGTCATGTGCTGGTGACACAATGCCTTTGGTGCAAAGGTGGAAATGTATCATGTGCAGGTGACATGCCCCCTTCGGTGCTAATGTGGTTATATGTCATGTACAAGTGACAGGACACCTTCGGTTCTGAGGTGGTTATGTGTCATGTGAAGGTGACATAATGCCTTTGGTGCAAAGGTGGAAATGTGTCATGTGCAGGTGACATGACAACTTCAATGCTAAGGTGGTTATGTGTCATGTGTGAGCGACACGATGCCTTTGGTGCTAAGGTGGTTATGTGTCATGTGTGAGCGACATGATGCCTTTAGTGCTAAGGTGGTTATGTGTCAAGTGCGGGCGACACAATGCCTTCTATGCTAAGGAGGTTATGTGTCTAGTGCGGGCGACACAATGCGCTCAGTGCTGAGGTATAAATGTGTCATGTGCAGGTGACTTGACGTCTTCGGTGCTAAGATGGTTATGTGTCATGTGTGAGCGACATGATGCTTTTGGTGCTAAGGTGGTTATGTGTCATGTGCGAGCGATGCGATGCCTTCAGTGCTGAAGTTGAAATGTGTCATGTTTGAGCAACAGGACGCCTTCTTTGCAAAGGTGGGTATGTGTCATGTGCAAGCGACTTTGTTAGCAACAAGGACCCCCTGATAAGGATCAATATCCTGGGACAGGGTAAACAATGTATGTGAAGTAACGCTCCCAGGCATATAATCAATTACACAATAGATTAAACAAACAAACTAGTGCAGTTTAGAAAAAATACATTTTTAATATGGTTAAAAAAAGGAATAATAAAAATCAGTGCATTGATCAGACTTGATAAAATAACAATATGATGATACATATGTATTCACAAGAAATTAAAAGAGGTTAGATGGCATCCAGTCGACGCGTTTCGACATTAAGAATATGCCTTCATCAGGACTTTAACCATCAATTTCTGTAAAAAAGATCATAACAATGTTTTACTATTTTCGTCTCCTATCATCAAATGATATAACTGAACTAGTTTCATGTTTGTTACAAAATTCTATTGGTAAGAAAAATATTTATATTTATGATATACCGCTTTTTATACACAAATATCAGACACCTATGCATATACGAAATTTTCTAGAACAAGCCATATTGTGTTTTGTATGTGCAAACAGGGAGGTACACTACAGGAAAAAATATTTACATTGATTCAAACTTGTCCCTTTTCAACATAAAACATCTTAATGCATTTTGACATTAGCAGAGGCAATTCTCATATTCACAAATTCAATGAATTAGTTTGATGGTTATTTGTTCTTTTTTCATGATACATTTCCTCATTTTAATTGCATCAGTTTGCATATGACTGTTGTTCTAAAATAAACCCTATTAGCTGTTAAGCACAAGGATAGTAAAAAGATAGAAAGTAAGAAGGAAAGATAATCGTAGTATTTTATACATTTCTTCATTCTATACCAATGTTTCAGGGAATTTATCTAATATTCATATCACCATTTGTCGTGGTCTGTTCTAGGCCTTAATTTCCCACGAAAATGCAAAGTGCCCGGTTTTAGGCTGACCCTTACTATGATTGCCTAAACAAAAACATAATTTCATACATTTTATTTTCTTACCTAAAGTAGTACTCATGTGCTAAGACAATACTATTCTCTTGTAATACGGCTGTATTTGGGTTGTATTATCGGATTCCAGACTTGATATTGCAACTTTCTAAAAAGACAAGGTTACACGCGGGTAAATACTCTAAATTCCCTATTTACACTTTATGGATCTACTTGAGAAAATGTATATAACCGCTCACCTTGCATGTATGCAAATAGCTCTATTTACAATATCCAGTGTAGAACATTCATAGCATAGATTTATTTAAGGTCCAGAGAGATGACACTTCCCTATAAGTAAAGACATGTATTTTAGCTATTTGCAACTATATTCCTATTTATGTATGAGGGTAGGCATGATTAAAATTAACTTACCCCTAAAGAATTAGGGTACGATCTTCATCTGGGGTCTATTTTTCGGTATGGCACCACGACTATGTACTGTTGTACAGAATAAAACCTAATAATATGAAGTAAACAAAAAATGGACGAATGTTCTCAGTAGAGCTACCTCTTTTTTTACAAAATAAATACAGCTAGCATATTGTTACCGCTTACAAAGATATAATAAAGCGCTGTCTCTTAGCGGTGCCACTCCTTCCTCATGATGTGGTTTAAAAAATGTATATATATATCATGGGCGTCGTGTCTACTGTTCAGTTAGACTGCCGTTCACACATTGCTCCTAATAACAAAGAGAGAGGGCACGGGGTTTGCAACCTTTTCATTATCAATTGTATTCAGCTGTTACGCAAGTTTGTTTTAAAATAACGGGTCTCTGCCGCTGTTATGCAGCGCCACACCTGTTTCTCCCATGACCGTTATCGGTTTAAAAGATTTTTATTATTCCTTTTTTTAACCATATTAAAAATGTATTTTTTCTAAACTGCACTAGTTTGTTTGTTTAATCTATTGTGTAATTGATTATATGCCTGGGAGCGTTACTTCATGTGCAAGCGACACAATGCCTTCGGTGCTAAGGTGGTTATATGTCATGTGCGAGCGACAAGACTCTTTCGGTGCTAAGGTGACAGTGTGAGATATGTGAGCAACATGACGCCTTCAGGGGTTAGATGAAGATATTTTCATGTGCAAGTGTCATGACACCCTCAGTGCTGATGTGTTGTGTGATCGACATCACAGCTTCAAAGCTTAGGTGATAATGTTTGATGTGTGAGCGACATGACAAACTCAGTGCTAAAGTGGAATGTGTAGTGTATGAACAATAGGGGTGGGTGGAATGTTCCGTTCCGCACTTGGAATAGGCAGAATTTTGGCCACTTCACTTTACTCTTTAACACGGAGTTCTGGCCAAATTACGCCAATCGCCGTCGGGTGGAATTTTTCGCCCACGAGGCTCCAGAATATGTGAGCTAGCAAGCACGAGCGAGATTTGGTGTCCGCAGCGTGATTTTCTAACGCTGGCGGTCACTGGCGTTCGCTAGAGAGTTGTTAGTCAAGACTCGAGTAGATTTGCTGTACACTCGAGTAGATATGCTGTACTCTCGAGTAGATTTGCTGTATGCTGGAGTAGATTTTCTACTCCAGCGGCAGCAAAATGAACTCGAATGGTTGTTTGCTCTTGTGCAATGCATAGTGCCCTTCTTTTTTGAGGGGTTGATGTGTTGAGTTTGAGTGACATGACTGCTTCGGTGCAAGGGTGGTGATGAGGCTTGTGGAAGTCACATGACGCCTTCTTTTCTGAGGAGGTGATGTGCTGAGTCTGAGTGACATGACTGCTTCGGTGCAAGAGTAGTGATGAGTCGTGTGGAAGCCACATGACAGCATTGGTGCTAAGGTGGTGATGAGTTGTGTGTTCTCAATGTGACTCCTTCTATTCTGAGGGACTGATGTGTTGAGTTTAAGTGACATTACCGCAAGGTTGGTGATGAGTCATGTGGAAGTCATATGACGCCTTCTCTGCTAAGGTGGTGATGTGTTGAGTTTGAGTGATATAACGGCTTCGGTGCTCAGGTGGTGATGAGTCATGTGAAAGCCACATGACGCTTCTGTTCTGTGGTGGTGATGTGTTGAGTTTGAGAGACATGCCGGCTTCGGTGCTCAGGTGGTGGCGAGTTGTGTGTTATCCACATGACTCTTTCTATTCTGAGGGGGTGATGTGCTGAGTTTGAGTGACATGACTGCAAGGGTGGTTATGAGCCATGTGAAAGCCACATGACGCCTTGTGTTCTGAGGTAGTGATGTGTTGAGTTTGAGTGACATAACTTCTATGGTGCAAGGGTGGTGATGAGTAGTATGTAAGCCACATTACGCCTCATATTCTTAGGTGGCGATGTGGTGAGTCTGAGTGACATGACTGCCTCTGTGCTAGGGTGGGGATGAGTCACATGTAAGCCACATGACACCTTGTGTTCTGAAGTGACAATGTGTTGAGTTTGAGCGACATGACGGCTTTAGTGGTCATGTGGTGATGAGTTGTGTGTAAGCCACATGATGCCTTGTGTTCTGAGGTGGTGATGTGTTGAGTTTGGGTCACATGACAGCTTTGGTGCTAAGATGGTGGAGTCATGTGTAAGCCATATGACGCCTTGTGCTCTGAGGTGGTGATGTGTTGAGTTGGGTCACATGACTGCCTCTGGGCTAGGGTGGTAATGAGTCATGTGTATGCCATGTGACACCTTGTGCTCTGAGGTGGTGATGTGTTGAGTTGGGTCACGCGACTGCGTCTGTGCTAAGGTGGTTATGAGTTGTGTATTAGCCACATGACAGCTTTAGTTCTAAGGTGGTGATGTCTTGAGTTCAAGTGACATGACTGCTTCGGTGCAAGGGTGGTGATGAGTCGCATGTAAGCCACATGAAGCATTGTGTTCTGAGGTGGTGATGGATTGAGTTTGAGTGACATGCCTTCTTTGGTGCAGGGTGGTCATGAGTCACGTGTAAGCCACATGACACCTTGTTTTCTGAGGTGGTGATGTGTTGAGTTTGAGTTACATGACTGCTTCGGTGCAAGGGTGGTGATGAGTCACGTGTAAGCCACATGACGCCTTGTGTTCTGAGGTGGTGATGTGTTGAGTTTGAGTGACATAACTTCTATGGTGCAAGGGTTGTGATGAGTAGTATGTAAGCCACATTATGCCTCATATTCTTAGTTGTCGATGTGGTGAGTCTGAGTGACATGACTGCCTCTGTGCTAGGGTGGGGATGAGTCACATGTAAGCCACATGACACCTTGTGTTCTGAAGTGACAATGTGTTGAGTTTGAGCGACATGACAGCTTTAGTGGTCATGTGGTGATGAGTTGTGTGTAAGCCATATGACGCCTTGTGCTCTGAGGTGGTGATGTGTTGAGTTGGGTCACATGACTGCCTCGGGGCTAGGGTGGTAATGAGTCATGTGTATGCCATGTGACACCTTGTGCTCTGAGGTGGTGATGTGTTGAGTTGGATCACATGACTGCGTCTGTGCTAAGGTGGTTATGAGTTTTGTGTTAGCCACATGACGGCTTTAGTGCTAAGGTGGTGATGTCTTGAGTTCAAGTGACATGACGGCTTCGGTGCAAGGGTGGTGATGAGTCGCATGTAAGCCACATGATGCCTTGTATTCTGAGGTGGTGATGGATTGAGTTTGAGTGACATGCCTTCTTTGGTGCAGGGTGGTCATGAGTCACGTGTAAGCCACATGACGCCTTGTTTTCTGAGGTGGTGATGTGTTGAGTTTGAGTTACATGACTGCTTCGGTGCAAGGGTGGTGATGAGTCACGTGTAAGCCACATGACGCCTTGTGTTCTGAGGTGGTGATGTGTTGAGTTTGAGCGACATGCCTTCTTTGGTGCAGGGTGGTGATGAGTCACATGTAAGCCACATGACACCTCGTGTTCTGAAGTGACAATGTGTTGAGTTTGAGTGACATGACGGCTTTGGTGGTCATGTGGTGATGAGTTGTGTGTAAGCCACATGACGCTTTGTGTTCTGAGGTGGTGATGGATTGAGTTTGGGTCACTTGACAGATTTGGTGCTAAGGTGGTATTGAGTTGTGTGTTATCCACATGATTCCTTCTATTCTGAGGGGGTGATGTGCTGAGCTTGAGTGACATGACTTCAAGGGTGATAAGTAGCATGTAAGCCATGTGACTCCTTCTTTTCTAAAGTGGTGATGTGTTGAGTTCAAGTGACAGGACCGCTTCAGTGTTAAGGTGGTGAGGAGTCATGTGTAAGCCGCGTGACGCCTTCTGTTCTTTTTTTTGTTGGGTTTTTTTTGGTAAATATTTTTATTTTTATGCCATCAGGTACATCATAAAGAACAAAGAAAAAGTATTTACACTTCTGAAGTCATTTCTTACATTATATTACAATATTACCATTTATTTCTTCAAGTTCATGAACAAACTTTGAAAAAAAAAGAAAAAGAAAGCATCAAATTAAATTGTTTTCATTTTTTCCCTACAGGTAAAAACGTATAATACCCAATTCCTATTCTGTTCTGCAGCTCCCCGTGACTTTTTTTGAGCCAGTTTGTCATAGGTGCCCAGATCTTATCCCCTTTCTCTCTGGCTCGGTGACCCTTGTTCTTATAGAGAGCCATCTCCAGAGCATGTATACTCAATAGGCGATGAAGCCAGGCAGTATATATTGGTGGTTCCGAGTCTTTCCAAGCTGTGGCTATTAATAATCTTGCTACCACTATTGTAGCAAAAAGAAAGCCCTGATGTGCTGGTGCTCGCCCAATTTCTCTATTGTATCCTAATAGCATCATCGGGGAACTAATCTTGATCGCACAATTAAGTGATTCGTGCCAGAATTTTTCTATACCCTTTTTTAATGGGATCAGGAACTTGCACGCGTAAAACATATGAATGATATCAGCAGGGCTATGGCGACATCTAGGGCATTGATCACTATCTCGTTTCCCCCAACCAAAACGTTTTGCTGGAGTATAGTATAAGTTAAATAGGGTTTTATAGTGTTGTGCTTTAAGGTTTGCCAGAGATATTTTCTCACCCAGTTTTAATGACATATCTAGGTCTATATCATCATCCCCTAGTTTTGAGCCCACCTTGTCTCGGTTTTATCTAAATCTTCAGGTATGGTTTCCAATATTATTTTATAAAACTCCCCAATCCTCCCATCTCCCCGGTATACCTTGTCCATTAGTGGTAATGCTTGAAAGTTATCCTGTCTGCCAGCTAGATTCTGTAAACATCCCCTTATTTGGATATATTTCAAATATGATCTATTAAGAATCCCAAATTTCTGAAACAGTTCTGTAAAAGGCAATATTTCTGAATTGAGAATACAAAAAGGTGCTGGGCCATTCCTGGGTTAAGAAGTAAATACGAGTCACGTGATGTGTAGGATATTAGAGGGTATTGAAGATCTGCCCTTGGGCATCCATATTGTTGGATGTAATGCCCTCACACACCTTTGCAGGTGTCATGCTTCATCATTTGGGCCTGCTCCTCGTTGGGTCGGCGGTGCAATACCCAACGGGCGACACCTCAAAGAGGGGCTCTTTAGCAGAGATCTTTTTCCAACTGCTGTATAGATGAAGTGCGGGTGTGGGGCCAGAAAAATTGTAGACGTACAGGTGTGGGTTAAAATAAAGCTAGGGGTACCAAGGAACAGTTTATTCTGGTGGTCCGCTGCTCTCATTAAAATTAAGTCTGAATGGTACTCGCTGGAATGTTATGCTGCCAGTGGCGAGTATCCTTCCAGATGGTGCTATTGTTCGGTCGACATGTTTCTCGGTTGTGTCTATTAACTAGCGATTCTTCAGGACCTATGGAACTACTACAGCAAGTATCTAGGATGTTCACTGTCTACATGAATGTGTTATTTACTAGTGTATTCGGCATGTGTACAGACTAGTGCATTTCCTAACAGAAAAAATGGAGTGATTATGTGTTATCCTTTTTCCGTAGAAGTACCTGTGTTAAGCTGCAACTACCTGGTAGGGAAGAAAAGAAGCAAATCGCAACAGGTATTAGACATAGCATCAGGTGACTTCGTATGAAAAGTGTGTTGCATGCTCGTTTGTGTATTTCACGAGCCTGTACCGACACACTAAAAATAGTGCACATGCACTCTCCTCAGTGAGCCACAAAGTGGGCGTGCTCCTGTGGATAAAGAGGGTAAAATCCATTCTGGAATAAAAACAGACAAACAGCAATAATAATAAATGCAGCATTAATCGCGTTGGTGATGTAGTGTTTAACTCACCTAATCAGTGTAGTGTTCAGGTAACAACCGTATCCAGCGGGTAAAGCATCAGGTTAACTCATCCACCATTTGGCTAGTCATAGAAGGAATCCATAGTTAAAATCCTGACACGAGTCTGACCTCCTGCTGCTGGACGAAACTCCGGCAGGGGAGGCCTGGACAATAGGTTTCCTGTCCAAGGAGGTGCCAGCACCTCCCTAGACAGGCAGATGTGTATTGGGGCAGGGTAGGATGCATTCAGTCAATGCGTTCCAGACACTGCCTGGGGCACACTAGGTGCTCCATGCATTTCCCAGTTCAAACCGGTTGCTAGGTGTGAGAAGTTGGTCTGATATGTGGTGTTTCCAATTCTGGAACCACCTTGTATCAGTGCAAACAATCCCTTATGGTGTCTGGTTGTAAGTCAACCTTGTTAGACAAGCTATCCTAGTGGTAGCATGGACTAAGCAGCCTTAAAGGCTTAACTTAAGAGGTCGTGTTAAGCGAGCTGTTTTACCACATACAATCCTGTAATCAAATGAAAGGACACCACACAAGTATATATTATAAAAATATATGTGTTTATTTCTAAATTATTCCCCAGTACTCTTTATGAGCAAAGGGGCACAAGCATTAAATCAAAAGCACAGTATAACATACAAAGTTGCACAATTATGGATGAGGGCGGGTGGCCACTCAAACCATTTATTAAAAAAGTGGTATAAGAGATACCGATCGAACAGTGGTTGGGCCTAGGGCCTAGGGAATCGCTGGGAGCAGTCGGGACTAGCAATGCTGAAGTCGGGAAAAGCCCGCGGGATTCGTGTGTAGCACTTAAATTGCGGCTTGCACCAATGCAATGTCAATGGTGCGTAACTGTTACACAAATATAGTTTAAGGACACTTCCGCTGAACCTAGAAGAACCAAACTTTAGACACAGACCCTAGAGGTGTGTACCAGTGTGGGAACACCAGCGTTGCAATGTTACCTCACCCACAGGAAGCGGGTGCATAGGGTCGAAGTGGCGTCGGGTTTTGACACGCAGGCTCTTGGTGCTTGAAGCTGAAGATGCTGCAGGCGATGTGAAGGAGAAGTGTCCGGTGGATCCAAGGGTGGATCTGAAGTGGTGAAGACCTGAAAGCAGAGGGGACAATGTTCAAAGTCACTGACCAGTGACCACCGTGGAACCAGATTGGAACCAGGCAAAGTCGGGTGCAAACAGGTGAGGAGGTGTTGCTTCTCTCTGCAGCCACGTGGACACGAAGAGGTCAAGGACATCCAGGAGTCGATCACGAGTTGTCCTACAAAAGTTCTAGCTGATGGCGGTGTCGGCAACTTGATTGAAGCAAACAGGCCTTGGATAATGCAACCCATGCAGAAAGTAAAAAAGGCTTATTACTCAAACCAGCAAGGTCAGAGCAGGTGCTCCTTTCTACAGGAGCGAGGGCAAGTCTAGAGCAACTAGACCCACAGTGTAAATTGTAGGTCTTATTGTCAAGATGGCCGCCGACCACGTGGCAAGTGGCCGGGATGGCGCGTCAAGTGGCACAAAGCAAAAGGGCCCCACGCAGATCGTGGAGATGCTGGAGGGCTGATCTTTGGTGCAAATGCTGCTCAGTTACGGGGCTTCTCGAACCCCAAAGCACAGAGTCGAGGGTGCCTGGGGTGCAGAGCAGTCAGCGTCTCGGGGGCCTTCCAAGATGTCCGGTCCCACGTCTCTCGGTGCCTCCACGGGTCCCTTCTTTGCAGGGACTGTGGATCGGGCTGTGAGAAGTCTGGAAGTCTGGGTCTTGTCAGGCTCTGCACTCGGGCTCCGGCGGGAGGCGGCGGCAAAGCAGATGTCGAGGTGCTGGATGGTGCCTGTGTTCACAGGGTGGCCCCTCCTAGGCCACAAGGGAGATGCTCTTCAGTCTGCTATTCATCAGAATGTCGCAGTCCAGTCGTCTTCTTAGTTTAAAGTTGATTTCAGGATGATCTGAGTGCTTTGGCACTGCTCCCATTCTTATACCAATCTGAGGGGTGGATCTCCTGCTAGGTCCCTCCCTATGGGTGGGAACAGGAAGGGGGGCAGTTACACCCCCTTTCCTTTGTCCAGGTCACACTGGAGCTGGGGCTGGTCTGCCCCAGAACCGGCTTGACCGGATTATGCAAGGGGAAGCCTTGTGCTCCCCAGGCACTGTCTGGTTTCTTTCAAACCTCCCTGCTACAATCCACTATCTCCTGTCTGGGGTGGTGTGACACCTCCCTGCGACAGGAAAGCCTTTGTCCAGGCCTCCTCTGCTGAGTTTTGGTCAGCAGCAGGAGGTCAGACATGTGTCTGTGGCAGAAGCATCCATTTTGTGGATCTGAGGCTCTTTTAGAAATCAACCGCGTTTTAGCAAAAGTAACATGTCGTCCCCTCTAGAGGGGTGGAATGCTACCCCCGTCGCCAGGACTGGCGAGGGGGTAGTATTCCAATTCGTATGACACCTTACACGACATGTTTTGATAAAGCCAAACCAAAGTTGACAAATAACCGTGAGGATTATAATGCACTTAATAGTATATGGTTTGGCATTATCCCGGAACAGCTAAGGGAATTGGTCCTGACAGCTGCAGACAGGCTCAGCTCATGCTAGAGCACCATCTCACATTAAACCACGCACTCTGCCTTCAGGATTGTTGAGGCCTGCCATAGGAGTGGCTCACAGGTTTATATGTGTCCAGATAGGTTTAGATATAGGCATACTATATCTAAGCAAGGGGTGATTACACCACCTTGCCCCAGCTGAGTGATCAGCCAGTTGTGTCAATTTTAGATAGCCAGCCAGGGTTGGCAAAAGAAATGCTGCAGCCCCTGGTAGGCCTTGGATGCACCTATGCCCTGTGCACCTATAGTGCTCTGTACAGGGGCTGATAAGGTGACCCAAGCCAATCTAGTTATGCACCTAGGGTACATGGAATCGATTTTACAGAGAGAGCAGATAGCCTGGGGCCCTGATTAGCAGGGAACCAGGCCAAATAAGTCGAAAACCAGCTAAACACAAGGCAAAAAATCTGGGGTAACCATAGTCAGGTAGCCACCTTCCTACACTGGGGCACTCCAGCCCCAGCTCTGGCGCAAAACTGGACAAAGGGAAAGGGGTTTAACCACCCCCTCCACAGGTCCACCCATAGGAGGGACCTTAGAGTTAGTCCAACTCCTAAACGCCCTTGTGGTCAAGGAGTGACCACCCTGTTCAAACAGGCACCAACAGCCTCTGAGTCCTGCAGTATCTGCGACACAAGACACAGACTTCCCGGCATCATTTATCCCAACCTTCGCTCACAGTAAAGCTGAGACCCATGGCGGACACAAGAGATGTGGGACCGGAACTCCTGGTCATCCTGCATTTTGCTACCTGCACCTACTTTCTGAGGTATTTCAAAGTTGTGCATTGGGGTGCTTGAAGCCCCAACCCCAAGCACCATTTGCACCGAAGCCCAGAGGCCCACACTCCCGGGTGTTCCGTTGGCCCGCTTTGTGCATTTCCGCTTGACGCGTCTTCACGGTTCCTGGCCCGTTGGCTAGTGAGCCCCCAAGAAGACCAATCTTGAATCAACCTTGTTTTCCTGGTTGCTTCATGCTTGCTCCAGCTTCCCTGCAAAGGAGAAGCACCACAGACCTTGCTGGTCTGCAATGAAGCCAATCTTGACATCCTGCTTGGGTTGCGTTTGCCAAGGCTTGTTGGGTTCAATCGGATACCGACACCGTGGTCAACTAGATCCTCCGTGGGACAGCTCAAATCCAGCTCCTGGTTGTTCTCGACGCCTCCTGGACCTCGTGGCTGAAGAGACAAACTTTATATTTTCACCTGAAATCACCCGACATTGGCTGGCAGCTTTCCATCTCCATCCTGGTCACTGGCAAGTGACCCAGACTCTGTCCCTTCTGCTTTCAGGTTCTTCAGATCTTCGATCCACCCTTGGATCCACCGGACACTTTTCCTCTGGTCGCCTGCAGCACTTCTTCGCAGCTCTCCATTGGAGTCGACGACCAAACCCGACACCAAAAGACACCTATGCACCCGGCTTTCGTGGGTGAGATAACATGAGTACTCTGGTAGTCTCGAGGGTATTGGCCCTCCTAGTGTCTAAGTCTAAAAGGGTTCCATCGTAGTTCATTTAGAAGTGTCCTTAAATTGTAAATTTGTAACTTGTTCGTTTCCCTTAGAAAGTCAATGGTAACCTGCGGCTGTGTTTAGACACTGCACAAGTCTCCCATGGGCCTCCAACTTCCTAACCTTGGGCTGTTCTTAGAAGCCCCAGGGATTCCCTAGGCCCTAGGGCTACTTTCTATACCAGACGTTGTTCTTATACCACTATTTTAGTATATGGTTTGTGAGGCCCCTAGGGCATAATGTGTACTGTGCAACTTATCGTATGCTAATTAAGTTCCTTATATTGTACTTTTACCTTTGACCTCATAAAGAGTGCAGAGGGTTTGTGTTTAGAATAAATACATATATATTATATATATACCTTGTGTGGTGTGCTTTCATTTGGTACTCAAGGGATTATAATTGGTAAAACAACTAGCTTAATTCGCTCTCTGAAGTCTTAGCCTGATGACTGCTGGTCCACGCTACCCTCAGGATAGCTTTCTATAAGGTTGACTTTACAACCACCATCAATAAGGGTGGATTAGACTGGTGCAAGGTGCCCACTATAACTAGTGGACATCAAATGCCAGCATAACTTCCCACAATGAAATATTATTATATCTGTTTCCTGCCAGGACTGAGGCGGGATCCCTCCATATTGAACATCTAAAGAAAGTTCCTGAGCAGTGCGGCCGGATCACTCTGAAGGTCTCAGTTGTCGATGTGTTGTGTGAGAGGGGCATGGCGGCATTGGTGGTGGTGTGATCTTGTGTTTGATTGGTGGGGCAGTAGAGGTGCAGGTAGCTGCGACTGGAGATGTTGGGATTGTTCAACTTGAGATCTGTGCTGCCTGCAGCTTTGGTTGTGCGAGTGTGATGTTGGTGTGTCTTGTGTGTTCAGTTGAGTTCCTTGTGTTGTGAGCCTCCTTGTGTTTCTTTGACCTATTGTTTAACATTCCTGCTGTACCTAAAATGGACAACAGACAGGTGTATTCCAATGGGATGAATGGAGCACTAGGAGGAGCTGTTTGGACGTCAGTGTGCTCTATCAATGTTATTCATTCATTCACTTATCACCGTTAGACGAGAAATGATTGCAGGCGGGCCTTGGACCCTCCGGGCCCGATTCACAGAATGGACTTAAGACTCAATCCTAAACTTACTACTATTTTGGTATTCACAGAAGTTAGGATGTTGTCTTAAGTCTGTCTTAAGACAAACTTAAGACAAAATCCTAACTTCTGTGAATACCAAAAGTAGTACATTCATTCTGTGAATGCCAAAAGAGGTAAGTGCATTCTGTGAATACCAAAATAGTAGTAAGTTTAGGATTGAGTCTTAAGTTCATTCTGTGAATCGAGCCCTCGGTGTCGAAGGATGTGGAAGGCTGCAGGAAGAGAACTGCTGCTCCAAGTTCCCCCTACTTACAGAGGTCCTCCTGCCTGGACACTGGGCCGAGGGTGCGGATATGGATGATGTGAGCTCCCTCGGATGAATGAGGTCCTCCTGGGTGGACACTGGGCCGAGGGTGCAGATATAGATGCTGTGAGCTCCCTTGGATGAATGAGGTCCTCCTGGGTGGACACTGGGCCGAGGGTGCGGATATGGATGATGTGAGCTCCCTCGGATGAATGAGGTCCTCCCGGGTGGACACTGGGCCGAGGGTGCGGATATATATGCTGTGAGCTCCCTGGGATGAATGAGGTCCTCCTGCTTGGACACTGGGCCAAGGGTGCGGATATAGATGCTGTGAGCTCCCTGGGATGAATGAGGTCCTCCTGGGTGGACACTGGGCCGAGGGTGCGGATATAGATGCTGTGAGCTCCCTGGGATGAATGAGGTCCTCCTGGGTGGACACTGGGCCGAGGGTGCGGATATAGATGCTGTGAGCTCCCTGGGATGAATGAGGTCCTCCCGGGTGGACACTGGGCCGAGGGTGCGGATATAGATGCTGTGAGCTCCCTGGGATGAATGAGGTCCTCCTGCTTGGACACTGGGCCAAGGGTGCGGATATAGATGCTGTGAGCTCCCTGGGATGAATGAGGTCCTCCTGCTTGGACACTGGGCCAAGGGTGCGGATATAGATGCTGTGAGCTCCCTGGGATGAATGAGGTCCTCCTGGGTGGACACTGGGCCGAGGGTGCGGATATAGATGCTGTGAGCTCCCTGGGATGAATGAGGTCCTCCTGGGTGGACACTGGGCCGAGGGTGCGGATATAGATGCTGTGAGCTCCCTGGGATGAATGAGGTCGTCCTGGGTGGACACTGGGCCGAGGGTGCGGATATAGATGCTGTGAGCTCCCTGGGATGAATGAGGTCCTCCTGGGTGGACACTGGGCCGAGGGTGCGGATATAGATGCTGTGAGCTCCCTGGGATGAATGAGGTCCTCCTGGGTGGACACTGGGCCGAGGGTGCGGATATAGATGCTGTGAGCTCCCTGGGATGAATGAGGTCGTCCTGGGTGGACACTGGGCCGAGGGTGCGGATATAGATGCTGTGAGCTCCCTGGGATGAATAAGGTCCTCCTGGGTGGACACTGGGCCGAGGGTGCGGATATAGATGCTGTGAGCTCCCTTGGATGAATGAGGTCCTCCTGGGTGGACACTGGGCCGAGGGTGCGGATATGGATGATGTGAGCTCCCCCCGGATGAATGAGGTCCTCCCGGGTGGACACTGGGCCGAGGGTGCGGATATAGATGCTGTGATCTCCCTTGGATGAATGAGGTCCTCCTGGGTGGACACTGGGCCAAGGGTGCGGATATAGATGCTGTGAGCTCCCTGGGATGAATGAGGTCCTCCCAGGTGGACACTGGGCCGAGGGTGTGGATATAGGTGCTGTGAGCTCCCTGGGAGGAATGAGGTCCTCCCGGGTGGACACTGGGCCGAGGGTGTGGATATAGATGTTGTGAGCTCCCTTGGATGAATGAGGTCCTCCTGGGTGGACACTGGGCCGAGGGTGCGGATATGGATGATGTGAGCTCCCCCCGGATGAATGAGGTCCTCCCGGGTGGACACTGGGCCGAGGGTGCGGATATAGATGCTGTGATCTCCCTTGGATGAATGAGGTCCTCCTGGGTGGACACTGGGCCAAGGGTGCGGATATAGATGCTGTGAGCTCCCTGGGCTAAATGAGGTCCTCCTGCCTGGACACTGGGCCAAGGGTGCGGATATAGATGCTGTGAGCTCCCTGGGATGAATGAGGTCCTCCTGGGTGGACACTGGGCCGAGGGTGCGGATATAGATGCTGTGAGCTCCCTGGGATGAATGAGGTCCTCCCAGGTGGACACTGGGCCGAGGGTGCGGATATAGATGCTGTGAGCTCCCTGGGATGAATGAGGTCCTCCTGCTTGGACACTGGGCCGAGGGTGCGGATATAGATGCTGTGAGCTCCCTGGGATGAATGAGGTCCTCCTGCTTGGACACTGGGCCAAGGGTGCGGATATAGATGCTGTGAGCTCCCTTGGATGAATGAGGTCCTCCTGGGTGGACACTGGGCAGAGGGTGCGGATATAGATGCTGTGAGCTCCCTGGGATGAATGAGGTCCTCCTGCTTGGACTCTGGGCCGAGGGTGCGGATATAGATGCTGTGAGCTCCCTGGGATGAATGAGGTCCTCCTGGGTGGACACTGGGCCAAGGGTGCGGATATGGATGATGTGAGCTCCCTCGGATGAATGAGGTCCTCCCGGGTGGACACTGGGCCGAGGGTGCGGATATAGATGCTGTGAGCTCCCTGGGATGAATGAGGTCCTCCTGGGTGGACACTGGGAGCGGATATAGATGCTGTGAGCTCCCTGGGATGAATGAGGTTCTCCTGGGTGGACACTGGGCCGAGGGTGCGGATATAGATGCTGTGAGCTCCCTGGGATGAATGAGGTCCTCCCAGGTGGACACTGGGCCGAGGGTGTGGATATGGATGATGTGAGCTCCCTCGGATGAACGAGGTCCTCCCAGGTGGACACTGGGCCGAGGGTGTGGATATGGATGTTGTGAGCTAACCTGGAAAGACCGAGGTCCTCCCAGGTGGACACTGGGCTGAGGGTGTGGATATGGATGATGTGACCTCCCTGAGATGAACTAGGTCCTCCCGGGTGGACACTGGGCTGAGAGTGTGGATATAGACGATGTGAGCTCCCTCGGATGAACGAGGTCCTCCCGGGTGGACACTGGGCCGAGGGTGTGGATATGGATGATGTGAGCTCCCTGGGATGAACTAGGTCCTCCCGGTTGGACACTGGGCCGAGGGTGTGGATATAGATGCTGTGAGCTCCCTGGGATGAATGAGGTCCTCCCGGGTGGACACTGGGCCGAGGGTGCAGATATAGATGCTGTGAGCTCCCTGGGATGGACGAGGTCCTCCTGGGTGGACACTGGGCCGAGGGTGCAGATATAGATGCTGTGAGCTCCCTGGGATGGACGAGGTCCTCCCGGGTGGACACTGGGCCGAGGGTGGGGATATGGATGATGTGAGCTCCCTCGGATGAATGAGGTCCTCCCTGGTGGACACTGGGCCGAGGGTGGAGATATGGATGATGTGAGCCCCCTCGGATGAACGAGGTCCTCCTGGGTGGACACTGGGCCGAGGGTGCAGATATAGATGCTGTGAGCTCCCTGGGATGAATGAGGTCCTCCTGGGTGGACACTGGGCCGAGGGTGCGGATATAGATGCTGTGAGCTCCCTTGGATGAATGAGGTCCTCCCTGGTGGACACTGGGCCGAGGGTGGAGATATGGATGATGTGAGCCCCCTCGGATGAACGAGGTCCTCCTGGGTGGACACTGGGCCGAGGGTGCAGATATAGATGCTGTGAGCTCCCTGGGATGAATGAGGTTCTCCAGGGTGGACACTGGGCCGAGGGTGCAGATATAGATGCTGTGAGCTCCCTTGGATGAATGAGGTCCTCCTGGGTGGACACTGGGCCGAGGGTGCGGATATGGATGATGTGAGCTCCCTCGGATGAATGAGGTCCTCCCGGGTGGACACTGGGCCGAGGGTGCGGATATAGATGCTGTGAGCTCCCTGGGATGAATGAGGTCCTCCTGGGTGGACACTGGGTGCGGATATAGATGCTGTGAGCTCCCTTGAATGAATGAGGTCCTCCTGGGTGGACACTGGGCTGAGGGTGGGGATATGGATGATGTGAGCTCCCTCGGATTAATGAGGTCCTCCCAGGTGGACACCTGGCCGAGGGTGGGGATATGGATGATGTGAGCCCCCTTGGATGAACGTGGTCCTCCTGGGTGGGCACTGGGCCGAGGGTGCGGATATAGATGCTGTGAGCTCCCTTGGATGAATGAGGTCCTCCTGGGTGGGCACTGGGCCGAGGGTGCGGATATAGATGCTGTGAGCTCCCTGGGATGAATGAGGTCCTCCTGGGTGGACACTGGGCCGAGGGTGCAGCTATAGATGCTGTGAGCTCCCTGGAATGGACGAGGTCCTCCTGGGTGGACACTGGGCCGAGGGTGCGGATATAGATGTTGTGAGCTCCCTGGGATGAATGAGGTCCTCCTTGGTGGACACTGGGTCGAGGATGCGGATATAGATGCTGTGAGCTCCCTGGGATGAATGAGGTCCTCCTGAGTGGACACTGGGCCGAGGGTGCAGATATAGATGCTGTGAGCTCCCTGGGATGAATGAGGTCCTCCTGGGTGGACACTGGGCCGAGGGTGCGGATATAGATGCTGTGAGCTCCCTGGGATGAATGAGGTCGTCCTGGGTGGACACTGGGCCGAGGGTGCGGATATAGATGCTGTGAGCTCCCTGGGATGAATAAGGTCCTCCTGGGTGGACACTGGGCCGAGGGTGCGGATATAGATGCTGTGAGCTCCCTTGGAGGAATGAGGTCCTCCTGGGATGACACTGGGCCGAGGGTGTGGATATGGATGATGTGAGCTCCCCCCGGATGAATGAGGTCCTCCCGGGTGGACACTGGGCCGAGGGTGCGGATATAGATGCTGTGATCTCCCTTGGATGAATGAGGTCCTCCTGGGTGGACACTGGGCCGAGGGTGCGGATATAGATGCTGTGAGATCCCTGGGATAAATGAGGTCCTCCTGCCTGGACACTGGGCCAAGGGTGCGGATATAGATGCTGTGAGCTCCCTGGGATGAATGAGGTCCTCCCGGGTGGACACTGGGCCGCGGGTGTGGATATAGATGCTGTGAGCTCCCTGGGATGAATGAGGTCCTCCTGCTTGGTCACTGGGCCAAGGGTGCGGATATAGATGCTTTGAGCTCCCTGGGATGAATGAGGTCCTCCTGGGTGGACACTGGGCCGAGGGTGCGGATATAGATGCTGTGAGCTCCCTGGGATGAATGAGGTCCTCCTGGGTGGACACTGGGCCGAGGGTGCAGATATAGATGCTGTGAGCTCCCTTGGATGAATGAGGTCCTCCTGGGTGGACACTGGGCCGAGGGTGCGGATATAGATGCTGTGAGCTCCCTGGGATGAATGAGGTCCTCCTGGGTGGACACTGGGCCGAGGGTGCGGCTATAGATGCTGTGAGCTCCCTGGGATGGAGGAGGTCCTCCTGGGTGGACACTGGGCCGAGGGTGCGGATATAGATGCTGTGAGCTCCCTGGGATGAATGAGGTCCTCCTGGGTGGACACTGGGTCGAGGGTGCGGATATAGATGCTGTGAGCTCCCTTGGATGAATGAGGTCCTCCTGGGTGGACACTGGGCCAAGGGTGCGGATATGGATGATGTGAGCTCCCTCGGATGAATGAGGTCCTCCCAGGTGGACACTGGGCCGAGGGTGCGGATATAGATGCTGTGAGCTCCCTGGGATGAATGAGGTCCTCCTGGGTGGACACTGGGAGCGGATATAGATGCTGTGAGCTCCCTGGGATGAATGAGGTCCTCCTGGGTGGACACTGGGCCGAGGGTGTAGATATAGATGCTGTGAGCTCCCTGGGATGAATGAGGTCCTCCCGGGTGGACACTGGACCGAGGGTGCGGATATAGATGCTGTGAGCTCCCTGGGATGAATGAGGTCCTCCCATGTGGACACTGGGCCGAGGGTGTGGATATGGATGATGTGAGCTCCCTCGGATGAACAAGGTCCTCCCAGTTGGACACTGGGCCGAGGGTGTGGATATGGATGATGTGAGCTCCCCGGGATGAACGAGGTCCTCCCAGGTGGACACTGGGCCGAGGGTGTGGATATGGATGATGTGAGCTCCCTGGGATGAACTAGGTCCTCCCGGGTGGACACTGGGCTGAGAGTGTGGATATAGATGATGTGAGCTCCCTCGGATGAACGAGGTCCTCCCGGGTGGACACTGGGCCGAGGGTGTGGAAATAGATGCTGTGAGCTCCCTCGGATGAATGAGGTCCTCCCGGGAGGACACTGGGCCGAGGGTGCAGATATAGATGCTGTGAGCTCCCTGGGATGGACGAGGTCCTCCTGGGTGGACACTGGGCCGAGGGTGCGGATATAGATGCTGTGAGCTCCCTGGGATGGACGAGGTCCTCCCGGGTGGACACTGGGCCGAGGGTGGGGATATGGATGATGTGAGCTCCCTCGGATGAATGAGGTCCTCACTGGTGGACACTGGGCCTAGGGTGGGGATATGGATGATGTGAGCCCCCTCGGATGAACGAGGTCCTCCTGGGTGGACACTGGGCCGAGGGTGCAGATATAGATGCTGTGAGCTCCCTGGGATGAATGAGGTCCTCCTGGGTGGACACTGGGCCGAGGGTGCGGATATAGATGCTGTGAGCTCCCTTGGATGAATGAGGTCCTCCTGGGTGGACACTGGGCCGAGGGTGCGGATATGGATGATGTGAGCTCCCTCGGATGAATTGAGGTCCTCCCGGGTGGACACTGGGCCGAGGGTGCGGATATAGATGCTGTGAGCTCCCTGGGATGAATGAGGTCCTCCTGGGTGGACACTGGGCCGAGGGTGGGGATATGGATGATGTGAGCTCCCTCGGATGAATGTGGTCCTCCCAGGTGGACACTGGGCCGAGGGTGGGGATATGGATGATGTGATACCCCTCGGATGAACGAGGTCCTCCTGGGTGGGCACTGGGCCGAGGGTGCGGATATAGATGCTGTGAGCTCCCTGGGATGAATGAGGTCCTCCTGGGTGGACACTGGGCCGAGGGTGCGGATATAGATGCTGTGAGCTCCCTTGGATGAATGAGGTCCTCCTGGGTGGACACTGGGCCGAGGGTGCGGATATAGATGCTGTGAGCTCCCTGGGATGAATGAGGTCCTCCTGGGTGGACACTGGGTCGAGGGTGCGGATATAGATGCTGTGAGCTCCCTTGGATGAATGAGGTCCTCCTGGGTGGACACTGGGCCAAGGGTGCGGATATGGATGATGTGAGCTCCCTCGGATGAATGAGGTCCTCCCAGGTGGACACTGGGCCGAGGGTGCGGATATAGATGCTGTGAGCTCCCTGGGATGAATGAGGTCCTCCTGGGTGGACACTGGGAGCGGATATAGATGCTGTGAGCTCCCTGGGATGAATGAGGTCCTCCTGGGTGGACACTGGGCCGAGGGTGTAGATATAGATGCTGTGAGCTCCCTGGGATGAATGAGGTCCTCCCGGGTGGACACTGGACCGAGGGTGCGGATATAGATGCTGTGAGCTCCCTGGGATGAATGAGGTCCTCCCATGTGGACACTGGGCCGAGGGTGTGGATATGGATGATGTGAGCTCCCTCGGATGAACAAGGTCCTCCCAGTTGGACACTGGGCCGAGGGTGTGGATATGGATGATGTGAGCTCCCCGGGATGAACGAGGTCCTCCCAGGTGGACACTGGGCCGAGGGTGTGGATATGGATGATGTGAGCTCCCTGGGATGAACTAGGTCCTCCCGGGTGGACACTGGGCTGAGAGTGTGGATATAGATGATGTGAGCTCCCTCGGATGAACGAGGTCCTCCCGGGTGGACACTGGGCCGAGGGTGTGGAAATAGATGCTGTGAGCTCCCTCGGATGAATGAGGTCCTCCCGGGAGGACACTGGGCCGAGGGTGCAGATATAGATGCTGTGAGCTCCCTGGGATGGACGAGGTCCTCCTGGGTGGACACTGGGCCGAGGGTGCGGATATAGATGCTGTGAGCTCCCTGGGATGGACGAGGTCCTCCCGGGTGGACACTGGGCCGAGGGTGGGGATATGGATGATGTGAGCTCCCTCGGATGAATGAGGTCCTCACTGGTGGACACTGGGCCTAGGGTGGGGATATGGATGATGTGAGCCCCCTCGGATGAACGAGGTCCTCCTGGGTGGACACTGGGCCGAGGGTGCAGATATAGATGCTGTGAGCTCCCTGGGATGAATGAGGTCCTCCTGGGTGGACACTGGGCCGAGGGTGCGGATATAGATGCTGTGAGCTCCCTTGGATGAATGAGGTCCTCCTGGGTGGACACTGGGCCGAGGGTGCGGATATGGATGATGTGAGCTCCCTCGGATGAATTGAGGTCCTCCCGGGTGGACACTGGGCCGAGGGTGCGGATATAGATGCTGTGAGCTCCCTGGGATGAATGAGGTCCTCCTGGGTGGACACTGGGCCGAGGGTGGGGATATGGATGATGTGAGCTCCCTCGGATGAATGTGGTCCTCCCAGGTGGACACTGGGCCGAGGGTGGGGATATGGATGATGTGATACCCCTCGGATGAACGAGGTCCTCCTGGGTGGGCACTGGGCCGAGGGTGCGGATATAGATGCTGTGAGCTCCCTGGGATGAATGAGGTCCTCCTGGGTGGACACTGGGCCGAGGGTGCGGATATAGATGCTGTGAGCTCCCTTGGATGAATGAGGTCCTCCTGGGTGGACACTGGGCCGAGGGTGCGGATATAGATGCTGTGAGCTCCCTTGGATGAATGAGGTCCTCCTGGGTGGACACTGGGCCGAGGGTGCGGATATAGATGCTGTGAGCTCCCTGGGATGGACGAGGTCCTCCTGGGTGGACACTGGGCCGAGGGTGCGGATATAGATGCTGTGAGCTCCCTGGGATGAATGAGGTCCTCCTGGGTGGACACTGGGTCGAGGGTGCGGATATAGATGGTGTGAACTCCCTGGGATGAATGAGGTTCTCCTGGGTGGACTCTGGGCCGAGGGTGCGGATATAGATGCTGTGAGCTCCCTGGGATGAATGAGGTCCTCCTGGGTGGACACTGGGTCGAGGGTGTGGATATAGATGGATGGTGTGAGCTCCCTGGGATGAATGAGGTCCTCCCGGGTGGACACTGGGCCGAGTGTGTGGATATAGATGCTGTGAGCTCCCTGGGATGAATGAGGTCCTCCAGGTTGGACACTGGCCCGAGGGTGTGGATATGGATGATGTGAGCTCCCTGGGATGAAGGTCTCTGCAGGGTGATGCTTCCTCCATTCTGGTGTAGAATTGCAGATGCTCCTTTCAATCACCCTCCTTAAATCTCTCATGGTTTAAATCTTCTTTACTAGGGCCCCTGCTTAAGTTATTGTTAGACGGGGACCTGGAGGGTCGGCCGAGGACTAGGGCAGAGGCCTCCGGTGAGGGCCGTCTCCAGCGATCGTACAGACAAGTAACTTCACCCCCACAGATGGACACCACACAAAGATAAGGCTAACGCTCTTTATATGCAGTTCTTGAAGTAAGGTAGTACGGTACAATGAGATCAGGACACGAGGATCCTCTTAATTCTAGTCTCTGGAAGGGAAAGGGGGTAGCGGGACAGTCTTGTTACCAATCTGGTATTTGAGATGAGATGATGGGTAGCTCACAATCCTCGAGCTCGGCGTTCGGGAAGGTCGGTCCGCGGCAGCGCCAGCAGGTCCCGAGAAGGTCGTAGGTAGCAACGGGCCACGGCAGCGCCAGCAGGTCCCGACGAAGATGGTGGTTGCAAGAGGCCGCGGCAGTGCCAGCAGGTCCTCACGAGGATGCAGGTTGCAAAGGGCCGCGGCAGCGCCAGCAGGTCCCACGAGGATGAAGGTTGCAGAAGGCCGCGGCAGCGCCAGCAGGCAGGACGACAGTTCACAAGGCAGGGCTGCGGCAGCGCCAGCAGTCCGTCAAGGATGAGTTCTTCACGGTGTCTCTCGACTCCAGGATACCACTGCCTTCCTGCTCTGGAGCTGCCTCAGTTATAGGTCTGGCGCCCTTTGATGTCCGGACCCTCGCACTTGGAGGTCGGGAGGTCCGGGATGATGGAGTCCAGACACCCAGCAGGGGGGTGGAGCCAGCGCCCGGGGAGGCTGGGGGCGATCGGCACCCGGCGGGAGAGAGCCATCGACACTTCTTTCTCCCATTGACCTGCCAAGTGGTCCGTTCACCTCCTGGGTGGATGGTGGTGCCGGGATGTCGGGGCCTGGCCAGGCCCAGGGTTGGGGTCGAGCTGAGGCCACGCGGCCTCGTGGTGCAGTGTCCAAGATGGCGGCTGGGCCGGGCAATGGTGCTGACGGTGGCCCGGGCCAGTGATACAGAGATATCCGGGGGCAGGCGTCCCGTAGGGGACGGGTTGCGGGTTGCTTCTATGGGTAGCACCTGGAGAGCCGGTGTCCGGGCCCTGTCATGCGGGGAGGGAGCGAGCCCTTCATGGGGCCTGTCCAACAGTTATCAATGTGCTGTATTACGATGCTTTTGCACCCTAAGCTCGCCCGTTCAGCAGTGAACCCTGATTTTACACCTGGGTTGGCGTTGGGGTGAAGGGGTGAAGGGAGCTAGACCCCGATATCTGGCCAGTCTTGCTGATGGGAGCTGCAGGGCGGGTGCTGATGGAGTGCTGACTGCCTCGGTCTATGCTGAGAGTGTCCTGCAGACACCACTGTGATCCTCTGCAGTTTGATGATCTCATTTCTCCCAGATTCCTTCTCCAGCATCCCTGTAGCCCCCCATCCTTCACTACACGAGGGTGCTGGCTTGTCTTGGTACTCATGGCACATGCCAGAGGCTCCATCGCTTGTGGTTTAGTAAGACAGACAGCATTGGTGCCAGGTGGGCATGGTCCTGCCTTCTTTGGACCCCGGAGTCCTGCAAGTGATGTGAGCCTGTGTCTGGCCAGTGCTTGTCTGTGACAGCCTCCCCCCCCCCCCCCCAGACACAAGCAGAGTTCACTAACTGCTTCTTGGCGTGTCGTGTGCTGGTGTTCGGATCTTATTAGGCCCCCTGTGTCTTCAACAAGCCTTGGTTTCTTCAACGAGGCATCGATCCACGTGAGCAGACCTCCCCCTGCATGTTTGGCTCTCTTTGCCTTCATGCCCAAGCCAGGGTGTCTCCTGCTGTAAGTTCTTCCATCATGGGGCTGAAGAGCCTGCAAGGGCTGTCTCCACCGACCTGGGGGCCTCAGCAGCAGAGGCAAAGACACGTCTGCTGACGATATTGCAACAACTATTACAATATATTCCCACCCTGTGGTTGTACACTCATCAACGGAATCACATTAAATAAACAAATTCTAATAAACACAAAACAAATTACAATTTAGACTAAACGCCTTACCAATCTCAGCAATTATATAAACATTGCAACAAATAGAACCATTACAGCAACTCGGCTGAAATGAGCAGTTATCAGGCAAACCCTGGCCGAGTCCACAAGGCACAAGAAACATAAAGGCACCTTAACCCCTGCTGAGCACGGACTATGGCTGCCCTGGTAGGCGTCAGCCGGGGCTCAAACGAGATAAGGGTTTAACCTCCCGAGTGGGGGGACGCCATGTTCGAAAATCATTGACAACGCCATTAGGGTTCGTCTACGCAAGAGCTATTGGGTTTGTCAATGTTTGTTTAGATGTTTCACAGCTTTGAAAGTGATCTGCTGTACAAAATAGCTTAAACTTAAAAAAAACTAAAAACTATCACGCAGTCAGAGCTGGCCGCGTCATAGGGCTTTGTTTTATTGCTGAGCAACATTTAAAGAAGCACTGAAAAAGCCAATAGATCTTACATAGGTGCAACCTACTGGCTTTGACAATGCTTGTTCTATAAAAAAAATCCGGAGTTTTATATAGCACAAACTTGACCCAAAAGTATTGGGTATCAGAGCGCTTTACATAGCACCAGTTGCGTTACACAAGGTCACATTCATTTTGTTAGGCACGGGGAGACGAAGGGGCAGATTTACAAGCCTCTTGCGCCGCAATTACATCACTTTTCCCTTGTTAAAAATGACGCAAAAGTGGCGCAAGGGGCTGGTAAATCTGCCCTAAGTGATTTGCCCAGAACCACAGGATGTAGAGCGTCATTGCCGAGACTCAAACCCGGTTCTCCAGATTTGAGTTTGACCTCCCTAGCCGTTATGCCACATCCTCTTCATTTTGAAAGAGGACACTGCAAAGGATGGTTTCTCAGTCGTCAACATGGCACACAGCCCGTGGCAGATACCATCGCCAGGTAGTGGACAAGTTGACATGGTCTGGTGCCAGAGGTAGCGCAGGGCAAGGGCCGCCAAGGTAGGGGGACGATGACCAGCACGCTGAGAACAAGTCATTGAGGTCAGTACAGCGAGATCTGCAGAAGGTCAATCAATCTACAATCATGAGCATTTGTATAACGCGCTACTCACCCGGGAGGGTCTCAAGGCGCTGGGGGGGGGGGGGGGGGGGGGGTTTCTGCTACTGCTCGAAGAGCCAGATCTTGAGGAGCTTCCTGAACGAGAGATGATCCTGGGTCAGCCGGAGGTGGATCGGGAGGGAGTTCCATGTCTTGGCTGCCAGGTAGGAGAAGGATCTTCCCCCGGCGGTGGCTTTGCAGATGCGTGGTACGGCGGCGAGGGCGAGGCTGGTCGATCGTAGCTGGCGGGTGGGTGCGTAGAAGGTCAGGCGGTTGTTGAGGTACTTGGGGCCCAGGTCGTGGAGTGCCTTGTGTGCGTGGGTGAGGAGCCTGAACGTGATCCTCTTGCTGACGGGGAGCCAGTGCAGGTCTCTCAGATGGCCGGAGATGTGGATGTGTCGGGGGATGTCCAGGACGAGTTGTGCAGAGGCGATCTGGATGCGCTGGATTCTTTTCTGAAGTTTGGCTGCGGTTCCGGCGTAGAGGGTGTTTCCGTAGTCCAGTCCGCTGGTGACGAGTGCCTGGGTGACCGTCTTCCTGGTTTCGGTGTGGATGCATCGGAAGATCTTACGGAGCATGCGCAGGGTGTTGAAGCATGATGACGAGATGGCGTTGACTTGTCTGGTCATCGAGAGGGAGGAGTCCAGGATGAAGCCCAGGTTGCGTGCATGGTCCATTGGTTTGGGGGTGGTGCCCAGGGCAGGGGGCCACCAGGAGTCGTCCCAGGCGGAGGGCGATGATCTCAGGATGAGGACTTCCGTCTTGTCTGAGTTCAGTTTCAGGCGGCTGTTCTTCATTCATTCGGCGACTTCTTTCATCCCTTCGTGTAGGCTGGTTCTGGCGGCGACGGGGTCGTTGGTAAGGGAGAGGATCAGCTGGGTGTCGTCGGCGTAGGAGATGATGTTGAAGTTGTGTTTGCGTGCGATGGCTGCGAGAGGGCTCATGAAATGAAATGAAATGAAAATGTGACTTGTAGAGCGCTGCAGCTGCCCTGAGGCGTCCAGGCGCTAAACGTCATGTAGACGTTGAAGATGGTTGGGCTGAGTGATGACCCTTGTGGTATGCCGCAGATTACTTTGGTGGCCTCGGATCTGAACGGGGGAGGCGGACTCTCTGGGTTCTTCCGGCGAGGAACGAGATGATCCACTCCAGTGTCTTCTCTTGGATTCCGATGTTGCTGAGGCGCTGTACTAGGGTGCAGTGGCAGACAGTGTTGAACACTGCAGAGAGGTCCAGGAGGATGAGGGCCGCTGTTTCCCCGTTGTCGAGCAGGAATCTGATGTCGTCAGTGGCTGCGATGAGGGCGGTCTTGGTGCTGTGGTTGGCTCTGAAGCCCCCGGACTGCGAAGGGTCGAGGGATCCGTTCGTCTCAAGGAAGGCGGCAAGCTGTCTGTCTGATCTTTTTGATGACTTTGGCAGGAAAAGGGAGGAGCGAGATGGGGCGGTAGTTCTTGAGGTCGGTGGGGTACGCTGTTGGTTTCTTCAGGAGGGCGCTGAGCTCGGCGGGCTTCCAGGTCTCCGGGAAGGTAGCGGTGTTGAAGGAGGTGTTGATGATGTCCCGGAGTTGGGGTGTGATGATGGAGTCGGCCTTGTTGAAGACGTGGTGGGGCAAGGGTTGGTTGGTGATCCGGAGGGGATGGTGTTCATTGTGCGGGTGGTGTCTTCGGTGCTGATCGGGGTCCAGGCTCAGAGGGTGGTGGTGGGGGGCGTTGGTTGGGTGGTTGGGTACGTGGTTGGTGCGCCGAAGCTGTTGTGTATATCAGCGATCTTGCGGTGGAAGAACGAGGCGAGTGAGTCGCAGAGGTCTTGCGAGGAAGTGATGTTGTTGTTTCCGCCGCTGGGGTTGGAGAACTCTTTGACGATGCTGAAGAGTTCCTTGCTGTTGTGGGCGTTGTTGTCCAGTCTTTCTTTGAATGCTGTCTTCTTGGTGGTGCGGATCAGCTGGTGGTGTTTGCGGGTGGCGTGCTTGAGGGCCGTCATGTTGTCCGTGGTCTGGTCATGGCGCCAGGCTTTCTTGAGGGTGCTGCAGTTCTTCTTGGAGGTCTTGAGTTCGTCGGTGAACCAGGGGGCTTTCTTACTGCTGGGTCTGCTGGGAGGGTCCTTCAGTGGTGAGAGGTCATCTGCGCAGTTGGTGAGCCACTGTGTGAGGTTGCTGGCTGCTTCGTTGGGGTCCATTGTTCTGGTGGGAGGGTTCTGGCGGAGGCAGGTGGTGAGCTGCTCGGCGGTGATCTTGTTCCAGCTCCGGCGAGGACCCTGTTGCGGGTGGTGGTGGGTCGTGGTTTTTCTGAAGCTGAAGTGGATGCAGCTGTGGTCAGTCCAATGGAGTCCAGTGGAGTGTCTGAAGGAGATGTGCTTGCTGGAGGAGAAGACGGGATCAAGCGTGTGGCCGGCATAGTGGGTGGGGGTGTTCACCAGTTGCTTGAGTCCGAGGTTAGCGAGGTTATCCAGCAGGGTGGCGGTGTTGCGGTCCTTGTTGTTCTCCAGGTGGAAGTTGAGGTCCCCGAGGAGGATGTAGTCGGCGGAGGGGAGGGCGTGCGGGGTGATGAAGTCGGCGATGTCTTCACTGAATTGGGTGCGTGGTCCCGGGGGTCTGTAGATGAGGGTGCCTCTGAGGGTGGTCTTGGGGCCGGTGTGTATCTGGAAGTGGAGGTGTTCGGCGACGGTGAAGGTGTCATCGGGGTTGGTCGTGATGCGGATGGTGTTCCTGTGTACGATGGCGATGCCTCCTCCAGTCTGGTTTACGCGGTCCTTCCGGGTGATCTTGTATCCGTCCGGGATGGCTATGGCGATGTCAGGCGCTGAGGAGGCGTTCATCTAGGTTTCTGTGAGGAAGGCGACGTCTGGTGACGTTGTGTCGAGCAGGTTCCAGAGTTCGATGGCGTGTCTGTGGACGGAGCGGGTGTTGAGCAGGATTCACTTGAGGTGGTTGTTGTTGGTGCTCGGCTTGTCGGGTGCGGTGCAAGTCCGGAGGCAGGTGAATTTGCAGGCTTATCAGGTAAAGGGTCCATGGGAGCGTTTCGGGGTGGCTCAGTAGCAGGCGGGGTTTCGGCCGGCGTTGAGTGCGTGGAGGGTTGCGGCGTCGTAGGTCTGTCGTGTGGTCTGGCGTCGTCGGGGGCCAGGGCCCTGGCGCTGGGCGTGGTCCAGGCACGGACGGGCGCAGACGGGCTTGCCTTTGGTGCGCCTTCGGCGCACAATCGGCGCGCCCGCTGCACGTGACCGCGGACTCCTATGGAGCCCGCGCAAGATTCATGTGAACTCAGTCGTTGTTTGTGATCTCCCATGCTTTACAAACAAAAAAAGTAGGTCCAGCAACAAAAGCCGCGGATGACCACACCATAAGGAAGAGGGACTTGGTCCATGCTCCAGCAGAAACACAAACACAAACAGGTCAATGAAGGGAGACAGGAAATCAACAGGAAATGGCACACAGTAACCAATGAAGAGAAAGGAAATAAGAGTGTCAATAAAGCTAACAGATGGTGGGCGGCCTGTAAGCCCCTTTTACGTTTTTACATTTTTTTATTTATAAGACATTTCAGGCGAAACGTAAAAAGTAAAATGACTGGGGGTGGCCTTGCTCTGCCCTTTCTGTTATTGACAGGAGTAGGAAGACCTGGCCTTGGTCCCTGCTTCCTCCGGAAATGGCCCACGCGATCCTCTAGTAGCAGAAACATCAAGCGCGTTATCGTGCACAGCTGAGGGCCCGCCTCCTCCTCCTGCCCCAACTCCTCCAATCAGTAGCAAGGTTCCTGTCGCTTGTAGTCCCTGCGGCAGTCGAAAATGTCCCGCCCAGCGGGGATCGTCAAGCGCTAAGTATCAAATTAGACAGGAAACGCGACCTTGTAAATGTGGCCCGCTTTCACGCCTTACTCTGCCTGAAAGAGGCATTCCATGGGTGTTGCTGTGGGTATTGTCACACAAGACCCAGGCAATCTGATGTATTTCCAGATTTACAAGGTTTCATAAACCTGCAAATGCATCAGATTCCTATGCCGGGGATGCATAAGGAAGGCGCAATGAGGGGAAATACCTTTATTTCACCTCGTTTTTCCTTTTTCTAGGTGGGCTGCATTTCACCCCTTCCTGCACAAATACAATCACCCCTACAATGCAGATGCACTTGCACCATGCTTCCATGGTGTCTGCCCATTGTGCGCCAGCGCAGAGAAAATGGATAGGAATGCGCCGTATCTTGTACATTGAGGTGTTTCAAGTATCACTAAACAGTGATCAATTGAATTTGTGTCCAGCTAAGAAAGTGCCGATACTTAAGCGCTATAGTGTTCTGAGTCTTTAGGCGAACCCTTTAAATTAATACAAATGAGTTTGAAATGCGTTGACTGTTTACTTACATCCAAACAAGTGTATTACGTATGATGTTACTGTGGCTCTCAACCGATTGTGAAAGACTTGTGATCTCTCTCGGAGCCCAGTATGGACATTTTTTGGTTCTGGCCCATTAAAAAAGCAGCAGAATTTATTGAATAATGGAAGCTCCATGGGTTTTGTTGTAAATAACCTGAAACGACAGAACCTAGGCTCTGTGAATTGCGCCACATGCAAAATGGGATTCTTTTTGTTTGTCTTGTGTAATTTTATGTCACTCTGGGATTTGTTCTTTTCTTGTATATACTATTCATGTTTTCTCTGTGTAGTGATACATGTGTACAACTTGTTCATGTTAATTGAGAATATAAAATACTCCTAAAAAAGGTTTCAAAGAGTTAAAGAAAAAGAAAACAATGAATCCATTTCTGATGGTCATGACGTGTGTGTGATCTCAGTGGGGAATGATTGTGTGAAAAGATATCAGTACTGGCATTTGTGTTGTTTCTTTCATTAATATAGGGCCTAGCCTTACTGATTATGAACCTAACCCTGTGAGGTTTCATTGTGTCTTGTAGCTATGGCACATTCCCGCCCTTTTCTTTTGATGCACGGCAGCGCTGCAAGATTTCTCGAGGCACTGTCCAGCGCCAAACCTTGTAATTGAAGCCCAAAGTTGTTGAGTCAAAAAGAGGGTGTTAAGATTGACAGAATTATATTACCACATTCAGTCGATTGACAGTTGAGAGTAGCTGCCAGGACTGAGGACATCTCTGGTTTATCAGGGCCTTCGCCCTTCGCGATGAACCGAAAGATCTCAACGCAGGTGCTTTATCCAACCAAATGATATGAGTTTCTAGAATTACTGGCACAGTTGGATCATTGTTTATCTGAGCGTAAATCAGGAAAGACAGGAGTACTGGTAGGCCATCCGAGACAGACGAGAATATATAATATAGACACTCCTGACCCAACGTCAAGAGAGGAAGGAAGAGAATCAAAGGTGTGTGCTTCTTTTGTGCCAGGGCAGGATATTTTGTAGAAGGCTTCAAGGGTTAATCCAAGACTTTTAAAAATCAGGTGGTGTCGCTGCTGCCTAGGACAGGATACAGATGTTGGACTGACCTTAAGTCAATTCTTGGGTGGGTTGTAAACACTATGGAAACAGCTTTGGTGCACATGGTAATTCTTATGAAGATGATTTTGCCAGAAGGACTAGAAAATGTGGGTTTGGGATTCTGGAGCTCCTGGGAAACATATGGTCTTACAGTGCTCAGTCTTCACACATGTCTGCCTGTAAGAAAAAGGCCACTGAGCAAGTGAAGGCAGAGGAGGGTTTCATTTGATTTCTATGGTTTGTAAAGACTCAGCAAATGTTTTAAGAGCCTCATTTATGAAAAGTGTTGCATTGCCACGTGAAAACAGCGACCAACACTTTCCAGTTCGCCCTCCTTGCGACACCATGGATGCGTTGTATTTATTGTACGGTATACGGGTGGGCGGGGTTGACGGAGTGGCACTACATGGAATCCCACAGAGTTGCCTAAAAACTCCTTGGAATTTCACTCCACCCGATACACGCAGCAGACCTGGAGGGTGCCTGACCCCAGACTGCCCCCTGCTGTACGGCTTACCTCAGTCTGCTGTGGCGATGATCTGCAGTGTTTCCAGTCATTCCTGGGCCATAATGAAAGTGAAACTACTTTGCTGCAGGACTTGCGAGGACTGTGCATACGCACGCATGGGGAGTGGAGGCATCAACCCGGTCTCCACTCTCCATGCACATGAATGCACGGTCCTTGCGAGTCCTGCAGCGTAGGGGTTTTCCACCACTGAGGATGAGGAGACAGGAGGAGGACAGCCCGGTCAAAGAGAATGTCACGCCGAGATCCAGGTAAGGAGGACTCGGGCAGGAGCAGGGCTGTAGGGGTGGGTAGCAAAGGCAAACACTACCACATGGTGGACTCTGAGTTTTTTGCCAAACTCCGTGCTCCACTGGGAGCGCAGAGTCAGAATAACTCTGCAAATTCCACTGGCGGAGCGGAGTTCACCACCCACCCCTAGTACGATGCTCCATGTCGCAAGGATTTACAGATACGTCAGTTTTCCTGACACAGTCTGTAGGCACCAAAGTGGTGCATTGCTGGGGTTTGTATGAAAACAGATGAAACTCCAGCAATGTGTCCTTTTACATGGGCAAGCCTCATGTGAAAGGGCCTGAGTCAGCCTTACGCCTGCTGTGAAGCAAGCGTATTGATTTGACGCAGTGGTGTCCAAGGAGCGTTGCAGTGTAATCTCATATTTTTCACGGCAACACTTCTACGAGCCTTTTTTGTGGTTGAATGTCCACTCTGCATACATGATACCTGACACAGGTATAATGTAGCGCAGGGGTTTACATAGTGATACGCCTGCTTAGATGCGTCACTTTGTAAATATGTCGCAGTGTGGCACATATTTTACACTGCCGGTGAGTGACAAAAAGTGATGCACCAGCAGTACAAGGGGCTCATAAGGAAGCCCTTAAGGGGCTTATATAAAAAAAACTTGCGTCGCTGGTGCCTCACTTTTAATAAGTGAAAAAGTGATGTACGGGTGGCGCAGGGGCCATGTAAATAAGTCCCTAAGTCTTAGGTATTCTCCTCTGTTTAAGGTGATTCTGGGGTGCCATGGTTAACCCGACATCATCCTTACATTTCAAAAGGGGGTGGGGTCGCACACCACTCACTCACCAGCGGGATCGCCCCTAAGGACTATGGTCAGTGTAGTTTAGTATTCCGCGATGTATCCTTCTTCGCCATCCCTGGACACGTGTTTCGGGGTATTTACCCCTCATCAGCAGGGAATAGGCCATCTTCTTATCTTCTGGGGTTGCCGGTGGCTGCCAAATATTGCCAGGTCTAGTACCACACAGGCGCGCAGGTGCGGGGTCCCAGGCTCGTCAGCCCGACAGCTCGAGGGAGCTTTAAACATTTCAAAAGGGGGTGGGGTCGCACACCACTCACTCACCAGCGGGATCGCCCCTAAGGACTATGGTCAGTGTAGTTTAGTATTCCGCGATGTATCCTTCTTCGCCATCCCTGGACACGTGTTTCGGGGTATTTACCCCTCATCAGCAGGGAATAGGCCATCTTCTTATCTTCTGGGGTTGCCGGTGGCTGCCAAATATTGCCAGGTCTAGTACCACACAGGCGCGCAGGTGCGGGGTCCCAGGCTCGTCAGCCCGACAGCTCGAGGGAGCTTTAAACATTTCAAAAGGGGGTGGGGTCGCACACCACTCACTCACCAGCGGGATCGCCCCTAAGGACTATGGTCAGTGTAGTTTAGTATTCCGCGATGTATCCTTCTTCGCCATCCCTGGACACGTGTTTCGGGGTATTTACCCCTCATCAGCAGGGAATAGGCCATCTTCTTATCTTCTGGGGTTGCCGGTGGCTGCCAAATATTGCCAGGTCTAGTACCACACAGGCGCGCAGGTGCGGGGTCCCAGGCTCGTCAGCCCGACAGCTCGAGGTGGTACTATACCTGGCAGATATTGGCAGCCATCGGCGACCCCAGAACACTGCCTATCCCTGCTGACGAGGGTTGAAAACCCGAAACACGTGTCCAGGGATGGCGAAGACAGCGAAGATAGCAAGATCGAAAGATGATGCATCGCGAACACTCTACTACATTGACCAGAGTCCTTAGGGGCAACTTCCGCCGGTGTGTGAGTAGTGTGCGACCCCACCCCCTTTTTGTAACTTAAAGCTCCCTTGAGCAGCGGGCTGACGAGCCTGGGATCCCGCACCTACGCGCCGGAGTGGTACTATACCTGGCAGATATTGGCAGCCATCGGCGACCCCAGAACACTGCCTATCCCTGCTGACGAGGGTTGAAAACCCGAAACACGTGTCCAGGGATGGCGAAGACAGCGAAGATAGCAAGATCGAAAGATGATGCATCGCGAACACTCTACTACATTGACCAGAGTCCTTAGGGGCAACTTCCGCCGGTGTGTGAGTAGTGTGCGACCCCACCCCCTTTTTGTAATCATCCTTACATTGTTAACAAGAGTCCAGTGATGTTTTTGACTCTACTCTGCACCACGGCACTCAACGTCACTCTACTCCACACCAGTTTACACCACTGCACTCTATGCCACTGCACTTTACAACACTCTACTCTGCAACACTGCACTCTATGCCACTTTAATCTGCACTACTGCATTCTATGCCAAAGCACTCTATGTCATTGCACTGTACTCGGCATCACTCCACTCTACGCCACTAAACTCTGCAGCACTCCACACCACTGCACTCTATGCCACTGCACTTTACAACACTCTACTCTGCACCACTGCACTCTATGCCACTGTACTCTACGGCACTATATTCTACCCTGCACCACTCAACGCCACTGCACTCTATTCCACTCTACTTTTCCCTGCAGCACTGCACTCTACGTCACTGTACTCTACGCCACACTACACTACTCTGCACAACTGCACTCTGCGGCACTGTACTCTACTGTGCAACACTCTAGTCTATGCCACTGCACTCTACGCCATTGCACTCTACACCACTATACTCTGAAACACTCTACACCAATGCACTCAACACCAGTCCACTTTATGCTACTCCAATACACAAATCTTTCTGCCCCTCCACTCTACAACACTCTACTCCACCTTTCGCCATTCCACTGTACCACACTCCACGCCACTGTCCTCTATGACCCAAACATTTAGCCATGCTGAACAAAGGCGATGCTGGTGCACAACATGGCTAAAACACATTGGCAAAGTCAATAGCTCTTGCATAGGCAAGCCCTATTGGCTTGGCGAATGCTTGTTGATATTTTGCTTCAGCACATACGACAATCAAGTGTGTGCACTGAGGGCTCCCCTGTGACATGGAATGGTGCCAAGGGTGGGGCTCTTGTCTCTGGAGGGCCACGCCTTGTGCATCCATCTTTTTATGAGTGTGACAACCATGAGTTGCCGGCGGTGGAGCGCCAACAGTGGTCGCAGCAGAAAGATTGTCATTGCAGGATATGCCTTTCTTTACCTGTGCAGCCTCATGGAGAGGGCACGCTCCTGTTGAAAGGGGTTCGTCACTCCCATGCAACCAGGTCCTTCATGTCATCCAAGATGGAGATGGATGTCACGTGATGCATGTGTAGTAGGAAGAACTTGAATCATGTGTTTGGATGGCTGGTAGTTAGCACACTGGAATCCATTTTGAGTTGCATTGCGTAAGCGGAACATACGATGGATGACTGGAAGGAGCCTGCCAGACACCAGATGTAGTTGGCAGGGCTCTTCCAATGCAGTCCTGATGCCTTTGCAGTGCTCCAAATGTTAGGGTGTGGAAGGGTGGAGTCGGAGGGCCTTTCCTGATTCATCGTACCATGACAGTGCTACTTCTAACCAGTGTATACGTAGGCGTGTGGGGCAAAGTCTACCTCCTTTGTACCCTGATTTTGAGTTTCCTTTGACATGAGACTCCCAGAACCACCACACTTTCCTGTTAACACCTGAAGACAAAAACTGTGGCTAAACCAGTCTGGGAAGAATACGAAATAAGCACGAACTACACAGAGCCGGTCCCTGAATTTGACTCTTTTGTAATACCGGATGGCTAGACTAGTTTTCTTTCAAGACCTACAAATACTTGGTGAGAATGACTACAAGGAGACCTGGTAGATCTATCCACAATCAGGCAGTAGTCACAGCCCACAACAAAGGGATGAGTAGGCAAAGCCAGTTACAAGCCTCAACTATTGTCTTTACCTGTGCTTGTTTTTTTAAAGATGCTAACTTCGTTTTTACAACGTTTTAGTGTTATGGCTGTGGTAAATGTTATAGTGTTGCTTTGTGGCTCAGCTTGTGTCAGTCACACAAGCACTCCAGATCTGTAACGAGGAATAGAAAAGCCTGCGTTGTAAACGGGGTCCTGTGAGTCAAGCGGGCGGCTGGTACCCAATCCGATCCGATATACCAGTAGAGCTCCAATAACGAAGGATCAGATGTAGATCTTCATATTGAAGACTTTGCATCAGGATGAGTCAGCACAGAAGATTGCTAAGGACTGACTCATATGCAATGTATCAATCAATTATAAGAATAATTGAGCTTTGAGGAGTGTTTTATTTACCAATGAGTAGAAGCCCTGCGAAAAGGGAGCGGCAGCTCATTTAAGTTTTTCTGTAATAGGATTTTTTCTATTGCAGTACCCTTGAAGCCTCAGGCAAAGAAAAACATCAGAGACGAACATTAAAAGTTACACACCATTTTGGAAAATGTGCACAATCGCCATGTTGGAATAGTAGTACGCCCATCCATCTTGCAAAAGTAGTGCACCCGCCATGTTGGATCAGTAGTACGCCCATCCATATTGAAAAAGTACTGCACCGCCATGTTGGATCAGTATTACACCCATCCAATTTGGAAACACAGTACACCTGCCATGTTGGATTAGTTGGACACCTATCCATGTTAGATCAACATCAGACGCTTGTGCTAGATCATTGTACACTTACCGTATTGGATCAGTAGTACACCTGCCAGGATATATCAGAGGGAGATCCATCCATATTGGATAAGTAGTAAAACTGCTATATTTGATCAGTAGTACACCCATCCATGTAGGATCAGTAGTACGTCCACCATGATAGATCAGTAATACACCCACCATGATGGATCAGTAATGCACCTGCCATTTTGGATCAGTAGTACACCCGACATATGAGATGCGCAGTCAGTCAACGCCTAGCTTATACAGACAGCCGATACCATTGCCCATTTAAACCTAGGGAGGCTTCTTCCATGCTCGAGCGACAGTCTGAGCCCTGGTTCAACGAAGTATATTTTTCAAGACAAGGGGACCCCACAATTAAAGAGTCTGAGGTATATGAGGTATGTTTGTGAACAGTGCTTCAAAGACGAGCCCATGTTCATGTACATGTTCTTTTTCCATGAAAAGGAAAAACAATTAGAAATAGGTTCTGTACGTTTTTGATCTGGACTCTACAATCCACAATGTAATGGAAATGCAACACTTCATAAAGTAAAACAGTCTCCAAACAATTTAGGGGCTATTTACGAGCCCTTGCGACACTTTTGTGCGGCCAGTGCGTCACTTTTTGTGACGCACTGGAGGTGTAAAACATTTACAACGTTGCACCCTGTTTACAAGGTGGCGCATCTAGGTAGCTGAATCACTTTGTAAACCCCTGTGCTACATTATACCTGCGTCAGGTATAATATATGCAGGGTGGGCGTTCCCCCGCATCAAAACGTCGTTGAAGTGGCGCATTGAAATCTATAATATTTCAGTGCGCCACTTCTAGGACGCCATTGCCTGAAAACCTTACGCCTGCCCCATGGCAGGCGTAAGAGTGACGCTGGCCCTTTCTCATGGGACTTGCCCCATGTGAAAGGACACATTGCTGGAGTTGCGTCTGTTTTCAGACACACCCCAGCAATGCGCCACCTTTGCGCTGACAGATACATCAGGAATACTGACGTATCTGTAACTCCTTCCTCTCTCAGTCTTTCTTTCTCTCTGAATCCCTCTCACTCTTCTCACTGTCTCTCCCTCTCTCTTTCTCTCTCTCTCCCTCTCTCTCTCCATCTCTCTCTCTCCCTCTCTTTCTTTCTCTCCATCTCTGTCTTTCTCTCACTCTTCTCTCTCTCCCTCTCTCCATCTCTCTCTCTTTCTCTCTTTCCATCTCTCTGTCTTTCTCTCACTCTTCTCTCTCTCCCTCTCTCTCTCCATCTCTCTCCATCTCTCCCTCTCTCTCCATCTCTCTCTCTCCCTCTCTCTCTCTCTCTCTCGCTCACTCCCTCTCTCTCTCCATCCCTCTCACTCTCTCCCTCTCTCTCCATCTCTCTCCATCTCTCCCTCTCTCTCTTTCGCTATCTCACTCTTCTCTCTCTCTCACTCTCTCACTCTTCTCCCTCTTGTGGTACTGAAAATTTTGGACTCGTGTCATAAACATCGTTGTATCCTGACGATTTTGGTACAAGCAGACCGGTAATGACTTAAATACTATGCATAAGCATTTTCGTCATGTTCGAGTGACGAAGTCACCCTGAAATCGAAGTTTTCGTCTTGAACGCTCGGGTTCCATTTTGTGAACGGCAGCCATTTTGTGGTTGCCCTCACATAGCCAAATAACTAAGGCCGAATTCGATCTGAAGGACACGTACACCTTTGCTGACTCCTCTGTGACCTGGGCAAGCTGACTCCACTGCCTGAAGCCAAACCTGTTCGGCCAGCTCCTCTCCTTGTGGCCGAAGGAGATTAGTATCAGGGCGCAACATGTCGTAAACCATTCATCGCACACAAACTATGCCTAATCTCACACACACCTGTCCCTGTTTCTTCTTTATGACCTGCTTTACGAGGAGGAGGTGCCCGTTTTTATTGGGGGTTCGTCAATATCTGATGAAAGTTCTGGGCCTTGCCGGGTAATTGATCATGGACTGGACAAACTAAAATGTGGGCTTGTCATCATGACTCTGCTTTTTCTTTGTATTGAAAATATGTGTATGGTCAACTGTAAAATAAGGAATGTTTGCCTGAAGCATATTATTTTGTATAAAAGGAGAAGACTGGCTTTGTAATTTTGAGCAGTCTCCTGAGAACATACATGTTGTTGTACTTCTAGGATACCTGTTACTGGCTGCAGCCAATAAATACGATCTTTGACTTCACCAAGAAGACTCTGTGTTTCTGTAGTCTGAAACAGGAAGGACTCAAAGTCTTTGGGTGTTCTCCCTGGCACCGCTGGGTTCTTAAAAACCCGGTACTTCAGTTGGCGCCCAACTTGGGGCGGTATCAGCGGTACCGGTCCAAGTCAGAGGTTCGTGAGGAGCTTCGTGTGAAAATTCTGGAGGAAGGCCAGCCACTTCATCGACCCCTGCATGTCGACGTGGTCCGAAAGTCTTTGCAGCGAGGTTCCCCGCATCTTGGCGGCTACAAAGGACTGCTGCCCTGACTATCGCCCTGTTTTGGACCCTTGATGTTTGGTAGAGCGAAACGATAGACGAGTCTTCTGGTGACGTCATCGATACCTCAGTTAAGTATAAGTGGAGCGTCTCCCAGTCCTTAGTTTGGTTCTTAGTTTGGTATCCCCTTGGGATCGCTTTGATTTGGAACTTGCAAGCGCCAAAGCCGAAGGACTCGTGTATTCACGAGAATATCGTATTCGATAATCCTTTGAAGTTTGAAGCTAGACTAGAGAGCGAAGATGCCTGGTCTTAGCAGACTTGGAAACTTGTTTTGTCTAGGTTGTAATAGGGACTCCTGGTTGGAGGACTCGTGTCCGGTTCCTCCAATTGGAACTCCGACCTATGAATTATATGTGAAACATGGCGTAGGCCCTATCACATATAACGAAGTATGGATCCGATACACCAGAAAGGATGGTGTTTTAAAATAGCCCCAATATGGTAGCTTTGACACAGAGATTTTGGATAATCTAGAAGTTAAACTTTTTAAGAAGAAAGCCCGGCCGGCGATGTTTGACTCTTTCCGCTTATGGCGTAAGGAAGCCAAACAGAAGGAAATTAAATTAGCAAAGAAAAATAAGAGAGAAAGGGGTATCTCGATAATGCAAGCTGCTACCCAATTTAAGGATAATGAAGAAGAACAGGCAAGTGAGCAGTTGCACAGGCAACGTAAAATGGCGATTGATAAATGTTATCCAGTTTTGCCGCCTCTTCAGCAAGATGTAGCAAAAGAGCTTGAAAAAGATCCTTTAATGTCACACTTGTTGAGCTCGCCACCCCCTTATGCACAAAATGCTACGGCACCTCCGCCACCAGTCGTGGCCGTACAACTTCCGAATGTTGTGCCACCTGTGATTCCTCCACAACCAGCTCCTCTTCCGTTGGTTACTGTTCCTTTGGCGCAGCCTCCTCAGGGGCCGCCAACTTTGCCTTTGCCTACTACTTCTACGGCTGTTCTTAACGCTCCTCCTGCTCCAACTCTGGATTCTTCTCCGTCTTCCCTTATTCTTTCTTCTTCTCCTTCTACCAGACAGCGAATGACTGCTGCCTTTTCTGGTTTCTTTTCTCCTTGGTTGGGACAATTGGGTATGTCCCCTGCTACAGAGCGTAGACAGTCACGCAGTCAATTGCCTGATTCTAGAGAAAAGGAGATATTGGATCATTTGGCGCATAAATGGGTTACAGATCCGGTGCGATATGAGCTAGATTCTATTATGGATGTCTTCCATCAGTGGGAAGCATCGAAACAGAGATACGTTTTTGAGAAAATGTGTGTTTTCCTTTGCGAAGAATTGGAGGAAGATAATTTGGAACGCAATATGTCTGAGTTGTATCGAATACGGTTCGAGTTTGCAAAAGGCACAATTGTAGGTTCTGATGTTAAGAAAGCGGTTGCAACACTATTATCGTTTAGGAGCGAGAGTATTTCTCAGTCGTTGTTTGAGCCCGATTTTTCTGTTGAGAAGAAGGCAAGGCAATATCCCATGAGAGAAGTTCCTCCGGTGTGGAAAGAAGAGGTGCCTGCTGGTGTAGGTATTAATCCGCCACTTGTACCGGCTCAATTTCAGCGCGTCTGGGTGCATGTCCCATGGAAGCATGCTGAAGTTTTAGCTATCAAGCAGTCTTTACCTGATCCACGCAAAAATCCAGCAGGGTACTATAAAGAACTGACTCAGACTGTGGGTTCGTGTATTATGAATTTAGCGGACATTGACATGTTGTTTGGTAATGTTGTTCCACAACCTATTTGGAGTAAGATTCGTCATACGGATCATGTGGTTGAATTGGGTGATACATGGGTTAATCTTAGAGACGCCGATAATAGACAAGTAGGCGGTGCTAAGCCTGAGAATCTGATTACTAAACTCCCTGATAAGATTAGTACGTATATGATGACTTTAATGCCCGAATTGCGTGTTAATTGGGACAAGTTGTCTGTGCGCAAACAGAAGAAAGATGAGACTGTGTCTGACTTTTTCACGCGGTTTGAGGAAACCTTCGTCGATCATAGTGGTCAGGATATGTCTACGGATGGTGGCCAGAGATTGTTTGTTGACAAATTTGTACATAATTTGCACACTGAACTGTGTAATAAGTTGAAGGATTCAGAGAGTGCTTCGGCTGTTTCCACGTCAGCACAGATTTTAGCTACGGCCCAGCACTATGCAAATAGGAGCAAAGATGAGTTAGAGAAAGCGGATAAAAAGACTAAGGAATTGAAGACTAAAGTTCTTTTACAGCAAGCTTATCCACCACTTACTAATAATAAGAGCGATTATCAGCAACCTCAGCAATATTCGAGAAACTCGAAAAGAAACGAGTCTTATCAACAACGCTTACCGTATGGACCCAATCAGTGTGCGTATTGCAAAGAAGAGGGTCATATCAAAAGTAGTTGTCCGGTTTTGTTACAGCGTACGAATGGTGCTTCTGGTGCAAGAGGTCGAGGAGTTCAACAAGCTCCTAGAGGTAGGGGTCGTGGAAATTTCCCCCAGAACGCTCGTTCCTTCCCGCCTCAGAATTCGATGAATAGTTTTGACCAGCAGAATAACGTGTTTGCTAGGACGACTCAGTACTGCGCTGATGACTACTATGCAGAAAATGAGAATATGGAAGGTGATGTTTGCTAGGACAGCCATGGACAGAGAGAGGGAGTTGTTTCAGTTCCAGTAGATCAGAGTGGACCTTATGTTGAGGTGATTACATCAGGTGTGTCAGAGCCTTTTCTGTTGGATACTGGTGCTACAAAGAGTTCTATTATGCACTCCAAACTCCCGGGCGCACCTTTGTCTGGCAAAATGAACGTTTCAGTAGGTTTTTCTGGCGCCCCAGTTAGGAACCCGATTTCTAGTCCTATGTCCCTTTTTTGTTGGACCTTGCGAATTCGAAGCACCCCTTATTCTTACAACAGGTTGTGGTGAAAACTTGTTGGGATTGGATCTGCTGAAAAGATTATATGCAACTTTGTACTGTTCTCCTTCGGGAGTACAACTTACACTGGGTAAGAAAGTGGTTTCTCCGATGTATTTGTCGAAGGATAAACTTCCGACAGAATTGTCTTCTCTTCCGGATATTCTTTGGGCTACTGGTCCTAATGATGTGGGTCTCTTGGAAATAGCGCCATATGTTGTGACATTGAAAGCCAACGCGAGTATGCCGCGTATTCCCCAATATAAGATCTCTAGCGAAGGTGAAAAGGCGTTGTTAGCGATCATTTATCATCTGATTGAAAAAGATGTAATTGAAGAGACAAGAGGCAACGTTTGTAATAGTCCTGTTCTGCCGGTTTTGAAGCTTACTGATCCTTCCCAGCCACCTGTTTACAGGTTTGTGATTGATCTTAGGGAGATCAATAAAATAGTTGTGCCACAGTTTCCAGTTGTCCCTGATATCACTGCCCTATTGACTATGATTCCAGCTTCAGCCACTTGGTTCTCAGTGATTGACTTGAAGAATGCTTTCTTCAGCATCCCGATTGCAGAGGAGAGCAGGGATATTTATGGCTTCAGTTTAGGAGGCCGAAGTTTCCGCTTCAAACGCGCTCCTCAAGGCTACTGAGAAAGTCCATCAATATATAGTCAAGCTTTAAAAACACAGCTTGATACAATTGTTTTACCTGACGGCGCTACCCTTGTTCAGTACGCTGATGATTTGCTAATCGCTGCAGATACTGAGGAGATTTGTAAAGAAGCCACATTGTCGTTGTTGCGTCATTTGTGTGATCTACACCACAAAGTCTCTATTTCAAAATTGCAATATTGTCAACAAAAAGTGACCTTCTTAGGTCATCTCTTATTGAAGAAGGGAAGGAAACTGACCCCAGAAAGAATTCAGGCAATTGCAAAATTGAGTGTCCCAAGGACACAGAGAGAAGTGCGTGCTTTCTTGGGCATTACATCATATTGCAGACAATGGATACCGATTTTTTCCATATTGGCCAAACCTTTGGTGGCATTAACTTGTAAAGATACACCGAATCCCATTCCATGGTCTGAAGAGTGTCAGAAAAGTTTTTCCGAATTGCGTGGTGCATTGTGTTCGGCTCCTGTGTTGGGTACCCCCGACTACACTAAGCCCTTTACATTGTATGTCCATGAGAAAGAAGGTTGCGCATTGTCAGTTCTGACACAGTCTTTTGGGGACAAACAGCGTCCATGCGCGTATTTTTCGGCGACTTTAGATCCGGTGGCTAAAGCGTTGCCAAGTTGCTTGAGAGGCACTGCAGCAGCAGCTGTTTCTATCCGACAGTCTGCTGGGTTAGTGATGAATAACATGTTAATTGTAATGGTTCCACATGCAGTAGATATTCTGTTAAACAGAACAAAGACACAGCACTTAACTAGTGCTCGATTGTCAGGTTATGAGCTGACACTGCTAGCAAGTCATGTGCACATTAAGAGGTGCACAGCGCTGAATCCAGCCACGTTATTGCCAATTTCAGTAGAAACAGATGAGGCCGAAGAGCATGATTGCTGTCTTAGGACAGAAGAAGAAACGAAAGGGAGAATAGATCTTAGGGACACCCCTCTTCCAGAATGTGATGGTACTTTGTGGGTTGATGGTTCGTGTTTCAAGTTGCCGAATGGTGATACGACTGCAGCATATGCTGTGACGACTTTGCATACGATTGTTGAAGCTGCACGTATCCCACACAATTCAGCGCAAGCAGCAGAGTTGATTGCACTTGCAAGAGCGTGTGTGTTGACGAAAGGAAAACGAGTGAATGTGTACACGGACAGCCAGTATGCATTTGGTGTGGCTCACAGTTTTGGACGATTGTGGAAAGAACGTGGGTTCCTGACTTCGCATGGTGCTAAGATCCAGCATGGTCAGTTGGTGAATGAGCTTCTTGAGTCCCTGACCTTGCCGTTACAAGTTGCGATCGTGAAATGCAGTGCGCACAAAAAGGTTACTGATGATGTTGGTCGCGGAAATGCGTTTGCGGATGAAGTTGCGAAAGAAACTGCAAGGAATGTAATGAGTCGAATGTATGTTGCAGGCCCTGCAAGATGGATTGGTGACGTTGGTATGTGTGAAGATACGATTGAGAGCGTGAAATCCATTTAAGCTGAAGCCACAGAGAAGGAGTTGAGTGAATGGAGAGAGAGTACGGGTAAATTGGATGCGAATGGTTGTTGGGTTGAATTGTCAGAGCATCAGCGATGGTTGTTACCCGATGCGTATGTGCTTGCAGTGGTGACAAAGGCTCATGGAATGGCTCACATCAGTGTGAAAGGGATCTGTAAGTTGCTAGCTCCAGTATGGCAGAATGGTGGGATCCCTAAATGTGCAGAGAATGTGGTCAAGAATTGTATGGTTTGTCTGAAATACAATCCTGGTAGGGGAACCCCAACTCCAGCTGGTCATTTTGCGCCTCCAACGAATCCGTTCGAGGTTTTGCAGCTAGATTTCATCCACATGGAAAGGTGCAACAATTTGAAATACGTACTCGTTGTTGTTTGTGCCTTTTCAAGATGGGTAGAAGCATATCCCCTTAAGGATAATACTGCCTTGTCCACAGCTAAAGCCCTTGTCAAATAATTTTTCCTCAGATTTGGAATGCCGAGAATGGTTTGGAGTGATAATGGGAGTGAATTTGTGGGTCAAGTGATGAAGAAAGTGTGTGAAGAGCTAGGTATACAGCAAAAGTTCCACGCTGCAAATCACCCCCAATCAGCTGGACTAGTAGAGTGCTATAATGGCACGCTAAAACTGAAACTGGCCAAGATTCAAGCGAGCACAGGCCTTAATTGGCCTGACGCCCTGCCCTTGGCACTCCTATCAACGAGAATGACTGTTCACTCAAGAGTGGGACTTAGTCCTTATGAAATAGTGTTCGGTCGCCCGGCCAACATATGGGGAGTGCCAAGGCCAACTAGGTTTAGCGAGATTGAATACCCTGTACTACTTGACTATCTGTATGAATTGACGGCTAAATTGCGTGTTTTACACCAACAGGTCCACAACACTCTGCCTCAAGCCTCTGAAGCTCCAGGACATCCGATCGATCCTGGATCCTGGGTGCTGATTAGGAATTTTCAGCGAACAAAGAATGACCAGCCCCGGTGGACTGGCCCTCATCTAGTCATTCTCTCAACAAGATCAGCTGTTCGAGTGGAAGGAAAGAAACACTGGATCCACAGCATCCATTGTAAAAGGGTCCCACTGCCTCTTCCGTACGACCGGTGGGCCTAGGAGGGGATCGCTGACTCTGAAACTGAGACTGTACCTCGATTCCTACCTTTTAGTGATGCGCGTGTAAAATGAACAATTTCTGAAAAGGAAAGCGACAACGTCTTGCAAGAAGCTGTGCCTCTGTCAATTCGATTGAACACCACAGAGCCTGAACTCTTGTTCCAAGATCACACAGCACCTGGAAGAAACCGTTACAATTTGAGGCCGTGAACTTTGACTATGGACAAATAAAATATTTCTTTTTACTTTTTGTACAGCTCTCTCATCTGAGAAACTTGCTCATTTTTTGATTTTTCGAACCGCCATCCGGTTCTGCTGCTAGGGTCGCGGTTGCCCAAGTCTTTGGAGTGCAGCTGAAGATGGTTAGGTCGACAGTTCTGGTCGGTCTAAGGGAGTTGCCCTGGACTGACAGAAGCATTCTTTAGCAGAAACACCCTACCACCGCGGGTAGCAAATTAGAGAGGATGGACTTTTTCAAGATGGAGAGACCTGCCAAACAAATGAACTTTAAAGCCAGAATTTGTATACTTATGACGAAGAAAAGATTTTTGATATCATGTATTTGCATGTTACTTGGTGTGATGACGTTTTTAGTAGGATATGTTTTATTCACTTTTCAAGTGACATTTGCACCCACTGCACAGCCCCATACCTCCTCCTACTGGTTCCTCGCACTCTTTTCACCCTCTGCCTGAACATGAGTCCTCTAGAAGATTAGAGTTTATTAATAACTCTTTCATTCAACTTTTACACCAACACCAACTAGTAGTAAACACAACTAACTGCTGGGTGTGTGGTCTTATGCCGCATACGACAGATAAGGGCATCCCATACTTGGTCTTACCATTTAGCTACAATGGTTCTTTGTGGGCATTTCAAACGATGTTCATATTTGCCATCGAACCATATTCCCCACTTTCCACGAAAAGTAACTCAAGCAACAAAGCATTGGTAGTAGGAATTGCAAATATGAGCAGAACAATTGACTCGTACAGAACGATTCCTAGAGATGAGTTGCAAGCTTATCTTAAATGGAATATAACAAAATATGGAGTTGCTTTGAGTGAGAACCAGCGAGCAAAGAGATCCTCCTCGATTTGGATTGTACCCCATCAGGGTCACCTATGTCTGCAAAGTAATGGCAAAAATCTCAGGGCTCAGTTGGGAAAGAGCGTCTGCACTGAAACATATGTTTTTGCATCTCGGACTTCCCCTTCGTTCCTAGCAGCTAAGGGTACCTATTTCATCTGCCATGATAGAGCCTATACATGGTTGCCCCCTGACTTCTCGGGCACATGTTTTGTCTCGTTCCTGTTGCCTCCCACCTACACGGCCGCAGCAGATTACCATAAGACAAGGATAGTTAGAGGTGTCATCAGTAAAGAGGACACTGCAGGACAAGAATTTGGAGATTTTGTAAAGGGTTTTCTGCCGTTTTGGGGGCCTATGGTGAACAGCGGGAACATAAGGCAATTGACAAGGGTGGTTGAGTCCACTATAATTGAAACTGCCGGTGCCCTTAGTAATTTGACTGCTGAGCTCCAGTCGGATCGCCTTATGACTCTTCAGAACAGGGTCGCGTTAGATGTCATACTTGCAGACCCGAGTTGCAGTGGCGTCACTAGGGTTGGTGTCACCCAGTGCGGGTAACTCATGGTGTCACCCCCTCACGACTTACCCCATGAATCCATGATGGACCTCCTCGAGGAGATGTATTCATCTGTGCAGCACCCACGGAGGAGGTCCTTCTTCTTCTGGGGCCTTTCCAAGCCCACTCCTCTACACCGGGGTCTAAAGTACTGCAGAGGTGTTACCCTTACGCCTGCCCCATTCCAATGTGTGGCGCTTCGCATCATGCTCACCAGACCTGACTGGAGTTTACTTAAAAACAGTAGCTCTGCACCTGTCAACGGTTACAACGCCAATTGTCTTACCAGGCACTGTGTAATTGCTATTCATTCTGCTCAAGACATCACTCAACCACTTTCTTTAACAAGGAAGACGAGAGGGCAAAAATATTGCCAAATAAATAATACAGGGCACAAGTAAATTGTTTGAGAGCCTGTAAATCTATTAACTAATTGGTTTCCATCACCAAAGAAAGTTACAAGATAAAAATGTATGCTACTTTTTTATTTATATTCAGAAGTGCAGAGCCAGTGTTCACCTTTCCACTCTTCCTTTTCAGTGCATTATTTCTCACGCACTGAGCAGCAGTGCCACTCGTCTTGACACAGGGGTGCAGGTGTATGTGGTTTGCGTGAGTGAAAGTTCATTGCACTCTGTCACGATATGGTAAACTAGTGTAAGAAAGGGGACGCATTTGAGGAAAGGTCGGTAACTCTAGCGCCTTACACCCGGACTTTCCTGGCGCTTGTCATTTAGAAGACAACTCTGTGCAGTTCACATACATCAACGCGTCTGGCGGGTTTTCAGTTGAGTCTCTCCTAAATGTAGCAGCGCCTTCAAGCAACACTCTGAGCGCTATCCAAACCCCAGCAATGCACATGCTACATTTGCACAAACCATCAAAGTGCAATAGAGCTCGAGCACCGAAGCGCTTTAATTAAGGTAGATTGCTGAAAGTTGCAGCAGTTTAATTGAGCCACACAAACCGCAGTGGCAGACAGGATACCCCTTTGAATCACAGTCACAGCGCTCAGCCCAGTCAGAGATACAATATAGAGAAGTCACTCATGCAATAATATATCGGATTGCCAATCAACAGGTCTGAGCGTGAACTGTTTTTAAACTTAAAGCGCGCTCACTACAGTGCACAGGTTATCCTAGGACTGTGTTCCTACATCTCACACCGAAGGAGCAGGACACACATAATATACTTTTTCAGAATGGGCAGCGCCCAGCCCCGGTACGTATGCATCACTTTGTGCTGTAGTGCAAATAAAATAATGTATTCGAATTCCACAATTACCCAGAAACAAATCTTCAACACCACTTTATTCCCACATGTACCTACCTCTAAACTCATTTGCAATATCAAAGTATCTGTGCGGCGGTGCATTTGCTGCAGTGACCTCGATTTAAACTCAGGTTTTTCTTTCTACAGTGAAATACGAGATACTCTATAGCCCTCTATTACATATGGTGCTTAAACACAAGCTGGACGCCACATGCATGCCAGGCGGACATGCAATCAGCACTTGGGGGCAGCAGTATCGAACTGGCAGCCACGGTTGCTGGATCTAAAGAACTCAAAAGTACAACCAAAAACAAAGAGAGAACGTAAACAAAAACAGAGCCAGAATTCCCAGTGGGAAAATGGGGAACATATTTAACATACAGCTGCCCCTGACAGGGCAGAGTGATTAGGACGGAGTCACTCTAAAAACAGGGTGAAATGAGTTGCATGAGGAGGGAAGGCTGGGGCAGAGTCAGTTAATCCCTTCCCCTTTACCATTAAGAAGCATATAAAGCGCAGCGACTGTGCTCTAGGCGCTTTCTGGCATCAGCAGCCACATGTGAGACCACTGTCTCTGCCCCAGCTGGATGGGCCTTTCCAATGCATGGCCTTAGCAAAAGTGCCCTCCCCCTCCCATGAACCAATCTGCATCTTTCGGGCAGCACAAAGAGTAGCGAGGCCTGCTAACCTGCCAGGCTGTTTTAATAGTCCACCTCGATGCACTCCACAATCTGCCTCTGCTCGGCGGTCAGAGCCCCAGAGGGGGCCCCTCCGGGCTGGGGCAGCAGCAGCCTGTGAAATTTGCCCTGTGAAATTTGGGGAAGGCAGAGGCACATACTGTAACTTTAGGAAAGCTGTGTGTTAAAAGATGCTGTTTGCGGCACGACGTTGTACCCGTTTTTCCGGCTCCCAGTTCAAAGGGCATACTTCTAACACACACAGAGAAGGGAAGAATGGGGGTGCCACTTACCAGCTGAAGACAAGCGTGCACCTGGCGCTGCAATTGCAAAACCCCACGGGCATTGATGAACACGGCGGGACGGGAGCTACATCACACGAGAGTGACGTTTACGAACGTCGTTGACGTCCTTACGTCTATGCCTTAGCCTAATTGGACAATAATCTTGGCCGGCGGCCGGGTAACGTTCGGCAGACAGTAATATTATTTTGCATTTTGATGTGCAAAATAATATTACTGTCTGTCGAACCTTACCTGACCGCCGGCCAAGATTATTGTCGACACGGACCACGGTGTCACCCCAGGGGAAGGTGTCACCCGGTGCGGTCCGCACCCCCCGCACCCCACTAGTGACGCCACTGCCGAGTTGCTGCTTATTCATCCCAGACAACGCTCCAACAGTATACCAAGCCATCTCCAAACTGCATAAGATCTCTGAATCCATTCATGTGGATGAAGGAGACTGGTCCTTGATGGGGTGGTTCTGGGAACTGATATCTGCCTGGGGATGGAAGATTCTGTTAGTCGTTGGGATGATCTTAGCCATTCTTTTCCTGTTCTGTCTGTGTGTACAGTGTGCTGCTGCAGTATGTGGCCTCTGTGCTGCATCATGTGTAAGGAAACCTGTATCAAGAAACGAACTAAGTAATAGGATGATGCTACAGCAACATCTCAATGACTTTATGAATATAGACCTGGACTCAGATTAGCGTGAGTATAGGTTATTGCCTATGTAAGGGCAAAAGGACTGGACTAAAGCCGCCATCTAGCTCGCCCTCTGCCATTCACGACTAGGCCATCAGGATGTTTCAGCGCCATGATGCTCCCTCCGGAGCGACCGTTGCGCTCTATAAATACCCCTTCCAAATTCCAAAAGGAGGGTCTGTGGTACTGAAAATTTTGGACTCGTGTCATAAACATCGTCGTATCCTGACGATTTTGGTACAAGCAGACCGGTAATGACTTAAATACTATGCATAAGCATTTTCGTCATGTTCGAGTGACGAAGTCACCCTGAAATCAAAGTTTTCGTCTTGAACCCTCGGGTTCCATTTTGTGAACGGCAGCCATTTTGTGGTTGCCCTCACATAGCCAAATAACTAAGGCCGAATTCGATCTGAAGGACACGTACACCTTTGCTGACTCCTCTGTGACCTGGGCAAGCTGACTCCACTGCCTGAAGCCAAACCTGTTCGGCCAGCTCCTCTCCTTGTGGCCGAAGGAGATTAGTATCAGGGCGCAACATGTCGTAAACTGTTCATCGCACACAAACTATGCCTAATCTCACACACACCTGTCCCTGTTTCTTCTTTATGACCTGCTTTACGAGGAGGAGGTGCACGTTTGTATTGGGGGTCCGTCAATATCTGATGAAAGTTCTGGGCCTTGCCGGGTAATTGATCATGGACTGGGCAAACTAAAATGTGGGCTTGTCATCATGACTCTGCTTTTTCTTTGTATTGAAAATATGTGTATGGTCAACTGTAAAATAAGGAATGTTTGCCTGAAGCATATTATTTTGTATAAAAGGAGAAGACTGGCTTTGTAATTTTGAGCAGTCTCCTGAGAACATACATGTTGTTGTACTTCTAGGATACCTGTTACTGGCTGCAGCCAATAAATACGATCTTTGACTTCACCAAGAAGACTCTGTGTTTCTGTAGTCTGAAACAGGAAGGACTCGAAGTCTTTGGGTGTTCTCCCTGGCACCGCTGGGTTCTTAAAAACCCAGTACTTCACTCTCTCGCTCTCTCACTCCTCTATCACGCTCTCTCACTCTTCTCTCTCTCTTTCTCTTTCCATTTCTCTGTCTCTGTCTCTGTCTCACTCTCACTCTTCTCTCTGTCTCTCCCACTCTCTCCCTCTCTCTCCCTTTTTTCTCCTTCTCTCTCTCTCTCTCCCTCTCTCTCCATCTCTCTATGCCTCTTTCACTCTCTCTCTTTCTCTGTCTCTCTCTCAATTTCTCTCCATCTCTCTCAGTCTTTCTTTCTCTCTGACTCCCTCTGATTCTTCTCACTGTTTCTCCCTCTCTCTTTCTCTCTCTCCCTCTCTCTCCATCTCTCTCTCCCTCTCTTTCTTTCTCTCCAACTCTCTGTCTTTCTCTGACTCTTCTCTCTCTCTCCCTCTCTCTCTCTCTCTTTCTTCCCATCTCTCTGTCTTTCTCTCACTCTTCTCTCTCTCCCTCTCCATCTCTCTCCATCTCTCCCTCTCTCTCTCTCTCTTTCCTTTCTTCTCTCTCACTCTCTCTCTCCCTCCTACTCTCTCTCTCTTTTCTCTCTCTTCACTCTCTCTCCGTCTTTCCTTCTCTTTCTCTCTCTCTCTCTCTCTCTCTCTCTCTCTCTCTCTCTCTCTCTCTTTCTCTCTCTCTTTCTTTTCTTCTCTCTCACTCTTTCTCTCTCTCTCTTTTCTCTCTTTTTTCTCTCTCCGTCTTTCCTTCTGTTTCCATCTCTCTCTCTCCTTCTTTTTCCATCTCTCTCTCTCCCTCTCTCTCCTTCCCTTCTTATGCTCTTTTTATTGCCTGGGTCCTTCAAAGCCCCTTTTTCTACTCATATCTTCACTCAAGCGACGGCTGTCATTGGCCATGAAGTTGAGTCTCTCAGTAACACTCCTTCGCTGAAGCTCCTGTCCCCTGTCAATGGAAGGACGTCCCACTTCCGGTGACCCTCGGGGACCCAGCACCTTTGCCCAATATCTCTTGTGCCCTTTCCACCTAAGATACCTGGAGGGAAGGAAGTGAATAAGCAGCTGCCAGGTGTCCTTCTTGCTGAAGCTCAGGGTGTTTGGTCCTTTGCACCGCACTGGGGGGAGGGTGCCCTAAAGGCAGAGGCTGCTGGCCACAGGGGGAGGGGCTCTGGCACTGGTGGTCTTCAGGCTCTGGACACTGCTCTGGTTCTCACCCCACTCTACTCCACAGTTCACACTCTCGATCCCTGCTGAGGGGGGTCCTGTTGGCCTTTGTTCTTCTTTTTGAGCATTTCATGAGATGTGTTTTACTCCCTCCGTTCTGGCCCTCTCCGGAGGCCTCTTACCTCTGCCCCCACCGGGTGCATCCCTCAGCCCTGTGCTCCAGGTGCCCTGATGCATGGATTTGGTTTCTCCTTCATGTCAAATGTGGATGATACTCATTATATCAGATATTTCTCAGAAAGCTCCATTGTTGCCTCCACCAGCTGCGCCTGGATGTCTTACTGTGCGAAGGGCCTGGGTGGAGACCGAAGCCCCTGAACCCAACAGCGAGAAGATTGAGGGGTCGGTCTTTGGGGGTCCCTCCTCTCTCAAGTCTCGCTTCTGGTGGCTTCGACTTGGACTGATTTGAACCGCACCAGTAAACATGTATTACAACGCAGACATTACAACGTAGTGCCTTTACAGCGCAGTCAGTACCACCAATGTGACGTTACTACGAGTTCCATTGCAACGCAAGTCAATACAGAGACTTGCTTTACGAAATGTGGCGTTGGACTGGGGTTGGATATGAAGTCCTACACCTTCCCTACTCATAAACCAACTGGAGTTGGAATAGTCATTTAAACTATTCTAAGTCCAGCTCTTCCCTAAAGCAAGATCTTGTAACGACTTGTGTTGTGATGGAACTCATGGTAACGACACAGTCATGGTATTGACTGCGTTGTAAAAGCCACGCGTGGTTTTGCCACGCGTGGTAACAGATACTATTCAGTTGCACCTCTACCCATGGACTCAGCAGAAGGTTTGGCCATCGTGTGTGACTCCCGGCTCACCCTCACCCAGCAGCTCAACTCTTTGACACTGTCTTGCGTTTCCCATCAGCGAATCACCCAACTCTTGCCTGCAGCACGTCGTGAATTTGTAGTTAAGGCAACTCTCCTCCTACGTCTAGACGACAGCCTTTGCTTATACCGTGATCTTCTTAAATGTGACTCCAGTGGAGTCAACCTCTCCCAACCCTTCTTGGGTTGCATCTTGGTTCCTCCTCAGAGCCCAGGGCTGGCACGCGGGCTCTGCTCTCAAACCTCCTTGTATCTCCAGCTGAATGCTGGCCAAGGGTCCGAATGTACTCTCATTGATTTAGGAGCACACAAGGACTCATCTTGTGCCCCTTTATGGGAGTACAGTTTGCAATTTGTGGATAGTTTGACTTCCCCCTGTCCTGAGATTGACTTGGAATCTCATGTTCTGTTTACTTGCAGCATTTACCACAGCCTGTCAATGTAAAGAAGAAATAACATGAGGGTGTTTCACTTGGTATTATGTATTAAGTAGAAGTGAGACGAGTAAGAAGAAGTACATACAATAATAAACAGGTTAGCTTTGTCAGGTGGCCTTTTCCGCAGGACAAGAAACCCTTCCAGTAGCCTATATATAAACAAAAAAAAAAAACTGGGAAAATTGCCATCCGTAAAAGCCGAGGGTTAGAAAGTACGTTGTAAGTTAATATTCTCTGCATGTTGGGATAGATTTGTAGGCAGTCACAATTGACAATATTTTTTCTCTTTGTATTCTGTAAAATTAGATATTTCTTTTTGGGCCAGTGTGCATATATTAAGGGTGGGCTGCCCAGTGAACTCGATTGCCGATTAATAAAACAGAAACTTCACATACCTTTGATTATATAGTCATCTCACAAAAGTGAAAATGAAATACAGAAAGCAGTGAGAGAGGTGATGATTTTGGGATCCTCCCTAACCTGGGCAGAGAACCAAGCAGATGCCTTGAACACAAAGAGCACATCATGCTGAGCGATTCAGTGATGGTCCCATCCGCCTAGGACCACCCCATGCACAGTTATGGGCAAAAATACAATCCCAACCAAAGGCCCTGCAAAGAATTATGGGACGAAGTGAATATTATAGTATCCAATATCAAAACACTCCTCAAGGGGCAGGCTCTCCCGGCTCAGCTGAGAGTTAATACTATAATATTCACTGCACTCTAGAATCTCATCCCATAATGCATTGCTGGGCCTTTGGTTGGGATTTTATTTTTGCAAATAACTTTGCTTGGGGTGGTCCTAGGAGGATGGGACCACCACCGAATCGTTCAGCATGATGTGCTCTTTGTGTTCAAGGCATCTGCTTGGTCCTCACCCTAGGTTAGGGGTGACCCCAAAAACATCACCTCCCTCTCATTGCCTAATATTTCCAAAGTTCACTCTTGTGAATTGGTTATGTGCTTTTTTTAGCATGTAAAGGTTACGTTGTTTTATCAAAGAGTTGTGGGTACAGTAGCTACCTTTGCTATTAAGACTGCCAGTGCCTAAATCTCTCCCTGTAAATTTTGTGAAAAAGTGGAGAAGGCCTTGCTTCTTCCAGAAAATAAAATATCATGGTGCCTCTTCATTGTTTGCTGAACTGCTGGGAATAGCTAGCCAATTATTCAAATAGTTGCATATAAAAAGTTTCAAACAGGGGTGCTCGATAAAGGCAAGGAGCATGCTAATGGCAGTCTTGATATTAACCAGGGTGTATGTGATTTTAATTTATTGAACTGTATTTAATTGTACCTGCCTGCATGGGCTAAACATGTGGATAGATACTGCCTGCATGGGTTGAACATGTGGATAGATTCTGCCTGCATGGGCCGAACATGTGGATAGATTCTGCTTGCATGAGCAAGTGTTGAACACCTCTTGTTTAAAGTGAGAATCCATTGATAGATCATATGGAGGTTTTAGGAATGATATTAGGTATTTGTACAAATCACAAAGACATTTTCTTTCTGGAAGGCAGCCTAGTGTCTGCTAAGCATGGGTGAAGTTCGTGGAGATCCGCTGTGAAGTGTAAAAAAAACTCTGCCGTGCCACGCGGAGCTCCGCAAGCGGCAGAGTGGGTTGGATAAATGCAGTTTGTGGTGATTTTCAGTGCCAGGTGCTTGTCCGCACCATGCACATCACAAGTGAGTGCAGCTTCCTTTCTGTCTCTTGAGTCAAACAGACAATTTCTCAACGTGAGCTGTTGCGATCATAAGCGACCTGTACCAATGAGAAATCTGACCGCCCGCAATGAGAAATCTTGGTGGGAGGTTGATTTTCCATGCTCTTGCTGACCAACTTGATGTTGACAATCGCGAACGAGGAAAAATGTCGCCTGTAGGTGAATTTTCCTCGCTCACGCTCAACTTGACATTGACGAGCGCGAGCGAGGAAAAAAGTAAGCTCCCTGCAAGCTCCACATAATGCGGGGTGCGGAAAACTCTGCAAACTCCGCGGGTGGAGCGGAGTTCACCGCCCAGACTTAGTTTCTACAGCAGAAATCATGGAAGCATGTCAACAAACAGCTTCTTGAAAACAGCAGCACAATTAAACATTAACTCCAACAGAAACAGTGGTGTTAATTAAACACGCCACAAACAGACCTGCAAACATATCACCTTTTAATAGGTCTTCAGTCCTCACAAATACGTTAGACAGCAGTCTATATTCGTTTTGCATGAAAGTGAAGAATGAATGTGATAATGTCTGTAGCACGCTCCCAGCTCCTCATTAAAGCCAATATGTGTTTGTCCTTGGCTCGGATATCCACAGGACTCCAGTGGAGGTCTTCAGGCCACCGCAGCTCTATGTAAAGCCCCCAAAGTTCATCAATATACAAAGTTTGTGGGGCAGACTTTCTGAATTTTGCGATAGGTTGCTTGGAGAAGCATGTAAGGTGATTATAGCCCTCTTCAGTGATGAAAGAAAGATGCTTATGGTATTACAAAAAGAGTTTGATTCATTTTGTTATAGATGCCCCTCTTTACACACAGGATCATGTTTTAAACCAAACACCCCTGGATAAATCTCTCATATTCAGCACCGCTTTATTCCAGGAGAATGTTATGATGCTCCGTTCCTTCTTCGCGCCCCATGTTCTCCTCATTGGAGCAGTGTCACTGTCCATTGCATCGCTTTTACTGTTTACAAAATGGGTTCCTCCTCAGCAGCCACTGATCACATCCTCAGCACACTCCTCTTTGAAAACTTATCTGTATAAGTTATCGATGACCAATGACTGACCGGCAGCCTGAAGTTCAGTCCGCCCAGGAACTGAATGGGATCATGTGATCCTAAACTTGATGAGAGTAATAAGTATTTTGTAAAGCGCTTTAATCCCAATGGCTAACACGTTACTGTCATCCTACTGACTGGTACTTACATACATGCCAATTTTGGCAGAGATCTCAAGACTCACTCATTGCGAGTGAGACTCACACATTGGAGCCTAGATTCAATTCTCACTGATAGCAGTTTATGTCATGTCATACCAATGCCATACCTGGTGGAATGGCTAGAAATGGAACTCTACAAGTAGAGCTGGACAGAGTTGCATGCACAAAAGCTTCCGGGGATGAAACGGCTACAGGAAGCACCACAGGGGAGCCCTGCGGCTGACCTCTTCTATGGATAGGAAGAGAAGATTTTGACACATCAGAGTGGTGCTCGACTGCCTTTGGAAGCCTTGACTCTACTAAAGTGAGGTTTGATGATATTCAATTTTTTATATATATTTTTATTTTATTTTTTATTTCTCTGATGTCACTTCCAGTCTTGTCAATAATGTCCACACTTTTGTTCTATTATTGTGTATAATGTTAAGTATGCTAATTAATATGTGTCACTCTTAAACACTTTAAAACTCACGAGCTCTGAATTTGAGAACGTATAACTGATATATGTAGAAAGAAAATTGGGAAAATTTTATTTTCGCATTAACTGGCATTTAGATCAAGGTGGAGAACTTAAACTACTGTCCTTTTCACAAAAACAATTGTGTGTTTCCTGCCTAAACTGTATGCCTTGGGATTTGTGTACTCTTTTTTTTGAAGCTCAGAAAGTGAAACCCTGAGTAAGGAGCACAACAATTTGTGTGAGATCTTACGCAAAGATGTGTGATGGGGCAACAGAGCTTTGAATCTTCACCAAGTTGAGTCGCCAATTGTTGTTGTTAATAAACCTCTGCGGGCTGCTGTTTGCCTTTACTGACAGTGCTCCTCAGACACTTGTTCCACTCACACTGCCCTTTGTGCAAACTTTAGTCAAGGTGAAATGTCAAAACGCAGCATGCTTCTGTGGCGGCCATCTTGCCATGGAGAAGCGGGGAGGATTCTGGGATACCATTGGAAGCCAAGATGTCTGTTAGCCCTTATAAAGGCACAATGCGGGGCATGATCGCTAAGAATGGCTCGAAATGTGGATAGCAAGGCAGCCATTTTGGGCAACGTGCTTCTACATTGACGCAACACGAGTGGGTCAGGTACGCAAAGAAGAAACAGAAATGTCTTCTTTATATGACTAGCTAATGAGTGTTTTGAAAAAATATAGCTGCTATTTCTTAGTATTTGAAAAGAATGTAAGGAAGTTCCAAAGTGACTTCATCTTTTTAAAAGGTTAGTAATTACTACTTGTTTAATGGAATCTGAAAATAAATACTGCTTCATAGAGCTGGAGCATCCCAAGGTTTTCCGCTAAAATAACAATTCAATATTTAGAAAAATACTATGTTCCACAATGGCGGCTAGATAACCTTCAATGGAGTCTAAAAATAGACCACAGAGTCAAGTTGAACTCTCAACCACTTGTAAGCTGCGCCATCTTGTAATGGCTTAGATCCCTTACAAACCAATGTGCACCTCTGAGATTAAAAAACATATTAATTTAATGAAAAGGTCATCTTCAACCATTAAACATTCCTATTTCTGTAAGATCCATTACTACCACTAGTGCCATTAAATGTGATGTAACAGAAGGCCACAGTTCACTCTAAGTTTCTATAGCAGCTTCTCGTTGACGGGAGAGTTTCAAATAGCAGCTTCTCGCTGACGGGAGATGTTTTGACGACAGAGGTAAAACGGAGTACGCATTTATGTCCTGAATTCAAAGTTTCTAGAGAATAGACTTCAAAAAGGCAGTTCTTGAATATGGAAAATCAGTTTCCTTGACAAATTTGGTCCATTTTCTATTTAAAAAAACAGCTCTTTATATGTAAGACTCTCTCTTGCTTTGGGTTTGCTTGTGCCAGCCCAGTCTCTCTTCCTCCTGCAGACCAAGTCGCAGAAAGGGCAGGCCGATTCATGCCCTTTGGCCTCTCCCACCGCAGGGGTCCGGCCTGTACCCAGAGTTCCAAAGGTGCAGGGCAGCCGGGACTGATCCCAGGTTGGATCAAAGCTCTCGTCGGTTCAGTACCAGGAGGCAGAGGTGAAGCAAGATGATGAGTTGCACGGTCCAGGCGCTCGCTTGGGAAAGGCTTAAGCTACCGTCAATGGGACAGTCCAGCCCAATGCAGTTCTGCAGTTCTCCCTCACTCCCGTAGCCCGCCCAGTAGTCCTCCTCCGTAGGGCCATCATACTTTGGGCTGTAGATGTCATTGGATGGAAGATCCTTGTAGAGAGTCGACGGGTTTGGAACACTGCCATCAGCTCTCCCATCCCCCAGCCCGTAGAGGTTGTTGGATGAACCATTGACCCTTGTGCCGCCATTTGCAGTTTGAGCACCGCCGTTGCCATTAATGACCTTGGGCTTCCACTTGGCCTTCACACCATTCTTACCTTGGCCGGTGGTTGACCCTGGACAGGAGACAAAGTCCTCCTCTGATAGGAAGCGAAGATCCATTCCGCGGCGCTCAGGTGGCGACACGCAGAGAACATCAGAGCTGGAGATGCGGAATTGGCGGTACCAGGTCCAGAGCGAGCGTGCACGGCAGTCGCAGGCCCAGGGGTTGCCGTTGAGACGCAGAAACTCCAGCGACGGCAGGTCCGCCATGGTATCGCCAGATAGGTTGGTCAGGCTGTTGTTGAAGAGGTAAAGAATGGTGACTTTGTAGAGATCGCGGAAGGCCCAGCGGTGGATGACGTGCAGCCGGTTCATGTGCAGAAGCAGGCGGTCCAGGCTCATCAGTCCACGGAACACATTCTCGGAGAGTACCCGCAGCCGGTTCCCATGCAGGAAGAGATGAGTAAGGTTTGAGTTATCAATGAAGAGATCGTCCTGTTACCAAGAGAAAAGAAGAAAGAGTTTGAGAAAGGTGCACCTAGAGGAGAAGACACAACTTTGGTCATAGCAGAGCTACTTCCATCAGACCTAGTGTTTGCGTTTGCTATGTTACAAGTGTATGTGGGAGCTCTATTGGTCTGACCCCTGGATTTTCCAAACCACTTCCGTACACATGAACTCCCTGGGTTCCTTGAACCCAGAGCAGTAAACAAGTCTGACCATTGGCAACTGGCAGAAACAGGGTGAAAGGTGCAAGGTCTATGTGAACATAGTGACATGAAAGATGAGGCTTTACAAAAAATGCCCCCAGAATCTGGTGGGCCCCTCCTTATGCTATACTCCTCAACCTTTTGACTTGTGGGGATCCCCAAGTAATCATTACTGGAACCCGGGGTCCCCCAAGCTTTAGAATCTGGGGACCCCCCCACTGACTCATTACTGGTAGCCGGGGGCCCCCTCCTAAGCAAAGTCGATGATTTGAACCGCTAAACAATACACAAAAAATGCAGAAAAAACATTTATCAAACAAATACACAAATCATGACATTTCATTTAATTTGTAAACACATATAAATAAATAAAAATCAACATTTTCATTTTAATTGAAAGGTTGGAGCTTTTCAAGATTCAATTGAGGAACTTCATCCTCCATGTGATATTGTATTGGATGCGCGTGCACTGCTCCCACAAATCAATCTGAGACATTTAATTTAATTTGTAGCCTCTAGTTTCAAATTCCTACACATTTACAGGACGTTTTCAATTTTCAATTGTACATTTAGGTTCTTCATTTATATACGCTTCATTAATCTGTTAATAATATTTAATTTTCCAAGTAGTCGCTGACTCCCTGGGGAGGCTCCGGAGACCATCAGGGGCCCCTGAACCACAGGTTGGGAGCCACTGTGATATAGTATAAAGGTCATTTTTCAGTTCTTTTGTTACATTTGGTGCCCACCTAGGGGGAACCCTAGGCCTGCTACCTTACATCACCTTAAAGAAGCGCCAGACTGGGAATGTAGGGACTATAGCCCGGGCCAGATCAGGTCAGCCGACCCTGAAGCAAGGGGCGCCAGGATAATACTAGGACTGCCCACCGTCCACCACATGAGGAGGTTTTGTGTGGACCCTTGCGGACATCACTGGTAAGATCCACAGAGCTATGAGAGCAGTGAAGAGTTAAGCAGCACTGCAGACAGGTCAGACATGTTTCCTTTCTTCTAAGAGAGGGTTTACACAGACTCTATACCCTGCTGGTGGCTTACCAGCTGCACCATGGTGGCCTTCCTGAACATCTCAGCGGCAGTAAGGTTAAAGGGAGGCTTTCAGTGGCATATTTACAGAAAAGTCACTCGGCGCAGCAAGTCAGCATACTGCGATGCGCTGCGTGACAGGGAAAAGGCAGGAATGTGCTGTATTTAAAGAATTTGATACATTCCTGTTGTTGTCCCTGTGCTGGTGCCATTTTGGCAGCCAAGTGCCAGCATAGGCACCCTCGCACCATGGTGTAAGGGTGCCTGCGTTGCAGACAGGGTTGTTTTTATGCAGGAAGTAATGCCTTCCTGCACAAACACAATCCACAGAGGCGTTTTCCTCTTTCAGGGGAAGTAACAAGGAGAAATGAAGATATTTGAGTACATCAAGGCCGCTATTTGCGCTGATTTACCTTGCTCAAGATTTGCGAGGCCACTCAAAGCCAACGCAATATTGGGTTCATAAATCTGACTCGAGCCTTGCGTCATGCACGTACCACTTTGTGTGGTACAAACGCGACACAAGGCTCATAAATATGTCTCACTGTATTGTGCAATTGTGCACGACATGGAGGCACGTGCAACTTTACATGAGATAAAGGAACCCTAAGGGCATCATTTATTGGGTTTTGGCGTAGGGCAGCCCAGCAAGTCTCCTTGCTCTGCTGCCCTGCGTCAAAGTGAAAGAGCAGCTATGCACCGTATTTATCTAACATGGAGCATTGCTGTCCTTTTCCCTGCTCTGGTGCCGTTTCGGCAGCCTAGCGCCATCGCAGGCATCCTTGCACCATGGTGCAAGGGTGCCTGAGTTGTCAGCAGGGTTATTTAAGTGCACGAAGGGGCACTGCTTGCACCGCCCATGGTTCCACTCGTGCCAAGCATGCCCCAGCCCCCTCCTTTCTGCTGCACCCAGTAATGGGGCGATAAGTGGGAGCACTGACTGTTCAGATGTGTTTATGCTTCTGGTGAAAATCTAATTAAACGCTTCTAATCCAATCTGAACAGACCCCGTGAAAGTGATCCCGCCTGGAGCCGAGACAGCAGATAACTGTGTGTGGTGAGCCCCGGACAGTGGAGGAGTCAGGGGAGGCGGGGATGAGAGAGGCTTCTCTGAAAAGGAGGAGTCTGCTCTACTTTTATCATTTCAGGAAGGATTGGAAGAGAGGAGCAAAGCAGCCTGATTAGAAGCACTGTTTGGTTAAAGGGGGTACCTCGTACTGGGGTCCAGCTCTGTCTGCAGTGGGCCAGGCCAGGACCACCACAGTGACATAGGCCCCCACATAGGCCACGCCCTCCACCCCTCCAGCAAGGAGCTCAACCGCAACCTCCCTGCCAATGAGTGATCCTCTGCATCCCTCAACACGAACACATCACCCAACACCTGCGAGACCTCCACTGGCTCCCCGTCGAGAAGAGAGTCACCTTCAAGCTTCTCACCCATGCCTACAAATCCCTCCACAACATCGGACCCAAATACCTCAACGAGAGAGTCGCCTTCAACGTACCCAAAAGAAACCTCAGCCACGCTGATCTCTCCTTGGCAGAGACCCCCGCATACACAGAAACAGAACTGGCGGGAGAGCCTTCTCCTACATCGTGGCAAAGGCCTGAAACAAGCTCCCGCTCAACATCGGACGCTCCCCAATCCTGCACACCTTCAGAACTGGCTGTTCGACTGATCCTGAGCCGCACCCCCCCACCCCAGATCCTTGAGACCCTTACGGTTGACTAGCGTGCTTTACAAACCCCCTGGTTGAGTGATTGATATTAAATGTGGCATGACAAGACATTAAACTCCAGAAATCACTCGCAATGCTTGACAAGATGGAGAAAGCTGCAATCAACAATTTCAAGACGATATACCTCATAATTTCTCCAGCAAAAAGATTTAAACCCAACACCCGGGAAGACTTTCCAGGCACCTCTTTGCTGATAAATATGATAGTGGCCGATATGGAAAGAATGAATCTGACCTTGGCTTCTTTACAAGCAACACTACCTCCTGGTCCAGCATTCCACAACAGACTCAATGCGAGATCTTGTACTCACACATCATGGCCGCAAGCTTCACGACTCCCCCTGCTCCGTGGACCACCAGTGTCTCCGCCTACAGTGAGGAGGAGGTTTGGAGTTCATCCACACATCTGCACTTTTCACTCTTTGACCACGTTCTTTCCCCGCTCTCCCCAGTACCCTACTAGAGGCTTCCTCCATCACACCCTGACTCCCCTCAAATGCCATCTTACCCCACACGCTTGACTCAACCCACACTCCAACCCCCCACCAATCCAAAAACAGTGCTCTTGATACCTGCCCCTAACAGGGTACCTCGATTCTCCTAACCATACTGCAAACATCCAACTACTCTCCCCCAAAATTACTCCGGGCCCGATTCACAGAATGAACTTAAGACTCAATCCTAAACTTACTACTATTTTGGTATTCACAGAATGAACTTACTACTTTTGGTATTCAAAGAAGTTAGGATTTTGTCTTAAGTCTGTCTTAAGTCTGTCTTAAGTCTGTTTTAAGACAAACTTAAGACAAAATCCTAACTTCTGTGAATACCAAAAGTAGTAAGTGCATTCTGTGAATGCCAAAATTGTAGTAAGTTTAGGATTGAGTCTTAAGTTCATTCTGTGAATCGGGCCCTCCATTCCCTACTCCCTCCTGTTTACCCAATCATGTACTTCTCCTCAACGCCTCACAACTAGTAGCAGCCCACCAACTAGAGCCCATTGGCATGACCCCTCCAGCCGGGTCACACACAGACCAGCCCATCCTACCATACTCCACACTCTCATGTCCATGTACACTCCCACTCACCTTGCACACACACACCTCATCTGATGACTCCTGCTCACAATAGCCCACCTCATGTTATATTTCACAAGAATTCTCCCCCTACACTGAACCCACACATTTACAACCACACCCCTGGCTTACCTCGCTGCCACCCGCTGACAGGATCAATCAACCTCTCCTGAATCTACTGGTCCGTTCATATGTCTCCTGTAAGGAGACACAGGACAGGGTGCATCCCCTCAATCATTTCTAATGTGGGGGGCTACAGCGGCGGGCTCTCCTGTAGAGACAGGCACTGTATGCTGGGTGAGGTACGAGAACTATGATTTTTAAATATCCGCCTATAGTGGTACTGACTCCTAGATAAGACGCAAATGTGACGTCAGAAAAATAATGCACATATGTGACGTAAGAAGAGTGACTCTACCTGCACCTACACATGGCTACCTTGATGATATTGTGCAGTGGGTCTGTTCTTTCAGCTTGGCATTTTATATTCCATATATTGAAATACAAGCTCAGGATGCAAATATCTCTCGCTAGTGGGGACAGTGAGACTATGGTCCCATGACCCCTTGCCTGCTTCCCTCTATAGATCATTCCTAGGGGTGACTGGTGGCTTTTACCTGTAGATAGCTCAGCAGGTTCTCACAGGCTGCTCAGGTCTTCTGTAATGTGATACAGTGAAACTCGGGTCCTATGACCCCTTGCCCCCTTCCCTCTATAGATCATTCCTAGGGGTGACTGGTGGCTTTTACCTGTAGATAGCTCAGCAGGTTACCACAGGATGCTGAGGTCTTCTCTAATGTGATACAGTGAAACTCGGGTCCTATGACCCCTTGCCCCCTTCCCTCTACAGATCATTCCTAAGGGTGACTGGTGGCTTTTACCTGTAGATAGCTCAGCAGGTTACCACAGGATGCTGAGGTCTTCTGTAATGTGATACAGTAAAACTCAGGTCCTATGACCCCTTGCCCCCTTCCGTCTACAGGTCCTATGCACCATGACTCATTGCCCCCTTCTGTCTATAGGTCCTATGCACCATGACTCATTGCCCCTTCCGTCTATAGGTCCTATGCACCATGACTCATTGCCCCCTTCCGTCTATAGGTCCTATGCACCATGACTCATTGCCCCCTTCTGTCTATTTGTCCTATGCACCATGACTCATTGCCCCCTTCTGTCTATAGGTCCTATGCACCATGACTCATTGCCCCTTCCGTCTATAGGTCCTATGCACCATGACTCATTGCCCCCTTCCGTCTATAGGTCCTATGCACCATGACTCATTGCCTCCTTCCGTCTACAGATCCTATGCACCATGACTCATGCCCCCTTCCGTCTATAGGTCCTATGCACCATGACTCATTGCCCCCTTCTGTCTATAGGTCCTATGCACCATGACTCATTGCCCCCTTCCGTCTATAGGTCCTATGCACCATGACGCATTGCCCCCTTCTGTCTATAGGTCCTATGCACCATGACTCATTGCCCCTTCTGTCTATAGGTCCTATGCACCATGACTCATTGCCCCCTTCTGTCTATAGGTCCTATGCACCATGTCTCATTGCCCCCTTCTGTCTATAGGTCCTATGCACCATGACTCATTGCCCCCTTCTGGTTCCCCAATCCCCAGTTGGCCTCCTGTATAGGTGTCTGGAACCCCTCTAACCTGCAGGCACTACTAACTTTATTGTACTGCAACATGTACTTAGGGCTTACCCCGCCTATGTGGGGTGCTGAAGCACACGCTACACTGTGTAGTGTGTGTGTTTGGAAGTGTGTTGTCTTTGTTTTGATCCTACATGGGAAGTGTTGCGATGCCGTCCATGCTAGAGGCCTCCTTGAAGGTGGCACAGTAAAACTCAGGTCCCAAGTCCCCAAACTCTATGACACTATGTCTCCCCCATTGACCTCCTGAATGAGCTCACCTGCAGGTACAGGAGTAGGTTATCCTGTAGATAGAGGTACTGCAGACTGTACAACCTCCTGAAGATCAGGCTGGGTAGGCTGGTCAGCTGGCAGCGGTACAGGTGCAGCGACTGAAGCCTGGACAGACCCCGGAAGGTGTCGGCGTCCAGCGCCCTCAGGTGGCGGTTGTCGCCCAGGTCCAGCTCCTGCAGGCTGCGCAGGTCCCAGAAGGCCCCGGTCTGGATGTTGGTCACGTTGTTGGAGTAGAGCCAGAGTTTGACGGTGTGGGGGCCGAAGACGCCCACCCGCAGGTCACTGATGAGGTTGTTCTGAAGAAAGATGCGCTGGGCGTTGGGCGGGATGCCCAGGGGCACCTTGGAGAAGTTATGGGACTGGCAGCTGACGGTGGGGGGTGAGAAGTAGCAGGTGCAGAGGCTGGGGCAGGTGGGCAGGACAGGGTGGCAGGCCAAGAGGAGCAGCAGGATGTGGACAGTGGCGCGAACTGGGCCTGGAATGGACAGAAAGAGAGAGAGAGATATTAATCAATGAATCAATCAACATTTGTATAGCAAAGCACTGTCACCCGTAGGGGTATCTGGGCACTTTCATCAGTCTGCCTTCCAGTCAAACAGGCCCTGGCTCTCAGACACAGGTTGTTATGGACACTCAGTACTCACTGCATGCTCTCTGCAGGCCATGCTGCACTACTTCACATGTCAAAGGTCAAACAGAAACTCTGAGCTACAACAAGACATGGGCCATCTAAGGCAAGATGGACATCTGTGTCTCACAACTGTCTAGTGATGCCAACCTGGGCACATAGGCTCCTAAAGTGAGTGGAAGGCAAAACAAGATGCACGGCCCTCGGCCATGCCCTCAGTACGCACCCCAAGTAGAATACAAAGAGACTCACTCATCCCATTAAAACGGGATACTTGTCTCGTCTGTTGCCTTCCGCGTCTCCCGCCCATGACAAAGATGGGGAAGGCGGCCTCCTCTGCGTCCCCTACCCATAATAAAAATGGAGGATGGGGATAAGGTCCGCGCCCCCATCCATGACAAAGTTGGAGGACGGCAGCCTCCTCTGCGTCCCTTACCCATAATATAAATGGAGGATGGTGGTAAGGTCCGCGGCCCCATCCATGAAAAAGATGGAGGACGGCGGCCTCCTCTGCGTACCCCACCCATGACAAAGATGGAGGACGGAGGCCTCCTCCGCGTGCCCAGCCCATGACAAAATGGAGGACGGGGGTAAGGTCCGCGGCCACCATCCATGACAAAGATGGAGGACGGCGGCCTCCTCTGCTTCCCCCACCCATGACAAAGATGGAGAACTGGTTGTGCCACCTGTAGGAAGGTGGATACCTGACTATGGTTACCCCAGATTTTTTGCCTAGTGTTTAGCTGGTTTTCGACTTAGTAGGTCTGGGATCCTGCTAATTAGGGCTCCAGGCTATCTGCTCTCACTTTAAAATGGACTCCTTGTATGTTAGGTACATCTCCAATTGGATATTGGGTCACCTTATGAGCCCCTGTACAGTGCACTATAGGTACCCAGGGCATAGGTGAACCCAAGGCCTACCAGGGGCTGCAGCATGTATTGTGCCACCCCTGGCTGGCCATCCAAACTGACACAACTGGCTGATCACTCAGCTGGGGCAAGGTCGTGTAATCACCCCTTGCTTAGGTATAGTATTCCTTTACCTACTAATATATAGACACATTATTTATTTATTTATTTATTGAGTTTATAAAGCGCGACAGCTCCCCGAAAGGGTTTCCCGACGCTGAGAAATGACAACTAGCAGTAGGCACATGAGGAGGCACAGTTATTGGTTAAAAAGCCAGGTCTTCACTGTTTTACGGAAGCGAGCATGAGAGTGCTCAGAGCGAATGTCTAGCGGAAGAGAGTTCCATAACTTAGGCCCTAAAAAAGCAAACGATCGTCCGCCCATTCTGGACAGTCTAAACTTAGGTACAGAAAACAGAATTTGAGAGGAAGAACGAAGAGAACGGGCAGGGAGTACATGTGAACAAGGGTCTGCAAGTAGCTAGGAGCAGTTCTCATCTTAATCTTATGCATATAACTGAGCGCTTTAAACTTCACTCGGCTGTCCACCCTCAGCCAGTGAAGGTCACGAAGACGTCCAGCTATAAGATCAGTCTTACGACTAACACTAAGCAGACGCGCTGCGGCATTCTGCACTAATTGAAGACGTCTAGTGACTGCCCCGGTCGCCCCCAGGTAGAGTATGTTACCATAGTCCAAGCGGGAGGTGACCAGGGCATTCACCACAGACCACCGAGTGTCGCTAGGCAGCATCCATATGATTTTCTTCAGCCAACGCAGGATGGTAAAGCAGGTAGAAGCAACTTTATTGGCCTGACAATGCAATGTCAGGCCACTGTCAATGAGCACTCCCAGATTGCGCACATGCTCAGCTGGAACCGGAAGCGGGCCCAAATCAGAAGGCCCTATAGTAACCTATAAGTCCCTCCTATGGCAGGCCTTAACAATCCTGGAGGCAGAGTGCTTGGTTATGTGTGAGATGGTGCTCTACCATGAGCTGAGCCTGTCTGCAGCTTTCGGAACCATGTCCTTATAGCTGTTCTATGATATTGCCATACCATATACTCTTAAGTGCATTATAATCATCGGGGTTAAATGCTAACATTGGTTTGGCTTTATCCAAACATGTCGTGTAAGGTGTCATACGCTTTGGAATACTACCCCCTCGCCAATTCTGGTGACAGGGTAGCATTCCACCCTTCTAGAGGGAGAAGACATGTTATTGCTACTATCCCGGTTAAAGTTAACCAGAGCCCCAGCGTCACAAAATGGACGCTGCTGCCACTGACACAAGTCTGACCTCCTGCTGCTGGGAGTCCTTCCAGTCATGGAGGTTTGGACAGTAGGTTTCCTGCCTGGGGAGGTGTGAGCACCACCCCAGACAGGACTTTGTGTATTGGGACAGGGAGGGCTGAATTGAATGAGACACTGCCTGGGGCGCACTAGGTGCTCCTTGCATACCCCAGTTCAAACCAGTTGCTGGGGCACTCCAGCCCCAGCTCTGGCATGAAACTGGACAAAGGAGAGGGGGTGTAACCACCCCCCTTCCTGGTCCCACCCACAGGAGGGACCTAGTCAGTAATCCAGCCCCTTTTAGTTGTATAAAGGTAGGAGCTGAGTCCTGAGACTTTAGATTAGATCCTGACTGAAACCCGAAACAAAACTCTGGACCTTCGATGTTCTGCTGAAGCTGAAGACTGAAGAATCTCCCTTGTGGCCAAGGAGTGACCACCCTGGGCAACCAGGCACCATCCAGCAAATATACGGCTTGCTTTGTCGACGTTCCCACCGGAACCCGAGCACAGAGCCTGACAAGACCCAGACTTCCAGACCTCTCTGACCCTCTCTTCACGACTGCAGCATAGCTGAGATCTGTGGAGGCGATGAGACACGTGGGACCGGACATCTTGAAAAGCCTGCAACTTGCTACCTGTGCAGCTCCTGAGGCACCCTCGAAGCTGTGAACTGGGGATTGAGAAGCCCCTATCCCTAGCTCCATCTGTGATGAAGATCAGACCACCACACCCCACGAGTCCTGCGTGGGGCCCTTCTGCATTTGTTCTGCTCGACACGTTGTCCGGTTGCTGGCCCGTTGGCTAGTAGCCTCTGTGACAACAATCCTTTTGAACCACCTTGCTGGTCTGGTTGCTCCAGACTGGCCCTTGCTTCCCTGCAAAGGTGACGCACCTCATACCTTGCTGGTCTGCACCAGAAGCCTTTGTTGTATCCTGCGTGAGTTGCCTTTGCCAAGGCTTGTCGACTCCAATCCAGAAGTCAACCCCTCAATCTGCGAGAACCTTTGTGGGACAGCCCGTCTCCAGCACCTGGTTGTCGTCGACGCCTCCTGGTCCACGTGGCTGCCAAGACAAGCTTCAAGACAGCATCTGAATGCTCCTCGACGTCGTCTGGTTCCTTCCTGGTTCCACCCGGACACTGGTAGTGACCCAGACTCTGTCCCCTCTGCTTTCAGGTCCTCTTTGTCCTCGATCCACCCTTGGATCCACCCAGACATCTTCCTCCTGGTCGCCTGCAGCATCTTTACTCCAGGTCTCCATAGGATCCAACGACGAAACCCGACATATCTTCACACCTATGCACCCGCCGTCCGTGGGTGAGGTAACGCGAGTACTTCAGTGCTCCCAAGGATATTGACTATCCAAGTGTCTAAGTCTCTAGTTGTTTCCTCCTAGCTCAACCGGAAGTGTCCTAAATCCTTCTATATCTAACTTCTAAGTTCCCATTTACTTTGCATTGAATCCCGTTTGTGTGTAAAGACACTGCATGCGCCGCCTGTGGGCCTCCTACTTCTAACCTAAGGTTCAGATAGTGTAGCCCCAGCGATTCCCTAGGCCCTAGGCCTTTCCTTTTCTCGTGACGTGGTACTTATACCACTTTGTTAATATATGGTTTGCTTCGCCCCTAGGGCCTAACCGTAAATTGTGCAACTTAACGTATACTAACTAAGTGTCTTGTTATGTGCTTTGGCCTCTGAACTCATAAAGAGTTCAGAGCAGTGTGTTAGAAATAAATACATATATATTTTATATATATCCTGTGTGGTGTCCTTTTATTTGGTATTCAAGGGGTCACATATGGTAAAACAGCTGGCTTTACACGCCCTCAAGAGTCTTTTAGCCTAAGACTGTTCTGTCCATGCTACCACTAGGATAGTTGGTCTATAAGGTTGACTTGCAACCATCACCATAAGGGTTGTTTGGACTGGTGCAAGTTGATCACTAGAATAGTGAACACCATATACCAGGCCAACTTCTCACACCACCCACAGAAGTAGATGATACAATATTGCTCATGCCTACCATTGCAGAGCCTGTGTGCAGCCTGGGGCTGCCATGTCAACTTGTCAAGTGCACACACTTGCCAGTCCCTAAACTTTCCCTTTTCTACATGTTAATCACCCCTAAGGTAGGCCCAATTGAGGGTGCATTGTATGTAAGAGGTAGGACATGCCCTAATGTGTGTGGCATGTCCTTATAGTGAATTACAGCCTATTTCATGTTTCACTATGGCAAGTCTATCTGTTCCCATAGGCCAGAATGGGAAGTTTGATTATAACATCTTATAATTATAACTGACCCTAGGAACAAGATAAGAAAATAAAGTTTAGTATGCCTGAACTCAGAATGTTAAACTACATTTTTTGTTGTGGGTGATTTTTACATTCTGTGTTTGAAAATACCACTTTTAGAAAGTCTATATTTTCCTGCCTAGCCATCCAGCATGCCTCTGCTGGGTTTGCGTATTCCATGTCTAGTTTGTGAGTGACAGGGGCCTGGAGAGAGCCTTGGCTCCAGCAGTCTGATGGGTCAGGGCTAGGCTGAATAGGACCTGCATTGATTAGAGAGGGAGGGTGGAGATCTATTTTCACTGACCTGAGCTCTCATAAAATAGAAAGTTGGGGGAGGAGATTTCCTTTAAGCTACCTGGGCCAGGTCTGCTTACAACAATGCTGTCTCCACCTACTGCCAGGAAGCTGCACAGAACTTGTTTTGGCTGGGCACAGGCACCCTCTGCCTTTAGAGGACAAATGATTTACTGGTATAAATATTGGGGGCCAGACCCCAGAACTTTAGATCACTTCAGGGAATCAAGACAAACCTTTGCCATGGAGAAGAACCAAGGAAGCTGAAGGAGGAGATTGCCCATGTGCTGTTTTGCTATTTCTGGGGTTGGCCTGCAGTGGTGACTTTATTGCCAAGGAAAGGAGAAAATGAACTTTGTGCGTACTTTTACTATCTTGAGGAAGAACTCCAAGGGCTTGAAGCTGAGCTTGTCTCCTGTTCTGAAGTCTCAGGGACACAAAGATTTCCCCATCAGCTCCCCTGAATTTTCTTGCTGGGAATTCTACTTGCAGAGAAATGAAATGAAAAAGAAATGTATAAAGCGTAAAACATTCACCCAAGGGTGTCAAGGGGCTAGCTCATCAGACAAAAGATACCGGACAGATTTTACCACATCAGAGATTAAAAAGCCACATTTTGTATGCCTTTCTGAAGGCCAACAGATGTTAGTTTTTTTTAGCCTTAGTGGAAGTGAGTTCGAAAGTCGGGTAGTACCGACCAGGAAGCTTCTTCCTCCCCAACAATATTTTTTGAACCTGGGAACTACCAGATTATGAGCATAAGCTGAGCGGAGACGACGGCCTGGGATGTAAGGTTGCAAATTCTATTTTAAAAAGGCAGGTCCGATGTCATGAATAGCTTTAAAAGCTATGCAGAGGACCTTAAATTTGACCTGTATCTTCACTGGCAACCAGTGTAGCTCTTTAAGCGTCATAGAGACAGATTTGTGTTTTGAGATGTTCAACAGTAGACGTGCTGCTGCGTTTTGCACAATCTGTAACCTTGTCAGACATTTATTCTGAAGGCTGATAAAAAGGCCACTACAGTAGTCGGCTTTGGATAAAACAAGAGCCGAAACCACTAATTTCCGCAGATTGGCCAGACTAAATGGAAGAATCCTTCTAAGTAATTTTAGAGTGTAGAAGGATGTTGACGTAACCTGGTTCACTTGACCCTCAAAAGAAAGCATAGAATCAAACATGATTCCTAAATTCTTTACTTTATTCACTGGACTAGGTCGGGAGCCCAGCTCCAAGGGCCACAATGCAGGAGACCAAAAATGTGTGTGGCTGCCAAAAAGTAGCACTTCGATCTTCCCGGAGTTCAATTTCCGACAGTTCGCTGACATTCAGTCCCCGACTTGACGAAGACAGGTGTGGAACTGCGCTGCCGTGTCTGATGGTGAACCTGTCACTGACACCACAATCTGGGTACCATCGGCATAGGAGATAGCAGAGACGCGCCCAGAGATCGAATAAGCCTTACGAACTGAGCAAAATAAATATTAAAAAGAGTGGGGCTTAACGAAGAGCCTTGGGGTACTCCACAGTGCAATGTAAAGCTAGGTGACTTAAAATCTGAAAGAGCCACAAACTGTTCCCGCTCCGCCAGGAACGACTTGAGCAAAGCAAAAGCTTTCCCTTTAATACCGATCCTATCTAAAGCTTCCAATAATTTTTGATGATTCACAGTATCAAAAGCGGCCGAGGGGTCAAGCAGCACTAGTGCTGCACTGCCTGCCGTATCAACTGTCTGCTTAATCAACTCGGACGATGAAATCAATGCCAACTCAGTACTATGATGCTTTCTAAAGCCAAACTGAGTGGTATCCAAAAAGGAATGCTTTTCAATATAGTCCGATAAAACGTAATTCATGGATTTTTCAACCATTTTTACAGGCAGAGGGAATCTTGAGATAGGGCGGAAGTTACTAGGATCCGTCCCATCAAGGTTTGCTTTCATTAGGAGGGAAAGAACAGATGCCAGTTTCCAATTAGTCTGGAACATGGGTACTCACAAACTTTCTCTCGGGGGCCAAATTGAAAGTGTGGTTTGTGGCCGAGGGCCGCACCAGTGGGGCGGGGTCAGTGGGGGCGGGGCTAGAAATGGGGGAAAAAAATTGCTGCCGTTTCAAAACCTTACTAGACAATGCTGTATTTCCAAAGCAGTTGTAACTACATGGAGCACATGTTTATAACATGTTTTTATTAGCAGACAATAGCAATCTTAAGTGGGATTGCATGGCAATTTGCAGTAACAGGGTGATGGAAATGAAGCTGGTCTTGGAGATGGAGGCAGATGTGGTGATAGAGCTGCTGCTAGCCAAATCCAAGTGGCGAAGACTCAGGCAGAGAAGTGGCTTTGGGGCGAGAAGACGCTGCAGTGGATGATTAGAAGCATTAAAGCAGAAATGGAAAGACATAGGACACGCCCCTTTCAGAGGCCCTTTTGGGTTTTTTATCCCCCTTAAAGCCCTGAACTTGAGTACAAGACACAACACACACGACTTCCAAGTAAACAATACTCGCCATACATCACCTATGCTTGCTCACATTAATGCTAACAAACAGGTCCTCTGGCAAACACGGGTGTAAGAATGCAGTTTGTTGTTCTAGAAAAGATCATGCCACAGACAGACAGTTTTGGATGGCTCATGACAGACATTTTCACTCTGCAACATTTGCAGTCACTTCTTGCATTTTGGTAAAAACTTGCTGTTTTTCAGGGACAGAACATCAGTCACAGAAATACAAACCTTTTCAGATAACCGTCTTCTACATCAGTAGAGCTAAAGCAATTGTTTTGCAATGTAGCAGGGTTTTCAAAATGCATTTGCAGGGAAACAAAGGTAATGCGTCAATGTCCTTTTCATGTAAGGAATGAGGAAAGGAGCATTAACCGCTAAAAACGCCATATCTGTCCTCAATGATGATTTCAACATTTCAACATGAAAAAGAGTAGAAGTTAATCTAATATTCAGCTGCATATGGCAGGCGCCTTAGAATTTTCCTCACTGCAGACATTGAACAACATAATATGCTCCTATTCTTAATGCGGTCTGCCATTTGAGGACATATCAGTCTGCAAATCATTTGGCAATTGGCGGGCATAGAAACACAAACAAACATATGCCCCTCAAACAGCAGAGCCAGTGCACATTGAGGATAACGAAGGTATGTGTGGCTTATATTTAGGGAAAAACTAGCTGGCAAGCAACTGAGGGATGTCTCTTTACCGCCTTTTCACTGTTCTCTCTTCTTCCCTCTTCTTCATCTTTATCCACCTCTCTTATTCTCTCCTGTTCCCTTTTCTCTCAACTAATCACCTCTTTCACATTCCCTCCCTTGCTCTCCTAATCCCTTCTTCTCTCCCTTATTCCTTTCTTCTCTCTCGTGTTCCCTCCCTTTCCCTGCTATTCCCCAATTACCTTTGGTGTTCCCTCATTTTTACTCTGTTTCCCCCTTCCACCTCGAGCTGTTTTCTCTTCACCCTTGCTTCTTCTCTATTCTGTTTGCATCCTTTCTTTTCCCTCATGTTGTGTCTCCTGTTCTTGCCAGGACAATTGTTCATATAGATTGCTATCGCATGCAAACACTGCGTGTGTGTCGTGCTCTGGCAGGCTGGGATGGGTTTAGCAGCGGCTGCGGACAGGATTCATGAAGCACTGCGTGTAGTAGAGTTTAAAACAGCTCCATAACTGCTGCCGCTCGTTTCGTGTTGCGACTAGAAATAAATAGAAATGAAAAAGCAAAGGGGGTCGTCAACAAAACTCCCCCCCCCCCCCCCACCACCACCACTCCCCTACCCTACCCCCCCTCCCGCCTGCGGGAGGAAAGCAAAGGTGTGCTGAATCATGAAATTGAGTTTCAATTCACCTAGGGATGGCGTGAAAATGCAGCCATTCGTCTCCCGCCAACATTAAATATTTTACATTACAAACGCCCGGGACTTCTGGAACTAACTGCACATACAATTTGTGGCCGCTCGTGGACGGCGGCACGTGCCTCTCACCACAAGACTTTGCATTAACACGGTGCAGGTTATCTCCTGTCCTTTAAAAGTCAGCTGTAACAGCGCTAGTTACAGCTGACTTTTAAAGGGTCTGTGCTTCGCGCCGTGTGTGACGTCTCTGAAGCTCAGGCCAATCGGAGGCAAGCATAAACAGAGAAGATGGTCGCAGGAGCAAACGTTGTGAATACGTATTGAATACGTATGCTCCTGCGTTCGGCCATCTTCTCTGTTTACTTTACAGGTACATATGACTCGCATGGCAAAGAGGTCCGCGGGCCGCCAGTGAAGGCCAGGCGGGCCGCAACTGGCCCGCGGGCCGTACTATGAGTATCCCTGGTCTGGAAGATACCAGAGCGAAACATTTGATTAAAAATAAAAGGCAGATGAGACACAAAGGTTTCTGGAAGTAGATGGAACATCTTGAGTGGGCATGGATCCAGTGGAGAGCCATATTTGGTAGACAGCAGAAGGTTATTGACCTCATCAACAGAAAATGGAGGGAAAACAGTTAATTCAGGAGGGTCACCAATATCCGAAGTAACTGGCGGCAATTCCCTTTCCACCCAAGGTTTTGTTCCGGTCTTTGAAGAGGATAATCTCTCTTGGGACAACAGTTGGGAGAAGCCACTATAAACTGCACTAACTTTGTCTTGGAAAAACGTGACCAGTGAGTTACAGAAGGTCTGATTCATTTGTTAATCTATCACCTCCGGGTATTTGGCTAATTTTTTCACTGTGGAAAATAGTTCCTTGGTAGAGTTTTTTGCAGTTTTTTGCAGTTGTAATCCTAAGCCATTTCTCAAATGAGGCAGCAGACCCATTTGGATCCTCTATGAGGATAGGAGGGTTCTGGGACAAGGAATTTTCGAAAGTATCAATTGCAATCTCGTTCCAAGTCGAACCCTTCTTGGCTGATTATTTTTCAATTTTGCTGTCTGCAAATTTTGGAGGGAGAGAGAGAACATAACAGCTCTATGATCTGACCAGAGAGGTGCCAACTGTTCTTTGGGCCCTCTGAGAAGACTGCGTGTCGCTGGGAGCTGGAAGGGCGACCCAATGAGGAGAAGCATGTCGCTGCCGCAGAGGTCACCGTCGGGCGTGCACCCATTGCATCCAACGTTATTGTATCGCATCAAAGGCCCCATTTTGTCGCATTGCACCGGATTGTCACATCGCACCGAGACACCATCTTGTCGCATCGTAACCGTAACGCAGTAAGAAACAGAGGCATCACCTCTTCTCCAGTAAGGAGCCAACGCATCACCTCCCCTGCGACCCTCTTGTTTGTAGTGCGTGACGCATCCAAGGTACTTTGAGAGTAAAGTGTTGCATCTACTATCTACATTGAACTAAGCTATTTCTACCATCTGAAAGGAATATTTTTGAATACTGTGGATTTTTGTCGTTTGGTCTTGTGTTAAGTCTAGTAAAGATTACTTATTCTTCTAAACCTGTGTGGTGCCCATTTGTAATGTTTTCACTGTATTACTGTATGTGTTCACAAATGCTTAACACACTGCCTCTGAGATAAGCCTGTCTGCTCGTGCCAAGCTACCAAGGGGGTGAGCAGGGGTTATACAGGAGTGTACCCCCCTTTCCTTGACTAGAAGCAAGGGTCCCTATTTGGGCAAAGGTACCTATCTCTGCCAAATAGAGACCCTCCGTTCTAACACTTGTGATAGGTTAGACTAGGAATGCATTCTAGCCTACGGTACATGTAGTGGGATAGACGATGCATCTGTTATGTTCACATGTATGTACTCTGTCCACCAAATCTAAAGCAGACCCATGGTCTTGTTAAGTTGATAGTTCCTTTCACGCCCTTAGCGCCTAGACGCCCTTGGGCATTCGAGCGCGATATAAATCATAAATTCATTCAAGAAGGGTCTCTTGTAAAAACCCAATATTATAGAATCTTGTTATTGTACTTAGGAATTAACCAAATCACACACGCCTGCTCAGCGCCAGCGGGGGATTAACCAACCTACCCTAGGCGGGGGCAGGCTCAGTGCCAGGATACCCCCGCCCATCAGCCCCCATCGACGGTAGGAAAGGACGAGGGAGGCCTCCAGTGGGGGGCCCTCGCACCGTGCGGCCCCCACTCGCCCTTTGCCTGCTCTCCCACCCTGCAGATTGCCCCCCAAACCCCCACAGTGGTGTCCACAGAAACAGCATGAACCTCAGAGCGACAAGATACAAAATAAAACAACTGAGGAGGAAAGCGCACAGCGCCTCGAGGACTGGCTTGAAAGTATGGGCGCCACAAAGGACGCCCCGTCTGATGTTGGATGACATATATTATTATTAGCATATGGAACTCCAATTCATTATTTTGTTTCCAATATGGCTCAGGGCTTCCGGCCTGGCGCTTTCCCTCTCAAACGTGTCGGTGTTTGTATCGTTGATGGCGGCGCCGGGGCCGTAAAATGGGCTCTATAAAAATAAAATTAAAATTAATTAAAATATTCATATGAGTGGCTTGTTTTTTGACGCCGCTCGCTGGCACCTGGACGGTGAAGCATGGTGACTGGTACAAGTGGGAAAGGATGCGGTGGCACGGGGGCAGCGCCTCGTGCCACCGGGAGCTGGGGTGGCGCTAGTGACGTCAGTCAGTCCACTCCAGGGCTGGCATCAGGCGTGAATGAACACCCGTTTCCAGGCGCTTTCTCACACATGGGGGCGGGCCCTGCACCTCAGCAGGTGAGAAGCTGTCACCACAGCCCACTGCGTCTCGTGAAAGCTCTCACCACTGGCAGCGCACGGGGAGGGGGGCACCGGAAGAGGGGGGCACCGGAAGAGGGGCATGCCACGACATCCCTGCAGGTCACGCCAGGCTAGTGACGGATGGGCTCGCGCTGCCTGGCCAGTAGTGGTACGCAACAAAAGAAATGGATGGATGGCGGGGTCTAGACGAATTGCTAATACTGCATTCCATTCCATGGTAGATATGTCTTATCGGTGCCATCATGCAGTGGACCACCCACGTGAAAGCCAGTCCTGCCCCTACCCCTGGCTTCCTTTTGTTTGTGGCATGTCTGGCAGTCCAGACTGGACTCTACATTTTGGGATAGAGGCTTCTATAATTTGGATAGACAACATTAAAATAATGGAAGAGAATGCTACAGAGAGGACTTCATGGTGGTTTACAAGTGCTGGCTTCCATGTTTACATTTTGGAAAAGTGCCGCCGTATAGTCGATGCATTTACAGTGCCTCGCACCCCTGACGAGGCCTCGAAGCGCACTTTGCTGGGTGGTTCCCACTCCGCCGAACTGTGGAGCGAGCGAAGACGAGGCTGACTGACAGATCGGCGGAAGGATAGGATACTCCGAGAGCCCCTCTGCCGTGAGGGTCACCTCGCCCTGGACCCTCTCCCATCTCCCCCACACACACGTGCTGTCCCCCCGCCTGCCTTCTCTGTCCCTCCCCCCCCCTCCCAGCCCTCAGATTGCCAGCTCTGCCCCTCTTCTGACCTACATAAAGCGCGCAGATGCTGTAATGTTATGTTATGTTACTATTTGTTTTGTAGAGCGCTCAGCTGCTCCAGAGAGCGTCCCGGCGCTAAAGATCAGCATCACCAAATACCAGCAACTAACATAAAGCCATTACAGCGCCAAAAATAACCATAACAGCATTACAGGGCGAAAAGATAAGTTTTAAGTCCCTTCCTAAAAACAGAGAGATTGGTGCACGTCCGCAACGTCAGGGGCAGTGTGTTCCAGAGACGGGGTGCAAGGTAACTAAAGGAACGACCTCCACAGCGAGCACGCTTCACTGTGGGGACGATAGCCTTGGCCTGGGCAGCAGATCTCAGAGCTCTAGATGGGAGATAGAAATGGACCCTTCTCTGCAGATATTCAACGCCAAAATTGTGAAGCGCCCTAAAAGCTGTAGTTAAGGTCTTGAAGGAGATGCGCTTACGAATCGGCAGCCAATGCAGAGAGACAAGGAGATTGCTGGCCCTAGCTCTTCTGGTTAGACCAAAGATTGCCCTGGCTGCTGAACTTTGAACTATCTGCAGACGAGTCAGCAGATATTCAGGAAGACCTAAGTAAAGGATGTTGGCGTAGTCTAGGCGCGAGCCTATTAATGCTTGTAAGCAACTGCTTTGAGGGCGGCGCTATATACCGTCACATATCAATTGGGAACTGTTGGACAGGCCACATGACGGGCCGCTCTCCCCCGGCTCGACCAGGCCCGAGCCCAGTCACGCAAGCACCACACACCACCATTGCACGTCCTACGTCCCCTCAGGGACACCTGCCCTCGAACATGATAACCTCGTGGGTCCGATCCACTGCCGACCCATGCGCCCAGCCTGGGCCGCCATCTTGGACACTTCGCCACGAGGCCGCCTGGCCCCCGATCGACCTCAACCCTGGGCCTAGCCCGGCCTCAGACATTCCGGCACCACCCTCCACCCAGGAGGTGAGCGAGCTACTTGGCAAATCAATGGGAGAAAGAGGTGTCGATGGCTCTCCCCCGGCCAGTGCCGCTCGCCCATCGCCTCCCCGGACGCTGGCTCCACCCCCCTGCTGGGTGTCTGGACTCCCTCATCCCGGACCTCCCGACCTCCAAGTGCGAGGGTCCGGACATCAAAGCACGCCAGCCCTAACTGGGGCAGCTCCAGAGCAGGAAGGCAGTTGTATCTTGGAGTCGAGAGACGAAAGAAGAACTCATCCTGGACGGACTACTGGCGCTGCCGTAGCTCTGTCCTGTGCACCATCGTCCTGCCTGTTGGCGCTGCCACAGCCGTCGTAACCTTCATCCTTCACCGTCGTCCGGATCTGCTGGCAAGGCCGCGGACCGTTGTAACCGTCATCTGCATCGGGACCTGCTTGGCTTCTCCACGGCCCGTCGACCATCCTTCATCCATCTCGGGACCTGCTTGGCTTCTCCACGGCCCGTCGACCATCCTTCATCCATCTCGGGACCTGCTTGGCTTCTCCACGGCCCGTCGACCATCCTTCATCCATCTCGGGACCTGCTTGGCTTCTCCACGGCCCGTCGACCATCCTTCATCCATCTCGGGACCTGCTTGGCTTCTCCACGGCCCGTCGACCATCCTTCATCCATCTCGGGACCTGCTTGGCTCCTCCACTGCCCGATCAGCAAACACGCCGAGCTCGAGGATTGAGAGCTATTTAACTCATTGGTAACTAAGACTGTCCCGCTACCCTTTTCCTCAACCAGAGATCAGAACCGAGGGGACCCCTGAGTCCAGACCTCCTTGTATTATATCAACGTAACCTAAGAATTGCATATAAAGTCTCGTTAACCTTCAATCTTGTGTGGTGTCCGTCTGTGGGGGGGGAAGTTACTTATCTGTACAGTCGTTGGAGACGGCTCTCCCTGGAGACCTCTCCCCGTAATCTCGGCCGACCCTCCCGGTCCGTCTAACATTGGTGGCCAGCGGCGCGATCCGAATCACCGCATAACGTACAGAGAGTAGCTCACCCCACAACGAACAACAATGTCGACTAAAGAGAGCGGATCAACTGAGAAGTTCCAAATGGAAAAACTAGAGGAATACAGCCATCGTGAACTAAAGCAGTTCTGCATCGAACTAGGTATCGCTACCACCGGACTGAGTACCAAGGACGATTTTAAGCATGCCCTAGAATCTTGGGCAGAGACCGGGGATGTCGAAGCCCCTGAGCAAAGCACCGCGAAAAATACCAACACGGCCCCTGAGGGGCAAAGAACCAGTCTCTCGCAAGACGAGATCCAAGAAAGAGAAAAAGCCCGACTACACGAACTCGAAATGGCCCGACTCAAGATGGACATAGAACTCAAATTGGCCGAGCAAAAAATAAACTTAGAGCACCTTCGCCTCCGAGAAGAAAGAGAAGAGAAACAGAGGCAAAGGGAGCTCGAGGAAAAAAGACTAACGTACGAGCACGAGCGGAACCTAGCCGAGATCAACCTGCGCAAACAGAATAAAGAGTTAGGGGTGCCCGACAGACCGTCCACCCCAGGGACCACGGAGAAAAAAGTGCACATCCCCAAGGATGTGGTCCGAGAGTATTTTCGAGAAGTCGTCAGTGACAGAGGCACGAACTTTATTTCCAAATATATGAAGTCCCTCTGGCAACAGTGTGGGGTCACCTACCGCTTCACGACCCCCTATCACCCCCAAGGAAACGGACTCGTTGAGCGGTTCAATCGCACACTAAAAGGGATGATCGGGGGATTGGAAGAGCCCCTCCGTCGCCAGTGGGACGTGCTGCTGCCGTGCCTCCTCTTCGCCTACCGGGAGGTCCCACAGAAGTCCCTAGGCTTCAGCCCATTCGAGCTGCTCTATGGGCACCCAGTACGGGGGCCACTCAGCCTGATCAAAGAAGGCTGGGAGATGCCTCCGGCCAAGAGTCCTCCAGATGTCTTCCGGTACCTCCTCACCCTCCGCAACCAGTCCCGGCGGTTCAGAGACCTAGCAAAAGCCAACCTAGAGGCCAGTCAAGAGGACATGAAGAAATGGTATGACCAGAACGCCTCATCTATTGAATTCGAGCCGGGGCAACAGGTCTGGGTAATGTCCCCCACAGAACCGTGCGCTCTCCAAGACAAATGGACGGGACCCTTCAAGGTAATCGAGCGCAAGGGTCCTGCCACCTATCTGATCGATATGGAGGCCGCCCGGAATCCGCTCCGAGTCCTCCACACCAACAGACTGAAACCCCACTTTGCACGAACAGAACTCAGCCTCTTGATGGCCACAGACAATGGGGTTGAAGACGACTCCGAGCCTCTCCCTGACCTCTTGCGGACCCAGGAGCAAGACGGCTCCGTGGATGGGGTCCGACTCTCGGAGACCCTCACCCGAGAACAACGCCAAGAGTGCCAAGCCCTCCTATCACGATTTGCCAGTCTGTTCTCCCTCACCCCAGGTGTCACTTCCTGGTGTGTGCACGATGTGGACACCGGAGACAGCCCTCCTATCCGCCACCGGGCCTACCGCGTACCTGATCGGGTACGGGCCTGCATCCAGGCGGAAGTAGCTAAGATGCTCACGCTCGGGGTCATCGAGCCCTCAGACAGTCCATGGGCCAGCCCGGTCGTACTGGTCCCCAAAGCAGCCGCCCCCGGAACCACACCCGAACTCCGGTTCTGTGTCGACTACCGGGGCCTGAATGAAGTCACCAGAACGGACGCACACCCCATCCCCCGGGCAGATGAACTGGTCGACCGAATGGGCGCTGCCCGCTACCTCAGCATCTTCGACCTGACGGCAGGCTATTGGCAGATCGGCCTCACACCCCGAGCACAAGAACGTTCTGCCTTCTCCACCCCCGATGGCCACTATCATTTTACGGTCATGCCCTTCGGCATGAAAAATGCCCCAGCGACTTTCCAACGGCTCGTCAATCAGGTCCTGGCGGGGCTCGAAGAGTTCAGCGCCGCCTACCTGGACGACATCGCTGTGTACAGCCACCATTGGACCGAGCACCTCCACCACCTCCAAGCAGTGCTGCAAGCCCTTCAGCGAGCTGGCCTCACGATCAAGGCCAGCAAATGTCAAATTGGACAAGGGTCGGTGACCTACCTCGGACACCAGGTGGGAAGCGGCCTAGTGGCCCCTCTACAGCTGAAAATTGCCGCCATCCAGAACTGGCAACCCCCTATCACTCAAACTGAGGTGCGAGCCTTCCTGGGCCTCACGGGCTACTACCGAAGGTTCGTGAAAGACTATGGTACCATCATGGGGCCTCTCACCGAACTCACGTCAAAAAATCAGCCCAAGAAGGTGAACTGGACCCCAGAGTGTCAAGCGGCATTCGAACAGTTAAAGGCCGCCATGTGTTCCGCTCCTGTGCTCCAGGCCCCAGACTACAGCCGGGAGTTCGTCGTCCAGACGGACGCCTCCGACCAGGGCATTGGGGCGGTCCTGTCCCAAGTGAACACCGAAGGCCTTGATCAACCAGTGGCCTTCATCAGCCGGAGACTCCTACCACGGGAACAACGCTGGAGCACCATAGAGAGGGAAGCCTTCGCTGTGGTATGGGCCCTCAAGAAGCTCCGACCCTACCTTTTTGGCACCCACTTTCGGGTGCAGACTGACCACCGACCCCTGCAGTGGTTGATGCATATGCGGGGGGAAAACCCAAAACTGCTACGCTGGTCCATCTCCTTGCAAGGTATGGACTTCACCGTTGAACACCGGCCTGGGTCCGACCACGCCAACGCGGATGGCCTGTCCCGGTTTTTCCGCCTCGACGAAGAGAGTCCCCAAGAGGATGGGTAACTCTCCCCGCCTTCAGCTGGGGGGGACGCATGTTGGACAGGCCACATGACGGGCCGCTCTCCCCCGGCTCGACCAGGCCCGAGCCCAGTCACGCAAGCACCACACACCACCATTGCACGTCCTACGTCCCCTCAGGGACACCTGCCCTCGAACATGATAACCTCGTGGGTCCGATCCACTGCCGACCCATGCGCCCAGCCTGGGCCGCCATCTTGGACACTTCGCCACGAGGCCGCCTGGCCCCCGATCGACCTCAACCCTGGGCCTAGCCCGGCCTCAGACATTCCGGCACCACCCTCCACCCAGGAGGTGAGCGAGCTACTTGGCAAATCAATGGGAGAAAGAGGTGTCGATGGCTCTCCCCCGGCCAGTGCCGCTCGCCCATCGCCTCCCCGGACGCTGGCTCCACCCCCCTGCTGGGTGTCTGGACTCCCTCATCCCGGACCTCCCGACCTCCAAGTGCGAGGGTCCGGACATCAAAGCACGCCAGCCCTATAACTGGGGCAGCTCCAGAGCAGGAAGGCAGTTGTATCTTGGAGTCGAGAGACGAAAGAAGAACTCATCCTGGACGGACTACTGGCGCTGCCGTAGCTCTGTCCTGTGCACCATCGTCCTGCCTGTTGGCGCTGCCACAGCCGTCGTAACCTTCATCCTTCACCGTCGTCCGGATCTGCTGGCAAGGCCGCGGACCGTTGTAACCGTCATCTGCATCGGGACCTGCTTGGCTTCTCCACGGCCCGTCGACCATCCTTCATCCATCTCGGGACCTGCTTGGCTTCTCCACGGCCCGTCGACCATCCTTCATCCATCTCGGGACCTGCTTGGCTTCTCCACGGCCCGTCGACCATCCTTCATCCATCTCGGGACCTGCTTGGCTTCTCCACGGCCCGTCGACCATCCTTCATCCATCTCGGGACCTGCTTGGCTTCTCCACGGCCCGTCGACCATCCTTCATCCATCTCGGGACCTGCTTGGCTCCTCCACTGCCCGATCAGCAAACACGCCGAGCTCGAGGATTGAGAGCTATTTAACTCATTGGTAACTAAGACTGTCCCGCTACCCTTTTCCTCAACCAGAGATCAGAACCGAGGGGACCCCTGAGTCCAGACCTCCTTGTATTATATCAACGTAACCTAAGAATTGCATATAAAGTCTCGTTAACCTTCAATCTTGTGTGGTGTCCGTCTGTGGGGGGGGAAGTTACTTATCTGTACAGTCGTTGGAGACGGCTCTCCCTGGAGACCTCTCCCCGTAATCTCGGCCGACCCTCCCGGTCCGTCTAACAGGAACAGATAGCGCCTCTCTCTCTCCTTGAGGAGCACTTCAGGGACTGCCTGCCCTCGTACCAGTGCTGTAGCATCCATGGTACCTCAAGGTATATTTATGGCATTGGGGGGAGAGGATGTAGAGTTTGGGCCAGAGCTGCTTCTGTGGAACTGAGGAACGGTTGGAGTCCCGGCGTCAGCTCAACATCCTGTGATTCTGGACAAATCACTTAGGAGGCCATGCGTCAGTTTTGCGCTTCCGATGCGTCACTTTTTGTGACACATTGGCGGCGTAAAACATGCCTCCTGTTGCGCACTATTTACAAAGTCAAATGTCAAATGTCAAATGTCATAGGCTTTTATATAGCGCAACAAATCACCAAAAGAGGTCTCAGGGCGCTTCGCAAAAAGAAGGCAACAACCCTGAGGGAATATAGAGCGTGACGAAGCATTAATTAGGGAAGAGCCAGGTCTTCAAGCTCTTACGGAAAGCTTGGTGATTGGAGAGAGACCAGAGATGCGCAGGTAACGTATTCCACAATTGCGGAGCTAAGTACGAAAAACCTCCACCATTTCTGGAAGTGCGAGCTTTAGGCTGGGAAAGTAGAGACTTCGAGTTGGAGCGCAAGGTTCTGGCGGGTCTAAACCAGACTAGTTTTTTTGCAAGGTATATGGGGCCTGTGCCACGAAGACATTTATGAGTGAGGCTCAGGATCTTAAATTGGCATCTCTGGCGCACAGGAAGCCAGTGCAATTTTTTGAGAGTAGGAATGGATGCAGAGCGTGGAGGTAGGCCCAGTACCAGTCTTGCGGCCGTGTTCTGAACAATTTGTAATTTGGTCAATAGGCCCTCATTAATCAAAACGAACATAGCGTTTCCATAGTCTAAACGGCTAATGATAAGCCCCCGAACCAGAGGCTTTCTTGCCTCTAAAGGAAGCCATTTAAAGATTTTGCGTAACTGTCTAAGAATTCCATAACAGATTCCAGAGACTTGTTTGACATGAGCTTTCATGGAGAGAGCGCTGTCAAGCATAATGCCCAAATCGCGTACCACTTCTTAAGGTTCTGGGCACAGGCCCAGTTCCTGAGGCCACCATTCATGAGACCAGATAGTTTTGGCCTTACCAAATAGCAAAATTTCAGTCTTGCTATAATTGAGTTGGAGCTTAATATCACTCATCCAATTACTAATGTGAATCATGCATTGCTTGAACCTTACACAGGTGTCAAACGACTGAGAACTGCAGGTGATTAACACCTGCGTATCATCAGCATATGATACTGTAGAAAAGCCATAAGATTTTATAATGTTGGCTAAAGGGGTCAAATACAAGTTGAACAACAGGGGGCTGAGAATCGACCCCTGAGGCACCCCCACGGTAAGAGGGATGTTCTTGGATGCCAGGGTGTTCATCTTGAGATAGGTGTAGCGTCCAGTAAGATAATCCCTGAACCAGGCTAGGGCATTGCCCCTGACACCAATCTCCCACAGCCGATGTATCAAAATGCTGTGGGAGATGGTGTCAAAGGCCGCCGATAGATCTAACAGGACCAAAATGGCAGACTCCCCTCTATCCAGGGAGAGTCGGATGTTATCAACTACCTCAATTACTGCAATCTCCGTTCCATGGGCGGCCCGAAACCCCAACTGTGAAGAATCAAACAGTGCATGTGTTTCAACATAGGTGGAGACACGTTTGTCTAAGCAGATGCGTCACTTTGTAAACACCTGCGCTACATTATACCTGCGTCAGATATAATGTATACAGGGGGGGGCGTTGCCCGGCAAGAAGCCTGGTAGAAGTGATGCAGTGAAATCTATGAGATTTCACTGCGTCACTTCTAGGACGCCATTGGGTCAAAATCTTACGCCTGCCTCACACGTAAAACTGACGCAGGCCCTTTCACATTGCTGGAGTTGCGTCACTTTTGCGCCATACAGATACGTCAGAAATACTGACCTATCTGTAACTCCTTGCGGCATGACGCGTCATACAGTAAATATGATGCATCAGGAATGTGGCAAGGAGTGCGCACTGAGAAGTAACGCATCGCTGCTTTCACACAGCGATGCGTCTTTTCTCATAAATGAGGTCCTTAATCTCCCCTGTCTACGAAAACGAAACGTGTCCTTATGTAATGTAATAGGTGTAAAGCGCTCGATTACCTTCAGGACAAGTTCCCGCCATGTAAAAGTGCAAAAAGTAAAATAAATAATAGTAGCTCCTAACCCTTAGGGGGCAGGTTCAAGTCGGAGTTGTGTTGCCCTTGCGCCGGGGAGGGAGGGGGGGGGAGGGGGCAAGAGAGACGCAACTCCGAATTTTGATCTAGTGGCCTTGCGTGGCTTGATAAGTCTAGAGTAATGCAACACCGCACTAGCAGTTGCACTGCGCTGCCCCAGGGCGGCGTTGCAAGGGTGGAGCGGGGGTGTTCCCACGCACCCACCCATGGATTTTTGTCGCATTCCCAGATGTATCGTCAGTGGTGAACCCGGGAATGCATTAAAATGCTGCCCCTCCCCAGCTGAGGCGTGACGAGGAGAAACGGAAACCTTTCCTTCCCGCGGCTGATATCAAAGCAGCGAGTCAGTCACTTGTGATTTCGAAATTAGACTATGACAGCGCAATCTCGTGCGCCGTCCAGAAATCTATCCCGCTCCTCTGCAGGCGACCTCGGAGGCAGCAGCAAGACTCATCACGGGTTCAAATAAAGGGAGCATATCACCTCTGACCTCTGTTCTCTAAAAGGGCGGCTACCCTACCCTTGTGGAGAAGTGTGGCTCAATGGTTAGAGCGGCAGACCCTGATGCAGAGGTCTAGCCCGGGACCAGGGTTCAATTCCCGCCTCAGCGGGTCTTGGACTCAATTCTGGCCTCGGTGCCTATTCTAATCATGGGTCCCACTCTGTGACTCTGGGCAATAGCTTGCTTAATCTCCACAACGGCCCCAGCAGCGCTCGGATGCCTGGCTTCACCATGGGGGTGCCCAGGAGTGGATATCTCACAGGAAAGCCAGGAAGGGTTCCACAGCGGTATGAATACAGTGCTACAAGACCTCTGGGTAGAAGGCGCTATATAAATACAAACACATTTACATTTACCCTACAAGGCTATAGCCCAACTCAAAATGGCACATGTAACCCACAGAGCGCAACACCACAGCACCCCGTCCTACCCGACCCAGACTCCGACCCTGCCTGGCAGCGCACCGCCACCACAAGGTCCTGTTTCTTACTTCTTAAGACAAAAAAATTTAACAAACCTAAACCTACAGGAGATTCTTCTCTGGTGTGGCCCTGAAATCTGGAACTCCAGCGATTAGATGCAGCCCGTCCTCATTCAGTTACAGGAAGGAAGTAATAAATCTAGGATCCGACTGACTTTGCTAAACCACCCATCATCACTTTGTTACCATCAAGTCTCACCTTTTCTACTTAGCCTGGTGCCGACTCGGCTGCTCCCCAGCCACTACTACGCTCTAAGTGGACTCAGTGACTTTCGGACTGTGTTTTTTTTGTACTGTCTTTATTTCGTTGTCTTATACTATGCATATATATATTACTATTATAACTTGTATTTGTACCTACCTCTGATATTCCTGTAAAGCGCTCTGTCACCCTCCCGGGTCATGTTCGCACTATATAAAACTCTAAATAAATACATATCTTTATTTCTCCTTGTTGCTTCCTCTTTCTACATGTGCTGCGTTCTGCAGCACAGACCGACAGGTGACTACGCCTCAGGGGATTGGTTTTGTGCATCGCCAACCAACTCGTTTAAAGGCTTCAAACGACTGCGAAAGCTGTTGCCAGACTCATCCTGGACACCCCCACATCGCTCACATCACCCCTCGCCTCGCAGAGCTCCACTGGCTACCCATACAGGACCAACGCCCCTTCAAGCTACTCAACCACGTCTACGAAGCCTTCAACAACGCCGGACCTGCATACCTCAACAGCCGTTCTCACTCCTACCGACCTTCCAGACGACTAAGCTCAGCACCTCACTCTCTAACACGAGTTCCCACATCCACAAAAGCCGTTCTGGTGGACAGTCTTTCTCCTACATCGCAGCTAAGCCCTGGGACGACCTCTTGCAGCCATTAGGATGTCCCGTCCCTTCCTGGCCTTCGGAGCTAAGGATATGGCTGTTCGCCTAGGAGGTCAGTAAGGCCTACACTACTTCTTAGAGCCTGGATACCCTCATGTGTGATTAGCTGCACTTTACAATTTGTATTAACAGCATATAACAGAGCTTGTCTATTGATGGCTGGGTATCAGAGGTTGGTTCAAAGTTAGATTAGGACAGCGGTATGTTCTACAGGGAGACTAAAAGCTGAACCCCCAAAGCTGGCCTGTACCTCAGTTTTCAGTAACGCGATGTGAAGCATCTGTGTGTCCCGTCAGTGAACAGCAAGGATTGGCCTCAGAAAAACTGATGCTTCACAGGTGTAGGCAGGGCCGGATTGGCCGCAGCGGACACCAGGCATTTCCCTGGTGGGCCGCCAGGGCTGGGGCCGGTTTTGGGCCCCAGGGGGGGCGATTATGTTGCAGGGCCGTTTTTGCAGCATAGCTGTAAAATCAGCCGCAGTAACAAAATCGGCTAAAACCGGCCCTAGTAAACTGCTCTGCCTCACCCCCCACCCCCTAGGGGGCCGGCCAAGCACTTTGCCAGGGCCGGTTTTGGTTCCCAGTCCGGCCCTAGGTGTAAGGTTAGGACAGGGTGATAATCAGCCAGATCGGCCCTGAGCAGGTGAAACATCCCTCCACCTGGCTCAGCTGTGAGTTTCCATGTTGTTGATAAACTTGGCAGTGAGAGGGAATAGCTGACTATATCTCGGGCCCTAAAGATGCTGGAGCCTCACACTGTGGATTGGGTGCACAGCACAACCAATCACAGCCCTCCTAGGCGGTCCAGCCTTTCAGTGACAGACCAATCCAGAGCCTCCGGCATTGAAGGGGAAATGCACCGATGAGGTCTCCAGCTCGTGCTGCCGTCACCAGAATACTGAAGGCCCGATACACAAAGGTAAACACACACTTTTGTGTAACTTTACTACATCCCTACATTCACAAAGGTAAACACACACTTTTGTGTATCTTTACTACTTCCCTACATTCACAAAGGTAAACACACACTTTTGTGTAACTTTACTACTTTTCTATATTCACAATGGTACACTTAGACCAAAAGTCTAACTTTACCACTTTTCGGTATTCACAAACGTAAACTTACACTTTTGTGTACGGTTACTTCTTTTCTGTTTTCACGGAGTTAACTTAGACCAAAAGTCTAGCTTTACTAGTTGTAACTTACCTTTGTGAATACTGAAAAGTAATAATAATAATAATAATAAATCTTTATTCGGTTTTTAGCGAAGCAAAACCATAAAAGTTATCACAACATACAAAATTCATGAGTATTTATATAAAAGCAGTTATTACACAATTTAAAAAAAAAAAAATATGATCAGATTCCGTGCAAATTGAGTAAAAGATAAGACAATGGTAACCCTCTGAGTTTTTTCTTCTATTTTTCAAAGGTTATTCCTATGTCTCATAATGCACTTTAGGAAGTTGAGTACGTGGTAACAGGTACGTTCAGAATCCAACGTCTGTAGTGCTAACATGGCTGGGCGACACTGTCTATAACCCCAATTTTTTAATAAAGGGATTAGCCAGATTTTTCTATGGGTGTGAAAAAATTTGCAAAACAAAATTGTATGAATGGTTGACTGTTGAGACAAATCGTCACATGGACAAGGGGCCAAGTTTATGTTCCAATTGTTTTTTTCTGGAAAAGTCACTAATCTATAAAAGAGATTCAGTCTGAACCTTGTTAGGAGCATCTTATCATATGTTGTAAATTCTAGAGTCAGATAAAGCTGGATTTTCGGTGAGTGCTGTATCATATTCGCATGGGTCACAGATTTTTTGGTCGACAGCAAAGTCAGTCTCAAGGACTCTAGATGGCTCAGCGCAGTTTGTTTCAAGTCTTTCTTAGATATTTCATTTAGTTTTTCTGGGCTGAAATAATACTTTTGTAGTCCCAGGTCGGAAAAGAAGTGTCTGATATAGGAGAGCCATGCTATTTTATGTACATGATCCAATTCCATGGAGTCCTGTAAGATGCTTTTGGTCAGCAGGTTTTTGTCCGACAACCAGACGCGCCTCCAGAGTAAAAGTGGTTGGATCTTTATTAAGTCTTCGATATATGGGATTCCCAATTCTATATGAGAGGCATAGATGGAAGAGCCTTTCGGCGTGGACAAGAGGAATCTCATGAAAATATTTTCTTCTTTTTGCAGTGAACCAGTGGCTGTGTGTCCCCAAATCCCTGCCCCGTATAGTGCGATGGCCTGGCATTTTGCAGCATAAATCTTTAACAGTTCGACTGGTGGTCTCTTTCCAAGTCTTTTTGAGAAGTTCATCAGTGCTAGAATTGCTCTTTTGAACAGATGTCTCCTGGCCTCAACAGCAGCCTTCCAGTTTAGGCTTTCATCAATCATGATGCCCAAGTAAGGATACTGTGAGGTCTTTTCAATTTTTTGATCTTTTAGATAGATGGTCTTTGTGGCTTTTCGTTGCCCACCCGCTACCATAACAAATGTTTTTTTTACATTAATATGTAAGTCCAGGGCACCCATGAAATCAGCGTACTTGGATAAAGATTTCTGGAGCTCGATAGGAGTGCGTGCTAAAATAACTGCGTCGTCCGCATAGAGCAGTGCGGGGATCAGGCGATGTTTCAGTCTGGGCAGGTCCTGCCCCCCCCTCAACATAGTCTCCTCCAGTCCGTTGGTATACAGGGAGAAGAGGAAGGGGGCTAGGACACATCCCTGCCTTACTCCTCTCTCTACCCTAAATGGTGCAGTTAGCTCTCCTTTTGTTCCATATCTCACTCTTGCGGAGGCTTCGCCGTATAGCTCCCTTAGAAAATCCAGGAGGGGAGGAAAAGTAGTAAAGTTAGACAAAAGTGTAAGTGAGGTCTTAGGTGAGGTCTTAATATCTGATGTCTGCCTCCTGAGGTGAACAGCCAAGGTTCCCACGGAGGCTGATGTTTAGTTTGTGATCACTTCGGAAGCTGCGCAGAGGGTGAAGGCGAGGTTTAATCACACTGGGCTCGCTCGGTTGCCCCCTGGCTCCTTTTTACCCTGTTTTGCTCTAGACACCTCCTGGCCAAGGAGGAGTGGTCCCCAGGTGGAGTAACCTTTGAAGGGGCGGTAGCCTCCGAGGCAGCCGGTTGGCTTGGTCTTCAGCAAACTTGCAGCAGTTTGTCAAACTTCGGGCACGAGCCCGGCGAATCAGCTCCGCCAATCATGAAGCAACCTCCGAAGCACTCCCTGTCCGGAGTAAATACATCTGGAGCAGGGCACAAGTCCAAAAAAAAGAGAAATGGGAGTCCTAACCAGGCTAGGCAGTATGCACGTGAAATCTGGACACATGCCATCACAGCGTATGATGTCACTAAGCAACACTGCACGTGACATCACAAGGAAGTGCCCTCACTGGAAGTGACATCACAAGAAGCGACATCAGATTTTAAGTAATGTCATGATAAAGACACTATTGGCCTAATTTAGATCTTGGCGGACGGGTTCCTCAGTCACATCAGTGATGACTCTGCCGTCCGCCTAAATATAAATCCCATTATATCATTTGGGGTTTACATTGCGGGTGACGGGATATCTGTCTCCCTTGTGGCAGAGTTACCCGTCCGCCAAGATCTACATCGGGCCCTAAGACAGACGTATTTGTTGTGATAAGTATCCGTGAACGTCACTCGGCTCTTAAGGGTGGATTGTTTAGTGTATACGCATAACTAAAACCTGCCGATAGGTATTTTGTTAAATACTGTCTCACAGATTCCCACAGCAGGCACTGGTTTTGGTGGCGGTTACCCCTCCTAGTCGAGATAGTATTTGCTTCGTTGATTGTGAATGTGTGTGCCTCTCTTGCTTTATGACTGCGTATCTGGTTGCCTCGCTGACTGTGAATGTGTGCGCCTCTGTTACTTTATGACTGCGTATCTGGTTGCCTCGCTGACTGTGAATGTGTGTGCCTCTCTAGCTTTAAGACTGTGCATCTGGTTGCTTCGCTGACTGTGAATGTGTGTGCCTCTCTAGCTTTATGACTGCGCGTCTGGTGGTTGCTTCGCTGACTGTGAAGGTGTGTGCCTCTCTAGCTTTATGACCGCACGTCTGGTGGTTGCTTCTCTGACTGTGAATGTGTGTGCCTCTCTAGCTTTATGACTGCGCGTCTGGTGGTTGCTTCGCTGACTGTGAATGTGCGCGCCTCTCTAGCTTTATGACTGCGCGTCTGGTGGTTGCTTCGCTGACTGTGAATGTGCGCGCCTCTCTAGCTTTATGACCGCGCGTCTGGTGTTTGCTTCGCTGACTGTGAATGTGTGTGCCTCTCTAGCTTTATGACAGCGCGTCTGGTGGTTGCTTCGCTGACTGTGAATGTGTGTGCCTCTCTAGCTTTATGACCGCACGTCTGGTGGTTGCTTCGCTGACTGTGAATGTGTGTGCCTCTCTAGCTTCATGACAGCGCGTCTGGTGGTTGCTTCGCTGACTGTGAATGTGTGTGCCTCTCTAGCTTCATGACAGCGCGTCTGGTGGTTGCTTCGCTGACTGTGAATGTGTGTGCCTCTCTAGCGTCATGACCGCACGTCTGGTGTTTGCTTCGCTGACTGTGAATGTGTGTGCCTCTCTAGCTTTATGACCGTGCGTCTGGTGTTTGCTTCGCTGACTGTGAATGTGTGTGCCTCTCTAGCTTTATGACCGCGCGTCTGGTGGTTGCTTCGCTGACTGTGAATGTGTGTGCCTCTCTAGCTTTATGACCGCACGTCTGGTGGTTGCTTCGCTGACTGTGAATGTGTGTGCCTCTCTAGCTTTATGACCGTGCGTCTGGTGGTTGCTTCGCTGACTGTGAATGTGTGTGCCTCTCTAGCTTCATGACAGCGCGTCTGGTGGTTGCTTCGCTGACTGTGAATGTGTGTGCCTCTCTAGCTTCATGACAGCGCGTCTGGTGGTTGCTTCGCTGACTGTGAATGTGTGTGCCTCTCTAGCTTCATGACCGCACGTCTGGTGTTTGCTTCGCTGACTGTGAATGTGTGTGCCTCTCTAGCTTTATGACCGTGCGTCTGGTGTTTGCTTCGCTGACTGTGAATGTGTGTGCCTCTCTAGCTTTATGACCGTGCGTCTGGTGGTTGCTTCGCTGACTGTGAATGTGTGTGCCTCTCTAGCTTTATGACCGTGCGTCTGGTGGTTGCTTCGCTGACTGTGAATGTGTGTGCCTCTCTAGCTTTATGACCGTGCGTCTGGTGGTTGCTTCGTTGATTGTGAATGTGTGCGCCTCTCTTGCTTTATGACCGTGCGTCTAGTGGTTGCTTCGCTGACTGTGAATGTAAGTGCCTGTCGAGCTTTATGACCGGGCATCTGGTGGTTGCCTCACTGACTGTTAATATGTGTGCCTCTATAGCTTTATGACTGCGCGTCTGGTTGCTTTGTTGACTGTGAATGTGTGTGCCTCTGTAGCCTTACAACCGCGCATCTGGTTGCTTCGCTGACTGTGAATGTGTGCGCCTCTCTTGCTTTATGACCGTGCGTCTGGTGGTTGCTTCGCTGACTGTGAATGTGTGCGCCTCTCTTGCTTTATGACCGTGCGTCTGGTGGTTGCTTCGCTGACTGTGATTGTGTGCGCCTCTCTTGCTTTATGACATCCGTCTAGTGGTTGCTTTGCTGACTGTGAATGTGAGTGCCTGTCGAGCTTTATGACCGGGCATCTGGTGGTTGCCTCACTGACTGTTAATATGTGTGCCTCTATAGCTTTATGACTGCGCGTCTGGTTGCTTTGTTGACTGTGAATGTGTGTGCCTCTGTAGCCTTACAACCGCGCATCTGGTTGCTTCGCTGACTGTGAATGTGTGCGCCTCTCTTGCTTTATGACCGTGCGTCTGGTGGTTGCTTCGCTGACTGTGAATGTGTGCGCCTCTCTTGCTTTATGACCGTGCGTCTGGTGGTTGCTTCGCTGACTGTGATTGTGTGCGCCTCTCTTGCTTTATGACATCCGTCTAGTGGTTGCTTCGCTGACTGTGAATGTGAGTGCCTGTCGAGCTTTATGACCGGGCATCTGGTGGTTGCCTCACTGACTGTTAATATGTGTGCCTCTATAGCTTTATGACTGCGCGTCTGGTTGCTTTGTTGACTGTGAATGTGTGTGCCTCTGTAGCCTTACAACCGCGCATCTGGTTGCTTCGCTGACTGTGAATGTGTGCGCCTCTCTTGCTTTATGACCGTGCGTCTGGTGGTTGCTTCGCTGACTGTGAATGTGTGCGCCTCTCTTGCTTTATGACCGTGCGTCTGGTGGTTGCTTCGCTGACTGTGAATGTGTGTGCCTCTCTAGCTTTAAGACTGTGCGTCTGGTTGCTTCGCTGACTGTGAATGTGAGTGCCTGTCGAGCTTTATGACCGGGCATCTGGTGGTTGCCTCACTGACTGTTAATATGTGTGCCTCTATAGCTTTATGACTGCGCGTCTGGTTGCTTTGTTGACTGTGAATGTGTGTGCCTCTCTAGCTTTATGACTGCGCGTCTGGTTGCTTTGTTGACTGTGAATGTGTGTGCCTCTCTAGCTTTATGACTGCGCGTCTGGTTGCTTTGTTGACTGTGAATGCCTCTCTTGCTTTATGACTGCGTGTCTGGTTGCCTCGCTGACTGTGAATGTGTGCGCCTCTCTTGCTTTAGACTGCGCGTCTGGTTGCCTTGTTGACTGTGAATATGTGTGCCTCTCTAGCTTTATGACTGCGCGTCTGGTTGCCTCGCTGACTGTGAATGTGTGCGCCTCTCTTGCTTTATGACTGCGCGTCTGGTTGCCTTGTTGACTGTGAATATGTGTGCTTCTCTAGCTTTATGACTGCGCGTCTGGTGGTTGCCTTGCTGACTGTGAATCTGCACGCCTCTCTAGCTTTATGACTGCGCGTCTGGTGGTTGCCTCGCTGACTGTGAATGTGTGCACCTCTCTTGCTTTATGACCGTGCGTCTGGTTGCCTCGCTGACTGTGAATGTGTGGGCCTCTCTAGCTTTATGACAGCGCGTCTGGTTGCCTCACTGACTGTGAATGTGTGTGTCTCTCTAGCTTTATTTCGGCATATAGGAAGGTGGAATCTGACTCTATGGTTACCCCAACTGTTTTTTGGGTGTTTTGCTGGGTTTCGACTGCTATTCAGGGCCCCAGACTATCTGCTTTCTCTATAAAATGGTACATACCAGATTGGTTACTGGGTCACTCTTGTGAGCCCCTGTTTAGTGTAACATAGGTACCCAGGGCATAGGTGTACCCTAGTCCTACCAGGGGCTGCAGCATGTATTGTGCCACCCCTGGTTTGCCTTCCAAACTGACACCACAGGTCTGTTCACCCAGCCTGGGTAAGGTGGTGTAATCACCCCTTACTTAGATATAGTATACCTATATCTACCTTATATATATACACATATGCACCTATAAGTCACTCCTATGGTAGGCCTCGACAATCCTGGAGGCAGAGTGCTTGGTTTTATGTGAGAGGGTGCCCTGGCATGAGCTGAGCCCCTCTGCAGCTTTCGGAACCATCTCCTTATAGCTGTTCTATGATATAGCCATGCCATATACTCTAAAGTGCATTATAACCCTCGCGGTTAATGCTAACTTTGGTTTGGCTTTATCAAAACATGTTGTGTAAGGTGTCAAACACTTTGGAATACTACCCCCTACCAATTCTGGTGGTGGGGTTAGCATTCCACCCTTCTAGAGGGAAAAAACATGTAAGTTGCTGCTTTACCCGGTTAAAGTTAAACAGAGCCTCAGCATCACAAAATGGATGCTGCTGCCTCAGACCCGAGTCTGACCTCCTTCTGCTGGACGAAACTCCAGCAGGGGATGGCCTCGACAATAGGTTTCCTGTCCAGGGAGGTGCTGGCACCTCCCGAGACAGGGGTTTTGTGTATTGGGACAGGGAGGGTTGCATTCAGAGAATGCATCTAGACACTGCCTGGGGCACACAAGGTGCTCCGTGCATAGCCCGGTTCAAACCAGTTGCTGGGGCACTCCAGCCTCAGCTCTGGCATGAAACTGGACAAAGGGAAAGGGGTGTAACCACCCCCTTCTCAGGTCCACCCATAGGAGAGATCTAGGCTGGTAATCCAGTCCCCATCCTTAGTATAAGTATAGGAGCTGTGTCCCCAGGACTTCAGATTATCCTGAACGAAACTTTGATACAGAACTCTTGGACCTTCGACATTCCATTCTGACTAGAAGACGGAAGACATCTCCCTTGTGGTCAAGAAGTGACCACCCTGTTCAAACAGGCACCAACAGCAACTTTACTGGTCTGTTTCAAGGCTCCCTTTGGAACCCGAAGACTCTGCGACTCAAGAACTTGACTTCCTGACTTCTCTGACCCCGACCCACATCCACAGCAAAGCTGAGACCTGTGGCGGACACGAGAGATGTGGGACAGGACATCTTGGACATCCTGCATTTTGCTACCTGCACTCCTTTTCTGAAGCCTCAGTAAGTTGTGCATTGGGGTACGAGAAGCCCCAGCCCGAGCCTCATTTGCCCTGAAGCCCAGGCCCCCACACTCCGCGAGTGTCCCGTGGGCCCTGCCTTCACATTTGTGCTCAATATGTCTTCCCAGTTACTTGCTCATTGGTTAGTGAGCCCCCTGAACACACCATCTTGAATCTAACTTGCGATCCTGGTTGCTCCAGGCTCGCACCAGCTTCCCTGCAAAGGAGAAGCACCACAGACCTTGCTGGTCTGCAACAGAGCCAATCTTGACATTCTGTATGGGTTGCGGTTGCCAAAGCTTGTTGGGTCTAATCTGGATACTAATGCTGCAGTCATCTAGATTCATCATGGGACAGCTAGAATCCAGCTCCTGGTCATCGTCGATGCCTCCTGGACCTCGTGGCTGAAGAGACAAACTCACCTTCTTCACCTTCAAGCACGCAACATCGCCTGGTTCCTTCCTGGTTCCTTCCTGGTCACTGGCTAGTGACCCAGACTCTGTCCCCTCTGCTTTCAGGTTCTTCTCATCTCCGATCCACCCTTGGATCCACCCGGACACTTTTCCTCTGGTCGCCTGCAGCACTTCTTTGCAGCTCTCCATAGAAAACGACGACAAAACCCGACATCACAAGACACCTATGCACCTTGCTTCCGTGGGTGAGGTAACACGAGTACTCTGGTAGTCTCTAGGGTATTGGCCATCCTAGTGTCTAAGTCTAAAAGGGTTCCGTCCTAGTCTATCCGGAAGTGTCCTTAACTTGTAACTTTGTAACTTTTACGAACTCCATAGAAAGTCAATGGCAGCCTGCGCCTGTGTTTAGACACTGCACGCGACTCCCGTGGGACTCCTACTTCTTAATCTTTGTGCGCCTCTCTAGCTTTATGACTGCGGTCTGGTTGCCTCGCTGACTGTGAATGTGTGTGCCTCTCTAGCTTTATGTTGTGCGTTTGGAGGTTGCTTCGCTAGCTGTGAAGGTGTGTGCCTCTCTAGCTTTATGACTGCGTGTCTGGTTGCCTCACTGACTGTGAATGTGTTTGCCTCTCTAGCTTTATGACCGCATGTCTGGTGGTTGCTTCGCTGACTGTGAATGTGTGTGCCTCTCGAGCTTTACGACCGAGCGTCTGGTGGTTGCTTCGCTGACTGTGAATGTGTGTGCCTCTCGAGCTTTACGACCGAGCGTCTGGTGGTTGCTTCGCTGACTGTGAATGTGTGTGCCTCTCGAGCTTTATGACTGCGCATCTGGTGGTTGCCTCGCTGACTGTTAATATGTGTGCCTCTATATCTTTATGACTGCGCCTCTGGTTGCCTCGCTGACTGTGAATGTGTGTGCCTCTATAGCTTTATGATGGTGCGTCTGGTTGCCTCGCTGACTGTGAATGTGTGCCTCTCGCGCTTTATGACCGCTCATCGAGTGGTTGCTTCGCTGACTGTGAATGTGTGTGCCTCTCAAGCTTTATGACTGCACGTCTGGTGGTTGCTTCGCTGACTGTGAAGGTGTGCGCCTCTCTAGCTTTATGTTCGCGTGTCTGGTGGTTACTTCGCTGACTGTGAATGTGTGTGCCTCTCTAGCTTTATGACCGCACGTCTGGTGGTTGCTTCGCTGACTGTGAATGTGTGTGCCTCTCTAGCTTTATGACCGCACGTCTGGTGGTTGCTTCGCTGACTGTGAATGTGTGTGCCTCTCTAGCTTTATGACCGCATGTCTGGTGGTTGCTTCCCTGACTGTGAATGTGTGTGCCTCTATCGCTTTAAGATGGCCCGTCTGGTTGCCTCGCTGACTGTGAATGTGTGTGCCTCTCTAGCTTTATGATGGCGCGTCTCGTTGCCTCGCTGACTGAATGTGTGTGCCTCTATCGCTTTATGATGGCCCGTCTGGTTGTCTCGCTGACTGTGAATGTGTGTGCCTCTCTAGCTTTATGATGCGCGTCTGGTTGCCTCGCTGACTGTGAATGTGTGTGCCTCTCTAGCTTTATGACAGCACGTCTGGTGGTTGCTTCTCTGACTGTGAATGTGTGTGCCTCTCTAGCTTTATGACCGTGCGTCTGGTGGTTGCTTCGCTGACTGTGAATGTGTGTGCCTCTCTAGCTTTATGACCGTGCTTCTGGTGGTTGCTTCGCTGACTGTGAATGTGTGTGCATCTCTAGCTTTATGACCGTGCGTCTGGTGGTTGCTTCGCTGACTGTGAATGTGTGTGCCTCTCTAGCTTTAAGACCGTGTGTCTGGTGGTTGCTTCACTGACTGTGAATGTGTGTGCCTCTATAGCTTTATGACTGTGCGTCTGGTGGTTGCTTCGCTGACTGTGAATGTGTGTGCCTCTCTAGCTTTATGACCGTGCGTCTGGTGGTTGCTTCGCTGACTGTGAGTGTGTATGCCTCTATAGCTTTATGACCGTGCGTCTGGTGGTTGCTTCGCTGACTGTGAATGTGTGTGCCTCTCTAGCTTTATGAACGTGCGTCTGGTGGTTGCTTCGCTGACTGTGAATGTGTGTGCCTCTCTAGCTTTATGACCGCGCGTCTGGTGGTTGCTTCGCTGACTGTGAATGTGTGTGCCTCTCTAGCTTTATGACCGCACGTCTGGTGGTTACTTCGCTGACTGCGAATGTGTGTGCCTCTCTAGCTTTATGACCGCGCGTCCGGTGGTTGCTTCGCTGACTGTGAATGTGTGTGCCTCTCTAGCTTTATGACTGCGCGTCTGGTGGTTGCATCGCTGACTGTGAATGTGTGTGCCTCTCTAGCTTTATGACCGCGCGTCTGGTGGTTGCTTCGCTGACTGTGAATGTGTGTGCCTCTCTAGCTTTATGACCGCACGTCTGGTGGTTGCTACGCTGACTGTGAAGGTGTGCGCCTCTCTAGCTTTAAGACTGTGCGTCTGGTTGCTTCGATGACTGTGAATGTGTGTGCCTCTCTAGCTTTATGACCGCGTGTCTGGTGGTTGCTTCGCTGACTGTGAATGTGCGCGCCTCTCTAGCTTTAAGACTGTGCATCTGGTTGCTTCGCTGACTGTGAATGTGTGTGCCTCTCTAACTTTATGACCGCGCGTCTGGTGGTTGCTTCGCTGACTGTGAATGTGTGTGCCTCTCTAGCTTTATGACCGTGCGTCTGGTGGTTGCTTCGCTGACTGTGAATGTGTGTGCCTCTATAGCTTTATGACCGTGCGTCTGGTGGTTGCTTCGCTGACTGTGAATGTGTGTGCCTCTCTAGCTTTATGAACGTACGTCTGGTGGTTGCTTCGCTGACTGTGAATGTGTGTGCCTCTCTAGCTTTATGACCGCACGTCTGGTGGTTGCTTCGCTGACTGCGAATGTGTGTGCCTCTCTTGCTTTATGACCGTGCGTCTGGTGGTTGCTTCGCTGATTGTGAATGTGTGTGCCTCTCTAGCTTTATGACCGTGCGTCTGGTGGTTGCTTCGATGACTGAGAATGTGCGCGCCTCTCTAGCTTTTTGTCCGCGCGTCTGGTGCTTGCTTCGCTGACTGTGAATGTGTGTGCCTCTCTAGCTTTATGTCCGCGCGTCTGGTGGTTGCTTCGCTGACTGTGAATGTGTGTGCCTCTCTAGCTTCATGACCGCGCGTCTGGTGGTTGCTTCGCTGACTGTGAATGTGTGTGCCTCTCTAGCTTTATGACCGCACGTCTGGTGTTTGCTTCGCTGACTGTGAATGTGTGCGCCTCTCTAGCTTTATGTTGGCGTGCCTGGTGGTTGCCTTGTGGACGTCTACTCTAAGGCTTCCGTGGTTATTGTGACAATCCAGTGCTGAAGGCTACAGACCTATTGTTATATTGTAATGCTATGATGATGGCACGAGGCCTGGTGTAGTGATTGTGAAAAGGTGGAGTTATATGTCAAATTCAACAGGCATTTAAGGGTGGATTGTTATTTCTCTGTCTTAAAGTGATCACATAGATAAGTTGTGAAATGAAATGTCACAGATTACCTTTGTAGGGAGTGGGGATTGATTTTGGATCCCACCTCTGCAAACCCTAGGGGGAAAAGATTTACACTATAATAATTCTTGCTAGAATTCCATCTTAGCTGTCTGCCTGGATCTTGCAAAAAAGTTAATTATTAAATAATATATCCCTCCCGTCAATGCTGCTTCTGTTCACCAGCTCAGTCAGCGCCGGTTCCGTGAGGCCAGACACAGAGTGCTGGTTCTGTCTGTGAGTCCAGCCAGCACGGGTACTGTCCATCAGTCCAGTCAGTGCTGGCTCTTTCTGTGAGTCCAGTGAGAGCTGGTTCCGTGAGTCCAGTCAGTGCTGGTTCTGTGAGGCCAGACAGACAGACCTAGTTATGTGAGTCCAATGAGTGCTGGATATGTATGTGAGTGCAGTAGTGGTGGTTCTGTGAGCTAGGACAGACAGACAGTGCAGACTCTGTCTGTGTTTCCGGTGTGTGCTGGTTGTGTCTGTGAGTCCAGTCAGTGCTCGTTCTGTGAGTCCAGTTAGTACTGGTTTTGTGAGTCCAGACAGACAGCGCTGGTTCTGTGAGTCCAAACAGCGCTGGTTCTGAGTCCAGTTAGAACTGGTGCTTCGAGCCCAGAGATGCAGAGCCTGGTCTGTCCGTGATTCCAGCCAGTGCTGGTTCTGTAGGCCGGCTCTGCTCTCATGGCTGTAACCTGACTCCTCCTTTCATCATACATAATGCAGTCTGTGGTCGGACGTGGTGCGGAGCTGACAGCGTCCAAGGCTATGAATAGGCCAGAGAGGGAGGGGGAGCGGGGGAGGGGGGGAGGGATGGAGGGTGGGGGGGCAGAGGAAGAGATCGACAGAGGGGGGCAGAGGAGACAGAAGCCGACAAAAGGAGTGATGCTTGCATGGGGTGAAATGTGTGTCCATGCCCAGGAATGTGTCCGTGTGTATTTGTGTGCATGGCTTGGAATCAGTGTGGGCATCTGGGCTGAGGGTCCCTGTGGTGCTGGGGCCCGGGGCCCTGGGGTGGACAGGACCCCCATGCAAGAGTCCTCTGTCCAGAGGGCCGGGGTGAGGGCTCTGCTTGGACCAGGGGCCCTCCGCCCTGAGGTGGGTGGGCGCCTCGTGTCCGGAGCCAGCACCAGTGGGGTCTGCTGTGACGCGTGTGCACCACTCGCGGGGGCTCCCGGCGGCGCCTGGAGAAAGTGCGGTGGTCCATGCACGAAACTGGGGGCCGGAGGTATCTCAACCATAACCAATCAGAGCCGGGGGTGGGGGTCCCTGTTGCGACCACAAATATGGGAGGCACCTCGCTCAGACACCACTCCCTAAAGCCAGGGGTGCCGAGCTCTCTCAGGCACCAGGGCCCGGCCTGTGCGTCACGCATCTTCAAAAGAATGAAAACAAAGAGAATCATCTACAAAGCCATCCAGACTGGCACCCCTGCTGGCAGGCCAGGACCCCTGCTGCCAGGTTGGCACCCCTGCTGCCAGGCTGACACCCATTGCGGCCAGGTTGGCACTCCTGCTGCCAGGGTGACACCCCGGCTGCCAGGCTGACACCCATTGCTGCCAGGTTGACACCCCTGCTGCTAGGTTGGCACCCCTGCTGCTAGGCTGGCAAGCACCCCATCTCTGTTGACTCTTGGCAGACCCGCAGCGGGCACCATCACCTGGAGACCAAGTGTAAAAACACAAGACAGCAGGACTTCTGCGCCCTGCACCCATAGTCTGGCCCGCCCTCACCCCATCCACGGATCGCCCCAATCCTGCTGCCAAAGACGCGCCCTTTCACCCAGGCTCTGCCCTGCTGGGACCCAGAAACCGCCCTATAACCTCTGTTCACAAGGGGTCCGTAGAGACGGGACGGAAATCTGTGCAGCCAGCAGCATCTCTGCAGCAGGTGCACACCGACCCGCCGGGCTGCCTCCACCAGACAAGTGGCAGAGCAGTGACACCAGCACACGTCACACCGAGAAGGTAGGGGGTGTATCACAGCGAGCGACCCGTCCCAGGGGTGTACTCGCCAGACCGTGTACTCCCCTCGCCGACTTCGGAAGGACGAACGGCTGAGCCAGCCTTGCCCAGATATCAACGTACGCCGCCGCAGCCAGCGCATGGACCCGCCGTGCTGTCCGAGGAGCCGCACGTGCCTCCTGCGGGGGAGGGCTGTCACGTGTCGTCTTGCTGTCGGAGAGAGGAAATTACTGAACAGATTTCTCTCAAACTTGGCATCAAAATCCCGGTCTGTCCGTAATCCGAGTGTGGGCAGCCTTGAGAGACTGGGCCAAGGGGTGGGGGAGGGGTGGACGGGGACTGAGGGCAGAGGGAGACAAGGAACCGTGGGGGGGGGGGGGCGGCAAGGAGCCCTGGGGGGGGGCATGGAGTGGGTGGAGACTAGGGTGGAGGTCTTAGATGGGTGGAGACAAGGAGTGGGTGGAGGGACATGGGGTGGATGGAGACAGGGGCAAGGAGAAGGGATGGGCGGAGGGGCATGGGCCGGACGCGGGTCTTGCTTTGGTGGGCGAGCCGGGCCCTCGCCCAGGGCGCCCTTCTTCAGAGGGGCGCACGGAGCTGTCCGCATGAGAGTGGTGCAGACATCAGCCCCCTCTTGACTCCAGTGATGGAGACTGAACCACTTTTCATCCTTTCCACCTGCTGCAGCCAGGGGCCGCTTTCCACCCCATGAGCCCCCTCCCTTCTCCTCTCGCCCCCTGCTGGCACACCTCAGGGCCGCCATTCGCACCTCCAACAACGTGGCACCGGCGTGACCCAGCTACACTGCGAGGAACCCGGAGATTTGGGGGGATCCGAGAGGTGTGCGCTCAGAGGCCATGGACTGCAGTGATGGGTGAATGACGTGACACAAAATGGACCCCCTTCCCCCCCATCCCCCTTCATTATTTCACAGGGCCCAAGTGTGCTTCCGCCCAGGGCGCTTTCTTTAGAAGGTTCTAGAATAGGGAGGAGGGGGGGGGGGGGGCATGGGAGACAATGGAGCAGGGGGGCCTTCAAGGGAAGGGTGAAGGGATAGGAGGGGGGGCAACCATGGACATCATATAGGGGTCACCAGGGGTCGCGGCTCCTGGCAGTGCCTTTGCGACCCCTGGCCACAGAGGTGGCAAACTCAGTGCCCGGAACACAGTGGCAGCCTGCCCTTATGGACGTCGGATGGGTGGAAACAAGGCCAGGGTGAAGGGATGGTGGAGGCCATCTGATGGGTGGAGACAGCGGGAGGATGGAGGGGTGGGGAGACAAGGGGCAGGGATGGGTGGAGAGACAGGGTCAACCTATGGGAGGAGAGACAAGGGCCAGGGATGGGTGGAGAGACAGGGTCCACCTATGGGAGGAGAGACACAGGCCAGGAGTGTGTGCCTAGAGAACCAATGGATGGGAGGAGACGCAGTCTAGGAATGGGTGGAGAGACAGAGCCAATTGGAGGAGAGACACGTTCTAGTGATGGGTGGAGAGAGAGCCAATGGATACGAGTAGAGACGCAATCCAGGAACGGGTGGGAAGACAGGGCCAATGGATGGGCAGAGACTCATGGTCCAGGTATGGGTGGAAAGACTAGGGCCAGGGATGGGAGGAGAGGAACGGGTGGAGAGACAGAGCCAGCAGTGGACGGATGGAGTGACACGTGCCAGGGATGGGTGGGCAGACAGAGCCCATAGCCGGCCAGAGACAGAGCTTCAGAAGCTCAGAGATCTGACGGGGGCGACGAGGCACCAACATCAATTTCCTTCAATTGCGAGGCAACCTCCGACCTCCTCCCTTCTCTTTATAATTGTATTTATATAGCGCTTACTACCCCTGACGAGGCGTCAAAGCGCTTTTCGGCAGCTGCTCTGGAACGCAAAAGGATCAGGGGTGGGTTAGTATAGGGAAACCCGAGTGCAGTGTCAGTAGGGGGAGGCAAGAGTTCACCTGAGCCGGGACACCGGAGTCTGTTGGTTGCATTGAATGGGGGGATGGAAGAGGAAAGAACACCGGAAGTGTGAGCCGGGAGACCAAGCAGTAAGATGAGGCCGGGGAGGAGTAAAGGAGAGAGGGAGGAGGGGGGGCCTGTAGAAGGAGATTAGAGAGAAAGAGAATCAGAGTAGCAACATTTGGGGCCCGATTCACAGAAGTAACTTAAGACAAAATCCTAAACTTACTACCAGTTATCATTTTGGTACTCACAGAAGGCACTTACTCATCAATGAGTAAGTGCCTTCTGTGAATACCGAAATGAGTAAGTGCTTCTGTGAATACCAAAATGAGTAAGTGCTTCTGTGAATACCAAAATGAATAAGTGCCTTCTGTGAATACCGAAATGAGTAAGTTCATTCTGTGGGTACCGAAATGAGTAAGCATGGGCGGAAAATCCGTTCCGCTCACGGATTTTGCGGATTTTCGGTAAATTCGCAATCCGCGAACGCTCGCGAATTTACCGAAAATCCGCAAATTCGCACGCAGCGGATTTTTTTTTCTTGGTGATACAATTTTGCGGCGTGCGGTGTAAGTTCGCAATTGTGAACATGTAGGTGCGGCGGGCAGCAACAATTTCGCACTCGCGAAATTACAAAAATTGCAATTCTGCACAAGAAATCCACTAGCAAGCAGCATAGACCTTCTGAAAATGATGATTTTTATCAGAATAACTCCTCAGGTTGACATTTGCCTGCACTTTTTTGGATTTGAGGCCTTTTGACTTTCTTTGGATCACGTTTGGATTAGAAATCAACTTTCTCATATAAGCTTGTTTGGGGCATTACAGTTGCTGTAATGCTGTTCTGCAGAAAAACGAGTTTTGCAAAAGTGAAAGCATTCAGCAGGTGCAAAAGTTCAAACTCATCATTAGTAACCATTCCCTGTAGTGTTACCTGACTGGGGCCCCTCCAGAGTTCAGTTGCTAGTTGCAACAATTGTATGACCCTGCTCTGACCCTCACAGCCTCCTACAAGTAGACCACAAAGGTCCTGGAAAAAAAAATGCACTGCAACAGAAAGCAAATTACAGATAAGGAAGCAGGTGCCAGACTGGAATTTTAAAACAGTGACACATTAATAAATCAACCCCAAATTAATTCATGTCAGTTGAACCTGGTGTGCTTGCTTTTTCCCCCCATAATCTACAGTGATAATGAACCAGAGTGTGGCATTGATGTACCAGAGGGTGGCATGGGTGAAACAGAGGGTGGCAGGGGTGAAACAGAGGGTGCTGGGAACCTGTGATGATGAACCAGACGTAGAAACAACATAATCGCGACCGTTGCGAGCCGACATGTAAGTTCGCAAATGCGAACTGGTACAAAACCCTCGCGAACTGGCAGAAATCCTTGCGAACACAAAAAAAAAATCCGCAAATTCGCAGTTCAGTTGCTAGTTGCAACAATTGTATGACCCTGCTCTGACCCTCACAGCAGGCTCATAGAATAGCTACAAGTAGGCCACAAAGGTCCTGGAAAAAAAAATTGCACTGCAACAGAAAGCAAATTACAGATAAGGAAGCAGGTGCCAGACTGGAATTTTAAAACAGTGACACATTAATAAATCAACCCCAAATTAATTCAGGTTAGTTGAAGCAGGACAGGTGTGCTTGCTTTTTCCCCCCATAATCTACAGTGATGATGAACCAGAGGGTGGCATTGATGTACCAGAGGGTGGCATGGGTGAAACAGAGGGTAGCAGGGGTGAAACAGAGGGTGCTGGGAACCTGTGATGATGAACCAGACGTAGCAACAACATAATCGCGACCGTTGCGAGCCGACATGTAAGTTCGCAATTGCGAACTGGTACAAAACCCTCGCTAACTGGCAGAAATCCTTGCGAACACAAAAAAAATCCGCAAATTCGTGAGAATTCGTGGATGTTGCGGATTGCGAGTTCGCAAATTCGCAAAATTCGCGAACGCCAGATTCGCAAAATTCGCCCATGCTTAGAAATGAGTACGTTCATTCTGTGGGTACCGAAATGAGTAAATGCCTTCTGTGAATACCAAAATGAGTAAGTGCCTTCTGTGAATACCAAAATGGTAGTAAGTTTAGTATTTTGTCTTGAGTTAGTTCTGTGAATCAGGCCCAAGGTGTGGGATCAGTCAAAGAAGAGGTAACATGTGGGAAAAGTTAGTCAGGCTGTTTGGGAGATCAAAGTAGTAAACAGATGTTTGGGGGGAGCCAAGGTGGGACAGAGGAGGGGAGTGTAGGACCGGTTATTTTGGGGAATCCTAGAAGTATCAGGGGTTCAGGATGAGAGAGAGTGAAGCGAGAGGATACATTGATAGAGGTGCAGAGTGATTGGAGGGCAGAGCAACGCTTTCCAGAGAGTGCTCGCTTTTCTTCTTCTTTCACAATAGAACTAAAATAATACAAATAAAGACACATTGTAAGGGAATATATGTGTAGAGAATAATATTGATCGCGATGTGTGTGTTTTGTTTTTGTGGAGTAGTGAGAGCAGATATTGGTGCAGTGGTTTTCTGTGACAGGTTTGTGTGTGACGTGCTTCTGGTGAGTGGTTTGTGAATAGTATGGGGGTGAAGTGCTTTGGAGAAGAGTATGTGGTGTATAGGAGGGATGGACAGAAGTTATGAGCGTTTGTCTTAGGTTTGATCACAGGAATGGGTAATGTGTGTGGTGGAGTGGGTGCAAGGATTGTATGATTGTGTGTGATTGGTAAAAAGAGGAGGCAGTGTTGGTGGATGGTGTGATGGAGACTGAGTGTAGGCTTTGTCGTGATAAAAGGGGATTTATTACGAGCAAGCAGGGGATAGAGCTGGTGTTTTGTTTGACCAAGAAGTGTGTGTCTGGATGCATTAAAGTTGTGCATTACGTGACTTTATGATGTGTTGGTGATGTGTTAGCAGGGTAGGACAGAGTTGTGTATTATGTGAGAATGCAGGTGCCATAGTGTTGTAACTGGGGTAGAATTGTGTGTAGGTGTGGGTTGTGAGGTGTTGCCCCTGTCCTCTCTGTCAAGCCCAAACAGGCAACTGCCCTAGTCCTCTCTGCCCAGCCCAGACAGGCATCTGCCCTTGTCCTCTCCATCCACTCAGCCCAAACAGGCACCTGCCGTCGTCCTCTCTGTCCATCCAAACAGGCAACTGCCCTCGTCTTCTCTGACAAGCCCAAACAGGCAACTGCCCTAGTCCTCTCTGTCCAGCCCAGACAGGCAACTGCCCTAGTCCTCTCCATCCACTTAGCCCAAACAGGCACCTGCCCTAGTCCTCTCTGTCCACCCAAACAGGCAACTGCCCTCGTCTTCCCTGACAAGCCCAAACAGGCAACTGCCCAGGTCATCTCTGCCCAGCCCAAACAGGCAACTGCCCTAGTCCTCTCTGTCCAGCCCAAACAGGCAACTGCCCTTGTCCTCTCTGTCCAGCCCAAACTGGCAATTGCCCAGGTCCTCTCTGTCCAGCCCAAAATGCCAACTGCCATAGTCCTCTCTGTACAGTTCGAACAGGCAACTGCCCTTGTCCTCTCTGTCCACCCAAACAGGCAACTGCCCTCGTCTTCTCTGACAAGCCCAAACAGGCAACTGCCCAGGTCCTCCCTGTCCAGCCCAAAATGCCAACTGCCATAGTCCTCTCTGTACAGTTCTAACAGGCAACTGCCCTTGTCCTCTCTGTCCAGACCAAACAGGCAACAGCCCAGGTCCTCTCTGTCCAGGCAACTGCCCTCGTCCTCTCTGTCCAGCCCAGACAGGCAACTGCCCTCGTCCTCTCTGTCCAGCCCAGACAGGCAACTGCCCTTGTCCTCTCTGTACAGACCAAACAGGCAACAGCCCAGGTCCTCTCTGTCCAGGCAACTGCACTTGTCCTCTCTGTCCAGCCCAGACAGGCAACTGCCCTCGTCCTCTCTGTCCAGCCCAAACAGGCAACTGCCCTAGTCCTCTCTGTCCAGCCCAGACAGGCAACTGCCCTAGTCCTCTCCATCCACTCAGCTCAAACAGGCACCTGCCCTAGTCCTCTCTTTCCACCCAAACAGGCAACTGCCCTGGTCTTCTCTGACAAGCCCAAACAGGCAACTGCCCTAGTCCTCTCTGTCCAGCCCAAACAGGCAACTGCCCAGGTCCTCTCTGTCCAGCCCAAAAAGGCAACTGCCCTAGTCCTCTCTGTCCAGCCCAAACAGGCAACTGCCCTAGTCCTCTCTGTCCAGCCCAAACAGGCAACTGCCCCTGTCCTCTCTGTCCAGCCCAAACAGGTAATTGCCCAGGTCCTCTCTGTCCAGCCCAAAAAGGCAACTGCCCAGGTCCTCTCTGCCCAGCCCAAACAGGCAACTGCCCTAGTCCTCTCTGTCCAGCCCAAACAGGCAACTGCCCCTGTCCTCTCTGTCCAGCCCAAACAGGAAATTGCCCAGGTCCTCTCTGTCCAGCCCAAACAGGCACCTGCCCTCGTCCTCTCTGTCCAGCCCAAACAGGCAACTGCCCTCATCCTCTCTGTCCAGCCCAGCAGGCAACTTCCCCAGTCCTCTCCACCCAGCCCAACAGCCTTTCCAGCAACCCCTGTGACAACAAGAACCACCTAGAACCACACTTAGCCCCTGTAGAGCACACAGCACCATGCTTTTGCAAGCACTACATAGATCAGAGCGGAAGTTAAAAAGTCGTAGAGTTCTTACATGCTAGTACTTTGGGACCTGCCCTGCTCCTTACCCAAGGCGTGAACGACTGGGAAGCAGACTTGGCTCCCAGTGCCCCCCAGCCCGCCCCATCTCTCCTCTCTCTCTCCCCTCCGCACGGTTACCTAGCTCTGCCCCAGGCACCTGATCTCCCCCGGGTCCCTCCCTTCTCTCCTGTTTCTCAAACTCAGCAACAATCCCAGGCACAGAGCAGGACAAACAGCATCTGGTGCAGAGACACCAAGTCCTGCTCTCCCATGTCTCCACCGAGAGGTCAGACCCCTCTCTCTATGGAGGTCAGACACCAGCCTCTGCTCGGTGCAGAGGTCAGACACCAGTCTCTGGTCTAAGCAGCGGTCAGACACCAGCCTCTGGTCTAAGCAGCGGTCAGACACCAACCTCTGGTCTAAGAGCAGAGGTCAGACACCAGCCTCTGGTCTAAGCAGAGGTCAGACACCAACCTCTGGTCTAAGTAGAGGTCAGAAACCAGCCTCTGGTCTAAGCAGAGGTCAGACACCAGCCTCTGGTTGGTGCAGAGGTCAGACACCAGCCTCTGGTTGGTGCAGAGGTCAGACACCAGCCTCTGGTCTAAGCAGAGGTCAGACACCAGCCTCTGCTCGGTGCCGAGATCAGACACCAACCTCTGGTCTAAGCAGAGGTCAGACACCAGCCTCTGGTCTAAGCAGAGGTCAGACACCAGCCTCTGGTCTAAGCAGAGGTCAGACACCAGCCTCTGCTCGGTGCAGACGTCAGACACCAGCCTCCGGTCTAAGCAGAGGTCAGACACCAGGCTCTGCTCAGTGCAGAGATCAGACACCAGCCTCTGGTCTAAGCAGAGGTCAGACACCATCCTCTGGTCTAAGCAGAGGTCAGACACCAGCCTCTGCTCGGTGCAGACGTCAGACACCAGCCTCCGGTCTAAGCAGAGGTCAGACACCAGGCTCTGCTACGTGCAGAGATCAGACACCAGCCTCTGGTCTAAGCAGAGGTCAGACACCAGCCTCTGCTCGGTGCAGAGGTCAGACACCAACCTCTGGTCTAAGCAGAGGTCAGACACCAGCCTCTGGTCTAAGCAGAGGTCAGACACCAGCCTCTGGTCTAAGCAGAGGTCAGACACCAGCCTCTGGTCTAAGCAGAGGTCAGACACCAACCTATGGTCTAAGCAGAGGTCAGACACCCGCCTCTGGTCTAAGCAGAGGTCAGACACCAGTCTCTGGTCTAAGCAGAGGTCAGACACCAGCCTCTGGTCTAAGCAGAGGTCAGACACCAACATATGGTCTAAGCAGAGGTCAGACTCCAGCCTCTGGTCTAAGCAGAGGTCAGACACCAGCCTCTGGTCTAAGCAGAGGTCAGACACCAGCCTCTGGTCTAAGCAGAGGCCAGACACCAGCCTCTGGTCTAAGCAGAGGTCAGACCCCAGCCTCTGGTCTAAGCAGAGGTCAGACACCAACCTCTGGTCTAAGCAGAGGTCAGACACCAGCCTCTGGTCTAAGCAGAGGTCAGACACCAGCCTCTGGTCTAAGCCGAGGTCAGACAACAGCCTCTGGTCTAAGCAGAGGTCAGACACCAGCCTTTGGTCTAAGCAGAGGTCAGACACCAACCTCTGGTCTAAGCAGAGGTCAGACACCAGCCTCTGGTCTAAGCAGAGGTCAGACACCAGCCTCTGGTCTAAGCAGAGGCCAGACCCCAGCCTCTGGTCTAAGCAGAGGTCAGACACCAGCCTCTGGTCTAAACAGAGGCCAGACACCAGCCTCTGGTCTAAGCAGAGGTCAGACACCAGCCTCTGGTCTAAGCAGAGGTCAGACACCAGCCTCTGGTCTAAGCAGAGGTCAGACACCACTCTATGGTCTAAGCAGAGGTCAGACTCCAGCCTCTGGTCTAAGCAGAGGTCAGACACCAGCCTCTGGTCTAAGCAGAGGTCAGACACCCGCCTCTGGTCTAAACAGAGGTCAGACACCAGCCTCTGGTCTAAGCAGAGGTCAGACACCAGCCTCTGGTCTAAGCAGAGGTCAGACACCAACCTATGGTCCAAGCAGAGGTCAGACTCTTGCTTCTGGTCTAAGCAGAGGTCAGACACCAACCTCTGGTCTAGGCAGAGGTCAGACACCAGCCTCTGGTCTAAACAGAGGTCAGACACCAGCCTTTGGTCTAAGCGGAGGTCAGACACCAGCCTCTGGTCTAAACAGATGTCAGACACCAGCCTTTGGTCTAAGCAGAGGTCAGACACCAACCTCTGGTCTAAGCAGAGGTCAGACACCAGCCTCTGGTCTAAGCAGAGGTCAGACACCAGCCTCTGGTCTAAGCAGAGGTCAGACACCAGCCTCTGGTCTAAGCAGAGGTCAGACACCAACCTATGGTCTAAGCAGAGGTCAGACTCCAGCCTCTGGTCTAAGCAGAAGTCAGACACCAGCCTCTGGTCTAAGCAGAGGTCAGACACCAGCCTCTGGTCTAAGCAGAGGTCAGACACCAGCCTCTGGTCTAAGCAGAGGTCAGACACCAGCCTCTGGTCTAAGCAGAGGTCAGACACCAGCCTCTGGTCTAAGCAGAGGTCAGACACCAGCCTCTGGTCTAAACAGAGGTCAGACACCAGCCTCTGGTCTAAGCAGAGGTCAGACACCACTCTATGGTCTAAGCAGAGGTCAGACTCCAGTCTCTGGTCTAAGCAGAGGTCAGACACCAGCCTCTGGTCTAAGCAGAGGTCAGACACCCGCCTCTGGTCTAAACAGAGGTCAGATACCAGCCTCTGGTCTAAGCAGAGGTCAGACACCAGCCTCTGGTCTAAGCAGAGGTCAGACACCAACCTATGGTCTAAGCAGAGGTCAGACTCCAGCCTCTGGTCTAAGCAGAGGTCAGACACCAACCTCTGGTCTAGGCAGAGGTCAGACACCAGCCTCTGGTCTAAACAGAGGTCAGACACCAGCCTTTGGTCTAAGCGGAGGTCAGACACCAGCCTCTGGTCTAAACAGATGTCAGACACCAGCCTTTGGTCTAAGCAGAGGTCAGACACCAACCTCTGGTCTAAGCAGAGGTCAGACACCAGCCTCTGGTCTAAGCAGAGGTCAGACACCAGCCTCTGGTCTAAGCAGAGGTCAGACACCAGCCTCTGGTCTAAGCAGAGGTCAGACACCAACCTCTGGTCTAAGCAGAGGTCAGACTCCAGCCTATGGTCTAAGCAGAAGTCAGACACCAGCCTTTGGTCTAAGCAGAGGTCAGACACCAGCCTCTGGTCTAAGCAGAGGTCAGACACCAGCCTCTGATCTAAGCAGAGGTCAGACACCAGCCTCTGGTCTAAGCAGAGGTCAGACACCAGCCTCTGGTCTAAGCAGAGGTCAGACACCAACCTCTGGTCTAAGCAGAGGTCAGACACCAGCCTCTGGTCTAAGCAGAGGTCAGACACCAGCCTCTGGTCTAAACAGAGGTCAGACACCAGCTTCTGGTCTAAGCAGAGGTCAGACACCAGCCTCTGGTCTAAACAGAGGTCAGACACCAGCCTCTGGTCTAAGCAGAGGTCAGACACCAGCTCTGGTCTCAGCAGAGGTCAGACACCAACCTATGGTCTAAGCAGAGGTCAGACTCCAGCCTCTGGTCTAAGCAGAGGTCAGACACCAACCTCCGGTCTAAGCAGAGGTCAGACACCTGCCTCTGGTCTAAACAGAGGTCAGACACCAGCCTCTGGTCTAAGCAGAGGTCAGACACCAGCCTCTGGTCTAAACAGAGGTCAGACACCAGCCTCTGGTCTAAGCAGAGGTCAGACACCAGCCTCTGGTCTAAACAGAGGTCAGACACCAGGCTCTGCTCTAAACAGAGGTGAGACACCAACCTCCGGTCTAAGCAGAGGCCAGACACCAGCCTGTGGTTGGTGCAGAGGTCAGACACCAGCCTCCTCTCTCTGCTGAGGTCAGACACCAGCCTATGGTTGGTGCAGAGGTCAGACACCAGCCTCTGGTCGGTGCAGGGGTCAGACACCAGCCTCCTCTCTCTATGGAGGTCAGACACCAGCCTCTGGTCTAAGCAGAGGTCAGACACCAGCCTATGGTCTAAGCAGAGGTCAGACACCAGTCTCAGGGGCGGGCAGGGAGGTATCAAGAATGGGTGGAGAGAGCTGCGCAGCGATGGGTGGACAGACAGGCTCAGGGGTGGGCAGGGAGACGGTATCAAGAATGGGTGGAGAGAGACGCGCAGCGATGGATGGACAGACAGTCTCAGGGGTGGGCAGGGAGACAGTATCAAGAATGGGTGGAGAGAGAGACGCGCAGCGATGGGCGGACAGACAGTCTCAGGAGCGGGCAGGGAGATAGTATCAAGAATGTGTGGAGAGAGAGAATCGCAGCGATGGGTGGACAGACAGTCTCAGGGGTGGGCAGGGAGACGGTATCAAGAATGGGTGGAGAGAGAGCCACGCAGCGATGGGTGGACAGACAATCTCAGGGGTGGGCAGGGAGACAGTATCAAGAATGGGTGGAGAGAGAGACGCGCAGAGATGGGTGGACAGACAGTCTCAGGAGCGGGCAGGGAGACAGTATCAAAAATGGGTGGAGAGAGAGACGCGCATCGATGGGTGGACAGACAGTCTCAGGGGTGGGCAGGGAGACAGTGTCAAGAATGGGTGGAGAGAGAGAGACGCGCAGCGATGGGTGGACAGACAGTCTCAGGGGCGGGCAGAGAGACGGTATCAAGAATGTGTGGTGCCCACTACACTTTGGTGTTTCATTGGGCTGCAAACTATGTCAGGAAGGCCACATACTACTGGCATGATATAGTGCTGTGAATATTGTGGCGCTGGTATTGCTGCAGGTTGATAGTTTGTACCTCGATATCCCGACATAAAGCCGCGGAGGGACACATGACCCACATGTTTCAGTAGACAACTTCTCAGCACCATGGCTTCATCTTCATATGCATTGCCAGAGCTCTAACACGTGCCATGTCATATGTGTGCCATGTCATATGTGTGCCATATCATATGTTCTCCATGTCATACGTGTGCCATGTCATATGTGTGCTATGTCATACATGTGCCATTTCATATGTGTGCATTGTCATACGGGTGCCATGTCATACACACTGCCAGAGCTTTCACGTGTGCCATGTCATACGTGTGCCATGTCATACGTGTGCTCTCCACACCACTGGAGTCAAGCTATCCAGGCTGATTGGAGGCTGATAGCCAGAAACCGGTCCTTGGATGCTTGATTCCGGTCTGGGAAAGACATGGCTTGGTAGTCCGGGCTGGACTGGTCCCATGAGGCACAGGGTCAGAGCTGATATGCATATAGCCAGTGTCTAACCCAGGGTGGTGTGGAGTGCAAAAAAACGATGGATTTAGGCCCAGATCCTTGTACTGGGGTGAATGTATGACATTGTTCTACATTCTGTCCATCAACTGTGTTTTTTGCAATTTTCACCCCGAGTGGGCTGGGTATGCTCAGACGTGAGCCCCAGGCCCTCCACACCACTGGAGTCAAGCTATCCAGGCTGAATGAAGGCTGATAGCCAGAAACCGGTCCTTGGATGCTTGATTCCGGTCTGGGAAAGACATGGCTTGGTAGTTCGGACTGGACTGTACCCATGAGGCACAGGGTCAGAGCTGATTTGCATATAGCCAGTGTCTAACTCAGGGTGGTGTGGAGTGCAAAAAAACGATGGATTTAGGCCCAGATCCTTGTACTGGGGTGAATGTATGACATTGTTCTACATTCTGTCCATCAACTGTGTTTTTTGCAATTTTCACCCCGAGTGGGCTGGGTATGCTCAGACGTGAGCCCCAGGCTCTCCACACCACTGGAGTCAAGCTATCCAGGCTGAATGAAGGCTGATAGCCAGAAACCGGTCCTTGGATGCTTGATTCCGGTCTGGGAAAGACATGGCTTGGTAGTTCGGACTGGACTGTTCCCATGAGGCACAGGGTCAGAGCTGATTTGCATATAGCCAGTGTCTAACCCAGGGTTGTGTGAAGTGCAAAAAAACGATGGATTTAGGCCCAGATCCTTGTACTGGGGTGAATGTATGACATTGTTCTACATTCTGTCCATCAACTGTGTTTTTTGCAAATGTCACACATGTGCAGCACATCCTGTCCTGGATTTCTCTTCCTATTGCAGTACAGCATTGACATAGTGCTTACTACCACTTTGTGGGACATTGAAGCGCTTGTATGCAGCCAATTGTAGTTCTACATTTATATAGTAAAATGAAATACTACAAGTACCAGAATGCAAAGGAAAACAAGACTGGATGAGCTTGTCACCTGTGTCTAATGAAGTTTAAGAGCCCTGGTGCAGAGATGAAAGTGCTGCGAACAATCTAAGGAACACAGATGGGCCCTGAGACAACTGACACCTCTATTACCTTTACTGGAAATACCTCTCATACATGTACAGCACTTGTTTTTATATATTTTGTGAGCTCACATAAACAAACCCGTTCTAGAAAACCAATTTGTGTAAAAACAAAATCATTTTTTTCTTTTGATATTTCTCTTTTTAGCACATATTACTATTGTATTTTATGCATACAACTTTTTCAAACATATAACGATATAAACATATACCGATGGACATATAACCATGTGTTCTCAAGGTCAATCGTACAGGCTTACTGTAAAACAATAAGCGAACATTATATAGTCCTTTTCATTAATGTGCATTTGTATGTCCACTTCATATACGTACTCAACATATTCTGTTGTATTACTTTCAAAATATTTTTAAATAGAACTAGTGTACTCGGAGCAAAAGAACAATTGATCAAACGAGAAAAACAGAAAGTGAATGTGCACCGGTTACTAGCAAAACCTTCCAAAACTACTTAGGTTGCGCCTGTCTATATGTATTCAATATGGGTTATTGTTTGTCGCTGTTCGTTGGGCCTCTCATTTAAATGTATTCCCTATATAGGTCTTCATACCTTGGCTTCTTTTCCCTGCCCCCTTCTTATATTTCACTCTCTTTGCGCCCTGAAGAAGGGTGGCAGAACGCATTTCTGTTTTGCACCGAAACGCGTGTCGGCGCTAATTGAATGTGATCCAGAAGTCCATATCAACCTTGAGGAAATATAAGTGTGATGTACAGAAGATGTATACTAAGACAATGCATTACCTCTATGAAGAAGTCTACTATTAGAATGCATGCCTCTATGTACAACTGAAAGTCTGTACAATGTGAAAGTAATACAATAGAATATGTGAGTACGTAGATGAAGTAGCGGTGGACGTACAAATGCGAAATAATGAAGAGGATAACATTGTGTTTGCATATTATTTTGCAATATTAATTTCAAGTTGCTATATGTTGTGGTCTGTCCCCCGGTCCTTTACTTGTGGATTTTAATCATTTATGCGGTCAGTCGCGGGATGCAGAAGGTCTGACAGAGATGTGTTTGAGGTATGTTGAGATGTTAGTATGTGACAGAGTAGCTTTATTTGCATGATTAATTAAAACATTTGCAATAATGTGCAGAAAATAACGATTAAAAACAAGAGTCCAAAATTGTAAGATCAGCTGTGACGGGTTGGGTTAAATTTCTGTGATCTGCCGGCGTTGTATGCAAATGAAATGGTTTCAAACAGTCCATGTTGCGACCTTGCTAACTGGAGTAATCTTTTGCTCGCAATCGGTTACGGTTAGAGAGTTTGGTGCAAGTTGTATTAAAAATGTGTTGAATAAAGGCAGTTATAATGTGTAAGTTATGTCTCTACTTTGCAAGTGAGGCACATAAGGTGCGTCCTGTACGTCGCAGTGTTATAGATCAGGCATCTCTGACACAAATTAACTGGATAAACTACTCTCGGGACCCCAGCGGAGAGGGAGCATTGTGCAAATTATGCGATTCTGTGCAAATTAGCAACAGCTGAGTTTTGTAGGTTGTGTTTTGACGATACAGATTAGGCAATTATGGTGCTAATGGAGGCATTGCAGAAGTTTTTAAGTTTGTTTTGTATCCGAGTGAAGTCACTTTTTATTTCCTTCTTGAGACTTTTGGCCAGCATGTGTCAGGCAGCGCCTGGTTGGTGGAATTCATGTATTAGACGGAATCCACAGTGTTCGGACCGAGATCCGTCTTGTTCTTCAACGGCTTCATACTTTCTAGCCTTTGTAGGTCGAGCATTCGTGACCTCTTGTATATATGTTAATATATGCTTGTATGTGTATGTAGTTTGTGGGCTCTGGAGATCAGCCCTAGGACTTGTCTACTTCCGCTTAAGGACTATTTTTTCTGTTCAACTGCCTTTATTTTACTGTCTTGATGAAAAATAAACAGCAGAGGTCAGTAAAATACTAGAATCTCTTTAGCGTTCTCTAGATTCCAGTCTATAGAAATTGTCTTCGACGAGCCCCCATAGACAATAATATTTTTTTCAAATCTTGTATTTTCAGTGATATGACCACCGAAGACCCAGATTTTATATTAAAAGAAAAGCTTTGGACCATACCATTTACTGATGAAAGGCAATATTTATCTCCATGTGTTCCCATACATGGCGTGTCACACAGTTTGGTGCTTACTTTCCCTCCATGTTAGATGTTTCAGCACCCAGGCTCATGTGCTGCATACATAGCTAAATACATATAAGGTCCCAAAGGCGAGACCGATTGCATTGCAAATGCTTGTTTCTACTATGCTCAGGAACCTTACCAGATGGCAACTCTGTTGTATGTCCTCTCAGAGAGCGGTCCTAGCAGTGCTCTGCGTTCGCACAGTATTCCCCTGGATATGCACAGCAGATGTATGTCATCCCTCTCCTCCCCACATAGCCGGCAACAAGAGGTAGTGCGGGGCTTGGCCAACGTGACCGAGGGTCATTAGCTTCGACGATACCGCAGACATTTGTCTTTAGAAAGTTTGGTAAAGCCGGTGCCTCAATAATAAAGTGTCAATAGCATTTTTGTTACCTTATATAACCAAGAAGATTTATATAAAGCGCTCTGATATCCTTCGGGATCAAGTTCGCGCTATATAAAACTTTACAAATAAATAAATAAATGTGTCCACTCTGCGAGCTGAGCCGGCCACGAGCCCGTGCTGCTAGGGCTGCTTCATCTTCTAGCAAGGAGCCTCTGCAGATATTTTTGTTCACCAGTTTTTTAAAACATTCCTGTGTCCCCGAGGTCTCTCAGAGGCCCTGAAGGCCCAGCTCTTCCAAGGAGTCTTCCAGAGAGACCCTGGCGGGGCCCTTCCCATTGGGTGATGGTTCAATCCATAGATGAACATTTAGGGTCCTTGGTTCCCCTTTTCTGGTCTTATTTAAGCCTGGGCATAGTTCGCAAAGTTTTGCTATGTGGAACTCCACGAAGTTACAAAAAAACTCTGCGAAGTCCGCTAGTGGCGTAGTGTAGTGCGGACTGCTGTTCGCGGAGGTGTTTCTGCGGCTCGGGTAGAAATTCTACCCGAGCGGCAGCTCGCGCTCGCAAACTTACCATTCGCGAGTGCGAGTGGGGAAAAAACTCTACTGCACTACGCGAAGCAGTGTTTTCTGCACTCCGCGAGCTTCGCAAAGTGCGGAGTGCAGAAATCTCTGCAAACTACGCGAACAGAGCAGAGTTCAATGCCCAGACCTAGTGTTATGCCAGCATTTAAAGTATGCTCCATTGCGGGCCAGCACTTGCCTCTATAAACCAAATTTTCTAATCTACTTTGTGCTGGAGATGTGTATCTGTGTAGACCAAAGACCATTCACAGAGCTGCGGTTATGGTGGCATCTCATGCATGCGGGTCTTAGCCATTTGTGTCTGGGTTTTACATAGGCCGGGCATGCAAAGAAGAAATGGGCGATACTTTCAGTGACACCTTTACAGGTTGGGCTGTCAGGTGAGGTTTGGTATGGGGGCTTCCACTTGCAAGTGTACTCATGGAGGGGGAGGTTTCCCAACCTGAACTGAATAAACAGGGATCTGTCTCTTGGTTTCTTAATGAAATCCAGGTAAGGCTCCAAGCGGGGTTTTGGTTTGTGCTGTTTAAACTCTTCAGTCAACCTTCCTTGGGATGGGTTTCTTAGATCTTGCTCATCAACCCAATTCCAGTAAACTCGCTTAATTTCGGCTTTGGATAAAGGAACTCCAAGCTCCCAATCAATTGGCAAGCCAGTTTTGTGCAGAAGCTTCTTTAAGTTGCGGATCCAATTAATTTTATGGGCGCCGTTAAGGCTTATGACCTCTTTCAGACCATCTAAGTACTTTGAGAGCTCCGGGGTCCGCCATAACCTAGCCCAATATAGAAGAGGCCGTAGCCTGGCTAGGTCCTGAATGGAGTGACGACCCAGATCACTCAAAAGTGCTTTTATGGGGGTGCCCCTTGGGAGGGATACCAGCTCCCTAAGGAATTTGTTCTCAGATGTGATCAGGCTGTTAATGCAATTGAAACCCCCACAACTCTGCACCATAGAGGGCGCTGCCCACAGTTAGTTCTATACTATTACCGTAGCAATTCTTTGTTGATGGCTGGCAGAAGTTTAATTTATTTGAATGTGCTTTAGTTTGGTCGTTTCCAATACATCACATTGTTATTTTGTGAAATCATTTTTGAATTGTGTCCCAAATGTATTTGTTTTCACTTGTTTGTGTTTAAATTGTGAATTTGTGTAAATGGTGAAGTGTTGTCCTTCTCTTCTTGCATAATATGTTAATGAAAATATTAATGAGAAAATACATAATGATTAAATGATTGGATCATCTTACTAAAGATATTGTTCTTAGTCTGTCAAACAGTTGACAGCACATTAAATGGACAGCTAAATACTACTTTTTCTAATATTTTTACTGTCCCAATCTAGCTGTATGGTACAGGCCCCCCTTTTGCTTATGTTTATGTTCCAGGAGCAGCGACGCAAGATGTTTTTTGCCTTCGTTGGAGTGTTCCTGGTTTATAAAGTGTTTCGGTTTCTGACATTTATTGTCCTGGCTAGCCAACTCCAGTCGTGTAAAGCCCGGGGTCCTGGGGAAACTGTTCAGGGCCAGGCAGCGCTATGTCATCTCTTTGCATCTAGGGAATGTGCTACGAGCCCCCCGGAGCACGGAGCGTGATGGAGCCAAGAAGGGTCATGGCTCAGAACTCGATGGTTCTTGCGCCCGATTAGTCGGGGCTCTGGGTCTCCTGGTTATAAGAAGGGCATCCGTTCGATTGCCCCAGCACTGAGGGCCCGATTCACAGAACTAACTTAAGACAAAAGCCTAAACTTACTACCGTTTCAGTATTCACAGAAGGCACTTACTCATTTTGGTATTCACAGAAGGCACTTACTCATTATGGTATTCACAGAAGGAACTTACTCATTTCGGTATTCACAGAAGGCACTTACTCATTTCGGTATTCACAGAAGGCACTTACTCATTTTGGTATTCACAGAAGGAACTTACTCATTTCAGTATTCACAGAACTTAGGATTCCTAACTTTACTACTCCTAAAATGAGAAAAATCCTAACTTTAAGACTCTCGGTATTCACAGAAGGCATTTAGGACTCCTAACTTCTGTGAATACCGAAATGAGTAAGTTCCTTCTGTGAATACCAAAATGAGTAAGTGCCTTCTGTGAATACCGAAATGAGTAAGTGCCTTCTGTGAATACCGAAGAAGTTAGGAGTCCTAAATGCCTTCTGTGAATACCGAGAGTCTTAAAGTTAGGATTTTTCTCATTTTAGGAGTAGTAAAGTTAGGAATCCTAAGTTCTGTGACTACTGAAATGGTAGTAAGTTTAGGATTCTGTCTTAAGTTAGTTCTGTGAATCGGGCCCTGAGTTCTTCCTGTTCTTTCAGAATCTTCTTTGCTGGTTCAGGCGAGGCCCAGCCTGCGATGTGCCCCAGTCCCTGCAATCCCATGTCTCCATGATTTCTATTACTTCCAGATCACGTGATCTTACGCCCTCCCATCTGCTGATTGGCGCTAGCCGCCGCTGGATGCCCCCCTGCTTCAGATGTCCCTCGGCCTTTGGGCTTGGATTCAGCGAGGGCTGTCTCGGTTGAGGCTGGGGTCTCCTGGGTGACTTTGCTGGTTCAGCCTGAGCTCGATAGATATTTGAGTATCATTAGGGGGCAGGCTGGGATTAACCTTGAGAAAATACAAGGTTATATGTCCATTGGTACATGTTTATATTAAGTTAAATGTTTGAACAAATAGTATAAACGAAGTACAGTAGTAAAATGTGCTAAAAAGATAAATAGCAAAAGAAAAAATAGTAAATGAACGGTTTTCTGACAAATGTGTTTTCTAGGCTGGGTTTCTATATGTGGCCTAAAGTATTGGATAAAAAGACGGGCTGTCTCTCCAGTAAAAGGAACAGAGGCTGCTGTCTACTGGGCTGAGATGGGGGTACCCGGGTCCTCCCCCCCCACGGCGGTAAGACCCTCACTGTTTTGGGAATCAGCGCTCTGGGGGTCATCTGGAGGGTGTCCGCACAGGAGTGGAGCTGGGCACTGGACGGGCCAGTTAGATCCCGCTGGGCTGCTGAGCATCTCACAGCAGACACCGCATAACATGAGAGGCCAAGTGGCGTCTGCTGAGCATCTCACAGCAGACGCAGCATAACATGAGAGGCCAAGTGGCGTCTGCTGAGCATCTCACAGCAGACAGCATAACATGAGAGGCCAAGAGGCGTCTGCTGAGCATCTCACAGCAGACAGCATAACATGAGAGGCCAAGTGGCGTCTGCTGAGCATCTCACAGCAGACGCAGCATAACATGAGAGGCCAAGTGGCGTCTGCTGAGCATCTCACAGCAGACTGCATAACATGAGAGGCCAAGTGGCGTCTGCTGAGCATCTCACAGCAGACGCAGCATAACATGAGAGGCCAAGTGGCGTCTGCTGAGCATCTCACAGCAGAGCTGCATAACATGAGAGGCCAAGTGGCGTCTGCTGAACATCTCACAGCTGACAGCATAACATGAGAGGCCAAGTGGCGTCTGCTGAGCATCTCACAGCAGACAGCATAACATGAGAGGCCAAACAGCGTCTGCTGAGCATCTCACAGCAGACAGCATAACATGAGAGGCCAAGTGGCGTCTGCTGAGCATCTCACAGCAGACAACATAACATGAGAGGCCAAGTAGCGTCTGCTGAGCATCTCACAGCAGAAGCTGCATAACAGCATAACATGAGAGGCCAAGTGGCGTCTGCTGAGCATCTCACAGCAGATGCAGCATAACATGAGAGGCCAAGTGGCGTCTGCTGAGCATCTCACAGCAGACACCGCATAACATGAGAGGCCAAGTGGCGTCTGCTGAGCATCTCACAGCAGACAGCATAGCATGAGAGGCCAAGTGGCGTCTGCTCAGCATCTCACAGCAGACAGCATAGCATGAGAGGCCAAGTGGCGTCTGCTGAGCATCTCACAGCAGACAGCATAACATGAGAGGCCAAGAGGCGTCTGCTGAGCATCTCACAGCAGACAGCATAACATGAGAGGCCAAGTGGCGTCTGCTGAGCATCTCACAGCAGACGCAGCATAACATGAGAGGCCAAGTGGCGTCTGCTGAGCATCTCACAGCAGACTGCATAACATGAGAGGCCAAGTGGCGTCTGCTGAGCATCTCACAGCAGACGCAGCATAACATGAGAGGCCAAGTGGCGTCTGCTGAGCATCTCACAGCAGAGCTGCATAACATGAGAGGCCAAGTGGCGTCTGCTGAACATCTCACAGCTGACAGCATAATATGAGAGGCCAAGTGGCGTCTGCTGAGCATCTCACAGCAGACAGCATAACATGAGAGGCCAAACAGCGTCTGCTGAGCATCTCACAGCAGACAGCATAACATGAGAGGCCAAGTGGCGTCTGCTGAGCATCTCACAGCAGACACCGCATAACATGAGAGGCCAAGTGGCGTCTGCTGAGCATCTCACAGCAGACAGCATAGCATGAGAGGCCAAGTGGCGTCTGCTCAGCATCTCACAGCAGACAGCATAGCATGAGAGGCCAAGTGGCGTCTGCTGAGCATCTCACAGCAGACAGCATAACATGAGAGGCCAAGAGGCGTCTGCTGAGCATCTCACAGCAGACAGCATAACATGAGAGGCCAAGTGGCGTCTGCTGAGCATCTCACAGCAGACGCAGCATAACATGAGAGGCCAAGTGGCGTCTGCTGAGCATCTCACAGCAGACTGCATAACATGAGAGGCCAAGTGGCGTCTGCTGAGCATCTCACAGCAGACGCAGCATAACATGAGAGGCCAAGTGGCGTCTGCTGAGCATCTCACAGCAGAGCTGCATAACATGAGAGGCCAAGTGGCGTCTGCTGAACATCTCACAGCTGACAGCATAATATGAGAGGCCAAGTGGCGTCTGCTGAGCATCTCACAGCAGACAGCATAACATGAGAGGCCAAACAGCGTCTGCTGAGCATCTCACAGCAGACAGCATAACATGAGAGGCCAAGTGGCGTCTGCTGAGCATCTCACAGCAGACAACATAACATGAGAGGCCAAGTAGCGTCTGCTGAGCATCTCACAGCAGAAGCTGCATAACAGCATAACATGAGAGGCCAAGTGGCGTCTGCTGAGCATCTCACAGCAGAAGCAGCATAACATGAGAGGCCAAGTGGCGTCTGCTGAGCATCTCACAGCAGAAGCTGCATAACAGCATAACATGAGAGGCCAAGTCGCGTCTGCTGAGCATCTCACAGCAGAAGCTGCATAACAGGATAACCTAAGAGGCCAAATGGCGTCTGCTGAGCATCTCACAGCAGACGCAGCATAACATGAGAGGCCAAGTGGCGTCTGCTGAGCATCTCACAGCAGAAGCTGCATAACAGCATAACATGAGAGGCCAAGTCGCGTCTGCTGTGCATCTCACAGCAGAAGCTGCATAACAGCATAACATGAGAGGCCAAGTGGCGTCTGCTGAGCATCTCACAGCAGACAGCATAACATGAGAGGCCAAGTGGCGTCTGCTGAGCATCTCACAGCAGACAGCATAACATGAGAGGCCAAGTGGCGTCTGCTGAGCATCTCACAGCAGACGCAGCATAACATGAGAGGCCAAGTGGCGTCTGCTGAGCATCTCACAGCAGAAGCTGCATAACATGAGAGGCCAAGTCGCGTCTGCTGAGCATCTCACAGCAGAAGCTGCATAACAGCATAACATGAGAGGCCAAGTGGCGTCTGCTGAGCATCTCACAGCAGACACCGCATAACATGAGAGGCCAAGTGGCGTCTGCTGAGCATCTCACAGCAGACACCGCATAACATGAGAGGCCAAGTGGCGTCTGCTGAGCATCTCACAGCAGACAGCATAACATGAGAGGCCAAGTGGCGTCTGCTGAGCATTTCACAGCAGAAACAGCATAACATGAGAGGCCAAGTGGCGTCTGCTGAGCATCTCACAGCAGACGCAGCATAACATGAGAGGCCAAGTGGCGTCTGCTGAGCATCTCACAGCAGACGCAGCATAACATGAGAGGCCAAGTGGCGTCTGCTGAGCATCTCACAGCAGAAGCTGCATAACAGCATAACATGAGAGGCCAAGTGGCGTCTGCTGAGCATCTCACAGCAGAAGCAGCATAACATGAGAGGCCAAGTGGCGTCTGCTGAGCATCTCACAGCAGAAGCTGCATAACAGCATAACATGAGAGGCCAAGTCGCGTCTGCTGAGCATCTCACAGCAGAAGCTGCATAACAGCATAACATGAGAGGCCAAGTGGCGTCTGCTGAGCATCTCACAGCAGACAGCATAACATGAGAGGCCAAGTGGCGTCTGCTGAGCATCTCACAGCAGACACCGCATAACATGAGAGGCCAAGTGGCGTCTGCTGAGCATCTCACAGCAGAAGCTGCATAACATGAGAGGCCAAGTGGCGTCTGCTGAGCATTTCACAGCAGAAACAGCATAACATGAGAGGCCAAGTGGCGTCTGCTGAGCATTTCACAGCAGAAGCAGCATAACATGTGTTAGACGGACCGGGAGGGTCGGCCGAGGTTACGGGGAGAGGTCTCCAGGGAGAGCCGTCTCCAACGACTGTACAGATAAGTAACTTCCCCCCCACAGACGGACACCACACAAGGTTGAAGGTTAACGAGACTTTATATGCAATTCTTAGGTTACGATGATGGATACAAGGAGGTCTGGACTCAGGGGTCCCCTCGGTTCTAGTCTCTGGTTTAGGAAAGGGGTAGCGGGACAGTCTTAGTTACCAATGAGTACAAAATAGCTCTCAATCCTCGAGCTCGGCGTTCTAGATGATCGGGCCGTGGAGGAGCCAAGCAGGTCCCGAGATGGATGAAGGAAGGACGACGGTCCGCGGCGGAGCCTGCAGGTCCCGGTAGAAGATGACGGTTACAACGGTCCGCGGCCACGCCAGCAGATCCCGACGACGATGAAGGATGAAGGTTACGACGGCTGTGGCAGCGCCAACAGGCAGGACGATGGTGCACAGGACAGAGCTATGGCAGCGCCAGTAGTCCGTCCAGGATGAGTTCCTCTTTACGTCTCTCGACTCCAAGATACAACTGCCTTCCTGCTCTGGAGCTGCCCCAGTTATAGGGCTGGCGTGCTTTGATGTCCGGACCCTCGCACTTGGAGGTCGGGAGGTCCGGGATGGGGGAGTCCAGACACCCAGCAGGGGGGTGGAGCCAGCGCCCGGGGAGGCGATGGGCGAGCGGCACTTGGTGGGGGAGAGCCATCGGCACCTCTTTCTCCCATTGACTTGCCAAGTAGCCCGCTCACCTCCTGGGTGGAGGGTGGTGCCGGAATGTCTGAGGCCGGGCCAGGCCCAGGGTTGAGGTCGATCGGGGGCCAGGCGGCCTCGTGGTGGAGTGTCCAAGATGGCGCCCCAGGCTGGGCGCGTGGGCCGGCAGTGGATCGGACCCTCGAGGTCGGCAGGCTCGAGGGCAGGGGTCCCTGAGGGGACGGAGGACGTGCAATGGTGGTGTGTGGTACTTGCGGGACTGGGCTCAGGCCTGGTTGGGCCGGGGGAGAGCGGCCCTTCATGTGGCCTGTCCAACATGCGTCCCCCCCAGCTGAAGGCGGGGAGAGTTACCCATCCTCTTGGGGACTCTCCTCGTCGAGGCGGAAAAACCGGGACAGGCCATCCGCGTTGGCGTGATCTGGCCCAGGCCGGTGTTCGACTGTGAAGTCCATACCTTGCAAGGAGATGGACCAGCGTAGCAACTTTGGGTTCTCCCCCCGCATATGCATCAGCCATTGCAGGGGTCGGTGGTCGGTCTGCACCCGAAAGTGGGTGCCGAAAAGGTAGGGCCGGAGCTTCTTGAGGGCCCATACCACAGCGAAGGCTTCCCTCTCTATGGTGCTCCAGCGTTGCTCCCGTGGTAGGAGTCTCCGGCTGATGAAGGCCACCGGTTGATCAAGGCCTTCGGTGTTCACTTGAGACAGGACTGCCCCAATGCCCTGGTCGGAGGCGTCCGTCTGGACGACGAACTCCCGGCTGTAGTCTGGGGCCTGGAGCACAGGGGCGGAACACATGGCGGCCTTTAATTGTTCAAATGCAGTTTGACACTCTGGGGTCCAGGTGACTTTCTTGGGCTGGTTCTTTGACGTGAGTTCTGTGAGGGGCCCCACTATGGTACCATAGTCTTTTACGAACCTTCGGTAGTAGCCCGTGAGGCCCAGGAAGGCTCGTACTTCGGTTTGGGTGATGGGGGGCTGCCAGGCCTGGATGGCGGCAATTTTCAGCTGTAGCGGGGCCACTAGGCCGCTTCCCACCTGGTGTCCGAGGTAGGTTACAGACCCTTGCCCAATTTGACACTTGCTGGCCTTGATCGTGAGGCCAGCTCGCTGAAGGGCTTGCAGCACTGCTCGGAGGTGGTGGAGGTGCTCGGTCCAATGGTGGCTGTATACAGCGATGTCGTCTAGGTAGGCGGCGCTGAATCCTTCGAGCCCCGCCAGGACCTGATTGACGAGCCGTTGGAATGTTGCTGGGGCATTCTTCATGCCGAAGGGCATGACCGTGAAATGGTAATGGCCATCGGGGGTGGAGAAGGCAGAACGTTCTTGCGCCCGGGGTGTGAGGCCGATCTGCCAATAGCCTGCTGTCAAGTCGAAGATGCTGAGGTAGCGGGCAGCTCCCATTCGGTCGACTAGTTCATCTGCCCGGGGGATGGGGTGCGCGTCTGTTCTGGTGACCGCATTCAAGCCCCGGTAGTCGACGCAGAACCGGAGTTCGGGTGTGGTGCCGGGGGCAGCTGCTTTGGGGACCAGTACGACAGGGCTGGCCCAGGGACTGTCTGAGGGCTCGATGACCCCGATCGTGAGCATCTTGGCTATTTCTTCCTGGATGCAGGCCCGTACCCGGTCTGGCACGCGGTAGGCCCGGTGGCGGATAGGGGGGCTGTCCCCGGTATCCACATCGTGCACACACCAGGAAGTGACACCCGGGGTGAGGGAGAACAGGCTGGCGAACTGTGATAGGAGGGCTTGACACTCCTGGCGTTGTTCTCTGGTGAGGGCCTCTGAGAGCCGGACCCCATCCACGGAGCCGTCTTGCTCTTGAGTCCGGAGGAGGTCAGGGAGAGGCTCGGAGTCTTCTTCAACCCCAGTGTCTGTGGCCATCAGGAGGCTGAGCTCTGTTCGCACAAAGTGGGGCTTTAGTCTGTTAGCGTGGAGGACCCGGAGAGGGTTCCGGGAGGATTCCATGTCGATGAGATAAGTGGCAGGACCCTTGCGCTCTATTACTTTGAAGGGCCCCGTCCATTTGTCTTGCAGGGCGCATGGCTCAGTGGGGGACATCACCCATACCTGTTGGCCAGGTTCGAATTCAATGGATGAGGCATTCTGGTCATACCATTTTTTCATGTCCTCTTGACTGGCCTCTAGGTTGGCCTTCGCTAGTTCTCTGAACCGCCGGGTCTGGTTGCGGAGGGTGAGGAGGTACCGGAAGACATCTGGAGGGTTCTTTAGCGGAGGCATCTCCCAGCCTTCTTTGACGAGACTGAGCGGCCCTCGCACTGGGTGTCCATATAGCAGTTCAAATGGGCTGAAGCCCAGGGATTTCTGGGGGACTTCTCGATATGCGAAGAGGAGGCACGGCAGCAGCACATCCCACTGGCGACGGAGGGGCTCTTCCAACCCCCCGATCATTCCCTTTAGCGTGCGGTTGAACCGCTCAACGAGTCCGTTCCCTTGAGGGTGATAGGGGGTTGTGAATCTGTAGGTGACCCCGCACTGTTGCCAGAGGGACTTCATGTATTTGGAAATAAAGTTCGTGCCTCTGTCGCTGACGACTTCTCGGGGGAAGCCCACACGGGAGAAGATCCCCATCAGGGCCCGGCCGACCACCGGGGCTGTCACAGTTCGCAGAGGAACAGCCTCAGGGTAGCGGGTGGCGTGGTCCACTAGCACCAGGATGAATCGATGTCCTTGTTTTGTGCGTGGGTCCAAGGGCCCCACAATGTCTATTCCGACTCTCTCAAACGGGGTAGTGACCACGGGAAAAGGTTGCAGGGGAGCCTTTAGTTTGCGGCCGCTCTTCCCACTGGCTTGGCACGTGGGGCAAGATCGGCAATGCTGGTGCACATCGTTTCTCATTTTGGGCCAGAAGAAGTGGGTCACTAGGCGACTGTAGGTTTTATCTTGTCCCAGATGTCCTGCCAGGGGGACATCGTGGGCCAGGTTTAACAGGAAGTCTCTGAAACGGAGGGGTACCACTAGTACTCGGTTGCTCCCCAGCTCGGCGATTCTTTGCTCGCTGTACAGCAGATCATTGTCCCAGTAGACCCAATGAGTTCCGGGGGTATCCCCTGCGCTTTGGGCGAGCGCTTGCTGGCGGAGTCCCTCGAGGGAGGGACAGGTCTTCTGTTCTTTGCGAAATTGTTCTTGCGTGGGCCCCCCTTCTTGAGGCCACTGGTCGAGGTTAGCGAGGTCGGTAGGTTGAGCTGGTTCGGCGGGAATGTTACGGTCGGTGTTTTCGGCTGGGGCGACCGGAGGCGGTGGCGCCGGCCATTCGGGTTCTTCTGGCTGGTGGTTGGCACGGGCGGCCATGGAACGGGTGGTGACGCACGCCCAGTCTGGGACGCCCAACATCCCCAGGTGTTCCTTTCGCTCCACGGCGGCCCACGGAGAGCTTTCCAGGTCATTGCCCAGGAGGCAGTCTACGGGGGCATCGTCTCGGACCGTCACTTTCAACATGCCGGAGACCCCCCCCCATTCGAAGGGGACGCAGGCCATCCGACACAGGCTCTCCGAGTTATCGGCTGATCGTACAGGGCAGAGAATGTTCGGTAGATACTGTTCTGGGGCCACCAGGTGACAGCGGACGGCTGTTACACTGGCCCCGGTGTCACGAAGGGCTTCGGCCTGGTGTCCATTGATGCTCACCCATTGGCTGTACTTCTGGGTGTTAGCGGGTAGGGGGACCCGCGGGACCATGTCTTTCCCCCCTAAGCAGGCTAGAGTCATGGCGGCTGGCTCCCACTCTTGATGCTCTTGTTCGTACTCTTCCTGTTCCTCGGAGATCTGTTCTTCCCCTAGGGCTGCAGCGGCCACTTGGCGGGGTCTTGGGCTCTGGTACTGCGGGCAGTTTGGGTCGTTCGCATAGTGGCCGACTCGTTGACATCGGTGACACGTGACATTGGCTCTGTACCCCGGTCGCGCTGGGGTGCTGCCCCGGTTGGCCGGGGGGGTGGTGTTGGTAGCGGGGGCGACCGGGGCGTTGTCTCTTCCTCGCCCTTGGCCCCCTCCTCCTCCTCTGGGTCGGTGCTGACCATTGTTGTTCCGGTTCTGTTCGTAGGACCCATTCCGGCCCACTCTGGTGATCTCCCACCGGTCAGCTTCGGCTGCGAGCTGCCGGGGATCCGTTAACTTGCTGTCGAGGAGGTGTTGGCGGAGTTCAATGAAGCAATTGTTCGACAGATGCTCCCATACCATCAGGTTAAATAGTTGCTCGTAGGTCGTGACGTTGCTTCCTCGGATCCAGCCCTCGAAGGCTCGGCTAAAGTATGTTACATAGTCCACCCAAGTTGTACCCGGGATGCGGGTGCAGTCTCGGAACCTCTGACGGTACATCTCGGGTGTGAGACCATAGCGGGTGAGGAGGGCCGCTTTCATATGGTCGTAGGAGGTCATCTGGTGGTCCGGGAGCTGTAGTAGGGTGTCGCGGCCCTCATTGAGGAATCTTCCCCAGAGACCGGCTCCCCAGTCGCTTCTATCGATCCGGTGTGCAGTCATAGCGATTTCATAGGCTTTAAACCATTGCTGGATGTCGTCCTCTCTGAAGTATTCTCGGACAACATCCTTGGGGATGTGTACCTTTTTGTCTGTGGCCCCTGAGGTGGGGGGTCGCTCGGGTACCCCTGCTTCTTTATTCTGCTTGCGTAGGTTGATCTCGGCTAGGTTTCGTTCGTGTTCGTACGCTAGTTTTTTTTCCTCGAGCTCCCTTTGTCTCTGTTTCTCCTCTCTTTCTTCTCGGAGACGCAGGTGCTCTAAGTTGATTTTTTGTTCGGCCAACTTAAGTTCAACGTCCATTTTAAGTCGGGCCATTTCTAGTTCGTGTAGTCGGGTCCTTTCTCTTTCCTGGATCTCGCCTTGCGAGAGACCCGTTCTTTGCCCTTCCGGGGCCGTGGTCGTTTTTTCTACGGTGCTTTGATCAGGGGTTCCGGCAGCCCCGGTTTCTGCCCAAGATTCTAGGGCATGCTTAAAATCGTCCTTGGTACTCAGTCCGGTGGTAGCGATACCCAGTTCGATGCAGAATTGTTTAAGTTCACGATGGTTGTACTCCTCCAATTTCTCCATTTGGAATTTCTCGGTTGATCCGCTCTCTTTCGTGGTCATTGTGACTTCGTCGTGGGGTGAGCTACTCTCTGTACGTTTATGCGGTGATTCGGATCGCGCCGCTGGCCACCAATGTTAGACGGACCGGGAGGGTCGGCCGAGGTTACGGGGAGAGGTCTCCAGGGAGAGCCGTCTCCAACGACTGTACAGATAAGTAACTTCCCCCCCACAGACGGACACCACACAAGGTTGAAGGTTAACGAGACTTTATATGCAATTCTTAGGTTACGATGATGGATACAAGGAGGTCTGGACTCAGGGGTCCCCTCGGTTCTAGTCTCTGGTTTAGGAAAGGGGTAGCGGGACAGTCTTAGTTACCAATGAGTACAAAATAGCTCTCAATCCTCGAGCTCGGCGTTCTAGATGATCGGGCCGTGGAGGAGCCAAGCAGGTCCCGAGATGGATGAAGGAAGGACGACGGTCCGCGGCGGAGCCTGCAGGTCCCGGTAGAAGATGACGGTTACAACGGTCCGCGGCCACGCCAGCAGATCCCGACGACGATGAAGGATGAAGGTTACGACGGCTGTGGCAGCGCCAACAGGCAGGACGATGGTGCACAGGACAGAGCTATGGCAGCGCCAGTAGTCCGTCCAGGATGAGTTCCTCTTTACGTCTCTCGACTCCAAGATACAACTGCCTTCCTGCTCTGGAGCTGCCCCAGTTATAGGGCTGGCGTGCTTTGATGTCCGGACCCTCGCACTTGGAGGTCGGGAGGTCCGGGATGGGGGAGTCCAGACACCCAGCAGGGGGGTGGAGCCAGCGCCCGGGGAGGCGATGGGCGAGCGGCACTTGGTGGGGGAGAGCCATCGGCACCTCTTTCTCCCATTGACTTGCCAAGTAGCCCGCTCACCTCCTGGGTGGAGGGTGGTGCCGGAATGTCTGAGGCCGGGCCAGGCCCAGGGTTGAGGTCGATCGGGGGCCAGGCGGCCTCGTGGTGGAGTGTCCAAGATGGCGCCCCAGGCTGGGCGCGTGGGCCGGCAGTGGATCGGACCCTCGAGGTCGGCAGGCTCGAGGGCAGGGGTCCCTGAGGGGACGGGGGACGTGCAATGGTGGTGTGTGGTACTTGCGGGACTGGGCTCAGGCCTGGTTGGGCCGGGGGAGAGCGGCCCTTCATGTGGCCTGTCCAACAACATGAGAGGCAAGTGGCGTCTGCTGAGCATCTCACAGCAGACGCAGCATAACATGAGAGGCCAAGTGGCGTCTGCTGAGCATTTCACAGCAGAAACAGCATAACATGAGAGGCCAAGTGGCGTCTGCTGAGCATTTCACAGCAGAAGCAGCATAACATGAGAGGCAAGTGGCGTCTGCTGAGCATCTCACAGCAGACAGCATAACATGAGAGGCCAAGTGGCGTCTGCTGAGCATCTCACAGCAGAAGCTGCATAACAGCATAACATGAGAGGCCAAGTGGCGTCTGCTGAGCATCTCACAGCAGACGGCATAACATGAGAGGCCAAGTGGCGTCTGCTGAGCATCTCACAGCAGAAGCTGCATAACAGCATAACATGAGAGGCCAAGTGGCGTCTGCAGAGCATCTCGCAGCAGAAGCTGCATAACAGGATAACCTAAGAGGCCAAATGGCGTCTGCTGAGCATCTCACAGCAGACGCAGCATAACATGAGAGGCCAAGTGGCGTCTGCTGAGCATCTCACAGCAGACGCAGCATAACATGAGAGGCCAAGTGGCGTCTGCTGAGCATCTCACAGCAGAAGCTGCATAACAGCATAACATGAGAGGCCAAATGGCGTCTGCTGAGCATCTCACAGCAGACGCAGCATGACATGAGAGGCCAAGTGGCGTCTGCTGATCATCTCACAGCAGCAACATAACATGAGAGGCCAAGTGGCGTCTGCTGAGCATCTCACAGCAGAAGCAGCATAACATGAGAGGCCAAGTGGCGTCTGCTGAGCATTTCACAGCAGAAGCAGCATAACATGAGAGGCAAGTGGCGTCTGCTGAGCATCTCACAGTAGACAGCATAACATGAGAGGCCAAGTGGCGTCTACTGAGCATCTCACAGCAGACGCAGCATAACATGAGAGGCCAAGTGGCGTCTGCTGAGCATCTCACAGCAGACGCAGCATAACATGAGAGGCCAAATGGCGTCTGCTGAGCATCTCACAGCAGACAGCATAACATGAGAGGCCAAGTGGCGTCTGCTGAGCATCTCACAGCAGACAGCATAACATGAGAGGCCAAGTGGCGTCTGCTGAGCATCTCACAGCAGACAGCATAACATGAGAGGCCAAGTGGCGTCTGCTGAGCATCTCACAACAGAAGCTGCATAACAGCATAACATGAGAGGCCAAATGGCGTCTGCTGAGCATCTCACAGCAGATGCAGCATGACATGAGAGGCCAAGTGGCGTCTGCTGATCATCTCACAGCAGACAGCATAACATGAGAGGCCAAGTGGCGTCTGCTGAGCATCTCACAGCAGAAGCAGCATAACATGGGAGGCCAAGTGGCGTCTGCTGAGCATCTCACAGCAGACGCAGCAAAACATGAGAGCCCAAGTGGCGTCTCCTGAGCATCTCACAGAAGAAGCTACATAACAGCATAACATGAGAGGCCAAGAGGCGTCTGCTGAGCATCTCACAGCAGACGCAGCATAACATGAGAGGCCAAGTGGCGTCTGCTGAGCATCTCACAGCAGACATAGCACAACATGAGATGTGCTTACGAGGATGGATTGGGGTAAAGTTTCAATCAGGCAGATTCTATGTCTTGTGTTTTACCTTTCCAAGGGGTTGGAGCACTTTTACTACTTTCATTGATACTTCTCATGATGCACTTCAGGGAGGACTGATACCAGGCACCTCATGAACACAGACAGCAAACTCCTATTACACATGATAGACTCACATTTCGTGATTCGTCTGACAATGCGGGTACACAACTATCATACAGGTATACAACTACCATACAGGTATACATCTATAATTCGGGTATACAACTACAATACGGGTATAAAACTACAATGCAGGTATACAACTACCATACAGGTATACAACTACCATTCGGGTATACAACTACAATACGGGTATAAAGCTACAATACGGGTATACAACTACAATGCGGGTATACAACTACCATACAGGTATACAACTACCATTCGGTTATACAACTACAATACGGGTACACAACTACAATATGAGGTATACAACTACAATGCGGGTATACAACTACAATGCGGGTATACAACTACCATACAGGTATACAACTGCCATTCGGGTATACAACTACAATACGGGTACACAACTACAATATGGGTACACAAGTACCATACAGGTATACAACTACCATTCGGGTAACAACTACCATACGGGTATACAACTACAATATGGGTATACAACTACAATGTGGGTATACAACTACCATACAGGTATACAATTACCATTCGGGTATACAACTACAATGCGGGTATACAACTACAATACGGGTACACAACTACAATACGGGAACACAACTTCAATGCGGGTATACAACTACAATGCGGGTATATAACTACCATACAGGTATACAACTACCATTCGGGTATACAACTACAATACGGGTACACAACTGCAATACGGGTACACAACTACCATACAGGTATACAACTACCATTCGGTATACAACTACCATACAGTACACAACTACAATATGGGTACACAACTACAATGCGGGTATACAACTACCATACAGTTATACAACTACCATTCGGGTATACAACTACAATACGGGTACACAACTACAATACGGGTATACAACTACAATGCGGGTATACAACTACAATGCGGGTATACAACTACAATACGGGTACACAACTACAATGCGGGTATACAACTACCATACAGGTATACAACTACCATTCGGGTATACAACTACAATATGGGTATAAAACTACAATACGGGTATACAACTACAATGCGGGTATACAACTACCATACAGGTATACAACTACAATATGGGTCTACTACTACAGCATTTTCATCATGCGTCAATAGCCCTGAGGAAGTCTTGAATAATGACAAAACGTGTTGGCTGTGTTTGAATCTGACTACGTGTTGTTTAAGCTTTTCTTGGGTTGTACAATCCGTCATTGCGTCTACTTTCATGCGGATCGCTCAATATATTGCTTTATAGCTATCATTGCATTCCGCGCCGTTGGGGCTGTGAATCTTTATGTCAAATAACATCTCTTGTCAATGAATCTTTTATGACAATAAGTCATGATTTGTGATTTGTAATGGTTTGCGCTCCAGACTTGTATTGAGCCTTCCATCTGTCATGGCCCTCTGCAGAGCTCATGGCTGTGCTCCCTTGCAGCTGCAGTGCTCTCTGTTGGAGCACAGAAGTAATCTGATTACTAACCACAATCTGCGGGGAGGGGGGTTCAGTGCTGCGTTTTTTTCTATTCTACTGCTGCTATTTGTAATAGGTATACTAGTGACTCTACGTCAGTGATTGCACGTCACAGACAAGGCCTGTCCATTTGCTAAGATCCCAGCTATCGAGGCCGGTCACCCCTGTGATCTGGGGCGTCCACTCTGTCTAAAGTGAGCCCCAGCATTTCAAATCATTTGTGTTACACTTGTTATGTGAAATGCTGAAAATGGTGCTATAATGCCAAGTCGTATAAAGACGCGTCGCTCATAGCAACTTAGTGAGCGCACAAGAACACCTGGAAGGGCAGGTGGCCGGGTGAGCGCACAAGAACACCTGGAAGGGCCGGAGGCCGGGTGAGCGCACAAGAACACCTGGAAGGGCCGGAGGCCGGGTGAGCGCACAAGAACACCTGGAAGGGCCGGAGGTCGGGTGAGCGCGCAAGAACAGCGCACAAGAACAACTGGAAGGGCCGGAGGCCGGGTGAGCGCACAAGAACACCTGGAAGGGCCGGAGGCCGGGTGAGCGCACAAGAACACCTGGAAGGGCCGGAGGTCGGGTGAGCGCGCAAGAACATCGCACAAGAACAACTGGAAGGGCCGGAGACCGGGTGAGCGCACAAGAACACCTGGAAGGGCCAGAGCCGGGTTAGCGCACCAGAACCCCTGGAAGGGCCAGAGGCTGGGTGAACCCCTCGTAGGGCCAGAGGCCGGGTGAACGCACAAGAACACCTAGAAGGACCAGAGGCCGGGTGGCGCACAAGAACCCCTCGAAGGGCCAGAGGCCGGGTGAGCGCACAAGAACCCCTCGAAGGGCCAGAGGCCGGGTGAGCGCACAAGGACACCTGGAAGGGCCAGAGGCCGGGTGAGCGCACAAGAACCCCTTGAAGGACCAGAGGCCGGATGAGTTCACAAGAACACCTGGAAGGACCAGAGGCCGGGTGAGCGCACAAGAACCCCTCGAAGGGCCAGAGGCCGGGTGAGCGCACAAGAACACCTGGAAGGACCAAAGCGCCGGGTGAGCGCACAAGAACCCCTCGAAGGACCAGAGGCCGGGTGAGCGCACAAGAACCCCTCGAAGGGCCAGAGGCCAGGTGCGCGCACAAGAACCCCTTGAAGGGCCAGAGGCCAGGTGAGCGCACAAGAACACCTGGAAGGACCAGAGGCCGGGTGAGCGCACAAGAACCCCTCGAAGGGCCAGAGGCCGGGTGAGCGCACAAGAAAACCTCGAAGGGCCAGAGGCCGGGTGAGCGCACAAGAAAACCTCGAAGGGCCAGAGGTAAGCATGGGTGGAAAATCCGTTCCGCTCGCGAATTTTGCGGATTTTCGGTAAATTCGCAATCCGCGAACGCTCGCAAATTTACCAAAAATCCGCAAATTCGCACGCAGCGGATTTTTTTTTCTTGGTGATACAATTTTGCGGCGTGCAGTGTAAGTTCGCAATTGCGAACATGTAGGCAGCAACAATCTCGCACTCGTGAAATTACAAAAATTGCAATTCTGCACAAGAAATCCACTAGCAAGCAGCATAGACCTTCTGAAAATGATGATTTTTATCAGAATAACTCCTCAGGTTGACATTTGCCTGCACTTTTTTGGATTTGAGGCCTTTTGACTTTCTTTGGATCACTTTTGGATTAGAAATCAACTTTCACAAGTAAGCTTGTTTGGGGAATTACAGTTGCTGTAATGCTGTTCTGCAGAAAAACGAGTTTTGCAAAAGTGAAAGCCTTCAGCAGGTTCAAAAGTTCAAACTCATCATTAGTAACCATTCCCTGTAGTGCTTCCTGACTGGGGCCCCTCCAGAGTTCAGTTGCTAGTTGCAACAATTGTATGACCCTGCTCTGACCCTCACAGCAGGCTCATAGAATAGATACAAGTAGGCCATAAAAGGTCCTAGAAAAAAAATTGCACTGCAACAGAAAGCAAATTACAGATAAGGAAGTAGGTGCCAGACTGGAATTTTAAAACAGTGACACATTAATAAATCAACCCCAAATTAATTCATGTCAGTTGAAGCAGGGCTGGTGTGCTTGCTTTTTCCCCCCATAATCTACAGTGATGATGAACCAGAGGATGGCATTGATGTACCAGAGGGTGGCATGGGTGAAACAGAGGGTGGCAGGGGTGAAACAGAGGGTGCTGGGAACCTGTGATGATGAACCAGACGTAGAAACAACATAATCGCGACCGTTGCGAGCCGACATGTAAGTTCGCAATTGCGAACTGGTACAAAACCCTCGCGAACTGGCAGAAATCCTTACGAACACAAAAAAAATCCCGCAAATTCGCGAGAATTCGCGGATTTTGCGGATTGCGAGTTCGCAAATTCGCAAAATTCGCGAACGCCAGATTCGCAAAATTCGCTCATGCTTAGCCAGAGGCCGGGTGAGCGCACAAGAAGCCCTCGAAGGGCCAGAGGCCGGGTGAGTGCACAAGAACACCTCGAAGGGCCGGGTGAGCGCACGAGAACCCCTCGAAGGGCCAGAGGCCGGGTGAGCGCACAAGAACACCTGGAAGGACCAGAGGCCGGGTGAGCGCACAAGAACCCCTCGAAGGGCCAGAGGCCGGGTGCGCGCACAAGAACACCTGGAAGGGCCGGAGGCCGGGTGAGCGCACAAGAACACATGGAAGGGCCGGAGGCCGGGTGAGCGCACAAGAACCCCTGGAAGGGCCGGAGGCCGGGTGAGTGCACAAGAACACCTGGAAGGGCCAGAGATCGGGTGAGCGCACAAGAACCCCTCGAAGGACCAGAGACCGGATGAGCGCACAAGAACACCTGGAAGGACCAGAGGCCGGGTGAGCGCACAAGAAAACCTCAAAGGGCCAGAGGCCGGGTGAGAGCACAAGAACCCCTCGAAGGGCCAGAGGCCGGGTGAGCACACAAGAACCCCTCGAAGGACCAGAGGCCAGGTGAACCCCTGGAAGGACCAAAGCGCCGGGTGAGCGCACAAGAACCCCTGGAAGGGCCAGAGCCCGGTGCGCTTCGGAGCACTTCTGGCGTAGGACCTTTTCTTAGCGCACAATGCATCCTTGCATCCAAAACACATTCTACCCTCAAATATAACGCTACATGCTAATTTCGCATTTTGCATTAATATGCATAATTTTGCATCATTTGTCCGAAATTGCTCGTAATAATGCTGAAGCAAATAATGCAAATTTTCCACATCCCTTGCCAGAAGCGGCTAGAGAAGGACTGAGGAGGGAGCGGGTCTGTGGGTGAAGGGCTGAGGAGGGGACTGGTCTGTGGGTGAAGGGCTGAGGAGGGGGCTGGTCTGTGGGTGAAGGGCTGAGGCGGGGCTGGTCTGTGGGTGAAGGGCAGAGGAGGGGCTGGTCTGTGGGTGAAGGGCTGAGGAGGGAGCTGGTCTGTGGGTGAAGGGCTGAGGAGGGGACTGGTCTGTGGGTGAAGGGCTGAGGAGGGAGCTGCTCTGTGGGTGAAGGACTGAGGAGGGGCTGGTCTGTGGGTGAAGGGCTGAGGAGGGGACTGGTCTGTGGGTGAAGGGCTGAGGAGGGGGCTGGTCTGTGGGTGAAGGGCTGAGGAGGGAGCTGGTCTGTGGGTGAAGGACTGAGGAGGGGAATGGTCTGTGGTTGAAGGGCTGAGGAGGGGCTGGTCTGTGGGTGAAGGGCTGAGGAGGGAGCTGGTCTGTGGGGGCTGGTATGTGGGTGAAGGGCTGAAGAGGGGACTGGTCTGTGGGTGAAGGACTGAGGAGGGGAATGGTCTGTTGTTGAAGGGCTAAGGAGGGGCTGGTCTGTGGGTGAAGGGCTGAGGAGGGAGCTGGTCTGTGGGTGAAGGGCTGAGGGGGGGCTGGTCTGTGGGTGAAGGGCTGAGGAGGGAGCTGGTCTGTGGGTGAAGGGCTGAGGAGGGGGCTGGTCTGTGGGTGAAGGGCTGAGGAGGGGACTGGTCTGTGGGTGAAGGGCTGAGGAGAGGGCTCGTCTGTGGGTGAAGGGCTGAGGAGGGGGCTGGTCTGTGAGTGAAGGGCTGAGGAGGGGGCTGGTCTGTGGGTGAAGGGCTGAGGAGGGGGCTGGTCTGTGGGTGAAGGACTGAGGAGGGGGCTGGTCTGTGGGTGAAGGGCTGAGGAGGGGGGTTGTCTGTGGGTGAAGGGCTGAGGAGGGGGCTGGTCTGCGGGTGAAGGGCTGAGGAGGGGACTGGTCTCTGGGTGAAGGGCTGAGGACTGGTCTGTCGGTGAAGGGCTGAAGAGGGGACTGGTCTGTGGGTGAAGGGCTGAGGAGGGGGCTGGTCTGTGGGTAAAGGGCAGAGGAGGGGGCTGGTCTGTGGATGAAGGACTGAGGAGGGGACTGGTCTGTGGGTGAAGGGCTGAGGAGGGAGCTGGCCTGTGGGTGAAGGGCTGAGGAGGGGGCTGCTCTGTGGGTGAAGGGCTGAGGAGGGGGATGGTCTGTGGGTGAAGGGCTGAGGCGGGGCTGGTCTGTGGGTGAAGGGCTGAGGAGGGAGCTGGTCTGTGGGTGAAGGACTGAGGAGGGGAATGGTGTGTGGATGAAGGACTGAGGAGGGGACTGGTCTGTGGGTGAAGGGCTGAGAAGGGAGCTGGTCTGTGGGTGAAGGGCTGAGGAGGGGTCTGGTCTGTGGGTGAAGGGCTGAGGAGGGGACTGGTCTGTGGGTGAAGGGCTGAGGAGGGGGCTGGTCTGTGGGTGAAGGGCTGAGGAGGGGGCCGGTCTGTGGGTAAAGGGCTGAGGAGGGGGCTGGTCTGTGGGTGAAGGGCTGAGGCGGGGCTGGTCTGTGGGTGAAGGGCTGAGGAGGGGGCTGGTCTGTGGGTGAAGGGCTGAGGAGGGGGCCGGTCTGTGGGTTAAGGGCTGAGGAGGGGGCCGGTCTGTGGGTGGAAGGCTGAGGAGGCGGCTGGTCTGTGGATCACTAGTTTAGACATCACCACACATAACTTGAGACACCCCCTCCCAGAAGAAGCGCTTACCAGGCAGGAGGCGCTGCGTCTGAAGGGCCATGGCTTCCAGGGATCCCGGTGTCTCAATCCTCTGGGGCCCTGTCCTGGGGCCCTGTCCCGGGGGCTCCAAAACCACCAAGACTTGTAGCCAAGGACCAGAAGCCAAGGATGCTGCAGCGCCTCGGGGTCACAGGTCACGCAGCTCGGGGTCTCAGCCTCAGGGGGTCTCCCTCTAACGTTGGGCGGGGACAGGCAGTCTGAGGGGGGGCTCCTTAAACTCTCGGTGTTCTGCAGGCGATGGGCTCTTCTCCAGATTCCGGGAGTGCGGCAGGTGGTCTCAGGTAGTCTCAGGTGGGTCTCTTCCAGCCCTCAAGGTTGGGGTGCAGCGGTCTCAGGTAGTCTCAGGTGGGTCTCTCCCAGCCCTCAAGGTTGGGGTGCAGGCGGTCTCAGGTGGGTCTCTCCTAGACCTCAAGGTTGGGGGTGCAGCGGTCTCAGGTGGTCCCTCCCAGACCTCAAGGGTGGGGTGCAGCGGTCTCAGGTGGGTCTCTCCTAGACCTCAAGGTTGGGGGTGCAGCGGTCTCAGGTGGTCTCTCCCAGCCCTCAAGGTTGGGGTGCAGGCGGTCTCAGGTGGTCTCTCCCAGCCCTCAAGGTTGGGGTGCAGCGGTCTCAGGTGGTCTCAGGTGGTCTCTCCCAGCCCTCAAGGTTGGGGTGCAGGCAGTCTCAGGCAGTCTCAGGTGGTCTCTCCCAGCCCTCAAGGTTGGGGTGCAGGCGATCTCAGGTGGGTCTCTCCCAGCCCTCAAGGTCGGGGTGCAGCGGTCTCAGGCGGTTTCAGGTGGTCCCTCCCAGACCTCAAGGGTGGGGTGCAGCGGTCTCAGGTGGGTCTCTCCTAGACCTCAAGGTTGGGGGTGCAGGCACTCTCAGGTGGTCCCTCCCAGACCTCAAGGTTGGGGTGCAGGCAGTCTCAGGTGGTCTCTCCCAGCCCTCAAGGTTGGGGTGCAGCGGTCTCAGGTGGTCTCTCCCAGCCCTCAAGGTTGGGGTGCAGCGGTCTCAGGTGGTCTCTCCCAGCCCTCAAGGTTGAGGTGCAGCGGTCTCAGGTGGTCTCTCCCAGCCCTCAAGGTTGGGGTGCAGGCGGTCTCAGGTGGGTCTCTCCCAGACCTCAAGGTTGGGGGTGCTGGTGGTCTCAGGTGGTCCCTCCCAGACCTCAAGGTTCGGGGTGCTAGTGGTCTCAGGTGGTCCCTCCCAAACCTCAATGTTGGGGTGCAGGCGGTCTCAGGTGGTCTCTCCCAGCCCTCAAGGTTGGGGTGCAGGCAGTCTCAGGTGGTCCCTCCCAGACCTCAAGGGTGGGGTGCAGCGGTCTCAGGTGGGTCTCTCCTAGACCCCAAGGTTGGGGGTGCAGCGGTCTCAGGTGGTCTAAGGTGGTCTCTCCCAGACCTCAATGATGGGGTGCAGGCAGTCTCAGGTGGTCCCTCCCAGATCTCAAGGTTGGGGTGTAGCGGTCTCAGCTGGTCTCAGGTGGTCTCTCCCAGACCTCAAAGATGGGGGTGCAGCGGTCTCGGGGTGCCCCCTTCTCTCCGGCTCGAGGTGGGATGCTCACGTCTTCTCCCCTCGCAGTGCCCGTGACTCTGAGCTCCTCGTGCTGAGAGCGGAGGCTCCACATGCGCTGGCCCAGCCTGGCACGGCCCCCTCCCTCTCCATGCACGCGTCCACGCCCCCCCCCTCCCTCCACGCACGCGTCCACGCCCTCCCACTCGCTCCCTCTCTCCCCTCCTTCCCGAGTTTACATTACAATACAGGAAATCTTATCTGCACGGAGAGGCGGGCGGGCGGGGCAGCCAGGGTGCCCCCGGGTGGGAGCAGGGGCATGGCAGGTGCCCCCGGGGGGAGCAGGGGCATGGCAGGTGCCCCCCGGGTGGGAGAAGGGGCATGGCAGGTGCCCCCGGATGGGAGCAGGGGCATGGCTGGTGCCCCCGGGTGGGAGCAGGGGCATGGCTGGTGCCCCCGGGTGGGAGCAGGGGCATGGCAGGTGCCCCCGGGGGGAGCAGGGGCATGGCAGATGCCCCCGGGGGGAGCGGGGGCATGGCAGATGCCCCCGGGGGGAGCAGGGGCATGGCAGGTGCCCCTGGGGGGAGCAGGGGCATGGCAGGTGCCCCCGGATGGGAGAAGGGGCATGGCAGGTGCCCCCAGGGGGGAGCAGGGGCATGGCAGGTGCCCCCGGGAGGAGCAGGGGCATGGCAGGTGCCACCTGGGGAACAAGGGCATGGCAGGTGCCACCTGGGGAACAGGGGCATGGCAGGTGCCCCGGGGGGAGCAGGGGCATGGCAGGTGCCCCTGGGGGGAGCAGAGGCATGGCAGGTGCCCCTGGGGGGAGCAGGGGCATGGCAGGTGCCCCCGGGGGGAGCAGGGGCATGGCAGATGCCCCCGGGGGGAGCGGGGGCATGGCAGATGCCCCCGGGGGGAGCAGGGGCATGGCAGGTGCCCCCAGGGGGGAGCAGGGGCATGGCAGGTGCCCCCGGGAGGAGCAGGGGCATGGCAGGTGCCACCTGGGGAACAAGGGCATGGCAGGTGCCACCTGGGGAACAGGGGCATGGCAGGTGCCCCGGGGGGAGCAGGGGCATGGCAGGTGCCCCTGGGGGGAGCAGGGGTATGGCAGGTGCCCCTGGGGGGAGCAGGGGCATGGCAGGTGCCCCCGGATGGGAGCAGGGTCATGGCAGGTGCCCCCGGATGGGAGGAGGGGCATGGCAGGTGCCACCTGGGGAACAGGGGCATGGCAGGTGCCACCTGGGGAACAGGGGCATGGCAGGTGCCCCGGGGGGAGCAGGGGCATGGCAGGTGCCCCTGGGGGGAGCAGGGGCATGGCAGGTGCCCCCGAATGGGAGAAGGGGCATGGCAGGTGCCCCCGGGGGGAGCAGGGGCATGGCAGGTGCCCCTGGGGGGAGCAGGGGCATGGCAGGTGCCCCGGGGGGAGCAGGGGCATGGCAGGTGCCCCTGGGGGGAGCAGGGGCATGGCAGGTGCCCCCGGATGGGAGAAGGGGCATGGCAGGTGCCCCCGGATGGGAGCAGGGGCATGGCAGGTGCCACCTGGGGAACAGGGGCATGGCAGGTGCCACCTGGGGAACAGGGGCATGGCAGGTGCCACGGGGGGGGGGGCAGGGGCATGGCAGGTGCCCCTGGGGGGAGCAGGGGCATGGCAGGTGCCCCCGGATGGGAGAAGGGGCATGGCAGGTGCCCCCGAAGGGGAGCAGGGGCATGGCTGGTGCCCCCGGGTGGGAGCAGGGGCATGGCAGGTGCCCCCGGGTGGGAGCAGGGGCATGGCAGGTGCCCCTGGGGAACAGGGGCATGGCAGGTGCCCCCAGGGGGACTAGGGGCATGACAGGTGCCCCCAGGGGGAGCAGGGGCATGGCAGGTCCCGGGGGGGGGGGAGCAGGGGCATGGCTGGTGTCCCGGGGGGGGGAGCAGGGGCATGGCAGGTGCCCCCAGGGGGGAGCAGGGGCATGACAGGTGCCCCCAGGGGGAGCAGGGGCATGGCAGGTGCCCCCAGGGGGAGCAGGGGCATGGCAGGTGCCCCCGGATGGGAGCAGGGGCATGGCAGGTGCCCCCGGGAGGAGCAGGGGCATGGCAGGTGCCCCCGGATGGGAGCAGGGGCATGGCAGGTGCCACCTGGGGAACAGGGGCATGGCAGGTGCCACCTGGGGAACAGGGGCATGGCAGGTGCCACGGGGGGGGGCAGGGGCATGGCAGGTGCCCCTGGGGGAGCAGGGGCATGGCAGGTGCCCCCGGATGGGAGAAGGGGCATGGCAGGTGCCCCCGAAGGGGAGCAGGGGCATGGCTGGTGCCCCCGGGTGGGAGCAGGGGCATGGCAGGTGCCCCCGGGTGGGAGCAGGGGCATGGCAGGTGCCCCTGGGGAACAGGGGCATGGCAGGTGCCCGCAGGGGGACTAGGGGCATGACAGGTGCCCCCAGGGGGAGCAGGGGCATGGCAGGTCCCGGGGGGGGGGGAGCAGGGGCATGGCTGGTGTCCCGGGGGGGGGAGCAGGGGCATGGCAGGTGCCCCCAGGGGGGAGCAGGGGCATGACAGGTGCCCCCAGGGGGAGCAGGGGCATGGCAGGTGCCCCCAGGGGGAGCAGGGGCATGGCAGGTGCCCCCGGATGGGAGCAGGGGCATGCCAGGTGCCCCCGGGTGGAGCAGGGGCATGGCAGGTGCCCCCGGGGGGAGCAGGGGCATGACAGGTGCCCCCAGGGGGGAGCAGGGGCATGGCAGGTGCCCCCAGGGGGGAGCAGGGGCATGGCAGGTGCCCCCAGGGGGAGCAGGGGCATGGCAGGTGCCCCCGGATGGGAGGAGGGGCATGGCAGGTGCCACCTGGGGAACAGGGGCATGGCAGGTGCCACCTGGGGAACAGGGGCATGGCAGGTGCCCCGGGGGAGCAGGGGCATGGCAGGTGCCCCTGGGGGGAGCAGGGGCATGGCAGGTGCCCCCGAATGGGAGAAGGGGCATGGCAGGTGCCCCCGGGGGGAGCAGGGGCATGGCAGGTGCCCCTGGGGGGAGCAGGGGCATGGCAGGTGCCCCGGGGGAGCAGGGGCATGGCAGGTGCCCCTGGGGGGAGCAGGGGCATGGCAGGTGCCCCCGGATGGGAGAAGGGGCATGGCAGGTGCCCCCGGATGGGAGCAGGGGCATGGCAGGTGCCACCTGGGGAACAGGGGCATGGCAGGTGCCACCTGGGGAACAGGGGCATGGCAGGTGCCACGGGGGGGGGGCAGGGGCATGGCAGGTGCCCCTGGGGGAGCAGGGGCATGGCAGGTGCCCCCGGATTGGAGAAGGGGCATGGCAGGTGCCCCCGAAGGGGAGCAGGGGCATGGCTGGTGCCCCCGGGTGGGAGCAGGGGCATGGCAGGTGCCCCTGGGGAACAGGGGCATGGCAGGTGCCCCCAGGGGGACTAGGGGCATGACAGGTGCCCCCAGGGGGAGCAGGGGCATGGCAGGTCCCGGGGGGGGGGGGAGCAGGGGCATGGCTGGTGTCCCGGGGGGGGGAGCAGGGGCATGGCAGGTGCCCCCAGGGGGGAGCAGGGGCATGACAGGTGCCCCCAGGGGGAGCAGGGGCATGGCAGGTGCCCCCAGGGGGAGCAGGGGCATGGCAGGTGCCCCCGGATGGGAGCAGGGGCATGCCAGGTGCCCCCGGGTGGAGCAGGGGCATGGCAGGTGCCCCCGGGGGGAGCAGGGGCATGACAGGTGCCCCCAGGGGGGAGCAGGGGCATGGCAGGTGCCCCCAGGGGGGAGCAGGGGCATGGCAGGTGCCCCCAGGGGGAGCAGGGGCATGGCAGGTGCCCCCGGATGGGAGGAGGGGCATGGCAGGTGCCACCTGGGGAACAGGGGCATGGCAGGTGCCACCTGGGGGGAGCAGGGGCATGGCAGGTGCCCCCGGGTGGGAGCAGGGGCATGACAGGTGCCCCCAGGGGAGCAGGGGCATGGCAGGTGCCCCCGGGGGGAGCAGGGGCATGGCAGGTGCCCCCGGGTGGAGCAGGGGCATGGCAGGTGCCCCCAGGGGGAGCAGGGGCATGACAGGTGCCCCCAGGGGGAGCAGGGGCATGGCAGGTGCCCCCGGGTGGAGCAGGGGCATGCCAGGTGCCCCCGGGTGGAGCAGGGGCATGGCAGGTGCCCCCGGGGGGAGCAGGGGCATGACAGGTGCCCCCAGGGGGAGCAGGGGCATGGCAGGTGCCCCCAGGGGGGAGCAGGGGCATGGCAGGTGCCCCCGGGGGGAGCAGGGGCATGACAGGTGCCCCCAGTGGGGAGCAGGGGCATGGCAGGTGCCCCCAGGGGGGAGCAGGGGCATGGCAGGTGCCCCCAGGGGGAGCAGGGGCATGGCAGGTGCCCCCAGGGGGAGCAGGGGCATGGCAGGTGCCCCCGGGTGGAGCAGGGGCATGGCAGGTGCCCCCAGGGGGAGCAGGGGCATGGAAGGTACCCCCAGAGGGGAGCAGGGGCATGGCAGGTGCCCCCGGGGGGGGGAGCAGGGGCATGGCAGGTGCCCCCAGGGGGAGCAGGGGCATGACAGGTGCCCCCAGGGGGAGCAGGGGCATGGCAGGTGCCCCCGGGGGGGGAGCAGGGGCATGGCAGGTGCCCCCGGGTGGAGCAGGGGCATGGCAGGTGCCCCCAGGGGGAGCAGGGGCATGACAGGTGCCCCCAGGGGGAGCAGGGGCATGGCAGGTGCCCCCGGGTGGAGCAGGGGCATGCCAGGTGCCCCCGGGTGGAGCAGGGGCATGGCAGGTGCCCCGGGGGGAGCAGGGGCATGACAGGTGCCCCCAGGGGGAGCAGGGGCATGGCAGGTGCCCCCAGGGGGGAGCAGGGGCATGGCAGGTGCCCCCAGGGGGAGCAGGGGCATGGCAGGTGCCCCCAGGGGGAGCAGGGGCATGGCAGGTGCCCCCGGGTGGAGCAGGGGCATGCCAGGTGCCCCCGGGTGGAGCAGGGGCATGGCAGGTGCCCCCGGGGGGAGCAGGGGCATGACAGGTGCCCCCAGGGTGGAGCAGGGGCATGGCAGGTGCCCCCAGGGGGAGCAGGGGCATGGCAGGTACCCCCAGAGGGGAGCAGGGGCATGGCAGGTGCCCCCGGGGGGGGGGAGCAGGGGCATGGCAGGTGCCCCCAGGGGGAGCAGGGGCATGGCAGGTACCCCCAGAGGGGAGCAGGGGCATGGCAGGTGCCCCCGGGGGGGGGAGCAGGGGCATGGCAGGTGCCCCCAGGGGGAGCAGGGGCATGACAGGTGCCCCCAGGTGGAGCAGGGGCATGGCAGGTGCCCCCGGGGGGGAGCAGGGGCATGGCAGGTGCCCCCAGGGGGGAGCAGGGGCATGGCATGTGCCCCCAGGGGGAGCAGGGGCATGGCAAGTGCCCCTGGGAGGAGCAGGGGCATGACAAGTGCCCCCAGGGGGAGCAGGGGCATGGCAGGTGCCCCCGGGGGAGCAGGGACATGGCTGGTGCCCCCAGGGGGGAGCAGGGGCATGGCTGGTGCCCCCGGGGGGAGCAGGGGCATGGCAGGTGTCCCCGGGGGGAGCAGGGGCATGACAGGTGCCCCTGGGGGGAGCAGGGGCATGGCAGGTGCCCCTGGGGGGAGCAGGGGCATGGCAGGTGCCCCCGGGTGGAGCAGGGGCATGGCAGGTGCCCCCGGGTGGGAGCAGGGGCATGGCAGGTGCCCTCAGGGGGAGCAGGGGCATGGCAGGTGCCCCCGGGGGAGCAGGGGCATGGCAGGTGCCCCCGGGGGGAGCAGGGCATGGCAGGTGCCCCCGGGTGGAGCAGGGGCATGGCAGGTGCCCCCGGGTGGAGCAGGGGCATGGCAGGTGCCCCCGGGGGGGGAGCAGGGGCATGGCAGGTGCCCCCAGGGGGAGCAGGGGCATGGCAGGTGCCCCCGGGGGGGGCAGGGGCATGGCAGGTGCCCCCGGGGGGAGCAGGGGCAAGCCAGGTGCCCCCGGGTGGAGCAGGGGCATGGCAGGTGCCCCCGGGGGGAGCAGGGGCATGACAGGTGCCCCCAGGGGGGAGCAGGGGCATGGCAGGTGCCCCCAGGGGGGAGCAGGGGCATGGCAGGTGCCCCCAGGGGGAGCAGGGGCATGGCATGTGCCCCCAGGGGGAGCAGGGGCATGGCAGGTGCCCCCGGGTGGAGCAGGGGCATGGCAGGTGCCCCCAGGGGGAGCAGGGGCATGGCAGGTACCCCCAGAGGGGAGCAGGGGCATGGCAGGTGCCCCCGGGGGGGAGCAGGGGCATGGCAGGTGCCCCCAGGGGGAGCAGGGGCATGACAGGTGCCCCCAGGGGGAGCAGAGGCATGGCAGGTGCCCCCAGGGGGGGAGCAGGGGCATGGCAGGTGCCCCCAGGGGGGAGCAGGGGCATGGCAGGTGCCCCCAGGGTGAGCAGGGGCATGGCAAGTGCCCCTGGGAGGAGCAGGGGCATGGCAGGTGCCCCTGGATGGGAGCAGGGGCATGGCAGGTGCCCCCAGGGGGAGCAGGGGCATGACAGGTGCCCCCAGGGGGAGCAGGGGCATGGCAGGTGCCCCCGGGGGGAGCAGGGGCATGGCAGGTGCCCCCGGGTGGGAGCAGGGGCATGACAGGTGCCCCTGGGGGAGCAGGGGCATGGCAGGTGCCCCCAGGGGGAGCAGGGGCATGGCAGGTGCCCCTTGGGGCAGCAGGGGCATGGCAGGTGCCCCCGGGGGGAGCAGGGGCATGGCAGGTGCCCCCGGGTGGAGCAGGGGCATGGCAGGTGCCCCCAGGGGGAGCAGGGGCATGACAGGTGCCCCCAGGGGGAGCAGGGGCATGGCAGGTGCCCCCGGGTGGAGCAGGGGCATGCCAGGTGCCCCCGGGTGGAGCAGGGGCATGGCAGGTGCCCCCGGGGGGAGCAGGGGCATGACAGGTGCCCCCAGGGGGGAGCAGGGGCATGGCAGGTGCCCCCAGGGGGGAGCAGGGGCATGGCAGGTGCCCCCAGGGGGAGCAGGGGCATGGCAGGTGCCCCCAGGGGGAGCAGGGGCATGGCAGGTGCCCCCGGGTGGAGCAGGGGCATGGCAGGTGCCCCCAGGGGGAGCAGGGGCATGGCAGGTGCCCCCAGGGGGGAGCAGGGGCATGGCAGGTGCCCCCAGGGGGAGCAGGGGCATGGCAAGTGCCCCTGGGAGGAGCAGGGGCATGGCAGGTGCCCCCGGATGGGAGCAGGGGCATGGCAGGTGCCCCCGGGGGGAGCAGGGGCATGGCAGGTGCCCCCGGGTGGAGCAGGGGCATGGCAGGTGCCTCCAGGGGGGAGCAGGGGCATGGCAGCTGCCCCCAGGGGGGAGCAGGGGCATGGCAGCTGCCCCCAGGGGGGAGCAGGGGCATGGCAGGTGCCCCGGGGGGGAGCAGGGGCATGGCAGGTGCCCCTGGGGGGAGCAGGGGCATGGCAGGTGCCCCCAGGTGGGAGCAGGGGCATGGCAGATGCCCCCGGGGGGAGCGGGGGCATGGCAGATGCCCCCGGGGGGAGCAGGGGCATGGCAGGTGCCCCCGGGTGGAGCAGGGGCATGGCATGTGCCCCGGGGGGGAGCAGGGGCATGGCAAGTGCCCCTGGGAGGAGCAGGGGCATGGCAGGTGCCCCCGGATGGGAGCAGGGGCATGGCAGGTGCCCCCAGGGGGAGCAGGGGCATGACAGGTGCCCCCAGGGGGAGCAGGGGCATGGCAGGTGCCCCCGGGTGGAGCAGGGGCATGGCAGGTGCCCCCGGGTGGGAGCAGGGGCATGGCAGGTGCCCTCAGGGGGAGCAGGGGCATTGCAGGTGCCCCCGGGGGGAGCAGGGGCATGGCAGGTGCCCCCGGGGGGAGCAGGGGCATGGCAGGTGCCCCCGGTTGGAGCAGGGGCATGGCAGGTGCCCCCGGATGGAGCAGGGGCATGGCAGGTGCCCCCGGGGGGGAGCAGGGGCATGGCAGGTGCCCCCAGGGGGGAGCAGGGGCATGGCAGGTGCCCCGGGGGGAGCAGGGGCATGGCAGGTGCCCCCGGGTGGAGCAGGGGCATGGCAGGTGCCCCCGGGTGGAGCAGGGGCATGGCAGGTGCCCCCGGGTGGAGCAGGGGCATGGCAGCTGCCCCCAGGCGGGAGCAGGGGCATGGCAGCTGCCCCCAGGGGGGAGCAGGGGCATGGCAGGTGCCCCGGGGAGGAGCAGGGGCATGGCAGGTGCCCCTGGGGGGAGCAGGGGTATGGCAGGTGCCCCCAGGTGGGAGCAGGGGCATGGCAGCTGCCCCCAGGGGGGAGCAGGGGCATGGCAGGTGCCCCGGGGGGGAGCAGGGGCATGGCAGGTGCCCCTGGGGGGAGCAGGGGCATGGCAGGTGCCCTCAGGGGGAGCAGGGGCATGGCAGGTGCCCCTGGGGGGAGCAGGGGCATGGCAGGTGCCCCCGGGGGGAGCAGGGGCATGGAATTTTATTATTTATTTTATGTGTTTTTATATAGCGCGGACTTTACCCGAAGGCGTCAGAGGCTTCACAACAGGAACAGACCTGATACATGAGAACATTACAAGTGAAGTGAACAAATTACAAAAGCAAACGTTAAGTCACATGAGACAAAAGTGACAACTGTGAGCAAACAAAATACAAGAGGAGCAAACGGTCATTACAGGAGGAAAAAAGTGACGTGTGCAGGTTACAAAAGCGTACAAAAGACAAGTAGAGGTATAATACTGCCATACATGGAGGACACTCAAACGCAAGAACAAACGTTACGTAGGCAATGGTGGCACTTGTGCAAGTATCGAAAGCAAACAAAGTGTGAGAGGTAGCAACCAGTGTGTTACAAGAGAAAAGTGGCGTGTGCATGTTACAAACGAGTACCAAACACAGGCAAAAGGGAAATACTGCAATAAATGGCAGAACATACTGGGAAGGCACTTCTAAGATCATGGAGAAAAGGATTTACTATAATGGGAGGTCTTCCTTCAGATAATAGCGAGGGCATGAATTAACTTTGGAAGTGCCTTTGAAGGAGGAGAACTTTGAGGTCCGTTTTGAATATCCCTGGGCGGGCAACTTCGCTACACCCACGAAGTGGGCGTAGTGTTGCCTACTTCGCCCTTTGCAAAGTAGGCGAAGCAGGCAACACTACGCCCACTTCGTGGGCGTAGCGAAGTTGCCCGCCACCCGCCTCCCTCCCGCCCTCACTAAATGCTTAAATTACCTTAAAAAGGAATTATAAAACCACTTACCTTGTCCTCTGCGTCCCCGGGGCTCCCTCTCGTCATCGCGCCACCGGCGCCGCCGTCTTAGATACTAATGCACATGCGTGGACGCCCGCGCATTTCTCGCGAGAAATGCGCATGCGCGGGCGGCTGCGCATGCGCATTAGTATCTAAGATGGCGGCGCTGGCGGTGCGATGACGAGAGGGAGCCCCGGGGATGCAGCGGACAAGGTAAGTGGATTTATAATAAATTTTTAAGGTAATTTAAGCATTTAGGGAGGGCGGGAGGGAGGCGGGTGGCGTGTAGTGGGGCTACGCAAAGTGCGTGGGTGGGCGTAGTGTTTTGCCCACTTCGCATAGCTTCACAAAGCCCCACTATGCCCACTACGCCCACCCTTAGTTTTGAAGCCCTGAGAAGAGGTGGTGGTCCGGAGCTGAGGCGGAAGTGAGTTCCAGATTCTCACTGAAAAGGATTTGGCCATCGATCTTTCTTTCTTGAAGGTGGGAGGTTCAAGCAGTAGATTTTCTGCATTACGTGATGGTCTAGGTCTCCAGAGAGTTTCAGCTTGTTCACCAGGTAGCGAGGAGAGGAGGAGTGCAAGGCTTTGTGTGTGATACAGGCAGTCTTGTAGATAGCTCTAGCCTCGATGGGAAGCCAGCAGAGGGTGGATAGCATGGGTGTGATGTGGTCACTTCTTTTGGCCCCACAAAAGAAACGGGCTGCTGAGTGGAGGACAGATTTAAGGGGGGACAGGGGGGATTTGGGGAGGCCAGTGAGAAGAGAATTGCAGTAGTCCAGTCTGGAGAGGACCAGCGATTGGACCAGGTTTTAAGGTCATGCTGCGGGAAGAAGCAACGAATTCCCCAAAGAAGGGCAGTTGGTATTGAGTAGACTTTGCAATGGAGTTGATGTGGGGGATTAGATTGAGTTTGTTGTCGAGTATGACACCAAGGGATTTCGCGCTGTCCACAATGATGGGTTTATTGTTTAGTAGATTCATCTGATCCATCCATGATTGAACCAGGGGAGGAGAAAGTGAGGAAGAGAGGAGGAGGAATTCAGTTTTGGAGGGATTCAGAATCAGTTGATGAGTTGACATCCAGTTTTGAATGGAGTCGAGAGTCGAGCTTAGGATGGCGAGATCGTGAGTGGAGGCAACCTTGAGGTAGATTTGAGTGTCATCTGCGTAGAGATGATAGTGGATCCCGGATTTACTTAGGAGATTTCCCAGGGGTTCTAAATAGAGATTGAACAATGTGGGTGCAAGTATAGAGCCTTGAGGAACACCTTGACCTACCGCCAAAGGAGATGAAAGATTGTTCGCTATTTTGATCATTTGGGATCTATCAGAGAGGAAGGAGGCAAACCATTTAAGCACAGTGCCCTCCATGCCCATTCTCTGTTGAAGAGTGTTGAGGAGGGTGTTGTGATTGACAGTGTCAAAGGCTGCAGAAAGGTCAAGGAGAATTAGAAGACAGGACCCCCCCAAATCGAGTATCCTCAGCGCGTCATCAATCACTTGCAGCAGGGCTGTTTCAGTGCTGCAGTTTTGGATGAAGCCGGACTGAAAATTGTCAAGAAGATCATTGTCCTTGATATGGCGAGAGCGTTGTTTCGCTACACATCTTTCTGTGATCTTCGCAAGAAAGGGTAGGTTAGTGATGGGGCGGAAGTTGTTGAGGTCGTTCGCATCAGCTGTGGGTTTTTTAAGCAGAGGGGTGACCTGCCCAGTTTTGAAGGCAACAGGAATCGAGCCTTGACAGAGGGAGAGATTGATCAGAGTGGTCCAATAGGGAAGAGAATGGGTATAGAAGTCAATAGCAATGGTACTGGGGATGGGGTCAAGAGAATGGTTGGAGGGCTTTGTTTCGCGTATGCACTTGAGAAGGGCATCTTCAGAGACGGGGTCGAAGTTCTGCCAAATGGCTAGTGATTTGCGCTCCTCTGGAGGGGTAGGATGAGTGACCTGATCCACAAGTGATTTCACTTTTTCATCGAAGAATATAGCGAAATCCGCTGCTTTCTTTGTAGAATTCTCCAACTTGGAGGTTGGGGAAGAGCAGTTCGGCATCTTGATGAGATAAAATAGTTTTTTGGGTCTATTTTTGGCTGAGTCAAGGAGGGTTCTGAAGTGCGACGCTTTCCCAAGGAAGATGTGCTTGTGGTACTTGGATCTTGCTGAACGAAGCGTGGCCAAATTATCGGTGGAGGGCGCTTGCCTCCATTATTTCTCCAGGAGTCTTAGGTGCTTCCTTTCCTCATAGAGGGATTTGTTGAACTAAGGTGCTGAGGGAATGTGACTTTTCTTTTTGCTTTGGAGAGGAGCGACATCATTGATTTAGACTGCAAGGACTGAGAGGCATTGGGACCGCAACCCAGATGACTACGGTAACGTCCGCACGGACCCGTGTGACCTGCTTCATTTCCCTAAGTGGGAGATCTACCCATCTCCACTTCTACCCACGAGGCGTTTGCGATTATTATTATTTTTTTTTAATTTATTTGGCACATTTGTAGAGCGCTCTGTTACCCGGAGGTGTCCTGGCGCTGGAATGATAGGGCTAACGTGAGAGAGCATGCTTACTGAGTGAAGAGCCAAGTTTTAAGTCCTCTTCTAAAGGCCAACAGACCCTGAGATTGTCTGAGCGCTAGTGGGAGTTTGTTCCAGGCCTCTGCTGCCCCAAGGGAAAAGCTCCTACCTCCCCAGCGAGCTCTTTTGATTCTGGGGACCGTAACCAGAGCCAATTGTCCTGACTACCTGATTACCGCGCACGCCATTGACCCCTCCTTTCGCGCACAGTGCGTTTGAGCCCTGATGAGTCACAGCCGTTACACGCTGTGACGAAACACGTGTCGGCTTCATCTAATTTTGTCTACTACTTGCTACTTGGGTGTACTAAACATTCATTCCACGATTAAATTCTACAATTTTCACCAGATAAATTGTGTATATCTTTTCGTTAACATTGCTCAAATGTAAGTCTCCACCAGGAGACAACTCGAACCTCTCGTGTGCACAGGATTTTTGTTCATGTTATTTGGCATAGGAGTGGTATCTCCTTACCTTCGCAGGGGCTGGTTTCCGTTGGGTTTGTTCCCCTGACCTGTTTGCACCGGACTTTGTACTGTCATAGTAACTACCAGAACCAAAGGAACACGCAGAGCGCCATCACTTCCTTGCACATATATAAACCCATTCTCCCATGCTCCAATAGGCATGGGAGGTGAGTTTGTCAACATCTAGGTTCGAGTCTGGCCTTGGAAGTGACAGAAAAGCTGATTCACAGAGGGGAACGGTGCCAACATTTTTAGTGTCACGGAATCAGGAGGTAGCCCTCTTAGGTTGGCCAAGAGTTATAGAGTGTGCTAGGTGAAGAGAGAATGGGACGAGGAGGTGGTCAGACCAGTCTACGTGAATTGGGGTAGCGATAGAAAGCATGCCTGCTTTAGAAATAACAAAGTCCAGGATTGAGCCCTTAGAGTGTGTTGATTCTGTGCTGTGTTGGATAAGATCGTTTGTAGAGAGGAAGGTGGCCAGCAAGTTCACCGAAGAGTCTTGTGGTGAGCCCCAGTGGAGATTGAAGTCACCCACGAAGGTCTGATTGTCACTTTGCGAGTATTGGTCGCTGATGAAGTTAGTGAGGTCCTCCATAAACGAAGGGCCGCTGCGTGGGTGCCACTGGGTGGGAGCAGGGGGCATGGCAGTGTGCCCCGAGTGGCTTCAGTGAGCAGGGCAGTGTGCCCCTGGGAGGGTGCCACGGGCCTGGCAGGTTGCCCCTAGGTGGGAGCAGGGGGCATGGCAGTGTGCCCCGGGTGTATTCAGTGAGCAGGGCAGTGTGCCCCCAGAAGGGTGTCGCGGGCCTGGCAGGGTGCTCCTGGGTGGGGGCAGGGGGCATGGTAGGGTATCCATGGGTGGGTGCAGGGTGCCACTGGGTGGGAGCACGGGGCATGGCAGGTGCCCCCTGGGTGATGCAGTGGGTATGGCAGGGTGCCCTGGGTGGGAGCACGGGGCATGGCAGGTGCCCCCTGGGTGACCGCAGTGGGTATGGCAGGGTACCCTGGGTGGGTACAGGGAGCACAGCAGGAAGCCCACCAGGTGGGTACAGGTGGCACAGCAGGGTGTGTCCCCTCCTCGGCCCCCCTGGGTGGTTCAGGGGTAGTCAGGAGACTAGGGTGGACACCGTCCTCTCTGTTGTGTTGTGCAGTGACTTTCTCCGCGGACTCACCGGTTGGACTTCTGCAACCTCCCTGTAGGCGACCCTGAATGTCGAGCCCGTTCCCTCCTTTGCACCCGGGGGCTCCTGCCGGTACCTGGGGGGGGCTGCGGCACCTCGCTGCTCAGGTAGACTAGGTTATTACGTCTGGCGAAAACAAAGACCCCCGAGTCAAATACACAGAGGATGGGCTGGCATCACCCTTCACCCTCTACTGCTGCTTCTGTGCTCATCACCCTCCCACAGGCTGCCTGGCACCTTACTGCCAAGGCTGGAGCTGTGCTCTGCCTGCCCTGTGCCTGGAACATGCCAACCTTTCTGACACTAACTCCTGCCTGTCAGAGACGTCACTCTGTTGATGCACCGTCTGCCCTGTGTCTGCTGCATGCCAACCTGCCTGATGCTGACTCCTTCCTGCCAGGGATGGAGCTGTGCTCCGTCTGCCCTGTGTCTGGTACATGCCACCCTCTGCCTGGCCCTGACTCATTCCTGCCAAAGCTGAAGCTGTCCTCCGTCTGCCCTGTGTCTGGAGCATGGCACCCTGTCTGACGCTAACTCCTTCCTGCCTAGACTGGAGCTGTGCTTTCCTTGCACTGTTTCTGGTGCATTTTACCCGCTGCCTGGCCCTGACTCCTTCCTGCCAGGACTGGAGCTGTGCTCTGCCTGCCCTGTGTCTGGAGCATGCCACCCGCTGCCTGGCCCTGACTCCTTACTGCCAGGACTGGAGCTGTTCTCCGTCTGCCCTGTGTCTGGAGCATGCCACCCGCTGCCTGGCCCTGACTCCTTACTGCCAGGACTGGAGCTGTGCTCCATCTGCCCTGTGTCTGGTACATGCCACCCGCTGCCTGGCCCTGACGTCTTCCTACCTGGGCTGGAGCTGTTCTCCGTCTGTCCAGTGTCTGGAGCATGCCACCCGCTGCCTGGCCCTGACTCCTTACTGACACTGCTTCACAGGACATCGCCTTCCTTTCAGAAACCTGGATGAACGCATCATCAGCACCCGACATCACCATAGCCATCCCGTACGCTTACAAGATCATCCGAAAATACCGCATCAACCAAACAGGAGGAGGCATCGCCATCGTCCATAAGAACACCATCAGAATCACGACCAGTTTCGACGATAACCTTGCAACCGCCGAACACCTCCACTTTCAGATCCACACCGACCCCAGGACCACACTTAGAGGCACCCTCATCTACAGACCACCAGGAACCCGTCAACAATTCAGCGAAGACATCACTGACTTCATCAGCCCACACGCCCTCACCTCCGAGAACTACATTCTACTGGGAGACCTCAACTTCCACCTGGAAAAGAAAAACGACAGCAACACCACCACCCTTCTGGACAACCTGGCCAATCTCGGACTCAAACAACTTGTTGACACCCCCACCCATGTAGCCGGACATACGCTCGACCTAATCTTCACCTCCAGCAAGCACATTGGACGGACCACAGCTGTGTTCACTTCAGCTACAAAACTACCTCGACCCACAACCTATTCCGCGAAGAAACTGAAACAAAATCACCACCGACCAACTCCTCACATCGCTCAAACAAAACCCTCCCACCCTCTCATTGGACCCAAACCAAGCTGTCACCAAACTTAAACAATGGATCACTCACAGGGTTGATGAATTAGCACCCTTGAAAAACCACCGAACCAAACAGGGTAGCAAAAAGGCCCCCTGGTTCAACGATGACCTTAAGAAATCCAAGAAACTATGCCGTACTCTCGAGAAAACATGGAGAAAAAACCCAACCACTGACAACCTGACCACCTTCAAGAACGCCACCCGCAAACACCACCGATTGATCCGATCCACCAAGAAATCAGCATTCAAGGATCGACTCGACAACAACGCCCATAACAGCAAGGAACTATTCAACATCGTCAAAGAATTTACCAACCCCACCGCAGCCTCAAACGACATTACTCCCTCCCAAGACCTCTGCGATTCGTTATCCTCTTTCTTCTACAACAAAATAGCCGACATACATAACAGCTTTGAGAACATTTCCAATGAACAGTCCACTCCACCCACCTCCGAACCCAAACCGCCCTCTAATAACCTTAGCGCCTGGAACCCAATCAACACTGAAGACACCATCCGCCTAATGAACTCCATCCATTCAGGTTCGCCAACCGACCCCTGTCCCCACCACATCTTCAACAAAGCAGACTCCATCATCGCACCCCATCTCCATGATGTCATCAACTGCTCCTTCAACTCCGCTACCTTCCCAGAAAGCTGGAAACACGCCGAATTCAGCTCCCTCCTGAAGAAACCTACAGCAGACCCCTCTGAACTTAAGAACTACCGCCCTATCTCCCTCCTCCCATTCCCTGCCAAAGTCATTGAGAAAGCCGTCAACAGCCAGCTCGCCGCCATCCTTGAATCCAACAACTCACTCGACACCTCACAGTCCGGCTTCCGAGCCAAACACAGCACCGAAACCGCCCTCATTGCAGCCACAGATGACATCCGAACGCTTCTGGACAATGGAGAAACAGCTGCCCTCATCCTACTCGACCTCTCCGCCGCCTTCGACACAGTCTGCCATAGCACCCTCATACAACGCCTCAGCAACAACGGCATACAAGGAAAAGCCTTGGACTGGATCATCTCATTCCTCGTCGGGAGAACCCAGAGAGTCCGACTCCCCCCATTCAAATCAGAGGCCACCGAAGTCATCTGCGGAGTACCACAAGGATCATCACTCAGTCCCACCCTCTTCAACGTTTACATGAGTCCACTCGCTTCCATCGCGCGTCAACACAACCTTAACATCATCTCCTACGCTGACGACACCCAGCTGATCCTTTCCCTCACCAAAGACCCTAACACCACCAAAACCAATCTTCACGAAGGCATGAAAGAAGTAGCCGAATGGATGAAAAACAGCCGCCTAAAACTTAACTCAGACAAAACGGAAGTCCTCATCCTAGGATCATCCCCCTCTGCCTGGGACGACTCATGGTGGCCATCGGCCCTGGGCACGGCACCCATACCCACAGACCATGCACGTAACCTAGGCTTCATCCTAGACTCCTCCCTCTCGATGACCAGACAAGTCAACGCCGTCTCATCCTCTTGCTTCAACGTACTTCGTATGCTCAAGAAAATCTTTTGTTGGATCCCCACCGAAACAAGAAAGACAGTCACTCACGCACTGGTCACTAGCCGACTGGACTACGGAAACACCCTCTATGCCGGAACCACAGCCAAATTACAGAAAAAACTCCAACGCATCCAAAACGCATCAGCCAGACTCATATTGGACATCCCTCGCCAAGCTCACATTACCGGTCACCTGAAAGACCTCCACTGGCTTCCCGCCAACAAGAGAATAACGTTCCGTCTCCTCACCCACGCACACAAGGCCCTTTACAAACTAGGACCTGAATGCCTCAACACACGACTGTCCTTCTACACACCCACCCGCCAACTACGATCCTCCAATCAAGCCCTCGCCGCAGTTCCGCGCATCCACAGATCCACCGTGGGAGGAAGATCCTTCTCCTACTTGGCGGCCAAGACCTGGAATTCTCTCCCCACTCACCTCCGCCTTACGCAGAACCACATTTCCTTCAGAAAGGAACTTAAAACCTGGCTTTTCGATAAATAATGCACCCCCTCCCCCAAGCGCCTTGAGACCCTCTGGGTGAGTAGTGCGCTATACAAATCCCTGAACTTGAACTTGAGCTGTGCTCCGTCTGCCCTGTGTCTGGAGCATGCCACCCGCTGCCTGGCTCTGACTCCTTTCTGCCAGGACTGGAGCTGTGCTCCGGCTGCCCTGTGTCTGGAGCATGCCACCCGCTGCCTGGCCCTGACGTCTTCCTACCTGGACTGGAGCTGTTCTCCGTCTGCCCTGTGTCTGGAGCATGCCACCTGCTGCCTGGCCCTGACTCCTTACTGCCAGGACTGGAGCTGTGCTCCGTCTGCCCTGTGTCTGGAGCATGCCACCCGCTGTCTGGCCCTGACTCCTTACTGCCAGGACTGGAGCTGTGCTCCGTCTGCCCTGTGTCTGGAGCATGCCACCCGCTGCCTGGCCCTGACGCCTTACTTCCAGGACTGGAGCTGTGCTCCGTCTGCCCTGTGTCTGGAGCATGCCACCCGCTGCCTGGCGGCCCTGACTCCTTACTGCCAGGACTGGAGCTGTGCTCCGTCTGCCCTGTGTCTGGAGCATGCCACCCGCTGCCTGGCCCTGACGCCTTACTTCCAGGACTGGAGCTGTGCTCCGTCAGCCCTGTGTCTGGAGCATGCCACCCGCTGCCTGGCCCTGACTCCTTACTGCCAGGACTGGAGCTGTGCTCCATCTGCCCTATGTCTGGAGCATGCCACCCGCTGCCTGGCCCTGACTCCTTACTGCCAGGACTGGAGCTGTGCTCCGTCTGCCCTGTGTCTGGAGCATGCCACCCGCTGCCTGGCCCTGACTCCTTACTGCCAGGACTGGAGCTGTGCTCCGTCTGCCCTGTGTCTGGAGCATGGCACCCTCTGCCTGGCCCTGACTAATTCCTGCCAGGGCTGGAGCTGTGCTCCGCCTGCCCTGTGTCTGGAGCATACCACCCGCTGCCTGACTATTGCTAAGTCATCCCGTACCCTGGTAACCCCCATCTTTTTGCTGACTGGTACTGGTGGTAACTGACTCTGACTGTCCCTGGGTTCTGCCTAACCAGGCCCAGTGCGATGCTGAAAGCAACACATTTGGAATACAGTGAAAACACCTACATCCACTATGGGTTAAGGTACCCCTATGATTGACATGACCTCCCCTGTAAGGCCCTAGTGCATAATAGCGCAGGAGGAGAAAAACTACCTTTAAGTCCCTAGTATAGAATAGGGTTTGGGAGTTTAGAGGCCGGCAGCCCTTTCTGCACTTGCATGCATGCACTGCTGAGGCCTGAGGTGATTATAAAAGTAACCCTGGCTTGCAGGACTGCTTTTAACATGTATAGTGTTCCCAAACTCGATTTTGGTGTTTTGGTCAATTATTAAACTAAAATATTTTGGCATATTAGGTACCCCCAGTGTCTCCCTGTTAGAAAAGGGAGTCTCTAGTTGGCAAGGGTTTGAACCTTTGTCCAAATAGGGACCCTTCTTCCTAGTCAGGATAAGGGAGTTACACTCCTAAAATAACCCCTGTTCACCCCCTTGGTAGCTTGGCACGAGCAGTCAGGCTTATCTTAGAGGCAGTGTGTAAAGCATTTGCACATAACCAACGTTAATACAGTGTAAGTACTACAAAAGGACAGCACACCAGTTTAGAAAAATATCCAATATTTATATACAAGACCAAAAACTATAAAAATCCACAATACAGTGCTTGAAAATCGGCAGTTATCAAAATACGCTTTGAGGCCGATAGCTCTGTCCGGGGCCATCGCGGCGACGTGAGCAAGCAAATCCAAACAGTACTGGCTGACCGTGGCTGACCGTGGCGTCGCGGGCCAGTTACGGTGTCAGGAAGAGCCACAAACAGTACCTTTTAGAAATGCAGGGCGTAGGCGCCTCTCATTGAGCTTCCAAAAAAAACGTTGTCTGCAGGCGTCGGCTATGGAGTACGGTGCAGGAGTCGTCGGGCCCTCGAAGTCACATGCGTTGCAAGTCAGTCTCATCTCTGTTGAAGTCAGGAGCATTGGCATCGGCAGGCGTTGGGTGCTTTGGTGCGAGGTGCAGCGGTGCAGCGTGCGGTGCCCTCAGGTCGCAGTGCAAGCAGCGGCTCGGTGGCGTCATCAGATGGCGTCGTCTGTGAGACCAGGGTCACAGTGCAAGATGAAGGCGGTGCTGGCAGGAAAGGTGCAAGCAGCGGCGTTGTTGTTGCTGAAGCGCTGTCGTCGGTTAACGAACTGGAGTCAATGGCGCCGGTGTCGGTAGGCCAAGGCTGCGGTACGGGATGAGGGTGGTGCGCCGTGTAACTTTACGAGCGGTGCCCTCGAACTACGGTGCAAGCAGCGGCGTCAATTTCGGCGTGGAGCGGCATCGTAGGGCATAGCAAGGCGTCGTTGTGAAGCCAAGCGGTGCGGTGTGCGGGGCCCAGAGGTCGCGGTGCGAGCAATGGCTTGGTGGCAGCATCAGCAGGCAACGTCGGTGAGACCAGGGTCGCGGTGCGGCGTTGTGGCGGTGCCCTCTGCAATGCCTTCAGGACAATGGAGTCTGCAGCGGCGTCATACATGTTGTCGGGTTGATTCTCTTCTGTTGCAGCACAAAACACACAGTCCATAGCGTTGAGGGCAGAAGAGCTTGAAGTCTTTGCTGTTCCTGAGACTTCTTGAACAGGGGGCAAGCTCTACCTCAAGCCCTCGGAGAAACTCACAAAAGAAGATTGCAGAAAGTCCAGTCCAGTCCTTTCACTGCCCAAGACAGAAGCAGCCACTGCAGGCCAACACAGCAAAGCACACAGCAAAGTGGTAGTCCTTCCTCACAGCTTCTCCAACTCTTCTTCTTGGCAGTCTTCTTGGTCCAAAAGAATTCTAAATTTCAGCGGTCTGGGCCCGAGTATTTGTACCCAAAAATCCTTTGATCTGGCATGCAGAGGGTGTCTGTGCCCAGCCAGAACCAGTTCGGCCTTCTCTGGTGTGATTTCCTGGGAGGAGGTGGAGACAGCATTGTCAGAGGCAGACCATGCCCTTTGAGGTGTAAGGAAATCCCCTCCCCCTTCCCCCATCGCAGCCCAGGTCTATTCAGCCCTTTCCTGACCCACCTAGACTATCTGGAGCCCCTCTGGCTTCTCAGCCTTCTGTCCCTGATGCGTGGGGAGTGCAGACTCGAGTTTGAGAGAAGAAGAGAGCCAGGAGGCACGCTGGTGCAAGGCTCCCTACTACAGCTGCCCAGCACTTAGTGGGCAGCTGCTACGTTTAGGCTTTGTGCAATCCCTTTGGCTGCCTGCGCAGCCTGCCCTGACTTTCTGGACCCAGGGTGTTTCAGCCCCTGAGAGGCCAGTTGGCCTGGGGACAGTTTATGTGTTGGGCCCTTGCAAGGATACATGTTTATGCCCTATGTGATTTTTGCGCAAAAGTGATTTACCTGCATAATGTGATTTCTGCATCATTTGTAATGTTTTATACCCCTAAATGTATTTGTATGCTTAGGTGGTTGTTTTTACTAATATAGTGATACTAGTGAGTTCCTGGTTCCCTGCGTGTTATTTTCCTAAGGTGGTTAGGGTTGCGTAGGTGGTACTTACCTTTTACCAGTGATTACTGGCTGTGTGCTACAGTTGCTATTTGGTGCTACAGTTATTACTGTTCTGTGTTCTAAGCGCTAGGTGGCACCCCTACAACCCCAGATTGACACCATTCTGGCTTGGGAGCCCCCCAAGACCCAGACAGAGGTGAGAGCCTTCTTAGGACTCACTGGGTACTACCGGAGATTCGTTAAGGGATTTGGCACCATTGCTGCCCCCTTAACCGAGCTGACTTCCAGGAAGCAGCCCTGAGTCCTGCCAGAAGGCTTCGGATGCCCTAAATGCCACCATGTGCACGGCACCCGTGCTCAAGGCACTCGACTTCTTGGCCGCTCCCTACCTGGTGTTCCAAGTATACCACAGAACCCTGCCCGATCTGGCACTTACTGGCCTTGATCGTGAGGCCTGCCTTCTGCAGTGCCTTCAACACGTCACTGAGGTGCTGCAAGTGTACCTCCCAGCTGGATCTGAACACTGGGATGTCATCCAGGTAGGCGGCACTGAAATCTTCCAGCCCAGCCAACACCTGGTTGGCCAACCTCTGAAAGGTGGCAGGGGCATTCTTCAGCCCAAAGGGTGTCACCCAGAACTGGTAACAACCTTCTGGGGTTGAAAATGCTGACCTCTCCTTGGCCCCATTGGTTAAGGCAATCTGCCAGTACCCAGACGTTAAATCAAACGTGCTGAGGAACTTGGCAGCTCCCAACCGATCAATGAACTCATCAGCTCTGGGGATGGGGTGCGCATCAGTCCTTGTGATGGCATTGAGCCCACGGTAGTCCACATAAAACCAAAGTTCCGGAGTGGCACTGGGTGCAGCAGCCTTTGGGACCAAGACCACTGGACTGGCCCAAGGACTGCTGGAAGGCTCCACCACCCCTAACACCAACATCGTAGAGACGTCCTCTTTGATGCTGGCTTTGACCCGGTCAGTCAAACTGTAAATCTTGTGCTTCACAGGCGGGCTGTCACCAGTGTCCACGTCATGAGTACACCAGTGAGTAACACTGGGGGTCAGAGAGAACAGTGGGGCAAACTGTCCCAACAAGCGGTAACAGTCGCTCTGCTGCTCTGCGATCAATGTAGGGAAGAGGAGCACACCTTCCACTGACCTATCCCCTTCCTTGGCAGACAGGAGGTCAGGGAGAAGCTTACTCTCCTCTTCCACCCCGTCATCAGTCGCCAAAAGCATGCTCACTTCGGACCTCTCGAAGTGGGGTTTGAGGCGGGTCACGTGGAGGACCCTCAAAGGGTGCCTGGGAGCCTGCAAATGCACCAGGTAGGTGACATCACTTTTGCGCTCCACCACCTCAAATGGCCCAGTCCACTTGTCCTGTAAGGCAGAAGGTTCCACACATTTTGATATCACATATTTTGTGTATTACTTTTCCCACAGGAAAGGATAATTTATTCATTTTTCCTCCAGACTACATTGGGGATCCAAGTTTCTGGTAGGATTATTTTTGACTTGATATCTTGCTTGTTTCACTATTAAACTAGTTGTTTTTTCACTGACATCTGCAGTGGATATTACATCACGGTCCTGAAGAAAGCTGGATATAGTTTATCCGTCTAGCTGAAACATGTCGACCACTCTGCACCACGCCTTTACATAGTCATAATTTCACACTATGGGGCGTCATTTTAGCCTTAACACTGTAACAGTGCCTATTAAACATATTTTCTGTCACAGTAGTTAATTTTAGTATACACTTTTTTCACATTGCACACCATCACCACCTATTGATACATTGTGGCTAGAGGGTCACCTTTGAATCCATCTCTACACCATCACCTGATGGGTTGGGTAAGACTTGGATTTACCATCCGTATCCCACATGACGATACTCCGCCATAATGGTGGTCTGATCGGAGTTTTTCAGCCACATGTAATCTTTGGTGTTTTCCATGACTCAGTTTAGCTCAAAGATTTAGTACAACACATATTCTGCCTTTATATCTCCTGTATGTTGTTTGGGGTTGTAAAGTCAACCTTATAGAAAGCTATCCTAGTGGTAGCTGTGGAGAGCAGCCTTCAGGCTAAGACTTAGAGGCGAGTTAAGCAAGTTGTTTTACCAGTCTATAATCTTGAATGATCAAATGAAAGCACACCACACAAGGTATATATTAAATATATATGTATTTCATCTAAACACAACCCCTCTGGTCTCTTTATGAGGCTAGAGGTAAAAGTACAATACAGGGAACTTGATTAGCATACAATAAGTTGCACAGTATAAGTTATGCCCTAGGGGCCTCACAAACCATATACTAAAATAGTGGTATACGAACCACGTGAGGGTTAGAAGTCAGGCCTAGGGCCTGTAGAACTGCTGGGGCAACCAGGAACCACCCAAGGTAGGGATGCAGGAGACCCACGGGGGACACGTGCAGTGTCTAAACACAGTTGCAAATCACCATTGACTTTCTATGAAAAACAAACAAGTTACAATTTTAAAGATTAAGGACACTTGGAGGTGAACTACGATGGAACGCTTTTAGACTAGGACACTTCGAGAGTCAAGACCCACTGGAGCACCCGAATACTCTTGTTACCTCACCCAGGGAAGCCGGGTGCATAGGTGTCTTTTGGTGTCGGGTTTCATTGTCAATTGCATTGGAGAACTGCAAAGAATTGCTGCAGGCGACCAGAGGAAAAGTGTCCGGGTGGATCCAAGAGTGGATCGGAGATGTGAATAACCTGAAAGCAGAGGGGACAGAGTCTGGGTCATTAGCCAGTGACCAGGTTGGAGACAAGAAGATGCCAGCCGATGTCAGGCGCTTTCAAGTGAAGTAGGTGAAGCTTGACTCTGCAGCCACGAGGACCAGGAGGCGTCGACGATGACCAGGAGCTGGATTCAAGCTGTCTCACAAAAGATGTCAAGTGCTGCAGTGTCGGAATCCGGATTGGACCCAACAAGCCTTGGCAACAGCAACCCACACAACATGACAAGATTGGCTTCGGTGCAGACCAGCAAGGTTTGGGGGACTCCTCCTTTGGTGAGGAGTGATAGCACATCTGGAGCAACCAGGAAAGTTCAAGAAACAAAGTATTGTTCTTCGTGGGGGCCCACTAGCCAACAGAATAGGAACTGCAAAGGAGGCTCAAGCTGCGTTGAAGAAAGGGGACTCACGGGTCACTTGTGGAGTGCTGGCCTCTGTACTTTAGTGCAAAAGTTGCTCGGGGCATGGGCTTCAAATATCCCAATGCCCTACTTCAGGAAACTTCGGGAAGTACGTGCAGTTGCAAAAATGCAGGATGTCCATGAGTTCCGGTCCCGGGTCTGTCGTGTCAGCAACAGGTCTCAGCTCTGCTGGGAACTCGTGTCAGCTTCTGAGATGTTTGGAAGTCCGTGTCCTGATTCACAGATTTTTCGGGATCCGGCAGGAACCTCCAAAATGCAGACCGGCAAAGATGCTTCTTGGTGCCTGTTTGAACAGGGTGGTCACTCCTTGACCCCAAGGGAGATTTCTTCCGTCTTCCAGTCAAAATGGAATGTCGAAGGTCCAAGATGTATGTTGCAGAGTTTCGTCCAGGGTAATCTAAAGTCCTAGGGACTGGGTTCCTATACTTATGCTAAGTTTAGGGGATGGACTAACTCTATGGCCCCACCTATGGGAGGGCCAGGGGAGGGGGTGGTTACACCCCTTCCCCTTTGTCCAGTTTCGCACCAGTGCTGGGGCTGAGTGCCCCAGCAACCGGTTTGAACTGGAAAATGCATGGAGCACGTTGTGTGCCCCAGGCAGTGTCTGAAAAGCATTCCCTGAATGCAAATCACCCTGCCCCAATACACTAAAGCCTGTCTGGGGACATGCTAGCACCTCCCTGGACAGGAAACCTATTGTCCAGGCCTCCCCTGCTGGAGTTTCGTCCAGCAGCAGGTGGGCAGACTCGTGACTGTGGCAGCAGCATCCATTTTGTGATGCTGGGGCTCTGTTTAACTTTAACCGGGTATAGCAGTATGTACATGTCTTCTCCCACTAGAAGGGTGGAATCCTACCCCCGCCACCAGAACTGGCGGGTGGTAGCATTCAAAGCGGTTGATACCTCACACGACATGTTTTGATAAAGCCAAACCAAAGTTAGCATTAACTGTGAGGATTATAATGCACTTAAGAGTATATGATATGGCTATATCATAGAACGGCTATAAGGAGATGGTTCCGAAAGCTACAGAGGGGCTCATCTCATTCTAGGGCACCCTCTCACACAAAACCAAGCACTCTGCCTTCAGGATTGTTAAGGCCTGCCATAGGAGTGACTTATTGGTTAATATGTGTCTATATATATATATATATATATATATATATAGATATAGGTATACTATATCTAAGTAATGGGTGATTACACCACCTTACCCAGGCTGCAGGTGCAGACCCGTGGTGCCATTTTGGACGGCTAACCAGGGGTGGCATAACACATGCTTCAGTCCATAGTAGGTCTCTGGGGTACCTATGCCCTGGGTACCAAAGGTACCATATACAGGGACTCACAAAGGTGACCCAAACCCAATCTGGTATATACCTAAAGTACATGGTATCAATTTAGAGAGCTAACAGCTAGGCTATGGTCCTGATTAGCAGGGCCACAGCCAGACTAAAGTCGAAAAACCAGTGAAACACAGCAAAAAGGGGGGGTAACCATAGGAAGCAGACCCTACTCTCCTACAAGGTGGAGACTGAGGTTCCGTGAATTCTGAACCTGGGTCATAAAGGTCGTGGTTCTGTTATGAATTTGGTAACAGCGAACCGTAAACAGTGAGTTCAGCAAGTATGAGTGTTTTCATCATGTTATACCAATGGATTCACTGTGTATTTGAAGATTTCGTTCTGAACCATGGGTTCCATTTCGTGCATAGCAGCCATTTTGTGGTTGCCCTCACATAGGCTTATGACTGTGGCTGAACAAGTCTCTGGGACACATGCACCTTAGCTTGAGTTTGTGCTGACTTCTGTTTGACCTGAACGAACTGACTCCCTTGCCCGAGGCTGACCTCGTTGAGCCAGTTCCTTGTTAGGCAGCTGGTCAGATAGAGATCAAAGAGCAGGACATTGCTGAGTTTATGGTACATGCACACACCCCTCTATCTTACTTCTCATCTGTTTCTGTTCCCTCTTTTTATGACCTGTTTACGATATGGGTTTGTCCAGATTGTGTAAGAAGGTATGTTGGGTTTTTTGCATGCTTGCATAAACTAGGACTGCCCCTTACTTTTATGCTGAGTCATGTAACCCTAAAACATATAAAAGGTCTCTGTCCTCTGTATTCCTCAGACTACCTCATTCATTTGCTAAGGCAGTTGGGTGACGTGGCCTCACTTAATTAAGTTTAATAAAGATGTCTTTTCATATTTCAGCTTCTGTGCCAAGTTCTTTATTGATATTAGTAGGAGCCCTGAGAAGGAAGATTTTGGATTTCCTCACATGGCGCAGCCAACGCGGGGCTCATCAGAGAAGTGACTTTCTGTGGGAGTGATCTTGTCAGGAGACTGAAATCTACTGAGGAGGACAGAACAGGATTCTACTAAGAAGGTACTCTGTGCACAGGGATTCTGGAGATTCTTTTTCTGCAGCCCAGTATATTTCTGATCTTCCTGATTTTGATCCTCCACATGATATCACTCCTGACTGAGAACGTTTTTGGCGTGAGTATTATAAAAGACCGTTAGGTCATGTAGAACTTGACAGTTAGAATTTGGATAAGGTTTTGATTAGTAAAAGTAAGAGTTAAGTATAAGTGGGTCACTCTCAGTCCTTTGTTCTTTGGTTCTCTGGTTCTTTGCTTAGTTTGTTTGGTCCTTAGTTTTATTTGAAGATTGCAATTTTCAAAAACCGAGGGTCTTGTATATTTACGAGTGTATCGATAGAGATAGCCCCTTGAAGTTTGAAGCTAGATTAGTGAGCTATAAGATGCCTGATCTTAGCAAATTTGGAGATTTGTGTTGGCCAACTTTGTATACGTTTGGATTAGCCGGCTTCCCCTAAAGGGAATATCTAAATAGGCTAGATTTAAAAACATATTTCTTCCTTGGTGATTTTGTATCCCCAGGGAATTAAAATATGACATAATACAAAACAAGGATCCTTTGTTCTGCGCAGTTTTATGAATGAAGATATGCAGAACGATTTTGTTTGGTGTTCTGCTAGCCAAAGCTAGTGAATTGAGCGCATTTTTCGCTTCTTGGACATACATCAGTCTGTTGGGCTGTTTATGCAGTCTTTTGGAACACTATTGGGAAGCGTTTCTTGTAAATATGACTTACAACTAGTATTTGCAAATGAGTATTGATTTGTGGGTCAAATATGTGTTTAAATGTCTATGTGGTTTTCCCATTAGTGCAACTTCTGTCAGTGAATAGCGATGGCGCTATTCACAAAAATGCATGGCGCGCCGCATTGTGTGTCCGAAGTGTTTGACCCCTTTCTGTTTATGTTTGAAATGAGCTCAATGTCTGTTCGTGGTTTTCTTGCACTAGGAATAAAAAGCCCCCAAAAACGAAATTGGGTGTTTTGCGAAAAATAAATAAACTTACAGCATTTTTCTTAGATGCATTGTATTAGATATTAACAGGCAAATACATCATCTGAATACATTGGACCTTGCTGTACTGCACACGCATTTTGAAACTTGAAATGTCTTAGTTTTAGTTTTAAATAGACAGCCATCGTGCTTACGTTACAAACATTGAGAGACAAGCTAAATATATAGGAATATTAATTCAGCCATGAATTTGCCCTCAGTTGCACAGGTACATTTTTACATTTCAGAATGTCGTTTTAAAAAGGTTCCAAAACTGAGGTTCATTATTTTGTATTACAGGAAGGCATTTCAATTAAAGGTTTTCTCTCTTTAAGCATTTTTTGTAAGCATATTCATGGGTCTGTTGCTAAATAAAATTGTCCATTTTAGAGAGACAGATAAAAAGTAGCGCAAACATTTTGTCATGTTATAAGTTAGGCTTTTGTGCTTAGGCTTATAAATGAATACGTCTAAAATGATAGGCAAGGGATGCAGCTCGCTTTTATATGTGGAATTATCAAAAATGATTGGGTTTATTAAAAATAATTAATACATTTTGAAAAATAATTATTAAAAATAAGTGCTACAAAATTCGTTTTTTACTATTCATGAAGCTTAATACTCATACTGTGACCTCCTAGCATTATAATTTAATTTAAGTTGTGTTACACTGCATAATGAGAACATTAGCATATGTAATTTCACTTAGCGCAGGCGAACAAAACTCATTTTTATAAGGATTTACATGGGATATGTCCAATATCTGCAATTTGTAGAGAACATTCTGAGGATGATTAATATGTAAAACAATTATAGGATATTTATTTTTAAGTGCCCCTAATGTCAAAGTCGAATTTGGGTAAAATAGACCATTTGAAACAGCATTCTTGCCATTTATAATAGCTTTAAAGTGCTTTAGGTTTCAGTAAATGCATACATGTAGGTATAATACAAATTTGCAGGCTATCCCCATTTTTGGGTTTTTCCTTTTAAATGGCCCAGTGAGATCCAATTAAGGTTGCTGAAATGAGTACCATTGCAACAAGCATTTGTTCTAAAAACTGGTATGTGTGTTATTAAGGTTCTGTGAAGTCACGCTGAGATGCTATCTTTAGTTTACCTGTAAACAATGGAAGAGGCTGTCATGTTGACATTTGTGACCTTTTAAATTAGGGCCTTGTCTCTGTGGAATACAGAATGACCTTGCTAAACAGGCCTCTGAAAGGTGGGATTTCTGGTTTCTCCACAAGAACACCAATACAATTAAAGAACTTAATTCCAAAGGGAAAATATAAAACAAGGTTTCTTTGAAAGTCCCAATATCATGTTAAATGCTATACAGAACTGATATATTTGTATCTCTGCTCTAAAAAAAAAATAATGTCTGCTAGTTGCTTTTACTTGACAGAAAATGAAGGACTGCATTAAGTCTTAGACAGAAAATAAGACGAAGTCTTTTATTGAAATTTTGAAGGCTACATGCCTAAGTGAGAACGAATTGTGGCGTAAAGATAACATGGAGTGTCAGTGAAAGGATTTTACTTTTGGAAAGTTAAAAGGGCTTCATGTTGCAAGCTGACTAACAAGATGGTAACAGTTAAGTAATGGAAATTTATTTTTGTGTCTGTTAATGTATATCATGTTTTGTCTTCTGATTACAAGTTATAAAGGATATTTGTTTGTTATGAGACATGTCTCTCTTTTGTGTGTTGTGTATTTCTTTTTTCCTTTTGCTTCTGCTCACAGATCATTCATGGATTGTTCTGGGTGATTTTAAGGCTGACAAGACACGTGAGTTTGGTTGGTTGAAAAGAGATGTCTTTTTGAGTAATTTCTTTGAAAAGAAATGTTTGTGCATTTTACATATTCTTGCATTTTATCCTTTTATGAATTGTTCCTGCTGGTCCTGTATGTCAGAAGTGACACACAGTAAGTTGCATTTGACAGCCAAATCTCCACTACCTGGTGATTTGCTGTTCAAAAGGAGGGTGAGGATTTTAAGCCTGACAAATTAAGCAGGCCCGAATATTGTTAGTACATGACCTGGTGTTGTGCGTTACCGCTCATTCACATATGTTATTGTTTTGTCTATGCTTTTCGTGCTTGACATGTGTGTTATGCATGTTTTTGTTTTATGTTGCTGCTTTTGATATAATTACAAGTTTACCTGTGTTGTGAAGGGATATACATGACAATGTGTATCGCTACACTACAGTTGGGTTGATTTGCTAAATTTCACAAATATGATATTTTCATTTTTGTGAACACGACACAGACAACACTTCACCAGTGTATGTCAAATTTGGCTATAAATAGTATTCAAGAAAAATAAAAGAGACATACAGGATCAAAATGTGTCACTTGCTCCCTCTTCCCTTAAAGGAACAGGAAGCCCTAAATGTATGTATCCTGATTGGACGTAAGGATAAAATTATAGATCTGTGACTCTTGTACATGGTGACCTAATTTCTATATTACATTACTCAGTTTTGCTCTGCTTCCTAAGTAGTGTATGGCTTTGTACCATAAAGGAAACCAGGTTTCATTTTTTTTCCCTGAAAAAGGAACTGGAACATTAGCTGAGGTTACCGTATATGGTGTAGCGGCCAGCGGTAGAGTTACATTTTTAAACTATTGTGATTTTGTTGTGCATCACTCACACTCTTGGTATTGTGTCACATGCTTGACTATCACCCAAGTAATTTCTTGTTCTTCCTATACATTTTTCTTTTGTCACTACTCCCCTCACAAATGTCGCATCATGCCTAGTTATTGGGGATTTTAGCTGTGACCTAGTCCCATTTCTCTTTTCCATATTTCTTTCACTAGTCAGCTTTTTTATTATTGTTGACGTATTGTTCAGGTTCACACTTCCAAATTGCTGTAATGTACCAGAGACCCCCATATTATGTATAATTCCCTTTTGTATGACCAGACTGTTTTTTAAGAATTTTCTTTAGGCCTACTTTGATGTTTCCCAGTCTAACTGTCAGGGTAGTGACGGACTGGTTAACTGACTCAATATTATAGTAAGATAAGTTTTCCACCTCAATAGGAGACACCTTACGTTTTTTTTGGAATATGACAAATTCAATGCCTATTCTAAATTGGTTTTTAGTTCCTTTTTTTCGCTGCTTTAATTTTTGGTGGATTAGATGTGTTCCAAATCATGGAACATTTTGATCATTAGCTTTTGTATTGTATAGTCCACCTGATGCACAATTATTAAAGTGAGGTATCCACATGTCCCTGATAATATGTATTAAGCGATTTCTCTTTTGAGGTGTTGTAGATAAGGAATTAGGGAACACCTACATGTAATCAGAGAGAGAAAAATGTGTTTACCCCATTAGACGATGCCACTATGTGTAAGGACATCCCTTTAGAAAGAATTCTCATGTCGCTATCTACCCTTAGATGATGGAGGATATGCTCTCACACGGAAACCCAATTGAAAAGCCTAGAGGCACTGTTTTGCCTATTGCCTTTTTATTTGTATTGCTTTTTTAAAATGACAGTGTATTCTAGACCAGAATTGTCCCATGGCGTGTGGCTATTCCTTTGAAGATCACAGGCCACCTGTTTGCAGTCCCCTTGTTATACAATGAACTGTTTAAAGCATCGCACTTGCTTCATCAGAAGGCGTTCAACATCAGAAAAGAAGTAGGAGCTGGTTTTGCCACAGAACCAGAATTTCAGTGCAAAAGAGCACCTGTCATGTGCTGGTTAACCTCTGACAGTGTGCAGTCCCTTGAGCCCCTTGGCCTGAGTGTTTGGCCACACAACCCCTTTTCCTTTGCTCCAACGGAAGTGCAGTGCCCTGGAGGATTGGCAAAAGGTACTACATTCTGGTGCCCATGAAAGAGCAGCCTGAGCGTCCTCTGACACTGAATGATGAGTGTTGGAGCCTGAGAATGGTCCCGGGTCTGCACGAGATGACCTGTGCCCTTGATCAATGGAGAGCACACTACCTGTAGTGCCTGCCGCAAAGGAGAAATACTGGTGCACTGCCTTGAGACATTGAGACTTTTGAATGAGCTATGAGTGTTTGCCAGGAGGGCACTCCAACGGATCATGAAAGGCTTGAATGAAGAGGCCCATGGGGATGAAAACAACAAAAGAAGATTTGATGGACAATAGAAGCCTGCCAGAGAGGCTTTTTGAACGGACTCTGGGCATAGTTGGTTTCACAAGAGGTTTCCGTGTGATTGTATAGACTAGGTGTTAGGAGACTGATTGTTTTGCTGGCTTTGTTTTAAAGTACTATTCTGTTTAGTAAAAGCAGAATAAAGTCCATTTTCTGTGGAAGAGTACCCCCTTTTCACCTCAGAGCATTGATGAGGGTCACCAGTGTTTCACCTGAACATACAAAAATTACTGAAATGCATAGGAGCCCTAAAAATGTTACTAGATAATTTTAGGATTTGCTTTTTGCTTAGGGTTGTGAAAAATTATTATTTCATTTGTAATAGTGGTCACTACTTTCTCCTGCTGTCTATATGTTCTTAATAACGTGTTTTGTAGTGTTTTTTTTTTTAATCATGACGTTGTCATTTATGGGTGGGATTGTTTTTTCTACTCAATTGACTTCTGCACCCACTTCCCAACCTATGTCTTTTCCTACTACTGCTTCTTTGCATTCTTTTCACCCTTTTCCTGAACATGAGCAGGTTAAAAGATCAGAATTCGTAAGCAATTCTTTTGTACAGCTTTTGCATCAACACCAGTTAGTAGTGAACATCACTAATTGTTGGGTGTGGGATCTTATGCCACCTACTACAGATAGAGGTATTCCCTATTTTGTGCTCCCATATGTGGCCTTTGTGCTACTACATGTAAATGTAAATGTAAATGTATAGGCATTTATATAGCGCACTACTTACCCGGAGGGTCCCAAGGCGCTTCGACCCCTGCGAAACCCTTCCTGGCTTCCCTGAGAGATGGTCCCTTAATGGGTATCTCCAGGGTGAGACCAGGCATCCCCGGCGGTCTGGTGGGGCCGTTAGTGAAGATGAGGCAAGCTAATGCCCAGAGTTGCCGAGTGTGAACGCTGATCAGAGTGGGCACCGAGGCGAGAGAATTATCGAGTCCGCTGACCCTGGTCCAGAAACCTGCCGCGCCGGGAATCGAACCCTGGTCCCGGGCCGTCCTCTGCTCTCGGGTCTGCCGCCTCTAACCAGTGAGCCACGATGCCACTATGTGTAAGGACATCCCTTTAGATAGAATTCTCATGTCGCTATCTACCCTTAGATGATGAAGGATATGCTCTCACACGGAAACCCAATTGAAAAGCCTAGAGGCACTGTTTTGCCTATTGCCTTTTTATTTGTATTGCTTTTTAAAAATGACAGTGTATTCTAGACCAGAATTGTCCCATGGCGTGTGGCCATTCCTTTGAAGATCACAGGCCACCTGTTTGCAGTCCCCTTGACGTGTCCCGAGAGAGTTGCTAAGTAATAGGATTATGCTCCAGCAACATCTTGATGATCTGATGAATATAGACCTGGATTCAGATTGACATGAGTTTAGGTTATTGCCTATGTAAGGGCAAAAGGAGGGTCTGAGGTTCCGTGAATTCTGAACCTGGGTCATAAAGGTCGTGGTTCTGTTACGAATTTGGTAACAGCAAACCGTAAACAGTGAGTTCAGCAAGTATGAGTGTTTTCATCATGTTACACCAATGGATTCACTGTGTATTTGAAGATTTCGTTCTGAACCATGGGTTCCATTTTGTGCATAGCAGCCATTTTGTGGTTGCCCTCACATAGGCTTATGACTGTGGCTGAACAAGTCTCTGGGACACATGCACCTTAGCTTGAGTTTGTGCTGACTTCTGTTTGACCTGAACAAACTGACTCCCTTGCCCGAGGCTGACCTCGTTGAGCCAGTTCCTTGTTAGGCAGCTGGTCAGATAGAGATCAAAGAGCAGGACATTGCTGAGTTTATGGTACATGCACACACCCCTCTATCTTACTTCTCATCTGTTTTTGTTCCCTCTTTTTATGACCTGTTTACGATATGGGTTTGTCCAGATTGTGTAAGAAGGTATGTTGGGTTTTTTGCTTGCTTGCATAAGCTAGGACTGCCCCTTACTTTTGTGCTGAGTCATGTAACCCTAAAACATATAAAAGGTCTCTGTCCTCTGTATTCCTCAGACTACCTCATTCATTTGCTACGGCTTATGTGTGACGTGGCCTCACTTAATTAAGTTTAATAAAGATGTCTTTTCATATTTCAGCTTCTGTGCCAAGTTCTTTATTGATATTAGTAGGACCCCTGAGAATGAAGATTTTGGATTTCCTCAAGACGGCAGTGTCAGAGGCAGACCATGCCTTTTGAGGTGCAAGGAAATCCCCTCCATTTCCCCCAATGCAGCCCAGGTCTATTCAGCCCTTTCCAGAGCTACCTAGACTATCGTGGGCCCCTCTGGATTCCCAGCCTTCTGTCATCCAAAATCCAGACAGGCAATCCACATTTCAGCAGAGGCCCACGGCATGACTGAGCAAGAAAATACAGACTTTCTAAAAAGTGGTGTTTTCAAACCCAGAATGTAAAAATCACCTTCACTAAAATATGCATCTTTAGATTCTGAGTTCAAACATACTAAATGTGTGTTTCTACCATATTCCCAGGGTCAGTTAGGATTATAAGATGTTATAACCAAACTGGCCATTCTGTCCTATGGGGAACAGGTAGCCTTGCAATAGTGAAAAACGAAATGGGCTGTAATTCACTATCAGGACATGCCACACACATGACGGCATGTCCTACCTTTCACATGCACTGCACCCTGCCCACTGGGGTACCTTGGGCCTACATTAGAGGTGCCTGACATGTAAGAAAATGAAAGGTTAGGGACTGGCAAGTGTGTGCTCTGGCGAAGTCAACATGGCAGTTACAAACTGCGCGCAGACTCTGCAATGGCAGGTCTGAGGAACCTTTTTAAGGCTACTCACGTGGGTGGCACAATCAGTGCTGCAGCCCACTAGTAGCAGTTGATTTACAGGCCCTGGCACACTCAGTGCACTTTACTAGGGACTAACAAATAAATCAAAAACCCAATCATGGAAACACTAATCCATAACAGAATTTACTGTAGGAGCACTTGCACTTTACCACTGATCAGCAGTGAGAAAAGTGCGCAGAAACACTATGCCAGCAAAAACAGAGTCAAAACCGGGAGGGCTGAAAGCAAAAACTCAGGGGAAACACGCCAAAAGATGGCAAGTCTAATACTCCCCTAGGTGTCCCAGTGGTGGGGTCAAGTACTTATAAGGAGGACCCCTATAAAATAGTTTGCATGCCCTGGGGCTAGTGAAATTCCACATTTCACTTCCCTCATTGTAGTAAAGTTCTTCCCAAAATCTACTATTGTGCTAGGAACACTGTGGAGTGAGCATCTACAATATTTGTACATATTCAAAACCCCTAAGGTCTCCCCTAGGTGTTCCAGGGGTGAGTGGTCCTGTAGATATAGGAAGGGTACTTACAAAAGATGTTTTATAAGCCATGGCATTGGAGAAATTGCCCAGTTCATTTTCCCCATGGCCGATCCCCAGCCACATAGGTTAACATGGCAAGACGTTATCAATTAATAATCCCCGCCAGGAAACAGAAGTTATTAATGAATAATTCACACCAGGAAAGATAGAAAACATAATTCAAGGACTTACTATAATGGTATTGATACATCCGACAAAATGCTATTGTTAAATTTATCCTAAAATGTACAAACAATAATTTATAAGACTTTCTTGTCTGAAAACCAAAATTCATCCTTCCGGTGACTGTCCTGATTGGTCAGAGTTAAGTAGATTAGCCAGGCTGCTTTGATGAGGTAATAAGTACCCCCCCCCCCCCCCCCCCCCCTGTGTGAAGAGCCGTTCTGGTAGGAGAGGGTTCTGCTGCATAGGAATGCCAGAGCAAGGGGAGAGGCCCTGAACCATATTCTTCAAAAGAAGGAGGGGACAGGCGGAAGCCAGTTCCATTTACAGCCTTACCCTCTAAACCCAGACAGATGGCAGGCTTAAGGAAGGAATGTGCAGGTGACAGGGGTAAGAGGTCTATGGAAATGAGCCCTCCTGGAGGTTGGTTTCGACAGCTCTTGCCTCTTTGCTGCGACTTCAGCCATATTGAATTCTGTTGAAATAGTGCTTTCTGGAAGATCATCATGTAACACTTTGGACCTCATTGAACAGGAGCGCCCTCCTGTGTGAGCCCAGAGATCACTGAATAAGTACCGGAGAGAGGCAGAGCCTCTCAGCTCTGATGCTTGAAACTAAAAGAAGAAGGATTGCCAAGCTGCATTATCTGGAACTACAGCCCTTTGGATGTACCATGTTCCAAGAGGAATAAAGAGTGGCCCCCTGCAAGCTACAAGTTAACGGAGTTCACCTCCATCAACTCCACCAAGAGTCCCCAGCCTGGAGGGTATCCAGTGGACTTGTAAGTGTGTTGTCCAGGTGCATTGTGGAAATTATGGGTCCAAACTTTCAAGGACCATCTTGGACCTTCCAGACCCATAGATTGTGTTTTGGATGCTTTGGACCCACAAGAGAAACTCCAGGAAGAAGTCCCAGAAGTCTGGGAAAGTTTGGTGAACTTTTGTTAAAAAGCTCCAGAGGGTGACAGGACTCTCACAGAGAGGTAATGCAACACACACTCACCAAATCCGGCCTGCTGGTGGAGGCTGCACGACGTCTGGTGAGAAATCCTCCAGAAAAGTTTCTAAGTGTGAAGGTAAAATCATGACCGGGGCCTCCCCTTAGTGCATCTGACCGGAGCTCGATTGCAAGCTTGGACTTTGTCTCTGTCATAGGCGACCAAATGTCCAGAAGTGGCACTATTAGTTTCAAAGCAATAGAAAGTGTTTAATTTTTCAAAATTCAGATCTCTGGTTCACTACAGTGGATTTTCTTTGTTTAGGTGTCATTCTAAAGATACATATATGTCCTATTTTTATAAATTGGCTTTGTATTTTTATTGTGTGTTGTGTTGTAATTATTTATTTATTATTATTTAATTGGTGTTTTAAAATGCTTTACATACCTGTTTTTGAAGTTAGGCCTGCCTGCTTGCAGCCAAGCTACCAAGGCTTGAGCATGGGAATACTTTTCTGTGACCTATTCTGAGCCCTACACTATGTTAGTGGTCTAATGACCCACTTTCCAACAGTGACCCTGACACTTGCCTGCCTGGAATGGAGCTGTGCTCCATCTGACCTGTTTCTGGGGCATGTCACCCGCTGCCTGACCCTGACTGCTTCAAGCATGGAATAGAGCTGTGCAATGCCTGGCCTCTGTCTGGTGCACGCCACCCACTGCCTGTGCCTGACTCTTGCTTGCCTGGGCTGGAGCTGTGATCTGACTGCCCTTTGTCCGAAGCATGGTACCCGCTGCCTGACCCTGACTGCTTGAAGCCTGGAATAGAGCTGTGCAATGCCTGGCCTGTGTCTGGTGCACGCCACCCACTGCCTGTGCCTGACTCTTGCTTGCCTGGGCTGGAGCTGTGATCTGACTGCCCTTTGTCCGAAGCATGGTACCCGCTGCCTGACCCTGACTGCTTGAAGCCTGGAATAGAGCTGTGCAATGCCTGGCCTGTGTCTGGTGCACGCCACCCACTGCCTGTGCCTGACTCTTACTTGCCTGGGCTGGAGCTGTGCTCTGACTGCCCTTTGTCCGGAGCATGGTACCCGCTGCCTGACCCTGACTCTACCCTGCTAGGGCTGAAGCTGTGCTCTGCCTGCCCTGCGTCTGGTACATGCCATCCTCTTCCTGACCTGACTCTTGCTTACCAGGGCAGGAGCTGTGCTCCGTCTGACCTATGTCTGGTGCATGCCAACTGATGCCTGACCCTCATTCTTTCCTGCCTGGGCTGAGACTGTACTCCATCTGCCCTGCGTCTGGACCATGCCACTCTGTCTGACTCTAACTCCTGCCTGTCAGGGATGTCATTGTGTTGATGCTCCGTCTGCCCTGTGCCTGGTGCATGCCACTTGCTGCCTGACTCTGACCTCTGCCTGCCAGGGCTGGAGCACTGCCCTGCCCACCTTCTGTCAGATGCATGCCACCTGCTGCCTGGCACTCACTTCTTCCTGCCAGGGTTTAGCTGTGCTTCACCTGCTCTGTGTCTGGTGCCTTCCACTCACTGCCTGGCCCTGACACCTTTCTGCCAGGGCTGGAGCTGTGCTCCCTCTGCCCTGTGTCTCCTGCATGCCATCCGCTGCCTGACTCTGACCTCTGCCTGCCAGGGCATGCCACCTGCTGCCTGGCACTCACTTCTTCCTGCCAGGGTTTAGCTATGCTTCACCTGCTCTGTGTCTGGTGCCTTCCACTCACTGCCTGGCCCTGACACCTTTCTGCCAGGGCTGGAGCTGTGCTCCCTCTGCCCTGTGTCTCCTGCATGCCATCCGCTGCCTGAGTCGACCCTTGCCTGCCAGGGCTGGAGCTGTGCTCTCTCGGTCCCATGTATGGTGCATGCCACCCGCTGCCTGACCCTGACTCACCCACGAGGGCAGGAGCTATGCTGTTCATCCGCTGCCCTTTGTACAGCCCGTGCCACCAGTCAGACCCCTGCCTGCCACCACTGGGGTTGTTGTGATGCTCTGAGCGCACTGTGTCTGGTGACCATGACTCCTTACTTCCGGGGCTGGTTCTGCAGTGAGGACAGCTCAGTGGGGTTGAGCACAGTAAGAATAGAGCATAAACCCAAGTACCTTCCAAGCCACCTCCCACAGTGAGCAGGGTTCACCCTCTGTCAGTGGTGACGTTTCGGAGTGCGAAGAGCCGGGTCATAAAGTCTGTGGGGGCTCCTCGGGGATCAGTAGTCCTTGTCCAAGCATGGGGCTCAGTTTGTGGGGAGGCCATTTGAGTTCCAAACTGACCTCAATCCTGGTGAGTGACTCTTCTCACAGGGACCCGCAATGTCCCTTGGGACCTAGCCATGGGGCCTGCAGCTGCAGTGCTCTGTCTGCATGTGGTGTGACATTGGCTGGTCACTGTGCAGTGTGGGTGACTAGGGTGTGGCTAACAAGAGGACATGTGCATTCATCAGACATGAATAGATTCCAGGGGTGTGAATGGAAAGACACGGGTGTGAGAAGTTGACCTGGTATATGCTGACCACTAACTAAAGTGGGCCCCCTGCACCAGTCCAAACAACCCTTATTGATGATTAGGTTAAAGACAACCTTTATTGAAAGCTATCCTAGTGGTAGCTATGGGGAGCAGCCTTCAGGCCAAGTCTCGAAGGAATGTAAAGCAGCTTGGTTTACAAGATTATAACCTCCTGAATGACCAAATGAAAGGATAACCACACAAGGAATATATAAAATATATGCATTTATTACTAAACACTCTCTACTAACCTTTTTATGAGATTACAGAACAAGGCACACAATATTAAACCACTAGCACAACAGTAAAAATCTCAATACACAGCAGGCTCCGAGGGGAGACCGAACTATATACTAAGAAAGTGGTATAACAACCATGTCTTGACTACACATAGTGCCTAGAGCACGTAGAATCGCTGGGACCCCAAGGAACCACCCAAGGTAGTGACACAGGGGACACGTGGAGGCCGGGTGCAGTGTGAGAACACAGCCACGAGCTCCGTACAACTCTATGGAAAAGTCACGGTTGGACTTTTAAAGATTAAGGACACTTAGGAGAGGACTTCAAGCAAACCCTTAGGAACATAGAAGGTTCTAAGGACAGCACCCTTGAGAGTACCGAGATACCTGTGTTATCTATACCAGGGAAGCCGGGTGCATTGAGGTCAAGTGGTGTCGGAAACGCTCATTGATTTCAACAGCATGATGCGAAGAAGTGCTGCTGCTGGGAAGATGAGAAGTGTCCAGTGTGATTCAAGCCTGGATTGGAGCTGAGAAGAACCTGAAAGCAGAGGGGACAGAGTCTGGGTCACTTCACAGTGACCAGGGGTACGATAGGCGAATGCCCACCGATGTTGGGTGTTTCAGATGAGAAGAGGTGAAGCTTGACTCTGCAGCCACGGGGACCAGGAGATGTCGACGATGAACAAAGTCCAGAGGTGAGCTGCCCATGAAGGATGTCGAGTGCTGGGGGGGGTCAGTGTCCAGATTGAACACCAACAAGCCTTGGCAACTGCAACCCATATGGTCAGAGGAAATCAGCTTTGGTGAGGACCAACAAAGTCCTGGGGACTCTCCAAGCTATGGAGAGTCAGAGCACATCTGGAGCAACTGGGAAAGCCCACTGAAAGTTAAAGTTACCTTCACAGGGACCCACAGGTCGACAGACCAGGGATTGTGAAGGGACCTCAAGAGGAATCACAGAATACTAGCCCACAGAACACTCTTGGAGTGTAGGCCAGTAATCTTCAGTGGAATCACTGCTCAGGGTCAGGACTACAAGTAGCCCAAAGCACGGCCTCAGGGGCCGCCGAAAAGCATATGCTGCTCAAAAGTACACAGTGCCCAGGGGTTCGGTTTGCACGGTCCCCAAGAGGGATGCAGGCCTTAGAATAGCTGAGAGCGCAGATCAACCTCAGAGACCATGGGAACCCACCTCCTGTATTGCAGAAATCTTCGGAGTCCTTCAGGAGCTTCGTAAATGCAAACCGGTCAGATGCATTTAGGTGCCTGCTTAGCAGGGGAGTAACTCCTTTACTCCAAGGGAGATTCTTCAGTCATCCAGCGTTGTGCAGATCATGGAAGGTACTTGGTTTCTGAAGCAAAGTTTAGTCCAGGTAATATCTAAAGTCCTGTAGTCAGGGGTACCTACTTTATACCCAAGAAAGGGGTGGGACAAACTCTGGGGAGTAAAGTTAGGAGTCCTAACTTTACTACTACTAAATGCCTTCTTTGAATACCAAAAGTAGTACTTTTAGGACTTTATCTCAGATTAGTTCTGTGAATCGGCCCCAGAGTGTGGGGTGTCACCGTGAGGAGGCCAGGACCTCAGCTTTCTTACATTGAAGTGCATGGCTTCCCCCTCTGACGTGTAACGCCATTGAACTCACCCAGACACCTAAAGGCGACTCAGCGTACATATACCGTACAAGCATTGGAAAACCAAATAGTTTTTTAGAGCCAAGACCTCTTGGCTTTGCCAATACTTAGGTAAGTTCAAGACAATTCCAGTATAAAATACACTAAAGCAAGGAGAGAGTACAAATGTCAACAAATGCAAAGCCTTTAGGGCCAGATGTATCAGGCCTTTCGGGAATCCCAATTTGCCATTCCCTAAATCCAATGCAGGAAGCATTTAAAAATAGTGACCTTGCTTTAAGGAATTGCAAATGACCGCCAACTTCAAGTTGGTGGTAATTTGCAAATCCTTTGGAAAATCCACCAAATTGCATTTTTCCTAGATCCCTTAAGGCACGTGTGTACACAACATGTGCACCCAAAATATTTGGGGGTGCATCAGGGTGGCCTTTGGACCCCCTTGCACCCTTGAATTAATTGCATTCGCAATTTGCGATTATCGAATGCCTTCCCATTCATTCCTATGGGCCTCTAGTCCCGTAGAAGTAAATGGAAAGGCATTCCTTAATAGCGAATCACAAATTGTGATTCGCTATTAAGGAATATGTAGATATTGCTAATTATTTTGTGAAACCTACATACATCGCATTTTGCGATTCTATAATAGGGAATCAGGAAAATTCTATATTATAGAATCACAAAATGCAATGTTGACACATCTAGCCCTTGGTTACTTAAAACATGCACTTTAAATACTGTAACATATTGCTAAAACTAACACAAAAGTTTGTAGGTGATACCTATTGTCTTTGCCAGTGCTTGTTTTACCTGATGTTGTCCTTCGTACAAAGCCTAAGGAGTCCATTACTGGCTCTTCCACAACTCCACACAGACGGGGACCAGGCACGAGCAGGGAGCACCACGCGTGACGCTGGAGGGACAGAAAATACCCTTCACACCAGGAACAGTCATAGCAGCATTGCAAGTCCTCAGGAAACGTGTTAAAGTGTGAAACATAGGAATAGCATCCGCTGTGAGCTCGCGGGGGGCGTTCCAGAGGGAACATTTGCATAATGACGGCTTCAGCGCGCGCACTTGGCCCGGCTGAAGGGAAGGAAGGGGCGTGTGTGATGGGGGGGGGGGGGGAGGGTGTGGGTGTGGGTGTGTGTTCCTCATCATAGAAAAACACCTGCATCACACCTGAACAATAGCTGCAGAAAGTATGCACACTGAAAAGGCCGGAAGGGGAGGGGCGCCCTGCCCCACACTGTGAAGCCTTAGGGGCATGGTGCGAGAGAGGGGTTCGTGTGGGGCTTCCTCCACACAGAATGACAAATATGTGAAAAAACGCCCTTGAATGCTTGCAAAAACCTATGCACCTTCCTTGCCAAACAAGGTTCATCATCCTGTTGTGACCCTGATGTGCATGAGAGAGAGAGAGAGAGATACCCAACCGGTGACAAGCTGGTGGCTGGATTTTAAAATATGAAACCAAATCACCTCAACCTTGTATGTCAAAACAGTGTGATCCTAGGCACATTATATATTTCACAGAGCCTCGCTTTTCACCATTATTGCATATGAACACACAAGCACTTCTTATCTTTATTTATTAGACTATAATGTTGCTTCAACTATAATACAGGCCCCATCTAAGGTTTACATGAACCTCTCAGTTCACTAATGGCTTTCTTGTTGGATGGAGGGGAGAGGGGAGGGAGGGGGGGGCGAGCGGTGAATGTTTCTAAAAACTATCACTTTCATAAATGTCTGTCTGTGCAGTGAGATAATCTGAGGTACGAAGGTGAAACGTTTCCACATGTTAAAGAAATATTCTTTTTTGAGGTTTGAAGAGATGCGTTCATATTTATACATTATAGGGCTAGATGTAGGTAGAATAGATTTACCGATTTTTAATTACCGAATTTTACCGATTCGGTAATTAAAAATCGGTAAATCTAAGGGGTGGATATGTAGGTATTCCAGATGTGCTGGAATACCGAATCGGATGAATTCGGTATTTTGAAGCCCATAGGAATGAATGGGCATTACCGATTCGGTATTTACCGAATCGGTAAATACCGATTTTCACAAGGGTGCAGGGGGTGTCACTTTGACACCCTCTGGCACCCCCAAAACAGGCTCGGGTGCCATGTGGCAGGCAAACCAGCCCTAAGGGCAGGTCTGCCTGTCACATGGCATAGGTGTGCATGCACACGTGTGCATGCACACCGGAATCAGTATTTTACCATCAAATTGGATTTGATCTGGGTGCCACAGAATCGGTAAATTTACCGAATTTTTATTTTACCGAATCGGTAAAATTACCGATTCGGTAATTTTACCGATTCGGTAAAATACTGCCTCCTACATACCTGTCACCCATTTACCGATCGGTAACGGCCGAAAATACCGATTTTCGGCCGTTACCGACCGACCTACATTTGGCCCTATGTTTGTTGCACAATATACATGTCAAATGTTTTCAGGGCATCAACTCATCTGCAGTCACTTAGGATCTAGTCAGGCCCACAGCTTGGCACTCGCTTGGCTCACCCTCCTAAATTGCCTGTGCACTCTCCCCTATTTGCGGATGGGGCTTAGCACATGGGGCCATCAGTCACTTGATAAAATGACTAGCTAAAGGCGCGGACTAGAAACATGGAGTCCTGCTCACGTGCACTGATTGGACAACCCTACCGTCACGACAACTTGTAGCAGAGACGAAGAAGAGTGCGAGCAGCGACAATACACTTGAACTTAATGATGCCAGGGCAGAGACTGCAGGCCGTTGGGTTCAATGTGACAATTCGCATCAGTTCCCAGGGCGAGCTACCAGGGAAGGGCAGCGGTCTAGCTTCAGCTGGGGTATTCGGGGTGTGATACGCCTTGAATATATTCTGGGTTTGATATTTTGTTCTGGAGGGCCCTGAGCCGCGCTTGTTATCTCTGTGTAGGTTTTTCACATTGTTCTCATCTCACTAAGAGGTTTTAATTTGTTTAAACTTAGGATCAGGATCTTAAAAATATATATAGGTCGCCAGTAGGTAGCTATAGTTAGGACCTTGTTTCTATTCAAAAAGCGGTTTTTCTTTTGCCAATATCTTTGGCGCCATTTGCCGAATCTTTGTGAAAGATTGGTGGGGCGCTCCAGTCAGCTCCTGTCTTGACAGTTTCGGGGTGACTCGTCAAACTGGGGCTGAGAAAAAAAGGGGGTCCCAAAGTGCGTTTCCCCCATGTTCATTTCCATAGGAAATTTTCGAATAGGCTACAGGCAGAACTGCTGAACAGAATCACAACAAATTTAGCAAAAAGGTAGCTCTTGGTTCAGAAAGCGCCCTTTTTTTAAATGGTGTAATTCCGTTCAGTAGTTGCTGAGCAATTAAAAAAATAAAAATATCGAGATCTGAGCACTGAGGAGTCGCGACTCCTCCCGGGCACGAGCTGACTTCTGATTGGCTGCCAACATTCTAAACCTGGAAGTGTTGGCAGCCATCTTGTCACTCGGTAACCGAGTCACAAGAAAACAGTGAAATAAAACCATTAAAAAACAAGAAAAGGGGGCAGGGTAGAAACACCCCGACCCACTAGGCCTGAATGAGGGGTCCCAACAGGGACCACCAGGGCCAAAACAAGCATTAAAAAAAAATCCTGCCGAGAAAATAAAAAGAGAAAGAAGCGTGGGCTCCCGCGCTTCGTTATTGTTAAGCCCCCTGGTGGGCCAAGTCCTGGGGCATGCCCAAATTATATAGCGGGGGCCCACAGCCCCAGGGACCGCCACCTTCCAGGGGTTTGTTGAAGATTTGCAGGGGGCAATCAACCCCTTGCAGCCAGAGGAACCCTACCTCCCAGGGGCTCCTATTTTTTATGAAATAGAATGGGTGTGGGGGCTTGAGCCCCCCAGGGGACCACCACCTTCCCGGGGCACTAAATATGCAAATTTGAGGGTCCATTACGGACGCCCGGCCTTAGGGACCACCCCCTCCCCGGAGCTTTGTTAACATTGGGAGGGGGGCCATACGGCCTTCCTCCTGGAGCCCTTGATGGGCCTGGGGACCACCACCCCCCAGGGCTGACTCCGCCAATGTCCCGGGGTGCCCACCCCGGGACATTGCTGTTAACTAGGGGAGGGTGGGAGCACTGCTCTCGCTTCAATGAAGCAATGCAGATTGCTTTTGAGCAGAGGGAGCTGCATGTCAGCAGCTCCCCTTGCTCAAAAGCAATGCCGGCTCCCACAGGAGGCGGGGAGGCGGCTGGTCCATGGGGGATTTGGGGCTCCACCCATGGTCCCCAATGGTGAGGCCAGGTCCTGGGGAAATTGGGTCCCCGGGGCCGGGAAGGGGGGTCACGCAGCCCCTCTCCCTGATAATAAAAAAAAGAACATTTTAAAAACGGAAAGGCCGGCCCCAGGTATGGGGTTCCCGAAGCCATAATTGACCTTAGGCGGGGGGGCGCGCGTCCCCCCTCCAAATATAAACTATGGGATCCCCGGGGCCAGGAGTGCCCCAGGAGGGGGGCCTATTGGCCCCCCTCCCTTTAAATAAAAAAAAGAATGGCCGGGCCCTGGGGGATGGGGTTTAGGGGTGGGCGGAATTTGCGTAATCGCGTTACGCAAATCTCTGCAAAACGGTAAAAAATCTCAGCGAACACGCAGAAATTCTGCGAACACGCAGAATTGCTTGTTCGCAATGCTTTTTCACTGTTTGCAATGCTTTTTTACTGTTCGCAATCTCTGTTTGCGTGCTCGGGGGAAATATCTCATGAACACGCATTTGAGAACGCAAACAAGCAAAAAGTTTTGCGAAGTCGCAGAATGCAGAATTTTGGGCAATTTCGCGTTCTCCGCGGAACACGAAATTACCCTAATTCTGCAAATTCCGCGAGCGGAAATGAATTTACCGCCCAGGCCTAATGGGGTTCCCATGGACAAAATCTGCCTGGGGAGTAGGGCTGCACGGCCCCCTTCCTGACAAAAAGCATAACTAATGGCCAAGCCCTGGGGGATGGGTCCCCGGGGCCAATATTGGCCCAGGGAAGGGAGGCCACGCAGCCCCCCTTCCCTGTAAGTATTAACCACATGCGCGCTAGGGCTATTTTGGAGCTATGCTGAGATTTTAAAAAACCCATTGTTCATGACGAGCTGGGCTCGTCATCAGTGTTTGAGGAGGCTACACCATGACGAGCCCAGCTCGTCATCAGCCTCGAAGGGGTTAAAAAAAGAAGAGGCCATGCCCCGGGGGGTGGGGTCCCCGGGGCTAAAAGTGGCCCAGGGAAGGGGGGGCCACTCAGCACCCCTCCCATAAAAGAATAAACAATACACAAAAAATAAAAGGAACCGGCAACCCGCTGGAGGCCCCACACCCTCCCTGCACCACTCTGCAAACGCACCCCCTGGAGCGTAAGTTGGGGAATAAATTCCCCTTCGAGCCTGAGGGTCCCTGGGGGCCAACTAGCCCGCCAGGTACCTTCAGTAAGGGCCACAGAGCTGCATTGCAGAGAGATGTTCTAAGGCCATACCCCTTTTTACACCACGCAGCTTCTGGTGCACTGCTGGTGGGGCGATGAGGTCCTCTTGTATTCTGAGGACCTCAGGACACATGTGGGCTTCATCCTACAAGCAGCAGTGTGCCAGAAGCAGCTTTTGCAGCATGGTGTGAAAAGGGGCGTGGCCTCGGACCACCTCTCTGCAACGCAGCTCTGTGGCGCTTCCTGGAGGTATCTTGTGGGCTTGTTGGCCCCACGGGACCCTCATTATTGAAGGGAAATTAATTCCCCAACTTACAATGCACCAGGGGGTGCATTTGCACAGTGGTGCAGGGAGGAGGCGGGCCTGATATAACAAGTTAACTATCCTGCTGTGTGGGACTTACTGGAGGTAATAAAAGGGATACTTGGCCCCCAAGGTTGACGTTGGGGGGTATATTTATATATATATATATCTATACTACTAGTATAAAGAGAGAACAGAAACCTTTTGGCAAGGTAAACACGGGAACCACAGCGCCAATCCACACACCCAATACATTGTTGGAATCCTCAGGGTGTGTAGATGGACATAGGAGACATAAAATAAAAATAAAACGTAAATTAAAAAATTTAAATGTCAAAACAAAGTAGTCCCCTAAAACTAGCGCCAGCCGCGACGTAGCGCTGACCGCGACCTAGACGTGATGACGACAGGCGGGGAGGAGCGGTGAAGAGCGGCGAGGAGTGGCGGTGAAGTCCGGAGCGGGTGGCGCAGGTAAGGCAAAGGCAGGTGGGAGGCAGGAGGCGGGAGGCGGGAGGCAGGCGGGAGGCAGGCGGGAGGCTCGAGGCGGGAGGCGGGAGGGATGTGGTCTGGGCAATGTGAACAGAGGCTTAAAATGCTGCCCCCAGCCCCCTTCTGCCCCGGGCAACGCCGGGGCGGGCTGCTAGTATATATATATATATTACCTACTGGCGGTCGCCAGTAGGTAGTTATAGTTAGGATTTTTTTCAATGCAAAATCTCAAAATTCTATTGTGAATAACTTTGGCGCCGGTTGACGAATCTGCCTGAAAATTTCCTCAAATTTGCCTCGCGAAGCTCCGGTCCTTCCCTGAAAGTTTTGGGGGGGATTCGTCAAGCGGGGGCCGAGATAAAAGGGGGGTCCAAAAACGGTTTTCCCCATGTTAATTTCCATAGGGCGGTCGACCTCACTTTTAGCCCGAACGGCTGAATGGATTTCTACCATACTTGGCAAAATTGTAGGAACTGGTAGCCCGATGTGCCTTTGCTATGTCTCAAGATATGTGCTCCAGTGGTTTTTACGAAAATTTACTTTGAAAAAATATATATTGGGCTACATTGGGCTATATATATGTTAGAGCCCAAATGTAGCTCAATGTAGCCCAATATAGCCCAATGTAGCCCAATGTAGCCCAAAGATGGCCACCAGAGACAAAAAAAACAAATGTAGCCCAAATATCAGCCAGATGTTGCCCAACTATAGCCCAATGACAGAATGTCCCAGAGTGTTCTAAAGAACAACTAGAGCGCTAACAGTCTTACTTATGACAAAAGTATGGCACACCTGAAGTCATCTTGATTGGAATAAAGTGTTAACACTTAAAACATTTAATTTGCAAAGGAAAAAAATGAGGGGGTTCATTTTGCCATAGAAATTATGATTAGTGCTGAAGAAAGAAAAATTAGGGCACATTTTGAGTGACTTCTCAAATCCTCTTATATTTCATTAAAAAAATTCTGATATGCAGTCTCCCAAGATGGCCACCAGAGACAAAAGAGCCCAAATCTAGCCCAAATATCAGCCAGATGTAGCCCAACTATAGCCCAATGACAGAATGTCCCAGAGTGTTCTAAAGAACAACTAGAACGCTAACAGTCTTACTTATGACAAAAGTCTGGCACACCTGAAGTCATCTTGATTGGAATAAAGTGGTAACACTTAATACATTTAATTTGAAAAGGAACAAAATGAGGGGTTTCATTTTGCCATAGAAATTTTATATATATATATATATATATATATATATATATATATATATATATATATATATATATATATATATATATATATATATATATTCACTGAAAAAACCATAGGTTTCACACCAGTTATAGTTAGGAATTAGCATTTAAAAAACCTATTAAATTCACTGAAAAAACCATAGGTTTTACACCAGTTATAGTTAGGTGGAAATTTTACTCGCATAAAACCATTGAAATTCCCACGTTATAGTTAGTTGGACTCGACGGGGCGTGGCTTACGCGCCGGCGTGTGATGGCGCTGCCCGGCTGAGCTCCGTGACAACGCGGGAGTAATTCTTGGATATCTGCTTCTATTCCTTCTACGGTCATCGGGAAAAGCTGTCCACGCACGGCGGAACATGGTCCCCGTGCTTTGCGAGCGATAGCGGCGTTTGAAAATGCCGTTTTGACATCTTTTTCAGCTGCAGCTTCTGGTTTCCATTCACGGACGCGAGCGGCCGCCATTTTGTGCCGTCGCACTCGCGTTCCGTTTTTTCTGGCAGTTCCAGCAATATCCCTGCTCATATATTGCTGCCACAGGTCGCATTCAGACAAGGTATGTCCTAACTATTGCGCATCATGTCTCCTCTGCATTTTTATGACCCTTGGCACCTAAGTTCACCTCAGCGTCTCTATTGCTATTAGCTCTGCCTCCCGGCGGCCATTTTGAGGTCATACCTGCGCACTTCAGATGCACCTTCGTTTCTGTCACCGCTAACCTCCCGCTGCTCACGAAGTGACCCTCACGTTTCCATTCCTCATGGACGCTATGCTGCTGTCTTCTCCAATGTATTCCTAGTTGGCTTTTTGGCTGTGAATTTCTGCTTTTTGCTGCCTCTTGACACCTGTCGAATGCATTAAAATTGGTGCTTCTCCAGTGCTGCCTGTTACCCCGCCCACGACCTCCTTTACCAAGTACTCTCTACCTCTTTACTGTTAGGGTCTTACTACTTTGCATTCTTGAATTGGCTTCTATTCCTGCGGTCCTCCTAGTTTGCCCCTCTGTTGGCAACATGTCTCAGGACGCAGGCCATACGAGAGCGTCTGTCACCGGAACGAAACCAAAACGCCTCAAGAATGACCCTCCGTCCCCAATTCGCACCTCTCAAAACCCGGTGCTGGACTCTATTCTGGAAGAGGTTCGTGGCCTACAGCCTTTCATGACGGCAACTAATGAGAAGCTCAAACAGATTGAAGACAGATGGGTTGTCATGGAAAACAAAGTCCTGCAACTGGAACAAAGTATTAGTGATGTCCAGGACGTATCCACAAAAATTCCTCTCCTCGAAAAGGAGATACAGCAGCTGAAACTTCACACTGAGGACCTTGAAAACCGTAACAGGCGAAACAACCTTCGAATTTATGGTGTACCGGAGTCCCATGGGGAGGGCGATATGGTGACCTTCGTCCGCAAACTCCTATATGAACTTTTGGGTCTTCAACCTGAATCTATCCCACTAAACATTCAGCGTGCACACCGTCTGGGTCGACCAACGTCCAACCCGGCCAGACCCAGAGGTATCATTCTGTTGTTTCTGGAATTCACCGAATTAATGACTGTCCTTAAAGCTGCAAGAGCAAAACGTCGCCTCATATGGTCGGGCCACACCATCTATTTATCCCAGGACCTCTCGAATGCTACCAATGCACGTCGTAAGGAATTCCTTAATCTACGTCCTCGCATGAGAGAGCTCAACATCCAATATGGCATTCTTCACCCTTGCCTCTGCAAAATAACCCATAATGGACGCACCCGTACCTTTGATGATCCTCAGAAGCTTCGAGATTATCTTCTCACCGTCTCTTCACCGACGATGGACACCAATGACTGAAACTAACTTTCTTCTACTTTTTGCAATCGTTTTTCTAATGTCTTGACGACTGTTGTGGCCTTGTCCCGGTTTCTTTCCTGTCCTGTCTTGCTAAACCTTTCACTTTTTATCGACTATATCTTACTTATTTTCCCGCGTTTTCCTAGCTCTGTTGGCTAGGCGCCCGCGTTGGCGTCTCCATGCTTCCTTTACTTAGCTCTTCTCTTGTTTCTCAGGTCTGGCATCCTTGCCTTGATCTGTTTCTTAGCTGTTTCCTTCTCTTTTCCTCTTTTCTCTTTCTCTCCCTTTTCACAGGCCAATGTTGCATATTCCTTGCTGATTCATGTTCAGTTATCTTCTTTGTTTCCCTTCTTGTCTTTCATCTCGTAGTCTCTAGTGTTCCTCATGGTTATTTATACCTCACTATATGGAGTGTGATGTTCCTTCATATTTTGTTCTCCTATATTTACCCGATTTTTATTTCTAACATGTTTGTCTTCCTTGTATCTCCCTTTAGTTCCTTACCTGCAGTGTACCGGACCCAACTGTTACCCTCCTCCCTTACCTCCCATCATGTGTAACTTCGTAACGTGGAATGTTCGTGGTCTTGGCAACCCAGTTAAGCGTCAAAAGGTATTGTCCCACTTATCCAAATTGAATGCTCAGATTGCTTTTCTCCAAGAAACGCATTGTTCAGATGTCGAATCGCTGAAACTCAAAAGGGCTTGGGTGGGTCAAGTGGTGTTTTCTCCTGCGATTGATAAGAAAGGGGGTGTTGCTATTTTATTCCGTAAAGGTCTCGATGTTCAAATTTTATCCTCTCAATCGGATGCTGAGGGTCGTTGGGTTATGTCAAAAGTGTCTATACAAAGCAAAAATATGGTGCTACTCAATATCTATGGTCCTGTCCGTCCTGACCCTAAATTCTGGAATGATATTAAAATCCTCATTTCATCTATTGACTGCCCTAATGTTGTCATAGCTGGTGACCTTAACCAATGGTTGGACCCATTCTCGGATAGACTATCCTCATCCAAATTCCAGCCGGATAAGACTCATAAAGCTTTCCAATCTGCAATTGCCTCCCGTCCCCTTTTTGACGTGTGGAAAACATGTAATCCTGATTCACTCGAATATACATTCTACTCTAATGTACACCATACCAGGTCCAGAATTGATTATATTCTGGTCAGTAAATCTCTTCTCCCTGCTATTCAGAAATCTGAAATTGGTTCTATTTTCCTTTCGGACCATGCACCTGTGTATGCCACTTTTGACCTATCCCATACTACCACCTCTTTTAATCGCTGGAAATTTAACACTTTCCTTCTCTCTGATTCGGATTTCATGTCTAAAGTTAAGAGTTTCATTTCTGAGTACTTCTCCCTCAATTTACCCCAAGACACATCAGTTTCAAACAATTGGGATGCTTTTAAAGCTGCACTGCGAGGGTTTACAATTTCTTATGTATCTAGGAAGAAGAAACTCAACAGGGCCAAATACACTGCCCAACTCGCCAACATTAAGACCCTAGAACATTCTTACTTCTCTTCCAAGAACCCTGACACTCTCCGTCTCCTTATTAAAGCCAAATCTGAACTTAATCAAATTGCCACAGTTGAAGCTTGCAACACCCTTTTAAAGATCAAATCCAAATTTCATGGGGGTCAAAATAAAGCGGGGAAAATGTTGGCAAATTACCTTAAAATCAGATCTGAACGCAAATCAATTGGCTCTATTCTTAATGAAGACACTAATACGAAGGTTTCCTCTGATGAGGATATTGCACAGGTTTTCCATAATTATTATAAACTCTTATATACAGATGATACACGGCCTGGAGATGAGGATCTCTCTCGTTTCTTTGAAGGCCTTCCCCCTCCTCCATCACTTCATACTGAATTTCAGCAATTAGAAGCTGACATTACCCCTCAGGAAATACTCAAGGCTATTACCTCCCTTAAGAAAGCGAAAGCCCCTGGTCCAGATGGTCTCCCTATCGAATTTTATGCCAACTTGCATTCCATTTTTGTTCCTCACCTTTTACAACTTTTTAATTCCTTTATTGCAAATGCCAAAGCGTCGGGTTCATTTTTGGATGCCCTTATAATCATCATTCCCAAACCGGACAAGGACCATTCCCTTTGCAAAAATTACCGCCCCATATCCCTTATTAATTACGACTGTAAAATTTTTGCCAAAATCTTAGCTGCCCGTCTAGAATCCCTTATACCTCTGTTAATCACGACCGATCAAGTTGGCTTCGTGAAAGGAAGACTTGCTACAGACAATGCCCGTGTTTTTACCAATATTATTTCCCACAGCAACCGTTTCAAGGCCCCTCTAGCTGCCCTTTCACTAGACGCAGAGAAAGCGTTTGATCGAATTAATTGGAAATTCATGTTTAAGGCATTACAATGGTTTGGTTTTGGCCCCCACTTCATTTCCTTGGTTAGACTCCTTTACTCTGCTCCCCGTGCCAGTGTTTTTGTCAATAATCAATTCTCTAAGTTTTTCCCCTTATCTAGAGGGACAAGACAAGGCTGTCCTCTCTCCCCGTTACTCTTTATTCTTTGCCTTGAGCCCTTCCTTATTAAAATCCGCTCCAACCCCCTCATCCAGGGATTCAAACAGTCCTCGATTGAGACAAAAATCTCGGCATATGCCGATGATGTTCTGGTCTACATGGCCAACCCTGTCTCATCCCTTCCCCCATTCTTAGAAGAGGTCCACCTTTATTCATCTGTCTCTGGCTATAAACTTAATCTCTCCAAAACGGAAGTACTACCCCTTAACTCATCCTGTTATCAATATATGTTTGATTCCACCGATTTTGCATGGTGTCCCTCCAAGATCAAATATCTGGGCATCTGGTTTTCCTCCACCCTGCGTGACACACTCAAACTGACCTTTACCTCCCTTACTCAAAAACTTCACTCACTCCTTCAGACATGGTCTCCTCTTTTCCTTTCATGGTGGGGTCGCTTAGACACCATCAAAATGATGATCTCTCCACACATACTATATACTGTTTCCATGCTTCCTGTAAAAATTCCTAAATTGTACTTCAATAGACTAAACTCCATCTGCTCTAAATTTCTATGGAACAATAAGCGACCCCGAATTTCCTTACCAAAACTTCTACGCCCTAAATCTGAAGGTGGGGTTCGCTTCCCTGACTTCCAATCATACCATTCGGCCTTTTTACTAAAACAAGCCTTTTCATTGGCGTTTGATTTTACTGATACCCCATTACCCAGATGGATTGCAGTTGAGAGATCTTTGTTAAAGGATTTCACTTTTCAACAATCCCTTTTTATGTCCAACTGCTCATTTTTGACGCATTACCCTGTGCTGAAATATTCCCATACACTGCTACACAATATTTTTTCAAAAGACTTATCGCCCTTACAGATTTTTCTTTCCTCCAGTATTTGGTACAACAAATATCTTAAATACAAGGGTAAATCTTTCTACTTCAAGTATTGGAAAGAAAAGGATATTATGTTTGTCTATCAATTCTTTTCAGATTCATCCATTATTTCATTTGATGAAATGCTAACTAAGTTTGATTTATCTGTACAACACCGTAATGAATTTGATATTATTACTAATGCCATTGTGTCTCACTTATCTACCCTCCCTACGTTTGACATCCTTCCCTCCCTTACTCCTTCCACCCCTCTATACCCGTTGTTCACTCAGCAAATACCCAAAGCTGCTTTGATTTATAAATTGTTATTAGAGAATGTTGGTCCTAGACCTAAAACTGTTATGGAAGTTGCTTGGGAAACTGATTTCTCTTTATCGTTATCTATTGATACTTGGGATCGATTATGGTCCAAACTGTTTAAGACTTCGGTTTCGGCCCGTATTACTCAATCACTTTTTTTCATTTACCATCCATAGAGCTTTGTTTACCCCTATAAGCATTACCAAATTCTCCCCTTCCTCCTCTCCCCTTTGTTGGTCCTGTTCATCTCACCCAGGCACACTTAAACACCTCTTATTTGATTGCCCACGAGTTATCACCTTTTGGGAATCAGTTTGGAAATACTGTATGCGTATTTTTCATTTCTCTGAACCATTTTCACCGTTGCATATTTTTCTAGGTTCTCTATCTGATGTTTTGGACTTACATTCTTATAATGCAATATTGTTTGACCTATTCATTGCAACTGCATACAAAGTAATCCTGTCTTGCTGGAAGGATAACTCTAAACTGTCTGTGCAGACATGGTGGAATTTTGTGTGTGATGAGCATAGAATTGCTATTGCTTCTTCTTCATCTGTCACCTTAAAAATTAAGTCTGATCTTACCTGGCTACCTTTCTCCACCTTCTTATCCTCTTCTCCCCCCCCTTAACCCCCCTTCCTTCCTTTCTCTTTCTCTCTTCCTCTTTTTCTCTTTCCTTCTTTTTTCTTCTTTCCTCTCTATACGGTTTTCTTCCATTACATGATTTTACTTTACCGTTTCTCTTTCTCTATATCTCAAAAATGTCTTTCATGATTATATCCTATTGACTTTGCGTTATCTTATGTTGTGATATTATGATGTATCATTTTTTCTTATGCTCAATAAAACTTTCTTAAACTGAAAAATAGTTAGTTGGACTCACTATAACTTGCGCGTGCAATGCACTGCTGATGACGTCACATATTACATCACTCATGACATGGTCAGTGACATCACTCATGACATCACTGATGACATCTCAAATGACATCACTGATGACATCATCCAGTGAATGTGTATCTTTCTGAAAAATAAATGTTTTTTATATATGTATATCTAAAGGTTGATGGAAGAATAAATGGGTAAATAAATGTCTAAATGGATGTTTTTTGTGTGTAAAATTGATTGGTTAACTGACTTATTAAATGTATCTTAGTGAATACATATTTTAGCGAGTAATATTTAAATATTTAAATATCTGTATCTGTGTCTCACTTTGTGTATAAGTGGCTGCACGGGTTGGTGAGTAGCTACATGAGTGTGTATATGGGTTATTAGTTATTTTTTTGAGTATTAGTATCAGTGTCTGTATGGTTCGGTGGGGGATATTACTTAGAGCACAGATGCATGAATGAGTGACTCAATATTTGTATGTATTTTGAAGACAGCATGTGTGCAAGACTGTATGGGTGGATGATTGTGTGTATGGGTGGGTTAGTGAGTATGTGTTTTTATAATTGATTGTTTAAGAGAGTAAATATGTTTCCGTTTCTGTAGAAGTATGTGTAGTGGTGTGTATATAGCAGTATAATCAAGTAAATGGTTTTTTGATAGTTTATTTGCATGTGTGAATTTGTGTGTGAGTAACTATATGGATGAGTATTAGTGTGTAACAGGATGTATAGGTGTATGAGTACATATGATGAGTAAGTACATGCAAGAGTGACTATATAGAACTGTTGGTGAATGAGTGGATGTGTATGTAGATGTTGGAATTACCTAATAAGTTGTTGTAATTGGTATTGGTTTCTCAGAAAATGTTAGTTTCTATTTTTGAATGTGTGTGTCAAAGGTTATTTTATGCTGATAGGAGGTCTGCCACTTTGTCACAAGGATGTTGTCATCAGTGATGTCATTTGAGATGTCATCAGTGATGTCATGAGTGATGTCACTGACCATGTCATGAGTGATGTAATATGTGACGTCATCAGCAGTGCATTGCACGCGCAAGTTATAGTGAGTCCAACTAACTATAACGTGGGAATTTCAATGGTTTTACGCGAGTAAAATTTCCACTATAACTGGTGTGAAACCTATGGTTTTATATATATATATGGAAATTCATAGACAACATATTTATCATCTGGAGAGGTACAGAGGTGTAGGCAATTGAATTCATCAATGTGATTAGCAACAACTCTTATACCTTGGAATTCACACATCATATTAATGCTACCACCATTAGTTTCCTTGATATTCAGATTAACATCAAAGCAGGGCTTATAGAAACAATCTGATTCCAGAAACCTACTGCAGGGAATACCCTGCTTCATGCAAGTAGTTTTCACCCCTGCCACACCATAGCCAGCTTACCTTATGGCGAATTCCTCAGAGTGAATAGAGCATGCAGTACGACTATTGCATGCGAGGAAGCTCTCACTGTAACCAAACTCAAACTGTTAGAGAGGGGCTATAAGGAAAAGAATCTAGATGCTACCTTACATAAGGTTGCCTTAATTAAAAGAGAAACCCTTTTGTTACCGAGGGCAGACAGCAATAGTGAAGAAACTTTAGACACACTGAATACATGTGAAGCGAAAGAGAAATCTAACAATATATGTAGATTCATTTCAACCTTCAGCAGGCAATCTAAGGTTATCAGAAATATTGTAAGTAAAGAATGGCCAATTGTGATGACAGCTGGGATTCCCATGCAGAAGGAGGGCACTTTCTCACAGGGTCCACTCACTGGTTCATCCTCAGGAGGTTGATAAGATGAGTACCATTGAGTTAGGTAAGAATAAACATCTGTTATTCAGTGCCAAGATACCCTTCTGGGGGAATGTGAGCTTAACAAATACACATTATGATTTATACAGGTACATACGTATGTATATATGTATATGATATTTCTATAGCACAAACCCATCCAAAAGGCAGCAGAGCGTTGCACATGGTCAAAGACGAGCATCAAGTCAATGAGTGATCGATTATGAAGCTAGGTGTGGACAGTTAAAGCTTTGTGACGTAGTGTTCTTTAAAGAAGGGAGTCGTTGGAGGTGTGTCGTGAGGCTCCGAGAGACATCAAAGACATGGGCATCTTACCACAGAGGGAGTACTGACAAACCTGGGACAGTGCCCGGTGCAGAGCTTGGACAGGGACGGTGCCTGAGGAAGAACTTGGACAGGACAGTGCCTGATGAAGAACTTGGACAGGGACGGTGCCTGGTGAAGAACTTGGACGGGGGCGGTGCCTGGTGAAGAACTTGGACGGGGGCGGTGCCTGGTGAAGAACTTGGACAGGGACGGTGCCTGGTGAAGAACTTGGACAGGGACGGTGCCTGGTGAAGAACTTGGACAGGGACAGTAGCTGGTGAAGAACTTGGAGGGGGACGGTGCCTGGTGAAGAACTTGGACAGGGACGGTGCCTTGCGAAGAACTTGGACGGGGACGGTGCCTGGTGAAGAACTTGGACAGGGACGGTGCCTGGTGAAGAACTTGGACAGGGACTGTGCCTGGTGAAGAACTTTGACAGGGACGGTGCCGGGTGAAGAACGTAGATGGGGACGGTGCCTGGTGAAGAACATGGATGGGGACGGTGCCTGGTGAAGAACATGGATGGGGACGGTGCCTGGTGAAGAACTTAGATGGGGATGGTGCCTGGTGAAGAACTTGGACGGGGCGGTGCCTTGTGAAGAACTTGGACGGGGACGGTGCCTGGTGAAGAACTTGGACAGGGACGGTGCCTGGTGAAGAACTTGGACAAGGACTGTGCCTGGTAAAGAACTTGGACAGGGATGGTGCCGGGTGAAGAACGTAGAAGGGGACGGTGCCTGGTGAAGAGCTTGGACAGGGACGGTGCCTGAGGAAGAACTTGGACAGGACAGTGCCTGATGAAGAACTTGGACAGGGACGGTGCCTGGTGAAGAACTTGGACGTGGACGGTGCCTGGTGAAGAACTTGGACGGGGGCGGTACCTGGTGAAGAACTTGGACAGGGACGGTGCCTGGTGAAGAACTTGGACAGGGACGGTGCCTGGTGAAGAACTTGGACAGGGACAGTAGCTGGTGAAGAACTTGGAGGGGGACGGTGCCTGGTGAAGAACTTGGATAGGGACGGTGCCTGGTGAAGAACTTGGACAGGGACGGTGCCTGGTGAAGAACTTGGACAGGGACTGTGCCTGGTGAAGAACTTTGACAGGGACGGTGCCGGGTGAAGAACGTAGATGGGGACGGGGCCTGGTGAAGAACATGGATGGGGACGGTGCCTGGTGAAGAACATGGATGGGGACGGTGCCTGGTGAAGAACTTAGATGGGGATGGTGCCTGGTGAAGAACTTGGACGGGGCGGTGCCTTGTGAAGAACTTGGACGGGGACGGTGCCTGGTGAAGAACAGGGACGGTGCCTGGTGAAGAACTTGGACAGGGACTGTGCCTGGTGAAGAACTTGGACAGGGATGGTGCCGGGTGAAGAACGTAGAAGGGGACGGTGCCTGGTGAAGAACATGGATGGGGACGGTGCCTGGTGAAGAACATGGATGGGGACGGTGCCTGGTGAAGAACTTAGATGGGGATGGTGCCTGGTGAAGAACTTGGACGGGGGCGGTGCCTGGTGAAGAACTTGGACAGGGATGGTGTCTGGTGAAGAACTTGGACAGGGACGGTGCCGGGTGAAGAACTTGGAGGGGGACGGTGCCTGGTGAAGAACATGGACGGGGGCGGTGTGAGAAGTTGGCCCGATATGCAGCGTTCGCTATTCTAGCGACCACTATGTATCGTTCCAAACGACCCTTATGGTGATTGGTTGTAAGTCAACCTTAGACCAGCTATCCTAGTAGCGTGGATACGAGCAGTCTTCGGGCTAAACTCTAGTGGGCGTGTTAAGCCAGCTGTAATACCATCGCATACCCCTTGGACACCAAGTGAAAGGACACCACACAAGTGTTATGAAAATAAACAGTATATTTATTAAGAATCACAACAGCCCTGTTCTCTTTATGAGGACAGGGTACTAAGCACAGAACAAAACTCTTAGGAAAATACTTCAAGTGCACAATTAAAACAAGTGCCCGAGGGCACGGAAAGTTCTAGTGGTCTCGGGCGAACCCGATAAGGCAAGTCGGAAGCGAGGGACTTGGGACCCTAAAGTAAGGAGGCTATGCAGGCACCGAAATGCCGAAGTTACCTAGCCACGAGGGCTGCGGCTGCACAAGTCTTACAGGCGTCGGGGGTCTTCGCTGACGAGCCAGGAGCCGGAAGAAAAGGAGTTGCTGGCCCGCGACCAGTGATGAATAGTTCATAGGGATCCAAGCCTGGATCAGTGATCGTTGATACCTGAAAGCAGAGGGGACCAAGTTCGTACTACTAGCCAGTAGTCAGAGGGTACCAGGAAGGCACCGGATGGCCGTCACCTCGACTAGGTGAGTGGGAGACGCTAGGCTCGGCAGTCTCACGGACCAGGAGGCGTTGTCGGCGACCAGGATGGAGGTGCGAGCTGTCCCACGAAGGTTGATGCTGTCGGCGTCGCTGGTCCCAGGATTGGGGCAACAAGCCTTGGCAGATTTCAGGGCCACGTGGTGGGCCTAAAATGGCGTCTTGAGTCGACCAGGAGGGTCCGGGGTGCTCCTCTTGAAAAAGGGAGCAAGGTCCGATCTGGAGCAACCAGACCAGCAGCGTTGGTTGTCGGATGTCGTCAAAGAAGGGCACAAGCCAGCGGCTAGTGACCAGACAACGTGCTGAGCAGCGAGCAGAAAGGCCCCACGCAGATCGTGGAGATGCTGGGAGACTGCACTTCGGTGCTGGAGCTACTCAGGGTCGGGGCTTCTCGGACCCCAGAGCACTCACCAGAGAATTGCTTCGATGGTCGTGCTGATTAAGAAAGCGTGCAGGTTTTGATGATGGCCGGTCCCTCGAGGTCTCGTCGCACCCACAGATCTCAGCTGAGCTGACGACGTGGGTAGAGGTCAGAGGTGCCAGGGAAGCCGGTTCTCGTCGAGCTGGGCCGTCGGATCCTTGAGGAAGGACTTGCAGCAAACCGCAGAGTTCTTAGATGGTGCCTGCGGATGCAGGGTGACTACTCCTTAGCCACAAGGGAGAAATCTTGAGAAGAGTCTCGAAGTCCTTTCGTAGAAAGTATTCTTGATTCAAAGATGATCTAATTTTGAAGGGTCCCCGCTCCGGCCTTTATCCTAAAGAAAGGGGCGGGTACATGACTAGGTCCTGCCCTAAGGGTGGGACCAGGAAGGGGGGTAGTTACACCCCTCTCCCCCTGCTGGACTTTCCCCAGGTCAGGGGCTGCGCGCCCCTGGAACTGGTTCTAGCCGGCAGATGCGTAGTGAGCACCGGGGTGCCACTCCGCAGTCACCTTCTTGCAAAGCCCTCCCTACCCAGAATACACAAACCCTGTCTGGGACGGTGCGAACACCGCCCTTGACAGGAAACCCTTTGTCCAAGCTCTCCTCGCTGGAAGGACTCCCAGCAGCAGGAGGTCAGACTTGTGTCTGTGGTGGCAGCGTCCATTTTGTGGAGCTGAGGCTTCAGTTAACTTTAACCGGGGTTCACAGTTACACACATGTCGTGTCCCTCTAGAAGGGCGGAATGCTAACCTCGTCGCCAGAGTTGGTGAGAGGGCAGTACCCCGATTCGTATGACACCTTACTCGACATGTCTTGATAACGCGATACCGAAGTTACCGATATGATACGCGTTATCATGGAACAGCCATTGGGTCTTGGTTCCGCAAGCTGCAACCGGGCTCGGCTCGTGCCAGAGCCCAATTCACACGGTTCCATGCACTCTGCCTTCAGGATTGTCAAGGCCTGCCATAGGAGTGACTGAGAGGAACTCGGGTGTCCATTTTAAGGTTAGGTATAGGGATACTACACCTACAGCAACGGGCGAGTACGCCAAGTGGCCCCAGCTGTCGGGCAGCCAGTTGTGTCAGATTTAGATGGACAGCCAGGGGTGGCATAATACATGCTTCAGCCCCTGGTAGGCCCTGGGTACACCGATGCCCTGAGTTACAGGGTCTGACAGGGTGGCCCAGTTCCAATTGGGTAATGCACCTAAGGTACACACATCAATTTAGCGAGAGAACAGCTAGGCTGTGGGTCTGATTGGCAGGCCCACAGCCCGAGAAAGTCGTAAACCAGTGAAACAAAAGCAAAAAGTCCGGGTGATCATAGGATTGCAGACCCTACTCTCCTACAGGCGGTGCCTGGTGAAGAACTTGGACGGGGGTGGTGCCGGGTGAAGAACTTAAATGGGGACAGTGCCAGGTGAAGAACTTGGACAGGGACGGTGCCGGGTGCAGAGCTTGGATGGGGACGGTGCCTGGTGAAGAACTCAGATGGGGACGGTGCCTGGTGAAGAACTTGGACAGGGACGGTGCCTGGTGAAGAACTTGGACAGGGACGGTGCTGGGTGAACAACTTGGAGGGGAACGGTGCCTGGTGAAGAACTTGGACGGGGGTGGTACCTGGTGAAGAACTTGGACGGGTGCGGTGCCTGGTGAAGAACTTGGACAGGGACGGTGCCTGGTGAAGAACTTGGACAGGGACGGTGCCTGGTGAAGAACTTGGACAGGGTCAGTGCCTGGTGAAGAACTTGGACAAGGACGGTGCCTGGTGAAGAACTTGGACAGGGGCGGTGCCTGGTGAAGAACTTGGACAGTGACGGTGCCGGGTGAAGAACTTAAATGGGGTGGTGCCAGGTGAAGAACTTGGACAGGGACGGTGCCTGGTGCAGAGCTTGGATGGGGACTGTGCCTTGTGTAGAACTTGGACAGGGACGGTGCCGGGTGAAGAACTGAAATGGGGACAGTGCCAGGTGAAGAACTTGGACAGGGACGGTGCCGGGTGCAGAGCTTGGATGGGGACGGTGCCTAGTGAAGAACTCAGATGGGGACGGTGCCTGGTGAAGAACTTGGAGGGGGACGGTGCCTGATGAAGAACTTGGACAGGGACAGTGCCTTGTGAAGAACTTGGACGGGGACGGTGCCTGGTGAAGAACTTGGACAGGGACGGTGCCTGGTGAAGAACTTGGACAGGGACGGTGCCTTGTGAAGAACTTGGACGGGAACGGTGCCTGGTGAAGAACTTGGACAGGGACAGTGCCTGGTGAAGAACTTGGACAGGGACTGTGCCTGGGGAAGAACTTGGACAGGGACGGTGCCGGGTGAAGAACGTAGATGGGGACGGTGCCTGGTGAAGAACATGGATGGGGACGGTGCCTGGTGAAGAACATGGATGGGGACGGTGCCTGGTGAAGAACTTAGATGGGGATGATGCCTGGTGAAGAACTTGGACGGGGCGGTGCCTTGTGAAGAACTTGGACGGGGACGGTGCCTGGTGAAGAACTTGGACAGGGACGGTGCCTGGTGAAGAACTTGGACAGGGACTGTGCCTGGTGAAGAACTTGGACAGGGACGGTGCCGGGTGAAGAACGTAGAAGGGGACGGTGCCTGGTGAAGAACATGGATGGGGACGGTGCCTGGTGAAGAACTTAGATGGGGATGGTGCCTGGTGAAGAACTTGGACGGGGGCGGTGCCTGGTGAAGAACTTGGACAGGGATGGTGCCTGGTGAAGAACTTGGACAGGGACGGTGCCGGGTGAAGAACTTGGAGGGGGACGGTGCCTGGTGAAGAACTTGGACGGGGGCGGTGCCTGGTGAAGAACTTGGACGGGGGTAGTGCCGGGTGAAGAACTTAAATGGGGACAGTGCCAGGTGAAGAACTTGGACAGGGACGGTGCCGGGTGCAGAGCTTGGATGGGGACGGTGCCTAGTGAAGAACTCAGATGGGGACGGTGCCTGGTGAAGAACTTGGACAGGGACGGTGCCTGGTGAAGAACTTGGACAGGGACGGTGCCGGGTGAAAAACTTGGAGGGGGACGGTGCCTGGTGAAGAACTTGGACGGGGGTGGTACCTGGTGAAGAACTTGGACAGGGACGGTGCCTGGTGAAGAACTTGGACGGGGGCGGTGCCTGGTGAAGAACTTGGACAGGGACGGTGCCTGGTTTAGAACTTGGACAGGGACGGTTCCTGGTGAAGAACTTGGACAGGGTCAGTGCCTGGTGAAGAACTTGGACGGGGGCGGTGCCTGGTGAAGAACTTGGACAGTGATGTTGCCGGGTGAAGAACTTAAATGGGGCTGTGCCAGGTGAAGAACTTGGACAGGGACGGTGCCTGGTGAAGAACTTGGACAGGGACGGTGCCTGGTGAAGAACTTGGACAGGGTCAGTGCCTGGTGAAGAACTTGGACAGTGACGGTGCCGGGTGAAGAACTTAAATGGGGCGGTGCCAGGTGAAGAACTTGGACAGGGACGGTGCCTGGTGCAGAGCTTGGATGGGGACTGTGCCTTGTGTAGAACTTGGACAGGGACGGTGCCGGGTGAAGAACTGAAATGGGGACAGTGCCAGGTGAAGAACTTGGACAGGGACGGTGCCGGGTGCAGAGCTTGGATGGGGACGGTGCCTAGTGAAGAACTCAGATGGGGACGGTGCCTGGTGAAGAACTTGGAGGGGGATGGTGCCTGATGAAGAACTTGGACAGGGACAGTGCCTTGTGAAGAACTTGGACGGGGACGGTGCCTGGTGAAGAACTTGGACAGGGACGGTGCCTGGTGAAGAACTTGGACAGGGACGGTGCCTTGTGAAGAACTTGGACGGGAACGGTGCCTGGTGAAGAACTTGGACAGGGACGGTGCCTGGTGAAGAACTTGGACAGGGACTGTGCCTGGGGAAGAACTTGGACAGGGACGGTGCCGGGTGAAGAACGTAGATGGGGACGGTGCCTGGTGAAGAACATGGATGGGGACGGTGCCTGGTGAAGAACATGGATGGGGTCGGTGCCTGGTGAAGAACTTAGATGGGGATGATGCCTGGTGAAGAACTTGGACGGGGCGGTGCCTTGTGAAGAACTTGGACGGGGACGGTGCCTGGTGAGGAACTTGGACAGGGACGGTGCCTGGTGAAGAACTTGGACAGGGACTGTGCCTGGTGAAGAACTTGGACAGGGACGGTGCCGCGTGAAGAACGTAGAAGGGGACGGTGCCTGGTGAAGAACATGGATGGGGACGGTGCCTGGTGAAGAACTTAGATGGGGATGGTGCCTGGTGAAGAACTTGGACGGGGGCGGTGCCTGGTGAAGAACTTGGACAGGGATGGTGCCTGGTGAAGAACTTGGACAGGGACGGTGCCGGGTGAAGAACTTGGAGGGGGACGGTGCCTGGTGAAGAACTTGGACGGGGGCGGTGCCTGGTGAAGAACTTGGACGGGGGTAGTGCCGGGTGAAGAACTTAAATGGGGACAGTGCCAGGTGAAGAACTTGGACAGGGACGGTGCCGGGTGCAGAGCTTGGATGGGGACGGTGCCTAGTGAAGAACTCAGATGGGGACGGTGCCTGGTGAAGAACTTGGACAGGGACGGTGCCTGGTGAAGAACTTGGACAGGGACGGTGCCGGGTGAACAACTTGGAGGGGGACGGTGCCTGGTGAAGAACTTGGACGGGGGTGGTACCTGGTGAAGAACTTGGACAGGGACGGTGCCTGGTGAAGAACTTGGACGGGGGCGGTGCCTGGTGAAGAACTTGGACAGGGACGGTGCCTGGTGAAGAACTTGGACAGGGACGGTTCCTGGTGAAGAACTTGGACAGGGTCAGTGCCTGGTGAAGAACTTGGACGGGGGCGGTGCCTGGTGAAGAACTTGGACAGTGATGTTGCCGGGTGAAGAACTTAAATGGGGCTGTGCCAGGTGAAGAACTTGGACAGGGACGGTGCCTGGTGAAGAACTTGGACAGGGACAGTGCCTGGTGAAGAACTTGGACAGGGTCAGTGCCTGGTGAAGAACTTGGACAAGGACGGTGCCTGGTGAAGAACTTGGACAGGGACGGTGCCTGGTGAAGAACTTGGATGGGGGCGGTGCCTGGTGAAGAACTTGGACAGTGACGGTGCCGGGTGAAGAACTTAAATGGGGACAGTGCCAGGTGAAGAACTTGGACAGGGACGGTGCCGGGTGCAGAGTGTGGATGGGGACAGTGCCTGGTGAAGAACTCAGATGGGGACGGTGCCTGGTGAAGAACTTGGACAGGGTTGGTGCCTGGTGAAGAACTTGGACAGGGACGGTGCCTGGTGAAGAACTTGGACAGGGACGGTGCCTGGTGAAGAACTTGGACAGGGGGCGGTGCCTGGTGAAGAACTTGGACAGGGGGCGGTGCCTGGTGAAGAACTTGGACAGGGACGGTGCCTGGACGGTGAAGAACTTGGACGGGGGTGGTGCCTGGTGAAGAAGGTCAGATTTATCAATAGGAAGAATGGACACTTGTAGCTTCATAACCTTTGGTTATACTTGAAACACCCTCATAAACGCCTTGATTTTAAATGCGGTGTATATCTGTTGTCCGCCCCTTATCAGCGTTATGGCATAGTCATCGGGTGTTCAATAACGTGCTATATGCCAGCCTCATCCTGAGGCAACCTCCGGTCTGGGTAGCAGTGCCAAGAAATTGAAATTAAAATTAAAAGACTCTCCCAGAACGCTGATAAGGGGCGGACAACAGATATACACCGCATTTAAAATCAAGGCGTTTATGAGGGTGTTTCAAGTATAACCAAAGGTTTTGAAGCTACAAGTGTCCATTCCTCCTATTGATAAATCTGATTACTATACCGGGGATATGAATGGACCCCTTCTCCCTACTGATTGATTAACCCCGCCTGGTGAAGAACTCAGATGGGGACGGTGCCTGGTGAAGAACTCGGGCGGAGCAGTGCCTGGTGAAGAACTTGGACGGGGTTGGTGCCTGGTGAAGAACTCAGACGGGGACGGTGCCTGGTGAAGAACTCGGGCGGGGCAGTGCCTGGTGAAGAACTTGGACGGGGTTGGTGCCTGGTGAAGAACTTGGACAGGGACGGTGCCTGGTGAAGAACATGGACAGGGACGGTGCCTGGTGAAGAACATGGACAGGGACGGTGCCTGGTGAAGAACTTGGACGGGGTTGGTGCCTGGTGAAGAACTCAGAAGGGGACGGTGCCTGGTGAAGAACTCGGGCGGGGCAGTGCCTGGTGAAGAACTTGGACGGGGTTGGTGCCTGGTGAAGAACTTGGACAGGGACGGTGCCTGGTGAAGAACATGGACGGGGTTGGTGCCTTGTGAAGAACTTGGACAGGGTTGGTGCCTGGTGAAGAACTTGGACAGGGTTGGTGCCTGGTGAAGAACTTGGACGGGGGCGGTGCCTGGTGAAGAACTTTGATGGGGACGGTGCCTGGTGAAGAACTTGGACGGGGTTGGTGCCTGGTGAAGAACTTGGACGGGGGCGGTACCTGGTGAAGAACATGGACAGGGACGGTGCCTGGTGAAGAACTTTGATGGGGACGGTGCCTGGTGAAGAACTTGGATGGGGACGGTGCCTGGTGAAAACCTTGAACGGGGTTGGTCCCTGGAGAAAACTCAGATGGGGACGGTGCATGGTGAAGAACTTGGACGGGGTTGGTGCCTGGTGAAGAACTCAGACGGGGACGGTGCCTGGTGAAGAACTCGGGCAGGGCAGTGCCTGGTGAAGAACTTGGACGGGGTTGGTGCCTGGTGAAGAACTTGGACAGGGACGGTGCCTGGTGAAGAACATGGACAGGGACGGTTCCTGGTGAAGAACTTGGACGGGGTTGGTGAGGGGTGAAGAACTTGGACGGGGTTGGTGCCTGGTGAAGAACTTGGACGGGGGCGGTGCCTGGTGAAGAACATGGACAGGGACGGTGCCTGGTGAAGAACTTTGATGGGGACGGTGCCTGGTGAAGAACTTGAATGGGGACGGTGCCTGGTGAAAACCTTGAACGGGGTTGGTCCCTGGAGAAAACTCAGATGGGGACGGTGCCTGGTGCAGAACTTGGACGGGGTTGGTGCCTGGTGAAGAACTCAGACGGGGACGGTGCCTGGTGAAGAACTCGGGCGGGGTTGGTGCCTGGTGAAGAACTTGGACAGGGACGGTGCCTGGTGAAGAACATGGACAGGGACGGTGCCTGGTGAAGAACTTGGACGGGGTTGGTGCCTGGTGAAGAACTTGGACGGGGTTGGTGCCTGGTGAAGAACTTGGATGGGACGGGGCCTGGTGAAGAACATGGACAGGGACGGTGCCTGGTGAAGAACTTTGATGGGGACGGTGCCTGGTGAAGAACTTGGACGGGGTTGGTGCCTGGTGAAAAACTTGGACGGGGGCGGTGCCTGGTGAAGAACATGGACAGGGACGGTGCCTGGTGAAGAACTCTGATGGGGACGGTGCCTGGTGAAGAACTTGGATGGGGACGGTGCCTGGTGAAAACCTTGAACGGGGTTGGTCCCTGGAGAAAACTCAGATGGGGAGGGTGCATGGTGAAGAACTTGGACGGGGTTGCTGCCTCGTGAAGAACTTGGACAGGGACGGTGCCTGGTGAAGAACATGGACGGGGCGGTGCCTGGTGAAGAACTTAGATGGGGACGGTGCCTGGTGAAGAACTTAGATGGGGACGGTGCCTGGTGAAGAACATGGATGGGGACGGTGCCTGGTGAAGAACTTAGATGGGGATGATGCCTGGTGAAGAACTTGGACGGGGCGGTGCCTTGTGAAGAACTTGGACGGGGACGGTGCCTGGTGAAGAACTTGGACAGGGACGGTGCCTGGTGAAGAACTTGGACAGGGACTGTGCCTGGTGAAGAACTTGGACAGGGACGGTGCCGGGTGAAGAACGTAGAAGGGGACGGTGCCTGGTGAAGAACATGGATGGGGACGGTGCCTGGTGAAGAACTTAGATGGGGATGGTGCCTGGTGAAGAACTTGGACGGGGGCGGTGCCTGGTGAAGAACTTGGACAGGGATGGTGCCTGGTGAAGAACTTGGACAGGGACGGTGCCGGGTGAAGAACTTGGAGGGGGACGGTGCCTGGTGAAGAACTTGGACGGGGGCGGTGCCTGGTGAAGAACTTGGACGGGGGTAGTGCCGGGTGAAGAACTTAAATGGGGACAGTGCCAGGTGAAGAACTTGGACAGGGACGGTGCCGGGTGCAGAGCTTGGATGGGGACGGTGCCTAGTGAAGAACTCAGATGGGGACGGTGCCTGGTGAAGAACTTGGACAGGGACGGTGCCTGGTGAAGAACTTGGACAGGGACGGTGCCGGGTGAAAAACTTGGAGGGGGACGGTGCCTGGTGAAGAACTTGGACGGGGGTGGTACCTGGTGAAGAACTTGGACAGGGACGGTGCCTGGTGAAGAACTTGGACGGGGGCGGTGCCTGGTGAAGAACTTGGACAGGGACGGTGCCTGGTTTAGAACTTGGACAGGGACGGTTCCTGGTGAAGAACTTGGACAGGGTCAGTGCCTGGTGAAGAACTTGGACGGGGGCGGTGCCTGGTGAAGAACTTGGACAGTGATGTTGCCGGGTGAAGAACTTAAATGGGGCTGTGCCAGGTGAAGAACTTGGACAGGGACGGTGCCTGGTGAAGAACTTGGACAGGGACGGTGCCTGGTGAAGAACTTGGACAGGGTCAGTGCCTGGTGAAGAACTTGGACAGTGACGGTGCCGGGTGAAGAACTTAAATGGGGCGGTGCCAGGTGAAGAACTTGGACAGGGACGGTGCCTGGTGCAGAGCTTGGATGGGGACTGTGCCTTGTGTAGAACTTGGACAGGGACGGTGCCGGGTGAAGAACTGAAATGGGGACAGTGCCAGGTGAAGAACTTGGACAGGGACGGTGCCGGGTGCAGAGCTTGGATGGGGACGGTGCCTAGTGAAGAACTCAGATGGGGACGGTGCCTGGTGAAGAACTTGGAGGGGGATGGTGCCTGATGAAGAACTTGGACAGGGACAGTGCCTTGTGAAGAACTTGGACGGGGACGGTGCCTGGTGAAGAACTTGGACAGGGACGGTGCCTGGTGAAGAACTTGGACAGGGACGGTGCCTTGTGAAGAACTTGGACGGGAACGGTGCCTGGTGAAGAACTTGGACAGGGACGGTTCCTGGTGAAGAACTTGGACAGGGACTGTGCCTGGGGAAGAACTTGGACAGGGACGGTGCCGGGTGAAGAACGTAGATGGGGACGGTGCCTGGTGAAGAACATGGATGGGGACGGTGCCTGGTGAAGAACATGGATGGGGTCGGTGCCTGGTGAAGAACTTAGATGGGGATGATGCCTGGTGAAGAACTTGGACGGGGCGGTGCCTTGTGAAGAACTTGGACGGGGACGGTGCCTGGTGAGGAACTTGGACAGGGACGGTGCCTGGTGAAGAACTTGGACAGGGACTGTGCCTGGTGAAGAACTTGGACAGGGACGGTGCCGCGTGAAGAACGTAGAAGGGGACGGTGCCTGGTGAAGAACATGGATGGGGACGGTGCCTGGTGAAGAACTTAGATGGGGATGGTGCCTGGTGAAGAACTTGGACGGGGGCGGTGCCTGGTGAAGAACTTGGACAGGGATGGTGCCTGGTGAAGAACTTGGACAGGGACGGTGCCGGGTGAAGAACTTGGAGGGGGACGGTGCCTGGTGAAGAACTTGGACGGGGGCGGTGCCTGGTGAAGAACTTGGACGGGGGTAGTGCCGGGTGAAGAACTTAAATGGGGACAGTGCCAGGTGAAGAACTTGGACAGGGACGGTGCCGGGTGCAGAGCTTGGATGGGGACGGTGCCTAGTGAAGAACTCAGATGGGGACGGTGCCTGGTGAAGAACTTGGACAGGGACGGTGCCTGGTGAAGAACTTGGACAGGGACGGTGCCGGGTGAACAACTTGGAGGGGGACGGTGCCTGGTGAAGAACTTGGACGGGGGTGGTACCTGGTGAAGAACTTGGACAGGGACGGTGCCTGGTGAAGAACTTGGACGGGGGCGGTGCCTGGTGAAGAACTTGGACAGGGACGGTGCCTGGTGAAGAACTTGGACAGGGACGGTTCCTGGTGAAGAACTTGGACAGGGTCAGTGCCTGGTGAAGAACTTGGACGGGGGCGGTGCCTGGTGAAGAACTTGGACAGTGATGTTGCCGGGTGAAGAACTTAAATGGGGCTGTGCCAGGTGAAGAACTTGGACAGGGACGGTGCCTGGTGAAGAACTTGGACAGGGACAGTGCCTGGTGAAGAACTTGGACAGGGTCAGTGCCTGGTGAAGAACTTGGACAAGGACGGTGCCTGGTGAAGAACTTGGACAGGGACGGTGCCTGGTGAAGAACTTGGATGGGGGCGGTGCCTGGTGAAGAACTTGGACAGTGACGGTGCCGGGTGAAGAACTTAAATGGGGACAGTGCCAGGTGAAGAACTTGGACAGGGACGGTGCCGGGTGCAGAGTGTGGATGGGGACAGTGCCTGGTGAAGAACTCAGATGGGGACGGTGCCTGGTGAAGAACTTGGACAGGGTTGGTGCCTGGTGAAGAACTTGGACAGGGACGGTGCCTGGTGAAGAACTTGGACAGGGACGGTGCCTGGTGAAGAACTTGGACAGGGGGCGGTGCCTGGTGAAGAACTTGGACAGGGGGCGGTGCCTGGTGAAGAACTTGGACAGGGACGGTGCCTGGACGGTGAAGAACTTGGACGGGGGCGGTGCCTGGTGAAGAAGGTCAGATTTATCAATAGGAAGAATGGACACTTGTAGCTTCATAACCTTTGGTTATACTTGAAACACCCTCATAAACGCCTTGATTTTAAATGCGGTGTATATCTGTTGTCCGCCCCTTATCAGCGTTATGGCATAGTCATCGGGTGTTCAATAACGTGCTATATGCCAGCCTCATCCTGAGGCAACCTCCGGTCTGGGTAGCAGTGCCAAGAAATTGAAATTAAAATTAAAAGACTCTCCCAGAACGCTGATAAGGGGCGGACAACAGATATACACCGCATTTAAAATCAAGGCGTTTATGAGGGTGTTTCAAGTATAACCAAAGGTTTTGAAGCTACAAGTGTCCATTCCTCCTATTGATAAATCTGATTACTATACCGGGGATATGAATGGACCCCTTCTCCCTACTGATTGATTAACCCCGCCTGGTGAAGAACTCAGATGGGGACGGTGCCTGGTGAAGAACTCGGGCGGAGCAGTGCCTGGTGAAGAACTTGGACGGGGTTGGTGCCTGGTGAAGAACTCAGACGGGGACGGTGCCTGGTGAAGAACTCGGGCGGGGCAGTGCCTGGTGAAGAACTTGGACGGGGTTGGTGCCTGGTGAAGAACTTGGACAGGGACGGTGCCTGGTGAAGAACATGGACAGGGACGGTGCCTGGTGAAGAACATGGACAGGGACGGTGCCTGGTGAAGAACTTGGACGGGGTTGGTGCCTGGTGAAGAACTCAGAAGGGGACGGTGCCTGGTGAAGAACTCGGGCGGGGCAGTGCCTGGTGAAGAACTTGGACGGGGTTGGTGCCTGGTGAAGAACTTGGACAGGGACGGTGCCTGGTGAAGAACATGGACGGGGTTGGTGCCTTGTGAAGAACTTGGACAGGGTTGGTGCCTGGTGAAGAACTTGGACAGGGTTGGTGCCTGGTGAAGAACTTGGACGGGGGCGGTGCCTGGTGAAGAACTTTGATGGGGACGGTGCCTGGTGAAGAACTTGGACGGGGTTGGTGCCTGGTGAAGAACTTGGACGGGGGCGGTACCTGGTGAAGAACATGGACAGGGACGGTGCCTGGTGAAGAACTTTGATGGGGACGGTGCCTGGTGAAGAACTTGGATGGGGACGGTGCCTGGTGAAAACCTTGAACGGGGTTGGTCCCTGGAGAAAACTCAGATGGGGACGGTGCATGGTGAAGAACTTGGACGGGGTTGGTGCCTGGTGAAGAACTCAGACGGGGACGGTGCCTGGTGAAGAACTCGGGCAGGGCAGTGCCTGGTGAAGAACTTGGACGGGGTTGGTGCCTGGTGAAGAACTTGGACAGGGACGGTGCCTGGTGAAGAACATGGACAGGGACGGTTCCTGGTGAAGAACTTGGACGGGGTTGGTGCCGGGTGAAGAACTTGGACGGGGTTGGTGCCTGGTGAAGAACTTGGACGGGGGCGGTGCCTGGTGAAGAACATGGACAGGGACGGTGCCTGGTGAAGAACTTTGATGGGGACGGTGCCTGGTGAAGAACTTGAATGGGGACGGTGCCTGGTGAAAACCTTGAACGGGGTTGGTCCCTGGAGAAAACTCAGATGGGGACGGTGCCTGGTGCAGAACTTGGACGGGGTTGGTGCCTGGTGAAGAACTCAGACGGGGACGGTGCCTGGTGAAGAACTCGGGCGGGGTTGGTGCCTGGTGAAGAACTTGGACAGGGACGGTGCCTGGTGAAGAACATGGACAGGGACGGTGCCTGGTGAAGAACTTGGACGGGGTTGGTGCCTGGTGAAGAACTTGGACGGGGTTGGTGCCTGGTGAAGAACTTGGATGGGACGGGGCCTGGTGAAGAACATGGACAGGGACGGTGCCTGGTGAAGAACTTTGATGGGGACGGTGCCTGGTGAAGAACTTGGACGGGGTTGGTGCCTGGTGAAAAACTTGGACGGGGGCGGTGCCTGGTGAAGAACATGGACAGGGACGGTGCCTGGTGAAGAACTCTGATGGGGACGGTGCCTGGTGAAGAACTTGGATGGGGACGGTGCCTGGTGAAAACCTTGAACGGGGTTGGTCCCTGGAGAAAACTCAGATGGGGAGGGTGCATGGTGAAGAACTTGGACGGGGTTGCTGCCTCGTGAAGAACTTGGACAGGGACGGTGCCTGGTGAAGAACATGGACGGGGCGGTGCCTGGTGAAGAACTTAGATGGGGACGGTGCCTGGTGAAGAACTTAGATGGGGACGGTGCCTGGTGAAGAACTTAGATGGGGACGGTGCCTGGTAAAGAACTTGGACAGGGACGGGGCCTGGTGAAGAACTTGGATGGGGACGGTGCCTGGTGAAGAACTTGGACGGAGACGGTGCCTGGTGAAGAACTTGGAGGGGGACGGTGCCTGGTGAAGAACTTGGACGGGGATGGTGCCTGGTGAAGAACTTAGATGGGGACGGTGCCTGGTGAAGAACATGGACGGGGGCGGTGCCTGGTGAAGAACTTGGACGGGGGCGGTGCCTGGTGAAGAACATGGACGGGGACGGTGCCTGGTGAAGAACTTAGATGGGGACGGTGCCTGGTGAAGAACTTAGATGGGGACGGTGCCTGGTGAAGAACTTGGATGGGGACGGTGCCTGGTGAAGAACTTGGACGGAGACGGTGCCTGGTGAAGAACTTGGAGGGGGACGGTGCCTGGTGAAGAACTTGGATGGGGACGGTGCCTGGTGAAGAACTTGGACGGAGACGCTGCCTGGTGAAGAAATTGGATGGGGACAGTGCCTGGGGAAGAACTCAGTTGGGGATAAGGCATGGTGAAGAGCTTGGACAGGGATCGTGCCCGGTGAAGAGCTTAGAAAGGGATGGTGCCTGGTGAAGACTTTGAACTTGGACGGGGATGGCACCTGGTGAAGAGCTTGGATGGTGGCGGTGCCTGGTAAAGAATTTTGACGATGACGGTGCCCGGTGAAGAGCTTAGAAGGGGACGGTGCCTGGTGAAGAGCTTAGAAGGGGACGGTGCCTGGTGAAGAGCTTAGAAGGGGACGGTGCCTGGTGAAGAGCTTAGAAGGGGACAGTGCCTGATGAAGAGCTTGGAAGGGGACGATGCCTGGTGTAGAACTCAGATAGGGATGGTGCCTGGTGTAGAGCTTGGACGAGGACGGTGCCCAGTGAAGAATTTGGACGCGGACGTTGCCCAGTGAAGAGCTTAGAAGGGGCTGGTGCCTGGTGAAGATGAGCTTGTGCAGGGCTGGTACCTGGTGAAGAGCTTGGATGGGGTCGGTGCGTAGTGAAGAATTTGGATGAGGATGGTGCCCGGTGAAGAGGTTAGAAGGGGACGGTGTCTGGTGAAGAGCTTGGACTGGGATGGTGCCTGGTGTAGAGCTTGGAAGGGTATGGTGTCTGCTGGTGTAGAGCTCGGATGGGGTCGGTACCTGGTGAAGAATTCAGATGGGGACGGTGCTCCGTCCATCATCTCCGCGTGTTTTCTTTGTTCGCCCTAAGTTGGCAGGGTATGCTCAGATGTGGGTTCCTTGCTCACATTGCCACTGGATTCAAACAAGCCTGGCTGATGAAGGGTGTTACATATGCTTGTTTTCTGATTCAGGTAAGACCTGGTCTAGCGGGTTATAAGAACTCACTGGGACTCTAGGTGAAGATAAGGCTGGTTTTATTGGTTTCAATGAACGCCGGCGGCGAATCACGCTACAATTGTAGGGTAAAGGGGGTTCAGAGTCTATTCTTGTCGGAGAAGTCTTCTCCTTCCAGTACTCCGTTACGGCTCTTCTCCTTTCCTGGGTGTTTCTGGGTGATGTAGTCTCCCTCGTCTCCGTCTTGGCCGCCGGTATCAACCAAAAATAAAAAGAAAAGGTAGACTTGCTTCAGTCAGGTGCTCTCTTTTATACAGTGGAAAGGGAAAAGGAGTGAGGTTCCACACACGTGCTCTGTAGTGTAGCTCAAAAAGTGGTGATAAACGTTGTGCCGATGGTGCGGGGAATAGGGAAGTGCAGGGAATGGTCGAGTGAGGTTCAGGGTGGTTTAAAACCCTTTTTACCCGCCCAGCCTACAATACGGGAATGTACCTGGGTGAGCCACGCTTCCCTTAAAGCGTGGCTCGGCGATGCGCCTTGTCGTTGGCCTCCTGGCTCCTCGGGTTGCTGACTCGCCTCCGCTTTCGGGTCTCCACCTCTCGACTCCCTCCTAACTCCGTCCTCTCCTCCTCCCCCTTCGCTCGGTTCCTTGATTTCTCCGTCTCCACTCCTCACGCCTTCACTTCCTCCGGGTGATGAACACACTGGCGTAGTGTAGATCCCCGTATTCACTTCCGTGACAGTGTCATAGCTGGGGGATTGTCTTGGCTCAAACTCTGCCCAATTAAAGAAGCAGTGTTCCTCGTAGCTTCCCAGTTCGGGTAAAGGAATGTCGGCCATTTTCCTCCAGTTCTCCGTCTACTGCATGAATAAAGGAGACGAGCTGTTGTTGCCACATCTAGGGGATGCATCGTGATATAAGGGCTCATCCTGCACCCCCCGTCACATCGACCCCAAGACCACACTCAGAGGCACCCTCCTCTACAGACCACCAGGACCCCGCGCAAAATTCAGTGAAGACATCACGGACTTCATCACTCCACACGCGCTCCCCTCCAAAGATTACATCCTTCTGGGAGACCTCAACTTTCACCTTGAAAAGAACAACGACCGCAACACCACCACCCTCTTGGACAACCTCACCAACCTCGGACTCAAACAACTGGTCACTTCCCCCACCCACATCGCAGGTCACACACTCGACCCCATCTTCACCTCCAGCAATCATGTCTCCTTCAGCCACACTACGGATCTCCTCTGGACTGACCACAGCTGCGTTCACTTCACCTACAACAAGCCAAAACCCATCAACCACCCCCAACCAACTCTGCAAAGAAACTGGAACAAAATCACCATCGACCAGATCTCCTCATCGCTCCTTCTAAATACCCCAGCCCACTCTTCTAACCCAGACCAAGCCGCCGCCAACTTCACCCTATGGTTATCCAACACCGCCGACATCCTAGCACCACTGAAAAAACGTCAACGCAAACCTGGCAGCAAGAAGGCCTCATGGTTCAACGATGATCTTAAGAAGTCCAAGAAACTCTGCCGCTCCCTTGAAAAGGCCTGGAAAAAAGACCCAACCACCAGCACCAGGGACGCCTTCAAAAACGCCACACGCACACACCACCAACTAATCCGAAAGGCTAAGAAAACAGCATTCAAGGATCGATTAGACAACAACGCCCACAACAGCAAGGAACTTTTCAACATCGTCAAGGAATTCACCAACCCCTCGGCCAACTCCAACAACATCACCCCTTCTCAAGCCCTCTGCGACTCCCTGGCTTTATTCTTCCACAACAAAATTGCGGACATCCACAACAGCTTCGACAACCAACCCGGAGACCAACCCACCCAACCATATGCTGAACATTCTCCCCCCTCGAACACTCTTAACGACTGGAACCCAATCTCCACTGAGGACACCATCCGCCTGATGAACTCTATCCACTCAGGATCCCCCACAGACCCATGTCCTCACCACATCTTCAACAAAGCAGACTCCGTCATAGCACCGCACCTCCGAGACGTCATCAACTGCTCCTTCAACTCCGCCACCTTCCCGGAAAGCAGGAAACACGCTGAACTCACCGCCCTTCTGAAAAAACCCACAGCGGACCCCACCGAACTCAAAAATTACCGCCCCATATCGCTCCTTCCTTTCCCAGCCAAAGTCATCGAGAAAGCTGTCAACAACCAACTCGCCGCTTTCCTCGAAGCCAACAAATCCCTCAACTCCTCACAATCTGGCTTCCGAGCAAAACACAGCACTGAGACCGCCCTCATCGCAGCAACTGACGACATTCGAACTCTACTGGACAATGGAGACACAGTCGCCCTAATCCTCCTCGACCTCTCTGCAGCCTTCGACACAGTCTGCCACAGCACCCTTCTACAACGCCTCAGAAACATCGGAATACAAGGAAAAGCACTTGAATGGATCACCTCGTTCCTCACCGGAAGAACCCAGAGAGTCCGCCTTCCACCATTCAAGTCCGAGGCCACTGAAGTCATCTGTGGCGTACCACAAGGATCCTCACTCAGTCCCACTCTCTTCAACGTATACATGAGCCCCCTTGCGGCCATCGCTCGCCAACACAACCTCAACATCATCTCCTACGCGGATGACACTCAACTGATCCTTTCTCTCACCAATGACCCCAGCACCGCCAAAACAAATCTACACGAAGGAATGAAAGAAGTTGCCGAATGGATGATACAAAGCCGTCTGAAACTGAACTCAGATAAAACAGAAGTCCTCATCTTAGGTACATCCCCCTCTGCATGGGACGACTCTTGGTGGCCGGAAGCCCTTGGAAAAGCACCCATCCCGACAGACCACGCACGGAACCTAGGCGTTATCCTGGACTCTTCACTCTCAATGAACAGACAAGTCAACGCCGTATCCTCATCCTGCTTCAACATTCTTCGCATGCTCAAAAAAACATTTCGCTGGATCCCCACCGAAACCAGAAAAACAGTCACCCATGCTCTGGTCACGAGCCGACTGGACTACGGAAACACCCTCTACGCAGGTACTACCGCTAAACTCCAGAAGAAACTCCAACGAATCCAAAACGCCTCAGCCAGGATCATATTAGACATCCCGCGTAACGAACACATCTCTGGCCACCTGAAAGACCTCCACTGGCTACCCGTCAATAAGAGGATCACCTTCCGACTGATAACCCACGCACACAAATCACTCTACGACATCGGACCAGAATGCCTCAACTCAAGACTATCCTTCTACACCCCCTCCCGCCAACTACGTTCTTCCAGCCAAGCCCTCGCCACTGTACCCCGCATCAACAAGACCACCATGGGAGGCAGATCCTTCTCATACCTGGCAGCTAAAACATGGAACTCACTCCCCTCCTACCTTCGTCTTTCCCAGAACCACCTAGCATTTAGAAAGCAACTTAAAACGTGGATATTTGACAAGTAATCCTCCTCCCCTCCCTAAGCGCCTTGAGACCCTCTGGGTATGTAGTGCGCTATATAAATTCTCTGACTTGACTTGACTTGACTTGGCTTGGCAGTTCAGGTTGGACTGTTCCCATGAGGCACAGGGTCAAGACTGATTTGCATATAGCTGTGTCTGAACTGGGGTGGTGAAGTGAGCTAAAGAATGATGATGGATTAAACCCAGATCTGTGACTCGGGGTGAGTGTCTGAAATGTTTCAGCGCTCCATCCATCATCTCCATGTGTTTGGTTTGTTCGCCCTAAGTTGGACAGGGACAGAGCCTGGTGACGTTGCATGGTGAAGAACTTGGACGAGGACAAGAAACTCCTGAAAGGAGAGCGGGAGCAAGACTCACCCGACCAAACTCCGTTTTGATTTGTTCTGTGAAAGGATCAGGGTTGGCTAATCATCCAGCGGCGCCCTGGTCTACAACAGAACACTGAAAGACTCGCTAGTCGACCAGTTGTAACTGGTCTGAGACTGGGCTTGGTGAAGATTCTTTGTTGGAACTGGAAAGTGAGTGACAAGGATCCCTTACACTGACTTTGAACTGGTCCCCCGAAAGAGGAGGCAAGGGATGGACTGGTGCCTGAGGAGGGGCGTCATTTACTGACGCGGAAGGAAAAAATTCAAAAGCCAGCTCAAAGTCCTCTTCCTCAACCGAGCTCTTCCGAAAAGGATAGCTGACGAATAATGCAGAATCTTGCCTATTTGAGCATACAGTCACTGATAAGAATGACTTTTACAGCATCTACCTCTTGACTTGCTCCTCTGTCCCCCCTCCCTGAACAGGAGTCAAAAGGAATCAATGTGTTTACTACTGTTATACTTTGTATTCGATTGTTACATGACAAATGTTGTATAGTGCTTCAATACCCATGGGTCTGGCCAGCGGTATATAAAACTCTTAAATAATAAATAAATAAAATAAAAAACTAGAGAAGGAAGAAGCTTCTCGACCGGATTAGCAGAATCAGGCCGTTAGTTACCGGTAACAAGCTTTTTCTGATGTATTTTGCAATTCGGAAACCTATTACCGAATTGTGAAATGGGTTAGCGATTCAGTGTTAGAAAGGGGCATGTTAAGGGCTTCCCTTCTTAATAGAGACAACATTTGCTATTAGGTAATCTCAAACGGAAAGGTACGTACATCTGGCCCCTAACTTTTTTATCAACTTTATTTATAGGTTTGTGAAGCTGTACACAGTGACGCAAGAGGTCACAGGGACTTTGGCTACACACAGGAACTGGAAAAGATAACAGCCCCTCGATGAGCAGTCCTTACAAGTGTAAGAGTGTCCTGAGAGTTGGTTGTCTCTTCGGAGTGAATATGGCCAGGGAGTCGCCGATGACTTAGCAATGGAATACTTACCAATACCCAAAGCCCATGACACAACAATGAAAGGTCCATTTTATTTTCTTTGGGATAGGGGTCGTAAGCCCCCTGGACATATTTTATTATCATTTGAATAAAAAACACAATTTATAACCTTTTTTACACAGTAACCACATTATTTACATTTCAGCCTTTACAGAGGCTCTAGTACATGGGAATCACCTAACCATAACTAGTCTGTTCCTGTGCAACCAACAAAAAATATTCCGTAAAAGTTCCGAGTGAGATCAAGACTGGCCCGCCTCTTCCTTTATCCCCTTAGGGGGCCTCCTTATGGGAGGAGCCCACTTCCCCTCTCCCTTCCCTATGGGGAGGTCTCCAACCTCTGCTAAATTTTGTGCAGGGGGCCCGGCTGCCGTCAGGATACCTACTGCGTGCACCCCCTACACCTATGTTTGTCATCCCCCAAGGGGCAGTGCTAGATTGTGCCCAAATGTGCCTGCCCAGGTGGTTGATAGGTGAAGGGCAGCGTCAGTGACTGCCCAAACCTCCACCCTGCGCCCCAGTCACCTCCTTCTGACCTGGTGGCCACACCCCTTGGAGGGTCCATGGATGCAGATGTTAACAAGACCAATTTACCCCAATTGACCTGAATGCCAGAAAGGCCGCCGAAGCGTATGATGTCCTGCACGAGAGGGCTAAGATTGTCCTGGGGGTTGTGGTAATTATAATTTACCGTATCTGTTTTTCCGTATAATTACTGACAAGTAAAAGAATAGCTCAATCAAATGAGAGGCAGAGTCCGTGGTATCTGAGTCATACTGGCTTTAATTGGGATGGCTCGAGCCATGGAAATCAATTCCATCAATACAAGGGATCGGGGGTATGATGGCAAAAGAAGTTCAACGATTTATTAACATTACATGGCATATATAGTAAAACTGTACAATGGCATTGCATATAGGAGGCGTGACAAGTGAAAAAGAGAAGATAAGAACACATGTGCGTAGCAGGGGGCGTGAAAGAAGGCGTGTAATAGGCGTACACGGAGGCGTATAATGTGGACGTAATGTGGACGTCACAGAAAGTGTCATAAGTGGGTGTATGCACAGAGGTAATCTGCAGAGTCAGCAGGAAGTGCGGATGCGCGCGCAGCTAGCATGACGTGACATAGTCGTGTAACTGGGGAGAACTTTAGCACGAATAGAGGAGACAGAAGTCTGGGATGTCAGAACGACCTGGACCTATAACATATCTAGTATCTTGTGTTTGGAGGATGTATTATCTGTAGTGAAAGGTCTCTCGGGCAGAGGCTATTCTATACTGAATGCTAGTGCGTGCATATGTGTCTACGTGTCTATGTGCGGGGCCATGGGCCTACTATGGTAACGGGAACTGTAAATTACTTGCATGGAGACAGGAAGACTTGCTCTTTGCTCTGCAGCCGGGGATATGTTTACCTAAATCACTAGACAGGAATGTATTTTTCGAGGAGGCTGAACAGATAACTTGAAGGCAAAATACTGTCTTGGCAGGCAGGCCAGGTTGAGCCAGGCACCGCTTCGCTTGGCAGGAAGTAAGGCAGAGGTCAGGGATACGTGTCCATGCTGCAGCTTTCAGAGGCAGAAAGCAGAGTGGTTCGAAGGCAGAAATCAGGGCCTAGCTCGGCAGAGCCAGGAAAACGAAAAAGTGTACCATGTAAAGACGTTGGCATGGCATGGTTAGGAACTGAATTATCGATCCATTCATGGTGGATCTGAAAGAGGACATGTTAACGTTGGACGCAAATGTATTTGCGTCTTCATATTCGGTCATGGAGGGAAATTACATGTACTTTAAGCGCGTACATGGAGACGTTGGGGTACACGTTAGGGGACATACTTGACCATAAAAATTTCAATTACCTCATTCCCTCCTTGTCTCCTACGTTCCCTTCAGGATACATCAATCTTCATGAGTCCATCTATCTGTTCATATAACATCATTTGCTCATCTTTTTTCAGACGGGAATTGGAACGAGGACTTGGATGGGGAATACAAGATGTGGCGCACAAGCCGCAAATCGCTGGCCCACATTGCAGACATAGACAACAACTGAATACTACAGCCAATGCAATTCCTAGGAATGATAGGACTTTCCATCCCCAGGCTGATATCACGCTCCAGAGCCAACCGGACCAAGTCCAGGTGCCTGGATTCTGGTGTATCTGACTTGCAATCTTGTGGAGCCGAGTTATGGCTCTATATACTGACGGTGCGTTATTAGGAATGAAAACACAACAACTGGATCCGATGACTCTACAAGCCCCGCCCCTATCTGCCAGGATGACGTCAAGGACGAGACGATTTTGAAGAACGACGAGTCTCATAGCAGACTGCTCTTCTGTCAAGTTATCTAGGGCAAAAGTAGTTTCATTCACTACTGCTTCAAGGGTTCTGGTCAATCTACGTATCAGTTTACTATTTGAGACAGTTCCTAAATAATGAAAGAATCCTTTATTGAAATCTGTGTATTGTTCCCTTGTGGTTTCAGTCTGATCAACTATCGGGAGATCTCTCTTGGGTCTAACATGAATGAGATGAGAATTTCTATGGAAGTCAGGTGGGGCTAGAAAAACAGGTGGCAGTAGGAATGCAATGTAACAAGTACCATCCCAGTCTGGAGGTAGGCGTATATAAGCAGTATGGCCACAAATGAAATAGGAATGTTGGGAAGCTTTGAATGTAGACTTGCCTTTATCACTGAATTCAACAACTGTATTACAATCGCTGTGTCCTAGACGTACTGAACCATTCTTTCTAACGCATAGGTCACCTTTCACTGGTAAAACTGAAATTGAGAATAAGTTCGAACTAGTTTCTGAATGGACATTCAAAATCATGAGGTTAAGTGTAAAATTACCTAATCCATATACTTCGTTTTCTAGATCGGTACCTGTCATTTGGGGAAGACCCTCCTTGTCTGGGAAACATGCCTTATTCATAACTGTATTCAGGTCTCCCCATATCCAATTACCTTGGGAAACTTGGGACTTACTATCTAACGAGGATATTAAACTAAACCATGCACCACAGGAACCATTATGTGTAAACGGGTAAGGAAAAAGAGGCAAGGCTCCCATCATTTTCTGGTAGGGAGGGAGTCGGCCACATACCCAGCAATTAGTGGCATTGCTGGTCTGGTGCGAATGGTGTAACATACGGATGAATGAATTGTTGCGCAGCGCAAGTCGATAAGAAAGCTCATGCGGGGGCAGATCACTAAACGTGTGCTCTGCAGTGTCATTAGAAAAAGAATGTGCTTGTATAGGAAAATATACGTGTAACATATAGCTTAGGCATATAATCGTAAGACTCAGAAAAAACATGACAAGTAAAGTTACAATACAATAGCTGCGGAGATTCTTGCAATATTTCTGTTTCTTGATCTCCTGTCTATCTCTCTCTCTATTGGGGTCTATCTTATACATGTCAGGAACCTGTCTAACCGCTTCACCCAGGAGGGGACTTAAACAATTAAACTGTCTGACTTACTAGACCTCAACTTTGATCTGTACTCCTGGGACGGAGTTTTCTCTACCAGGGGGAGTTTAGTATCAATGTCTGGAATGCGGCAGTCCTGGGAAACAGTTTTTGGCGGAAGTCCATAGCATTTCTTGACGTGGCTCGAATGGAGCCAGCCCTTCCTGCCTTCAAGTTTTACAGCAGTCCTTGTGGTCATCAAAACGATCTTCGGCTCCTTCCAGCGGGGCTCCAGAGGGCTCGACCGATCAAAATTACGGATGTAGACGTAATCACCAGGGATGATCTTGTGTGGCTTCACCTCGGTGTTGTCTGGAAAGTCTGCAGCGACCTGTGAACGACATGATTGTAGTGCAGACATCAAGGAAGCAAGGTAATCTGTCAGCATGGTACTGTCAACATCAGTTAATTTACGGGGCAGAGGCGTCCCCCACATATTCGGTGGCCTACCAAAGACCACCTCATACGGGGATAGCCCTGTCCTAGAATGGGCTACCATTCGCATATAGAAGAGAGCAACTGGAAGGGCTACTATCCAGTCTACACCCTTTTCTGCACACACTTTGGCAAGACGGGTTTTCAGAGTCTGATTGTGTCTCTCTACTAATCCAGCTGCTTCGGGATGCCGAACACAGTGGAACTTCCATTGGTAACCTAACAAAAGGGAAACCTGCTTCATAAGCTCGGACGAGAATGGCTGTCCGTTATCTGAATACACGACACGAGGCAAACCAAACCTCGGGAAAAATTCACGAACCAACTGCTTGGCAGTGGTCGGGGCAGTGTAATCGGGGACTGGATATGCTTCTGTCCATCGGGAAAGTGCACATACAACTACGAGGACATATTTGAATCCTCGACAACGTTCCATCTGGATATAATCCATCTGGAGGACTTCAAAAGGGTGATCGGGAGGATGAAATCCACCTTGCTCTACGGGAATGCCTTTACCTGGGTTGAACTGACAACAGATCATGCAAGTACGCACTTTCTGTTTTGCTGCTGCTCGTAAATGTTTATTGAACCAAAGGTTTTGAATACTGTCTAACATGGCTTTTTCTCCTAAATGTGCTGGACTATGTGCTGTGTTAATGATAACTTGAACCATTGAGTCGGGGAGGAACCATGTGGCTTTTCCCTTCGTCATCCATCCCTGTTCTGTCTGGATCCCTCCTAGTTCTGTCCATTTCTTGATTTCGTCTGGAGTAGCATGTGTCTGTATGTCAATTACATCTAGGGCGGGATCCCTAACTGTCATGCAATGTGTCGGTGTCGGAATTACTGTCTTTGTCATATCAGTCGTATGAGTCTGAGCTGTATGCTTGGCTGTTCGATCTGCCAGGTCGTTACCCTGGGAAATAGTATCTGTGACTTTCGTATGTGCTTTACACTTCATGATGGCTATTGCTGTAGGCAAATGTATTGCTTCTAACAGAGCTTGAATGAGGGGACCATGCTGTATCTTGGCACCGTGGGAAGTTAAGAAACCTCTCTCTTGCCAAAGGACTCCGAAGTCGTGTACAACTCCGAATGCATAACGTGAATCTGTGTATATGTTAACTTTCAGGTTCTTGGCTCGAATACAGGCTTGAGTCAGAGCAATGAGCTCTGCTGCTTGGGCTGACAAGGTGTCAATGCGATGTGTTTCTATGACTTCAGTTTCAGTGGTCACTGCATATGCGGCCACTAACTCTCCTGTACGTGTTCTCATACATGAACCATCCACATAAAGTGTCAGGTCTGGATCTGGTAATGCAATGTCTGTCAAGTCTTGTCTGGGCTTCGTCATAGTGGTAATGACTTCCACACAGTCATGTGCCATAGGGTCTGTCGTACTTAACGGTAAAAGTGTAGCAGGATTCAGTGTATTGCAGCGTCTGATTTCTATGTGTGGCTGGAATAATGTCAATTCATAACCTGTCAGTCGTGCTATAGTCAAGTGCTGAGTCTGTGTTCGGTTTAAAAGAACTTCCACGGAATGTGGAACCTGTACTGTCAATTGGTGTCCTAATACTATGGAATCACTTTGTCTGATTGCTAGAGCTGTTGCTGCAACTGATTTCAAGCACGCAGGCAAAGCCTGGGCTACTGGATCTAATGTACTGGAAAAATAAGCACACGGTTTGTGTGAACCAGCTTGATCTTGGGTGAGTACTGACAATGCAGTACCTTCGCGTTCTGTGACAAAAAGTGTAAAAGGTTTGCTGTAACATGGTGTCGCTAAAACAGGTGCTTGACATAAGGCTTTCTTCAAGTCGTCAAAAGCTTGTGTATGTTCCTGAGTCCAAGGAAGGACAGTCGATGACGCTGCCTCCTGGGTTGTCAACTGTATAAGGGGCTTGGCTAGATATGCGTACTGAGGAATCCATTGTCTACAGTAAGAGGTGAGGCCTATAAAGGCCCGTACTTCCTTTTGTGTCTTGGGCTGTGGCATATGTACAATTAACTGGATGCGGTCAGGTGTTAGCTGTCTCCCCCTCTTGGACAGCAAGTGACCAAGGTACACAACTTGCTGAACACAGAATTGCAGCTTCGAAGGAGACACTTTGTGTCCCTTGTCGGCCAGGAAATACAGGACTGTCAGAGATGCATGTTCACATTCTTGTTCACTTCGGGCGGTGATCAATAGATCATCGACATACTGAAGTAGGGCAGTGTTAGCAGGCATGTGGATACTGTCAAGTTGTCTTTTCAATGCTTGGCTATAGATACTTGGACTTTCCGTGAACCCTTGAGGTGCACGTGCAAATTTAAAGCTTCGGCCATTTAAACTGAATCCGAAAAGGTACTGGCTTTCCGGATCAATGGGAACACTAAAGAAGGCATTCTTGAGATCTATTACAGTAAAGAACACCGCTTCGGAATCAATGGCTGTCAATAATGACGAAATGTCTGGGACCACTGGATACTGAGGTATGATACATTTGTTAAGCTCTCTAAGGTCAATCACTAGACGATAAACTGGAGGTGCATTTGGATCAGTGCGTTTGAGAATCGGAATGATAGGAGAATTACAAACATTGGAGTCAGTTTCTACAACTACTCCTTGAGCAATAAGCTCGTCAATAATTTTCAATAAGGCTGCTACAGCCTCAGGTGGCAATTTGTATTGTCGGATTCTGGGCAGAACAACACCTGGCTTGAGTGTGACACGATATGGTGTAATGTGCATACAACCTACATCAGTCGGGCCTTGTGCCCATAAATGTGCAGGAACATTCTGTAACCTGGGATCAAAATCTCTCAACACATAGTGACCCTTGAAGTCACGTAAAAACAATCTCACTCCTTCCAGAGAACAACAAATTACAGCTCCTAGAGCTTTCAGCGTTTTAATACCAAGCAGATTTTCTGGACATGATTTCGTAAGCAATAAATCTGTAGTACGGGACAATGGACCAACTGCTAGAGGAACTGGTTTCGATACTTCATTAACAATAGGCTTTCCTGAAAATCCAAGGGAAACATTATGTGAGCCTGAGAGGGGTGCCCCTGGAACCTCGTCATGGCTAATGGTAGTTCTGCTTGCCCCTGTGTCAATCAAAAATTTTCTGTCTTTCCCTAATACCTGACTATGTACATAAGGACCCTCTTGATCTACAGGAATCTCGATGAGAGGCAAACCCACTTCCCTCTCTAGGCTGTTTCATGAATACTGTTGGTAATCTGGATACTCTGACTGTGCATACTGGTACATCTGCTGTGTAACATGCTGTGTTGCGGCAATGGGCTGGGGCTGTGGTACCGCAACAGTCTGTTGTGGAACATGCATAGGCTGTACATTCTGCGGAGTGTGTTGCTGGACCTGATCTTGTCTAGGTGGACGTGGTCTTTCTTTCGTTTTACCTGTAGCAATATTGTGTTTCAGAACTGCACATTCATTTATATAGTGACCTGGCTGTTTACAATAGTTACAGTTCCCTTTAACAGGAGCTGTTGAATGACTGGACTGGGTCGGACCCTTTTTCTGACCATCAGCTGGAACTGACTGAGCTACTAAAACCTTCATTTTTGTGTCTTTCATACGTCTCTGTTCGTGATCATGTTCCTCTCTAATTCTGTTCTGGTGGTACTGTAACATTTGTAACATTTGGGAAGGCGTATTTGCTTGCCATGTGCTCTCGACTTTCAATACACGGTTCTTAACCTGGGGTAAGGAATTCTCGACTAATTTGGTCACAAAAAGATGTGGATATGACTCGCTACTTGTTTTCAGGCCACTATTAATAATAAAAAATGTCTCGAATCTAGAATAAAAATCACTAGTGTCCTCGTCTTGTTTCTGCTTACAGGCTGAGATTGCATCCCAATCCTCTTTCTTAACTGTCAGTAATCTAGGCAAAACTTGTACTAATAATCCTGGTAATGCTTTAGTTTTTTCCCCAAGACCTAAACCTGGGGTACGTCTTGTTTCTTCGTCTTCTAATTCATTCCATACAATCTTTTTATCTCCCACCTCCCATTCTTTCTCTTTCAGTTTCTCGTAAATCCCTGCTGGCAACAATACTTTTAACATTTTCATAATATCGGGATATGTGTAATCTCCCATGAGTAACATGTCTTTTATTTCGCGATGGAATCCTGCAGGGTCTTTATCGTGACTAGGTACTAGTTTCTTCATTTCCAATAATTCCATTTTAGTCAAAGGAGTTGTTAGACGGACCGGGAGGGTCGGCCGAGACTACGGGGAGAGGTCTCCGGGGAGAGCCGTCTCCAACGACTGTACAGACGAGTAACTTCCCCCCCACAGACGGACACCACACAAGGTTGAAGGTTAACGAGACTTTATATGCAATTCTTAGGTTACGATGATATGATACAAGGAGGTCTGGACTCAGGGGTCCCCTCGATTCTAGTCTCTGGTTTGGGGAAAGGGTAGCGGGACAGTCTTGTTACCAATGAGTGAAAAATAGCTCTCAATCCTCGAGCTCGGCGTTCTAGATGATCGGGCCGCGGCGGAGCCAGGCAGGTCCCGAGATGGACGAAGGAAAACGACGGTCCGCGGCGGAGCCTGCAGGTCCCGGTGAAGATGACGGTTACAACGGTCCGCGGCCACGCCAGCAGGTCCCGACGACGATGAAGGTGATGAAGGTTGCGAAGGCTGTGGCAGCGCCAACAGGCAGGACGATGGTGCACAGGACAGAGCTATGGCAGCGCCAGTAGTCCGTCTAGGATGAGTTCCTCTTTACGTCTCTCGACTCCAAGATACAACTGCCTTCCTGCTCTGGAGCTGCCCCAGTTATAGGGCTGGAGTGCTTTGATGTCCGGACCTTCGCACTTGGAGGTCGGGAGGTCCGGGATGAGGGGGTCCAGACACCCAGCAGGGGGGTGGAGCCAGTGCCCGGGGAGGCGATGGGCGAGCGGCACTTGGCGGGGGAGAGCCATCGACGCCTCTTTCTCCCATTGACTTGCCAAGTAGCCCGCTCACCTCCTGGGTGGATGGTGGTGCCGGGATGTCTGAGGCCTGGCCAGGCCCAGGGTTGAGGTCGGCCGGGGGCCAGGTGGCCACGTGGTGGAGTGTCCAAGATGGCGCCCCAGGATGGGCGCGTAGGCTGGCAGTGGATCGGACCCACGAGGTTGACAGGCTCGAGGGCAGGGGTCCCTGAGGGGGCGGAGGACGTGCAAGGGTGGTGTGTGGTACCTACGGGACCGGGCTCAGGCCGGGTCGGGCCGGGGGAGAGCGGCCTTTCATGTGGCCTGTCCAACATGCGTCCCCCCCAGCTGAAGGCGGGGAGAGTTACCCATCCTCTTGGGGACTCTCCTCGTCGAGGCGGAAGAACCGGGACAGGCCATCCGCGTTGGCGTGATCTGGCCCAGGCCGGTGTTCGACTGTGAAGTCCATACCTTGTAGGGAGATGGACCAGCGTAGTAACTTCGGGTTTTCCCCCCGCATCTGCATCAGCCACTGCAGGGGTCGGTGATCGGTCTGTACCCGAAAGGGTGTGCCAAAAAGGTAGGGCCGGAGCTTCTTGAGGGCCCATACCACAGCGAAGGCCTCCCGCTCTATGGTGCTCCAGCGCTGTTCTCGTGGTAGGAGTCGTCTGCTAATGAAGGCCACCGGTTGATCAAGGCCTTCGGTGTTCACGTGAGACAGGACTGCCCCAATGCCATGGTCGGAGGCATCCGTCTGGACGACAAACTCCCGGCTGTAGTCGGGGGCCTGGAGCACAGGGGCGGAACACATGGCGGCTTTCAATTGTTCAAAGGCAGCTTGACACTCTGGGGTCCAGTTGACTTTCTTGGGCTGGTTTTTCGACGTGAGTTCTGTGAGGGGTCCCACTATAGTACCATAGTCTTTCACGAACCTTCGGTAGTAGCCTGTGAGGCCCAGGAAGGCTCGTACCTCAGTCTGTGTGATGGGGGGCTGCCAGGACTGGATGGCGGCAATTTTTAGCTGCAGAGGGGCCACCAGGCCGCTTCCCACCTGGTGCCCGAGGTAGGTTACAGACCCTTGTCCAATTTGACATTTGCTGGCCTTGATCGTGAGGCCAGCCCGCTGTAGGGCTTGCAGCACTGCTCGGAGGTGGTGGAGGTGCTCGGACCAATGGTGGCTGTACACAGCGATGTCGTCTAGGTAGGCGGCGCTGAATCCTTCGAGCCCCGCCAGGACCTGATTGACGAGCCGTTGGAATGTCGCTGGGGCGTTCTTCATGCCGAAGGGCATGACTGTGAAATGGTAATGGCCATCGGGTGTGGAAAAGGCAGAACGTTCTTGCGCCCGGGGTGTGAGGCCGATCTGCCAGTAGCCCGCCGTCAGGTCGAAGATACTGAGGTAGCGGGCAGCTCCCATGCGGTCGATCAGTTCATCTGCCCGAGGGATGGGATGTGCGTCTGTTCGGGTGACCGCGTTCAAGCCCCGGTAGTCGACGCAGAACCGAAGATCTGGGGTGGTGCCGGGGGCAGCTGCTTTGGGGACCAGTACTACCGGGCTGGCCCAGGGGCTGTCTGAAGCCTCGATGACCCCGAGTGTGAGCATCTTGGCTACTTCTTCCTGGATGCAGGCCCGTACCCGATCTGGCACGCGGTAGGCCCGGTGGCGGATAGGGGGGCTGTCCCCCGTGTCTACATCGTGCACACACCAGGAAGTGACACCTGGGGTGAGGGAGAACAGGCTGGCGAACTGTGATAGGAGAGCTTGACATTCCTGACGTTGCTCTCCGGTGAGGGTCTCCGAGAGTCGGACCCCATCCACGGAGCCGTCTTGCTCCTGAGTCCGTAGGAGGTCAGGGAGGGGCTCGGAGTCTTCTTCAGCCCCAGTGTCTGTGGCCATCAGGAGGCTGAGTTCTGTACGCACAAAGTGGGGCTTTAGTCTGTTAGCGTGGAGGACCCGGAGTGGGTTCCGGGAGGATTCCATGTCGATGAGATAGGTGGCAGGGCCCTTGCGCTCGATTACTTTGAAGGGCCCCGTCCATTTGTCTTGTAGGGCGCATGGCTCGGTGGGGGACATCACCCATACCTGTTGTCCAGGTTCAAATTCAATGGATGAGGCATTTCGGTCATACCACTTTTTCATGTCCTCTTGACTGGCCTCTAGGTTGGCTTTTGCCAGTTCCCGGAACCGCCGGGTCTGGTTGCGGAGGGTTAAGAGATACCGGAAGACATCTGGAGGGTTCTTTAACGGAGGCATCTCCCAGCCTTCTTTGACTAGGCTGAGCGGCCCTCGCACTGGGTGTCCATATAGCAGTTCAAATGGGCTGAAGCCCAGGGACTTCTGGGGGACCTCTCGATAAGCGAAGAGGAGGCACGGCAGCAGCACATCCCACTGGCGACGGAGGGGCTCTTCCAACCCCCCGATCATCCCCTTTAGCGTGCGGTTGAACCGCTCAACGAGTCCGTTCCCTTGAGGGTGATAGGGGGTCGTGAATCGGTAGGTGACCCCGCACTGTTGCCAGAGGGATTTCATGTATTTAGAAATAAAGTTTGTGCCTCTGTCGCTGACGACTTCTCGGGGGAAGCCCACACGGGAGAAGATCCCCATCAGAGCCCGGCCGACTACCGGGGCGGTCACAGTCCGCAGAGGGACAGCCTCAGGGTAGCGGGTGGCGTGGTCCACCAGCACCAAGATGAATCGATGGCCTTGTTTTGTGCGCGGGTCCAGGGGCCCCACAATGTCTATTCCGACCCTCTCAAACGGGGTAGTGACCACGGGAAAAGGTTGTAGGGGAGCTTTTAGTTTGCGGCCGCTCTTTCCACTGGCTTGGCACGTGGGGCAAGATCGGCAATGCTGGTGCACATCGTTCCGCATTTTGGGCCAGAAGAAGTGGGTCACTAGGCGACTGTAGGTTTTATCTTGTCCCAGGTGTCCTGCCAGGGGGACATCGTGGGCCAGGTTTAACAGAAAGTCTCTAAAACGGAGGGGCACCACTAATACTCGGTTGCTCCCCAGCTCGGCGATTCTTTGCTCGCTGTACAGCAGATCATTGTCCCAGTAGACCCAATGAGTTCCGGAGGTATCCCCTGCGCTTTGGGCGAGCGCTTGCTGGCGGAGTCCCTCGAGGGAGGGACAGGTCTTCTGTTCTTGGCGAAATTGTTCTTGCGTGGGCCCCCCCCCTTGAGGCCATTGGTCGAGGTTAGCGAGGTCGGAAGGTTGAGCTGGTTCGGGGGGGATGTCACGGTCGGTGTTTTCGGCTGGGGCGACCGGAGGCGGTGGCGCCGGCCATTCGGGTTCTTCTGGGCGGTGGTTGGCACGGGCGGCCATGGACCGGGTGGTGACGCACGCCCAGTCCGGGACGCCTAACATCCCCAGGTGTTCTCTTCGCTCCACGGCTGCCCACGGAGAGCTTTCAAGGTCATTTCCCAGGAGGCAGTCTACGGGGGCATCGTCTCGGACCGTTACTTTCAACATGCCGGAGACCCCTCCCCATTCGAAAGGGACGCAGGCCATCCGACACAGACTTTCCGAGTTATCGGCTGATCGTACAGGGCAGAGAATGTTCGGTAGATACTGTTCTGGGGTCACCAGGTGACAGCGGACGGCTGTTACACTGGCCCCGGTGTCACGAAGGGCTTCGGCCCGGCGTCCATTGATGCTCACCCACTGGCTGTACTTCTGGGTGTTAGCGGGTAGGGGGACCCGCGGGACCATGTCTTTCCCCCCTAAGCATGCTAGAGCCATGGCGGCTGGCTCCCACTCTTGTTGCTCTTGTTCGTATTCTTCCTGCTCCTCGGAGATCTGTTCTTCCCCTAGGGCTGCAGCGGCCACTTGGCGGGGTCTTGGGCTCTGGTACTGCGGGCAGTTTGGGTCGTTGGCATAGTGGCCGACTCGTTGACATCGGTGACACGTGACATTGGCTCTGTACCCCGGTCGCGCCGGGGTGCTGCCCCGGTTGGCCGGGGGGGTGGTGCTGGTAGCGGGGGTGACCGGAGCGTTGTCTCTTCCTCGTCCTTGGCCCCCTCCTCCTCCTCTGGGTCGGTGCTGACCATTGTTGTTCCGGTTCTGTTCGTAGGACCCATTCCGGCCCACTCTGGTGATCTCCCACCGGTCAGCTTCGGCTGCGAGCTGCCGGGGATCCGTTAACTTGCTGTCGAGGAGGTGCTGGCGGAGTTCAATAAAGCAATTGTTCGACAGGTGCTCCCATACTATCAGATTGAACAGTTGTTCGTAGGTCGTGACGTTGCTTCCTCTGATCCAGCCCTCGAAGGCTCGGCTAAAGTATGTTACATAGTCCACCCAAGTTGTACCCGGGATGCGGGTGCAGTCTCGGAACCTCTGACGGTACATCTCGGGTGTGAGGCCATAGCGGGTGAGGAGTGCCGCTTTCATATGGTCATAGGAGGTCATCTGGTGGTCCGGGAGCTGTAGCAGGGTGTCGCGGCCCTCGTTGAGGAATCTCCCCCATAGACCGGCTCCCCAGTCGCTTCTATCGATCCGGTGTGCAGTCATAGCGATTTCATAGGCCTTAAACCATTGCTGGATGTCGTCCTCTCGGAAATATTCTCGGACCACATCCTTGGGGATGTGTACCTTTTTCTCTGTGGTCCCTGAGGTGTGGGGTCGCTCGGGCACCCCTGCTTCTTTATTCTGCTTGCGCAGGTTGATTTCGGCTAGGTTCCGTTCGTGTTCGTACGCCAGTTTTTTTTCCTCGAGCTCCCTTTGTCTTTGTTTCTCCTCTCTTTCTTCTCGGAGACGCAGGTGCTCTAAGTTGATTTTTTGTTCGGCCAACTTAAGTTCAACGTCCATTTTGAGTCGGGCCATTTCCAGCTCGTGTAGTCGGGTTCTTTCTCTTTCCTGGATCTCGTCTTGCGAGAGACCCGTTCTTTGCCCTTCAGGGGCCGTGGTGGTTTTTTCTGCGGTGCTTTGATCGGGGGTTCCGGCAGCCCCAGTCTCTGCCCAAGATTCTAGGGCATGCTTAAAATCGTCCTTGGTGCTTAGTCCGGTGGTAGCGATACCTAGTTCGATGCAGAATTGTTTTAGTTCACGATGGCTGTACTCCTCCAATTTCTCCATTTGGAATTTCTCGGTTGATCCGCTTTCTTTAGTTGTCATTGTGATTTCGTCGTGGGGTGAGCTACTCTCTGTACGTTTACGCGGTGATTCGGATCGCGCCGCTGGCCACCAATGTTAGACGGACCGGGAGGGTCGGCCGAGACTACGGGGAGAGGTCTCCGGGGAGAGCCGTCTCCAACGACTGTACAGACGAGTAACTTCCCCCCCACAGACGGACACCACACAAGGTTGAAGGTTAACGAGACTTTATATGCAATTCTTAGGTTACGATGATATGATACAAGGAGGTCTGGACTCAGGGGTCCCCTCGATTCTAGTCTCTGGTTTGGGGAAAGGGTAGCGGGACAGTCTTGTTACCAATGAGTGAAAAATAGCTCTCAATCCTCGAGCTCGGCGTTCTAGATGATCGGGCCGCGGCGGAGCCAGGCAGGTCCCGAGATGGACGAAGGAAAACGACGGTCCGCGGCGGAGCCTGCAGGTCCCGGTGAAGATGACGGTTACAACGGTCCGCGGCCACGCCAGCAGGTCCCGACGACGATGAAGGTGATGAAGGTTGCGAAGGCTGTGGCAGCGCCAACAGGCAGGACGATGGTGCACAGGACAGAGCTATGGCAGCGCCAGTAGTCCGTCTAGGATGAGTTCCTCTTTACGTCTCTCGACTCCAAGATACAACTGCCTTCCTGCTCTGGAGCTGCCCCAGTTATAGGGCTGGAGTGCTTTGATGTCCGGACCTTCGCACTTGGAGGTCGGGAGGTCCGGGATGAGGGGGTCCAGACACCCAGCAGGGGGGTGGAGCCAGTGCCCGGGGAGGCGATGGGCGAGCGGCACTTGGCGGGGGAGAGCCATCGACGCCTCTTTCTCCCATTGACTTGCCAAGTAGCCCGCTCACCTCCTGGGTGGATGGTGGTGCCGGGATGTCTAAGGCCTGGCCAGGCCCAGGGTTGAGGTCGGCCGGGGGCCAGGTGGCCACGTGGTGGAGTGTCCAAGATGGCGCCCCAGGATGGGCGCGTAGGCTGGCAGTGGATCGGACCCACGAGGTTGACAGGCTCGAGGGCAGGGGTCCCTGAGGGGACGGAGGACGTGCAAGGGTGGTGTGTGGTACCTACGGGACCGGGCTCAGGCCGGGTCGGGCCGGGGGAGAGCGGCCTTTCATGTGGCCTGTCCAACAGGAGTGTATACGAATACGCGTTGTAACGTGTTATCTAGCTTCAGAATTGGATGTACTTCTCGTAAGGGATTCTGTCTGTCTAGGTGATATGGCTGTCTTACTGGGGGTGGAACTGGAACAAAATGTGGAGTAAGGAAAGTTCTGAATTTGTGACGTTGTTCTAGAATCGTATTAATCAAATCGGTACCTAGGCCTCTCCATCTTTTCAGAAGTAAGTCGTCTAATAAATCATATAAGGGACCTGGATCAGAATGCTGATTTTCATACTGTATTATGAGATGTTGGATCATGTACATGGCAACCAATCGCTGTTCGTCTGGGGAAAGGCTTAAAAATGTTTGCGCTACTGCGTCATCATTATATACGTGACTATCACCAGCCCACTGTACTGCGGACCGTGCCAGTTTCTGTTCATGCATTGTATGTAGTTCGTAGTAACCTATTCTTTCTTTCAGTATATTATCGGTCTGTTGGAATACATGTTCAAGAGAACATAGTTCTGGAATTGGGGAAAGGAAACGTTTCTTGTTTTCTAGACGAATGGGTCTGTCAAAAGGACTACCTAAAGGATACTGTTTAGGAGGTTTTGCTCTACCTACATACGCTATCATGTCATGAGTCGCTGTTGGATTCTCTGGTTCTTCCTCCTCTGAGGACTCGTTTTTATCTGACTCGGCTGCCCTTTCGGCATTCTGTCGGGTATGCATGGCTACTATTTCTTTACGGATCTTTCTAGACATGGCATCTATACAATTCTGTTTGTCATGCTTACAATCTGCAATATTCTGACTCCATTTAGTCAATACATCCATCTCCTCTTGAACAAAACCTGGTCGATCTCGTTCTCTTATCAAACAATTAATCAAAAATCGTAATATTAACCCTTGTGTCTCAGTTTTCTGATATGCCATGGCTTCACGAACACATTCAGGACCTTCTCCAGTCTGAATAAAATGATATATCCTGTCTAGATGGTCTGACATTCCTGGTAGTGTAATCAAATAATCTGCAACACGTCGTACACGTAACGAGGCTAACATCATGGCCCCTTGCTTGCCTGGTACGGGATCATATCTACAATCTGTAATATATTCTTTAAGCTTTTCAGCAGGGGCCGCTTTCGGGGTACGCTGTGTAGCTAATTCTCTCATTGTCAGTCGCTGTACTTGTGGCGGGGTTCGGTGGTGGCCTCCTACGGCACCTCCCGAAGCGGAAGCATGAGCATAGCCTGACTGTGGTGTAGCGGTTGCGGTCATAGCAGGTAGAAGTGGTACATGCAACGGAGTTGCACTCTGGGTTGCAGTTGTCCCAAACGGATTATGCGGACCAGTAACAGGGGGAACAGTGGCAGGCGGACCTGTGGCAGGGGAAGTGACAACATGCACGGGAAGTTGGTGACGTGGAGGGGTCGTGACCTGGACTTGAACATGCTGTTGTGCAGGCGGTTGTGCATTGTTAACGGGTGGTACGGTTACATTGGTATATGCTGGAGCTACACCATCTAAATAGGAAGAAAGGAAAATGTCTGCTGCGGACTGATGGAGTTTAGTCGGAACCAATGGTGGCGGTAAATTACTTGGCATTTCCGGGCTGGCCTTAGAAGGGCCCTCGGTCAGAAGAGGATACATGCCATTAATAAGTGCATTTCGTTGTCGATCTAATTGTTCTACTTTAACTCGTTCAGCTTCTTCTAGTAATTCTTTTTCTCGATCTTTTTCTGAATCTTCCCTATGTTTCTCTGCTTTTCTGAATTCTTTCTCGGTCCTTCTATGCGATTCTTTACGCCACAATTCTATGGCATCCTTCTGGGACTGTCTGGCTTTCTTTTTCCATAATGCTTCTTCTACTCTTATGATGCACTCAGCATCCCATGTTCCTGAAACAGGCCATCTATATTTCTCGTCTAAGTGCTTGGTGTAATCGACCCATAAGTCTAAGTACCGTATGGCATCTAAGCCGTGCTTGTGGTACATAAAGTGCCCTGGAGTGTCCCTAGGCGGAACAGGCACTGCTTCTTCGAGTATCCCTTTCCTAGTTCTTATCTGACGTAACTTCGGAAACAGTGGCATAATTGCTTTGACTCGAACACGATAAACACAGTAATAGAAAGCAAACAGTCATTCATACCACGACATAAAATCACATTAAAACATTTCGAACAGATACTGTCTAGTACATAAAACACAATGTTTGGAATCACGTGAGAAAATGCTAGAAGACTCGAATACTGAATCACTGAATTGCTGAATCACTAGATGCACAGATGCACTGCTAAACAGTACAGACCGGTCCCATAAAGAGACACGTCATACCGCGCTCACCTAAGTGAACACGTACAGACCAGGACTGTGTACCCAGACCTGTCTTGACCGGACACAAACTAATGCACCCGTCTAGATGCGTCCCTAGCAACGGTACTCACCGGGAAGCACGGAAACGGAAGGCCTCGGAAACTCGACTGGACTGGACTGCTACGACGTCACTGCTGCTGCACACTACGCATGCGCCTCGATGCTTCGGAACAGGTGGGCCTCTGGATACCTCGGACACTGCTACTCTCGGCTGGGCTCTGGTCGGGATCCTCCGCACTCCTCACCGCCTCGTCTGGATGTCGACCGCAGTCTCCGTCACCTCCGTAGGCCTGAGGGAGATACAGGAAAACCTGCAGATGCGCATAGGTGTCCGTCACGGCTGTGGCAGGGGGCAAGGCCTGCGACGCATCACCGGCGCGTGGGGTGGGGGAGGGGTCCCTATTCGGGCGCCAAATTATGTGGTAATTATAATTTACCGTATCTGTTTTTCCGTATAATTACTGACAAGTAAAAGAATAGCTCAATCAAATGAGAGGCAGAGTCCGTGGTATCTGAGTCATACTGGCTTTAATTGGGATGGCTCGAGCCATGGAAATCAATTCCATCAATACAAGGGATCGGGGGTATGATGGCAAAAGAAGTTCAACGATTTATTAACAGTACATGGCATATATAGTAAAACTGTACAATGGCATTGCATATAGGAGGCGTGACAAGTGAAAAAGAGAAGATAAGAACACATGTGCGTAGCAGGGGGCGTGAAAGAAGGCGTGTAATAGGCGTACACGGAGGCGTATAATGTGGACGTAATGTGGATGTCACAGAAAGTGTCATAAGTGGGTGTATGCACAGAGGTAATCTGCAGAGTCAGCAGGAAGTGCGGATGCGCGCGCAGCTAGCATGACGTGACATAGTCGTGTAACTGGGGAGAACTTTAGCACGAATAGAGGAGACAGAAGTCTGGGATGTCAGAACGACCTGGACCTATAACATATCTAGTATCTTGTGTTTGGAGGATGTATTATCTGTAGTGAAAGGTCTCTCGGGCAGAGGCTATTCTATACTGAATGCTAGTGCGTGCATATGTGTCTACGTGTCTACGTGCGGGGCCATGGGCCTACTATGGTAACGGGAACTGTAAATTACTTGCATGGAGACAGGAAGACTTGCTCTTTGCTCTGCAGCCGGGGATATGTTTACCTAAATCACTAGACAGGAATGTATTTTTCGAGGAGGCTGAACAGATAACTTGAAGGCAAAATACTGTCTTGGCAGGCAGGCCAGGTTGAGCCAGGCACCGCTTCGCTTGGCAGGAAGTAAGGCAGAGGTCAGGGATACGTGTCCATGCTGCAGCTTTCAGAGGCAGAAAGCAGAGTGGTTCGAAGGCAGAAATCAGGGCCTAGCTCGGCAGAGCCAGGAAAACGAAAAAGTGTACCATGTAAAGACGTTGGCATGGCATGGTTAGGAACTGAATTATCGATCCATTCATGGTGGATCTGAAAGAGGACATGTTAACGTTGGACGCAAATGTATTTGCGTCTTCATATTCGGTCATGGAGGGAAATTACATGTACTTTAAGTGCGTACATGGAGACGTTGGGGTACACGTTAGGGGAGATACTTGACCATAAAAATTTCAATTACCTCAGGGTGCGGGCATACAAGGTGATGTCGTCTGCATACAAGGAGACAAGCAGGGAGCACGCCGATAAGCAGATTCCCTTTTGTGTATGGTGCTGCCTGAGTCTGGCCGCGAGGGGCTCCATCGTGATAGCAAATAACATAGGGGACAGTGGGCACACTTGACGGGTGCCGCGCCCGATGTGTATGGGCTCCGATATCTGCCCATTTATCTGGAGACATGCGGATGGGCGAGTATGGAGGAGGGAGATCTTGTATATGAACATGTCGCTGAAGCCCAAGCGTGGCAGCAGAAAAAAAGAGAAAGGGCCACTCCAGGGTATCAAATGCCTTGGTGGCATCCAGTAGGGCAGCCACGACTGGCAGTGTAGGACCAAAAAAATGGGTCTGAGGTTGTGCGAGGTGGCCCGGCCTGAAATAAAGCCTGATTGGTCGGGGAGGGTGATAAGGGGCATAAGGGGGAGGAGGCGAGCCACCAGCAGCGTAGCAAATATTTAGTTATCAATATTAATAAGGGAAAGGGGACGGTAAGAATCATGGTAGTCCGTCAGCTTGTCCAGTTTGAGGAGCAGTGTAATCATGGCTTCTCGCAGCGACTGCGGGAAGAGACCGCCATCGAAGGCTTTATTGTACATGGCAGCCAAGTGGGGCTCAAGAAGCGTAGAAAATGTTTTATAGAAATAGGCGGGAAGGCCGTCGAGACCGTGGGCCTTATCACCAGGCAAACTGTTAATGGCGGCCAGTATCTCCTCTTCGGTGAAGGGCTCATCGAGACATTCGTGATGATAGTCCTCTAGCCAAACCAGCAAGATAGTTTCGAAGTATTGGTCAAAGGCTTCGCGTGTGAGAGTTGGATCTCGCCGTGATCGGTGGTCCTGAAGGGGCCGCCATCCTGGAGCGCCGCGTCATAAGACGAGGCCCGGGGAGGGCATAAAAGGTTAGGGAGGGTCTTCCCCGGCCAGTCTCCCTCGCGGAAACAACACGCGCGCGCCTTCCGGGCAAGAAACGACAGTTCATGGTAGGCCTCCTCGGTAAATTCAGTATGTTTTTCACTCAATCAAGCAAGAGTCTCTGCCCCGGGGTGAGTTGCCTGAGCGGCATCTAACGCCTTGATTTCGGACTCCAGTTTGGCCAGCGACAACCGGATAGAGCGGTGGACACCGGCCTGTTTGGAGATGCTCTCTCTGCGAATCACGACTTTGAAAGCCTCAAATAAAGTAGAGGTGGAATCTACCGAGCCGGCGTTTAACTCGAAATAGTCGGTGGTAGCGGTGTGGATGTCGGCGCATAAAATGGTGTCCTGGAGGGTATTCGGGGAGAGCCGCCAAGTAAAGGCAGGCTGCGGAAGGTGTGGGAAGCAAACAAGTATCTGCACAGGCGAGTGGTCGGAGAATGTACGAGCCATATGGGTGGCGGAAGAGACCCAAGTGAGAACGTCCGGAGAAGTTATCCATAGATCGATGCGAGACCAGCAGCCCCGAGCCCCCAAGACGCAAGTTCCCTCGCGGGACGTAGGCCAGAGGTGGCGCCAAGTGTCATATAAGGAGTTTTACTCCAGTAGGGAGTGAAGGAGGACCGCAGCCCGCGGGTGGAACGATTGGGGACCGGAGCGGTCCAACGCCGCCGTTAGGGCGATATTAAAGTCACCACCCCAGAGAATTGCTGCCGGACCAAGGGAAGAAATGCAGTGCCAAACATTGGTGAAGAAGTCGGTGTCGTCCTGATTGGGGCCGTACACTGCGGCGATGATTGTAGGTTGAGAAGAAAGAGAGCCCAGAAGGATGACGTACCTGCTGTCTGGATCCATAAGGACCTGAGAAGTCTGCCATGGGAGCCCCCTGCGAAGAAGCATTGTCACACCCCGTGAGTATGAGGAGTAGAAAGAGGAGTGGGATGCTCCCCAATACCTCGACTGAAGACAGGAGGCTGTCTCAGGCAGCTGGTAAGTCTCCTGTAAGAGACATCTATCCACTATGTGTCATTGCAGATGAGAATGAATGAGCCTGGCCTTCCGATGGTCGTTTAGGTCTCGGATATTCCAGGTCCAGCAGACCGTGTCATGGCACTTGATGATGTGGAGGCGGAGGGAGAGGGGTGCGCAGGGGGGCACAGGGCGATCCTTGGGGAGCGCTGTGAACCGAGGGAGATGAAAACACGGATTGGCGCGGTCCTCCCGCGAGGCCCAGTGGGAGAGAATGGCAGCCGAACGCACAGGGGAGCCTGGCATAGAGTGAAGTCGCCTCGATGCAGTGCAAGGGGCAGTAGGAGAAGGGCAGTGTCTGTCCGAGTGGATGTGCTGTCGAGCAGAGACCCATAGTGGTGGATGTGTGAAATTATGTGGTGATGCAATATGGCTGAAGCAATAGGAGCAGAGCAGCATAACAACAATACTAACAACCCAAACTTAAAAGCAGGACCAAACACCCCCCACCCCTACCCCAAACCGTGTGGGGGTATTGTGAGAGTGCAGAGAATGGACATGGCAATAACCAAACAATCAAAGTCGACCGGTCCACAATCTGACCCCCCACCCCACCCTGTGACCCAAAACAAACAGAAAAAAACAGCAGAAGGACCCCCCCACACCAACCCCCCAACCAGGCTGAGACACCACCCCAACCCACTCTGGGCACCCGCAACCTGGAGAAGGGAGAATAGCATCAAAGGAGGGAATTATCCCTTGAGGGCATGGCAGAGCTCAGCCTACTCCCCTGCATGCAAGCAGGGTGGCCAATCAAGTGGAGATCAGACATCTAGAAGTGATAAAACAGAGGTGTACAACATGAGATCAGTCATTGTCACTCAGCCGATCGGAGGCGGCAATCTGGGAACTGGATGGAGAGGAGCATGAAGACTTGTCGAGTTTTTGGGTGAATGTAAGGGCATCCCTCAGGTCTGGGAACAGCAGAGTTTTTCCCCCTTGTCGGACCTTCAGCATTGCCGGTTAGGCCAGGGAATACGAGACTTTAAGTTTTTGAAGGATTCGCTTGGCTGGAAGGAATTCCCGCTGTGCAGCCTGGACCGTAGGGGTTTAATCCGGGTAGAACGATAGAGTGTTACCCAGGTGATTGATCTTGCCCATGTCGTGGGCCACCCTGAGGGTGGCGTCACGATCTTAAAAGTTAAGTATCTTGGCTATAATGGGACGTGGGGCCAGCCCCGGGCCAGGGCGAGGACCAAGGAAGCAGTGAGCATGCTCCACGATGAAGACCAGGGAAAGAGCGTAGTTGAAGCGTTCCTTGATGAGTTGTTCTACAAAGTCTTCCATTCGTGTAATGTTGGTGGACTCTGGAACCCCCGTGATGCAGAGGTTACTCTGGCGAGAACGCGCCTCCAGGTCTTCGTTCTTCTCGCGGATGAGTGCCAGGATTTTGTCCATTTGCAGGAGTTTCTGATGGTCCTGGGTGGCGGTGTCCTCTGCATCTGAAACCTGGGATTCAACATGAAGGATGTGGGCATCATGAGAGTCCACACGGGCTTTCACCGAGTCTAGTCTGGCAGATAGTTGATTCAACTGGGAGGCGATCCCAGTGACCGAGGACTTCACTTCCAGCATAATGGCCTTCAAATTATCATCCCAGCTGGGAGGCGCCTCGAGGGTGGTGGTGGACTCGCCACAGTCTGAACCTGCCCCGTCCTGGCGGGTGGATCAGTGTTGCTCGAAGGTCAACCTAGGCTGTTTCGGATCAGACCGACCCATGGCCAGCAGACAGTGGAAGAAGGGTGCTGGCCGAGAGTCTCCGGAAGATGATAAAGAAGAGGAGCCATGTGAATGAGCACCGGGCCATGCGGGGACCAGGACTCGGCCCCGGTGGGGAGGTAGCGGCATGGACAGCACAGCAGGAGAGGGTAGACCGGGCTGCACCCGGCATGTGGCCCAAGACCCGCGGTAGACCCGGGGGAGTCCAGGGCCGTGGCCACTCCAGGAAATCAGCTCCAACAAAGCCTGCGGCCCAGTGAGGTAGTAGCGGTCAGCCACAGCCCAGCCCCATGAGATCAGAGGCGTGTGATCTGCACTCGCAACGGCGTGCATGTAGGCAGTGTACTCGGAGTAGGCCCGGGCCCCAGAATGCCGACAGCTACGTGGGCCCCCAGCTGTATGGTGGAATGTGCCTTTGAGGGAGGTTCCTTGGAAACTCGGGAACTGGGTGATGAGGGCCTCTGTCCCGCACAGGGCCCGCAGTTCTAGGAGGATGCGGCGGTTGGCTGGCGGAGCCGGCTTGGGCGCCTCTGAACTCAAGCAGGCCGCTTAGCAGTAAGTGTGGCAACGCAGCATGGCGCCAGGCTGGTGGAAGCGGAGGCCAGGGCTCGGGAGATAGAGCGCTCCGTTTACAGGTAGGAGGAAGGGGAGCGCGGATCAGCGGGAGTCGTGGGAGGACCGCCGCTCTCGTCCCCGGGCCCATGCACCAGCGGCCCACAGACTCCACAAGCCTGTGGCGGAAAGAGGAAAGCCTTCCAAGCCAATGCGCACCAAGCCCGGCGGTGCAGTCCCACGGACCCCCAACCCTGCCAGAGGGAGCCACTGCAAGCGCGCCACTCACCGGGCCTCAGGCAGGAAGGATTCTGTTGTGGCGTCGCTGGCCCGGCAGGCATCCGGATCAGTGCAGTGCTGGGGCAAAGATGGCGCTGGCCCCTGGCCATCACGAGGCGGCCCCTCGGTGCGGGAGGTCAGGCAGTGGGAAGGGTTCAGACTGGGAGGGAGGAGAGGATTGTGGCAGGTCCAAGTTCTGGGGGCTCCCAGCTGTAGGATGGATTGTGCCCTGGAGTGAGGCTCTCCGGAGTCACCACAGCCAGGTGGTGAAGGCCGCTAGCCCAAGCGGGGCCCGCAGGGCAGGCAGGATGCGGCGTTTAACTGGAGGAGCAGGCGTGGGCGCCTCCGGTGAAAAGCAGACTGATATGCAGTGAGTGCAGCAGCTGTGGGTGTAGTGCTCCGGTGGCTGGCAGAAGGCAATGGAGCGCAGACCAGAGGCTGGCCCCGCTAGCGAGGAGTCGTGGGGGGTCCGCCGCTCTCGTCCCCAGGCGTCAGCGGCCTACCAACACCGCAAACGTGCGGTGGGAGGAAGAATGGGGCACAGGCCGCCATGCACTGGACCCGGCGGTGCAGCCCCACGGACCCCCAGCCCCGTCAGAAAGAGCCGCCACAAGCACGCCACTCACCGGGCCCCAAGCTGCCTTCACCGGTTCCGCCGGCTGCCGGATCGGCGCAGGTCAGGGGTTGAGGCGGCGTAGGCCACTGGCCGCCTCAAGGCGACCCCTCAGTGCCGGCGGTCAGGCGGAGTTCTGAACCTCTGGAAAGCACTGGAGAGTCGGAAGAAGATCAACCTGTCCCCCGCAGGCCACTGAAACCGGATCCGTTGCAGGATGGCAGGTATGGTGTTGATATCTGCAGGATTATTCAGGATTACTGTGCTTGGCCGGCAGAGCCCACTCAGAGTGCGGCCATCCTGCAGCCGGCCAAGCCACGCCCCGCGTATGTAAACAGAGTTAGTCCAGCATCTTTGGCTATGTCGGTTTGCGGTCTGATGTAAAGGTTGAAAAGCAGAGGGCTAAGGATGGAGCACTGGGGCTTCCCATGGGGTGAGAGGTGAATGTCAGAGCTAGCAGTGGCGGAGAAACTTTGAAAGGTGCAGTTAGCTAAGAAAGAGATGAGCCAATCTAAGGCTGAGTCACAGATGCCAAGTGACCTCATAGTGTTGATTAATATGGGGTGTGATACTGTGTCAAACACTGTGCTGAGTTCTAACAGCATGAGAGCAACAGTATCTCCAACATCCATATGGTGGCAGAACCTTCCCGTAACACCCAACAGTGTTGTTTCTGTGGAAAAAACAGCTCTCAAACCAGATTGCGATGGGTGGAGGATTTTGTTGGTTTCAACGAACTGGGAGAGATGGGAATGGACGTGTTTCTCCAGAATTTTAGAGAAGACCGGTAGAAGGGAGATAGGTCGGTAGTTGGAAAGTATGTCGGCTTCTTTAAAAGAGGGGTCACCATGGCGTGTTTCCAGTGAGAGGGGACCATGGATTCCAGTAGAGCGGTGTTATGGACATTCAGGATAAGGCGCAGACGGGGAGGATCAAGCTGCCTGAGTATGGAGATTGGTAAAGGATCCTTGGGAGAGCCAGATTTCACATTATCTAAAAGGATCTTTAGGTCACAGGTTGAGTCTATCGTGCGGGGAGAGGGTGCAGACTGGGGGGTGATTCTGGACTGTGACTGAAGGGGATTGCTTGCATGCGAGTTCGCAATAGCCAGATAGATTTTCTCAATTTTGCGAGTGAAGAAGAGAGCAAGGTCTTTGCACTGGCGCTTGTTAAGGGCCGGAGGACTTGCTAGGGTCTCTGAGCCGGTAAGCTCCTTGACTAGGCCAAAAAGTGTTTTTGAACAGTTCGCAGCTTTGGTGACGGTTGTAGAGACACATTTGGCACGTGCAGCATTTCAGAGGTTGTGGTGTATTTTTAATGCATTTTTATAAACATTATTGGATTCAGGAGCATAGACTCTTCTCCATTTCCGTTCTAACTATTTACATTTAGATTTCTCTTTTTTTAAGGTTTCAGTGTACCATGGCGCAGGAGGACGATGACTGTTGAATTTGTTTTGTGTGAGAGGAAGGCAGGAATCAATGGCGTTCGAAAGCCAGGTATGTACGCTGTCAGAGAGCGCCTTAGTCCTTAGGTCAGGCGGGGGTGTATTGGAGCATAAGAGACTGTTAAGACCTTTTAAGTCAAGTTTTTTCCAGTCTCTTTTAGGAACCTTAAGGGAGGAGAACGAGGACCAAGAGTTATCAGGGGGAGTGAGGTTGAATTTGGACAGGAAGGGGTCTGACCAGCACATGGGGGCAGTGGATGCAGGATAGACTTGAAAAAATAGGGTCAAGAAGGTGGCCTGCTTTGTGTGTGGAGCCTGAATTAGTAAATTAATATTCATGGAGGCCAGGTCAGAAACAAAGTTATTGCAGATGGAGTTAGAGAGATCCTCCAGGTGTAAGTTAAGGTCACCCAGGAGCAAGAAATTTGCATAGCTCATGAGCAGGGGGGTTTATGGAGCTGGGAAAGGATGCAGTCCAGGAAGTTGGGGTCGCCGGAGGGCGGTAGACCAGTAAGACAGAAAAAGTGAAATTTAGGGTCAGGGCCAGTTTAAATAGAGTGGCTTCACAATTAGTTATGTTCATAGGTTCAAATTTGCACAGAAAAACTTTTTTGAAGATAATAGCTATGCCACCACCTATTTTGGGTCCTCGATCCTTCCTGACAATGGCATAGTTGGGTGGTAACACTGCTGCAACGTCAGGGCCAGTGCTCTCATGGAGCAATCAGACTTCCACCGGCCTATCCTCTGAACTGTCTGTCCCACCAACAGCATACTTACGGCAGTGGTTGCTGCGCCAATAGGAAATGAATGGGAACCATATTCAGCATGATCCAAACCTGCAGCCCCCAACGCTCCCTAGAGTACCCTGGTGAATTGGAACCAACCTTGTGAGTGGTGTCCCATCTTGACACAACAGAGGGCCTCCCGCACTGTGTACCCAGTGAGCCAAAAAAGATTCCAGATTCCCCAGTGGACAACAGGCGCTCCCCGGGGATAGGTGCAGAAGTATATGGTCCCCCCTACCCACTTGGTCGGTTTTAAACTGGGTAATGATATTCCCTACGGAGCCATTTGGCCATTGTATGTCTGCACACTGCTAGCCATTCTTCCAATCCTTTTTAGGTCTTGCCTAGCGTTGCAGCGCACATGTGCTGCTCGCTCTACGAGGGCTATTGTGATCGAGGAGATTTCAGAAGGGGACTTGAAGCCCCACCCATCTTTTTCATTGGGTAGCCCCAGCGTTTATGCGAAACGCTGGCTTCCCATTGAAAGTGAAGCTTCTTAGTTCCCGCCCTGTCTCCCTTATGGACGGCCCATCCGGACTGGGTTGCTAGCTTTACTGCTGTCGTGAAGCTATTTCTCATCTTTAGGAGGCATGTACTGAGTTTACATCCTCGTCGCCTCCTCTCACCCTACCCCTCTTCTCACGTCTCTCCTCCTCTCCTTTCTCCTGGGCTCTCCCCATCACGTTCCAGCCAGTGTGCTCCCTGGCTGCCGCTAGGCTCTGTGGGTGTGACCCCACTTCCTTCCAACATAGCGACCGCAGGTCGCTGCTGACGGGGGAGCCGGCCATTTCCGTGTGCCATTAATGCATAATTGTGGGGGGTCCGGAAACTCATGAGAGCAGCTGAATGAAGATTGAGCCGCCCACTACCCTGTGAGCCCCTCAGGGGGAAAAGCAGCAAGATCACTGAGGCTGAGGGCTAGTCTGCCTCTTAGCTAATGTGCAGCCAGGGTCCGGGTGCCAGGAGCTCCTCCTCTTCACACCCCCATGGGGGGAGGACGTCTGCTGAAAGGTAGAGTACTCACCGAAGTTGCCCACTCTCTGCTTGTGTCTCATTACTCGTTCCTGACTTGAGAAGCCGGCGTAAGCTCATGGTTGGCCGACATTACCCCGTTCACTTGAGTGTGGATTGCTGTGGGTGAAGTGGCGGGGAGGTACGTGTGATTCACCAGAGAACGCGAAGTGACTGGGGGTTATGTGCAGTGACTATGCGGTGGGTCAAGTGATCTGGTCGTTCCTGGTGGGGTGGCTGTTATCTGACAGGGCTGAACACGGCCGGTTACTTATAGAGTGACGAGGTGCACTTACCTCTAGGTTGGTGGTGGCCTGTGGTACTCAGAGTGCTGTAATGTCCTTTTTACAGCAGTACTAAGGGTAGGTTGCCTTTATGGGAATACCGGTTGCCACACCGTCATAAACATAAACAATTCGTTATTATGTGGAAACCGTTGGAATAGTGATTGTGGCGAATGTGGTATGTGTGTGTTAGTAGGGTTACCCTGGAATGGTTTTCCATGAGTGGCATGGGGAGGGTGGGTGATAAGCACACAGTGTCAGGTGAGTTGTGAGGGCAGGTCTACTGTGGCTTCTCAAGGTGAGGTGGCTAGGCAGAGGCGCTGTACTGGCTGGCGGAGTTAAGGCGTTGATGGTGAGGTGAGTTGGAGGTGTGTTCTTGTACCTTTGAGTTGAGAGGGGTTTTGGCTAGATGTTCTGGTGGGCGAAGTGGTTTTGGAGAAGGTTGGTGGTTGGGAGGTTTTTTAGGGAGAGTCTTGTGTGGCTGTAGCGGTGAGAGGCCTTCTGAAGGTCGGTGGCGGTGAACAACTGCGGTGGTCTTCTGCTGACTGGTATGAGTGAAAGGTTCTAGGAGGGGTCTTCAGAAATCTTTGGGTGGTGAAGTGGTCAGGAAGGTGAGATTGCCTACCATGCGCCCCCCTAGTCATTGGCAGCAGGGTTAGCATGGCTCGAGAGTGGGGCTAACATGTCCTCCATCCCTCCCCCGGAGGGTGGGCAGAGACCAAGGCGGAGGCCATTGCCAGCGTGCTGATCCGTCAGAAGCGGCAGGCGCGGGAGCAGCACCTGGATAGGCCCTCGGCGAGCAAGAGGCAGAGCAGCCCCAGCAAGAACTGCGGCCTGTGCAATGGTGGACATCTTCTCCAAGGTGCCCATCTTCGGGCTCCGCAAGAGGAGGCTGCGGAGGCGAGGTCAGGCTCCCTCCATACTCCCCTGTCTGTCTGTATCTGTCGGCCAACTCTGAAGGGGTGCTGAGCGGTGAGTGGCGCGCCGCTTCATTTGGTGTTGGTGTCTTTAACAACTGGATGGGGCGAGTATCAACAGGGAGGCATGGAGCATGGTTCTTCGACTGTGTGCTCGTATCTGCGCCTGCTCACTCTGAACTCACGAGAGTCCCTGAAAGCAAGCACACACAACCCATCCTCCATCCACTCACCGTTCAATCTACCTATCGATCTATCTGTCTATCTATCTATCTGTCTGTCTATCTATCTATCTATCTATCTATCTATCTATCTATCTATCTATCTATCTATCTATCTATATGTCTATTTATCTCATTTACAGACCTGCTTCATCTTTACTCAGTCAACAACATCATATCTATGCACTACAGTTGGTGCCCAGACCACAAAGAGTTAATTGATCATAGCAGCCTGAAAATGCGCTATCAGAGCCTGACACCATAAAAGTCTCACAAAACTTGTATCTAAGACCTTTAAGACTATTCATCTGTCCATCCTCAGCCACACATTATTGGGGTACTGTCGGCAGAGCTAGAGAAGACAACAGTCACTAGTGCCCTGGCATAGGAATCCGAAGAAATGAATGAGGGATTTGTCAAATTTCAATACGGAACGAGTGACCTGGCTGTTTAATAACAGTACACGTTGTCGCCCATTTATTGGACAAGAGAAAGCGACCAGTATCAGAAGTGGAATGCCACAGACACACACATCACATGCACAACCCTTTGACATACATACACATGCGTATCATATGCACATTCATGATTGAATGCTCAAACCATAATATGAGAATTAGGCGCATGAGAGCCGAACTTCTCAGTGAAAGAGCAACACCTGCGTGTTACCTCTGTGAGTGGAAGGATGACCACACCTTCAAGAAAGGCAACCACAATTAACTGTTTATTCCTATGTCCGTTCTCTGTTTCTATCATTTTCTTTGCACTCCCTTCCTTCTTGTATTCCCTTCTTTTAGCCATAATGCTTCTTTCTATTTTTTAATTCATACAGTTCTCATTATTTACCTTGCCACTTACCTATTCTTTGTCTTCTTCAATTCAAGTCTTTTACTTCCCTTTTTTCTCTTTCTGTCCTCTCATTTCCCTTCCATTTCCTCCTCCCTCTTTCTTTATTATCCTTTTCTTTTCTCTCTTATTCTGTTCCTTTCGTTCTCATTCCCTTCTTGTTTTCCTCTTTATTATTTCCTTTTTTAGGTCTCAGCTAGAAACGCGCGAAGCGCGTTCTCGCCAGAGAACTATAGTCGGCGTCTCAGCTGTGACAAAGGCAGACAAGACCTGGCCGCGCGCTGCGTTTCCCCATAGGATAACGTTGTATTTGAATTTGAATTTAAAAACATTTATTGAGCGCACTTATACCAAGCGGTTTCATGGCGCTTTAAGGATTACGACCAGCAGACAGCAGCAGGAGGGGGCATACTAAGTGGCAAAGGCGCTAGAAAGGAGAAAAGTTTTCAGGTTTTTCCGGAACTCCAAATAGGAGGATGAGGTACGAAGCGCCAGGGGAGGGAGTTCCAGAACACTGGTGCAAGGGCCGCAAATTTCGCCCCACCGGCTTTCTTTTTCTTGAAGCGGGGTATGGTCAGAAGTGACATGTGAGTTGAACGGAGTTCTCTGCCCGGTAAGTAGGGGCTGATGGCTGAGCTGATGAACTCGGGGGCAGTGCCCATCCTGGCCTGGAAAGTGAGGCAGCCTAGTTTGAATAGGGATCGTTCTCTCACGGGCAGCCTTCAGCAATGGAGTGGCTCGATGGGATTTGGGCAATCCATGAATCAGGCGGGCAGCCTGATTCTGCACTAACTGCAAGCGATGTATGGCGTAGGCCGGTGCGCCGTTATAGATTATGTTTCCATAATCAAGGCGAGAAAGCACCATAGACATGACCTTTAGCGCCAGGAGGGAGAAAATGTATCTGGAGGTGAGCAACCCAATATACCCTTGCGGGCTTGGGTAGAAGGATAAGTAATTGATTGGGCCAGCAAGGGATTTTTTTATGTTTTGAAACTAGAGACCAGTAAGTGGGGAACTCAATTGAATTGTAAACTCACACTATTCTTTGTTTGTGACTGGTAAAATCAATAAACGCTATAGATCAATAATGTTACCACACTAACATTATATAAAAAATAACAATAATACAAAACCAGGTTGTTGTAATCAAAAGTATTTCTTTGTATTTAATTTTCAAAAGGAGAGTTTATCTCTTGTGCATGATCAAGGGTACAAAAGAATGCAAAACGGATATAATTAAACAATGTTGTTCAATAACATGGTATATCTGAAAAAAGGTCTAAACTGCTGTTGAATAATAACTTTTACTCCAAACAGAAATTATATGAAAGTCAATAAAGTTGTATAAAACTATAGCAGAATTAAGACAATGTTGTCGACGTTTCGGTCTTTCTTTTGAATTCATAAGACCATCTTCAGGACAGAAGTTTTAAAAAGCATTGGATCGAAGACCCTTTGTAGCCTGAATGAAATTGGCTGTCTTGTTGAGCCAAAGAAGCTATATCACAGACGGTTACAATCGACCATTCTTGGTGACCTTGCTGTCAGACAAGTACAGTTCTTCTAATGTGTATAACACAGTAGGTCAATGTCTGAGGATTCAGGTCTGTGTTTCTCACGTTTTGAGGTAAAGAGAGTTTCGGCACAGCAAAAGTCTTGTTGCTCGAAAAAACGCTTCTCTCGGTCAGCAGTGAAGGCGTCACCTTACCGGAACAGCTGAGGGAGAAAAAGCGAGATATTTTCCTAATTATCCTGAGAGAGAAGAAGCAGGAGGATACCATTGAACTAACTTGGGAGTGCACTGAGAGTTGTGAGTTAAGCAGAATCCCAAGGGTCTTGACTTTAGGGACCGGGAGTGGGGGAACACCAAGTGATGGGGGCAAAAATGATGGGGACCATGGACTGCAACCACCTCCAGTCAAGACTAGCTCAGTCTTGTCTGGATTGAGCTTGAAGTGGTTGCAGTTCATCCAGTCCTGAATGAATAACATAACAGTTTGAACATTCTGAGCGGACGAGGAGGAATGGGAAAGATTGAAGATTAGCTGGAGGTCGTCGGCGTAGTTGAACACCGTGACCTCCAGCTGCTGCAACATAAAAATGAGGGGGTAGATGTATAAATTAAACAAAAGGGGGGAAAGTGATGAGCCCTGTCGCATAGGAAGGACTCAAGCCATGAGAGGGCTAAGCCCTCTATGCCCGCCGCCCTGACACGGGTGAGGAAGGTGGAGTGGTCCACCGTGTCAAAGGCGGCGGACAGGTCCAAGAGGATAAGGGCCTGCGAGAGATTGGTATCGATGCCCTCGCGAAGTCCATCCATTACCGAAATCACTACCTTCTCCGTAGAGTGTAGAGGTCGGAGGCCCGCCTGGCGGGGGGAGAGACAGTGGTTTGCTTCCACATGAGCGCGCGGCCAGGTCTTGTATGTTTTACCCACTGTTTTTTTCTCCCCTTAGCTATTGCCATTTTAAATTAAAATGCATTTTATTTATGTTTAACATAAAAAAACAACAAAAAAACAATGTCAATTACAATGTCAAGAGCTCAAAATAATGTCAGAGCGAGACCTATTGCATTGTAAATGCTTGTTGTACTTTGCCACCAAATCACTCACCCTTAATGTCCCATAAAAAGCCAGTTAGAATGCCGTCCTTAAAAGGCGAACCTCATCCGATGATCTACATACCACTTTCAGAGAGTCCATGATCTTTGTCAACTTTGATGTGTCTATGGGGTGCCTGGAGTCTGATCTATACCCCTTCAAACACTGCCAACCCCTCCGATCACTTTGCACCAGGAATGTCTTTGTCCCATCTCTGTACCCCAGCATTTTTGCAAAAAATGAAATTGTCACAATATGGCGTTTGACATAGGAGACGGGTCTTCCTTCCCTCCTCAGGTACCCCAAGAATGAAACTACTGACTCCTGAAAGAGCCAACCCCTGTCTCTTGTACATCCTGAAACTGCGATATGTGCCATATGCCCCCTCATAGGTATGCCTTGTCCTAGGCGCTAAGCGAGACGAAATGAGGTCCAGTAAACTGGGCACCGAGCTGCCATAGATGTCCCGGGAATGGTGGGGGGAGGTCCGCTGCCTCCTGGTGGTGATACCTGAATGCCTGCATCTTGAAACGAGATAAAGCATTTGCTCCATTGTTCAGTGCATCAGGCACATGTTTTGCTCTGAAGTCAACATTTAATCTCAAGCATAGCAGTACAATTTCTTTCAGTAATCGTGAGATCATTTTACACTTGGCAGTTTGTTGATTAATGCATTCCACCACCGTCATGTTATCTGACCAGAATACCACTGACTGGTTGCAAAACTGTTCTGGCCATATTGTGAGTGCAACCAAGATAGGAAAAAACTTAAGAAAACCAATGGTCGCCACAAGCCCAGACTCAAACCATTCAACTGGCCATCTTTTGCACACCAATCTGGTCCCAGAAGGCCCTAAAGCCTGTGCTGCCTGCGGCATCTGTCAATAGCCTCAATTGTTCATTGGTCTTGGCTGGGCTTGGCCATACCACTTGCACATTAATGTCCCCCATAAATGCCTCCCATATTCTCATGTCTTGTTGGACCTCACTTGTCAGCCTCGTATGATCATTCTTTGGCTTGAGACCCGATATAGCATGCGTAATAGACTTAGAAAATGGGTGGCTTCCGGAGAGGCGATGCAATGTGAGGGGGCCCACGACCTCTGGTGCCAAACTTGGGCGATGAGGCGTCTGGCAGAAAATGGTGGCGACCGCGCATTGCCTCAAGCAGGATATAGAAACCTGCCTGCGGCCGCGCAGCAGCTTAAATAGGGGTAGGTTAAAAGTCAGCTGCCCCAGAAGCATTATAGTGCTTCCTGGGCAGCTGGTGTGCAACCAATCAGCACCATTTACAGCCAGAAGGATGGGCCGACCACGCCCTGCCCGTACCGCTGGATCCCCGGCTTCCCGCCATATCGTCGGCTCTCCCTAGGAGGGGCGAGCCTCTGTTGAACAAAGTTTTAAGAAGACAAACTCCCCCCTTGCAGACCCTGGGAGCTCCTCGGCCTTCAGATCTGACGTCAGAGACAATGTCCGGCGACCTACAATTCAGGAAGTTGCTCAAGACCGCTCTTTTCTGTCTCTGGTTCAGCTGTAGGAGTAATAGTACACTCCTGCTGCCCGTCCAAAGTTCAGGGATACCCCTTCGGGGTTGATTCAAGCGCTATATAAATACATAAATAAAGAGGTCTGCACACCCATCAATCCGCTGCTTGCACATTGAAACTGAACATTGACATTTAAACCGGAAGTGACTCGTGTGTTTTTGTTGCAGTGGGTAAGATGATCACCGAGAATAGAAAGGTTCTCAAATAGATGAATATAAAGCGGTGTCTGGTGTGAAGTGTGTCTCGAACACGTGCTGCACCTGCAGAGAACCCCGGCCGGATCTCGCCAGGCACGAGGGGGGCACCCCCTTTCTAGAGTAATCGGAGGGGGTCCTTCCATCACTGCCGGACCCACAGATGGGGGCTGGGTTACAAAGCAGGCGAAAGGTGCAACTTCTCACGAGCGCCGACGAATAAAAATACAATTTTGCACTTTCCGAAAAGTGTCATTCATTTTCCAGGCTGGAGAGAGAGGAGGTGGTGGGCGGTGGCTGGGGGCTGGGGGGGGCGTTCCGTCGTGGCTGATACACCCGCTCGCTGCTGGCCCCGGGCCCAGGCCGGAAGCGCTGCTTGCCAGGCGCTAATTAGTTCAAACGTATACAATTAGCATGATGTAAACTGTAAAATGTTTTTATCAGAAATGTCATCTTTGGACAGGGATCTGGTGACAGCTTTACAGCCCCCTTCGAGGCGCACCGACGCGTAAATGGGGGGGGGGGGGGCAGCCACCCAGGACTGTACTGCAGAGCCAATCAGAAAGCCCCTTGCGGTGACTTACTCTTGAAGAAATACTACAGTGTCTAATTTGGAAGAAATAAAATGAGTGCAGGGGCCTCCGTCATTGTCGTGTCCCACAACAGTAACACACGGACACGAATGGTATATCTTGAAGCCCTTTATTCTTGCCTCTACACAGGTCCCCGTCCCTACTCTAACTAACCCCTTCCTGTCCTGTCCCCACCTCTTCCCCTCTGCCCACCTAGCTCCGCCCACCCCAACTACTGGACTGTCAACTCTATTACATCTCCCCCTTTCTTAACAAAATAGCAGTGAACGTGGAAATTAATCAATTTCTACAATTAATCTCTTTGGAGGCTGCACTTGACGTCTGGGTCGAGCCGGTGTAGGCACAATGTTCTCCACTACTGGTTCCCGCACCATGGAGGGTGCAGAGTCAGGTGCGCCAGCCTCCGGGTCATCGTGATCCTCAAGTGTGGAAGCTGCTGGTATGCAGTCATGTTTTTCAGGAGGGCATTTCTTAAAGTGGGATGCATTGCGGGTGACTCGCCGATTTTCTGATTCTGCGGTCACCATGGTGCCCTTTTGTTGCACAATTGTGAGAGGCTCGTCCTTGAAGCGACAGTCGGTCTTCTGGCGCTGTTCTTGTTTGACGAAAACCTTGTCGCCTTCCTTGAGGGAGGGTGACCGTGCCCTCCGTTTGTGGTCAGCATGTCCCTTCATCTTCTCTTTGCGATACTGATCCGTTGCAGCCATGTCTTTGAGCTGCTGATCTGAGAGGGATTTCTTCAGCGCTCCTTCCCATGTTGGGATCCGGTTTCTCATTGTCCTCCCAAGCATGAGAGTGGCAGGGCATATGCCCGTCGTGGAGTGAGGTGTGGTTCTGTAGGCACAGAGGACTTCGTTCAGTGCCGACTGTAGATCCTTCTTCTCGGCTGTGGCCTGTTGGAAAGTTCTCTTGATGGTGGACATGAACCTTTCAACGGTGCCGTTGGCTTGCGGCCAGAGTGGGGTGACTCTGCGGTGTTGGAAATCCATTTGTTTCGCGAAGTCGCCGAATTTGTGCCCGTTGAACGGGGGCCCATTGTCTGTTTTGATGATTTTGGGGACACCCCAGGTTGCGAAGACTTCCTCAAGTACCTTGAGGGTGCAGGTAGCACTAGTGGAAGAGATAAACTGAGCTACCGGGAACCGGGAGTACTCATCCACGATGACAACTATGTATTTCCCTGATTGTAGGGGCCCATAGAAATCCATTGCAACTTCTTGCCACACCCCGTCGGGTAATGGGGTCATCTGTAGTGGTGCAGGCGGATTGTTGTGGCTGGTCAGTTGACAGGGGTGACAGTCTTTCAAAGTGTCCTCGACCATCTGGTCTAGAGCTGGAAACCAAACACGCTCTCTTAGTGCTCTCTTGGTGGACACGACCCCTCGATGACCCTCATGCGCTAGGTCGACTACTCCTTGTCTCAGGATGGCTGGGATGACTATCCTGTGATCTCTTAGAAGGAGGCCGTCCTCGGTTATTGAGAGTTCGTCAGAGACGTGTCGGAAGGCCTGGAGTTCTTTCTTGGTGTCAGGATTCTCTTCTTCGTCTTGTGGGTGATGGCTCCACCTGTTGGATTGTATGCGTTTCATTACAATCTGTAGAGTGGCGTCTTGGTTGGTTGCTTCCCTGATGGTGTGCATGAGTATGGCTGGTGGGCGAGCGTGACTTGCCACGAAATGAATGTATTCCTCCGCGATGGAAGGAGTTGTCTCTGCAGAGTCCCGGGGGTGGCGGGACATGTAATCAGCAGGGTTCTCCCCCTTCCCCGGTTTGTGGACAATTGTAAACGTGTACTCCTGCAGGCGGAGGCCCCACCGCTCGATCCTGGGGGGCATCTTGCACTTCGGATTGCCATAAATTGTGACGAGCGCTTGGTGGTCGGTTATGAGCGTGAAGTGTTTCCCATAGATGAAGATGTGGAAGTGCTCGCACGCCCACACGACGGCCAGGCTCTCCTTCTCAGGCTGGGAATACTTCCTTTCTGGATCGGTGAGGCTTCGACTGGCGTAGGCGATGATTCTCCGTTGTTCCGAGTCGTCGTCATACTGAGCCAGGATCGCCCCTAAACCCACTGGACTGGCGTCTACAGTGATCTCCGTTTTCCTTCTGGGATTGAAATACGAAAGGCAATCAGACGATTCCACTGCATGTTTGATATCTCTGAAGGCGCGCTCGCATTCCGGGGTCCAGTCAAAAGGCTGGTTAGCCTTCGTGAGGAGTCTCAGTGGGTGGCTGATTGTGGCATAGTCACGAATGTAACGAGCGCAATAACTCACCATTCCGAGAAAGGAACGCAGATCGTTCACGTCGGCCGGGCTCTTGGTGTTGTTGAGCACAGCTACCTTGTCGGGGTCTGGTTTCATACCACTCGATGAGAAGATGTGACCGAAGAATTTCAGTGTTGACTGATGAAATTCGCATTTGTTTTTGTTGAGAGTTAAGTTTGCGTCCATTAGAGCATGGCAGACACGGTCAAGGGGGATGTCGTGCTCTCGGAGGTCCGTACCATATACCAGAATGTCATCACTGTAGTTAAGGGAATTTGGAATGTGGTGGATGATCAAGCGTATCGCCTCTTGGAAGATTTCGGCGGCTGAGGAGACGCCAAAACTGAGCCGTTTATAGCGGAAGAGACCAAGGTGCGTGGCAAAGGTGGTGATGGGACGAGAGCTGTCATCCAGCTCGAGCTGATGGTAGCCCTTGTTGAGGTCCAGCTTGGAAAATACCGTAGCTCCATTGAGTGCCGTAATCATGTCGCTCAGGTGTGGACCGGGGTGTCTCTCCCTTTCGATTGCCGTGTTCGGCAGGCGCATGTCCACACAAAGACGGACCTTGTCGGGAGTCCCTTTTTTGGGGACAATAACCACCGGGGACACCCAGGGAGTGGGCCCTTCGGTGCGTTCGATGATGTCAGCGTCCAAGAGGTCCTGCAGTTCTTGGGCCACAGCGGATTGCAGATGAAAAGGCACTCGCCGCGGATGTTGAGCAACTGGCTTGACTCGTTCATTGATGTGCAGATGCACTTGCCGGCCTTTCAGTTTGCCCAGGCCCTGGAACAGTGATGGAAATTTCAAGGCATAGTTGGAACTGTCGTTCACGTTGAATAGGATATGCACCAGGCGCAGGCGTTCAGCAGTGGGGAGGCTCAGTAGGCAGTCAGCATCGGGCCCTTTGATGACATGGATGACTGCTGGGACAGTGATACCGCCATGCGTGAGGGTAGTGTCGAATTTGCCTAGGCACGGGAGTGGTTTTCTTGACATCCAGGTGTACACCCGGACGGGTGCAAAACGCAAATGAGGCTTGGGAACCATTCAATCGTGTTCGGCAACGGAGATGTAGTTGAGGGATGCGCCACTGTCCATTACGAATTTTGCTGCATGGTTACCCACCATGATGTCGAGCCGTGGGTAGCGCTTGAGCTGATCGTTGTCAGCGATATTGATGTATTCTGTGGTGTAGGAAGATTGCCTGGATGATGAAGATCTGTAGTCTCTTGAAGGAGAGCGACGATCCCATCTGGAACGTCTAGATTCATGACTGGAGTGGGAAGACGCAGGGGACCGAGCAGGTTCATCCTGAACGGCTCTGACATGGTGCCATTTGGTTTCAGGTCTCGAGGGTCTTTGTTGGCTGGCACGCCGGTCATTGCTGCCGCGTTTCTCTCTGTGGTAATCACTGCACATAGCCTCAAAATGATTGGATCGTCCACATTTTCGGCAGCGTTGGCCCATAGCGGGGCAAGAGTCAATGTGAGGGTAGTCGTACCCGCATCTGAAGCACCGCCTCGTGCGTTCAGGCCGTCGATCTCTCCTCTCCGAATCCTTTGGTCGGTGGTCCGTTCGACGTCTGGGTGAGAATCTGGATCTGCGTGACCTGTCACGCGGGTTGCCTCTGTATTCCTGTCTTCCATGTCGTCGGTCAGAGACACGGTTGGCATGTTCGCGGCTAGTGTTAGGCTTGACCTCGATATCCGCCGCATTTTCTTCGGCCTGGTCATACAGCCGGGAGTTCTCTTCAATTTCCGCAAGCTCTTGCGGTTTCCTCAACAGTCGTCGTCTCAGCGACTCAGAGTGGCATCCAGAGATTATTTGGGACTTGATGGCTGCATCCGGTGAGAAATTTGTAAAGTCACAGTATTGGGACTGACGTCGCAGTCGATGTATAAAGGAGGTTAGTGGCTCATCTTTGTCCTGGCGCTGTTGGTGGAACTTGTGTCGCTCGTAGTCAACATTTCTTTTGTGCAAGAAACGGTTGTTCAATACGTCTCTCACTTTGGCATAGGTGTCGCCGTCATCAGTTGGGATTTCTCGCACTATTTTACTGATCTCACGCCCTCCTAGATTGCGAAGGGTTATTATCTTGTCTTTGTCTGTTTCGATTCTGGAGCCTTCAATATAGTCCTCAAAGTCCTCTAGCCATTCTTGCCATTTTAGGCCCATGCTACTTCCTGTTGTGATCGTTAAGGGTTCCGGCGCTCGCAGGTGTGTGCCTCCTTTGACTTCCTTTTGCGCGGGAGGGTTTTGTGCGTTTTGCGCGGGAGGGTTGGACATCTTGGCGGTGGGCCTTCAGGGCTTGCGCTTGACTCTGGTCGCGGTTACTGACGTCTACTTCCACCACTGTTCACTGTAGCCACCAATGCTTGTTTGTTTCATGTTACTAGCGCTCACTTGATAGCATTTGCTTGGTTATCAGGACACAGTACATCAGTTTAGTGTTGCCAGTGCTTGTTTTGGGTTTTCGCCTGACCCAAAGATGGCCGCCCTTCAATCAGATAGGGTTTGTCCTTCGGGCTGCCTGACCTTAAGATGGCCGCCCCCTCTGAAGCCCACGAGGTTTCTCTCGCCCCAGGCACACACACACTCGGTGCTGCTGGACTCACTTTGGTGCTGTGGCAGGTCTCCACTCTTCCGGCGGGGATTGGGTGAGTGCAGTCTATTCTGCGAGGATTGCTGGCCTCGCGCGCCGCGTACCAGGCGGCTGGGCTTCACTCCTGCCGGCCGATTCAGCGCTGGCTTTGAACACTCTGCCACGCGCACTTGGGGCACTTCTCTCGCCTTCGCGGCGCTGCAGGCTCACTTGGGCAGCGTCAGAGTGGGCTTCCGGCCCTCACTCGGTCTCGACGCACTTCAGGTTTTTTCCGCGCGTCCAGTGCGACCGGCGTTCCGGCGCTCTCGCTTGGCGCCTTTTCCTGCAGCGTTTCTGCGCTTTCACTCAGCGCTCCTTCATGTGGCGCTTCGGCGCTTGTCCACTGCGCTGTCGTCCTCTCTCGACCCTCTTCCGCTTGCGAGGGGAGATCAGGCCACTCCTGGGGGGGCTCGCTACTGGCGCCGCAGGGTCAAGGTTGCAGCGGAGCGCTGGACGCTCCACGCTGCGGGACGGGGCACTCTCGGGTGGGTTTCTGCCTTATCCCACCCTCGTCGCCAGCTGTCGTGTCCCACAACAGTAACACACGGACACGAATGGTATATCTTGAAGCCCTTTATTCTTGCCTCTACACAGGTCCCCGTCCCTACTCTAACTGGCCCCTTCCTGTCCTGTCCCCACCTCTTCCCCTCTGCCCGCCTAGCTCCGCCCACCCCAACTACTGGATTGTCAACTCTATTACATCCATGACGTCACTGCAGCCTGCACCCTCCATTGCCCCTGTTGGTGGAGCCAGGACCAGTAACAGCACAACTGCTACAGCAGTGACAATTCAGAGTATGCCAGCCCCCAAAGCTATGTCTTGGGTGGCAGGTCACAGTGCCAGCCGTTTTTAATAGGCCTGGCTGTGATATTGTGCTGGGCTCTCCCAGTTTATGGAGTTTTTCCACTCCACCACGCCCCTCGTGGAGCGAGGGGTTACAAAAAACTCTGCGGAATGCAGCGGTGCAGAGTTTTTACCTCCCTTGCGAACGCCAACATTAAGTTGCGAGGAAAATCTTACTCCAGACCACCTCCCGGCGAGATTTCTCAACATGGGCAGTCACGGATGGTCGCGATCGCTCGCGTTGAGAAACCTTCCGGTTGCGTTGTAGAAGCGGCCCCTTAAGAACATCTACTCGAGTGGCAGAAAGAAGCAGCGCCCACTTGCGCTGCACGTGGTGCCGCTCACATTGATTTCACAGAGCGAAACAAGCACCCAGCACTAAAAATCAGCTCGAATGGCATGACGTAACACACTCTGCCGCTTGCTGAACTCCGCATAGCACGGTATAGTTTTAGGGTCACTCGGCGTTACCCTCTCGCAGCTTTGCAGAATTTAACGTGTTTAGCAGTGGAAAGCAAATCCCAAACATTTTGCACCAGTGTGCGTCTCCTTTGCGATGCAAACCTTGCACAAAATGTTAATAAATGTCCCTCGGTGTTTGGGCTCGCAATAAGGCGCTCTGGGGCACATGCATCATTGTAGGAATTTGCATTTCCTAAATAGCGAAAATTAAGGAATCGCTATTTAGGAATTGCAAAATCCTATGCATCAAGAAATCCAATTTTTTTTTAGGATTTCTTAAATTTCGGAATTTGCGATTCCTTAATTGCGAATCGCAATTAAGGAATGGCATTACATTGATTCCTATGGGCCTATAGGCCCATAGGAATCAATGCCGTTTTGCATTTTTTTTTTAGGAAATCGCAATTTGTTGATGCATTGCAAGGGTGCAGAGGGGGGTCCAAAGGACCCCCCCTGCACCCCTGAAATGTATTTTAAAATGCATGTTTCACACACACATGTCCTAAGGACATGTGTGTCTGTAACATGACACTTTTCAAAATGCATTTTTGTGCTTTTTGAAACAATTTCGCAAATAATACGAGGGTCAACCTCGTGTTAATTTGCACTTCCTATTTCAAAATTAGCATTTTTTAAAAAATTGATGCATTGCATTTAAGGAATCACACAAATGCGATTCCTTAAATGCATTCGCATTTTTAGGAAATGCAAAAAAAACCGAATTTTAAAAAAATGTTTCATGCATCCCAAAAACGTATTTAGGAAGTGCAAACGGCCGAATTTTCCGATTCGCACCGTTTGCACTTCCTAAATAGGTTGATGCATGTGCCCCTCTGTCTCTAGAAGCAGATTCACTAACTTGTCATATAACACAGCGCCTACGCTGCGCTGCATCCTCTAACCGGAAATTTAGCGCCAAGATGCTCCTTCCGGAGCGAACGCTGCGCTTTATAAATACCCTCACAAATTCACAAATTCACAAATTCGCATGAAAGGAAGAGAGCAGAACAGTGCCGTAGCTACCAAGATGGCGCTGCATTCCTCCCTCTATGCCCTGGCGCACTTATGGGTACCTTGTGCCAAAGTGTACACCCTCGCACTATAGGGCACGGCTGTGTGTGTTCTATCACATATAGGTTTTGCACTGGAAGAGGACCTACGCTTTAATACTTCTCCCATATTTTATCTGTGCTGTACAGTGCTTCGCACACACAACTTGAAAGAACGGGAGGGCTTTTTGCGCCACTGATATGCATTCCGGCGCACGTTTTTGGTGCAAATCCAAATGATATTAGGGATTTGCATCAAACCCCACATGTGGAATGCCCATGTACCATCCGTGGAACCCCCCGAACCCCCCGAACCCCCCCCACATCCCACAAGGTAGCATGAAACAGCATTATTACTTTGGTGAAGTTTCAACAGAGATCCCGACCTGTGGTGAAGAGTAAACACCGCTGCAAACCCGGTGCAAACCCAGTGCAAACCCGGTGAAAACTCGGAGCACACCCGGAGCAAACCCGGCGCAAACCCGGTGCAAACCCGCCGAAAACCCAGTGCAAAGTGTTAGCAAAGCTGCGCCCTGGAGTCCGGACTCTGAGGGGCTTATGTATGAGCCCCTTGAGCCTCCGGTGCGTCACTTTTTCCCATGTTAAAAGTGAAGCGCCGGCGGCGCAGGGGGTTTGTAAATACGCCCCTGAGACCCTCAACATTCATCCGGTTTGTGTGTCTCGGGAATTCAAACAATATTGAATGTTGTGGTCGGGCGAGGGTGAAGGCGCGAGGTTCGTTGTCTTGTGGCTCCTCTAGGCACCTGATGCTGTGAGAATGAAACATCCTCGGGGTTGGGGGGGGGGGGGATTCCACAAAATCTGAGACACAAACAACGTGTTCCGGATTTGCTCTGCTCCCTCGATATGTTGGTCTTCTAAGCCTTGGGGGGGGATCTGCTCCATGCAGGGCCTCTCCCCAGAGCCCCCACCACTCCCAAAGCCTCTGATTTTCATTCATTTCCAACCCCCCTCTTACAAAGAGTCGAGGTTTGAGCGTCTCTGGCCCGGGCGCAGGCAGCGATGCCAACCTGCGCCCTTTGCAGGCTGCCCGGGGTCCACGCAGGGGACCCCCTAAAAGGGCGGCCTATTTAGTGCCACAGGAGGCACAGGAGGCACAGGAGGCACAGGAGGCAGCCTCCCAGGGTTTGGGACCCTCAGGCGTCCAGGTAGGTCGAGTCACTTCTGGGGACAGCGGGGGCGGGGGATGAGGTACATATACCTCTCCCCGCCCTCTGGCCGCCCTCTTTGCCCACTACCCCGATGCCGTTTCCCTCCCTACCGCATACCTGGCGTTTAAGCGGGGTGTGGGGGGGTAGGGTTTGTCTAAGGTGTTCTTTTGTGTTGCAGGCGGAGTTACAGGGCGATCCAGAGGCTGAAAGGTACATACGGGTACCCTCTGCAGGAGCACAACAAGGGTGCAAAGGCCAAATATCCACAGGGAGGTCCTCGCGTGGGACCCTGGAGGAGCGACGGCGTCCCGTTAGTCCTACGGGCGGTTGTGGACCTGAGAAACCAAGGGTTGCCTGGCAGGCTCCGCCCCCTTATGGGGCATGAGCAAAGGGGTGGGCTGGTGCCCCACCGGTGGGAGGGGTCTTCCCCTCCCCCAAAATATGGCACATACCGTTGAGGAAGGCCACGGTATAATTTGGCTCATCAGGTTGCAGGCGGGGAGGGGCTGCCTGCCTCGTGATCGCCCGTAAGATAACACACCAATGTTGGCATCTTTGTAATACTAATAAACCTGCTGCAATTTTCTCCACAAAAAAGGTGTCTTGTCTGGTTATTGCTCTAGGAGATTGCTGTATGGGGAGGGTGAGTGTTTGTCAATATTGGCACTATGTACCAGTGATGTCAGTGCAGGGGCGGTCCACACAGGGCACCCCCTCTCCCTCCCCCCAGACTCCATGCTTTCACTCATGTACAACCCCCCTTTTACGCAGAGAGTCGAGTTTTAAGCGTTCCTGGCCCGGGCGCAGCCAACCTGCGCACTGTGCACCACTGATGTCAGAGCACTGAGGCTAATGAGAGGCGCTGCTCGGAGCCATCTGGCGCTACACGCCAAGGCGCTACTCCGACGACAGCGGAGTATTAATGCGTCGCACACCAGACACCGGGGCTTATTTTTATCACAGCTCATTAGCGCATCAATGCCCCCCCTTCCACCCGACGAACCCCTGCGACACCCCGGCTCCGAGGCGCCATCTGCGCCTCTTGAGGCTTGAAGGCACGCAGACACTCTGGGCAGAGCCACCACGATATGACGTAGCACTGTAAGGTACACGCACCACTGAGGCCCGAGCGCCTCGACAGACATCACTTAAAACGAGGCGCTGAAAGAGACAGCCATTCAAATCACAGCGCCTTGAAGTCTAGACTTGTCGAACTGGTCAGTGCCCTTCTGCAGCATACTCTGTGCTGCTCCGCTGGGGTATATATTCCATCTGTACGTCACGGTGTCATTCCTGCCCCCACGTCACTCATCTCCGCCGCTCTCTGTACAATCCCAGGATGGAGCAGGTGACACTCACCTGCCCACAACAGCCCAAAGAGGCCCTCCCATCATAGCAGGGCCGGCTCTAGGGTTTGTGGGGCCACGGGCAGAATAGGGACATGCGAGGCCCCTCTAAGATGTGACATCACAGGAAGTGGCGTCACAGGAAGGTGCCCCAATTAAACATTAATGTTTTGGAATTGTTGACGCAGCTTTGCAAGAAAGTAAGGGGCAGAGTTACAAGGACTGGCGCATCCCTGCATATTAGCAGGGAAGCGCCAGTAAAGATGCGACACGCATGAATGCACTTGCGCCACCACGGATGTGCCGCATTTACAATGCGATGCACCAGGGCACAAGGATAGTCAGATGCCTGTCGCATCTTTTGGTGTAAGGGCAGCGCATTGCTGGAGTCGTGTCGCAAGTGCGACGCAACTCCAGCAATGCTCAGGGGCGCCCTATACCTAACATGCTGTGTCACTCCTTACGCCTGCTTCAAGCAGGCGTAAGGTTTTGACGCAGCGGGGACGTAAAAGTGACTCAGAGAAATCTACAAGATTTCACGGAGTCACTTTTATGGAGCTTCCTTGCGAGGGAACGCCCACCCTGCATACATTATAACTGACGCAGGTATAATGTAGCGCAGGGTTTACAACGTGACGCATCAGCAAACAGACGAAAGCACGGATCCCAAAATATAAGAAGAGGCGGCCGCACACGTGTCGTGCACTGGTGGGGTGGCTACTATCCTGGCAGGCAGAAGCATCCCAGGTGGCCCACACCACTTCATGCTTCATGCAGCACACATGTAAGTTACAAAATGACATTAAAAAAAATAAGGTTTGTTTATGTGCGGTAAGGGACACCTTCCTGTACACAAACAAACCTTGGCATTTTGCTTTTTCCATGTATGCTGCACAAGGCATCACACATGGAAAAAGCAGAAACGAGGAAAAATGAGGCCTTTCTCCTCTTTCGCCACCTTAAGACTAGGATTTTTCTGGTCCTAAATGTGGTGCTGCCACCTATTATCTCCTCTCTTGATAATGTGGCAGCATCGAAGTGAACGGGTGTTGTAGTGGAACGACCACCCCAACACCCACTGCACGCCCCTTTCACATTAGCGTTAAAGGGACCTATTACCAAGGCAGCGTTAAGCCACTTAACGTGGCTTTTAGCCACGTTATGTGGTTTAACGCTGCCTTGGTAATAGGGTGCTGTCGCTATCGCCACCACAACGTTCCAAAAAGTGACGATGTGGTGGTGATAGGGGCTTGATAATATGCCCCTCAGTTTGAAATAATTAAGTCAAATGTCCTTAATATCTGAGAAGGCACGTGGCAAGTTCCAGAGTGACCAGAACCACGCGCCTCAACTACTTTCGCTTAAGAAGAAGTAGCCTCATGGCGCCTGCCCTCAGGTAAAGCCATTTGGATCTTGGTTAAAGAGACAATTGAATGCAAGATCCGTGCAAATCCATTCCCATCATCCACAGGTCCTTCCAGTCTCTCCCCAGGTACCGAACCAAACACTTTTGCTCTTCCAACCTCCAATGCAAGATCTGCCTCCCTGAACCTTCTGACTACCGCCTGGCATCGGCCCAGTGCTCGGCAGACCACTCCATGGCCCCTGATGCCCTCTATGGATGCCCCCTCGCTTCTCAGCTGCCCTTCACCCCACAGCCGAATCTCCTGTACACCCCCTTCTTCCCCTCACCTCCGACAGGGGCCGAGTCTAACTGCGCTCCTGAAAGCAGCCATGTCCCCAAACCTCACTGACACTACAGGTTTGGAATTAGTTGTTGTGGGAGGAGGAACACATCACACTGTGCTGGGAGAGGTCACCCACTGTCACTCTGCATAAGACAAAGAGCAGGCGTCTGTGTGAGCACAGTCAGACTGCCTGCACAGCATCCTTCAGGTCAGACTGACTCTGTGCCCACCAACCTTAAGGCCAGAATGACTGTGCCCACCAACCTTCAGGTCAGACCTGTTAAAAGGGGTTCAAAGACAACCAGTAACCAAAGACCCCTTTATGTTGCCCGGCGGTGTCGCCTCTATGACCCACCAATATTAATCAATGAAGAAGCAGGCGCTGGAGACTGGAAGGCAGGAAACGAGGATTTTATTCTCTCCGGAGGAGAACACATCAATTCGGACAGCAAGTATCGTCACGAGGTGCTCTAACCACATCTCTGAGGCCTGGCCTCTTATACTAGGGTTTATGACCTTTATTACACGTAACACATTCTCGCAACACTTTGATATTTGAAAGAACATCCTCGGAATCTCCCCTTCAGGCCCGTTCCCACATACATTTACAGTTGAATTCCCCACCCCGGTCACAACAGGTGATGATTGTCGCGCAGCAGGGCATTCCGCCGATTCACGGAATGCGAGGAGTTGATCGGATCTCATAGGGTGGGGGCTTTGATCGGCTCGAGGGTCTTTTGATGGGGAGGGGAAGCTTCCTACTGTACGGTGTGATAAACAGTATCCGCAGGGCCAGGTGGCGGCCTGGGAACAAGGAAGGCAAACGGGGACACAGGGAAAGGGGGGTTTGCATCAAAAAGGATCTGAGACCATGAAAGGAATGAGGGGAGGTGTCGCGCTGGGAACAGGATGGGGTTCCGTGGCGAAGCTGCGCTGAAGAGGGGTTTATGGCCCAAGGCATGTGAGAGCGAGGGGGTTGTCAGCGTGCGGGGGGGATACCTGCGAGGATAGGAGAGAGAGAGAGACGCGCTGGCTATCAGGGAAGGGGCAGGGAGGCCATGGTGCTTAAAATGGCTGCCGCTTATGCTCAAGGCATCTGGGAGCGGGAGTGATCAGTGCATGGGGGTGTTGGTGAGGGTGAAGGTCCGTGTTGGGGGTCAGGGGCGCGCAGAGAGTGGTTCTGATCAGAGCAGCTAAAATATGGCGGATGTGCATGACGAAAAGTGTGGCATCGGGAAAAAGGCAAGATGGCGTAGATAATGTTCACCTAACTGTATTAATTTTCCACAGTCCTCCCTTTAACATTTCCAAGACATCTTGCTGGCCTATTTCCTATCTATACCTATTGCAGCGGTCATAAGTAAGGGAGAGGGGACTTAGGCAAAAGAACTGTACATAAACATCACATTGAAAAAATCTCTTCATCGTTAAGTTGGTTGTAGAAAAAAAATCATAGTAATGCAATATCAGACTAGAATTATGTAGCGAAGGCGTTGGGTACAGATCATAGATACTTGTAGTCATTTGGAATAGGAACAGGTAAGTTATCATATAAGTAAGTCCTTTTTGTACTCGGCGGGAGCATAGTCAGTCCAATGGTGGTTGGGAGAGAAATGAGATATAGTAAATATCAGAGTTCTCAGGGTCTTTGTCGTCTTCTGTTGGCACTGTTAAGCACCTGGATTACAATTCGTTCTGTCAACAGGAATGTTCATGTGGATTGAGTCGTTGGAGGTCTGCGGGTAGGGGTACATTTTGTTTTGTTTCGCCAGACCTCATAAGAGAAATGCGTTACGGTTTTGGAGCAGGTGCATTTTCTTCCGCGACCCAGAGCATAGTTATTAGGAGGCAGAAAAAGGGTTGTGATGAAAAGTGCAATTGTCTTTGAGTTGTGGGGTCTGTTTGTTTCTTGAGTCTCTGTGGTGGGTATTTCCTGTTGCTTCCATCATCATCGAGACGTTCAGTAGCGGGTAGAACCACATACTTCGTTCATCTTCTCTTTAGGGGCGACCCTTGGTGGAGTTCTAGGTCACCGTCCTGAGATTAACATAGTTCGTGGTCTACTTAGTCGGAGCTCCCTCCCTTTTGACGCAGGAAATACCCTTCTCTGGATAGCTCAGTAGGATTTTGGAGGAACTTGGAAGTTCAGGTGGAAAGGTGCGTGTGTGAACAGTCCTTATGGTAGGTCGGAGGAGGAGGGGATGGAGCAGGGCCAAGTCGGGAACAGATCAGGGGGACGGAGAATTTGAGACAGGCGGGTCCATAACCAGGTTCAGAGAGCGGGGACCCTTTTTGGCACACGTCGATCGTAGAGCAGGGGCTTCAGGTCAGCCCTTTCCTTAGCTTTGTCTGAAACAGTGCCTCATCCTGCGACTCCTTACTGCTGTGGTCTCGCCTTGGCCTCCGTCGCTGAGGTTCCACGATCCGTAGTCAGGCCGCGTGCTCCCACATCCGGTCTCTTTCTCCTCCGACAGTGGTACCCTTAAATGAGTTCGAAAAGACAGTCTTTAGAGATTTTGCAGAAGAAGGTAATTACACAAACCTATTTCTCTCCCAACACCAAGCAACTGGGGTAAACATCCGCTACATTGAGGTTTGCAGCCAACGTATAAACAATTGATGATGGGTTTTGCTGGATTTCCTACAACTTCCCTTTGTGGCTAATTCTTTGGCGTTTTGTTGGTTATTACATTCATTTGTCGTGGTACGAGGTCTGGTACCCATTCATTGCATTCGCCTATTACAGTAGATGTCAGTTCTTCTGGTAGAGACCCATTTCCCTAGTACGAGTCTTGCAAGGCTAGGTCGGCCTTCAGGGCTTTGTATCTTACGGAAAAGTGCAACGTGCTATTCACCATAGTCTGATAGGCATCCTTCTGAGGGATGAACATAGGCTAAACGACTCTCCATTACATCAATGCGTCCTATCTTTTAGCTAAACATCCTATTTTCAACAAGGTTTACTGCAACAAGTTCCTTCAGTTTTCGATCTAATTTTTAACTTTGCACACATCTTTCTAACTTTCTATATAGTTTCTCGCAACCTGGCTACTACAAAAACTCGGGGGGGGGGGGGGGGCTTGCGATAATTATTAAACTTATCCTTGGGGTGGGTGGGGTCTTATGGAAAACAACTAGGAACACAGTGAATTGGAGCAAGGGGCGTTTTTCAGATTCTCGTTCAGGGCAGCTGATACCAAACTGGGGGCATTTTGGGAAGACGGGGGTGTCTCGATCATTTTTTTCTTTTTTTTTTTTTTTTACTGCTTGGGGTATGGAGACAACTTGGAATGGGGAAGGTCGTGTTACCACAGACATTATCATAGAAGCCACTGACAAATAGTTCCCTGACTGTGGGTCAAATTTAGGGAACCTTAGTCGTCTTACCTGTCCCTTTCCTTTTGGCCAATTTAATTTTCATCCATATTTAGCAGAAAAGGTAGTAACGTGGTATCGATATGAATTTATTTAGGACGAATTTGTGCAAATACTTGTGGTATTTGGGGCCAATCAGGAGGTGCACCAGGTTCGCCAATTAGGTGCCAGTCGCTAGGAAGAGGGAAAGTGTGGAGGGGTGAAAGAGAGAGAGAGAGAGAGAGAGAGAGAGAGAGAGAGAGAGAGAGAGAGAGAGAGAGAGAGAGTAACAATAGGCCAAATAGTACACGTGTGACATGGAGAATGACCGTGTATTGTTTGGGCTATTCGGTGCATTACTGTGAGAAGTTGGCCTGATATGTAGTGTTTCCAATTCTGGAACCACTGGGTATCAGTCCAAACAAACCCCAAAGATGTCAGGTTGTAAGTCAACCTTGTTAGACAAGCTATCCGAGTGGTAGCATGGACTAAGCAGCCTTAAAGGCTTAACTTAAGAGGTCGTGTTAAGCGAGCTGTTTTACCACATACAATCCTGTAATCAAATGAAAGGACACCACACAAGTATATATTATAAAAATATATGTATTTATTTCTAAATTACTCCCCAGTACTCTTTATGAGGAAAGGGGCACAAGCGTTAAATCAAAAAGCACTGTTACACATATAAAGTTGCACAATTATGGATGAGGGCGGGTGGCCACTCAGACCATATACTAAAAAAGTGGTATAAGTAACACTTATCGAGCAATGGTTAGGCCTAGGGCCTAGAGATTCGCTGGGAGCAGTCAGGACTAACAATCATGAAGTCGGGAGAAGCCCACAGGAGACGGGTGCAGCACGGAAAGTGCGGCGCGCACCAATGCACTGTCAATGGTGCGTAAAAGTTAGTTAAAGTGAATAAAAAGATACTTCCGCTGAACCTAGGAACACAAAACTTTAGACACAGACCCTAGAGGTGTGTACCAGTGTATGGACACCGGCGTTGCAATGTTACCTCACCCACAGGCCGTGGGTGCACAGGGTCGAAGTGGCGTCGGGTTCTGACACGCAGGTTCTTGGTGCTTGAAGCTGTTGCAGCTGCAGGCGCTGTGAAGCAGAAGTGTCCGGTGCGATCCAAGGGTGGATCGAAGTAGAAAAGTACCTGAAAGCAGAGGGGACAGAGTCTGGGTCACTCAGCAGTGACCAGGGTGGAACCAGGACGGAACCAGGCAATGTCGGGCGCAATCAGGCGGTTGTCGATAGGCTTCTCTCCGCTGTCACGTGGGCTCTGGGGCATCTGCGACGTCCAGGAGCAGGTCACGATCTGTCCCACGTAGGCTCTCGCCGTCAGCACCGTCGGCTTCAAGATTGCAGCAAACAGCACTTGGCAAAAGCAATCCACGCGGAACCGGGAGATTGCTTATCACTCGAACCAGGAGGGTCAGAGTGGGGGCTCCTTTTCACAGGAGCTGGTGCAGATCTGGAGCAACCAGAAAAGCGAGTCGTATTTCAAGTTTCGTCGGCACAGGGGCCACAAGCCAGCTGGCAAGTGACCGGGCCAACGCGTCGAGCACACACAAGCAGAAGGGTCCCACGCAGCACTCGTCGAGTGTGGAGGGGTGAGCTTTGGTGCAAGTGGAGCTCGGGGCTGGGGCTTCTCAAACCCCGGTGTACAGCTTCAAGGGTCACTCGTGGGCTGCACGGTCAGCGTCTCGTGGCCTTTTCAAGATGGCGTGCCCCACGCTTCCGGTCGCCTCCACGGGTCTCAGCTCTGCAGGGACTGTGGATCGGGCAGGTAGAAGGCAGGCAAGCTTGATCTTGTCGATCTCTGTCGCTCGAGTTCCAGCGGGAACTGCAACAAAGCAAGGGTCGAGGGCTGGATGGTACCTGTTTGCACAGGGTGGTCACTCCTTGACCACAAGGGAGATTCTTCAGTCTTCTCACGTCGTGTAGAAAGTCGAAGGGTCCAGAATTCGTTTCTTATGTTTCTTCAGGATGATCTGAGTTGCATTGGCACTGCTCCCCCTCTTATTCGAATCTCGGGGGTCGGACATCCTGCTAGGTCCCCTCCTATGGGTGGGACCCAGGAAGGGGGTGGTTACACCCCTCTCCTTTGATCCTGGCCGCGCTGGGACAGGGGCTGGGAGGCCCCAGAACCGGTTTGGCCGGATCCTGCAAGGGGCAGCCTTGTGCTCCCCAGGCAGTGTCTGGTTTCTTTGAAACCTCCCTACTCCAATCCACTATCTCCTGTCTGGGGTGGTTTGACACCGCCCTGTGACAGGAAACTCTTTGTCCAGGCCTCCTCTGCCGAGTTTCGGTCAGCAGCAGGAGGCCAGACCCGTGTCTGTGGCAGGGGCATCCATTTTGTGGATCTGAGGCTCATTTTAAATCAACCGCGTTTCAGTAAAGTAACATGTCTTCTCCCTCTAGAAGGGTGGAATGCTACCCCCGTCGCCAGAACTGGCGAGGGGGTAGTATTCCAATTCGTATGACACCTTACACGACATGTTTTGATAAAGCCAAACCAAAGTTGCTATATAACCGCGAGGATTATAAGGCGCTTAAGAGTATATGGTATGGCATTATCCCGGATCAGCTTAGGGAGTTGTTCCCGACAGCTGCAGACAGGCTCAGCTCATGCCAGAGCACCATCTCACATAAAACCACGCACTCTGCCTCCAGGATTGATGAGGCCTTCCATAGGAGTGGCTTACAGGCTATATATGTGTCCAGATATAGGTTTAGATATAGGTATACTATATCTAAGCAAGGGGTGATTACACCCACTTGCCCCAGCTGAGTGATCAGCCAGTTGTGTCAATTTAAGAACCAGCCAGGGGTGGCAAAAGCTATGCTTCAGCCCCTGGTAGGCCTTGGTGGCACCTATGCCCTGAGCACCTATAGTGCATGGTACAGGGGCTGACAAGGAGTCCATTTCCAATTGTGGTATGTACCTATAGCACATGTATTATAAATTTAGAGAGAGAACAGCAGGCTGGGGGTCTGATTAGCAGGCCCACAGCCTCAGTAAGTCGAAAACCAGTGAAGCAAAAAGCAAAAATTGGGGTGACCATAGGATAGCAGACCCTACTCTCCTACATAACCCCCCCCCCAAACGCAGGGACATTAAACTTAACCTTGACCAGATAAGTCTTCATGTTCTAAGTGGAAGTACCTGGAGAGACCATCTGCATTACCATGGTCAGTCCCTGGGCGGTGCTCCACTGTAAAGTCCATCCCCTGTAGGAAAATGGACCACCTGAGCAGTTTGGGATTTTCACCCTTCATCTGATTTAGCCACAAGAGGGGCTTATGGTCTGTCTGAATTAGGAAGTGAGTACCAAACAAGTATGGCCTCAACTTCTTCAGGGCCCAAACCACAGCAAAGGCCTCCCTCTCAATAGCTGACCAACGTTTCTCCCTGGGGGTCAGCCTTCTGCTAATAAAAGCAATGGGCTGCTCTTGACCATCTTGATTAAGTTGTGAAAGCACAGCTCCCACCCCCAACTCAGAAGCATCTGTCTGTACAATGAACTGTTTGGAGTAGTCAGGACTCTTCAGGATAGGTGCAGAGCACATGGCCTTCTTCAGGTCATCAAATGCCTTTTGACAGCTAACTGTCCACTGAACCTTTTTGGGCATCTTCTTGGATGTCAAGTCATTCAATGGTGTCACAATGGACCCATAGTTCTTTACAAATTTTCTGTAATACCCAGTCAGGCCCAAGAAGGCTCTGACTTGGGTCTGGGTAGTTGGAGGAGCCCAGTCCTGTATGGTCTGGATTTTGCTCTCCAGTGGTTGAACTTGACCCCCACCTACTAGGTGGCCCAAGTACACAACCTTGCTCTGCCCTATCTGGCACTTAGTAGCCTTGATAGTCAGGCCTGCCTTTTGCAGGGCCTCCAGAACCTTCTTCAGGTGGATCAGGTGATCCTCCCAGGTGGAGCTAAAGACAGCAATATCATCTAGATATGCTGCACAAAAGTCATCCAGCCCAGCAAGGACTTGATTCACCAACCTTTGGAAGGTGGCAGGTGCATTCTTCAAACCAAAGGGCATCACCACAAACTGATAATGTCCACTAGGGGTAGAGAATGCTGTTTTGGCTTTTGACTCTTCAGCTAGTCTGATTTGCCAGTAGCCAGCTGTCAAATCAAATGTGCTCAGAAACTTGGCAGAAGCCAATTTATCAATGAGCTCATCTGCTCTTGGAATGGGATGAGCATCTGTCCTAGTGACAGCATTGAGACCTCTGTAGTCCACACAAAACCTCATTTCTCTCTTCCCATCTTTGGTATGAGGTTTTGGCACAAGGACCACTGGGCTAGCCCATGGGCTCTCTGATGGCTCAATCACTCCAAGCTCCAACATCTTTTGCACCTCAGCCTTTATACAATCCCTGACATGGTCAGGTTGCCTGTAGATCTTATTCTTCACAGGCAGATTGTCACCAGTATCCACCTCATGGGTGCACCAGTTAGTCTGACTGGGTGTGAGTGAAAACAAGTGTCTGTGGGCCTGCAACACCTGTCTGCAGTCCACCTGTTGCTGCTCAGTGAGGCTGCCTGCCAAGGCTACTCCATCAACTGAACCATCATCAGGGTTCTGGGAAAGCAGGTCTGGGAGAGGGTCACTCTCTTCCTCCTGTTCCCCATCTGTGGCCATGAGGAGACTCATGTCCTCCCTGTCAACAAATGCTTTCAAACGATTGACATGGAGCACCCTGTGGGGGCTCCTAGGGGTGCCAAAGTCAACCACATAGGTGACTTCTCCCTTTTTCTCAATGATAGGGTAGGGTCCAGTCCATTTGTCCTGGAGAGCTGCTGGCCCCACTGGGTCCAACACCCACACCTTCTGCCCTGGCTGGTACTCAACCAGAACAGCCTTTTGGTCATGCCAGGCTTTCTGTAATTCCTGACTTGCCTCAAGGTTTTTGGATGCTCTCTCCATGTATTCAGCCATCCTGGAGCGGAGACCAAGTACATAGTCCACAATGTCTAGTTTAGGCTTTTTGAGAGGTAACTCCCATCCTTCCTTCACCAAACTCAGTGGACCCCTTACAGGGTGGCCAAACAAAAGTTCAAAAGGGCTGTAGCCAACCCCCTTCTGTGGGACCTCTCTGTAAGCAAAGAGCAAGCAGGGTAAAAGGATGTCCCATTTCCGCCTAAGCTTCTCTGGTAAACCTTTTATCATTCCCTTTAGGGTCTTGTTGAACCTTTCCACAAGCCCATTGCACTGTGGATGGTAGGGTGTGGTAAACTTATAGTTTACTCCACACTCTTTCCACATTGCTTTTAAGTATCCAGACATGAAGTTAGTACCTCTGTCTGAAAGAACCTCCTTTGGAAAGCCCACTCTTGAGAAAACTGCAATGAGGGCTTTTGCCACCACAGGAGCTGTGGTGGTCCTCAGGGGAATTGCCTCTGGATACCTGGTGGCATGATCCACTACCACCAGTATAAATCTGTGCCCAGATGCTGTTGGAGGATCCATGGGACCCACAATGTCTATTCCAACTCTTTCAAAGGGTACCCCCACCACAGGTAGTGGTATCAGGGGGGCCTTTGTTGTGCCACCTGACTTACCACTGGCTTGGCAAGTGACACAGGAGCGACAAAACTCCTTGACATTTTCTGACATGTGAGGCCAGTGAAAGTGTGGAACAAGCCTGTCCCAAGTCTTATTCTGGCCTAAGTGTCCTGCAAGGGGAATATCATGGGCCAAGGTAAGAAGGAAGCCCCTAAACCTCAAAGGTATAACCAACCTCCTGGTTGTGCCAGGCTTGGGGTCTCTAGCCTCTGAATAAAGGAGTCCTTCATCCCAATACACCTTATGGGTACCTTGAGCATTCCCTGCAGCCTCAGCAGCAGCTTGCTGTCTGAGGGGTTCAAGTGAAGGGCAATCTAATTGGGCCTGCCCCAGGTCTGCCCTTGAGGGTCCCCCTGTCCCCAGAAACTCAACCTGATCAGGTTCAAGCTCCTCAGAGACAGTCTCCTCTTGGACTGCAGAATCAGTTTCCTGTGAAACCTGATCCTCAACCTGGGGCAAGTGGGAAGGCACAGCCTTAACCCTCTTGCTCCTTCTCTTGGGTTGTGGTTGGTCTATTGTTTCAAGATCCACCACTGGTTCAGGAAGGCACTTCTTAGCCTGAGACCTTGTCACTGCAAGGACATGAGCTGAAATCCCTAGCATTTCTGCATGAGTCCTGTACTCCACTTCTGACCAAACTGAGCTTTCAAGATCATTGCCTAACAGACAGTCTACTGGGAGGTCTGCACTCACAACAACTTTCTTTAGGCCATCTACCCCTCCCCAGGAGAAGTTCACAACAGCCACACTATGGGAAGTAGTGGAGTTGCTTGCATTGGTCACTAGGTAACTTTCACCTAGTACAATCTGTCCAGGGTCCACAAAGCCAGGTTTCACCATTGTGACACTGGCACAAGTGTCCCTGTAGGCCTGAGCCAGTTTCTCATTAATTAAGGGAGTCTGCCTATATTTGCCCAGGTTACTGGGGCTTACTGCAGTGGGCAAAGATAAGTCCACATCATATAGGAGAACTGCCTGTGTGGGGATTCTGACTAGGCCAGATTCCACCTCAGTACCCAGGGTCAACCCTACTAAACCCTTTGGCTGTGTACCACCACTGCTGACTGTACTAGGGGGTGCAGTTGCTTTAGGAGCTGCAGTGGTGGGGACTGGATTTTTCTTAGTGCATTCACTGCCCCAGTGTGAAACTGATTTGCAGGTATTACACCAAGGTTTCTTTGGGCCATCATTCTTCTTTTTCTTGTTTCCATTTTGGGAACCCCCCTCCTTATTGCTAGTTTGGGGGCCTGAAGACTTCTGGTCCTTTTCTTTATCTTTCTGATTCCCACCCTTCTGGTCTGTTTTCTTCTGGTCACCTTGGTTCTGGTTTTTCTGCTTAATCCTTGTTCTGACCCATTTGTCTGCCTTCTTTCCCAATTCTTGGGGAGAGGTCAAATCAGAGTCAACAAGGTATTGATGCAACAGCTGGTTCTGACAGTTATTAAGGATCTGTTCTCTCATCATAAGATTGTACAATCCTGTATAGTCTGAAACTTTACTTCCCTGCAGCCAACCCTCCAGAGCCTTAGTGGCACAATCTACAAAATCAGTCCAGTCCTGAGTCTGTGCTTTTTGGGTGTCTCTGAACAACAACCTGTATTGCTCAGTGGTTAGGCCAAACCCTTCAATAAGAGCACTCTTCAGAACAGAGTAGTTTTTGGCATCCTCAGGTCTAACAGCGAGGAGCCTGTCCCTCCCTTTCTCAGAAAAGGAGTACCATAAAATTGCTGCCCACTGATCCTCAGGGACCTGCTGTACCATGCAGGCCCTCTCAAGAGCAGTCATCCATTTGTGGATATCATCCCCTTCCTTGTAGGGGGGCACAATTTTTGTCAGGTTTCTATTGTCATAGGCCCTGTCTTTTTCTTTAGGAACTTTGCTGCCACCAGTGGCATCTAAGCCACACAATTTTCTTTCTCTTGCTAAAGCAAGTTTAGCTTGAGCCAAGGCTACCTCTTCCCTTTCTATTTGGAGTTGGACAGCCCTCATCCTGGCCCTATGCTCTTTTCTCTGGGAGGAAGTCATTCCTCTTTGAGATTCTCTTGAGGCACTAGAAAGATGAGAATCCCTTGATAGAGATCTCACCCTCCTGTTACCTGGGAGAATGTGGTTATGAGATCTGGAGTGGTGCTGGCCCTCTCCATTCCCATGTAGGTCCAAGTTGGCCTGGTTAAGCCTGGCAACCTGTACCTGGTTTCCCCCCTGATCCTGATCTTCGGGCTCTTCTAAATCAGAGCCTTCCTCTGGGTCTTCCTCCTCCTCCTCTACTTCCTCTGGAAGATCCTCATTCTCAGGGGAGTTTATCCCTTCCTCTGTTTCTAAGGGAGTCTGACTCACCTTATCTAGGTCATCCTTTTCTAGGAGAGCTACTAGGGAAGGAATGGTAGGGCCTCTGCCCTTTTTTAGCCCCCTGGCTGTGCACAAGGCACTCAGGTCTTTGTGGCTAAGGTTGTCATATCTGGATGTTGTCCCTATAGGATCAACTATTACAGGAGCAGAGCCTGAAGCTCTACCTGTATCAGACATGACTGCTAGTGAGGTGTAAGTGGTGCACTTACCTACACTAAGTGGTTTCCTACTGTACCTTGCTAGTGAGTTGTAGTCAGGGTGTGCTAATCCCTTTAATCTACAACTACTAAGTTCAGTAGAACTTAATATGCTAAGCTTTTGATTTATATGTACCTAGAGGTACTTGATGTGATCTTTCAATTTGATAAAGATTGCAATGGTAAAACAAACAGCAAGCTCAAATCCGCACCGCTGCACACCAATGTGAGAAGTTGGCCTGATATGTAGTGTTTCCAATTCTGGAACCACTGGGTATCAGTCCAAACAAACCCCAAAGATGTCAGGTTGTAAGTCAACCTTGTTAGACAAGCTATCCGAGTGGTAGCATGGACTAAGCAGCCTTAAAGGCTTAACTTAAGAGGTCGTGTTAAGCGAGCTGTTTTACCACATACAATCCTGTAATCAAATGAAAGGACACCACACAAGTATATATTATAAAAATATATGTATTTATTTCTAAATTACTCCCCAGTACTCTTTATGAGGAAAGGGGCACAAGCGTTAAATCAAAAAGCACTGTTACACATATAAAGTTGCACAATTATGGATGAGGGCGGGTGGCCACTCAGACCATATACTAAAAAAGTGGTATAAGTAACACTTATCGAGCAATGGTTAGGCCTAGGGCCTAGAGATTCGCTGGGAGCAGTCAGGACGAACAATCATGAAGTCGGGAGAAGCCCACAGGAGACGGGTGCAGCACGGAAAGTGCGGCGCGCACCAATGCACTGTCAATGGTGCGTAAAAGTTAGTTAAAGTGAATAAAAAGATACTTCCGCTGAACCTAGGAACACAAAACTTTAGACACAGACCCTAGAGGTGTGTACCAGTGTATGGACACCGGCGTTGCAATGTTACCTCACCCACAGGCCGTGGGTGCACAGGGTCGAAGTGGCGTCGGGTTCTGACACGCAGGTTCTTGGTGCTTGAAGCTGTTGCAGCTGCAGGCGCTGTGAAGCAGAAGTGTCCGGTGCGATCCAAGGGTGGATCGAAGTAGAAAAGTACCTGAAAGCAGAGGGGACAGAGTCTGGGTCACTCAGCAGTGACCAGGGTGGAACCAGGACGGAACCAGGCAATGTCGGGCGCAATCAGGTTGTCGATAGGCTTCTCTCCGCTGTCACGTGGGCTCTGGGGCATCTGCGACGTCCAGGAGCAGGTCACGATCTGTCCCACGTAGGCTCTCGCCGTCAGCACCGTCGGCTTCAAGATTGCAGCAAACAGCACTTGGCAAAAGCAATCCACGCGGAACCGGGAGATTGCTTATCACTCGAACCAGGAGGGTCAGAGTGGGGGCTCCTTTTCACAGGAGCTGGTGCAGATCTGGAGCAACCAGAAAAGCGAGTCGTATTTCAAGTTTCGTCGGCACAGGGGCCACAAGCCAGCTGGCAAGTGACCGGGCCAACGCGTCAAGCACACACAAGCAGAAGGGTCCCACGCAGCACTCGTCGAGTGTGGAGGGGTGAGCTTTGGTGCAAGTGGAGCTCGGTGCTGGGGCTTCTCAAACCCCGGTGTACAGCTTCGAGGGTCACTCGTGGGCTGCACGGTCAGCGTCTCGTGGCCTTTTCAAGATGGCGTGCCCCACGCTTCCGGTCGCCTCCACGGGTCTCAGCTCTGCAGGGACTGTGGATCGGGCAGGTAGAAGGCAGGCAAGCTTGATCTCGTCGATCTCTGTCGCTCGAGTTCCGGCGGGAACTGCAACAAAGCAAGGGTCGAGGGCTGGATGGTACCTGTTTGCACAGGGTGGTCACTCCTTGACCACAAGGGAGATTCTTTAGTCTTCTCACGTCGTGTAGAAAGTCGAAGGGTCCAGAATTCGTTTCTTATGTTTCTTCAGGATGATCTGAGTTGCATTGGCACTGCTCCCCCTCTTATTCGAATCTCGGGGGTTGGACATCCTGCTAGGTCCCCTCCTATGGGTGGGACCCAGGAAGGGGGTGGTTACACCCCTCTCCTTTGATCCTGGCCGCGCTGGGACAGGGGCTGGGAGGCCCCAGAACCGGTTTGGCCGGATCCTGCAAGGGGCAGCCTTGTGCTCCCCAGGCAGTGTCTGGTTTCTTTGAAACCTCCCTACTCCAATCCACTATCTCCTGTCTGGGGTGGTTTGACACCGCCCTGTGACAGGAAACTCTTTGTCCAGGCCTCCTCTGCCGAGTTTCGGTCAGCAGCAGGAGGCCAGACCCGTGTCTGTGGCAGGGGCATCCATTTTGTGGATCTGAGGCTCATTTTAAATCAACCGCGTTTCAGTAAAGTAACATGTCTTCTCCCTCTAGAAGGGTGGAATGCTACCCCCGTCGCCAGAACTGGCGAGGGGGTAGTATTCCAATTCGTATGACACCTTACACGACATGTTTTGATAAAGCCAAACCAAAGTTGCTATATAACCGCGAGGATTATAAGGCGCTTAAGAGTATATGGTATGGCATTATCCCGGATCAGCTTAGGGAGTTGTTCCCGACAGCTGCAGACAGGCTCAGCTCATGCCAGAGCACCATCTCACATAAAACCACGCACTCTGCCTCCAGGATTGATGAGGCCTTCCATAGGAGTGGCTTACAGGCTATATATGTGTCCAGATATAGGTTTAGATATAGGTATACTATATCTAAGCAAGGGGTGATTACACCCACTTGCCCCAGCTGAGTGATCAGCCAGTTGTGTCAATTTAAGAACCAGCCAGGGGTGGCAAAAGCTATGCTTCAGCCCCTGGTAGGCCTTGGTGGCACCTATGCCCTGAGCACCTATAGTGCATGGTACAGGGGCTGACAAGGAGTCCATTTCCAATTGTGGTATGTACCTATAGCACATGTATTATAAATTTAGAGAGAGAACAGCAGGCTGGGGGTCTGATTAGCAGGCCCACAGCCTCAGTAAGTCGAAAACCAGTGAAGCAAAAAGCAAAAATTGGGGTGACCATAGGATAGCAGACCCTACTCTCCTACAATTACCCAAAGTTAGACGTTTCGGGTCTGTGTTAGGATGTAGAAAGCATGCAGTTTTGGGACGGAGGAGCATTAGGTCAGGTACAAAAAGGTCGCGCATTGAGTAGGGTGTCTTTTTGTGTCGTCTTGCAGCGTTAGTCCGTTTTCATGCATCGGGCGTGACGTGGCTCCAGATCCTTTACGGTACCCTAATCGGGACTCCAATGTAACCTGCAGAGGGAGAAAGGAGGAAAAGGGAGGGGGAACAACATCCGAGCACACCAAATGTACGGGCACGAAAGACCTTTACTTACCACATACTCGTACTTATCTCCTCGGGATATAATCCCTAGGGTCTTGGTTTCTGAAGCCAAGGGGGCGGGCAGCGTGATAGGTGGTTCATGGGGGGTTCGAGGGTGGCATTATGGATCGTGTGTAGGGAAACGCTAGACAGAGGAATCAGAGGTGCCTAGCGCGAGGTACCTGGTTTTGTAGAAGTATCTGGCCATCGGGATCCTTAAATCATTCCCAAAGCTGTGATGTTCTAAGGCATATCAGTTCTTCGGTCAACCCTGCCCCTTAGTACCTTCGACCACCATACCTTTATAACATCCTATCAATCACACCGCTTTACTTTACCCATTCTCAGAAGTCGAGGTCCTTCTTCATACGTTAGTTCCTGAGCTTAGTCGCATATTTTGGAGGCAGCGTATCATACCTTTGATTTGATCATCCATCCAGGGCCGAACAACCATTTTTTTTTTAGATAACCTTAAAAAGAGAGCAGAACGGTTGTGCACAGAAAAAGCCCTCCCACCAATTCCTACATTTACAAAAGCATGTGATGCCTATTCATAGTTTGGAAAACCTTTATTTGCATAATCGTTCAGTACGTAAAAATGTGAGAGTGCAACCATATTTTGACCGGACATGTCGACGATGGAAGCACATACAGTAGGGGGTTATTTTGCGGCACAAGAACATGTTAAAAAGGCCTAATTAATTATTTGCAAGTAAAAAACGTTTCATTGCGTGATGAGGGATCAGGGGCATTTCAGTTCATAAATGGAAACACAGTCGAGCTCATTGTAATCACATTTCCTTGATGTATACCGTGGGTGGGCATCATAAGCGACGTTATGTACCAGTTACAATAAATATCAAAACAAATCGTTCATTGAAATCAACATTTTTACGGGACCCCTTTCAAATGTTCGCCAAGTGAACCCTCCTCCCTTTTTCATCAAGTGCGCACAGGTTCGTATATAAATCTTAGTACATCAAGTTTCATTAGCTAAGGAACACCACGAGGCATCCGTTAGTTCCTATTGATACCGGCGCCATTTTGGGCGAGGCCGGTCTAGTCCGGAAGTAGCATCAGGGGCAAAAAATGTCTCCGACGATTGGCGGTTGGACCAGGGCCCCTTTCGGCAGTTCAAAAACCTGTGCTAACAGAGGGGCTGGTGGTGTGGACCGTCAATCAAAAGAGGGAGGGAGGTAGAGTCTTTCTTACCGGGTCATGTTGATGTTCAGCCGGAACTTACTCGAGTTCGTTAGCCCATAAGGTTCCTGGGTGGTTCAGACGGAAGCTGATGCAGACACGAGAGCACCGCCATCTTGTTGCTGTGCCGTGGTTGTTTCATTAGTGATCAATGCAGCTGTTCCCCACCGGAAGCCTGAAGGGGCTGAGGGCTCTTGGGACTTTGGTAGAATCTTCAAAGTCGAGGGGATGTTTGTCGATGGTGTGGGCTTGCGCCCAGGTGGGCAAGTGCCCGAGTTGCAATTTCGGACAAAGTTACTCCAGCGGCCTAGACCCGCCTTCCAGAGGGCCCAGGCGCCATTTTGAGACCATGCAGCTGCCGCCCTTCGTCGTACCTTTCAGGAGTGGAAGAAACTTCTTGTGGCGACAAAGACAGAACATCATGCTGTTGGAGCAGGACATTTTGGTTCGGGGCGCCAGGGTGCAGCAGTGGAGCCGTCATCTGGGGAGGTGGGGGAGGCTCGTCCGTGCCGCCTCCCTCTCCCGGCGCATCCCACGCCGTCCCTTTGAATCAGGGGTGCACATGATGACCACCCTACACCCCTGACTCCGACTCTTGGGGGACCATTGTACGTCCGGTGCTGCGCAAGTATATGCCCGTCGGACATTGTATGTCCTGTGCTGCGGAAATATATGGCCGTCGGACATTGTATGTCCTGTGCTGCGGAAATATATGGCCGTCGCCCGGCTGGAGGACATCGGCGCCGGGCCAGGGCTGGGAAACCTCCTACCTGTGGAGGCGGGAGAGGTTCGTCCGCGTCGCCTCTCCCTCCCAGCCCACCCAGCATCAGTTTGATGGAGGAATTCGTGATGGCCGGACCAGGAGGTACGAGGGAGGGGGTCATTTGCATCCGCCCCCTCCCTACTCGTGGCCCGGGGGACGCCATCCCTGGAAGGGTAGTATGGAAAGACCATTTCATTGCCTGCTTTGTGGAGACTCCTGTACCTTCTCGCCGGCGATCTCTTTTGGCCTATGGCTGTTGGCAGGCCCCGCCCCACACGTGCTATGTGTTTCGGGTGGGCGGGACCGTCGAACTGTTACATTTTGAGGATTTCCGGAGTGAGCGTAATATGTTTTGTGTTTCTCCTATCAGTACAGTTTGCTTTAGAGAGTGTTTTACTAGTTTATTCTATTTACCGTTGGTTGTGTGTTCATCTTTACCGTAATTAAATCCTAAATTATATAACAGATGCTTGGCTTCCTTGAGTCCTTTCTCTAACGGGGGTTGTCTATACTGACCTGTAATTGTTTTTTTTTGCATTTCAGAGTGGGGGAGCAACAGAGGGCAATCAGTCCCAGAACTCTAACATGTCGTTAAAATTGGTCTGACGAAATCTGTGCCATCGAGCATAATCAAACGTGGTGGTTCTATCCGTCCTGTCCGTGCTAGTCTGATTGGTTTTTATCTTGCGCCTTTTCCCTTTCTGTCGGCCAGTTCTTTCTGTCGACCCTCCGCTCTTACCTATGCTCTGTAGAGTCGGGCATTGGGCTTTCCAGTGCCCGAGGCATCTACAGAAAGCACATTGGTTTTGTTTTAAATCTGTTCGTCCTGTGCATAGTGTCGGGGGATTACTTTCGGGTCGTTGTGTCCCGGGGTTGCCCTGTCGGCACATCCCTTTACACCGTTCCCTTTGCATGTCTACTCCTCGGAACTGCGCCATCGCTGGCCCTTCCCTTTGCCTACTAGACGTTTGGAGGGTTGTCCGTCGTGTCTCTTCACCCTTTCTGACTTCATCGCTTTCCTTTCGTCGTGTGGCTTCTTTGCGCCACATACCGAGACTATCGAGCATAATAGGTGTTGTTTCATTCCTACGAAGGGCTATTTCTACCGTTTCTATTTTGTCAAGATCGAAGGATCCTATCAGTGGCCACTGACTTTCTCGATCCCTTTTCGTATATTTATGCCACAGTTGGCTATAGGCTATAGCGATTAATCCATGCTTCATGAACATGTCCTTATTAGGGGTGCCTTCCAGCGGAGCCGGATGGTTCATCTCTAATAAGCGGTCCGGGCTAAACAGGCTACTAACCAGTGGGGAGAAGACAGGCATGACGGATCACAATGGGGATAATAGTCAGCACTACCTATCTTATCACTGCGTGCAAAGACTAGACAGAATATTTCTATTCTACGTTGTTTGCAGGCAGTGAATACCTCATGAACCAATCTCGAGCAATCAATGTTAGGTCAAAAATAAAAAATCAATATGGTCAATGGGGAGAATAAGTAGGCTCGCAAAGGTCCGCGTCACCTACCCTTTCACTATCTGCAAAGAGGGGACCTATTCTTCCCTGTTTGCAGACAGAGAATCTCCAGAAAACAATCTATAACAGTTAATCAATGGGGGGGGGGGCAATTGTTCAGTGGGGGAGAAAGATAGGTCCGACGGGTGCGTACCTATCCTTCACTGTTTATAAAGGGAGAGCCTGTTGTTTCTCCGTTTGCAGACAGTGAATCTCCAAATAAATTAACAAAAAGTAATACTAGTATTTTCTCATCAATTATCAATCACTTTCGCAATTCGTCGTGTTTACACGACCTTACCCGGACCGCATGGACAGTTTCTTGTCTTCCGAATCCAGCGCCCGATCGTCTTCTTCTCTTCGTATTCCTTGCGGCACTCCTGATGGTTCCCAGTCAGGACCGCAGATCGCTCGAGAGAGGTCTGTTCGGAACCAGTGAAGTTCGGATGATCGGCTGTCAGACGAGGGTCTATCGGACAGGGTACCTTCCGATCGTTGCAGTCGTTCACTCTGTCGTCAGGACCTCTCCCACTGGATCCACGAGTCGCTGATGGGCCCCACGCTTGGGACGCCAATTGTTAAAAGGGGTTCAAAGACAACCAGTAACCAAAGACCCCTTTATGTTGCCCGGCGGTGTCGCCTCTATGACCCACCAATATTAATCAATGAAGAAGCAGGCGCTGGAGACTGGAAGGCAGGAAACGAGGATTTTATTCTCTCCGGAGGAGAACACATCAATTCGGACAGCAAGTATCGTCACGAGGTGCTCTAACCACATCTCTGAGGCCTGGCCTCTTATACTAGGGTTTATGACCTTTATTACACGTAACACATTCTCGCAACACTTTGATATTTGAAAGAACATCCTCGGAATCTCCCCTTCAGGCCCGTTCCCACATACATTTACAGTTGAATTCCCCACCCCGGTCACAACAGGTGATGATTGTCGCGCAGCAGGGCATTCCGCCGATTCACGGAATGCGAGGAGTTGATCGGATCTCATAGGGTGGGGGCTTTGATCGGCTCGAGGGTCTTTTGATGGGGAGGGGAAGCTTCCTACTGTACGGTGTGATAAACAGTATCCGCAGGGCCAGGTGGCGGCCTGGGAACAAGGAAGGCAAACGGGGACACAGGGAAAGGGGGGTTTGCATCAAAAAGGATCTGAGACCATGAAAGGAATGAGGGGAGGTGTCGCGCTGGGAACAGGATGGGGTTCCGTGGCGAAGCTGCGCTGAAGAGGGGTTTATGGCCCAAGGCATGTGAGAGCGAGGGGGTTGTCAGCGTGCGGGGGGATACCTGCGAGGATAGGAGAGAGGGAGAGACGCGCTGGCTATCAGGGAAGGGGCAGGGAGGCCATGGTGCTTAAAATGGCTGCCGCTTACGCTCAAGGCATCTGGGAGCGGGAGTGATCAGTGCATGGGGGTGTTGGTGAGGGTGAAGGTCCGTGTTGGGGGTCAGGGGCGCGCAGAGAGTGGTTCTGATCAGAGCAGCTAAAATATGGCGGATGTGCATGACGAAAAGTGTGGCATCGGGAAAAAGGCAAGATGGCGTAGATAATGTTCACCTAACTGTATTAATTTTCCACAGACCGACTCTGTGCCCACCAACCTTAAGGTCAGACTGACTGTGCCAACCAACCTTAAGGTCAGACTGACTGTGCCAACCAACCTTAAGGTCAGACTGACTGTGCCAACCAACCTTAAGGGCAGACTGACTCTGTGCCCACCAACCTTAAGGCCAGACTGACTGTGCCAACCAACCTTAAGGGCAGACTGACTCTGTGCCCACCAACCTTAAGGTCAGACTGACTGTGCCCACCAACCTTAAGGCCAGACTGACTGTGCCAACCAACCTTAAGGGCAGACTGACTGTGCCAACCAACCTTAAGGGCAGACTGACTCTGTGCCCACCAACCTTAAGGTCAGACTGACTGTGCCAACCAACCTTAAGGGCAGACTGACTGTGCCAACCAACCTTAAGGGCAGACTGACTGTGCCAACCAACCTTAAGGGCAGACTGACTCTGTGCCCACCAACCTTAAGGTCAGACTGACTGTGCCAACCAACCTTAAGGGCAGACTGACTCTGTGCACACCAACCTTAAGGTCAGACTGACTGTGCCCACCAACCTTAAGGGCAGACTGACTGTGCCAACCAACCTTAAGGTCAGACTGACTCTGTGCACACCAACCTTAAGTTCAGACTGACTGTTACCACCAACCTTAAGAGCAGACTGGCTCTGTGCCCACCAACTTTAAGGTCAGATTGACTGTGCCAACCAACCTTAAGGGCAGACTGACTCTGTGCACACCAACCTTAAGGGCAGACTGACTCTGTGCCCACCAACCTTAAGGTCAGACTGACTGTGCCCACCAACCTTAAGGGCAGACTGACTGTGCCAACCAACCTTAAGGGCAGACTGACTGTGCCAACCAACCTTAAGGGCAGACTGACTCTGTGCCCACCAACCTTAAGGTCAGACTGACTGTGCCAACCAGCCTTAAGGGCAGACTGACTCTGTGCACACCAACCTTAAGGTCAGACTGACTGTGCCCACCAACCTTAAGGGCAGACTGACTGTGCCAACCAACCTTAAGGTCAGACTGACTCTGTGCACACCAACCTTAAGTTCAGACTGACTGTTACCACCAACCTTAAGAGCAGACTGGCTCTGTGCCCACCAACTTTAAGGTCAGATTGACTCTGTGCCCACCAACCTTAAGATCAGACTGACTCTGTGCCCACCAACTTTAAGGCCAGACTGACTGTGCCCACCAACCTTAAGGCCAGACTGACTGTGCCAACCAACCTTAAGGGCAGACTGACTCTGTGCCCACCAACCTTAAGGTCAGACTGACTGTGCCCACCAACCTTAAGGGCAGACTGACTGTGCCAACCAACCTTAAGGGCAGACTGACTCTGTGCACACCAACCTTAAGGTCAGACTGACTGTGCCCACCAACCTTAAGGGCAGACTGACTCTGTGCCCACCAACCTTAAGGTCAGACTGACTGTGCCAACCAACCTTAAGGGCAGACTGACTCTGTGCACACCAACCTTAAGGTCAGACTGACTGTGCCCACCAACCTTAAGGGCAGACTGACTGTGCCAACCAACCTTAAGGTCAGACTGACTCTGTGCACACCAACCTTAAGTTCAGACTGACTTTTACCACCAACCTTAAGAGCAGACTGGCTCTGTGCCCACCAACTTTAAGGTCAGATTGACTCTGTGCCCACAACCTTAAGATCAGACTGACTCTGTGCCAACCAACCTTAAGGCCAGACTGACTCTGTGTCCACCAACCTTAAGGCCAGACTGACTCTGTGCCCACCAACCTTAAGGCCAGACTGACTGTGCCCACCAACCTTAAGGCCAGACTGACTCTGTGCCCACCTGCCATAAGGTCAGACTGACTCTGTGCCCACCAACCTTCAGGTCAGACTGACTGTGCCCACCAACCTTAAGGGCAGAATGACTGTGCGCACCAACCTTAAGGTCAGTCTGACTGTGCCCACCAACCTTAAGCTCAGACTGAATGTGCCCACCAACCTTAAGGGCAGACTGACTGTGCCCACCACCCTTAAGGTCAGACTGACTCTGTGCCCACCAACTTTAAGGTCAGACTGACTGTACCCACCAACCTTAAGGTCAGACTGGCTTACCCACCAACAGTACGGTCAGACTGACTCTGTGCCCACCAACCTTAAGGTGAGACTGACTGTGCGCACCAACCTTAAGGGCAGACTGACTGTGCCCACCAACCTTAAGGGCAGACTGACTGTGCCAACCAACCTTAAGGGCAGACTGACTCTGTGCACACCAACCTTAAGGTCAGACTGACTGTGCCCACCAACCTTAAGGGCAGACTGACTCTGTGCCCACCAACCTTAAGGTCAGACTGACTGTGCCAACCAACCTTAAGGGCAGACTGACTCTGTGCACACCAACCTTAAGGTCAGACTGACTGTGCCCACCAACCTTAAGGGCAGACTGACTGTGCCAACCAACCTTAAGGTCAGACTGACTCTGTGCACACCAACCTTAAGTTCAGACTGACTTTTACCACCAACCTTAAGAGCAGACTGGCTCTGTGCCCACCAACTTTAAGGTCAGATTGACTCTGTGCCCACAACCTTAAGATCAGACTGACTCTGTGCCAACCAACCTTAAGGCCAGACTGACTCTGTGTCCACCAACCTTAAGGCCAGACTGACTCTGTGCCCACCAACCTTAAGGCCAGACTGACTGTGCCCACCAACCTTAAGGCCAGACTGACTCTGTGCCCACCTGCCATAAGGTCAGACTGACTCTGTGCCCACCAACCTTCAGGTCAGACTGACTGTGCCCACCAACCTTAAGGGCAGAATGACTGTGCGCACCAACCTTAAGGTCAGTCTGACTGTGCCCACCAACCTTAAGCTCAGACTGAATGTGCCCACCAACCTTAAGGGCAGACTGACTGTGCCCACCACCCTTAAGGTCAGACTGACTCTGTGCCCACCAACTTTAAGGTCAGACTGACTGTACCCACCAACCTTAAGGTCAGACTGGCTTACCCACCAACAGTACGGTCAGACTGACTCTGTGCCCACCAACCTTAAGGTGAGACTGACTGTGCGCACCAACCTTAAGGGCAGACTGACTGTGCCCACCAACCTTAAGGGCAGACTGACTGTGCCCACCAACCTTAAGGTCAGACTGACTATGTGCCCACCAACCTTAAGGTCAGACTGGCTCAGTGCCTACCAACCCTTAGGTCAGACTGACTCTGTGTCCCCCATTCTTGAGGTCAGACTGACTCTGTGCCCACCAACCTTAAGATCAGACTGACTCTGTGTTCCCACCACACTTAAGGTCAGACTGACTCTGTGCCCACCAACTTTAAGTTCAGACTGACTCGGTGCCCACCAACCTTAAGATCAGACTGACTCTGTGCCCACCAACCTTAAGGTCAGACTGACTCTGTGCCCACCAACCTTAAGGTCAGACTCACTCTGTACCCACACACCTTGAGGTCAGACTGACTCGGTGCACACCAACCTTAAGGTCAGACCGACTCTGTGCACACCAACCCTACGGTCAGACTGACTCTGTGCCCCCCACCAACCTTCAGGTGAGACTGACTCAATGCACACCAAACTTAAGGTCTGACTGACTCTGTGCGCACCAACCTTAAGGTCAGACTGACTCTGTGCCCACCAACCTTAAGGTCAGACTGACTGTGCCAACCAACCTTAAGGGCGGCCTGACTGTGCCTACCAACCTTAAGGTCAGACTGACTATGTGCACACCAACCTTAAGGTTAGACTGACTCTGTGCCCACCAACCTTAAGGGCAGACTGATTGTGCCCACCAACCTTAAGAGCAGACTGACTGTGCCCACCAACCTTAAGGTCAGACTGACTCAGTGCCCCTCCAACCCTTAGGTCAGACTGACTCTGTGTGCCCCATCCTTGAGGTCAGACTGACTCTTTGCCCACCAACTTAAAGGTCAGACTGACACTGTGCACACCAACCCTATCGTCAGACTGACTCTGTGCCCACCAACCTTAAGTTTTTCCACTCGCCGATTTGCACCTGAGAAATTTTGTTCTTGAAACCGTTGTGCGCATACACAGGCAGTGCACCCAGTGCTACAAACTGACCAAAAAGCCTTTAGAATTTGTCCCACCAACCTTAAGGTCAGACTGACTCTGTGCCCACCAACCTTAAGGTCAGACTGACTCTGTGCCCACCAACCTTAAGGGCAGACTGACTGTGCCCACCAACCTTAAGGGCAGACTGACTGTGCCCACCAACCTTAAGGTCAGACTGACTCTGTGCCCACCAACCTTAAGGTCAGACTGACTGTCCCACCAACGTTAAGGGCAGACTGACTCTGTGAACACCACCCTTAAGGTCAGACTGACTCTGTGCCCACCAACCTTAAGGGCAGACTGACTGTGCCCACCAACCTTAAGGGCAGACTGACTGTGCCCACCAACCTTAAGGTCAGACTGACTCTGTGTGCACCAACCTTAAGGGCAGACTGACTGTGCCCACCAACCTCAAGGGCAGACTGACTGTGCCCACCAACCTTAAGGGCAGACTGACTCTGTGCCCACCAACCTTAAGGTCAGACTGACTCTGTGCCCACCAACCTTAAGGGCAGACTGACTGTGCCCACCAACCTTAAGGGCAGACTGACTGTGCCCACCAACCTTAAGGTCAGACCGACTCTTTGCCCACCAACCTTAAGGTCAGACTGACTCTGTGCCCACCAACCTTAAGGCCAGACTGACTGTGCCCACCAACCTTAAGGTCAGATTGACTCTGTGCCCACCAACCTTAAGGGCAGACTGACTGTGCCCACCAACCTTAAGGGCAGACTGACTGTGCCCACCAACCTTAAGGGCAGACTGACTGTGCCCACCAACCTTAAGGTCAGACTGACTCTTTGCCCACCAACCTTAAGGTCAGACTGACTGTGCCCAGCAACCTTAAGCTCAGACTGACTGTGCCCACCAACCTTAAGGGCAGACTGACTCTGTGCCCACCAACCTTAAGGTCAGACTGACTCTGTGCCCACCAACCTTAAGGTCAGACTGACTCTGTGCGTACCAACCTAGGAACCAGGAAGACACGTTAAGCTGAAATGCAGAAGCGGGGTCCACAGGACACTCGTGGAGTGGGGGCCTCTGTACTTCGGTGCAAATGGTTCTCAGGTCTAGGGCTTCAAGCACCCCAATGCACGACTTCGAGTTACCTTGTGAAGTGAGTGAAGCTTGCAAAATGCAGGACGTCCAGGAGTTCCGGTCCCACGTCTCTTGTGTCCATCACAGGTCTCAGCTTTGCTGTGAGCAAAGGTAGGGGTCAGAGATGTCTGGAAGTCTGTGTCCTGTGTTGCAGATTCTTCGGGATCCGGCGGGAGCCTCGAAAAGCCTCGAAAATTCAGACTGGCAAAGTTGCTGTTACTGCCTGTTTGAACAGGGTGGTCACTCCTTGACCACAAGGGAGATGTCTTCTGTCTTCCAGTCGAAATTGAATGTCGAAGGTCCAGGACATATTTTTCAGAGTTTCATCCAGGGTAATCTAAAGTCCTAAGCACCTCCTTGGACAGGAAACCTATTGTCCAGGCCGCCCTTGCTGGAGTTTCCCCCAGCAACAGGAGGTCAGACTCGTGTCTGTGGTAGCAGCATCCATTTTGTGATGCTGAGGCTCTGTTTAACTTTAACCGGGTAAACCAGTAACTACATGTCTTCTCCCTCTAGAAGGGTGGAATGCTATCCCCGCCGCCAGGACTGGCAGGGGTGGGGGGGGGGGGGGGTAGTATTCCAAAGTGTTTGACACCTTACACGGCATGGTTTGACAAAGCCAAACCAAAGTTAGCATTAACAGCAAGGATTATAATGCACTTAAGAGTATATGGTATGACCATATCATAGAACAGCTATAAGGAGATGGTTCTGAAAGCTGCAGAGGGGCTCAGCCCATGCTAGGGCACCCTCTCACATAAAACCAAGCACTCTGCCTTCAGGATTGTCAAGGCCTGCAATGGGAGTGAGTTATAGGTGAATATGTGTCTATATAGGTATATAGAAATAGGTATACTATATCTAAGTAAGGGGTGATTAGACCACCTTATCCAGGCTGTCTGAACAGACCTGTGGTGTCAGTTTGGAAGGCAAACCAGGGGTGGCAAAATACATGCTGCAGCCCCTGGTACGCCTAGGGTGCACCTATGCCCTGGGTACCTAGGGTACACTATACAGGGGCTCACAAGGGTAACCCAATAACCAATCTGGTATGTACCTAAATTACATGGTACCAAGTTAGAGAGAGAACAGCTGGGCTGTGGGCCTTATTAGCAGGGTCACATCCAGAATAAAGTCGAACAACCAGAGAATCACAGCAAAAAGTGGGGGGTAACCATCGGAAGCAGACCCTACTCTCCTACACGCAGCACTACAGAAATATTGCTCGCGACGGCCGTTGGTCGACGGGCGCACTTAATGGGTTAAAGTTAGTGTGAGAAGTTAGCCTGGCATATGAGGTCCACTAGTTCTAGTGGGCACCTTGCACCAGTCTAATCGACCCTTATTGATGGTGGTTGTAAAGTCAACCTTATAGAAAGCTATCCTGAGGGTAGCATGAACCAGCAGTCTTCAGGCTAAGACTTCAGTAAGCGAGTTATGCAAGTTGTTTTACCATATATAATCCCTTGAATACCAATTGAAAGGACACCACACAAGGTATATATCAAATATATATCTATTTATTCTAAAAACAACCCCTCTGCCCTCTTTATGAGGTCAGAGATCGAAGTACATCACAAGTTAATCAATTAGCATACGATAAACTGCACATATACAGCTATGCCCTAGGGGCCTCACAAACCATATACTAAGAAAGTGGTATAAGAACCACGTGAGAGTTAAAAAGCAGGCCTAGGGCCTGTAGAATCGCTGGGGCTACACTAAACAACCAAAGGTTAGGAAGTAGGAGGCCCACCGGAGACTCGTGCAGTGTCTAAACACAGTCACAAGTTACCATTGACTTGTAATGGAAAACAAAGAAGTTACAAACTTACAATTTAAGGACACTTCCGGATGGACTAGGATGGAACCCTTTTAATCTAGGACACATCGAGAGTCAAGACCCACGGGAGCACCGGAGTACTCGTGTTACCTCACCCAGGGAAGCCGGGTGCATAGGTGTCTTTTCGTGTCGGGTTTCGTCATTGTTTTCCATGGAGATCTGCAAAGAAGTGCTACATGCGACCAGAGGAAAAGTGTCTGGGTGAATCGGTGATGTGAAGAACCTGAAAGCAGAGGGGACAGAGTCTGGGTCACTAGCCAGTGACCAGGAAGGAACCAGGAAGGAACCAGGCGATATTGCGTGCTTGAAGGTGGAGAAAGTGAGTTTGTCTCTTTAGCCACGAGGTCCAGGAGGCATCGACAATGACCAGGCACTGGATTCGACCTGTCTCACGAAGGATCTAGTTGACTGCAGTGTCGGTATCCAGATTGGACCAAACAAGCCTTGGCAACTGCAACCTATGCAGGATGTCGAGATTGGCTCTGTTGCAGACCAGCAAGGTCAGTGGTGCTTCTCCTTTTCAGGGAAGCTGGAGCAAGCCTGGAGCAACCAGGATCATAAAGTTAGATTCAAGATGGCATCTTGAGAGTGCTCACGAGGCAACGGGCAAGGAACCGGGAAGATGCGTTGAGCACAAATGTAAAGGCGGGGCCCACGGGACACTCGCGGAGTGTGGGGGCCTGAGCTTCAGTTCAAATGATGCTCGATGCAGGGGCTTCTTGTAACCCAATACACAACTTACTGAGGCTTCATAAAAGGAGTGCAGGTAGCAAAATGCAGGATGTCCAAGATGTCCGGTCCTACGTCTCTCGTGTCCGCCACGGGTCTCAGCTTTGCTGTGGATGTGGGTCGGGGTCAGAGAAGTCTGAAAGTCCAGTTGTTGTGTCGCAGAGGCTTCGGGTTCCGACCGGAGCCTTGAAACTGCAGACTGGCAAAGTTTCTGATGGTGCCTGTTTGAACAGGGTGGTCACTACTTGACCACAAGGGAGATGTCTTCCATCTTCTAGTCGTTCAAATAACTTTATTTCGATTCCACAAAGAAATCATAAAAGTATACATCAATATAAAAAAACACCATCTACAATAAAATCACAGTACATAATTGCATAAATCTGATTTTCATAAACATTCAATATCGGTTTATAATCACAAGAGCTGATCTAATAAAACTCAGTACAGCATTACAGATGTTTGCAGTTGACAAAGATAATACAAATTCATATCCTTCTTTATAATAGCATGATCCAATGTCGAAGGTTCAAGAGTTCTGTATCAAAGTTTCTTTCCAGGATAATCTGAAGTCCTGGGGACACAGCTCCTATACTTATACGAAGGATGGGGGCTGGATTACCTGCCTAGGTCTCTCCTATGGGTCGACTTGAGAAGGGGGTGGTTACACCCCTTTCCCTTTGTCCAGTTTCATGCCAGAGCTGGGGCTGGAGTACCACAGCAACTGGTTTGAACCGGGCTATGCATGGCGCACCTTGTGTGCCCTAGGCAGTGTCTAGATGCATTCACTGAATGCAGCCCTCCCTGCCCCAATACACAAAACCCCTGTCTGGGGAGGTGCTGGCACCTCCTTGGACAGGAAACCTATTGTCCAGGCCACTCTTGCTGGAGTTTCCCCCAGCAGCAGGAGGTCAGACTCGTGTCTGTGGCATCAGCATTCATTTTGTGATGCTGAGGCTCTGTTTAAATTTAACCGGGTAAAGCAGTAACATACATGTCTTTTCCCTCCAGAAGGGTGGGATGCTACCCCCGTCGCCAGAACTGGCAGTAGGGGGGGTAGTATTCCAAAGCGTATGGCACCATACACGAAATGTTTCGATAAAGCCAAACCAAAGTTAGCATTAACGGCGAGGATTATAATGCACTTAAGAGTATATGGTAGGGCTATATCATGGAACAGCTATAAGGAGATGGTTCTGAAAGCTGCAGAGGGGCTCAGCTCATGCTAGGGTACCCTCTCACATAGAACCAAGCACTCTGCCTCCAGGGATGTCGAGGCCTACCATAGGAGTGACTTATAGGTGCATATGTGTCTATATACAAGGTAGATATAGGTATACTATATCTAAGTAAGGGGTGATTACACCACCTTACCCAGGCTATGTGAACAGATTTGTGATGTCAGTTTGGAAGGCAAACCAGGGGTGGCACAATACATGCTGCAGCCCCTGGTAGGCCTAGGGTGCACCTATGCCCTGGGTACCTAGGGTACACTATATAGGGGATCACAGGGGTGACCCAATACCCAATCTGGTATGTACCTAAAGTACATGGTATCAATTTAGAGAGAGGACAGCCGGGCTGTGGGTCTGATTAGCAGGGCCACAGCCACACTGAAGTCGAAAAACCAGAAAAACACAGCAAAAAGTGGGGGTGACCATAGGCAGCTGACCCTACTCTCCTACAGTTAGCATTTACAGCGAGGTTATAATGCACTTAAACCTATATGTCTGGCTGCATCACAGACAACCCCAGAGAATGGTCTCCAAAGGCTGCAGAGGGGCTCAGCTCATGCAGGAGCACCCTCTCACGTAAAACCCAGCACCCTGTCTTCAGGATTGATAAGGCCTTCCATAGGGGTGACTGATAGGTTTTTAAGTGTAGTGATTTAGATAGATATAGTGAACCTATATCTAAGTAAGTGGTGCAAGCAGCGGGTGTTGAATATGATGCAGCTGAGGTGGTCGGGCCCGGTTCTTGAGGGTCGTGTGGTTGGTGGGTCTGGCGTGTGGAGGGAGGAGAAGGCCGAGTTGCGGCAGGTGAACGGGCCTTGGGTATGCTTCAGTGATCCAAGGTGGCGGGCGGTGGAACGTCCAGGGTTGAGTGCGTGGAGGAGGCTGGCATTGTAGTGGTTGAGGCTGCAGGAACCATAGTCCGTGGATCTGGGCGTGGTCCATGGCACGGACCGGCACAGACCGGCATAGACAAGCTTGCCTTTGGCACGCATTCGGCTCACAGCTGGCATGGCCATGCACTGGCCGCCATTATGTTGTGTTGGGGAGGTGGGAGGGCTGGTCAGCTGGGAGGCAGGAGGTTGGAAAAATGGCACTTGGAATAGGGCGGGCCGAGGGAGTGAGCAGCTGCAAGGGCGGGAAGGGGGGAACCGGACTGAAAGTAAAGGACAGAAGCAAGATGCTGTGTAAAGAAATACAGAAAAGACAATGAAATAGAGGAAAAGAAAGAACGGCAATAGAATAAAACGAAAAGAAAATAAACAACAGCAGACAGAAGAAAGGCTCACCACTGGGCCACCAGGGTTGAGGCGCAAGCGGGGCCTGCGGGTGGAGGAGGGCCTAGAACTGGGACCCAAGGGCTCAGGAGGGCAGACCACTATCAGGTGGAACTGCGTGGTGGGGGAGCAAACACACGCTGACAAGGTTCCTCCTTGCACCCCACCCTCTTCAACATCTACATGGCCCCGCTTGCAGCCATCGTCAGAAGCCACAGACTCAACACAGTCTCCTATTTTATGGTTTACATTTCTTTATGTGCACTTTATCATATTTTAACATTAATAGTGCAGAACTGACGTGTTAAATGGGAGAAAATATATGATGGGGTCAGATTCATGGCACTTGTACATATTAAACATATTATCAAGACATGATAGTTGGGTGCGACTGCCTTAATAGGCATATGTTTAGATTCACCGTGCATTAGTAACAGTCACGAAACGACCAATATGCTCAACATAGTCTCCTATGCCAACTACACCCAGCTGATTCTCTCCCTCATAGACGAACCCACAGCCATCAAGAGCAACTTCCACAACGGGATGAAGGCAGTCGCCACCTGGATGAAGGACAGCTGCCTCAAGCTCAAGTCCTCATCTCGGGCTCTAACCCTTCCGCCTGGGAAGACTCCTAATGGGAAAACTCCTGGGGCCTCATTTATGAGGAAAGCTCGATCTCAATGAACCGCCACATCAAACCATCTCATCCTCCTTCTTCCACACGCTCCTCCTGCTTGGTAAGATCTTTAAATGGCTCCCCACTGAGCTCAGGAAAATGGTCCCCCATGTGCTTGTCAGCAGCAGACTCGACGATGGCAACGCACTCTACGCCAGCGTCACCCAGAAACAACTCAGGAAACTACAGAACGTCCAAAATGCCTCTGCCAGACTCTTCCTGAACATCCCCCGCCGCAGCCAGATCGCTGGCCACTTGAGAGACCTTCACTGGCTTCCTATCAACAAAAGAATCACCTTCAAACTCCTCACGCATGCCTACGGAGCCCTCCACAACGTTGGACCTGCATACCGCAAACATTACCTCTCCTTCCGCACTCCCACCAGACCGCTCTGCTCTGCCCAACTGGCCCTGGCCACCATCCCATGGATCGGCAAGAACACAGCTGGGGAACGGTCCTTCTCCTGCCTCGCTGCGAAGACCTGGAACCCCCTGCCTCTGCACCTCAGGCAATCACCGTCGCTGCCACAACTCAGAAAGGACCTGAAGACCTGGTTTTTCGACTGAACCGCAGATCCACCCAGGGCCTTGAGACCCTAACGGGTGAGTAGTTGTGCTTTACAAGAAACTTGATTGATTGATGTTTAAACTGACATTGTCACCTAACTTTACTGTCACTTTAACCTTTGCTTTTTTCAGTGAATGTATGTGTGTGCGTGCGTGCGTGTGTGTGCATTTATTTAAATAATTCTGCATTAGTTCCTTACTTAAATTTCCTGCCTTCTTTGACTCTATGGGAGAGTGGTGGAGTACCAGTTGTTGGCCATGTGTGGTGCTAGACTTACACCGGCAGGAGGGCATTTAAACCTGTTTGACACTTTTAGGTCTTTGGTAACTTTAGAAATGTATTATGTGACTTACAATGGGCTTACTCTTTCGTAGATGTGTGTTTAGTATTAGCTTGTAATGCCAAAGTCCCTCCCTAAATTTCTCAAAACGCTCCCATTTATTAATAATTATTTTTCATTTCCCCACCACTCCCCCTAGTCCTTTCCACATTTACTGCTTCTTCTTACATCTACGTGTGAGGAGATCTACAAGATCAGGAAGTACAGAATATGGACAAGAGATGAAAACGGAGGTCTTTTGCCGTAGGGTTATGAATTGCATGTTGTAGTACATGAGTAGCACTACTACTTCACTACTAATTTACGCACTTCAAAATAGAGGGCCCGATTCACAAAGGTCAACTTAGAGCAAAAAGTCTAACTTTAATGTAACTTACCTTCGTGAATACCGAAAAGTAGTTAAGTTACACTTTTGTTCAAACTTTACCTTCGTGAATACCAAAAAGTGGTAAAGTTACACTTTTGGTCTAAGTTAAGCTTGTGAACACCGTATAGTAGTGCAGTTACACAAAAGTGTAAGTTTACCTTTGTGAATCGGGCCCTTGTTTGTGAATGGGCCCTACGCGTGCAGGGGATTCCCCCACTCTGCAGGGATGGCTCATTATTCTAGGGCTGAACTGGATTCACCGTGCTCCGGATGGGGGCTATTCCTTCATCGCACGCTCCGTGGGAGGGGAGTCTTACGTACCCTGCTGGAAACATTGATGAAATGTTGAGTCCTGACGGGAGTCCAGCCAGGATTCAGATATTTTTAGGACAGAGCCAGAAGAGAGAGCTTCTCATCCAGGGTGAGGTAATGTGCTTCCTGGCACAGGGGTAGTCGTCATGCCAGTGCTGTGGCTTGTAAGCTGTAAGGTGCATTGTGGCTTTGTGTGCCTTGGGACATACAGAAGCTGCTGTGTGTCAGGGAGTTTGTAGGGTTGGGAGTGGGTGAAATACGTGGTAAAATGTTGTAGGGGTGCTCCTTCGGTCAGTTGTGATTGATACATGTGTGAGTTGGGGGTACGGAAGGATGAGGCATCGATATAAGTGTGAGGTGAGGTATACTGGACTATACTGCCCCTGCTGCTGTTTCCCCCAGCAGCCCCGCCCCCCTCCAGCACCGATTCCCACGTCTCACCTCCCAGCTGTCCAGCCCACCCCCTCACACTACTTATGGCGTCTGCTGCCCGTGTGCACCTGGTCTGCGCCCAGCGCCATGGACCCAGGTTCTCGAACCGTCCACTGCTACGACTCCAGCACCCTCCACGTTCTCAACACCAGACGCTACACCGCCTGCTGCCGGGCATCGCTGATGGACACCTAAGGCCCTTTATCCTGCTGGAACTGCAGCAGCACCTTCATGACCATCGATGCGTCCACTTCACCTTCACTAAACCATACACCACCATGCCCACGGCTACTCTTGTAGAAGCTGGCACAAGGTCACTGAACACAGCTCACCACCGGCCTCAGAGAAACCCCTCCACTGACATCCACAGATGCCAACACCGCAGCACGCAACCTCCGCCGATGGATCTCCGACTGCGTCAAGACCTTGGCCAAGCCCCAAGCAAGCGACAGTCCAAGAAAGCCAACTGGTTCTATCCCGCCCTTCAGGAGTCCAGGAGTACCAGTAGACAGCTCAAAAAGAGGTGGATGAGCAGCAAGACCCCGGAAGACCACTCAGCCTTCAAGACTGCTGTCACCGCACACCACCACCTCATCAGAATAACGAAGAAAGCAGCCCTACAAGAAAGGTTCAACGCCAACGCACTCAACAGCAAGGAACTTTCTGCCAGATCCAGCACAGGGACAGCAGACTTCCCCCACTCCTAAGACCTCTGCAACAACCTCGGCACCTGCTTTCACTGCAAGATCAGGGAGATATACGACAGTGTTAGAACCGGGACCCTGGCCGGCCAAGACTCGCGTCGAGGTCAGTCAGGGATCGCCAGTTCTAAGTGTCAGGGCAAGGGAGTCACACACCAAGGCAACCCCTACTCGCCCTCTAGGTAACGTGGCGCGAGCAGTCAAGGCTAAACTTGGAGGCGATGTAAGTTAAGTATTTGCGCATGCACCCCAGCAACAACACCCAAGGCCCACCACAAAGAAAGACTCCACACAAGGTTATATAAAAATAGCCTTTGTATTCCAATAAACATACATTAGATAAAACACACACTTTACATTGTGCCAGAGGCACGGGCAGAATTTACAGGGGATAATGTACAGGACAGGGCCACCTGGACCACTGTCAAGGGTATGCACTTTTAGAAATGACACTTTTAGAAATAGCACTTTTTAGATCATAGAATTATCACTGTAGCACAAAAATAACATACAACCAGTCACTACTGGTACCAGGTGAGCACCACCTATGCAACCCTCACTATCTTAGGAGATTACACTAGGGAACCTGGGCTCTGCTAGCACCCCCTGTACTAGCAAGAAGGAAACAACCACCTACATATTACACTACCTGTAGGGGTGTAAGAACATAACACATGATGCAATGCATAACATTCATTCAGCGGTGTAAGGAGGAAAACACATGATGCATCAACAATACATTCAGAGGTGCAGAAAGTACAATTGCGCCAAACTCACGTAAGTCACCACCTGTGACTGTCCCTAGGCCCTCTGGCCTTGTTGGGGCTAGGACGCCCTGTGTCCAATGTCAGGGGGCCTAAACGTTGCAGTTGCCCACAAAGTGCTGGGCAACTGTGTAGCAATTGATGGGGCAAAACACACGTGGGAGCCTCGCAGGCTCTGTGCCCTAGAGCAAAGATGTGCCCCCTAGAGCCTCGCTGGGCTCTTAACACAAATGTGGCGCTGTGGAGCCTCTCTGGGCTCTTAAACAACAATGGGGGGCTCAAGAGCCTCTCTGGGCTCTTCAAAACAACTTTGGCGCCTGGGGCCTCTCTCCGGGCCCTAAGAAATAAATGTGGCCCTCCAGAGCCTCACTGGGCTCTACACAAGTGTGCCGCCTTGGTGGAGTCTCCCACGGGGGACTCTGAGCGTGCAATTGCCCCCTTGAGCCTCGCAGGCTCTATGCCCAGCTGTCGCCTTTTGGAGCCTTCTGCAGGCTCGACACACCAAAGGGGAGGGGCGCGGGCACCAGCAATGTACCCCGACGGCCCCCCCTTTCCCAGTTGCTCACTCACCGGCTGTCGGTAGCTGCTGCGGCGGCTGTCGGCAGAGAGCTCCCGCTCCTCGGGACTCTCCTCACAGGCTGCAGCTGGAAGGCTCCCGCCTCTCCCACGAGACGGGCCAGAAGTCCGGGGCTCTCCTCTCACTCGGGAGCCTCGGCAGGACGTGCAGGCTGCTTCCTGCTTCTCCGCCTGGCCCCGTCGCGCTGCCACTTGCCTGGCTTCCGGGTCACGCTGCAACCAATAGCAGCGCGGCGCTGGGGGGGGATGGAGGCGGGACTTCCGGGTCGCCGTAGGCAGAGCGGCGGCCCGAGGGAGACTTCACAATTCTGGGCAATGCCGGGTGGGCTCCGGCTTCTTCAATAAACAAAACGAGGTGGCACTCGTTATGGCGGCCAGGTCCCTTGCGAGGTGGGCACTCGCCAGGGGACTTCAAAATCGGCCAATCAAGCGGGCACACGCCGGGTGGGCACCGGCCGAAAACGACAGCGCTCCCAAGCGCTAGGGGGTCGCAATAAAGCGCGCTCAGCGCTATAAGCAAAACGAAGCACTCCCAGGCGCTAGGAAATTCAGGAAGCGCTCACCAGCGCTAGGGACAACAGAGTCCAGCACAAGTCCTTCCAGGGGGGCAAGGCTGGGCCCAGAGCCAGCACACTGGGTCTCCAGGCAGGGAGACAGCCCAAGTGGCGGTCCTCTGGCCCAGCAGCAGCAGCAACAGCCCCCTCAGGATCCTGGAAGAGAACAATTTCTGTGGGGACACAGCCCCATTTTTATACACCTCATTCCTTTGTCTAAGGTGCAGGGTGGGGGAGAAACCAGTCGCAGCTGGTTCTGGAGCACTCTTGATGGCCCAACCACCCATTCCATTCACTGGGGAGGCTAGGGTCGTTAGACACACCACAGGGGGGCGGAGCCAGCATTGTGTGGGGAAAACCCAGCCCATCCAGGACACAGGTACACTCCTCCCACACATCACTCATGCTAATCTCCCACTCACCACCGGCAGACCCATCCAGACTTCCTGGAGCCTGGCATGCCAGCCAGCTCCAGCCAATCACGCTCCAGCACCCTCACTGCACACATATCTCAATGTCCAGAAGTAGCACTTCCCTTCTAGACACATACATGCCGCATACACCATCTCGCAGCATTCACTCTCACGAGTTTACACATACTAAATTCGAGCCTGCACTCCCCACGCATCAGGAACTACCAGGGACACACACATTCCCCATGCATTCCTATGGGAGGGCAGGCCAGCCATACTACATGCACGCACTTTCACTCTGGGACCCAGGGAAAAGTGCGCAGAGACCCAAAAATCACTAACACAGGGTCACAAATAAGGCAAAAAGTCTAGGGGTGAACCTGCCCTGCGGGCCAAGTCCAACACAACCCCCTTCCAGCCAAAACGCAGGGGAGAACAATCACCACCGTGATGGACTTCCCTGCTTGGGGCGATAGAACACGGACGCAGGCCCGCCACTGCCGGGACACCCTCCTGTTCTATGCCACATTGAACCCCTAGGGTTCCTTCTAAAGCTACTGTAAGGACCAACTGGGCTACCCCACTGGTACTCCTCAGCTGTCCGCGGCCAGGACCAGGCCCTGGGCCACCCAGGTGCCACCGGTCCTTGCCAATTCGCAGAGCGGGGGGTAGTAACCCCTGGCACATAGTACCCATTCTCCACTCTCCCTGTCTGCAAGACAGGACTAGACTGCCACTGGTTCACCAGCCTTTGGTCTACAACCTCAGGCGGACCAGGAGTCTCAGGGAAGGCTCTCCTCCCCTTACCTCTTCTTCCAGGGTTCCTCCTCCTCCTGCGAGGGGTACCCTTACAACGCCACTCCAACCCAGGGTTTAACCCCTCAGGTTGCACCGGGGTCAGAGGTGGGCTCTCCCACCCTCTGCACCCCCTTCCAGAGGTCTGCCCTCTCCCACCTGGAGAAGTTCCTCTGGAAGAAGAACCGGTCAGGACACTGGTTACAGTCGTCCTACTCTTCAGGTCAGGCTGATCCTGAACCTGGCCATCCAACCTCCGGTCTAAAACCTTTAGTGGAACAATTGCCTGGCACTCCAGGACTTCTGGGGACTCACACTCCATCCCCCTGAGGCTGACACGTGACCCATGTGTCGTGTAACTGTCTGTCTGGCGCAGATCTCCCGTCCCCTGTCCACCTGACAGTGCGTGAAGATCCCCCAGAACAGAAGTGGCGCCACCCGGGTCCCCCCAAGAAGATCTAGCCCAACTGGCTAGTCTCTGGTCCACTGGTGCATCCACTGGGAAACTCATCCCCCAATCACTCCTCACTTCGGACTTCCGTGCCCTCCCAACTGGAGCGACACTGCCGGACACTGGAACCCCTGGAGCTCTAGTTACAGACGCTCCAGGTTCCCTAGACACTAGGAGATCCTCCTCAAGTGTACTAACAGGACAGCCTAGGTCCATAACCTGGTGTTCCCTCAAGAAACCACCCAGGTTCTGAGACAGGGCTTCGGGCATCTGAGGACTCTCAGCCTCCCACTGACTCCTGCTCCACTGAGCCAGGTAGTCAGCCTCTCCACCCCTCTCACTATACTGGGACCTAGCTGGGCTACACTGAGCCTCTTCCACCACGCTGGGCTGGAAGATACCTGTACCACTACTGTTGGACTCACTCTCTAATGACTCTACAGAACCTCTGGCACTTTCCCAGCGGTCTGCTTCACTTGCAAGTTCCCAAGGATCCATGGTTTCACACCTCAACAAGTGTTGCCGCAACTCCGGCCAACAACGACTGAGCACCTGCTCCTTGAGAATAAGATCAAATAGTTTGTCAAAATCAGGTCCCGTGGGAACCTCTAACCACTCAATCAGTGCACCTTGACATTCATCCACAAACTCCCCCCAAGACTGGTGAGACAGTTTCCTACTGCCCCTGAATCTCAACCTATACTCCTCCTCTGGGGAAACAGGTACCAGACTCTGGGAACTGGGAGTGGGATTTCCTGCACTGAGATTCAAATAGCTGCCACCACTGGACTCCACCCTCCCTGGGGGATCCAGAAAAGGATGACTGCGGTCAGGGGATAACCTACACTCTAGGGCTATCTTCTCCCTGGCCAAGGCCCTCTCAGCCTCTGCAGTCCGCTCATTCACACCCAGCTGCGCCATCTCTCTGGCATACTCTAACCTGAGCTTCTCCATGGCCAGCTGGTGCTCCCTCTCTTCTCTCCTATCCACCCACTCCTCTGGGGACAGGGAAAGGGATGGGGTGCTACATCTGACACTGGACCCAGCAAGGGACTCCCTATCTAGGGGGTACTCGCTCTCTGCTGGCGCCCATCCACTGTCAAACTCACTCTCCACATCAGACTCTTCAGGGCTCCCCTCAGACCCACCACCCTCATGGTGTGCGGTCCGGGCCCTCTCCCTCTCACTGTGCTCACGCTCCCAGTCACTCTTCTGCCACAGGATCATGTTATCCCTAAGCTTGGACTGGGTGTCTGACTCACTCACTGGGATGTCTCTCTCCTTACATAACCGTACCAACTCATGCACACTGTACTTAAACAGGCCACAAAGGTTAAAAGGAGATTCCATCTTGACAGGATGCTCACAAACACGTGCAACACAAGGGAACTAGCAATCTGAAGTAAAAGTACACAATTCCAAAACTTCCACACTCTCCTTAAAAAAAGAACTCACTCATGCGTCCAGGAAAACACACCATTCATCCACACACACCCTCCCCTCGGATCGGTAAGGCAGTTTCTACCACCCCTGACTTCTCAACCTGACCACAAGTGACACAGGTACCAAACTCTGGAAGCAGGGCGGGGGACAAATGTACTGAACACAATTATCAAATGACACTCTTCAGGAGAAGCAATGATGGAACTTCACCAAAACACAATAATCCCCAAAAATGTGGTCATCTAAAATGCAGAGCTTTGTAGTGGCCAGTTGCTACTGTGGTACAACGCAAACACAAATTCTTATCCTCACCGCTTGCCGCCAATGTTAGAACCGGGACCCTGGCCGGCCAAGACTCGCGTCGAGGTCAGTCAGGGATCGCCAGTTCTAAGTGTCAGGGCAAGGGAGTCACACACCAAGGCAACCCCTACTCGCCCTCTAGGTAACGTGGCGCGAGCAGTCAAGGCTAAACTTGGAGGCGATGTAAGTTAAGTATTTGCGCATGCACCCCAGCAACAACACCCAAGGCCCACCACAAAGAAAGACTCCACACAAGGTTATATAAAAATAGCCTTTGTATTCCAATAAACATACATTAGATAAAACACACACTTTACATTGTGCCAGAGGCACGGGCAGAATTTACAGGGGATAATGTACAGGACAGGGCCACCTGGACCACTGTCAAGGGTATGCACTTTTAGAAATGACACTTTTAGAAATAGCACTTTTTAGATCATAGAATTATCACTGTAGCACAAAAATAACATACAACCAGTCACTACTGGTACCAGGTGAGCACCACCTATGCAACCCTCACTATCTTAGGAGATTACACTAGGGAACCTGGGCTCTGCTAGCACCCCCTGTACTAGCAAGAAGGAAACAACCACCTACATATTACACTACCTGTAGGGGTGTAAGAACATAACACATGATGCAATGCATAACATTCATTCAGCGGTGTAAGGAGGAAAACACATGATGCATCAACAATACATTCAGAGGTGCAGAAAGTACAATTGCGCCAAACTCACGTAAGTCACCACCTGTGACTGTCCCTAGGCCCTCTGGCCTTGTTGGGGCTAGGACGCCCTGTGTCCAATGTCAGGGGGCCTAAACGTTGCAGTTGCCCACAAAGTGCTGGGCAACTGTGTAGCAATTGATGGGGCAAAACACACGTGGGAGCCTCGCAGGCTCTGTGCCCTAGAGCAAAGATGTGCCCCCTAGAGCCTCGCTGGGCTCTTAACACAAATGTGGCGCTGTGGAGCCTCTCTGGGCTCTTAAACAACAATGGGGGGCTCAAGAGCCTCTCTGGGCTCTTCAAAACAACTTTGGCGCCTGGGGCCTCTCTCCGGGCCCTAAGAAATAAATGTGGCCCTCCAGAGCCTCACTGGGCTCTACACAAGTGTGCCGCCTTGGTGGAGTCTCCCACGGGGGACTCTGAGCGTGCAATTGCCCCCTTGAGCCTCGCAGGCTCTATGCCCAGCTGTCGCCTTTTGGAGCCTTCTGCAGGCTCGACACACCAAAGGGGAGGGGCGCGGGCACCAGCAATGTACCCCGACGGCCCCCCCTTTCCCAGTTGCTCACTCACCGGCTGTCGGTAGCTGCTGCGGCGGCTGTCGGCAGAGAGCTCCCGCTCCTCGGGACTCTCCTCACAGGCTGCAGCTGGAAGGCTCCCGCCTCTCCCACGAGACGGGCCAGAAGTCCGGGGCTCTCCTCTCACTCGGGAGCCTCGGCAGGACGTGCAGGCTGCTTCCTGCTTCTCCGCCTGGCCCCGTCGCGCTGCCACTTGCCTGGCTTCCGGGTCACGCTGCAACCAATAGCAGCGCGGCGCTGGGGGGGGATGGAGGCGGGACTTCCGGGTCGCCGTAGGCAGAGCGGCGGCCCGAGGGAGACTTCACAATTCTGGGCAATGCCGGGTGGGCTCCGGCTTCTTCAATAAACAAAACGAGGTGGCACTCGTTATGGCGGCCAGGTCCCTTGCGAGGTGGGCACTCGCCAGGGGACTTCAAAATCGGCCAATCAAGCGGGCACACGCCGGGTGGGCACCGGCCGAAAACGACAGCGCTCCCAAGCGCTAGGGGGTCGCAATAAAGCGCGCTCAGCGCTATAAGCAAAACGAAGCACTCCCAGGCGCTAGGAAATTCAGGAAGCGCTCACCAGCGCTAGGGACAACAGAGTCCAGCACAAGTCCTTCCAGGGGGGCAAGGCTGGGCCCAGAGCCAGCACACTGGGTCTCCAGGCAGGGAGACAGCCCAAGTGGCGGTCCTCTGGCCCAGCAGCAGCAGCAACAGCCCCCTCAGGATCCTGGAAGAGAACAATTTCTGTGGGGACACAGCCCCATTTTTATACACCTCATTCCTTTGTCTAAGGTGCAGGGTGGGGGAGAAACCAGTCGCAGCTGGTTCTGGAGCACTCTTGATGGCCCAACCACCCATTCCATTCACTGGGGAGGCTAGGGTCGTTAGACACACCACAGGGGGGCGGAGCCAGCATTGTGTGGGGAAAACCCAGCCCATCCAGGACACAGGTACACTCCTCCCACACATCACTCATGCTAATCTCCCACTCACCACCGGCAGACCCATCCAGACTTCCTGGAGCCTGGCATGCCAGCCAGCTCCAGCCAATCACGCTCCAGCACCCTCACTGCACACATATCTCAATGTCCAGAAGTAGCACTTCCCTTCTAGACACATACATGCCGCATACACCATCTCGCAGCATTCACTCTCACGAGTTTACACATACTAAATTCGAGCCTGCACTCCCCACGCATCAGGAACTACCAGGGACACACACATTCCCCATGCATTCCTATGGGAGGGCAGGCCAGCCATACTACATGCACGCACTTTCACTCTGGGACCCAGGGAAAAGTGCGCAGAGACCCAAAAATCACTAACACAGGGTCACAAATAAGGCAAAAAGTCTAGGGGTGAACCTGCCCTGCGGGCCAAGTCCAACAGACAGCTTTAACAGACTCGATGCCCAAGACTGTCCCTCCCTACCCACACCACTGCACCCTACGACCCCGGACCCCAACAGACCCTACTCAGCTGGACCCCCTGACAGAGGACGACACCCTCAAGATCATGAGGAGCATCCACTCCAGAGCACCCTCGGACCCCTGCCAGCATTGTATGACGTTACAACGCACGCCATTACCCCCCATGCTGTTGCAGCGTAAAACTTGCTGACAGGGTGGCTGGAAGTTGGAATAGTTTAATTTACTGTTCCAGCTCCAGTGTGTGCAACAGTAGGGAAGGTGTTGGAGTTAAATCCAACGCCTTCTACCCCCTGCGACACACCTTTCGCGTTGCAACAGCATGAGGGTAATGGGATGCGTTGTAACGCTTGCGGTGTATAGGCTGTTTCCCCCTGCCAGCACCACATCTTCAACAAGGGCAGACATCACCGCCGAACACTGCCGCACCATCAACTGCTCTATCAACTCTGCCACTTTCCAGGAAGACCGGAAAACACGCATAGATCCACTCCTTGCTGAAGAAACCCTCTGCCGGCCTGACAGACCTCAAGAACTCTAGACCCATCTCACTTCTACCCTTCCTAGCCAAGGTCATTGAGAAGGCCATCAACGCCCAACTTTCTGAGTTCATCGAAGCACACCACATCCTGGATCTCTTCCAATCCAGCTTCCGAAGCAACCACAGCACCGAGACCACCCTCCATGCCCCCACAGATGACTTCCACACCCTCCTCGGCCGAGGCGAAACGGCAGCCCTCATCCTCCTGGACCTCGGCCGCGTTCGATGCTGTCTCTCGCCGCACCCTATGCACAAGACTCCACAATGCCAGGATCCGCGACAAAGCCCTGGAATGAATCCGCTCCTTCCTCACTGGCTGAACACAGAGAGTCAGACTACCTCTATTCCTCTTGAAATCAACAGAGATCAGCTGCGGAGAGAGCCAGGGCTCCTCCCTGAGCCCCACGGTTTTCAACATCTACATGGCCCAGCTCGCAGCCCTCATTAAGGACTACTGACTCAACATTGTCTCCTACATCAACAACACCCCGCTGATTCTCTCCCTCACCAATTAACCAACCGTCGTCAAGAATAACTTTCACAATAGGATGAAACCTCTGCTCTGCCCAACTGGCCACGGCTACTGTCCCACATACCTGCAAGACCACAGCCGGAGAAAGATCCGTCCCCTACCATCCAGCAAAGACCTGGAACACCCTGTCTCACCCCCTCAGATTGAAGGATGTCTAAGGTGGGGATGCTGGAGTGTGTCAGATTGGGATGCTGAAGTGTGAGGGGTTTATATGTGTAAGGTGGGGTACTGGTGTGTGAGGGGTTTATATGTGTGCAATATGAGGGTTTATATGTCTGTGAACTGGGGGAGCTTGACTAGTTGGTTTGTGTCAGGACAGGAATGCACTGGGGGCATATTTACAAGCCACTGGCACCGCTGGAAGGGTCACTGTTTTTTATGCTCTGGTGGCGCTGTGTGCCGGACGATACTTACAAGGCTACACAAAGCCACTTTGCGTGGCTTTTCACGGCCCTGGAGCTACGGCCCTCTTTCATGCAGTACTTTGCGTTAAAGGGACTGTCAAGGGTATTTCTGGGGGCGTTCGCACACAACACCCGTGGCTTTTTGACACTGCCCCAGGTTTGCAAGGATTCGCAAATATGAGGGAGCGTCAAATACTTACAACTTTCCAAGGGAGGCGTTAAAGTGGAGCAGCAAGGAGAAATAATTGTATTTCCCCTCATGTTTTGCTCGGCCGCACACATAGAAGGAGCAAACCGCTATTAATGATTGTTTTGGGGCAGAAAGCTGTCCCGGCAACACAGGCACGGTGCAAGGGTGCCTGTCCCTGCAACACAGGCATGGTGCAAGGGTGCCTGCGCTGGTGTACGGCTGCTGTTTGTGCACCGGCACAGGGGAGAGCACGGGAGTGTGCCGTATTCTTGTAGATATGGTGCATCCCTGCGTTCCTCAATGGATGCAGCTCGGCGCAGCAAAATTGCTTGTGGCGCTGCGCAGTGCCATTTCATCGAAAATGTGCCCCTGTACTGCTTCAATGCGGTGCAGTCCTGCCCTTTCACGTTGGCGTAAGGCAGCGATGCAAAGTGCCTTGCTGTGCTGCCCTGAGCCAAAACCCATAAACGAGGCCCTCAGGTTATTCACAGCCCTTTTGGGTGAATGCAGTGAGGTTGAAACAGGTCCCCCCACTCTGAGAAGCGTTGTAGCCCCCCTCTAGAGAGGCAGCTGTGGAAAGAGAGAGTGGCAGGGAGTGGCTGTGGCAGCGTTCACAACGATTGGCGAGCAAATCCTAAAACAAAGTGATGGGGGGACTAATTACTGTAGGCAGTGCACTACAATGTCACAGGAAGTGACGTCACAAATTTACAAACTCCAAGAAGAATGCATGCTTTGTTTGTGACACATTCATAGGATAGTGCATGAAGTCTGTGAGCACATGGTTTTATTAGCGACTTGAAGTGGTTTTACGACTACACAAGCATTGTCCACATCGACAAATAGACACAGCCAAACATAGAAAAGTGAAGTGAAAATTTTAGATTTTGTTTTACGTATCATAAGTTACAGGCATCTTTTCCATAAATAAAAAGCTAATTGGAAAGAGAGATACCTCAGAGTGACAAACGGGTCAACCTTCTGAGATTTAAAAACAACAGTTTTCACAAAGCAAAGATTACGTGCTGTCCGGGTGTATATTTTAGGAGTAATCACTTAGGGGCATATTATAAACAAATAGCGATATTTATCGCTAAGTAGGGTTAGCAGCAATTTTTTTATCGCTGCGCATCACGGGATTTTATCGCTGAGATAACGCGCTATTAGCAACGTTTATCTCAAACGCGATAAAATTCCCGGCGATATCAGCGAAATCCGTGAATATCGCTGCGAATACAGCGATATTCATGCATTATCGCTAACAGGGTCTTAGCCAGTATATCCACCTCCCATTGGATAACATGGCTAAGAACTGGTCTGAGCAGGTGTTAGTTTTTGGAGATATTCGCGCTTTACGCGAATATATCCATCGCTACGCCTGTGTTGGTAATAGGCGATAGTGGTGTTAGCGACTGCTTTCAGTCACTAACAGGTTGGGTACGCCCACTTTGCATGTCATTAGCGATAAATATCGCTGACATGCAAAGCGGGACCCAAACCGCTCGCTATCACTGAAAAGCTGTCGCTAACTGCTGTTAGCGACAGCTTGCTAATAGGGCAATAGTGTTATCGCCGCTTAGTGGCAAAAAACGGCCGCAGCAAAAATTGCCTATCACCCCCCCATGATAATATGCCCCTTAGTTTTACAGTTGTTTAACCAGAGTCAAAGCATAGCTCCCTTGCCTCAACCCATTAGAAATCTACCGACCTCATGAGGATAAAGGGCGGTGACAGGCAGCGCCCTCTGCATGTGAGAGCTAAGAGGAGCCCCCCCCACACACACACACACACCCAGCGCCCCCTGTCTCCCACCCCTCCTCGCCCCCTTCCTGTGACATTCTCAGAGATAAAGGGGATTCGTCCAAGCAGGGCCGGCGCTAGGCATGGGCAGTGTGGGCAGCTGCCCAGGGCCTCGCGCTCAGGGGGCCTCGCGCCCCTGTGAAAGGTCACACCTCCTCAGCCCACCACAGGGCCCCCTGCCTCACCTGATTACATTACGGGTGGGGGAAGCGACAACCTGAATGGGGGACGGCACAATGGCTGGGCCAGCAATTATGTTGGCCTCACAATGTCAGGGGCAGGGCAGCGCCTCGGTTAAGTACCGGCCATTATCGGCGCTGTTTGTGCATTTTGTATCTAGGCAACAGAAGGGCCCCTTTGGTTCCAGCACAAGTCAGACACAGGTAAAAGGAGGTGGGTGAGGGGAGGAGGGAGCAGCCTTCGAATCTTGATAGGGCAGTGTCTCTCATCTTCATTAAATACAGCTAAAGTTTGGTAATAATAATGCCTGTGACATACAGTGGTCGATACATTCTTCCTAGCTCGATAAATTAAAAGTAATTAATTCATTTATGCAGAAACACCATCTGACTCATACTGATCTGACACAGGGGGGCATACATAAAAATATTTACCGTTCTCGTTGCCATCTAAGCTAGGTACAGCTACCACTTTATTTTCTGTCCACTATCAAAGAACACCCCTTCAGCTGAGGTTTTTTTTGTTTGTTTTTTTTGTACTCTGATGAGCTCTCAGCAGTGTCTTGGGAAGTGCCTTGTTACTGTTTGAAGGCCCATGGGAGGGGCCCCCCTCCCAAGGCCTTCAAGCACTGATGGAGCTGCAAGGTCATAGTGTGGGGCCCCCCTTCCCTGGGCCTTGTAGCCTTTGGTGTTTGTTTCAGAAAGCGCAGCAGGAGTGTAAGTTTTAAGTAGGACTCATTCATACATTGGTGATACATTTGGCAAGTCAGTGAAGGTGGCAATGTATGCCTCTATTGAGCCTGTCCTGGACTACAATATGGTTATCATCTTTGTCATGGCAGTGGGCACCATAGCCATTGGTGGCTATTGGGCAGGAAGCAGAGACGTTAAAAAGTAAGTGAAGCAAAATCAGTTACCGTGGAAACCACGTTCATAAGTTACTAGTAGAACGCAACAGCACCTTGCCGTTTAAGTATAGTGGACCTTTTAAAAAAGTACTCTACGCTTTAAATTTTGACCTGGGGCTCGCTTTAACATCCTTGGCTACCGTGCTCATTCTCCGCCCACAACAGTTTTCAGCTGTGCCAGAGGTTAATACCTAACTTTTTAGCATTATTATATGTATCTTTTGGTGACAAACATCCCCGTGATTCAAATACGTGTTCAGTAATATCCAAATTGATCTTTAGTGCTTCAACATCAACCATATAGTTTTAGAATGTAAATATTTTATTTTTTACTGGATAGTTCGAACACCTTACGTCCCAGGTCTGATACCTTGGAGATAAGTGTGCATCTAGATGCTCTCCCATGATTGTGTTGTTTTAGAGCTGGAATTTCATTGACACAGGCCAAATATACAATGAAGTGTCTCAGTTACATTTAGTGATCTTTGAATCGCTGGAACCGACCAGGGTAGTACTCTCTTCTTGACTCCACATGTTGTCATGTAAAAACACACCACTGTGACTGGGTTTGCATATTATGGGTTATAAAAGCAAGCATTGGCATAGCCAATAGGTCTCGCTTTTGGGACCTTCTAAGTATTTAGTTATGCAGCACAATATCTTTGGTGCAACCACATTAACTGTTGCATGGCTAAACACTTATAAGGTCCCAAAGGCGAGACCTATTGGCTATGCCAATGCTTGGTGTGGTTGTGTGTGTGTGGTAGTGTGTGTGTGGTAGTGTGTGTGTGGTTGTGTGTGTGGGTGTGTGTGGTTGTGTGTGTGGGTGTGTGTGGTTGTGTGTGTGGTTGTGTGTGTGGTTGTGTGTGTGTGGTTGTGTGTGTGGTTGTGTGTGTGTGGTTGTGTGTGTGTGGTTGTGTGTGTGGTTGTGTGTGTGTGGTGTTGTGTGTGTGTGGTGTTGTGGTTGTGGTGTTGTGGTTGTGTGTGTGTGGTTGTGTGTGTGGTTGTGTGTGTGGTTGTGGGTGTGTGTGGTTGTGTGTGGTTGTGTGTGTGTGGTTGTGTGTGTGGTTGTGTGTGTGGTTGTGTGTGTGTGGTTGTGTGTGTGGTTGTGTGTGTGGTTGTGTGTGTGTGGTTGTGGGTGTGTGTGGTTGTGTGTGTGGGTGTGTGTGGTTGTGTGTGTGTGGTTGTGTGTGTGGTTGTGTGTGTGGTTGTGTGTGTGGTTGTGGGTGTGTGTGGTTGTGTGTGTGGGTGTGTGTGGTTGTGTGTGTGGTTGTGTGTGTGGTTGTGTGTGTGTGGTTGTGTGTGTGTGGTGTTGTGTGTGTGTGGTGTTGTGGTTGTGGTGTTGTGGTTGTGTGTGTGTGGTTGTGTGTGTTGTTGTGGGTGTGTGTGGTTGTGTGTGGTTGTGTGTGTGTGGTGTTGTGTGTGTGTGGTGTTGTGGTTGTGGTGTTGTGGTTGTGTGTGTGTGGTTGTGTGTGTGGTTGTGTGTGTTGTTGTGGGTGTGTGTGGTTGTGTGTGGTTGTGTGTGTGTGGTGTTGTGTGTGTGTGGTGTTGTGGTTGTGGTGTTGTGGTTGTGTGTGTGTGGTTGTGTGTGTGGTTGTGGGTGTGTGTGGTTGTGTGTGGTTGTGTGTGTGTGGTTGTTTGATTGCAATATTTCCTTTTATCTGGATATTTGCTCACCTGTTTTCCATCCCCTCTACTTTTTGTCCATGTTACTGATATCCACATTAGTTAGCTTTAGTGATGCCAAATACGATCAGTAGTACTGTGATGTTACTTTATGTGATGTCACTTCTTGTGACGCAATATTCAATAAGGGGGGCCTCACATCTTCCCTTTCGCCCGGGGCCTCAGAAGGCCTAGGACCGGCCCTGCGTCCAAGGGGTGTGAAAAGCCCCTCCAGGCTGCAAGAGTTTGTTTATTTATTAATGTATGTATGTACAGATGCCGTTTTCTATAGCGTGAACCAGGCCCGAGGGCATCGGAGCGCTTTACAAACAAACAAACACTAGATACGGTGCATTGATAAAAACTATGTATGTCAGACAGCAGGAACGGATGATCCGCATCCAGGGGGGCAGAAAAGGCTGCCAGCAGGGGAGACAAGCAGGGGAGACAAGCAGAGACGGAAGGAAAACAAAACGGTTGAAAGGAGGAGCGGGGGTCAGAGGGTGTAAACAGGAAAAGCAGAGAAAGTATAGAGAGAAGTGGAAACGCGCGGGGGCAGTGGTAAGGTGAGGGGGAGGCGGGGTAGATAGGCGTGTCCATCGGTGGACGGGTCTTTAAATACCATTACACTGTTGCAGGATGACGTCAGGCCTGCTGTTCTGTTCCTTAACCAACACATACATATATGTAAGAGTCTGAGTGAAACTAAAAACGTTCAGCTAAAGTGAGGGTTATCAGGCACTGCATTTACCACAATGCACCCGGGCGAGTGGGTCAGCGTGCTCCCTCCCGCCTTTTGTGATTGGCTCCTTTAAATAAAGACTCTGAAATCACCGAACGATTGGATGACACTTTTTTCCAACCCCCTCGCTCTCTCTTGTTATATTCCACCATCTTTCTAGATTTCCCCCCTTCCAGATATTCACCACTGAGTCCTGAAAACGCGAATGAACGAAGCTTGTGGTGTCAAGTTTACTGCACACTTCCTGTGCTTCTACTGGCTGACCCTGGGTAACCCCAGCTCCATTAGTATTTGCATTTGTTTGCAGTGATTGGATGACGCCGTGACCTTGAAGGACATTGGTAGTCAAACCAGGAAGAGAGTCATCATGTGCAATCCACTAATGCACTGGTTACAGATCCCTCGAGGGAGGTTAAACATTCCTCTTCGACTTATCTTGATAGTTTATTTGGAGCGGATCCATCGCTTTTAAAGATGTCTCTACAGTTTTGATGCACTTCTGTTCTTTGTCCCTTGGGACCAATCCCTTCACTCTTGGCCTAGTCTGTCTCATGATGACACAGTCAATTACACCGCTGACCTACACAGATCTTACTCAAATGATACTACTCATACACAGTCGCTCCAGGGGTTCCCGCCCTCACCTCTCAGGGAGTCAGCACGTCAGCCATGCGCTGTCACACCTTGGGGGGGCGATTCTCACACTTTTGCGCTGGGTTACCTTCACAAGCACAAAATGCTTTTTTCCTGATAAACTTGTTTTGCGCTGGAAACGACCCACAAGTAACGCAAAGCAGCAAAGCGCGTCTCTCCTTACTGTGCGCCAAGGGGCCGTTACAAGGGAGGTGCATGGGTGTTCCCATGCAGCCACCAATGCTTTTTGATGCTTAAGCCTAGCTGGTAACATTAGTAGACAGGGTTTGGCGCCAAAAATGAACGCCTCAGAAAAGCAGGTGTAAGAAGGAGAATCATTTTTCATTTCTACCTTTTTTTCCGCCTTTGCATGCGTGCTGCACTCTACAGAACACGTGCAAAGTAGGAAGAGGTGTCTCTCTTGTCAGCCACAGTAATGTGCACTGGATGGTACCCTTCCTGTACAAAACCTATGGCAGACTTAGGCACACGCCCTATGGTGCTAAGGTGTGTGCCTGGTGCAGGGCAGCTGAAATCAGCACCGGCACTAGGGAGGGGGGGGGGGGGGGGGGGGGGAGAGCCACATCTCTGTAGATATGGCGCTCTCCAGCTCCCTCCCTGTCACGCAACGCAACGCAGCGCGGCCTCTATGGGTGCAGCGTTCAGCGCCGGCACTAGGGAGCGGGGGAGAGAGCCACATCTCTGTAGCTATGGCGCTCTCCAGCTCCCTCCCTGTCACGCAACGCAACGCAACGCAGCCTCTATGGGTGCAGCGTTCTGTGACACCTTTGAGAATCGGGGCCGTAGTGCGATAATGTGGCGCTAACCCTCTGCATTGTCGTCTCTCAAAGTATAGCTCGAGTGGGTGTGTGGATAGAGTTCAGCCGGGCGGTAGGGTCGCAGTGGAGTGTCAAATCACTCACCTTTCTGTGGCGCTGATGTTTACAGACTGTATGTCACTCAAGTTCAATATCTAGAACGGCTACATCAAGTGTGGCTCAGTCAGATACCCAGAACAGTCTACGCTGAGTGAAGTAACGCTGTAGCTTGGTCGGCATCGAGGTCTGTAAAACCATGGAGCAGAGGCGTGTGCGTGCTGTATAGCATAGGGTTTGTACCGCCAGTAAGAGAGACTAAGCCAAGGGAACCACAGAAGGATCCCACACTCTGGATGTATGACGTTACAACGCATACTTTTACCACGCATACCTTTACAACGCGGTTTTTACAATGCATGCCTTTACAACGCATAGCGCTTTGGGGTGCTGGATAGTGAAGAGTTTAATTTACTATTCCAACTCCAGTCCCCGTGGACACTAGGGAAGGTGTTGGATAGTAAATTAAACTTATTCCCTATCCTAGAGCGCCCCCAGCGCAATGCGTTGTAATGGTTTGCGTTGTAATGACTGCGTTGTAATGGTAGTGCGTGGTAAAAGTTTCGTTGTAAGGGTTGTATACCCCTGGCAGCGCACAGGCAATGTGTAGGATTTTAGGTCGAGCCTGGTCAGCTAATGCGCTGCTCTGAGAGGCATGCTGTATTCGGGTATGGACTTCAAGCTCCACCCACTATGCCCCCATATTTTCAATTGGCTCCTGTTACTGTCCTTTCTAAATCGTTGCTTTTGGTTTATGAATAGACTTGTTGGTCCCTCCTTGGCCTTGGCTGCATTTGTAACCTCCCATAAAGACTGGACTTTTAACTCGATTTGTTACTCGGTCTCTTTATCTACAGTCGGTGAGCACTATTTTCTTGAATGATTTTCCCCTATTCCACCCATGACGTGTTTTCCAACAACGCAGCCCGCCGTCTGCTTTTATATTTTTATTAGTAATGGCGGGCAGTCCACTGTAACTATAGCAGCCGCGCTTCTTTATTCATTTCATTTGCAAGTGCGGTCTGCTTTAACTATAGTGGCCGCGTTCAGAAACCTTTTTTTTTTGTGTGAAAGTACCCCATACTGTGCTTTCACTTTAATGGTGTCTGCACCCCTGTCTTTAGCGCTGGTCGTGTATTCAGCTTACAGCGAGCCGCGTCTAAAGAAAGGGATGTGGCCGCCATTAAAGCGAAAGCACGACAAGGGGCGCTGTTACAAATAAAAATATTTGTTTGTGAACTTCACAAACAATTATTTTTTGTAAATGCGCCTCATGCCGTGCTTTCATTTTAATGGTTGTCGCGCCCCTTTCTTTAGGAAAAAAAAGGGTCGCGGCCACCATTAAACCGAAAGCACGACATGGGGTGCTGTTACAAAAACAAAACCAATTTTCTAATGAACTTCACAAACACATGTTTTTTTTTTTGTAAAAGCTCTCTATGTCTTGATTTCACTTTAATGGCGGCCACGCCTCATTCTTTAGACGCGGCTTGCTGTCAGCTGAATACGGCGAGCAGTGTCTAAAGAAAGGGGCGCGGCCATCATTACAGTGGTCTCGCATTTGCGATAGTTTGCGCTATTGGCATTGACAATGCCTTTTAAATACGTGTGGGTTTTTAAAACGGTAGGGTGTTAAAATATCGATAACAAAAATATAGCTGACATAAATATCGTTGCAAAAATATCGTTTACAAAAATATCGACACCCTATACTTAAACAGGTAAGTACATAAATATCGACTCCAAAATATTGTTGTAATTAATATAGATGTAAAAAATATCGACTTTTTAAAATAATTAAAATTACATTAAATAATAAATAAATATAAGTACTATTAACAAAATACATTACATTACTTTTATTTTTTAACTATTTCAAAAAAATTTACTACACTTTTTAATTATAAACTTAATAAATGTGGACATATAAATTAATTTTACACATTACTTTATATAACAACAATAATACATATATATAATTAAAATACCCCTTTACCCAAAAACCCCAAACTGACCCTGAACCCTAAAAATACCCCTTTACCCAAAAACTGAAAACTGACCCTGAACCCTAAAAATACCCCTTTACCCAAAAACATTTTCACTAAAAAAATCCTGTACACACACCTAAAATTAATTAAAAAATTAACATAATTAATGACATAATTATTATTTAAAATTAATTAACTATTATTTATTACACTATTTATATTTATTTAAAACATTAATTAATCTATTATTTCATTATATTTAAAAACCCCTTTACCCAAAAACTGAAAACTGACCCTGAACCCAAAAAATACCCCTTTACCCAAAAACTAAAAACTGACCCTGAACCCTAAAAATACCCCTTTACCCAAAAACTAAAAACTGACCCTGAACCCTAAAAATACCCCTTTACCCAAAAACTGAAAACTGACCCTGAACCCTAAAAATACCCCTTTACCCAAAAACTGAAAACTGACCCTGAACCCAAAAAATACCCCCTTTACCCAAAAACTAAAAACTGACCCTGAACCCTAAAAATACCCCTTTACCCAAAAACTGAAAACTGACCCTGAACCCTAAAAATACCCCTTTACCCAAAAACTGAAAACTGACCCTGAACCCTAAAAATACCCCTTTACCCAAAAACTGAAAACTGACCCTGAACCCTAAAAATACCCCTTTACCCAAAAACTGAAAACTGACCCTGAACCCTAAAAATACCCCTTTACCCAAAAACTGAAAACTGACCCTGAACCCTAAAAATACCCCTTTACCCAAAAACATTTTCACTAAAAAAATCCTGTACACACACCTAAAAATAATTAAAAAATTAACATAATTAATTACATAATTATGATTCAATTAACTAATTGAAATTAATTAACTATTATTTATTACACTATTTATATTCATTTAAAACATTAATTAATGTATTATTTCATTATATTTAAATTACTTCCCACCCTACTCCCCTATAAACCCACAACCCGCTACGGAACTATTAATACTAAATTCAACTGAAAATACATTATTAAATAATAATATACTACTAAAAATACTACTTTGACTAAAAATAATCATTAAAAACACTACATTACTTATAATTATTTAAAAAACGATATTATTGTAAACTATGTTTTTGTAAACGATATTTATTACAACTATATTAATGTTAACGATATTACTTACCTGTCTGTCGATATTTTGGTCAGACGATATTTTTGTCATCGATATTTCTTCCTGTAGATATTTTTGCAGCGATATTTATGTTAGGCGATATTTTTGCGACGATATTCCTGCTCTGTACCTTTAAAACACATAAATAATTGGCATTCTCATTTACAATGCCAATAGCTTGAACTCTTGCAAATGCGAGAGCTTTTGCATTGAAAATGCTTGTTTTTCAGAAATTGACACATTTCCCCTTTTTAATGGCTGCTTCATGTAGGTAATAATGTTTGAATCAAACCTAGGCCTGGCTGTCTCCATGACTTGTGGGTATTCCCACTGATCTGCCCCAGTAATGCCCCCTTGACTCAAAGCAATGCTAGGCATTTGATGCATTCAGAAAGGGTCCTTTCCAACACCTTTCCAACATAAAACCCATTTGGAATGGAGAGTAAATACCCTGGTGCTACTGGGTGTTACTTTCCATCCCTTTGCGATACCCTTCGGCTTGTGCGAAGTGTAAGTAAATCTACCCAACCTGTTTGTCAGTACGTATCCACTGGTAGGAAGAAAGTGAGGGGGTCTGTACACTACCTACACACACTCTTTCCACAGAGATCACAGCTTCCAGGGTAAAATACAATCCGAGGATCAATCCGAAGTGGGGGGCTTTAAAGAGAAGCGTCTGAACTTCAAATCACCTGAACTCGGTTTGTGAAGGACTCATTTCAACCGGGAAGAGCTCACTCACAGAGAGACAGCCTTCAGGCTGGTTCCACTGTGGGTAGAGGGGTGTATGGAACCGAAGGGAGCGAATGAGTGACTTGAAAGGACTCAGACATATCTTCAAAATAAGGTAGAGCTGGGGTGGTCTACCACGATGGGCTGGCACAAAAACATATCTAAGGATGGATGTATATATGTATGTATATATGTATGTACAATTGCCTAGAGAAGGCAGACCTAGGTGGAAAGCCATGTGAAGGAAGCAACAGGGCTGAGAAGCGAGGGAGCAGAGAGGGCTCACACCAGTCTAGAACCTTCCATCGGATGCCGCTGGACACTTACGGTCAAGTAGTAGAGGAGGACCGGCCACGTCAAAGCAACCAAAAGCTCCATTGAAACCAACGCTGAGGTGTCACCGAGAGAGCTATGGAATAAAATATATTGATATCCCTAAAACACAAAAATGGAGAAAAGATTTATGCATTTTATACTTACATAGCGTATCTAAACATAAACCCATGCTAAACAACATCATAACCACAACCCAAAACTACCGAAATAAAGAAAATAAAGGGTACATTTTTTGGCACCTTTTCTACCCACAGAACCTGCACATCATTCCACCACCCCCTCAGAGCGCCCCCTCCGCCGACTTTTTCCTCCCATTCAACGCCATCATTTTTTAAATTTTATGTTGATTGTTTTTAAATATTGCATTTCTTTGTAATTGGGTTTAGATAGCATTTACTACTCTGAGGAGGCACTGAATGTTGCATGTTTTAAATAAACATATTTTTCTAACGAATCTGTGTTTGTATTATTATAAATATTGCTATTTGTTTTAAAATGTTTAGTATACACTTTAAATCATAAAGCATATTAAAGTTATTGTATGCGTTTGGCGGCATTGATTTTCTATTTTCCTTTTACTTTACTACCACAATATTTTTCTTATATCACCTACACTTGCAATAGTTTCCGTCATTTTGTTTCTCCTTAACAAATTGTGGTTCTAATTTTTCTGTATTTTTGTCATGGATATGGGGTTCTCAGTTATGAATTCAGGCATTCTACATAACCCCGTTGCCGCCTTCTGACTGCTATCTCAGGTTGTTGAGGGCAGCGCGCGGCCCAGCCCGTTCCATAGCCGGCTTGATAGGAGTAGAGACTACTTGTTTCTTTGAGGAGACCCTAAACTGATGTCTAATAATTCTTACTGGTGGTCACGTGGGACAGTGAAGGACTGATAGCATGATAAATCAGTCAGGATCTTGAAGGATCTTTTAGTATTGGAAGGATTCATTTTTAGGTGATCCCTGGAGGATCCAACTCTTTATTAGGAAGATCTTTAGAAGCCTCCAATCGAGGTCGTCGCCGTAAGACGGCAAGCTAGAGCCTTGACAATGCATGTGGAATGCGGATCCTGAGCACGCGCTGTCATGGAAATGGACCAGGAAAGATGCCATCCTCCAGAGAGAGACCTTCTCCAGGCTTGACTAGATACGACCATCTTTGTCAACGCGTTTGCCTCATTCAGCAAATTCTGCAAGTGGATGTTTATGCGACAAACTGTATTGATCCTTTCAAGGAAAAAGTGTGTCATTGATCGGCTTACTGCTAGGATGGCAGATTCTGAGATTAGCGTCTAATATCCCAAAGTCTTGTAAACTATTAACGACTTCCTGTAGAGCTAGAAATTGAAAACCATCACGTGGTATGAGGGACTCTTTGACCCTGTCCTTTGAGGTCATCTGCGAGTCTCTGTCCCTCCACCCAGGTGGGTGATGGGAGCCGATGAACAACAAATACACACAGTACACACGGGGTCTGTGTTTCCCAAACTAACAGTGGCGACCCACCGGTGGGCCATGAGTCGATTTTTGGTGAGTCGGGAAAGTCCAAGCAATGAATAAAGATGCCTTTCAATTCTGAATTTATCTTGTCACGTTTGCTGCACTTCAAAGACAGAGGTCAAATGTAAAGCCATGTCTTCTGACAAATTGTTACTTATGTTTTCTAACATGGGGATTGGAGTTTACAAACTCCTCTCACTTCACTCTCAGAGAAAGAAAAGTAAAGTGAATTATGTGTCACTCTTGCTGAGGTACAGGGAGTGTGGCATGAAAGCAGTAGGAGGTAAGTTTATTGTATCACACAACAAAATGTAAATACCTGTAAATGAAAGGAACACATTCACGAGTTAGGAAAGCGCAAATGAAGCTCATTGTTTTGTAATTCTGAAGTTTGACGAAAGCTAATATTTTAATAGGATGAAAGAAAGTCAAGAGAATTTACTTGGTGATGTACAAATCATATTCTCTGAAACCCATCATTTGCATGCAGTATGGTTTTATCACTTAAACTGTATATCAGTGCAAATTAAGTATCTATTTGAATGAAAAATATGCTGTCTGTGAATGACAGTGTGCTACCACACAGTAGTTTATTTACATTAAAAAATCATCACCTCTTTATGGCATCAAAGCAAGGTGAGTCGTGAACGTTTGTCACTCTAAAAAGTGGGTCATGTTTCTAAAACATTTGAGAAGAAATGCTGTAGATATTGAGTTATCTACTGGGTTGGACCGCGTCGCCCCAAAAGCAGACCAACTTAACTTTCCTGACCAACGTCAACTAACCTAGACTTCAATGTCCGAGTGACTCCTCTCTCTCTTGTCATTCAAGGGTAGTTGGTGCCCGGACTGTGTTCATCACTTTTTATTGTTCTCTTCCCCCTCTGATGCACTGTTTATTTATTGTTCATGCTGTATTATTGATCTCTGGTTTGCTTCCTTGCTGCCGGCCCACTATGTAATGTAATGTCCTTCTGCTGTTTACTGTGTGTATGTAAAGCGCTCTGATAACTACGGGTCAAGCTAGCGATATATAAAAAATTAAAAATTAAAATTAAAAATAAATAAATTGTGTGGGGGTCCTGGAAGTGTTGACCATCACAGCGCACAACCAGCCCCAGGTAAAACGTGGAGCTCGTGTGACCGTTGGCGCTCGCGCGTGCTTGTCAACGCAGTCTCTCCGTTGCGTCAACGGTTGACGCCTGCGTTGTCGCCGACTCATCACAGGTGACTCAATGCGACAAAACGTGACTTCTTGACTGAAATATCTAACACGCGTGGGCCTGGTGTCCCTGGCCCATGCACCCATGACCGACACCGTGACGCGGCAGGGGTTCGAGCGCCTTCGAGGCATCGTCACCCACCCACAGCCCTCCACTCGGCTTTGGGGGCTCACTGGCTGTGGTGGGGGGGGGATATTTTGGGGACTTGCTCTTTCACTGACGAGGAGGAACAGGCTGTGCTGGGGGGCGGGAGGCCCACGTGCAACCGGTAGAAATAGACAAGAAAATATCAGCATCTGCTGCGGTTGGGTGGGAGGGAGCCGGAGAGCGGGAAAAGGAGGGGGAGGAGGGAGGGGCGCCGGAAGGAGAGGGGCCCGGGGGATGAGGAGGAAGGAGCGAGGGACAGAGACCGTAATGGAGAGGAAGGAAGCTGAGGAGACAGGGAGGAAGTGAGGGGGATTGTGGGATAGGGGTGTGTGGACAGCTTCGAGGGAAGGCGAAAGGTGGCGGGGAAGAGAACGAAGAAGTGAGTGAAGGAGGGAAGAAACCAAGAAGGAAAGAGTAGATGCGGAAGGAGAATGTAAAGGAAAAACAAAGGGAAATAAAAAAGCGGGAGAAAGGGTGAATGGACTTGGGGTGGAAAAAGAAAGAAGCAGATGGTAGGGAAAGAGGAAAGGAAAAGGAGAAGAGAAGAGGAAGGTGGAAAATCAAGAAAGAGGGAGTAACGAGAGGAGCGGAGAGAGAAAAGTGAGAGGCAAGAAGCAGGGTGAAAGGAAACGAAGGGGACATGAGGCAGAACGAGAAGGGGCCATGGAGAAGGGCGAGGGGTGTAATTGAAAAGTAGAGAAGGAAAGTGAGAGGAAAAGGCTGTACTAAAAGAGGACAGGGAAGGATGAAAACTGAGAGGGGGAAAGGAATGAGTCAGAAAAGTAGGTAAGGAAAACAGGGGAGAGGAAAAAGCAAATGTGCAGGGAAAGCCGGAAAGAGATAAAATGCAAAGGGAGGGAAGAAAAAGAAGAAAGGAGAGATGGTGAAGTTCGAAAAGAAGACAAGAAGAGAGGGAGGGAAACAGAGGGGCAGACAAATAATGCATAAATAGGGGAGGGTAATTATGGGAGGATGAGGGAGACAAGAAAACGGGGAAGGTTACCAGAAGTGGAGAAAACCATGAAGGGAGGAAAGAGCGTTGGCACAACATGGCCTCTCTGGCAAAGAAAGTAGGCCTCTCTTCTGCCGCAGTGATTGCAGGGTCAGGCCTCTCCCAGCCTCTCCTTTGTCTCAGTCGTGCATGTTTGGATACGACCCTGTCTCACTGGCGGCAGAGCCTGGCCTCTCTGGGTCTCTCCTCTCACACTGGGTGCAGAGCCTGGTCTCTCTGGGTCTCTCCTCTCACACTGGGTGCAGAGCCTGGCCTCTCTGGGCCTCTCCTCTCACACTGGGTGCAGAGCCTGACCTCTCAGGGCCTCCTCTCACACTGGGTGCAGAGCCCGGCCTCTCTGGGTCTCTTCTCACACTGGGTGCAGAGCCTGGCCTCTCTGGGTCTCTCCTCTCACACTGGGTGCAGAGCCCGACCTCTCAGGGCCTCCTCTCACACTGGGTGCAGAGCCTGGCCTCTCAGGGTCTCTCCTCTCACACTGGGTGCAGAGCCCGGCCTCTCTGGGTCTCCTCTCACACTGGGAGCAGAGCCTGGCCTCTCTGGGTCTCTCCTCTCACACTGGGTGCAGAGCCTGACCTCTCAGGGCCTCCTCTCACACTGGGTGCAGAGCCTGGCCTCTCTGGGCCTCTCCTCTCACACTGGGTGCAGAGCCTGGCCTCTCTGGGCCTCTCCTCTCACACTGGGTGCAGAGCCTGGCCTCTCTGGGTCTCTCCTCTCACACTGGGTGCAGAGCCGGGTCTCTCTGGGTCTCTCCTCTCACACTGGGCGCAGAGCCTGGCCTCTCAGGGTCTCCTCTCTCACTGGGTGCAGAGCCCGGCCTCTCAGGGTCTCTCCTCTCACACTGGGAGCAGAGCCTGGCCTCTCAGGGTCTCTCCTCTCACACTGGGTGCAGAGCCCGGCCTCTCAGGGTCTCTCCTCTCACACTGGGAGCAGAGCCTGGCCTCTCAGGGTCTCTCCTCTCACACTGGGTGCAGAGCCCGGCCTCTCAGGGTCTCTCCTCTCACACTGGGAGCAGAGCCTGGCCTCTCTGGGTCTCTCCTCTCACACTGGGTGCAGAGCCTGACCTCTCTGGGTCTCTCCTCTCACACTGGGTGCAGAGCCTGGCCTCTCTGGGCCTCTCCTCTCACACTGGGTGCAGAGCCTGGCCTCTCTGGGTCTCTCCTCTCACACTGGGTGCAGAGCCGGGTCTCTCTGGGTCTCTCCTCTCACACTGGGCACAGAGCCTGGCCTCTCAGGGTCTCCTCTCTCACTGGGCGCAGAGCCTGGCCTCTCAGGGTCTCTCCTCTCACACTGGGAGCAGAGCCTGGCCTCTCTGGGTCTCTCCTCTCACACTGGGTGCAGAGCCTGGCCTCTCTGGGTCTCTCCTCTCACACTGGGTGCAGAGCCTGGCCTCTCTGGGTCTCCTCTCACACTGGGTGCAGAGCCTGGCCTCTCAGGGTCTCTCCTCTCACACTGGGAGCAGAGCCTGACCTCTCTGGGTCTCTCCTCTCACACTGGGTGCAGAGCCTGGCCTCTCTGGGTCTCTCCTCTCACACTGGGTGCAGAGCCTGGCCTCTCTGGGTCTCTCCTCTCACACTCAGTGCAGAGCCTGGCCTCTCTGGGTCTCCTCTCACACTGAGTGCAGAGCCGGGCCTCTCTGGGTCTCTCCTCTCACACTGGGAGCAGAGCCTGGCCTCTCTGGGTCTCTCCTCTCACACTGGGTGCAGAGCCTTGCCTCTCTGGGTCTCTCCTCTTACACTGGGTGCAGAGTGTGGCCTCTCTGGGTCTCCTCTCACACTGGGTGCAGAGCCTGGCCTCTCTGGGTCTCCTCTCACACTGGGAGTAGAGCCTGGCCTCTCTGGGTCTCTCCTCTCACACTGGGTGCAGAGCCTGGCCTCTCTGGGTCTCCTCTCACACTGGGAGTAGAGCCTGGCCTCTCTGGGTGTCTCCTCTCACACTGGGTGCAGAGCCTGGCCTCTCTGGGTCTCCTCTCACACTGGGCCCAGGGCGTGGCCTCTCTGGGTCTCTCCTCTCACACTGGGTGCAGAGCCTGGCCTCTCTGGGTCTCTCCTCTCACACTCAGTGCAGAGCCTGGCCTCTCTGGGTCTCCTCTCACACTGAGTGCAGAGCCGGGCCTCTCTGGGTCTCTCCTCTCACACTGGGAGCAGAGCCTGGCCTCTCTGGGTGTCTCCTCTCACACTGGGTGCAGAGCCTGGCCTCTCTGGGTCTCCTCTCACACTGGGCCCAGGGCGTGGCCTCTCTGGGTCTCTCCTCTCACACTGGGTGCAGAGCCTGGCCTCTCTGGGTCTCTCCTCTCACACTGGGTGCAGAGCCTGGCCTCTCTGGGTCTCCTCTCACACTGGGAGTAGAGCCTGGCCTCTCTGGGTCTCTCCTCTCACACTGGGTGCAGAGCCTAGCCTCTCTGGGTCTCCTCTCACATTGGGCGCAGAGCCTGGCCTCTCTGGGCCTCCTCTCACACTGGGTGCAGTGCATGGCCTCTCTGGGTCTCTCCTCTCACACTGGGTGCAGAGCCTGGCCTCTCTGGGTCTCCTTTCACACTGGGAGTAGAGCCTGGCCTCTCTGGGTGTCTCCTCTCACACTGGGTGCAGAGCCTGGCCTCTCTGGGTCTCTCCTCTCACACTGGGTGCAGAGCCTGGCCTCTCTGTGTCTCTCTTCTCACACTGGGAGTAGAGCCTGGCCTCTCTGGTTGTCTCCTCTCACACTGGGTGCAGAGCCTGGCCTCTCTGGGTCTCTCCTCTCACACTGGGTGCAGAGCCTGGCCTCTCTGTGTCTCTCCTCTCACACTCTGTGCAGAGCCTGGCCTCTCTGGGTCTCTCCTCTCACACTGGGAGTAGAGCCTGGCCTCTCTGGGTGTCTCCTCTCACACTGGGTGCAGAGCCTGGCCTCTCTGGGGCTCTCCTCTCACACTGGGTGCAGAGCCTGGCCTCTCTGGGTCTCTCCTCTCACATTGGGCACAGAGCCTGGCCTCTCTGGGTCTCTCCTCTCACACTCTGTGCTGAGCCTGGCCTCTCTGGGTCTCTCCTCTCACACTGGGAGTAGAGCCTGGCCTCTCCGGGTGTCTCCTCTCACACTGGGTGCAGAGCCTGGCCTCTCTGGGTCTCTCCTCTCACACTGGGTGCAGAGCCTGTCCTCTCTGGGCCTCTCCTATCACACTGGGTGCAGAGCATGGCCTCTCTGGGTCTCTCCTCGTACAATAGGTGCAGAGCCTGGCCTCTCTGGGTCTCTCCTCTCACACTGGGCCCAGGGCGTGGCCTCTCTGGGTCTCCTCTCACACTGGGTGCAGAGCCTGGCCTCTCTGGGTCTCTCCTCTCACACTGGGTGCAGAGCCTGGCCTCGCTGGGCCTCCTCTCACCGTGGGTGCAGAGCCTGGCCTCTCTGGGCCTCTCCTCTCACACTGGGTACAGAGCCTGGCCTCTCTGGGTCTCTCCTCTCACACTGGGTGCAGAGCCTGGCCTCTCTGGGTCTCTCCTCTCACACTGGGTGCAGAGCCTGGCCTCTCTGGGTCTCCGCTCTCACACTGGGTGCAGAGCCTGGCCTCTCTGGGTGTCTCCTCTCACACTGGGTGCAGAGCCTGGCCTCTCTGTGTCTCTCCTCTCACACTGGGTGCAGAGCCTGGCCTCTCCGGGTCTCTCCTCTCACACTGGGTGCAGAGCCTGGCCTCTCTGGGTCTCCTCTCACACTGGGTGCAGAGCCTGGCCTCTCTGGGCCTCTCCTCTCTCACTGGGTGCAGAGCCGGGCCTCTCCGGGTCTCTCCTCTCACACTAGGTTCAGAGCCTGGCCTCTCTGGGTCTCTCCTCTCACACTGGGTGCAGAGCCTGGCCTCTCTGGGTCTCTCCTCTCACACTGGGTGGAGAGCCTGGCCTCTCTGGGCCTCTCCTCTCACACTGGGTGCAGAGCCTGGCCTCTCTGGGTCTCTCCTCTCACACTGGGTGCAGAGCCTGGCCTCTCTGGGCCTCTCCTCTCACACTGGGTGCAGAGCCTGGCCACTCTGGGTCTCTCCTCTCACACTGGGTGCAGAGCCTGGCCTCTCTGGATCTCCTCTCACACTGGGTGCAGAGCCTGGCCTCTCTGGGCCTCTCCTCTCACACTGGGTGCAGAGCCTGGCCTCTCTGGGCATCTCCTCTCACACTGGGTACAGAGCCTGGCCTCTCTGGCTCTCCTCTCACACTGGGTGCAGAGCCTGGCCTCTCTGTGTCTCTCCTCTCTCACTCGGTGCAGAGCCGGGCCTCTCTGGGTCTCCTCTCACACTAGGTGCAGAGCCTGGCCTCTCTGGATCTCTCCTCTCACACTGGGCGCAGAGCCTGGCCTCTCTGGGTTTCCCCTCTCACACTGGGTGCAGAGCCTGGCCTCTCTGGGTCTCTCCTCTCACATTGGGTGCAGAGCCTGGCCTCTCTGGGTCTCTCCTCTCACACTGGGTGCAGAGCCTGGCCTCTCTGGGCCTCTCCTCTCACACCGGGTGCAGAGCCTGGCCTCTCTGAGCCTCTCCTCTCACACTGAGTGCAGAGCCTGGCCTCTCAGGGCCTCCTCTCACACTGGGTGCAGAGCCTGGCCTCTCAGGGCCTTCTCTCACACTGGGTGCAGAGCCTGGCCTCTCAGGGCCTCCTCTCACACTGGGTGCAGAGCCTGGCCTCTCTGGCTCTCTCCTCTCACACTGGGTGCAGAGCCAGGCCTCTCTGGGTATCTCCTCTCACACTGGGCGCAGAGCCTGGCCTCTCTGTGTCCCTCCTGTCACACTGGGTGCAGAGCCTGGCCTCTCTGGGTCTCTCCTCTCACACTGAGTGCAGAGCCGGGCCTCTCTGGGTCTCTCCTCTCACACTGGGTGCTGAGCTTGGCCTCTCTGGGTCTCTCCTGTCACACTGGGTGCAGAGCCTGGCCTCTCTGGGCCTCTCCTCTCACACTGGGTGCAGAGCCTGGCCTCTCTGGGTCTCTCCTCTCACACTGGGAGCAGAGCCTGGCCTCTCTGGGTCTCTCCTCTCACACTGGGCACAGAGCCTGGCCTCTCTGGGTCTCCTCTCACATTGGGCTCAGAGCCTGGCCTCTCTGGGTCTCTCCTCTCACACTCAGTGCAGAGCCGAGCCTCTCTGGGTCTCTCCTCTCACACTCAGTGCAGAGCCTGGCCTCTCTGGGTCTCTCCTCTCACACTGGGTGCAGAGCCTGGCCTCTCTGGGTCTCTCCTCTCACGCTGGGTGCAGAGCCGGGCCTCTCTGGGTCTCTCCTCTCACACTGGGTGCAGAGCCTGGCCTCTCTGGGCCTGGCCTCTCACACTGGGTGCAGAGCCTGGCCTCTCTGGGTCTCCTCTCACACTGGGTGCAGAGCCTGGCCTCTCCGGGTCTCTCCTCTCACACTGGGTGCAGAGCCTGGCCTCTCTGGATCTCTCCTCTCACACTGGGTGCAGAGCCTGGCCTCTCTGGGTCTCTCCTGTCACACTGGGTGCAGAGACTGGCCTCTCTGGGTCTCCTCTCACACTGGGTGCAGAGCCTGGCCTCTCTGGGTCTCTCCTCTCACACTGGGTGCAGAGCCGGGCCTCTCTGGGTCTCTCCTCTCACACTGGGTGCAGCGCCTGGTCTCTCCGTGTCTCTCCTCTCACACTGGGTGCAGAGCCTGGCCTCTCTGGGCCTCTCCTCTCACACTGGGTGCAGAGCCTGGCCTCTCTGGGTCTCTCCTCTGTCACTGAGTGCAGAGCCTGGCCTCTCTGGGTCTCTCCTTTCACACTGGATGCAGACCCGGGCCTCTCTGGGTCTCTCCTCTCACACTCAGTGCAGAGCCTGGCCTCTCTGGGTCTCTCCTCTCACACTAGGTGCAGAGCCTGGCCTCTCTGGGTCTCTCCTCTCACACTGGGTGCAGAGCTTGGCCTCTCTGGGTCTCTCCTCTGTCACTGAGGGCAGAGCCTGGCCTCTCTGGGTCTCTCCTTTCACACTGGATGCAGAGCCGGGCCTCTCTGGGTCTCTCCTCTCACACTCAGTGCAGAGCCTGGCCTCTCTGGGTCTCTCCTCTCACACTGGGTGCAGAGACTGGCCCCTCTGGGTCTCCTCTCACACTGGGTGCAGAGCCTGGCCTCTCTGGGTCTCTCCTCTCACACTGGGTGCAGAGCATGGCCTCTCTGGGTCTCTCCTCTCACACTGGGTGCAGAGCCTGGCCTCTCTGGGTCTCTCCTCTCACACTGGGTGCAGAGCCTGACCTCTCTGGGTCTCTCCTCTCACATTGGGTGCAGAGCCTGGCCTCTCTGGGTCTCTCCTCTCACACTGGGTGCAGACCCTGGCCTCTCTGGGTCTCTCCTCTGTCACTGAGTGCAGAGCCTGGCCTCTCTGGGTCTCTCCTTTCACACTGGATGCAGAGCCGGGCCTCTCTGGGTCTCTCCTCTCACACTCAGTGCAGAGCCTGGCCTCTCTGGGTCTCCTCTCACACTGGGTGCAGAGCCGGGCCTCTCTGGGTCTCTCCTCTCACACTGGGTGCAGAGCCTGGTCTCTCCGTGTCTCTCCTCTCACACTGGGTGCAGAGCCTGGCCTCTCTGGGTCTCTCCTCTCACACTCAGTGCAGAGACTGGCCTCTCTGGGTCTCCTCTCACACTGGGTGCAGAGCCTGGCCTCTCTGGGTCTCTCCTCTCACACTGGGTGCAGAGCCGGGCCTCTCTGGGTCTCTCCTCTCACACTGGGTGCAGAGCCTGGTCTCTCCGTGTCTCTCCTCTCACACTGGTGCAGAGCCTGGCCTCTCTGGGTCTCTCCTTTCACACTCAGTGCAGAGCCTGGCCTCTCTGGGTCTCTCCTTTCACACTGGATGCAGAGCCGGGCCTCTCTGGGTCTCTCCTCTCACACTCAGTGCAGAGCCTGGCCTCCCTGGGTCTCTCCTCTCATACTGGGTGCAGAGCCTGGCCTCTCTGGGTCTCTCCTCTCACACTGGGTGCAGAGCCTGGCCTCTCTGGGTCTCTCCTCTCACACTGGGTGCAGAGCCTGGCCTCTCTGGGTCTCTCCTCTCACACTGGGTGCAGAGCCTGGCCTCTCTGGGTCTCTTCTCTCACACTCGGTGCAGAGCCTGGCCTCTTGGGGTCTCTCCTCTCACACTGGGTGCAGAGCCTGGCCTCTCTGGGCCTCTCCTCTCACACTGGGTGCAGAGCCTGGCCTCTCTGGGTCTCTCCTCTGTCACTAAGTGCAGAGCCTGGCCTCTCTGGGTCTCTCCTTTCACATTGGATGCAGAGCCGGGCCTCTCTGGGTGTCTCCTCTCACACTCAGTGCAGAGCCTGGCCTCTCTGGGTCTCTCCTCTCACACTAGGTGCAGAGCCTGGCCTCTCTGGGTCTCTCCTCTCACACTGGGTGCAGAGCCTGGCCTCTCAGGGTCTCTCCTCTCACACTGGGTGCAGAGCCCGGCCTCTCAGGGTCTCTCCTCTCACACTGGGAGCAGAGCCTGGCCTCTCAGGGTCTCTCCTCTCACACTGGGTGCAGAGCCCGGCCTCTCAGGGTCTCTCCTCTCACACTCAGTGCAGAGCCTGGCCTCTCTGGGTCTCCTCTCACACTGGGTGCAGAGCCGGGCCTCTCTGGGTCTCTCCTCTCACACTGGGTGCAGAGCCTGGTCTCTCCGTGTCTCTCCTCTCACACTGGGTGCAGAGCCTGGCCTCTCTGGGTCTCTCCTCTCACACTCAGTGCAGAGACTGGCCTCTCTGGGTCTCCTCTCACACTGGGTGCAGAGCCTGGCCTCTCTGGGTCTCTCCTCTCACACTGGGTGCAGAGCCGGGCCTCTCTGGGTCTCTCCTCTCACACTGGGTGCAGAGCCTGGTCTCTCCGTGTCTCTCCTCTCACACTGGTGCAGAGCCTGGCCTCTCTGGGTCTCTCCTTTCACACTCAGTGCAGAGCCTGGCCTCTCTGGGTCTCTCCTTTCACACTGGATGCAGAGCCGGGCCTCTCTGGGTCTCTCCTCTCACACTCAGTGCAGAGCCTGGCCTCCCTGGGTCTCTCCTCTCATACTGGGTGCAGAGCCTGGCCTCTCTGGGTCTCTCCTCTCACACTGGGTGCAGAGCCTGGCCTCTCTGGGTCTCTCCTCTCACACTGGGTGCAGAGCCTGGCCTCTCTGGGTCTCTCCTCTCACACTGGGTGCAGAGCCTGGCCTCTCTGGGTCTCTTCTCTCACACTCGGTGCAGAGCCTGGCCTCTTGGGGTCTCTCCTCTCACACTGGGTGCAGAGCCTGGCCTCTCTGGGCCTCTCCTCTCACACTGGGTGCAGAGCCTGGCCTCTCTGGGTCTCTCCTCTGTCACTAAGTGCAGAGCCTGGCCTCTCTGGGTCTCTCCTTTCACATTGGATGCAGAGCCGGGCCTCTCTGGGTGTCTCCTCTCACACTCAGTGCAGAGCCTGGCCTCTCTGGGTCTCTCCTCTCACACTAGGTGCAGAGCCTGGCCTCTCTGGGTCTCTCCTCTCACACTGGGTGCAGAGCCTGGCCTCTCTGGGTCTCTCCTTTCACACTGGATGCAGAGCCGGGCCTCTCTGGGTCTCTCCTCTCACACTCAGTGCAGAGCCTAGCCTCTCTGGGTCTCTCCTCTCACACTGGGTGCAGAGACTGGCCTCTCTTGGTCTCCTCTCACACTGAGTGCAGAGCCTGGCCTCTCTGGGTCTCTCCTCTCACACTAGGTGCAGAGCATGGCCTCTCTGGGTCTCTCCTCTCACACTGGGTGCAGAGCACGGCCTCTCTGGGTCTCTCCTCTCACACTGGGTGCAGTGCATGGCCTCTCTGGATCTCTCCTCTCACACTGGGTGCAGAGCCTGACCTCTCTGGGTCTCTCCTCTCACACTGGGTGCAGAGCCTGGCCTCTCTGGGTCTCTCCTCTCACACTGGGTGCAGAGCCTGGCCTCTCTGGGTCTCTCCTCTCACACTCAGTACAGAGCCTGGCCTCTCCGGGTCTCCTCTCACACTGGGTGCAGAGCCGGGCCTCTCTGGGTCTCTCCTCTCACACTGGGTGCAGAGCCTGGTCTCTCCGTGTCTCTCCTCTCACACTCGGTGCAGAGCCTGGCCTCTCTGGGTCTCTCCTCTCACACTCAGTGCAGAGCCTGGCCTCTCTGGGTCTCTCCTCTCACACTGGGTGCAGAGACTGGCCTCTCTGGGTCTCCTCTCACACTGGGTGCAGAGCCTGGCCTCTTTGGGTCTCTCCTCTCACACTGGGTGCAGTGCCGGGCCTCTCTGGGTCTCTCCTCTCACACTGGGTGCAGAGCCTGGTCTCTCCGTGTCTCTCCTCTCACACTGGGTGCAGAGCCTGGCCTCTCTGGGTCTCTCCTCTCACACTCAGTGCAGAGCCTGGCCTCTCTGGGTCTCTCCTTTCACACTGGATGCAGAGACGGGCCTCTCTGGGTCTCTCCTCTCACACTCAGTGCAGAGCCTGGCCTCCCTGGGTCTCTCCTCTCACACTGGGTGCAGCGCCTGGCCTCTCTGGGTCTCTCCTCTCACACTGGGCGCAGAGCCTGGCCTCTCTGGGTCTCCTCTCACACTGGGTGCAGAGCCTGGCCTCTCTGGGTCTCTCCTCTCACACTGGGTGCAGAGCCAGGCCTCTCTGGGTCTCTCCTCTCACACTGGGTGCAGAGCCTGGTCTCTCCGTGTCTCTCCTCTCACACTGGGTGCAGAGCCTGGCCTCTCTGGGTCTCTCCTCTCACACTCAGTGCAGAGCCTGGCCTCTCTGGGTCTCTCCTTTCACACTGGGTGCAGAGCCTGGCCTCTCTGGGTCTCTCCTCTCACACTCAGTGCAGAGCCTGGCCTCTCTGGGTCTCTCCTCTCACACTCAGTGCAGAGCCTGGCCTCTCTGGGTCTCCTCTCACACTGGGCCCAGGGCGTGGCCTCTCTGGGTCTCTCCTCTCACACTGGGTGCAGAGCCTGGCCTCACCGGGTCTGTCCTCTCACACGGGGCGCGGAGCCTGGCCTCTCTGGGCCTCTCCTCTCACACTGGGTGCAGAGCCTGGCCTCTCTGGGTCTCCTCTCACACTGGGTGCAGAGCCGGGCCTCTCTGGGTCTCTCCTCTCACACTGGGTGCATAGCCTGGCCTTTCTGGGTCTCCTCTCACACTAGGTGCAGAGCCTGGCCTCTCTGGATCTCTCCTCTCACACTGGGCGCAGAGCCTGGCCTCTCTGGATCTCTCCTCTCACACTGGGTGCAGAGCCGGGTCTCTCCGTGTCTCTCCTCTCACACTGGGTGCAGAGCCTGGCCTCTCTGGGCCTCTCCTCTCACACTGGGTGCAGAGCCTGGCCTCTCTGGGTCTCTCCTCTGTCACTGAGTGCAGAGCCTGGCCTCTCTGGGTCTCTCCTTAAACACTGGATGCAGACCCGGGCCTCTCTGGGTCTCTCCTCTCACACTCAGTGCAGAGCCTGGCCTCTCTGGGTCTCTCCTCTCACACTAGGTGCAGAGCCTGGCCTCTCTGGGTCTCTCCTCTCACACTGGGTGCAGAGCTTGGCCTCTCTGGGTCTCTCCTCCGTCACTGAGTGCAGAGCCTGGCCTCTCTGGGTCTCTCCTTTCACACTGGATGCAGAGCCGGGCTCTCTGGGTCTCTCCTCTCACACTCAGTGCAGAGCCTGGCCTCTCTGGGTCTCTCCTCTCCCACTGGGTGCAGAGACTGGCCTCTCTGGGTCTCCTCTCACACTGGGTGCAGAGCCTAGCCTCTCTGGGTCTCTCCTCTCACACTGGGTGCAGAGCATGGCCTCTCTGGGTCTCTCCTCTCACACTGGGTGCAGAGCCTGGCCTCTCTGGGCCTCTCCTCTCACACTGGGTGCAGAGCCTGGCCTCTCTGGGCCTCTCCTCTCACACTGGGTGTAGAGCCTGGCCTCTCTGGGTCTCTCCTCTCACACTGGGTGCAGAGCCGGGTCTCTCTGGGTCTCTCCTCTCACACTGGGCGCAGAGCCTGGCCTCTCAGGGTCTCCTCTCTCACTGGGTGCAGAGCCCGGCCTCTCAGGGTCTCTCCTCTCACACTGGGAGCAGAGCCTGGCCTCTCAGGGTCTCTCCTCTCACACTGGGTGCAGAGCCCGGCCTCTCAGGGTCTCTCCTCTCACACTGGGAGCAGAGCCTGGCCTCTCAGGGTCTCTCCTCTCACACTGGGTGCAGAGCCCGGCCTCTCAGGGTCTCTCCTCTCACACTGGGAGCAGAGCCTGGCCTCTCTGGGTCTCTCCTCTCACACTGGGTGCAGAGCCTGACCTCTCTGGGTCTCTCCTCTCACACTGGGTGCAGAGCCTGGCCTCTCTGGGCCTCTCCTCTCACACTGGGTGCAGAGCCTGGCCTCTCTGGGTCTCTCCTCTCACACTGGGTGCAGAGCCGGGTCTCTCTGGGTCTCTCCTCTCACACTGGGCACAGAGCCTGGCCTCTCAGGGTCTCCTCTCTCACTGGGCGCAGATCCTGGCCTCTCAGGGTCTCTCCTCTCACACTGGGAGCAGAGCCTGGCCTCTCTGGGTCTCTCCTCTCACACTGGGTGCAGAGCCTGGCCTCTCTGGGTCTCTCCTCTCACACTGGGTGCAGAGCCTGGCCTCTCTGGGTCTCCTCTCACACTGGGTGCAGAGCCTGGCCTCTCAGGGTCTCTCCTCTCACACTGGGAGCAGAGCCTGACCTCTCTGGGTCTCTCCTCTCACACTGGGTGCAGAGCCTGGCCTCTCTGGGTCTCTCCTCTCACACTGGGTGCAGAGCCTGGCCTCTCTGGGTCTCTCCTCTCACACTCAGTGCAGAGCCTGGCCTCTCTGGGTCTCCTCTCACACTGAGTGCAGAGCCGGGCCTCTCTGGGTCTCTCCTCTCACACTGGGAGCAGAGCCTGGCCTCTCTGGGTCTCTCCTCTCACACTGGGTGCAGAGCCTGGCCTCTCTGGGTCTCTCCTCTCACACTGGGTGCAGAGTGTGGCCTCTCTGGGTCTCCTCTCACACTGGGCCCAGGGCGTGGCCTCTCTGGGTCTCTCCTCTCACACTGGGTGCAGAGCCTGGCCTCTCTGGGTCTCCTCTCACACTGGGAGTAGAGCCTGGCCTCTCTGGGTCTCTCCTCTCACACTGGGTGCAGAGCCTGGCCTCTCTGGGTCTCCTCTCACACTGGGAGTAGAGCCTGGCCTCTCTGGGTGTCTCCTCTCACACTGGGTGCAGAGCCTGGCCTCTCTGGGTCTCCTCTCACACTGGGCCCAGGGCTTGGCCTCTCTGGGTCTCTCCTCTCACACTGGGTGCAGAGCCTGGCCTCTCTGGGTCTCCTCTCACACTGGGAGTAGAGCCTGGCCTCTCTGGGTGTCTCCTCTCACACTGGGTGCAGAGCCTGGCCTCTCTGGGTCTCCTCTCACACTGGGCCCAGGGCGTGGCCTCTCTGGGTCTCTCCTCTCACACTGGGTGCAGAGCCTGGCCTCTCTGGGTCTCTCCTCTCACACTGGGTGCAGAGCCTGGCCTCTCTGGGTCTCCTCTCACACTGGGAGTAGAGCCTGGCCTCTCTGGGTCTCTCCTCTCACACTGGGTGCAGAGCCTGGCCTCTCTGGGTCTCCTCTCACATTGGGCGCAGAGCCTGGCCTCTCTGGGCCTCCTCTCACACTGGGTGCAGTGCATGGCCTCTCTGGGTCTCTCCTCTCACACTGGGTGCAGAGCCTGGCCTCTCTGGGTCTCCTCTCACACTGGGAGTAGAGCCTGGCCTCTCTGGGTGTCTCCTCTCACACTGGGTGCAGAGCCTGGCCTCTCTGGGTCTCTCCTCTCACACTGGGTGCAGAGCCTGGCCTCTCTGTGTCTCTCTTCTCACACTGGGAGTAGAGCCTGGCCTCTCTGGGTGTCTCCTCTCACACTGGGTGCAGAGCCTGGCCTCTCTGGGTCTCTCCTCTCACACTGGGTGCAGAGCCTGGCCTCTCTGTGTCTCTCCTCTCACACTCTGTGCAGAGCCTGGCCTCTCTGGGTCTCTCCTCTCACACTGGGAGTAGAGCCTGGCCTCTCTGGGTGTCTCCTTTCACACTGGGTGCAGAGCCTGGCCTCTCTGGGTCTCTCCTCTCACACTGGGTGCAGAGCCTGGCCTCTCTGGGTCTCTCCTCTCACATTGGGCACAGAGCCTGGCCTCTCTGGGTCTCTCCTCTCACACTCTGTGCTGAGCCTGGCCTCTCTGGGTCTCTCCTCTCACACTGGGAGTAGAGCCTGGCCTCTCCTGGTGTCTCCTCTCACACTGGGTGCAGAGCCTGGCCTCTCTGGGTCTCTCCTCTCACACTGGGTGCAGAGCCTGGCCTCTCTGGGCCTCTCCTATCACACTGGGTGCAGAGCATGGCCTCTCTGGGTCTCTCCTCGTACAATAGGTGCAGAGCCTGGCCTCTCTGGGTCTCTCCTCTCACACTGGGCCCAGGGCGTGGCCTCTCTGGGTCTCCTCTCACACTGGGTGCAGAGCCTGGCCTCTCTGGGTCTCTCCTCTCACACTGGGTGCAGAGCCTGGCCTCTCTGGGCCTCCTCTCACCGTGGGTGCAGAGCCTGGCCTCTCTGGGCCTCTCCTCTCACACTGGGTACAGAGCCTGGCCTCTCTGGGTCTCTCCTCTCACACTGGGTGCAGAGCCTGGCCTCTCTGGGTCTCTCCTCTCACACTGGGTGCAGAGCCTGGCCTCTCTGGGTCTCCGCTCTCACACTGGGTGCAGAGCCTGGCCTCTCTGGGTGTCTCCTCTCACACTGGGTGCAGAGCCTGGCCTCTCTGTGTCTCTCCTCTCACACTGGGTGCAGAGCCTGGCCTCTCCGGGTCTCTCCTCTCACACTGGGTGCAGAGCCTGGCCTCTCTGGGTCTCCTCTCACACTGGGTGCAGAGCCTGGCCTCTCTGGGCCTCTCCTCTCTCACTGGGTGCAGAGCCGGGCCTCTCCGGGTCTCTCCTCTCACACTAGGTTCAGAGCCTGGCCTCTCTGGGTCTCTCCTCTCACACTGGGTGCAGAGCCTGGCCTCTCTGGGTCTCTCCTCTCACACTGGGTGGAGAGCCTGGCCTCTCTGGGCCTCTCCTCTCACACTGGGTGCAGAGCTTGGCCTCTCTGGGTCTCTCCTCTCACACTGGGTGCAGAGCCTGGCCTCTCTGGGCCTCTCCTCTCACACTGGGTGCAGAGCCTGGCCACTCTGGGTCTCTCCTCTCACACTGGGTGCAGAGCCTGGCCTCTCTGGATCTCCTCTCACACTGGGTGCAGAGCCTGGCCTCTCTGGGCCTCTCCTCTCACACTGGGTGCAGAGCCTGGCCTCTCTGGGCATCTCCTCTCACACTGCGTACAGAGCCTGGCCTCTCTGGCTCTCCTCTCACACTGGGTGCAGAGCCTGGCCTCTCTGTGTCTCTCCTCTCTCACTCGGTGCAGAGCCGGGCCTCTCTGGGTCTCCTCTCACACTAGGTGCAGAGCCTGGCCTCTCTGGATCTCTCCTCTCACACTGGGCGCAGAGCCTGGCCTCTCTGGGTTTCCCCTCTCACACTGGGTGCAGAGCCTGGCCTCTCTGGGTCTCTCCTCTCACATTGGGTGCAGAGCCTGGCCTCTCTGGGTCTCTCCTCTCACACTGGGGGCAGAGCCTGGCCTCTCTGGGCCTCTCCTCTCACACCGGGTGCAGAGCCTGGCCTCTCTGAGCCTCTCCTCTCACACTGGGTGCAGAGCCTGGCCTCTCAGGGCCTCCTCTCACACTGGGTGCAGAGCCTGGCCTCTCAGGGCCTCCTCTCACACTGGGTGCAGAGCCTGGCCTCTCAGGGCCTCCTCTCACACTGGGTGCAGAGCCTGGCCTCTCTGGCTCTCTCCTCTCACACTGGGTGCAGAGCCAGGCCTCTCTGGGTATCTCCTCTCACACTGGGCGCAGAGCCTGGCCTCTCTGTGTCCCTCCTGTCACACTGGGTGCAGAGCCTGGCCTCTCTGGGTCTCTCCTCTCACACTGAGTGCAGAGCCGGGCCTCTCTGGGTCTCTCCTCTCACACTGGGTGCTGAGCTTGGCCTCTCTGGGTCTCTCCTGTCACACTGGGTGCAGAGCCTGGCCTCTCTGGGCCTCTCCTCTCACACTGGGTGCAGAGCCTGGCCTCTCTGGGCCTCTCCTCTCACACTGGGTGCAGAGCCTGGCCTCTCTGGGTCTCCTCTCACATTGGGCGCAGAGCCTGGCCTCTCTGGGTCTCTCCTCTCACACTCAGTGCAGAGCCGGGCCTCTCTGGGTCCCTTCTCTCACACTCAGTGCAGAGCCTGGCCTCTCTGGGTCTCTCCTCTCACACTGGGTGCAGAGCCTGGCCTCTCTGGGTCTCTCCTCTCACGCTGGGTGCAGAGCCGGGCCTCTCTGGGTCTCTCCTCTCACACTGGGTGCAGAGCCTGGCCTCTCTGGGCCTCGCCTCTCACACTGAGTGCAGAGCCGGGCCTCTCTGGGTCTCTCCTCTCACACTGGGTGCTGAGCTTGGCCTCTCTGGGTCTCTCCTGTCACACTGGGTGCAGAGCCTGGCCTCTCTGGGTCTCTCCTCTCACACTGGGAGCAGAGCCTGGCCTCTCTGGGTCTCTCCTCTCACACTGGGCACAGAGCCTGGCCTCTCTGGGTCTCCTCTCACATTGGGCGCAGAGCCTGGCCTCTCTGGGTCTCTCCTCTCACACTCAGTGCAGAGCCGGGCCTCTCTGGGTCCCTTCTCTCACACTCAGTGCAGAGCCTGGCCTCTCTGGGTCTCTCCTCTCACACTGGGTGCAGAGCCTGGCCTCTCTGGGTCTCTCCTCTCACGCTGGGTGCAGAGCCGGGCCTCTCTGGGTCTCTCCTCTCACACTGGGTGCAGAGCCTGGCCTCTCTGGGCCTCGCCTCTCACACTGGGTGCAGAGCCTGGCCTCTCTGGGTCTCCTCTCACACTGGGTGCAGAGCCTGGCCTCTCCGGGTCTCTCCTCTCACACTGGGTGCAGAGCCTGGCCTCTCTGCATCTCTCCTCTCACACTGGGTGCAGAGCCTGGCCTCTCTGGGTCTCTCCTGTCACACTGGGTGCAGAGACTGGCCTCTCTGGGTCTCCTCTCACACTGGGTGCAGAGCCTGGCCTCTCTGGGTCTCTCCTCTCACACTGGGTGCAGAGCCGGGCCTCTCTGGGTCTCTCCTCTCACACTGGGTGCAGCGCCTGGTCTCTCCGTGTCTCTCCTCTCACACTGGGTGCAGAGCCTGGCCTCTCTGGGCCTCTCCTCTCACACTGGGTGCAGAGCCTGGCCTCTCTGGGTCTCTCCTCTGTCACTGAGTGCAGAGCCTGGCCTCTCTGGGTCTCTCCTTTCACACTGAATGCAGACCCGGGCCTCTCTGGGTCTCTCCTCTCACACTCAGTGCAGAGCCTGGCCTCTCTGGGTCTCTCCTCTCACACTAGGTGCAGAGCCTGGCCTCTCTGGGTCTCTCCTCTCACACTGGGTGCAGAGCTTGGCCTCTTTGGGTCTCTCCTCTGTCACTGAGTGCAGAGCCTGGCCTCTCTGGGTCTCTCCTTTCACACTGGATGCAGAGCCGGGCCTCTCTGGGTCTCTCCTCTCACACTCAGTGCAGAGCCTGGCCTCTCTGGGTCTCTCCTCTCACACTGGGTGCAGAGACTGGCCCCTCTGGGTCTCCTCTCACACTGGGTGCAGAGCCTGGCCTCTCTGGGTCTCTCCTCTCACACTGGGTGCAGAGCATGGCCTCTCTGGGTCTCTCCTCTCACACTGGGTGCAGTGCATGGCCTCTCTGGGTCTCTCCTCTCACACTGGGTGCAGAGCCTGACCTCTCTGGGTCTCTCCTCTCACATTGGGTGCAGAGCCTGCCTCTCTGGGTCTCTCCTCTCACACTGGGTGCAGACCCTGGCCTCTCTGGGTCTCTCCTCTGTCACTGAGTGCAGAGCCTGGCCTCTCTGGGTCTCTCTTTTCACACTGGATGCAGAGCCGGGCCTCTCTGGGTCTCTCCTCTCACACTCAGTGCAGAGCCTGGCCTCTCTGGGTCTCCTCTCACACTGGGTGCAGAGCCGGGCCTCTCTGGGTCTCTCCTCTCACACTGGGTGCAGAGCCTGGTCTCTCCGTGTCTCTCCTCTCACACTGGGTGCAGAGCCTGGCCTCTCTGGGTCTCTCATCTCACACTCAGTGCAGAGCCTGGCCTCTCTGGGTCTCTCCTCTCACACTGGGTGCAGAGACTGGCCTCTCTGGGTCTCCTCTCACACTGGGTGCAGAGCCTGGCCTCTCTGGGTCTCTCCTCTCACACTGGGTGCAGAGCCGGGCCTCTCTGGGTCTCTCCTCTCACACTGGGTGCAGAGCCTGGTCTCTCCGTGTCTCTCCTCTCACACTGGTGCAGAGCCTGGCCTCTCTGGGTCTCTCCTTTCACACTCAGTGCAGAGCCTGGCCTCTCTGGGTCTCTCCTTTCACACTGGATGCAGAGCCGGGCCTCTCTGGGTCTCTCCTCTCACACTCAGTGCAGAGCCTGGCCTCCCTGGGTCTCTCCTCTCATACTGGGTGCAGAGCCTGGCCTCTCTGGGTCTCTCCTCTCACACTGGGTGCAGAGCCTGGCCTCTCTGGGTCTCTCCTCTCACACTGGGTGCAGAGCCTGGCCTCTCTGGGTCTCTCCTCTCACACTGGGTGCAGAGCCTGGCCTCTCTGGGTCTCTCCTCTCACACTGGGAGCAGAGCCTGGCCTCTCTGGGTCTCTTCTCTCACACTCGGTGCAGAGCCTGGCCTCTTGGGGTCTCTCCTCTCACACTGGGTGCAGAGCCTGGCCTCTCTGGGCCTCTCCTCTCACACTGGGTGCAGAGCCTGGCCTCTCTGGGTCTCTCCTCTGTCACTAAGTGCAGAGCCTGGCCTCTCTGGGTCTCTCCTTTCACATTGGATGCAGAGCCGGGCCTCTCTGGGTCTCTCCTCTCACACTCAGTGCAGAGCCTGGCCTCTCTGGGTCTCTCCTCTCACACTAGGTGCAGAGCCTGGCCTCTCTGGGTCTCTCCTCTCACACTGGGTGCAGAGCCTGGCCTCTCTGGGTCTCTCCTTTCACACTGGATGCAGAGCCGGGCCTCTCTGGGTCTCTCCTCTCACACTCAGTGCAGAGCCTGGCCTCTCTGGGTCTCTCCTCTCACACTGGGTGCAGAGACTGGCCTCTCTTGGTCTCCTCTCACACTGAGTGCAGAGCCTGGCCTCTCTGGGTCTCTCCTCTCACACTAGGTGCAGAGCATGGCCTCTCTGGGTCTCTCCTCTCACACTGGGTGCAGAGCATGGCCTCTCTGGGTCTCTCCTCTCACACTGGGTGCAGTGTATGGCCTCTCTGGGTCTCTCCTCTCACACTGGGTGCAGAGCCTGACCTCTCTGGGTCTCTCCTCTCACACTGGGTGCAGAGCCTGGCCTCTCTGGGTCTCTCCTCTCACACTGGGTGCAGAGCCTGGCCTCTCTGGGTCTCTCCTCTCACACTCAGTGCAGAGCCTGGCCTCTCTGGGTCTCCTCTCACACTGGGTGCAGAGCCGGGCCTCTCTGGGTCTCTCCTCTCACACTGGGTGCAGAGCCTGGTCTCTCCGTGTCTCTCCTCTCACACTCGGTGCAGAGCCTGGCCTCTCTGGGTCTCTCCTCTCACACTCAGTGCAGAGCCTGGCCTCTCTGGGTCTCTCCTCTCACACTGGGTGCAGAGACTGGCCTCTCTGGGTCTCCTCTCACACTGGGTGCAGAGCCTGGCCTCTCTGGGTCTCTCCTCTCACACTGGGTGCAGTGCCGGGCCTCTCTGGGTCTCTCCTCTCACACTGGGTGCAGAGCCTGGTCTCTCCGTGTCTCTCCTCTCACACTGGGTGCAGAGCCTGGCCTCTCTGGGTCTCTCCTCTCACACTCAGTGCAGAGCCTGGCCTCTCTGGGTCTCTCCTTTCACACTGGATGCAGAGCCGGGCCTCTCTGGGTCTCTCCTCTCACACTCAGTGCAGAGCCTGGCCTCCCTGGGTCTCTCCTCTCACACTGGGTGCAGCGCCTGGCCTCTCTGGGTCTCTCCTCTCACACTGGGCGCAGAGCCTGGCCTCTCTGGGTCTCCTCTCACACTGGGTGCAGAGCCTGGCCTCTCTGGGTCTCTCCTCTCACACTGGGTGCAGAGCCAGGCCTCTCTGGGTCTCTCCTCTCACACTGGGTGCAGAGCCTGGTCTCTCCGTGTCTCTCCTCTCACACTGGGTGCAGAGCCTGGCCTCTCTGGGTCTCTCCTCTCACACTCAGTGCAGAGCCTGGCCTCTCTGGGTCTCTCCTTTCACACTGGGTGCAGAGCCTGGCCTCTCTGGGTCTCTCCTCTCACACTCAGTGCAGAGCCTGGCCTCTCTGGGTCTCTCCTCTCACACTCAGTGCAGAGCCTGGCCTCTCTGGGTCTCCTCTCACACTGGGCCCAGGGCGTGGCCTCTCTGGGTCTCTCCTCTCACACTGGGTGCAGAGCCTGGCCTCACCGGGTCTGTCCTCTCACACGGGGCGCAGAGCCTGGCCTCTCTGGGCCTCTCCTCTCACACTGGGTGCAGAGCCTGGCCTCTCTGGGTCTCCTCTCACACTGGGTGCAGAGCCGGGCCTCTCTGGGTCTCTCCGCTCACACTGGGTGCATAGCCTGGCCTTTCTGGGTCTCCTCTCACACTAGGTGCAGAGCCTGGCCTCTCTGGATCTCTCCTCTCACACTGGGCGCAGAGCCTGGCCTCTCTGGATCTCTCCTCTCACACTGGGTGCAGAGCCGGGTCTCTCCGTGTCTCTCCTCTCACACTGGGTGCAGAGCCTGGCCTCTCTGGGCCTCTCCTCTCACACTGGGTGCAGAGCCTGGCCTCTCTGGGTCTCTCCTCTGTCACTGAGTGCAGAGCCTGGCCTCTCTGGGTCTCTCCTTAAATACTGGATGCAGACCCGGGCCTCTCTGGGTCTCTCCTCTCACACTCAGTGCAGAGCCTGGCCTGTCTGGGTCTCTCCTCTCACACTAGGTGCAGAGCCTGGCCTCTCTGGGTCTCTCCTCTCACACTGGGTGCAGAGCTTGGCCTCTCTGGGTCTCTCCTCCGTCACTGAGTGCAGAGCCTGGCCTCTCTGGGTCTCTCCTTTCACACTGGATGCAGAGCCGGGCTCTCTGGGTCTCTCCTCTCACACTCAGTGCAGAGCCTGGCCTCTCTGGGTCTCTCCTCTCACACTGGGTGCAGAGACTGGCCTCTCTGGGTCTCCTCTCACACTGGGTGCAGAGCCTAGCCTCTCTGGGTCTCTCCTCTCACACTGGGTGCAGAGCATGGCCTCTCTGGGTCTCTCCTCTCACACTGGGTGCAGTGCATGGCCTCTCTGGGTCTCTCCTCTCACACTGGGTGCAGAGCCTGACCTCTCTGGGTCTCTCCTCTCACACTGGGTGCAGAGCCTGGCCTCTCTGGGTCTCTCCTCTCACACTGGGTGCAGACCCTGGCCTCTCTGGGTCTCTCCTCTGTCACTGAGTGCAGAGCCTGGCCTCTCTGGGTCTCTCCTTTCACACTGGATGCAGAGCCGGGCCTCTCTGGGTCTCTCCTCTCACACTCAGTGCAGAGCCTGGCCTCTCTGGGTCTCCTCTCACACTGGGTGCAGAGCCGGGCCTCTCTGGGTCTCTCCTCTCACACTGGGTGTAGAGCCTGGTCTCTCCGTGTCTCTCCTCTCACACTGGGTGCAGAGCCTGGCCTCTCTGGGTCTCTCCTCTCACACTCAGTGCAGAGCCTGGCCTCTCTGGGTCTCTCCTCTCACACTGGGTGCAGAGACTGGCCTCTCTGGGTCTCCTCTCACACTGGGTGCAGAGCCTGGCCTCTCTGGGTCTCTCCTCTCACACTGGGTGCAGAGCCGGGCCTCTCTGGGTCTCTCCTCTCACACTGGGTGCAGAGCCTGGTCTCTCCGTGTCTCTCCTCTCACACTGGGTGCAGAGCCTGGCCGCTCTGGGACTCTCCTTTCACACTCAGTGCAGAGCCTGGCCTCTCTGGGTCTCTCCTTTCACACTGGATGCAGAGCCGGGCCTCTCTGGGTCTCCCCTCTCACACTCAGTGCAGAGCCTGGCCTCCCTGGGTCTCTCCTCTCACACTGGGCGCAGAGCCTGGCCTCTCTGGGTCTCTCCTCTCACACTGGGTGCAGAGCCTGGCCTCTCTGGGTCTCTCCTCTCACACGGGGTGCAGAGCCTGGCCTCTCTGGGTCTCATCTCACACTGGGTGCAGAGCCTGGCCTCTCTGGGTCTCTCCTCTCACACTGGGTGCAGAGCCTGGCCTCTCTGGGTCTCTCCTCTCACACTGGGAGCAGAGTCTGGCCTCTCTGGGTCTCTTCTCTCACACTCGGTGCAGAGCCTGGCCTCTTGGGGTCTCTCCTCTCACACTGGGTGCAGAGCCTGGCCTCTCTGGGCCTCTCCTCTCACACTGGGTGCAGAGCCTGGCCTCTCTGGGTCTCTCCTCTCACACTGGGTGCAGAGACTGGCCCCTCTGGGTCTCCTCTCACACTGGGTGCAGAGCCTGGCCTCTCTGGGTCTCTCCTCTCACACTGGGTGCAGAGCATGGCCTCTCTGGGTCTCTCCTCTCACACTGGGTGCAGTGCATGGCCTCTCTGGGTCTCTCCTCTCACACTGGGTGCAGAGCCTGACCTCTCTGGGTCTCTCCTCTCACATTGGGTGCAGAGCCTGCCTCTCTGGGTCTCTCCTCTCACACTGGGTGCAGACCCTGGCCTCTCTGGGTCTCTCCTCTGTCACTGAGTGCAGAGCCTGGCCTCTCTGGGTCTCTCCTTTCACACTGGATGCAGAGCCGGGCCTCTCTGGGTCTCTCCTCTCACACTCAGTGCAGAGCCTGGCCTCTCTGGGTCTCCTCTCACACTAAGTGCAGAGCCGGGCCTCTCTGGGTCTCTCCTCTCACACTGGGTGCAGAGCCTGGTCTCTCCGTGTCTCTCCTCTCACACTGGGTGCAGAGCCTGGCCTCTCTGGGTCTCTCCTCTCACACTCAGTGCAGAGCCTGGCCTCTCTGGGTCTCTCCTCTCACACTGGGTGCAGAGACTGGCCTCTCTGGGTCTCCTCTCACACTGGGTGCAGAGCCTGGCCTCTCTGGGTCTCTCCTCTCACACTGGGTGCAGAGCCGGGCCTCTCTGGGTCTCTCCTCTCACACTGGGTGCAGAGCCTGGTCTCTCCGTGTCTCTCCTCTCACACTGGTGCAGAGCCTGGCCTCTCTGGGTCTCTCCTTTCACACTCAGTGCAGAGCCTGGCCTCTCTGGGTCTCTCCTTTCACACTGGATGCAGAGCCGGGCCTCTCTGGGTCTCTCCTCTCACACTCAGTGCAGAGCCTGGCCTCCCTGGGTCTCTCCTCTCATACTGGGTGCAGAGCCTGGCCTCTCTGGGTCTCTCCTCTCACACTGGGTGCAGAGCCTGGCCTCTCTGGGTCTCTCCTCTCACACTGGGTGCAGAGCCTGGCCTCTCTGGGTCTCTCCTCTCACACTGGGTGCAGAGCCTGGCCTCTCTGGGTCTCTCCTCTCACACTGGGAGCAGAGCCTGGCCTCTCTGGGTCTCTTCTCTCACACTCGGTGCAGAGCCTGGCCTCTTGGGGTCTCTCCTCTCACACTGGGTGCAGAGCCTGGCCTCTCTGGGCCTCTCCTCTCACACTGGGTGCAGAGCCTGGCCTCTCTGGGTCTCTCCTCTGTCACTAAGTGCAGAGCCTGGCCTCTCTGGGTCTCTCCTTTCACATTGGATGCAGAGCCGGGCCTCTCTGGGTCTCTCCTCTCACACTCAGTGCAGAGCCTGGCCTCTCTGGGTCTCTCCTCTCACACTAGGTGCAGAGCCTGGCCTCTCTGGGTCTCTCCTCTCACACTGGGTGCAGAGCCTGGCCTCTCTGGGTCTCTCCTTTCACACTGGATGCAGAGCCGGGCCTCTCTGGGTCTCTCCTCTCACACTCAGTGCAGAGCCTGGCCTCTCTGGGTCTCTCCTCTCACACTGGGTGCAGAGACTGGCCTCTCTTGGTCTCCTCTCACACTGAGTGCAGAGCCTGGCCTCTCTGGGTCTCTCCTCTCACACTAGGTGCAGAGCATGGCCTCTCTGGGTCTCTCCTCTCACACTGGGTGCAGAGCATGGCCTCTCTGGGTCTCTCCTCTCACACTGGGTGCAGTGTATGGCCTCTCTGGGTCTCTCCTCTCACACTGGGTGCAGAGCCTGACCTCTCTGGGTCTCTCCTCTCACACTGGGTGCAGAGCCTGGCCTCTCTGGGTCTCTCCTCTCACACTGGGTGCAGAGCCTGGCCTCTCTGGGTCTCTCCTCTCACACTCAGTGCAGAGCCTGGCCTCTCTGGGTCTCCTCTCACACTGGGTGCAGAGCCGGGCCTCTCTGGGTCTCTCCTCTCACACTGGGTGCAGAGCCTGGTCTCTCCGTGTCTCTCCTCTCACACTCGGTGCAGAGCCTGGCCTCTCTGGGTCTCTCCTCTCACACTCAGTGCAGAGCCTGGCCTCTCTGGGTCTCTCCTCTCACACTGGGTGCAGAGACTGGCCTCTCTGGGTCTCCTCTCACACTGGGTGCAGAGCCTGGCCTCTCTGGGTCTCTCCTCTCACACTGGGTGCAGTGCCGGGCCTCTCTGGGTCTCTCCTCTCACACTGGGTGCAGAGCCTGGTCTCTCCGTGTCTCTCCTCTCACACTGGGTGCAGAGCCTGGCCTCTCTGGGTCTCTCCTCTCACACTCAGTGCAGAGCCTGGCCTCTCTGGGTCTCTCCTTTCACACTGGATGCAGAGCCGGGCCTCTCTGGGTCTCTCCTCTCACACTCAGTGCAGAGCCTGGCCTCCCTGGGTCTCTCCTCTCACACTGGGTGCAGCGCCTGGCCTCTCTGGGTCTCTCCTCTCACACTGGGCGCAGAGCCTGGCCTCTCTGGGTCTCCTCTCACACTGGGTGCAGAGCCTGGCCTCTCTGGGTCTCTCCTCTCACACTGGGTGCAGAGCCAGGCCTCTCTGGGTCTCTCCTCTCACACTGGGTGCAGAGCCTGGTCTCTCCGTGTCTCTCCTCTCACACTGGGTGCAGAGCCTGGCCTCTCTGGGTCTCTCCTCTCACACTCAGTGCAGAGCCTGGCCTCTCTGGGTCTCTCCTTTCACACTGGGTGCAGAGCCTGGCCTCTCTGGGTCTCTCCTCTCACACTCAGTGCAGAGCCTGGCCTCTCTGGGTCTCTCCTCTCACACTCAGTGCAGAGCCTGGCCTCTCTGGGTCTCCTCTCACACTGGGCCCAGGGCGTGGCCTCTCTGGGTCTCTCCTCTCACACTGGGTGCAGAGCCTGGCCTCACCGGGTCTGTCCTCTCACACGGGGCGCAGAGCCTGGCCTCTCTGGGCCTCTCCTCTCACACTGGGTGCAGAGCCTGGCCTCTCTGGGTCTCCTCTCACACTGGGTGCAGAGCCGGGCCTCTCTGGGTCTCTCCTCTCACACTGGGTGCATAGCCTGGCCTTTCTGGGTCTCCTCTCACACTAGGTGCAGAGCCTGGCCTCTCTGGATCTCTCCTCTCACACTGGGCGCAGAGCCTGGCCTCTCTGGATCTCTCCTCTCACACTGGGTGCAGAGCCGGGTCTCTCCGTGTCTCTCCTCTCACACTGGGTGCAGAGCCTGGCCTCTCTGGGCCTCTCCTCTCACACTGGGTGCAGAGCCTGGCCTCTCTGGGTCTCTCCTCTGTCACTGAGTGCAGAGCCTGGCCTCTCTGGGTCTCTCCTTAAATACTGGATGCAGACCCGGGCCTCTCTGGGTCTCTCCTCTCACACTCAGTGCAGAGCCTGGCCTGTCTGGGTCTCTCCTCTCACACTAGGTGCAGAGCCTGGCCTCTCTGGGTCTCTCCTCTCACACTGGGTGCAGAGCTTGGCCTCTCTGGGTCTCTCCTCCGTCACTGAGTGCAGAGCCTGGCCTCTCTGGGTCTCTCCTTTCACACTGGATGCAGAGCCGGGCTCTCTGGGTCTCTCCTCTCACACTCAGTGCAGAGCCTGGCCTCTCTGGGTCTCTCCTCTCACACTGGGTGCAGAGACTGGCCTCTCTGGGTCTCCTCTCACACTGGGTGCAGAGCCTAGCCTCTCTGGGTCTCTCCTCTCACACTGGGTGCAGAGCATGGCCTCTCTGGGTCTCTCCTCTCACACTGGGTGCAGTGCATGGCCTCTCTGGGTCTCTCCTCTCACACTGGGTGCAGAGCCTGACCTCTCTGGGTCTCTCCTCTCACACTGGGTGCAGAGCCTGGCCTCTCTGGGTCTCTCCTCTCACACTGGGTGCAGACCCTGGCCTCTCTGGGTCTCTCCTCTGTCACTGAGTGCAGAGCCTGGCCTCTCTGGGTCTCTCCTTTCACACTGGATGCAGAGCCGGGCCTCTCTGGGTCTCTCCTCTCACACTCAGTGCAGAGCCTGGCCTCTCTGGGTCTCCTCTCACACTGGGTGCAGAGCCGGGCCTCTCTGGGTCTCTCCTCTCACACTGGGTGTAGAGCCTGGTCTCTCCGTGTCTCTCCTCTCACACTGGGTGCAGAGCCTGGCCTCTCTGGGTCTCTCCTCTCACACTCAGTGCAGAGCCTGGCCTCTCTGGGTCTCTCCTCTCACACTGGGTGCAGAGACTGGCCTCTCTGGGTCTCCTCTCACACTGGGTGCAGAGCCTGGCCTCTCTGGGTCTCTCCTCTCACACTGGGTGCAGAGCCGGGCCTCTCTGGGTCTCTCCTCTCACACTGGGTGCAGAGCCTGGTCTCTCCGTGTCTCTCCTCTCACACTGGGTGCAGAGCCTGGCCGCTCTGGGACTCTCCTTTCACACTCAGTGCAGAGCCTGGCCTCTCTGGGTCTCTCCTTTCACACTGGATGCAGAGCCGGGCCTCTCTGGGTCTCTCCTCTCACACTCAGTGCAGAGCCTGGCCTCCCTGGGTCTCTCCTCTCACACTGGGCGCAGAGCCTGGCCTCTCTGGGTCTCTCCTCTCACACTGGGTGCAGAGCCTGGCCTCTCTGGGTCTCTCCTCTCACACGGGGTGCAGAGCCTGGCCTCTCTGGGTCTCATCTCACACTGGGTGCAGAGCCTGGCCTCTCTGGGTCTCTCCTCTCACACTGGGTGCAGAGCCTGGCCTCTCTGGGTCTCTCCTCTCACACTGGGAGCAGAGTCTGGCCTCTCTGGGTCTCTTCTCTCACACTCGGTGCAGAGCCTGGCCTCTTGGGGTCTCTCCTCTCACACTGGGTGCAGAGCCTGGCCTCTCTGGGCCTCTCCTCTCACACTGGGTGCAGAGCCTGGCCTCTCTGGGTCTCTCCTCTGTCACTGAGTGCAGAGCCTGGCCTCTCTGGGTCTCTCCTTTCACATTGGATGCAGAGCCGGGCCTCTCTGGGTCTCTCCTCTCACACTCAGTGCAGAGCCTGGCCTCTCTGGGTCTCTCCTCTCACACTAGGTGCAGAGCCTGGCCTCTCTGGGTCTCTCCTCTCACACTGGGTGCAGAGCCTGGCCTCTCTGGGTCTCTCCTTTCACACTGGATGCAGAGCCGGGCCTCTCTGGGTCTCTCCTCTCACACTCAGTGCGGAGCCTGGCCTCTCTGGGTCTCTCCTCTCACACTGGGTGCAGAGACTGGCCTCTCTGGGTCTCCTCTCACACTGGGTGCAGAGCCTGGCCTCTCTGGGTCTCTCCTCTCACACTAGGTGCAGAGCATGGCCTCTCTGGGTCTCTCCTCTCACACTGGGTGCAGAGCATGGCCTCTCTGGGTCTCTCCTCTCACACTGGGTGCAGTGCATGGCCTCTCTGGGTCTCTCCTCTCACACTGGGTGCAGAGCCTGACCTCTCTGGGTCTCTCCTCTCACACTGGGTGCAGAGCCTGGCCTCTCTGGGTCTCTCCTCTCACACTGGGTGCAGAGCCTGGCCTCTCTGGGTCTCTCCTCTGTCACTGAGTGCAGAGCCTGGCCTCTCTGGGTCTCTTCTTTCACACTGGATGCAGAGCCGGGCCTCTCTGGGTCTCTCCTCTCACACTCAGTGCAGAGCCTGGCCTCTCTGGGTCTCCTCTCACACTGGGTGCAGAGCCGGGCCTCTATGGGCCTCTCCTCTCACACTAGGTGCAGAGCCTGGCCTCTCCGAGTCTCTCCTCTCACACTGGGTGCAGAGCCTGGTCTCTCTGGGTCTCTCCTCTCACACTCTGTGCAGAGCCTGGCCTCTCTGGGTCTGTCCTCTCACACTGGGTGCAGAGCCTGGTCTCTCCGGGTCTCTCCTCTCACACTGAGTGCAGAGCCTGGCCTCTCTGGGTCTCTCCTCTCACACTAGGTGCAGAGCCTGGCCTCTCCGGGTCTCTCCTCTCACACTAGGTGCAGAGCCTGGCCTCTGGGTCTCTCCTCTCACACTGGGTGCAGAGCCTGGCCTCTCTGGGTCTGTCCTCTCACACTGGGTACAGAGCCTGGCCTCTCTGGGTCTCTCCTCTCACACTGGGTGCAGAGCCTGGCCTCTCTGGGTCTCCTCTCACACTGGGAGCAGAGCCTGGCCTCTCTGGGTCTCTCCTCACACACTGGGTGCAGAGCCTGGCCTCTCTGGGTCTCTCCTCTCACACTGGGTGCAGAGCCTGGCCTCTCTGGGTGTCTCCTCTCACACTGGGTGCAGAGCCTGGCCTCTCTGGGTCTCTCCTCTCACGCTGGGTGCAGAGCCTGGCCTCTCTGGGTCTCTCCTCTCACACTGGGCGCAGAGCCTGGCCTCTCTGGGTCTCTCCTCTCACACTGGGAGCAGAGCCTGGCCTCTCTGGGCCTCCCCTCTCACACTGGGAGCAGAGCCTGGCCTCTCTGGGTCTCTCCTCTCACACTGGGTGCAGAGCCTGGCCTCTCTGGGTCTCTCCTCTCACACTGGGTGCAGAGCATGGCCTCTTTGGGTCTCTCCTTTCACACTGGGTGCAGAGCATGGCCTCTCTGGGTCTCTCCTCTCACACTTGGAGCAGAGCCTGGCCTCTGTGGGTCTCTCCTCTCACACTGGGTGCAGAGCCTGGCCTCTCTGGGTCTCTCCTCTCACACTGGTTGCAGAGCCAGGCCTCTCTGGGTCTCCCCTCTCACACTGGGGGCAGAGCCTGGCCTCTATGGGCCTCTCCTCTCACACTAGGTGCAGAGCCTGGCCTCCCCGAGTCTCTCCTCTCACACTGGGTGCAGAGCCTGGTCTCTCTGGGTCTCTCCTCTCACACTCTGTGCAGAGCTTGGCCTCTCTGGGTCTCTCCTCTCACACTGGGTGCAGAGCCTGGTCTCTCTGGGTCTCTCCTCTCACACTCTGTGCAGAGCTTGGCCTCTCGGGGTCTCTCCTCTCACACTGGGTGCAGAGCCTGGCCTCTCTGGGTCTCCTCTCACACTGGGTGCAGAGCCTGGCCTCTCTGGGTCTCTCCTGTCACACTGGGTGCAGAGCCTGGCCTCTCTGGGCCTCTCCTCTCACACTGGGTGCAGAGCCTGGCCTCTCTGGGTCTCTCCTCTCAAACTGGGCGCAGAGCCTGGCCTCTTTGGGTCTCTCCTGTCATACTGGGTGCAGAGCCTGGCCTCTCTGGGTCTCTCCAGTCACACTGGGTGCAGAGCCTGGCCTCTCTGGGTCTCTCCTCTCACACTGGGTGCAGAGCCTGGTCTCTCTGGGTCTCTCCCCTCCCACTGGGTGCAGAGCCTGGCCTCTCTGGGTCTGTCCTCTCACACTGGGTACAGAGCCTGGCCTCTTTGGGTCTCTCCTGTCACACTGGGTGCAGAGCCTGGCCTCTCTGGGCCTCTCCTCTCACACTGGGTGCAGAGCCTGGCCTCTCTGGGTCTCACCTCTCACACTGGGTGCAGAGCCTGGCCTCTCTGGGTCTCTCCTCTCACACTGGGTGCAGAGCCTGGCCTCTCTGGGTCTCTCATCTCACACTGGGCACATAGCCTGGCCTCTCTGAGTCTCTCCTCTCCCACTGGTGCAGAGCCTGGCTTCTCTGGGTCTCTCCTGTCACACTCAGTGCAGAGCCTGGCCTCTCTGGGTCTCTCCTCTCACACTCAGTGTAGAGCCTGGCCTCTCTGGGTCTCTCCTCTCACACTAGGTGCAGAGCCTGGCCTCTCTGGGCCTCTCCTCTCACACTGGGTGCAGAGCCTGGCCTCTCTGGGTCTCTCCTCTCACACTGGGTGCAGAGCCTGGCCTCTCTGGGTCTCTCCTCTCACACTGGGTGCAGAGCCGGGCCTCTCTGGGTCTCTCCTCTGACACTGGGTGCAGAGCCTGACCTCTCTGGGCCTCTCCTCTCACACTGGGCGCAGAGCCGGGCCTCTCTGGGTCTCTCCTCTCACACTCAGTGTAGAGCCTGGCCTCTCTGGGCCTCTCCTCTCACACTCAGTGAAGAGCCTGGCCTCTCTGGGTCTCTCCTTTCACACTGGGTGCAGAGCCTGGCTCTCTGGGTCTCTCCTGTCACACTGGGTGCAGAGCCTGGCCTCTCTGGGCCTCTCCTCTCACACTGGGTGCAGAGCCTGGCCTCTCTGGGTGTCTCCTCTCACACTGGGTGCAGAGCCTGGTCTCTCTGGGTCTCTCCTCTCACACTCTGTGCAGAGCCTGGCCTCTTTGGGCCTCTCTTCTCACACTAGGTGCAGAGCCTGACCTCTCAGGGCCTCCTCTCACACTGGGCGCAGAGCCTGGCCACTCTGGGTGTCTCCTCTCACACTGGGCGTAGAGCCTGGCCTCTCCGGGTCTCCTCTCACACTGGTTGCAGAGCCTGGCCTCTCCGGGTCTGTCCTCTCACACTGGGTGCAGAGCCTGGCCTCTCTGGGTGTCTCCTCTCAAACTAGGTGCAGAGCCTGGCCTCTCTGGGTGTCTCCTCTCACACTGGGTGCAGATCCTGGCCTCTCCGGGTCTCTCCTCTCACACTGGGTGCAGAGCCTGGCCTCTCCGGGTCTCTCCTCTCACACTGGGAGCAGAGCCTGGCCTCTCTGGGTCTCTCCTCTCACACTGGGTGCAGAGCCTGACCTCTCTGGGTCTCTCCTCTCACACTAGGTGCAGAGCCTGGCCTCTCTGGGTCTCTCCTCTCACACTGGGTGCAGAGACTGGCCTCTCTTGGTCTCCTCTCACACTGAGTGCAGAGCCTGGCCTCTCTGGGTCTCTCCTCTCACACTAGGTGCAGAGCATGGCCTCTCTGGGTCTCTCCTCTCACACTGGGTGCAGAGCACGGCCTCTCTGGGTCTCTCCTCTCACACTGGGTGCAGTGCATGGCCTCTCTGGATCTCTCCTCTCACACTGGGTGCAGAGCCTGACCTCTCTGGGTCTCTCCTCTCACACTGGGTGCAGAGCCTGGCCTCTCTGGGTCTCTCCTCTCACACTGGGTGCAGAGCCTGGCCTCTCTGGGTCTCTCCTCTCACACTCAGTGCAGAGCCTGGCCTCTCCGGGTCTCCTCTCACACTGGGTGCAGAGCCGGGCCTCTCTGGGTCTCTCCTCTCACACTGGGTGCAGAGCCTGGTCTCTCCGTGTCTCTCCTCTCACACTCGGTGCAGAGCCTGGCCTCTCTGGGTCTCTCCTCTCACACTCAGTGCAGAGCCTGGCCTCTCTGGGTCTCTCCTCTCACACTGGGTGCAGAGACTGGCCTCTCTGGGTCTCCTCTCACACTGGGTGCAGAGCCTGGCCTCTTTGGGTCTCTCCTCTCACACTGGGTGCAGTGCCGGGCCTCTCTGGGTCTCTCCTCTCACACTGGGTGCAGAGCCTGGTCTCTCCGTGTCTCTCCTCTCACACTGGGTGCAGAGCCTGGCCTCTCTGGGTCTCTCCTCTCACACTCAGTGCAGAGCCTGGCCTCTCTGGGTCTCTCCTTTCACACTGGATGCAGAGACGGGCCTCTCTGGGTCTCTCCTCTCACACTCAGTGCAGAGCCTGGCCTCCCTGGGTCTCTCCTCTCACACTGGGTGCAGCGCCTGGCCTCTCTGGGTCTCTCCTCTCACACTGGGCGCAGAGCCTGGCCTCTCTGGGTCTCCTCTCACACTGGGTGCAGAGCCTGGCCTCTCTGGGTCTCTCCTCTCACACTGGGTGCAGAGCCAGGCCTCTCTGGGTCTCTCCTCTCACACTGGGTGCAGAGCCTGGTCTCTCCGTGTCTCTCCTCTCACACTGGGTGCAGAGCCTGGCCTCTCTGGGTCTCTCCTCTCACACTCAGTGCAGAGCCTGGCCTCTCTGGGTCTCTCCTTTCACACTGGGTGCAGAGCCTGGCCTCTCTGGGTCTCTCCTCTCACACTCAGTGCAGAGCCTGGCCTCTCTGGGTCTCTCCTCTCACACTCAGTGCAGAGCCTGGCCTCTCTGGGTCTCCTCTCACACTGGGCCCAGGGCGTGGCCTCTCTGGGTCTCTCCTCTCACACTGGGTGCAGAGCCTGGCCTCACCGGGTCTGTCCTCTCACACGGGGCGCGGAGCCTGGCCTCTCTGGGCCTCTCCTCTCACACTGGGTGCAGAGCCTGGCCTCTCTGGGTCTCCTCTCACACTGGGTGCAGAGCCGGGCCTCTCTGGGTCTCTCCTCTCACACTGGGTGCATAGCCTGGCCTTTCTGGGTCTCCTCTCACACTAGGTGCAGAGCCTGGCCTCTCTGGATCTCTCCTCTCACACTGGGCGCAGAGCCTGGCCTCTCTGGATCTCTCCTCTCACACTGGGTGCAGAGCCGGGTCTCTCCGTGTCTCTCCTCTCACACTGGGTGCAGAGCCTGGCCTCTCTGGGCCTCTCCTCTCACACTGGGTGCAGAGCCTGGCCTCTCTGGGTCTCTCCTCTGTCACTGAGTGCAGAGCCTGGCCTCTCTGGGTCTCTCCTTAAACACTGGATGCAGACCCGGGCCTCTCTGGGTCTCTCCTCTCACACTCAGTGCAGAGCCTGGCCTCTCTGGGTCTCTCCTCTCACACTAGGTGCAGAGCCTGGCCTCTCTGGGTCTCTCCTCTCACACTGGGTGCAGAGCTTGGCCTCTCTGGGTCTCTCCTCCGTCACTGAGTGCAGAGCCTGGCCTCTCTGGGTCTCTCCTTTCACACTGGATGCAGAGCCGGGCTCTCTGGGTCTCTCCTCTCACACTCAGTGCAGAGCCTGGCCTGTCTGGGTCTCTCCTCTCCCACTGGGTGCAGAGACTGGCCTCTCTGGGTCTCCTCTCACACTGGGTGCAGAGCCTAGCCTCTCTGGGTCTCTCCTCTCACACTGGGTGCAGAGCATGGCCTCTCTGGGTCTCTCCTCTCACACTGGGTGCAGAGCCTGGCCTCTCTGGGCCTCTCCTCTCACACTGGGTGCAGAGCCTGGCCTCTCTGGGCCTCTCCTCTCACACTGGGTGCAGAGCCTGGCCTCTCTGGGTCTCTCCTCTCACACTGGGTGCAGAGCCGGGTCTCTCTGGGTCTCTCCTCTCACACTGGGCGCAGAGCCTGGCCTCTCAGGGTCTCCTCTCTCACTGGGTGCAGAGCCCGGCCTCTCAGGGTCTCTCCTCTCACACTGGGAGCAGAGCCTGGCCTCTCAGGGTCTCTCCTCTCACACTGGGTGCAGAGCCCGGCCTCTCAGGGTCTCTCCTCTCACACTGGGAGCAGAGCCTGGCCTCTCAGGGTCTCTCCTCTCACACTGGGTGCAGAGCCCGGCCTCTCAGGGTCTCTCCTCTCACACTGGGAGCAGAGCCTGGCCTCTCTGGGTCTCTCCTCTCACACTGGGTGCAGAGCCTGACCTCTCTGGGTCTCTCCTCTCACACTGGGTGCAGAGCCTGGCCTCTCTGGGCCTCTCCTCTCACACTGGGTGCAGAGCCTGGCCTCTCTGGGTCTCTCCTCTCACACTGGGTGCAGAGCCGGGTCTCTCTGGGTCTCTCCTCTCACACTGGGCACAGAGCCTGGCCTCTCAGGGTCTCCTCTCTCACTGGGCGCAGATCCTGGCCTCTCAGGGTCTCTCCTCTCACACTGGGAGCAGAGCCTGGCCTCTCTGGGTCTCTCCTCTCACACTGGGTGCAGAGCCTGGCCTCTCTGGGTCTCTCCTCTCACACTGGGTGCAGAGCCTGGCCTCTCTGGGTCTCCTCTCACACTGGGTGCAGAGCCTGGCCTCTCAGGGTCTCTCCTCTCACACTGGGAGCAGAGCCTGACCTCTCTGGGTCTCTCCTCTCACACTGGGTGCAGAGCCTGGCCTCTCTGGGTCTCTCCTCTCACACTGGGTGCAGAGCCTGGCCTCTCTGGGTCTCTCCTCTCACACTCAGTGCAGAGCCTGGCCTCTCTGGGTCTCCTCTCACACTGAGTGCAGAGCCGGGCCTCTCTGGGTCTCTCCTCTCACACTGGGAGCAGAGCCTGGCCTCTCTGGGTCTCTCCTCTCACACTGGGTGCAGAGCCTGGCCTCTCTGGGTCTCTCCTCTCACACTGGGTGCAGAGTGTGGCCTCTCTGGGTCTCCTCTCACACTGGGCCCAGGGCGTGGCCTCTCTGGGTCTCTCCTCTCACACTGGGTGCAGAGCCTGGCCTCTCTGGGTCTCCTCTCACACTGGGAGTAGAGCCTGGCCTCTCTGGGTCTCTCCTCTCACACTGGGTGCAGAGCCTGGCCTCTCTGGGTCTCCTCTCACACTGGGAGTAGAGCCTGGCCTCTCTGGGTGTCTCCTCTCACACTGGGTGCAGAGCCTGGCCTCTCTGGGTCTCCTCTCACACTGGGCCCAGGGCTTGGCCTCTCTGGGTCTCTCCTCTCACACTGGGTGCAGAGCCTGGCCTCTCTGGGTCTCCTCTCACACTGGGAGTAGAGCCTGGCCTCTCTGGGTGTCTCCTCTCACACTGGGTGCAGAGCCTGGCCTCTCTGGGTCTCCTCTCACACTGGGCCCAGGGCGTGGCCTCTCTGGGTCTCTCCTCTCACACTGGGTGCAGAGCCTGGCCTCTCTGGGTCTCTCCTCTCACACTGGGTGCAGAGCCTGGCCTCTCTGGGTCTCCTCTCACACTGGGAGTAGAGCCTGGCCTCTCTGGGTCTCTCCTCTCACACTGGGTGCAGAGCCTGGCCTCTCTGGGTCTCCTCTCACATTGGGCGCAGAGCCTGGCCTCTCTGGGCCTCCTCTCACACTGGGTGCAGTGCATGGCCTCTCTGGGTCTCTCCTCTCACACTGGGTGCAGAGCCTGGCCTCTCTGGGTCTCCTCTCACACTGGGAGTAGAGCCTGGCCTCTCTGGGTGTCTCCTCTCACACTGGGTGCAGAGCCTGGCCTCTCTGGGTCTCTCCTCTCACACTGGGTGCAGAGCCTGGCCTCTCTGTGTCTCTCTTCTCACACTGGGAGTAGAGCCTGGCCTCTCTGGGTGTCTCCTCTCACACTGGGTGCAGAGCCTGGCCTCTCTGGGTCTCTCCTCTCACACTGGGTGCAGAGCCTGGCCTCTCTGTGTCTCTCCTCTCACACTCTGTGCAGAGCCTGGCCTCTCTGGGTCTCTCCTCTCACACTGGGAGTAGAGCCTGGCCTCTCTGGGTGTCTCCTTTCACACTGGGTGCAGAGCCTGGCCTCTCTGGGTCTCTCCTCTCACACTGGGTGCAGAGCCTGGCCTCTCTGGGTCTCTCCTCTCACATTGGGCACAGAGCCTGGCCTCTCTGGGTCTCTCCTCTCACACTCTGTGCTGAGCCTGGCCTCTCTGGGTCTCTCCTCTCACACTGGGAGTAGAGCCTGGCCTCTCCGGGTGTCTCCTCTCACACTGGGTGCAGAGCCTGGCCTCTCTGGGTCTCTCCTCTCACACTGGGTGCAGAGCCTGGCCTCTCTGGGCCTCTCCTATCACACTGGGTGCAGAGCATGGCCTCTCTGGGTCTCTCCTCGTACAATAGGTGCAGAGCCTGGCCTCTCTGGGTCTCTCCTCTCACACTGGGCCCAGGGCGTGGCCTCTCTGGGTCTCCTCTCACACTGGGTGCAGAGCCTGGCCTCTCTGGGTCTCTCCTCTCACACTGGGTGCAGAGCCTGGCCTCTCTGGGCCTCCTCTCACCGTGGGTGCAGAGCCTGGCCTCTCTGGGCCTCTCCTCTCACACTGGGTACAGAGCCTGGCCTCTCTGGGTCTCTCCTCTCACACTGGGTGCAGAGCCTGGCCTCTCTGGGTCTCTCCTCTCACACTGGGTGCAGAGCCTGGCCTCTCTGGGTCTCCGCTCTCACACTGGGTGCAGAGCCTGGCCTCTCTGGGTGTCTCCTCTCACACTGGGTGCAGAGCCTGGCCTCTCTGTGTCTCTCCTCTCACACTGGGTGCAGAGCCTGGCCTCTCCGGGTCTCTCCTCTCACACTGGGTGCAGAGCCTGGCCTCTCTGGGTCTCCTCTCACACTGGGTGCAGAGCCTGGCCTCTCTGGGCCTCTCCTCTCTCACTGGGTGCAGAGCCGGGCCTCTCCGGGTCTCTCCTCTCACACTAGGTTCAGAGCCTGGCCTCTCTGGGTCTCTCCTCTCACACTGGGTGCAGAGCCTGGCCTCTCTGGGTCTCTCCTCTCACACTGGGTGGAGAGCCTGGCCTTTCTGGGCCTCTCCTCTCACACTGGGTGCAGAGCTTGGCCTCTCTGGGTCTCTCCTCTCACACTGGGTGCAGAGCCTGGCCTCTCTGGGCCTCTCCTCTCACACTGGGTGCAGAGCCTGGCCACTCTGGGTCTCTCCTCTCACACTGGGTGCAGAGCCTGGCCTCTCTGGATCTCCTCTCACACTGGGTGCAGAGCCTGGCCTCTCTGGGCCTCTCCTCTCACACTGGGTGCAGAGCCTGGCCTCTCTGGGCATCTCCTCTCACACTGCGTACAGAGCCTGGCCTCTCTGGCTCTCCTCTCACACTGGGTGCAGAGCCTGGCCTCTCTGTGTCTCTCCTCTCTCACTCGGTGCAGAGCCGGGCCTCTCTGGGTCTCCTCTCACACTAGGTGCAGAGCCTGGCCTCTCTGGATCTCTCCTCTCACACTGGGCGCAGAGCCTGGCCTCTCTGGGTTTCCCCTCTCACACTGGGTGCAGAGCCTGGCCTCTCTGGGTCTCTCCTCTCACATTGGGTGCAGAGCCTGGCCTCTCTGGGTCTCTCCTCTCACACTGGGTGCAGAGCCTGGCCTCTCTGGGCCTCTCCTCTCACACCGGGTGCAGAGCCTGGCCTCTCTGAGCCTCTCCTCTCACACTGGGTGCAGAGCCTGGCCTCTCAGGGCCTCCTCTCACACTGGGTGCAGAGCCTGGCCTCTCAGGGCCTCCTCTCACACTGGGTGCAGAGCCTGGCCTCTCAGGGCCTCCTCTCACACTGGGTGCAGAGCCTGGCCTCTCTGGCTCTCTCCTCTCACACTGGGTGCAGAGCCAGGCCTCTCTGGGTATCTCCTCTCACACTGGGCGCAGAGCCTGGCCTCTCTGTGTCCCTCCTGTCACACTGGGTGCAGAGCCTGGCCTCTCTGGGTCTCTCCTCTCACACTGAGTGCAGAGCCGGGCCTCTCTGGGTCTCTCCTCTCACACTGGGTGCTGAGCTTGGCCTCTCTGGGTCTCTCCTGTCACACTGGGTGCAGAGCCTGGCCTCTCTGGGCCTCTCCTCTCACACTGGGTGCAGAGCCTGGCCTCTCTGGGCCTCTCCTCTCACACTGGGTGCAGAGCCTGGCCTCTCTGGGTCTCCTCTCACATTGGGCGCAGAGCCTGGCCTCTCTGGGTCTCTCCTCTCACACTCAGTGCAGAGCCGGGCCTCTCTGGGTCCCTTCTCTCACACTCAGTGCAGAGCCTGGCCTCTCTGGGTCTCTCCTCTCACACTGGGTGCAGAGCCTGGCCTCTCTGGGTCTCTCCTCTCACGCTGGGTGCAGAGCCGGGCCTCTCTGGGTCTCTCCTCTCACACTGGGTGCAGAGCCTGGCCTCTCTGGGCCTCGCCTCTCACACTGAGTGCAGAGCCGGGCCTCTCTGGGTCTCTCCTCTCACACTGGGTGCTGAGCTTGGCCTCTCTGGGTCTCTCCTGTCACACTGGGTGCAGAGCCTGGCCTCTCTGGGTCTCTCCTCTCACACTGGGAGCAGAGCCTGGCCTCTCTGGGTCTCTCCTCTCACACTGGGCACAGAGCCTGGCCTCTCTGGGTCTCCTCTCACATTGGGCGCAGAGCCTGGCCTCTCTGGGTCCCTTCTCTCACACTCAGTGCAGAGCCTGGCCTCTCTGGGTCTCTCCTCTCACACTGGGTGCAGAGCCTGGCCTCTCTGGGTCTCTCCTCTCACGCTGGGTGCAGAGCCGGGCCTCTCTGGGTCTCTCCTCTCACACTGGGTGCAGAGCCTGGCCTCTCTGGGCCTCGCCTCTCACACTGGGTGCAGAGCCTGGCCTCTCTGGGTCTCCTCTCACACTGGGTGCAGAGCCTGGCCTCTCCGGGTCTCTCCTCTCACACTGGGTGCAGAGCCTGGCCTCTCTGCATCTCTCCTCTCACACTGGGTGCAGAGCCTGGCCTCTCTGGGTCTCTCCTGTCACACTGGGTGCAGAGACTGGCCTCTCTGGGTCTCCTCTCACACTGCGTGCAGAGCCTGGCCTCTCTGGGTCTCTCCTCTCACACTGGGTGCAGAGCCGGGCCTCTCTGGGTCTCTCCTCTCACACTGGGTGCAGCGCCTGGTCTCTCCGTGTCTCTCCTCTCACACTGGGTGCAGAGCCTGGCCTCTCTGGGCCTCTCCTCTCACACTGGGTGCAGAGCCTGGCCTCTCTGGGTCTCTCCTCTGTCACTGAGTGCAGAGCCTGGCCTCTCTGGGTCTCTCCTTTCACACTGAATGCAGACCCGGGCCTCTCTGGGTCTCTCCTCTCACACTCAGTGCAGAGCCTGGCCTCTCTGGGTCTCTCCTCTCACACTAGGTGCAGAGCCTGGCCTCTCTGGGTCTCTCCTCTCACACTGGGTGCAGAGCTTGGCCTCTTTGGGTCTCTCCTCTGTCACTGAGTGCAGAGCCTGGCCTCTCTGGGTCTCTCCTTTCACACTGGATGCAGAGCCGGGCCTCTCTGGGTCTCTCCTCTCACACTCAGTGCAGAGCCTGGCCTCTCTGGGTCTCTCCTCTCACACTGGGTGCAGAGACTGGCCCCTCTGGGTCTCCTCTCACACTGGGTGCAGAGCCTGGCCTCTCTGGGTCTCTCCTCTCACACTGGGTGCAGAGCATGGCCTCTCTGGGTCTCTCCTCTCACACTGGGTGCAGTGCATGGCCTCTCTGGGTCTCTCCTCTCACACTGGGTGCAGAGCCTGACCTCTCTGGGTCTCTCCTCTCACATTGGGTGCAGAGCCTGCCTCTCTGGGTCTCTCCTCTCACACTGGGTGCAGACCCTGGCCTCTCTGGGTCTCTCCTCTGTCACTGAGTGCAGAGCCTGGCCTCTCTGGGTCTCTCCTTTCACACTGGATGCAGAGCCGGGCCTCTCTGGGTCTCTCCTCTCACACTCAGTGCAGAGCCTGGCCTCTCTGGGTCTCCTCTCACACTGGGTGCAGAGCCGGGCCTCTCTGGGTCTCTCCTCTCACACTGGGTGCAGAGCCTGGTCTCTCCGTGTCTCTCCTCTCACACTGGGTGCAGAGCCTGGCCTCTCTGGGTCTCTCCTCTCACACTCAGTGCAGAGCCTGGCCTCTCTGGGTCTCTCCTCTCACACTGGGTGCAGAGACTGGCCTCTCTGGGTCTCCTCTCACACTGGGTGCAGAGCCTGGCCTCTCTGGGTCTCTCCTCTCACACTGGGTGCAGAGCCGGGCCTCTCTGGGTCTCTCCTCTCACACTGGGTGCAGAGCCTGGTCTCTCCGTGTCTCTCCTCTCACACTGGTGCAGAGCCTGGCCTCTCTGGGTCTCTCCTTTCACACTCAGTGCAGAGCCTGGCCTCTCTGGGTCTCTCCTTTCACACTGGATGCAGAGCCGGGCCTCTCTGGGTCTCTCCTCTCACACTCAGTGCAGAGCCTGGCCTCCCTGGGTCTCTCCTCTCATACTGGGTGCAGAGCCTGGCCTCTCTGGGTCTCTCCTCTCACACTGGGTGCAGAGCCTGGCCTCTCTGGGTCTCTCCTCTCACACTGGGTGCAGAGCCTGGCCTCTCTGGGTCTCTCCTCTCACACTGGGTGCAGAGCCTGGCCTCTCTGGGTCTCTCCTCTCACACTGGGAGCAGAGCCTGGCCTCTCTGGGTCTCTTCTCTCACACTCGGTGCAGAGCCTGGCCTCTTGGGGTCTCTCCTCTCACACTGGGTGCAGAGCCTGGCCTCTCTGGGCCTCTCCTCTCACACTGGGTGCAGAGCCTGGCCTCTCTGGGTCTCTCCTCTGTCACTAAGTGCAGAGCCTGGCCTCTCTGGGTCTCTCCTTTCACATTGGATGCAGAGCCGGGCCTCTCTGGGTCTCTCCTCTCACACTCAGTGCAGAGCCTGGCCTCTCTGGGTCTCTCCTCTCACACTAGGTGCAGAGCCTGGCCTCTCTGGGTCTCTCCTCTCACACTGGGTGCAGAGCCTGGCCTCTCTGGGTCTCTCCTTTCACACTGGATGCAGAGCCGGGCCTCTCTGGGTCTCTCCTCTCACACTCAGTGCAGAGCCTGGCCTCTCTGGGTCTCTCCTCTCACACTGGGTGCAGAGACTGGCCTCTCTTGGTCTCCTCTCACACTGAGTGCAGAGCCTGGCCTCTCTGGGTCTCTCCTCTCACACTAGGTGCAGAGCATGGCCTCTCTGGGTCTCTCCTCTCACACTGGGTGCAGAGCATGGCCTCTCTGGGTCTCTCCTCTCACACTGGGTGCAGTGTATGGCCTCTCTGGGTCTCTCCTCTCACACTGGGTGCAGAGCCTGACCTCTCTGGGTCTCTCCTCTCACACTGGGTGCAGAGCCTGGCCTCTCTGGGTCTCTCCTCTCACACTGGGTGCAGAGCCTGGCCTCTCTGGGTCTCTCCTCTCACACTCAGTGCAGAGCCTGGCCTCTCTGGGTCTCCTCTCACACTGGGTGCAGAGCCGGGCCTCTCTGGGTCTCTCCTCTCACACTGGGTGCAGAGCCTGGTCTCTCCGTGTCTCTCCTCTCACACTCGGTGCAGAGCCTGGCCTCTCTGGGTCGCTCCTCTCACACTCAGTGCAGAGCCTGGCCTCTCTGGGTCTCTCCTCTCACACTGGGTGCAGAGACTGGCCTCTCTGGGTCTCCTCTCACACTGGGTGCAGAGCCTGGCCTCTCTGGGTCTCTCCTCTCACACTGGGTGCAGTGCCGGGCCTCTCTGGGTCTCTCCTCTCACACTGGGTGCAGAGCCTGGTCTCTCCGTGTCTCTCCTCTCACACTGGGTGCAGAGCCTGGCCTCTCTGGGTCTCTCCTCTCACACTCAGTGCAGAGCCTGGCCTCTCTGGGTCTCTCCTTTCACACTGGATGCAGAGCCGGGCCTCTCTGGGTCTCTCCTCTCACACTCAGTGCAGAGCCTGGCCTCCCTGGGTCTCTCCTCTCACACTGGGTGCAGCGCCTGGCCTCTCTGGGTCTCTCCTCTCACACTGGGCGCAGAGCCTGGCCTCTCTGGGTCTCCTCTCACACTGGGTGCAGAGCCTGGCCTCTCTGGGTCTCTCCTCTCACACTGGGTGCAGAGCCAGGCCTCTCTGGGTCTCTCCTCTCACACTGGGTGCAGAGCCTGGTCTCTCCGTGTCTCTCCTCTCACACTGGGTGCAGAGCCTGGCCTCTCTGGGTCTCTCCTCTCACACTCAGTGCAGAGCCTGGCCTCTCTGGGTCTCTCCTTTCACACTGGGTGCAGAGCCTGGCCTCTCTGGGTCTCTCCTCTCACACTCAGTGCAGAGCCTGGCCTCTCTGGGTCTCTCCTCTCACACTCAGTGCAGAGCCTGGCCTCTCTGGGTCTCCTCTCACACTGGGCCCAGGGCGTGGCCTCTCTGGGTCTCTCCTCTCACACTGGGTGCAGAGCCTGGCCTCACCGGGTCTGTCCTCTCACACGGGGCGCAGAGCCTGGCCTCTCTGGGCCTCTCCTCTCACACTGGGTGCAGAGCCTGGCCTCTCTGGGTCTCCTCTCACACTGGGTGCAGAGCCGGGCCTCTCTGGGTCTCTCCTCTCACACTGGGTGCATAGCCTGGCCTTTCTGGGTCTCCTCTCACACTAGGTGCAGAGCCTGGCCTCTCTGGATCTCTCCTCTCACACTGGGCGCAGAGCCTGGCCTCTCTGGATCTCTCCTCTCACACTGGGTGCAGAGCCGGGTCTCTCCGTGTCTCTCCTCTCACACTGGGTGCAGAGTCTGGCCTCTCTGGGCCTCTCCTCTCACACTGGGTGCAGAGCCTGGCCTCTCTGGGTCTCTCCTCTGTCACTGAGTGCAGAGCCTGGCCTCTCTGGGTCTCTCCTTAAATACTGGATGCAGACCCGGGCCTCTCTGGGTCTCTCCTCTCACACTCAGTGCAGAGCCTGGCCTGTCTGGGTCTCTCCTCTCACACTAGGTGCAGAGCCTGGCCTCTCTGGGTCTCTCCTCTCACACTGGGTGCAGAGCTTGGCCTCTCTGGGTCTCTCCTCCGTCACTGAGTGCAGAGCCTGGCCTCTCTGGGTCTCTCCTTTCACACTGGATGCAGAGCCGGGCTCTCTGGGTCTCTCCTCCCACACTCAGTGCAGAGCCTGGCCTCTCTGGGTCTCTCCTCTCACACTGGGTGCAGAGACTGGCCTCTCTGGGTCTCCTCTCACACTGGGTGCAGAGCCTAGCCTCTCTGGGTCTCTCCTCTCACACTGGGTGCAGAGCATGGCCTCTCTGGGTCTCTCCTCTCACACTGGGTGCAGTGCATGGCCTCTCTGGGTCTCTCCTCTCACACTGGGTGCAGAGCCTGACCTCTCTGGGTCTCTCCTCTCACACTGGGTGCAGAGCCTGGCCTCTCTGGGTCTCTCCTCTCACACTGGGTGCAGACCCTGGCCTCTCTGGGTCTCTCCTCTGTCACTGAGTGCAGAGCCTGGCCTCTCTGGGTCTCTCCTTTCACACTGGATGCAGAGCCGGGCCTCTCTGGGTCTCTCCTCTCACACTCAGTGCAGAGCCTGGCCTCTCTGGGTCTCCTCTCACACTGGGTGCAGAGCCGGGCCTCTCTGGGTCTCTCCTCTCACACTGGGTGTAGAGCCTGGTCTCTCCGTGTCTCTCCTCTCACACTGGGTGCAGAGCCTGGCCTCTCTGGGTCTCTCCTCTCACACTCAGTGCAGAGCCTGGCCTCTCTGGGTCTCTCCTCTCACACTGGGTGCAGAGACTGGCCTCTCTGGGTCTCCTCTCACACTGGGTGCAGAGCCTGGCCTCTCTGGGTCTCTCCTCTCACACTGGGTGCAGAGCCGGGCCTCTCTGGGTCTCTCCTCTCACACTGGGTGCAGAGCCTGGTCTCTCCGTGTCTCTCCTCTCACACTGGGTGCAGAGCCTGGCCGCTCTGGGACTCTCCTTTCACACTCAGTGCAGAGCCTGGCCTCTCTGGGTCTCTCCTTTCACACTGGATGCAGAGCCGGGCCTCTCTGGGTCTCTCCTCTCACACTCAGTGCAGAGCCTGGCCTCCCTGGGTCTCTCCTCTCACACTGGGCGCAGAGCCTGGCCTCTCTGGGTCTCTCCTCTCACACTGGGTGCAGAGCCTGGCCTCTCTGGGTCTCTCCTCTCACACGGGGTGCAGAGCCTGGCCTCTCTGGGTCTCATCTCACACTGGGTGCAGAGCCTGGCCTCTCTGGGTCTCTCCTCTCACACTGGGTGCAGAGCCTGGCCTCTCTGGGTCTCTCCTCTCACACTGGGAGCAGAGTCTGGCCTCTCTGGGTCTCTTCTCTCACACTCGGTGCAGAGCCTGGCCTCTTGGGGTCTCTCCTCTCACACTGGGTGCAGAGCCTGGCCTCTCTGGGCCTCTCCTCTCACACTGGGTGCAGAGCCTGGCCTCTCTGGGTCTCTCCTCTGTCACTGAGTGCAGAGCCTGGCCTCTCTGGGTCTCTCCTTTCACATTGGATGCAGAGCCGGGCCTCTCTGGGTCTCTCCTCTCACACTCAGTGCAGAGCCTGGCCTCTCTGGGTCTCTCCTCTCACACTAGGTGCAGAGCCTGGCCTCTCTGGGTCTCTCCTCTCACACTGGGTGCAGAGCCTGGCCTCTCTGGGTCTCTCCTTTCACACTGGATGCAGAGCCGGGCCTCTCTGGGTCTCTCCTCTCACACTCAGTGCGGAGCCTGGCCTCTCTGGGTCTCTCCTCTCACACTGGGTGCAGAGACTGGCCTCTCTGGGTCTCCTCTCACACTGGGTGCAGAGCCTGGCCTCTCTGGGTCTCTCCTCTCACACTAGGTGCAGAGCATGGCCTCTCTGGGTCTCTCCTCTCACACTGGGTGCAGAGCATGGCCTCTCTGGGTCTCTCCTCTCACACTGGGTGCAGTGCATGGCCTCTCTGGGTCTCTCCTCTCACACTGGGTGCAGAGCCTGACCTCTCTGGGTCTCTCCTCTCACACTGGGTGCAGAGCCTGGCCTCTCTGGGTCTCTCCTCTCACACTGGGTGCAGAGCCTGGCCTCTCTGGGTCTCTCCTCTGTCACTGAGTGCAGAGCCTGGCCTCTCTGGGTCTCTTCTTTCACACTGGATGCAGAGCCGGGCCTCTCTGGGTCTCTCCTCTCACACTCAGTGCAGAGCCTGGCCTCTCTGGGTCTCCTCTCACACTGGGTGCAGAGCCGGGCCTCTATGGGCCTCTCCTCTCACACTAGGTGCAGAGCCTGGCCTCTCCGAGTCTCTCCTCTCACACTGGGTGCAGAGCCTGGTCTCTCTGGGTCTCTCCTCTCACACTCTGTGCAGAGCCTGGCCTCTCTGGGTCTGTCCTCTCACACTGGGTGCAGAGCCTGGTCTCTCCGGGTCTCTCCTCTCACACTGAGTGCAGAGCCTGGCCTCTCTGGGTCTCTCCTCTCACACTAGGTGCAGAGCCTGGCCTCTCCGGGTCTCTCCTCTCACACTAGGTGCAGAGCCTGGCCTCTGGGTCTCTCCTCTCACACTGGGTGCAGAGCCTGGCCTCTCTGGGTCTGTCCTCTCACACTGGGTACAGAGCCTGGCCTCTCTGGGTCTCTCCTCTCACACTGGGTGCAGAGCCTGGCCTCTCTGGGTCTCCTCTCACACTGGGAGCAGAGCCTGGCCTCTCTGGGTCTCTCCTCACACACTGGGTGCAGAGCCTGGCCTCTCTGGGTCTCTCCTCTCACACTGGGTGCAGAGCCTGGCCTCTCTGGGTGTCTCCTCTCACACTGGGTGCAGAGCCTGGCCTCTCTGGGTCTCTCCTCTCACGCTGGGTGCAGAGCCTGGCCTCTCTGGGTCTCTCCTCTCACACTGGGCGCAGAGCCTGGCCTCTCTGGGTCTCTCCTCTCACACTGGGAGCAGAGCCTGGCCTCTCTGGGCCTCCCCTCTCACACTGGGAGCAGAGCCTGGCCTCTCTGGGTCTCTCCTCTCACACTGGGTGCAGAGCCTGGCCTCTCTGGGTCTCTCCTCTCACACTGGGTGCAGAGCATGGCCTCTTTGGGTCTCTCCTTTCACACTGGGTGCAGAGCATGGCCTCTCTGGGTCTCTCCTCTCACACTTGGAGCAGAGCCTGGCCTCTGTGGGTCTCTCCTCTCACACTGGGTGCAGAGCCTGGCCTCTCTGGGTCTCTCCTCTCACACTGGTTGCAGAGCCAGGCCTCTCTGGGTCTCCCCTCTCACACTGGGGGCAGAGCCTGGCCTCTATGGGCCTCTCCTCTCACACTAGGTGCAGAGCCTGGCCTCCCCGAGTCTCTCCTCTCACACTGGGTGCAGAGCCTGGTCTCTCTGGGTCTCTCCTCTCACACTCTGTGCAGAGCTTGGCCTCTCTGGGTCTCTCCTCTCACACTGGGTGCAGAGCCTGGTCTCTCTGGGTCTCTCCTCTCACACTCTGTGCAGAGCTTGGCCTCTCGGGGTCTCTCCTCTCACACTGGGTGCAGAGCCTGGCCTCTCTGGGTCTCCTCTCACACTGGGTGCAGAGCCTGGCCTCTCTGGGTCTCTCCTGTCACACTGGGTGCAGAGCCTGGCCTCTCTGGGCCTCTCCTCTCACACTGGGTGCAGAGCCTGGCCTCTCTGGGTCTCTCCTCTCAAACTGGGCGCAGAGCCTGGCCTCTTTGGGTCTCTCCTGTCATACTGGGTGCAGAGCCTGGCCTCTCTGGGTCTCTCCAGTCACACTGGGTGCAGAGCCTGGCCTCTCTGGGTCTCTCCTCTCACACTGGGTGCAGAGCCTGGTCTCTCTGGGTCTCTCCCCTCCCACTGGGTGCAGAGCCTGGCCTCTCTGGGTCTGTCCTCTCACACTGGGTACAGAGCCTGGCCTCTTTGGGTCTCTCCTGTCACACTGGGTGCAGAGCCTGGCCTCTCTGGGCCTCTCCTCTCACACTGGGTGCAGAGCCTGGCCTCTCTGGGTCTCACCTCTCACACTGGGTGCAGAGCCTGGCCTCTCTGGGTCTCTCCTCTCACACTGGGTGCAGAGCCTGGCCTCTCTGGGTCTCTCATCTCACACTGGGCACATAGCCTGGCCTCTCTGAGTCTCTCCTCTCCCACTGGTGCAGAGCCTGGCTTCTCTGGGTCTCTCCTGTCACACTCAGTGCAGAGCCTGGCCTCTCTGGGTCTCTCCTCTCACACTCAGTGTAGAGCCTGGCCTCTCTGGGTCTCTCCTCTCACACTAGGTGCAGAGCCTGGCCTCTCTGGGCCTCTCCTCTCACACTGGGTGCAGAGCCTGGCCTCTCTGGGTCTCTCCTCTCACACTGGGTGCAGAGCCTGGCCTCTCTGGGTCTCTCCTCTCACACTGGGTGCAGAGCCGGGCCTCTCTGGGTCTCTCCTCTGACACTGGGTGCAGAGCCTGACCTCTCTGGGCCTCTCCTCTCACACTGGGCGCAGAGCCGGGCCTCTCTGGGTCTCTCCTCTCACACTCAGTGTAGAGCCTGGCCTCTCTGGGCCTCTCCTCTCACACTCAGTGAAGAGCCTGGCCTCTCTGGGTCTCTCCTTTCACACTGGGTGCAGAGCCTGGCTCTCTGGGTCTCTCCTGTCACACTGGGTGCAGAGCCTGGCCTCTCTGGGCCTCTCCTCTCACACTGGGTGCAGAGCCTGGCCTCTCTGGGTGTCTCCTCTCACACTGGGTGCAGAGCCTGGTCTCTCTGGGTCTCTCCTCTCACACTCTGTGCAGAGCCTGGCCTCTTTGGGCCTCTCTTCTCACACTAGGTGCAGAGCCTGAACTCTCAGGGCCTCCTCTCACACTGGGCGCAGAGCCTGGCCACTCTGGGTGTCTCCTCTCACACTGGGCGTAGAGCCTGGCCTCTCCGGGTCTCCTCTCACACTGGTTGCAGAGCCTGGCCTCTCCGGGTCTGTCCTCTCACACTGGGTGCAGAGCCTGGCCTCTCTGGGTGTCTCCTCTCAAACTAGGTGCAGAGCCTGGCCTCTCTGGGTGTCTCCTCTCACACTGGGTGCAGATCCTGGCCTCTCCGGGTCTCTCCTCTCACACTGGGTGCAGAGCCTGGCCTCTCCGGGTCTCTCCTCTCACACTGGGAGCAGAGCCTGGCCTCTCTGGGTCTCTCCTCTCACACTGGGTGCAGAGCCTGACCTCTCTGGGTCTCTCCTCTCACACTAGGTGCAGAGCCTGGCCTCTCTGGGTCTCTCCTCTCACACTGGGTGCAGAGCCTGGCCTCTCTGGGTCTCTTCTCTCACACTGGGTGCAGAGCCTGGCCTCTCTGGGTCTCTCCTCTCACACTGGGTGCAGAGCCTGTCCTCTCTGGGTCTCTCCTCTCACACTGGGAGCAGAGTCTGGCCTCTCTGGGTCTCTTCTCTCACACTCGGTGCAGAGCCTGGCCTCTTGGGGTCTCTCCTCTCACACTGGATGCAGAGCCTGGCCTCTCTGGGCCTCTCCTCTCACACTGGGTGCAGATCCTGGCCTCTCTGGGTCTCTCCTCTGTCACTGAGTGCAGAGCCTGGCCTCTCTGGGTCTCTCCTTTCACACTGGATGCAGAGCCGGGCCTCTCTGGGTCTCTCCTCTCACACTCAGTGCAGAGCCTGGCCTCTCTGGGTCTCTCCTCTCACACTAGGTGCAGAGCCTGGCCTCTCTGGGTCTCTCCTCTCACACTGGGTGCAGAGCCTGGCCTCTCTGGGTCTCTCCTCTGTCACTGAGTGCAGAGCCTGGCCTCTCTGGGTCTCTCCTTTCACACTGGATGCAGAGCCGGGCCTCTCTGGGTCTCTCCTCTCACACTCAGTGCAGAGCCTGGCCTCTCTGGGTCTCCTCTCACACTGGGTGCAGAGCCGGGCCTCTCTGGGTCTCTCCTCTCACACTGGGTGCAGAGCCTGGTCTCTCCGTGTCTCTCCTCTCACACTGGGTGCAGAGCCTGGCCTCTCTGGGTCTCTCCTCTCACACTCAGTGCAGAGCCTGGCCTCTCTGGGTCTCTCCTCTCACACTGGGTGCAGAGACTGGCCTCTCTGGGTCTCCTCTCACACTGGGTGCAGAGCCTGGCCTCTCTGGGTCTCTCCTCTCACACTGGGTGCAGAGCCGGGCCTTTCTGGGTCTCTCCTCTCACACTGGGTGCAGAGCCTGGTCTCTCCGTGTCTCTCCTCTCACACTGGGTGCAGAGCCTGGCCTCTCTGGGTCTCTCCTTTCACACTGGATGCAGAGCCGGGCCTCTCTGGGCCTCTCCTCTCACACTCAGTGCAGAGCCTGGCCTCCCTGGGTCTCTCCTCTCACACTGGGTGCAGAGCCTGGCCTCTCTGTGTCTCTCCCCTCACACTGGGCGCAGAGCCTGGCCTCTCTGGGTCTCCTCTCACATTGGGTGCAGAGCCTGGCCTCTCTGGGTCACTCCTCTCACACTGGGTGCAGAGCCGGGCCTCTCTGGGTCTCTCCTCTCACACTGGGTGCAGAGCCTGGTCTCTCCGTGTCTCTCCTCTCACACTGGGTGCAGAGCCTGGCCTCTCTGGGTCTCTCCTCTCACACTCAGTGCAGAGCCTGGCCTCTCTGGGTCTCTCCTTTTACACTGGGTGCAGAGCCTGGCCTCTCTGGGTCTCTCCTTTCACACTGGGTGCAGAGCCTGGCCTCTCTGGGTCTCTCCTCTCACACTCAGTGCAGAGCCTGGCCTCTCTGGGTCTCCTCTCACACTGGGCCCAGGGCGTGGCCTCTCTGGGTCTCTCCTCTCACACTGGGTGCAGAGCCTGGCCTCTCCGGGTCTGTCCTCTCACACTGGGCGCAGAGCCTGGCCTCTCTGGGCCTCTCCTCTCACACTGGGTGCAGAGCCTGGCCTCTCTGTGTCTCCTCTCACACTGGGTGCAGAGCCTGGCCTCTCTGGGTCTCTCCTCTCACACTGGGTGCAGAGTCTGGCCTTTCTGGGTCTCCTCTCACACTAGGTGCAGAGCCTGGCCTCTCTGGATCTCTCCTCTCACACTGGGCGCGGAGCCTGGCCTCTCTGGGTTTCCCCTCTCACACTGGGTGCAGAGCCTGGCCTCTCTGGGTCTCTCCTCTCACATTGGGTGCAGAGCCTGGCCTCTCTGGGTCTCTCCTCTCACACTGGGTGCAGAGCGTGGCCTGTCTGGGCCTCTCCTCTCACACCGGGTGAAGAGCCTGGCCTCTCTGGGCCTCTCCTCTCACACTGGGTGCAGAGCCTGGCCTCTCAGGGCCTCCTCCCTCACTGGGTGCAGAGCCTGGCCTCTCAGGGCCTTCTCTCACACTGGGTGCAGAGCCTGGCCTCTCAGGGTCTCCTCTCACACTGGGTGCAGAGCCTGGCCTCTCTGGGTCTCTCCTCTCACACTGGGTGCAGAGCCAGGCCTCTCTGGGTATCTCCTCTCACACTGGGCGCAGAGCCTGGCCTCTCTGTGTCCCTCCTGTCACACTGGGTGCAGAGCCTGGCCTCTCTGGGTCTCTCCTCTCACGCTGAGTGCAGAGCCGGGCCTCTCTGGGTCTCTCCTCTCACACTGGGTGCTGAGCTTGGCCTCTCTGGATCTCTCCTGTCACACTGGGTGCAGAGCCTGGCCTCTCTGGGCCTCTCCTCTCACACTGGGTGCAGAGCCTGGCCTCTCTTGGTCTCTCCTCTCACACTGGGAGCAGAGCCTGGCCTCTCTGGGTCTCTCCTCTCACACTGGGGGCAGAGCCTGGCCTCTCTGGGTCTCCTCTCACATTGGGCGCAGAGCCTGGCCTCTCTGGGTCTCTCCTCTCACACTCAGTGCAGAGCCGGGCCTCTCTGGGTCTCTCCTCTCACACTCAGTGCAGAGCCTGGCCTCTCTGGGTCTCTCCTCTCACACTGGGTGCAGAGCCTGGCCTCTCTGGGTCTCTCCTCTCACACTGGGTGCAGAGCCGGGCCTCTCTGGGTCTCTCCTCTCACACTGGGTGCAGAGCCTGGCGTCTCTGGGCCTCGCCTCTCACACTGGGTTCAGAGCCTGGCCTCTCTGGGTCTCCTCTCACACTGGGTGCAGAGCCTGGCCTCTCCGGGTCTCTCCTCTCACACTGGGTGCAGAGCCTGGCCCTCTGGATCTCTCCTCTCACACTGGGCGCAGAGCCTGGCCTCTCTGGGTCTCTCCTGTCACACTGGGTGCAGAGACTGGCCTCTCTGGGTCTCCTCTCACACTGGGTGCAGAGCCTGGCCTCTCTGGGCCTCTCCTCTCACACTGGTTGCAGAGCCGGGCCTCTCTGGGTCTCTCCTCTCACACTGGGTGCAGAGCCTGGTCTCTCCGTGTCTCTCTTCTCACACTGGGTGCAGAGCCTGGCCTCTCTGGGCCTCTCCTCTCACACTGGGTGCAGAGCCTGGCCTCTCTGGGTCTCTTCTCTGTCACTGAGTGCAGAGCCTGGCCTCTCTGGGTCTCTCCTTTCACACTGGATGCAGACCCGGGCCTCTCTGGGTCTCTCCTCTCACACTAGGTGCAGAGCCTGGCCTCTCTGAGTCTCTCCTCTCACACTGGGTGCAGAGCTTGGCCTCTCTGGGTCTCTCCTCTGTCACTGAGTGCAGAGCCTAGCCTCTCTGGGTCTCTCCTTTCACACTGGATGCAGAGCCGGGCCTCTCTGGGTCTCTCCTCTCACACTCAGTGCAGAGCCTGGCCTCTCTGGGTCTCTCCTCTCACACTGGGTGCAGAGACTGGCCTCTCTGGGTCTCCTCTCACACTGCGTGCAGAGCCTGGCCTCTCTGGGTCTCTCCTCTCACACTGGGTGCAGAGCATGGCCTCTCTGGGTCTCTCCTCTCACACTGGGTGCAGTGCATGGCCTCTCTGGGTCTCTCCTCTCACACTGGGTGCAGAGCCTGACCTCTCTGGGTCTCTCCTCTCACACTGGGTGCAGGGCCTGGCCTCTCTGGGTCTCTCCTCTCACACTGGGTGCAGACCCTGGCCTCTCTGGGTCTCTCCTCTGTCACTGAGTGCAGAGCCTGGCCTCTCTGGGTCTCTCCTTTCACACTGGATGCAGAGCCGGGCCTCTCTGGATCTCCTCTCACACTGCGTGCAGAGCCTGGCCTCTCTGGGTCTCCTCTCACACTGGGTGCAGAGCCGGGCCTCTCTGGGTCTCTCCTCTCACACTGGGTGCAGAGCCTGGTCTCTCCGTGTCTCTCCTCTCACACTGGGTGCAGAGCCTGGCCTCTCTGGGTCTCTCCTCTCAAACTCAGTGCAGAGCCTGGCCTCTCTGGGTCTCTCCTTTCACACTGGATGCAGAGCCGGGCCTCTCTGGGTCTCTCCTCTCACACTCAGTGCAGAGCCTGGGCTCCCTGGGTCTCTCCTCTCACACTGGGTGCAGAGCCTGGCCTCTCTGGGTCTCTCCTCTCACACTAAGTGCAGAGCCTGGCCTCTCTGGGTCTCCTCTCACACTGGGTGCAGAGCCTGGCCTCTCTGGGTCTCTCCTCTCACACTGGGTGCAGAGCCAGGCCTCTCTGGGTCTCTCCTCTCACACTGGGTGCAGAGCCTGGTCTCTCCGTGTCTCTCCTCTCACACTGGGTGCAGAGCCTGGCCTCTCTGGGTCTCTCCGCTCACACTCAGTGCAGAGCCTGGCCTCTCTGGGTCTCTCCTTTCACACTGGGTGCAGAGCCTGGCCTCTCCGGGTCTCTCCTCTCACACTCAGTGCAGAGCCTGGCCTCTCTGGGTCTCCTCTCACACTGGGCCCAGGGCGTGGCCTCTCTGGGTCTCTCCTCTCACACTGGGCGCAGAGCCTGGCCTCTCCGGGTCTGTCCTCTCACTCTGGGCGCAGAGCCTGGCCTCTCTGGGCCTCTCCTCTCACACTGGGTGCAGAGCCTGGCCTCTCTGGGTCTCCTCTCACACTGGGTGCAGAGCCGGGCCTCTCTGGGCCTCCTCTCACACTGAGTGCAGAGCCTGGCCTCTCTGGGTCTCTCCTTTCACACTGGATGCAGACCCGGGCCTCTCTGGGTCTCTCCTCTCACACTCAGTGCAGAGCCTGGCCTCTCTGGGTCTCTCCTCTCACACTAGGTGCAGAGCCTGGCCTCTCTGAGTCTCTCCTCTCACACTGGGTGCAGAGCTTGGCCTCTCTGGGTCTCTCCTCTGTCACTGAGTGCAGAGCCTAGCCTCTCTGGGTCTCTCCTTTCACACTGGATGCAGAGCCGGGCCTCTCTGGGTCTCTTCTCTCACACTCGGTGCAGAGCCTGGCCTCTCTGGGTCTCTCCTCTCACACTGGGTGCAGAGACTGGCCTCTCTGGGTCTCCTCTCACACTGGGTGCAGAGCCTGGCCTCTCTGGGTCTCTCCTCTCACACTGGGTGCAGAGCATGGCCTCTCTGGGTCTCTCCTCTCACACTGGGTGCAGTGCATGGCCTCTCTGGGTCTCTCCTCTCACACTGGGTGCAGAGCCTGACCTCTCTGGGTCTCTCCTCTCACACTGGGTGCAGGGCCTGGCCTCTCTGGGTCTCTCCTCTCACACTGGGTGCAGACCCTGGCCTCTCTGGGTCTCTCCTCTGTCACTGAGTGCAGAGCCTGGCCTCTCTGGGTCTCTCCTTTCACACTGGATGCAGAGCCGGGCCTCTCTGGGTCTCCTCTCACACTGCGTGCAGAGCCTGGCCTCTCTGGGTCTCCTCTCACACTGGGTGCAGAGCCGGGCCTCTCTGGGTCTCTCCTCTCACACTGGGTGCAGAGCCTGGTCTCTCCGTGTCTCTCCTCTCACACTGGGTGCAGAGCCTGGCCTCTCTGGGTCTCTCCTCTCAAACTCAGTGCAGAGCCTGGCCTCTCTGGGTCTCTCCTTTCACACTGGATGCAGAGCCGGGCCTCTCTGGGTCTCTCCTCTCACACTCAGTGCCGAGCCTGGGCTCCCTGGGTCTCTCCTCTCACACTGGGTGCAGAGCCTGGCCTCTCTGGGTCTCTCCTCTCACACTAAGTGCAGAGCCTGGCCTCTCTGGGTCTCCTCTCACACTGGGTGCAGAGCCTGGCCTCTCTGGGTCTCTCCTCTCACACTGGGTGCAGAGCCAGGCCTCTCTGGGTCTCTCCTCTCACACTGGGTGCAGAGCCTGGTCTCTCCGTGTCTCTCCTCTCACACTGGGTGCAGAGCCTGGCCTCTCTGGGTCTCTCCGCTCACACTCAGTGCAGAGCCTGGCCTCTCTGGGTCTCTCCTTTCACACTGGGTGCAGAGCCTGGCCTCTCCGGGTCTCTCCTCTCACACTCAGTGCAGAGCCTGGCCTCTCTGGGTCTCCTCTCACACTGGGCCCAGGGCGTGGCCTCTCTGGGTCTCTCCTCTCACACTGGGCGCAGAGCCTGGCCTCTCCGGGTCTGTCCTCTCACTCTGGGCGCAGAGCCTGGCCTCTCTGGGCCTCTCCTCTCACACTGGGTGCAGAGCCTGGCCTCTCTGGGTCTCCTCTCACACTGGGTGCAGAGCCGGGCCTCTCTGGGTCTCTCCTCTCACACTGGGTGCAGAGTCGGGCCTCTCTGGGCCTCTCCTCTCACACTGGGTGCAGAGCCTGGCCTCTCAGGGCCTCCTCTCACACTGGGTGCGGAGCCTGGCCTCTCAGGGCCTTCTCTCACACTGGGTGCAGAGCCTGGCCTCTCAGGGCCTCCTCTCACACTGGGTGCAGAGCCTGGCCTCTCTGGCTCTCTCCTCTCACACTGGGTGCAGAGCCAGGCCTCTCTGGGTATCTCCTCTCACACTGGGCGCAGAGCCTGGCCTCTCTGTGTCCCTCCTGTCACACTGGGTGCAGAGCCTGGCCTCTCTGGGTCTCTCCTCTCACACTGAGTGCAGAGCCGGGCCTCTCTGGGTCTCTCCTCTCACACTGGGTGCTGAGCTTGGCCTCTCTGGGTCTCTCCTGTCACACTGGGTGCAGAGCCTGGCCTCTCTGGGCCTCTCCTCTCACACTGGGTGCAGAGCCTGGCCTCTCTGGGTCTCTCCTCTCACACTGGGAGCAGAGCCTGGCCTCTCTGGGTCTCTCCTCTTACACTGGGCGCAGAGCCTGGCCTCTCTGGGTCTCCTCTCACATTGGGCGCAGAGCCTGGCCTCTCTGGGTCTCTCCTCTCACACTCAGTGCAGAGCCGGGCCTCTCTGGGTCTCTCCTCTCACACTCAGTGCAGAGCCTGGCCTCTCTGGGTCTCTCCTCTCACACTGGGTGCAGAGCCTGGCCTCTCTGGGTCTCTCCTCTCACACTGGGTGCAGAGCCGGGCCTCTCTGGGTCTCTCCTCTCACACTGGGTGCAGAGCCTGGCCTCTCTGGGCCTCGCCTCTCACACTGGGTGCAGAGCCTGGCCTCTCTGGGTCTCCTCTCACACTGGGTGCAGAGCCTGGCCTCTCCGGGTCTCTGCTCTCACACTGGGTGCAGAGCCTGGCCTCTCTGGATCTCTCCTCTCACACTGGGTGCAGAGCCTGGCCTCTCTGGGTCTCTCCTGTCACACTGGGTGCAGAGACTGGCCTCTCTGGGTCTCCTCTCACACTGGGTGCAGAGCCTGGCCTCTCTGGGTCTCTCCTCTCACACTGGGTGCAGAGCCGGGCCTCTCTGGGTCTCTCCTCTCACACTGGGTGCAGCGCCTGGTCTCTCCGTGTCTCTCCTCTCACACTGGGTGCAGAGCCTGGCCTCTCTGGGCCTCTCCTCTCACACTGGGTGCAGAGCCTGGCCTCTCTGGGTCTCTCCTCTGTCACTGAGTGCAGAGCCTGGCCTCTCTGGGTCTCTCCTTTCACACTGGATGCAGACCCGGGCCTCTCTGGGTCTCTCCTCTCACACTCAGTGCAGAGCCTGGCCTCTCTGGGTCTCTCCTCTCACACTAGGTGCAGAGCCTGGCCTCTCTGGGTCTCTCCTCTCACACTGGGTGCAGAGCATGGCCTCTCTGGGTCTCTCCTCTGTCACTGAGTGCAGAGCCTGGCCTCTCTGGGTCTCTCCTTTCACACTGGATGCAGAGCCGGGCCTCTCTGGGTCTCTCCTCTCACACTCAGTGCAGAGCCTGGCCTCTCTGGGTCTCTCCTCTCACACTGGGTGCAGAGACTGGCCTCTCTGGGTCTCCTCTCACACTGGGTGCAGAGCCTGGCCTCTCTGGGTCTCTCCTCTCACACTGGGTGCAGAGCATGGCCTCTCTGGGTCTCTCCTCTCACACTGGGTGCAGTGCATGGCCTCTCTGGGTCTTTCCTCTCACACTGGGTGCAGAGCCTGACCTCTCTGGGTCTCTCCTCTCACATTGGGTGCAGAGCCTGGCCTCTCTGGGTCTCTCCTCTCACACTGGGTGCAGACCCTGGCCTCTCTGGGTCTCTCCTCTGTCACTGAGTGCAGAGCCTGGCCTCTCTGGGTCTCTCCTTTCACACTGGATGCAGAGCCGGGCCTCTCTGGGTCTCTCCTCTCACACTCAGTGCAGAGCCTGGCCTCTCTGGGTCTCCTCTCACACTGGGTGCAGAGCCGGGCCTCTCTGGGTCTCTCCTCTCACACTGGGTGCAGAGCCTGGTCTCTCCGTGTCTCTCCTCTCACACTGGGTGCAGAGCCTGGCCTCTCTGGGTCTCTCCTCTCACACTGGGTGCAGAGACTGGCCTCTCTGGGTCTCCTCTCACACTGGGTGCAGAGCCTGGCCTCTCTGGGTCTCTCCTCTCACACTGGGTGCAGAGCCGGGCCTCTCTGGGTCTCTCCTCTCACACTGGGTGCAGAGTCTGGTCTCTCCGTGTCTCTCCTCTCACACTGGGTGCAGAGCCTGGCCTCTCTGGGTCTCTCCTTTCACACTCAGTGCAGAGCCTGGCCTCTCTGGGTCTCTCCTTTCACACTGGATGCAGAGCCGGGCCTCTCTGGGTCTCTCCTCTCACACTCAGTGCAGAGCCTGGCCTCCCTGGGTCTCTCCTCTCATACTGGGTGCAGAGCCTGGCCTCTCTGGGTCTCTCCTCTCACACTGGGTGCAGAGCCTGGCCTCTCTGGGTCTCTCCTCTCACACTGGGTGCAGAGCCTGGCTTCTCTGGGTCTCTCCTCTCACACTGGGTGCAGAGCCTGGCCTCTCTGGGTCTCTCCTCTCACACTGGGAGCAGAGCCTGGCCTCTCTGGGTCTCTTCTCTCACACTCGGTGCAGAGCCTGGCCTCTTGGGGTCTCTCCTCTCACACTGGGTGCAGAGCCTGGCCTCTCTGGGCCTCTCCTCTCACACTGGGTGCAGAGCCTGGCCTCTCTGGGTCTCTCCTCTGTCACTAAGTGCAGAGCCTGGCCTCTCTGGGTCTCTCCTTTCACATTGGATGCAGAGCCGGGCCTCTCTGAGTCTCTCCTCTCACACTCAGTGCAGAGCCTGGCCTCTCTGGGTCTCTCCTCTCACACTAGGTGCAGAGCCTGGCCTCTCTGGGTCTCTCCTCTCACACTGGGTGCAGAGCCTGGCCTCTCTGGGTCTTTCCTTTCACACTGGATGCAGAGCTGGGCCTCTCTGGGTCTCTCCTCTCACACTCAGTGCAGAGCCTGTCCTCTCTGGGTCTCTCCTCTCACACTGGGTGCAGAGACTGGCCTATCTTGGTCTCCTCTCACACTGGGTGCAGAGCCTGGCCTCTCTGGGTCTCTCCTCTCACACTAGGTGCAGAGCATGGCCTCTCTGGGTCTCTCCTCTCACACTGGGTGCAGAGCATGGCCTCTCTGGGTATCTCCTCTCACACTGGGTGCAGTGCATGGCCTCTCTGGGTCTCTCCTCTCACACTGGGTGCAGAGCCTGACCTCTCTGGGTCTCTCCTCTCACACTGGGTGCAGAGCCTGGCCTCTCTGGGTCTCTCCTCTCACACTGGGTGCAGAGCCTGGCCTCTCTGGGTCTCTCCTCTCACACTCAGTGCAGAGCCTGGCCTCTCTGGGTCTCCTCTCACACTGGGTGCAGAGCCGGGCCTCTCTGGGTCTCTCCTCTCACACTGGGTGCAGAGCCTGGTCTCTCCGTGTCTCTCCTCTCACACTCGGTGCAGAGCCTGGCCTCTCTGGGTCTCTCCTCTCACACTCAGTGCAGAGCCTGGCCTCTCTGGGTCTCTCCTCTCACACTGGGTGCAGAGACTGGCCTCTCTGGGTCTCCTCTTACACTGGGTGCAGAGCCTGGCCTCTCTGGGTCTCTCCTCTCACACTGGGTGCAGTGCCGGGCCTCTCTGGGTCTCTCCTCTCACACTGGGTGCAGAGCCTGGTCTCTCCGTGTCTCTCCTCTCACACTGGGTGCAGAGCCTGGCCTCTCTGGGTCTCTCCTCTCACACTCAGTGCAGAGCCTGGCCTCTCTGGGTCTCTCCTTTCCCACTGGATGCAGAGCCGGGCCTCTCTGGGTCTCTCCTCTCACACTCAGTGCAGAGCCGGGCCTCCCTGGGTCTCTCCTCTCACACTGGGTGCAGCGCCTGGCCTCTCTGGGTCTCTCCTCTCACACTGGGCGCAGAGCATGGCCTCTCTGGGTCTCCTCTCACACTGGGTGCAGAGCCTGGCCTCTCTGGGTCTCTCCTCTCACACTGGGTGCAGAGCCAGGCCTCTCTGGGTCTCTCCTCTCACACTGGGTGCAGAGCCTGGTCTCTCCGTGTCTCTCCTCTCACACTGGGTGCAGAGCCTGGCCTCTCTGGGTCTCTCCTCTCACACTCAGTGCAGAGCCTGGCCTCTCTGGGTCTCTCCTCTCACACTCAGTGCAGAGCCTGGCCTCTCCGGGTCTGTCCTCTCACTCTGGGCGCAGAGCCTGGCCTCTCTGGGCCTCTCCTCTCACACTGGGTGCAGAGCCTGGCCTCTCTGGGTCTCCTCTCACACTGGGTGCAGAGCCAGGCCTCTCTGGGTCTCTCCTCTCACACTGGGTGCAGAGTCGGGCCTCTCTGGGCCTCTCCTCTAACACTGGGTGCAGAGCCTGGCCTCTCAGGGCCTCCTCTCACACTGGGTGCAGAGCCTGGCCTCTCAGGGCCTTCTCTCACACTGGGGGCAGAGCCTGGCCTCTCAGGGCCTCCTCTCACACTGGGTGCAGAGCCTGCCCTCTCTGGCTCTCTCCTCTCACACTGGGTGCAGAGCCAGGCCTCTCTGGGTATCTCCTCTCACACTGGGCGCAGAGCCTGGCCTCTCTGTGTCCCTCCTGTCACACTGGGTGCAGAGCCTGGCCTCTCTGGGTCTCTCCTCTCACACTGAGTGCAGAGCCGGGCCTCTCTGGGTCTCTCCTCTCACACTGGATGCTGAGCTTGGCCTCTCTGGGTCTCTCCTGTCACACTGGGTGCAGAGCCTGGCCTCTCTGGGCCTCTCCTCTCACACTGGGTGCAGAGCCTGGCCTCTCTGGGTCTCTCCTCTCACACTGGGAGCAGAGCCTGGCCTCTCTGGGTCTCTCCTCTCACACTGGGCGCAGAGCCTGGCCTCTCTGGGTCTCCTCTCACATTGGGTGCAGAGCCTGGCCTCTCTGGGTCTCTCCTCTCACACTCAGTGCAGAGCCGGGCCTCTCTGGGTCTCTCCTCTCACACTCAGTGCAGAGCCTGGCCTCTCTGGGTCTCTCCTCTCACACTGGGTGCAGAGCCTGGCCTCTCTGGGTCTCTCCTCTCACACTGGGTGCAGAGCCGGGCCTCTCTGGGTCTCTCCTCTCACACTGGGTGCAGAGCCTGGCCTCTCTGGGCCTCGCCTCTCACACTGGGTGCAGAGCCTGGCCTCTCTGGGTCTCCTCTCACACTGGGTGCAGAGCCTGGCCTCTCCGGGTCTCTGCTCTCACACTGGGTGCAGAGTCTGGCCTCTCTGGATCTCTCCTCTCACACTGGGTGCAGAGCCTGGCCTCTCTGGGTCTCTCCTGTCACACTGGGTGCAGAGACTGGCCTCTCTGGGTCTCCTCTCACACTGGGTGCAGAGCCTGGCCTCTCTGGGTCTCTCCTCTCACACTGGGTGCAGAGCCGGGCCTCTCTGGGTCTCTCCTCTCACACTGGGTGCAGCGCCTGGTCTCTCCGTGTCTCTCCTCTCACACTGGGTGCAGAGCCTGGCCTCTCTGGGCCTCTCCTCTCACACTGGGTGCAGAGCCTGGCCTCTCTGGGTCTCTCCTCTGTCACTGAGTGCAGAGCCTGGCCTCTCTGGGTCTCTCCTTTCACACTGGATGCAGACCCGGGCCTCTCTGGGTCTCTCCTCTCACACTCAGTGCAGAGCCTGGCCTCTCTGGGTCTCTCCTCTCACACTAGGTGCAGAGCCTGGCCTCTCTGGGTCTCTCCTCTCACACTGGGTGCAGAGCTTGGCCTCTCTGGGTCTCTCCTCTGTCACTGAGTGCAGAGCCTGGCCTCTCTGGGTCTCTCCTTTCACACTGGATGCAGAGACGGGCCTCTCTGGGTCTCTCCTCTCACACTCAGTGCAGAGCCTGGCCTCTCTGGGTCTCTCCTCTCACACTGGGTGCAGAGACTGGCCTCTCTGGGTCTCCTCTCACACTGGGTGCAGAGCCTGGCCTCTCTGGGTCTCTCCTCTCACACTGGGTGCAGAGCATGGCCTCTCTGGGTCTCTCCTCTCACACTGGGTGCAGTGCATGGCCTCTCTGGGTCTCTCCTCTCACACTGGGTGCAGAGCCTGACCTCTCTGGGTCTCTCCTCTCACATTGGGTGCAGAGCCTGGCCTCTCTGGGTCTCTCCTCTCACACTGGGTGCAGACCCTGGCCTCTCTGGGTCTCTCCTCTGTCACTGAGTGCAGAGCCTGGCCTCTCTGGGTCTCTCCTTTCACACTCAGTGCAGAGCCTGGCCTCTCTGGGTCTCTCCTTTCCCACTGGATGCAGAGCCGGGCCTCTCTGGGTCTCTCCTCTCACACTCAGTGCAGAGCCGGGCCTCCCTGGGTCTCTCCTCTCACACTGGGTGCAGCGCCTGGCCTCTCTGGGTCTCTCCTCTCACACTGGGCGCAGAGCATGGCCTCTCTGGGTCTCCTCTCACACTGGGTGCAGAGCCTGGCCTCTCTGGGTCTCTCCTCTCACACTGGGTGCAGAGCCAGGCCTCTCTGGGTCTCTCCTCTCACACTGGGTGCAGAGCCTGGTCTCTCCGTGTCTCTCCTCTCACACTGGGTGCAGAGCCTGGCCTCTCTGGGTCTCTCCTCTCACACTCAGTGCAGAGCCTGGCCTCTCTGGGTCTCTCCTTTCACACTGGGTGCAGAGCCTGGCCTCTCTGGGTCTCTCCTCTCACACTCAGTGCAGAGCCTGGCCTCTCTGGGTCTCTCCTCTCACACTCAGTGCAGAGCCTGGCCTCTCCGGGTCTGTCCTCTCACTCTGGGCGCAGAGCCTGGCCTCTCTGGGCCTCTCCTCTCACACTGGGTGCAGAGCCTGGCCTCTCTGGGTCTCCTCTCACACTGGGTGCAGAGCCAGGCCTCTCTGGGTCTCTCCTCTCACACTGGGTGCAGAGTCGGGCCTCTCTGGGCCTCTCCTCTAACACTGGGTGCAGAGCCTGGCCTCTCAGGGCCTCCTCTCACACTGGGTGCAGAGCCTGGCCTCTCAGGGCCTTCTCTCACACTGGGTGCAGAGCCTGGCCTCTCAGGGCCTCCTCTCACACTGGGTGCAGAGCCTGCCCTCTCTGGCTCTCTCCTCTCACACTGGGTGCAGAGCCAGGCCTCTCTGGGTATCTCCTCTCACACTGGGCGCAGAGCCTGGCCTCTCTGTGTCCCTCCTGTCACACTGGGTGCAGAGCCTGGCCTCTCTGGGTCTCTCCTCTCACACTGAGTGCAGAGCCGGGCCTCTCTGGGTCTCTCCTCTCACACTGGATGCTGAGCTTGGCCTCTCTGGGTCTCTCCTGTCACACTGGGTGCAGAGCCTGGCCTCTCTGGGCCTCTCCTCTCACACTGGGTGCAGAGCCTGGCCTCTCTGGGTCTCTCCTCTCACACTGGGAGCAGAGCCTGGCCTCTCTGGGTCTCTCCTCTCACACTGGGCGCAGAGCCTGGCCTCTCTGGGTCTCCTCTCACATTGGGTGCAGAGCCTGGCCTCTCTGGGTCTCTCCTCTCACACTCAGTGCAGAGCCGGGCCTCTCTGGGTCTCTCCTCTCACACTCAGTGCAGAGCCTGGCCTCTCTGGGTCTCTCCTCTCACACTGGGTGCAGAGCCTGGCCTCTCTGGGTCTCTCCTCTCACACTGGGTGCAGAGCCGGGCCTCTCTGGGTCTCTCCTCTCACACTGGGTGCAGAGCCTGGCCTCTCTGGGCCTCGCCTCTCACACTGGGTGCAGAGCCTGGCCTCTCTGGGTCTCCTCTCACACTGGGTGCAGAGCCTGGCCTCTCCGGGTCTCTGCTCTCACACTGGGTGCAGAGTCTGGCCTCTCTGGATCTCTCCTCTCACACTGGGTGCAGAGCCTGGCCTCTCTGGGTCTCTCCTGTCACACTGGGTGCAGAGACTGGCCTCTCTGGGTCTCCTCTCACACTGGGTGCAGAGCCTGGCCTCTCTGGGTCTCTCCTCTCACACTGGGTGCAGAGCCGGTCCTCTCTGGGTCTCTCCTCTCACACTGGGTGCAGCGCCTGGTCTCTCCGTGTCTCTCCTCTCACACTGGGTGCAGAGCCTGGCCTCTCTGGGCCTCTCCTCTCACACTGGGTGCAGAGCCTGGCCTCTCTGGGTCTCTCCTCTGTCACTGAGTGCAGAGCCTGGCCTCTCTGGGTCTCTCCTTTCACACTGGATGCAGACCCGGGCCTCTCTGGGTCTCTCCTCTCACACTCAGTGCAGAGCCTGGCCTCTCTGGGTCTCTCCTCTCACACTAGGTGCAGAGCCTGGCCTCTCTGGGTCTCTCCTCTCACACTGGGTGCAGAGCTTGGCCTCTCTGGGTCTCTCCTCTGTCACTGAGTGCAGAGCCTGGCCTCTCTGGGTCTCTCCTTTCACACTGGATGCAGAGACGGGCCTCTCTGGGTCTCTCCTCTCACACTCAGTGCAGAGCCTGGCCTCTCTGGGTCTCTCCTCTCACACTGGGTGCAGAGACTGGCCTCTCTGGGTCTCCTCTCACACTGGGTGCAGAGCCTGGCCTCTCTGGGTCTCTCCTCTCACACTGGGTGCAGAGCATGGCCTCTCTGGGTCTCTCCTCTCACACTGGGTGCAGTGCATGGCCTCTCTGGGTCTCTCCTCTCACACTGGGTGCAGAGCCTGACCTCTCTGGGTCTCTCCTCTCACATTGGGTGCAGAGCCTGGCCTCTCTGGGTCTCTCCTCTCACACTGGGTGCAGACCCTGGCCTCTCTGGGTCTCTCCTCTGTCACTGAGTGCAGAGCCTGGCCTCTCTGGGTCTCTCCTTTCACACTGGATGCAGAGCCGGGCCTCTCTGGGTCTCTCCTCTCACACTCAGTGCAGAGCCTGGCCTCTCTGGGTCTCCTCTCACACTGGGTGCAGAGCCGGGCCTCTCTGGGTCTCTCCTCTCACACTGGGTGCAGAGCCTGGTCTCTCCGTGTCTCTCCTCTCACACTGGGTGCAGAGCCTGGCCTCTCTGGGTCTCTCCTCTCACACTCAGTGCAGAGCCTGGCCTCTCTGGGTCTCTCCTCTCACACTGGGTGCAGAGACTGGCCTCTCTGGGTCTCCTCTCACACTGGGTGCAGAGCCTGGCCTCTCTGGGTCTCTCCTCTCACACTGGGTGCAGAGCTGGGCCTCTCTGGGTCTCTCCTCTCACACTGGGTGCAGAGCCTGGTCTCTCCGTGTCTCTCCTCTCACACTGGGTGCAGAGCCTGGCATCTCTGGGTCTCTCCTTTCACACTCAGTGCAGAGCCTGGCCTCTCTGGGTCTCTCCTTTCACACTGGATGCAGAGCCGGGCCTCTCTGGGTCTCTCCTCTCACACTCAGTGCAGAGCCTGGCCTCCCTGGGTCTCTCCTCTCATACTGGGTGCAGAGCCTGGCCTCTCTGGGTCTCTCCTCTCACACTGGGTGCAGAGCCTGGCCTCTCTGGGTCTCTCCTCTCACACTGGGTGCAGAGCCTGGCCTCTCTGGGTCTCTCCTCTCACACTGGGTGCAGAGCCTGGCCTCTCTGGGTCTCTCCTCTCACACTGGGAGCAGAGCCTGGCCTCTCTGGGTCTCTCCTCTCACACTGGGTGCAGAGCCTGGCCTCTCTGGGTCTCTCCTCTCACACTGGGAGCAGAGCCTGGCCTCTCTGGGTCTCTTCTCTCACACTCGGTGCAGAGCCTGGCCTCTTGGGGTCTCTCCTCTCACACTGGGTGCAGAGCCTGGCCTCTCTGGGCCTCTCCTCTCACACTGGGTGCAGAGCCTGGCCTCTCTGGGTCTCTCCTCTGTCACTAAGTGCAGAGCCTGGCCTCTCTGGGTCTCTCCTTTCACATTGGATGCAGAGCCGGGCCTCTCTGAGTCTCTCCTCTCACACTGGGTGCAGAGCCGGGCCTCTCTGGGTCTCTCCTCTCACACTGGGTGCAGAGCCTGGCCTCTCTGGGCCTCGCCTCTCACACTGGGTGCAGAGCCTGGCCTCTCTGGGTCTCCTCTCACACTGGGTGCAGAGCCTGGCCTCTCCGGGTCTCTGCTCTCACACTGGGTGCAGAGTCTGGCCTCTCTGGATCTCTCCTCTCACACTGGGTGCAGAGCCTGGCCTCTCTGGGTCTCTCCTGTCACACTGGGTGCAGAGACTGGCCTCTCTGGGTCTCCTCTCACACTGGGTGCAGAGCCTGGCCTCTCTGGGTCTCTCCTCTCACACTGGGTGCAGAGCCGGTCCTCTCTGGGTCTCTCCTCTCACACTGGGTGCAGCGCCTGGTCTCTCCGTGTCTCTCCTCTCACACTGGGTGCAGAGCCTGGCCTCTCTGGGCCTCTCCTCTCACACTGGGTGCAGAGCCTGGCCTCTCTGGGTCTCTCCTCTGTCACTGAGTGCAGAGCCTGGCCTCTCTGGGTCTCTCCTTTCACACTGGATGCAGACCCGGGCCTCTCTGGGTCTCTCCTCTCACACTCAGTGCAGAGCCTGGCCTCTCTGGGTCTCTCCTCTCACACTAGGTGCAGAGCCTGGCCTCTCTGGGTCTCTCCTCTCACACTGGGTGCAGAGCTTGGCCTCTCTGGGTCTCTCCTCTGTCACTGAGTGCAGAGCCTGGCCTCTCTGGGTCTCTCCTTTCACACTGGATGCAGAGACGGGCCTCTCTGGGTCTCTCCTCTCACACTCAGTGCAGAGCCTGGCCTCTCTGGGTCTCTGCTCTCACACTGGGTGCAGAGACTGGCCTCTCTGGGTCTCCTCTCACACTGGGTGCAGAGCCTGGCCTCTCTGGGTCTCTCCTCTCACACTGGGTGCAGAGCATGGCCTCTCTGGGTCTCTCCTCTCACACTGGGTGCAGTGCATGGCCTCTCTGGGTCTCTCCTCTCACACTGGGTGCAGAGCCTGACCTCTCTGGGTCTCTCCTCTCACATTGGGTGCAGAGCCTGGCCTCTCTGGGTCTCTCCTCTCACACTGGGTGCAGACCCTGGCCTCTCTGGGTCTCTCCTCTGTCACTGAGTGCAGAGCCTGGCCTCTCTGGGTCTCTCCTTTCACACTGGATGCAGAGCCGGGCCTCTCTGGGTCTCTCCTCTCACACTCAGTGCAGAGCCTGGCCTCTCTGGGTCTCCTCTCACACTGGGTGCAGAGCCGGGCCTCTCTGGGTCTCTCCTCTCACACTGGGTGCAGAGCCTGGTCTCTCCGTGTCTCTCCTCTCACACTGGGTGCAGAGCCTGGCCTCTCTGGGTCTCTCCTCTCACACTCAGTGCAGAGCCTGGCCTCTCTGGGTCTCTCCTCTCACACTGGGTGCAGAGACTGGCCTCTCTGGGTCTCCTCTCACACTGGGTGCAGAGCCTGGCCTCTCTGGGTCTCTCCTCTCACACTGGGTGCAGAGCTGGGCCTCTCTGGGTCTCTCCTCTCACACTGGGTGCAGAGCCTGGTCTCTCCGTGTCTCTCCTCTCACACTGGGTGCAGAGCCTGGCATCTCTGGGTCTCTCCTTTCACACTCAGTGCAGAGCCTGGCCTCTCTGGGTCTCTCCTTTCACACTGGATGCAGAGCCGGGCCTCTCTGGGTCTCTCCTCTCACACTCAGTGCAGAGCCTGGCCTCCCTGGGTCTCTCCTCTCATACTGGGTGCAGAGCCTGGCCTCTCTGGGTCTCTCCTCTCACACTGGGTGCAGAGCCTGGCCTCTCTGGGTCTCTCCTCTCACACTGGGTGCAGAGCCTGGCCTCTCTGGGTCTCTCCTCTCACACTGGGTGCAGAGCCTGGCCTCTCTGGGTCTCTCCTCTCACACTGGGAGCAGAGCCTGGCCTCTCTGGGTCTCTCCTCTCACACTGGGTGCAGAGCCTGGCCTCTCTGGGTCTCTCCTCTCACACTGGGAGCAGAGCCTGGCCTCTCTGGGTCTCTTCTCTCACACTCGGTGCAGAGCCTGGCCTCTTGGGGTCTCTCCTCTCACACTGGGTGCAGAGCCTGGCCTCTCTGGGCCTCTCCTCTCACACTGGGTGCAGAGCCTGGCCTCTCTGGGTCTCTCCTCTGTCACTAAGTGCAGAGCCTGGCCTCTCTGGGTCTCTCCTTTCACATTGGATGCAGAGCCGGGCCTCTCTGAGTCTCTCCTCTCACACTCAGTGCAGAGCCTGGCCTCTCTGGGTCTCTCCTCTCACACTAGGTGCAGAGCCTGGCCTCTCTGGGTCTCTCCTCTCACACTCAGTGCAGAGCCTGGCCTCTCTGGGTCTCTCCTCTCACACTGGGTGCAGAGACTGGCCTCTCTGGGTCTCTCCTTTCACATTGGATGCAGAGCCGGGCCTCTCTGAGTCTCTCCTCTCACACTCAGTGCAGAGCCTGGCCTCTCTGGGTCTCTCCTCTCACACTAGGTGCAGAGCCTGGCCTCTCTGGGTCTCTCCTCTCACACTGGGTGCAGAGCCTGGCCTCTCTGGGTCTCTCCTCTCACACTAGGTGCAGAGCATGGCCTCTCTGGGTCTCTCCTCTCACACTGGGTGCAGAGCATGGCCTCTCTGGGTCTCTCCTCTCACACTGGGTGCAGTGCATGGCCTCTCTGGGTCTCTCCTCTCACACTGGGTGCAGAGCCTGACCTCTCTGGGTCTCTCCTCTCACACTGGGTGCAGAGCCTGGCCTCTCTGGGTCTCTCCTCTCACAGTGGGTGCAGAGCCTGGCCTCTCTGGGTCTCTCCTCTCACACTCAGTGCAGAGCCTGGCCTCTCTGGGTCTCCTCTCACACTGGGTGCAGAGCCGGGCCTCTCTGGGTCTCTCCTCTCACACTGGGTGCAGAGCCTGGTATCTCCGTGTCTCTCCTCTCACACTCGGTGCAGAGCCTGGCCTCTCTGGGTCTCTCCTCTCACACTCAGTGCAGAGCCTGGCCTCTCTGGGTCTCTCCTCTCACACTGGGTGCAGAGACTGGCCTCTCTGGGTCTCCTCTCACACTGGGTGCAGAGCCTGGCCTCTCTGGGTCTCTCCTCTCACACTGGGTGCAGTGCCGGGCCTCTCTGGGTCTCTCCTCTCACACTGGGTGCAGAGCCTGGTCTCTCCGTGTCTCTCCTCTCACACTGGGTGCAGAGCCTGGCCTCTCTGGGTCTCTCCTCTCACACTCAGTGCAGAGCCTGGCCTCTCTGGGTCTCTCCTTTCACACTAGATGCAGAGCCGGGCCTCTCTGGGTCTCTCCTCTCACACTCAGTGCAGAGCCTGGCCTCCCTGGGTCTCTCCTCTCACACTGGGTGCAGCGCCTGGCCTCTCTGGGTCTCTCCTCTCACACTGGGCGCAGAGCCTGGCCTCTCTGGGTCTCCTCTCACACTGGGTGCAGAGCCTGGCCTCTCTGGGTCTCTCCTCTCACACTGGGTGCAGAGCCAAGCCTCTCTGGGTCTCTCCTCCCACACTGGGTGCAGAGCCTGGTCTCTCCGTGTCTCTCCTCTCACACTCGGTGCAGAGCCTGGCCTCTCTGGGTCTCTCCTCTCACACTCAGTGCAGAGCCTGGTCTCTCCGTGTCTCTCCTCTCACACTCGGTGCAGAGCCTGGCCTCTCTGGGTCTCTCCTCTCACACTCAGTGCAGAGCCTGGCCTCTCTGGGTCTCTCCTCTCACACTGGGTGCAGAGACTGGCCTCTCTGGGTCTCCTCTCACACTGGGTGCAGAGCCTGGCCTTTCTGGGTCTCTCCTCTCACACTGGGTGCAGTGCCGGCCTCTCTGGGTCTCTCCTCTCACACTGGGTGCAGAGCCTGGTCTCTCCGTGTCTCTCCTCTCACACTGGGTGCAGAGCCTGGCCTCTCTGGGTCTCTCCTCTCACACTCAGTGCAGAGCCTGGCCTCTCTGGGTCTCTCCTTTCACACTGGATGCAGAGCCGGGCCTCTCTGGGTCTCTCCTCTCACACTCAGTGCAGAGCCTGGCCTCCCTGGGTCTCTCCTCTCACACTGGGTGCAGCGCCTGGCCTCTCTGGGTCTCTCCTCTCACACTGGGCGCAGAGCCTGGCCTCTCTGGGTCTCCTCTCACACTGGGTGCAGAGCCTGGTCTCTCCGTGTCTCTCCTCTCACACTGGGTGCAGAGCCTGGCCTCTCTGGGTCTCTCCTCTCACACTCAGTGCAGAGCCTGGCCTCTCTGGGTCTCTCCTTGCACACTGGGTGCAGAGCCTGGCCTCTCTGGGTCTCTCCTCTCACACTCAGTGCAGAGCCTGGCCTCTCTGGGTCTCTCCTCTCACACTCAGTGCAGAGCCTGGCCTCTCTGGGTCTCCTCTCACACTGGGCCCAGGGCGTGGCCTCTCTGGGTCTCTCCTCTCACACTGGGCGCAGAGCCTGGCCTCACCGGGTCTGTCCTCTCACACTGGGCGCAGAGCCTGGCCTCTCTGGGCCTCTCCTCTCACACTGGGTGCAGAGCCTGGCCTCTCTGGGTCTCCTCTCACACTGGGTGCAGAGCCGGGCCTCTCTGGGTCTCTCCTCTCACACTGGGTGCATAGCCTGGCCTTTCTGGGTCTCCTCTCACACTAGGTGCAGAGCCTGGCCTCTCTGGGTCTCTCCTCTCACACTAGGTGCAGAGCATGGCCTCTCTGGGTCTCTCCTCTCACACTGGGTGCAGAGCATGGCCTCTCTGGGTCTCTCCTCTCACACTGGGTGCAGTGCATGGCCTCTCTGGGTCTCTCCTCTCACACTGGGTGCAGAGCCTGACCTCTCTGGGTCTCTCCTCTCACACTGGGTGCAGAGCCTGGCCTCTCTGGGTCTCTCCTCTCACAGTGGGTGCAGAGCCTGGCCTCTCTGGGTCTCTCCTCTCACACTCAGTGCAGAGCCTGGCCTCTCTGGGTCTCCTCTCACACTGGGTGCAGAGCCGGGCCTCTCTGGGTCTCTCCTCTCACACTGGGTGCAGAGCCTGGTATCTCCGTGTCTCTCCTCTCACACTCGGTGCAGAGCCTGGCCTCTCTGGGTCTCTCCTCTCACACTCAGTGCAGAGCCTGGCCTCTCTGGGTCTCTCCTCTCACACTGGGTGCAGAGACTGGCCTCTCTGGGTCTCCTCTCACACTGGGTGCAGAGCCTGGCCTCTCTGGGTCTCTCCTCTCACACTGGGTGCAGTGCCGGGCCTCTCTGGGTCTCTCCTCTCACACTGGGTGCAGAGCCTGGTCTCTCCGTGTCTCTCCTCTCACACTGGGTGCAGAGCCTGGCCTCTCTGGGTCTCTCCTCTCACACTCAGTGCAGAGCCTGGCCTCTCTGGGTCTCTCCTTTCACACTAGATGCAGAGCCGGGCCTCTCTGGGTCTCTCCTCTCACACTCAGTGCAGAGCCTGGCCTCCCTGGGTCTCTCCTCTCACACTGGGTGCAGCGCCTGGCCTCTCTGGGTCTCTCCTCTCACACTGGGCGCAGAGCCTGGCCTCTCTGGGTCTCCTCTCACACTGGGTGCAGAGCCTGGCCTCTCTGGGTCTCTCCTCTCACACTGGGTGCAGAGCCAAGCCTCTCTGGGTCTCTCCTCCCACACTGGGTGCAGAGCCTGGTCTCTCCGTGTCTCTCCTCTCACACTCGGTGCAGAGCCTGGCCTCTCTGGGTCTCTCCTCTCACACTCAGTGCAGAGCCTGGTCTCTCCGTGTCTCTCCTCTCACACTCGGTGCAGAGCCTGGCCTCTCTGGGTCTCTCCTCTCACACTCAGTGCAGAGCCTGGCCTCTCTGGGTCTCTCCTCTCACACTGGGTGCAGAGACTGGCCTCTCTGGGTCTCCTCTCACACTGGGTGCAGAGCCTGGCCTTTCTGGGTCTCTCCTCTCACACTGGGTGCAGTGCCGGCCTCTCTGGGTCTCTCCTCTCACACTGGGTGCAGAGCCTGGTCTCTCCGTGTCTCTCCTCTCACACTGGGTGCAGAGCCTGGCCTCTCTGGGTCTCTCCTCTCACACTCAGTGCAGAGCCTGGCCTCTCTGGGTCTCTCCTTTCACACTGGATGCAGAGCCGGGCCTCTCTGGGTCTCTCCTCTCACACTCAGTGCAGAGCCTGGCCTCCCTGGGTCTCTCCTCTCACACTGGGTGCAGCGCCTGGCCTCTCTGGGTCTCTCCTCTCACACTGGGCGCAGAGCCTGGCCTCTCTGGGTCTCCTCTCACACTGGGTGCAGAGCCTGGTCTCTCCGTGTCTCTCCTCTCACACTGGGTGCAGAGCCTGGCCTCTCTGGGTCTCTCCTCTCACACTCAGTGCAGAGCCTGGCCTCTCTGGGTCTCTCCTTGCACACTGGGTGCAGAGCCTGGCCTCTCTGGGTCTCTCCTCTCACACTCAGTGCAGAGCCTGGCCTCTCTGGGTCTCTCCTCTCACACTCAGTGCAGAGCCTGGCCTCTCTGGGTCTCCTCTCACACTGGGCCCAGGGCGTGGCCTCTCTGGGTCTCTCCTCTCACACTGGGCGCAGAGCCTGGCCTCACCGGGTCTGTCCTCTCACACTGGGCGCAGAGCCTGGCCTCTCTGGGCCTCTCCTCTCACACTGGGTGCAGAGCCTGGCCTCTCTGGGTCTCCTCTCACACTGGGTGCAGAGCCGGGCCTCTCTGGGTCTCTCCTCTCACACTGGGTGCATAGCCTGGCCTTTCTGGGTCTCCTCTCACACTAGGTGCAGAGCCTGGCCTCTCTGGATCTCTCCTCTCACACTGGGCGCAGAGCCTTGCCTCTCTGGATCTCTCCTCTCACACTGGGTGCAGAGCCTGGTCTCTCCGTGTCTCTCCTCTCACGCTGGGTGCAGAGCCTGGCCTCTCTGGGCCTCTCCTCTCACACTGGGTGCAGAGCCTGGCCTCTCTGGGTCTCTCCTCTGTCACTGAGTGCAGAGCCTGGCCTCTCTGGTTCTCTCCTTAAACACTGGATGCAGACCCGGGCCTCTCTGGGTCTCTCCTCTCACACTCAGTGCAGAGCCTGGCCTCTCTGGGTCTCTCCTCTCACACTAGGTGCAGAGCCTGGCCTCTCTGGGTCTCTCCTCTCACACTGGGTGCAGAGCTTGGCCTCTCTGGGTCTCTCCTCTGTCACTGAGTGCAGAGCCTGGCCTCTCTGGGTCTCTCCTTTCACACTGGATGCAGAGCCGGGCCTCTCTGGGTCTCTCCTCTCACACTCAGTGCAAAGCCTGGCCTCTCTGGGTCTCTCCTCTCACACTGGGTGCAGAGACTGGCCTCTCTGGGTCTCCTCTCACACTGGGTGCAGAGCCTAGCCTCTCTGGGTCTCTCCTCTCACACTGGGTGCAGAGCATGGCCTCTCTGGGTCTCTCCTCTCACACTGGGTGCAGTGCATGGCCTCTCTGGGTCTCTCCTCTCACACTGGGTGCAGAGCCTGGCCTCTCTGGGTCTCTCCTCTCACACTGGGTGCAGACCCTGGCCTCTCTGGGTCTCTCCTCTGTCACTGAGTGCAGAGCCTGGCCTCTCTGGGTCTCTCCTTTCACACTGGATGCAGAGCCGGGCCTCTCTGGGTCTCTCCTCTCACACTCAATGCAGAGCCTGGCCTCTCTGGGTCTCCTCTCACACTGGGTGCAGAGCCGGGCCTCCCTGGGTCTCTCCTCTCACACTGGGTGCAGAGCCTGGTCTCTCCGTGTCTCTCCTCTCACACTGGGTGCAGAGCCTGGCCTCTCTGGGTCTCTCCTCTCACACTCAGTGCAGAGCCTGGCCTCTCTGGGTCTCTCCTCTCACACTGGGTGCAGAGACTGGCCTCTCTGGGTCTCCTCTCACACTGGGTGCAGAGCCTGGCCTCTCTGGGTCTCTCCTCTCACACTGGGTGCAGAGCCGGGCCTCTCTGGGTCTCTCCTCTCACACTGGGTGCAGAGCCTGGTCTCTCCGTGTCTCTCCTCTCACACTGGGTGCAGAGCCTGGCCGCTCTGGGACTCTCCTTTCACACTCAGTGCAGAGCCTGGCCTCTCTGGGTCTCTCCTTTCACACTGGATGCAGAGCCGGGCCTCTCTGGGTCTCTCCTCTCACACTCAGTGCAGAGCCTGGCCTCCCTGGGTCTCTCCTCTCACATTGGGTGCAGAGCCTGGCATCTCTGGGTCTCTCCTCTCACACTGGGTGCAGAGCCTGGCCTCTCTGGGTCTCTCCTCTCACACTGGGTGCAGAGCCTGGCCTCGCTGGGTCTCTTCTCTCACACTCGGTGCAGAGCCTGGCCTCTTGGGGTCTCTCCTCTCACACTGGGTGCAGAGCCTGGCCTCTCTGGGCCTCTCCTCTGTCACTGAGTGCAGAGCCTGGCCTCTCTGGGTCTCTCCTTTCACATTGGATGCAGAGCCGGGCCTCTCTGGGTCTCTCCTCTCACACTCAGTGCAGAGCCTGGCCTCTCTGGGTCTCTCCTCTCACACTAGGTGCAGAGCCTGGCCTCTCTGGGTCTCTCCTCTCACACTGGGTGCAGAGCCTGGCCTCTCTGGGTCTCTCCTTTCACACTGGATGCAGAGCCGGGCCTCTCTGGGTCTCTCCTCTTACACTCAGTACGGAGCCTGGCCTCTCTGGGTCACTCCTCTCACACTGGGTGCAGAGACTGGCCTCTCTGGGTCTCCTCTCACACTGGGTGCAGAACCTGGCCTCTCTGGGTCTCTCCTCTCACACTAGGTGCAGAGCATGGCCTCTCTGGGTCTCTCCTCTCACACTGGGTGCAGAGCATGGCCTCTCTGGGTCTCTCCTCTCACACTGGGTGCAGTGCATGGCCTCTCTGGGTCTCTCCTCTCACACTGGGTGCAGAGCCTGACCTCTCTGGGTCTCTCCTCTCACACTGGGTGCAGAGCCTGGCCTCTCTGGGTCTCTCCTCTCACACTGGGTGCAGAGCCTGGCCTCTCTGGGTCTCTCCTCTGTCACTGAGTGCAGAGCTTGGCCTCTCTGGGTCTCTCCTTTCACACTGGATGCAGAGCCGGGCCTCTCTGGGTCTCTCCTCTCACACTCAGTGCAGAGCCTGGCCTCTCTGGGACTCCTCTCACACTGGGTGCAGAGCCGGGCCTCTCTGGGCCTCTCCTCTCACACTAGGTGCAGAGCCTGGCCTCTCCGAGTCTCTCCTCTCACACTGGGTGCAGAGCCTGGTCTCTCTGGGTCTCTCCTCTCACACTCTGTGCAGAGCCTGGCCTCTCTGGGTCTGTCCTCTCACACTGGGTGCAGAGCCTGGTCTCTCCGGGTCTCTCCTCTCACACTGAGTGCAGAGCCTGGCCTCTCTGGGTCTCTCCTCTCACACTAGGTGCAGAGCCTGGCCTCTCCGGGTCTCTCCTCTCACACTAGGTGCAGAGCCTGGCCTCTGGGTCTCTCCTCTCACACTGGGTGCAGAGCCTGGCCTCTCTGGGTCTCTCCTCTCACACTGGGTGCAGAGCATGGCCTCTCTGGGTCTCTCCTCTCACACTGGGTGCAGAGCATGGCCTCTCTGGGTCTCTCCTCTCACACTTGGAGCAGAGCCTGGCCTCGCTGGGTCTCTCCTCTCACACTGGGTGCAGAGCCTGGCCTCTCTGGGTCTCTCCTCTCACACTGGTTGCGGAGCCAGGCCTCTCTGGGTCTCCCCTCTCACACTGGGTGCAGAGCCTGGCCTCTATGGGCCTCTCCTCTCACACTAGGTGCAGAGCCTGGCCTCTCCGAGTCTCTCCTCTCACACTGGGTGCAGAGCCTGGTCTCTCTGGGTCTCTCCTCTCACACTCTGTGCAGAGCTTGGCCTCTCTGGGTCTCTCCTCTCACACTGGGTGCAGAGCCTGGTCTCTCTGGGTCTCTCCTCTCACACTCTGTGCAGAGCTTGGCCTCTCGGGGTCTCTCCTCTCACACTGGGTGCAGAGCCTGGCCTCTCTGGGTCTCCTCTCACACTGGGTGCAGAGCCTGGCCTCTCTGGGTGTCTCCTGTCACACTGGGTGCAGAGCCTGGCCTCTCTGGGCCTCTCCTCTCACACTGGGTGCAGAGCCTGGCCTCTTTGGGTCTCTCCTCTCACACTGGGCGCAGAGCCTGGCCTCTTTGGGTCTCTCCTGTCATACTGGGTGCAGAGCCTGGCCTCTCTGGGTCTCTCCAGTCACACTGGGTGTAGAGCCTGGCCTCTCTGGGTCTCTCCTCTCACACTGGTTGCAGAGCCTGGTCTCTCTGGGTCTCTGCCCTCACACTGGGTGCAGAGCCTGGCCTCTCTGGGTCTGTCCTCTCACACTGGGTACAGAGCCTGGCCTCTTTGGGTCTCTCCTGTCACACTGGGTGCAGAGCCTGGCCTCTCTGGGCCTCTCCTCTCACACTGGGTGCAGAGCCTGGCCTCTCTGGGTCTCACCTCTCACACTGGGTGCAGAGCCTGGCCTCTCTGGGTCTCTCCTCTCACACTGGGTGCAGAGCCGGGCCTCTCTGGGTCTCTCCTCTGACACTGGGTGCAGAGCCTGGCCTCTCTGGGCCTCTCCTCTCACACTGGGCGCAGAGCCGGGCCTCTCTGGGTCTCTCCTCTCACACTCAGTGTAGAGCTTGGCCTCTCTGGGCCTCTCCTCTCACACTCAGTGAAGAGCCTGGCCTCTCTGGGTCTCTCCTTTCACACTGGGTGCAGAGCCTGGCTCTCTGGGTCTCTCCTGTCACACTGGGTGCAGAGCCTGGCCTCTCTGGGCCTCTCCTCTCACACTGGGTGCAGAGCCTGGCCTCTCTGGGTGTCTCCTCTCACACTGGGTGCAGAGCCTGGTCTCTCTGGGTCTCTCCTCTCACACTCTGTGCAGAGCCTGGCCTCTTTGGGCCTCTCCTCTCACACTAGGTGCAGAGCCTGACGTCTCAGGGCCTCCTCTCACACTGGGCGCAGAGCCTGGCCACTCTGGGTGTCTCCTCTCACACTGGGCGCAGAGCCTGGCCTCTCCGGGTCTCCTCTCACACTGGTTGCAGAGCCTGGCCTCTCCGGGTCTGTCCTCTCACACTGGGTGCAGAGCCTGGCCTCTCTGGGTGTCTCCTCTCACACTAGGTGCAGAGCCTGGCCTCTCTGGGTGTCTCCTCTCACACTGGGTGCAGATCCTGGCCTCTCCGGGTCTCTCCTCTCACACTAGGTGCAGAGCCTGGCCTCTCCGGGTCTCTCCTCTCACACTGGGTGCATAGCCTGGCCTCTCTGGGTCTCTCCTCTCACACTGGGAGCAGAGCCTAGCCTCTCTGGGTCTCTCCTCTCACACTGGGTGCAGAGCCTGACCTCTCTGGGTCTCTCCTCTCACACTAGGTGCAGAGCCTGGCCTCTCTGGGTCTCTTCTCTCACACTGGGTGCAGAGCCTGGCCTCTCTGGGTCTCTCCTCTCACACTGGATGCAGAGCCTGGCCTCTCTGGGTCTCTCCTCTCACACTGGGAGCAGAGCCTGGCCTCTCTGGGTCTCTTCTCTCACACTCGGTGCAGAGCCTGGCCTCTTGGGGTCTCTCCTCTCACACTGGGTGCAGAGCCTGGCCTCTCTGGGCCTCTCCTCTCACACTGGGTGCAGATCCTGGCCTCTCTGGGTCTCTCGTCTGTCACTGAGTGCAGAGCCTGGCCTCTCTGGGTCTCTCCTTTCACACTGGATGCAGAGCCGGGCCTCTCTGGGTCTCTCCTCTCACACTAGGTGCAGAGCCTGGCCTCTCTGGGTCTCTCCTCTCACACTGGGTGCAGAGCCTGGCCTCTCTGGGTCTCTCCTCTGTCACTGAGTGCAGAGCCTGGCCTCTCTGGGTCTCTCCTTTCACACTGGATGCAGAGCCGGGCCTCTCTGGGTCTCTCCTCTCACACTCAGTGCAGAGCCTGGCCTCTCTGGGTCTCCTCTCACACTGGGTGCAGAGCCGGGCCTCTCTGGGTCTCTCCTCTCACACTGGGTGCAGAGCCTGGTCTCTCCGTGTCTCTCGTCTCACACTGGGTGCAGAGCCTAGCCTCTCTGGGTCTCTCCTCTCACACTCAGTGCAGAGCCTGGCCTCTCTGGGTCTCTCCTCTCACACTGGGTGCAGAGACTGGCCTCTCTGGGTCTCCTCTCACACTGGGTGCAGAGCCTGGCCTCTCTGGGTCTCTCCTCTCACACTGGGTGCAGAGCCGGGCCTCTCTGGGTCTCTCCTCTCACACTGGGTGCAGAGCCTGGTCTCTCCGTGTCTCTCCTCTCACACTGGGTGCAGAGCCTGGCCTCTCTGGGTCTCTCCTTTCACACTGGATGCAGAGCCGGGCCTCTCTGGGCCTCTCCTCTCACACTCAGTGCAGAGCCTGGCCTCCCTGGGTCTCTCCTCTCACACTGGGTGCAGAGCCTGGCCTCTCTGTGTCTCTCCCCTCACACTGGGCGCAGAGCCTGGCCTCTCTGGGTCTCCTCTCACACTGGGTGCAGAGCCTGGCCTCTCTGGGTCACTCCTCTCACACTGGGTGCAGAGCCGGGCCTCTCTGGGTCTCTCCTCTCACACTAGGTGCAGAGCATGGCCTCTCTGGGTCTCTCCTCTCACACTGGGTGCAGAGCATGGCCTCTCTGGGTCTCTCCTCTCACACTGGGTGCAGTGCATGGCCTCTCTGGGTCTCTCCTCTCACACTGGGTGCAGAGCCTGACCTCTCTGGGTCTCTCCTCTCACACTGGGTGCAGAGCCTGGCCTCTCTGGGTCTCTCCTCTCACACTGGGTGCAGAGCCTGGCCTCTCTGGGTCTCTCCTCTCACACTCAGTGCAGAGCCTGGCCTCTCTGGGTCTCCTCTCACACTGGGTGCAGAGCCGGGCCTCTCTGGGTCTCTCCTCTCACACTGGGTGCAGAGCCTGGTCTCTCCGTGTCTCTCCTCTCACACTCGGTGCAGAGCCTGGCCTCTCTGGGTCTCTCCTCTCACACTCAGTGCAGAGCCTGGCCTCTCTGGGTCTCTCCTCTCACACTGGGTGCAGAGACTGGCCTCTCTGGGTCTCCTCTCACACTGGGTGCAGAGCCTGGCCTCTCTGGGTCTCTCCTCTCACACTGGGTGCAGTGCCGGGCCTCTCTGGGTCTCTCCTCTCACACTGGGTGCAGAGCCTGGTCTCTCCGTGTCTCTCCTCTCACACTGGGTGCAGAGCCTGGCCTCTCTGGGTCTCTCCTCTCACACTCAGTGCAGAGCCTGGCCTCTCTGGGTCTCTCCTTTCACACTGGATGCAGAGCCGGGCCTCTCTGGGTCTCTCCTCTCACACTCAGTGCAGAGCCTGGCCTCCCTGGGTCTCTCCTCTCACACTGGGTGCAGCGCCTGGCCTCTCTGGGTCTCTCCTCTCACACTGGGCGCAGAGCCTGGCCTCTCTGGGTCTCCTCTCACACTGGGTGCAGAGCCTGGTCTCTCCGTGTCTCTCCTCTCACACTGGGTGCAGAGCCTGGCCTCTCTGGGTCTCTCCTCTCACACTCAGTGCAGAGCCTGGCCTCTCTGGGTCTCTCCTTGCACACTGGGTGCAGAGCCTGGCCTCTCTGGGTCTCTCCTCTCACACTCAGTGCAGAGCCTGGCCTCTCTGGGTCTCTCCTCTCACACTCAGTGCAGAGCCTGGCCTCTCTGGGTCTCCTCTCACACTGGGCCCAGGGCGTGGCCTCTCTGGGTCTCTCCTCTCACACTGGGTGCAGAGCCTGGCCTCACCGGGTCTGTCCTCTCACACGGGGCGCAGAGCCTGGCCTCTCTGGGCCTCTCCTCTCACACTGGGTGCAGAGCCTGGCCTCTCTGGGTCTCCTCTCACACTGGGTGCAGAGCCGGGCCTCTCTGGGTCTCTCCTCTCACACTGGGTGCATAGCCTGGCCTTTCTGGGTCTCCTCTCACACTAGGTGCAGAGCCTGGCCTCTCTGGATCTCTCCTCTCACACTGGGCGCAGAGCCTGGCCTCTCTGGATCTCTCCTCTCACACTGGGTGCAGAGCCGGGTCTCTCCGTGTCTCTCCTCTCACACTGGGTGCAGAGCCTGGCCTCTCTGGGCCTCTCCTCTCACACTGGGTGCAGAGCCTGGCCTCTCTGGGTCTCTCCTCTGTCACTGAGTGCAGAGCCTGGCCTCTCTGGGTCTCTCCTTAAATACTGGATGCAGACCCGGGCCTCTCTGGGTCTCTCCTCTCACACTCAGTGCAGAGCCTGGCCTGTCTGGGTCTCTCCTCTCACACTAGGTGCAGAGCCTGGCCTCTCTGGGTCTCTCCTCTCACACTGGGTGCAGAGCTTGGCCTCTCTGGGTCTCTCCTCCGTCACTGAGTGCAGAGCCTGGCCTCTCTGGGTCTCTCCTTTCACACTGGATGCAGAGCCGGGCTCTCTGGGTCTCTCCTCTCACACTCAGTGCAGAGCCTGGCCTCTCTGGGTCTCTCCTCTCACACTGGGTGCAGAGACTGGCCTCTCTGGGTCTCCTCTCACACTGGGTGCAGAGCCTAGCCTCTCTGGGTCTCTCCTCTCACACTGGGTGCAGAGCATGGCCTCTCTGGGTCTCTCCTCTCACACTGGGTGCAGTGCATGGCCTCTCTGGGTCTCTCCTCTCACACTGGGTGCAGAGCCTGACCTCTCTGGGTCTCTCCTCTCACACTGGGTGCAGAGCCTGGCCTCTCTGGGTCTCTCCTCTCACACTGGGTGCAGACCCTGGCCTCTCTGGGTCTCTCCTCTGTCACTGAGTGCAGAGCCTGGCCTCTCTGGGTCTCTCCTTTCACACTGGATGCAGAGCCGGGCCTCTCTGGGTCTCTCCTCTCACACTCAGTGCAGAGCCTGGCCTCTCTGGGTCTCCTCTCACACTGGGTGCAGAGCCGGGCCTCTCTGGGTCTCTCCTCTCACACTGGGTGTAGAGCCTGGTCTCTCCGTGTCTCTCCTCTCACACTGGGTGCAGAGCCTGGCCTCTCTGGGTCTCTCCTCTCACACTCAGTGCAGAGCCTGGCCTCTCTGGGTCTCTCCTCTCACACTGGGTGCAGAGACTGGCCTCTCTGGGTCTCCTCTCACACTGGGTGCAGAGCCTGGCCTCTCTGGGTCTCTCCTCTCACACTGGGTGCAGAGCCGGGCCTCTCTGGGTCTCTCCTCTCACACTGGGTGCAGAGCCTGGTCTCTCCGTGTCTCTCCTCTCACACTGGGTGCAGAGCCTGGCCGCTCTGGGACTCTCCTTTCACACTCAGTGCAGAGCCTGGCCTCTCTGGGTCTCTCCTTTCACACTGGATGCAGAGCCGGGCCTCTCTGGGTCTCTCCTCTCACACTCAGTGCAGAGCCTGGCCTCCCTGGGTCTCTCCTCTCACACTGGGCGCAGAGCCTGGCCTCTCTGGGTCTCTCCTCTCACACTGGGTGCAGAGCCTGGCCTCTCTGGGTCTCTCCTCTCACACTGGGTGCAGAGCCTGGCCTCTCTGGGTCTCTCCTCTCACACTGGGTGCAGAGCCTGGCCTCTCTGGGTCTCTCCTCTCACACTGGGAGCAGAGTCTGGCCTCTCTGGGTCTCTTCTCTCACACTCGGTGCAGAGCCTGGCCTCTTGGGGTCTCTCCTCTCACACTGGGTGCAGAGCCTGGCCTCTCTGGGCCTCTCCTCTCACACTGGGTGCAGAGCCTGGCCTCTCTGGGTCTCTCCTCTGTCACTGAGTGCAGAGCCTGGCCTCTCTGGGTCTCTCCTTTCACATTGGATGCAGAGCCGGGCCTCTCTGGGTCTCTCCTCTCACACTCAGTGCAGAGCCTGGCCTCTCTGGGTCTCTCCTCTCACACTAGGTGCAGAGCCTGGCCTCTCTGGGTCTCTCCTCTCACACTGGGTGCAGAGCCTGGCCTCTCTGGGTCTCTCCTTTCACACTGGATGCAGAGCCGGGCCTCTCTGGGTCTCTCCTCTCACACTCAGTGCGGAGCCTGGCCTCTCTGGGTCTCTCCTCTCACACTGGGTGCAGAGACTGGCCTCTCTGGGTCTCCTCTCACACTGGGTGCAGAGCCTGGCCTCTCTGGGTCTCTCCTCTCACACTAGGTGCAGAGCATGGCCTCTCTGGGTCTCTCCTCTCACACTGGGTGCAGAGCATGGCCTCTCTGGGTCTCTCCTCTCACACTGGGTGCAGAGCATGGCCTCTCTGGGTCTCTCCTCTCTCACTGGGTGCAGTGCATGGCCTCTCTGGGTCTCTCCTCTCACACTGGGTGCAGAGCCTGACCTCTCTGGGTCTCTCCTCTCACACTGGGTGCAGAGCCTGGCCTCTCTGGGTCTCTCCTCTCACACTGGGTGCAGAGCCTGGCCTCTCTGGGTCTCTCCTCTGTCACTGAGTGCAGAGCCTGGCCTCTCTGGGTCTCTCCTTTCACACTGGATGCAGAGCCGGGCCTCTCTGGGTCTCTCCTCTCACACTCAGTGCAGAGCCTGGCCTCTCTGGGTCTCCTCTCACACTGGGTGCAGAGCCGGGCCTCTATGGGCCTCTCCTCTCACACTAGGTGCAGAGCCTGGCCTCTCCGAGTCTCTCCTCTCACACTGGGTGCAGAGCCTGGTCTCTCTGGGTCTCTCCTCTCACACTCTGTGCAGAGCCTGGCCTCTCTGGGTCTGTCCTCTCACACTGGGTGCAGAGCCTGGTCTCTCCGGGTCTCTCCTCTCACACTGAGTGCAGAGCCTGGCCTCTCTGGGTCTCTCCTCTCACACTAGGTGCAGAGCCTGGCCTCTCCGGGTCTCTCCTCTCACACTAGGTGCAGAGCCTGGCCTCTGGGTCTCTCCTCTCACACTGGGTGCAGAGCCTGGCCTCTCTGGGTCTGTCCTCTCACACTGGGTACAGAGCCTGGCCTCTCTGGGTCTCTCCTCTCACACTGGGTGCAGAGCCTGGCCTCTCTGGGTCTCCTCTCACACTGGGAGCAGAGCCTGGCCTCTCTGGGTCTCTCCTCACACACTGGGTGCAGAGCCTGGCCTCTCTGGGTCTCTCCTCTCACACTGGGTGCAGAGCCTGGCCTCTCTGGGTGTCTCCTCTCACACTGGGTGCAGAGCCTGGCCTCTCTGGGTCTCTCCTCTCACGCTGGGTGCAGAGCCTGGCCTCTCTGGGTCTCTCCTCTCACACTGGGCGCAGAGCCTGGCCTCTCTGGGTCTCTCCTCTCACACTGGGAGCAGAGCCTGGCCTCTCTGGGCCTCCCCTCTCACACTGGGAGCAGAGCCTGGCCTCTCTGGGTCTCTCCTCTCACACTGGGTGCAGAGCCTGGCCTCTCTGGGTCTCTCCTCTGACACTGGGTGCAGAGCATGGCCTCTCTGGGTCTCTCCTTTCACACTGGGTGCAGAGCATGGCCTCTCTGGGTCTCTCCTCTCACACTTGGAGCAGAGCCTGGCCTCTGTGGGTCTCTCCTCTCACACTGGGTGCAGAGCCTGGCCTCTCTGGGTCTCTCCTCTCACACTGGTTGCAGAGCCAGGCCTCTCTGGGTCTCCCCTCTCACACTGGGGGCAGAGCCTGGCCTCTATGGGCCTCTCCTCTCACACTAGGTGCAGAGCCTGGCCTCCCCGAGTCTCTCCTCTCACACTGGGTGCAGAGCCTGGTCTCTCTGGGTCTCTCCTCTCACACTCTGTGCAGAGCTTGGCCTCTCTGGGTCTCTCCTCTCACACTGGGTGCAGAGCCTGGTCTCTCTGGGTCTCTCCTCTCACACTCTGTGCAGAGCTTGGCCTCTCGGGGTCTCTCCTCTCACACTGGGTGCAGAGCCTGGCCTCTCTGGGTCTCCTCTCACACTGGGTGCAGAGCCTGGCCTCTCTGGGTCTCTCCTGTCACACTGGGTGCAGAGCCTGGCCTCTCTGGGCCTCTCCTCTCACACTGGGTGCAGAGCCTGGCCTCTCTGGGTCTCTCCTCTCACACTGGGCGCAGAGCCTGGCCTCTTTGGGTCTCTCCTGTCATACTGGGTGCAGAGCCTGGCCTCTCTGGGTCTCTCCAGTCACACTGGGTGCAGAGCCTGGCCTCTCTGGGTCTCTCCTCTCACACTGGGTGCAGAGCCTGGTCTCTCTGGGTCTCTCCCCTCCCACTGGGTGCAGAGCCTGGCCTCTCTGGGTCTGTCCTCTCACACTGGGTACAGAGCCTGGCCTCTTTGGGTCTCTCCTGTCACACTGGGTGCAGAGCCTGGCCTCTCTGGGCCTCTCCTCTCACACTGGGTGCAGAGCCTGGCCTCTCTGGGTCTCACCTCTCACACTGGGTGCAGAGCCTGGCCTCTCTGGGTCTCTCCTCTCACACTGGGTGCAGAGCCTGGCCTCTCTGGGTCTCTCATCTCACACTGGGCACATAGCCTGGCCTCTCTGAGTCTCTCCTCTCCCACTGGTGCAGAGCCTGGCTTCTCTGGGTCTCTCCTGTCACACTCAGTGCAGAGCCTGGCCTCTCTGGGTCTCTCCTCTCACACTCAGTGTAGAGCCTGGCCTCTCTGGGTCTCTCCTCTCACACTAGGTGCAGAGCCTGGCCTCTCTGGGCCTCTCCTCTCACACTGGGTGCAGAGCCTGGCCTCTCTGGGTCTCTCCTCTCACACTGGGTGCAGAGCCTGGCCTCTCTGGGTCTCTCCTCTCACACTGGGTGCAGAGCCGGGCCTCTCTGGGTCTCTCCTCTGACACTGGGTGCAGAGCCTGACCTCTCTGGGCCTCTCCTTTCACACTGGGCGCAGAGCCGGGCCTCTCTGGGTCTCTCCTCTCACACTCAGTGTAGAGCCTGGCCTCTCTGGGCCTCTCCTCTCACACTCAGTGAAGAGCCTGGCCTCTCTGGGTCTCTCCTTTCACACTGGGTGCAGAGCCTGGCTCTCTGGGTCTCTCCTGTCACACTGGGTGCAGAGCCTGGCCTCTCTGGGCCTCTCCTCTCACACTGGGTGCAGAGCCTGGCCTCTCTGGGTGTCTCCTCTCACACTGGGTGCAGAGCCTGGTCTCTCTGGGTCTCTCCTCTCACACTCTGTGCAGAGCCTGGCCTCTTTGGGCCTCTCTTCTCACACTAGGTGCAGAGCCTGACCTCTCAGGGCCTCCTCTCACACTGGGCGCAGAGCCTGGCCACTCTGGGTGTCTCCTCTCACACTGGCGCAGAGCCTGGCCTCTCCGGGTCTCCTCTCACACTGGTTGCAGAGCCTGGCCTCTCCGGGTCTGTCCTCTCACACTGGGTGCAGAGCCTGGCCTCTCTTGGTGTCTCCTCTCAAACTAGGTGCAGAGCCTGGCCTCTCTGGGTGTCTCCTCTCACACTGGGTGCAGATCCTGGCCTCTCCGGGTCTCTCCTCTCACACTGGGTGCAGAGCCTGGCCTCTCCGGGTCTCTCCTCTCACACTGGGAGCAGAGCCTGGCCTCTCTGGGTCTCTCCTCTCACACTGGGTGCAGAGCCTGACCTCTCTGGGTCTCTCCTCTCACACTAGGTGCAGAGCCTGGCCTCTCTGGGTCTCTCCTCTCACACTGGGTGCAGAGCCTGGCCTCTCTGGGTCTCTTCTCTCACACTGGGTGCAGAGCCTGGCCTCTCTGGGTCTCTCCTCTCACACTGGGTGCAGAGCCTGTCCTCTCTGGGTCTCTCCTCTCACACTGGGAGCAGAGTCTGGCCTCTCTGGGTCTCTTCTCTCACACTCGGTGCAGAGCCTGGCCTCTTGGGGTCTCTCCTCTCACACTGGATGCAGAGCCTGGCCTCTCTGGGCCTCTCCTCTCACACTGGGTGCAGATCCTGGCCTCTCTGGGTCTCTCCTCTGTCACTGAGTGCAGAGCCTGGCCTCTCTGGGTCTCTCCTTTCACACTGGATGCAGAGCCGGGCCTCTCTGGGTCTCTCCTCTCACACTCAGTGCAGAGCCTGGCCTCTCTGGGTCTCTCCTCTCACACTAGGTGCAGAGCCTGGCCTCTCTGGGTCTCTCCTCTCACACTGGGTGCAGAGCCTGGCCTCTCTGGGTCTCTCCTCTGTCACTGAGTGCAGAGCCTGGCCTCTCTGGGTCTCTCCTTTCACACTGGATGCAGAGCCGGGCCTCTCTGGGTCTCTCCTCTCACACTCAGTGCAGAGCCTGGCCTCTCTGGGTCTCCTCTCACACTGGGTGCAGAGCCGGGCCTCTCTGGGTCTCTCCTCTCACACTGGGTGCAGAGCCTGGTCTCTCCGTGTCTCTCCTCTCACACTGGGTGCAGAGCCTGGCCTCTCCGGGTCTCTCCTCTCACACTCAGTGCAGAGCCTGGCCTCTCTGGGTCTCTCCTCTCACACTGGGTGCAGAGACTGGCCTCTCTGGGTCTCCTCTCACACTGGGTGCAGAGCCTGGCCTCTCTGGGTCTCTCCTCTCACACTGGGTGCAGAGCCGGGCCTTTCTGGGTCTCTCCTCTCACACTGGGTGCAGAGCCTGGTCTCTCCGTGTCTCTCCTCTCACACTGGGTGCAGAGCCTGGCCTCTCTGGGTCTCTCCTTTCACACTGGATGCAGAGCCGGGCCTCTCTGGGCCTCTCCTCTCACACTCAGTGCAGAGCCTGGCCTCCCTGGGTCTCTCCTCTCACACTGGGTGCAGAGCCTGGCCTCTCTGTGTCTCTCCCCTCACACTGGGCGCAGAGCCTGGCCTCTCTGGGTCTCCTCTCACACTGGGTGCAGAGCCTGGCCTCTCTGGGTCACTCCTCTCACACTGGGTGCAGAGCCGGGCCTCTCTGGGTCTCTCCTCTCACACTGGGTGCAGAGCCTGGTCTCTCCGTGTCTCTCCTCTCACACTGGGTGCAGAGCCTGGCCTCTCTGGGTCTCTCCTCTCACACTCAGTGCAGAGCCTGGCCTCTCTGGGTCTCTCCTTTTACACTGGGTGCAGAGCCTGGCCTCTCTGGGTCTCTCCTTTCACACTGGGTGCAGAGCCTGGCCTCTCTGGGTCTCTCCTCTCACACTCAGTGCAGAGCCTGGCCTCTCTGGGTCTCCTCTCACACTGGGCCCAGGGCGTGGCCTCTCTGGGTCTCTCCTCTCACACTGGGTGCAGAGCCTGGCCTCTCCGGGTCTGTCCTCTCACACTGGGCGCAGAGCCTGGCCTCTCTGGGCCTCTCCTCTCACACTGGGTGCAGAGCCTGGCCTCTCTGTGTCTCCTCTCACACTGGGTGCAGAGCCTGGCCTCTCTGGGTCTCTCCTCTCACACTGGGTGCAGAGTCTGGCCTTTCTGGGTCTCCTCTCACACTAGGTGCAGAGCCTGGCCTCTCTGGATCTCTCCTCTCACACTGGGCGCGGAGCCTGGCCTCTCTGGGTTTCCCCTCTCACACTGGGTGCAGAGCCTGGCCTCTCTGGGTCTCTCCTCTCACATTGGGTGCAGAGCCTGGCCTCTCTGGGTCTCTCCTCTCACACTGGGTGCAGAGCGTGGCCTGTCTGGGCCTCTCCTCTCACACCGGGTGAAGAGCCTGGCCTCTCTGGGCCTCTCCTCTCACACTGGGTGCAGAGCCTGGCCTCTCAGGGCCTCCTCCCTCACTGGGTGCAGAGCCTGGCCTCTCAGGGCCTTCTCTCACACTGGGTGCAGAGCCTGGCCTCTCAGGGCCTCCTCTCACACTGGGTGCAGAGCCTGGCCTCTCTGGGTCTCTCCTCTCACACTGGGTGCAGAGCCAGGCCTCTCTGGGTATCTCCTCTCACACTGGGCGCAGAGCCTGGCCTCTCTGTGTCCCTCCTGTCACACTGGGTGCAGAGCCTGGCCTCTCTGGGTCTCTCCTCTCACGCTGAGTGCAGAGCCGGGCCTCTCTGGGTCTCTCCTCTCACACTGGGTGCTGAGCTTGGCCTCTCTGGATCTCTCCTGTCACACTGGGTGCAGAGCCTGGCCTCTCTGGGCCTCTCCTCTCACACTGGGTGCAGAGCCTGGCCTCTCTTGGTCTCTCCTCTCACACTGGGAGCAGAGCCTGGCCTCTCTGGGTCTCTCCTCTCACACTGGGCGCAGAGCCTGGCCTCTCTGGGTCTCCTCTCACATTGGGCGCAGAGCCTGGCCTCTCTGGGTCTCTCCTCTCACACTCAGTGCAGAGCCGGGCCTCTCTGGGTCTCTCCTCTCACACTCAGTGCAGAGCCTGGCCTCTTTGGGTCTCTCCTCTCACACTGGGTGCAGAGCCTGGCCTCTCTGGGTCTCTCCTCTCACACTGGGTGCAGAGCCGGGCCTCTCTGGGTCTCTCCTCTCACACTGGGTGCAGAGCCTGGCGTCTCTGGGCCTCGCCTCTCACACTGGGTGCAGAGCCTGGCCTCTCTGGGTCTCCTCTCACACTGGGTGCAGAGCCTGGCCTCTCCGGGTCTCTCCTCTCACACTGGGTGCAGAGCCTGGCCCTCTGGATCTCTCCTCTCACACTGGGCGCAGAGCCTGGCCTCTCTGGGTCTCTCCTGTCACACTGGGTGCAGAGACTGGCCTCTCTGGGTCTCCTCTCACACTGGGTGCAGAGCCTGGCCTCTCTGGGCCTCTCCTCTCACACTGGTTGCAGAGCCGGGCCTCTCTGGGTCTCTCCTCTCACACTGGGTGCAGAGCCTGGTCTCTCCGTGTCTCTCCTCTCACACTGGGTGCAGAGCCTGGCCTCTCTGGGCCTCTCCTCTCACACTGGGTGCAGAGCCTGGCCTCTCTGGGTCTCTTCTCTGTCACTGAGTGCAGAGCCTGGCCTCTCTGGGTCTCTCCTTTCACACTGGATGCAGACCCGGGCCTCTCTGGGTCTCTCCTCTCACACTCAGTGCAGAGCCTGGCCTCTCTGGGTCTCTCCTCTCACACTAGGTGCAGAGCCTGGCCTCTCTGAGTCTCTCCTCTCACACTGGGTGCAGAGCTTGGCCTCTCTGGGTCTCTCCTCTGTCACTGAGTGCAGAGCCTAGCCTCTCTGGGTCTCTCCATTCACACTGGATGCAGAGCCGGGCCTCTCTGGGTCTCTCCTCTCACACTCAGTGAAGAGCCTGGCCTCTCTGGGTCTCTCCTCTCACACTGGGTGCAGAGACTGGCCTCTCTGGGTCTCCTCTCACACTGGGTGCAGAGCCTGGCCTCTCTGGGTCTCTCCTCTCACACTGGGTGCAGAGCATGGCCTCTCTGGGTCTCTCCTCTCACACTGGGTGCAGTGCATGGCCTCTCTGGGTCTCTCCTCTCACACTGGGTGCAGAGCCTGACCTCTCTGGGTCTCTCCTCTCACACTGGGTGCAGGGCCTGGCCTCTCTGGGTCTCTCCTCTCACACTGGGTGCAGACCCTGGCCTCTCTGGGTCTCTCCTCTGTCACTGAGTGCAGAGCCTGGCCTCTCTGGGTCTCTCCTTTCACACTGGATGCAGAGCCGGGCCTCTCTGGGTCTCCTCTCACACCGCGTGCAGAGCCTGGCCTCTCTGGGTCTCCTCTCACACTGGGTGCAGAGCCGGGCCTCTCTGGGTCTCTCCTCTCACACTGGGTGCAGAGCCTGGTCTCTCCGTGTCTCTCCTCTCACACTGGGTGCAGAGCCTGGCCTCTCTGGGTCTCTCCTCTCAAACTCAGTGCAGAGCCTGGCCTCTCTGGGTCTCTCCTTTCACACTGGATGCAGAGCCGGGCCTCTCTGGGTCTCTCCTCTCACACTCAGTGCAGAGCCTGGCCTCCCTGGGTCTCTCCTCTCACACTGGGTGCAGAGCCTGGCCTCTCTGGGTCTCTCCTCTCACACTAAGTGCAGAGCCTGGCCTCTCTGGGTCTCCTCTCACACTGGGTGCAGAGCCTGGCCTCTCTGGGTCTCTCCTCTCACACTGGGTGCAGAGCCAGGCCTCTCTGGGTCTCTCCTCTCACACTGGGTGCAGAGCCTGGTCTCTCCGTGTCTCTCCTCTCACACTGGGTGCAGAGCCTGGCCTCTCTGGGTCTCTCCGCTCACACTCAGTGCAGAGCCTGGCCTCTCTGGGTCTCTCCTTTCACACTGGGTGCAGAGCCTGGCCTCTCCGGGTCTCTCCTCTCACACTCAGTGCAGAGCCTGGCCTCTCTGGGTCTCCTCTCACACTGGGCCCAGGGCGTGGCCTCTCTGGGTCTCTCCTCTCACACTGGGCGCAGAGCCTGGCCTCTCCGGGTCTGTCCTCTCACTCTGGGCGCAGAGCCTGGCCTCTCTGGGCCTCTCCTCTCACACTGGGTGCAGAGCCTGGCCTCTCTGGGTCTCCTCTCACACTGGGTGCAGAGCCGGGCCTCTCTGGGTCTCTCCTCTCACACTGGGTGCAGAGTCGGGCCTCTCTGGGCCTCTCCTCTCACACTGGGTGCAGAGCCTGGCCTCTCAGGGCCTCCTCTCACACTGGGTGCGGAGCCTGGCCTCTCAGGGCCTTCTCTCACACTGGGTGCAGAGCCTGGCCTCTCAGGGCCTCCTCTCACACTGGGTGCAGAGCCTGGCCTCTCTGGCTCTCTCCTCTCACACTGGGTGCAGAGCCAGGCCTCTCTGGGTATCTCCTCTCACACTGGGCGCAGAGCCTGGCCTCTCTGTGTCCCTCCTGTCACACTGGGTGCAGAGCCTGGCCTCTCTAGGTCTCTCCTCTCACACTGAGTGCAGAGCCGGGCCTCTCTGGGTCTCTCCTCTCACACTGGGTGCTGAGCTTGGCCTCTCTGGGTCTCTCCTGTCACACTGGGTGCAGAGCCTGGCCTCTCTGGGCCTCTCCTCTCACACTGGGTGCAGAGCCTGGCCTCTCTGGGTCTCTCCTCTCACACTGGGAGCAGAGACTGGCCTCTCTGGGTCTCTCCTCTCACACTGGGCGCAGAGCCTGGCCTCTCTGGGTCTCCTCTCACATTGGGCGCAGAGCCTGGCCTCTCTGGGTCTCTCCTCTCACACTCAGTGCAGAGCCGGGCCTCTCTGGGTCTCTCCTCTCACACTCAGTGCAGAGCCTGGCCTCTCTGGGTCTCTCCTCTCACACTGGGTGCAGAGCCTGGCCTCTCTGGGTCTCTCCTCTCACACTGGGTGCAGAGCCGGGCCTCTCTGGGTCTCTCCTCTCACACTGGGTGCAGAGCCTGGCCTCTCTGGGCCTCGCCTCTCACACTGGGTGCAGAGCCTGGCCTCTCTGGGTCTCCTCTCACACTGGGTGCAGAGCCTGGCCTCTCCGGGTCTCTGCTCTCACACTGGGTGCAGAGCCTGGCCTCTCTGGATCTCTCCTCTCACACTGGGTGCAGAGCCTGGCCTCTCTGGGTCTCTCCTGTCACACTGGGTGCAGAGACTGGCCTCTCTGGGTCTCCTCTCACACTGGGTGCAGAGCCTGGCCTCTCTGGGTCTCTCCTCTCACACTGGGTGCAGAGCCGGGCCTCTCTGGGTCTCTCCTCTCACACTGGGTGCAGCGCCTGGTCTCTCCGTGTCTCTCCTCTCACACTGGGTGCAGAGCCTGGCCTCTCTGGGCCTCTCCTCTCACACTGGGTGCAGAGCCTGGCCTCTCTGGGTCTCTCCTCTGTCACTGAGTGCAGAGCCTGGCCTCTCTGGGTCTCTCCTTTCACACTTGATGCAGACCCGGGCCTCTCTGGGTCTCTCCTCTCACACTCAGTGCAGAGCCTGGCCTCTCTGGGTCTCTCCTCTCACACTAGGTGCAGAGCCTGGCCTCTCTGGGTCTCTCCTCTCACACTGGGTGCAGAGCTTGGCCTCTCTGGGTCTCTCCTCTGTCACTGAGTGCAGAGCCTGGCCTCTCTGGGTCTCTCCTTTCACACTGGATGCAGAGCCGGGCCTCTCTGGGTCTCTCCTCTCACACTCAGTGCAGAGCCTGGCCTCTCTGGGTCTCTCCTCTCACACTGGGTGCAGAGACTGGCCTCTCTGGGTCTCCTCTCACACTGGGTGCAGAGCCTGGCCTCTCTGGGTCTCTCCTCTCACACTGGGTGCAGAGCATGGCCTCTCTGGGTCTCTCCTCTCACACTGGGTGCAGTGCATGGCCTCTCTGGGTCTTTCCTCTCACACTGGGTGCAGAGCCTGACCTCTCTGGGTCTCTCCTCTCACATTGGGTGCAGAGCCTGGCCTCTCTGGGTCTCTCCTCTCACACTGGGTGCAGACCCTGGCCTCTCTGGGTCTCTCCTCTGTCACTGAGTGCAGAGCCTGGCCTCTCTGGGTCTCTCCTTTCACACTGGATGCAGAGCCGGGCCTCTCTGGGTCTCTCCTCTCACACTCAGTGCAGAGCCTGGCCTCTCTGGGTCTCCTCTCACACTGGGTGCAGAGCCGGGCCTCTCTGGGTCTCTCCTCTCACACTGGGTGCAGAGCCTGGTCTCTCCGTGTCTCTCCTCTCACACTGGGTGCAGAGCCTGGCCTCTCTGGGTCTCTCCTCTCACACTCAGTGCAGAGCCTGGCCTCTCTGGGTCTCTCCTCTCACACTGGGTGCAGAGACTGGCCTCTCTGGGTCTCCTCTCACACTGGGTGCAGAGCCTGGCCTCTCTGGGTCTCTCCTCTCACACTGGGTGCAGAGCCGGGCCTCTCTGGGTCTCTCCTCTCACACTGGGTGCAGAGCCTGGTCTCTCCGTGTCTCTCCTCTCACACTGGGTGCAGAGCCTGGCCTCTCTGGGTCTCTCCTTTCACACTCAGTGCAGAGCCTGGCCTCTCTGGGTCTCTCCTTTCACACTGGATGCAGAGCCGGGCCTCTCTGGGTCTCTCCTCTCACACTCAGTGCAGAGCCTGGCCTCCCTGGGTCTCTCCTCTCATACTGGGTGCAGAGCCTGGCCTCTCTGGGTCTCTCCTCTCACACTGGGTGCAGAGCCTGGCCTCTCTGGGTCTCTCCTCTCACACTGGGTGCAGAGCCTGGCCTCTCTGGGTCTCTCCTCTCACACTGGGTGCAGAGCCTGGCCTCTCTGGGTCTCTCCTCTCACACTGGGAGCAGAGCCTGGCCTCTCTGGGTCTCTTCTCTCACACTCGGTGCAGAGCCTGGCCTCTTGGGGTCTCTCCTCTCACACTGGGTGCAGAGCCTGGCCTCTCTGGGCCTCTCCTCTCACACTGGGTGCAGAGCCTGGCCTCTCTGGGTCTCTCCTCTGTCACTAAGTGCAGAGCCTGGCCTCTCTGGGTCTCTCCTTTCACATTGGATGCAGAGCCGGGCCTCTCTGAGTCTCTCCTCTCACACTCAGTGCAGAGCCTGGCCTCTCTGGGTCTCTCCTCTCACACTAGGTGCAGAGCCTGGCCTCTCTGGGTCTCTCCTCTCACACTGGGTGCAGAGCCTGGCCTCTCTGGGTCTTTCCTTTCACACTGGATGCAGAGCTGGGCCTCTCTGGGTCTCTCCTCTCACACTCAGTGCAGAGCCTGTCCTCTCTGGGTCTCTCCTCTCACACTGGGTGCAGAGACTGGCCTATCTTGGTCTCCTCTCACACTGGGTGCAGAGCCTGGCCTCTCTGGGTCTCTCCTCTCACACTAGGTGCAGAGCATGGCCTCTCTGGGTCTCTCCTCTCACACTGGGTGCAGAGCATGGCCTCTCTGGGTCTCTCCTCTCACACTGGGTGCAGTGCATGGCCTCTCTGGGTCTCTCCTCTCACACTGGGTGCAGAGCCTGACCTCTCTGGGTCTCTCCTCTCACACTGGGTGCAGAGCCTGGCCTCTCTGGGTCTCTCCTCTCACACTGGGTGCAGAGCCTGGCCTCTCTGGGTCTCTCCTCTCACACTCAGTGCAGAGCCTGGCCTCTCTGGGTCTCCTCTCACACTGGGTGCAGAGCCGGGCCTCTCTGGGTCTCTCCTCTCACACTGGGTGCAGAGCCTGGTCTCTCCGTGTCTCTCCTCTCACACTCGGTGCAGAGCCTGGCCTCTCTGGGTCTCTCCTCTCACACTCAGTGCAGAGCCTGGCCTCTCTGGGTCTCTCCTCTCACACTGGGTGCAGAGACTGGCCTCTCTGGGTCTCCTCTTACACTGGGTGCAGAGCCTGGCCTCTCTGGGTCTCTCCTCTCACACTGGGTGCAGTGCCGGGCCTCTCTGGGTCTCTCCTCTCACACTGGGTGCAGAGCCTGGTCTCTCCGTGTCTCTCCTCTCACACTGGGTGCAGAGCCTGGCCTCTCTGGGTCTCTCCTCTCACACTCAGTGCAGAGCCTGGCCTCTCTGGGTCTCTCCTTTCACACTGGATGCAGAGCCGGGCCTCTCTGGGTCTCTCCTCTCACACTCAGTGCAGAGCCTGGCCTCCCTGGGTCTCTCCTCTCACACTGGGTGCAGCGCCTGGCCTCTCTGGGTCTCTCCTCTCACACTGGGCGCAGAGCCTGGCCTCTCTGGGTCTCCTCTCACACTGGGTGCAGAGCCTGGCCTCTCTGGGTCTCTCCTCTCACACTGGGTGCAGAGCCAGGCCTCTCTGGGTCTCTCCTCTCACACTGGGTGCAGAGCCTGGTCTCTCCGTGTCTCTCCTCTCACACTGGGTGCAGAGCCTGGCCTCTCTGGGTCTCTCCTCTCACACTCAGTGCAGAGCCTGGCCTCTCTGGGTCTCTCCTTTCACACTGGGTGCAGAGCCTGGCCTCTCTGGGTCTCTCCTCTCACACTCAGTGCAGAGCCTGGCCTCTCTGGGTCTCTCCTCTCACACTCAGTGCAGAGCCTGGCCTCTCCGGGTCTGTCCTCTCACTCTGGGCGCAGAGCCTGGCCTCTCTGGGCCTCTCCTCTCACACTGGGTGCATAGCCTGGCCTCTCTGGGTCTCCTCTCACACTGGGTGCAGAGCCAGGCCTCTCTGGGTCTCTCCTCTCACACTGGGTGCAGAGTCGGGCCTCTCTGGGCCTCTCCTCTAACACTGGGTGCAGAGCCTGGCCTCTCAGGGCCTCCTCTCACACTGGGTGCAGAGCCTGGCCTCTCAGGGCCTTCTCTCACACTGGGTGCAGAGCCTGGCCTCTCAGGGCCTCCTCTCACACTGGGTGCAGAGCCTGGCCTCTCTGGCTCTCTCCTCTCACACTGGGTGCAGAGCCAGGCCTCTCTGGGTATCTCCTCTCACACTGGGCGCAGAGCCTGGCCTCTCTGTGTCCCTCCTGTCACACTGGGTGCAGAGCCTGGCCTCTCTGGGTCTCTCCTCTCACACTGAGTGCAGAGCCGGGCCTCTCTGGGTCTCTCCTCTCACACTGGGTGCTGAGCTTGGCCTCTCTGGTTCTCTCCTGTCACACTGGGTGCAGAGCCTGGCCTCTCTGGGCCTCTCCTCTCACACTGGGTGCAGAGCCTGGCCTCTCTGGGTCTCTCCTCTCACACTGGGAGCAGAGCCTGGCCTCTCTGGGTCTCTCCTCTCACACTGGGCGCAGAGCCTGGCCTCTCTGGGTCTCCTCTCACATTGGGTGCAGAGCCTGGCCTCTCTGGGTCTCTCCTCTCACACTCAGTGCAGAGCCGGGCCTCTCTGGGTCTCTCCTCTCACACTCAGTGCAGAGCCTGGCCTCTCTGGGTCTCTCCTCTCACACTGGGTGCAGGGCCTGGCCTCTCTGGGTCTCTCCTCTCACACTGGGTGCAGAGCCGGGCCTCTCTGGGTCTCTCCTCTCACACTGGGTGCAGAGCCTGGCCTCTCTGGGCCTCGCCTCTCACACTGGGTGCAGAGCCTGGCCTCTCTGGGTCTCCTCTCACACTGGGTGCAGAGCCTGGCCTCTCCGGGTCTCTGCTCTCACACTGGGTGCAGAGCCTGGCCTCTCTGGATCTCTCCTCTCACACTGGGTGCAGAGCCTGGCCTCTCTGGGTCTCTCCTGTCACACTGGGTGCAGAGACTGGCCTCTCTGGGTCTCCTCTCACACTGGGTGCAGAGCCTGGCCTCTCTGGGTCTCTCCTCTCACACTGGGTGCAGAGCCGGGCCTCTCTGGGTCTCTCCTCTCACACTGGGTGCAGCGCCTGGTCTCTCCGTGTCTCTCCTCTCACACTGGGTGCAGAGCCTGGCCTCTCTGGGCCTCTCCTCTCACACTGGGTGCAGAGCCTGGCCTCTCTGGGTCTCTCCTCTGTCACTGAGTGCAGAGCCTGGCCTCTCTGGGTCTCTCCTTTCACACTGGATGCAGACCCGGGCCTCTCTGGGTCTCTCCTCTCACACTCAGTGCAGAGCCTGGCCTCTCTGGGTCTCTCCTCTCACACTAGGTGCAGAGCCTGGCCTCTCTGGGTCTCTCCTCTCACACTGGGTGCAGAGCTTGGCCTCTCTGGGTCTCTCCTCTGTCACTGAGTGCAGAGCCTGGCCTCTCTGGGTCTCTCCTTTCACACTGGATGCAGAGACGGGCCTCTCTGGGTCTCTCCTCTCACACTCAGTGCAGAGCCTGGCCTCTCTGGGTCTCTCCTCTCACACTGGGTGCAGAGACTGGCCTCTCTGGGTCTCCTCTCACACTGGGTGCAGAGCCTGGCCTCTCTGGGTCTCTCCTCTCACACTGGGTGCAGAGCATGGCCTCTCTGGGTCTCTCCTCTCACACTGGGTGCAGTGCACGGCCTCTCTGGGTCTCTCCTCTCACACTGGGTGCAGAGCCTGACCTCTCTGGGTCTCTCCTCTCACATTGGGTGCAGAGCCTGGCCTCTCTGGGTCTCTCCTCTCACACTGGGTGCAGACCCTGGCCTCTCTGGGTCTCTCCTCTGTCACTGAGTGCAGAGCCTGGCCTCTCTGGGTCTCTACTTTCACACTGGATGCAGAGCCGGGCCTCTCTGGGTCTCTCCTCTCACACTCAGTGCAGAGCCTGGCCTCTCTGGGTCTCCTCTCACACTGGGTGCAGAGCCGGGCCTCTCTGGGTCTCTCCTCTCACACTGGGTGCAGAGCCTGATCTCTCCGTGTCTCTCCTCTCACACTGGGTGCAGAGCCTGGCCTCTCTGGGTCTCTCCTCTCACACTCAGTGCAGAGCCTGGCCTCTCTGGGTCTCTCCTCTCACACTGGGTGCAGAGACTGGCCTCTCTGGGTCTCCTCTCACACTGGGTGCAGAGCCTGGCCTCTCTGGGTCTCTCCTCTCACACTGGGTGCAGAGCTGGGCCTCTCTGGGTCTCTCCTCTCACACTGGGTGCAGAGCCTGGTCTCTCCGTGTCTCTCCTCTCACACTGGGTGCAGAGCCTGGCATCTCTGGGTCTCTCCTTTCACACTCAGTGCAGAGCCTGGCCTCTCTGGGTCTCTCCTTTCACACTGGATGCAGAGCCGGGCCTCTCTGGGTCTCTCCTCTCACACTCAGTGCAGAGCCTGGCCTCCCTGGGTCTCTCCTCTCATACTGGGTGCAGAGCCTGGCCTCTCTGGGTCTCTCCTCTCACACTGGGTGCAGAGCCTGGCCTCTCTGGGTCTCTCCTCTCACACTGGGTGCAGAGCCTGGCCTCTCTGGGTCTCTCCTCTCACACTGGGTGCAGAGCCTGGCCTCTCTGGGTCTCTCCTCTCACACTGGGAGCAGAGCCTGGCCTCTCTGGGTCTCTCCTCTCACACTGGGTGCAGAGCCTGGCCTCTCTGGGTCTCTCCTCTCACACTGGGAGCAGAGCCTGGCCTCTCTGGGTCTCTTCTCTCACACTCGGTGCAGAGCCTGGCCTCTTGGGGTCTTTCCTCTCACACTGGGTGCAGAGCCTGGCCTCTCTGGGCCTCTCCTCTCACACTGGGTGCAGAGCCTGGCCTCTCTGGGTCTCTCCTCTGTCACTAAGTGCAGAGCCTGGCCTCTCTGGGTCTCTCCTTTCACATTGGATGCAGAGCCGGGCCTCTCTGAGTCTCTCCTCTCACACTCAGTGCAGAGCCTGGCCTCTCTGGGTCTCTCCTCTCACACTAGGTGCAGAGCCTGGCCTCTCTGGGTCTCTCCTCTCACACTCAGTGCAGAGCCTGGCCTCTCTGGGTCTCTCCTCTCACACTGGGTGCAGAGACTGGCCTCTCTGGGTCTCTCCTTTCACATTGGATGCAGAGCCGGGCCTCTCTGAGTCTCTCCTCTCACACTCAGTGCAGAGCCTGGCCTCTCTGGGTCTCTCCTCTCACACTAGGTGCAGAGCCTGGCCTCTCTGGGTCTCTCCTCTCACACTGGGTGCAGAGCCTGGCCTCTCTGGGTCTCTCCTCTCACACTAGGTGCAGAGCATGGCCTCTCTGGGTCTCTCCTCTCACACTGGGTGCAGAGCATGGCCTCTCTGGGTCTCTCCTCTCACACTGGGTGCAGTGCATGGCCTCTCTGGGTCTCTCCTCTCACACTGAGTGCAGAGCCTGACCTCTCTGGGTCTCTCCTCTCACACTGGGTGCAGAGCCTGGCCTCTCTGGGTCTCTCCTCTCACAGTGGGTGCAGAGCCTGGCCTCTCTGGGTCTCTCCTCTCACACTCAGTGCAGAGCCTGGCCTCTCTGGGTCTCCTCTCACACTGGGTGCCGAGCCGGGCCTCTCTGGGTCTCTCCTCTCACACTGGGTGCAGAGCCTGGTCTCTCCGTGTCTCTCCTCTCACACTCGGTGCAGAGCCTGGCCTCTCTGGGTCTCTCCTCTCACACTCAGTGCAGAGCCTGGCCTCTCTGGGTCTCTCCTCTCACACTGGGTGCAGAGACTGGCCTCTCTGGGTCTCCTCTCACACTGGGTGCAGAGCCTGGCCTCTCTGGGTCTCTCCTCTCACACTGGGTGCAGTGCCGGGCCTCTCTGGGTCTCTCCTCTCACACTGGGTGCAGAGCCTGGTCTCTCCGTGTCTCTCCTCTCACACTGGGTGCAGAGCCTGGCCTCTCTGGGTCTCTCCTCTCACACTCAGTGCAGAGCCTGGCCTCTCTGGGTCTCTCCTTTCACACTAGATGCAGAGCCGGGCCTCTCTGGGTCTCTCCTCTCACACTCAGTGCAGAGCCTGGCCTCCCTGGGTCTCTCCTCTCACACTGGGTGCAGCGCCTGGCCTCTCTGGGTCTCTCCTCTCACACTGGGCGCAGAGCCTGGCCTCTCTGGGTCTCCTCTCACACTGGGTGCAGAGCCTGGCCTCTCTGGGTCTCTCCTCTCACACTGGGTGCAGAGCCAAGCCTCTCTGGGTCTCTCCTCTCACACTGGGTGCAGAGCCTGGTCTCTCTGTGTCTCTCCTCTCACACTCGGTGCAGAGCCTGGCCTCTCTGGGTCTCTCCTCTCACACTCAGTGCAGAGCCTGGTCTCTCCGTGTCTCTCCTCTCACACTCGGTGCAGAGCCTGGCCTCTCTGGGTCTCTCCTCTCACACTCAGTGCAGAGCCTGGCCTCTCTGGGTCTCTCCTCTCACACTGGGTGCAGAGACTGGCCTCTCTGGGTCTCCTCTCACACTGGGTGCAGAGCCTGGCCTTTCTGGGTCTCTCCTCTCACACTGGGTGCAGTGCCGGGCCTCTCTGGGTCTCTCCTCTCACACTGGGTGCAGAGCCTGGTCTCTCCGTGTCTCTCCTCTCACACTGGGTGCAGAGCCTGGCCTCTCTGGGTCTCTCCTCTCACACTCAGTGCAGAGCCTGGCCTCTCTGGGTCTCTCCTTTCACACTGGATGCAGAGCCGGGCCTCTCTGGGTCTCTCCTCTCACACTCAGTGCAGAGCCTGGCCTCCCTGGGTCTCTCCTCTCACACTGGGTGCAGCGCCTGGCCTCTCTGGGTCTCTCCTCTCACACTGGGCGCAGAGCCTGGCCTCTCTGGGTCTCCTCTCACACTGGGTGCAGAGCCTGGTCTCTCCGTGTCTCTCCTCTCACACTGGGTGCAGAGCCTGGCCTCTCTGGGTCTCTCCTCTCACACTCAGTGCAGAGCCTGGCCTCTCTGGGATTCTCCTTGCACACTGGGTGCAGAGCCTGGCCTCTCTGGGTCTCTCCTCTCACACTCAGTGCAGAGCCTGGCCTCTCTGGGTCTCTCCTCTCACACTCAGTGCAGAGCCTGGCCTCTCTGGGTCTCCTCTCACACTGGGCCCAGGGCGTGGCCTCTCTGGGTCTCTCCTCTCACACTGGGCGCAGAGCCTGGCCTCACCGGGTCTGTCCTCTCACACTGGGCGCAGAGCCTGGCCTCTCTGGGCCTCTCCTCTCACACTGGGTGCAGAGCCTGGCCTCTCTGGGTCTCCTCTCACACTGGGTGCAGAGCCGGGCCTCTCTGGGTCTCTCCTCTCACACTGGGTGCATAGCCTGGCCTTTCTGGGTCTCCTCTCACACTAGGTGCAGAGCCTGGCCTCTCTGGATCTCTCCTCTCACACTGGGCGCAGAGCCTTGCCTCTCTGGATCTCTCCTCTCACACTGGGTGCAGAGCCTGGTCTCTCCGTGTCTCTCCTCTCACGCTGGGTGCAGAGCCTGGCCTCTCTGGGCCTCTCCTCTCACACTGGGTGCAGAGCCTGGCCTCTCTGGGTCTCTCCTCTGTCACTGAGTGCAGAGCCTGGCCTCTCTGGTTCTCTCCTTAAACACTGGATGCAGACCCGGGCCTCTCTGGGTCTCTCCTCTCACACTCAGTGCAGAGCCTGGCCTCTCTGGGTCTCTCCTCTCACACTAGGTGCAGAGCCTGGCCTCTCTGGGTCTCTCATCTCACACTGGGTGCAGAGCTTGGCCTCTCTGGGTCTCTCCTCTGTCACTGAGTGCAGAGCCTGGCCTCTCTGGGTCTCTCCTTTCACACTGGATGCAGAGCCGGGCCTCTCTGGGTCTCTCCTCTCACACTCAGTGCAGAGCCTGGCCTCTCTGGGTCTCTCCTCTCACACTGGGTGCAGAGACTGGCCTCTCTGGGTCTCCTCTCACACTGGGTGCAGAGCCTAGCCTCTCTGGGTCTCTCCTCTCACACTGGGTGCAGAGCATGGCCTCTCTGGGTCTCTCCTCTCACACTGGGTGCAGTGCATGGCCTCTCTGGGTCTCTCCTCTCACACTGGGTGCAGAGCCTGACCTCTCTGGGTCTCTCCTCTCACACTGGGTGCAGAGCCTGGCCTCTCTGGGTCTCTCCTCTCACACTGGGTGCAGACCCTGGCCTCTCTGGGTCTCTCCTCTGTCACTGAGTGCAGAGCCTGGCCTCTCTGGGTCTCTCCTTTCACACTGGATGCAGAGCCGGGCCTCTCTGGGTCTCTCCTCTCACACTCAGTGCAGAGCCTGGCCTCTCTGGGTCTCCTCTCACACTGGGTGCAGAGCCGGGCCTCCCTGGGTCTCTCCTCTCACACTGGGTGCAAAGCCTGGGTTCTCCGTGTCTCTCCTCTCACACTGGGTGCAGAGCCTGGCCTCTCTGGGTCTCTCCTCTCACACTCAGTGCAGAGCCTGGCCTCTCTGGGTCTCTCCTCTCACACTGGGTGCAGAGACTGGCCTCTCTGGGTCTCCTCTCACACTGGGTGCAGAGCCTGGCCTCTCTGGGTCTCTCCTCTCACACTGGGTGCAGAGCCGGGCCTCTCTGGGTCTCTCCTCTCACACTGGGTGCAGAGCCTGGTCTCTCCGTGTCTCTCCTCTCACACTGGGTGCAGAGCCTGGCCGCTCTGGGACTCTCCTTTCACACTCAGTGCAGAGCCTGGCCTCTCTGGGTCTCTCCTTTCACACTGGATGCAGAGCCGGGCCTCTCTGGGTCTCTCCTCTCACACTCAGTGCAGAGCCTGGCCTCCCTGGGTCTCTCCTCTCACACTGGGTGCAGAGCCTGGCATCTCTGGGTCTCTCCTCTCACACTGGGTGCAGAGCCTGGCCTCTCTGGGTCTCTCCTCTCACACTGGGTGCAGAGCCTGGCCTCTCTGGGTCTCTCCTCTCACACTGGGTGCAGAGCCTGGCCTCTCTGGGTCTCTCCTCTCACACTGGGAGCAGAGCCTGGCCTCTCTGGGTCTCTTCTCTCACACTCGGTGCAGAGCCTGGCCTCTTGGGGTCTCTCCTCTCACACTGGGTGCAGAGCCTGGCCTCTCTGGGCCTCTCCTCTGTCACTGAGTGCAGAGCCTGGCCTCTCTGGGTCTCTCCTTTCACATTGGATGCAGAGCCGGGCCTCTCTGGGTCTCTCCTCTCACACTCAGTGCAGAGCCTGGCCTCTCTGGGTCTCTCCTCTCACACTAGGTGCAGAGCCTGGCCTCTCTGGGTCTCTCCTCTCACACTGGGTGCAGAGCCTGGCCTCTCTGGGTCTCTCCTTTCACACTGGATGCAGAGCCGGGCCTCTCTGGGTCTCTCCTCTCACACTCAGTACGGAGCCTGGCCTCTCTGGGTCTCTCCTCTCACACTAGGTGCAGAGACTGGCCTCTCTGGGTCTCCTCTCACACTGGGTGCAGAACCTGGCCTCTCTGGGTCTCTCCTCTCACACTAGGTGCAGAGCATGGCCTCTCTGGGTCTCTCCTCTCACACTGGGTGCAGAGCATGGCCTCTCTGGGTCTCTCCTCTCACACTGGGTGCAGTGCATGGCCTCTCTGGGTCTCTCCTCTCACACTGGGTGCAGAGCCTGACCTCTCTGGGTCTCTCCTCTCACACTGGGTGCAGAGCCTGGCCTCTCTGGGTCTCTCCTCTCACACTGGGTGCAGAGCCTGGCCTCTCTGGGTCTCTCCTCTGTCACTGAGTGCAGAGCTTGGCCTCTCTGGGTCTCTCCTTTCACACTGGATGCAGAGCCGGGCCTCTCTGGGTCTCTCCTCTCACACTCAGTGCAGAGCCTGGCCTCTCTGGGACTCCTCTCACACTGGGTGCAGAGCCGGGCCTCTCTGGGCCTCTCCTCTCACACTAGGTGCAGAGCCTGGCTTCTCCGAGTCTCTCCTCTCACACTGGGTGCAGAGCCTGGTCTCTCTGGGTCTCTCCTCTCACACTCTGTGCAGAGCCTGGCCTCTCTGGGTCTGTCCTCTCACACTGGGTGCAGAGCCTGGTCTCTCCGGTCTCTCCTCTCACACTGAGTGCAGAGCCTGGCCTCTCTGGGTATCTCCTCTCACACTAGGTGCAGAGCCTGGCCTCTCCGGGTCTCTCCTCTCACACTAGGTGCAGAGCCTGGCCTCTGGGTCTCTCCTCTCACACTGGGTGCAGAGCCTGGCCTCTCTGGGTCTCTCCTCTCACACTGGGTGCAGAGCATGGCCTCTCTGGGTCTCTCCTCTCACACTGGGTGCAGAGCATGGCCTCTCTGGGCCTCTCCTCTCACACTTGGAGCAGAGCCTGGCCTCGCTGGGTCTCTCCTCTCACACTGGGTGCAGAGCCTGGCCTCTCTGGGTCTCTCCTCTCACACTGGTTGCGGAGCCAGGCCTCTCTGGGTCTCCCCTCTCACACTGGGTGCAGAGCCTGGCCTCTATGGGCCTCTCCTCTCACACTAGGTGCAGAGCCTGGCCTCTCCGAGTCTCTCCTCTCACACTGGGTGCAGAGCCTGGTCTCTCTGGGTCTCTCCTCTCACACTCTGTGCAGAGCTTGGCCTCTCTGGGTCTCTCCTCTCACACTGGGTGCAGAGCCTGGTCTCTCTGGGTCTCTCCTCTCACACTCTGTGCAGAGCTTGGCCTCTCGGGGTCTCTCCTCTCACACTGGGTGCAGAGCCTGGCCTCTCTGGGTCTCCTCTCACACTGGGTGCAGAGCCTGGCCTCTCTGGGTGTCTCCTGTCACACTGGGTGCAGAGCCTGGCCTCTCTGGGCCTCTCCTCTCACACTGGGTGCAGAGCCTGGCCTCTTTGGGTCTCTCCTCTCACACTGGGCGCAGAGCCTGGCCTCTTTGGGTCTCTCCTGTCATACTGGGTGCAGAGCCTGGCCTCTCTGGGTCTCTCCAGTCACACTGGGTGTAGAGCCTGGCCTCTCTGGGTCTCTCCTCTCACACTGGTTGCAGAGCCTGGTCTCTCTGGGTCTCTGCCCTCACACTGGGTGCAGAGCCTGGCCTCTCTGGGTCTGTCCTCTCACACTGGGTACAGAGCCTGGCCTCTTTGGGTCTCTCCTGTCACACTGGGTGCAGAGCCTGGCCTCTCTGGGCCTCTCCTCTCACACTGGGTGCAGAGCCTGGCCTCTCTGGGTCTCACCTCTCACACTGGGTGCAGAGCCTGGCCTCTCTGGGTCTCTCCTCTCACACTGGGTGCAGAGCCGGGCCTCTCTGGGTCTCTCCTCTGACACTGGGTGCAGAGCCTGGCCTCTCTGGGCCTCTCCTCTCACACTGGGCACAGAGCCGGGCCTCTCTGGGTCTCTCCTCTCACACTCAGTGTAGAGCTTGGCCTCTCTGGGCCTCTCCTCTCACACTCAGTGAAGAGCCTGGCCTCTCTGGGTCTCTCCTTTCACACTGGGTGCAGAGCCTGGCTCTCTGGGTCTCTCCTGTCACACTGGGTGCAGAGCCTGGCCTCTCTGGGCCTCTCCTCTCACACTGGGTGCAGAGCCTGGCCTCTCTGGGTGTCTCCTCTCACACTGGGTGCAGAGCCTGGTCTCTCTGGGTCTCTCCTCTCACACTCTGTGCAGAGCCTGGCCTCTTTGGGCCTCTCCTCTCACACTAGGTGCAGAGCCTGACGTCTCAGGGCCTCCTCTCACACTGGGCGCAGAGCCTGGCCACTCTGGGTGTCTCCTCTCACACTGGGCGCAGAGCCTGGCCTCTCCGGGTCTCCTCTCACACTGGTTGCAGAGCCTGGCCTCTCCGGGTCTGTCCTCTCACACTGGGTGCAGAGCCTGGCCTCTCTGGGTGTCTCCTCTCACACTAGGTGCAGAGCCTGGCCTCTCTGGGTGTCTCCTCTCACACTGGGTGCAGATCCTGGCCTCTCCGGGTCTCTCCTCTCACACTAGGTGCAGAGCCTGGCCTCTCCGGGTCTCTCCTCTCACACTGGGTGCATAGCCTGGCCTCTCTGGGTCTCTCCTCTCACACTGGGAGCAGAGCCTAGCCTCTCTGGGTCTCTCCTCTCACACTGGGTGCAGAGCCTGACCTCTCTGGGTCTCTCCTCTCACACTAGGTGCAGAGCCTGGCCTCTCTGGGTCTCTTCTCTCACACTGGGTGCAGAGCCTGGCCTCTCTGGGTCTCTCCTCTCACACTGGGTGCAGAGCCTGGCCTCTCTGGGTCTCTCCTCTCACACTGGGAGCAGAGCCTGGCCTCTCTGGGTCTCTTCTCTCACACTCGGTGCAGAGCCTGGCCTCCTGGGGTCTCTCCTCTCACACTGGGTGCAGAGCCTGGCCTCTCTGGGCCTCTCCTCTCACACTGGGTGCAGATCCTGGCCTCTCTGGGTCTCTCGTCGGTCACTGAGTGCAGAGCCTGGCCTCTCTGGGTCTCTCCTTTCACACTGGATGCAGAGCCGGGCCTCTCTGGGTCTCTCCTCTCACACTAGGTGCAGAGCCTGGCCTCTCTGGGTCTCTCCTCTCACACTGGGTGCAGAGCCTGGCCTCTCTGGGTCTCTCCTTTGTCACTGAGTGCAGAGCCTGGCCTCTCTGGGTCTCTCCTTTCACACTGGATGCAGAGCCGGGCCTCTCTGGGTCTCTCCTCTCACACTCAGTGCAGAGCCTGGCCTCTCTGGGTCTCCTCTCACACTGGGTGCAGAGCCGGGCCTCTCTGGGTCTCTCCTCTCACACTGGGTGCAGAGCCTGGTCTCTCCGTGTCTCTCGTCTCACACTGGGTGCAGAGCCTGGCCTCTCTGGGTCTCTCCTCTCACACTCAGTGCAGAGCCTGGCCTCTCTGGGTCTCTCCTCTCACACTGGGTGCAGAGACTGGCCTCTCTGGGTCTCCTCTCACACTGGGTGCAGAGCCTGGCCTCTCTGGGTCTCTCCTCTCACACTGGGTGCAGAGCCGGGTCTCTCTGGGTCTCTCCTCTCACACTGGGTGCAGAGCCTGGTCTCTCCGTGTCTCTCCTCTCACACTGGGTGCAGAGCCTGGCCTCTCTGGGTCTCTCCTTTCACACTGGATGCAGAGCCGGGCCTCTCTGGGCCTCTCCTCTCACACTCAGTGCAGAGCCTGGCCTCCCTGGGTCTCTCCTCTCACACTGGGTGCAGAGCCTGGCCTCTCTGTGTCTCTCCCCTCACACTGGGCGCAGAGCCTGGCCTCTCTGGGTCTCCTCTCACACTGGGTGCAGAGCCTGGCCTCTCTGGGTCACTCCTCTCACACTGGGTGCAGAGCCGGGCCTCTCTGGGTCTCTCCTCTCACACTGGGTGCAGAGCCTGGTCTTTCCGTGTCTCTCCTCTCACACTGGGTGCAGAGCCTGGCCTCTCTGGGTCTCTCCTCTCACACTCAGTGCAGAGCCTGGCCTCTCTGGGTCTCTCCTTTCACACTGGGTGCAGAGCCTGGCCTCTCTGGGTCTCTCCTCTCACACTCAGTGCAGAGCCTGGCCTCTCTGGGTCTCTCCTTTCACACTGGGTGCAGAGCCTGGCCTCTCTGGGTCTCTCCTCTCACACTCAGTGCAGAGCCTGGCCTCTCTGGGCCTCCTCTCACACTGGGCCCAGGGCGTGGCCTCTCTGGGTCTCTCCTCTCACACTGGGTGCAGAGCCTGGCCTCTCCGGGTCTGTCCTCTCACACTGGGCGCAGAGCCTGGCCTCTCTGGGCCTCTCCTCTCACACTGGGTGCAGAGCCTGGCCTCTCTGTGTCTCCTCTCACACTGGGTTCAGAGCCGGGCCTCTCTGGGTCTCTCCTCTCACACTGGGTGCAGAGCCTGGCCTTTCTGGGTCTCCTCTCACACTAGGTGCAGAGCCTGGCCTCTCTGGATCTCTCCTCTCACACTGGGAGCGGAGCCTGGCCTCTCTGGGTTTCCCCTCTCACACTGGGTGCAGAGCCTTGTCTCTCTGGGTCTCTCCTCTCACATTGGGTGCAGAGCCTGGCCTCTCTGGGTCTCTCCTCTCACACTGGGTGCAGAGCCTGGCCTCTCTGGGCCTCTCCTCTCACACCGGGTGCAGAGCCTGGCCTCTCTGGGCCTCTCCTCTCACACTGGGTGCAGAGCCTGGCCTCTCAGGGCCTCCTCTCACACTGGGTGCAGAGCCTGGCCTCTCAGGGCCTTCTCTCACACTGGGTGCAGAGCCTGGCCTCCCAGGGCCTCCTCTCACACTGGGTGCAGAGCCTGGCCTCTCTGGGTCTCTCCTCTCACACTGGGTGCAGAGCCAGGCCTCTCTGGGTATCTCCTCTCACACTGGGCGCAGAGCCTGGCCTCTCTGTGTCCCTCCTGTCACACTGGGTGCAGAGCCTGGCCTCTCTGGGTCTCTCCTCTCACACTGAGTGCAGAGCCGGGCCTCTCTGGGTCTCTCCTCTCACACTGGGTGCTGAGCTTGGCCTCTCTGGGTCTCTCCTGTCACACTGGGTGCAGAGCCTGGCCTCTCTGGGCCTCTCCTCTCACACTGGGTGCAGAGCCTGGCCTCTCTTGGTCTCTCCTTTCACACTCAGTGCAGAGCCTGGCCTCTCTGGGTCTCTCCTTTCACACTGGATGCAGAGCCGGGCCTCTCTGGGTCTCTCCTCTCACACTCAGTGCAGAGCCTGGCCTCCCTGGGTCTCTCCTCTCACACTGGGTGCAGAGCCTGGCATCTCTGGGTCTCTCCTCTCACACTGGGTGCAGAGCCTGGCCTCTCTGGGTCTCTCCTCTCACACTGGGTGCAGAGCCTGGCCTCTCTGGGTCTCTCCTCTCACACTGGGTGCAGAGCCTGGCCTCTCTGGGTCTCTCCTCTCACACTGGGAGCAGAGCCTGGCCTCTCTGGGTCTCTTCTCTCACACTCGGTGCAGAGCCTGGCCTCTTGGGGTCTCTCCTCTCACACTGGGTGCAGAGCCTGGCTCTCTGGGTCTCTCCTGTCACACTGGGTGCAGAGCCTGGCCTCTCTGGGCCTCTCCTCTCACACTGGGAGCAGAGCCTGGCCTCTCTGGGTCTCTTCTCTCACACTCGGTGCAGAGCCTGGCCTCTTGGGGTCTCTCCTCTCACACTGGGTGCAGAGCCTGGCTCTCTGGGTCTCTCCTGTCACACTGGGTGCAGAGCCTGGCTCTCTGGGTCTCTCCTGTCACACTGGGTGCAGAGCCTGGCCTCTCTGGGCCTCTCCTCTCACACTGGGTGCAGAGCCTGGCCTCTCTGGGTGTCTCCTCTCACACTGGGTGCAGAGCCTGGTCTCTCTGGGTCTCTCCTCTCACACTCTGTGCAGAGCCTGGCCTCTTTGGGCCTCTCCTCTCACACTAGGTGCAGAGCCTGACGTCTCAGGGCCTCCTCTCACACTGGGCGCAGAGCCTGGCCACTCTGGGTGTCTCCTCTCACACTGGGCGCAGAGCCTGGCCTCTCCGGGTCTCCTCTCACACTGGTTGCAGAGCCTGGCCTCTCCGGGTCTGTCCTCTCACACTGGGTGCAGAGCCTGGCCTCTCTGGGTGTCTCCTCTCACACTAGGTGCAGAGCCTGGCCTCTCTGGGTGTCTCCTCTCACACTGGGTGCAGATCCTGCCCTCTCCGGGTCTCTCCTCTCACACTAGGTGCAGAGCCTGGCCTCTCCGGGTCTCTCCTCTCACACTGGGTGCAGAGCCTGGCCTCTCTGGGTCTCTCCTCTCACACTCAGTGCAGAGCCTGGCCTCTCTGGGTCTCTCCTTTCACACTAGGTGCAAAGCCTGGCCTCTCCGGGTCTCTCCTCTCACACTCAGTGCAGAGCCTGGCCTCTCTGGGTCTCTCCTCTCACACTGGGTGCAGAGACTGGCCTCTCTGGGTCTCCTCTCACACTGGGTGCAGAGCCTAGCCTCTCTGGGTCTCTCCTCTCACACTGGGTGCAGAGCATGGCCTCTCTGGGTCTCTCCTCTCACACTGGGTGCAGTGCATGGCCTCTCTGGGTCTCTCCTCTCACACTGGGTGCAGAGCCTGACCTCTCTGGGTCTCTCCTCTCACACTGGGTGCAGAGCCTGGCCTCTCTGGGTCTCTCCTCTCACACTGGGTGCAGACCCTGGCCTCTCTGGGTCTCTCCTCTGTCACTGAGTGCAGAGCCTGGCCTCTCTGGGTCTCTCCTTTCACACTGGATGCAGAGCCGGGCCTCTCTGGGTCTCTCCTCTCACACTCAGTGCAGAGCCTGGCCTCTCTGGGTCTCCTCTCACACTGGGTGCAGAGCCGGGCCTCCCTGGGTCTCTCCTCTCACACTGGGTGCAGAGCCTGGTCTCTCCGTGTCTCTCCTCTCACACTGGGTGCAGAGCCTGGCCTCTCTGGGTCTCTCCTCTCACACTCAGTGCAGAGCCTGGCCTCTCTGGGTCTCTCCTCTCACACTGGGTGCAGAGACTGGCCTCTCTGGGTCTCCTCTCACACTGGGTGCAGAGCCTGGCCTCTCTGGGTCTCTCCTCTCACACTGGGTGCAGAGCCGGGCCTCTCTGGGTCTCTCCTCTCACACTGGGTGCAGAGCCTGGTCTCTCCGTGTCTCTCCTCTCACACTGGGTGCAGAGCCTGGCCTCTCTTGGTCTCTCCTTTCACACTCAGTGCAGAGCCTGTCCTCTCTGGGTCTCTCCTTTCACACTGGATGCAGAGCCGGGCCTCTCTGGGTCTCTCCTCTCACACTCAGTGCAGAGCCTGGCCTCCCTGGGTCTCTCCTCTCACACTGGGTGCAGAGCCTGGCATCTCTGGGTCTCTCCTCTCACACTGGGTGCAGAGCCTGGCCTCTCTGGGTCTCTCCTCTCACACTGGGTGCAGAGCCTGGCCTCTCTGGGTCTCTCCTCTCACACTGGGTGCAGAGCCTGGCCTCTCTGGGTCTCTCCTCTCACACTGGGAGCAGAGCCTGGCCTCTCTGGGTCTCTTCTCTCACACTCGGTGCAGAGCCTGGCCTCTTGGGGTCTCTCCTCTCACACTGGGTGCAGAGCCTGGCCTCTCTGGGCTTCTCCTCTGTCACTGAGTGCAGAGCCTGGCCTCTCTGGGTCTCTCCTTTCACATTGGATGCAGAGCCGGGCCTCTCTGGGTCTCTCCTCTCACACTCAGTGCAGAGCCTGGCCTCTCTGGGTCTCTCCTCTCACACTAGGTGCAGAGCCTGGCCTCTCTGGGTCTCTCCTCTCACACTGGGTGCAGAGCCTGGCCTCTCTGGGTCTCTCCTTTCACACTGGATGCAGAGCCGGGCCTCTCTGGGTCTCTCCTCTCACACTCAGTACGGAGCCTGGCCTCTCTGGGTCTCTCCTCTCACACTGGGTGCAGAGACTGGCCTCTCTGGGTCTCCTCTCACACTGGGTGCAGAACCTGGCCTCTCTGGGTCTCTCCTCTCACACTAGGTGCAGAGCATGGCCTCTCTGGGTCTCTCCTCTCACACTGGGTGCAGAGCATGGCCTCTCTGGGTCTCTCCTCTCACACTGGGTGCAGTGCATGGCCTCTCTGGGTCTCTCCTCTCACACTGGGTGCAGAGCCTGACCTCTCTGGGTCTCTCCTCTCACACTGGGTGCAGAGCCTGGCCTCTCTGGGTCTCTCCTCTCACACTGGGTGCAGAGCCTGGCCTCTCTGGGTCTCTCCTCTGTCACTGAGTGCAGAGCTTGGCCTCTCTGGGTCTCTCCTTTCACACTGGATGCAGAGCCGGGCCTCTCTGGGTCTCTCCTCTCACACTCAGTGCAGAGCCTGGCCTCTCTGGGACTCCTCTCACACTGGGTGCAGAGCCGGGCCTCTCTGGGCCTCTCCTCTCACACTAGGTGCAGAGCCTGGCCTCTCCGAGTCTCTCCTCTCACACTGGGTGCAGAGCCTGGTCTCTCTGGGTCTCTCCTCTCACACTCTGTGCAGAGCCTGGCCTCTCTGGTCTGTCCTCTCACACTGGGTGCAGAGCCTGGTCTCTCCGGGTCTCTCCTCTCACACTGAGTGCAGAGCCTGGCCTCTCTGGGTCTCTCCTCTCACACTAGGTGCAGAGCCTGGCCTCTCCGGGTCTCTCCTCTCACACTAGGTGCAGAGCCTGGCCTCTGGGTCTCTCCTCTCACACTGGGTGCAGAGCCTGGCCTCTCTGGGTCTCTCCTCTCACACTGGGTGCAGAGCATGGCCTCTCTGGGTCTCTCCTCTCACACTGGGTGCAGAGCATGGCCTCTCTGGGTCTCTCCTCTCACACTTGGAGCAGAGCCTGGCCTCGCTGGGTCTCTCCTCTCACACTGGGTGCAGAGCCTGGCCTCTCTGGGTCTCTCCTCTCACACTGGTTGCGGAGCCAGGCCTCTCTGGGTCTCCCCTCTCACACTGGGTGCAGAGCCTGGCCTCTATGGGCCTCTCCTCTCACACTAGGTGCAGAGCCTGGCCTCTCCGAGTCTTTCCTCTCACACTGGGTGCAGAGCCTGGTCTCTCTGGGTCTCTCCTCTCACACTCTGTGCAGAGCTTGGCCTCTCTGGGTCTCTCCTCTCACACTGGGTGCAGAGCCTGGTCTCTCTGGGTCTCTCCTCTCACACTCTGTGCAGAGCTTGGCCTCTCGGGGTCTCTCCTCTCACACTGGGTGCAGAGCCTGGCCTCTCTGGGTCTCCTCTCACACTGGGTGCAGAGCCTGGCCTCTCTGGGTGTCTCCTGTCACACTGGGTGCAGAGCCTGGCCTCTCTGGGCCTCTCCTCTCACACTGGGTGCAGAGCCTGGCCTCTTTGGGTCTCTCCTCTCACACTGGGCGCAGAGCCTGGCCTCTTTGGGTCTCTCCTGTCATACTGGGTGCAGAGCCTGGCCTCTCTGGGTCTCTCCAGTCACACTGGGTGTAGAGCCTGGCCTCTCTGGGTCTCTCCTCTCACACTGGTTGCAGAGCCTGGTCTCTCTGGGTCTCTGCCCTCACACTGGGTGCAGAGCCTGGCCTCTCTGGGTCTGTCCTCTCACACTGGGTACAGAGCCTGGCCTCTTTGGGTCTCTCCTGTCACACTGGGTGCAGAGCCTGGCCTCTCTGGGCCTCTCCTCTCACACTGGGTGCAGAGCCTGGCCTCTCTGGGTCTCACCTCTCACACTGGGTGCAGAGCCTGGCCTCTCTGGGTCTCTCCTCTCACACTGGGTGCAGAGCCGGGCCTCTCTGGGTCTCTCCTCTGACACTGGGTGCAGAGCCTGGCCTCTCTGGGCCTCTCCTCTCACACTGGGCGCAGAGCCGGGCCTCTCTGGGTCTCTCCTCTCACACTCAGTGTAGAGCTTGGCCTCTCTGGGCCTCTCCTCTCACACTCAGTGAAGAGCCTGGCCTCTCTGGGTCTCTCCTTTCACACTGGGTGCAGAGCCTGGCTCTCTGGGTCTCTCCTGTCACACTGGGTGCAGAGCCTGGCCTCTCTGGGCCTCTCCTCTCACACTGGGTGCAGAGCCTGGCCTCTCTGGGTGTCTCCTCTCACACTGGGTGCAGAGCCTGGTCTCTCTGGGTCTCTCCTCTCACACTCTGTGCAGAGCCTGGCCTCTTTGGGCCTCTCCTCTCACACTAGGTGCAGAGCCTGACGTCTCAGGGCCTCCTCTCACACTGGGCGCAGAGCCTGGCCACTCTGGGTGTCTCCTCTCACACTGGGCGCAGAGCCTGGCCTCTCCGGGTCTCCTCTCACACTGGTTGCAGAGCCTGGCCTCTCCGGGTCTGTCCTCTCACACTGGGTGCAGAGCCTGGCCTCTCTGGGTGTCTCCTCTCACACTAGGTGCAGAGCCTGGCCTCTCTGGGTGTCTCCTCTCACACTGGGTGCAGATCCTGGCCTCTCCGGGTCTCTCCTCTCACACTAGGTGCAGAGCCTGGCCTCTCCGGGTCTCTCCTCTCACACTGGGTGCATAGCCTGGCCTCTCTGGGTCTCTCCTCTCACACTGGGAGCAGAGCCTAGCCTCTCTGGGTCTCTCCTCTCACACTGGGTGCAGAGCCTGACCTCTCTGGGTCTCTCCTCTCACACTAGGTGCAGAGCCTGGCCTCTCTGGGTCTCTTCTCTCACACTGGGTGCAGAGCCTGGCCTCTCTGGGTCTCTCCTCTCACACTGGGTGCAGAGCCTGGCCTCTCTGGGTCTCTCCTCTCACACTGGGAGCAGAGCCTGGCCTCTCTGGGTCTCTTCTCTCACACTCGGTGCAGAGCCTGGCCTCTTGGGGTCTCTCCTCTCACCCTGGGTGCAGAGCCTGGCCTCTCTGGGCCTCTCCTCTCACACTGGGTGCAGATCCTGGCCTCTCTGGGTCTCTCGTCTGTCACTGAGTGCAGAGCCTGGCCTCTCTGGGTCTCTCCTTTCACACTGGATGCAGAGCCGGGCCTCTCTGGGTCTCTCCTCTCACACTAGGTGCAGAGCCTGGCCTCTCTGGGTCTCTCCTCTCACACTGGGTGCAGAGCCTGGCCTCTCTGGGTCTCTCCTCTGTCACTGAGTGCAGAGCCTGGCCTCTCTGGGTCTCTCCTTTCACACTGGATGCAGAGCCGGGCCTCTCTGGGTCTCTCCTCTCACACTCAGTGCAGAGCCTGGCCTCTCTGGGTCTCCTCTCACACTGGGTGCAGAGCCGGGCCTCTCTGGGTCTCTCCTCTCACACTGGGTGCAGAGCCTGGTCTCTCCGTGTCTCTCGTCTCACACTGGGTGCAGAGCCTGGCCTCTCTGGGTCTCTCCTCTCACACTCAGTGCAGAGCCTGGCCTCTCTGGGTCTCTCCTCTCACACTGGGTGCAGAGACTGGCCTCTCTGGGTCTCCTCTCACACTGGGTGCAGAGCCTGGCCTCTCTGGGTCTCTCCTCTCACACTGGGTGCAGAGCCGGGCCTCTCTGGGTCTCTCCTCTCACACTGGGTGCAGAGCCTGGTCTCTCCGTGTCTCTCCTCTCACACTGGGTGCAGAGCCGGGCCTCTCTGGGTCTCTCCTCTCACACTGGGCGCAGAGCCTGTCCTCTCTGGGTCTCCTCTCACACTGGGTGCAGAGCCTGGCCTCTCTGGGTCACTCCTCTCACACTGGGTGCAGAGCCGGGCCTCTCTGGGTCTCTCCTCTCACACTGGGTGCAGAGCCTGGTCTTTCCGTGTCTCTCCTCTCACACTGGGTGCAGAGCCTGGCCTCTCTGGGTCTCTCCTCTCACACTCAGTGCAGAGCCTGGCCTCTCTGGGTCTCTCCTTTCACACTGGGTGCAGAGCCTGGCCTCTCTGGGTCTCTCCTCTCACACTCAGTGCAGAGCCTGGCCTCTCTGGGTCTCTCCTTTCACACTGGGCGCAGAGCCTGGCCTCTCTGGGCCTCTCCTCTCACACTGGGTGCAGAGCCTGGCCTCTCTGTGTCTCCTCTCACACTGGGTTCAGAGCCAGGCCTCTCTGGGTCTCTCCTCTCACACTGGGTGCAGAGCCTGGCCTTTCTGGGTCTCCTCTCACACTAGGTGCAGAGCCTGGCCTCTCTGGATCTCTCCTCTCACACTGGGAGCGGAGCCTGGCCTCTCTGGGTTTCCCCTCTCACACTGGGTGCAGAGCCTTGTCTCTCTGGGTCTCTCCTCTCACATTGGGTGCAGAGCCTGGCCTCTCTGGGTCTCTCCTCTCACACTGGGTGCAGAGCCTGGCCTCTCTGGGCCTCTCCTCTCACACCGGGTGCAGAGCCTGGCCTCTCTGGGCCTCTCCTCTCACACTGGGTGCAGAGCCTGGCCTCTCAGGGCCTCCTCTCACACTGGGTGCAGAGCCTGGCCTCTCAGGGCCTTCTCTCACACTGGGTGCAGAGCCTGGCCTCCCAGGGCCTCCTCTCACACTGGGTGCAGAGCCTGGCCTCTCTGGGTCTCTCCTCTCACACTGGGTGCAGAGCCAGGCCTCTCTGGGTATCTCCTCTCACACTGGGCGCAGAGCCTGGCCTCTCTGTGTCCCTCCTGTCACACTGGGTGCAGAGCCTGGCCTCTCTGGGTCTCTCCTCTCACACTGAGTGCAGAGCCGGGCCTCTCTGGGTCTCTCCTCTCACACTGGGTGCTGAGCTTGGCCTCTCTGGGTCTCTCCTGTCACACTGGGTGCAGAGCCTGGCCTCTCTGGGCCTCTCCTCTCACACTGGGTGCAGAGCCTGGCCTCTCTTGGTCTCTCCTCTCACACTGGGAGCAGAGCCTGGCCTCTCTGGGTCTCTCCTCTCACACTGGGCGCAGAGCCTGGCCTCTCTGGGTCTCCTCTCACATTGGGCGCAGAGCCTGGCCTCTCTGGGTCTCTCCTCTCACACTCAGTACAGAGCCGGGCCTCTCTGGGTCTCTCCTCTCACACTCAGTGCAGATCCTGGCCTCTCTGGGTCTCTCCTCTCACACTGGGTGCAGAGCCTGGCCTCTCTGGGTCTCTCCTCTCACACTGGGTGCAGAGCCGGGCCTCTCTGGGTCTCTCCTCTCACACTGGGTGCAGAGCCTGGCGTCTCTGGGCCTCGCCTCTCACACTGGGTGCAGAGCCTGGCCTCTCTGGGTCTTCTCTCACACTGGGTGCAGAGCCTGGCCTCTCCGGGTCTCTCCTCTCACACTGGGTGCAGAGCCTGGCCCTCTGGATCTCTCCTCTCACACTGGGCGCAGAGCCTGGCCTCTCTGGGTCTCTCCTGTCACACTGGGTGCAGAGACTGGCCTCTCTGGGTCTCCTCTCACACTGGGTGCAGAGCCTGGCCTCTCTGGGTCTCTCCTCTCACACTGGGTGCAGAGCCGGGCCTCTCTGGGTCTCTCCTCTCACACTGGGTGCAGAGCCTGGTCTCTCCGTGTCTCTCCTCTCACACTGGGTGCAGAGCCTGGCCTCTCTGGGCCTCTCCTCTCACACTGGGTGCAGAGCCTGGCCTCTCTGGGTCTCTCCTCTGTCACTGAGTGCAGAGCCTGGCCTCTCTGGGTCTCTCCTTTCACACTGGATGCAGACCCGGGCCTCTCTGGGTCTCTCCTCTCACACTCAGTGCAGAGCCTGGCCTCTCTGGGTCTCTCCTCTCACACTAGGTGCAGAGCCTGGCTTCTCTGGGTCTCTCCTCTCACACTGGGTGCAGAGCTTGGCCTCTCTGGGTCTCTCCTCTGTCACTGAGTGCAGAGCCTGGCCTCTCTGGGTCTCTCCTTTCACACTGTATGCCGAGCCGGGCCTCTCTGGGTCTCTCCTCTCACACTCAGTGCAGAGCCTGGCCTCTCTGGGTCTCTCCTCTCACACTGGGTGCAGAGACTGGCCTCTCTGGGTCTCCTCTCACACTGGGTGCAGAGCCTGGCCTCTCTGGGTCTCTCCTCTCACACTGGGTGCAGAGCATGGCCTCTCTGGGTCTCTCCTCTCACACTGGGTGCAGTGCATGGCCTCTCTGGGTCCCTCCTCTCACACTGGGTGCAGAGCCTGACCTCTCTGGGTCTCTCCTCTCACACTGGGTGCAGAGCCTGGCCTCTCTGGGTCTCTCCTCTCACACTGGGTGCAGACCCTGGCCTCTCTGGGTCTCTCCTCTGTCACTGAGTGCAGAGCCTGGCCTCTCTGGGTCTCTCCTTTCACACTGGATGCAGAGCCGGGCCTCTCTGGGTCTCCTCTCACACTGGGTGCAGAGCCGGGCCTCTCTGGGTCTCCTCTCACACTGGGTGCAGAGCCGGGCCACTCTGGGTCTCTCCTCTCACACTGGGTGCAGAGCCTGGTCTCTCCGTGTCTCTCCTCTCACACTGGGTGCAGAGCCTGGCCTCTCTGGGTCTCTCCTCTCACACTCAGTGCAGAGCCTGGCCTCTCTGGGTCTCTCCTTTCACACTGGATGCAGAGCTGGGCCTCTCTGGGTCTCTCCTCTCACACTCAGTGCAGAGCCTGGCCTCCCTGGGTCTCTCCTCTCACACTGGGTGCAGAGCCTGGCCTCTCTGGGTCTCTCCTCTCACACTGGGCGCAGAGCCTGGCCTCTCTGGGTCTCCTCTCACACTGGGTGCAGAGCCTGGCCTCTCTGGGTCTCTCCTCTCACACTGGGTGCAGAGCCAGGCCTCTCTGGGTCTCTCCTCTCACACTGGGTGCAGAGCCTGGTCTCTCCGTGTCTCTCCTCTCACACTGGGTGCAGAGCCTGGCCTCTCTGGGTCTCTCCTCTCACACTCAGTGCAGAGCCTGGCCTCTCTGGGTCTCTCCTTACACACTGGGTGCAGAGCCTGGCCTCTCTGGGTCTCTCCTCTCACACTCAGTGCAGAGCCTGGCCTCTCTGGGTCTCTCCTCTCACACTCAGTGCGGAGCCTGGCCTCTCTGGGTCTCCTCTCACACTGGGCCCAGGGCGTGGCCTCTCTGGGTCTCTCCTCTCACACTGGGCGCAGAGCCTGGCCTCTCCGGGTCTGTCCTCTCACTCTGGGCGCAGAGCCTGGCCTCTCTGGGCCTCTCCTCTCACACTGGGTGCAGAGCCTGGCCTCTCTGGGTCTCCTCTCACACTGGGTGCAGAGCCGGGCCTCTCTGGGTCTCTCCTCTCACACTGGGTGCAGAGCCTGGCCTCTCTGGATCTCTCCTCTCACACTGGGCGCAGAGCCTGGCCTCTCTGGATCTCTCCTCTCACACTGGGTGCAGAGCCTGGTCTCTCCGTGTCTCTTCTCTCACCCTGGGTGCAGAGCCTGGCCTCTCTGGGCCTCTCCTCTCACACTGGGTGCAGAGCCTGGCCTCTCTGGGTCTCTCCTCTGTCACTGAGTGCAGAGCCTGGCCTCTCTGGGTCTCTCCTTTCACACTGGATGCAGACCAGGGCCTCTCTGGGTCTCTCCTCTCACACTCAGTGCAGAGCCTGGCCTCTCTGGGTCTCTCCTCTCACACTAGGTGCAGAGCCTGGCCTCTCTGGGTCTCTCCTCTCACACTGGGTGCAGAGCTTGGCCTCTCTGGGTCTCTCCTCTGTCACTGAGTGCAGAGCCTGGCCTCTCTGGGTCTCTCCTTTCACACTGGATGCAGAGCCGGGCCTCTCTGGGTCTCTCCTCTCACACTCAGTGCAGAGCCTGGCATCTCTGGGTCTCTCCTCTCACACTGGGTGCAGAGACTGGCCTCTCTGGGTCTCCTCTCACACTGGGTGCAGAGCCTGGCCTCTCTGGGTCTCTCCTCTCACACTGGGTGCAGAGCATGGCCTCTCTGGGTCTCTCCTCTCACACTGGGTGCAGTGCATGGCCTCTCTGGGTCTCTCCTCTCACACTGGGTGCAGAGCCTGACCTCTCTGGGTCTCTCCTCTCACACTGGGTGCAGAGCCTGGCCTCTCTGGGTCTCTCCTCTGTCACTGAGTGCAGAGCCTGGCCTCTCTGGGTCTCTCCTTTCACACTGGATGCAGAGCCGGGCCTCTCTGGGTCTCTCCTCTCACACTCAGTGCAGAGCCTGGCCTCTCTGGGTCTCCTCTCACACTGGGTGCAGAGCCGGGCCTCTCTGGGTCTCTCCTCTCACACTGGGTAGAGAGCCTGGTCTCTCCGTGTCTCTCCTCTCACACTGGGTGCAGAGCCTGGCCTCTCTGGGTCTCTCCTCTCACACTCAGTGCAGAGCCTGGCCTCTCTGGGTCTCTTCTCTCACACTGGGTGCAGAGACTGGCCTCTCTGGGTCTCCTCTCACACTGGGTGCAGAGCCTGGCCTCTCTGGGTCTCTCCTCTCACACTGGGTGCAGAGCCGGGCCTCTCTGGGTCTCTCCTCTCACACTGGGTGCAGAGCCTGGTCTCTCCGTGTCTCTCCTCCCACACTGGGTGCAGAGCCTGGCCTCTCTGGGTCTCTCCTTTCACACTCAGTGCAGAGCCTGGCCTCTCTTGGTCTCTCCTTTCACACTGGATGCAGAGCCGGGCCTCTCTGGGTCTCTCCTCTCACACTCAGTGCAGAGCCTGGCCTCCCTGGGTCTCTCCTCTCACACTGGGTGCAGAGCCTGGCCTCTCTGGGTCTCTCCTCTCACACTGGGTGCAGAGCCTGGCCTCTCTGGGTCTCTCCTCTCACACTGGGTGCAGAGCCTGGCCTCTCTGGGTCTCTCCTCTCACACTGGGTGCGGAGCCTGGCCTCTCACACTGGGTGCAGAGCCTGGCCTCTCTGGGTCTCTCCTCTCACACTGGGTGCAGAGCCTGGCCTCTCTGGGTCTCTCCTCTCACACTGGGAGCAGAGCCTGGCCTCTCTGGGTCTCTTCTCTCACACTCGGTGCAGAGCCTGGCCTCTTGGGGTCTCTCCTCTCACACTGGGTGCAGAGCCTGGCCTCTCTGGGCCTCTCCTCTCACACTGGGTGCAGAGCCTGGCCTCTCTGGGTCTCTCCTCTGTCACTGAGTGCAGAGCCTGGCCTCTCTGGGTCTCTCCTTTCACATTGGATGCAGAGCCGGGCCTCTCTGGGTCTCTCCTCTCACACTCAGTGCAGAGCCTGGCCTCTCTGGGTCTCTCCTCTCACACTAGGTGCAGAGCCTGGCCTCTCTGGGTCTCTCCTCTCACACTGGGTGCAGAGCCTGGCCTCTCTGGGTCTCTCCTTTCACACTGGATGCAGAGCCGGGCCTCTCTGGGTCTCTCCTCTCACACTGGGTGCAGAGACTGGCCTCTCTGGGTCTCCTCTCACACTGGGTGCAGAGACTGGCCTCTCTGGGTCTCTCCTCTCACGCTAGGTGCAGAGCATGGCCTCTCTGGGTCTCTCCTCTCACACTGGGTGCAGAGCATGGCCTCTCTGGGTCTCTCCTCTCACACTGGGTGCAGTGCATGGCCTCTAGGGGTCTCTCCTCTCACACTGGGTGCAGAGCCTGACCTCTCTGGGTCTCTCCTCTCACACTGGGTGCAGAGCCTGGCCTCTCTGGGTCTCTCCTCTCACACTGGGCGCAGAGCCTGGCCTCTCTGGGTCTCTCCTCTGTCACTGAGTGCAGAGCCTGGCCTCTCTGGGTCTCTCCTTTCACACTGGATGCAGAGCCGGGCCTCTCTGGGTCTCTCCTCTCACACTCAGTGCAGACCCTGGCCTCTCTGGGTCTCCTCTCACACTGGGTGCAGAGCCGGGCCTCTCTGGGTCTCTCCTCTCACACTGGGTGCAGAGCCTGGTCTCTCCGTGTCTCTCCGTGTCTCTCCTCTCACACTCGGTGCAGAGCTTTGCCTCTCTGGGTCTCTCCTCTCACACTGGGTGCAGAGCCTGGTCAATCCGTGTCTCTCCTCTCACACTGGGTGCAGAGCCTAGCCTCTCTGGGTCTCTCCTCTCACACTCAGTGCAGAGCCTGGCCTCTCTGGGTCTCTCCTTTCACACTGGGTGCAGAGCCTAGCCTCTCTGGGTCTCTCCTCTCACACTCAGTGCAGAGCCTGGCCTCTCTGGGTCTCTCCTCTCACACTCAGTGCAGAGCCTGGCCTCTCTGAGTCTCCTCTCACACTGGGCCCAGGGCGTGGCCTCTCTGGGTCTCTCCTCTCACACTGGGCGCAGAGCCTGGCCTCTCCCGGTCTGTCCTCTCACACTTGGCACAGAGCCTGGCCTCTCTGGGCCTCTCCTCTCACACTGGGTGCAGAGCCTGGCCTCTCTGGGTCTCCTCTCACACTGGGTGCAGAGCCGGGCCTCTCTGGGTCTCCTCTCACACTGGGTGCAGAGCCGGGCCTCTCTGGGTCTCTCCTCTCACACTGGGTGCAGAGCCTGGCCTTTCTGGGTCTCCTCTCACACTAGGTGCAGAGCCTGGCTTCTCTGGATCTCTCCTCTCACACTGGGCGCAGAGCCTGGCCTCTCTGGATCTCTCCTCTCACACTGGGTGCAGAGCCTGGTCTCTACGTGTCTCTCCTCTCACACTGGGTTCAGAGCCTGGCCTCTCTGGGCCTCTCCTCTCACACTGGGTGCAGAGCCTGGCCTCTCTGGGTCTCTCCTCTGTCACTGAGTGCAGAGCCTGGCCTCTCTGGGTCTCTCCTCTCACACTAGGTGCAGAGCCTGGCCTCTCTGGGTCTCTCCTCTCACACTGGGTGCAGAGCTTGGCCTCTCTGGGTCTCTCCTCTGTCACTGAGTGCAGAGCCTGGCCTCTCTGGGTCTCTCCTTTCACACTGGATGCAGAGCCGGGCCTCTCTGGGTCTCTCCTCTCACACTCAGTGCAGAGCCTGGCCTCTCTGGGTCTCTCCTCTCACACTGGGTGCAGAGACTGGCCTCTCTGGGTCTCCTCTCACACTGGGTGCAGAGCCTGGCCTCTCTGGGTCTCTCCTCTGTCACTGAGTGCAGAGCCTGGCCTCTCTGGGTCTCTCCTTTCACACTGGATGCAGAGCCCGGCCTCTCTGGGTCTCTCCTCTCACACTCAGTGCAGAGCCTGGCCTCTCTGGGTCTCCTCTCACACTGGGTGCAGAGCCGGGCCTCTCTGGGTCTCTCCTCTCACACTGGGTGCAGAGCCTGGTCTCTCCGTGTCTCTCGTCTCACACTGGGTGCAGAGCCTGGCCTCTCTGGGTCTCTCCTCTCACACTCAGTGCAGAGCCTGGCCTCTCTGGGTCTCTCCGCTCACACTGGGTGCAGAGACTGGCCTCTCTGGGTCTCCTCTCACACTGGGTGCAGAGCCTGGCCTCTCTGGGTCTCTCCTCTCACACTGGGTGCAGAGCCGGGCCTCTCTGGGTCTCTCCTCTCACACTGGGTGCAGAGCCTGGTCTCTCCGTGTCTCTCCTCTCACACTGGGTGCAGAGCCTGGCCTCTCTGGGTCTCTCCTTTCACACTGGATGCAGAGCCGGGCCTCTCTGGGCCTCTCCTCTCACACTCAGTGCAGAGCCTGGCCTCCCTGGGTCTCTCCTCTCACACTGGGTGCAGAGCCTGGCCTCTCTGTGTCTCTCCCCTCACACTGGGCGCAGAGCCTGGCCTCTCTGGGTCTCCTCTCACACTGGGTGCAGAGCCTGGCCTCTCTGGGTCACTCCTCTCACACTGGGTGCAGAGCCGGGCCTCTCTGGGTCTCTCCTCTCACACTGGGTGCAGAGCCTGGTCTTTCCGTGTCTCTCCTCTCACACTGGGTGCAGAGCCTGGCCTCTCTGGGTCTCTCCTCTCACACTCAGTGCAGAGCCTGGCCTCTCTGGGTCTCTCCTTTCACACTGGGTGCAGAGCCTGGCCTCTCTGGGTCTCTCCTCTCACACTCAGTGCAGAGCCTGGCCTCTCTGGGTCTCTCCTTTCACACTGGGTGCAGAGCCTGGCCTCTCTGGGTCTCTCCTCTCACACTCAGTGCAGAGCCTGGCCTCTCTGGGTCTCCTCTCACACTGGGCCCAGGGCGTGGCCTCTCTGGGTCTCTCCTCTCACACTGGGTGCAGAGCCTGGCCTCTCCGGGTCTGTCCTCTCACACTGGGCGCAGAGGCTGGCCTCTCTGGGCCTCTCCTCTCACACTGGGTGCAGAGCCTGGCCTCTCTGTGTCTCCTCTCACACTGGGTGCAGAGCCGGGCCTCTCTGGGTCTCTCCTCTCACACTGGGTGCAGAGCCTGGCCTTTCTGGGTCTCCTCTCACACTAGGTGCAGAGCCTGGCCTCTCTGGATCTCTCCTCTCACACTGGGAGCGGAGCCTGGCCTCTCTGGGTTTCCCCTCTCACACTGGGTGCAGAGCCTTGTCTCTCTGGGTCTCTCCTCTCACATTGGGTGCAGAGCCTGGCCTCTCTGGGTCTCTCCTCTCACACTGGGTGCAGAGCCTGGCCTCTCTGGGCCTCTCCTCTCACACCGGGTGCAGAGCCTGGCCTCTCTGGGCCTCTCCTCTCACACTGGGTGCAGAGCCTGGCCTCTCAGGGCCTCCTCTCACACTGGGTGCAGAGCCTGGCCTCTCAGGGCCTTCTCTCACACTGGGTGCAGAGCCTGGCCTCCCAGGGCCTCCTCTCACACTGGGTGCAGAGCCTGGCCTCTCTGGGTCTCTCCTCTCACACTGGGTGCAGAGCCAGGCCTCTCTGGGTATCTCCTCTCACACTGGGCGCAGAGCCTGGCCTCTCTGTGTCCCTCCTGTCACACTGGGTGCAGAGCCTGGCCTCTCTGGGTCTCTCCTCTCACACTGAGTGCAGAGCCGGGCCTCTCTGGGTCTCTCCTCTCACACTGGGTGCTGAGCTTGGCCTCTCTGGGTCTCTCCTGTCACACTGGGTGCAGAGCCCGGCCTCTCTGGGCCTCTCCTCTCACACTGGGTGCAGAGCCTGGCCTCTCTTGGTCTCTCCTCTCACACTGGGAGCAGAGCCTGGCCTCTCTGGGTCTCTCCTCTCACACTGGGCGCAGAGCCTGGCCTCTCTGGGTCTCCTCTCACATTGGGCGCAGAGCCTGGCCTCTCTGGGTCTCTCCTCTCACACTCAGTACAGAGCCGGGCCTCTCTGGGTCTCTCCTCTCACACTCAGTGCAGATCCTGGCCTCTCTGGGTCTCTCCTCTCACACTGGGTGCAGAGCCTGGCCTCTCTGGGTCTCTCCTCTCACACTGGGTGCAGAGCCGGGCCTCTCTGGGTCTCTCCTCTCACACTGGGTGCAGAGTCTGGCGTCTCTGGGCCTCGCCTCTCACACTGGGTGCAGAGCCTGGCCTCTCTGGGTCTTCTCTCACACTGGGTGCAGAGCCTGGCCTCTCCGGGTCTCTCCTCTCACACTAGGTGCAGAGCCTGGCCCTCTGGATCTCTCCTCTCACACTGGGCGCAGAGCCTGGCCTCTCTGGGTCTCTCCTGTCACACTGGGTGCAGAGACTGGCCTCTCTGGGTCTCCTCTCACACTGGGTGCAGAGCCTGGCCTCTCTGGGTCTCTCCTCTCACACTGGGTGCAGAGCCGGGCCTCTCTGGGTCTCTCCTCTCACACTGGGTGCAGAGCCTGGTCTCTCCGTGTCTCTCCTCTCACACTGGGTGCAGAGCCTGGCCTCTCTGGGCCTCTCCTCTCACACTGGGTGCAGAGCCTGGCCTCTCTGGGTCTCTCCTTTCACACTGGATGCAGACCCGGGCCTCTCTGGGTCTCTCCTCTCACACTCAGTGCAGAGCCTGGCCTCTCTGGGTCTCTCCTCTCACACTAGGTGCAGAGCCTGGCTTCTCTGGGTCTCTCCTCTCACACTGGGTGCAGAGCTTGGCCTCTCTGGGTCTCTCCTCTGTCACTGAGTGCAGAGCCTGGCCTCTCTGGGTCTCTCCTCTCACACTGGGTGCAGAGCCTGGCCTCTCTGTGTCTCCTCTCACACTGGGTGCAGAGCCGGGCCTCTCTGGGTCTCTCCTCTCACACTGGGTGCAGAGCCTGGCCTTTCTGGGTCTCCTCTCACACTAGGTGCAGAGCCTGGCCTCTCTGGATCTCTCCTCTCACACTGGGAGCGGAGCCTGGCCTCTCTGGGTTTCCCCTCTCACACTGGGTGCAGAGCCTTGTCTCTCTGGGTCTCTCCTCTCACATTGGGTGCAGAGCCTGGCCTCTCTGGGTCTCTCCTCTCACACTGGGTGCGGAGCCTGGCCTCTCTGGGCCTCTCCTCTCACACCGGGTGCAGAGCCTGGCCTCTCTGGGCCTCTCCTCTCACACTGGGTGCAGAGCCTGGCCTCTCAGGGCCTCCTCTCACACTGGGTGCAGAGCCTGGCCTCTCAGGGCCTTCTCTCACACTGGGTGCAGAGCCTGGCCTCCCAGGGCCTCCTCTCACACTGGGTGCAGAGCCTGGCCTCTCTGGGTCTCTCCTCTCACACTGGGTGCAGAGCCAGGCCTCTCTGGGTATCTCCTCTCACACTGGGCGCAGAGCCTGGCCTCTCTGTGTCCCTCCTGTCACACTGGGTGCAGAGCCTGGCCTCTCTGGGTCTCTCCTCTCACACTGAGTGCAGAGCCGGGCCTCTCTGGGTCTCTCCTCTCACACTGGGTGCTGAGCTTGGCCTCTCTGGGTCTCTCCTGTCACACTGGGTGCAGAGCCTGGCCTCTCTGGGCCTCTCCTCTCACACTGGGTGCAGAGCCTGGCCTCTCTTGGTCTCTCCTCTCACACTGGGAGCAGAGCCTGGCCTCTCTGGGTCTCTCCTCTCACACTGGGCGCAGAGCCTGGCCTCTCTGGGTCTCCTCTCACATTGGGCGCAGAGCCTGGCCTCTCTGGGTCTCTCCTCTCACACTCAGTACAGAGCCGGGCCTCTCTGGGTCTCTCCTCTCACACTCAGTGCAGATCCTGGCCTCTCTGGGTCTCTCCTCTCACACTGGGTGCAGAGCCTGGCCTCTCTGGGTCTCTCCTCTCACACTGGGTGCAGAGCCGGGCCTCTCTGGGTCTCTCCTCTCACACTGGGTGCAGAGCCTGGCGTCTCTGGGCCTCGCCTCTCACACTGGGTGCAGAGCCTGGCCTCTCTGTCAAGCTATCCACGTCGTCCCTTACCTTGCTTGAACAGAAGCCCTCTAGGATGACGTAGATGATTCCGCAGAGACGTAAGGGACCAACTTCCCTGATTACTAACTAACACTTACTGATTCTAAAATTACAGCAAGAAATTAACTAGAAATTAGGGAGGAGGGCCGGTACTGGACGTTGCAGTGAAGACTCTTGATTCTTGCTGTCGACCTGCGAGGCAACAAGCACAGAAGACTTTACTATTCAAGTCCTATAGTTTCCTCCTATTCTATTCTAATCTTTTAACTACTCTGGTTAAGATACTTAAGACTCTAACTGGATTTCTAAACGTTCGCCTACCTGCGATCAGTAAGGAGTGGGCCTTCGTCCAGTATTTCTTTATGGAGGTGAAGACGGTGTCGTCAAGGGTCCTCTGGGAATAAGTGGTCAGCTTGTAGGCTTGAAGACTCTAGTTGAGTTAGGCTGGAAATGAAAGAGGAGGATTACTTATCATTCTTTAAAAGGCTTTCGCAAATCCTACTTAACTCTTCTACCACTTACTTGCAATAAACGTCTTGCCTCCTAGACTCGGGGTTCTTGAAAATCGTCCTCTAATTTTGGAAAGACAAGCAAATACACAAAATCCCATACCTTAACAACATCAAGCGATGACTGTATTCGCTATCAAAATATGAATCTAAATAACATACAAGAAAACCTAAACAAGTTCTTCTGAAGAATACTAAAGTACAAGAAACTAAATAGTCCAAAGTCTTTCCTTGCGTTTTCCTCTGTGAAGCAAAGTTCCAAAAATTGTCTTTAACCTTTCTTGCGAAGGGCGCCTTTAACCAAACAATGAAAGTACTTAGCTTTCTGACTCTTTGTCTTCTAGGGTCTTCATCGCTGTTTTCAAAGAATGATTAGCCAGTAGAAGAGCCATGAAGATGTCCTGCCGGTAAGAAGAATACGCGACCTTCTCCAAATGAAGTCTGAAGGCAAAGCGCCTTCCAGAAGGCTGGGTGCGGTTTAAATACTGGGCCGCACCCAGCTCCACCTAGTTACGCACACGGACGGTGCGCGAGACAGAAGCTTCCTGAAACCCCTCTGAGGCGCACCAAAAAGGCGCGTGCAAAGGATGCGATGAGACCGTTCTCAGAGCGAAGGTCTGACTTCCGTGAGCGCTCAAAGCGAAGGCTTGGTCTTTCGTCTGCGCTTGCTCCTAAACCTAAATTAAACCACATGAAAACACAGAAACCTGCACAAATAGTGGAAACAATCACATTAGGACACAAGGCATGAAATTAAGGCATGAAATACAGTACCACCAAACACACTGACTTGAAGCGTGCGGGCGCACGGGACAGGGGTGGGTTTCAAAAGGGAAATAAAACAGTAGCCTAAAGGGGATGCGTAGTCCTTAAGGATGAGCAGGTGTGGAATCATGACAGTACTCCCTCCTCAAGATCCCCCCAAGAACGGTGGAAATAGGTCTAGGTTTGTCCGGGAATCGTAAATGAAAGTTCCGAATCAATCTGGGAGCATTTTTAAGGTGTTCTAGAGGCTCCCAAGACCTTTCCTCAGGACCATAACCTTTCCAGTCGATGAGGTAATATAACCTTCCTTTAACTCTCTTGGAATCCAAGATAGTTCTTACTTCAAATTCTGAGTTGCCTTCAACAATGATGGGAGGAGGGGACTTGGGAATACGAGTTTGAGGATGAAAAGGCTTGATTAGAGAGACATGGAAGACTGGATGCATCAAGTACTTACTAGGGAGGGTCAATCTAACACAAACTGGATTTAGTATTTTTTCAATGGGAAAGGGGCCAATACATTTTGGGTTGAATTTTCTGTTCCCTCTTAATTTCAAATTTTTTGTACTCAACCATACTTTATCCCCTATTTCATAAAGAGGTTGTTCAGTTCGATGTTTATCCTTGGCTTCTTTCTGAGATTCTTTCGCTTTGGCCAAATTGAATTTGGCATTCTCCTGAATGGAAAATACCTGGGACACATAGTCATAAACTGTGGGTACGGAATCATTGAGGTTATTGTTGGAGTTTTCAGGAATACTTTTTGGATGAAAACCGAAATTACAAAAGAATGGGGACATTTTAATAGAAGAATGCTCAGAGTTGTTGTAGGCAAACTCCAAAGGACTTAGTAGATCAGACCATTCTTCGGTAACATTAGGTAACATACAACGAAGATATTGTTCAATAGTCTGGTTAGTCCTCTCAGTTAAACCATCGGTTTGAGGATGATAACTAGAGGATAAACGAACCTCCATATGTAGCAAAGAACTCAGTTTCTGCCAAACCTTAGAAATAAACTGTGATCCTCTGTCCGAAATGACAACCGAAGGAATCCCGTGTAACCTTATCACATGGATCATGAGCAAATGAGCTAGCTCCAATGCAGTGGGAAGCTTTTTTAGAGGAACAAAATGGGCCATACGGGAAAACTGGTCTACTACAGTCAAAATTGTATTGAATCCCTTCTTGGTTTCAGGTAGTTCAACAATGAAGTCTAAAGATATAGTGTGCCATGGTTGAGGAGGAATAGGTAATGGCATCAACAAACCACTAGGAGCCTGATGAGAGGACTTGTGCTGAATACAGATGCTACAAGTTTCCACAAATTGTTTAATGTCTTTGGACATAGAAGGCCACCAAAACTTCCTCTTGACGAGTTCCATAGTTTTTATAAAGCTTGGGTGTGCAGACAGAACTGTCTCATGATGAAAGTGAATAATGGCTCTTTGAATTTTCTCTTTTGGAACAAAGATCAAGTCATGGACCATCAGCAACCCGTCCTTCTCAAAAAGAAAAGGATGATCTTTTCTCCAAAGCTCCAATGTCTTTTCTTTCAGAGCTTCCTTAATGTCATCAATGATGTCACAAACAGTTAAGCTTCCCTGAAAACAAGAAGTAGGGATCACAGGGTGAACGACTACCGGTTGATCCGACGTCATTTCTCCTAGTCTGGATAAAGCATCTGCTTTTAAATTCTCCTTTCCTGGGCGATATGTAATCACAAAATTGTAGTCGTTAAAAAACATGGACCATCGCAGTTGTCTAGCAGATAAAGCCTTTACAGATCTTAGAGCTTGGAGATTTCTATGATCTGTATAAATCGTTACAGGATGACGAGCTCCTAGTAGGTAATGACGCCATTCTTCAAACACTGCTTTGATTGCCAACAACTCCTTGTCAGCAATTGCATAATTTTGTTCGGCTTCTGATAATTTCCTTGAGAAATAGGCTATAGGGTGCATTTGGCCAGTATCTGAATCTCGTTGTGAAAGAATGCCACCCAATGCAAATTGAGAGGCGTCTGCTTCCACAATAAAAGGTAGATTGGGGTCTGGATGACTTAAAATTGGAGCCATGGTAAATAACTTTTTTAGGTTCTGAAATGCGTCTTCTGCGGCTGGGGACCATAAAAACTTGGCTCCTTTTCTTAACAGTTTGGTAATAGGTGTTATAACCTGAGAAAAGTTCTGAATGAATCTGCGGTAAAAATTTGCAAACCCTAAAAAACTTTGGATTTGTTTCACAGAAGTGGGACTAGGCCAGGTTGTTACAGCTTCTACCTTCTTAGGGTCCATTTCTATTCCCTCTGGGCTGATAATATAGCCCAGAAAATCCACCTTGGAAACGTGAAATAGACTTTTTTCCAATTTTACGAAGAGTGAGTTTGAAAGTAGTCTTTGAAGAATGGCGCGAACCTGTCTTACATGTTCTTCCTCAGAATCAGAATATATGAGGATATCATCTATGTAGACTACACAGCAGATGTCAATGAACTCATGTAGAACCTCATTTATAAAAAACTGGAAAGCGGCAGGAGCGTTACACAAACCAAATGGCATGACTTGGTATTCAAAGAGACCGAATTTAGTACGGAATGCTGTCTTCCACTCGTCTCCTTTTCTTACTCTTACCAAGTGGTACGCTCCGCGTAAGTCCAATTTTGTATAAATTTTAGCCTTCTTAATTTGATCTAATAGTGTAGGGATCAAAGGCAAGGGGTACCTGTTCTTAATGGTCACGTTATTCAAGGCTCTGTAGTCTATGCAAGTTCGCAGCTCCCCTCCCTTTTTTGGAATGAAAAAAAGAGCTGATGAGACCGGAGACTTGGAGTGTCTTATAAAGCCATTAGCTAGATACTCATCAAGATAATCTCTGAGATGGGCGTTTTCAGCTTCCGTAAGAGCATATATTCGACTGCAGGGTAAGGTTGCTCCAGGCACTAAATCTATTCTACAGTCGAAATCTCTATGTGGTGGTAGGGTGTTGGCCTTTTTCTTGTCAAAAACATCAGACAGGTCATTATACACTGATGGAACTCCTTCCAGAATCAGTATATTGGGTGATTCCATTCCAAATTCAAAACCTTGAACCACATCCTTAGATTTCTTAGTAAGGAAGCAAAGTTCTGTGCAAGCAGGAGACTGAAAAGTGATAGTCTTGGTCACCCAATCTATGGACGGATTATGTTTAACTAACCAAGGGATTCCTAAAATCATCTTGAATTGAGGGGCATCAATGATGTCTAATTGTATTCTTTCCCTATGTATAGGAGAGCAATCCATTTCTAATACCTCAGTCTGTCTATTAACAGGACCCGAAGTCAATTCCTTGCCATCAACAGCTCTAACGATTTCTGGATGGTCCTTCGACACGGATCTGAAGCCTAACTGGAGGAAGAAATGAGAGTCTATAAAATTACCTGTAGCACCAGAATCTATGATGGCTTCCACCTGTCTGGAGTAAGACTCTGGAAGTAGACCTCGGAGTTCTACAAGAATCGAAAAGTGTCTACATCCAATGGGAGGAATAGTTGAGGCCAAACTAGAAAACAAACTCGATAAACCGACCTCTCCTTTTACCGAGTTTTCTAGTTTTCCGACTTCTCTTGTGTGACAGCTAAGTCGGAAGATCTAACCTTAAATTTGTTTGGTCGTGTGGGACATTCCTTCACAAAGTGTCCTGACTTCCCACAATAGAGACATTGATTTAATCGCCGTCTCTTTTCTTTCTCCTCCTTAGACAAGGGACCTCGGATAGATCCTATCTGCATAGGTTCTGCAGAATCAGTTTTGGAACTAGGTTCTCGGTTAGGTACTGATGTGGATCTTTCCTTAAAGAAAACTACTTTGTGCTCTGACTTCCCTCTTTCCCCCTTTCTCTCGGATATACGATGATTTAATTTCACCACTAGGTCTATGAAGGCACTAATCTCTTCAGGGGGATCTAAAATTTGGGTGATCATGTCTTTCAATTCGTCCTTCAATCCCCTATAGAAGATCGAGATTCGCTTGTCGTGAGGCCAATCGGCTTCTAAGACCAAACGATTGAAGGTAGAAATATAATGTAGCAAATCAGATGAGCCTTGTTTTAAACCTAACAGCTCATTGTCTGCAGACTGGACAAATAGATGTTTAGAAAACATCTTCTTTAAAGCCCTCTCAAAATCCTTGAAGTTATACAAGATCCGATCATCAGCTTCAACTAAAGGGACAGACCAAAGGGCAGCGTCGCCACCCATGTAGGATAACATGAATGCAACCCTGGAAGAATCATCAGGAAAAGCTGTGGTTTTTGCTATAAAGTGTAAGTGACATTGTTGTAAAAACACAGAGAACTTATTGCAATCCCCATAAAATCTCTCTGGGGGAGCTAAAGGGGTGGGGACCGGAGTTACAACATGGATTTGTGATGGAGAACTAGAACTGGAAGAGCCCTGAGTAGTGGCTGATTTCTGCTGCACCGAGTCCTGGAGAGAGGATAAATCCCTACGTAAAGCAGCGTTATCCTGCCTAATTGCGTCTAGCACAGCTACTAAATCCTGCATAGATACCTGATCCATTGCGTCTGGGCGGAATTATCAACGTGGGCTTTGCCTTCTGTCAAGCTATCCACGTCGTCCCTTACCTTGCTTGAACAGAAGCCCTCTAGGATGACGTAGATGATTCCGCAGAGACGTAAGGGACCAACTTCCCTGATTACTAACTAACACTTACTGATTCTAAAATTACAGCAAGAAATTAACTAGAAATTAGGGAGGAGGGCCGGTACTGGACGTTGCAGTGAAGACTCTTGATTCTTGCTGTCGACCTGCGAGGCAACAAGCACAGAAGACTTTACTATTCAAGTCCTATAGTTTCCTCCTATTCTATTCTAATCTTTTAACTACTCTGGTTAAGATACTTAAGACTCTAACTGGATTTCTAAACGTTCGCCTACCTGCGATCAGTAAGGAGTGGGCCTTCGTCCAGTATTTCTTTATGGAGGTGAAGACGGTGTCGTCAAGGGTCCTCTGGGAATAAGTGGTCAGCTTGTAGGCTTGAAGACTCTAGTTGAGTTAGGCTGGAAATGAAAGAGGAGGATTACTTATCATTCTTTAAAAGGCTTTCGCAAATCCTACTTAACTCTTCTACCACTTACTTGCAATAAACGTCTTGCCTCCTAGACTCGGGGTTCTTGAAAATCGTCCTCTAATTTTGGAAAGACAAGCAAATACACAAAATCCCATACCTTAACAACATCAAGCGATGACTGTATTCGCTATCAAAATATGAATCTAAATAACATACAAGAAAACCTAAACAAGTTCTTCTGAAGACTACTAAAGTACAAGAAACTAAATAGTCCAAAGTCTTTCCTTGCGTTTTCCTCTGTGAAGCAAAGTTCCAAAAATTGTCTTTAACCTTTCTTGCGAAGGGCGCCTTTAACCAAACAATGAAAGTACTTAGCTTTCTGACTCTTTGTCTTCTAGGGTCTTCATCGCTGTTTTCAAAGAATGATTAGCCAGTAGAAGAGCCATGAAGATGTCCTGCCGGTAAGAAGAATACGCGACCTTCTCCAAATGAAGTCTGAAGGCAAAGCGCCTTCCAGAAGGCTGGGTGCGGTTTAAATACTGGGCCGCACCCAGCTCCACCTAGTTACGCACACGGACGGTGCGCGAGACAGAAGCTTCCTGAAACCCCTCTGAGGCGCACCAAAAAGGCGCGTGCAAAGGATGCGATGAGACCGTTCTCAGAGCGAAGGTCTGACTTCCGTGAGCGCTCAAAGCGAAGGCTTGGTCTTTCGTCTGCGCTAGCTCCTAAACCTAAATTAAACCACATGAAAACACAGAAACCTGCACAAATAGTGGAAACAATCACATTAGGACACAAGGCATGAAATTAAGGCATGAAATACAGTACCACCAAACACACTGACTTGAAGCGTGCGGGCGCACGGGACAGGGGTGGGTTTCAAAAGGGAAATAAAACAGTAGCCTAAAGGGGATGCGTAGTCCTTAAGGATGAGCAGGTGTGGAATCATGACACTCTCTGGGTCTTCTCTCACACTGGGTGCAGAGCCTGGCCTCTCCGGGTCTCTCCTCTCACACTGGGTGCAGAGCCTGGCCCTCTGGATCTCTCCTCTCACACTGGGCGCAGAGCCTGGCCTCTCTGGGTCTCTCCTGTCACACTGGGTGCAGAGACTGGCCTCTCTGGGTCTCCTCTCACACTGGGTGCAGAGCCTGGCCTCTCTGGGTCTCTCCTCTCACACTGGGTGCAGAGCCGGGCCTCTCTGGGTCTCTCCTCTCACACTGGGTGCAGAGCCTGGTCTCTCCGTGTCTCTCCTCTCACACTGGGTGCAGAGCCTGGCCTCTCTGGGCCTCTCCTCTCACACTGGGTGCAGAGCCTGGCCTCTCTGGGTCTCTCCTCTGTCACTGAGTGCAGAGCCTGGCCTCTCTGGGTCTCTCCTTTCACACTGGATGCAGACCCGGGCCTCTCTGGGTCTCTCCTCTCACACTCAGTGCAGAGCCTGGCCTCTCTGGATCTCTCCTCTCACACTAGGTGCAGAGCCTGGCTTCTCTGGGTCTCTCCTCTCACACTGGGTGCAGAGCTTGGCCTCTCTGGGTCTCTCCTCTGTCACTGAGTGCAGAGCCTGGCCTCTCTGGGTCTCTCCTTTCACACTGGATGCCGAGCCGGGCCTCTCTGGGTCTCTCCTCTCACACTCAGTGCAGAGCCTGGCCTCTCTGGGTCTCTCCTCTCACACTGGGTGCAGAGACTGGCCTCTCTGGGTCTCCTCTCACACTGGGTGCAGAGCCTGGCCTCTCTGGGTCTCTCCTCTCACACTGGGTGCAGAGCATGGCCTCTCTGGGTCTCTCCTCTCACACTGGGTGCAGTGCATGGCCTCTCTGGGTCTCTCCTCTCACACTGGGTGCAGAGCCTGACCTCTCTGGGTCTCTCCTCTCACACTGGGTGCAGAGCCTGGCCTCTCTGGGTCTCTCCTCTCACACTGGGTGCAGACCCTGGCCTCTCTGGGTCTCTCCTCTGTCACTGAGTGCAGAGCCTGGCCTCTCTGGGTCTCTCCTTTCACACTGGATGCAGAGCCGGGCCTCTCTGGGTCTCCTCTCACACTGGGTGCAGAGCCGGGCCTCTCTGGGTCTCCTCTCACACTGGGTGCAGAGCCGGGCCACTCTGGGTCTCTCCTCTCACACTGGGTGCAGAGCCTGGTCTCTCCGTGTCTCTCCTCTCACACTGGGTGCAGAGCCTGGCCTCTCTGGGTCTCTCCTCTCACACTCAGTGCAGAGCCTGGCCTCTCTGGGTCTCTCCTTTCACACTGGATGCAGAGCCGGGCCTCTCTGGGTCTCTCCTCTCACACTCAGTGCAGAGCCTGGCCTCCCTGGGTCTCTCCTCTCACACTGGGTGCAGAGCCTGGCCTCTCTGGGTCTCTCCTCTCACACTGGGCGCAGAGCCTGGCCTCTCTGGGTCTCCTCTCACACTGGGTGCAGAGCCTGGCCTCTCTGGGTCTCTCCTCTCACACTGGGTGCAGAGCCAGGCCTCTCTGGGTCTCTCCTCTCACACTGGGTGCAGAGCCTGGTCTCTCCGTGTCTCTCCTCTCACACTGGGTGCAGAGCCTGGTCTCTCTGGGTCTCTCCTCTCACACTCTGTGCAGAGCCTGGCCTCTCTGGGTCTGTCCTCTCACACTGGGTGCAGAGCCTGGTCTCTCCGGGTCTCTCCTCTCACACTGAGTGCAGAGCCTGGCCTCTCTGGGTCTCTCCTCTCACACTAGGTGCAGAGCCTGGCCTCTCCGGGTCTCTCCTCTCACACTAGGTGCAGAGCCTGGCCTCTGGGTCTCTCCTCTCACACTGGGTGCAGAGCCTGGCCTCTCTGGGTCTCTCCTCTCACACTGGGTGCAGAGCATGGCCTCTCTGGGTCTCTCCTCTCACACTGGGTGCAGAGCATGGCCTCTCTGGGTCTCTCCTCTCACACTTGGAGCAGAGCCTGGCCTCGCTGGGTCTCTCCTCTCACACTGGGTGCAGAGCCTGGCCTCTCTGGGTCTCTCCTCTCACACTGGTTGCGGAGCCAGGCCTCTCTGGGTCTCCCCTCTCACACTGGGTGCAGAGCCTGGCCTCTATGGGCCTCTCCTCTCACACTAGGTGCAGAGCCTGGCCTCTCCGAGTCTCTCCTCTCACACTGGGTGCAGAGCCTGGTCTCTCTGGGTCTCTCCTCTCACACTCTGTGCAGAGCTTGGCCTCTCTGGGTCTCTCCTCTCACACTGGGTGCAGAGCATGGCCTCTCTGGGTCTCTCCTCTCACACTGGGTGCAGTGCATGGCCTCTCTGGGTCTCTCCTCTCACACTGGGTGCAGAGCCTGACCTCTCTGGGTCTCTCCTCTCACACTGGGTGCAGAGCCTGGCCTCTCTGGGTCTCTCCTCTCACACTGGGTGCAGACCCTGGCCTCTCTGGGTCTCTCCTCTGTCACTGAGTGCAGAGCCTGGCCTCTCTGGGTCTCTCCTTTCACACTGGATGCAGAGCCGGGCCTCTCTGGGTCTCCTCTCACACTGGGTGCAGAGCCGGGCCTCTCTGGGTCTCCTCTCACACTGGGTGCAGAGCCGGGCCACTCTGGGTCTCTCCTCTCACACTGGGTGCAGAGCCTGGTCTCTCCGTGTCTCTCCTCTCACACTGGGTGCAGAGCCTGGCCTCTCTGGGTCTCTCCTCTCACACTCAGTGCAGAGCCTGGCCTCTCTGGGTCTCTCCTTTCACACTGGATGCAGAGCCGGGCCTCTCTGGGTCTCTCCTCTCACACTCAGTGCAGAGCCTGGCCTCCCTGGGTCTCTCCTCTCACACTGGGTGCAGAGCCTGGCCTCTCTGGGTCTCTCCTCTCACACTGGGCGCAGAGCCTGGCCTCTCTGGGTCTCCTCTCACACTGGGTGCAGAGCCTGGCCTCTCTGGGTCTCTCCTCTCACACTGGGTGCAGAGCCAGGCCTCTCTGGGTCTCTCCTCTCACACTGGGTGCAGAGCCTGGTCTCTCCGTGTCTCTCCTCTCACACTGGGTGCAGAGCCTGGTCTCTCTGGGTCTCTCCTCTCACACTCTGTGCAGAGCCTGGCCTCTCTGGGTCTGTCCTCTCACACTGGGTGCAGAGCCTGGTCTCTCCGGGTCTCTCCTCTCACACTGAGTGCAGAGCCTGGCCTCTCTGGGTCTCTCCTCTCACACTAGGTGCAGAGCCTGGCCTCTCCGGGTCTCTCCTCTCACACTAGGTGCAGAGCCTGGCCTCTGGGTCTCTCCTCTCACACTGGGTGCAGAGCCTGGCCTCTCTGGGTCTCTCCTCTCACACTGGGTGCAGAGCATGGCCTCTCTGGGTCTCTCCTCTCACACTGGGTGCAGAGCATGGCCTCTCTGGGTCTCTCCTCTCACACTTGGAGCAGAGCCTGGCCTCGCTGGGTCTCTCCTCTCACACTGGGTGCAGAGCCTGGCCTCTCTGGGTCTCTCCTCTCACACTGGTTGCGGAGCCAGGCCTCTCTGGGTCTCCCCTCTCACACTGGGTGCAGAGCCTGGCCTCTATGGGCCTCTCCTCTCACACTAGGTGCAGAGCCTGGCCTCTCCGAGTCTCTCCTCTCACACTGGGTGCAGAGCCTGGTCTCTCTGGGTCTCTCCTCTCACACTCTGTGCAGAGCTTGGCCTCTCTGGGTCTCTCCTCTCACACTGGGTGCAGAGCCTGGTCTCTCTGGGTCTCTCCTCTCACACTCTGTGCAGAGCTTGGCCTCTCGGGGTCTCTCCTCTCACACTGGGTGCAGAGCCTGGCCTCTCTGGGTCTCCTCTCACACTGGGTGCAGAGCCTGGCCTCTCTGGGTGTCTCCTGTCACACTGGGTGCAGAGCCTGGCCTCTCTGGGCCTCTCCTCTCACACTGGGTGCAGAGCCTGGCCTCTTTGGGTCTCTCCTCTCACACTGGGCGCAGAGCCTGGCCTCTTTGGGTCTCTCCTGTCATACTGGGTGCAGAGCCTGGCCTCTCTGGGTCTCTCCAGTCACACTGGGTGTAGAGCCTGGCCTCTCTGGGTCTCTCCTCTCACACTGGTTGCAGAGCCTGGTCTCTCTGGGTCTCTGCCCTCACACTGGGTGCAGAGCCTGACCTCTCTGGGTCTGTCCTCTCACACTGGGTACAGAGCCTGGCCTCTTTGGGTCTCTCCTGTCACACTGGGTGCAGAGCCTGGCCTCTCTGGGCCTCTCCTCTCACACTGGGTGCAGAGCCTGGCCTCTCTGGGTCTCACCTCTCACACTGGGTGCAGAGCCTGGCCTCTCTGGGTCTCTCCTCTCACACTGGGTGCAGAGCCGGGCCTCTCTGGGTCTCTCCTCTGACACTGGGTGCAGAGCCTGGCCTCTCTGGGCCTCTCCTCTCACACTGGGCGCAGAGCCGGGCCTCTCTGGGTCTCTCCTCTCACACTCAGTGTAGAGCTTGGCCTCTCTGGGCCTCTCCTCTCACACTCAGTGAAGAGCCTGGCCTCTCTGGGTCTCTCCTTTCACACTGGGTGCAGAGCCTGGCTCTCTGGGTCTCTCCTGTCACACTGGGTGCAGAGCCTGGCCTCTCTGGGTGTCTCCTCTCACACTGGGTGCAGAGCCTGGTCTCTCTGGGTCTCTCCTCTCACACTCTGTGCAGAGCCTGGCCTCTTTGGGCCTCTCCTCTCACACTAGGTGCAGAGCCTGACGTCTCAGGGCCTCCTCTCACACTGGGCGCAGAGCCTGGCCACTCTGGGTGTCTCCTCTCACACTGGGCGCAGAGCCTGGCCTCTCCGGGTCTCCTCTCACACTGGTTGCAGAGCCTGGCCTCTCTGGGTCTGTCCTCTCACACTGGGTGCAGAGCCTGGCCTCTCTGGGTGTCTCCTCTCACACTAGGTGCAGAGCCTGGCCTCTCTGGGTGTCTCCTCTCACACTGGGTGCAGATCCTGGCCTCTCCGGGTCTCTCCTCTCACACTAGGTGCAGAGCCTGGCCTCTCCGGGTCTCTCCTCTCACACTGGGTGCATAGCCTGGCCTCTCTGGGTCTCTCCTCTCACACTGGGAGCAGAGCCTAGCCTCTCTGGGTCTCTCCTCTCACACTGGGTGCAGAGCCTGACCTCTCTGGGTCTCTTCTCTCACACTGGGTGCAGAGCCTGGCCTCTCTGGGTCTCTCCTCTCACACTGGGTGCAGAGCCTGGCCTCTCTGGGTCTCTCCTCTCACACTGGGAGCAGAGCCTGGCCTCTCTGGGTCTCTTCTCTCACACATGGTGCAGAGCCTGGCCTCTTGGGGTCTCTCCTCTCACACTGGGTGCAGAGCCTGGCCTCTCTGGGCCTCTCCTCTCACACTGGGTGCAGATCCTGGCCTCTCTGGGTCTCTCGTCTGTCACTGAGTGCAGAGCCTGGCCTCTCTGGGTCTCTCCTTTCACACTGGATGCAGAGCCGGGCCTCTCTGGGTCTCTCCTCTCACACTAGGTGCAGAGCCTGGCCTCTCTGGGTCTCTCCTCTCACACTGGGTGCAGAGCCTGGCCTCTCTGGGTCTCTCCTCTGTCACTGAGTGCAGAGCCTGGCCTCTCTGGGTCTCTCCTTTCACACTGGATGCAGAGCCGGGCCTCTCTGGGTCTCTCCTCTCACACTCAGTGCAGAGCCTGGCCTCTCTGGGTCTCCTCTCACACTGGGTGCAGAGCCGGGCCTCTCTGGGTCTCTCCTCTCACACTGGGTGCAGAGCCTGGTCTCTCCGTGTCTCTCGTCTCACACTGGGTGCAGAGCCTGGCCTCTCGGGGTCTCTCCTCTCACACTCAGTGCAGAGCCTGGCCTCTCTGGGTCTCTCCTCTCACACTGGGTGCAGAGAATGGCCTCTCTGGGTCTCCTCTCACACTGGGTGCAGAGCCTGGCCTCTCTGGGTCTCTCCTCTCACACTGGCTGCAGAGCCGGGCCTCTCTGGGTCTCTCCTCTCACACTGGGTGCAGAGCCTGGTCTCTCCGTGTCTCTCCTCTCACACTGGGTGTAGAGCCTGGCCTCTCTGGGTCTCTCCTTTCACACTGGATGCAGAGCCGGGCCTCTCTGGGCCTCTCCTCTCACACTCAGTGCAGAGCCTGGCCTCCCTGGGTCTCTCCTCTCACACTGGGTGCAGAGCCTGGCCTCTCTGTGTCTCTCCCCTCACACTGGGCGCAGAGCCTGGCCTCTCTGGGTCTCCTCTCACACTGGGTGCAGAGCCTGGCCTCTCTGGGTCACTCCTCTCACACTGGGTGCAGAGCCGGGCCTCTCTGGGTCTCTCCTCTCACACTGGGTGCAGAGCCTGGTCTTTCCGTGTCTCTCCTCTCACACTGGGTGCAGAGCCTGGCCTCTCTGGGTCTCTCCTCTCACACTCAGTGCAGAGCCTGGCCTCTCTGGGTCTCTCCTTTCACACTGGGTGCAGAGCCTGGCCTCTCTGGGTCTCTCCTCTCACACTCAGTGCAGAGCCTGGCCTCTCTGGGTCTCTCCTTTCACACTGGGTGCAGAGCCTGGCCTCTCTGGGTCTCTCCTCTCACACTCAGTGCAGAGCCTGGCCTCTCTGGGTCTCCTCTCACACTGGGCCCAGGGCGTGGCCTCTCTGGGTCTCTCCTCTCACACTGGGTGCAGAGCCTGGCCTCTCCGGGTCTGTCCTCTCACACTGGGCGCAGAGCCTGGCCTCTCTGGGCCTCTCCTCTCACACTGGGTGCAGAGCCTGGCCTCTCTGTGTCTCCTCTCACACTGGGTTCAGAGCCGGGCCTCTCTGGGTCTCTCCTCTCACACTGGGTGCAGAGCCTGGCCTTTCTGGGTCTCCTCTCACACTAGGTGCAGAGCCTGGCCTCTCTGGATCTCTCCTCTCACACTGGGAGCGGAGCCTGGCCTCTCTGGGTTTCCCCTCTCACACTGGGTGCAGAGCCTTGTCTCTCTGGGTCTCTCCTCTCACATTGGGTGCAGAGCCTGGCCTCTCTGGGTCTCTCCTCTCACACTGGGTGCAGAGCCTGGCCTCTCTGGGCCTCTCCTCTCACACCGGGTGCAGAGCCTGGCCTCTCTGGGCCTCTCCTCTCACACTGGGTGCAGAGCCTGGCCTCTCAGGGCCTCCTCTCACACTGGGTGCAGAGCCTGGCCTCTCAGGGCCTTCTCTCACACTGGGTGCAGAGCCTGGCCTCCCAGGGCCTCCTCTCACACTGGGTGCAGAGCCTGGCCTCTCTGGGTCTCTCCTCTCACACTGGGTGCAGAGCCAGGCCTCTCTGGGTATCTCCTCTCACACTGGGCGCAGAGCCTGGCCTCTCTGTGTCCCTCCTGTCACACTGGGTGCAGAGCCTGGCCTCTCTGGGTCTCTCCTCTCACACTGAGTGCAGAGCCGGGCCTCTCTGGGTCTCTCCTCTCACACTGGGTGCTGAGCTTGGCCTCTCTGGGTCTCTCCTGTCACACTGGGTGCAGAGCCTGGCCTCTCTGGGCCTCTCCTCTCACACTGGGTGCAGAGCCTGGCCTCTCTTGGTCTCTCCTTTCACACTCAGTGCAGAGCCTGGCCTCTCTGGGTCTCTCCTTTCACACTGGATGCAGAGCCGGGCCTCTCTGGGTCTCTCCTCTCACACTCAGTGCAGAGCCTGGCCTCCCTGGGTCTCTCCTCTCACACTGGGTGCAGAGCCTGGCATCTCTGGGTCTCTCCTCTCACACTGGGTGCAGAGCCTGGCCTCTCTGGGTCTCTCCTCTCACACTGGGTGCAGAGCCTGGCCTCTCTGGGTCTCTCCTCTCACACTGGGTGCAGAGCCTGGCCTCTCTGGGTCTCTCCTCTCACACTGGGAGCAGAGCCTGGCCTCTCTGGGTCTCTTCTCTCACACTCGGTGCAGAGCCTGGCCTCTTGGGGTCTCTCCTCTCACACTGGGTGCAGAGCCTGGCCTCTCTGGGCCTCTCCTCTGTCACTGAGTGCAGAGCCTGGCCTCTCTGGGTCTCTCCTTTCACATTGGATGCAGAGCCGGGCCTCTCTGGGTCTCTCCTCTCACACTCAGTGCAGTGCCTGGCCTCTCTGGGTCTCTCCTCTCACACTAGGTGCAGAGCCTGGCCTCTCTGGGTCTCTCCTCTCACACTGGGTGCAGAGCCTGGCCTCTCTGGGTCTCTCCTTTCACACTGGATGCAGAGCCGGGCCTCTCTGGGTCTCTCCTCTCACACTCAGTACGGAGCCTGGCCTCTCTGGGTCTCTCCTCTCACACTGGGTGCAGAGACTGGCCTCTCTGGGTCTCCTCTCACACTGGGTGCAGAACCTGGCCTCTCTGGGTCTCTCCTCTCACACTAGGTGCAGAGCATGGCCTCTCTGGGTCTCTCCTCTCACACTGGGTGCAGAGCATGGCCTCTCTGGGTCTCTCCTCTCACACTGGGTGCAGTGCATGGCCTCTCTGGGTCTCTCCTCTCACACTGGGTGCAGAGCCTGACCTCTCTGGGTCTCTCCTCTCACACTGGGTGCAGAGCCTGGCCTCTCTGGGTCTCTCCTCTCACACTGGGTGCAGAGCCTGGCCTCTCTGGGTCTCTCCTCTGTCACTGAGTGCAGAGCTTGGCCTCTCTGGGTCTCTCCTTTCACACTGGATGCAGAGCCGGGCCTCTCTGGGTCTCTCCTCTCACACTCAGTGCAGAGCCTGGCCTCTCTGGGACTCCTCTCACACTGGGTGCAGAGCCGGGCCTCTCTGGGCCTCTCCTCTCACACTAGGTGCAGAGCCTGGCCTCTCCGAGTCTCTCCTCTCACACTGGGTGCAGAGCCTGGTCTCTCTGGGTCTCTCCTCTCACACTCTGTGCAGAGCCTGGCCTCTCTGGGTCTGTCCTCTCACACTGGGTGCAGAGCCTGGTCTCTCCGGGTCTCTCCTCTCACACTGAGTGCAGAGCCTGGCCTCTCTGGGTCTCTCCTCTCACACTAGGTGCAGAGCCTGGCCTCTCCGGGTCTCTCCTCTCACACTAGGTGCAGAGCCTGGCCTCTGGGTCTCTCCTCTCACACTGGGTGCAGAGCCTGGCCTCTCTGGGTCTCTCCTCTCACACTGGGTGCAGAGCATGGCCTCTCTGTGTCTCTCCTCTCACACTGGGTGCAGAGCATGGCCTCTCTGGGTCTCTCCTCTCACACTTGGAGCAGAGCCTGGCCTCGCTGGGTCTCTCCTCTCACACTGGGTGCAGAGCCTGGCCTCTCTGGGTCTCTCCTCTCACACTGGTTGCGGAGCCAGGCCTCTCTGGGTCTCCCCTCTCACACTGGGTGCAGAGCCTGGCCTCTATGGGCCTCTCCTCTCACACTAGGTGCAGAGCCTGGCCTCTCCGAGTCTCTCCTCTCACACTGGGTGCAGAGCCTGGTCTCTCTGGGTCTCTCCTCTCACACTCTGTGCAGAGCTTGGCCTCTCTGGGTCTCTCCTCTCACACTGGGTGCAGAGCCTGGTCTCTCTGGGTCTCTCCTCTCACACTCTGTGCAGAGCTTGGCCTCTCGGGGTCTCTCCTCTCACACTGGGTGCAGAGCCTGGCCTCTCTGGGTCTCCTCTCACACTGGGTGCAGAGCCTGGCCTCTCTGGGTGTCTCCTGTCACACTGGGTGCAGAGCCTGGCCTCTCTGGGCCTCTCCTCTCACACTGGGTGCAGAGCCTGGCCTCTTTGGGTCTCTCCTCTCACACTGGGCGCAGAGCCTGGCCTCTTTGGGTCTCTCCTGTCATACTGGGTGCAGAGCCTGGCCTCTCTGGGTCTCTCCAGTCACACTGGGTGTAGAGCCTGGCCTCTCTGGGTCTCTCCTCTCACACTGGTTGCAGAGCCTGGTCTCTCTGGGTCTCTGCCCTCACACTGGGTGCAGAGCCTGGCCTCTCTGGGTCTGTCCTCTCACACTGGGTACAGAGCCTGGCCTCTTTGGGTCTCTCCTGTCACACTGGGTGCAGAGCCTGGCCTCTCTGGGCCTCTCCTCTCACACTGGGTGCAGAGCCTGGCCTCTCTGGGTCTCACCTCTCACACTGGGTGCAGAGCCTGGCCTCTCTGGGTCTCTCCTCTCACACTGGGTGCAGAGCCGGGCCTCTCTGGGTCTCTCCTCTGACACTGGGTGCAGAGCCTGGCCTCTCTGGGCCTCTCCTCTCACACTGGGCGCAGAGCCGGGCCTCTCTGGGTCTCTCCTCTCACACTCAGTGTAGAGCTTGGCCTCTCTGGGCCTCTCCTCTCACACTCAGTGAAGAGCCTGGCCTCTCTGGGTCTCTCCTTTCACACTGGGTGCAGAGCCTGGCTCTCTGGGTCTCTCCTGTCACACTGGGTGCAGAGCCTGGCCTCTCTGGGCCTCTCCTCTCACACTGGGTGCAGAGCCTGGCCTCTCTGGGTGTCTCCTCTCACACTGGGTGCAGAGCCTGGTCTCTCTGGGTCTCTCCTCTCACACTCTGTGCAGAGCCTGGCCTCTTTGGGCCTCTCCTCTCACACTAGGTGCAGAGCCTGACGTCTCAGGGCCTCCTCTCACACTGGGCGCAGAGCCTGGCCACTCTGGGTGTCTCCTCTCACACTGGGCGCAGAGCCTGGCCTCTCCGGGTCTCCTCTCACACTGGTTGCAGAGCCTGGCCTCTCCGGGTCTGTCCTCTCACACTGGGTGCAGAGCCTGGCCTCTCTGGGTGTCTCCTCTCACACTAGGTGCAGAGCCTGGCCTCTCTGGGTGTCTCCTCTCACACTGGGTGCAGAGCCTGGCCTCTCCGGGTCTCTCCTCTCACACTAGGTGCAGAGCCTGGCCTCTCCGGGTCTCTCCTCTCACACTGGGTGCAGAGCCTGGCCTCTCTGGGTCTCTCCTCTCACACTCAGTGCAGAGCCTGGCCTCTCTGGGTCTCTCCTTTCACACTAGGTGCAGAGCCTGGCCTCTCCGGGTCTCTCCTCTCACACTCAGTGCAGAGCCTGGCCTCTCTGGGTCTCTCCTCTCACACTGGGTGCAGAGACTGGCCTCTCTGGGTCTCCTCTCACACTGGGTGCAGAGCCTAGCCTCTCTGGGTCTCTCCTCTCACACTGGGTGCAGAGCATGGCCTCTCTGGGTCTCTCCTCTCACACTGGGTGCAGTGCATGGCCTCTCTGGGTCTCTCCTCTCACACTGGGTGCAGAGCCTGACCTCTCTGGGTCTCTCCTCTCACACTGGGTGCAGAGCCTGGCCTCTCTGGGTCTCTCCTCTCACACTGGGTGCAGACCCTGGCCTCTCTGGGTCTCTCCTCTGTCACTGAGTGCAGAGCCTGGCCTCTCTGGGTCTCTCCTTTCACACTGGATGCAGAGCCGGGCCTCTCTGGGTCTCTCCTCTCACACTCAGTGCAGAGCCTGGCCTCTCTGGGTCTCCTCTCACACTGGGTGCAGAGCCGGGCCTCCCTGGGTCTCTCCTCTCACACTGGGTGCAGAGCCTGGTCTCTCCGTGTCTCTCCTCTCACACTGGGTGCAGAGCCTGGCCTCTCTGGGTCTCTCCTCTCACACTCAGTGCAGAGCCTGGCCTCTCTGGGTCTCTCCTCTCACACTGGGTGCAGAGACTGGCCTCTCTGGGTCTCCTCTCACACTGGGTGCAGAGCCTGGCCTCTCTGGGTCTCTCCTCTCACACTGGGTGCAGAGCCGGGCCTCTCTGGGTCTCTCCTCTCACACTGGGTGCAGAGCCTGGTCTCTCCGTGTCTCTCCTCTCACACTGGGTGCAGAGCCTGGCCGCTCTGGGACTCTCCTTTCACACTCAGTGCAGAGCCTGGCCTCTCTGGGTCTCTCCTTTCACACTGGATGCAGAGCCGGGCCTCTCTGGGTCTCTCCTCTCACACTCAGTGCAGAGCCTGGCCTCCCTGGGTCTCTCCTCTCACACTGGGTGCAGAGCCTGGCATCTCTGGGTCTCTCCTCTCACACTGGGTGCAGAGCCTGGCCTCTCTGGGTCTCTCCTCTCACACTGGGTGCAGAGCCTGGCCTCTCTGGGTCTCTCCTCTCACACTGGGTGCAGAGCCTGGCCTCTCTGGGTCTCTCCTCTCACACTGGGAGCAGAGCCTGGCCTCTCTGGGTCTCTTCTCTCACACTCGGTGCAGAGCCTGGCCTCTTGGGGTCTCTCCTCTCACACTGGGTGCAGAGCCTGGCCTCTCTGGGCCTCTCCTCTGTCACTGAGTGCAGAGCCTGGCCTCTCTGGGTCTCTCCTTTCACATTGGATGCAGAGCCGGGCCTCTCTGGGTCTCTCCTCTCACACTCAGTGCAGAGCCTGGCCTCTCTGGGTCTCTCCTCTCACACTAGGTGCAGAGCCTGGCCTCTCTGGGTCTCTCCTCTCACACTGGGTGCAGAGCCTGGCCTCTCTGGGTCTCTCCTTTCACACTGGATGCAGAGCCGGGCCTCTCTGGGTCTCTCCTCTCACACTCAGTACGGAGCCTGGCCTCTCTGGGTCTCTCCTCTCACACTAGGTGCAGAGACTGGCCTCTCTGGGTCTCCTCTCACACTGGGTGCAGAACCTGGCCTCTCTGGGTCTCTCCTCTCACACTAGGTGCAGAGCATGGCCTCTCTGGGTCTCTCCTCTCACACTGGGTGCAGAGCATGGCCTCTCTGGGTCTCTCCTCTCACACTGGGTGCAGTGCATGGCCTCTCTGGGTCTCTCCTCTCACACTGGGTGCAGAGCCTGACCTCTCTGGGTCTCTCCTCTCACACTGGGTGCAGAGCCTGGCCTCTCTGGGTCTCTCCTCTCACACTGGGTGCAGAGCCTGGCCTCTCTGGGTCTCTCCTCTGTCACTGAGTGCAGAGCTTGGCCTCTCTGGGTCTCTCCTTTCACACTGGATGCAGAGCCGGGCCTCTCTGGGTCTCTCCTCTCACACTCAGTGCAGAGCCTGGCCTCTCTGGGACTCCTCTCACACTGGGTGCAGAGCCGGGCCTCTCTGGGCCTCTCCTCTCACACTAGGTGCAGAGCCTGGCCTCTCCGAGTCTCTCCTCTCACACTGGGTGCAGAGCCTGGTCTCTCTGGGTCTCTCCTCTCACACTCTGTGCAGAGCCTGGCCTCTCTGGGTCTGTCCTCTCACACTGGGTGCAGAGCCTGGTCTCTCCGGGTCTCTCCTCTCACACTGAGTGCAGAGCCTGGCCTCTCTGGGTCTCTCCTCTCACACTAGGTGCAGAGCCTGGCCTCTCCGGGTCTCTCCTCTCACACTAGGTGCAGAGCCTGGCCTCTGGGTCTCTCCTCTCACACTGGGTGCAGAGCCTGGCCTCTCTGGGTCTCTCCTCTCACACTGGGTGCAGAGCATGGCCTCTCTGGGTCTCTCCTCTCACACTGGGTGCAGAGCATGGCCTCTCTGGGTCTCTCCTCTCACACTTGGAGCAGAGCCTGGCCTCGCTGGGTCTCTCCTCTCACACTGGGTGCAGAGCCTGGCCTCTCTGGGTCTCTCCTTTCACACTGGTTGCGGAGCCAGGCCTCTCTGGGTCTCCCCTCTCACACTGGGTGCAGAGCCTGGCCTCTATGGGCCTCTCCTCTCACACTAGGTGCAGAGCCTGGCCTCTCTGAGTCTCTCCTCTCACACTGGGTGCAGAGCCTGGTCTCTCTGGGTCTCTCCTCTCACACTCTGTGCAGAGCTTGGCCTCTCTGGGTCTCTCCTCTCACACTGGGTGCAGAGCCTGGTCTCTCTGGGTCTCTCCTCTCACACTCTGTGCAGAGCTTGGCCTCTCGGGGTCTCTCCTCTCACACTGGGTGCAGAGCCTGGCCTCTCTGGGTCTCCTCTCACACTGGGTGCAGAGCCTGGCCTCTCTGGGTGTCTCCTGTCACACTGGGTGCAGAGCCTGGCCTCTCTGGGCCTCTCCTCTCACACTGGGTGCAGAGCCTGGCCTCTTTGGGTCTCTCCTCTCACACTGGGCGCAGAGCCTGGCCTCTTTGGGTCTCTCCTGTCATACTGGGTGCAGAGCCTGGCCTCTCTGGGTCTCTCCAGTCACACTGGGTGTAGAGCCTGGCCTCTCTGGGTCTCTCCTCTCACACTGGTTGCAGAGCCTGGTCTCTCTGGGTCTCTGCCCTCACACTGGGTGCAGAGCCTGGCCTCTCTGGGTCTGTCCTCTCACACTGGGTACAGAGCCTGGCCTCTTTGGGTCTCTCCTGTCACACTGGGTGCAGAGCCTGGCCTCTCTGGGCCTCTCCTCTCACACTGGGTGCAGAGCCTGGCCTCTCTGGGTCTCACCTCTCACACTGGGTGCAGAGCCTGGCCTCTCTGGGTCTCTCCTCTCACACTGGGTGCAGAGCCGGGCCTCTCTGGGTCTCTCCTCTGACACTGGGTGCAGAGCCTGGCCTCTCTGGGCCTCTCCTCTCACACTGGGCGCAGAGCCGGGCCTCTCTGGGTCTCTCCTCTCACACTCAGTGTAGAGCTTGGCCTCTCTGGGCCTCTCCTCTCACACTCAGTGAAGAGCCTGGCCTCTCTGGGTCTCTCCTTTCACACTGGGTGCAGAGCCTGGCTCTCTGGGTCTCTCCTGTCACACTGGGTGCAGAGCCTGGCCTCTCTGGGCCTCTCCTCTCACACTGGGTGCAGAGCCTGGCCTCTCTGGGTGTCTCCTCTCACACTGGGTGCAGAGCCTGGTCTCTCTGGGTCTCTCCTCTCACACTCTGTGCAGAGCCTGGCCTCTTTGGGCCTCTCCTCTCACACTAGGTGCAGAGCCTGACGTCTCAGGGCCTCCTCTCACACTGGGCGCAGAGCCTGGCCACTCTGGGTGTCTCCTCTCACACTGGGCGCAGAGCCTGGCCTCTCCGGGTCTCCTCTCACACTGGTTGCAGAGCCTGGCCTCTCCGGGTCTGTCCTCTCACACTGGGTGCAGAGCCTGGCCTCTCTGGGTGTCTCCTCTCACACTAGGTGCAGAGCCTGGCCTCTCTGGGTGTCTCCTCTCACACTGGGTGCAGATCCTGGCCTCTCCGGGTCTCTCCTCTCACACTAGGTGCAGAGCCTGGCCTCTCCGGGTCTCTCCTCTCACACTGGGTGCATAGCCTGGCCTCTCTGGGTCTCTCCTCTCACACTGGGAGCAGAGCCTAGCCTCTCTGGGTCTCTCCTCTCACACTGGGTGCAGAGCCTGACCTCTCTGGGTCTCTTCTCTCACACTGGGTGCAGAGCCTGGCCTCTCTGGGTCTCTCCTCTCACACTGGGTGCAGAGCCTGGCCTCTCTGGGTCTCTCCTCTCACACTGGGAGCAGAGCCTGGCCTCTCTGGGTCTCTTCTCTCACACTCGGTGCAGAGCCTGGCCTCTCTGGGTCTCTCCTCTCACACTGGTTGCAGAGCCTGGTCTCTCTGGGTCTCTGCCCTCACACTGGGTGCAGAGCCTGGCCTCTCTGGGTCTGTCCTCTCACACTGGGTACAGAGCCTGGCCTCTTTGGGTCTCTCCTGTCACACTGGGTGCAGAGCCTGGCCTCTCTGGGCCTCTCCTCTCACACTGGGTGCAGAGCCTGGCCTCTCTGGGTCTCACCTCTCACACTGGGTGCAGAGCCTGGCCTCTCTGGGTCTCTCCTCTCACACTGGGTGCAGAGCCTGGCCTCTCTGGGTCTCTCCTCTCACACTGGGAGCAGAGCCTGGCCTCTCTGGGTCTCTTCTCTCACACTCGGTGCAGAGCCTGGCCTCTTGGGGTCTCTCCTCTCACACTGGGTGCAGAGCCTGGCCTCTCTGGGCCTCTCCTCTCACACTGGGTGCAGATCCTGGCCTCTCTGGGTCTCTCGTCTGTCACTGAGTGCAGAGCCTGGCCTCTCTGGGTCTCTCCTTTCACACTGGATGCAGAGCCGGGCCTCTCTGGGTCTCTCCTCTCACACTAGGTGCAGAGCCTGGCCTCTCTGGGTCTCTCCTTTCACACTGGGTGCAGAGCCTGGCCTCTCTGGGTCTCTCCTCTGTCACTGAGTGCAGAGCCTGGCCTCTCTGGGTCTCTCCTTTCACACTGGATGCAGAGCCGGGCCTCTCTGGGTCTCTCCTCTCACACTCAGTGCAGAGCCTGGCCTCTCTGGGTCTCCTCTCACACTGGGTGCAGAGCCGGGCCTCTCTGGGTCTCTCCTCTCACACTGGGTGCAGAGCCTGGTCTCTCCGTGTCTCTCGTCTCACACTGGGTGCAGAGCCTGGCCTCTCTGGGTCTCTCCTCTCACACTCAGTGCAGAGCCTGGCCTCTCTGGGTCTCTCCTCTCACACTGGGTGCAGAGACTGGCCTCTCTGGGTCTCCTCTCACACTGGGTGCAGAGCCTGGCCTCTCTGGGTCTCTCCTCTCACACTGGGTGCAGAGCCGGGCCTCTCTGGGTCTCTCCTCTCACACTGGGTGCAGAGCCTGGTCTCTCCGTGTCTCTCCTCTCACACTGGGTGCAGAGCCTGGCCTCTCTGGGTCTCTCCTTTCACACTGGATGCAGAGCCGGGCCTCTCTGGGCCTCTCCTCTCACACTCAGTGCAGAGCCTGGCCTCCCTGGGTCTCTCCTCTCACACTGGGTGCAGAGCCTGGCCTCTCTGTGTCTCTCCCCTCACACTGGGCGCAGAGCCTGGCCTCTCTGGGTCTCCTCTCACACTGGGTGCAGAGCCTGGCCTCTCTGGGTCACTCCTCTCACACTGGGTGCAGAGCCGGGCCTCTCTGGGTCTCTCCTCTCACACTGGGTGCAGAGCCTGGTCTTTCCGTGTCTCTCCTCTCACACTGGGTGCAGAGCCTGGCCTCTCTGGGTCTCTCCTCTCACACTCAGTGCAGAGCCTGGCCTCTCTGGGTCTCTCCTTTCACACTGGGTGCAGAGCCTGGCCTCTCTGGGTCTCTCCTCTCACACTCAGTGCAGAGCCTGGCCTCTCTGGGTCTCTCCTTTCACACTGGGTGCAGAGCCTGGCCTCTCTGGGTCTCTCCTCTCACACTCAGTGCAGAGCCTGGCCTCTCTGGGTCTCCTCTCACACTGGGCCCAGGGCGTGGCCTCTCTGGGTCTCTCCTCTCACACTGGGTGCAGAGCCTGGCCTCTCCGGGTCTGTCCTCTCACACTGGGCGCAGAGCCTGGCCTCTCTGGGCCTCTCCTCTCACACTGGGTGCAGAGCCTGGCCTCTCTGTGTCTCCTCTCACACTGGGTTCAGAGCCGGGCCTCTCTGGGTCTCTCCTCTCACACTGGGTGCAGAGCCTGGCCTTTCTGGGTCTCCTCTCACACTAGGTGCAGAGCCTGGCCTCTCTGGATCTCTCCTCTCACACTGGGAGCGGAGCCTGGCCTCTCTGGGTTTCCCCTCTCACACTGGGTGCAGAGCCTTGTCTCTCTGGGTCTCTCCTCTCACATTGGGTGCAGAGCCTGGCCTCTCTGGGTCTCTCCTCTCACACTGGGTGCAGAGCCTGGCCTCTCTGGGCCTCTCCTCTCACACCGGGTGCAGAGCCTGGCCTCTCTGGGCCTCTCCTCTCACACTGGGTGCAGAGCCTGGCCTCTCAGGGCCTCCTCTCACACTGGGTGCAGAGCCTGGCCTCTCAGGGCCTTCTCTCACACTGGGTGCAGAGCCTGGCCTCCCAGGGCCTCCTCTCACACTGGGTGCAGAGCCTGGCCTCTCTGGGTCTCTCCTTTCACACTGGATGCAGAGCCGGGCCTCTCTGGGCCTCTCCTCTCACACTCAGTGCAGAGCCTGGCCTCCCTGGGTCTCTCCTCTCACACTGGGTGCAGAGCCTGGCCTCTCTGTGTCTCTCCCCTCACACTGGGCGCAGAGCCTGGCCTCTCTGGGTCTCCTCTCACACTGGGTGCAGAGCCTGGCCTCTCTGGGTCACTCCTCTCACACTGGGTGCAGAGCCGGGCCTCTCTGGGTCTCTCCTCTCACACTGGGTGCAGAGCCTGGTCTTTCCGTGTCTCTCCTCTCACACTGGGTGCAGAGCCTGGCCTCTCTGGGTCTCTCCTCTCACACTCAGTGCAGAGCCTGGCCTCTCTGGGTCTCTCCTTTCACACTGGGTGCAGAGCCTGGCCTCTCTGGGTCTCTCCTCTCACACTCAGTGCAGAGCCTGGCCTCTCTGGGTCTCTCCTTTCACACTGGGTGCAGAGCCTGGCCTCTCTGGGTCTCTCCTCTCACACTCAGTGCAGAGCCTGGCCTCTCTGGGTCTCCTCTCACACTGGGCCCAGGGCGTGGCCTCTCTGGGTCTCTCCTCTCACACTGGGTGCAGAGCCTGGCCTCTCCGGGTCTGTCCTCTCACACTGGGCGCAGAGCCTGGCCTCTCTGGGCCTCTCCTCTCACACTGGGTGCAGAGCCTGGCCTCTCTGTGTCTCCTCTCACACTGGGTTCAGAGCCGGGCCTCTCTGGGTCTCTCCTCTCACACTGGGTGCAGAGCCTGGCCTTTCTGGGTCTCCTCTCACACTAGGTGCAGAGCCTGGCCTCTCTGGATCTCTCCTCTCACACTGGGAGCGGAGCCTGGCCTCTCTGGGTTTCCCCTCTCACACTGGGTGCAGAGCCTTGTCTCTCTGGGTCTCTCCTCTCACATTGGGTGCAGAGCCTGGCCTCTCTGGGTCTCTCCTCTCACACTGGGTGCAGAGCCTGGCCTCTCTGGGCCTCTCCTCTCACACCGGGTGCAGAGCCTGGCCTCTCTGGGCCTCTCCTCTCACACTGGGTGCAGAGCCTGGCCTCTCAGGGCCTCCTCTCACACTGGGTGCAGAGCCTGGCCTCTCAGGGCCTTCTCTCACACTGGGTGCAGAGCCTGGCCTCCCAGGGCCTCCTCTCACACTGGGTGCAGAGCCTGGCCTCTCTGGGTCTCTCCTCTCACACTGGGTGCAGAGCCAGGCCTCTCTGGGTATCTCCTCTCACACTGGGCGCAGAGCCTGGCCTCTCTGTGTCCCTCCTGTCACACTGGGTGCAGAGCCTGGCCTCTCTGGGTCTCTCCTCTCACACTGAGTGCAGAGCCGGGCCTCTCTGGGTCTCTCCTCTCACACTGGGTGCTGAGCTTGGCCTCTCTGGGTCTCTCCTGTCACACTGGGTGCAGAGCCTGGCCTCTCTGGGCCTCTCCTCTCACACTGGGTGCAGAGCCTGGCCTCTCTTGGTCTCTCCTTTCACACTCAGTGCAGAGCCTGGCCTCTCTGGGTCTCTCCTTTCACACTGGATGCAGAGCCGGGCCTCTCTGGGTCTCTCCTCTCACACTCAGTGCAGAGCCTGGCCTCCCTGGGTCTCTCCTCTCACACTGGGTGCAGAGCCTGGCATCTCTGGGTCTCTCCTCTCACACTGGGTGCAGAGCCTGGCCTCTCTGGGTCTCTCCTCTCACACTGGGTGCAGAGCCTGGCCTCTCTGGGTCTCTCCTCTCACACTGGGTGCAGAGCCTGGCCTCTCTGGGTCTCTCCTCTCACACTGGGAGCAGAGCCTGGCCTCTCTGGGTCTCTTCGCTCACACTCGGTGCAGAGCCTGGCCTCTTGGGGTCTCTCCTCTCACACTGGGTGCAGAGCCTGGCCTCTCTGGGCCTCTCCTCTGTCACTGAGTGCAGAGCCTGGCCTCTCTGGGTCTCTCCTTTCACATTGGATGCAGAGCCGGGCCTCTCTGGGTCTCTCCTCTCACACTCAGTGCAGAGCCTGGCCTCTCTGGGTCTCTCCTCTCACACTAGGTGCAGAGCCTGGCCTCTCTGGGTCTCTCCTCTCACACTGGGTGCAGAGCCTGGCCTCTCTGGGTCTCTCCTTTCACACTGGATGCAGAGCCGGGCCTCTCTGGGTCTCTCCTCTCACACTCAGTACGGAGCCTGGCCTCTCTGGGTCTCTCCTCTCACACTGGGTGCAGAGACTGGCCTCTCTGGGTCTCCTCTCACACTGGGTGCAGAACCTGGCCTCTCTGGGTCTCTCCTCTCACACTAGGTGCAGAGCATGGCCTCTCTGGGTCTCTCCTCTCACACTGGGTGCAGAGCATGGCCTCTCTGGGTCTCTCCTCTCACACTGGGTGCAGTGCATGGCCTCTCTGGGTCTCTCCTCTCACACTGGGTGCAGAGCCTGACCTCTCTGGGTCTCTCCTCTCACACTGGGTGCAGAGCCTGGCCTCTCTGGGTCTCTCCTCTCACACTGGGTGCAGAGCCTGGCCTCTCTGGGTCTCTCCTCTGTCACTGAGTGCAGAGCTTGGCCTCTCTGGGTCTCTCCTTTCACACTGGATGCAGAGCCGGGCCTCTCTGGGTCTCTCCTCTCACACTCAGTGCAGAGCCTGGCCTCTCTGGGACTCCTCTCACACTGGGTGCAGAGCCGGGCCTCTCTGGGCCTCTCCTCTCACACTAGGTGCAGAGCCTGGCCTCTCCGAGTCTCTCCTCTCACACTGGGTGCAGAGCCTGGTCTCTCTGGGTCTCTCCTCTCACACTTTGTGCAGAGCCTGGCCTCTCTGGGTCTGTCCTCTCACACTGGGTGCAGAGCCTGGTCTCTCCGGGTCTCTCCTCTCACACTGAGTGCAGAGCCTGGCCTCTCTGGGTCTCTCCTCTCACACTAGGTGCAGAGCCTGGCCTCTCCGGGTCTCTCCTCTCACACTAGGTGCAGAGCCTGGCCTCTGGGTCTCTCCTCTCACACTGGGTGCAGAGCCTGGCCTCTCTGGGTCTCTCCTCTCACACTGGGTGCAGAGCATGGCCTCTCTGGGTCTCTCCTCTCACACTGGGTGCAGAGCATGGCCTCTCTGGGTCTCTCCTCTCACACTTGGAGCAGAGCCTGGCCTCGCTGGGTCTCTCCTCTCACACTGGGTGCAGAGCCTGGCCTCTCTGGGTCTCTCCTCTCACACTGGTTGCGGAGCCAGGCCTCTCTGGGTCTCCCCTCTCACACTGGGTGCAGAGCCTGGCCTCTATGGGCCTCTCCTCTCACACTAGGTGCAGAGCCTGGCCTCTCCGAGTCTCTCCTCTCACACTGGGTGCAGAGCCTGGTCTCTCTGGGTCTCTCCTCTCACACTCTGTGCAGAGCTTGGCCTCTCTGGGTCTCTCCTCTCACACTGGGTGCAGAGCCTGGTCTCTCTGGGTCTCTCCTCTCACACTCTGTGCAGAGCTTGGCCTCTCGGGGTCTCTCCTCTCACACTGGGTGCAGAGCCTGGCCTCTCTGGGTCTCCTCTCACACTGGGTGCAGAGCCTGGCCTCTCTGGGTGTCTCCTGTCACACTGGGTGCAGAGCCTGGCCTCTCTGGGCCTCTCCTCTCACACTGGGTGCAGAGCCTGGCCTCTTTGGGTCTCTCCTCTCACACTGGGCGCAGAGCCTGGCCTCTTTGGGTCTCTCCTGTCATACTGGGTGCAGAGCCTGGCCTCTCTGGGTCTCTCCTCTCACACTGGTTGCAGAGCCTGGTCTCTCTGGGTCTCTGCCCTCACACTGGGTGCAGAGCCTGGCCTCTCTGGGTCTGTCCTCTCACACTGGGTACAGAGCCTGGCCTCTTTGGGTCTCTCCTGTCACACTGGGTGCAGAGCCTGGCCTCTCTGGGCCTCTCCTCTCACACTGGGTGCAGAGCCTGGCCTCTCTGGGTCTCACCTCTCACACTGGGTGCAGAGCCTGGCCTCTCTGGGTCTCTCCTCTCACACTGGGTGCAGAGCCGGGCCTCTCTGGGTCTCTCCTCTGACACTGGGTGCAGAGCCTGGCCTCTCTGGGCCTCTCCTCTCACACTGGGCGCAGAGCCGGGCCTCTCTGGGTCTCTCCTCTCACACTCAGTGTAGAGCTTGGCCTCTCTGGGCCTCTCCTCTCACACTCAGTGAAGAGCCTGGCCTCTCTGGGTCTCTCCTTTCACACTGGGTGCAGAGCCTGGCTCTCTGGGTCTCTCCTGTCACACTGGGTGCAGAGCCTGGCCTCTCTGGGCCTCTCCTCTCACACTGGGTGCAGAGCCTGGCCTCTCTGGGTGTCTCCTCTCACACTGGGTGCAGAGCCTGGTCTCTCTGGGTCTCTCCTCTCACACTCTGTGCAGAGCCTGGCCTCTTTGGGCCTCTCCTCTCACACTAGGTGCAGAGCCTGACGTCTCAGGGCCTCCTCTCACACTGGGCGCAGAGCCTGGCCACTCTGGGTGTCTCCTCTCACACTGGGCGCAGAGCCTGGCCTCTCCGGGTCTCCTCTCACACTGGTTGCAGAGCCTGGCCTCTCCGGGTCTGTCCTCTCACACTGGGTGCAGAGCCTGGCCTCTCTGGGTGTCTCCTCTCACACTAGGTGCAGAGCCTGGCCTCTCTGGGTGTCTCCTCTCACACTGGGTGCAGATCCTGGCCTCTCCGGGTCTCTCCTCTCACACTAGGTGCAGAGCCTGGCCTCTCCGGGTCTCTCCTCTCACACTGGGTGCATAGCCTGGCCTCTCTGGGTCTCTCCTCTCACACTGGGAGCAGAGCCTAGCCTCTCTGGGTCTCTCCTCTCACACTGGGTGCAGAGCCTGACCTCTCTGGGTCTCTCCTCTCACACTAGGTGCAGAGCCTGGCCTCTCTGGGTCTCTTCTCTCACACTGGGTGCAGAGCCTGGCCTCTCTGGGTCTCTCCTCTCACACTGGGTGCAGAGCCTGGCCTCTCTGGGTCTCTCCTCTCACACTGGGAGCAGAGCCTGGCCTCTCTGGGTCTCTTCTCTCACACTCGGTGCAGAGCCTGGCCTCTTGGGGTCTCTCCTCTCACACTGGGTGCAGAGCCTGGCCTCTCTGGGCCTCTCCTCTCACACTGGGTGCAGATCCTGGCCTCTCTGGGTCTCTCGTCTGTCACTGAGTACAGAGCCTGGCCTCTCTGGGTCTCTCCTTTCACACTGGATGCAGAGCCGGGCCTCTCTGGGTCTCTCCTCTCACACTAGGTGCAGAGCCTGGCCTCTCTGGGTCTCTCCTCTCACACTGGGTGCAGAGCCTGGCCTCTCTGGGTCTCTCCTCTGTCACTGAGTGCAGAGCCTGGCCTCTCTGGGTCTCTCCTTTCACACTGGATGCAGAGCCGGGCCTCTCTGGGTCTCTCCTCTCACACTCAGTGCAGAGCCGGGCCTCTCTGGGTCTCTCCTCTCACACTGGGTGCAGAGCCTGGTCTCTCCGTGTCTCTCGTCTCACACTGGGTGCAGAGCCTGGCCTCTCTGGGTCTCTCCTCTCACACTCAGTGCAGAGCCTGGCCTCTCTGGGTCTCTCCTCTCACACTGGGTGCAGAGACTGGCCTCTCTGGGTCTCCTCTCACACTGGGTGCAGAGCCTGGCCTCTCTGGGTCTCTCCTCTCACACTGGGTGCAGAGCCGGGCCTCTCTGGGTCTCTCCTCTCACACTGGGTGCAGAGCCTGGTCTCTCCGTGTCTCTCCTCTCACACTGGGTGCAGAGCCGGGCCTCTCTGGGTCTCTCCTCTCACACTGGGCGCAGAGCCTGTCCTCTCTGGGTCTCCTCTCACACTGGGTGCAGAGCCTGGCCTCTCTGGGTCACTCCTCTCACACTGGGTGCAGAGCCGGGCCTCTCTGGGTCTCTCCTCTCACACTGGGTGCAGAGCCTGGTCTTTCCGTGTCTCTCCTCTCACACTGGGTGCAGAGCCTGGCCTCTCTGGGTCTCTCCTCTCACACTCAGTGCAGAGCCTGGCCTCTCTGGGTCTCTCCTTTCACACTGGGTGCAGAGCCTGGCCTCTCTGGGTCTCTCCTCTCACACTCAGTGCAGAGCCTGGCCTCTCTGGGTCTCTCCTTTCACACTGGGTGCAGAGCCTGGCCTCTCTGGGTCTCTCCTCTCACACTCAGTGCAGAGCCTGGCCTCTCTGGGTCTCCTCTCACACTGGGCCCAGGGCGTGGCCTCTCTGGGTCTCTCCTCTCACACTGGGTGCAGAGCCTGGCCTCTCCGGGTCTGTCCTCTCACACTGGGCGCAGAGCCTGGCCTCTCTGGGCCTCTCCTCTCACACTGGGTGCAGAGCCTGGCCTCTCTGTGTCTCCTCTCACACTGGGTTCAGAGCCGGGCCTCTCTGGGTCTCTCCTCTCACACTGGGTGCAGAGCCTGGCCTTTCTGGGTCTCCTCTCACACTAGGTGCAGAGCCTGGCCTCTCTGGATCTCTCCTCTCACACTGGGAGCGGAGCCTGGCCTCTCTGGGTTTCCCCTCTCACACTGGGTGCAGAGCCTTGTCTCTCTGGGTCTCTCCTCTCACATTGGGTGCAGAGCCTGGCCTCTCTGGGTCTCTCCTCTCACACTGGGTGCAGAGCCTGGCCTCTCTGGGCCTCTCCTCTCACACCGGGTGCAGAGCCTGGCCTCTCTGGGCCTCTCCTCTCACACTGGGTGCAGAGCCTGGCCTCTCAGGGCCTCCTCTCACACTGGGTGCAGAGCCTGGCCTCTCAGGGCCTTCTCTCACACTGGGTGCAGAGCCTGGCCTCCCAGGGCCTCCTCTCACACTGGGTGCAGAGCCTGGCCTCTCTGGGTCTCTCCTCTCACACTGGGTGCAGAGCCAGGCCTCTCTGGGTATCTCCTCTCACACTGGGCGCAGAGCCTGGCCTCTCTGTGTCCCTCCTGTCACACTGGGTGCAGAGCCTGGCCTCTCTGGGTCTCTCCTCTCACACTGAGTGCAGAGCCGGGCCTCTCTGGGTCTCTCCTCTCACACTGGGTGCTGAGCTTGGCCTCTCTGGGTCTCTCCTGTCACACTGGGTGCAGAGCCTGGCCTCTCTGGGCCTCTCCTCTCACACTGGGTGCAGAGCCTGGCCTCTCTTGGTCTCTCCTCTCACACTGGGAGCAGAGCCTGGCCTCTCTGGGTCTCTCCTCTCACACTGGGCGCAGAGCCTGGCCTCTCTGGGTCTCCTCTCACATTGGGCGCAGAGCCTGGCCTCTCTGGGTCTCTCCTCTCACACTCAGTACAGAGCCGGGCCTCTCTGGGTCTCTCCTCTCACACTCAGTGCAGATCCTGGCCTCTCTGGGTCTCTCCTCTCACACTGGGTGCAGAGCCTGGCCTCTCTGGGTCTCTCCTCTCACACTGGGTGCAGAGCCGGGCCTCTCTGGGTCTCTCCTCTCACACTGGGTGCAGAGCCTGGCGTCTCTGGGCCTCGCCTCTCACACTGGGTGCAGAGCCTGGCCTCTCTGGGTCTTCTCTCACACTGGGTGCAGAGCCTGGCCTCTCCGGGTCTCTCCTCTCACACTGGGTGCAGAGCCTGGCCCTCTGGATCTCTCCTCTCACACTGGGCGCAGAGCCTGGCCTCTCTGGGTCTCTCCTGTCACACTGGGTGCAGAGACTGGCCTCTCTGGGTCTCCTCTCACTCTGGGTGCAGAGCCTGGCCTCTCTGGGTCTCTCCTCTCACACTGGGTGCAGAGCCGGGCCTCTCTGGGTCTCTCCTCTCACACTGGGTGCAGAGCCTGGTCTCTCCGTGTCTCTCCTCTCACACTGGGTGCAGAGCCTGGCCTCTCTGGGCCTCTCCTCTCACACTGGGTGCAGAGCCTGGCCTCTCTGGGTCTCTCCTCTGTCACTGAGTGCAGAGCCTGGCCTCTCTGGGTCTCTCCTTTCACACTGGATGCAGACCCGGGCCTCTCTGGGTCTCTCCTCTCACACTCAGTGCAGAGCCTGGCCTCTCTGGGTCTCTCCTCTCACACTAGGTGCAGAGCCTGGCTTCTCTGGGTCTCTCCTCTCACACTGGGTGCAGAGCTTGGCCTCTCTGGGTCTCTCCTCTGTCACTGAGTGCAGAGCCTGGCCTCTCTGGGTCTCTCCTTTCACACTGTATGCCGAGCCGGGCCTCTCTGGGTCTCTCCTCTCACACTCAGTGCAGAGCCTGGCCTCTCTGGGTCTCTCCTCTCACACTGGGTGCAGAGACTGGCCTCTCTGGGTCTCCTCTCACACTGGGTGCAGAGCCTGGCCTCTCTGGGTCTCTCCTCTCACACTGGGTGCAGAGCATGGCCTCTCTGGGTCTCTCCTCTCACACTGGGTGCAGTGCATGGCCTCTCTGGGTCTCTCCTCTCACACTGGGTGCAGAGCCTGGCCTCTCTGGGTCTCTCCTCTCACACTGGGTGCAGACCCTGGCCTCTCTGGGTCTCTCCTCTGTCACTGAGTGCAGAGCCTGGCCTCTCTGGGTCTCTCCTTTCACACTGGATGCAGAGCCGGGCCTCTCTGGGTCTCCTCTCACACTGGGTGCAGAGCCGGGCCTCTCTGGGTCTCCTCTCACACTGGGTGCAGAGCCGGGCCACTCTGGGTCTCTCCTCTCACACTGGGTGCAGAGCCTGGTCTCTCCGTGTCTCTCCTCTCACACTGGGTGCAGAGCCTGGCCTCTCTGGGTCTCTCCTCTCACACTCAGTGCAGAGCCTGGCCTCTCTGGGTCTCTCCTTTCACACTGGATGCAGAGCCGGGCCTCTCTGGGTCTCTCCTCTCACACTCAGTGCAGAGCCTGGCCTCCCTGGGTCTCTCCTCTCACACTGGGTGCAGAGCCTGGCCTCTCTGGGTCTCTCCTCTCACACTGGGCGCAGAGCCTGGCCTCTCTGGGTCTCCTCTCACACTGGGTGCAGAGCCTGGCCTCTCTGGGTCTCTCCTCTCACACTGGGTGCAGAGCCAGGCCTCTCTGGGTCTCTCCTCTCACACTGGGTGCAGAGCCTGGTCTCTCCGTGTCTCTCCTCTCACACTGGGTGCAGAGCCTGGCCTCTCTGGGTCTCTCCTCTCACACTCAGTGCAGAGCCTGGCCTCTCTGGGTCTCTCCTTTCACACTGGGTGCAGAGCCTGGCCTCTCTGGGTCTCTCCTCTCACACTCAGTGCAGAGCCTGGCCTCTCTGGGTCTCTCCTCTCACACTCAGTGCGGAGCCTGGCCTCTCTGGGTCTCCTCTCACACTGGGCCCAGGGCGTGGCCTCTCTGGGTCTCTCCTCTCACACTGGGCGCAGAGCCTGGCCTCTCCGGGTCTGTCCTCTCACTCTGGGCGCAGAGCCTGGCCTCTCTGGGCCTCTCCTCTCACACTGGGTGCAGAGCCTGGCCTCTCTGGGTCTCCTCTCACACTGGGTGCAGAGCCTGGCCTCTCTGGGTCTCTCCTCTCACACTGGGTGCAGAGCCTGGCCTCTCTGGATCTCTCCTCTCACACTGGGCGCAGAGCCTGGCCTCTCTGGATCTCTCCTCTCACACTGGGTGCAGAGCCTGGTCTCTCCGTGTCTCTTCTCTCACCCTGGGTGCAGAGCCTGGCCTCTCTGGGCCTCTCCTCTCACACTGGGTGCAGAGCCTGGCCTCTCTGGGTCTCTCCTCTGTCACTGAGTGCAGAGCCTGGCCTCTCTGGGTCTCTCCTTTCACACTGGATGCAGACCAGGGCCTCTCTGGGTCTCTCCTCTCACACTCAGTGCAGAGCCTGGCCTCTCTGGGTCTCTCCTCTCACACTAGGTGCAGAGCCTGGCCTCTCCGGGTCTCTCCTCTCACACTGGGTGCAGAGCTTGGCCTCTCTGGGTCTCTCCTCTGTCACTGAGTGCAGAGCCTGGCCTCTCTGGGTCTCTCCTTTCACACTGGATGCAGAGCCGGGCCTCTCTGGGTCTCTCCTCTCACACTCAGTGCAGAGCCTGGCCTCTCTGGGTCTCTCCTCTCACACTGGGTGCAGAGACTGGCCTCTCTGGGTCTCCTCTCACACTGGGTGCAGAGCCTGGCCTCTCTGGGTCTCTCCTCTCACACTGGGTGCAGAGCATGGCCTCTCTGGGTCTCTCCTCTCACACTGGGTGCAGTGCATGGCCTCTCTGGGTCTCTCCTCTCACACTGGGTGCAGAGCCTGACCTCTCTGGGTCTCTCCTCTCACACTGGGTGCAGAGCCTGGCCTCTCTGGGTCTCTCCTCTGTCACTGAGTGCAGAGCCTGGCCTCTCTGGGTCTCTCCTTTCACACTGGATGCAGAGCCGGGCCTCTCTGGGTCTCTCCTCTCACACTCAGTGCAGAGCCTGGCCTCTCTGGGTCTCCTCTCACACTGGGTGCAGAGCCGGGCCTCTCTGGGTCTCTCCTCTCACACTGGGTAGAGAGCCTGGTCTCTCCGTGTCTCTCCTCTCACACTGGGTGCAGAGCCTGGCCTCTCTGGGTCTCTCCTCTCACACTCAGTGCAGAGCCTGGCCTCTCTGGGTCTCTTCTCTCACACTGGGTGCAGAGACTGGCCTCTCTGGGTCTCCTCTCACACTGGGTGCAGAGCCTGGCCTCTCTGGGTCTCTCCTCTCACACTGGGTGCAGAGCCGGGCCTCTCTGGGTCTCTCCTCTCACACTGGGTGCAGAGCCTGGTCTCTCCGTGTCTCTCCTCCCACACTGGGTGCAGAGCCTGGCCTCTCTGGGTCTCTCCTTTCACACTCAGTGCAGAGCCTGGCCTCTCTGGGTCTCTCCTTTCACACTGGATGCAGAGCCGGGCCTCTCTGGGTCTCTCCTCTCACACTCAGTGCAGAGCCTGGCCTCCCTGGGTCTCTCCTCTCACACTGGGTGCAGAGCCTGGCCTCTCTGGGTCTCTCCTCTCACACTGGGTGCAGAGCCTGGCCTCTCTGGGTCTCTCCTCTCACACTGGGTGCAGAGCCTGGCCTCTCTGGGTCTCTCCTCTCACACTGGGTGCGGAGCCTGGCCTCTCACACTGGGTGCAGAGCCTGGCCTCTCTGGGTCTCTCCTCTCACACTGGGTGCAGAGCCTGGCCTCTCTGTGTCTCTCCTCTCACACTGGGAGCAGAGCCTGGCCTCTCTGGGTCTCTTCTCTCACACTCGGTGCAGAGCCTGGCCTCTTGGGGTCTCTCCTCTCACACTGGGTGCAGAGCCTGGCCTCTCTGGGCCTCTCCTCTCACACTGGGTGCAGAGCCTGGCCTCTCTGGGTCTCTCCTCTGTCACTGAGTGCAGAGCCTGGCCTCTCTGGGTCTCTCCTTTCACATTGGATGCAGAGCCGGGCCTCTCTGGGTCTCTCCTCTCACACTCAGTGCAGAGCCTGGCCTCTCTGGGTCTCTCCTCTCACACTAGGTGCAGAGCCTGGCCTCTCTGGGTCTCTCCTCTCACACTGGGTGCAGAGCCTGGCCTCTCTGGGTCTCTCCTTTCACACTGGATGCAGAGCCGGGCCTCTCTGGGTCTCTCCTCTCACACTGGGTGCAGAGACTGGCCTCTCTGGGTCTCCTCTCACACTGGGTGCAGAGCCTGGCCTCTCTGGGTCTCTCCTCTCACGCTAGGTGCAGAGCATGGCCTCTCTGGGTCTCTCCTCTCACACTGGGTGCAGAGCATGGCCTCTCTGGGTCTCTCCTCTCACACTGGGTGCAGTGCATGGCCTCTCTGGGTCTCTCCTCTCACACTGGGTGCAGAGCCTGACCTCTCTGGGTCTCTCCTCTCACACTGGGTGCAGAGCCTGGCCTCTCTGGGTCTCTCCTCTCACACTGGGTGCAGAGCCTGGCCTCTCTGGGTCTCTCCTCTGTCACTGAGTGCAGAGCCTGGCCTCTCTGGGTCTCTCCTTTCACACTGGATGCAGAGCCGGGCCTCTCTGGGTCTCTCCTCTCACACTCAGTGCAGACCCTGGCCTCTCTGGGTCTCCTCTCACACTGGGTGCAGAGCCGGGCCTCTCTGGGTCTCTCCTCTCACACTGGGTGCAGAGCCTGGTCTCTCCGTGTCTCTCCGTGTCTCTCCTCTCACACTCGGTGCAGAGCTTTGCCTCTCTGGGTCTCTCCTCTCACACTGGGTGCAGAGCCTGGTCAATCCGTGTCTCTCCTCTCACACTGGGTGCAGAGCCTAGCCTCTCTGGGTCTCTCCTCTCACACTCAGTGCAGAGCCTGGCCTCTCTGGGTCTCTCCTTTCACACTGGGTGCAGAGCCTAGCCTCTCTGGGTCTCTCCTCTCACACTCAGTGCAGAGCCTGGCCTCTCTGGGTCTCTCCTCTCACACTCAGTGCAGAGCCTGGCCTCTCTGAGTCTCCTCTCACACTGGGCCCAGGGCGTGGCCTCTCTGGGTCTCTCCTCTCACACTGGGCGCAGAGCCTGGCCTCTCCCGGTCTGTCCTCTCACACTTGGCACAGAGCCTGGCCTCTCTGGGCCTCTCCTCTCACACTGGGTGCAGAGCCTGGCCTCTCTGGGTCTCCTCTCACACTGGGTGCAGAGCCGGGCCTCTCTGGGTCTCCTCTCACACTGGGTGCAGAGCCGGGCCTCTCTGGGTCTCTCTTTCTCACACTGGGTGCTGAGCCTGGCCTTTCTGGGTCTCCTCTCACACTAGGTGCAGAGCCTGGCTTCTCTGGATCTCTCCTCTCACACTGGGCGCAGAGCCTGGCCTCTCTGGATCTCTCCTCTCACACTGGGTGCAGAGCCTGGTCTCTACGTGTCTCTCCTCTCACACTGGGTTCAGAGCCTGGCCTCTCTGGGCCTCTCCTCTCACACTGGGTGCAGAGCCTGGCCTCTCTGGGTCTCTCCTCTGTCACTGAGTGCAGAGCCTGGCCTCTCTGGGTCTCTCCTCTCACACTAGGTGCAGAGCCTGGCCTCTCTGGGTCTCTCCTCTCACACTGGGTGCAGAGCTTGGCCTCTCTGGGTCTCTCCTCTGTCACTGAGTGCAGAGCCTGGCCTCTCTGGGTCTCCTCTCACACTGGGTGCAGAGCCGGGCCTCTCTGGGTCTCTCCTCTCACACTGGGTGCAGAGCCTGGTCTCTCCGTGTCTCTCGTCTCACACTGGGTGCAGAGCCTGGCCTCTCTGGGTCTCTCCTCTCACACTCAGTGCAGAGCCTGGCCTCTCTGGGTCTCTCCTCTCACACTGGGTGCAGAGACTGGCCTCTCTGGGTCTCCTCTCACACTGGGTGCAGAGCCTGGCCTCTCTGGGTCTCTCCTCTCACACTGGGTGCAGAGCCGGGCCTCTCTGGGTCTCTCCTCTCACACTGGGTGCAGAGCCTGGTCTCTCCGTGTCTCTCCTCTCACACTGGGTGCAGAGCCTGGCCTCTCTGGGTCTCTCCTTTCACACTGGATGCAGAGCCGGGCCTCTCTGGGCCTCTCCTCTCACACTCAGTGCAGAGCCTGGCCTCCCTGGGTCTCTCCTCTCACACTGGGTGCAGAGCCTGGCCTCTCTGTGTCTCTCCCCTCACACTGGGCGCAGAGCCTGGCCTCTCTGGGTCTCCTCTCACACTGGGTGCAGAGCCTGGCCTCTCTGGGTCACTCCTCTCACACTGGGTGCAGAGCCGGGCCTCTCTGGGTCTCTCCTCTCACACTGGGTGCAGAGCCTGGTCTTTCCGTGTCTCTCCTCTCACACTGGGTGCAGAGCCTGGCCTCTCTGGGTCTCTCCTCTCACACTCAGTGCAGAGCCTGGCCTCTCTGGGTCTCTCCTTTCACACTGGGTGCAGAGCCTGGCCTCTCTGGGTCTCTCCTCTCACACTCAGTGCAGAGCCTGGCCTCTCTGGGTCTCTCCTTTCACACTGGGTGCAGAGCCTGGCCTCTCTGGGTCTCTCCTCTCACACTCAGTGCAGAGCCTGGCCTCTCTGGGTCTCCTCTCACACTGGGCCCAGGGTGTGGCCTCTCTGGGTCTCTCCTCTCACACTGGGTGCAGAGCCTGGCCTCTCCGGGTCTGTCCTCTCACACTGGGCTCAGAGCCTGGCCTCTCTGGGCCTCTCCTCTCACACTGGGTGCAGAGCCTGGCCTCTCTGTGTCTCCTCTCACACTGGGTGCAGAGCCGGGCCTCTCTGGGTCTCTCCTCTCACACTGGGTGCAGAGCCTGGCCTTTCTGGGTCTCCTCTCACACTAGGTGCAGAGCCTGGCCTCTCTGGATCTCTCCTCTCACACTGGGAGCGGAGCCTGGCCTCTCTGGGTTTCCCCTCTCACACTGGGTGCAGAGCCTTGTCTCTCTGGGTCTCTCCTCTCACATTGGGTGCAGAGCCTGGCCTCTCTGGGTCTCTCCTCTCACACTGGGTGCAGAGCCTGGCCTCTCTGGGCCTCTCCTCTCACACCGGGTGCAGAGCCTGGCCTCTCTGGGCCTCTCCTCTCACACTGGGTGCAGAGCCTGGCCTCTCAGGGCCTCCTCTCACACTGGGTGCAGAGCCTGGCCTCTCAGGGCCTTCTCTCACACTGGGTGCAGAGCCTGGCCTCCCAGGGCCTCCTCTCACACTGGGTGCAGAGCCTGGCCTCTCTGGGTCTCTCCTCTCACACTGGGTGCAGAGCCAGGCCTCTCTGGGTATCTCCTCTCACACTGGGTGCAGAGCCTGGCCTCTCTGGGTCTCTCCTCTCACACTCAGTGCAGAGCCTGGCCTCTCTGGGTCTCTCCTTTCACACTGGGTGCAGAGCCTGGCCTCTCTGGGTCTCTCCTCTCACACTCAGTGCAGAGCCTGGCCTCTCTGGGTCTCTCCTTTCACACTGGGTGCAGAGCCTGGCCTCTCTGGGTCTCTCCTCTCACACTCAGTGCAGAGCCTGGCCTCTCTGGGTCTCCTCTCACACTGGGCCCAGGGCGTGGCCTCTCTGGGTCTCTCCTCTCACACTGGGTGCAGAGCCTGGCCTCTCCGGGTCTGTCCTCTCACACTGGGCGCAGAGCCTGGCCTCTCTGGGCCTCTCCTCTCACACTGGGTGCAGAGCCTGGCCTCTCTGTGTCTCCTCTCACACTGGGTGCAGAGCCGGGCCTCTCTGGGTCTCTCCTCTCACACTGGGTGCAGAGCCTGGCCTTTCTGGGTCTCCTCTCACACTAGGTGCAGAGCCTGGCCTCTCTGGATCTCTCCTCTCACACTGGGAGCGGAGCCTGGCCTCTCTGGGTTTCCCCTCTCACACTGGGTGCAGAGCCTTGTCTCTCTGGGTCTCTCCTCTCACATTGGGTGCAGAGCCTGGCCTCTCTGGGTCTCTCCTCTCACACTGGGTGCAGAGCCTGGCCTCTCTGGGCCTCTCCTCTCACACCGGGTGCAGAGCCTGGCCTCTCTGGGCCTCTCCTCTCACACTGGGTGCAGAGCCTGGCCTCTCAGGGCCTCCTCTCACACTGGGTGCAGAGCCTGGCCTCTCAGGGCCTTCTCTCACACTGGGTGCAGAGCCTGGCCTCCCAGGGCCTCCTCTCACACTGGGTGCAGAGCCTGGCCTCTCTGGGTCTCTCCTCTCACACTGGGTGCAGAGCCAGGCCTCTCTGGGTATCTCCTCTCACACTGGGCGCAGAGCCTGGCCTCTCTGTGTCCCTCCTGTCACACTGGGTGCAGAGCCTGGCCTCTCTGGGTCTCTCCTCTCACACTGAGTGCAGAGCCGGGCCTCTCTGGGTCTCTCCTCTCACACTGGGTGCTGAGCTTGGCCTCTCTGGGTCTCTCCTCTCACACTGGGCGCAGAGCCTGGCCTCTCTGGGTCTCCTCTCACATTGGGCGCAGAGCCTGGCCTCTCTGGGTCTCTCCTCTCACACTCAGTACAGAGCCGGGCCTCTCTGGGTCTCTCCTCTCACACTCAGTGCAGATCCTGGCCTCTCTGGGTCTCTCCTCTCACACTGGGTGCAGAGCCTGGCCTCTCTGGGTCTCTCCTCTCACACTGGGTGCAGAGCCGGGCCTCTCTGGGTCTCTCCTCTCACACTGGGTGCAGAGCCTGGCGTCTCTGGGCCTCGCCTCTCACACTGGGTGCAGAGCCTGGCCTCTCTGGGTCTTCTCTCACACTGGGTGCAGAGCCTGGCCTCTCCGGGTCTCTCCTCTCACACTAGGTGCAGAGCCTGGCCCTCTGGATCTCTCCTCTCACACTGGGCGCAGAGCCTGGCCTCTCTGGGTCTCTCCTGTCACACTGGGTGCAGAGACTGGCCTCTCTGGGTCTCCTCTCACACTGGGTGCAGAGCCTGGCCTCTCTGGGTCTCTCCTCTCACACTGGGTGCAGAGCCGGGCCTCTCTGGGTCTCTCCTCTCACACTGGGTGCAGAGCCTGGTCTCTCCGTGTCTCTCCTCTCACACTGGGTGCAGAGCCTGGCCTCTCTGGGCCTCTCCTCTCACACTGGGTGCAGAGCCTGGCCTCTCTGGGTCTCTCCTCTGTCACTGAGTGCAGAGCCTGGCCTCTCTGGGTCTCTCCTTTCACACTGGATGCAGACCCGGGCCTCTCTGGGTCTCTCCTCTCACACTCAGTGCAGAGCCTGGCCTCTCTGGGTCTCTCCTCTCACACTAGGTGCAGAGCCTGGCTTCTCTGGGTCTCTCCTCTCACACTGGGTGCAGAGCTTGGCCTCTCTGGGTCTCTCCTCTGTCACTGAGTGCAGAGCCTGGCCTCTCTGGGTCTCTCCTCTCACACTGGGTGCAGAGCCTGGCCTCTCTGTGTCTCCTCTCACACTGGGTGCAGAGCCGGGCCTCTCTGGGTCTCTCCTCTCACACTGGGTGCAGAGCCTGGCCTTTCTGGGTCTCCTCTCACACTAGGTGCAGAGCCTGGCCTCTCTGGATCTCTCCTCTCACACTGGGAGCGGAGCCTGGCCTCTCTGGGTTTCCCCTCTCACACTGGGTGCAGAGCCTTGTCTCTCTGGGTCTCTCCTCTCACATTGGGTGCAGAGCCTGGCCTCTCTGGGTCTCTCCTCTCACACTGGGTGCAGAGCCTGGCCTCTCTGGGCCTCTCCTCTCACACCGGGTGCAGAGCCTGGCCTCTCTGGGCCTCTCCTCTCACACTGGGTGCAGAGCCTGGCCTCTCAGGGCCTCCTCTCACACTGGGTGCAGAGCCTGGCCTCTCAGGGCCTTCTCTCACACTGGGTGCAGAGCCTGGCCTCCCAGGGCCTCCTCTCACACTGGGTGCAGAGCCTGGCCTCTCTGGGTCTCTCCTCTCACACTGGGTGCAGAGCCAGGCCTCTCTGGGTATCTCCTCTCACACTGGGCGCAGAGCCTGGCCTCTCTGTGTCCCTCCTGTCACACTGGGTGCAGAGCCTGGCCTCTCTGGGTCTCTCCTCTCACACTGAGTGCAGAGCCGGGCCTCTCTGGGTCTCTCCTCTCACACTGGGTGCTGAGCTTGGCCTCTCTGGGTCTCTCCTGTCACACTGGGTGCAGAGCCTGGCCTCTCTGGGCCTCTCCTCTCACACTGGGTGCAGAGCCTGGCCTCTCTTGGTCTCTCCTCTCACACTGGGAGCAGAGCCTGGCCTCTCTGGGTCTCTCCTCTCACACTGGGCGCAGAGCCTGGCCTCTCTGGGTCTCCTCTCACATTGGGCGCAGAGCCTGGCCTCTCTGGGTCTCTCCTCTCACACTCAGTACAGAGCCGGGCCTCTCTGGGTCTCTCCTCTCACACTCAGTGCAGATCCTGGCCTCTCTGGGTCTCTCCTCTCACACTGGGTGCAGAGCCTGGCCTCTCTGGGTCTCTCCTCTCACACTGGGTGCAGAGCCGGGCCTCTCTGGGTCTCTCCTCTCACACTGGGTGCAGAGCCTGGCGTCTCTGGGCCTCGCCTCTCACACTGGGTGCAGAGCCTGGCCTCTCTGTCAAGCTATCCACGTCGTCCCTTACCTTGCTTGAACAGAAGCCCTCTAGGATGACGTAGATGATTCAGCAGAGACGTAAGGGACCAACTTCCCTGATTACTAACTAACACTTACTGATTCTAAAATTACAGCAAGAAATTAACTAGAAATTAGGGAGGAGGGCCGGTACTGGATGTTGCAGTGAAGACTCTTGATTCTTGCTGTCGACCTGCGAGGCAACAAGCACAGAAGACTTTACTATTCAAGTCCTATAGTTTCCTCCTATTCTATTCTAATCTTTTAACTACTCTGGTTAAGATACTTAAGACTCTAACTGGATTTCTAAACGTTCGCCTACCTGCGATCAGTAAGGAGTGGGCCTTCGTCCAGTATTTCTTTATGGAGGTGAAGACGGTGTCGTCAAGGGTCCTCTGGGAATAAGTGGTCAGCTTGTAGGCTTGAAGACTCTAGTTGAGTTAGGCTGGAAATGAAAGAGGAGGATTACTTATCATTCTTTAAAAGGCTTTCGCAAATCCTACTTAACTCTTCTACCACTTACTTGCAATAAACGTCTTGCCTCCTAGACTCGGGGTTCTTGAAAATCGTCCTCTAATTTTGGAAAGACAAGCAAATACACAAAATCCCATACCTTAACAACATCAAGCGATGACTGTATTCGCTATCAAAATATGAATCTAAATAACATACAAGAAAACCTAAACAAGTTCTTCTGAAGAATACTAAAGTACAAGAAACTAAATAGTCCAAAGTCTTTCCTTGCGTTTTCCTCTGTGAAGCAAAGTTCCAAAAATTGTCTTTAACCTTTCTTGCGAAGGGCGCCTTTAACCAAACAATGAAAGTACTTAGCTTTCTGACTCTTTGTCTTCTAGGGTCTTCATCGCTGTTTTCAAAGAATGATTAGCCAGTAGAAGAGCCATGAAGATGTCCTGCCGGTAAGAAGAATACGCGACCTTCTCCAAATGAAGTCTGAAGGCAAAGCGCCTTCCAGAAGGCTGGGTGCGGTTTAAATACTGGGCCGCACCCAGCTCCACCTAGTTACGCACACGGACGGTGCGCGAGACAGAAGCTTCCTGAAACCCCTCTGAGGCGCACCAAAAAGGCGCGTGCAAAGGATGCGATGAGACCGTTCTCAGAGCGAAGGTCTGACTTCCGTGAGCGCTCAAAGCGAAGGCTTGGTCTTTCGTCTGCGCTTGCTCCTAAACCTAAATTAAACCACATGAAAACACAGAAACTTGCACAAATAGTGGAAACAATCACATTAGGACACAAGGCATGAAATTAAGGCATGAAATACAGTACCACCAAACACACTGACTTGAAGCGTGCGGGCGCACGGGACAGGGGTGGGTTTCAAAAGGGAAATAAAACAGTAGCCTAAAGGGGATGCGTAGTCCTTAAGGATGAGCAGGTGTGGAATCATGACAGTACTCCCTCCTCAAGATCCCCCCAAGAACGGTGGAAATAGGTCTAGGTTTGTCCGGGAATCGTAAATGAAAGTTCCGAATCAATCTGGGAGCATTTTTAAGGTGTTCTAGAGGCTCCCAAGACCTTTCCTCAGGACCATAACCTTTCCAGTCGATGAGGTAATATAACCTTCCTTTAACTCTCTTGGAATCCAAGATAGTTCTTACTTCAAATTCTGAGTTGCCTTCAACAATGATGGGAGGAGGGGACTTGGGAATACGAGTTTGAGGATGAAAAGGCTTGATTAGAGAGACATGGAAGACTGGATGCATCAAGTACTTACTAGGGAGGGTCAATCTAACACAAACTGGATTTAGTATTTTCTCAATGGGAAAGGGGCCAATAAATTTTGGGTTGAATTTTCTGTTCCCTCTTAATTTCAAATTTTTTGTACTCAACCATACTTTATCCCCTATTTCATAAAGAGGTTGTTCAGTTCGATGTTTATCCTTGGCTTCTTTCTGAGATTCTTTCGCTTTGGCCAAATTGAATTTGGCATTCTCCTGAATGGAAAATACCTGGGACACATAGTCATAAACTGTGGGTACGGAATCATTGAGGTTATTGTTGGAGTTTTCAGGAATACTTTTTGGATGAAAACCGAAATTACAAAAGAATGGGGACATTTTAATAGAAGAATGCTCAGAGTTGTTGTAGGCAAACTCCAAAGGACTTAGTAGATCGGACCATTCTTCGGTAACATTAGGTAACATACAACGAAGATATTGTTCAATAGTCTGGTTAGTCCTCTCAGTTAAACCATCGGTTTGAGGATGATAACTAGAGGATAAACGAACCTCCATATGTAGCAAAGAACTCAGTTTCTGCCAAACCTTAGAAATAAACTGTGATCCTCTGTCCGAAATGACAACCGAAGGAATCCCGTGTAACCTTATCACATGGATCATGAGCAAATGAGCTAGCTCCAATGCAGTGGGAAGCTTTTTTAGAGGAACAAAATGGGCCATACGGGAAAACTGGTCTACTACAGTCAAAATTGTATTGAATCCCTTCTTGGTTTCAGGTAGTTCAACAATGAAGTCTAAAGATATAGTGTGCCATGGTTGAGGAGGAATAGGTAATGGCATCAACAAACCACTAGGAGCCTGATGAGAGGACTTGTGCTGAATACAGATGCTACAAGTTTCCACAAATTGTTTAATGTCTTTGGACATAGAAGGCCACCAAAACTTCCTCTTGACGAGTTCCATAGTTTTTATAAAGCTTGGGTGTGCAGACAGAACTGTCTCATGATGAAAGTGAATAATGGCTGTTGGACAGGCCACATGAAAGGCCGCTCTCCCCCGGCCCGACCCGGCCTGAGCCCGGTCCCGTAGGTACCACACACCACCCTTGCACGTCCTCCGTCCCCTCAGGGACCCCTGCCCTCGAGCCCGTCAACCTCGTGGGTCCGATCCACTGCCAGCCTACGCGCCCATCCTGGGGCGCCATCTTGGACACTCCACCACGTGGCCACCTGGCCCCCGGCCGACCTCAACCCTGGGCCTGGCCAGGCCTCAGACATCCCGGCACCACCATCCACCCAGGAGGTGAGCGGGCTACTTGGCAAGTCAATGGGAGAAAGAGGTGTCGATGGCTCTCCCCCGCCAAGTGCCGCTCGCCCATCGCCTCCCCGGGCACTGGCTCCACCCCCCTGCTGGGTGTCTGGACCCCCTCATCCCGGACCTCCCGACCTCCAAGTGCGAAGGTCCGGACATCAAAGCACTCCAGCCCTATAACTGGGGCAGCTCCAGAGCAGGAAGGCAGTTGTATCTTGGAGTCGAGAGACGTAAAGAGGAACTCATCCTAGACGGACTACTGGCGCTGCCATAGCTCTGTCCTGTGCACCATCGTCCTGCCTGTTGGCGCTGCCACAGCCTTCGCAACCTTCATCACCTTCATCGTCGTCGGGACCTGCTGGCGTGGCCGCGGACCGTTGTAACCGTCATCTTCACCGGGACCTGCAGGCTCCGCCGCGGACCGTCGTTTTCCTTCGTCCATCTCGGGACCTGCCTGGCTCCGCCGCGGCCCGATCATCTAGAACGCCGAGCTCGAGGATTGAGAGCTATTTTTCACTCATTGGTAACAAGACTGTCCCGCTACCCTTTCCCCAAACCAGAGACTAGAATCGAGGGGACCCCTGAGTCCAGACCTCCTTGTATCATATCATCGTAACCTAAGAATTGCATATAAAGTCTCGTTAACCTTCAACCTTGTATGGTGTCCGTCTGTGGGGGGGAAGTTACTCGTCTGTACAGTCGTTGGAGACGGCTCTCCCCGGAGACCTCTCCCCGTAGTCTCGGCCGACCCTCCCGGTCCGTCTAACATTGGAAGCCAGCGGCGCGATCCGAATCACCGCGTAAACGTACAGAGAGTAGCTCACCCCACGACGAAATCACAATGACAACTAAAGAAAGCGGATCAACCGAGAAATTCCAAATGGAGAAATTGGAGGAGTACAGCCATCGTGAACTAAAACAATTCTGCATCGAACTAGGTATCGCTACCACCGGACTAAGCACCAAGGACGATTTTAAGCATGCCCTAGAATCTTGGGCAGAGACTGGGGCTGCCGGAACCCCCGATCAAAGCACCGCAGAAAAAACCACCACGGCCCCTGAAGGGCAAAGAACGGGTCTCTCGCAAGACGAGATCCAGGAAAGAGAAAGAACCCGACTACACGAGCTGGAAATGGCCCGACTCAAAATGGACGTTGAACTTAAGTTGGCCGAACAAAAAATCAACTTAGAGCACCTGCGTCTCCGAGAAGAAAGAGAGGAGAAACAAAGACAAAGGGAGCTCGAGGAAAAAAAACTGGCGTACGAACACGAACGGAACCTAGCCGAAATCAACCTGCGCAAGCAGAATAAAGAAGCAGGGGTGCCCGAGCGACCCCACACCTCAGGGACCACAGAGAAAAAGGTACACATCCCCAAGGATGTGGTCCGAGAATATTTCCGAGAGGACGACATCCAGCAATGGTTTAAGGCCTATGAAATCGCTATGACTGCACACCGGATCGATAGAAGCGACTGGGGAGCCGGTCTATGGGGGAGATTCCTCAACGAGGGCCGCGACACCCTGCTACAGCTCCCGGACCACCAGATGACCTCCTATGACCATATGAAAGCGGCACTCCTCACCCGCTATGGCCTCACACCCGAGATGTACCGTCAGAGGTTCCGAGACTGCACCCGCATCCCGGGTACAACTTGGGTGGACTATGTAACATACTTTAGCCGAGCCTTCGAGGGCTGGATCAGAGGAAGCAACGTCACGACCTACGAACAACTGTTCAATCTGATAGTATGGGAGCACCTGTCGAACAATTGCTTTATTGAACTCCGCCAGCACCTCCTCGACAGCAAGTTAACGGATCCCCGGCAGCTCGCAGCCGAAGCTGACCGGTGGGAGATCACCAGAGTGGGCCGGAATGGGTCCTACGAACAGAACCGGAACAACAATGGTCAGCACCGACCCAGAGGAGGAGGAGGGGGCCAAGGACGAGGAAGAGACAACGCTCCGGTCACCCCCGCTACCAGCACCACCCCCCCGGCCAACCGGGGCAGCACCCCGGCGCGACCGGGGTACAGAGCCAATGTCACGTGTCACCGATGTCAACGAGTCGGCCACTATGCCAACGACCCAAACTGCCCGCAGTACCAGAGCCCAAGACCCCGCCAAGTGGCCGCTGCAGCCCTAGGGGAAGAACAGATCTCCGAGGAGCAGGAAGAATACGAACAAGAGCAACAAGAGTGGGAGCCAGCCGCCATGGCTCTAGCATGCTTAGGGGGGAAAGACATGGTCCCGCGGGTCCCCCTACCCGCTAACACCCAGAAGTACAGCCAGTGGGTGAGCATCAATGGACGCCGGGCCGAAGCCCTTCGTGACACCGGGGCCAGTGTAACAGCCGTCCGCTGTCACCTGGTGACCCCAGAACAGTATCTACCGAACATTCTCTGCCCTGTACGATCAGCCGATAACTCGGAAAGTCTGTGTCGGATGGCCTGCGTCCCTTTCGAATGGGGAGGGGTCTCCGGCATGTTGAAAGTAACGGTCCGAGACGATGCCCCCGTAGACTGCCTCCTGGGAAATGACCTTGAAAGCTCTCCGTGGGCAGCCGTGGAGCGAAGAGAACACCTGGGGATGTTAGGCGTCCCGGACTGGGCGTGCGTCACCACCCGGTCCATGGCCGCCCGTGCCAACCACCGCCCAGAAGAACCCGAATGGCCGGCGCCACCGCCTCCGGTCGCCCCAGCCGAAAACACCGACCGTGACATCCCCCCCGAACCTGCTCAACCTTCCGACCTCGCTAACCTCGACCAATGGCCTCAAGGGGGGGGGCCCACGCAAGAACAATTTCGCCAAGAACAGAAGACCTGTCCCTCCCTCGAGGGACTCCGCCAGCAAGCGCTCGCCCAAAGCGCAGGGGATACCTCCGGAACTCATTGGGTCTACTGGGACAATGATCTGCTGTACAGCGAGCAAAGAATCGCCGAGCTGGGGAGCAACCGAGTATTAGTGGTGCCCCTCCGTTTTAGAGACTTTCTGTTAAACCTGGCCCACGATGTCCCCCTGGCAGGACACCTGGGACAAGATAAAACCTACAGTCGCCTAGTGACCCACTTCTTCTGGCCCAAAATGCGGAACGATGTGCACCAGCATTGCCGATCTTGCCCCACGTGCCAAGCCAGTGGAAAGAGCGGCCGCAAACTAAAAGCTCCCCTACAACCTTTTCCCGTGGTCACTACCCCGTTTGAGAGGGTCGGAATAGACATTGTGGGGCCCCTGGACCCGCGCACAAAACAAGGCCATCGATTCATCTTGGTGCTGGTGGACCACGCCACCCGCTACCCTGAGGCTGTCCCTCTGCGGACTGTGACCGCCCCGGTAGTCGGCCGGGCTCTGATGGGGATCTTCTCCCGTGTGGGCTTCCCCCGAGAAGTCGTCAGCGACAGAGGCACGAACTTTATTTCTAAATACATGAAATCCCTCTGGCAACAGTGCGGGGTCACCTACCGATTCACGACCCCCTATCACCCTCAAGGGAACGGACTCGTTGAGCAGTTCAACCGCACGCTAAAGGGGATGATCGGGGGGTTGGAAGAGCCCCTCCGTCGCCAGTGGGATGTGCTGCTGCCGTGCCTCCTCTTCGCTTATCGAGAGGTCCCCCAGAAGTCCCTGGGCTTCAGCCCATTTGAACTGCCATATGGACACCCAGTGCGAGGGCCGCTCAGCCTAGTCAAAGAAGGCTGGGAGATGCCTCCGTTAAAGAACCCTCCAGATGTCTTCCGGTATCTCTTAACCCTCCGCAACCAGACCCGGCGGTTCCGGGAACTGGCAAAAGCCAACCTAGAGGCCAGTCAAGAGGACATGAAAAAGTGGTATGACCGAAATGCCTCATCCATTGAATTTGAACCTGGACAACAGGTATGGGTGATGTCCCCCACCGAGCCATGCGCCCTACAAGACAAATGGACGGGGCCCTTCAAAGTAATCGAGCGCAAGGGCCCTGCCACCTATCTCATCGACATGGAATCCTCCCGGAACCCACTCCGGGTCCTCCACGCTAACAGACTAAAGCCCCACTTTGTGCGTACAGAACTCAGCCTCCTGATGGCCACAGACACTGGGGCTGAAGAAGACTCCGAGCCCCTCCCTGACCTCCTACGGACTCGGGAGCAAGACGGCTCCGTGGATGGGGTCCGACTCTCGGAGACCCTCACCGGAGAGCAACGTCAGGAATGTCAAGCTCTCCTATCACAGTTCGCCAGCCTGTTCTCCCTCACCCCAGGTGTCACTTCCTGGTGTGTGCACGATGTAGACACGGGGGACAGCCCCCCTATCCGCCACCGGGCCTACCGCGTGCCAGATCGGGTACGGGCCTGCATCCAGGAAGAAGTAGCCAAGATGCTCACACTCGGGGTCATCGAGGCTTCAGACAGCCCCTGGGCCAGCCCGGTAGTACTGGTCCCCAAAGCAGCTGCCCCCGGCACCACCCCAGATCTTCGGTTCTGCGTCGACTACCGGGGCTTGAACGCGGTCACCCGAACAGACGCACATCCCATCCCTCGGGCAGATGAACTGATCGACCGCATGGGAGCTGCCCGCTACCTCAGTATCTTCGACCTGACGGCGGGCTACTGGCAGATCGGCCTCACACCCCGGGCGCAAGAACGTTCTGCCTTTTCCACACCCGATGGCCATTACCATTTCACAGTCATGCCCTTCGGCATGAAGAACGCCCCAGCGACATTCCAACGGCTCGTCAATCAGGTCCTGGCGGGGCTCGAAGGATTCAGCGCCGCCTACCTAGACGACATCGCTGTGTACAGCCACCATTGGTCCGAGCACCTCCACCACCTCCGAGCAGTGCTGCAAGCCCTACAGCGGGCTGGCCTCACGATCAAGGCCAGCAAATGTCAAATTGGACAAGGGTCTGTAACCTACCTCGGGCACCAGGTGGGAAGCGGCCTGGTGGCCCCTCTGCAGCTAAAAATTGCCGCCATCCAGTCCTGGCAGCCCCCCATCACACAGACTGAGGTACGAGCCTTCCTGGGCCTCACAGGCTACTACCGAAGGTTCGTGAAAGACTATGGTACTATAGTGGGACCCCTCACAGAACTCACGTCGAAAAACCAGCCCAAGAAAGTCAACTGGACCCCAGAGTGTCAAGCTGCCTTTGAACAATTGAAAGCCGCCATGTGTTCCGCCCCTGTGCTCCAGGCCCCCGACTACAGCCGGGAGTTTGTCGTCCAGACGGATGCCTCCGACCATGGCATTGGGGCAGTCCTGTCTCAAGTGAACACCGAAGGCCTTGATCAACCGGTGGCCTTCATTAGCAGACGACTCCTACCCCGAGAACAGCGCTGGAGCACCATAGAGCGGGAGGCCTTCGCTGTGGTATGGGCCCTCAAGAAGCTCCGGCCCTACCTTTTTGGCACACACTTTCGGGTACAGACCGATCACCGACCCCTGCAGTGGCTGATGCAGATGCGGGGGGAAAACCCGAAGTTACTACGCTGGTCCATCTCCCTACAAGGTATGGACTTCACAGTCGAACACCGGCCTGGGCCAGATCACGCCAACGCGGATGGCCTGTCCCGGTTCTTCCGCCTCGACGAGGAGAGTCCCCAAGAGGATGGGTAACTCTCCCCGCCTTCAGCTGGGGGGGACGCATGTTGGACAGGCCACATGAAAGGCCGCTCTCCCCCGGCCCGACCCGGCCTGAGCCCGGTCCCGTAGGTACCACACACCACCCTTGCACGTCCTCCGTCCCCTCAGGGACCCCTGCCCTCGAGCCCGTCAACCTCGTGGGTCCGATCCACTGCCAGCCTACGCGCCCATCCTGGGGCGCCATCTTGGACACTCCACCACGTGGCCACCTGGCCCCCGGCCGACCTCAACCCTGGGCCTGGCCAGGCCTCAGACATCCCGGCACCACCATCCACCCAGGAGGTGAGCGGGCTACTTGGCAAGTCAATGGGAGAAAGAGGTGTCGATGGCTCTCCCCCGCCAAGTGCCGCTCGCCCATCGCCTCCCCGGGCACTGGCTCCACCCCCCTGCTGGGTGTCTGGACCCCCTCATCCCGGACCTCCCGACCTCCAAGTGCGAAGGTCCGGACATCAAAGCACTCCAGCCCTATAACTGGGGCAGCTCCAGAGCAGGAAGGCAGTTGTATCTTGGAGTCGAGAGACGTAAAGAGGAACTCATCCTAGACGGACTACTGGCGCTGCCATAGCTCTGTCCTGTGCACCATCGTCCTGCCTGTTGGCGCTGCCACAGCCTTCGCAACCTTCATCACCTTCATCGTCGTCGGGACCTGCTGGCGTGGCCGCGGACCGTTGTAACCGTCATCTTCACCGGGACCTGCAGGCTCCGCCGCGGACCGTCGTTTTCCTTCGTCCATCTCGGGACCTGCCTGGCTCCGCCGCGGCCCGATCATCTAGAACGCCGAGCTCGAGGATTGAGAGCTATTTTTCACTCATTGGTAACAAGACTGTCCCGCTACCCTTTCCCCAAACCAGAGACTAGAATCGAGGGGACCCCTGAGTCCAGACCTCCTTGTATCATATCATCGTAACCTAAGAATTGCATATAAAGTCTCGTTAACCTTCAACCTTGTGTGGTGTCCGTCTGTGGGGGGGAAGTTACTCGTCTGTACAGTCGTTGGAGACGGCTCTCCCCGGAGACCTCTCCCCGTAGTCTCGGCCGACCCTCCCGGTCCGTCTAACAATGGCTCTTTGAATTTTCTCTTTTGGAACAAAGATCAAGTCATGGACCATCAGCAACCCGTCCTTCTCAAAAAGAAAAGGATGATCTTTTCTCCAAAGCTCCAATGTCTTTTCTTTCAGAGCTTCCTTAATGTCATCAATGATGTCACAAACAGTTAAGCTTCCCTGAAAACAAGAAGTAGGGATCACAGGGTGAACGACTACCGGTTGATCCGACGTCATTTCTCCTAGTCTGGATAAAGCATCTGCTTTTAAATTCTCCTTTCCTGGGCGATATGTAATCACAAAATTGTAGTCGTTAAAAAACATGGACCATCGCAGTTGTCTAGCAGATAAAGCCTTTACAGATCTTAGAGCTTGGAGATTTCTATGATCTGTATAAATCGTTACAGGATGACGAGCTCCTAGTAGGTAATGACGCCATTCTTCAAACACTGCTTTGATTGCCAACAACTCCTTGTCAGCAATTGCATAATTTTGTTCGGCTTCTGATAATTTCCTTGAGAAATAGGCTATAGGGTGCATTTGGCCAGTATCTGAATCTCGTTGTGAAAGAATGCCACCCAATGCAAATTGAGAGGCGTCTGCTTCCACAATAAAAGGTAGATTGGGGTCTGGATGACTTAAAATTGGAGCCATGGTAAATAACTTTTTTAGGTTCTGAAATGCGTCTTCTGCGGCTGGGGACCATAAAAACTTGGCTCCTTTTCTTAACAGTTTGGTAATAGGTGTTATAACCTGAGAAAAGTTCTGAATGAATCTGCGGTAAAAATTTGCAAACCCTAAAAAACTTTGGATTTGTTTCACAGAAGTGGGACTAGGCCAGGTTGTTACAGCTTCTACCTTCTTAGGGTCCATTTCTATTCCCTCTGGGCTGATAATATAGCCCAGAAAATCCACCTTGGAAACGTGAAATAGACTTTTTTCCAATTTTACGAAGAGTGAGTTTGAAAGTAGTCTTTGAAGAATGGCGCGAACCTGTCTTACATGTTCTTCCTCAGAATCAGAATATATGAGGATATCATCTATGTAGACTACACAGCAGATGTCAATGAACTCATGTAGAACCTCATTTATAAAAAACTGGAAAGCGGCAGGAGCGTTACACAAACCAAATGGCATGACTTGGTATTCAAAGAGACCGAATTTAGTACGGAATGCTGTCTTCCACTCGTCTCCTTTTCTTACTCTTACCAAGTGGTACGCTCCGCGTAAGTCCAATTTTGTATAAATTTTAGCCTTCTTAATTTGATCTAATAGTGTAGGGATCAAAGGCAAGGGGTACCTGTTCTTAATGGTCACGTTATTCAAGGCTCTGTAGTCTATGCAAGTTCGCAGCTCCCCTCCCTTTTTTGGAATGAAAAAAAGAGCTGATGAGACCGGAGACTTGGAGTGTCTTATAAAGCCATTAGCTAGATACTCATCAAGATAATCTCTGAGATGGGCGTTTTCAGCTTCCGTAAGAGCATATATTCGACTGCAGGGTAAGGTTGCTCCAGGCACTAAATCTATTCTACAGTCGAAATCTCTATGTGGTGGTAGGGTGTTGGCCTTTTTCTTGTCAAAAACATCAGACAGGTCATTATACACTGATGGAACTCCTTCCAGAATCAGTATATTGGGTGATTCCATTCCAAATTCAAAACCTTGAACCACATCCTTAGATTTCTTAGTAAGGAAGCAAAGTTCTGTGCAAGCAGGAGACTGAAAAGTGATAGTCTTGGTCACCCAATCTATGGACGGATTATGTTTAACTAACCAAGGGATTCCTAAAATCATCTTGAATTGAGGGGCATCAATGATGTCTAATTGTATTCTTTCCCTATGTATAGGAGAGCAATCCATTTCTAATACCTCAGTCTGTCTATTAACAGGACCCGAAGTCAATTCCTTGCCATCAACAGCTCTAACGATTTCTGGATGGTCCTTCGACACGGATCTGAAGCCTAACTGGAGGAAGAAATGAGAGTCTATAAAATTACCTGTAGCACCAGAATCTATGATGGCTTCCACCTGTCTGGAGTAAGACTCTGGAAGTAGACCTCGGAGTTCTACAAGAATCGAAAAGTGTCTACATCCAATGGGAGGAATAGTTGAGGCCAAACTAGAAAACAAACTCGATAAACCGACCTCTCCTTTTACCGAGTTTTCTAGTTTTCCGACTTCTCTTGTGTGACAGCTAAGTCGGAAGATCTAACCTTAAATTTGTTTGGTCGTGTGGGACATTCCTTCACAAAGTGTCCTGACTTCCCACAATAGAGACATTGATTTAATCGCCGTCTCTTTTCTTTCTCCTCCTTAGACAAGGGACCTCGGATAGATCCTATCTGCATAGGTTCTGCAGAATCAGTTTTGGAACTAGGTTCTCGGTTAGGTACTGATGTGGATCTTTCCTTAAAGAAAACTACTTTGTGCTCTGACTTCCCTCTTTCCCCCTTTCTCTCGGATATACGATGATTTAATTTCACCACTAGGTCTATGAAGGCACTAATCTCTTCAGGGGGATCTAAAATTTGGGTGATCATGTCTTTCAATTCGTCCTTCAATCCCCTATAGAAGATCGAGATTCGCTTGTCGTGAGGCCAATCGGCTTCTAAGACCAAACGATTGAAGGTAGAAATATAATGTAGCAAATCAGATGAGCCTTGTTTTAAACCTAACAGCTCATTGTCTGCAGACTGGACAAATAGATGTTTAGAAAACATCTTCTTTAAAGCCCTCTCAAAATCCTTGAAGTTATACAAGATCCGATCATCAGCTTCAACTAAAGGGACAGACCAAAGGGCAGCGTCGCCACCCATGTAGGATAACATGAATGCAACCCTGGAAGAATCATCAGGAAAAGCTGTGGTTTTTGCTATAAAGTGTAAGTGACATTGTTGTAAAAACACAGAGAACTTATTGCAATCCCCATAAAATCTCTCTGGGGGAGCTAAAGGGGTGGGGACCGGAGTTACAACATGGATTTGTGATGGAGAACTAGAACTGGAAGAGCCCTGAGTAGTGGCTGATTTCTGCTGCACCGAGTCCTGGAGAGAGGATAAATCCCTACGTAAAGCAGCGTTATCCTGCCTAATTGCGTCTAGCACAGCTACTAAATCCTGCATAGATACCTGATCCATTGCGTCTGGGCGGAATTATCAACGTGGGCTTTGCCTTCTGTCAAGCTATCCACGTCGTCCCTTACCTTGCTTGAACAGAAGCCCTCTAGGATGACGTAGATGATTCCGCAGAGACGTAAGGGACCAACTTCCCTGATTACTAACTAACACTTACTGATTCTAAAATTACAGCAAGAAATTAACTAGAAATTAGGGAGGAGGGCCGGTACTGGACGTTGCAGTGAAGACTCTTGATTCTTGCTGTCGACCTGCGAGGCAACAAGCACAGAAGACTTTACTATTCAAGTCCTATAGTTTCCTCCTATTCTATTCTAATCTTTTAACTACTCTGGTTAAGATACTTAAGACTCTAACTGGATTTCTAAACGTTCGCCTACCTGCGATCAGTAAGGAGTGGGCCTTCGTCCAGTATTTCTTTATGGAGGTGAAGACGGTGTCGTCAAGGGTCCTCTGGGAATAAGTGGTCAGCTTGTAGGCTTGAAGACTCTAGTTGAGTTAGGCTGGAAATGAAAGAGGAGGATTACTTATCATTCTTTAAAAGGCTTTCGCAAATCCTACTTAACTCTTCTACCACTTACTTGCAATAAACGTCTTGCCTCCTAGACTCGGGGTTCTTGAAAATCGTCCTCTAATTTTGGAAAGACAAGCAAATACACAAAATCCCATACCTTAACAACATCAAGCGATGACTGTATTCGCTATCAAAATATGAATCTAAATAACATACAAGAAAACCTAAACAAGTTCTTCTGAAGAATACTAAAGTACAAGAAACTAAATAGTCCAAAGTCTTTCCTTGCGTTTTCCTCTGTGAAGCAAAGTTCCAAAAATTGTCTTTAACCTTTCTTGCGAAGGGCGCCTTTAACCAAACAATGAAAGTACTTAGCTTTCTGACTCTTTGTCTTCTAGGGTCTTCATCGCTGTTTTCAAAGAATGATTAGCCAGTAGAAGAGCCATGAAGATGTCCTGCCGGTAAGAAGAATACGCGACCTTCTCCAAATGAAGTCTGAAGGCAAAGCGCCTTCCAGAAGGCTGGGTGCGGTTTAAATACTGGGCCGCACCCAGCTCCACCTAGTTACGCACACGGACGGTGCGCGAGACAGAAGCTTCCTGAAACCCCTCTGAGGCGCACCAAAAAGGCGCGTGCAAAGGATGCGATGAGACCGTTCTCAGAGCGAAGGTCTGACTTCCGTGAGCGCTCAAAGCGAAGGCTTGGTCTTTCGTCTGCGCTTGCTCCTAAACCTAAATTAAACCACATGAAAACACAGAAACCTGCACAAATAGTGGAAACAATCACATTAGGACACAAGGCATGAAATTAAGGCATGAAATACAGTACCACCAAACACACTGACTTGAAGCGTGCGGGCGCACGGGACAGGGGTGGGTTTCAAAAGGGAAATAAAACAGTAGCCTAAAGGGGATGCGTAGTCCTTAAGGATGAGCAGGTGTGGAATCATGACACTCTCTGGGTCTTCTCTCACACTGGGTGCAGAGCCTGGCCTCTCCGGGTCTCTCCTCTCACACTGGGTGCAGAGCCTGGCCCTCTGGATCTCTCCTCTCACACTGGGCGCAGAGCCTGGCCTCTCTGGGTCTCTCCTGTCACACTGGGTGCAGAGACTGGCCTCTCTGGGTCTCCTCTCACACTGGGTGCAGAGCCTGGCCTCTCTGGGTCTCTCCTCTCACACTGGGTGCAGAGCCGGGCCTCTCTGGGTCTCTCCTCTCACACTGGGTGCAGAGCCTGGTCTCTCCGTGTCTCTCCTCTCACACTGGGTGCAGAGCCTGGCCTCTCTGGGCCTCTCCTCTCACACTGGGTGCAGAGCCTGGCCTCTCTGGGTCTCTCCTCCGTCACTGAGTGCAGAGCCTGGCCTCTCTGGGTCTCTCCTTTCACACTGGATGCAGACCCGGGCCTCTCTGGGTCTCTCCTCTCACACTCAGTGCAGAGCCTGGCCTCTCTGGGTCTCTCCTCTCACACTAGGTGCAGAGCCTGGCTTCTCTGGGTCTCTCCTCTCACACTGGGTGCAGAGCTTGGCCTCTCTGGGTCTCTCCTCTGTCACTGAGTGCAGAGCCTGGCCTCTCTGGGTCTCTCCTTTCACACTGGATGCCGAGCCGGGCCTCTCTGGGTCTCTCCTCTCACACTCAGTGCAGAGCCTGGCCTCTCTGGGTCTCTCCTCTCACACTGGGTGCAGAGACTGGCCTCTCTGGGTCTCCTCTCACACTGGGTGCAGAGCCTGGCCTCTCTGGGTCTCTCCTCTCACACTGGGTGCAGAGCATGGCCTCTCTGGGTCTCTCCTCTCACACTGGGTGCAGTGCATGGCCTCTCTGGGTCTCTCCTCTCACACTGGGTGCAGAGCCTGACCTCTCTGGGTCTCTCCTCTCACACTGGGTGCAGAGCCTGGCCTCTCTGGGTCTCTCCTCTCACACTGGGTGCAGACCCTGGCCTCTCTGGGTCTCTCCTCTGTCACTGAGTGCAGAGCCTGGCCTCTCTGGGTCTCTCCTTTCACACTGGATGCAGAGCCGGGCCTCTCTGGGTCTCCTCTCACACTGGGTGCAGAGCCGGGCCTCTCTGGGTCTCCTCTCACACTGGGTGCAGAGCCGGGCCACTCTGGGTCTCTCCTCTCACACTGGGTGCAGAGCCTGGTCTCTCCGTGTCTCTCCTCTCACACTGGGTGCAGAGCCTGGCCTCTCTGGGTCTCTCCTCTCACACTCAGTGCAGAGCCTGGCCTCTCTGGGTCTCTCCTTTCACACTGGATGCAGAGCCGGGCCTCTCTGGGTCTCTCCTCTCACACTCAGTGCAGAGCCTGGCCTCCCTGGGTCTCTCCTCTCACACTGGGTGCAGAGCCTGGCCTCTCTGGGTCTCTCCTCTCACACTGGGCGCAGAGCCTGGCCTCTCTGGGTCTCCTCTCACACTGGGTGCAGAGCCTGGCCTCTCTGGGTCTCTCCTCTCACACTGGGTGCAGAGCCAGGCCTCTCTGGGTCTCTCCTCTCACACTGGGTGCAGAGCCTGGTCTCTCCGTGTCTCTCCTCTCACACTGGGTGCAGAGCCTGGCCTCTCTGGGTCTCTCCTCTCACACTCAGTGCAGAGCCTGGCCTCTCTGGGTCTCTCCTTTCACACTGGGTGCAGAGCCTGGCCTCTCTGGGTCTCTCCTCTCACACTCAGTGCAGAGCCTGGCCTCTCTGGGTCTCTCCTCTCACACTCAGTGCGGAGCCTGGCCTCTCTGGGTCTCCTCTCACACTGGGCCCAGGGCGTGGCCTCTCTGGGTCTCTCCTCTCACACTGGGCGCAGAGCCTGGCCTCTCCGGGTCTGTCCTCTCACTCTGGGCGCAGAGCCTGGCCTCTCCTCTCACACTGGGTGCAGAGCCTGGCCTCTCTGGGTCTCCTCTCACACTGGGTGCAGAGCCGGGCCTCTCTGGGTCTCTCCTCTCACACTGGGTGCAGAGCCTGGCCTCTCTGGATCTCTCCTCTCACACTGGGCGCAGAGCCTGGCCTCTCTGGATCTCTCCTCTCACACTGGGTGCAGAGCCTGGTCTCTCCGTGTCTCTTCTCTCACCCTGGGTGCAGAGCCTGGCCTCTCTGGGCCTCTCCTCTCACACTGGGTGCAGAGCCTGGCCTCTCTGGGTCTCTCCTCTGTCACTGAGTGCAGAGCCTGGCCTCTCTGGGTCTCTCCTTTCACACTGGATGCAGACCAGGGCCTCTCTGGGTCTCTCCTCTCACACTCAGTGCAGAGCCTGGCCTCTCTGGGTCTCTCCTCTCACACTAGGTGCAGAGCCTGGCCTCTCTGGGTCTCTCCTCTCACACTGGGTGCAGAGCTTGGCCTCTCTGGGTCTCTCCTCTGTCACTGAGTGCAGAGCCTGGCCTCTCTGGGTCTCTCCTTTCACACTGGATGCAGAGCCGGGCCTCTCTGGGTCTCTCCTCTCACACTCAGTGCAGAGCCTGGCCTCTCTGGGTCTCTCCTCTCACACTGGGTGCAGAGACTGGCCTCTCTGGGTCTCCTCTCACACTGGGTGCAGAGCCTGGCCTCTCTGGGTCTCTCCTCTCACACTGGGTGCAGAGCATGGCCTCTCTGGGTCTCTCCTCTCACACTGGGTGCAGTGCATGGCCTCTCTGGGTCTCTCCTCTCACACTGGGTGCAGAGCCTGACCTCTCTGGGTCTCTCCTCTCACACTGGGTGCAGAGCCTGGCCTCTCTGGGTCTCTCCTCTGTCACTGAGTGCAGAGCCTGGCCTCTCTGGGTCTCTCCTTTCACACTGGATGCAGAGCCGGGCCTCTCTGGGTATCTCCTCTCACACTCAGTGCAGAGCCTGGCCTCTCTGGGTCTCCTCTCACACTGGGTGCAGAGCCGGGCCTCTCTGGGTCTCTCCTCTCACACTGGGTAGAGAGCCTGGTCTCTCTGTGTCTCTCCTCTCACACTGGGTGCAGAGCCTGGCCTCTCTGGGTCTCTCCTCTCACACTCAGTGCAGAGCCTGGCCTCTCTGGGTCTCTCCTCTCACACTGTGTGCAGAGACTGGCCTCTCTGGGTCTCCTCTCACACTGGGTGCAGAGCCTGGCCTCTCTGGGTCTCTCCTCTCACACTGGGTGCAGAGCCGGGCCTCTCTGGGTCTCTCCTCTCACACTGGGTGCAGAGCCTGGTCTCTCCGTGTCTCTCCTCCCACACTGGGTGCAGAGCCTGGCCTCTCTGGGTCTCTCCTTTCACACTCAGTGCAGAGCCTGGCCTCTCTGGGTCTCTCCTTTCACACTGGATGCAGAGCCGGGCCTCTCTGGGTCTCTCCTCTCACACTCAGTGCAGAGCCTGGCCTCCCTGGGTCTCTCCTCTCACACTGGGTGCAGAGCCTGGCCTCTCTGGGTCTCTCCTCTCACACTGGGTGCAGAGCCTGGCCTCTCTGGGTCTCTCCTCTCACACTGGGTGCGGAGCCTGGCCTCTCACACTGGGTGCAGAGCCTGGCCTCTCTGGGTCTCTCCTCTCACACTGGGTGCAGAGCCTGGCCTCTCTGGGTCTCTCCTCTCACACTGGGAGCAGAGCCTGGCCTCTCTGGGTCTCTTCTCTCACACTCGGTGCAGAGCCTGGCCTCTTGGGGTCTCTCCTCTCACACTGGGTGCAGAGCCTGGCCTCTCTGGGCCTCTCCTCTCACACTGGGTGCAGAGCCTGGCCTCTCTGGGTCTCTCCTCTGTCACTGAGTGCAGAGCCTGGCCTCTCTGGGTCTCTCCTTTCACATTGGATGCAGAGCCGGGCCTCTCTGGGTCTCTCCTCTCACACTCAGTGCAGAGCCTGGCCTCTCTGGGTCTCTCCTCTCACACTAGGTGCAGAGCCTGGCCTCTCTGGGTCTCTCCTCTCACACTGGGTGCAGAGCCTGGCCTCTCTGGGTCTCTCCTTTCACACTGGATGCAGAGCCGGGCCTCTCTGGGTCTCTCCTCTCACACTGGGTGCAGAGACTGGCCTCTCTGGGTCTCCTCTCACACTGGGTGCAGAGCCTGGCCTCTCTGGGTCTCTCCTCTCACGCTAGGTGCAGAGCATGGCCTCTCTGGGTCTCTCCTCTCACACTGGGTGCAGAGCATGGCCTCTCTGGGTCTCTCCTCTCACACTGGGTGCAGTGCATGGCCTCTCTGGGTCTCTCCTCTCACACTGGGCGCAGAGCCTGACCTCTCTGGGTCTCTCCTCTCACACTGGGTGCAGAGCCTGGCCTCTCTGGGTCTCTCCTCTCACACTGGGTGCAGAGCCTGGCCTCTCTGGGTCTCTCCTCTGTCACTGAGTGCAGAGCCTGGCCTCTCTGGGTCTCTCCTTTCACACTGGATGCAGAGCCGGGCCTCTCTGGGTCTCTCCTCTCACACTCAGTGCAGACCCTGGCCTCTCTGGGTCTCCTCTCACACTGGGTGCAGAGCCGGGCCTCTCTGGGTCTCTCCTCTCACACTGGGTGCAGAGCCTGGTCTCTCCGTGTCTCTCCGTGTCACTCCTCTCACACTCGGTGCAGAGCTTTGCCTCTCTGGGTCTCTCCTCTCACACTGGGTGCAGAGCCTGGTCAATCCGTGTCTCTCCTCTCACACTGGGTGCAGAGCCTGGCCTCTCTGGGTCTCTCCTCTCACACTCAGTGCAGAGCCTGGCCTCTCTGGGTCTCTCCTTTCACACTGGGTGCACAGCCTAGCCTCTCTGGGTCTCTCCTCTCACACTCAGTGCAGAGCCTGGCCTCTCTGGGTCTCTCCTCTCACACTCAGTGCAGAGCCTGGCCTCTCTGAGTCTCCTCTCACACTGGGCCCAGGGCGTGGCCTCTCTGGGTCTCTCCTCTCACACTGGGCGCAGAGCCTGGCCTCTCCCGGTCTGTCCTCTCACACTTGGCACAGAGCCTGGCCTCTCTGGGCCTCTCCTCTCACACTGGGTGCAGAGCCTGGCCTCTCTGGGTCTCCTCTCACACTGGGTGCAGAGCCGGGCCTCTCTGGGTCTCCTCTCACACTGGGTGCAGAGCCGGGCCTCTCTGGGTCTCTCCTCTCACACTGGGTGCAGAGCCTGGCCTTTCTGGGTCTCCTCTCACACTAGGTGCAGAGCCTGGCTTCTCTGGATCTCTCCTCTCACACTGGGCGCAGAGCCTGGCCTCTCTGGATCTCTCCTCTCACACTGGGTGCAGAGCCTGGTCTCTACGTGTCTCTCCTCTCACACTGGGTTCAGAGCCTGGCCTCTCTGGGCCTCTCCTCTCACACTGGGTGCAGAGCCTGGCCTCTCTGGGTCTCTCCTTTCACACTGGGTGCAGAGCCTGGCCTCTCTGGGTCTCTCCTCTCACACTCAGTGCAGAGCCTGGCCTCTCTGGGTCTCTCCTCTCACACTCAGTGCGGAGCCTGGCCTCTCTGGGTCTCCTCTCACACTGGGCCCAGGGCGTGGCCTCTCTGGGTCTCTACTCTCACACTGGGCGCAGAGCCTGGCCTCTCCGGGTCTGTCCTCTCACTCTGGGCGCAGAGCCTGGCCTCTCTGGGCCTCTCCTCTCACACTGGGTGCAGAGCCTGGCCTCTCTGGGTCTCCTCTCACACTGGGTGCAGAGCCGGGCCTCTCTGGGTCTCTCCTCTCACACTGGGTGCAGAGCCTGGCCTCTCTGGATCTCTCCTCTCACACTGGGCGCAGAGCCTGGCCTCTCTGGATCTCTCCTCTCACACTGGGTGCAGAGCCTGGTCTCTCCGTGTCTCTTCTCTCACCCTGGGTGCAGAGCCTGGCCTCTCTGGGCCTCTCCTCTCACACTGGGTGCAGAGCCTGGCCTCTCTGGGTCTCTCCTCTGTCACTGAGTGCAGAGCCTGGCCTCTCTGGGTCTCTCCTTTCACACTGGATGCAGACCAGGGCCTCTCTGGGTCTCTCCTCTCACACTCAGTGCAGAGCCTGGCCTCTCTGGGTCTCTCCTCTCACACTAGGTGCAGAGCCTGGCCTCTCTGGGTCTCTCCTCTCACACTGGGTGCAGAGCTTGGCCTCTCTGGGTCTCTCCTCTGTCACTGAGTGCAGAGCCTGGCCTCTCTGGGTCTCTCCTTTCACACTGGATGCAGAGCCGGGCCTCTCTGGGTCTCTCCTCTCACACTCAGTGCAGAGCCTGGCCTCTCTGGGTCTCTCCTCTCACACTGGGTGCAGAGACTGGCCTCTCTGGGTCTCCTCTCACACTGGGTGCAGAGCCTGGCCTCTCTGGGTCTCTCCTCTCACACTGGGTGCAGAGCATGGCCTCTCTGGGTCTCTCCTCTCACACTGGGTGCAGTGCATGGCCTCTCTGGGTCTCTCCTCTCACACTGGGTGCAGAGCCTGACCTCTCTGGGTCTCTCCTCTCACACTGGGTGCAGAGCCTGGCCTCTCTGGGTCTCTCCTCTGTCACTGAGTGCAGAGCCTGGCCTCTCTGGGTCTCTCCTTTCACACTGGATGCAGAGCCGGGCCTCTCTGGGTCTCTCCTCTCACACTCAGTGCAGAGCCTGGCCTCTCTGGGTCTCCTCTCACACTGGGTGCAGAGCCGGGCCTCTCTGGGTCTCTCCTCTCACACTGGGTAGAGAGCCTGGTCTCTCTGTGTCTCTCCTCTCACACTGGGTGCAGAGCCTGGCCTCTCTGGGTCTCTCCTCTCACACTCAGTGCAGAGCCTGGCCTCTCTGGGTCTCTCCTCTCACACTGGGTGCAGAGACTGGCCTCTCTGGGTCTCCTCTCACACTGGGTGCAGAGCCTGGCCTCTCTGGGTCTCTCCTCTCACACTGGGTGCAGAGCCGGGCCTCTCTGGGTCTCTCCTCTCACACTGGGTGCGGAGCCTGGCCTCTCACACTGGGTGCAGAGCCTGGCCTCTCTGGGTCTCTCCTCTCACACTGGGTGCAGAGCCTGGCCTCTCTGGGTCTCTCCTCTCACACTGGGAGCAGAGCCTGGCCTCTCTGGGTCTCTTCTCTCACACTCGGTGCAGAGCCTGGCCTCTTGGGGTCTCTCCTCTCACACTGGGTGCAGAGCCTGGCCTCTCTGGGCCTCTCCTCTCACACTGGGTGCAGAGCCTGGCCTCTCTGGGTCTCTCCTCTGTCACTGAGTGCAGAGCCTGGCCTCTCTGGGTCTCTCCTTTCACATTGGATGCAGAGCCGGGCCTCTCTGGGTCTCTCCTCTCACACTCAGTGCAGAGCCTGGCCTCTCTGGGTCTCTCCTCTCACACTAGGTGCAGAGCCTGGCCTCTCTGGGTCTCTCCTCTCACACTGGGTGCAGAGCCTGGCCTCTCTGGGTCTCTCCTTTCACACTGGATGCAGAGCCGGGCCTCTCTGGGTCTCTCCTCTCACACTGGGTGCAGAGACTGGCCTCTCTGGGTCTCCTCTCACACTGGGTGCAGAGCCTGGCCTCTCTGGGTCTCTCCTCTCACGCTAGGTGCAGAGCATGGCCTCTCTGGGTCTCTCCTCTCACACTGGGTGCAGAGCATGGCCTCTCTGGGTCTCTCCTCTCACACTGGGTGCAGTGCATGGCCTCTCTGGGTCTCTCCTCTCACACTGGGTGCAGAGCCTGACCTCTCTGGGTCTCTCCTCTCACACTGGGTGCAGAGCCTGGCCTCTCTGGGTCTCTCCTCTCACACTGGGTGCAGAGCCTGGCCTCTCTGGGTCTCTCCTCTGTCACTGAGTGCAGAGCCTGGCCTCTCTGGGTCTCTCCTTTCACACTGGATGCAGAGCCGGGCCTCTCTGGGTCTCTCCTCTCACACTCAGTGCAGACCCTGGCCTCTCTGGGTCTCCTCTCACACTGGGTGCAGAGCCGGGCCTCTCTGGGTCTCTCCTCTCACACTGGGTGCAGTGCATGGCCTCTCTGGGTCTCTCCTCTCACACTGGGTGCAGAGCCTGACCTCTCTGGGTCTCTCCTCTCACACTGGGTGCAGAGCCTGGCCTCTCTGGGTCTCTCCTCTCACACTGGGTGCAGAGCCTGGCCTCTCTGGGTCTCTCCTCTGTCACTGAGTGCAGAGCCTGGCCTCTCTGGGTCTCTCCTTTCACACTGGATGCAGAGCCGGGCCTCTCTGGGTCTCTCCTCTCACACTCAGTGCAGACCCTGGCCTCTCTGGGTCTCCTCTCACACTGGGTGCAGAGCCGGGCCTCTCTGGGTCTCTCCTCTCACACTGGGTGCAGAGCCTGGTCTCTCCGTGTCTCTCCGTGTCACTCCTCTCACACTCGGTGCAGAGCTTTGCCTCTCTGGGTCTCTCCTCTCACACTGGGTGCAGAGCCTGGTCAATCCGTGTCTCTCCTCTCACACTGGGTGCAGAGCCTGGCCTCTCTGGGTCTCTCCTCTCACACTCAGTGCAGAGCCTGGCCTCTCTGGGTCTCTCCTTTCACACTGGGTGCAGAGCCTAGCCTCTCTGGGTCTCTCCTCTCACACTCAGTGCAGAGCCTGGCCTCTCTGGGTCTCTCCTCTCACACTCAGTGCAGAGCCTGGCCTCTCTGAGTCTCCTCTCACACTGGGCCCAGGGCGTGGCCTCTCTGGGTCTCTCCTCTCACACTGGGCGCAGAGCCTGGCCTCTCCCGGTCTGTCCTCTCACACTTGGCACAGAGCCTGGCCTCTCTGGGCCTCTCCTCTCACACTGGGTGCAGAGCCTGGCCTCTCTGGGTCTCCTCTCACACTGGGTGCAGAGCCGGGCCTCTCTGGGTCTCCTCTCACACTGGGTGCAGAGCCGGGCCTCTCTGGGTCTCTCCTCTCACACTGGGTGCAGAGCCTGGCCTTTCTGGGTCTCCTCTCACACTAGGTGCAGAGCCTGGCTTCTCTGGATCTCTCCTCTCACACTGGGCGCAGAGCCTGGCCTCTCTGGATCTCTCCTCTCACACTGGGTGCAGAGCCTGGTCTCTACGTGTCTCTCCTCTCACACTGGGTTCAGAGCCTGGCCTCTCTGGGCCTCTCCTCTCACACTGGGTGCAGAGCCTGGCCTCTCTGGGTCTCTCCTTTCACACTGGGTGCAGAGCCTGGCCTCTCTGGGTCTCTCCTCTCACACTCAGTGCAGAGCCTGGCCTCTCTGGGTCTCTCCTCTCACACTCAGTGCGGAGCCTGGCCTCTCTGGGTCTCCTCTCACACTGGGCCCAGGGCGTGGCCTCTCTGGGTCTCTCCTCTCACACTGGGCGCAGAGCCTGGCCTCTCCGGGTCTGTCCTCTCACTCTGGGCGCAGAGCCTGGCCTCTCTGGGCCTCTCCTCTCACACTGGGTGCAGAGCCTGGCCTCTCTGGGTCTCCTCTCACACTGGGTGCAGAGCCGGGCCTCTCTGGGTCTCTCCTCTCACACTGGGTGCAGAGCCTGGCCTCTCTGGATCTCTCCTCTCACACTGGGCGCAGTGCCTGGCCTCTCTGGATCTCTCCTCTCACACTGGGTGCAGAGCCTGGTCTCTCCGTGTCTCTTCTCTCACCCTGGGTGCAGAGCCTGGCCTCTCTGGGCCTCTCCTCTCACACTGGGTGCAGAGCCTGGCCTCTCTGGGTCTCTCCTCTGTCACTGAGTGCAGAGCCTGGCCTCTCTGGGTCTCTCCTTTCACACTGGATGCAGACCAGGGCCTCTCTGGGTCTCTCCTCTCACACTCAGTGCAGAGCCTGGCCTCTCTGGGTCTCTCCTCTCACACTGGGTGCAGAGCTTGGCCTCTCTGGGTCTCTCCTCTGTCACTGAGTGCAGAGCCTGGCCTCTCTGGGTCTCTCCTTTCACACTGGATGCAGAGCCGGGCCTCTCTGGGTCTCTCCTCTCACACTCAGTGCAGAGCCTGGCCTCTCTGGGTCTCTCCTCTCACACTGGGTGCAGAGACTGGCCTCTCTGGGTCTCCTCTCACACTGGGTGCAGAGCCTGGCCTCTCTGGGTCTCTCCTCTCACACTGGGTGCAGAGCATGGCCTCTCTGGGTCTCTCCTCTCACACTGGGTGCAGTGCATGGCCTCTCTGGGTCTCTCCTCTCACACTGGGTGCAGAGCCTGACCTCTCTGGGTCTCTCCTCTGTCACTGAGTGCAGAGCCTGGCCTCTCTGGGTCTCTCCTTTCACACTGGATGCAGAGCCGGGCCTCTCTGGGTCTCTCCTCTCACACTCAGTGCAGAGCCTGGCCTCTCTGGGTCTCCTCTCACACTGGGTGCAGAGCCGGGCCTCTCTGGGTCTCTCCTCTCACACTGGGTAGAGAGCCTGGTCTCTCTGTGTCTCTCCTCTCACACTGGGTGCAGAGCCTGGCCTCTCTGGGTCTCTCCTCTCACACTCAGTGCAGAGCCTGGCCTCTCTGGGTCTCTCCTCTCACACTGGGTGCAGAGACTGGCCTCTCTGGGTCTCCTCTCACACTGGGTGCAGAGCCTGGCCTCTCTGGGTCTCTCCTCTCACACTGGGTGCAGAGCCGGGCCTCTCTGGGTCTCTCCTCTCACACTGGGTGCGGAGCCTGGCCTCTCACACTGGGTGCAGAGCCTGGCCTCTCTGGGTCTCTCCTCTCACACTGGGTGCAGAGCCGGGCCTCTCTGGGTCTCTCCTCTCACACTGGGTGCGGAGCCTGGCCTCTCACACTGGGTGCAGAGCCTGGCCTCTCTGGGTCTCTCCTCTCACACTGGGTGCAGAGCCTGGCCTCTCTGGGTCTCTCCTCTGTCACTGAGTGCAGAGCCTGGCCTCTCTGGGTCTCTCCTTTCACATTGGATGCAGAGCCGGGCCTCTCTGGGTCTCTCCTCTCACACTCAGTGCAGAGCCTGGCCTCTCTGGGTCTCTCCTCTCACACTAGGTGCAGAGCCTGGCCTCTCTGGGTCTCTCCTCTCACACTGGGTGCAGAGCCTGGCCTCTCTGGGTCTCTCCTTTCACACTGGATGCAGAGCCGGGCCTCTCTGGGTCTCTCCTCTCACACTGGGTGCAGAGACTGGCCTCTCTGGGTCTCCTCTCACACTGGGTGCAGAGCCTGGCCTCTCTGGGTCTCTCCTCTCACGCTAGGTGCAGAGCATGGCCTCTCTGGGTCTCTCCTCTCACACTGGGTGCAGAGCATGGCCTCTCTGGGTCTCTCCTCTCACACTGGGTGCAGTGCATGGCCTCTCTGGGTCTCTCCTCTCACACTGGGTGCAGAGCCTGACCTCTCTGGGTCTCTCCTCTCACACTGGGTGCAGAGCCTGGCCTCTCTGGGTCTCTCCTCTCACACTGGGTGCAGAGCCTGGCCTCTCTGGGTCTCTCCTCTGTCACTGAGTGCAGAGCCTGGCCTCTCTGGGTCTCTCCTTTCACACTGGATGCAGAGCCGGGCCTCTCTGGGTCTCTCCTCTCACACTCAGTGCAGACCCTGGCCTCTCTGGGTCTCCTCTCACACTGGGTGCAGAGCCGGGCCTCTCTGGGTCTCTCCTCTCACACTGGGTGCAGAGCCTGGTCTCTCCGTGTCTCTCCGTGTCTCTCCTCTCACACTCGGTGCAGAGCTTTGCCTCTCTGGGTCTCTCCTCTCACACTGGGTGCAGAGCCTGGTCAATACGTGTCTCTCCTCTCACACTGGGTGCAGAGCCTGGCCTCTCTGGGTCTCTCCTCTCACACTCAGTGTAGAGCCTGGCCTCTCTGGGTCTCTCCTTTCACACTGGGTGCAGAGCCTAGCCTCTCTGGGTCTCTCCTCTCACACTCAGTGCAGAGCCTGGCCTCTCTGGGTCTCTCCTCTCACACTCAGTGCAGAGCCTGGCCTCTCTGAGTCTCCTCTCACACTGGGCCCAGGGCGTGGCCTCTCTGGGTCTCTCCTCTCACACTGGGCGCAGAGCCTGGCCTCTCCCGGTCTGTCCTCTCACACTTGGCACAGAGCCTGGCCTCTCTGGGCCTCTCCTCTCACACTGGGTGCAGAGCCTGGCCTCTCTGGGTCTCCTCTCACACTGGGTGCAGAGCCGGGCCTCTCTGGGTCTCCTCTCACACTGGGTGCAGAGCCGGGCCTCTCTGGGTCTCTCCTCTCACACTGGGTGCAGACCCTGGCCTTTCTGGGTCTCCTCTCACACTAGGTGCAGAGCCTGGCTTCTCTGGATCTCTCCTCTCACACTGGGCGCAGAGCCTGGCCTCTCTGGATCTCTCCTCTCACACTGGGTGCAGAGCCTGGTCTCTACGTGTCTCTCCTCTCACACTGGGTTCAGAGCGTGGCCTCTCTGGGCCTCTCCTCTCACACTGGGTGCAGAGCCTGGCCTCTCTGGGTCTCTCCTTTCACACTGGGTGCAGAGCCTGGCCTCTCTGGGTCTCTCCTCTCACACTCAGTGCAGAGCCTGGCCTCTCTGGGTCTCTCCTCTCACACTCAGTGCGGAGCCTGGCCTCTCTGGGTCTCCTCTCACACTGGGCCCAGGGCGTGGCCTCTCTGGGTCTCTCCTCTCACACTGGGCGCAGAGCCTGGCCTCTCCGGGTCTGTCCTCTCACTCTGGGCGCAGAGCCTGGCCTCTCTGGGCCTCTCCTCTCACACTGGGTGCAGAGCCTGGCCTCTCTGGGTCTCCTCTCACACTGGGTGCAGAGCCGGGCCTCTCTGGGTCTCTCCTCTCACACTGGGTGCAGAGCCTGGCCTCTCTGGATCTCTCCTCTCACACTGGGCGCAGAGCCTGGCCTCTCTGGATCTCTCCTCTCACACTTGGTGCAGAGCCTGGTCTCTCCGTGTCTCTTCTCTCACCCTGGGTGCAGAGCCTGGCCTCTCTGGGCCTCTCCTCTCACACTGGGTGCAGAGCCTGGCCTCTCTGGGTCTCTCCTCTGTCACTGAGTGCAGAGCCTGGCCTCTCTGGGTCTCTCCTTTCACACTGGATGCAGACCAGGGCCTCTCTGGGTCTCTCCTCTCACACTCAGTGCAGAGCCTGGCCTCTCTGGGTCTCTCCTCTCACACTAGGTGCAGAGCCTGGCCTCTCTGGGTCTCTCCTCTCACACTGGGTGCAGAGCTTGGCCTCTCTGGGTCTCTCCTCTGTCACTGAGTGCAGAGCCTGGCCTCTCTGGGTCTCTCCTTTCACACTGGATGCAGAGCCGGGCCTCTCTGGGTCTCTCCTCTCACACTCAGTGCAGAGCCTGGCCTCTCTGGGTCTCTCCTCTCACACTGGGTGCAGAGACTGGCCTCTCTGGGTCTCCTCTCACACTGGGTGCAGAGCCTGGCCTCTCTGGGTCTCTCCTCTCACACTGGGTGCAGAGCATGGCCTCTCTGGGTCTCTCCTCTCACACTGGGTGCAGTGCATGGCCTCTCTGGGTCTCTCCTCTCACACTGGGTGCAGAGCCTGACCTCTCTGGGTCTCTCCTCTCACACTGGGTGCAGAGCCTGGCCTCTCTGGGTCTCTCCTCTGTCACTGAGTGCAGAGCCTGGCCTCTCTGGGTCTCTCCTTTCACACTGGATGCAGAGCCGGGCCTCTCTGGGTCTCTCCTCTCACACTCAGTGCAGAGCCTGGCCTCTCTGGGTCTCCTCTCACACTGGGTGCAGAGCCGGGCCTCTCTGGGTCTCTCCTCTCACACTGGGTAGAGAGCCTGGTCTCTCTGTGTCTCTCCTCTCACACTGGGTGCAGAGCCTGGCCTCTCTGGGTCTCTCCTCTCACACTCAGTGCAGAGCCTGGCCTCTCTGGGTCTCTCCTCTCACACTGGATGCAGAGACTGGCCTCTCTGGGTCTCCTCTCACACTGGGTGCAGAGCCTGGCCTCTCTGGGTCTCTCCTCTCACACTGGGTGCAGAGCCGGGCCTCTCTGGGTCTCTCCTCTCACACTGGGTGCAGAGCCTGGTCTCTCCGTGTCTCTCCTCCCACACTGGGTGCAGAGCCTGGCCTCTCTGGGTCTCTCCTTTCACACTCTGACGTAAATAATTAATTTACTCTCTTAATTTCTATGCAGGTAAGTACTTAATCAATAACAACTCAATCGGAATGAAAAAAGACAGAGTCCGTGGTGTTAGAGTTTCTAAGGGTTTTATTCCTCATAAAGGAATGGTCTGATCAGGATATCATGTTCTGACCACCACAGGGATGTCAGAAGGGATAGAGCGCTCCCGTTTATTAACAATACATAGCTTATATACTTGATTTATACCATAAGAATCAATGCAAGAGGCGTAACAGCTGAGAGAAGACAAGATAACAGTATACACGTGTTACTAGTACGTAATCGAGAGGCGTGAACTAGGCGTGAACCAGAGGTGTGTGCTAGAAACGTCACTGATAGGTGACGCAAGTGGGTGGCACCAAGGGGTGGTGCTAACAGAATTGTTGCAATGTCAGCAGAAATCGGAAGCTTGGATGCGCGCGCAGCTGCATGACGTGTGATTGACGGGGTGCAGGGGACTTGACATTTACACTGACGGAAAGAGACAGAAGTCTGGCATGTCAGATCAACTTGTACTTCTATCATATCTGATATCTGATGTTTAGGAACTATACTATCTGGGCGGAAAGGTCTCTAGAGCAGAAGCTATTCTATGCTAACTGTGGATGCGTGTATAAGCGCCTAAGTGTCTGTATGAGAAGCGTGGGGGCACGGGGCCTTCCATGGAAGCATGGTAACAGAGGCTATGAATTACTTGCATTGAGACAGGTCGGCCCTTTGGCTCTGCAGCTGGGGAGGATGTTTACAGGATCTAGTAGGCAGGAATGTATTCTCGAGGAGCGGAACAGATAACTCGAAGGTTATAGTCAGTCTTGGCAGAAAGCAGGCTGAGCTGAGCGCGAGGGGCCGCGCTGAAAGTAAGTCAGAGTTCACGGGTACAGAGGTAGCCTGGGCAGAGGCTGCCAGAGTCAGGAGCCACAAAGGAGGCTCGATGGCAGAAATTCAGGGCCTGCTTTGCTAGAGCAGGAAAACATGTAAAGTGTACTACAAAAAGACGGTGGCATAGCATACTTAAGAACGGACTATATAATCCATTCAGGGTGGATCTGAAAGAGGACAAGTTAACGGTGGACGCAAATGTATTTGCGTCTTCATAGCTGGCTCAGGAGGGAAGTTACATGCACTTTAAGCTGGTACATGGAGTCGGTGGGGTACGCGCTAGGGAACATAACATGACCAAAAATTTAATTTTCCTCATTCCCTCCTTGTTCCCTACGGACCCTTCATGAAATATCGATCCTCATGAATCGATCAGTCTGTTCTTGTAACATCATTTGTTCTTCTTTCTTTCGGTTACGTTTTGAGAGAAAACTGGAGTGTTCAATACAAGAGGTGGCACACAGTCCACAAATCGCTGGCCCACACTGTAGGCACAGGCAGCAACTGAATACTAGGACTAGGCCAATGCCTAGGAAGGATAGGATCTTCCATCCCCAAGCTGTTAACGTTGTCCAGAACCAACCGGACCAAGTCCAGGTGCCTGGATTCTGATGTATCTGATTTGCGATATTATGAAGACGGGTGATAGCTTGATATACAGATGGTGCGTTTTGTGGAATGAAAATACAGCAACTTGACCCGATGACCTTACAGGCTCCACCTCTATCTGCCAGGATGACGTCAATTACAAGACGATTCTGAAGGACAACAACCCGCATAGCGGACTGCTCTTCTGTTAGGTTACCTAAGGCGGAGGCAGTTTCATTTACTACTGCTTCAAGTGTTCTAGTTAATCTGCGTATTAATTTACTATTCTGGACAGGTCCTAAAAAGAAAAAGAATCCTTTATTAAAATCGGTGTACTGTTCCCATGCCGTTTCTGTGTAGTCGACAAGTGGGACATCTCTTCTGGGTCTATTCTTTACTAGATTGGTATTTCTATGATAATCAGGAGGAGCTAGGAAAACAGGTGGCAGAAGGAATGCAATGTAACAGGTACCATCCCAATCTGGAGGTAGACGAATGTATGCGGTATGACCACAAACAAAGTAAGAATGACTGATAGCTTTAAAGGACGATTTTCCATGATCACTGAATTCAACCACAGTAGTGCATTTACTATGACCTAAGTGTACTGAACCTTTCTTCTTGATACATAATTTACCAGTGACTGGCAGTACTGACATGATGGGTAGAACTGGTGTGGCTTCGGATTCGACAGTGAGAATCATAAGGCTAATTGTATAATTACCTAATCCATATACTTCATTTTCTAGATCAGTTCCTATTCTGGTGGGGAGTCCCTCCTTATCTGGGTAACAGACGTCGAGCAGGACCAAGTTCAGGTTTCCCCAAACCCAACCCCCATCGAAAACAGCAATATCAGGATCTAAAGAATTAATTATTTTAAACCATGCTCCGCAGGAGCCATTGTGAGTGAACGGGTACGGAAAGAGAGGCAGAGCTCCCTTGTAATTCTGGTAGGGAGGGAGTCGGCCACATATCCAGCAATTTGTAGCATTGTTAGTTTGATGAGAATGATGTAGCATACTAATGAATGTATTGTTGCGCAGCGCAAGTCTGTAGGAAAGCTCGTGTGGAGGTAACTCACTAAAAGTGTGTTCAGCAGATACATTGTAAGCAGATTGTTCATGCTTGAAAATAGGGTAATAGATAGGCAATAGGATGCTAGTAATAATAATTAAAACACTGAGAATAAACATGATTATGAGTGTCACTATGCAGTGACTACGAAGTGATTTGCAGTATGTACGTTTCTTTGCTTCTCTCTCTCTCTCTCTATCTCGATCTAGGGGATACATGTCAGAAACTATTTAACCGATTCACCTAGGGGAGGACTTAAACAATTAAACTGTCTGACTTGCTAGATCGTAATTTCATGCGATATTGTTCTTGAGGAGTCTTTTCTCGTTCAGATTCTGTAAAGTCTTTCTGTTTGACACAGTCTTTGGTGGGGGTGGACGAGTCTTGCTCAGGTTTCAGTCCAGGAAATCTTTTTATATGACTCGTATGAACCCACCCCTTTCTTCCTTCCAGTTTCACTGCGGTCCTTGTTGTTAGAAGTACGGTCTTCGGAGACTTCCAGCGGGGCTCCAGCGGACTTTTTCTGTCGAAATTTCGGACGAGTACAGCATCACCAGGACGGACGTCGTGTGGCTTTACATCAGTGTTGTCAGGGAAGGCTGCGGCAACCTGTGAACGACATGATTGGAGTGCAGACATCAAGGAGGCAAGGTAATCTGTCAACATGTTAGAATCAACATCAGTAATCTTTTTTGGAATGGGCGTCCCCCACATATTCGGTGGTCTTCCAAAGACCACCTCGTACGGGGATAGCCCTGATCTCGAATGGGCGACCATTCTCATATAGAATAGTGCCACTGGCAGGGCGACTATCCAGTCGACCCCTTTCTCCTGACATATTTTAGCAAGGCGGATCTTTAGTGTCTGGTTATGCCTTTCAACAAGGCCTGCGGCTTCTGGATGTCGGACACAATGGAACTTCCACTGGTATCCCAGTAATAAGGAAACTTCCTTCATTAATGCAGATGAGAATGGCTGACCGTTATCTGAGTACACGACACGAGGCAGGCCGTATCGTGGGAAGAATTCACGAACCAACTGCTTGGCAGTGGTCGGAGCAGTGTAATCTGGGACTGGGTATGCTTCGGTCCAGCGGGACAGAGCACAGACAACTACGAGAACATATTTAAATCCTCGACAACGGTCCATCTGGATATAATCCATCTGGAGGACTTCAAAAGGGTGATCGGGAGGATGAAATCCACCTTGCTCTACAGGGACGCTTTTACCTGGATTGAACTGACAACAGATCATGCAAGTACGCACTTTCTGTTTTGCGGCTGCTCGTAAGTGTTTATTGTTCCAGAGATTTTGTAAACTGTCTAGCATTGCTTTCTTCGTCTTCTATTTCTGCCCATGCTATCTTAGACTCTCCCACCTCCCAATCCTTTTCCTTTAATTTCTCGTAAATGCCCGTGGGCAACAGTACTTTTAACATTTTCATAATATCATCATACGTGTAATCCCCCATCAGTAACATGTCTTTAAGCTCTCTGTGAAAACCTGCAGGGTCTTTATCATGACACGGGACTAGTTTCTTCATTTCTAACAGTTCTAGCTTAGTCAGTGGAGTGTGGACATACACACGTCTCAGGACTTGATCCGTACCCATAACTGGGTGTACTTCTCGTAAGGGGTTCTGACTTTCAATGCCACTACCGCATTGCATGTGGTACGTTTTTCTTTCTGGAGGCGGCGGGGGAACATATTCAGAGCTTATAAAGGTGTTATATTTATGTCGTTGTTCTAGAATTATTTGTATTAACTTGGTACTGAAACCTCTCCATCTATCCATAAGTAGTGCTTCTAATGTTTCGTGTAAGGGACCTGGATCAGAATGATGGTTTCTGAACTTGATGAGGAGGTGCTGAATCATGTATACACCCGCTATTTTCTGCTCTTCTGGGGAAAGGTTCAAGAATGTCTGTACTAACGTATCATCATTATATATGTCTGGGTTTTCGGCCCATAACACAGCTGACCGGGCTAGTTCCTGTTCATCCATAGAATTGAGTACATGGTACCCCACTCGGTCTCGAAGCCTTTTATCAGTTTCCTGGAACTGATGTTCGGAAGAATTCGGGTTTGTTAAAGCAGAGAAAAGAACTCTCTTGCTTTCCGGACGGATACCTTTCCTAAGGTAATTTCCCTTACCTACATACGCTATAGTATCTGTAGACCTTCCTGGTGCTGTAAGTTCTTCTTCCTCCTCGGAGGAAGCTTTATCATTCCCTTCCTGGTGTGCAGTTAACACTGCCTTTCTAATTTTCTGGGACATACTGGCTATGCAAGTCCCCTTGTCATGTTTTCCTTCGGCTATATTTTGACCCCACTTTGTTAGTCCATCTAATTCACTTTGATCTGTCTCGGGCCTGTCTCGTTCTCTTATTACACAATTTATGAAAAATCTTAATATCTGTGCTTGAATGTCAACTTTCTGTTTATGCATGGCATCCTTGACACTGTCAGGGTCTTTCCCTGTCTGTATAAACTCATATAGTCTGTCGAGGCGTTCCTTCATTCCTACATAGCATAGCAAGATATCAGTGGCAGATCTTAACCGTAAGGATGCCAATATCATTAGATCGTTTCTTCCGGGTACTGGATCATATCTACAAACTGACATGTTTTCCTTTAATGCGTCAAGGCGGGGGGACTGGAACGTGAAAGGATTCTGCGTGTCCCTTAAATGCAATCTGTGTGTTAATGGCGGGGTCTGTAGACCCGCTGTCGCACCTCCTGAGGCGGATGCTTGGGCATTATCTCTCCGTGGAGTCTGGATCTGAACTTGAATTTGTCGTTTAGTAGGATCAGGTAGGACCTGTTTCGGTAAGTCAATCTTGAGTGCGGGAAGTGGCGGGGCTGGCGGAACAGGGGAAGTCTGTCGGGGTACTGGCGGAACATGATCTGGGGGCGTAATGCCACCCTCATCCCGGTCAGTAGGCAGGGCACGAACGGGCAGATCGGTGTAAGCTGGTGCTACATCCTCTAGATAAGCATTTAAGAATATGTCTTTAGTAGTCTTATGCATTACTTTAGTTGGAACTAATGGTGTCGGTAAGTTTTTCGGTATTTCTGATAGGGCTTCAGATGTGCCATCTGCTGCAAGATACATACCGTTTACAAGATTATTTCGGGCACGGTCTATTTGTTCTGTTTTTACTCGAATCCCTTCAGTAACTAATTCGTTTTCTTGGTCTTTCTCTGATTTTTTAAGTCTGTCTTCTCTACGGAGTGCTTTGTCAGCACGCTTACGTGATTCCTTACGCCAAAATTCTATGGCGTCCTTCTGAGATTGTCTAGCTTTCTTTTTCCATAATGCTTCTTCTACCCTCATGATGCACTCGGCATCCCATGTTCCGGTGACAGGCCATCTGTGTCTTTCGTCTAGGTGTTTGGTGTAATCGGCCCATAAATCTAGATACAATATGGCATCTATGCCATGCTTCTGATACATAAAATTGCCGGGAGTGTCCCTAGGGGGAATAGGAATTTCTTCCTCCAGTATCCCTTTCCTAGTTCCTATCTGCTTTAACTTGTTGAAAAACGGCATTTTGCTTACTTATTACTGAATGCTTAATCCTTATTCCTTAATACTCTTGACAGCTACGTTATACGAGGAACACAATAATACACATTTAAACAGTCACATTCATACCACAACATTAATCACATAAGAACATTGAAGACATAGATGACTACCCCCCTATACTGGATGTACTGCTCAACAGTACAGATACACTGGTGTAACAGTGCAGAAATTCGGAATACTAGATATACTGCTAAACAGTACAGATACACTGCCTAGAAACAGTGCAGACCGGACTTGCGTACCCAAACCCGTCTAGATACGACCCAGCAATGGTACTCACCGGGAAGCACGGAAACAGAAGGCCTCGGAAAACTTCGACTGGACTCGACTCGGTACTTCGGAATACTTCGGAAAACTTCGGAAACCTGGTGGGCCTCTTAACACCTCGGACCTTGCTTCTTTCGGCTAGGCTCTGGTCGGGATCCTCCGCACTCCTCACCGCCTCGTCTGGGCACTGATCGCAGTCTTCGTCACCTCCGTGGGTCAGAGGGAGATGCAGGAAATCCTGCCAATACGCGTATGTTCCTTCTAACTGATGGCAGGGGACATAGCTTGCAACGCACCAACCGGCGCGTGAGGTGGGGGAGGGGTCCCTGTTCGGGCGCCAAAATGACGTAAATAATTAATTTACTCTCTTAATTTCTATGCAGGTAAGTACTTAATCAATAACAACTCAATCGGAATGAAAAAAGACAGAGTCCGTGGTGTTAGAGTTTCTAAGGGTTTTATTCCTCATAAAGGAATGGTCTGATCAGGATATCATGTTCTGACCACCACAGGGATGTCAGAAGGGATAGAGCGCTCCCGTTTATTAACAATACATAGCTTATATACTTGATTTATACCATAAGAATCAATGCAAGAGGCGTAACAGCTGAGAGAAGACAAGATAACAGTATACACGTGTTACTAGTACGTAATCGAGAGGCGTGAACTAGGCGTGAACCAGAGGTGTGTGCTAGAAACGTCACTGATAGGTGACGCAAGTGGGTGGCACCAAGGGGTGGTGCTAACAGAATTGTTGCAATGTCAGCAGAAATCGGAAGCTTGGATGCGCGCGCAGCTGCATGACGTGTGATTGACGGGGTGCAGGGGACTTGACATTTACACTGACGGAAAGAGACAGAAGTCTGGCATGTCAGATCAACTTGTACTTCTATCATATCTGATATCTGATGTTTAGGAACTATACTATCTGGGCGGAAAGGTCTCTAGAGCAGAAGCTATTCTATGCTAACTGTGGATGCGTGTATAAGCGCCTAAGTGTCTGTATGAGAAGCGTGGGGGCACGGGGCCTTCCATGGAAGCATGGTAACAGAGGCTATGAATTACTTGCATTGAGACAGGTCGGCCCTTTGGCTCTGCAGCTGGGGAGGATGTTTACAGGATCTAGTAGGCAGGAATGTATTCTCGAGGAGCGGAACAGATAACTCGAAGGTTATAGTCAGTCTTGGCAGAAAGCAGGCTGAGCTGAGCGCGAGGGGCCGCGCTGAAAGTAAGTCAGAGTTCACGGGTACAGAGGTAGCCTGGGCAGAGGCTGCCAGAGTCAGGAGCCACAAAGGAGGCTCGATGGCAGAAATTCAGGGCCTGCTTTGCTAGAGCAGGAAAACATGTAAAGTGTACTACAAAAAGACGGTGGCATAGCATACTTAAGAACGGACTATATAATCCATTCAGGGTGGATCTGAAAGAGGACAAGTTAACGGTGGACGCAAATGTATTTGCGTCTTCATAGCTGGCTCAGGAGGGAAGTTACATGCACTTTAAGCTGGTACATGGAGTCGGTGGGGTACGCGCTAGGGAACATAACATGACCAAAAATTTAATTTTCCTCAACTCAGTGCAGAGCCTGGCCTCTCTGGGTCTCTCCTTTCACACTGGATGCAGAGCCGGGCCTCTCTGGGTCTCTCCTCTCACACTGGGTGCAGAGCCTGGCCTTTCTGGGTCTCCTCTCACACTAGGTGCAGAGCCTGGCTTCTCTGGATCTCTCCTCTCACACTGGGCGCAGAGCCTGGCCTCTCTGGATCTCTCCTCTCACACTGGGTGCAGAGCCTGGTCTCTACGTGTCTCTCCTCTCACACTGGGTTCAGAGCCTGGCCTCTCTGGGCCTCTCCTCTCACACTGGGTGCAGAGCCTGGCCTCTCTGGGTCTCTCCTTTCACACTGGGTGCAGAGCCTGGCCTCTCTGGGTCTCTCCTCTCACACTCAGTGCAGAGCCTGGCCTCTCTGGGTCTCTCCTCTCACACTCAGTGCGGAGCCTGGCCTCTCTGGGTCTCCTCTCACACTGGGCCCAGGGCGTGGCCTCTCTGGGTCTCTCCTCTCACACTGGGCGCAGAGCCTGGCCTCTCCGGGTCTGTCCTCTCACTCTGGGCGCAGAGCCTGGCCTCTCTGGGCCTCTCCTCTCACACTGGGTGCAGAGCATGGCCTCTCTGGGTCTCTCCTCTCACACTGGGTGCAGTGCATGGCCTCTCTGGGTCTCTCCTCTCACACTGGGTGCAGAGCCTGACCTCTCTGGGTCTCTCCTCTCACACTGGGTGCAGAGCCTGGCCTCTCTGGGTCTCTCCTCTCACACTGGGTGCAGAGCCTGGCCTCTCTGGGTCTCTCCTCTGTCACTGAGTGCAGAGCCTGGCCTCCCTGGGTCTCTCCTTTCACACTGGATGCAGAGCCGGGCCTCTCTGGGTCTCTCCTCTCACACTCAGTGCAGACCCTGGCCTCTCTGGGTCTCCTCTCACACTGGGTGCAGAGCCGGGCCTCTCTGGGTCTCTCCTCTCACACTGGGTGCAGAGCCTGGTCTCTCCGTGTCTCTCCGTGTCTCTCCTCTCACACTCGGTGCAGAGCTTTGCCTCTCTGGGTCTCTCCTCTCACACTGGGTGCAGAGCCTGGTCAATCCGTGTCTCTCCCCTCACACTGGGTGCAGAGCCTGGCCTCTCTGGGTCTCTCCTCTCACACTCAGTGCAGAGCCTGGCCTCTCTGGGTCTCTCCTTTCACACTGGGTGCAGAGCCTAGCCTCTCTGGGTCTCTCCTCTCACACTCAGTGCAGAGCCTGGCCTCTCTGGGTCTCTCCTCTCACACTCAGTGCAGAGCCTGGCCTCTCTGAGTCTCCTCTCACACTGGGCCCAGGGCGTGGCCTCTCTGGGTCTCTCCTCTCACACTGGGCGCAGAGCCTGGCCTCTCCCGGTCTGTCCTCTCACACTTGGCACAGAGCCTGGCCTCTCTGGGCCTCTCCTCTCACACTGGGTGCAGAGCCTGGCCTCTCTGGGTCTCCTCTCACACTGGGTGCAGAGCCGGCCTCTCTGGGTCTCCTCTCACACTGGGTGCAGAGCCGGGCCTCTCTGGGTCTCTCCTCTCACACTGGGTGCAGAGCCTGGCCTTTCTGGGTCTCCTCTCACACTAGGTGCAGAGCCTGGCTTCTCTGGATCTCTCCTCTCACACTGGGCGCAGAGCCTGGCCTCTCTGGATCTCTCCTCTCACACTGGGTGCAGAGCCTGGTCTCTACGTGTCTCTCCTCTCACACTGGGTTCAGAGCCTGGCCTCTCTGGGCCTCTCCTCTCACACTGGGTGCAGAGCCTGGCCTCTCTGGGTCTCTCCTTTCACACTGGGTGCAGAGCCTGGCCTCTCTGGGTCTCTCCTCTCACACTCAGTGCAGAGCCTGGCCTCTCTGGGTCTCTCCTCTCACACTCAGTGCGGAGCCTGGCCTCTCTGGGTCTCCTCTCACACTGGGCCCAGGGCGTGGCCTCTCTGGGTCTCTCCTCTCACACTGGGCGCAGAGCCTGGCCTCTCCCGGTCTGTCCTCTCACACTTGGCACAGAGCCTGGCCTCTCTGGGCCTCTCCTCTCACACTGGGTGCAGAGCCTGGCCTCTCTGGGTCTCCTCTCACACTGGGTGCAGAGCCGGGCCTCTCTGGGTCTCCTCTCACACTGGGTGCAGAGCCGGGCCTCTCTGGGTCTCTCCTCTCACACTGGGTGCAGAGCCTGGCCTTTCTGGGTCTCCTCTCACACTAGGTGCAGAGCCTGGCTTCTCTGGATCTCTCCTCTCACACTGGGCGCAGAGCCTGGCCTCTCTGGATCTCTCCTCTCACACTGGGTGCAGAGCCTGGTCTCTACGTGTCTCTCCTCTCACACTGGGTTCAGAGCCTGGCCTCTCTGGGCCTCTCCTCTCACACTGGGTGCAGAGCCTGGCCTCTCTGGGTCTCTCCTCTGTCACTGAGTGCAGAGCCTGGCCTCTCTGGGTCTCTCCTCTCACACTAGGTGCAGAGCCTGGCCTCTCTGGGTCTCTCCTCTCACACTGGGTGCAGAGCTTGGCCTCTCTGGGTCTCTCCTCTGTCACTGAGTGCAGAGCCTGGCCTCTCTGGGTCTCTCCTTTCACACTGGATGCAGAGCCGGGCCTCTCTGGGTCTCTCCTCTCACACTCAGTGCAGAGCCTGGCCTCTCTGGGTCTCTCCTCTCACACTGGGTGCAGAGACTGGCCTCTCTGGGTCTCCTCTCACACTGGGTGCAGAGCCTGGCCTCTCTGGGTCTCTCCTCTCACACTGGGTGCAGAGCATGGCCTCTCTGGGTCTCTCCTCTCACACTGGGTGCAGAGACTGGCCTCTCTGGGTCTCCTCTCACACTGGGTGCAGAGCCTGGCCTCTCTGGGTCTCTCCTCTCACACTGGGTGCAGAGCATGGCCTCTCTGGGTCTCTCCTCTCACACTGGGTGCAGTGCATGGCCTCTCTGGGTCTCTCCTCTCACACTGGGTGCAGAGCCTGACCTCTCTGGGTCTCTCCTCGCACACTGGGTGCAGAGCCTGGCCTCTCTGGGTCTCTCCTCTCACACTGGGTGCAGATCATGGTCTCTCCGTGTCTCTCCTCTCACACTGGGTGCAGAGCCTGGCCTCTCTGGGTCTCTCCTCTCACACTCAGTGCAGAGCCTGGCCTCTCTGGGTCTCTCCTCTCACACTGGGTGCAGAGACTGGCCTCTCTGGGTCTCCTCTCACACTGGGTTGAGAGCCTGGCCTCTCTGGGTCTCTCCTCTCACACTGGGTGCAGAGCCGGGCCTCTCTGGGTCTCTCCTCTCACACTCAGTGCAGAGCCTGGCCTCTCTGGGTCTCTCCTCTCACACTGGATGCAGAGACTGGCCTCTCTGGGTCTCCTCTCACACTGGGTGCAGAGCCTGGCCTCTCTGGGTCTCTCCTCTCACACTGGGTGCAGAGCCGGGCCTCTCTGGGTCTCTCCTCTCACACTGGGTGCAGAGCCTGGTCTCTCCGTGTCTCTCCTCCCACACTGGGTGCAGAGCCTGGCCTCTCTGGGTCTCTCCTTTCACACTCAGTGCAGAGCCTGGCCTCTCTGGGTCTCTCCTTTCACACTGGATGCAGAGCCGGGCCTCTCTGGGTCTCTCCTCTCACACTGGGTGCAGAGCCTGGCCTTTCTGGGTCTCCTCTCACACTAGGTGCAGAGCCTGGCTTCTCTGGATCTCTCCTCTCACACTGGGCTCAGAGCCTGGCCTCTCTGGATCTCTCCTCTCACACTGGGTGCAGAGCCTGGTCTCTACGTGTCTCTCCTCTCACACTGGGTTCAGAGCCTGGCCTCTCTGGGCCTCTCCTCTCACACTGGGTGCAGAGCCTGGCCTCTCTGGGTCTCTCCTTTCACACTGGGTGCAGAGCCTGGCCTCTCTGGGTCTCTCCTCTCACACTCAGTGCAGAGCCTGGCCTCTCTGGGTCTCTCCTCTCACACTCAGTGCGGAGCCTGGCCTCTCTGGGTCTCCTCTCACACTGGGCCCAGGGCGTGGCCTCTCTGGGTCTCTCCTCTCACACTGGGCGCAGAGCCTGGCCTCTCCGGGTCTGTCCTCTCACTCTGGGCGCAGAGCCTGGCCTCTCTGGGCCTCTCCTCTCACACTGGGTGCAGAGCATGGCCTCTCTGGGTCTCTCCTCTCACACTGGGTGCAGTGCATGGCCTCTCTGGGTCTCTCCTCTCACACTGGGTGCAGAGCCTGACCTCTCTGGGTCTCTCCTCTCACACTGGGTGCAGAGCCTGGCCTCTCTGGGTCTCTCCTCTCACACTGGGTGCAGAGCCTGGCCTCTCTGGGTCTCTCCTCTGTCACTGAGTGCAGAGCCTGGCCTCTCTGGGTCTCTCCTTTCACACTGGATGCAGAGCCGGGCCTCTCTGGGTCTCTCCTCTCACACTCAGTGCAGACCCTGGCCTCTCTGGGTCTCCTCTCACACTGGGTGCAGAGCCGGGCCTCTCTGGGTCTCTCCTCTCACACTGGGTGCAGAGCCTGGTCTCTCTGTGTCTCTCCGTGTCTCTCCTCTCACACTCGGTGCAGAGCTTTGCCTCTCTGGGTCTCTCCTCTCACACTGGGTGCAGAGCCTGGTCAATCCGTGTCTCTCCTCTCACACTGGGTGCAGAGCCTGGCCTCTCTGGGTCTCTCCTCTCACACTCAGTGCAGAGCCTGGCCTCTCTGGGTCTCTCCTTTCACACTGGGTGCAGAGCCTAGCCTCTCTGGGTCTCTCCTCTCACACTCAGTGCAGAGCCTGGCCTCTCTGGGTCTCTCCTCTCACACTCAGTGCAGAGCCTGGCCTCTCTGAGTCTCCTCTCACACTGGGCCCAGGGCGTGGCCTCTCTGGGTCTCTCCTCTCACACTGGGCGCAGAGCCTGGCCTCTCCCGGTCTGTCCTCTCACACTTGGCACAGAGCCTGGCCTCTCTGGGCCTCTCCTCTCACACTGGGTGCAGAGCCTGGCCTCTCTGGGTCTCCTCTCACACTGGGTGCAGAGCCGGGCCTCTCTGGGTCTCCTCTCACACTGGGTGCAGAGCCGGGCCTCTCTGGGTCTCTCCTCTCACACTGGGTGCAGAGCCTGGCCTTTCTGGGTCTCCTCTCACACTAGGTGCAGAGCCTGGCTTCTCTGGATCTCTCCTCTCACACTGGGCGCAGAGCCTGGCCTCTCTGGATCTCTCCTCTCACACTGGGTGCAGAGCCTGGTCTCTACGTGTCTCTCCTCTCACACTGGGTTCAGAGCCTGGCCTCTCTGGGCCTCTCCTCTCACACTGGGTGCAGAGCCTGGCCTCTCTGGGTCTCTCCTTTCACACTGGGTGCAGAGCCTGGCCTCTCTGGGTCTCTCCTCTCACACTCAGTGCAGAGCCTGGCCTCTCTGGGTCTCTCCTCTCACACTCAGTGCGGAGCCTGGCCTCTCTGGGTCTCCTCTCACACTGGGCCCAGGGCGTGGCCTCTCTGGGTCTCTCCTCTCACACTGGGCGCAGAGCCTGGCCTCTCCCGGTCTGTCCTCTCACACTTGGCACAGAGCCTGGCCTCTCTGGGCCTCTCCTCTCACACTGGGTGCAGAGCCTGGCCTCTCTGGGTCTCCTCTCACACTGGGTGCAGAGCCGGGCCTCTCTGGGTCTCCTCTCACACTGGGTGCAGAGCCGGGCCTCTCTGGGTCTCTCCTCTCACACTGGGTGCAGAGCCTGGCCTTTCTGGGTCTCCTCTCACACTAGGTGCAGAGCCTGGCTTCTCTGGATCTCTCCTCTCACACTGGGCGCAGAGCCTGGCCTCTCTGGATCTCTCCTCTCACACTGGGTGCAGAGCCTGGTCTCTACGTGTCTCTCCTCTCACACTGGGTTCAGAGCCTGGCCTCTCTGGGCCTCTCCTCTCACACTGGGTGCAGAGCCTGGCCTCTCTGGGTCTCTCCTCTGTCACTGAGTGCAGAGCCTGGCCTCTCTGGGTCTCTCCTCTCACACTAGGTGCAGAGCCTGGCCTCTCTGGGTCTCTCCTCTCACACTGGGTGCAGAGCTTGGCCTCTCTGGGTCTCTCCTCTGTCACTGAGTGCAGAGCCTGGCCTCTCTGGGTCTCTCCTTTCACACTGGATGCAGAGCCGGGCCTCTCTGGGTCTCTCCTCTCACACTCAGTGCAGAGCCTGGCCTCTCTGGGTCTCTCCTCTCACACTGGGTGCAGAGACTGGCCTCTCTGGGTCTCCTCTCACACTGGGTGCAGAGCCTGGCCTCTCTGGGTCTCTCCTCTCACACTGGGTGCAGAGCATGGCCTCTCTGGGTCTCTCCTCTCACACTGGGTGCAGAGACTGGCCTCTCTGGGTCTCCTCTCACACTGGGTGCAGAGCCTGGCCTCTCTGGGTCTCTCCTCTCACACTGGGTGCAGAGCATGGCCTCTCTGGGTCTCTCCTCTCACACTGGGTGCAGTGCATGGCCTCTCTGGGTCTCTCCTCTCACACTGGGTGCAGAGCCTGACCTCTCTGGGTCTCTCCTCGCACACTGGGTGCAGAGCCTGGCCTCTCTGGGTCTCTCCTCTCACACTGGGTGCAGATCATGGTCTCTCCGTGTCTCTCCTCTCACACTGGGTGCAGAGCCTGGCCTCTCTGGGTCTCTCCTCTCACACTCAGTGCAGAGCCTGGCCTCTCTGGGTCTCTCCTCTCACACTGGGTGCAGAGACTGGCCTCTCTGGGTCTCCTCTCACACTGGGTGCAGAGCCTGGCCTCTCTGGGTCTCTCCTCTCACACTGGGTGCAGAGCCGGGCCTCTCTGGGTCTCTCCTCTCACACTGGGTACAGAGCCTGGTCTCTCCGTGTCTCTCCTCTCACACTGGGTGCAGAGCCTGGCCTCTCTGGGTCTCTCCTCTCACACTCAGTGCAGAGCCTGGCCTCTCTGGGTCTCTCCTTTCACACTGGATGCAGAGCCGGGCCTCTCTGGGTCTCTCCTCTCACACTCAGTGCAGAGCCTGGCCTCCCTGGGTCTCTCCTCTCACACTGGGTGCAGAGCCTGGCCTCTCTGGGTCTCTCCTCTCACACTGGGTGCAGAGCCTGGCCTCTCTGGGTCTCTCCTCTCACACTGGGTGCAGAGCCTGGCCTCTCTGGGTCTCTCCTCTCACACTGGGTGCAGAGCCTGGCCTCTCTGGGTCTCTCCTCTCACACTGTGAGCAGAGCCTGGCCTCTCTGGGTCTCTTCTCTCACACTCGGTGCAGAGCCTGGCCTCTTGGGGTCTCTCCTCTCACACTGGGTGCAGAGCCTGGCCTCTCTGGGCCTCTCCTCTCACACTGGGTGCAGAGCCTGGCCTCTCTGGGTCTCTCCTCTGTCACTGAGTGCAGAGCCTGGCCTCTCTGGGTCTCTCCTTTCACATTGGATGCAGAGCCGGGCCTCTCTGGGTCTCTCCTCTCACACTCAGTGCAGAGCCTGGCCTCTCTGGGTCTCTCCTCTCACACTAGGTGCAGAGCCTGGCCTCTCCGGGTCTCTCCTCTCACACTGGGTGCAGAGCCTGGCCTCTCTGGGTCTCTCCTTTCACACTGGATGCAGAGCCGGGCCTCTCTGGGTCTCTCCTCTCACACTCAGTGCAGAGCCTGGCCTCTCTGGGTCTCTCCTCTCACACTAGGTGCAGAGCATGGCCTCTCTGGGTCTCTCCTCTCACACTGGGTGCAGAGCATGGCCTCTCTGGGTCTCTCCTCTCACACTGGGTGCAGTGCATGGCCTCTCTGGGTCTCTCCTCTCACACTGGGTGCAGAGCCTGACCTCTCTGGGTCTCTCCTCTCACACTGGGTGCAGAGCCTGGCCTCTCTGGGTCTCTCCTCTGTCACTGAGTGCAGAGCCTGGCCTCTCTGGGTCTCTCCTTTCACACTGGATGCAGAGCCGGGCCTCTCTGGGTCTCTCCTCTCACACTCAGTGCAGAGCCTGGCCTCTCTGGGTCTCCTCTCACACTGGGTGCAGAGCCGGGCCTCTCTGGGTCTCTCCTCTCACACTGGGTGCAGAGCCTGTTCTCTCCGTGTCTCTCCTCTCACACTCGGTGCAGAGCCTGGCCTCTCTGGGTCTCTCCTCTCACACTCAGTGCAGAGCCTGGCCTCTCTGGGTCTCTCCTCTCACACTGGGTGCAGAGACTGGCCTCTCTGGGTCTCCTCTCACACTGGGTGCAGAGCCTGGCCCTCTGGGTCTCTCCTCTCACACTGGGTGCAGAGCCGGGCCTCTCTGGGTCTCTCCTCTCACACTGGGTGCAGAGCCTGGTCTCTCCGTGTCTCTCCTCTCACACTGGGTGCAGAGCCTGGCCTCTCTGGGTCTCTCCTCTCACACTCAGTGCAGAGCCTGGCCTCTCTGGGTCTCTCCTTTCACACTGGATGCAGAGCCGGGCCTCTCTGGGTCTCTCCTCTCACACTCAGTGCAGAGCCTGGCCTCCCTGGGTCTCTCCTCTCACACTGGGTGCAGAACCTGGCCTCTCTGGGTCTCTCCTCTCACACTGGGCGCAGAGCCTGGCCTCTCTGGGTCTCCTCTCACACTGGGTGCAGAGCCTTGCCTCTCTGGGTCTCTCCTCTCACACTGGGTGCAGAGCCAGGCCTCTCTGGGTCTCTCCTCTCACACTGGGTGCAGAGCCTGGTCTCTCCGTGTCTCTCCTCTCACACTGGGTGCAGAGCCTGGCCTCTCTGGGTCTCTCCTCTCACACTCAGTGCAGAGCCTGGCCTCTCTGGGTCTCTCCTTTCACACTGGGTGCAGAGCCTGGCCTCTCTGGGTCTCTCCTCTCACACTCAGTGCAGAGCCTGGCCTCTCTGGGTCTCTCCTCTCACACTCAGTGCAGAGCCTGGCCTCTCTGGGTCTCCTCTCACACTGGGCCCAGGGCGTGGCCTCTCTGGGTCTCTCCTCTCACACTGGGCGCAGAGCCTGGCCTCTCCGGGTCTGTCCTCTCACACTGGGCGCAGAGCCTGGCCTCTCTGGGCCTCTCCTCTCACACTGGGTGCAGAGCCTGGCCTCTCTGGGTCTCCTCTCACACTGGGTGCAGAGCCGGGCCTCTCTGGGTCTCTCCTCTGACACTGGGTGCAGAGCCTGGCCTTTCTGGGTCTCCTCTCACACTAGGTGCAGAGCCTGGCCTCTCTGGATCTCTCCTCTCACACTGGGCGCAGAGCCTGGCCTCTCTGGGTTTCCCCTCTCACACTGGGTGCAGAGCCTGGCCTCTCTGGGTCTCTCCTCTCACATTGGGTGCAGAGCCTGGCCTCTCTGGGTCTCTCCTCTCACACTGGGTGCAGAGCCTGGCCTCTCTGGGCCTCTCCTCTCACACCGGGTGCAGAGCCTGGCCTCTCTGGGCCTCTCCTCTCACACTGGGCACAGAGCCTGGCCTCTCAGGGCCTCCTCTCACACTGGGTGCAGAGCCTGGCCTCTCAGGGCCTCCTCTCACACCGGGTGCAGAGCCTGGCCTCTCAGGGCCTACTCTCACACTGGGTGCAGAGCCTGGCCTCTCTGGGTCTCTCCTCTCACACTGGGTGCAGAGCCAAGCCTCTCTGGGTATCTCCTCTCACACTGGGCGCAGAGCCCGGCCTCTCTGTGTCCCTCCTGCCACACTGGGTGCAGAGCCTGGCCTCTCTGGGTCTCTCCTCTCACACTGAGTGCTTAGCCGGGCCTCTCTGGGTCTCTCCTCTCACACTGGGTGCTGAGCTTGGCCTCTCTGGGTCTCTCCTGTCACACTGGGTGCAGAGCCTGGCCTCTCTGGTCCTCTCCTCTCACACTGGGTGCAGAGCCTGGCCTCTCTGGGTCTCTCCTCTCACACTGGGAGCAGAGCCTGGCCTCTCTGGGTCTCTCCTATCACACTGGGCGCAGAGCCTGGCCTCTCTGGGTCTCCTCTCACATTGGGCGCAGAGCCTGGCCTCTCTGGGTCTCTCCTCTCACACTCAGTGCAGAGCCGGGCCTCTCTGGGTCTCTCCTCTCACACTCAGTGCAGAGCCTGGCCTCTCTGGGTCTCTCCTCTCACACTGGGTGCAGAGCCTGGCCTCTCTGGGTCTCTCCTCTCACACTGGGTGCAGAGCCGGGCCTCGCTGGGTCTCTCCTCTCACATTGGGTGCAGAGCCTGGCCTCTCTGGGCCTCGCCTCTCACACTGGGTGCAGAGCCTGGCCTCTCTGGGTCTCCTCTCACACTGGGTGCAGAGCCTGGCCTCTCCGGGTCTCTCCTCTCACACTGGGTGCAGAGCCTGGCCTCTCTGGATCTCTCCTCTCACACTGGTCGCAGAGACTGGCCTCTCTGGGTCTCTCCTGTCACACTGGGTGCAGAGACTGGCCTCTCTGGGTCCCCTCTCACACTGGGTGCAGAGCCTGGCCTCTCTGGGTCTCTCCTCTCACACTGGGTGCAGAGCCGGGCCTCTCTGGGTCTCTCCTCTCACTCTGGGTGCAGAGCCTGGTCTCTCCGTGTCTCTCCTCTCACACTGGGTGCAGAGCCTGGCCTCTCTGGGCCTCTCCTCTCACACTGGGTGCAGAGCCTGGCCTCTCTGGGTCTCTCCTCTGTCAATGAGTGCAGAGCCTGGCCTCTCTGGGTCTCTCCTCTCACACTGGGTGCAGAGCCTGGCTTCTCTGGGTCTCTCCTCTGTCACTGAGTGCAGAGCCTGGCCTCTCTGGGTCTCTCCTTTCACACTGGATGCAGAGCCGGGCCTCTCTGGGTCTTTCCTCTCACACTCAGTGCAGAGCCTGGCCTCTCTGGGTCTCTCCTCTCACACTGGGTGCAGAGACTGGCCTCTCTGGGTCTCCTCTCACACTGGGTGCAGAGCCAGGCCTCTCTGGGTCTCTCCTCTCACACTGGGTGCAGAGTATGGCATCTCTGGGTCTCTCCTCTCACACTGGGTGCAGTGCATGGCCTCTCTGGGTCTCTCCTCTCATCACACTGGGTGCAGAGCCTGACCTCTCTGGGTCTCCCCTCTCACACTGGGTGCAGAGACTGGCCTCTCTGGGTCTCTGCTCTCACACTGGGTGCAGAGCCTGGCCTCTCTGGGTCTCTCCTCTGTCACTGAGTGCAGAGCCTGGCCTCTCTGGGTCTCTCCTTTCACACTGGATGCAGAGCCGGGCCTCTCTCGGTCTCTCCTCTCACACTCAGTGCAGAGCCTGGCCTCTCTGGGTCTCCTCTCACACTGGGTGCAGAGCCGGGCCTCTCTGAGTCTCTCCTCTCACACTGGGTGCAGAGCCTGGTCTCTCCGTGTCTCTCCTCTCACACTGGGTGCAGAGCCTGGCCTCTCTGGGTCTCTCCTCTCACACTGGGTGTAGAGACTGGCCTCTCTGGGTCTCCTCTCACACTGGGTGCAGAGCCTGGCCTCTCTGGGTCTCTCCTCTCACACTGGGTGCAGAGCCGGGCCTCTCTGGGTCTCTCCTCTCACACTGGGTGCAGAGCCTGGTCTCTCCGTGTCTCTCCTCTCACACTGGGTGCAGAGCCTGGCCTCTCTGGGTCTCTCCTTTCACACTCAGTGCAGAGCCTGGCCTCTCTGGGTCTCTCCTTTCACACTGGATGCAGAGCCCGGCCTCTCTGGGTCTCTCCTCTCACACTCAGTGCAGAGCCTGGCCTCCCTGGGTCTCTCCTCTCACACTGGGCGCAGAGCCTGGCCTCTCTGGGTCTCCTCTCACACTGGGTGCAGAGCCTGCCCTCTCTGGGTCTCTCCTCTCACACTGGGTTCAGAGCCGGGCCTCTCTGGGTCTCTCCTCTCACACTGGGTGCAGAGCCTGGTCTCGCCGTGTCTCTCCTCTCACACTGGGTGCAGAGCCTGGCCTCTCTGGGTCTCTCCTCTCACACTCAGTGCAGAGCCTGGCCTCTCTGGGTCTCTCCTTTCACACTGGGTGCAGAGCCTGGCCTCTCTGGGTCTCCCCTCTCACACTGGGTGCAGAGCCTGGCCTCTCTGGGTCTCTGCTCTCACACTGGGTGCAGAGCCTGGCCTCTCTGGGTCTCTCCTCTGTCACTGAGTGCAGAGCCTGGCCTCTCTGGGTCTCTCCTTTCACACTGGATGCAGAGCCGGGCCTCTCTCGGTCTCTCCTCTCACACTCAGTGCAGAGCCTGGCCTCTCTGGGTCTCCTCTCACACTGGGTGCAGAGCCGGGCCTCTCTGGGTCTCTCCTCTCACACTGGGTGCAGAGCCTGGTCTCTCCGTGTCTCTCCTCTCACACAGGGTGCAGAGCCTGGCCTCTCTGGGTCTCTTCTCTCACACTGGGTGTAGAGACTGGCCTCTCTGGGTCTCCTCTCACACTGGGTGCAGAGCCTGGCCTCTCTGGGTCTCTCATCTCACACTGGGTGCAGAGCCTGGCCTCTCTGGGTCTCTCCTCTCACACTCAGTGCAGAGCCTGGCCTCTCTGGGTCTCTCCTTTCACACTGAGTGCAGAGCCTGGCCTCTCTGGGTCTCTCCTCTCACACTCAGTGCAGAGCCTGGCCTCTCTGCGTCTCTCCTTTCACACTGGGTGCAGAGCCTGGCCTCTCTGGGTCTCTCCTCTCACACTCAGTGCAGAGCCTGGCCTCTCTGGGTCTCCTCTCACATTGGGCCCAGGGCGTGGCCTCTCTGGGTCTCTCCTCTCACACTGGGTGCAGAGCCTGGCCTCTCCGGGTCTGTCCTCTCACACTGGGCGCAGAGCCTGGCCTCTCTGGGCCTCTCCTCTCACACTGGGTGCAGAGCCTGGCCTCTCTGGGTCTCCTCTCACACTGGGTGCAGAGCCGGGCCTCTCTGGGTCTCTCCTCTCACACTGGGTGCAGAGCCTGGCCTTTCTGGGTCTCCTCTCACACTAGGTGCAGAGCCTGGCCTCTCTGGATCTCTCCTCTCACACTGGGCGCAGAGCCTGGCCTCTCTGGGTTTCCCCTCTCACACTGGGTGCAGAGCCTGGCCTCTCTGGGTCTCTCCTCTCACATTGGGTGCAGAGCCTGGCCTCTCTGGGTCTCTCCTCTCACACTGGGTGCAGAGCCTGGCCTCTCTGGGCCTCTCCTCTCACACCGGGTGCAGAGCCTGGCCTCTCTGGGCCTCTCCTCTCACACTGGGTGCAGAGCCTGGCCTCTCAGGGCCTCCTCTCACACTGGGTGCAGAGCCTGGCCTCTCAGGGCCTCCTCTCACACTGGGTGCAGAGCCTGGCCTCTCTGGGTCTCTCCTCTCACACTGGGTGCAGAGCCAGGCCTCTCTGGGTATCTCCTCACACACTGGGCGCAGAGCCTGGCCTCTCTGTGTCCCTCCTGTCACACTGGGTGCAGAGCCTGGCCTCTCTGGGTCTCTCCTCTCACACTGAGTGCAGAGCTGGGCCTCTCTGGGTCTCTCCTCTCACACTGGGTGCTGCGCTTGGCCTCTCTGGGTCTCTCCTGTCACACCGGGTGCAGAGCCTGGCCTCTCTGGGCCTCTCCTCTCACACTGGGTGCAGAGCCTGGCCTCTCTGGGTCTCTCCTCTCACACTGGGAGCAGAGCCTGGCCTCTCTGGGTCTCTCCTCTCACACTGGGCGCAGAGCCTGGCCTCTCTGGGTCTCCTCTCACATTGGGCGCAGAGCCTGGCCTCTCTGGGTCTCTCCTCTCACACTCACTGCAGAGCCGGGCCTCTCTGGGTCTCTCCTCTCACACTCAGTGCAGAGCCTGGCCTCTCTGGGTCTCTCCTCTCACACTGGGTGCAGAGCCTGGCCACTCTGGGTCTCTCCTCTCACACTGGGTGCAGAGCCGGGCCTCTCTGGGTCTCTCCTCTCACACTGGGTGCAGAGCCTGGCCTCTCTGGGCCTCGCCTCTCACACTGGGTGCAGAGCCTGGCCTCTCTGGATCTCTCCTCTCACACTGGGCGCAGAGCCTGGCCTCTCTGGGTCTCTCCTGTCACACTGGGTGCAGAGGCTGGCCTCTCTGGGTCTCCTCTCACACTGGGTGCAGAGCCTGGCCTCTCTGGGTCTCTCCTCTTACACTGGGTGCAGAGCCCGGCCTCTCTGGGTCTCTCCTCTCACACTGGGTGCAGAGCCTGGTCTCTCCGTGTCTCTCCTCTCACACTGGGTGCAGAGCCTGGCCTCTCTGGGCCTCTCCTCTCACACTGGGTGCAGAGCCTGGCCTCTCTGGGTCTCTCCTCTCACACTGGGTGCAGAGCCGGGTCTCTCTGGGTCTCTCCTCTCACACTGGGCGCAGAGCCTGGCCTCTCACGGTCTCCTCTCTCACTGGGCGCAGAGCCTGGCCTCTCTGGGTCTCTCCTCTCACACTGGGCGCAGAGCCCGGCCTCTCTGGGTCTCTCCTCTCACACTGAGTGCAGAGCCTGGCCTCTCTGGGCCTCTCCTCTCACACTGGGTGCAGAGCCTGGTATCTCTGGGCCTCTCCTCTCACACTGGGTGCAGAGCCTGGCCTCTCTGGGTCTCCGCTCTCACACTGGGTGCAGAGCCTGGCCTCTCTGGGTCTCCTCTCACACTGGGTGCAGAGCCTGGCCTCTCTGGGTCTCTCCTCTCACACTGAGTGCAGAGCCTGGCCTCTCTGGGCCTCTCCTCTCCCACTGGGTGCAGAGCCTGGTATCTCTGGGCCTCTCCTCTCACACTGGGTCCAGAACCTGGCCTCTCTGGGTCTCCTCTCACACTGGGTGCAGAGCCTGGCCTCTCTGGGTCTCTCCTCTCAAACTGGGTGCAGAGCCTGGCCTCTCTGGGTCTCCGCTCTCACACTGGGTGCACAGCCTGGCCTCTCTGGGTCTCTCCTCTCACACTGGGTGCAGATCCTGGCCTCTCTGGGTCTCTCCTTTCACACTGGATGCAGAGCCGGGCCTCTCTGGGTCTCTCCTCTCACACTCAGTGCAGAGCCTGGCCTCCCTGGGTCTCTCCTCTCACACTGGGCGCAGAGCCTGGCCTCTCTGGGTCTCCTCTCACACTGGGTGCAGAGCCTGGCCTCTCTGGGTCTCTCCTCTCACACTGGGTGCAGAGCCGGGCCTCTCTGGGTCTCTCCTCTCACACTGGGTGCAGAGCCTGGTCTCTCCGTGTCTCTCCTCTCACACTGGGTGCAGAGCCTGGCCTCTCTGGGTCTCTCCTCTCACACTCAGTGCAGAGCCCGGCCTCTCTGGGTCTCTCCTTTCACACTGGGTGCAGAGCCTGGCCTCTCTGGGTCTCTCCTCTCACACTCAGTGTAGAGCCTGGCCTCTCTGGGTCTCTCCTTTCACACTGGGTGCAGAGCCTGGCCTCTCTGGGTCTCTCCTCTCACACTCAGTGCAGAGCCTGGCCTCTCTGGGTCTCCTCTCACACTGGGCCCAGGGCGTGGCCTCTCTGGGTCTCTCCTCTCACACTGGGTGCAGAGCCTGGCCTCTCCGGGTCTGTCCTCTCACACTGGGCGCAGAGCCTGGCCTCTCTGGACCTCTCCTCTCACACTGGGTGCAGAGCCTGGCCTCTCTGGGTGTCCTCTCACACTGGGTGCAGAGCCGGGCCTCTCTGGGTCTCTCCTCTCACACTGGGTGCAGAGCCTGGTCTCTCCGTGTCTCTCCTCTCACACTGGGTGCAGAGCCTGGCCTCTCTGGGTCTCTCCTCCCACACTCAGTGCAGAGCCTGGCCTCTCTGGGTCTCTGCTTTCACACTGAGTGCAGAGCCTGGCCTCTCTGGGTCTCTCCTCTCACACTCAGTGCAGAGCCTGGCCTCTCTGGGTCTCTCCTTTCACACTGGGTGCAGAGCCTGGCCTCTCTGGGTCTCTCCTCTCACACTCAGTGCAGAGCCTGGCCTCTCTGGGTCTCCTCTCACACTGGGCCCAGGGCGTGACCTCTCTGGGTCTCTCCTCTCACACTGGGTGCAGAGCCTGGCCTCTCCGGGTCTGTCCTCACACACTGGGCGCAGAGCCTGGCCTCTCTGGGCCTCTCCTCTCACACTGGGTGCAGAGCCTGGCCTCTCTGGGTCTCCTCTCACACTGGGTGCAGAGCCGGGCCTCTCTGGGTCTCTCCTCTCACACTGGGTGCAGAGCCTGGCCTTTCTGGGTCTCCTCTCACACTAGGTGCAGAGCCTGGCCTCTATGGATCTCTCCTCTCACACTGGGCGCAGAGCCTGGCCTCTCTGGGTTTCCCCTCTCACACTGGGTGCAGAGCCTGGCCTCTCCGGGTCTCTCCTCTCACATTGGGTGCAGAGCCTGGCCTCTCTGGGTCTCTCCTCTCACACTGGGTGCAGAGCCTGGCCTCTCTGAGCCTCTCCTCTCACATCGGGTGCAGAGCCTGGCCTCTCTGGGCCTCTCCTCTCACACTGGGTGCAGAGCCTGGCCTCTCAGGGCCTCCTCTCACACTGGGTGCAGAGCCTGGCCTCTCAGGGCCTCCTCTCACACTGGGTGCAGAGCCTGGCCTCTCTGGGTCTCTCCTCTCACACTGGGTGCAGAGCCAGGCCTCTCTGGGTATCTCCTCTCACACTGGGCATCTCCTCTCACACTGGGCGCAGAGCCTGGCCTCTCTGTGTCCCTCCTGTCACACTGGGTGCAGAGCCTGGCCTCTCTGGGTCTCTCCTCTCACACTGAGTGCAGAGCTGGGCCTCTCTGGGTCTCTCCTCTCACACTGGGTGCTGAGCTTGGCCTCTCTGGGTCTCTCCTGTCACACTGGGTGCAGAGCCTGGCCTCTCTGGGCCTCTCCTCTCACACTGGGTGCAGAGCCTGGCCTCTATGGGTCTCTCCTCTCACACTGGGAGCAGTGCCTGGCCTCTCTGGGTCTCTCCTCTCACACTGGGCGCAGAGCCTGGCCTCTCTGGGTCTCCTCTCACATTGGGCGCAGAGCCTGGCCTCTCTGGGTCTCTCCTCTCACACTCACTGCAAAGCCGGGCCTCTCTGGGTCTCTCCTCTCACACTCAGTGCAGAGCCTGGCCTCTCTGGGTCTCTCCTCTCACACTGGGTGCAGAGCCTGGCCTCTCTGGGTCTCTCCTCTCACACTGGGTGCAGAGCCGGGCCTCTCTGGGTCTCTCCTCTCACACTGGGTGCAGAGCCCGGCCTCTCTGGGCCTCGCCTCTCACACTGGGTGCAGAGCATGGCCTCTCTGGGTCTCCTCTCACACTGGGTGCAGAGCCTGGTCTCTCCGGGTCTCTCCTCTCACACTGGGTGCAGAGCCTGGCCTCTCTGGATCTCTCCTCTCACACTGGGCGCAGAGCCTGGCCTCTCTGGGTCTCTCCTGTCACACTGGGTGCAGAGGCTGGCCTCTCTGGGTCTCCTCTCACACTGGGTGCAGAGCCTGGCCTCTCTGGGTCTCTCCTCTCACACTGGGTGCAGAGCCTGGTCTCTCCGTGTCTCTCCTCTCACACTGGGTGCAGAGCCTGGCCTCTCTGGGCCTCTCCTCTCACACTGGGTGCAGAGCCTGGCCTCTCTGGGTCTCTCCTCTCACACTGGGTGCAGAGCCGGGTCTCTCTGGGTCTCTCCTCTCACACGGGGCGCAGAGCCTGGCCTCTCACGGTCTCCTCTCTCACTGGGCGCAGAGCCTGGCCTCTCTGGGTCTCTCCTCTCACACTGGGCGCAGAGCCGGGCCTCTCTGGGTCTCTCCTCTCACACTGAGTGCAGAGCCTGGCCTCTCTGGGCCTCTCCTCTCACACTGGGTGCAGAGCCTGGTATCTCTGGGCCTCTCCTCTCACACTGGGTGCAGAGCCTGGCCTCTCTGGGTCTCCGCTCTCACACTGGGTGCAGAGCCTGGCCTCTCTGGGTCTCCTCTCACACTGGGTGCAGAGCCTGGCCTCTCTGGGTCTCTCCTCTCACACTGAGTGCAGAGCCTGGCCTCTCTGGGCCTCTCCTCTCCCACTGGGTGCAGAGCCTGGTATCTCTGGTCCTCTCCTCTCACACTGGGTCCAGAACCTGGCCTCTCTGGGTCTCCTCTCACACTGGGTGCAGAGCCTGGCCTCTCTGGGTCTCTCCTCTCAAACTGGGTGCAGAGCCTGGCCTCTCTGGGTCTCCGCTCTCACACTGGGTGCACAGCCTGGCCTCTCTGGGTCTCTCCTCTCACACTGGGTGCAGATCCTGGCCTCTCTGGGTCTCTCCTCTCACACTGGGTGCAAAGCTTGGCCTCTCTGGGTCTCTCCTCTCACACTGGGTGCAGATCCTGGTCTCTCTGGGTCTCTCCTCTCACACTCAGTGCAGAGCCTGGCCTCCCTGGGTCTCTCCTCTCACACTGGGTGCAGATCCTGGCCTCTCTGGGTCTCTCCTCTCACACTGGGTGCAGAGCCTGGCCTCTCTGGGTCTCTCCTCTCACACTGGGTGCAGAGCCTGGCCTCTCTGGGTCTCTCCTCTCACACTGGGTGCAGAGCCTGGCCTCTCTGGGTCTCCTCTCACACTGGGTGCAGAGCCTGGCCTCTCTGTGTCTCTCCTCTCTCACTCGGTGCAGAGCCGCGCCTCTCCGGGTCTCTCCTCTCACACTGGGTGCAGAGCATGGCCTCTCTGGGTCTCTCCTCTCACACTGGGTGCAGATCCTGGCCTCTCTGGGTCTCTCCTCTCACACTGGTTGCAGAGCCAGGCCTCTCTGGGTCTCCCCTCTCACACTGGGTGCAGAGCCTGGCCTCTCTGGGTCTCTCCTCTCACACTGGGTGCAGAGCCTGGCCTCTCTGGGTCTCTCCTCTCTCACTGGGTGCAGAGCCTGGCCTCTCTGGGTCTCTCCTCTCACAATGGGTGCAGAGCATGGCCTCTCTGGGTCTCTCCCCTGTCACTGAGTGCAGAGCGTGGCCTCTCTGGGTCTGTCCTTTCACACTGGGTGCAGAGCCAGGCCTCTCTGGGTCTCTCCTCTCACACTGGGTGCTGAGCTTGGCCTCTCTGGGTCTCTCCTCTCACACTGGGTGCAGAGCCTGGCCTCTCTGGGTCTCTCCTCTCACACTGGTTGCAGAGCCAGGCCTCTCTGGGTCTCCCCTCTCACACTGGGTGCAGAGCTTGGCCTCTCTGGGTCTGTCCTCTCACACTGGATGCAGAGCCTGGCCTCTCAGGGCCTCCTCTCACACTGGGTGCAGAGCCTGGCCTCTCTGGGTCTCCTCTCACACTGAGTGCAGAGCCGGGCCTCTCTGGGTCTCTCCTCTCACACTGGGTACAGAGCTTGGCCTCTCTGGGTCTCTCCTCTCACACTGGGTGCAGAGCCTGGCCTCTCTGGGTCTCTCCTCTCACGCTGGGTGCAGAGCCTGGCCTCTCTGGGTCTCTCCTCTCACACTGGGTGCAGAGCCTGGTCTCTCCGTGTCTCTCCTCTCACACTGGGTGCAGAGCCTGGCCTCTCTGGGTCTCTCCTCTCACACTCAGTGCAGAGCCTGGCCTCTCTGGGTCTCTCCTTTCACACTGGGTGCAGAGCCTGGCCTCTCTGGGTCTCTCCTCTCACACTCAGTGCAGAGCCTGGCCTCTCTGGGTCTCCTCTCACACTGGGCCCAGGGCATGGCCTCTCTGGGTCTCTCCTCTCACACTGGGTGCAGAGCCTGGCCTCTCCGGGTCTGTCCTCTCACACTGGGCGCAGAGCCTGGCCTTTCTGGGCCTCTCCTCTCACACTGGGTGCAGAGCCTAGCCTCTCTGGGTCTCCTCTCACACTGGGTGCAGAGCCGGGCCTCTCTGGGTCTCTCCTCTCACACTGGGTGCAGAGCCTGGCCTTTCTGGGTCTCCTCTCACACTAGGTGTAGAGCCTGGCCTCTCTGGATCTCTCCTCTCACACTGGGCGCAGAGCCTGGCCTCTCTGGGTTTCCCCTCTCACACTGGGTGCAGAGCCTGGCCTCTCTGGGTCTCTCCTCTCACATTGGGTGCAGAGCCTGGCCTCTCTGGGTCTCTCCTCTCACACTGGGTGCAGAGCCAGGCCTCTCTGGGTCTCTCCTCTCACACTGGGTGCTGAGCTTGGCCTCTCTGGGTCTCTCCTCTCACACTGGGTGCAGAGCCTGGCCTCTCTGGGTCTCTCCTCTCACACTGGTTGCAGAGCCAGGCCTCTCTGGGTCTCCCCTCTCACACTGGGTGCAGAGCTTGGCCTCTCTGGGTCTGTCCTCTCACACTGGATGCAGAGCCTGGCCTCTCAGGGCCTCCTCTCACACTGGGTGCAGAGCCTGGCCTCTCTGGGTCTCCTCTCACACTGAGTGCAGAGCCGGGCCTCTCTGGGTCTCTCCTCTCACACTGGGTACAGAGCTTGGCCTCTCTGGGTCTCTCCTCTCACACTGGGTGCAGAGCCTGGCCTCTCTGGGTCTCTCCGCTCACGCTGGGTGCAGAGCCTGGCCTCTCTGGGTCTCTCCTCTCACACTGGGTGCAGAGCCTGGTCTCTCCGTGTCTCTCCTCTCACACTGGGTGCAGAGCCTGGCCTCTCTGGGTCTCTCCTCTCACACTCAGTGCAGAGCCTGGCCTCTCTGGGTCTCTCCTTTCACACTGGGTGCAGAGCCTGGCCTCTCTGGGTCTCTCCTCTCACACTCAGTGCAGAGCCTGGCCTCTCTGGGTCTCTCCTTTCACACTGGGTGCAGAGCCTGGCCTCTCTGGGTCTCTCCTCTCACACTCAGTGCAGAGCCTGGCCTCTCTGGGTCTCCTCTCACACTGGGCCCAGGGCGTGGCCTCTCTGGGTCTCTCCTCTCACACTGGGTGCAGAGCCTGGCCTCTCCGGGTCTGTCCTCTCACACTGAGCGCAGAGCCAGGCCTTTCTGGGCCTCTCCTCTCACACTGGGTGCAGAGCCTAGCCTCTCTGGGTCTCCTCTCACACTGGGTGCAGAGCCTGGTCTCTCCGTGTCTCTCCTCTCACACTGGGTGCAGAGCCGGGTCTCTCTGGGTCTCTCCTCCCACACGGGGCGCAGAGCCTGGCCTCTCACGGTCTCCTCTCTCACTGGGCGCAGAGCCTGGCCTCTCTGGGTCTCTCCTCTCACACTGGGCGCAGAGCCGGGCCTCTCTGGGTCTCTCCTCTCACCCTGAGTGCAGAGCCTGGCCTCTCTGGGCCTCTCCTCTCACACTGGGTGCAGAGCCTGGTATCTCTGGGCCTCTCCTCTCACACTGGGTGCAGAGCCTGGCCTCTCTGGGTCTCCGCTCTCACACTGGGTGCAGAGCCTGGCCTCTCTGGGTCTCCTCTCACACTGGGTGCAGAGCCTGGCCTCTCTGGGTCTCTCCTCTCACACTGAGTGCAGAGCCTGGCCTCTCTGGGCCTCTCCTCTCCCACTGGGTGCAGAGCCTGGTATCTCTGGTCCTCTCCTCTCACACTGGGTCCAGAACCTGGCCTCTCCGGGTCTCCTCTCACACTGGGTGCAGAGCCTGGCCTCTCTGGGTCTCTCCTCTCAAACTGGGTGCAGAGCCTGGCCTCTCTGGGTCTCCGCTCTCACACTGGGTGCACAGCCTGGCCTCTCTGGGTCTCTCCTCTCACACTGGGTGCAGATCCTGGCCTCTCTGGGTCTCTCCTCTCACACTGGGTGCAAAGCTTGGCCTCTCTGGGTCTCTCCTCTCACACTGGGTGCAGATCCTGGTCTCTCTGGGTCTCTCCTCTCACACTCAGTGCAGAGCCTGGCCTCCCTGGGTCTCTCCTCTCACACTGGGTGCAGATCCTGGCCTCTCTGGGTCTCTCCTCTCACACTGGGTGCAGAGCCTGGCCTCTCTGGGTCTCTCCTCTCACACTGGGTGCAGAGCCTGGCCTCTCTGGGTCTCTCCTCTCACACTGGGTGCAGAGCCTGGCCTCTCTGGGTCTCCTCTCACACTGGGTGCAGAGCCTGGCCTCTCTGTGTCTCTCCTCTCTCACTCGGTGCAGAGCCGCGCCTCTCCGGGTCTCTCCTCTCACACTGGGTGCAGAGCATGGCCTCTCTGGGTCTCTCCTCTCACACTGGGTGCAGATCCTGGCCTCTCTGGGTCTCTCCTCTCACACTGGTTGCAGAGCCAGGCCTCTCTGGGTCTCCCCTCTCACACTGGGTGCAGAGCCTGGCCTCTCTGGGTCTCTCCTCTCACACTGGGTGCAGAGCCTGGCCTCTCTGGGTCTCTCCTCTCTCACTGGGTGCAGAGCCTGGCCTCTCTGGGTCTCTCCTCTCACAATGGGTGCAGAGCATGGCCTCTCTGGGTCTCTCCCCTGTCACTGAGTGCAGAGCGTGGCCTCTCTGGGTCTGTCCTTTCACACTGGGTGCAGAGCCAGGCCTCTCTGGGTCTCTCCTCTCACACTGGGTGCTGAGCTTGGCCTCTCTGGGTCTCTCCTCTCACACTGGGTGCAGAGCCTGGCCTCTCTGGGTCTCTCCTCTCACACTGGTTGCAGAGCCAGGCCTCTCTGGGTCTCCCCTCTCACACTGGGTGCAGAGCTTGGCCTCTCTGGGTCTGTCCTCTCACACTGGATGCAGAGCCTGGCCTCTCAGGGCCTCCTCTCACACTGGGTGCAGAGCCTGGCCTCTCTGGGTCTCCTCTCACACTGAGTGCAGAGCCGGGCCTCTCTGGGTCTCTCCTCTCACACTGGGTACAGAGCTTGGCCTCTCTGGGTCTCTCCTCTCACACTGGGTGCAGAGCCTGGCCTCTCTGGGTCTCTCCTCTCACGCTGGGTGCAGAGCCTGGCCTCTCTGGGTCTCTCCTCTCACACTGGGTGCAGAGCCCGGTCTCTCCGTGTCTCTCCTCTCACACTGGGTGCAGAGCCTGGCCTCTCTGGGTCTCTCCTCTCACACTCAGTGCAGAGCCTGGCCTCTCTGGGTCTCTCCTTTCACACTGGGTGCAGAGCCTGGCCTCTCTGGGTCTCTCCTCTCACACTCAGTGCAGAGCCTGGCCTCTCTGGGTCTCCTCTCACACTGGGCCCAGGGCATGGCCTCTCTGGGTCTCTCCTCTCACACTGGGTGCAGAGCCTGGCCTCTCCGGGTCTGTCCTCTCACACTGGGCGCAGAGCCTGGCCTTTCTGGGCCTCTCCTCTCACACTGGGTGCAGAGCCTAGCCTCTCTGGGTCTCCTCTCACACTGGGTGCAGAGCCGGGCCTCTCTGGGTCTCTCCTCTCACACTGGGTGCAGAGCCTGGCCTTTCTGGGTCTCCTCTCACACTAGGTGTAGAGCCTGGCCTCTCTGGATCTCTCCTCTCACACTGGGCGCAGAGCCTGGCCTCTCTGGGTTTCCCCTCTCACACTGGGTGCAGAGCCTGGCCTCTCTGGGTCTCTCCTCTCACATTGGGTGCAGAGCCTGGCCTCTCTGGGTCTCTCCTCTCACACTGGGTGCAGAGCCAGGCCTCTCTGGGTCTCTCCTCTCACACTGGGTGCTGAGCTTGGCCTCTCTGAGTCTCTCCTCTCACACTGGGTGCAGAGCCTGGCCTCTCTGGGTCTCTCCTCTCACACTGGTTGCAGAGCCAGGCCTCTCTGGGTCTCCCCTCTCACACTGGGTGCAGAGCTTGGCCTCTCTGGGTCTGTCCTCTCACACTGGATGCAGAGCCTGGCCTCTCAGGGCCTCCTCTCACACTGGGTGCAGAGCCTGGCCTCTCTGGGTCTCCTCTCACACTGAGTGCAGAGCCGGGCCTCTCTGGGTCTCTCCTCTCACACTGGGTACAGAGCTTGGCCTCTCTGGGTCTCTCCTCTCACACTGGGTGCAGAGCCTGGCCTCTCTGGGTCTCTCCTCTCACGCTGGGTGCAGAGCCTGGCCTCTCTGGGTCTCTCCTCTCACACTGGGTGCAGAGCCTGGTCTCTCCGTGTCTCTCCTCTCACACTGGGTGCAGAGCCTGGCCTCTCTGGGTCTCTCCTCTCACACTCAGTGCAGAGCCTGGCCTCTCTGGGTCTCTCCTTTCACACTGGGTGCAGAGCCTGGCCTCTCTGGGTCTCTCCTCTCACACTCAGTGCAGAGCCTGGCCTCTCTGGGTCTCTCCTTTCACACTGGGTGCAGAGCCTGGCCTCTCTGGGTCTCTCCTCTCACACTCAGTGCAGAGCCTGGCCTCTCTGGGTCTCCTCTCACACTGGGCCCAGGGCGTGGCCTCTCTGGGTCTCTCCTCTCACACTGGGTGCAGAGCCTGGCCTCTCCGGGTCTGTCCTCTCACACTGAGCGCACAGCCTGGCCTTTCTGGGCCTCTCCTCTCACACTGGGTGCAGAGCCTAGCCTCTCTGGGTCTCCTCTCACACTGGGTGCAGAGCCTGGTCTCTCCGTGTCTCTCCTCTCACACTGGGTGCAGAGCCTGGCCTCTCTGGGTCTCTCCTCTCACACTGAGTGCAGAGCCTGGCCTCTCTGGGCCTCTCCTCTCCCACTGGGTGCAGAGCCGGGCCTCTCTGGGTCTCTCCTCTCACACTCAGTGCAGAGCCTGGCCTCTCTGGGTCTCCTCTCACACTGGGTGCAGAGCCGGGCCTCTCTGCGTCTCTCCTCTCACACTGGGTGCAGAGCCTGGTCTCTCCGTGTCTCTCCTCTCACACTGGGTGCAGAGCCTGGCCTCTCTGGGTCTCTCCTCTCACACTGAGTGCAGAGCCTGGCCTCTCTGGGCCTCTCCTCTCCCACTGGGTGCAGAGCCTGGTATCTCTGGTCCTCTCCTCTCACACTGGGTCCAGAACCTGGCCTCTCTGGGTCTCCTCTCACACTGGGTGCAGAGCCTGGCCTCTCTGGGTCTCTCCTCTCAAACTGGGTGCAGAGCCTGGCCTCTCTGGGTCTCCGCTCTCACACTGGGTGCACGGCCTGGCCTCTCTGGGTCTCTCCTCTCACACTGGGTGCAGATCCTGGCCTCTCTGGGTCTCTCCTCTCACACTGGGTGCAAAGCTTGGCCTCTCTGGGTCTCTCCTCTCACACTGGGTGCAGATCCTGGTCTCTCTGGGTCTCTCCTCTCACACTCAGTGCAGAGCCTGGCCTCCCTGGGTCTCTCCTCTCACACTGGGTGCAGATCCTGGCCTCTCTGGGTCTCTCCTCTCACACTGGGTGCAGAGCCTGGCCTCTCTGGGTCTCTCCTCTCACACTGGGTGCAGAGCCTGGCCTCTCTGGGTCTCTCCTCTCACACTGGGTGCAGAGCCTGGCCTCTCTGGGTCTCCTCTCACACTGGGTGCAGAGCCTGGCCTCTCTGTGTCTCTCCTCTCTCACTCGGTGCAGAGCCGGGCCTCTCCGGGTCTCTCCTCTCACACTGGGTGCAGAGCATGGCCTCTCTGGGTCTCTCCTCTCACACTGGGTGCAGATCCTGGCCTCTCTGGGTCTCTCCTCTCACACTGGTTGCAGAGCCAGGCCTCTCTGGGTCTCCCCTCTCACACTGGGTGCAGAGCCTGGCCTCTCTGGGTCTCTCCTCTCACACTGGGTGCAGAGCCTGGCCTCTCTGGGTCTCTCCTCTCACACTGGGTGCAGAGCCTGGCCTCTCTGGGTCTCTCCTCTCACAATGGGTGCAGAGCAGGGCCTCTCTGGGTCTCTCCCCTGTCACTGAGTGCAGAGCGTGGCCTCTCTGGGTCTGTCCTTTCACACTGGGTGCAGAGCCAGGCCTCTCTGGGTCTCTCCTCTCACACTGGGTGCTGAGCTTGGCCTCTCTGGGTCTCTCCTCTCACACTGGGTGCAGAGCCTGGCCTCTCTGGGTCTCTCCTCTCACACTGGTTGCAGAGCCAGGCCTCTCTGGGTCTCCCCTCTCACACTGGGTGCAGAGCTTGGCCTCTCTGGGTCTGTCCTCTCACACTGGATGCAGAGCCTGGCCTCTCAGGGCCTCCTCTCACACTGGGTGCAGAGCCTGGCCTCTCTGGGTCTCCTCTCACACTGAGTGCAGAGCCGGGCCTCTCTGGGTCTCTCCTCTCACACTGGGTACAGAGCTTGGCCTCTCTGGGTCTCTCCTCTCACACTGGGTGCAGAGCCTGGCCTCTCTGGGTCTCTCCTCTCACGCTGGGTGCAGAGCCTGGCCTCTCTGGGTCTCTCCTCTCACACTGGGTGCAGAGCCTGGTCTCTCCGTGTCTCTCCTCTCACACTGGGTGCAGAGCCTGGCCTCTCTGGGTCTCTCCTCTCACACTCAGTGCAGAGCCTGGCCTCTCTGGGTCTCTCCTTTCACACTGGGTGCAGAGCCTGGCCTCTCTGGGTCTCTCCTCTCACACTCAGTGCAGAGCCTGGCCTCTCTGGGTCTCTCCTTTCACACTGGGTGCAGAGCCTGGCCTCTCTGGGTCTCTCCTCTCACACTCAGTGCAGAGCCTGGCCTCTCTGGGTCTCCTCTCACACTGGGCCCAGGGCGTGGCCTCTCTGGGTCTCTCCTCTCACACTGGGTGCAGAGCCTGGCCTCTCCGGGTCTGTCCTCTCACAATGGGCGCAGAGCCTGGCCTTTCTGGGCCTCTCCTCTCACACTGGGTGCAGAGCCTAGCCTCTCTGGGTCTCCTCTCACACTGGGTGCAGAGCCGGGCCTCTCTGGGTCTCTCCTCTCACACTGGGTGCAGAGCCTGGCCTTTCTGGGTCTCCTCTCACACTAGGTGTAGAGCCTGGCCTCTCTGGATCTCTCCTCTCACACTGGGCGCAGAGCCTGGCCTCTCTGGGTTTCCCCTCTCACACTGGGTGCAGAGCCTGGCCTCTCTGGGTCTCTCCTCTCACATTGGGTGCAGAGCCTGGCCTCTCTGGGTCTCTCCTCTCACACTGGGTGCAGAGCCAGGCCTCTCTGGGTCTCTCCTCTCACACTGGGTGCTGAGCTTGGCCTCTCTGGGTCTCTCCTCTCACACTGGGTGCAGAGCCTGGCCTCTCTGGGTCTCTCCTCTCACACTGGTTGCAGAGCCAGGCCTCTCTGGGTCTCCCCTCTCACACTGGGTGCAGAGCTTGGCCTCTCTGGGTCTGTCCTCTCACACTGGATGCAGAGCCTGGCCTCTCAGGGCCTCCTCTCACACTGGGTGCAGAGCCTGGCCTCTCTGGGTCTCCTCTCACACTGAGTGCAGAGCCGGGCCTCTCTGGGTCTCTCCTCTCACACTGGGTACAGAGCTTGGCCTCTCTGGGTCTCTCCTCTCACACTGGGTGCAGAGCCTGGCCTCTCTGGGTCTCTCCTCTCACGCTGGGTGCAGAGCCTGGCCTCTCTGGGTCTCTCCTCTCACACTGGGTGCAGAGCCTGGTCTCTCCGTGTCTCTCCTCTCACACTGGGTGCAGAGCCTGGCCTCTCTGGGTCTCTCCTCTCACACTCAGTGCAGAGCCTGGCCTCTCTGGGTCTCTCCTTTCACACTGGGTGCAGAGCCTGGCCTCTCTGGGTCTCTCCTCTCACACTCAGTGCAGAGCCTGGCCTCTCTGGGTCTCTCCTTTCACACTGGGTGAAGAGCCTGGCCTCTCTGGGTCTCTCCTCTCACACTCAGTGCAGAGCCTGGCCTCTCTGGGTCTCCTCTCACACTGGGCCCAGGGCGTGGCCTCTCTGGGTCTCTCCTCTCACACTGGGTGCAGAGCCTCGCCTCTCCGGGTCTGTCCTCTCACACTGGGCGCATAGCCTGGCCTTTCTGGGCCTCTCCTCTCACACTGGGTGCAGAGCCTAGCCCCTCTGGGTCTCCTCTCACACTGGGTGCAGAGCCGGGCCTCTCTGGGTCTCTCCTCTCACACTGGGTGCAGAGCCTGGCCTTTCTGGGTCTCCTCTCACACTAGGTGTAGAGCCTGGCCTCTCTGGATCTCTCCTCTCACACTGGGCGCAGAGCCTGGCCTCTCTGGGTTTCCCCACTCACACTGGGTGCAGAGCCTGGCCTCTCTGGGTCTCTCCTCTCACATTGGGTGCAGAGCCTGGCCTCTCTGGGTCTCTCCTCTCACACTGGTTGCAGAGCCTGGCCTCTCTGGGCCTCTCCTCTCACACCGGGTGCAGAGCCTGGCCTCTCTGGGCCTCTCCTCTCACACTGGGTGCAGAGCCTGGCCTCTCAGGGCCTCCTCTCACACTGGGTGCAGAGCCTGGCCTCTCAGGGCCTCCTCTCACACTGGGTGCAGAGCCTGGCCTCTCTGGGTCGCTCCTCTCACACTGGGTGCAGAGCCAGGCCTCTCTGGGTATCTCCTCTCACACTGGGCGCAGAGCCTGGCCTCTCTGTGTCCCTCCTGTCACACTGGGTGCAGAGCCTGGCCTCTCTGGGTCTCTCCTCTCACACTGAGTGCAGAGCTGGGCCTCTCTGGGTCTCTCCTCTCACACTGGGTGCTGAGCTTGGCCTCTCTGTGTCCCTCCTGTCACACTGGGTGCAGAGCCTGGCCTCTCTGGGTCTCTCCTCTCACACTGAGTGCAGAGCTGGGCCTCTCTGGGTCTCTCCTCTCACACTGGGTGCTGAGCTTGGCCTCTCTGGGTCTCTCCTGTCACACTGGGTGCAGAGCCTGACCTCTCTGGGTCTCTCTTCTCACACTGGGTGCAGAGCCTGGCCTCTCTGGGTCTCTCCTCTCACACTGGGTGCAGACCCTGGCCTCTCTGGGTCTCTCCTCTGTCACTGAGTGCAGAGCCTGGCCTCTCTGGGTCTCTCCTTTCACACTGGATGCAGAGCCGGGCCTCTCTGGGTCTCTCCTCTCACACTCAGTGCAGAGCCTGGCCTCTCTGGGTCTCCTCTCACACTGGGTGCAGAGCCGGGCCTCTCTGCGTCTCTCCTCTCACACTGGGTGCAGAGCCTGGTCTCTCCGTGTCTCTCCTCTCACACTGGGTGCAGAGCCTGGCCTCTCTGGGTCTCTCCTCTCACACTCAGTGCAGAGCCTACCCTGTCTGGGTCTCTCCTCTCACACTGGGTGCAGAGACTGGCCTCTCTGGGTCTCCTCTCACACTGGGTGCAGAGCCTGGCCTCTCTGGGTCTCTCCTCTCACACTGGGTGCAGAGCCGGGCCTCTCTGGGTCTCACCTCTCACACTGGGTGCAGAGCCTGGTCTCTCCGTGTCTCTCCTCTCACACTGGGTGCAGAGCCTGGCCTCTCTGGGTCTCTCCTTTCACACTCAGTGCAGAGCCTGGCCTCTCTGGGTCTCTCCTTTCACACTGGATGCAGAGCCGGGCCTCTCTGGGTCTCTCCTCTCACACTCAGTGCAGAGCCTGGCCTCCCTGGGTCTCTCATCTCACACTGGGTGCAGAGCCTGGCCTCTCTGGGTCTCTCCTCTCACACTGGGTGCAGAGCCTGGCCTCTCTGGGTCTCTCCTCTCACACTGGGTGCAGAGCCTGGCCTCTCTGGGTCTCTCCTCTCACACTGGGTGCAGAGCCTGGCCTCTCTGGGTCTCTCCTCTCACACTGGGAGCAGAGCCTGGCCTCTCTGGGTCTCTTCTCTCACACTCGGTGCAGAGCCTGGCCTCTTGGGGTCTCTCCTCTCACACTGGGTGCAGAGCCTGGCCTCTCTGGGCCTCTCCTCTCACACTGGGTGCAGAGCCTGGCCTCTCTGGGTCTCTCCTCTGTCACTGAGTGCAGAGCCTGGCCTCTCTGGGTCTCTCCTTTCACATTGGATGCAGAGCCGGGTCTCTCTGGGTCTCTCCTCTCACACTCAGTGCAGAGCCTGGCCTCTCTGGGTCTCTCCTCTCACACTAGGTGCAGAGCTTGGCCTCTCTGGGTCTCTCCTCTCACACTGGGTGCAGAGCCTGGCCTCTCTGGGTCTCTCCTTTCACACTGGATGCAGAGCCGGGCCTCTCTGGGTCTCTCCTCTCACACTCAGTGCAGAGCCTGGCCTCTCTGGGTCTCTCCTCTCACACTGGGTGCAGAGCATGGCCTTTCTGGGTCTCTCCTCTCACACTGGGTGCAGTGCATGGCCTCTCTGGGTCTCTCCTCTCACACTGGGTGCAGAGCCTGACCTCTCTGGGTCTCTCCTCTCACACTGGGTGCTGAGCCTGGCCTCTCTGGGTCTCTCCTCGCACACTGGGTGCAGAGCCTGGCCTCTCTGGGTCTCTCCTCTGTCACTGAGTGCAGAGCCTGGCCTCTCTGGGTCTCTCCTTTCACACTGGATGCAGAGCCGGGCCTCTCTGGGTCTCTCCTCTCACACTCAGTGCAGAGCCTGGCCTCTCTGGGTCTCCTCTCACACTGGGTGCAGAGCCGGGCCTCTCTGGGTCTCTCCTCTCACACTGGGTGCAGAGCCTGGTCTCTCTGTGTCTCTCCTCTCACACTCGGTGCAGAGCCTGGCCTCTCTGGGTCTCTCCTCTCACACTCAGTGCAGAGCCTGGCCTCTCTGGGTCTCTCCTCTCACACTGGGTGCAGAGACTGGCCTCTCTGGGTCTCCTCTCACACTGGGTGCAGAGCCTGGCCTCTCTGGGTCTCTCCTCTCACACTGGGTGCAGAGCCGGGCCTCTCTGGGTCTCTCCTCTCACACTGGGTGCAGATCCTGGTCTCTCCGTGTCTCTCCTCTCACACTGGGTGCAGAGCCTGGCCTCTCTGGGTCTCTCCTCTCACACTCAGACCAGAGCCTGGCCTCTCTGGGTCTCTCCTTTCACACTGGATGCAGAGCCGGGCCTCTCTGGGTCTCTCCTCTCACACTCAGTGCAGAGCCTGGCCTCCCTGGGTCTCTCCTCTCACACTGGGTGCAGAGCCTGGCCTCTCTGGGTGTCTCCTCTCACACTGGGCGCAGAGCCTGGCCTCTCTGCGTCTCCTCTCACACTGGGTGCAGAGCCTGGCCTCTCTGGGTCTCTCCTCTCACACTGGGTGCAGAGCCAGGCCTCTCTGGGTCTCTCCTCTCACACTGGGTGCAGAGCCTGGTCTCTCCGTGTCTCTCCTCTCACACTGGGTGCAGAGCCTGGCCTCTCTGGGTCTCTCCTCTCACACTCAGTGCAGAGCCTGGCCTCTCTGGGTCTCTCCTTTCACACTGGGTGCAGAGCCTGGCCTCTCTGGGTCTCTCCTCTCACACTCAGTGCAGAGCCTGGCCTCTCTGGGTCTCCTCTCACACTGGGCCCAGGGCGTGGCCTCTCTGGGTCTCTCCTCTCACACTGGGCGCAGAGCTTGGCCTCTCCGGGTCTGTCCTCTCACACTGGGCGCAGAGCCTGGCCTCTCTCGGCCTCTCCTCTCACACTGGGTGCAGAGCCTGGCCTCTCTGGGTCTCCTCTCACACTGGGTGCAGAGCCGGGCCTCTCTGGGTCTCTCCTCTCACACTGGGTGCAGAGCCTGGCCTTTCTGGGTCTCCTCTCACACTAGGTGCAGAGCCTGGCCTCTCTGGATCTCTCCTCTCACACTGGGCGCAGAGCCTGGCCTCTCTGGGTTTCCCCTCTCACACTGGGTGCAGAGCCTGGCCTCTCTGGGTCTCTCCTCTCACATTGGGTGCAGAGCATGGCCTCTCTGGGTCTCTCCTCTCACACTGGGTGCAGAGCCTGGCCTCTCTGGGCCTCTCCTCTCACACCGGGTGCAGAGCCTGGCCTCTCTGGGCCTCTCCTCTCACACTGGGCGCAGAGCCTGGCCTCTCAGGGCCTCCTCTCACACTGGGTGCAGAGCCTGGCCTCTCAGGGCCTCCTCTCACACTGGGTGCCGAGCCTGGCCTCTCAGGGCCTCCTCTCACACTGGGTGCAGAGCCTGGCCTCTCTGGGTCTCTCCTCTCACACTGGGTGCAGAGCCAGGCCTCTCTGGGTATCTCTTCTCACACTGGGCGCAGAGCCCGGCCTCTCTGGATCTCTCCTCTCACACTGGGCGCAGAGCCTGGCCTCTCTGGGTTTCCCCTCTCACACTGGGTGCAGAGCCTGGCCTCTCTGGGTCTCTCCTCTCACATTGGGTGCAGAGCCTGGCCTCTCTGGGTCTCTCCTCTCACACTGGGTGCAGAGCCTGGCCTCTCTGGGCCTCTCCTCTCACACCGGGTGCAGAGCCTGGCCTCTCTGGGCCTCTCCTCTCACACTGGGCGCAGAGCCTGGCCTCTCAGGGCCTCCTCTCACACTGGGTGCAGAGCCTGGCCTCTCAGGGCCTCCTCTCACACTGGGTGCAGAGCCTGGCCTCTCAGGGCCTCCTCTCACACTGGGTGCAGAGCCTGGCCTCTCTGGGTCTCTCCTCTCACACTGGGTGCAGAGCCAGGCCTCTCTGGGTATCTCCTCTCACACTGGGCGCAGAGCCCGGCCTCTCTGTGTCCCTCCTGCCACACTGGGTGCAGAGCCTGGCCTCTCTGGATCTCTCCTCTCACACTGGGCGCAGAGCCTGGCCTCTCTGGGTTTCCCCTCTCACACTGGGTGCAGAGCCTGGCCTCTCTGGGTCTCTCCTCTCACATTGGGTGCAGAGCCTGGCCTCTCTGGGTCTCTCCTCTCACACTGGGTGCAGAGCCTGGCCTCTCTGGGCCTCTCCTCTCACACCGGGTGCAGAGCCTGGCCTCTCTGGGCCTCTCCTCTCACACTGGGCGCAGAGCCTGGCCTCTCAGGGCCTCCTCTCACACTGGGTGCAGAGCCTGGCCTCTCAGGGCCTCCTCTCACACTGGGTGCAGAGCCTGGCCTCTCAGGGCCTCCTCTCACACTGGGTGCAGAGCCTGGCCTCTCTGGGTCTCTCCTCTCACACTGGGTGCAGAGCCAGGCCTCTCTGGGTATCTCCTCTCACACTGGGCGCAGAGCCCGGCCTCTCTGTGTCCCCCCTGCCACACTGGGGGCAGAGCCTGGCCTCTCTGGGTCTCTCCTCTCACACTGAGTGCTTAGCCGGGCCTCTCTGGGTCTCTCCTCTCACACTGGGTGCTGAGCTTGGCCTCTCTGGGTCTCTCCTCTCACACTGGGAGCAGAGCCTGGCCTCTCTGGGTCTCTCCTATCACACTGGGCGCAGAGCCTGGCCTCTCTGGGTCTCCTCTCACATTGGGCGCAGAGCCTGGCCTCTCTGGGTCTCTCCTCTCACACTCAGTGCAGAGCCGGGCCTCTCAGGGTCTCTCCTCTCACACTCAGTGCAGAGCCTGGCCTCTCTGGGTCTCTCCTCTCACACTGGGTGCAGAGCCTGGCCTCTCTGGGTCTCTCCTCTCACACTGGGTGCAGAGCCGGGCCTCTCTGGGTCTCTCCTCTCACATTGGGTGCAGAGCCTGGCCTCTCTTGGCCTCGCCTCTCACACTGGGTGCAGAGCCTGGCCTCTCTGGGTCTCCTCTCACACTGGGTGCAGAGCCTGGCCTCTCCGGGTCTCTCCTCTCACACTGGGTGCAGAGCCTGGCCTCTCTGGATCTCTCCTCTCACTCTGGGCGCAGAGACTGGCCTCTCTGGGTCTCTCCTGTCACACTGGGTGCAGAGACTGGCCTCTCTGGGTCCCCTCTCACACTGGGTGCAGAGCCTGGCCTCTCTGGGTCCCTCCTCTCACACTGGGTGCAGAGCCGGGCCTCTCCGGGTCTCTCCTCTCACTCTGGGTGCAGAGCCTGGTCTCTCCGTGTCTCTCCTCTCACACTGGGTGCAGAGCCTGGCGTCTCTGGGCCTCTCCTCTCACACTGGGTGCAGAGCCTGGCCTCTCTGGGTCTCTCCTCTGTCACTGAGTGCAGAGCCTGGCCTCTCTGGGTCTCTCCTCTCACACTGGGTGCAGAGCCTGGCTTCTCTGGGTCTCTCCTCTGTCACTGAGTGCAGAGCCTGGCCTCTCTGGGTCTCTCCTTTCACACTGGATGCAGAGCCGGGCCTCTCTGGGTCTCTCCTCTCACACTCAGTGCAGAGCCTGGCCTCTCTGGGTCTCTCCTCTCACACTGGGTGCAGAGACTGGCCTCTCTGGGTCTCCTCTCACACTGGGTGCAGAGCCTGGCCTCTCTGGGTCTCTCCTCTCACACTGGGTGCAGAGCATGGCCTCTCTGGGTCTCTCCTCTCACACTGGGTGCAGAGCATGGCCTCTCTGGGTCTCTCCTCTCACACTGGGTGCAGTGCATGGCCTCTCTGGGTCTCTCCTCTCACACTGGGTGAAGATCCTGACCTCTCTGGGTCTCTCCTCTCACACTGGGTGCAGAGCCTGGCCTCTCTGGGTCTCTCCTCTCACACTGGGTGCAGAGCCTGGCCTCTCTGGGTCTCTCCTCTGTCACTGAGTGCAGAGCCTGGCCTCTCTGAGTCTCTCCTCTGTCACTGGGTGCAGAGCCTGACCTCTCTGGGTCTCTCCTCTCACACTCAGTGCAGAGCCTGGCCTCTCTGGGTCTCTCCTCTCACACTGGGTGTAGAGACTGGCCTCTCTGGGTCTCCTCTCACACTGGGTGCAGAGCCCGGCCTCTCTGGGTCTCTCCTCTCACACTGGGTGCTGAGCTGGGCCTCTCTGGGTCTCTCCTCTCACACTGGGTGCAGAGCCTGGTCTCTCCGTGTCTCTCCTCTCACACTGGGTGCAGAGCCTGGCCTCTCTGGGTCTCTCCTTTCACACTCAGTGCAGAGCCTGGCCTCTCTGGGTCTCTCCTTTCACACTGGATGCAGAGCCGGGCCTCTCTGGGTCTCTCCTCTCACACTCAGTGCAGAGCCTGGCCTCCCTGGGTCTCTCCTCTCACACTGGGCGCAGAGCCTGGCCTCTCTGGGTCTCCTCTCACACTGGGTGCAGAGCCTGGCCTCTCTGGGTCTCTCCTCTCACACTGGGTGCAGAGCCGGGCCTCTCTGGGTCTCTCCTCTCACACTGGGTGCAGAGCCTGGTCTCTCTCTGTCTCTCCTCTCACACTGGGTGCAGAGCCTGGCCTCTCTGGGTCTCTCCTCTCACACTCAGTGCAGAGCCTGGCCTCTCTGGGTCTCTCCTTTCACACTGGGTGCAGAGCCTGGCCTCTCTGGGTCTCTCCTCTCACACTCAGTGCAGAGCCTGGCCTCTCTGGGTCTCTCCTTTCACACTGCGTGCAGAGCCTGGCCTCTCTGGGTCTCTCCTCTCACACTCAGTGCAGAGCCTGGCCTCTCTGGGTCTCCTCTCACACTGGGCCCTGGGCGTGGCCTCTCTGGGTCTCTCCTCTCACACTGGGTGCAGAGCCTGGCCTCTCCGGGTCTGTCCTCTCACACTGGGCACAGAGCCTGGCCTCTCTGTACCTCTCCTCTCACACTGGGTGCAGAGCCTGGCCTCTCTGGGTCTCCTCTCACACTGGGTGCAGAGCCGGGCCTCTCTGGGTCTCTCCTCTCACACTGGGTGCAAAGCCTGGCCTTTCTGGGTCTCCTCTCACACTAGGTGCAGAGCCTGGCCTCTCTGGATCTCTCCTCTCACACTGGGTGCAGAGCCTGGCCTCTCTGGGTTTCCCCTCTCACACTGGGTGCAGAGCCTGGCCTCTCTGGGTCTCTCCTCTCACATTGGGTGCAGAGCCTGGCCTCTCTGGGTCTCTCCTCTCACACTGGGTGCAGAGCCTGGCCTCTCTGGGCCTCTCCTCTCACACCGGGTGCAGAGCCTGGCCTCTCTGGGCCTCTCCTCTCACACTGGGTGCAGAGCCTGGCCTCTCAGGGCCTCCTCTCACACTGGGTGCAGAGCCTGGCCTCTCTGGGCCTCCTCTCACACTGGTTGCAGAGCCTGGCCTCTCAGGGCCTCCTCTCACACTGGGTGCAGAGCCTGGCCTCGCTGGGTCTCTCCTCTCACACTGGGTGCAGAGCCAGGCCTCTCTGGGTATCTCCTCTCACACTGGGCGCAGAGCCTGGCCTCTCTGTGTCCCTCCTGTCACACTGGGTGCAGAGCCTGGCCTCTCTGGGTCTCTCCTCTCACACTGAGTGCAGAGCTGGGCCTCTCTGGGTCTCTCCTCTTGAGGAAAATTAAATTTTGGCCATGTTGTGTTCCCTAGCGCGTACCCCACCGACTCCATGTACCAGCTTAAAGTACATGTAACTTCCCTCCTGTGCCAGCTATGAAGACGCAAATACATTTGCGTCCACCGTTAACTTGCCCTCTTTCAGATCCACCTTGAATGGATTATGTAGTCCGTTCCTAAGTATGCTATGCCACCGTCTTTTTGTAGTACACTTTTCATGTATTCCTGCTCTAGCAAGAGTAGGCCCTGAATTCCTGCCATCCGAACCTCTTTTGTGGCTCCTGACTCTGCCCAGGCTACCTCTGTACTCGTGAACTCTGTCCTACTTTCAGCGCGGCCCCTTGCGCTCAGCTCAGCCTGCTTTCTGCCAAGACTGACTATAACCTTCGAGTTATCTGTTCCGCTCCCCGAGAATACATTCCTGCCTACTAGATCCTGTAAACATCCTCTCCAGCTGCAGAGCCAAAAGGCCGACCTGTCTTAATGCAAGTAATTCATAGCCTCTGTTGCCACGCTTCCATGGAAGGCCCCGTGCCCCACGCTTCACATGTAGACACTTAGGCGCTTATACACGCATCCACAGTTAGCATAGAACAGCTTCTGCCCTAGAGACCTTTCCGCCCAGATAGTATAGTTCCTAAACACCAGATATCAGATATGATAGAAGTACAAGTTGATCTGACATGCCAGACTTCTGTCTCTTTCCGTCAGTGTAAATGTCAAGTCCCCTGCACCCCGTCAATCACACGTCATGCAGCTGCGCGCGCATCCAAGCTTCCGATTTCTGCTGACATTGCAACATTCTGTTAGCACCACCCCTTGGTGCCACCCACTTGCGTCACCTATCAGTGACGTTTCTAGCACACACCTCTGGTTCACGCCTAGTTTACGCCTCTTGATGATGTACTAGTACCACGTGTATATTGTTATCTTGTCTTCTCTCAGCTGTTACGCCTCTTACATTGATTCCTATGGTATAAACCGAGTATATAAGCTATGTATTATCAATAAAATAGAGCGCTCTATCCCTTCTGACACCCCTGTGGTGGTCAGAACATGATATCCTGATTCCTTTATGAGGAATAAAACCCTTAGAAACTCTAACACCACGGACTCTGTTTTCTTTCATTCTGATTGAGTTATCATTGATTAAGTACTTACCTGCATAGAAATTAAGAGAGTAAATTAATTATTTACGTCATTTTGGCGCCCGAACAGGGACCCCTCCCCCACCTCACGCGCCGGTTGGCGCGTTGCAAGCTGTGTCCCCTGCCATCAGTTAGATGGAACACACGTGTACTGGCAGGATTTCCTGCATCTCCCTCTAACCCACGGAGGTGACGAAGACTGCGATCAGTGCCCAGACGAGGCGGTGAGGAGTGCGGAGGATCCCGACCAGAGCCTAGCCGAAAGAAGCAAGGTCCGAGGTGTGAAGAGGCCCACCAGTTTTCCGAAGTTTTCCGAAGTTTTCCGAAGTTTTCCGAAGTTCCGAGTCGAGTCCAGTCGAGTTTTCCGAGGCCTTCTGTTTCCGTGCTTCCCGGTGAGTACCATTGCTGGGTAGTATCTAGACGGGTTTGGGTACGCAAGTCCGGTCTGCACTGTTTTTAGGCAGTGTATCTGTACTGTTGAGCAGTATATCAAGTATTCCGAATTTTTGCACTGTTACACCAGTGTATCCGTACTGTTGAGCAGTACATACAGTATAGGGGGTAGTCATCTATGTCTTCAATGTTTTTTGTGATTAATGTTGTGGTATGAATGTGACTGTTTAAAACATGTATTATTGTGTTTCTTGTATAATCTAGCTGTCAGGAGTATTAAGGAATAAAGATCTAGCGTTCAGTAATAAGTAAACAAGATGCCGTTCTTCAACAAGTTAAAACAGATAGGAACTAGGAAAGGGTTACTGGAGGAAGAAATTCCTATCCCCCCTAGGGACACTCCAGGCAATTTTATGTACCAGAAACACGGCATAGATGCTATATTATATCTAGATTTATGGGCTGATTACACCAAACACCTAGACGAAAGACACAGATGGCCTGTTACCGGAACGTGGGATGCCGAGTGCATCATGAGGGTAGAAGAAGCATTATGGAAAAAGAAAGCTAGACAATCTCAGAAGGACGCCATAGAATTTTGGCGTAAGGAATCACGTAAGCGTGCTGACAAAGCGCTCCGTAGAGAGGATAGACTTAAAGAATCAGATAAAGAACAGGAAAACGAATTAGTTACTGAAGGGATCCGAGTAAAAACAGAACAAATAGACCGAGCCCGAAATAATCTTGTAAACGGTATGTACCTTGCAGCAGATGGCACATCTGAAACTAAATCAGAGATACCGAAAAACTTACCGACACCATTAGTTCCAACTAAAGTAATGCATAAAACTACTAAAGACATATTCCTAAATTCATATCTAGAGGATATAGTACCAGCTTACACCAATCTGCCTGTTCGTGCCCTGCCTACTGACAGGGATGGGGGTGGCACTGCGCCCCCAGATAATGTTCCGCCGGTACCGCGACAGACATCCTCTGTTCCGACAGCTCCGCCACTTCCCGTACTCAAAACAGACCTACCGAAACCAGTCTTACCTGATCTTGCTAAACGACAAATTCCAGTTCAGATCCAGACTCCGCGGAGAGATAATGCTCAAACATCCGCCTCAGGAGGTGCGACAGCGGGTTTACAGACCCCGCCACCGACACACAGATTAAACTTAAGGGACACGCAGAATCCTTTCCAGTCTCCCCACTTATCCCGGCTTGAAGCATTTAAAGAGAAGATGTCAGTTTGCAGATATGATCCAGTGCCCGGAAAAGACGATTTAATGATATTAGCATCACTACGATTAAGATCTGCCACCGATAGCTTGTTATGCTATGTAGGAATGCAGGAACTTCTCGACAGAATATATAAGTTTATACAGACCGGGAAAGACCCCGACAGTGTCAAAGCTGCCATGCATAAACAGAAAGTTGACATTCAAGCACAGATATTACGATTTTTCATAAATTGTGTAATAAGAGAACGAGACAGGCCCGGAACAGATCAAAGTGAATTAGACGCATTAAACAAGTGGGGTCAAAATATAGCCGAAGGAAAGCATGATAGAGGGAATTGCATAGCCAGTATGTCCCAGAAAATTAGAAAGGCAGTATTGACTGCACACCAGGAAGAGAATGATAAAGTTTCCTCCGAGGAGGAAGATGAACATGAAGCACCAGGAAGGTCTACAGATACTATAGCATATGTAGGTAGGGGAGCCTACCTTAGGAAAGGTGTCCGCCCAGAAAGCAAGAGAGTTCTTTTCTCTGCTTTAACAAATCCGAATTCTTCTGAACATCAGTTCCAGGAAACTGATAAAAGGCTTCGAGACCGAGTGGGGTACCATGTACTCAATTCTATGGATGAACAGGAACTAGCCCGATCAGCCGTGTTATGGGCCGAAAACCCAGACATGTATAATGATGACACGTTAGTACAGACATTCTTGAACCTTTCCCCGGAAGAGCAGAAAATAGCAGGTGTATACATGATTCAGCACCTCCTCATCAAGTTCAGAAACAATCATTCTGATCCAGGCCCCTTACACGAGACATTAGAAGCACTACTCATGGATAGATGGAGAGGTTTTAGTACCAAATTAATACAAATAATTCTAGAACAACGACATAAATATAACACCTTCATAAGTCCTGAATATGTTCCCGCCCCGCCTCCAGAAAGGAAAACGTACCACATGCAATGCGGTGGCGGCATTGAAAGTCAGAACCCCTTACGAGAAGTACATCCAGTTATGGGTGAGGACCAACGCTTGAAGCGTGTGTATGTTCACACACCACTGACTAAGTTAGAACTGTTAGAAATGAAGAAATTAGTTCCGTGCCATGATAAAGATCCTGCAGGTTTTCATAGAGAGCTTAAAGATATGTTACTGATGGGAGATTACACGTATGATGATATTATGAAAATGTTAAAAGTACTGTTGCCCACGGGCATTTACGAAAAATTAAAGGAGAAGGATTGGGAGGTAGGAGAGTCAAAGATAGCATGGGCAGAAATAGAAGACGAAGAAAGCAAACGGGTCCCAGGGTTAGGCCTTGGGGATAAGACTAAAGCATTACCAGGTTTAATAGTACAGGTTTTGCCAAGATTATTGACAACAAGAAAGGAAGATTGGGACGCAATCTCGTCCTGTAAACAGAAACAAGATGAAGATACTAGTGACTTTTATTCAAGATTCGAGAAATGTTTCATCATAAATAGTGGTCTAAAAACCAGTAGTGAGTCATATCCGCACCTTTTTGTAACAAAATTAGTAGAGAATGCCCTACCATTAGTCAAAAATAGAGTGTACAAAGTTGAAAGTACTTGGCAGGCAAATACGCCATCTCAGATGTTACAAATGTTACAATATCACCAGAACAGAATTAGGGAAGAACAAGATCAGGAACAGAAACGTATGAAAGACACGAAAATGAAAATGTTAGTAGCTCAGACTATTCCAGCCGACGGTCATAGAAAAGGTGGGGCCCAGACCAATCATTCTGCCGCTCCCGTTAAAGGGACATGTAATTATTGCAAGCAGCCAGGTCACTACGTACATGAATGTCCAGTCCTGAAACATAACATCGAGACAGGTAAAACTAAAGAAAGACCGCGTCCGCCTAGACATGAACAGGGTCATCAACAGACTTCACAGAACGAACAGCCAATGCAGAATACACAGCCTATGCATGACCAGTCCCACACAGTACAGACAGTAGCAGTACCGCAGCCACAACATGCCCAGACACAGCCCATTGGCGCAACTCGGCAAGTATCACAACAGATGTACCAGTATGCCCAGTCGGCATATCCAGATTATCAGCGTTATACATGAAACAGCCTAGGGAGGGAAAGTGATTTGCCTCTTATTGAAATTCCTGTAGATCAAGAAGGTCCTTATGTACACAGTCACGTATTAGGAAAAGACAGAAAGTTTTTAATTGACACAGGGGCAAGTCGCACTACCATAAGTCACAATGAAGTCCCAGGGGCACCCCTCTCAGGCTCACAGAATGTTTCCCTTGGTTTTTCAGGACAGCCTATTGTAAATGAAGTATCGGAACCAGTACCACTAGCTGTGGGTCCATTATCTCGAGTTACAGATTTGTTGCTTACGAAATCATGTCCAGAAAATCTGTTAGGAATTAAAACACTGAAGGCTCTAGGAGCTATAATATGCTGTTCCCCGGAGGGAGTCAGACTCTTTCTACGGGATTTCAAGGGTCATTATGTTTTACGTGATTTTGATGTCAGATTGAAAAATGTACCAGATCACTTATGGGCAAAAGGCCCAGCTGATGTAGGTTGTATGCATATCACTCCATATCGTGTCACACTCAAGACAGGAGTTGTTTTACCCAGAATCAGACAATACAAGTTACCCCCCGATGCTGTAGTGGCTTTACTGAAAATAATTGAAGAGCTTATTGCCCAGGGAGTGGTCGTAGAGACTGACTCCAATATCTGTAATTCACCCATCATTCCAATTCTTAAACGTACAGACCGCAATGCACCGCCAGTATATCGGCTGGTGATTGACCTTCGAGAACTGAACAAATGTATTGTACCACAGTATCCTGTGGTCCCCGATATCTCCTCCCTATTGACTGCTATTGATTCAGAAGCAACGTTCTTTACTGTAATAGATCTCAAGAACGCTTTCTTCAGTGTACCTATTGACCCGGAGAGCCAATATCTCTTCGGATTCAGTTTAAATGGACGAAGTTTCAAATTTTCCCGCGCACCTCAAGGATTTACAGAAAGCCCCAGCATCTATAGTCAAGCACTGAAAAGACAACTAGATTGTATCCAAATGCCAGTTAACACCGCTTTACTGCAATACGTCGATGATCTACTGATCACCGCACGAAGTGAGCCCGAATGTGAACAAGCATCTCTGACAGTTTTGCATTTCCTGGCCGACAAGGGACACAAGGTGTCTCCTTCGAAGCTACAATTCTGTGTTCAGCAAGTTGTGTACTTGGGTCACTTGCTGTCCAAAGTGGGGAGACAGCTCACTCCCGATCGCATTCAGTTAATAGTAAACATGCCACGACCCCAGACACAAAAGGAAGTGCGGGCCTTCATAGGCCTCACCTCGTACTGCAGACAATGGATTCCTCAATATGCATTTCTAGCTAAACCACTCATCCAGTTAACGACACAGGAGGCAGCAACTTCGACTGTCCTCCCTTGGACTCAGGAACATACACAAGCCTTTGAGGAATTAAAGAAAGCTTTATGCCAAGCGCCAGTTTTAGCAACACCATGTTACAGCAAACCGTTTACACTTTTTGTTACAGAACGTGACGGTACAGCGTTGTCTGTCCTCACTCAAGATCAAGCAGGTTCACATAAGCCTTGCGCTTATTTTTCAAGTACATTGGATTCGGTAGCACAGGCACTCCCTGCATGTTTAAAGTCAGTAGCAGCAACAGCGTTAGCAATAAGACAAAGCGACTCAATTGTTTTAGGTCATCAGTTAACAGTACAAGTTCCACATTCTGTAGAGGTTCTGTTAAACAGAACCCAGACTCAGCACTTGACTATAGCACGACTGACAGGTTACGAATTGACATTATTCCAGCCACACATAGAAATCAGACGCTGCAGTATCCTGAACCCAGCAACACTGTTACCTACAGTTATGATAGATCCAGCTCCACATGATTGCATAGAGATCATTAATGCAGTAACAAAGCCCAGACGAGATTTAACAGATGTTCCATTGACAAATCCAGACCTGACACTTTATGTGGATGGTTCGTGCATGAGAACAAGTACAGGAGAGTTAGTGGCCGCGTATGCCGTGACCACTGAAACCGAAGTTAAAGAAACACATCGTATTGATACACTGTCTGCCCAAGCGGCAGAGCTCATCGCTCTGACCCGAGCCTGTATTCTAGCCAAGAACAGAAATGTCAACATATACACTGATTCCCGTTATGCGTTCGGAGTCGTACACGACTTCGGCATGCTCTGGCAAGAAAGAGGTTTTCTGACCTCTCATGGTACAAAGATACAGCATGGTCCTCTCATTCAAGCACTGTTAGAAGCAATACATCTGCCTTCAGCCATATCAGTCATGAAGTGTAAAGCACACACTAAAGCCACAGATTCTGTTTCCCAGGGTAACGACCTGGCAGATCAGACAGCAAAACATACAGCACTGACCGACACTCAGACAACTGACACCACAAAAACAACAGAACCGACAAACTGTATGACAGTCAGAGATCCCACACTAGATGTCATTGACATTCAGACACATGCTACTGCAGACGAAATAAAGAAATGGATCGAACTAGGAGGGATCCAGACAGATCAAGGTTGGATGACGAAGGGAAAATCTACATGGTTTCTCCCTGACTCTATGGTTCAAGTCATGATAAATACAGCACATAGTCCTGCCCATCTAGGAGAGAAAGCAATGTTAGACAGTTTACAAAATCTCTGGAACAATAAACACTTACGAGCAGCCGCAAAACAGAAAGTGCGTACTTGCATGATCTGTTGTCAGTTCAATCCAGGTAAAAGCGTCCCTGTAGAGCAAGGTGGATTTCATCCTCCCGATCACCCTTTTGAAGTCCTCCAGATGGATTATATCCAGATGGACCGTTGTCGAGGATTTAAATATGTTCTCGTAGTTGTCTGTGCTCTGTCCCGCTGGACCGAAGCATACCCAGTCCCAGATTACACTGCTCCGACCACTGCCAAACAGTTGGTTCGTGAATTTTTCCCACGATACGGCATGCCTCGTGTCGTCTACTCAGATAACGGTCAGCCATTCTCATCCGAATTAATGAAACAAGTTTCCTTGTTACTGGGATACCAGTGGAAGTTCCATTGTGTCCGACACCCAGAAGCCGCAGGCCTTGTTGAGAGGCATAACCAGACATTAAAGATCCGCCTTGCCAAAATATGTCAGGAAAAAGGGGTCGACTGGACAGTCGCCCTGCCAGTGGCACTATTCTATATGAGAATGGTCGCCCATTCGAGATCAGGGCTATCCCCGTACGAGGTGGTCTTTGGAAGACCACCGAATATGTGGGGGACGCCCATTCCTAAAAAGATTACTGATGTTGATTCTAATATGTTGACAGATTACCTTGCCTCCTTGATGTCTGCACTCCAATCATGTCGTTCACAGGTTGCCGCAGCCTTCCCTGACAACACTGATGTGAAGCCGCATGACGTCCGCCCCGGGGATACTGTCCTCGTCCGCAACTTCGACAGAAAAAGTCCGTTGGAGCCCCGCTGGAAGTCTCCGAAGACCGTTCTTCTTACCACAAGGACCGCAGTCAAATTGGAAGGCAGAAAGGGGTGGGTCCACCTAAGCCATATCAAAACATTCCCAGGACTGAAACCGGAACAAGACACACCCACCCCCACCAAAGACTGTGTTACCAAAGACTTTACCGAATTCAAACGAGAAAAAACTCCTCAAGAACAATACCGCATGAAATTACGATCTAGCAAGTCAGACAGTTTAATTGTTTAAGTCCTCCCCTAGGTGAATCGGTTAAATAGTTTCTGACATGTATCCCCTAGATCGAGATAGAGAGAGAGAAGCAAAGAAACGTACATATTGCAAATCACTCCGTAGTCACTGCATAGTGACATTAATAATAATGTTTATTCTCAGTGTTTTAATTATTATTGCTAGCATCTTATTACCTATCTACTATCCTATTTTCAAGCGTGAACAATCTGCTTACAATGTCTCTACTGAACACACTTTTAGTGAGTTACCTCCTCATGAGCTTTCCTACAGACTCGCGCTGCGCAACAATACATTCATTAGTATGTTACACCATTCTCATCAAACTAACAATGCTACAAATTGTTGGATATGTGGCCGACTCCCTCCCTACCAGAATTATAAGGGAGCCCTGCCTCTCTTTCCTTACCCGTTCTCTCACAATGGCTCCTGCGGAGCATGGTTCAAAATAATTAATTCTTTAGATCCTGACATTGCTGTTTTCGATGGGGGTTGGGTTTGGGGAAACCTGAACTTGGTCCTACTAGACGTCTGTTACCCAGATAAGGAGGGACTTCCCACTAGAATAGGAACTGATCTAGAAAATGAAGTATATGGATTAGGTAATTATACAATTAGCCTTATGATTCTTACTGTCGAATCCGAAGACACGCCAGTTCTACCTATTATGTCAGTACTGCCAGTCACTGGTGAATTATGTATCAAGAAGAAAGGTTCAGTACACTTAGGTCGTAGTAAATGCACTACTGTGGTCGAATTCAGTGATCATGGAAAATCGTCTTTCAAAGCTGTCAGTCATTCTTACTTTGTTTGTGGTCATACCGCATACATACGTCTACCTCCAGATTGGGATGGTACCTGTTACATTGCATTCCTTCTGCCACCTGTTTTTCTAGCTCCTCCTGATTACCACAGAAATAGCAATCTAGTAAAGAATAGACCCAGAAGAGATGTCCCACTTGTCGACTACACAGAAACGGCATGGGAACAGTACACCGATTTTAATAAAGGATTCTTTTTCTTTTTAGGACCTGTCCAGAATAGTAAATTAATACGCAGATTAACTAGAACACTTGAAGCAGTAGTAAATGAAACTGCCTCCGCCCTAGGTAACTTAACAGAAGAGCAGTCCGCTATGCGGGTTGTTGTCCTTCAGAATCGTCTTGTAATTGACGTCATCTTGGCAGATAGAGGTGGAGCCTGTAAGGTCATCGGGTCAAGTTGCTGTGTTTTCATTCCACAAAATGCACCATCTGTATATCAAGCTATCACCCGTCTTCATAAAATTGCAAATCAGATACATCAGAATCCAGGCACCTGGACTTGGTCCGGTTGGTTCTGGACAACGTTAACAGCTTGGGGATGGAAGATCCTATCCTTCCTAGGCATTGGCCTAGTCCTAGTATTCAGTTGCTGCCTGTGCCTGCAGTGCGGGCCAGCGATTTGTGGACTGTGTGCCACCTCTTGTATTGAACATTCCAGTTTTCACTCAAAACGTAACCAAAAGAAAGAAGAACAAATGATGTTACAAGAACAGACTGATCGATTCATGAGGATCGATATTTCATGAAGGGTCCGTAGGGAACAAGGAGGGAATGAGGAAAATTAAATTTTGGCCATGTTGTGTTCCCTAGCGCGTACCCCACCGACTCCATGTACCAGCTTAAAGTACATGTAACTTCCCTCCTGTGCCAGCTATGAAGACGCAAATACATTTGCGTCCACCGTTAACTTGTCCTCTTTCAGATCCACCTTGAATGGATTATGTAGTCCGTTCCTAAGTATGCTATGCCACCGTCTTTTTGTAGTACACTTTTCATGTATTCCTGCTCTAGCAAGAGTAGGCCCTGAATTCCTGCCATCCGAACCTCTTTTGTGGCTCCTGACTCTGCCCAGGCTACCTCTGTACTCGTGAACTCTGTCCTACTTTCAGCGCGGCCCCTTGCGCTCAGCTCAGCCTGCTTTCTGCCAAGACTGACTATAACCTTCGAGTTATCTGTTCCGCTCCCCGAGAATACATTCCTGCCTACTAGATCCTGTAAACATCCTCTCCAGCTGCAGAGCCAAAAGGCCGACCTGTCTTAATGCAAGTAATTCATAGCCTCTGTTGCCACGCTTCCATGGAAGGCCCCGTGCCCCACGCTTCACATGTAGACACTTAGGCGCTTATACACGCATCCACAGTTAGCATAGAACAGCTTCTGCCCTAGAGACCTTTCCGCCCAGATAGTATAGTTCCTAAACACCAGATATCAGATATGATAGAAGTACAAGTTGATCTGACATGCCAGACTTCTGTCTCTTTCCGTCAGTGTAAATGTCAAGTCCCCTGCACCCCGTCAATCACACGTCATGCAGCTGCGCGCGCATCCAAGCTTCCGATTTCTGCTGACATTGCAACATTCTGTTAGCACCACCCCTTGGTGCCACCCACTTGCGTCACCTATCAGTGACGTTTCTAGCACACACCTCTGGTTCACGCCTAGTTTACGCCTCTTGATGATGTACTAGTACCACGTGTATATTGTTATCTTGTCTTCTCTCAGCTGTTACGCCTCTTACATTGATTCCTATGGTATAAACCGAGTATATAAGCTATGTATTATCAATAAAATAGAGCGCTCTATCCCTTCTGACACCCCTGTGGTGGTCAGAACATGATATCCTGATTCCTTTATGAGGAATAAAACCCTTAGAAACTCTAACACCACAGACTCTGTTTTCTTTCATTCTGATTGAGTTATCATTGATTAAGTACTTACCTGCATAGAAATTAAGAGAGTAAATTAATTATTTACGTCACTCTCACACTGGGTGCTGAGCTTGGCCTCTCTGGGTCTCTCCTGTCACACTGGGTGCAGAGCCTGGCCTCTCTGGGCCTCTCCTCTCACACTGGGTGCAGAGCCTGGCCTCTCTGGGTCTCTCCTCTCACACTGGGAGCAGAGCCTGGCCTCTCTGGGTCTCTCCTCTCACACTGGGCGCAGAGCCTGACCTCTCTGGGTCTCCTCTCACATTGGGCGCAGAGCCTGGCCTCTCTGGGTCTCTCCTCTCACACTCACTGCAGAGCCGGGCCTCTCTGGGTCTCTCCTCTCACACTCAGTGCAGAGCCTGGCCTCTCTGGGTCTCTCCTCTCACACTGGGTGCAGAGCCTGGCCTCTCTGGGTCTCTCCTCTCACACTGGGTGCAGAGCCGGGCCTCTCTGGGTCTCTCCTCTCACACTGGGTGCAGAGCCTGGCCTCTCTGGGCCTCGCCTCTCACACTGGGTGCAGAGCATGGCCTCTCACGGTCTCCTCTCTCACTGGGCGCAGAGCCAGGCCTCTCTGGGTCTCTCCTCTCACACTGGGTGCAGAGCCTGGTCTCTCCGTGTCTCTCCTCTCACACTGGGTGCAGAGCCTGGCCTCTCTGGGTCTCTCCTCTCACACTCAGTGCAGAGCCTGGCCTTGAGGTTCCGTGACGGTTCCGTGACGACTTGAACCCGTGTTTTCAAGTTTGTCGGAAATACCTAATATTGGTATCAGTGAACCGCAAATGATCCATTTAGTATATCCTAGTGTTTTCGCTACGCTACGAGCAAGAGCACTCCTTCCATTGACATATTTCTGATATACCCACGGCATCCATCTTAGAACATGGCCGCCATTTTGTGTTTCCTTGCCCTCACATATGCAATAGCCTCTGATCATTTCATTCCACTTTGATTAAGGACACGTAGCCTTAGCCGGAGATTCACCTCTTACATGACACGTACACCTTAAACCAGATCACGCTGTAGCTGCATGACTCGACAAAGGCTGCCTCCTCTGCCCGAGGCCAGTCTTGCCAAACTGGTCTTCGTGTCCATTGTACCTGATCATGATTAGGCGGCCGAAGCCGGTAGCCTTGCCCATTTACGACCCACAAACATCCCTTATCCCACTTTTCTATCTTCCACACCTGGCTCTGTTTCTTTCTTTCTGAATCTTTATTAGGGGGAGGTAACGAACTTTACGATGAGGCGGTCCAGGTCCTGAAAGCAATATTGACAGGGGATTGTGATGAACTAGTGGGAACCCCTCTTCGTAGATGTTTGGTATCAGATTTTATCAACGATTCCTGTGTAACGCCAAATATTTATTGTTTAGAGACACAAAGGTTTGGGAATGTACCGACATGTGAAATATTTGCCTAGAGCACAATTTTTAGTATATAAGGAGCAACCCACTTTGTACAAATCGAACAGGCTCCTAGATTCTGCCCGTGCGTAGATTCTGTGACTTCTGTGTCCCTGCAGTAATAAACCTTTGGTCTTTGACGCCACCATCGAGAAGCCCGTGTTTCTGTTCATTTGTGCACCAAGGCAGGTGGAACTCCGGGGTCTTTGGGTGTTGTACCCTGACACCTCTGGACGGAACCAAAAAGTCCAGAACTCCAATTGGCGCCCAACGTGGGGCGACGTCATTCGGTACCGGTCCAAAAGCCTGAAGAGTTCGAGAAGCTTCGTGTGAAGATTCCTGAGGGAGGCGCCCCACTTCATCGATCCCGGCATATCGCAAAAGTGGCCCGAAGTTCTCTTCCACGAGGGTTTCCCGTTCAGGACGGCTGCAGTGGGCCGTTGCCTTGACCGTCGCCCTGTCTTGGACCCGAAGTGGTGCAGTCCTTAGTACGGCGAAACGTGACGGGTTTCTCCTTGGTGACGTCTTCAGTGACTCAGTTAAGTATTTAGTGATAGCTAGCTGGTTACTTTGTGAGGATTGTTAAAAATCCTTGATCGGTTCTTGGTTTGGTTTTGTTTTGTTAGATTATCATTGGTTGTTCTAGTTACGATAATCTATTTGGTTTAGTTTTGGGTATCGATACATCAGTTCGTTTTGGTAGGCCTAAGTTCTTGGTTCGAGTGCACATATTTGTTCCGTGTTTTGTTTGTTTTGTGTTCCGGACTGAAAATGGTAAGTCGGAAAATGTTGTCTTGTTTTAGTTGCAACAGTGACTCACGATTGGAGGACTCTTGTCTGGTTCCTCCGATTGGGACTCCCCTATATGATTTATATTGTAAGTATGGCGTGGGTCCTATAACTTATAATGAGATATGGGTCCGCTATTGTAAGAAGGATGGTGTCCTTAGTTGGCCACTGCATGGTAGTTTTGAGCAAGAGATTCTCGACAATTTAGAAGCGAAATTGTTCAAGAAGAAAGCCCGGCCGGCAATGTTTGATTCCTTCCGTTATTGGCGGAAAGAATCCAAACAGAGAGAAATGAAAAGGTTGAAGAAAGAACAGAAAGAACAAGAAGGGTTAACTCTAGAGCAAGCGACTAAACAGTTGCAAGCTAACGAGTGTGAGAAGGTCATAGATGTAGCCATAAGAGAGCACAACTTAGCGATTGACAAGTGCTATCCTGCCTTGCCATCGAAAATGGCTAAGATATTGGAGGACTCCGAAAACGATCCTCTGCTATCTTATCTGTTACGGTCACCTCCACCGTATGCACAAGGTGCTACGGCTCCGCTCGTCCCGAATGTTCAATTGCCGGTTGCTGGACAACCTGGTGTTCCTGCTCCTGTCCCTCAGAATCAAGTTCCTGTACTTCCTGTGGTGAATGTAAATGTTCCTACAGCTCCTCCTCTTCCTACACTACCAACTCTTATACCTGCCTCTGTACCTACTGCTCCAGAAGCTATTTTCCTCGACACTCCTACTGCTTCCTCATCTATTCCTACCTCCACTGCCTTCTCTATGTCTGCGAGTGTACTAACTCCACTTTCTGTTCGTCGAAGAATCACTGATTCGGTTACTAATATGCTGTCTCCTATATATAAAACTCTGATTAAGACTCCTACTCCTGACTCTGTACAGAGACGGAGTCAGCTTCCGAGTACTGAAGAACGGGGAGTTTTAGACTCCACGGCTCTCAGATGGATTTCGAAGGGTAGAAGATATAGTACGAGAGATGTGTTAGACACATTTATGCAGTGGGGAGAACCAACGCAGCGATACGTCTTTGATGAGATGTGCTCGTTGTTACGTGAAGAGATAGAAGAAGACGATGTCGAATCAGATTTGGAAGATTTAATTAGGGTTCAAAAGGAGTTTGCTGCTGGAATGATAGTGGGTGAAAAAATAAAGCAAGCGATGGAACTCATTTTAAGTTTTAGGAATGATCCATCTCTTCGTTCTCCGAGAGATTTAGAGAAAGGTAAAATGAAACTAAGTCGCCAATATCCTATGAGGGAAGTTCCTCCAATCTGGCGCGAAGCAGTGCCACGTGATGATAATGCTGGTATTGCAGGTGCTCCAGCACAGTTCCAACGAGTGTGGATACACATTCCATGGAAGCGAGCAGAAGTGTTAGCAGTGAAGCAGGCCTTGCCAGATCCGCGTAAGAATCCAGCCGGATATTACAAGGAATTAACACAGACAGTTGAGGCTTGTATAATGAACTTAGCCGACATTGATATGTTATTTGGTAACGTAGTTCCGCAACCAGTGTGGGCTAAAATTCGTAGAGAGGATCATCAGGCTGCTTTAGGTGGTGATTGGGCAGCTATCACTGCAGCAGATGGTCAACAAATAGGTGGTGCGAAACCTGAACCTTTGATCGCTAATCTGCCAGGTAGAATAATTGATCTAATGAAGACTCTGATGCCAGCATTGCGTGTTAATTGGGACAAGTTGTCAGCATGTAGGCAAAAGAAAGACGAAAGTGTCTCGGACTTCTTCACGAGGTTCGAAGAGACTTTTGTGGATCATAGTGGTCAGGACATGAGTACAGAAGGAGGACAAAGATTGTTTGTCGATAAATTTGTGCATAATTTGTTACCTGAATTATGCAATAAATTAAAAGACTCAGAAAGTGCGTGGGCTGTATCTACGACAGCGCAAATACTTGCGACTGCGCAGTACTACGAAAATAGAGATAAAGAGGAAAAGGAAAAATCAGAAAAGAAAACGAAAGATTTGAAAACTAAAGTTCTTTTGCAGCAGGCGTATCCGCCTCGCACGAACCAGACTAATACGCAGCAGAACTCATACCAAAGAACAGATTATAGTACATCAAGACCTCAATATCAATGGAATCAATGCGCGTACTGCAAGAAAGAGGGTCACTATAAAAATGAATGTCCGATCTTAGCGCAAAATAATGCAGCAGCAGCTCAGAGAGGTCGTGGTGGTTTTGTGCAGAATTCTAGAGGACGAGGACGAGGTGCTATGCCTCCACAAACGAATGATCGTCCCTCCAATCACTTTGATCAACGAAATGGACAATCTGTTCAACAAAATAGATCTCAGCAATATCTTGTTGAAGATTATTGTGAAGTAGATGAGGGTTTTCAACAAACTGGGTACTAGGACAGCCATGGACAGAGAGAGGGAGTAGTATCAGTTCCAGTGGATCAGAGTGGGCCTTATGTCACAGTAGCAACATCAGGTGTAGTCGAACCGTTTCTGTTGGATACTGGTGCCGCAAAAAGTTCTATCATTCATGCGAAACTCCCTGGCGCACCTTTGTCTGGCTCAACAAATGTTTCCGTAGGTTTTTCAGGCGCCCCTGTGTACAACCCGATATCTGGTCCTTTGTCTATTTCTGTTGGGCCGTGCCAATTGAAAGCACCCCTGATTTTGACGACAGGTTGTAATGAAAATCTGCTTGGTTTAGATTTGTTAAAACGACTATATGCGACATTGTACTGTTCTCCGGAAGGAGTACAGCTTACACTGGGTAAAAATATCACCTCCCCGATGTACTTGTCAATGGACGCACTCCCGCCGGAGCTCCGTTCACTCCCTGATTCTCTTTGGGCGACTGGTCCTAATGATGTAGGTCTCCTAGAAATTCCACCGTATGTAGTAACTTTGAAAGCAAATGTGAAATTTCCAAGAATTCCCCAGTATAAAATATCGAGTGAAGGTGAGCGTGCACTTTTATTGATTGTACAAGACTTGATCAAGAAGGGTGTGGTTGAAGAAACTAGAGGAAATGTCTGTAACAGTCCTGTATTACCGATTCTGAAACGAACTGACCCTACAAAACCTCCAGTTTATAGGTTTGTCATAGACCTTAGAGAAGTTAATAAGATTGTAATTCCGCAGTTTCCGGTAGTGCCAGACATTACTGCATTGTTAACATTGATACCTGCTACAGCTACATGGTTCTCAGTTATAGACCTAAAGAATGCTTTCTTTAGCATTCCGATAGCTGAAGAAAGTAGGGATATTTTCGGCTTCTGTTTAGGAGGTCGCAGTTTCAGATTTAAACGCGCTCCACAAGGCTATTGTGAAAGTCCATCCATTTATAGTCAAGCTTTAAAAAGTCAGTTAGATTCTTTTGTCCTTCCTCCAGGTTCGGCTCTAGTGCAGTATGTAGACGATCTTCTAGTGGCTGCCGATGACAAGGAAACTTGCAAAGCAGCTACGATTTCGTTATTGCATCATTTGTCTAATTTGAATCATAAGGTGTCACCTTCCAAGATGCAATACTGCTGCCAAGAAGTAACCTACCTAGGTCACCTCTTATCAAAGGAGGGAAGGAAGTTGACCCCAGAAAGAATAAAAGCAATTACGCAAATGAGTGTTCCACGCACACAGAGAGAAGTACGTGCCTTCCTAGGTGTTACCTCTTACTGTAGGCAGTGGATCCCAAATTTTTCTCTTTTAGCAAAACCGTTGGTAGCTTTGACTGGGAAAAATGTTCCGAGTCCGGTGCCATGGTCTGATGAATGTCAAGAGAGTTTTACTGAATTACGAAAAGCATTGTGTTCAGCTCCTGTATTAGGTACACCTGATTACAGCAAGCCATTCACGCTCTACGTTCACGAAAGAGAAGGTTGCGCGTTGAGTGTTTTAACACAAAAATTTGGTGATAAACAACGCCCTTGTGCGTATTTTTCATCAACATTAGATCCGGTAGCCAGAGCGTTACCTAGTTGTTTGAGGGCTACAGCGGCAGCTGCAGCTTCCATTCGACAATCTGCTGGTTTGGTGATGAACAATATGCTAGTGGTCATGGTTCCTCATGCAGTGGATACACTCATGAACCGAACGAAGACTCAACACCTTACCAGTGCAAGATTATCTGGTTACGAGCTGACATTACTAGCGAGTCATATTCAGATCAAAAGATGCAATGTATTGAATCCAGCAACATTGTTGCCGACTGATCAAGAGTCGAGTGATTCTGAGCCACATGACTGTTATTTCAAAACGGAGGAAGAGACAAAAGGACGTATCGATTTAAAAGATACTCCCCTGTCCGACCCAGATGGTACGCTATATGTGGACGGGTCATGTTTTAAATTGGAGAATGGTGATGTGACTGCTGCTTATGCGGTAACGACTTTGAAGACGATTGTGGAGACTGCGAGAGTGAGTCAGAATTCTGCCCAAGCTGCAGAATTAATAGCTCTAACGAGAGCATGTGTTTTAGCTAAGGGAAAGAGAGTGAATGTGTTTACAGATAGTCAGTACGCATTTGGCGTGGCCCATAGTTTTGGCCGGTTGTGGAGAGAAAGAGGTTTCATTACGTCCCATGGGACTAAGATCCAACATGGTCAGCTAGTTAACGACTTGTTGGAATCTCTAACCTTACCGACTGAAGTTGCGATTGTAAAGTGCAGTGCTCATAAAGCAATCACGGATGATGTTGGTCGTGGGAATGCCTTTGCTGATGAAACTGCAAAACAGACAGCTAGAGACACGATGAGTAGAATGTACGTTGCTACGTCTGCAAGATGGATTGCTGAGTCTGGAATGTGTGAGGACACTATGGAAAGTGTGAAAGAGATTCAGAAAGAAGCGACTGAGGAAGAGAAACGTGTATGGAGAGAAAGTACGGGCAAGTTGGACTCGAATGGATGTTGGATTGATTTGACAGAACAGCAGCGTTGGATGTTGCCTGATGCATATGTGCTTGCAGTAGTGACGATGGCGCATGGAGTGGCGCATATAAGTTCTAAAGGGATATGTAAGATGTTAGCTCCGGTTTGGAAGAATGAGGGAATCAGTAAGTGTGCAGAGAGAGTGGTGAAAAATTGTATGGTGTGCTTGATGCATAATCCTGGCAAGGGAACTCCAACTCCAGCTGGTCATTTTGCTCCTCCTTCCTGCCCCTTTGAAGTGATTCAGTTAGACTTCATTCACATGGAACGCTGCAACAATTTAAAGTACGTCCTGGTGGTAGTTTGTGCTTTTTCCAGGTGGATAGAAGCATACCCACTAAAGGACAACACTGCCCTATCAACTGCCAAAATTCTTCTCAAGGAATTTTTCCCTAGGTTTGGAATGCCACGGATTGTATGGTCAGATAACGGAAGTGAGTTTATAGGGAAAGTTATGCAGAGTGTGTGTGCTGGTCTAGGAGTAAAACAAAAATTCCATAGTGCAAACCATCCCCAATCTGCTGGTTTAGTCGAGGGTTACAATGGCACTCTGAAGCTTAAGATAGCCAAAATACAAGCATCCACAGGTTTAGCCTGGCCAGACGCACTTCCTTTGGCCTTGTTATCAACGAGAGCAACAGTGCATTCTAGAATAGGGCTTTCTCCCTATGAGATTGTGTTTGGCCGCCCGGCAAATATCTGGGGTGTGCCAAGGCCTAAACAATTGTGCTCCATTGAATATCCTATGTTGATAGACTATCTTTACGACTTGACTGCTAAATTGAGTCTTATTCATCAACAGGTCTTCGATGCTTTGCCAAAACCTCCGGAGAGTCCAGGGCATCAGCTGAAACCCGGCGACCACGTGGTGGTCAGAAATTTTGCGAGGACAAAGAATCTTCAGCCTCGCTACATCGGCCCCTTCCAGGTCCTGCTGGCGACGAGGACAGCTGTACGTGTTGCTGGTCGCAAGCACTGGATCCACGCTTCCCATGTAAAGCGTGTTCCTTTGCCACTGCCCTACGACGACTGGGTGAAGAAGGGAATTGGTGCCTCCGAAGCTGAAACAACTCCGAAATTTGTCCCTTTCAGCGATGCCGATTTGATTACTGACACTTTGAAACCTGACTCTCCTCCTGAAAAGACTCCTTTGAACACTGAACATTTGTCTCCAACATCAGAAGAAACTTTGCTATCTGCGAACTTAAACTCTGCAACAGCTGCTAGTAATACACTATTTTCCGATCAGACAGTACCAGCGAAGAAGAGATACAACCTTAGAAGCCATAAAAAGGACTAATAAAGCAGGCAACTGCATATTGTGATTTTGATATATTTATATATATTGAACTTTTGCCTTCAGCCAGGAAGTTTGCTATTGTTTATTGTTTTTTAAAATTGCCTTGCCGTCTGGGTAGCCGTAGGGTCGTGGCTGTGTGCCTAGTTTGAATTTGCAGGGGTCTGACACAAGGTCGATCTTTCTGTTGGTTCTGGGAACTCCCAGGGCTGATAGAGGCATTTTCATCTACGTACACATCATCAGTGGTCGCGAGCGGATTGTAGAAGATGGAGCTTCCTGCGCTGCAACGAAAGAATGTGATTTACGTTCGCAGAAACAGACTTAATAGAATTCTTCACAGCAAATGTTTCTTGATGCAATGTGCCGTTACATTTTTGATTGTTTTAGCAACATTGGTGGGTGGAATCGTTTTTAGCATAAATTTGATTTTTGTGCCAGTTTCTACAGTACCTCCCCTTGATCCTGCTATCTCTACTGTCTCTTCTATACACTCTTTTCACTCGTTTCCGGAACATGAGCAAGCCAGACGCTCAGAATTCACCAACAATACTTTTGTACAGCTCTTGCACCAACACCAACTGGTAGTTAACACTACAGACTGCTGGGTATGTGGCTTGATACCTCACACTATGGATAAAGGTATTCCATATCTGGTTTTGCCTTACAGCTATAATGGATCATTTCAGGCCTTCCAAACCATCTTTGCTTATGCCCTAGAAACTTATCCTCCACGTCCCCCACGTTCCACTAAATATAACTCTGCTAACAAAGCTTTAGTCCAGGGAATTATTGATATGGTCAAGGACGTCAATAATACTCCATCATACCCTAGAGACGAATTGCGAGTATATTTAAGTTGGAATACTTCAGAGTATCGCCTTAGTTTAGGAGAAAGCAAGCGTAAAAGCTCAACTCCAATCTGGGTCGTACCTCACCGAGGTCAGGTCTGTTTGCAAGGTAATGGGAGAAATCCGAGAGCTCAGCTAGGGAGGAGTGAGTGCGTAGAGACTTATGTGTTTCCGGCTAACTCTTCCCCTGCCTTTCTTACTGCTAGGGGTACCTATTTCATTTGTCGAGACAGAGCTTATACATGGTTGCCTGCCGACTTCTCAGGATCATGTTATATTGCTCGATTATTGCCTCCGACATACACTGCTTCACCGGATTACCACAGAACAAGAGTAGCGAGAGGTGTCTTTAGCAAGGAAGATACCGCTGGTCAGGAAGCCGGAGACTTCTTTAAAGGCTTCCTTCCGTTCTGGGGACCTATGGCCAATAGTAGAAACATACGTCAGCTAACACGGGTAGTTGAATCTACTATTACTGAAACTGCTGGTGCCCTTAGCAATCTGACAGCTGAGCTTCAGGCGGATAGGCTCATGACGTTGCAGAACCGTATGGTTCTAGACGTTATACTTGCAGATCGAGGTGGGGTATGCAGAATGATTCAATCGAGCTGCTGTGTCTTTATTCCTAATAATGCTCCAACAGTCTATGAGGCGATCTCTAAGTTGCACAAGATTTCGGACTCCATACATGTAGACAAGGGAAACTGGTCCTTCATGGAGTGGTTTTGGACTCTGATCTCAGCGTGGGGATGGAAGGTTCTAATGGTCATTGGTGTCATCCTAGTATTCCTATTCTCATGTTGTCTGATTATCCAGTGTGGTCCTGCTCTGTGTAGTCTTTGTGCTGCGACTTGTCTCAGAAAACCACCTGCGTTTGGAGAAAAGACACGAGAAAGGATGATGATACAACAACATGTCACTGACCTGATGAGCATAGAACTAGATTCTGACATAGACTGAGTAATTGCCTATGTAAGGGCAAAAGGAGGGTCTGAGGTTCCGTGACGGTTCCGTGACGACTTGAACCCGTGTTTTCAAGTTTGTCGGAAATACCTAATATTGGTATCAGTGAACCGCAAATGATCCATTTAGTATATCCTAGTGTTTTCGCTACGCTACGAGCAAGAGCACTCCTTCCATTGACATATTTCTGATATACCCACGGCATCCATCTTAGAACATGGCCGCCATTTTGTGTTTCCTTGCCCTCACATATGCAATAGCCTCTGATCATTTCATTCCACTTTGATTAAGGACACGTAGCCTTAGCCGGAGATTCACCTCTTACATGACACGTACACCTTAAACCAGATCACGCTGTAGCTGCATGACTCGACAAAGGCTGCCTCCTCTGCCCGAGGCCAGTCTTGCCAAACTGGTCTTCGTGTCCATTGTACCTGATCATGATTAGGCGGCCGAAGCCGGTAGCCTTGCCCATTTACGACCCACAAACATCCCTTATCCCACTTTTCTATCTTCCACACCTGGCTCTGTTTCTTTCTTTCTGAATCTTTATTAGGGGGAGGTAACGAACTTTACGATGAGGCGGTCCAGGTCCTGAAAGCAATATTGACAGGGGATTGTGATGAACTAGTGGGAACCCCTCTTCGTAGATGTTTGGTATCAGATTTTATCAACGATTCCTGTGTAACGCCAAATATTTATTGTTTAGAGACACAAAGGTTTGGGAATGTACCGACATGTGAAATATTTGCCTAGAGCACAATTTTTAGTATATAAGGAGCAACCCACTTTGTACAAATCGAACAGGCTCCTAGATTCTGCCCGTGCGTAGATTCTGTGACTTCTGTGTCCCTGCAGTAATAAACCTTTGGTCTTTGACGCCACCATCGAGAAGCCCGTGTTTCTGTTCATTTGTGCACCAAGGCAGGTGGAACTCCGGGGTCTTTGGGTGTTGTACCCTGACACCTCTGGACGGAACCAAAAAGTCCAGAACTCCAGCCTCTCTGGGTCTCTCCTTTCACACTGGGTGCAGAGCCTGGCCTCTCTGGGTCTCTCCTCTCACACTCAGTGCAGAGCCTGGCCTCTCTGGGTCTCCCCTCTCACACTCAGTGCAGAGCCTGGCCTCTCTGGGTCTCCTCTCACACTGGGCCCAGGGCGTGGCCTCTCTGGGTCTCTCCTCTCACACTGGGCGCAGAGCCTGGCCTCTCCGGGTCTGTCCTCTCACACTGGGCGCAGAGCCTGGCCTCTCTCGGCCTCTCCTCTCACACTGGGTGCAGAGCCTGGCCTCTCTGGGTCTCCTCTCACACTGGGTGCAGAGCCGGGCCTCTCTGGGTCTCTCCTCTCACACTGGGTGCAGAGCCTGGCCTTTCTGGGTCTCCTCTCACACTAGGTGCAGAGCCTGGCCTCTCTGGATCTCTCCTCTCACACTGGGCGCAGAGCCTGGCCTCTCTGGGTTTCCCCTCTCACACTGGGTGCAGAGCCTGGCCTCTCTGGGTCTCTCCTCTCACATTGGGTGCAGAGCCTGGCCTCTCTGGGTCTCTCCTCTCACACTGGGTGCAGAGCCTGGCCTCTCTGGGCCTCTCTTCTCACACCGGGTGCAGAGCCTGGCCTCTCTGGGCCTCTCCTCTCACACTGGGCGCAGAGCCTGGCCTCTCAGGGCCTCCTCTCACACTGGGTGCAGAGCCTGGCCTCTCAGGGCCTCCTCTCACACTGGGTGCAGAGCCTGGCCTCGCAGGGCCTCCTCTCACACTGGGTGCAGAGCCTGGCCTCTCTGGGTCTCTCCTCTCACACTGGGTGCAGAGCCAGGCCTCTCTGGGTATCTCTTCTCACACTGGGCGCAGAGCCCGGCCTCTCTGGATCTCTCCTCTCACACTGGGCGCAGAGCCTGGCCTCTCTGGGTTTCCCCTCTCACACTGGGTGCAGAGCCTGGCCTCTCTGGGTCTCTCCTCTCACATTGGGTGCAGAGCCTGTTCTCTCTGGGTCTCTCCTCTCACACTGGGTGCAGAGCCTGGCCTCTCTGGGCCTCTCCTCTCACACCGGTTGCAGAGCCTGGCCTCTCTGGGCCTCTCCTCTCACACTGGGCGCAGAGCCTGGCCTCTCAGGGCCTCCTCTCACACTGGGTGCAGAGCCTGGCCTCTCAGGGCCTCCTCTCACACTGGGTGCAGAGCCTGGCCTCTCAGGGCCTCCTCTCACACTGGGTGCAGAGCCTGGCCTCTCTGGGTCTCTCCTCTCACACTGGGCGCAGAGCCCGGCCTCTCTGTGTCCCTCCTGCCACACTGGGTGCAGAGCCTGGCCTCTCTGGATCTCTCCTCTCACACTGGGCGCAGAGCCTGGCCTCTCTGGGTTTCCCCTCTCACACTGGGTGCAGAGCCTGGCCTCTCTGAGTCTCTCCTCTCACATTGGGTGCAGAGCCTGGCCTCTCTGGGTCTCTCCTCTCACACTGGGTGCAGAGCCTGGCCTCTCTGGGCCTCTCCTCTCACACCGGGTGCAGAGCCTGGCCTCTCTGGGCCTCTCCTCTCACACTGGGCGCAGAGCCTGGCCTCTCAGGGCCTCCTCTCACACTGGGTGCAGAGCCTGGCCTCTCAGGGCCTCCTCTCACACTGGGTGCAGAGCCTGGCCTCTCGGGGCCTCCTCTCACACTGGGTGCAGAGCCTGGCCTCTCTGGGTCTCTCCTCTCACACTGGGTGCAGAGCCAGGCCTCTCGGGGTATCTCCTCTCACACTGGGCGCAGAGCCCGGCCTCTCTGTGTCCCTCCTGCCACACTGGGTGCAGAGCCTGGCCTCTCTGGGTCTCTCCTCTCACACTGAGTGCTTAGCCGGGCCTCTCTGGGTCTCTCCTCTCACACTGGGTGCTGAGCTTGGCCTCTCTGGGTCTCTCCTGTCACACTGGGTGCAGAGCCTGGCCTCTCTGGTCCTCTCCTCTCACACTGGGTGCAGAGCCTGGCCTCTCTGGGTCTCTCCTCTCACACTGGGAGCAGAGCCTGGCCTCTCTGGGTCTCTCCTATCACACTGGGCGCAGAGCCTGGCCTCTCTGGGTCTCCTCTCACATTGGGCGCAGAGCCTGGCCTCTCTGGGTCTCTCCTCTCACACTCAGTGCAGAGCCGGGCCTCTCTGGGTCTCTCCTCTCACACTCAGTGCAGAGCCTGGCCTCTCTGGGTCTCTCCTCTCACACTGGGTGCAGAGCCTGGCCTCTCTGGGTCTCTCCTCTCACACTGGGTGCAGAGCCGGGCCTCTCTGGGTCTCTCCTCTCACATTGGGTGCAGAGCCTGGCCTCTCTTGGCCTCGCCTCTCACACTGGGTGCAGAGCCTGGCCTCTCTGGGTCTCCTCTCACACTGGGTGCAGAGCCTGGCCTCTCCGGGTCTCTCCTCTCACACTGGGTGCAGAGGCTGGCCTCTCTGGATCTCTCCTCTCACTCTGGGCGAAGAGACTGGCCTCTCTGGGTCTCTCCTGTCACACTGGGTGCAGAGACTGGCCTCTCTGGGTCCCCTCTCACACTGGGTGCAGAGCCTGGCCTCTCTGGGTCTCTCCTCTCACACTGGGTGCAGAGCCGGGCCTCTCTGGGTCTCTCCTCTCACTCTGGGTGCAGAGCCTGGTCTCTCCGTGTCTCTCCTCTCACACTGGGTGCAGAGCCTGGCCTCTCTGGGCCTCTCCTCTCACACTGGGTGCAGAGCCTGGCCTCTCTGGGTCTCTCCTCTGTCACTGAGTGCAGAGCCTGTCCTCTCTGGGTCTCTCCTCTCACACTGGGTGCAGAGCCTGGCTTCTCTGGGTCTCTCCTCTGTCACTGAGTGCAGAGCCTGGCCTCTCTGGGTCTCTCCTTTCACACTGGATGCAGAGCCGGGCCTCTCTGGGTCTCTCCTCTCACACTCAGTGCAGAGCCTGGCCTCTCTGGGTCTCTCCTCTCACACTGGGTGCAGAGACTGGCCTCTCTGGGTCTCCTCTCACACTGGGTGCAGAGCCTGGCCTCTCTGGGTCTCTCCTCTCACACTGGGTGCAGAGCATGGCCTCTCTGGGTCTCTCCTCTCACACTGGGTGCAGAGCATGGCCTCTCTGGGTCTCTCCTCTCACACTGGGTGCAGTGCATGGCCTCTCTGGGTCTCTCCTCTCACACTGGGTGCAGAGCCTGACCTCTCTGGGTCTCTCCTCTCACACTGGGTGCAGAGCCTGACCTCTCTGGGTCTCTCCTCTCACACTGGGTGCAGAGCCTGGCCTCTCTGGGTCTCTCCTCTGTCACTGAGTGCAGAGCCTGGCCTCTCTGGGTCTCTCCTCTGTCACTGGGTGCAGAGTCTGGCCTCTCTGGGTCTCTCCTCTCACACTCAGTGCAGAGCCTGGCCTCTCTGGGTCTCTCCTCTCACACTGGGTGTAGAGACTGGCCTCTCTGGGTCTCCTCTCACACTGGGTGCAGAGCCTGGCCTCTCTGGGTCTCTCCTTTCACACTGGATGCAGAGCCGGGCCTCTCTGGGTCTCTCCTCTCACACTCAGTGCAGAGCCTGGCCTCTCTGGGTCTCTCCTCTCACACTGGGTGCAGAGACTGGCCTCTCTGGGTCTCCTCTCACACTGGGTGCAGAGCCTGGCCTCTCTGGGTCTCTCCTCTCACACTGGGTGCAGAGCATGGCCTCTCTGGGTCTCTCCTCTCACACTGGGTGCAGAGCATGGCCTCTCTGGGTCTCTCCTCTCACACTGGGTGCAGTGCATGGCCTCTCTGGGTCTCTCCTCTCACACTGGGTGCAGAGCCTGACCTCTCTGGGTCTCTCCTCTCACACTGGGTGCAGAGCCTGGCCTCTCTGGGTCTCTCCTCTCACACTGGGTGCAGAGCCTGGCCTCTCTGGGTCTCTCCTCTGTCACTGAGTGCAGAGCCTGGCCTCTCTGGGTCTCTCCTCTGTCACTGGGTGCAGAGCCTGGCCTCTCTGGGTCTCTCCTCTCACACTCAGTGCAGAGCCTGGCCTCTCTGGGTCTCTCCTCTCACACTGGGTGTAGAGACTGGCCTCTCTGGGTCTCCTCTCACACTGGGTGCAGAGCCTGGCCTCTCTGGGTCTCTCCTCTCACACTGGGTGCAGAGCTGGGCCTCTCTGGGTCTCTCCTCTCACACTGGGTGCAGAGCCTGGTCTCTCCGTGTCTCTCCTCTCACACTGGGTGCAGAGCCTGGCCTCTCTGGGTCTCTCCTTTCACACTCAGTGCAGAGCCTGGCCTCTCTGGGTCTCTCCTTTCACACTGGATGCAGAGCCGGGCCTCTCTGGGTCTCTCCTCTCACACTCAATGCAGAGCCTGGCCTCCCTGGGTCTCTCCTCTCACACTGGGCGCAGAGCCTGGCCTCTCTGGGTCTCCTCTCACACTGGGTGCAGAGCCTGGCCTCTCTGGGTCTCTCCTCTCACACTGGGTGCAGAGCCGGGCCTCTATGGGTCTCTCCTCTCACACTGGGTGCAGAGCCTGGTCTCTCTGTGTCTCTCCTCTCACACTGGGTGCAGAGCCTGGCCTCTCTGGGTCTCTCCTCTCACACTCAGTGCAGAGCCTGGCCTCTCTGGGTCTCTCCTTTCACACTGGGTGCAGAGCCTGGCCTCTCTGGGTCTCTCCTCTCACACTCAGTGCAGAGCCTGGCCTCTCTGGGTCTCTCCTTTCACACTGGGTGCAGAGCCTGGCCTCTCTGGGTCTCTCCTCTCACACTCAGTGCAGAGCCTGGCCTCTCTGGGTCTCCTCTCACACTGGGCCCAGGGCGTGGCCTCTCTGGGTCTCTCCTCTCACACTGGGTGCAGAGCCTGGCCTCTCCGGGTCTGTCCTCTCACACTGGGCGCAGAGCCTGGCCTCTCTGTACCTCTCCTCTCACACTGGGTGCAGAGCCTGGCCTCTCTGGGTCTCCTCTCACAATGGGTGCAGAGCCGGGCCTCTCTGGGTCTCTCCTCTCACACTGGGTGCAAAGCCTGGCCTTTCTGGGTCTCCTCTCACACTAGGTGCAGAGCCTGGCCTCTCTGGATCTCTCCTCTCACACTGGGTGCAGAGCCTGGCCTCTCTGGGTTTCCCCTCTCACACTGGGTGCAGAGCCTGGCCTCTCTGGGTCTCTCCTCTCACATTGGGTGCAGAGCCTGGCCTCTCTGGGTCCCTCCTCTCACACTGGGTGCAGAGCCTGGCCTCTCTGGGCCTCTCCTCTCACACCGGGTGCAGAGCCTGGCCTCTCTGGGCCTCTCCTCTCACACTGGGTGCAGAGCCTGGCCTCTCAGGGCCTCCTCTCACACTGGGTACAGAGCCTGGCCTCTCTGGGCCTCCTCTCACACTGGGTGCAGAGCCTGGCCTCTCAGGGCCTCCTCTCACACTGGGTGCAGAGCCTGGCCTCTCTGGGTCTCTCCTCTCAGACTGGGTGCAGAGCCAGGCCTCTCTGGGTATCTCCTCTCACACTGGGCGCAGAGCCTGGCCTCTCTGTGTCCCTCCTGTCACACTGGGTGCAGAGCCTGGCCTCTCTGGGTCTCTCCTCTCACACTGAGTGCAGAGCTGGGCCTCTCTGGGTCTCTCCTCTCACACTGGGTGCTGAGCTTGGCCTCTCTGGGTCTCTCCTGTCACACTGGGTGCAGAGCCTGGCCTCTCTGGGCCTCTCCTCTCACACTGGGTGCAGAGCCTGGCCTCTCTGGGTCTCTCCTCTCACACTGGGAGCAGAGCCTGGCCTCTCTGGGTCTCTCCTCTCACACTGGGCGCAGAGCCTGACCTCTCTGGGTCTCCTCTCACATTGGGCGCAGAGCCTGGCCTCTCTGGGTCTCTCCTCTCACACTCACTGCAGAGCCGGGCCTCTCTGGGTCTCTCCTCTCACACTCAGTGCAGAGCCTGGCCTCTCTGGGTCTCTCCTCTCACACTGGGTGCAGAGCCTGGCCTCTCTGGGTCTCTCCTCTCACACTGGGTGCAGAGCCGGGCCTCTCTGGGTCTCTCCTCTCACACTGGGTGCAGAGCCTGGCCTCTCTGGGCCTCGCCTCTCACACTGGGTGCAGAGCATGGCCTCTCTGGGTCTCCTCTCACACTGGGTGCAGAGCCTGGTCTCTCCGGGTCTCTCCTCTCACACTGGGTGCAGAGCCTGGCCTCTCTGGATCTCTCCTCTCACACTGGGCGCAGAGCCTGGCCTCTCTGGGTCTCTCCTGTCACACTGGGTGCAGAGGCTGGCCTCTCTGGGTCTCCTCTCACACTGGGTGCAGAGCCTGGCCTCTCTGGGTCTCTCCTCTCACACTGGGTGCAGAGCCTGACCTCTCTGGGTCTCTCCTCTCACACTGGATGCAGAGCCGGGCCTCTCTGGGTCTCTCCTCTCACACTCAGTGCAGAGCCTGGCCTCTCTGGGTCTCCTCTCACACTGGGTGCAGAGCCGGGCCTCTCTGGGTCTCTCCTCTCACACTGGGTGCAGAGCCTGGTCTCTCCGTGTCTCTCCTCTCACACTGGGTGCAGAGCCTGGCCTCTCTGGGCCTCTCCTCTCACACTGGGTGCAGAGCCTGGCCTCTCTGGGTCTCTCCTGTCACACTGGGTGCAGAGGCTGGCCTCTCTGGGTCTCCTCTCACACTGGGTGCAGAGCCTGGCCTCTCTGGGTCTCTCCTCTCACACTGGGTGCAGAGCCGGGCCTCTCTGGGTCTCTCCTCTCACACTGGGTACAGAGCCGGGTCTCTCTGGGTCTCTCCTCTCACACTGGGCGCAGAGCCTGGCCTCTCACGGTCTCCTCTCTCACTGGGCGCAGAGCCTGGCCTCTCTGGGTCTCTCCTTTCACACTGGGCGCAGAGCCGGGCCTCTCTGGGTCTCTCCTCTCACACTGAGTGCAGAGCCTGGCCTCTCTGGGCCTCTCCTCTCATACTGGGTGCAGAGCCTGGTATCTCTGGGCCTCTCCTCTCACACTGGGTGCAGAGCCTGGCCTCTCTGGGTCTCCGCTCTCACACTGGGTGCAGAGCCTGGCCTCTCTGGGTCTCCTCTCACACTGGGTGCAGAGCCTGGCCTCTCTGGGTCTCTCCTCTCACACTGAGTGCAGAGCCTGGCCTCTCTGGGCCTCTCCTCTCCCACTGGGTGCAGAGCCTGGTATCTCTGGGCCTCTCCTCTCACACTGGGTCCAGAACTTGGCCTCTCTGGGTCTCCTCTCACACTGGGTGCAGAGCCTGGCCTCTCTGGGTCTCTCCTCTCAAACTGGGTGCAGAGCCTGGCCTCTCTGGGTCTCCGCTCTCACACTGGGCGCAGAGCCTGGCCTCTCTGGGTCTCTCCTTTCACACTGGGTGCAGAGCTTGGCCTCTCTGGGTCTCTCCTCTCACACTGGGTGCAGATCCTGGTCTCTCTGGGTCTCTCCTCTCACACTCAGTGCAGAGCCTGGCCTCTCTGGGTCTCTCCTCTCACACTGGGTGCAGAGCCTGGCCTCTCTGAGCCTCTCCTCTCACACTGGATGCAGAGCCGGGCCTCTCTGGGTCTCTCCTCTCACACTCAGTGCAGAGCCTGGCCTCTCTGGGTCTCCTCTCACACTGGGTGCAGAGCCTGGCCTCTCTGAGCCTCTCCTCTCACACTGGATGCAGAGCCGGGCCTCTCTGGGTCTCTCCTCTCACACTCAGTGCAGAGCCTGGCCTCTCTGGGTCTCTCCTCTCACACTGAGTGCAGAGTCCGGCCTCTCTGGGCCTCTCCTCTCCCACTGGGTGCAGAGCCTGGTATCTCTGGGCCTCTCCTCTCACACTGGGTCCAGAACCTGGCCTCTCTGGGTCTCCTCTCACACTGGGTGCAGAGCCTGGCCTCTCTGGGTCTCTCCTCTCAAACTGGGTGCATAGCCTGGCCTCTCTGGGCCTCTCCTCTCACACTGGGTGCAGAGCCTGGCCTCTCTGCGTCTCCGCTCTCACACTGGGTGCACAGCCTGGCCTCTCTGGGTCTCTCCTCTCACACTGGGTGCAGAGCTTGGCCTCTCTGGGTCTCTCCTCTCACACTGGGTGCAGATCCTGGTCTCTCTGGGTCTCTCCTCTCACACTCAGTGCAGAGCCTGGCCTCTCTGGGTCTCTCCTCTCACAATGGGTGCAGAGCATGGCCTCTCTGGGTCTCTCCCCTGTCACTGAGTGCAGAGCGTGGCCTCTCTGGGTCTGTCCTTTCACACTGGGTGCAGAGCCAGGCCTCTCTGGGTCTCTCCTCTCACACTGGGTGCTGAGCTTGGCCTCTCTGGGTCTCTCCTCTCACACTGGGTGCAGAGCCTGGCCTCTCTGGGTCTCTCCTCTCACACTGGTTGCAGAGCCAGGCCTCTCTGGGTCTCCCCTCTCACACTGGGTGCAGAGCTTGGCCTCTCTGGGTCTGTCCTCTCACACTGGATGCAGAGCCTGGCCTCTCAGGGCCTCCTCTCACACTGGGTGCAGAGCCTGGCCTCTCTGGGTCTCTCCTCTCACACTGAGTGCAGAGCCGGGCCTCTCTGGGTCTCTCCTCTCACACTGGGTACAGAGCTTGGCCTCTCTGGGTCTCTCCTCTCACACTGGGTGCAGAGCCTGGCCTCTCTGGGTCTCTCCTCTCACGCTGGGTGCAGAGCCTGGCCTCTCTGGGTCTCTCCTCTCACACTGGGTGCAGAGCCTGGTCTCTCCGTGTCTCTCCTCTCACACTGGGTGCAGAGCCTGGCCTCTCTGGGTCTCTCCTCTCACACTCAGTGCAGAGCCTGGCCTCTCTGGGTCTCTCCTCTCACACTGGGCGCAGAGCCTGGCCTCTCTGGGTCTCCTCTCACACTGGGTGCAGAGCCTGGCCTCTCTGGGTCTCTCCTCTCACACTGGGTGCAGAGCCGGGCCTCTATGGGTCTCTCCTCTCACACTGGGTGCAGAGCCTGGTCTCTCTGTGTCTCTCCTCTCACACTGGGTGCAGAGCCTGGCCTCTCTGGGTCTCTCCTCTCACACTCAGTGCAGAGCCTGGCCTCTCTGGGTCTCTCCTTTCACACTGGGTGCAGAGCCTGGCCTCTCTGGGTCTCTCCTCTCACACTCAGTGCAGAGCCTGGCCTCTCTGGGTCTCTCCTTTCACACTGGGTGCAGGGCCTGGCCTCTCTGGGTCTCTCCTCTCACACTCAGTGCAGAGCCTGGCCTCTCTGGGTCTCCTCTCACACTGGGCCCAGGGCGTGGCCTCTCTGGGTCTCTCCTCTCACACTGGGTGCAGAGCCTGGCCTCTCCGGGTCTGTCCTCTCACACTGGGCGCAGAGCCTGGCCTCTCTGTACCTCTCCTCTCACACTGGGTGCAGAGCCTGGCCTCTCTGGGTCTCCTCTCACAATGGGTGCAGAGCCGGGCCTCTCTGGGTCTCTCCTCTCACACTGGGTGCAAAGCCTGGCCTTTCTGGGTCTCCTCTCACACTAGGTGCAGAGCCTGGCCTCTCTGGATCTCTCCTCTCACACTGGGTGCAGAGCCTGGCCTCTCTGGGTTTCCCCTCTCACACTGGGTGCAGAGCCTGGCCTCTCTGGGTCTCTCCTCTCACATTGGGTGCAGAGCCTGGCCTCTCTGTGTCCCTCCTGTCACACTGGGTGCAGAGCCTGGCCTCTCTGGGTCTCTCCTCTCACACTGAGTGCAGAGCTGGGCCTCTCTGGGTCTCTCCTCTCACACTGGGTGCTGAGCTTGGCCTCTCTGGGTCTCTCCTGTCACACTGGGTGCAGAGCCTGGCCTCTCTGGGCCTCTCCTCTCACACTGGGTGCAGAGCCTGGCCTCTCTGGGTCTCTCCTCTCACACTGGGAGCAGAGCCTGGCCTCTCTGGGTCTCTCCTCTCACACTGGGCGCAGAGCCTGACCTCTCTGGGTCTCCTCTCACATTGGGCGCAGAGCCTGGCCTCTCTGGGTCTCTCCTCTCACACTCACTGCAGAGCCGGGCCTCTCTGGGTCTCTCCTCTCACACTCAGTGCAGAGCCTGGCCTCTCTGGGTCTCTCCTCTCACACTGGGTGCAGAGCCTGGCCTCTCTGGGTCTCTCCTCTCACACTGGGTGCAGAGCCGGGCCTCTCTGGGTCTCTCCTCTCACACTGGGTGCAGAGCCTGGCCTCTCTGGGCCTCGCCTCTCACACTGGGTGCAGAGCATGGCCTCTCTGGGTCTCCTCTCACACTGGGTGCAGAGCCTGGTCTCTCCGGGTCTCTCCTCTCACACTGGGTGCAGAGCCTGGCCTCTCTGGATCTCTCCTCTCACACTGGGCGCAGAGCCTGGCCTCTCTGGGTCTCTCCTGTCACACTGGGTGCAGAGGCTGGCCTCTCTGGGTCTCCTCTCACACTGGGTGCAGAGCCTGGCCTCTCTGGGTCTCTCCTCTCACACTGGGTGCAGAGCCTGACCTCTCTGGGTCTCTCCTCTCACACTGGATGCAGAGCCGGGCCTCTCTGGGTCTCTCCTCTCACACTCAGTGCAGAGCCTGGCCTCTCTGGGTCTCCTCTCACACTGGGTGCAGAGCCGGGCCTCTCTGGGTCTCTCCTCTCACACTGGGTGCAGAGCCTGGTCTCTCCGTGTCTCTCCTCTCACACTGGGTGCAGAGCCTGGCCTCTCTGGGCCTCTCCTCTCACACTGGGTGCAGAGCCTGGCCTCTCTGGGTCTCTCCTGTCACACTGGGTGCAGAGGCTGGCCTCTCTGGGTCTCCTCTCACACTGGGTGCAGAGCCTGGCCTCTCTGGGTCTCTCCTCTCACACTGGGTGCAGAGCCGGGCCTCTCTGGGTCTCTCCTCTCACACTGGGTACAGAGCCGGGTCTCTCTGGGTCTCTCCTCTCACACTGGGCGCAGAGCCTGGCCTCTCACGGTCTCCTCTCTCACTGGGCGCAGAGTCTGGCCTCTCTGGGTCTCTCCTTTCACACTGGGCGCAGAGCCGGGCCTCTCTGGGTCTCTCCTCTCACACTGAGTGCAGAGCCTGGCCTCTCTGGGCCTCTCCTCTCATACTGGGTGCAGAGCCTGGTATCTCTGGGCCTCTCCTCTCACACTGGGTGCAGAGCCTGGCCTCTCTGGGTCTCCGCTCTCACACTGGGTGCAGAGCCTGGCCTCTCTGGGTCTCCTCTCACACTGGGTGCAGAGCCTGGCCTCTCTGGGTCTCTCCTCTCACACTGAGTGCAGAGCCTGGCCTCTCTGGGCCTCTCCTCTCCCACTGGGTGCAGAGCCTGGTATCTCTGGGCCTCTCCTCTCACACTGGGTCCAGAACCTGGCCTCTCTGGGTCTCCTCTCACACTGGGTGCAGAGCCTGGCCTCTCTGGGTCTCTCCTCTCAAACTGGGTGCAGAGCCTGGCCTCTCTGGGTCTCCGCTCTCACACTGGGCGCAGAGCCTGGCCTCTCTGGGTCTCTCCTTTCACACTGGGTGCAGAGCTTGGCCTCTCTGGGTCTCTCCTCTCACACTGGGTGCAGATCCTGGTCTCTCTGGGTCTCTCCTCTCACACTCAGTGCAGAGCCTGGCCTCTCTGGGTCTCTCCTCTCACACTGGGTGCAGAGCCTGGCCTCTCTGAGCCTCTCCTCTCACACTGGATGCAGAGCCGGGCCTCTCTGGGTCTCTCCTCTCACACTCAGTGCAGAGCCTGGCCTCTCTGGGTCTCCTCTCACACTGGGTGCAGAGCCTGGCCTCTCTGAGCCTCTCCTCTCACACTGGATGCAGAGCCGGGCCTCTCTGGGTCTCTCCTCTCACACTCAGTGCAGAGCCTGGCCTCTCTGGGTCTCTCCTCTCACACTGAGTGCAGAGTCCGGCCTCTCTGGGCCTCTCCTCTCCCACTGGGTGCAGAGCCTGGTATCTCTGGGCCTCTCCTCTCACACTGGGTCCAGAACCTGGCCTCTCTGGGTCTCCTCTCACACTGGGTGCAGAGCCTGGCCTCTCTGGGTCTCTCCTCTCAAACTGGGTGCATAGCCTGGCCTCTCTGGGCCTCTCCTCTCACACTGGGTGCAGAGCCTGGCCTCTCTGCGTCTCCGCTCTCACACTGGGTGCACAGCCTGGCCTCTCTGGGTCTCTCCTCTCACACTGGGTGCAGAGCTTGGCCTCTCTGGGTCTCTCCTCTCACACTGGGTGCAGATCCTGGTCTCTCTGGGTCTCTCCTCTCACACTCAGTGCAGAGCCTGGCCTCTCTGGGTCTCTCCTCTCACAATGGGTGCAGAGCATGGCCTCTCTGGGTCTCTCCCCTGTCACTGAGTGCAGAGCGTGGCCTCTCTGGGTCTGTCCTTTCACACTGGGTGCAGAGCCAGGCCTCTCTGGGTCTCTCCTCTCACACTGGGTGCTGAGCTTGGCCTCTCTGGGTCTCTCCTCTCACACTGGGTGCAGAGCCTGGCCTCTCTGGGTCTCTCCTCTCACACTGGTTGCAGAGCCAGGCCTCTCTGGGTCTCCCCTCTCACACTGGGTGCAGAGCTTGGCCTCTCTGGGTCTGTCCTCTCACACTGGATGCAGAGCCTGGCCTCTCAGGGCCTCCTCTCACACTGGGTGCAGAGCCTGGCCTCTCTGGGTCTCTCCTCTCACACTGAGTGCAGAGCCGGGCCTCTCTGGGTCTCTCCTCTCACACTGGGTGCAGAGCCTGGCCTCTCTGGGTCTCTCCTCTCACACTGGGTGCAGAGCCTGGCCTCTCTGGGCCTCTCCTCTCACACCGGGTGCAGAGCCTGGCCTCTCTGGGCCTCTCCTCTCACACTGGGCGCAGAGCCTGGCCTCTCAGGGCCTCCTCTCACACTGGGTGCAGAGCCTGGCCTCTCAGGGCCTCCTCTCACACTGGGTGCAGAGCCTGGCCTCTCAGGGCCTCCTCTCACACTGGGTGCAGAGCCTGGCCTCTCTGGGTCTCTCCTCTCACACTGGGTGCAGAGCCAGGCCTCTCTGGGTATCTCCTCTCACACTGGGCGCAGAGCCCGGCCTCTCTGTGTCCCCCCTGCCACACTGGGTGCAGAGCCTGGCCTCTCTGGGTCTCTCCTCTCACACTGAGTGCTTAGCCGGGCCTCTCTGGGTCTCTCCTCTCACACTGGGTGCTGAGCTTGGCCTCTCTGGGTCTCTCCTCTCACACTGGGAGCAGAGCCTGGCCTCTCTGGGTCTCTCCTATCACACTGGGCGCAGAGCCTGGCCTCTCTGGGTCTCCTCTCACATTGGGCGCAGAGCCTGGCCTCTCTGGGTCTCTCCTCTCACACTCAGTGCAGAGCCGGGCCTCTCAGGGTCTCTCCTCTCACACTCAGTGCAGAGCCTGGCCTCTCTGGGTCTCTCCTCTCACACTGGGTGCAGAGCCTGGCCTCTCTGGGTCTCTCCTCTCACACTGGGTGCAGAGCCGGGCCTCTCTGGGTCTCTCCTCTCACATTGGGTGCAGAGCCTGGCCTCTCTTGGCCTCGCCTCTCACACTGGGTGCAGAGCCTGGCCTCTCTGGGTCTCCTCTCACACTGGGTGCAGAGCCTGGCCTCTCCGGGTCTCTCCTCTCACACTGGGTGCAGAGCCTGGCCTCTCTGGATCTCTCCTCTCACTCTGGGCGCAGAGACTGGCCTCTCTGGGTCTCTCCTGTCACACTGGGTGCAGAGACTGGCCTCTCTGGGTCCCCTCTCACACTGGGTGCAGAGCCTGGCCTCTCTGGGTCCCTCCTCTCACACTGGGTGCAGAGCCGGGCCTCTCCGGGTCTCTCCTCTCACTCTGGGTGCAGAGCCTGGTCTCTCCGTGTCTCTCCTCTCACACTGGGTGCAGAGCCTGGCGTCTCTGGGCCTCTCCTCTCACACTGGGTGCAGAGCCTGGCCTCTCTGGGTCTCTCCTCTGTCACTGAGTGCAGAGCCTGGCCTCTCTGGGTCTCTCCTCTCACACTGGGTGCAGAGCCTGGCTTCTCTGGGTCTCTCCTCTGTCACTGAGTGCAGAGCCTGGCCTCTCTGGGTCTCTCCTTTCACACTGGATGCAGAGCCGGGCCTCTCTGGGTCTCTCCTCTCACACTCAGTGCAGAGCCTGGCCTCTCTGGGTCTCTCCTCTCACACTGGGTGCAGAGACTGGCCTCTCTGGGTCTCCTCTCACACTGGGTGCAGAGCCTGGCCTCTCTGGGTCTCTCCTCTCACACTGGGTGCAGAGCACGGCCTCTCTGGGTCTCTCCTCTCACACTGGGTGCAGAGCATGGCCTCTCTGGGTCTCTCCTCTCACACTGGGTGCAGTGCATGGCCTCTCTGGGTCTCTCCTCTCACACTGGGTGAAGATCCTGACCTCTCTGGGTCTCTCCTCTCACACTGGGTGCAGAGCCTGGCCTCTCTGGGTCTCTCCTCTCACACTGGGTGCAGAGCCTGGCCTCTCTGGGTCTCTCCTCTGTCACTGAGTGCAGAGCCTGGCCTCTCTGGGTCTCTCCTCTGTCACTGGGTGCAGAGCCTGACCTCTCTGGGTCTCTCCTCTCACACTCAGTGCAGAGCCTGGCCTCTCTGGGTCTCTCCTCTCACACTGGGTGTAGAGACTGGCCTCTCTGGGTCTCCTCTCACACTGGGTGCAGAGCCCGGCCTCTCTGGGTCTCTCCTCTCACACTGGGTGCTGAGCTGGGCCTCTCTGGGTCTCTCCTCTCACACTGGGTGCAGAGCCTGGTCTCTCCGTGTCTCTCCTCTCACACTGGGTGCAGAGCCTGGCCTCTCTGGGTCTCTCCTTTCACACTCAGTGCAGAGCCTGGCCTCTCTGGGTCTCTCCTTTCACACTGGATGCAGAGCCGGGCCTCTCTGGGTCTCTCCTCTCACACTCAGTGCAGAGCCTGGCCTCCCTGGGTCTCTCCTCTCACACTGGGCGCAGAGCCTGGCCTCTCTGGGTCTCCTCTCACACTGGGTGCAGAGCCTGGCCTCTCTGGGTCTCTCCTCTCACACTGGGTGCAGAGCCGGGCCTCTCTGGGTCTCTCCTCTCACACTGGGTGCAGAGCCTGGTCTCTCTCTGTCTCTCCTCTCACACTGGGTGCAGAGCCTGGCCTCTCTGGGTCTCTCCTCTCACACTCAGTGCAGAGCCTGGCCTCTCTGGGTCTCTCCTTTCACACTGGGTGCAGAGCCTGGCCTCTCTGGGTCTCTCCTCTCACACTCAGTGCAGAGCCTGGCCTCTCTGGGTCTCTCCTTTCACACTGCGTGCAGAGCCTGGCCTCTCTGGGTCTCTCCTCTCACACTCAGTGCAGAGCCTGGCCTCTCTGGGTCTCCTCTCACACTGGGCCCTGGGCGTGGCCTCTCTGGGTCTCTCCTCTCACACTGGGTGCAGAGCCTGGCCTCTCCGGGTCTGTCCTCTCACACTGGGCACAGAGCCTGGCCTCTCTGTACCTCTCCTCTCACACTGGGTGCAGAGCCTGGCCTCTCTGGGTCTCCTCTCACACTGGGTGCAGAGCCGGGCCTCTCTGGGTCTCTCCTCTCACACTGGGTGCAAAGCCTGGCCTTTCTGGGTCTCCTCTCACACTAGGTGCAGAGCCTGGCCTCTCTGGATCTCTCCTCTCACACTGGGTGCAGAGCCTGGCCTCTCTGGGTTTCCCCTCTCACACTGGGTGCAGAGCCTGGCCTCTCTGGGTCTCTCCTCTCACATTGGGTGCAGAGCCTGGCCTCTCTGGGTCTCTCCTCTCACACTGGGTGCAGAGCCTGGCCTCTCTGGGCCTCTCCTCTCACACCGGGTGCAGAGCCTGGCCTCTCTGCGCCTCTCCTCTCACACTGGGTGCAGAGCCTGGCCTCTCAGGGCCTCCTCTCACACTGGGTGCAGAGCCTGGCCTCTCTGGGCCTCCTCTCACACTGGTTGCAGAGCCTGGCCTCTCAGGGCCTCCTCTCACACTGGGTGCAGAGCCTGGCCTCGCTGGGTCTCTCCTCTCACACTGGGTGCAGAGCCAGGCCTCTCTGGGTATCTCCTCTCACACTGGGCGCAGAGCCTGGCCTCTCTGTGTCCCTCCTGTCACACTGGGTGCAGAGCCTGGCCTCTCTGGGTCTCTCCTCTCACACTGAGTGCAGAGCTGGGCCTCTCTGGGTCTCTCCTCTTGAGGAAAATTAAATTTTGGCCATGTTGTGTTCCCTAGCGCGTACCCCACCGACTCCATGTACCAGCTTAAAGTACATGTAACTTCCCTCCTGTGCCAGCTATGAAGACGCAAATACATTTGCGTCCACCGTTAACTTGCCCTCTTTCAGATCCACCTTGAATGGATTATGTAGTCCGTTCCTAAGTATGCTATGCCACCGTCTTTTTGTAGTACACTTTTCATGTATTCCTGCTCTAGCAAGAGTAGGCCCTGAATTCCTGCCATCCGAACCTCTTTTGTGGCTCCTGACTCTGCCCAGGCTACCTCTGTACTCGTGAACTCTGTCCTACTTTCAGCGCGGCCCCTTGCGCTCAGCTCAGCCTGCTTTCTGCCAAGACTGACTATAACCTTCGAGTTATCTGTTCCGCTCCCCGAGAATACATTCCTGCCTACTAGATCCTGTAAACATCCTCTCCAGCTGCAGAGCCAAAAGGCCGACCTGTCTTAATGCAAGTAATTCATAGCCTCTGTTGCCACGCTTCCATGGAAGGCCCCGTGCCCCACGCTTCACATGTAGACACTTAGGCGCTTATACACGCATCCACAGTTAGCATAGAACAGCTTCTGCCCTAGAGACCTTTCCGCCCAGATAGTATAGTTCCTAAACACCAGATATCAGATATGATAGAAGTACAAGTTGATCTGACATGCCAGACTTCTGTCTCTTTCCGTCAGTGTAAATGTCAAGTCCCCTGCACCCCGTCAATCACACGTCATGCAGCTGCGCGCGCATCCAAGCTTCCGATTTCTGCTGACATTGCAACATTCTGTTAGCACCACCCCTTGGTGCCACCCACTTGCGTCACCTATCAGTGACGTTTCTAGCACACACCTCTGGTTCACGCCTAGTTTACGCCTCTTGATGATGTACTAGTACCACGTGTATATTGTTATCTTGTCTTCTCTCAGCTGTTACGCCTCTTACATTGATTCCTATGGTATAAACCGAGTATATAAGCTATGTATTATCAATAAAATAGAGCGCTCTATCCCTTCTGACACCCCTGTGGTGGTCAGAACATGATATCCTGATTCCTTTATGAGGAATAAAACCCTTAGAAACTCTAACACCACGGACTCTGTTTTCTTTCATTCTGATTGAGTTATCATTGATTAAGTACTTACCTGCATAGAAATTAAGAGAGTAAATTAATTATTTACGTCATTTTGGCGCCCGAACAGGGACCCCTCCCCCACCTCACGCGCCGGTTGGCGCGTTGCAAGCTGTGTCCCCTGCCATCAGTTAGATGGAACACACGTGTACTGGCAGGATTTCCTGCATCTCCCTCTAACCCACGGAGGTGACGAAGACTGCGATCAGTGCCCAGACGAGGCGGTGAGGAGTGCGGAGGATCCCGACCAGAGCCTAGCCGAAAGAAGCAAGGTCCGAGGTGTGAAGAGGCCCACCAGTTTTCCGAAGTTTTCCGAAGTTTTCCGAAGTTTTCCGAAGTTCCGAGTCGAGTCCAGTCGAGTTTTCCGAGGCCTTCTGTTTCCGTGCTTCCCGGTGAGTACCATTGCTGGGTAGTATCTAGACGGGTTTGGGTACGCAAGTCCGGTCTGCACTGTTTTTAGGCAGTGTATCTGTACTGTTGAGCAGTATATCAAGTATTCCGAATTTTTGCACTGTTACACCAGTGTATCCGTACTGTTGAGCAGTACATACAGTATAGGGGGTAGTCATCTATGTCTTCAATGTTTTTTGTGATTAATGTTGTGGTATGAATGTGACTGTTTAAAACATGTATTATTGTGTTTCTTGTATAATCTAGCTGTCAGGAGTATTAAGGAATAAAGATCTAGCGTTCAGTAATAAGTAAACAAGATGCCGTTCTTCAACAAGTTAAAACAGATAGGAACTAGGAAAGGGTTACTGGAGGAAGAAATTCCTATCCCCCCTAGGGACACTCCAGGCAATTTTATGTACCAGAAACACGGCATAGATGCTATATTATATCTAGATTTATGGGCTGATTACACCAAACACCTAGACGAAAGACACAGATGGCCTGTTACCGGAACGTGGGATGCCGAGTGCATCATGAGGGTAGAAGAAGCATTATGGAAAAAGAAAGCTAGACAATCTCAGAAGGACGCCATAGAATTTTGGCGTAAGGAATCACGTAAGCGTGCTGACAAAGCGCTCCGTAGAGAGGATAGACTTAAAGAATCAGATAAAGAACAGGAAAACGAATTAGTTACTGAAGGGATCCGAGTAAAAACAGAACAAATAGACCGAGCCCGAAATAATCTTGTAAACGGTATGTACCTTGCAGCAGATGGCACATCTGAAACTAAATCAGAGATACCGAAAAACTTACCGACACCATTAGTTCCAACTAAAGTAATGCATAAAACTACTAAAGACATATTCCTAAATTCATATCTAGAGGATATAGTACCAGCTTACACCAATCTGCCTGTTCGTGCCCTGCCTACTGACAGGGATGGGGGTGGCACTGCGCCCCCAGATAATGTTCCGCCGGTACCGCGACAGACATCCTCTGTTCCGACAGCTCCGCCACTTCCCGTACTCAAAACAGACCTACCGAAACCAGTCTTACCTGATCTTGCTAAACGACAAATTCCAGTTCAGATCCAGACTCCGCGGAGAGATAATGCTCAAACATCCGCCTCAGGAGGTGCGACAGCGGGTTTACAGACCCCGCCACCGACACACAGATTAAACTTAAGGGACACGCAGAATCCTTTCCAGTCTCCCCACTTATCCCGGCTTGAAGCATTTAAAGAGAAGATGTCAGTTTGCAGATATGATCCAGTGCCCGGAAAAGACGATTTAATGATATTAGCATCACTACGATTAAGATCTGCCACCGATAGCTTGTTATGCTATGTAGGAATGCAGGAACTTCTCGACAGAATATATAAGTTTATACAGACCGGGAAAGACCCCGACAGTGTCAAAGCTGCCATGCATAAACAGAAAGTTGACATTCAAGCACAGATATTACGATTTTTCATAAATTGTGTAATAAGAGAACGAGACAGGCCCGGAACAGATCAAAGTGAATTAGACGCATTAAACAAGTGGGGTCAAAATATAGCCGAAGGAAAGCATGATAGAGGGAATTGCATAGCCAGTATGTCCCAGAAAATTAGAAAGGCAGTATTGACTGCACACCAGGAAGAGAATGATAAAGTTTCCTCCGAGGAGGAAGATGAACATGAAGCACCAGGAAGGTCTACAGATACTATAGCATATGTAGGTAGGGGAGCCTACCTTAGGAAAGGTGTCCGCCCAGAAAGCAAGAGAGTTCTTTTCTCTGCTTTAACAAATCCGAATTCTTCTGAACATCAGTTCCAGGAAACTGATAAAAGGCTTCGAGACCGAGTGGGGTACCATGTACTCAATTCTATGGATGAACAGGAACTAGCCCGATCAGCCGTGTTATGGGCCGAAAACCCAGACATGTATAATGATGACACGTTAGTACAGACATTCTTGAACCTTTCCCCGGAAGAGCAGAAAATAGCAGGTGTATACATGATTCAGCACCTCCTCATCAAGTTCAGAAACAATCATTCTGATCCAGGCCCCTTACACGAGACATTAGAAGCACTACTCATGGATAGATGGAGAGGTTTTAGTACCAAATTAATACAAATAATTCTAGAACAACGACATAAATATAACACCTTCATAAGTCCTGAATATGTTCCCGCCCCGCCTCCAGAAAGGAAAACGTACCACATGCAATGCGGTGGCGGCATTGAAAGTCAGAACCCCTTACGAGAAGTACATCCAGTTATGGGTGAGGACCAACGCTTGAAGCGTGTGTATGTTCACACACCACTGACTAAGTTAGAACTGTTAGAAATGAAGAAATTAGTTCCGTGCCATGATAAAGATCCTGCAGGTTTTCATAGAGAGCTTAAAGATATGTTACTGATGGGAGATTACACGTATGATGATATTATGAAAATGTTAAAAGTACTGTTGCCCACGGGCATTTACGAAAAATTAAAGGAGAAGGATTGGGAGGTAGGAGAGTCAAAGATAGCATGGGCAGAAATAGAAGACGAAGAAAGCAAACGGGTCCCAGGGTTAGGCCTTGGGGATAAGACTAAAGCATTACCAGGTTTAATAGTACAGGTTTTGCCAAGATTATTGACAACAAGAAAGGAAGATTGGGACGCAATCTCGTCCTGTAAACAGAAACAAGATGAAGATACTAGTGACTTTTATTCAAGATTCGAGAAATGTTTCATCATAAATAGTGGTCTAAAAACCAGTAGTGAGTCATATCCGCACCTTTTTGTAACAAAATTAGTAGAGAATGCCCTACCATTAGTCAAAAATAGAGTGTACAAAGTTGAAAGTACTTGGCAGGCAAATACGCCATCTCAGATGTTACAAATGTTACAATATCACCAGAACAGAATTAGGGAAGAACAAGATCAGGAACAGAAACGTATGAAAGACACGAAAATGAAAATGTTAGTAGCTCAGACTATTCCAGCCGACGGTCATAGAAAAGGTGGGGCCCAGACCAATCATTCTGCCGCTCCCGTTAAAGGGACATGTAATTATTGCAAGCAGCCAGGTCACTACGTACATGAATGTCCAGTCCTGAAACATAACATCGAGACAGGTAAAACTAAAGAAAGACCGCGTCCGCCTAGACATGAACAGGGTCATCAACAGACTTCACAGAACGAACAGCCAATGCAGAATACACAGCCTATGCATGACCAGTCCCACACAGTACAGACAGTAGCAGTACCGCAGCCACAACATGCCCAGACACAGCCCATTGGCGCAACTCGGCAAGTATCACAACAGATGTACCAGTATGCCCAGTCGGCATATCCAGATTATCAGCGTTATACATGAAACAGCCTAGGGAGGGAAAGTGATTTGCCTCTTATTGAAATTCCTGTAGATCAAGAAGGTCCTTATGTACACAGTCACGTATTAGGAAAAGACAGAAAGTTTTTAATTGACACAGGGGCAAGTCGCACTACCATAAGTCACAATGAAGTCCCAGGGGCACCCCTCTCAGGCTCACAGAATGTTTCCCTTGGTTTTTCAGGACAGCCTATTGTAAATGAAGTATCGGAACCAGTACCACTAGCTGTGGGTCCATTATCTCGAGTTACAGATTTGTTGCTTACGAAATCATGTCCAGAAAATCTGTTAGGAATTAAAACACTGAAGGCTCTAGGAGCTATAATATGCTGTTCCCCGGAGGGAGTCAGACTCTTTCTACGGGATTTCAAGGGTCATTATGTTTTACGTGATTTTGATGTCAGATTGAAAAATGTACCAGATCACTTATGGGCAAAAGGCCCAGCTGATGTAGGTTGTATGCATATCACTCCATATCGTGTCACACTCAAGACAGGAGTTGTTTTACCCAGAATCAGACAATACAAGTTACCCCCCGATGCTGTAGTGGCTTTACTGAAAATAATTGAAGAGCTTATTGCCCAGGGAGTGGTCGTAGAGACTGACTCCAATATCTGTAATTCACCCATCATTCCAATTCTTAAACGTACAGACCGCAATGCACCGCCAGTATATCGGCTGGTGATTGACCTTCGAGAACTGAACAAATGTATTGTACCACAGTATCCTGTGGTCCCCGATATCTCCTCCCTATTGACTGCTATTGATTCAGAAGCAACGTTCTTTACTGTAATAGATCTCAAGAACGCTTTCTTCAGTGTACCTATTGACCCGGAGAGCCAATATCTCTTCGGATTCAGTTTAAATGGACGAAGTTTCAAATTTTCCCGCGCACCTCAAGGATTTACAGAAAGCCCCAGCATCTATAGTCAAGCACTGAAAAGACAACTAGATTGTATCCAAATGCCAGTTAACACCGCTTTACTGCAATACGTCGATGATCTACTGATCACCGCACGAAGTGAGCCCGAATGTGAACAAGCATCTCTGACAGTTTTGCATTTCCTGGCCGACAAGGGACACAAGGTGTCTCCTTCGAAGCTACAATTCTGTGTTCAGCAAGTTGTGTACTTGGGTCACTTGCTGTCCAAAGTGGGGAGACAGCTCACTCCCGATCGCATTCAGTTAATAGTAAACATGCCACGACCCCAGACACAAAAGGAAGTGCGGGCCTTCATAGGCCTCACCTCGTACTGCAGACAATGGATTCCTCAATATGCATTTCTAGCTAAACCACTCATCCAGTTAACGACACAGGAGGCAGCAACTTCGACTGTCCTCCCTTGGACTCAGGAACATACACAAGCCTTTGAGGAATTAAAGAAAGCTTTATGCCAAGCGCCAGTTTTAGCAACACCATGTTACAGCAAACCGTTTACACTTTTTGTTACAGAACGTGACGGTACAGCGTTGTCTGTCCTCACTCAAGATCAAGCAGGTTCACATAAGCCTTGCGCTTATTTTTCAAGTACATTGGATTCGGTAGCACAGGCACTCCCTGCATGTTTAAAGTCAGTAGCAGCAACAGCGTTAGCAATAAGACAAAGCGACTCAATTGTTTTAGGTCATCAGTTAACAGTACAAGTTCCACATTCTGTAGAGGTTCTGTTAAACAGAACCCAGACTCAGCACTTGACTATAGCACGACTGACAGGTTACGAATTGACATTATTCCAGCCACACATAGAAATCAGACGCTGCAGTATCCTGAACCCAGCAACACTGTTACCTACAGTTATGATAGATCCAGCTCCACATGATTGCATAGAGATCATTAATGCAGTAACAAAGCCCAGACGAGATTTAACAGATGTTCCATTGACAAATCCAGACCTGACACTTTATGTGGATGGTTCGTGCATGAGAACAAGTACAGGAGAGTTAGTGGCCGCGTATGCCGTGACCACTGAAACCGAAGTTAAAGAAACACATCGTATTGATACACTGTCTGCCCAAGCGGCAGAGCTCATCGCTCTGACCCGAGCCTGTATTCTAGCCAAGAACAGAAATGTCAACATATACACTGATTCCCGTTATGCGTTCGGAGTCGTACACGACTTCGGCATGCTCTGGCAAGAAAGAGGTTTTCTGACCTCTCATGGTACAAAGATACAGCATGGTCCTCTCATTCAAGCACTGTTAGAAGCAATACATCTGCCTTCAGCCATATCAGTCATGAAGTGTAAAGCACACACTAAAGCCACAGATTCTGTTTCCCAGGGTAACGACCTGGCAGATCAGACAGCAAAACATACAGCACTGACCGACACTCAGACAACTGACACCACAAAAACAACAGAACCGACAAACTGTATGACAGTCAGAGATCCCACACTAGATGTCATTGACATTCAGACACATGCTACTGCAGACGAAATAAAGAAATGGATCGAACTAGGAGGGATCCAGACAGATCAAGGTTGGATGACGAAGGGAAAATCTACATGGTTTCTCCCTGACTCTATGGTTCAAGTCATGATAAATACAGCACATAGTCCTGCCCATCTAGGAGAGAAAGCAATGTTAGACAGTTTACAAAATCTCTGGAACAATAAACACTTACGAGCAGCCGCAAAACAGAAAGTGCGTACTTGCATGATCTGTTGTCAGTTCAATCCAGGTAAAAGCGTCCCTGTAGAGCAAGGTGGATTTCATCCTCCCGATCACCCTTTTGAAGTCCTCCAGATGGATTATATCCAGATGGACCGTTGTCGAGGATTTAAATATGTTCTCGTAGTTGTCTGTGCTCTGTCCCGCTGGACCGAAGCATACCCAGTCCCAGATTACACTGCTCCGACCACTGCCAAACAGTTGGTTCGTGAATTTTTCCCACGATACGGCATGCCTCGTGTCGTCTACTCAGATAACGGTCAGCCATTCTCATCCGAATTAATGAAACAAGTTTCCTTGTTACTGGGATACCAGTGGAAGTTCCATTGTGTCCGACACCCAGAAGCCGCAGGCCTTGTTGAGAGGCATAACCAGACATTAAAGATCCGCCTTGCCAAAATATGTCAGGAAAAAGGGGTCGACTGGACAGTCGCCCTGCCAGTGGCACTATTCTATATGAGAATGGTCGCCCATTCGAGATCAGGGCTATCCCCGTACGAGGTGGTCTTTGGAAGACCACCGAATATGTGGGGGACGCCCATTCCTAAAAAGATTACTGATGTTGATTCTAATATGTTGACAGATTACCTTGCCTCCTTGATGTCTGCACTCCAATCATGTCGTTCACAGGTTGCCGCAGCCTTCCCTGACAACACTGATGTGAAGCCGCATGACGTCCGCCCCGGGGATACTGTCCTCGTCCGCAACTTCGACAGAAAAAGTCCGTTGGAGCCCCGCTGGAAGTCTCCGAAGACCGTTCTTCTTACCACAAGGACCGCAGTCAAATTGGAAGGCAGAAAGGGGTGGGTCCACCTAAGCCATATCAAAACATTCCCAGGACTGAAACCGGAACAAGACACACCCACCCCCACCAAAGACTGTGTTACCAAAGACTTTACCGAATTCAAACGAGAAAAAACTCCTCAAGAACAATACCGCATGAAATTACGATCTAGCAAGTCAGACAGTTTAATTGTTTAAGTCCTCCCCTAGGTGAATCGGTTAAATAGTTTCTGACATGTATCCCCTAGATCGAGATAGAGAGAGAGAAGCAAAGAAACGTACATATTGCAAATCACTCCGTAGTCACTGCATAGTGACATTAATAATAATGTTTATTCTCAGTGTTTTAATTATTATTGCTAGCATCTTATTACCTATCTACTATCCTATTTTCAAGCGTGAACAATCTGCTTACAATGTCTCTACTGAACACACTTTTAGTGAGTTACCTCCTCATGAGCTTTCCTACAGACTCGCGCTGCGCAACAATACATTCATTAGTATGTTACACCATTCTCATCAAACTAACAATGCTACAAATTGTTGGATATGTGGCCGACTCCCTCCCTACCAGAATTATAAGGGAGCCCTGCCTCTCTTTCCTTACCCGTTCTCTCACAATGGCTCCTGCGGAGCATGGTTCAAAATAATTAATTCTTTAGATCCTGACATTGCTGTTTTCGATGGGGGTTGGGTTTGGGGAAACCTGAACTTGGTCCTACTAGACGTCTGTTACCCAGATAAGGAGGGACTTCCCACTAGAATAGGAACTGATCTAGAAAATGAAGTATATGGATTAGGTAATTATACAATTAGCCTTATGATTCTTACTGTCGAATCCGAAGACACGCCAGTTCTACCTATTATGTCAGTACTGCCAGTCACTGGTGAATTATGTATCAAGAAGAAAGGTTCAGTACACTTAGGTCGTAGTAAATGCACTACTGTGGTCGAATTCAGTGATCATGGAAAATCGTCTTTCAAAGCTGTCAGTCATTCTTACTTTGTTTGTGGTCATACCGCATACATACGTCTACCTCCAGATTGGGATGGTACCTGTTACATTGCATTCCTTCTGCCACCTGTTTTTCTAGCTCCTCCTGATTACCACAGAAATAGCAATCTAGTAAAGAATAGACCCAGAAGAGATGTCCCACTTGTCGACTACACAGAAACGGCATGGGAACAGTATACCGATTTTAATAAAGGATTCTTTTTCTTTTTAGGACCTGTCCAGAATAGTAAATTAATACGCAGATTAACTAGAACACTTGAAGCAGTAGTAAATGAAACTGCCTCCGCCCTAGGTAACTTAACAGAAGAGCAGTCCGCTATGCGGGTTGTTGTCCTTCAGAATCGTCTTGTAATTGACGTCATCTTGGCAGATAGAGGTGGAGCCTGTAAGGTCATCGGGTCAAGTTGCTGTGTTTTCATTCCACAAAATGCACCATCTGTATATCAAGCTATCACCCGTCTTCATAAAATTGCAAATCAGATACATCAGAATCCAGGCACCTGGACTTGGTCCGGTTGGTTCTGGACAACGTTAACAGCTTGGGGATGGAAGATCCTATCCTTCCTAGGCATTGGCCTAGTCCTAGTATTCAGTTGCTGCCTGTGCCTGCAGTGCGGGCCAGCGATTTGTGGACTGTGTGCCACCTCTTGTATTGAACATTCCAGTTTTCACTCAAAACGTAACCAAAAGAAAGAAGAACAAATGATGTTACAAGAACAGACTGATCGATTCATGAGGATCGATATTTCATGAAGGGTCCGTAGGGAACAAGGAGGGAATGAGGAAAATTAAATTTTGGCCATGTTGTGTTCCCTAGCGCGTACCCCACCGACTCCATGTACCAGCTTAAAGTACATGTAACTTCCCTCCTGTGCCAGCTATGAAGACGCAAATACATTTGCGTCCACCGTTAACTTGTCCTCTTTCAGATCCACCTTGAATGGATTATGTAGTCCGTTCCTAAGTATGCTATGCCACCGTCTTTTTGTAGTACACTTTTCATGTATTCCTGCTCTAGCAAGAGTAGGCCCTGAATTCCTGCCATCCGAACCTCTTTTGTGGCTCCTGACTCTGCCCAGGCTACCTCTGTACTCGTGAACTCTGTCCTACTTTCAGCGCGGCCCCTTGCGCTCAGCTCAGCCTGCTTTCTGCCAAGACTGACTATAACCTTCGAGTTATCTGTTCCGCTCCCCGAGAATACATTCCTGCCTACTAGATCCTGTAAACATCCTCTCCAGCTGCAGAGCCAAAAGGCCGACCTGTCTTAATGCAAGTAATTCATAGCCTCTGTTGCCACGCTTCCATGGAAGGCCCCGTGCCCCACGCTTCACATGTAGACACTTAGGCGCTTATACACGCATCCACAGTTAGCATAGAACAGCTTCTGCCCTAGAGACCTTTCCGCCCAGATAGTATAGTTCCTAAACACCAGATATCAGATATGATAGAAGTACAAGTTGATCTGACATGCCAGACTTCTGTCTCTTTCCGTCAGTGTAAATGTCAAGTCCCCTGCACCCCGTCAATCACACGTCATGCAGCTGCGCGCGCATCCAAGCTTCCGATTTCTGCTGACATTGCAACATTCTGTTAGCACCACCCCTTGGTGCCACCCACTTGCGTCACCTATCAGTGACGTTTCTAGCACACACCTCTGGTTCACGCCTAGTTTACGCCTCTTGATGATGTACTAGTACCACGTGTATATTGTTATCTTGTCTTCTCTCAGCTGTTACGCCTCTTACATTGATTCCTATGGTATAAACCGAGTATATAAGCTATGTATTATCAATAAAATAGAGCGCTCTATCCCTTCTGACACCCCTGTGGTGGTCAGAACATGATATCCTGATTCCTTTATGAGGAATAAAACCCTTAGAAACTCTAACACCACGGACTCTGTTTTCTTTCATTCTGATTGAGTTATCATTGATTAAGTACTTACCTGCATAGAAATTAAGAGAGTAAATTAATTATTTACGTCACTCTCACACTGGGTGCTGAGCTTGGCCTCTCTGGGTCTCTCCTGTCACACTGGGTGCAGAGCCTGGCCTCTCTGGGCCTCTCCTCTCACACTGGGTGCAGAGCCTGGCCTCTCTGGGTCTCTCCTCTCACACTGGGAGCAGAGCCTGGCCTCTCTGGGTCTCTCCTCTCACACTGGGCGCAGAGCCTGACCTCTCTGGGTCTCCTCTCACATTGGGCGCAGAGCCTGGCCTCTCTGGGTCTCTCCTCTCACACTCACTGCAGAGCCGGGCCTCTCTGGGTCTCTCCTCTCACACTCAGTGCAGAGCCTGGCCTCTCTGGGTCTCTCCTCTCACACTGGGTGCAGAGCCTGGCCTCTCTGGGTCTCTCCTCTCACACTGGGTGCAGAGCCGGGCCTCTCTGGGTCTCTCCTCTCACACTGGGTGCAGAGCCTGGCCTCTCTGGGCCTCGCCTCTCACACTGGGTGCAGAGCATGGCCTCTCACGGTCTCCTCTCTCACTGGGCGCAGAGCCAGGCCTCTCTGGGTCTCTCCTCTCACACTGGGTGCAGAGCCTGGTCTCTCCGTGTCTCTCCTCTCACACTGGGTGCAGAGCCTGGCCTCTCTGGGTCTCTCCTCTCACACTCAGTGCAGAGCCTGGCCTCTCTGGGTCTCTCCTTTCACACTGGGTGCAGAGCCTGGCCTCTCTGGGTCTCTCCTCTCACACTCAGTGCAGAGCCTGGCCTCTCTGGGTCTCCCCTCTCACACTCAGTGCAGAGCCTGGCCTCTCTGGGTCTCCTCTCACACTGGGCCCAGGGCGTGGCCTCTCTGGGTCTCTCCTCTCACACTGGGCGCAGAGCCTGGCCTCTCCGGGTCTGTCCTCTCACACTGGGCGCAGAGCCTGGCCTCTCTCGGCCTCTCCTCTCACACTGGGTGCAGAGCCTGGCCTCTCTGGGTCTCCTCTCACACTGGGTGCAGAGCCGGGCCTCTCTGGGTCTCTCCTCTCACACTGGGTGCAGAGCCTGGCCTTTCTGGGTCTCCTCTCACACTAGGTGCAGAGCCTGGCCTCTCTGGATCTCTCCTCTCACACTGGGCGCAGAGCCTGGCCTCTCTGGGTTTCCCCTCTCACACTGGGTGCAGAGCCTGGCCTCTCTGGGTCTCTCCTCTCACATTGGGTGCAGAGCCTGGCCTCTCTGGGTCTCTCCTCTCACACTGGGTGCAGAGCCTGGCCTCTCTGGGCCTCTCTTCTCACACCGGGTGCAGAGCCTGGCCTCTCTGGGCCTCTCCTCTCACACTGGGCGCAGAGCCTGGCCTCTCAGGGCCTCCTCTCACACTGGGTGCAGAGCCTGGCCTCTCAGGGCCTCCTCTCACACTGGGTGCAGAGCCTGGCCTCGCAGGGCCTCCTCTCACACTGGGTGCAGAGCCTGGCCTCTCTGGGTCTCTCCTCTCACACTGGGTGCAGAGCCAGGCCTCTCTGGGTATCTCTTCTCACACTGGGCGCAGAGCCCGGCCTCTCTGGATCTCTCCTCTCACACTGGGCGCAGAGCCTGGCCTCTCTGGGTTTCCCCTCTCACACTGGGTGCAGAGCCTGGCCTCTCTGGGTCTCTCCTCTCACATTGGGTGCAGAGCCTGTTCTCTCTGGGTCTCTCCTCTCACACTGGGTGCAGAGCCTGGCCTCTCTGGGCCTCTCCTCTCACACCGGTTGCAGAGCCTGGCCTCTCTGGGCCTCTCCTCTCACACTGGGCGCAGAGCCTGGCCTCTCAGGGCCTCCTCTCACACTGGGTGCAGAGCCTGGCCTCTCAGGGCCTCCTCTCACACTGGGTGCAGAGCCTGGCCTCTCAGGGCCTCCTCTCACACTGAGTGCAGAGCCTGGCCTCTCTGGGTCTCTCCTCTCACACTGGGCGCAGAGCCCGGCCTCTCTGTGTCCCTCCTGCCACACTGGGTGCAGAGCCTGGCCTCTCTGGATCTCTCCTCTCACACTGGGCGCAGAGCCTGGCCTCTCTGGGTTTCCCCTCTCACACTGGGTGCAGAGCCTGGCCTCTCTGGGTCTCTCCTCTCACATTGGGTGCAGAGCCTGGCCTCTCTGGGTCTCTCCTCTCACACTGGGTGCAGAGCCTGGCCTCTCTGGGCCTCTCCTCTCACACCGGGTGCAGAGCCTGGCCTCTCTGGGCCTCTCCTCTCACACTGGGCGCAGAGCCTGGCCTCTCAGGGCCTCCTCTCACACTGGGTGCAGAGCCTGGCCTCTCAGGGCCTCCTCTCACACTGGGTGCAGAGCCTGGCCTCTCGGGGCCTCCTCTCACACTGGGTGCAGAGCCTGGCCTCTCTGGGTCTCTCCTCTCACACTGGGTGCAGAGCCAGGCCTCTCGGGGTATCTCCTCTCACACTGGGCGCAGAGCCCGGCCTCTCTGTGTCCCTCCTGCCACACTGGGTGCAGAGCCTGGCCTCTCTGGGTCTCTCCTCTCACACTGAGTGCTTAGCCGGGCCTCTCTGGGTCTCTCCTCTCACACTGGGTGCTGAGCTTGGCCTCTCTGGGTCTCTCCTGTCACACTGGGTGCAGAGCCTGGCCTCTCTGGTCCTCTCCTCTCACACTGGGTGCAGAGCCTGGCCTCTCTGGGTCTCTCCTCTCACACTGGGAGCAGAGCCTGGCCTCTCTGGGTCTCTCCTATCACACTGGGCGCAGAGCCTGGCCTCTCTGGGTCTCCTCTCACATTGGGCGCAGAGCCTGGCCTCTCTGGGTCTCTCCTCTCACACTCAGTGCAGAGCCGGGCCTCTCTGGGTCTCTCCTCTCACACTCAGTGCAGAGCCTGGCCTCTCTGGGTCTCTCCTCTCACACTGGGTGCAGAGCCTGGCCTCTCTGGGTCTCTCCTCTCACACTGGGTGCAGAGCCGGGCCTCTCTGGGTCTCTCCTCTCACATTGGGTGCAGAGCGTGGCCTCTCTTGGCCTCGCCTCTCACACTGGGTGCAGAGCCTGGCCTCTCTGGGTCTCCTCTCACACTGGGTGCAGAGCCTGGCCTCTCCGGGTCTCTCCTCTCACACTGGGTGCAGAGGCTGGCCTCTCTGGATCTCTCCTCTCACTCTGGGCGAAGAGACTGGCCTCTCTGGGTCTCTCCTGTCACACTGGGTGCAGAGACTGGCCTCTCTGGGTCCCCTCTCACACTGGGTGCAGAGCCTGGCCTCTCTGGGTCTCTCCTCTCACACTGGGTGCAGAGCCGGGCCTCTCTGGGTCTCTCCTCTCACTCTGGGTGCAGAGCCTGGTCTCTCCGTGTCTCTCCTCTCACACTGGGTGCAGAGCCTGGCCTCTCTGGGCCTCTCCTCTCACACTGGGTGCAGAGCCTGGCCTCTCTGGGTCTCTCCTCTGTCACTGAGTGCAGAGCCTGTCCTCTCTGGGTCTCTCCTCTCACACTGGGTGCAGAGCCTGGCTTCTCTGGGTCTCTCCTCTGTCACTGAGTGCAGAGCCTGGCCTCTCTGGGTCTCTCCTTTCACACTGGATGCAGAGCCGGGCCTCTCTGGGTCTCTCCTCTCACACTCAGTGCAGAGCCTGGCCTCTCTGGGTCTCTCCTCTCACACTGGGTGCAGAGACTGGCCTCTCTGGGTCTCCTCTCACACTGGGTGCAGAGCCTGGCCTCTCTGGGTCTCTCCTCTCACACTGGGTGCAGAGCATGGCCTCTCTGGGTCTCTCCTCTCACACTGGGTGCAGAGCATGGCCTCTCTGGGTCTCTCCTCTCACACTGGGTGCAGTGCATGGCCTCTCTGGGTCTCTCCTCTCACACTGGGTGCAGAGCCTGACCTCTCTGGGTCTCTCCTCTCACACTGGGTGCAGAGCCTGACCTCTCTGGGTCTCTCCTCTCACACTGGGTGCAGAGCCTGGCCTCTCTGGGTCTCTCCTCTGTCACTGAGTGCAGAGCCTGGCCTCTCTGGGTCTCTCCTCTGTCACTGGGTGCAGAGTCTGGCCTCTCTGGGTCTCTCCTCTCACACTCAGTGCAGAGCCTGGCCTCTCTGGGTCTCTCCTCTCACACTGGGTGTAGAGACTGGCCTCTCTGGGTCTCCTCTCACACTGGGTGCAGAGCCTGGCCTCTCTGGGTCTCTCCTTTCACACTGGATGCAGAGCCGGGCCTCTCTGGGTCTCTCCTCTCACACTCAGTGCAGAGCCTGGCCTCTCTGGGTCTCTCCTCTCACACTGGGTGCAGAGACTGGCCTCTCTGGGTCTCCTCTCACACTGGGTGCAGAGCCTGGCCTCTCTGGGTCTCTCCTCTCACACTGGGTGCAGAGCATGGCCTCTCTGGGTCTCTCCTCTCACACTGGGTGCAGAGCATGGCCTCTCTGGGTCTCTCCTCTCACACTGGGTGCAGTGCATGGCCTCTCTGGGTCTCTCCTCTCACACTGGGTGCAGAGCCTGACCTCTCTGGGTCTCTCCTCTCACACTGGGTGCAGAGCCTGGCCTCTCTGGGTCTCTCCTCTCACACTGGGTGCAGAGCCTGGCCTCTCTGGGTCTCTCCTCTGTCACTGAGTGCAGAGCCTGGCCTCTCTGGGTCTCTCCTCTGTCACTGGGTGCAGAGCCTGGCCTCTCTGGGTCTCTCCTCTCACACTCAGTGCAGAGCCTGGCCTCTCTGGGTCTCTCCTCTCACACTGGGTGTAGAGACTGGCCTCTCTGGGTCTCCTCTCACACTGGGTGCAGAGCCTGGCCTCTCTGGGTCTCTCCTCTCACACTGGGTGCAGAGCTGGGCCTCTCTGGGTCTCTCCTCTCACACTGGGTGCAGAGCCTGGTCTCTCCGTGTCTCTCCTCTCACACTGGGTGCAGAGCCTGGCCTCTCTGGGTCTCTCCTTTCACACTCAGTGCAGAGCCTGGCCTCTCTGGGTCTCTCCTTTCACACTGGATGCAGAGCCGGGCCTCTCTGGGTCTCTCCTCTCACACTCAATGCAGAGCCTGGCCTCCCTGGGTCTCTCCTCTCACACTGGGCGCAGAGCCTGGCCTCTCTGGGTCTCCTCTCACACTGGGTGCAGAGCCTGGCCTCTCTGGGTCTCTCCTCTCACACTGGGTGCAGAGCCGGGCCTCTATGGGTCTCTCCTCTCACACTGGGTGCAGAGCCTGGTCTCTCTGTGTCTCTCCTCTCACACTGGGTGCAGAGCCTGGCCTCTCTGGGTCTCTCCTCTCACACTCAGTGCAGAGCCTGGCCTCTCTGGGTCTCTCCTTTCACACTGGGTGCAGAGCCTGGCCTCTCTGGGTCTCTCCTCTCACACTCAGTGCAGAGCCTGGCCTCTCTGGGTCTCTCCTTTCACACTGGGTGCAGAGCCTGGCCTCTCTGGGTCTCTCCTCTCACACTCAGTGCAGAGCCTGGCCTCTCTGTGTCTCCTCTCACACTGGGCCCAGGGCGTGGCCTCTCTGGGTCTCTCCTCTCACACTGGGTGCAGAGCCTGGCCTCTCCGGGTCTGTCCTCTCACACTGGGCGCAGAGCCTGGCCTCTCTGTACCTCTCCTCTCACACTGGGTGCAGAGCCTGGCCTCTCTGGGTCTCCTCTCACAATGGGTGCAGAGCCGGGCCTCTCTGGGTCTCTCCTCTCACACTGGGTGCAAAGCCTGGCCTTTCTGGGTCTCCTCTCACACTAGGTGCAGAGCCTGGCCTCTCTGGATCTCTCCTCTCACACTGGGTGCAGAGCCTGGCCTCTCTGGGTTTCCCCTCTCACACTGGGTGCAGAGCCTGGCCTCTCTGGGTCTCTCCTCTCACATTGGGTGCAGAGCCTGGCCTCTCTGGGTCCCTCCTCTCACACTGGGTGCAGAGCCTGGCCTCTCTGGGCCTCTCCTCTCACACCGGGTGCAGAGCCTGGCCTCTCTGGGCCTCTCCTCTCACACTGGGTGCAGAGCCTGGCCTCTCAGGGCCTCCTCTCACACTGGGTACAGAGCCTGGCCTCTCTGGGCCTCCTCTCACACTGGGTGCAGAGCCTGGCCTCTCAGGGCCTCCTCTCACACTGGGTGCAGAGCCTGGCCTCTCTGGGTCTCTCCTCTCAGACTGGGTGCAGAGCCAGGCCTCTCTGGGTATCTCCTCTCACACTGGGCGCAGAGCCTGGCCTCTCTGTGTCCCTCCTGTCACACTGGGTGCAGAGCCTGGCCTCTCTGGGTCTCTCCTCTCACACTGAGTGCAGAGCTGGGCCTCTCTGGGTCTCTCCTCTCACACTGGGTGCTGAGCTTGGCCTCTCTGGGTCTCTCCTGTCACACTGGGTGCAGAGCCTGGCCTCTCTGGGCCTCTCCTCTCACACTGGGTGCAGAGCCTGGCCTCTCTGGGTCTCTCCTCTCACACTGGGAGCAGAGCCTGGCCTCTCTGGGTCTCTCCTCTCACACTGGGCGCAGAGCCTGACCTCTCTGGGTCTCCTCTCACATTGGGCGCAGAGCCTGGCCTCTCTGGGTCTCTCCTCTCACACTCACTGCAGAGCCGGGCCTCTCTGGGTCTCTCCTCTCACACTCAGTGCAGAGCCTGGCCTCTCTGGGTCTCTCCTCTCACACTGGGTGCAGAGCCTGGCCTCTCTGGGTCTCTCCTCTCACACTGGGTGCAGAGCCGGGCCTCTCTGGGTCTCTCCTCTCACACTGGGTGCAGAGCCTGGCCTCTCTGGGCCTCGCCTCTCACACTGGGTGCAGAGCATGGCCTCTCTGGGTCTCCTCTCACACTGGGTGCAGAGCCTGGTCTCTCCGGGTCTCTCCTCTCACACTGGGTGCAGAGCCTGGCCTCTCTGGATCTCTCCTCTCACACTGGGCGCAGAGCCTGGCCTCTCTGGGTCTCTCCTGTCACACTGGGTGCAGAGGCTGGCCTCTCTGGGTCTCCTCTCACACTGGGTGCAGAGCCTGGCCTCTCTGGGTCTCTCCTCTCACACTGGGTGCAGAGCCTGACCTCTCTGGGTCTCTCCTCTCACACTGGATGCAGAGCCGGGCCTCTCTGGGTCTCTCCTCTCACACTCAGTGCAGAGCCTGGCCTCTCTGGGTCTCCTCTCACACTGGGTGCAGAGCCGGGCCTCTCTGGGTCTCTCCTCTCACACTGGGTGCAGAGCCTGGTCTCTCCGTGTCTCTCCTCTCACACTGGGTGCAGAGCCTGGCCTCTCTGGGCCTCTCCTCTCACACTGGGTGCAGAGCCTGGCCTCTCTGGGTCTCTCCTGTCACACTGGGTGCAGAGGCTGGCCTCTCTGGGTCTCCTCTCACACTGGGTGCAGAGCCTGGCCTCTCTGGGTCTCTCCTCTCACACTGGGTGCAGAGCCGGGCCTCTCTGGGTCTCTCCTCTCACACTGGGTACAGAGCCGGGTCTCTCTGGGTCTCTCCTCTCACACTGGGCGCAGAGCCTGGCCTCTCACGGTCTCCTCTCTCACTGGGCGCAGAGCCTGGCCTCTCTGGGTCTCTCCTTTCACACTGGGCGCAGAGCCGGGCCTCTCTGGGTCTCTCCTCTCACACTGAGTGCAGAGCCTGGCCTCTCTGGGCCTCTCCTCTCATACTGGGTGCAGAGCCTGGTATCTCTGGGCCTCTCCTCTCACACTGGGTGCAGAGCCTGGCCTCTCTGGGTCTCCGCTCTCACACTGGGTGCAGAGCCTGGCCTCTCTGGGTCTCCTCTCACACTGGGTGCAGAGCCTGGCCTCTCTGGGTCTCTCCTCTCACACTGAGTGCAGAGCCTGGCCTCTCTGGGCCTCTCCTCTCCCACTGGGTGCAGAGCCTGGTATCTCTGGGCCTCTCCTCTCACACTGGGTCCAGAACTTGGCCTCTCTGGGTCTCCTCTCACACTGGGTGCAGAGCCTGGCCTCTCTGGGTCTCTCCTCTCAAACTGGGTGCAGAGCCTGGCCTCTCTGGGTCTCCGCTCTCACACTGGGCGCAGAGCCTGGCCTCTCTGGGTCTCTCCTTTCACACTGGGTGCAGAGCTTGGCCTCTCTGGGTCTCTCCTCTCACACTGGGTGCAGATCCTGGTCTCTCTGGGTCTCTCCTCTCACACTCAGTGCAGAGCCTGGCCTCTCTGGGTCTCTCCTCTCACACTGGGTGCAGAGCCTGGCCTCTCTGAGCCTCTCCTCTCACACTGGATGCAGAGCCGGGCCTCTCTGGGTCTCTCCTCTCACACTCAGTGCAGAGCCTGGCCTCTCTGGGTCTCCTCTCACACTGGGTGCAGAGCCTGGCCTCTCTGAGCCTCTCCTCTCACACTGGATGCAGAGCCGGGCCTCTCTGGGTCTCTCCTCTCACACTCAGTGCAGAGCCTGGCCTCTCTGGGTCTCTCCTCTCACACTGAGTGCAGAGTCCGGCCTCTCTGGGCCTCTCCTCTCCCACTGGGTGCAGAGCCTGGTATCTCTGGGCCTCTCCTCTCACACTGGGTCCAGAACCTGGCCTCTCTGGGTCTCCTCTCACACTGGGTGCAGAGCCTGGCCTCTCTGGGTCTCTCCTCTCAAACTGGGTGCATAGCCTGGCCTCTCTGGGCCTCTCCTCTCACACTGGGTGCAGAGCCTGGCCTCTCTGCGTCTCCGCTCTCACACTGGGTGCACAGCCTGGCCTCTCTGGGTCTCTCCTCTCACACTGGGTGCAGAGCTTGGCCTCTCTGGGTCTCTCCTCTCACACTGGGTGCAGATCCTGGTCTCTCTGGGTCTCTCCTCTCACACTCAGTGCAGAGCCTGGCCTCTCTGGGTCTCTCCTCTCACAATGGGTGCAGAGCATGGCCTCTCTGGGTCTCTCCCCTGTCACTGAGTGCAGAGCGTGGCCTCTCTGGGTCTGTCCTTTCACACTGGGTGCAGAGCCAGGCCTCTCTGGGTCTCTCCTCTCACACTGGGTGCTGAGCTTGGCCTCTCTGGGTCTCTCCTCTCACACTGGGTGCAGAGCCTGGCCTCTCTGGGTCTCTCCTCTCACACTGGTTGCAGAGCCAGGCCTCTCTGGGTCTCCCCTCTCACACTGGGTGCAGAGCTTGGCCTCTCTGGGTCTGTCCTCTCACACTGGATGCAGAGCCTGGCCTCTCAGGGCCTCCTCTCACACTGGGTGCAGAGCCTGGCCTCTCTGGGTCTCTCCTCTCACACTGAGTGCAGAGCCGGGCCTCTCTGGGTCTCTCCTCTCACACTGGGTACAGAGCTTGGCCTCTCTGGGTCTCTCCTCTCACACTGGGTGCAGAGCCTGGCCTCTCTGGGTCTCTCCTCTCACGCTGGGTGCAGAGCCTGGCCTCTCTGGGTCTCTCCTCTCACACTGGGTGCAGAGCCTGGTCTCTCCGTGTCTCTCCTCTCACACTGGGTGCAGAGCCTGGCCTCTCTGGGTCTCTCCTCTCACACTCAGTGCAGAGCCTGGCCTCTCTGGGTCTCTCCTCTCACACTGGGCGCAGAGCCTGGCCTCTCTGGGTCTCCTCTCACACTGGGTGCAGAGCCTGGCCTCTCTGGGTCTCTCCTCTCACACTGGGTGCAGAGCCGGGCCTCTATGGGTCTCTCCTCTCACACTGGGTGCAGAGCCTGGTCTCTCTGTGTCTCTCCTCTCACACTGGGTGCAGAGCCTGGCCTCTCTGGGTCTCTCCTCTCACACTCAGTGCAGAGCCTGGCCTCTCTGGGTCTCTCCTTTCACACTGGGTGCAGAGCCTGGCCTCTCTGGGTCTCTCCTCTCACACTCAGTGCAGAGCCTGGCCTCTCTGGGTCTCTCCTTTCACACTGGGTGCAGAGCCTGGCCTCTCTGGGTCTCTCCTCTCACACTCAGTGCAGAGCCTGGCCTCTCTGGGTCTCCTCTCACACTGGGCCCAGGGCGTGGCCTCTCTGGGTCTCTCCTCTCACACTGGGTGCAGAGCCTGGCCTCTCCGGGTCTGTCCTCTCACACTGGGCGCAGAGCCTGGCCTCTCTGTACCTCTCCTCTCACACTGGGTGCAGAGCCTGGCCTCTCTGGGTCTCCTCTCACAATGGGTGCAGAGCCGGGCCTCTCTGGGTCTCTCCTCTCACACTGGGTGCAAAGCCTGGCCTTTCTGGGTCTCCTCTCACACTAGGTGCAGAGCCTGGCCTCTCTGGATCTCTCCTCTCACACTGGGTGCAGAGCCTGGCCTCTCTGGGTTTCCCCTCTCACACTGGGTGCAGAGCCTGGCCTCTCTGGGTCTCTCCTCTCACATTGGGTGCAGAGCCTGGCCTCTCTGTGTCCCTCCTGTCACACTGGGTGCAGAGCCTGGCCTCTCTGGGTCTCTCCTCTCACACTGAGTGCAGAGCTGGGCCTCTCTGGGTCTCTCCTCTCACACTGGGTGCTGAGCTTGGCCTCTCTGGGTCTCTCCTGTCACACTGGGTGCAGAGCCTGGCCTCTCTGGGCCTCTCCTCTCACACTGGGTGCAGAGCCTGGCCTCTCTGGGTCTCTCCTCTCACACTGGGAGCAGAGCCTGGCCTCTCTGGGTCTCTCCTCTCACACTGGGCGCAGAGCCTGACCTCTCTGGGTCTCCTCTCACATTGGGCGCAGAGCCTGGCCTCTCTGGGTCTCTCCTCTCACACTCACTGCAGAGCCGGGCCTCTCTGGGTCTCTCCTCTCACACTCAGTGCAGAGCCTGGCCTCTCTGGGTCTCTCCTCTCACACTGGGTGCAGAGCCTGGCCTCTCTGGGTCTCTCCTCTCACACTGGGTGCAGAGCCGGGCCTCTCTGGGTCTCTCCTCTCACACTGGGTGCAGAGCCTGGCCTCTCTGGGCCTCGCCTCTCACACTGGGTGCAGAGCATGGCCTCTCTGGGTCTCCTCTCACACTGGGTGCAGAGCCTGGTCTCTCCGGGTCTCTCCTCTCACACTGGGTGCAGAGCCTGGCCTCTCTGGATCTCTCCTCTCACACTGGGCGCAGAGCCTGGCCTCTCTGGGTCTCTCCTGTCACACTGGGTGCAGAGGCTGGCCTCTCTGGCTCTCCTCTCACACTGGGTGCAGAGCCTGGCCTCTCTGGGTCTCTCCTCTCACACTGGGTGCAGAGCCTGACCTCTCTGGGTCTCTCCTCTCACACTGGATGCAGAGCCGGGCCTCTCTGGGTCTCTCCTCTCACACTCAGTGCAGAGCCTGGCCTCTCTGGGTCTCCTCTCACACTGGGTGCAGAGCCGGGCCTCTCTGGGTCTCTCCTCTCACACTGGGTGCAGAGCCTGGTCTCTCTGTGTCTCTCCTCTCACACTGGGTGCAGAGCCTGGCCTCTCTGGGCCTCTCCTCTCACACTGGGTGCAGAGCCTGGCCTCTCTGGGTCTCTCCTGTCACACTGGGTGCAGAGGCTGGCCTCTCTGGGTCTCCTCTCACACTGGGTGCAGAGCCTGGCCTCTCTGGGTCTCTCCTCTCACACTGGGTGCAGAGCCGGGCCTCTCTGGGTCTCTCCTCTCACACTGGGTACAGAGCCGGGTCTCTCTGGGTCTCTCCTCTCACACTGGGCGCAGAGCCTGGCCTCTCACGGTCTCCTCTCTCACTGGGCGCAGAGTCTGGCCTCTCTGGGTCTCTCCTTTCACACTGGGCGCAGAGCCGGGCCTCTCTGGGTCTCTCCTCTCACACTGAGTGCAGAGCCTGGCCTCTCTGGGCCTCTCCTCTCATACTGGGTGCAGAGCCTGGTATCTCTGGGCCTCTCCTCTCACACTGGGTGCAGAGCCTGGCCTCTCTGGGTCTCCGCTCTCACACTGGGTGCAGAGCCTGGCCTCTCTGGGTCTCCTCTCACACTGGGTGCAGAGCCTGGCCTCTCTGGGTCTCTCCTCTCACACTGAGTGCAGAGCCTGGCCTCTCTGGGCCTCTCCTCTCCCACTGGGTGCAGAGCCTGGTATCTCTGGGCCTCTCCTCTCACACTGGGTCCAGAACCTGGCCTCTCTGGGTCTCCTCTCACACTGGGTGCAGAGCCTGGCCTCTCTGGGTCTCTCCTCTCAAACTGGGTGCAGAGCCTGGCCTCTCTGGGTCTCCGCTCTCACACTGGGCGCAGAGCCTGGCCTCTCTGGGTCTCTCCTTTCACACTGGGTGCAGAGCTTGGCCTCTCTGGGTCTCTCCTCTCACACTGGGTGCAGATCCTGGTCTCTCTGGGTCTCTCCTCTCACACTCAGTGCAGAGCCTGGCCTCTCTGGGTCTCTCCTCTCACACTGGGTGCAGAGCCTGGCCTCTCTGAGCCTCTCCTCTCACACTGGATGCAGAGCCGGGCCTCTCTGGGTCTCTCCTCTCACACTCAGTGCAGAGCCTGGCCTCTCTGGGTCTCCTCTCACACTGGGTGCAGAGCCTGGCCTCTCTGAGCCTCTCCTCTCACACTGGATGCAGAGCCGGGCCTCTCTGGGTCTCTCCTCTCACACTCAGTGCAGAGCCTGGCCTCTCTGGGTCTCTCCTCTCACACTGAGTGCAGAGTCCGGCCTCTCTGGGCCTCTCCTCTCCCACTGGGTGCAGAGCCTGGTATCTCTGGGCCTCTCCTCTCACACTGGGTCCAGAACCTGGCCTCTCTGGGTCTCCTCTCACACTGGGTGCAGAGCCTGGCCTCTCTGGGTCTCTCCTCTCAAACTGGGTGCATAGCCTGGCCTCTCTGGGCCTCTCCTCTCACACTGGGTGCAGAGCCTGGCCTCTCTGCGTCTCCGCTCTCACACTGGGTGCACAGCCTGGCCTCTCTGGGTCTCTCCTCTCACACTGGGTGCAGAGCTTGGCCTCTCTGGGTCTCTCCTCTCACACTGGGTGCAGATCCTGGTCTCTCTGGGTCTCTCCTCTCACACTCAGTGCAGAGCCTGGCCTCTCTGGGTCTCTCCTCTCACAATGGGTGCAGAGCATGGCCTCTCTGGGTCTCTCCCCTGTCACTGAGTGCAGAGCGTGGCCTCTCTGGGTCTGTCCTTTCACACTGGGTGCAGAGCCAGGCCTCTCTGGGTCTCTCCTCTCACACTGGGTGCTGAGCTTGGCCTCTCTGGGTCTCTCCTCTCACACTGGGTGCAGAGCCTGGCCTCTCTGGGTCTCTCCTCTCACACTGGTTGCAGAGCCAGGCCTCTCTGGGTCTCCCCTCTCACACTGGGTGCAGAGCTTGGCCTCTCTGGGTCTGTCCTCTCACACTGGATGCAGAGCCTGGCCTCTCAGGGCCTCCTCTCACACTGGGTGCAGAGCCTGGCCTCTCTGGGTCTCTCCTCTCACACTGAGTGCAGAGCCGGGCCTCTCTGGGTCTCTCCTCTCACACTGGGTACAGAGCTTGGCCTCTCTGGGTCTCTCCTCTCACACTGGGTGCAGAGCCTGGCCTCTCTGGGTCTCTCCTCTCACACTGGGTGCAGAGCCGGGCCTCTCTGGGTCTCTCCTCTCACACTGGGTACAGAGCCGGGTCTCTCTGGGTCTCTCCTCTCACACTGGGCGCAGAGCCTGGCCTCTCACGGTCTCCTCTCTCACTGGGCGCAGAGTCTGGCCTCTCTGGGTCTCTCCTTTCACACTGGGCGCAGAGCCGGGCCTCTCTGGGTCTCTCCTCTCACACTGAGTGCAGAGCCTGGCCTCTCTGGGCCTCTCCTCTCATACTGGGTGCAGAGCCTGGTATCTCTGGGCCTCTCCTCTCACACTGGGTGCAGAGCCTGGCCTCTCTGGGTCTCCGCTCTCACACTGGGTGCAGAGCCTGGCCTCTCTGGGTCTCCTCTCACACTGGGTGCAGAGCCTGGCCTCTCTGGGTCTCTCCTCTCACACTGAGTGCAGAGCCTGGCCTCTCTGGGCCTCTCCTCTCCCACTGGGTGCAGAGCCTGGTATCTCTGGGCCTCTCCTCTCACACTGGGTCCAGAACCTGGCCTCTCTGGGTCTCCTCTCACACTGGGTGCAGAGCCTGGCCTCTCTGGGTCTCTCCTCTCAAACTGGGTGCAGAGCCTGGCCTCTCTGGGTCTCCGCTCTCACACTGGGCGCAGAGCCTGGCCTCTCTGGGTCTCTCCTTTCACACTGGGTGCAGAGCTTGGCCTCTCTGGGTCTCTCCTCTCACACTGGGTGCAGATCCTGGTCTCTCTGGGTCTCTCCTCTCACACTCAGTGCAGAGCCTGGCCTCTCTGGGTCTCTCCTCTCACACTGGGTGCAGAGCCTGGCCTCTCTGAGCCTCTCCTCTCACACTGGATGCAGAGCCGGGCCTCTCTGGGTCTCTCCTCTCACACTCAGTGCAGAGCCTGGCCTCTCTGGGTCTCCTCTCACACTGGGTGCAGAGCCTGGCCTCTCTGAGCCTCTCCTCTCACACTGGATGCAGAGCCGGGCCTCTCTGGGTCTCTCCTCTCACACTCAGTGCAGAGCCTGGCCTCTCTGGGTCTCTCCTCTCACACTGAGTGCAGAGTCCGGCCTCTCTGGGCCTCTCCTCTCCCACTGGGTGCAGAGCCTGGTATCTCTGGGCCTCTCCTCTCACACTGGGTCCAGAACCTGGCCTCTCTGGGTCTCCTCTCACACTGGGTGCAGAGCCTGGCCTCTCTGGGTCTCTCCTCTCAAACTGGGTGCATAGCCTGGCCTCTCTGGGCCTCTCCTCTCACACTGGGTGCAGAGCCTGGCCTCTCTGCGTCTCCGCTCTCACACTGGGTGCACAGCCTGGCCTCTCTGGGTCTCTCCTCTCACACTGGGTGCAGAGCTTGGCCTCTCTGGGTCTCTCCTCTCACACTGGGTGCAGATCCTGGTCTCTCTGGGTCTCTCCTCTCACACTCAGTGCAGAGCCTGGCCTCTCTGGGTCTCTCCTCTCACAATGGGTGCAGAGCATGGCCTCTCTGGGTCTCTCCCCTGTCACTGAGTGCAGAGCGTGGCCTCTCTGGGTCTGTCCTTTCACACTGGGTGCAGAGCCAGGCCTCTCTGGGTCTCTCCTCTCACACTGGGTGCTGAGCTTGGCCTCTCTGGGTCTCTCCTCTCACACTGGGTGCAGAGCCTGGCCTCTCTGGGTCTCTCCTCTCACACTGGTTGCAGAGCCAGGCCTCTCTGGGTCTCCCCTCTCACACTGGGTGCAGAGCTTGGCCTCTCTGGGTCTGTCCTCTCACACTGGATGCAGAGCCTGGCCTCTCAGGGCCTCCTCTCACACTGGGTGCAGAGCCTGGCCTCTCTGGGTCTCTCCTCTCACACTGAGTGCAGAGCCGGGCCTCTCTGGGTCTCTCCTCTCACACTGGGTACAGAGCTTGGCCTCTCTGGGTCTCTCCTCTCACACTGGGTGCAGAGCCTGGCCTCTCTGGGTCTCTCCTCTCACGCTGGGTGCAGAACCTGGCCTCTCTGGGTCTCTCCTCTCACACTGGGTGCAGAGCCTGGTCTCTCCGTGTCTCTCCTCTCACACTGGGTGCAGAGCCTGGCCTCTCTGGGTCTCTCCTCTCACACTCAGTGCAGAGCCTGGCCTCTCTGGGTCTCTCCTTTCACACTGGGTGCAGAGCCTGGCCTCTCTGGGTCTCACCTCTCACACTCAGTGCAGAGCCTGGCCTCTCTGGGTCTCTCCTTTCACACTGGGTGCAGAGTCTGGCCTCTCTGGGTCTCTCCTCTCACACTTAGTGCAGAGCCTGGCCTCTCTGGGTCTCCTCTCACACTGGGCCCAGGGCGTGGCCTCTATGGGTCTCTCCTCTCGCACTGGGTGCAGAGCCTGGCCTCTCCGGGTCTGTCCTCTCACACTGGGCGCAGAGCCTGGCCTCTCTGGGCCTCTACTCTCACACTGGGTGCAGAGCCTAGCCTCTCTGGGTCTCCTCTCACACTGGGTGCAGAGCCGGGCCTCTCTGGGTCTCTCCTCTCACACTGGGTGCAGAGCCTGGCCTTTCTGGGTCTCCTCTCACACTAGGTGCAGAGCCTGGCCTCTCTGGATCTCTCCTCTCACACTGGGCGCAGAGCCTGGCCTCTCTGGGTTTCCCCTCTCACACTGGGTGCAGAGCCTGGCCTCTCTGGGTCTCTCCTCTCACATTGGGTGCAGAGCCTGGCCTCTCTGGGTCTCTCCTCTCACACTGGGTGCAGAGCCTGGCCTCTCTGGGCCTCTCCTCTCACATCGGGTGCAGAGCCTGGCCTCTACGGGCCTCTCCTCTCACACTGGGTGCAGAGCCTGGCCTCTCAGGGCCTCCTTTCACACTGGGTGCAGAGCCTGGCCTCTCAGGGCCTCCTCTCACTTTGGGTGCAGAGCCTGGCCTCTCTGGGTCTCTCCTCTCACACTGGGTGCAGAGCCAGGCCTCTCTGGGTATCTCCTCTCACACTGGGCGCAGAGCCTGTCCTCTCTGTGTCCCTCCTGTCACACTGGGTGCAGAGCCTGGCCTCTCTGGGTCTCTCCTCTCACACTGAGTGCAGAGCTGGGCCTCTCTGGGTCTCTCCTCTCACACTGGGTGCTGAGCTTGGCCTCTCTGGGTCTCTCCTGTCACACTGGGTGCAGAGCCTGGCCTCTCTGGGCCTCTCCTCTCACACTGGGTGCAGAGCCTGGCCTCTCTGGGTCTCTCCTCTCACACTGGGAGCAGAGCCTGGCCTCTCTGGGTCTCTCCTCTCACACTGGGCGCAGAGCCTGGCCTCTCTGGGTCTCCTCTCACATTGGGCGCAGAGCCTGGCCTCTCTGGGTCTCTCCTCTCACACTCACTGCAGAGCCGGGCCTCTCTGGGTCTCTCCTCTCACACTCAGTGCAGAGCCTGGCCTCTCTGGGTCTCTCCTCTCACACTGGGTGCAGAGCCTGGCCTCTCTGGGTCTCTCCTCTCACACTAGGTGCAGAGCCTGGCCTCTCTGGGCCTCGCCTCTCACACTGGGTGCAGAGCATGGCCTCTCTGGGTCTCCTCTCACACTGGGTGCAGAGCCTGGTCTCTCCGGGTCTCTCCTCTCACACTGGGTGCAGAGCCTGGCCTCTCTGGATCTCTCCTCTCACACTGGGCACAGAGCCTGGCCTCTCTGGGTCTCTCCTGTCACACTGGGTGCAGAGGCTGGCCTCTCTGGGTCTCCTCTCACACTGGGTGCAGAGCCTGGCCTCTCTGGGTCTCTCCTCTCACACTGGGTGCAGAGCTGGGCCTCTCTGGGTCTCTCCTCTCACACTGGGTGCAGAGCCTGGTCTCTCCGTGTCTCTCCTCTCACACTGGGTGCAGAGCCTGGCCTCTCTGGGCCTCTCCTCTCACACTGGGTGCAGAGCCTGGCCTCTCTGGGTCTCTCCTCTCACACTGGGTGCAGAGCCGGGTCTCTCTGGGTCTCTCCTCTCACACTGGGCGCAGAGCCTGGCCTCTCACGGTCTCCTCTCTCACTGGGCGCAGAGCCTGGCCTCTCTGGGTCTCTCCTCTCACACTGGGCGCAGAGCCGGGCCTCTCTGGGTCTCTCCTCTCACACTGAGTGCAGAGCCTGGCCTCTCTGGGCCTCTCCTCTCACACTGGGTGCAGAGCCTGGTATCTCTGGGCCTCTCCTCTCACACTGGGTGCAGAGCCTGGCCTCTCTGGGTCTCCGCTCTCACACTGGGTGCAGAGCCTGGCCTCTCTGGGTCTCCTCTCACACTGGGTGCAGAGCCTGGCCTCTCTGGGTCTCTCCTCTCACACTCAGTGCAGAGCCTGGCCTCTCTGGGTCTCTCCTCTCACACTGGGTGCAGAGCCTGGCCTCTCTGGGTCTCTCCTCTCACACTAGGTGCAGAGCCTGGCCTCTCTGGGCCTCGCCTCTCACACTGGGTGCAGAGCATGGCCTCTCTGGGTCTCCTCTCACACTGGGTGCAGAGCCTGGTCTCTCCGGGTCTCTCCTCTCACACTGGGTGCAGAGCCTGGCCTCTCTGGATCTCTCCTCTCACACTGGGCACAGAGCCTGGCCTCTCTGGGTCTCTCCTGTCACACTGGGTGCAGAGGCTGGCCTCTCTGGGTCTCCTCTCACACTGGGTGCAGAGCCTGGCCTCTCTGGGTCTCTCCTCTCACACTGGGTGCAGAGCCGGGCCTCTCTGGGTCTCTCCTCTCACACTGGGTGCAGAGCCTGGTCTCTCCGTGTCTCTCCTCTCACACTGGGTGCAGAGCCTGGCCTCTCTGGGCCTCTCCTCTCACACTGGGTGCAGAGCCTGGCCTCTCTGGGTCTCTCCTCTCACACTGGGTGCAGAGCCGGGTCTCTCTGGGTCTCTCCTCTCACACTGGGCGCAGAGCCTGGCCTCTCACGGTCTCCTCTCTCACTGGGCGCAGAGCCTGGCCTCTCTGGGTCTCTCCTCTCACACTGGGCGCAGAGCCGGGCCTCTCTGGGTCTCTCCTCTCACACTGAGTGCAGAGCCTGGCCTCTCTGGGCCTCTCCTCTCACACTGGGTGCAGAGCCTGGTATCTCTGGGCCTCTCCTCTCACACTGGGTGCAGAGCCTGGCCTCTCTGGGTCTCCGCTCTCACACTGGGTGCAGAGCCTGGCCTCTCTGGGTCTCCTCTCACACTGGGTGCAGAGCCTGGCCTCTCTGGGTCTCTCCTCTCACACTGAGTGCAGAGCCTGGCCTCTCTGGGCCTCTCCTCTCCCACTGGGTGCAGAGCCTGGTATCTCTGGGCCTCTCCTCTCACACTGGGTCCAGAACCTGGCCTCTCTGGGTCTCCTCTCACACTGGGTGCAGAGCCTGGCCTCTCTGGGTCTCTCCTCTCACACTGGGTGCAGAGCCTGGCCTCTCTGGGTCTCCGCTCTCACACTGGGTGTACAGCCTGGCCTCTCTGGGTCTCTCCTCTCACACTGGGTGCAGATCCTGGCCTCTCTGGGTCTCTCCTCTCACACTGGGTGCAGAGCTTGGCCTCTCTGGGTCTCTCCTCTCACACTGGGTGCAGAGCATGGCCTCTCTGGATCTCTCCTCTCACACTTGGAGCAGAGCCTGGCCTCTCTGGGTCTCTCCTCTCACACTGGTTGCAGAGCCAGGCCTCTCTGGGTCTCCCCTCTCACACTGAGTGCAGAGCCTGGCCTCTCTGGGTCTCTCCTCTCACACTGGGTGTAGAGACTGGCCTCTCTGGGTCTCCTCTCACACTGGGTGCAGAGCCTGGCCTCTCTGGGTCTCTCCTTTCACACTGGATGCAGAGCCGGGCCTCTCTGGGTCTCTCCTCTCACACTCAGTGCAGAGCCTGGCCTCTCTGGGTCTCTCCTCTCACACTGGGTGCAGAGACTGGCCTCTCTGGGTCTCCTCTCACACTGGGTGCAGAGCCTGGCCTCTCTGGGTCTCTCCTCTCACACTGGGTGCAGAGCATGGCCTCTCTGGGTCTCTCCTCTCACACTGGGTGCAGAGCATGGCCTCTCTGGGTCTCTCCTCTCACACTGGGTGCAGTGCATGGCCTCTCTGGGTCTCTCCTCTCACACTGGGTGCAGAGCCTGACCTCTCTGGGTCTCTCCTCTCACACTGGGTGCAGAGCCTGGCCTCTCTGGGTCTCTCCTCTCACACTGGGTGCAGAGCCTGGCCTCTCTGGGTCTCTCCTCTGTCACTGAGTGCAGAGCCTGGCCTCTCTGGGTCTCTCCTCTGTCACTGGGTGCAGAGCCTGGCCTCTCTGGGTCTCTCCTCTCACACTCAGTGCAGAGCCTGGCCTCTCTGGGTCTCTCCTCTCACACTGGGTGTAGAGACTGGCCTCTCTGGGTCTCCTCTCACACTGGGTGCAGAGCCTGGCCTCTCTGGGTCTCTCCTCTCACACTGGGTGCAGAGCTGGGCCTCTCTGGGTCTCTCCTCTCACACTGGGTGCAGAGCCTGGTCTCTCCGTGTCTCTCCTCTCACACTGGGTGCAGAGCCTGGCCTCTCTGGGTCTCTCCTTTCACACTCAGTGCAGAGCCTGGCCTCTCTGGGTCTCTCCTTTCACACTGGATGCAGAGCCGGGCCTCTCTGGGTCTCTCCTCTCACACTCAATGCAGAGCCTGGCCTCCCTGGGTCTCTCCTCTCACACTGGGCGCAGAGCCTGGCCTCTCTGGGTCTCCTCTCACACTGGGTGCAGAGCCTGGCCTCTCTGGGTCTCTCCTCTCACACTGGGTGCAGAGCCGGGCCTCTATGGGTCTCTCCTCTCACACTGGGTGCAGAGCCTGGTCTCTCTGTGTCTCTCCTCTCACACTGGGTGCAGAGCCTGGCCTCTCTGGGTCTCTCCTCTCACACTCAGTGCAGAGCCTGGCCTCTCTGGGTCTCTCCTTTCACACTGGGTGCAGAGCCTGGCCTCTCTGGGTCTCTCCTCTCACACTCAGTGCAGAGCCTGGCCTCTCTGGGTCTCTCCTTTCACACTGGGTGCAGAGCCTGGCCTCTCTGGGTCTCTCCTCTCACACTCAGTGCAGAGCCTGGCCTCTCTGTGTCTCCTCTCACACTGGGCCCAGGGCGTGGCCTCTCTGGGTCTCTCCTCTCACACTGGGTGCAGAGCCTGGCCTCTCCGGGTCTGTCCTCTCACACTGGGCGCAGAGCCTGGCCTCTCTGTACCTCTCCTCTCACACTGGGTGCAGAGCCTGGCCTCTCTGGGTCTCCTCTCACAATGGGTGCAGAGCCGGGCCTCTCTGGGTCTCTCCTCTCACACTGGGTGCAAAGCCTGGCCTTTCTGGGTCTCCTCTCACACTAGGTGCAGAGCCTGGCCTCTCTGGATCTCTCCTCTCACACTGGGTGCAGAGCCTGGCCTCTCTGGGTTTCCCCTCTCACACTGGGTGCAGAGCCTGGCCTCTCTGGGTCTCTCCTCTCACATTGGGTGCAGAGCCTGGCCTCTCTGGGTCCCTCCTCTCACACTGGGTGCAGAGCCTGGCCTCTCTGGGCCTCTCCTCTCACACCGGGTGCAGAGCCTGGCCTCTCTGGGCCTCTCCTCTCACACTGGGTGCAGAGCCTGGCCTCTCAGGGCCTCCTCTCACACTGGGTACAGAGCCTGGCCTCTCTGGGCCTCCTCTCACACTGGGTGCAGAGCCTGGCCTCTCAGGGCCTCCTCTCACACTGGGTGCAGAGCCTGGCCTCTCTGGGTCTCTCCTCTCAGACTGGGTGCAGAGCCAGGCCTCTCTGGGTATCTCCTCTCACACTGGGCGCAGAGCCTGGCCTCTCTGTGTCCCTCCTGTCACACTGGGTGCAGAGCCTGGCCTCTCTGGGTCTCTCCTCTCACACTGAGTGCAGAGCTGGGCCTCTCTGGGTCTCTCCTCTCACACTGGGTGCTGAGCTTGGCCTCTCTGGGTCTCTCCTGTCACACTGGGTGCAGAGCCTGGCCTCTCTGGGCCTCTCCTCTCACACTGGGTGCAGAGCCTGGCCTCTCTGGGTCTCTCCTCTCACACTGGGAGCAGAGCCTGGCCTCTCTGGGTCTCTCCTCTCACACTGGGCGCAGAGCCTGACCTCTCTGGGTCTCCTCTCACATTGGGCGCAGAGCCTGGCCTCTCTGGGTCTCTCCTCTCACACTCACTGCAGAGCCGGGCCTCTCTGGGTCTCTCCTCTCACACTCAGTGCAGAGCCTGGCCTCTCTGGGTCTCTCCTCTCACACTGGGTGCAGAGCCTGGCCTCTCTGGGTCTCTCCTCTCACACTGGGTGCAGAGCCGGGCCTCTCTGGGTCTCTCCTCTCACACTGGGTGCAGAGCCTGGCCTCTCTGGGCCTCGCCTCTCACACTGGGTGCAGAGCATGGCCTCTCTGGGTCTCCTCTCACACTGGGTGCAGAGCCTGGTCTCTCCGGGTCTCTCCTCTCACACTGGGTGCAGAGCCTGGCCTCTCTGGATCTCTCCTCTCACACTGGGCGCAGAGCCTGGCCTCTCTGGGTCTCTCCTGTCACACTGGGTGCAGAGGCTGGCCTCTCTGGGTCTCCTCTCACACTGGGTGCAGAGCCTGGCCTCTCTGGGTCTCTCCTCTCACACTGGGTGCAGAGCCTGACCTCTCTGGGTCTCTCCTCTCACACTGGATGCAGAGCCGGGCCTCTCTGGGTCTCTCCTCTCACACTCAGTGCAGAGCCTGGCCTCTCTGGGTCTCCTCTCACACTGGGTGCAGAGCCGGGCCTCTCTGGGTCTCTCCTCTCACACTGGGTGCAGAGCCTGGTCTCTCCGTGTCTCTCCTCTCACACTGGGTGCAGAGCCTGGCCTCTCTGGGCCTCTCCTCTCACACTGGGTGCAGAGCCTGGCCTCTCTGGGTCTCTCCTGTCACACTGGGTGCAGAGGCTGGCCTCTCTGGGTCTCCTCTCACACTGGGTGCAGAGCCTGGCCTCTCTGGGTCTCTCCTCTCACACTGGGTGCAGAGCCGGGCCTCTCTGGGTCTCTCCTCTCACACTGGGTACAGAGCCGGGTCTCTCTGGGTCTCTCCTCTCACACTGGGCGCAGAGCCTGGCCTCTCACGGTCTCCTCTCTCACTGGGCGCAGAGCCTGGCCTCTCTGGGTCTCTCCTTTCACACTGGGCGCAGAGCCGGGCCTCTCTGGGTCTCTCCTCTCACACTGAGTGCAGAGCCTGGCCTCTCTGGGCCTCTCCTCTCATACTGGGTGCAGAGCCTGGTATCTCTGGGCCTCTCCTCTCACACTGGGTGCAGAGCCTGGCCTCTCTGGGTCTCCGCTCTCACACTGGGTGCAGAGCCTGGCCTCTCTGGGTCTCCTCTCACACTGGGTGCAGAGCCTGGCCTCTCTGGGTCTCTCCTCTCACACTGAGTGCAGAGCCTGGCCTCTCTGGGCCTCTCCTCTCCCACTGGGTGCAGAGCCTGGTATCTCTGGGCCTCTCCTCTCACACTGGGTCCAGAACTTGGCCTCTCTGGGTCTCCTCTCACACTGGGTGCAGAGCCTGGCCTCTCTGGGTCTCTCCTCTCAAACTGGGTGCAGAGCCTGGCCTCTCTGGGTCTCCGCTCTCACACTGGGCGCAGAGCCTGGCCTCTCTGGGTCTCTCCTTTCACACTGGGTGCAGAGCTTGGCCTCTCTGGGTCTCTCCTCTCACACTGGGTGCAGATCCTGGTCTCTCTGGGTCTCTCCTCTCACACTCAGTGCAGAGCCTGGCCTCTCTGGGTCTCTCCTCTCACACTGGGTGCAGAGCCTGGCCTCTCTGAGCCTCTCCTCTCACACTGGATGCAGAGCCGGGCCTCTCTGGGTCTCTCCTCTCACACTCAGTGCAGAGCCTGGCCTCTCTGGGTCTCCTCTCACACTGGGTGCAGAGCCTGGCCTCTCTGAGCCTCTCCTCTCACACTGGATGCAGAGCCGGGCCTCTCTGGGTCTCTCCTCTCACACTCAGTGCAGAGCCTGGCCTCTCTGGGTCTCTCCTCTCACACTGAGTGCAGAGTCCGGCCTCTCTGGGCCTCTCCTCTCCCACTGGGTGCAGAGCCTGGTATCTCTGGGCCTCTCCTCTCACACTGGGTCCAGAACCTGGCCTCTCTGGGTCTCCTCTCACACTGGGTGCAGAGCCTGGCCTCTCTGGGTCTCTCCTCTCAAACTGGGTGCATAGCCTGGCCTCTCTGGGCCTCTCCTCTCACACTGGGTGCAGAGCCTGGCCTCTCTGCGTCTCCGCTCTCACACTGGGTGCACAGCCTGGCCTCTCTGGGTCTCTCCTCTCACACTGGGTGCAGAGCTTGGCCTCTCTGGGTCTCTCCTCTCACACTGGGTGCAGATCCTGGTCTCTCTGGGTCTCTCCTCTCACACTCAGTGCAGAGCCTGGCCTCTCTGGGTCTCTCCTCTCACAATGGGTGCAGAGCATGGCCTCTCTGGGTCTCTCCCCTGTCACTGAGTGCAGAGCGTGGCCTCTCTGGGTCTGTCCTTTCACACTGGGTGCAGAGCCAGGCCTCTCTGGGTCTCTCCTCTCACACTGGGTGCTGAGCTTGGCCTCTCTGGGTCTCTCCTCTCACACTGGGTGCAGAGCCTGGCCTCTCTGGGTCTCTCCTCTCACACTGGTTGCAGAGCCAGGCCTCTCTGGGTCTCCCCTCTCACACTGGGTGCAGAGCTTGGCCTCTCTGGGTCTGTCCTCTCACACTGGATGCAGAGCCTGGCCTCTCAGGGCCTCCTCTCACACTGGGTGCAGAGCCTGGCCTCTCTGGGTCTCTCCTCTCACACTGAGTGCAGAGCCGGGCCTCTCTGGGTCTCTCCTCTCACACTGGGTACAGAGCTTGGCCTCTCTGGGTCTCTCCTCTCACACTGGGTGCAGAGCCTGGCCTCTCTGGGTCTCTCCTCTCACGCTGGGTGCAGAGCCTGGCCTCTCTGGGTCTCTCCTCTCACACTGGGTGCAGAGCCTGGTCTCTCCGTGTCTCTCCTCTCACACTGGGTGCAGAGCCTGGCCTCTCTGGGTCTCTCCTCTCACACTCAGTGCAGAGCCTGGCCTCTCTGGGTCTCTCCTCTCACACTGGGCGCAGAGCCTGGCCTCTCTGGGTCTCCTCTCACACTGGGTGCAGAGCCTGGCCTCTCTGGGTCTCTCCTCTCACACTGGGTGCAGAGCCGGGCCTCTATGGGTCTCTCCTCTCACACTGGGTGCAGAGCCTGGTCTCTCTGTGTCTCTCCTCTCACACTGGGTGCAGAGCCTGGCCTCTCTGGGTCTCTCCTCTCACACTCAGTGCAGAGCCTGGCCTCTCTGGGTCTCTCCTTTCACACTGGGTGCAGAGCCTGGCCTCTCTGGGTCTCTCCTCTCACACTCAGTGCAGAGCCTGGCCTCTCTGGGTCTCTCCTTTCACACTGGGTGCAGAGCCTGGCCTCTCTGGGTCTCTCCTCTCACACTCAGTGCAGAGCCTGGCCTCTCTGGGTCTCCTCTCACACTGGGCCCAGGGCGTGGCCTCTCTGGGTCTCTCCTCTCACACTGGGTGCAGAGCCTGGCCTCTCCGGGTCTGTCCTCTCACACTGGGCGCAGAGCCTGGCCTCTCTGTACCTCTCCTCTCACACTGGGTGCAGAGCCTGGCCTCTCTGGGTCTCCTCTCACAATGGGTGCAGAGCCGGGCCTCTCTGGGTCTCTCCTCTCACACTGGGTGCAAAGCCTGGCCTTTCTGGGTCTCCTCTCACACTAGGTGCAGAGCCTGGCCTCTCTGGATCTCTCCTCTCACACTGGGTGCAGAGCCTGGCCTCTCTGGGTTTCCCCTCTCACACTGGGTGCAGAGCCTGGCCTCTCTGGGTCTCTCCTCTCACATTGGGTGCAGAGCCTGGCCTCTCTGTGTCCCTCCTGTCACACTGGGTGCAGAGCCTGGCCTCTCTGGGTCTCTCCTCTCACACTGAGTGCAGAGCTGGGCCTCTCTGGGTCTCTCCTCTCACACTGGGTGCTGAGCTTGGCCTCTCTGGGTCTCTCCTGTCACACTGGGTGCAGAGCCTGGCCTCTCTGGGCCTCTCCTCTCACACTGGGTGCAGAGCCTGGCCTCTCTGGGTCTCTCCTCTCACACTGGGAGCAGAGCCTGGCCTCTCTGGGTCTCTCCTCTCACACTGGGCGCAGAGCCTGACCTCTCTGGGTCTCCTCTCACATTGGGCGCAGAGCCTGGCCTCTCTGGGTCTCTCCTCTCACACTCACTGCAGAGCCGGGCCTCTCTGGGTCTCTCCTCTCACACTCAGTGCAGAGCCTGGCCTCTCTGGGTCTCTCCTCTCACACTGGGTGCAGAGCCTGGCCTCTCTGGGTCTCTCCTCTCACACTGGGTGCAGAGCCGGGCCTCTCTGGGTCTCTCCTCTCACACTGGGTGCAGAGCCTGGCCTCTCTGGGCCTCGCCTCTCACACTGGGTGCAGAGCATGGCCTCTCTGGGTCTCCTCTCACACTGGGTGCAGAGCCTGGTCTCTCCGGGTCTCTCCTCTCACACTGGGTGCAGAGCCTGGCCTCTCTGGATCTCTCCTCTCACACTGGGCGCAGAGCCTGGCCTCTCTGGGTCTCTCCTGTCACACTGGGTGCAGAGGCTGGCCTCTCTGGCTCTCCTCTCACACTGGGTGCAGAGCCTGGCCTCTCTGGGTCTCTCCTCTCACACTGGGTGCAGAGCCTGACCTCTCTGGGTCTCTCCTCTCACACTGGATGCAGAGCCGGGCCTCTCTGGGTCTCTCCTCTCACACTCAGTGCAGAGCCTGGCCTCTCTGGGTCTCCTCTCACACTGGGTGCAGAGCCGGGCCTCTCTGGGTCTCTCCTCTCACACTGGGTGCAGAGCCTGGTCTCTCTGTGTCTCTCCTCTCACACTGGGTGCAGAGCCTGGCCTCTCTGGGCCTCTCCTCTCACACTGGGTGCAGAGCCTGGCCTCTCTGGGTCTCTCCTGTCACACTGGGTGCAGAGGCTGGCCTCTCTGGGTCTCCTCTCACACTGGGTGCAGAGCCTGGCCTCTCTGGGTCTCTCCTCTCACACTGGGTGCAGAGCCGGGCCTCTCTGGGTCTCTCCTCTCACACTGGGTACAGAGCCGGGTCTCTCTGGGTCTCTCCTCTCACACTGGGCGCAGAGCCTGGCCTCTCACGGTCTCCTCTCTCACTGGGCGCAGAGTCTGGCCTCTCTGGGTCTCTCCTTTCACACTGGGCGCAGAGCCGGGCCTCTCTGGGTCTCTCCTCTCACACTGAGTGCAGAGCCTGGCCTCTCTGGGCCTCTCCTCTCATACTGGGTGCAGAGCCTGGTATCTCTGGGCCTCTCCTCTCACACTGGGTGCAGAGCCTGGCCTCTCTGGGTCTCCGCTCTCACACTGGGTGCAGAGCCTGGCCTCTCTGGGTCTCCTCTCACACTGGGTGCAGAGCCTGGCCTCTCTGGGTCTCTCCTCTCACACTGAGTGCAGAGCCTGGCCTCTCTGGGCCTCTCCTCTCCCACTGGGTGCAGAGCCTGGTATCTCTGGGCCTCTCCTCTCACACTGGGTCCAGAACCTGGCCTCTCTGGGTCTCCTCTCACACTGGGTGCAGAGCCTGGCCTCTCTGGGTCTCTCCTCTCAAACTGGGTGCAGAGCCTGGCCTCTCTGGGTCTCCGCTCTCACACTGGGCGCAGAGCCTGGCCTCTCTGGGTCTCTCCTTTCACACTGGGTGCAGAGCTTGGCCTCTCTGGGTCTCTCCTCTCACACTGGGTGCAGATCCTGGTCTCTCTGGGTCTCTCCTCTCACACTCAGTGCAGAGCCTGGCCTCTCTGGGTCTCTCCTCTCACACTGGGTGCAGAGCCTGGCCTCTCTGAGCCTCTCCTCTCACACTGGATGCAGAGCCGGGCCTCTCTGGGTCTCTCCTCTCACACTCAGTGCAGAGCCTGGCCTCTCTGGGTCTCCTCTCACACTGGGTGCAGAGCCTGGCCTCTCTGAGCCTCTCCTCTCACACTGGATGCAGAGCCGGGCCTCTCTGGGTCTCTCCTCTCACACTCAGTGCAGAGCCTGGCCTCTCTGGGTCTCTCCTCTCACACTGAGTGCAGAGTCCGGCCTCTCTGGGCCTCTCCTCTCCCACTGGGTGCAGAGCCTGGTATCTCTGGGCCTCTCCTCTCACACTGGGTCCAGAACCTGGCCTCTCTGGGTCTCCTCTCACACTGGGTGCAGAGCCTGGCCTCTCTGGGTCTCTCCTCTCAAACTGGGTGCATAGCCTGGCCTCTCTGGGCCTCTCCTCTCACACTGGGTGCAGAGCCTGGCCTCTCTGCGTCTCCGCTCTCACACTGGGTGCACAGCCTGGCCTCTCTGGGTCTCTCCTCTCACACTGGGTGCAGAGCTTGGCCTCTCTGGGTCTCTCCTCTCACACTGGGTGCAGATCCTGGTCTCTCTGGGTCTCTCCTCTCACACTCAGTGCAGAGCCTGGCCTCTCTGGGTCTCTCCTCTCACAATGGGTGCAGAGCATGGCCTCTCTGGGTCTCTCCCCTGTCACTGAGTGCAGAGCGTGGCCTCTCTGGGTCTGTCCTTTCACACTGGGTGCAGAGCCAGGCCTCTCTGGGTCTCTCCTCTCACACTGGGTGCTGAGCTTGGCCTCTCTGGGTCTCTCCTCTCACACTGGGTGCAGAGCCTGGCCTCTCTGGGTCTCTCCTCTCACACTGGTTGCAGAGCCAGGCCTCTCTGGGTCTCCCCTCTCACACTGGGTGCAGAGCTTGGCCTCTCTGGGTCTGTCCTCTCACACTGGATGCAGAGCCTGGCCTCTCAGGGCCTCCTCTCACACTGGGTGCAGAGCCTGGCCTCTCTGGGTCTCTCCTCTCACACTGAGTGCAGAGCCGGGCCTCTCTGGGTCTCTCCTCTCACACTGGGTACAGAGCTTGGCCTCTCTGGGTCTCTCCTCTCACACTGGGTGCAGAGCCTGGCCTCTCTGGGTCTCTCCTCTCACACTGGGTGCAGAGCCGGGCCTCTCTGGGTCTCTCCTCTCACACTGGGTACAGAGCCGGGTCTCTCTGGGTCTCTCCTCTCACACTGGGCGCAGAGCCTGGCCTCTCACGGTCTCCTCTCTCACTGGGCGCAGAGTCTGGCCTCTCTGGGTCTCTCCTTTCACACTGGGCGCAGAGCCGGGCCTCTCTGGGTCTCTCCTCTCACACTGAGTGCAGAGCCTGGCCTCTCTGGGCCTCTCCTCTCATACTGGGTGCAGAGCCTGGTATCTCTGGGCCTCTCCTCTCACACTGGGTGCAGAGCCTGGCCTCTCTGGGTCTCCGCTCTCACACTGGGTGCAGAGCCTGGCCTCTCTGGGTCTCCTCTCACACTGGGTGCAGAGCCTGGCCTCTCTGGGTCTCTCCTCTCACACTGAGTGCAGAGCCTGGCCTCTCTGGGCCTCTCCTCTCCCACTGGGTGCAGAGCCTGGTATCTCTGGGCCTCTCCTCTCACACTGGGTCCAGAACCTGGCCTCTCTGGGTCTCCTCTCACACTGGGTGCAGAGCCTGGCCTCTCTGGGTCTCTCCTCTCAAACTGGGTGCAGAGCCTGGCCTCTCTGGGTCTCCGCTCTCACACTGGGCGCAGAGCCTGGCCTCTCTGGGTCTCTCCTTTCACACTGGGTGCAGAGCTTGGCCTCTCTGGGTCTCTCCTCTCACACTGGGTGCAGATCCTGGTCTCTCTGGGTCTCTCCTCTCACACTCAGTGCAGAGCCTGGCCTCTCTGGGTCTCTCCTCTCACACTGGGTGCAGAGCCTGGCCTCTCTGAGCCTCTCCTCTCACACTGGATGCAGAGCCGGGCCTCTCTGGGTCTCTCCTCTCACACTCAGTGCAGAGCCTGGCCTCTCTGGGTCTCCTCTCACACTGGGTGCAGAGCCTGGCCTCTCTGAGCCTCTCCTCTCACACTGGATGCAGAGCCGGGCCTCTCTGGGTCTCTCCTCTCACACTCAGTGCAGAGCCTGGCCTCTCTGGGTCTCTCCTCTCACACTGAGTGCAGAGTCCGGCCTCTCTGGGCCTCTCCTCTCCCACTGGGTGCAGAGCCTGGTATCTCTGGGCCTCTCCTCTCACACTGGGTCCAGAACCTGGCCTCTCTGGGTCTCCTCTCACACTGGGTGCAGAGCCTGGCCTCTCTGGGTCTCTCCTCTCAAACTGGGTGCATAGCCTGGCCTCTCTGGGCCTCTCCTCTCACACTGGGTGCAGAGCCTGGCCTCTCTGCGTCTCCGCTCTCACACTGGGTGCACAGCCTGGCCTCTCTGGGTCTCTCCTCTCACACTGGGTGCAGAGCTTGGCCTCTCTGGGTCTCTCCTCTCACACTGGGTGCAGATCCTGGTCTCTCTGGGTCTCTCCTCTCACACTCAGTGCAGAGCCTGGCCTCTCTGGGTCTCTCCTCTCACAATGGGTGCAGAGCATGGCCTCTCTGGGTCTCTCCCCTGTCACTGAGTGCAGAGCGTGGCCTCTCTGGGTCTGTCCTTTCACACTGGGTGCAGAGCCAGGCCTCTCTGGGTCTCTCCTCTCACACTGGGTGCTGAGCTTGGCCTCTCTGGGTCTCTCCTCTCACACTGGGTGCAGAGCCTGGCCTCTCTGGGTCTCTCCTCTCACACTGGTTGCAGAGCCAGGCCTCTCTGGGTCTCCCCTCTCACACTGGGTGCAGAGCTTGGCCTCTCTGGGTCTGTCCTCTCACACTGGATGCAGAGCCTGGCCTCTCAGGGCCTCCTCTCACACTGGGTGCAGAGCCTGGCCTCTCTGGGTCTCTCCTCTCACACTGAGTGCAGAGCCGGGCCTCTCTGGGTCTCTCCTCTCACACTGGGTACAGAGCTTGGCCTCTCTGGGTCTCTCCTCTCACACTGGGTGCAGAGCCTGGCCTCTCTGGGTCTCTCCTCTCACGCTGGGTGCAGAACCTGGCCTCTCTGGGTCTCTCCTCTCACACTGGGTGCAGAGCCTGGTCTCTCCGTGTCTCTCCTCTCACACTGGGTGCAGAGCCTGGCCTCTCTGGGTCTCTCCTCTCACACTCAGTGCAGAGCCTGGCCTCTCTGGGTCTCTCCTTTCACACTGGGTGCAGAGCCTGGCCTCTCTGGGTCTCACCTCTCACACTCAGTGCAGAGCCTGGCCTCTCTGGGTCTCTCCTTTCACACTGGGTGCAGAGTCTGGCCTCTCTGGGTCTCTCCTCTCACACTTAGTGCAGAGCCTGGCCTCTCTGGGTCTCCTCTCACACTGGGCCCAGGGCGTGGCCTCTATGGGTCTCTCCTCTCGCACTGGGTGCAGAGCCTGGCCTCTCCGGGTCTGTCCTCTCACACTGGGCGCAGAGCCTGGCCTCTCTGGGCCTCTACTCTCACACTGGGTGCAGAGCCTAGCCTCTCTGGGTCTCCTCTCACACTGGGTGCAGAGCCGGGCCTCTCTGGGTCTCTCCTCTCACACTGGGTGCAGAGCCTGGCCTTTCTGGGTCTCCTCTCACACTAGGTGCAGAGCCTGGCCTCTCTGGATCTCTCCTCTCACACTGGGCGCAGAGCCTGGCCTCTCTGGGTTTCCCCTCTCACACTGGGTGCAGAGCCTGGCCTCTCTGGGTCTCTCCTCTCACATTGGGTGCAGAGCCTGGCCTCTCTGGGTCTCTCCTCTCACACTGGGTGCAGAGCCTGGCCTCTCTGGGCCTCTCCTCTCACATCGGGTGCAGAGCCTGGCCTCTACGGGCCTCTCCTCTCACACTGGGTGCAGAGCCTGGCCTCTCAGGGCCTCCTTTCACACTGGGTGCAGAGCCTGGCCTCTCAGGGCCTCCTCTCACTTTGGGTGCAGAGCCTGGCCTCTCTGGGTCTCTCCTCTCACACTGGGTGCAGAGCCAGGCCTCTCTGGGTATCTCCTCTCACACTGGGCGCAGAGCCTGTCCTCTCTGTGTCCCTCCTGTCACACTGGGTGCAGAGCCTGGCCTCTCTGGGTCTCTCCTCTCACACTGAGTGCAGAGCTGGGCCTCTCTGGGTCTCTCCTCTCACACTGGGTGCTGAGCTTGGCCTCTCTGGGTCTCTCCTGTCACACTGGGTGCAGAGCCTGGCCTCTCTGGGCCTCTCCTCTCACACTGGGTGCAGAGCCTGGCCTCTCTGGGTCTCTCCTCTCACACTGGGAGCAGAGCCTGGCCTCTCTGGGTCTCTCCTCTCACACTGGGCGCAGAGCCTGGCCTCTCTGGGTCTCCTCTCACATTGGGCGCAGAGCCTGGCCTCTCTGGGTCTCTCCTCTCACACTCACTGCAGAGCCGGGCCTCTCTGGGTCTCTCCTCTCACACTCAGTGCAGAGCCTGGCCTCTCTGGGTCTCTCCTCTCACACTGGGTGCAGAGCCTGGCCTCTCTGGGTCTCTCCTCTCACACTAGGTGCAGAGCCTGGCCTCTCTGGGCCTCGCCTCTCACACTGGGTGCAGAGCATGGCCTCTCTGGGTCTCCTCTCACACTGGGTGCAGAGCCTGGTCTCTCCGGGTCTCTCCTCTCACACTGGGTGCAGAGCCTGGCCTCTCTGGATCTCTCCTCTCACACTGGGCACAGAGCCTGGCCTCTCTGGGTCTCTCCTGTCACACTGGGTGCAGAGGCTGGCCTCTCTGGGTCTCCTCTCACACTGGGTGCAGAGCCTGGCCTCTCTGGGTCTCTCCTCTCACACTGGGTGCAGAGCTGGGCCTCTCTGGGTCTCTCCTCTCACACTGGGTGCAGAGCCTGGTCTCTCCGTGTCTCTCCTCTCACACTGGGTGCAGAGCCTGGCCTCTCTGGGCCTCTCCTCTCACACTGGGTGCAGAGCCTGGCCTCTCTGGGTCTCTCCTCTCACACTGGGTGCAGAGCCGGGTCTCTCTGGGTCTCTCCTCTCACACTGGGCGCAGAGCCTGGCCTCTCACGGTCTCCTCTCTCACTGGGCGCAGAGCCTGGCCTCTCTGGGTCTCTCCTCTCACACTGGGCGCAGAGCCGGGCCTCTCTGGGTCTCTCCTCTCACACTGAGTGCAGAGCCTGGCCTCTCTGGGCCTCTCCTCTCACACTGGGTGCAGAGCCTGGTATCTCTGGGCCTCTCCTCTCACACTGGGTGCAGAGCCTGGCCTCTCTGGGTCTCCGCTCTCACACTGGGTGCAGAGCCTGGCCTCTCTGGGTCTCCTCTCACACTGGGTGCAGAGCCTGGCCTCTCTGGGTCTCTCCTCTCACACTCAGTGCAGAGCCTGGCCTCTCTGGGTCTCTCCTCTCACACTGGGTGCAGAGCCTGGCCTCTCTGGGTCTCTCCTCTCACACTAGGTGCAGAGCCTGGCCTCTCTGGGCCTCGCCTCTCACACTGGGTGCAGAGCATGGCCTCTCTGGGTCTCCTCTCACACTGGGTGCAGAGCCTGGTCTCTCCGGGTCTCTCCTCTCACACTGGGTGCAGAGCCTGGCCTCTCTGGATCTCTCCTCTCACACTGGGCACAGAGCCTGGCCTCTCTGGGTCTCTCCTGTCACACTGGGTGCAGAGGCTGGCCTCTCTGGGTCTCCTCTCACACTGGGTGCAGAGCCTGGCCTCTCTGGGTCTCTCCTCTCACACTGGGTGCAGAGCCGGGCCTCTCTGGGTCTCTCCTCTCACACTGGGTGCAGAGCCTGGTCTCTCCGTGTCTCTCCTCTCACACTGGGTGCAGAGCCTGGCCTCTCTGGGCCTCTCCTCTCACACTGGGTGCAGAGCCTGGCCTCTCTGGGTCTCTCCTCTCACACTGGGTGCAGAGCCGGGTCTCTCTGGGTCTCTCCTCTCACACTGGGCGCAGAGCCTGGCCTCTCACGGTCTCCTCTCTCACTGGGCGCAGAGCCTGGCCTCTCTGGGTCTCTCCTCTCACACTGGGCGCAGAGCCGGGCCTCTCTGGGTCTCTCCTCTCACACTGAGTGCAGAGCCTGGCCTCTCTGGGCCTCTCCTCTCACACTGGGTGCAGAGCCTGGTATCTCTGGGCCTCTCCTCTCACACTGGGTGCAGAGCCTGGCCTCTCTGGGTCTCCGCTCTCACACTGGGTGCAGAGCCTGGCCTCTCTGGGTCTCCTCTCACACTGGGTGCAGAGCCTGGCCTCTCTGGGTCTCTCCTCTCACACTGAGTGCAGAGCCTGGCCTCTCTGGGCCTCTCCTCTCCCACTGGGTGCAGAGCCTGGTATCTCTGGGCCTCTCCTCTCACACTGGGTCCAGAACCTGGCCTCTCTGGGTCTCCTCTCACACTGGGTGCAGAGCCTGGCCTCTCTGGGTCTCTCCTCTCACACTGGGTGCAGAGCCTGGCCTCTCTGGGTCTCCGCTCTCACACTGGGTGTACAGCCTGGCCTCTCTGGGTCTCTCCTCTCACACTGGGTGCAGATCCTGGCCTCTCTGGGTCTCTCCTCTCACACTGGGTGCAGAGCTTGGCCTCTCTGGGTCTCTCCTCTCACACTGGGTGCAGAGCATGGCCTCTCTGGATCTCTCCTCTCACACTTGGAGCAGAGCCTGGCCTCTCTGGGTCTCTCCTCTCACACTGGTTGCAGAGCCAGGCCTCTCTGGGTCTCCCCTCTCACACTGAGTGCAGAGCCTGGCCTCTCTGGGTCTCTCCTCTCACACTGGGTGCAGAGCCTGGCCTCTCTGGGTCTCTCCTCTCACACTGTGTGCAGAGCCTGGCCTCTCTGGGTCTCTCCTCTCACAATGGGTGCAGAGCATGGCCTCTCTGGGTCTCTCCCCTGTCACTGAGTGCAGAGCGTGGCCTCTCTGGGTCTGTCCTTTCACACTGGGTGCAGAGCCGGGCCTCTCTGGGTCTCTCCTCTCACACTGGGTGCTGAGCTTGGCCTCTCTGGGTCTCTCCTCTCACACTGGGTGCAGAGCCTGGCCTCTCTGGGTCTCTCCTCTCACACTGGTTGCAGAGCCAGGCCTCTCTGGGTCTCCCCTCTCACACTGGGTGCAGAGCTTGGCCTCTCTGGGTCTGTCCTCTCACACTGGATGCAGAGCCTGGCCTCTCAGGGCCTCCTCTCACACTGGGTGCAGAGCCTGGCCTCTCTGGGTCTCCTCTCACACTGAGTGCAGAGCCGGGCCTCTCTGGGTCTCTCCTCTCACACTGGGTACAGAGCTTGGCCTCTCTGGGTCTCTCCTCTCACACTGGGTGCAGAGCCTGGCCTCTCTGGGTCTCTCCTCTCACGCTGGGTGCAGAGCCTGGCCTCTCTGGGTCTCTCCTCTCACACTGGGTGCAGAGCCTGGCCTCTCTGGGTCTCTCCTCTCACGCTGGGTGCAGATCCTGGCCTCTCTGGGCCTCTCCTCTCACACTGGGTGCAGAGCCTGGCCTCTCAGGGTCTCCTCTCACACTGGGTGCAGAGCCTGGCCTCTCTGGGTCTCCTCTCACACTGAGTGCAGAGCCAGGCCTCTCTGGGTCTCCTTTCACACTGGGTGCAGAGCCGGGCCTCTCGGGGTCTCTCCTTTCACACTGGGTGCAGAGGCTGGCCTCTCTGGGTCTCTCCTCTCACACTGGGTGCAGAGCCTGGCCTCTCTGGGCCTCTCCTCTCACACTGGGTGCAGAGCCTGGCCTCTCTGGGCCTCTCCTCTCACACTGGGTGCAGAGCCTGGTATCTCTGGGCCTCTCCTCTCACACTGGGTGCAGAGCCTGGCCTCTCTGGGTCTCCGCTCTCACACTGGGTGCAGAGCCTGGCCTCTCTGGGTCTCCTCTCACACTGGGTGCAGAGCCTGGCCTCTCTGGGTCTCTCCTCTCACACTCAGTGCAGAGCCTGGCCTCTCTGGGTCTCTCCTCTCACACTGGGTGCAGAGCCTGGCCTCTCTGGGTCTCTCCTCTCACACTAGGTGCAGAGCCTGGCCTCTCTGGGCCTCGCCTCTCACACTGGGTGCAGAGCATGGCCTCTCTGGGTCTCCTCTCACACTGGGTGCAGAGCCTGGTCTCTCCGGGTCTCTCCTCTCACACTGGGTGCAGAGCCTGGCCTCTCTGGATCTCTCCTCTCACACTGGGCACAGAGCCTGGCCTCTCTGGGTCTCTCCTGTCACACTGGGTGCAGAGGCTGGCCTCTCTGGGTCTCCTCTCACACTGGGTGCAGAGCCTGGCCTCTCTGGGTCTCTCCTCTCACACTGGGTGCAGAGCCGGGCCTCTCTGGGTCTCTCCTCTCACACTGGGTGCAGAGCCTGGTCTCTCCGTGTCTCTCCTCTCACACTGGGTGCAGAGCCTGGCCTCTCTGGGCCTCTCCTCTCACACTGGGTGCAGAGCCTGGCCTCTCTGGGTCTCTCCTCTCACACTGGGTGCAGAGCCGGGTCTCTCTGGGTCTCTCCTCTCACACTGGGCACAGAGCCTGGCCTCTCACGGTCTCCTCTCTCACTGGGCGCAGAGCCTGGCCTCTCTGGGTCTCTCCTCTCACACTGGGCGCAGAGCCGGGCCTCTCTGGGTCTCTCCTCTCACACTGAGTGCAGAGCCTGGCCTCTCTGGGCCTCTCCTCTCACACTGGGTGCAGAGCCTGGTATCTCTGGGCCTCTCCTCTCACACTGGGTGCAGAGCCTGGCCTCTCTGGGTCTCCGCTCTCACACTGGGTGCAGAGCCTGGCCTCTCTGGGTCTCCTCTCACACTGGGTGCAGAGCCTGGCCTCTCTGGGTCTCTCCTCTCACACTGAGTGCAGAGCCTGGCCTCTCTGGGCCTCTCCTCTCCCACTGGGTGCAGAGCCTGGTATCTCTGGGCCTCTCCTCTCACACTGGGTCCAGAACCTGGCCTCTCTGGGTCTCCTCTCACACTGGGTGCAGAGCCTGGCCTCTCTGGGTCTCTCCTCTCACACTGGGTGCAGAGCCTGGCCTCTCTGGGTCTCCGCTCTCACACTGGGTGTACAGCCTGGCCTCTCTGGGTCTCTCCTCTCACACTGGGTGCAGATCCTGGCCTCTCTGGGTCTCTCCTCTCACACTGGGTGCAGAGCTTGGCCTCTCTGGGTCTCTCCTCTCACACTGGGTGCAGAGCATGGCCTCTCTGGATCTCTCCTCTCACACTTGGAGCAGAGCCTGGCCTCTCTGGGTCTCTCCTCTCACACTGGTTGCAGAGCCAGGCCTCTCTGGGTCTCCCCTCTCACACTGAGTGCAGAGCCTGGCCTCTCTGGGTCTCTCCTCTCACACTGGGTGCAGAGCCTGGCCTCTCTGGGTCTCTCCTCTCACACTGTGTGCAGAGCCTGGCCTCTCTGGGTCTCTCCTCTCACAATGGGTGCAGAGCATGGCCTCTCTGGGTCTCTCCCCTGTCACTGAGTGCAGAGCGTGGCCTCTCTGGGTCTGTCCTTTCACACTGGGTGCAGAGCCGGGCCTCTCTGGGTCTCTCCTCTCACACTGGGTGCTGAGCTTGGCCTCTCTGGGTCTCTCCTCTCACACTGGGTGCAGAGCCTGGCCTCTCTGGGTCTCTCCTCTCACACTGGTTGCAGAGCCAGGCCTCTCTGGGTCTCCCCTCTCACACTGGGTGCAGAGCTTGGCCTCTCTGGGTCTGTCCTCTCACACTGGATGCAGAGCCTGGCCTCTCAGGGCCTCCTCTCACACTGGGTGCAGAGCCTGGCCTCTCTGGGTCTCCTCTCACACTGAGTGCAGAGCCGGGCCTCTCTGGGTCTCTCCTCTCACACTGGGTACAGAGCTTGGCCTCTCTGGGTCTCTCCTCTCACACTGGGTGCAGAGCCTGGCCTCTCTGGGTCTCTCCTCTCACGCTGGGTGCAGAGCCTGGCCTCTCTGGGTCTCTCCTCTCACACTGGGTGCAGAGCCTGGCCTCTCTGGGTCTCTCCTCTCACGCTGGGTGCAGATCCTGGCCTCTCTGGGCCTCTCCTCTCACACTGGGTGCAGAGCCTGGCCTCTCAGGGTCTCCTCTCACACTGGGTGCAGAGCCTGGCCTCTCTGGGTCTCCTCTCACACTGAGTGCAGAGCCAGGCCTCTCTGGGTCTCCTTTCACACTGGGTGCAGAGCCGGGCCTCTCGGGGTCTCTCCTTTCACACTGGGTGCAGAGGCTGGCTTCTCTGGGTCTCTCCTCTCACACTGGGTGCAGAGCCTGGCCTCTCTGGGCCTCTCCTCTCACACTGGGTGCAGAGCCTGGCCTCCCGGGGTCTCTCCTCTCACACTGGGCACAGAGCCTGGCCTCTCTGGGTCTCTCCTGTCACACTGGGTGCAGAGGCTGGCCTCTCTGGGTCTCCTCTCACACTGGGTGCAGAGCCTGGCCTCTCTGGGTCTCTCCTCTCACACTGGGTGCAGAGCCGGGCCTCTCTGGGTCTCTCCTCTCACACTGGGTGCAGAGCCTGGTCTCTCCGTGTCTCTCCTCTCACACTGGGTGCAGAGCCTGGCCTCTCTGGGCCTCTCCTCTCACACTGGGTGCAGAGCCTGGCCTCTCTGGGTCTCTCCTCTCACACTGGGTGCAGAGCCGGGTCTCTCTGGGTCTCTCCTCTCACACTGGGCGCAGAGCCTGGCCTCTCACGGTCTCCTCTCTCACTGGGCGCAGAGCCTGGCCTCTCTGGGTCTCTCCTCTCACACTGGGCGCAGAGCCGGGCCTCTCTGGGTCTCTCCTCTCACACTAAGTGCAGAGCCTGGCCTCTCTGGGCCTCTCCTCTCACACTGGGTGCAGAGCCTGGTATCTCTGGGCCTCTCCTCTCACACTGGGTGCAGAGCCTGGCCTCTCTGGGTCTCCGCTCTCACACTGGGTGCAGAGCCTGGCCTCTCTGGGTCTCCTCTCACACTGGGTGCAGAGCCTGGCCTCTCTGGGTCTCTCCTCTCACACTGAGTGCAGAGCCTGGCCTCTCTGGGCCTCTCCTCTCCCACTGGGTGCAGAGCCTGGTATCTCTGGGCCTCTCCTCTCACACTGGGTCCAGAACCTGGCCTCTCTGGGTCTCCTCTCACACTGGGTGCAGAGCCTGGCCTCTCTGGGTCTCTCCTCTCACACTGGGTGCAGAGCCTGGCCTCTCTGGGTCTCCGCTCTCACACTGGGTGTACAGCCTGGCCTCTCTGGGTCTCTCCTCTCACACTGGGTGCAGATCCTGGCCTCTCTGGGTCTCTCCTCTCACACTGGGTGCAGAGCTTGGCCTCTCTGGGTCTCTCCTCTCACACTGGGTGCAGAGCATGGCCTCTCTGGATCTCTCCTCTCACACTTGGAGCAGAGCCTGGCCTCTCTGGGTCTCTCCTCTCACACTGGTTGCAGAGCCAGGCCTCTCTGGGTCTCCCCTCTCACACTGAGTGCAGAGCCTGGCCTCTCTGGGTCTCTCCTCTCACACTGGGTGCAGAGCCTGGCCTCTCTGGGTCTCTCCTCTCACACTGGGTGCAGAGCCTGGCCTCTCTGGGTCTCTCCTCTCACAATGGGTGCAGAGCATGGCCTCTCTGGGTCTCTCCCCTGTCACTGAGTGCAGAGCGTGGCCTCTCTGGGTCTGTCCTTTCACACTGGGTGCAGAGCCGGGCCTCTCTGGGTCTCTCCTCTCACACTGGGTGCTGAGCTTGGCCTCTCTGGGTCTCTCCTCTCACACTGGGTGCAGAGCCTGGCCTCTCTGGGTCTCTCCTCTCACACTGGTTGCAGAGCCAGGCCTCTCTGGGTCTCCCCTCTCACACTGGGTGCAGAGCTTGGCCTCTCTGGGTCTGTCCTCTCACACTGGATGCAGAGCCTGGCCTCTCAGGGCCTCCTCTCACACTGGGTGCAGAGCCTGGCCTCTCTGGGTCTCCTCTCACACTGAGTGCAGAGCCGGGCCTCTCTGGGTCTCTCCTCTCACACTGGGTACAGAGCTTGGCCTCTCTGGGTCTCTCCTCTCACACTGGGTGCAGAGCCTGGCCTCTCTGGGTCTCTCCTCTCACGCTGGGTGCAGAGCCTGGCCTCTCTGGGTCTCTCCTCTCACACTGGGTGCAGAGCCTGGCCTCTCTGGGTCTCTCCTCTCACGCTGGGTGCAGATCCTGGCCTCTCTGGGCCTCTCCTCTCACACTGGGTGCAGAGCCTGGCCTCTCAGGGTCTCCTCTCACACTGGGTGCAGAGCCTGGCCTCTCTGGGTCTCCTCTCACACTGAGTGCAGAGCCAGGCCTCTCTGGGTCTCCTTTCACACTGGGTGCAGAGCCGGGCCTCTCGGGGTCTCTCCTTTCACACTGGGTGCAGAGGCTGGCCTCTCTGGGTCTCTCCTCTCACACTGGGTGCAGAGCCTGGCCTCTCTGGGCCTCTCCTCTCACACTGGGTGCAGAGCCTGGCCTCTCGGGGTCTCTCCTCTCACACTGGGTGCAGAGCCTGGCCTCTCTGGGTCTCTCCTCTCACACTGGGTGCAGAGCCTGGCCTCTCTGGGCCTCTCCTCTCACACTGGGTGCAGAGCCTGGCCTCTCGGGGTCTCTCCTCTCACACTGGGTGCAGAGCCTGGCCTCTCTGGGTCTCTCCTCTCGCACTAGGTGCAGAGCCTGACCTCTCTGGGTCTCTCCTCTCACACTGGGTGCAGTGCCTGGCCTCTCTGGGCCTCTCCTCTCACACTGGGTGCAGATCCTGGCCTCTGCTTCTGTCCTGTCTCGCCGGCTACAAAGGCTGGCCTCTCTCTGGTGCTCCCCCTACAGTCCCTGGCCTCTCTCTGTACACATTCTGCAGCTCCTGGCCTCTCTGCACAGGACTCTCTCTGGCCCCGCTCACTGGCTTCAGAAGTAGGCCTCTTTGCTCCTGTCCTGTCTCGCCGGCTACAAAAGCTGGCCTCTCTCTGGAGCCAACCTTTCAGTCCCTGGCCTCTCTGCACAGGACTCTCTCTTGCCTCTCTCTGGTGACCCCCATGTCTCGCTCTTCTCAGTCCCTGGCCTCTCTCAGTGCACACTCTGCAGCGCCTAGCGCCTCTGGCACGGGGCCTCGGTGAGTCACAGCGCACATTTGGCAGCGCGTGAAGATCGTCTTGTTCTTTGGAGTTTGACAGATACGAGGCAGGAGAGGAGGGAGACAGATGGCAAAAAAAGCGAGAAATAAGAAAACACAGGAAGGCGAAGGGAGGGGGTGGAAGAGGACAGAGGAGGAGAGGGGAGAGAAGGTGTGGAGAGAGGAAAGAGAAACCAGGAGAAGGGAGAGAAAAGAAGAGTGGAGAAGGAGAGAAGTCGAAAGAAAGAGGGAAAAAGAAGGGCGTTGAGAAAACTATGAAGAGAGAGGGAATGATTGGGAGGGGGGGGGGGAGAGAAGAAAACATGGAGGAAGAAATGATGGAAAGAGCGAGAGAGGGAAGAGAGATGGCAGAAGAGGCTCTCTGCGGGGCACAGCCGTCCCCACCAGGGACCCGAAACAGTCAGTTTGTTTTCCTCGGTGGTAAAGAGCAGCCTGGACCCCGTGGAGAGAGGGGGGGTGTCAGAGCATCACAAGCCCAAAATAATGTGAGATCCAAATCATCTATGGGCCTGGATAACAGACACGGACAAAGGGTAGGTTTTTGATATATAACAACAAGCAGTGGCAAAGCCAATAGGTCTCCCTTACGCAAGAGCTACTGGCTTTGGCAAAGTGTTTTATCCATGTTGTACTCCAGCGTAGCTGCTGTACGGCACGGCTGAGGGTTAGTGGTGTGGAGTGTTGCGGGGTGGAGGGGCATAGAGTGGCATAGCATGGCGCAGAGAGAGGGAATAATGGGGGGGGGGGGAGAAGAAAACATGGAGGAAGAAATGATGGAAAGAGCGAGAGAGGGAAGAGAGATGGCAGAAGAGGCTCTCTGCGGGGCACAGCCGTCCCCACCCGGGACCCGAAGCAGTCACAGTAAATGTTTGTTTTCCTCGGTGGTGAAGAGCAGCCTGGGCCCCTGGAGAGAGGGGGGGGGGGGGGGGGGGGGGGGGGGGGTGTCAGAGCATCACAAGCCCAAAATAATGTGAGATCCAAATCACCTATGGGCCTGGATAACAGACACGGACCAAAAGTAGGTTTTGTGATATATAACAACAAGCATTGGCAAAGCCAATAGGTCTCCCTTACGAAAGAGCTACTGACTTTGGCAAAGTGTTTTAACCCTGTTGTACACCAGCGTAGCTGCTGCACGGCACGGCTGAGGGTTAGTGGCGTGGAGTGTCGCGGAGTGGAGGGGCATAGAGTGGCATAGCATGGCGCAGAGTGGCATGTCGAGGAGTGTTGTGGCGTGGCGTGTTGTGGAGTGGAATGTCATAGAGTGGAATGATGTATTGTACACTGGAGTGGTGTAGTGTGGAGTATGTGTGATGTGGTAGCGCACTTTCATTACAGACAACACATCTTCAATTGTAATGACCATTACATTTGCACAGACGTACAGTTTTACTGATAAAACGATGCAGCGCACAAATGAAACATCCGCAATGACTGATCTATTGATGGTTTTAAAAAGACATGCCTCCTAAATCTTAGGAGGCATGTCTTGTCCATAGAATAAAGTTGCGTAAAGGAGGACATTCCATCCTATTTTAAGTCACATTTGTTTTGTTGCACCTTTTTTAAAACCATCAATAGATCAGTCATTGAGTATGTTTCATCAGTACTGGTGGACCAAATCCTAAGATATCAACACTGTGTGGTTCAGTCCCATTGATCAGGGGACTAGCCGTTCACACTCCAGGGTTTGGCCAGATGATATGACTGATCACAAAAGTCTTTTTTGATGGAAACCCTACATCACTCTTTTGGACTGGTCAGCCACTGATGAATAGTCTATAATGTATCGATCTCTTTTTCACCTTTGTATCCACTTGTTTTCTTACTTTGTCCTTATTCTTTTGCACACACGTTGAGATCTAGGTGACTCCGTAGTGATAGCATAGCTCTAATAGTTAGCTAATAGACCCCCTGTGTTTCTTATGGTGTATATCTATTTGGAGCTGGGGATAAAACCAGGTGTGGGTCTTTAAACTCTATATCCCTTGGACCCCCCCCCCTTTTGAGAAGTTGGTGTATTTACCAGTGTATTTATTTATGTCATCATGCATGTTCTGACAGTGGGTGGGGAGTGTTGCCTTTAATGGCACTATGAGTGCCAGACGAGGACTGGACGCAGCCCGCAAGGGGACTTTGACTGCAGTCAGTGTATCCAGAACTCTACTAGAACTGAAAGGTACACTGTGGCCATTCACGTCAGTCACATTCATTCACCGCCTGAAGGTCTCAGACGGGGGTCAGTGGCGAAGGAAGCTCTGGGGCACCCGTCAGGCATCAAGAACATGAAACTGGATATCACGACTGCCATAGGGTGGGTTTATGTGAACCACGCTTGATCCGTTTTCTGTGCGTGCGCACGAAGACTTTAACAGCAAGGGAGGGGCCTTCCCTCTAGTACCACCGCAGCAAATATCTTTGCACCCCTCAATGGTTCTCCACCAAGCTGCATCACTTTATTTGGTCCTACTGTTGGCGTCACAGGCACATCCTGAATGCACCTCGCTCTTATTAACACGCGTTCTCACCCCAAGTCCGAAAATGAAATTACCTATTTGATGCATAGCCAGCAGCTGGGCCGTTTACGATTAGGGTGCAGATTTACAATAACTGGCGCATCCCTGCAGATCAGCAGGGATGTGATAGTTATTTTGCATGATGTTAGGAATCCCTTGCGCGACCATGGATGCGCCGCATTTACAGTGCAGCGTACCGTGGCGCAAGGAGAGACAGATGCGTGGCGCATCTGTCAGCGTATAGGTGACACAGTGCTGGAGTCGTGTCTCAAGCGCGATGTAACTCCAGCACTGCTCAGGGGCTGCCTATACTTACAATGCTGTGTCATTCCTTACGCCTGCTACAAGCAAGCGTAAGGTTTTGACGCAGCATAGACGTAAAAGTGACTCCGTGAAATCTTGTAGATTTCACTGCATCACTTTTACGGGGCTTCCTTTTGATGGAACGCACAACCCTGCATACATTATACCTGACGCAGGTATAATGTAGCACAGGGCTTTACAATGTGACACATCTTACTAGCTGTGTCAAGTTGTAAATCTGTTGCATAGTGGCGCATGGTTTACGGCGCCGCTACGTCACAGAAGTGATGCAACAGTGTTGTAAAGATGATGTAAGGGGCTTGTTAATCTGCCCCTAGAAGCTTGGGCGGATCCATCAGCTGGCCAGATTTTTGCATAGCAACCCCCATCCCTCCGGGGCCCGGCGTCTTGGTCTATAGACAAGACAAACCTCAGAGAAGAGGTGGTGGGTCGCACTGATATATCAATAGCTTCATTGACAGGAGAGACGCGTCCCTTCCTCAGTGCGTGAAGCCTTTACTTTGAACATCACACTTTCAATGCAGCAATCTTATAAAGGCGCGCTTCTCTATCGTCCTCCCAGACCTACCGGCGACTTCTTGATAATGCTGGCCCCCTCCCAGAGGCTATTGAGTGTAAAAGGGGCTTCAACTAAGCAGGTGATTTTAATTTTCATTTGAATGTTCCTTCAGATGTGGGGATTGTAGCTCAATTGGACCCATTGGGCTCCTTAGGTCTCACCCAAAAAATGAAGGTACCCACACCCTTCGCTGGACACACTCTAGATGGTCTTTTTACTAACAATGAGCTCATGATTGCTAAGGAGGTTTTCCCTTCGGATTGGTCCGACCACCACGCTATTATATTGGGGATAAGCTGCCAAAACGTCCTATTAACCAAAGGCTGCGCTTGTTAAAGCATTCTCAGACCCGGAAATATATAAATAGCTCACTCCTCAACTAACACTTCGATAATATCCAAACTGAGTCTCCTCCTGATACACACCAGCCTCTCACGTTTACGCAGACTGGCTCCAGGCTGCCTTCTCTAAATTAGCTCCATCCACTAAAGTCTCCTAAATTAGGAAACCCCCCTGAGCCCTAAATCTAACCCAGCCCCCTCCCTGAGCCCTAAACACTACTCTGACCCCCCCAGCCCTAAATCTACCTCAAGCCCCCCCCGAGCCCTAAACACTACACAGACCCCCCAGCCCTAAATTTACCCAAGCCCCTCCCTGAGCCCTAAACACTACACAGCCCCCCCCAGCCCTAAATCTACCTCAAGCCCCCGAGCCCTAAACACTACCTTTCCCCCCGAGCCCAGAATCTTCCCCAAGCCCCTCCCTGAGAACTAAACACTACCCTGACCCCACCCTGATCACGTAAACCAGCTCATACAGTTGCATCTAGTAACCCAGGTCATCCAGTTACATCTTGTAAACCAGCTCATCCGGTTGCATCTTGTAAACCAGTTCATCCGGTTGCATCTTGTAAACCAGTTCATCCGATTTCATCGTGTAAACCAGTTCATACGGTTGTATGTTGTAAACCAGTTCATAGAGGTGCATCTTGTAAACCACATCATATGGTTGCATCATGTAAACCAGTTCATCCAGTTGCATCTTGTAAACCAGTTCATACGGTTGCATCGTGTAAACCAGTTCATACGGTTGCATCTTGTAATCCAGTTCATCCAGTTGCATCTTGTAAACCAGTTCATACGGTTGCATCGTGTAAACCAGTTCATACGGTTGCATCTTGTAATCCAGTTCATCCAGTTGCATCTTGTAAACCAGTTCATACGGTTGCATCTTGTAATGTAGTTCATCCAGTTGCATCTTGTAAACCAGTTCATACGGTTGCATCTTGTCATGTAGTACATCCAGTTGCATCTTGTAAACCAGTTCATAGAGTTGCATCTTGAAAACCAGTTCATACGGTTGCATCTTGTAATGTAGTTCATCCAGTTGCATCTTGTAAACCAGTTCATACGGTTGCATCTTGTCATGTAGTACATCCAGTTGCATCTTGTAAACCAGTTCATAGAGTTGCATCTTGAAAACCAGTTCATACGGTTGCATCTTGTAATGTAGTTCATCCAGTTGCATCTTGTAAACCAGTTCATACGGTTGCATCTTGTAAACCAGTTCATAGAGTTGCATCGTGTAAACCAGGTCATCCGGTTGCGTCATGTAAACCAGTTATTACGGTTGGATCATGTGAACCATTTCATACTGTTGTTTCTTGTAAACAAGTTCCTAGAGTTGCTTCATGTAAACCAGGTCATGGAGTTGCATCTTGTAAGGTAGGTCTGGACATCTTTAGCCCCACAAACCACCACCGCTTATTTGACCCTAATGCCACCCAGCATCTCACTACGTATGTGTGTGATTGAAGATGGGAGGACCATATCACACGTCTCACAGCCACAGAGATGTATACATTCATTTTAATATAGAGTATTGTGGCTCCATCAGGACCCTCACCATGTGCTGCAGTCAGGCGCCCACATGGACGGTCCTATATAGCTGGGGGCAACAAGTGAGCAGAAACAATACTGTTACTGTCCCCACTGCATGGAAAGTGCACATCACCCCCAGGGGGCTGCCCCCCCCCCCCCCTCGCAAATCACGTGGTTCCTTCCTGAGCCTTTGTGGGTTTTTTTTTTTCATGATAATGATTTCTTTAATTTGCAGATGGATTGATGGGTGAATCACACGTGACGAAGGCTGTTGCCGAAACGTGTTGAGTGGCCATGTTTTTGTTCGGTTGCACTCTGGGAATAAACACGTTTTTTGCAGGAAGTCCTTGAGTGTGGCTCTTCCTGTGGTGGGTGCTGGACCTTGCTTGTATATGAGAAGAGAGAGGTGGCACTACTAAATGTATGTATATATTTATTTTTTTCCTGCCTGATTTTTCCACTAAAAAAACACCACCAAAGAAGAGTTCAGGAAGCGCCTACTCTAATAAAAAGTTACATTAAAGCTGTAAATTAAGATTTCAACTTTTAACCCAGAACAAAAGTAACTATAAATAAACTTAACGTTGCGTAAAATATAAATCACTTAAAAAGAGTTGTATGACTTCACCTATTTTTAAAAAAAACTCTAAATACAACGGTGACTTTTTAATTTAAATTACCTACAAATCTCAAAATGCCTACAGGGCCACCCTTCCCATCTCACAGAGAGGGACCCCCTTTGGAAAACCTGGGACATGCTCATAGTAAAGAGAACCGCGCAGGAGGGCGCGCTGATTGTGAGTGCGCCAAGCAAGACTCTAACGGGTGCTGGGTAGGACAGTGAGACAGGACATGTGAGAGATCTCGGGGCATATCATCAAGGCCATGCGATAATTATCGCTCAGCGCTCTTAGCGCCAGGATAATTATCGCCGGCCAACTCTGAATTTTATCGCGTAGATAGCTTGCTATCAGCAACGTTTATCTCCAAAGCGATAACATTCAGAGCGCAAGCTGGCAATTGTGCGATTATCGCTGGAAATCCAGCGATAATCGCACATCTTTTGGCGATAGCTTGCTGATAGGGCAGGGCATACTTAGCCAAGATATCCAATTTCCATAGGATATCATGGCTGAGTCAGTTTTGAAGCAGGCGTTAGGAAAGTAGCCATAACAGAGGTTAGCGCTACTTTACTTGTTGCTCTGCAGGTTAGCGTGCCCATTGATCAGCGACATTTCTCCAGTTATGTCAGGGCAGGAACGCCCACTTTGCATCTCATTAGAGATGCAAAGATGGGTGTTGGGGGAAAGGGCAATAATGCAAGGATTCACGCCATAGCGTGACCTTGCTGATTAGGCGATAAATTTATCGCTGCTTCCAATTCGAAAACGGAACCTAAAGCGGCGATAATTTTATCTCCGGGGCTTGATTATATGCCCCCCAGTCACCCACCCCATGGCGGAGACTGAAGTATGTCATACCCTTCACATGCTTACAGAAGACCCCTGAGCTCTGCAGCTCCCAGGGGTGGCATTATAAAAACTCTGCTCACAGAATACCGGGTCAAGTATTAAGGTAATCACTGCTTCACTTCATGTGGAAGGGAGGGGTGCTTGCTGTGTATAAATGTTATTAAACATCTCTGCCAAGAAGGGGGTGATTTCCTCTGCCAGTATTTTATATATTTCATTAGGTATGCTATCAGGTCCTGAGGCTTTCCTATTCTTTAGGTTTTTTATAATAACGCCTATTTCTGTTAGGGAGATTTCTTGGTTTAGCCCTGTCTGCTGAGTGGTGTCTAGGCAGGGGAGTTTGTCCTGTTTTAACAAATTTCTTATTTCTAATTGTGTCCCTTCCACATCGTCAGTATATAACTCCTGAAAAATCTTACAAAAGCTTCCCCAATTGCACACTCTTCTGTTCACTTAGGGCCCGATTCACAGAATGAACTTAAGACTCAGTTTTAAACTTACTACTATTTTGGTATTCACAGAATGCACTTACTACTTTTGGCACTCACAGAATGAACTTACTACTTTTGGTATTCACTGAAGTTAGGATTTTGTCTTAAGTTTGTCTTAAGACAAACTTAAGACAGACTTAAGACAGACTTAAGACAAAATCCTAACTTCTGTGAATGCCAAAAGTAGTAAGTGCATTCTGTGAATGCCAAAAGTAGTAAGTGCATTCTGTGAATGCCAAAAGTAGTAAGTGCATTCTGTGAATGCCAAAAGTAGTAAGTGCATTCTGTGAATGCCAAAAAGTAGTAAGTGCATTCTGTGAATGCCAAAAGTAGTAAGTTCATTCTGTGAATGCCAAAAAGTAGTAAGTGCATTCTGTGAATGCCAAAAGTAGTAAGTTCATTCTGTGACTGCCAAAAGTAGTAAGTGCATTCTGTGAATGCCAAAAGTAGTGAGTTCATTCTGTGACTGCCAAAAGTAGTAAGTTCATTCTGTGAATGCCAAAAGTAGTAAGTGCATTCTGTGACTGCCAAAAGTAGTAAGTGCATTCTGTGAAAACCAAAATAGTAGTAAGTTTAGGATTGAGTCTTAAGTTCATTCTGTGAATCGGGCCCTTAGTTCCTGTTTTATTATTTCTTACCTCCTTTATCTCATTTCTAACCAGGTCCTGTCTTGCTGTCCATGCTAACATCTTCCCACATCGTTCTCCATTATTTGTGATTCGCCAGTTTACTAGCTTCCCATCTCTGTTTCACTAGCCCCTCTAGATAATCATATAAGATCCCCTTAGTTTCTGACAATTTGTTGTGTAGGTCCCCTTTTATCGAGGCTTGGGCACCTCTGAATCTCTTCGATGTCCTGTTCATATCCTCTAATTTTGTTCTTCCCCACTTTATTGTTATACGCAGCTATGCTCATTATCTTCCCCCGGAGATACGCTTTAAAAGCATCCCAAACAATCTGAGGGGGGGGGGGCAAATATGCATTTTATTTTTAAAAAGAAGAGTTTCCTCTTTGAGGGACCTTACTATGTCTGAGTCTTCTAGAAGGGTTCTGTCTTGAGTCCATCTTGGCTTTACTATCTGTATTTGTTATTTAATTTAATGGCTATTGCACGCAGGGAAATCTGTGTGTATTGGGTCGGTGAGCCCTCCCCTACTTGTGCAAATTGGCAACATTTTTCAAGGCCTATGGCCAGGTTAGACTGTCAGACGGGCTCGTCCAAGAAAGAGAAAATGTGGGTCCCCTTTGTCTCCCTTGTTTTGTGATGAATGTACTCACAATATAAATTGTCCAGGTGGGATTCGAAGCAACTGTTTTGTAAGGGTACATTTTCGGCCTAGTCCAAGGATTAAGACAAGCTCATGGAGAGAGAACTCTCATCAACAGCAAATCAGCGAAGGGCTGCTCCGGTGGAACAAATTTTGAAGGTGCATGGTGCCCAAATCTGTTTCAGACCGTCAGATAGATCACACTCTCGGCCTTTGTCAAATAGAGGACTAAAAAAACAACAAAAAACACTTGTGCTTATGACAGTCTGCCACAAGGTGGCGCAGTCTGGCTAATTTAGAGAGGACCATATTAATTCAATGTACATTAAAAGTGACTATTACCAAGTGTCCAAGCCTTGCTTTAAGATTTAGGGGGCTGAAATAGTCTGAATTGTCACTCTTGTAGGAGTGTGAGGGTTAGTAGTTGTGCTGTAACTATCATTGGCAAAACACACAAGATTGATGGACGGAATGTTGCACAATGGCAAAACATTCACCCCCAGTCACTGATCTGGGTTTAATCCATCGTTATTTTGCTCACCAAGCCACCCCAGTTCAGACATGGCCATATGCAAATCAGCCTTGACCCTGTGCCTCATGGGAACAGTCCAGCCCGAACTGCCAAGCCATGTCTTCCCTGGACCGGATTCAAGCATCCTAGGACCGGTTTCTGACTATCAGCCATCTTCAGCCAGGATAGCTTGACTCCAGTGGCATAGTGAGCAAGGGACCATCATCTGGGCATACCTTTCCCACATAGGGCGAACAGCAAAACACACAAGACGTGAGTCCCGTGCTCTCCACGCCACTGGAGTCAAGGTATCCTGGCTGAAGACGGCTGGAATGCCAGAAACCGGTCCTAGGATGCTTGTTTCCAGTCCAGGGAAGACATGGCTTCGCAGTTCGGGCTGGACTGTTCCCATGGGGCACAGGGTCAGACTGTTTTGCATTTTGCCATGTCTGAACTGGGGTGGTGTGGTGAGCAAAATAACAATGGATTAAACCCAGATCTGTGACTGGGGTGAATGTTTTGCCATTGTGCAACATTCCGTCCATCATCTTGTGTGTTTTGCTGTAACTATCATTGGCAGCATGGTTGGGGCATGGGTGGTGCAGGCAGCAGTGGCCTCCTCGCGAGATCCCTGGCACCTATTTTACAAACTAACCACCGACAATAGGGAGTATTTATTATGGAGCTACAAGGCACAATTATACCTTGATATTGTAGCTGATCTAAAAATCGTGCTTAGCTTCTGGCTTCAAATGATATTGAGCCTACAATTAGGGCTCACCCCTTAAAGGAATCACATGAGGAAGCAATTCCTTATGCCAACCTGCTTGGTTTCTGTACAGTGCAGGAGCCTGTCCCAAAGCCCTCTCACGTGTATATTTTTCCCTGATTTATTCCGGTACCACGGAGGTAAACGATGAATTATTACCTCCTGAAGGCGAGGTGCATTCCTAATAAAAATCACAGGCCTGTCGTCCTATGCAAGAAGGGTGTCATAAGCGAGGCCAGAATATAGTTTTTATCTCAGTACGTCCCCTTCAATCTGCACATCTACATTATAAACTCTATCAGGAGGGTTTACCAGGGTGCCTGGTGTTTCAAGCTGTATGTATTCTTTAGTTGGCGTCACTAACAGATGTTCCTTGAGGGTCTGGCAAAGTGCCATTATTGCTGCTGCACGGTCCAGAAGTGCTACCGCCCAAGTCCTGTTCCGCAGAAGTACCCGTTGTTTGCCGGGCATGTTTCTATGCTGGATCTGCCAACTTCTTCCTTTTAAAATGAGTCTTTTAGTCCAAAACTCTCTCTTCTTTCTTTACATTAACCTCAGCTTCACGTTCCGGCTCACTTTTCTGTCTTATCTTTTCCGCGATACTCAGTTTGTCCACATCTTTCTGCCCTTTTCCTGTCTCCAGAGTTCTGAAAAGAAGGAGAAGAACTGCTACTAGGATAGTGACACCGATCAGGCCTCTTAACTTTGTCAGAGTCCCTCAAGTGTTATCCACACTTGCTGGGCTCCTATTTTGGGGAGACCCATCCCATGTTTTTTATTTAACTTTCAGTTCTTTTTAGTCTACGGCAGACCTTTCTCCTTGCCGGAACACTCAATCTAATTTTTAGGTCTAACCTACACGGCGCACATGCGCTGCTTAGGAGACCTTTAGTAATCGATTCTGTTTTGGCCCCAAAAATGTGCACACGTTGCATTGCTTTCAATGGCAACGTGTGCCCGTTTGGCAAGTCACTTGCAGGAGCGAGCTTTAGAACCATGTGTTAATTACAAACATATGGTTCCTGCTCACTCCCGCATGGGTAACAGGCGCAGGCCCCCTCCTCCCTGCTGCCTCCTCCTCTCGTCAGCGCGAGGCGCACGATTGTTAACTTTGAGATGCAGTTTAAAGGCCTGGGAACCTAATGTATTATGTCAGACGGAGGTGCAAACTTCAGAAATTATTTTTGAAAGTTGCCCTTCTTGATCCTGAAGGAAAATTGTTATATATGTTGATGTGCTCACCTCCTGATAAAGCCAGTAGGCCTGCCTTTTATATTTATATATTTAAAAGGGGGGGACTGATCTCCTGCCGTGAGTTCAGTGAGAGGACCCCAATCCGTACACGGCCAAAGGCTGAAGGCCGTGCGCAGTGGGGGAGTTGGGCACCCACAGTGGGTTGCTGGGTAATCGATATCTGACTTTATGTTTTAAAAAAAACATAAGAAATTCACTGAAAAAGCCAATGGTTGAATCACATTAGAGTTAGGAATTTAAATAATATTTTACTTTTCATTGTTTTAAAAACCTATGAAATTTCTCGAAAAAACAAAGGTTATAGGTACATTACAGAATACGTCAGTTAAAACCTAATGTTTAAAAATAACAAAACCGCTGAAATTCACCAGTTCTTCTTATCCCGAGTAACTACAACTAGTGCCCTAAAACAACTGTAGCTCGCACCCTTGCAATGCACTGCTGATTACCTCATATATTACATCACTCATGACATCCTGTGACATCATTGATAACCACTGCAAGATCTGAAATGACTTCATTGTTGACAAGTCTGGCTTTGCTTGTCCGTGGAATCTTTTGTAGTCGGGCTCTGGTGAAAGGTTGGTATTGCTGTTGCTTGTCCCCAGTGAAAGGTTGGAATTACCACTGCTTTTTCCTGATGTCTTTTGGAGCAAAGGCTAGCGTGAGAAGTTGGGATTAGCGAACCTTTGCATCCTTTTGAGACAGGGTCCTGGTGAAAGGTTGTGATTGAATGAATGAAGTTGATTTGTAGGGACAGCAGCTGCTCCAGCTGGCGTGTCCTGGTGCTGGTTTCAAGAAAAATCCAGCGACTGGAGATTAGCCTAATGAGTGCAGAGAAGGGAAAGAAGCCCCATCCGAGAGGGTCAGATTTCTTTCAAAAGGGGGGTGTTTAGGTAAGCCTTTAAGCTGACCTCTGGTGTAATAATTCCATGGGTAATAACACAGAAGGAGTGCCCCCTGAATGGGGGCACTCCTTCTGTCCGGTTGGCACCGTTAACTGGACAGTAGTAGTCCTTTAAGAAGACCCCTCACTTACATATAATAAAAAGAAACAATATCCCGCTCCACTGTAGCCAGGTGTTGTAGCACACCCTATAGGCACTCGGCCTATGGGGTGGGACCCCAATGATGAAGCATGTCACCAACCAGGTTGGTGAGTGAGGGGTCTTCTTAAAGGACTACTACTGTCCAGTTAACGGTGTTGGGGCACTTTGTGCTTACCCAGCCATACCTAATAGGAGAGAGCAAATTGCTGTTTTCCTCCCATTCAGGGTGCACTCCTTCTGTGTTATTACTATTAGTTCCGGGGACCAGGAGCTCCCACCTCACATTTTTATATGTAAATTCCCTTACTCTCCCTCCTGTTAAAACGTAATAATTCCATGGTCAGACAGGGAATTCCAGAGCGTTGGGGCCAGGTAGGAGAAAGCCCGGCGTCCCGCTCTGGATGTATGTATCCCCAGGATGAGCGAAGGTGTCTGAGAGGTTGGGATTGTTTTATCTTGTTTTGAATGTAGGGAGGAGCAGTTTGATGCACCGCCCCATTGGTCAACAGGAGGGCTTTACATTTTAGTCTTTGGTTCACCAGTAGCCCATGAAGGGTTCTCAGACCCTTACGAATTGAATGGTGAGGTGGAATGTTCAACACCAAACGGGCTGTGGCATTCTGTACCCTCTGCAATCTGATTGGCGCTGCTTGTCCCTGGTGAAAGGTTGGGATTGGCGCTGCTTGTCCCTGGTGAAAGGTTGGGATTGGCGCTGCTTGTCCCTGGTGAAAGGTTGGGATTGGCACTGCTTGTCTCTGGTGAAAGGTTGGGATTTGTGCTGCTTGTCTCTGTTGAAAGGTTGGGATTGGCGCTGTTTGTCACTGGTGTCTCTAAGATCTGGAACTCTGGTGTAAGTTTCCATTGCCTCTGCTTGCCCCTGGTGAAAGGTTGGAATTAGTGCTGCTTGTCCCTGGTGAAAGGTTGGAATTAGTGCGGCTTGCCCCTGGTGAAAGGTTGGAATTAGCACTGCTTGTCCCTGGTTTCTCTTGCATCTGGGGCTGTGGTGTAAGTTTGCATTGCCACTGCTTGCCCCTGGTGAAAAGTCAGGATTGGTGCTGACTGCACCTGGGAAAGGTTGGGTTTGCCACTGCTTGTTCCTGGTGAAATGTTGGGACTGGCAATACTTGTCCTTGGCATTTTTTGAGACAGTACTCTGGTGAAAAGGTTTGATTGCTGCTGCTTGTCCCTGGTGAAAGGTTGAGATTGGCGCTGCTTGTCCCCGGTGAAAGGTTGAGATTGGCACCCTCATCTACAGACCCCCAGGACCCCGCACACAATTCAGCGAAGACATCGCTGACTTCATCAGCCCACATGCCCTCCCCTCCGAGAACTACATTCTACTGGGAGACCTCAACTTCCACCTGGAAAAGAAAAACGACAACAACACCACGACCCTTCTGGACAACCTGGACAACCTCGGACTCAAACAACTCGTTGACACCCCCACCCACTCTGCCGGACACACGCTTGACCCTATCTTCACCTCCAGCAAGCACATCTCCTCCGATCATACCACAGCTCTCCATTGGATGGACCACAGCTGCGTTCACTTCAACTACAAAAAATTCCACGACCCACAACCCCCCACAACCTATTCCCCGAAGAAATTGGAACAAAATCACCACCGACCAGCTCTTCACATCGCTTCACCAAAACCCCCCTGCCAATTCATCGGACCCTAACCAAGCAGCCACCAACCTCACACAATGGATCACCCACAGCGCCGACGAACTAGCACCCTTGAAAAACCATCTAACCAAGCAAGGCAGCAATAAAGCCCCCTGGTTCAATGATGACCTTAAGAAATCCAAGAAGTTCTGTCGTACTCTCGAGAAAACCTGGAGAAAAAACCCAACCACTGACAACCTAGCCACCTTCAAGAACGCCACCCGAAAACACCACCAACTGATCCGATCCACCAAGAAATCAGCTTTCAAGGATCGACTTGACAACAATGCCCAAAACAACAAGGAACTATTCAACATCGTCAAAGAATTCATTAACCCCTCCGCCGGCACTAACGACATCACCCCCCCAAGTACTCTGCGACTCTCTATCCTCATTCTTCCGCAACAAAATCGCCGAAATACATAACAGCTTTGAAAATCAGTCCAAAGACCAGTCTACTCCACCCACCTCCGAACCAAAACCGCACTCTAACAACCTTTGCGCCTGGAACCCAATCACCACCGAAGACACCATCCGCCTGATGAACTCCATCCACTCAGGATCGCCAACTGACCCATGTCCCCATCACATCTTCAACAAAGCCGACTCCATCATCGCACCCCATCTCCGCGATGTCATTAACTGTTCCCTCAACTCCGCTACCTTCCCGGAAAACTGGAAACATGCCGAACTCAGCGCCCTTCTGAAGAAACCCACGGCAGACCCAACTGAACTTAAGAACTACCGCCCCATCTCGCTCCTCCCATTCCCTGCCAAAGTCATCGAGAAAGCCGTCAACAGTCAGCTCGCCGCCTTCCTCGAATCCAACAAATCCCTCGACCCCTCACAGTCCGGCTTCCGAGCCAAACACAGCACCGAAACCACCCTCATCGCAGCAACAGACGACATCCGTACACTACTGGACAACGGAGAAACAGTTGCTCTCATCTTACCTGACCTCTCCGCAGCCTTCGACACAGTCTGTCATAGTACCCTCATACAACGCCTCAGCAACATCGGAATACAAGGAAAAGCATTGGACTGGATCATCTCGTTCCTCACCGGAAGAACCCAGAGTCCGCCTCCCCCCTTTCAAATCAGAGGCCACCGAAGTCATCTGCGGAGTACCACAAGGATCATCACTCTGTCCTACCCTCTTCAACATTTACATGAGCCCCCTCGCATCCATTGCACGCCAACACAACCTCAACATCATCTCCTACGCAGACGACACCCAGCTGATCCTCTCCCTCACCAAAGACTAAGCATGGGCGAATTTTGCGAATCTGGCATTCGCGAATTTCCGTATTTGCGAACTCGCAATCCGCAAAATTTCGCGATTTTTTTTTGTGTGTTTTCGCAAGGGTTTCTGCCAGTTCGCGAGGGTTTGGTACCAGTTCGCAATTGCGAACTTACTTGTCGGCTCGCAACGGACGCGACTATGTTGTTTCTACATCTTGTTCATCATCACAGGTTCCCAGCACCCTCTGTTTAACCTCTGCCACCCTCTGTTTCACCCATGCCACCCTCTGGTACATCAATGCCACCCTCTGGTTCATCATCACTGTAGATTATGGGGGGGGGGAAAGCAAGCACACCTGCCCTGCTTCAACTGTCATGAATTAATTTGGGGTTGGTTTATTAATGTGTCGCTGTTTTAAAATTCCAGTCTGGCACCTGCTTCCTTATCTGTAATTTGCTTTCTGTTGCAGTGCAACTTTTTTTTCCCAGGACCTTTGTGGCCTACTTGTAGCTATTCTATGAGCCAGCTGTGAAGGTCAGAGCAGGGTCATACAATTGTTGCAACTAGCAACTGAACTCTGGAGGGGCCCCAGTCAAGAAGCACTACAGGGAATGGTTACTATTACTAATGATGAGTTTGAACTTTTGCACCTGCTGACTGCTTTCGTTTTTGAAAACTCGTTTTTCTGCAGAGCAGCAACTGTAATGCCCCAACAAACATAGGCAACTGAACTCTGGAGGGGGCCCTCAGGAAGTACTACAGGGAATGGTTACTAATGATGAGTGAACTTTTGCACCTGCTGAGTGCTTTCTGCAGAACAGCAACTGTAATGCCCCAAACAAACTTACTTATGAAAGTTGATTTCTAATCCAAAAGTGATCCAAAAAGAGTCAAAAGGCCTCAAATCCCAAAAAGTGCAGGCAAATGTCAACCTGAGGAGTTATTCAGATAAAAATCATCATTTTCAGAAGGTCTATGCTGCTTGCTAGTGGATTTCTTGTGCAGAATTGCAAATTTTGTAATTTCATGAGCGCAAGATTGTTGCTGCCCGCCGCACCTACATGTTCGCAATTGCGAACTCTTGCGATGCGTCGACAAACTCCCGCGGGATCCCGCAGCAAGATCCAAAATGGCGCAGCACTCGCAAAAATGACTGTAAGTGAACGCCGCACGCCGCAAAATTGTATCACCAAGAAAAAAAAATCCGCTGCGCGCGAATTTGCGGATTTTGCGGGAAATTCGCGAATTTACCGAAAATCCCCAAAATTCGCGAGCGGAACGGATTTTCCGCCCATGCTTACCAAAGACCCAAACACCGCCAAAACCAACCTACACGAAGGAATGAAAGAAGTAGCCGAGTGGATGAAGAACAGCGGATTAAAACTAAACTCGGACAAAACAGAAGTCCTCATCTTAGGGCCATCCCCCTCTGCCTGGGACGACTCATGGTGGCCACAGGCCCTCGGAACCGCACCCATACCTACGGACCACGCACGTAACCTGGGCTTCATCCTAGACTCCTCCCTCTCGATGACCAGACAAGTCAACGCCGTCTCATCATCCTGCTTCAACATCCTACGAATGCTCAAAAAAATCTTCCGTTGGATCCCCACCGAAACAAGAAAGACGGTCACCCACGCACTGGTCACAAGCCGACTGGACTACGGTAACACCCTTTACGCCGGAACCAGAGCCAAACTACAGAAAAAACTCCAACGCATCCAAAACGCCTCAGCCAGACTCATATTGGACATCCCTCGGCAAGCTCACATTTCCAGCCACCTGAAAGACCTCCATTGGCTCCCTGTCAACAAGAGAATAACGTTCCGTCTCCTCACCCACGCACACAAAGCACTCTACGACCTAGGACCCGAATGCCTCAACACGCGTCTATCCTTCTACACCCCCTACCGACAACTACGATCATCCAATCAAGCCCTCGCCGCAATTCCGCGCATCCACAGATCCACCATGGGGGGAAGATCCTTCTCCTACTTAGCGGCCAAGACCTGGCACTCTCTCCCCACCCACCTCCGCCTTACACAGAACCACCTCTCCTTCAGAAAGCAACTAAAAACTTGGATATTCGATAAGTAAAACACCTCCCTCCCTCAAGCGCCTTGAGACCCTCTGGGTGAGTAGTGGGCTATACAAATGTTGGAACTTGAACTTGAACTTGATTGGATCTGCTTGTCCATAGTGTCTTTTGGAGCTGAGACACTGGTGAAAGTTTATGGCTGGCGCTGCTTGGGATTCAAGGCTCTGGTGAAAGGTGGGGACTGGCGCTGCTTGCACCTAGGAAAGGTTGGGATTGGCGCTGCTTGTCCCTGGAGAAATATTGGGAGTGGTGCTACTTGTCACTGGTGAAAGGTTGGGATTGGTGCTGCTTGTCTCTGGTAAATGGTTGGGCTTGGCACTGCGTGTCGCTGGTAAAAGGTTGAGATTGGCACTGCTTGTCCCTGGTGAAAGGTTGGGATTGGTGCTGCTTGTCCCTGGAGAAAGTTTGAGATTGGTGCTGGTTGTCCATGGTGAAAGGTTTGATTGGCGCTGCTTCTCCCCAGAAGAAGGTTGGGATTGGTGTAGCTTGTCGCTCGAGAAAGATTGGGAGTGGTGCTGCTTGTCCCTGGCGAAAGGTTGGGATTGGCACTGCCTGCACCTGGGAATGGTTGGGATTGGCACTGCTTGTCGCTGATAAAAGGTTGGGATTGGGGCTGCTTGCCCCTGGTGAAAGGTGGGATTGGATCTGCTTGTCCATAGTGTCTTTTGGAGCTGTGACACTGGTGAAAGTTTATGGCTGGCGCTGCTTCGGAGTCTGGGCTCTGGTGAAAGGTTGGGACTGACGCTGCTTGCACCTGGGAAAGGTTGGGATTGGTGCTGCTTGTCACTGGTGAAAGGTAGGGATTGACGTTGCTTGTCCCTGGAGAAAGGTTGGGATTGGCGCTGCTTGTCCCCTAATGAAAGGTTGGGATTGGTGCTGCTTGTGCCTGGTGAAAGGTTTGTCGTTGGCACTGCTTGACTCTGGAGAAAGGTTGGGATTGTCACTGCTTGTCTCTGGAGAAAGGTTGGGTTTTGTGCTGCTTGTCTCTAGATGAAAAGTTGAGATTGGCGCTGCTTGTCCCTGGTGAAAGGTTGGGATTGGCGCTGCTTGTCCCTGGTGAAAGGTTTGGCATTGGCGCTGCTTGTCCCTGGTGAAAGGTTTGGCATTGGCACTGCTTGTCCCCTGATGAAAGGTTGGGATTGGTGCTGCTTGTCCCTGGTGAAAGGTTGGGATTGGCACTGCTTGTCCCCTGATGAAAGGTTGGGATTGGTGCTGCTTGTCCCTGGTGAAAGGTTGGGATTGGTGCTGCTTGTCCCTGGTGAAAGGTTGGGATTGGTACTGCTTGTCCCCTGATGAAATGTTGGGATTGGTGCTGCTTGTCCCCTAATGAAAGGTTGGGATTGGTGCTGCTTGTCCCTGGTGAAAGGTTGGGATTGGCACTGCTTGTCCCCTGATGAAATGTTGGGATTGGTGCTGCTTGTCACTGGTAAAAGGTTGGGATTGGCGTTGCTTGTCCCTGGTGAAAGACTGGGATTGGTGCTGCTTGTCCCCTAATGAAAGGTTGGGATTGGTGCTGCTTGTCCCTGGTGAAAGGTTTGGCGTTGGCACTCTAGAGAAAGGTTGGGATTGGCACTGCTTGTCTCTGGAGAAAGGTTGGGATTTGTGCTGCTTGTCCCTTGATAAAAAGTTGAGATTGGTACTGCTTGTCACTGGTGAAAGGTTGGGATTGGCGCTGCTTGTCCCTTGATGAAAAGTGGAGATTGGTGCTGCTTGTCGCTGGTGAAAGGTTGGAATTGGCGCTGCTTGTCCCCTGATGAAAGATTGGGATTGGTGCTGCTTGTCCCTGGAGAAAGGTTGGAATTGGTGCTGCTTGTCCCTGGTGAAAGGTTGGGATTGGTGCTGCTTGTCCCTGGTGAAAGGTTGGGATTGGCACTGCTTGTCCCCTGATGAAAGATTGGGATTGGTGCTGCTTGTCACTGTAGAAAGGTTGGGATTGGTGCTGCTTGTCCCTGGAGAAAGGTTGGGATTGGTGCTGCTTGTCCCTGGTGAAAGGTTGGGATTGGCACTGCTTGTCCCCTGATGAAAGATTGGGATTGGTGCTGCTTGTCCCTGGAGAAAGGTTGGGATTGGTGCTGCTTGTCCCTGGAGAAAGGTTGGGATTGGTGCTGCTTGTCCCTGGTGAAAAGTTGGGATTGGCACTGCTTGTCCCCTGATGAAAGGTTGGGATTGGTGCTGCTTGTCCCTGGTGAAAGGTTGGGATTGGTGCTGCTTGTCCCTGGTGAAAGGTTGGGATTGGCACTGCTTGTCCCCTGATGAAAGGTTGGGATTGGTGCTGCTTGTTTCTGGTGAAAGCTTTGGCATTGGCACTGCTTGTCCCTGGTGAAAGGTTGGGAATGGTATTGCTTGCCCCCTAATGAAAAGTTGAGATTGGATCTGCTTTTGCATAGTGTCTTTTGGAGCAGTGACACTGGTGAAAGTTTACGGCTGGCGCTGCTTGGGAGTCGGGGCTCTGGTGAAAGTTTGGGATTGGCGCTACCTGTCCTGTCATATAGTTCCCGCTAATCCGTAGGACCTGCGCATTTGTTGGACAACATAAACTTTGAGTAAACTGCCTAGACTGAATCTGGGCATCTCTGCAGGTTCTGTTGGCTTAGAGACCAGCGAGCTCACAGTGCCAACACAAGTCCCCTTAACCTTATCAAGGAGTAAATAGTTTCTGACAACCAATTAAGATGACAACCCTGACCCCTCAATGATTGTGAAAACAGTACAGAACCTTTCACTCAGCCACTAGTGCTTACTTGTGCACAGAGAAAAAACAGAGAATACACAGTGGGACGCTTTCAATATATTTATTGAACCAACGTTATTCTTGTATAGGAATCACGTGCTGTAATAGTCAGTAGACAGAAGCAGTTAAAAGTAATTACAAGCACCAAAAGTGTGAATAGTCGATAAAGTTCTAACATGGTGCTAAAACAGAGTATATATGCAGGCATATAAACAAGGCAGTAATCGAGCATACCCCTACCATGCAAACCCTACTCAAAGTGTACCTAGAGTGTGTGTGGGTTTGAAGCCAAGAGTCCCCCCAAGGAATGATCCAACCTCATTACCTGGCAGGAGAAAATGTAGGACCCTGTCTTGGTCACGAACTGGACACCCCTCACAGAGATGTCAGACCGCTGCGCGGTGAAGTCTCAGCAGGCATGGACCCTCGGTGTCAGCGGAAGTGACTCCTCCGCTAATCTATTGGGACGCTCATTATTTATAATAGAAAGCAGCCTTGCGATGTACGTATAGATTAGCGATGTTATGGACATGTAGATACCCCTGTCGCCCCGTGGATGATTATAGAACGACATTTGTGCATAGTGCATAAATAGGCCTTGTACATGACTTTGCGATAATGTTATGCAAAGCTAGCTGTGTAAATAAAGTAGTTTCAGAGAAAGTAATCCAACATTGTTGTGCATGCAAATGTTTGCAAAGGGTCACAGCAGAAATGTTATTGTTCAAAATTAGGGCAATGTAAGAATCAATAACAATATTTGTAATTTGTAATTTGTAACTGGGTTTTGTATCGCGCCAACTCACCGACAGGTCTCAAAGCGCTTCTGACAAAGTACAGCAACAAAGACGAAGTGAAGATAAAAAGATGTTAACTTGACTACGGAGATGTGAACGCATCTTTGAAAAGTAAAGTTTTCAAGGTTTTCCTAAAGCGGAGAAGGTTGGCTTCTCTACGGAGCGCCTCCGGTAGCTTGTTCCAGATGGTGGGGGCTTGGACTGAAAAAGCTCTGCCTCCTTTTGTTGCCAGTTTGAAACGTGGGCAGGATAACAGGAGGGAATCGGAGGATCTCAAGGCGCGCTTAGGTTCGTAGATTTTTAGCCTATCTTTTATATAGGCTGGCGCCTGACCATGGCTAGCTTTATGGCAGATGCACATGCTCTTAAATTCGACTCTTTGTTTCATAGGGAGCCAGTGCATATATATATATATAAATATAAAATGTCATTTACAAAACCAATAGCTCCAACTTTCCAAATGCGAAACCTATTGGCAACGCCAGTGCTTGTTCTACGCACTTAGTTACCTTAGAGATACTTGTGCTCAAAAGATTTAAGAGTCTAATGCTATTGTCTGTGCTTTGGTTAAGTCATCTGCTGCTAAATGTCTGCGTACTAGATCTTACAAGCAGAAATGAGATTCTTTTTATCTTTATTTTCTGTTTTTTTATTATTCTTATTTTCTTTTAATCTTTTGCAAAGGTTTTAATTAACTGAAACAAATAAACACTTCATACCATGCAATGTCCATTTTGTCCAGTCTTAAGTGGTTGGTTAGAGGAGGGAATGTGTTTTTTTCCGGCACAATGACAGAGGGGGATGGCCATAGGGTAGGAGTTAACATCCACATAGTTGAAATTAGCTTCAAAGCATTTCTGATGTACTCTCACTTTAAGAATGGAAGCATCTCACACAGAAACAATATAAAAATGTGAAAAAAGATCTAAACCAGTCCGAGATAATAGGAGAAAAACAATAACGCCACATTCGTGGATCTTTCAAGGTTCATGTGAAAGGGTAATCAAGCTTTCTTCAAATTGAAATTAGAAATGTGCTTGCCATTACTTCCCAATGTGCTTTGTGTGTCTTCCCTGTGCTATCAATTTCCCTGTAGCTTTGTCCGTGACATCTACTGTGGCAAAGGCGAGGCTTCTTCCTTGCTTCAAAATCTGAGCAGTGATTAACACCGAGTCTCCAATTTTAGCTGCATTCATGTACTACACTGAGCCCTGGAATTCCTTTTTCTGTGAATGCAAGCGCTGCGGTTGAAACAACATCTATTACAGTGGCCGTCATACCACCATGCATCCTTCACGCTGTGCCGGTGTGTGTGCACTTTCGAAAGTGAATTACAGTGACAAGCACCCACTTGAGATAAGATAGCACCAGCAAGAACGCAGCCAGGCCTCATTGATGGATGCCAGACGTCGCTCTATAGCTGCCTTCTGCTCGTGGGAGTTAATGCCTGTGTGCGAAAGCGCGATGCGCTTGGAGAGTGTATGCTGGCAAATGGCCGGAGGGAAGCCGGATGGGGGCGGGAGAGCCTGGTGGGGGGGGGCGGGAATGCGAGCGAGGGGAGGAGAAGTGTGGCAGGTGGATTAGGGAGATGCACGGAGGGAAGCCAGATGTGGGCGGGAGAGCCTGGTGGGGGGGCGGGAATGCGAGCGAGGGGAGGAGAAGTGTGGCAGGCGGATTAGGGAGATGCACGTGCTTGTGTGGTCACGTGACCCGCTTTTGTGGTCACGTGACTCACATGCACTGTGGAAAAACCGCAGTGGTTTGACGAGTCGATGGAGCACTTGAATTTTCTCCTGTTACATTCGCAAGCGAATGATAATAGGCGAAACCTAAAAATGTGTAGTTCTGTTACTTGGGCCTAATCGGGCACATACAGTCCCTGGTGCTTCTCCCTGGTGAAATGTGGGGATCGGTGCTGCTTGGCTTTGGCATCCTTTGGAGTAGAGTCCATGGGGGCGAATGGAAGTGAGGGCAGAGTTTACCTTCAATAGGGTCTCCCTAGTATGATGTCATGGTAGTGCGGCCGGGGCACGCATGTGCGTAGGAGTCATGGCGGGTTCATCCCAACTATGGACATTTCACTATAAGTCGGTTGTGGCATTCCAGAATATTTGGACCCAGCCACTTGTAAATCAGTCTCGACTCTGTTCCCCATGGGAAAGGTCCAGCCCCAACGGTCAGGCCAGGTCCTTTCAGGACTGGAAACAAGCATCCCGGGACTGGCTTCTGGGTATCACCCCACATTATCCAGGCTTGCTTGATTCCAGTTGCATGTGTGGCCCGCAGTCACGTTACATTACCACGTTCTCCTCCCAGCTAGGGCTAGTCTGCTACAAATGATTATGCCTTGGTGTGTCATCGGTGTATCATCGGCAGCTGAAATATTTCAAGAGATGTGCGAAGAGTGATAAGGCACATCAAAAACTGTCTGAACTACAGCGATGACATTCTAGTATTTGGTTGCACAAATGAGGAGCACGACGAGGCACTGAGGGAGGCCTGCAATCAGTTGGAGAATGCCGGCCGGACACTGAATGAGGGCAAATGCGATCTGGGAAAAGGAGAACTCATTTTTTCTTTGGGCACATTTTCTCCAAGAAAGAAATGCAGCCGGACCCCAGCAAAGTAGAAAAGCTCCACAAAACACGGCCCTCAGTGGACGTAGCACATGTGAGGTCAATTCTTGGGTTGGTGAGTTACTGTGCTCGCTACATCAAAGACTTTGCCAGAGTCAGCACCCCACTTTGTGAACTGACCACACAAGGACAGCCGTACCTCCGGACCTCGGAGTGCAACAAGGCGTTCACAGACATCCGGCATGCTGTTATAGCCGTGGATCACCTCATCTACTTTGACGTGTCCCTATGCTCTGCCCTCACCGTGGACATTAGCCCTGTGGGGCTCAGAGCCGTTCTCCCACAACATAAACCTGGAGGAGACTCACTAAGACACATTGGTGCAGATGCGAGCCGAAACCTGTCGGTGGTAGAAAGGGCATACTCTCAACCAGAGAAAGAGAGCCTAGCGGTAGGATGGGCACGCGAGCACTAGCACATGTTCATATACGGGACGTCGATCGCCATCGTGATACGCCACCAAGCACTGGTCACGATACATGGCAAGCTGCATGCAAAGATTCCACTGCGCATCGAAAGGTGGGGGGTATGCCTGATGGACTATGAGGTCTGAATAGTGCACAAGCCAGGGAAGGAGCACAACCCTACCGACTACATGTCGTGGCACCCCCTGCCGTGGCCAAAGAGACTTTCTCCACAGCTACAACAAAACACACCTGCCCCAATAACGATGGAGGAACTGGGGCAGGAGACAGTGACGCTGGCAAGCGGGCACGAGGCTAAAAGGAGGGCCCGGCGAGAATAAAGCAGCGTCATACACACTTACCGGCCTCGTCCCGTCGTCCTTTGGGGCCGGGGCACAGGTCCACGACAGGGGCCATTAGATGTGTGACGTGGTGTCCCTAAAAGTAACCAGGGCTTTGTGAACTGAATTCTAACCTGGGATTATATCAGTTTCCAGTGGCCCGTGCACCTGGTCACCAGAGAGACGTCACACTCGGAGGGAAGCCTGTGACACCTGTGTAAGAACCTGCAGCTCCTGTCAGGATCCAGTGGTAACTTCACCACACGTCTGTAATAGGAAATATCCACTACACTACTGTAATAACTTATTACAATAGAGTGATAACAACCGTGCCTACTACCAGAGCCGCATTCATATTTCGGTTTTCATCTGTCTAATGACCCATATTTCCATGAAAATGCAGAGGCCGGAGCTGGCCTGGCCATGCTTATGGCAGCCTGCCTGTTTACCTGCTGCTTAACTTCATTATAATGCAGGTATCTATGTGCATGTCACCACATGTTCTTTAATAAACTTCCTTTGAACGTCTCCTACATTAAGCAGTTTAAAAACATATTTTACGGACAACCACAGGCTGCGCATCGACGTTTATATTTTCCCTGTACAGGATCCACATTTATTCTACATATTTCAAACCATAGCTTCTCGTTTTCCATAGGAGGCGCAAGAGAGGCCAGGATTTCAAAAGAGCAGCAGGAAGGGGGTGATGTGAGTATGTATTATAAGAGATAAAGTACCGCTGCAAAACATTATTAATTAGTTCCTCTATACCGCCGAGGGATTCCTTGCCTCTTACAGAATCCTTGTAATGTGAGGAGGGGAAGGGAGTACTTTGTCTCGTATATTACGCGGTGTCTTGTCCAGAGTCCTCATTCTCTAGCGTGGTTTGACTCTTGGGAAGAAACGGCATCAACTTTCACCGTCTCCTCGGCGCGGAACATGTTTATTTATTTAATGCGATTTTCTATAGCGCGAACATTATCCCAAGGTGTCAGAGCGCTTTACAAAAAAACCAGTTGTGTTACATAAGGACTTTGAATTACATGAGGTACATAAGAGATACAAACAGGAAAAAATGTGAAAATGTGCAAGTGTGGCAAAGGAAGGAAAAATTGCAAATGTACAAGTTTTAAAAGAACCCCAGGAAGAGATACAAACAGATAAACTCTAAAATCACATAGGAATGGTGGGGAGTACAAAGGTCACTACATGTACTATTACTACGTAAGTGCGTTGTCTTGTGAGTTTGCACCTTTCTGGCGGGGCCCTGCAGATAGCAGTGGGAAGGGAGGGGCCCTGTGACAGAAGCATGGAATGCGCCTTTGGAAGGAGGGGAAACAGAGGGGTCTTTCTATGACGTCATGTCTTAACCCCCCGTGCGTGCATGCGGGAGCCCGGAGCATTATGGGTGAAAGCATCTGGCTGGTCCGGGGATGCTGGGGGTGAGAGGGGCATCCTAGAGCTCTCGCTGGTGCCGAGGGCCACAGATGGCTGCCGGTGCCCCCTCGCCCCCTCCCCTGCCCCCCGGCGGGGGATGTCTAGGAATGTCAGGGACCCACTTATTTCTCCGGATGTTTCTCTGAAGCAGCAGCAGGACAGAGGCCCCCGTGTCCCCGCTCCCGGCGCCCTCATCCAATCCAAGCCGAGGCAATTTAATTTACCCGCAGGACACGGGGCCCAATTCAACCCATTTAAATTCAATCAGCGCTCATTGGCGCGAGTGACAGCTTTACGGGCATCACTAAACCGAGGGGGTGGGGGGCATGGGGGGTGGGGGGTCTGTGTCTGAGAGCATGAGCGGGGGGGGGGGGAGCGTGTGTGTGGCTTCATTGACTGACAGTTCGCAGGTGTAATTAATGTCAGTCTGGGTGAGTGACGGCTTTACAAGTGTACTTAATGTCAGTCTGAGTGAGTGATGGCGTTACACGTGTTCTTAATGTTAGTCTGAGTGAGTGACGGCTTTACAAGTGTTCTTAATGTCAGTCTGAGTGAGTGACAGCTTTACAAGTGTTCTTAATGTCAGTCTGAGTGAGTGACAGCTTTACAAGTGTGCATAATGTCAGTCTGAGTGAGTGACAGCTTTACAAGTGTTCTTAATGTCAGTCTGAGTGAGTGACGGCTTTACAAATGTTCTTAATGTCAGTCTGAGTGAGTGACAGCTTTACAAGTGTTCTTAATGTCAGTCTGAGTGAGTGACAGCTTTACAAGTGTTCTTAATGTCAGTCTGGGTGAGTGACGGCTTTACAAGTGTTCTTAATGTCAGTCTGGGTGAGTGACGGCTTTACAAGTGTTCTTAATGTCAGTCTGAGTGAGTGACAGCTTTACAAGTGTTCTTAATGTCAGTCTGGGTGAGTGACGGCTTTACAAGTGTTCTTAATGTCAGTCTGGGTGAGTGACGGCTTTACAAGTGTTCTTAATGTCAGTCTGGGTGAGTGACGGCTTTACAGGTGTTCTTAATGTCAGTCTGAGTGAGTGACCGCTTTACAAGTGTTCTTAATGTCAGTCTGAGTGAGTGACGGCTTTACAAGTGTTCTTAATGTCAGTCTGAGTGAGTGACAGCTTTACAAGTGTTCTTAATGTCAGTCTGGGTGAGTGACGGCTTTACAAGTGTTCTTAATGTCAGTCTGGGTGAGTGACGGCTTTACAGGTGTTCTTAATGTCAGTCTGAGTGAGTGACCGCTTTACAAGTGTTCTTAATGTCAGTCTGGGTGAGTGACGCCTTTACAAGTGTTCTTAATGTCAGTCTGAGTGAGTGACGCCTTTACAAGTGTTCTTAATGTCAGTCTGAGTGAGTGACGGCTTTACAAGTGTTCGTAATGTCAATCTGAGTGAGTGACAGCTTTACAAGTGTTCTTAATGTCAGTCTGGGTGAGTGACGGCTTTACAAGTGTTCTTAATGTCAGTCTGAGTGAGTGACGCCTTTACAAGTGTTCTTAATGTCAGTCTGAGTGAGTGACGCCTTTACAGGTGTTGTTAAATCCGTACAAGTCGGTCTTCCCCTGATAGACACGATCTTAACTGTTGTCGAATCAATAGAGTCAGGGCTTGAGTGTGTGACGACGTCACTTTTATTGTTACCACTTTACACGCCGAACTATTAGTGTCTGATGCCTCGAATGTGTTTCCTTCATTTGGGTGTTATGGTAAATTATGTTATGGAATATTATCATGTGTTGTGTTGTGTTGCTCTGCATTGTGTTGTGTTTTGTAATGTTAGCACATGTTATGTTGTATTTTGTTATGTTATGTTACAGTTTGTTGTTATGCTTTTATCATATGTTATGTGATGCTACATTGTGTTGTGTTATGTGACAGCATGTTATATTATCCTAAGTCATCATATGTTATGCTATGTTGTATTGTGGTATGTTCAGCATATTTGTAAAGCGCACTATCAGTGTGGAAGGGTATCTTGGCGCTAGGCAGGGGAGGCACTAGCCCTATCGAGGGCCACTGTAGATTACTCGAAGAGCCAGGTCTCAGCTTCTTGCGACGTCATTGTTGATATTTTAGATATGGCTATGTCTCCATACCATATACATAGGTGTTCCTAACACTTTACATATGTGTCTTTGAGGGTCAGAGTCTGTTGAGTATTGTCAAAGGTTCGTCCCTGTATCTTTCACGCCTGCTGTGTCGCCCGCGTTGTTTCCCCTTTCTCTTGGGCCTGTGAGGGTTTCGTTGTGATGCACACGCCTTCTAAAGTCTGTTAGCGTCACCAGTGTTGTGAGCGGTTTGTAGGTGTGTCTTGGGCAGTGTGACAGTGCTGTCATATCACAGCGCCTGGAGACCCCCCCTGGGTGATTCGCCGCGCTATACAAATCCGGATTGATTCATTGACCACTAAGAAGACACATCCTCTTGGGTTCTCCCAGCTGTGGCTTTTCCAATAACAGAAGTCTCACTTCCGGTACAGTGACGTCATTGGGATGGTCCTAAGCAGAAGAGAGACTGGATTGGTTAGCGCTGAGCTGCACGTTTGCATTGACCTTTCGGCGTCTTCCTTGTCGCTAGGACCGGTAGCCCTTGGGTTGTCGCGCCTTCTTGCTGGGAGCAGTGGCGGCTTCTCTTTGTTTCTCAGTGCAGGCCCACTCTTAGCTGAGAGAGTCCACTCTGTCGCTGTGCTCCCCAGGAGAGGCGCCCAGGATGTGGCTGGTGGGTGAGTGGAGAATTGTGGCTCAATGGTTAGAGCGGCAGACCCTGATGCAGAGGTCTAGCCCGGGACCAGGGTTCAATTCCTGCCTCGGCGGGTCTTGGGCTCAAAAATCCCACGGACCTGATAATTCTCGCCTCAGTGCCTATTCCAATCATGGAGTCCCACTCTGCAACTCTGGTCAATAGCTTGCTTAATCTCCACAATGGCCCCCACAACGCTAAGGATGCCTGGCCTCCACCTTGGGGGTGCCCAGGAGTGGAAGCCTCACAGGGAAAGCCAGGATGGGTTCCACAGCGGTATTCGTACAAGCGCCTTGAGACCCTTGCGGGTGAGTAGTGCGCTATACAAGTATCCATTTACAATTTACAATGACCTTACCAGTGGGGTCACCCACCTAACCTCAGATGGTGAGTGTACGAGGTGGAAGCGAAGCCCTTGGGTTAGTGATGACCAGAAGCGACCCGCGGAGAGAGGGCACCACTCTCACTGTAGATTGGAAGTGGTGCACAGCAATACGGCCCTAAGAAGGTTTGGATTGACCCCTGAGAGGACCCGTAGGCAACTCAAAGAGAGCCACAGAAGACCCGGGAAGATGGGTAGACGCCTCTTCAGAAGAAGAATGAAGCTCACATAGAAAGAGGAAGAATAAAGATATTTCTCCTCGTGACACCTCACCAGGGGAGGCGTGGCTTTTTGACACAATCCCAGGTTTAACAGGATTGGTCCATTATTATTATTTATTATTATTTAGCGATTTATAGAGCGCCTGGTGACCCGGAGGCATCCCCGCGCTGTAAAAACTTGTGGAGACCAGATGGTGGAAGTGGTGCTATTTGGGGAAAAGAAGAGTTTTCAATTTTTTACGGAAGAGAAGGTGGCAGGGTTCCAACCGCAGGCTGCGGGGGAGTGAGTTCCATCCTGAGGACGCTTTAACTGCGAAGCGTCGACCGCTGGTGCGTGCCTTCCTAAATCCAGGGACATTGGCCAAGCGTTCGTTGTCCGAGCGCAGAAGTCTGGAGCCTTGTAGGGGGTGACCATGTCTTTCAAGATAGAAGGGCCTAGACCGTTGAGGAGTTTGTGGGCGGTACACAGAGCCTTGAATTCTATCCTCGGACGCACTGGGAGCCAGTGCAGGGCCTTGAGCGCTGGTCTGGCAGAGGCTCTGGAGGGGAGACTCATAAGGAGCCGGGCAGCCGCATTTTGAGTGCGCTGAAGTTTTGCCAGGGTAGATTCAGGGGCTCCGAGGTAGACAGCGTTGCTATAGTCTAGCCGAGCAAGGATCAGACCTTGCACCAGGAGTTTCCTTGATAAGGGAGGAAGTAGTGGAAGGATCTTGCGGATGGATCGCATGAGTCTGAAACAGGTTCCTGCTGTTTTGGCTGCCTGGGTCTTCATAGACAGCTCAGGTTCCAGCCAGACTCCTAAAGTCTTAATTTCTTTTTTCGGGGTGGGCACCTCGCCGAAAAACGTCTGGCCAGACCGATGGGGGGATGGTGGTCCATTTCTTACCCATGAGCATGACTTCGGTTTTCGATCCGTTGAGCATCTGGGAATAAGTCAGAAACCATGGGAGTTGCGTGGTGACACCCGCCGCAACACCCATGGAACGCGTCCCTTGCGCAGAGTGATGCAACGCAGCGATTTGAGCTGTGTGGCATTACTCCATATTTTGGAAGCTATTCAAAGGCGCACAAAGTGGTTTTACGTGGTTTTAAAAGTATGAGAGGTTTAATTGCACATGTACCATTTTGCGTGGTGTAAGCATGGCACAAAGTAGGGGGTGGGCGGAAGTCGCAGAATGGACTATCGCAGAGAGGCACGGAGATTGAACCAATCTCCGTGCCTCTACGCGATATTTCCGTTATGCAAGCCCACCCACTGCCCCCGCCCACTGCCCGCCCGCCACCCACTTCCCGCCTGCCTCCTGCCCGCCTTATTACATTATATTTAAAGGGTAAAATAGTAACTTAAATAAAACTTACCTTATTGCGCCGCAAACTTCCCCCATCGCGGCTTCATCGTGTAAACTGCACATGCGCGGGAGCCTGCGCATGTGCAGTCCTGTCCTTCAGTATTTTAACCTTTAAATATAATTTTAAAAAGCGGGCAGGAAGCGGGCAGCGGGCGGGGGCCCAACTTCCGTTCCGCCCGTGAATGTGCGAAAATGTGCCCCATTTTTCCGCCTTCTTTGCGGAAGGTGCAAATTTTCGCACATTCCATGGGCGGAACGGAAATGTCCGTCCACCCCTAGGCACACAGCCCTTATAAACATTCCTCCAAATGTCTGGGCAGAAGGCAGCAAGGTGGCTCCTCATAGGCTGATTTCAATGCACCAGCTCTCCGCTCATTGGTCTCCAGGTTACACCAGCAGCTCGTAGGATATGACATCACTGACCCCAGAGAGCTGGGGAGGAGAGCTGTGCTGTGGGTCAGCATGGGGTGTCCAAGAGCAGGCACAGGTGTGGGGGGGTCGCAGGAAGAGTGGCTTGGGCTAGCCCAGCAGACGAACCCAGGTGGAGGTGAAGTGAAGAGAACAACACAGAGATTCCTGAATGTCTGCAAACCTTGCGTACGGAAGGGGAGTCCCATGACACCTCAGCCAAGGAGTAGGTTGTTACTGAGGGTGTGTTGGTTCTGTCAGCAGCATTGGCAGAAGAGAGGGGGTGCAAACTGCATGAGGAACCTCCCCTCTTCTGGACTCGCTGAGGGATAGATGGAGGGAGGTGGAGAGTGACTCTGTGGGGGCTGAAGGGTGGACAGGTCTGTCCCTGGTTTCACTTCGAAGGTAAGTAAACTCTGAGGTCTCCTAAAACCGCTGAAAGATGCCTGCAGATGGCCTCGCTGACTGAGGTCCATGCGCGTGCACCGCGAGACATCAGTGCCCGCTGGGACATGGAGGTGCAAAGCCTGGTGGCCTGGCACGTTGCAGGTTTCCATGGCGTAATGGGCGCCAATCCTTGCATAATGTCGTCCCTGGCAGGATTTAAGGTATCTCCTGGTATCCCTGGAATAATCTATGCATCCTTGGCATGATGGTGCACACCCCTGGTATAAGGTTGGCTCTGGTGTAAGGTTGATGATTCCTGGCATACTCTGAGACTTCACGGCATAATAGTGCCCTGTGCGAGACACTAGGAGTCTGGAGAGTCCTGAACACTGGGACGCAAAACGAATCTCTTTCTTCGCAGACACATTTCAGCTCTCAATCAATCAATCAAGGATTTATAAAGCGCTGCATGTCACCCGTGAGGGTCTACGGCCCTGGAGATGCTCACTGCCTCGTGGTGATCTGTGCACTATTGATGTTTGATGTTATAAGGCTGTACATCATGTATGACCTGGGGAGTTGCCCGGCTACAAATCTAGGGTCTCATTTACGCGGCTTTGGCATGGGCAGTTGAGCGAGTCCCTTTGCTGCCCTGCCCTACGCCGCAGTGAAAGGGCAGGAATGCGCTGTATTCATCCAATACGGTGCAGACATGTCCTTCCCCCTGCGCTGGTGCCGTTTTGGTAGCCTAGCACCAACATACACAACCTTGCAGCATGGCGCAAGGGCACCTCCGTTACAGACAGGGCCACTCCCTGCACAGAAACAATCTACATAAAAACCTGAGGTTTTGGTGCATTCTCAGATTATATCGTTTCGCAAATCTGGGGAAGCAAAATCCATGGCTGTTGGGAAAACCCACTGCAACACCCACTGCAACACCCACTGCAACACCCACCACAACACCCACTGCAACACCCACTGCAACACCCACTGCAACACCCACCGCAACACACCCTGCAACACCCACTGCAACACCCACTGCAACACCCACTGCAACACCCACTGCAACACCCACCGAAACACCCACTGCAACACCCACTGCAACACCCACTGCAACACCCACCGCAAAACCCACCGCAACACCCACCGCAACACCCACTGCAACACCCACCGCAACACCCACTGCAACACCCACCGTAACACCCACCGAAACACCCACTGCAACACCCAACTCACGCCTCTCCGGTACAGATTAAGGCAACGCAGCAATTTGCGCTGCTTTAGAACACTCAAAGCCATGCAAAGTGGCTTTGTGTGACCTCATAAACATGATTTTGTAGTTTGCCCCCCCCGGAGCATCACAAAAAGTGCTGCTCTGGCGGCACAAGGGCTCATAATAAATAAGCCCCCTAGTCCTCCCAAGAGAGGCAACTGGTTCATTCAAAACATTGTGAATAATCCCACCCATCACATCCATAACTAGAACGGAAGCAAAAACAAAAGAATAACACTTTTTGAATTTCACATAATTGTAGCCTTCATTGTGTGACCACCGAATGATGTTTTTGTGAAGATTTGTTTCAAATAAAGTTTAGTGATGGAACAATCAGCCAGTAATTGCCGCAAAGCTGGTGATTTTACTCACTCAATGCGCACTTTTAGACTCTGCTCTGGATAAATCGCTTCCATGCAGGGAAATTACGTAATTTCCATCAGTAATTTCTGTCTCGTTCAAACAGCCTATAACCATCTGAAGAACTGTGGTTGTAGCAGTGACGGCTGCTGCGAAACAGGGGTTGTGGGGCAGGGGTGGTGAGATGAAAAAAGAAGGAAAGAAAACGTACCTGTGAACACCGCCACCTCTGCGCCGCCCCGTTCTCTCGGCAGCATGGAACGGAAGCACTCAAGCTCCCAGACTCCCCCAGCCAATCATAACGCTGCTCTCATCAGCATAACAGCAGCATCATGATTGGTTTGAGCGGCCTGTTTGGCCGCGCAGGCAGTACCTGGGAGCCTGCGCATGTTCTCCACGGGGCTGTGAACATGCTAAGTGTGCATGATGGTTTGGCCGGCCCAACAGGGTCACAGTGCATACCAGTGCTCCCTCTGCTCTGGCCAGCCCAGCCCCGCCCTCCTTGACCTGGTTCCGATCTGCACTGAAAAATAAAATGGTAATACCCTTGTGTAATTATTTTATTTTTGTTTTCTTTCATTGTCAAAGAGCAGTGAGGCGACGCTCATCCGCCTTAGTGGAGGAGCCGCTACTGGGTTGTAGCTGGGCTAGTTTCGGCAGCAACCCTTGTATTAGAGTGACTTCCAATGGCGCCTCTTCAGGTGCCGCTCCATCTCTGCAGTCCCATGGGGTTCAAACGTCCACTAAAGGGGCCCTGTATATGAGGCATAGGCCACTGATGGGGGCTGCAGTGAGGGGGCTCCCGGCTGACTGCTATCCTGCTCGTCTGGTGCAAACTGTGTGCTTCCAAGGCGTGAATCCACAGACCCAGGGCGGCTGCTCAAGCCACGTGGCCGAGAATCTACCCGGAAGGGGCGGGGCGGAGAAAAGAAGGCATGCAGATTCCAAGACATCTGCTATGAATAATAATAAGGCGAGCTGCCAAGGTTTCTTTTGTGTGTCATTTATGTGTGACCTATGTGTGACATTTTTATAAATTCAGAGTAATTTACGAATGACATTCAACGACTATCAGTGACACTTTCTCGAGAGCAAAAGTTCAAACGATGAAGATGAGGGAAACATATAAATAGCAGAAAGGCCATCCATTTGAGTAAGGAAAAATTACAAGAAGATCTTAAAAGTGCTGCAAAGCTTCAGAAATGGAAGGGCACGGGTCCGAGGGGGGGGGGGGTGCGTGGATCAGGCTTGGTACCATTGAGTGCCCCTTAGATTCTATGGTTTCTTAGTAACCTGTGTGAACATGAAACCGACGTGCACAATTTAACCCTATTGGGGCTCCTGCTAAACTGCCTGCAGGAAGGCAGGCTCGGTAGGTGCATTTTGGGGACGATATTACTACCCCATTCACCCCAACCCTTCTCAGTCCAAATAACTGACTAACATATCCACCACTAAAATAACTCTCATGTTTCACCATACTAATTCAACACTAATCCTGATGGGTTCCAGAGTAGCGTGCTACTTGCGCTTCAAAACCCCATCAGGGGTAGCAAGCGCTATATAAATACAAACCTCTTTCCCTCTTCTATTCCGCCACCTGCCCTTCTCTACCCAAATACCTGAATAACATATCCACCACTCAAATTACTTCATATTTTACTATTCTAATTTTCAACACTAATCCTTTATGGGTTCCGGAGTAGTGTGCTACTCGCCAGAAAAGCGCTTCAACACCCATCAAGGGTAACAGGTGCTATATGAATGCAAATCTTTCTTCCCCTTTCATCCCTCCGCTATCCTTCTCACTCCAAGTAACTGACTAATATCTGCCAGTGAAATTACTTCATATTTCCCCATATTAATTCACCACTAATCCTTTATGGGCTTCCTGAATAGCGTGCGTCAACAAGCGCTATATAAATACAAACGTTTGTCCTCCTCTATCCTTCTGCTATCATTCCAAATCCACATAACGGACTAATCTATCCACCAATTAAAATGTACTTGCATGTTTCACTATACTAATTCAACACTAATACTCTATGGGTCCCGGAGTAGCGCGCTACTCGCCGAAAAAAGCGCTTTGGCGCCTTGTCAGGGGTAGTAAGCTCTATATAAATGCAATTACAATACAATACATTTCCTTTTTGTCAGCACATGTTGCCTGGAGGCATTTTCTGTTTTTCCCAGGAAGCAGCTGGCTGTGGGAGTCACTGCTGCTTTCGTTGCTGACAACCGAGACACTGCTGCCCCCCTGTGGCCACTTTGAAAAATAGCTGTATGCTCTGAGCCCTGAGCTGCTGTTTACCAATCAGTATTGCAGTATGTTTAGACCAATAAATCCGATTTCTCTCATGTATGTGCCATTTTGTTCAATACATTCTTATCTATTTTACTACATTGATTTGGCCATTGTGGGTTCTTTTTCTAAACTGCACGTTTGTGTTATGTACATCTGTCAAGTGCGTTTCTCTGACAAAAGCCGTTTAGGCTGACCCAAGGTCCTAAAGGGGAGACAGATTCCTCACCGAAGCCAGTTTACGTTCTGGGGCCAGAATCACTTTCACTTTCACTTTCAGCGTTCAATCTCACACCAAGAACATGGCTGCATGTGGCTCTCTCACCCATAACCTTACAAGTGCTGATCGCACATTAGGACGCTCTTTCAGGGGTCTGGACCGGTGCCCGGCGACGAACACCTGTACAAAAACAACAACATGTGCCGTGGAAGAACAGCACAATGGGTAGACTTCCAGCTGCATCTAACACGGCTCTTCTGATGTTTATTTCACATTCAGCAAGCATATAAAACACTTTGGGCCATATGGAGGTAATTTCTATTTACCGATTTTTAAATACCGACTTTTACCGATTCGATATTTAAGAATTGGTAAATAGTATGTAGGTAAAAAATTGATAATTTTTACCGATTCTGTAAAATTCGTTATTACCGATTCGGTATTTACCGAATCAGTAATAAGGAATACCTCCCCATTCATTCCTATAGGCCTGGAGCCCATAGGAATGAATGGGAAGCCATTCACTATTACCGATTCGGTAAATACCGAATCGGTAACAGGGGGAACATATTCAAGGGTGGCAGGGTGTCACATTGACACCCTGTTGCACCCCTGCATGTGTGCATATGTCTGCCACATGGCACTTTTAAAAAAGCACAACATTGCTTTTGCAAAGGTATTCGATATTTACCACCAACTTGTAGTTGGTGCTAAATAACGAATCCTTAAATCAAGAAATGCACTCACTTGAGTGCTCCCTACATAGGATTTAAGGATTCGGTAATTTACCAATTCCTTAGATGTTCGGCGGAGCGGCACCGGGGTAGGATTAAAGCATTTGTCACTGGCGGTTACTTGACCGCGCAAAGAACCCTCGGCTGTTGGCAGCTCATGAAGTGGAAGAACGTAACTTGAAAAGGACCAATGTGTCTTTTTTTGCTCAATTTTTAGCTTCACCTTGGGCCAACTCACGCCCCGAAGCACAAACTTACAGCCTATTTTTGCTGTCAGTTTGTAGGTCTTTAGGCAAACTTTAGTACTGAGTACCTTATAGTAGGGACCGTTAAATGGTCCTGATGAGCAGACAGTAGGGGACTGTCTGCGAAACATGTCGACCCGGTAGGTGCTAACAGCCCTACCTCACAACCCCTTTTTAATAATCCCAGCCAGGGAAGCGAAAAAAATTATTTTTTCCACTAGCCAGGGATTTTTTAAAAATTTTTATTCACATCACAAGGTCCCTACACCTCACAAAATTCCACTCACATTGCACTAACACATAGCCTTTCACCACTTAAAACAGTGCTCCCGCGTAGTTCGCAGGTCGTAGCACGCCCCGCCCCGTAGAGGGACGGGAAGACCCCCATGATGAAGCATGACACTAAGGGGTTCTTAGTGTGTGAGGGGTATTTTAAAAGCACATAGTACCTTCTTCTCACCAATCTGAGGAAGAGCCTTATTTCACACTCCCAAGAAAATTATAAAAATAAAAACTTGCACTTTTTTTGATAGAATCCTTTTGTTTATGTAGCCTTACAAGGAGGGAGATTCTATCTTTTCCTCTATACTTCCTTTATTGGTTTGGATTCTATATTTACCACCAACTTGTAGTTAGTGGTAAATAACGAATCCTTAAATCAAGAAATGCACTCACTTGAGTGCTCCCTACATAGGATTTAAGGATTCGGTAATTTACCAATTCCTTAAATTACCGAATCGGTAAATTACTGAATCCTTAAATCCAGCCACCTACATTAGAAAAAGCTAAATACCGGGCGGCAACGGAAAATTTACTGATTTTCGACCGTTACCGACCGGTATTAAGCTACCTACATATGGCCCTTTATTAATGAGTTTTATCTAGCGCTGTCAAAACGCAGGAGGGAAACAGAGCGCTTTACATTATCGTCACCGCACATTTTCAGTTAATCACAATACAGTATAATTATTGGATCGAGAGCTGGCTCTTCGACAGACCCCCTCCTTGATGGACTGGAACCTGCACCCCGCCCCCTTCAGCGCCTTGAGACCCTTTCGGGTGAGCAGCCCCGCTTAACAAACACCTGATTGAGTGATTGAGAGTCGAGTCATTCTCAGTTCATCACAATACAGAACACTAGTGGTGTCGAGCCGCCAATCATTGACTAGATCTTGGGAGAGACAGGTGTATTGTTTCCAGGGTGCGCTAGGAGTCATTTCCCGGAGGGAAGGGTGTCAATTTAGGAGGAGACCTTAAAGTTGTCTCTTGAAGCTCATAAAGGAGGGCTTAGCTTTGAAATGTACTGGGAGGGAGTTCCTTGCTTTAGGTGCGTTGCCTGAAAATAAGAGCGAGAGGGGGCTTTTTGTTTATGGTTTTAGGGAGGATGAGAAACAGTGTTTTGGAGTATCTTAAATTTCTTGTTTGGCCTGCTTTTGTGAGTTTAGATGCGAGGCAGTCTGGTTTGCGTGTGCTTAGAGCTTTGTAGGTGAGGCCAGCAGTTTTAAAGCAAAAGCGTGCTTCGATTGGACGCCACTGTAGGTTTTTCAGTGAGGAGGGATGCAAGGAGGGATGTTTAGGTGTTGTTTGGTGTTGGACTATTTCTCTGCCATAGGTAGACTTGGCCGCGGGCAGGGCACTTGTGTCCTTGTGTAGTCCTGTTGATGGACTCTCCTTCTGTTCTGTCATAGCCACCATGTTTTTTGCTCACCGGATGCCGGCTCGCCAACAAGGGGTGGTGAGGGACAGAGTCTCTGAATTAAACAGAATACTCTCACCCAGTCAAGAGATCAGGGCTAGATCCAACACCGTTTTTTAGCTCACTGCACCATCCCAGTTTCAGAACCTGGCTGTATGCAAATTAGTCTGTTCCTGTCCCAGTGCATGATGGGAACAGGGCAAACCAAACTACAAAAGCCAATTCTTACACTGGGAAGGAAACAAGCTACCGGGGACCGGTTTCTGGCATTTCAGCCTCTTCGGCCCGGCTTGCTTGAATCCTGATGGTGCAATGAGCAAGGGACTCACATCTGAGTATACCCTTCCACGCTTAGGGTGGACAAAAATATTTACAACAAGGGGTGGTGAGGGACAGAGTCTCTGAATTAAACAGAATACTCTCACCCAGTCAAGAGATCAGGGCTAGATCCAACACCGTTTTTTAGCTCACTGCACCATCCCAGTTTCAGAACCTGGCTGTATGCAAATTAGTCTGTTCCTGTCCCAGTGCATGATGGGAACAGGGCAAACCAAACTACAAAAGCCAATTCTTACACTGGGAAGGAAACAAGCTACCGGGGACCGGTTTCTGGCATTTCAGCCTCTTCGGCCCGGCTTGCTTGAATCCTGATGGTGCAATGAGCAAGGGACTCACATCTGAGTATACCCTTCCACGCTTAGGGTGGACAAAAATATTTACAACAAGGGGTGGTGAGGGACAGAGTCTCTGAATTAAACAGAATACTCTCACCCAGTCAAGAGATCAGGGCTAGATCCAACACCGTTTTTTAGCTCACTGCACCATCCCAGTTTCAGAACCTGGCTGTATGCAAATTAGTCTGTTCCTGTCCCAGTGCATGATGGGAACAGGGCAAACCAAAGTCTGCCCTGTTCCCATGATGCACTGGGCCAGGGACAGACTGATTTGCATATAGCCAGGTTCTGAGCTGGGATGGGGCAGTGAGATAAATAACGGTGATGGATCAAGCCCTGATCTTTGGACTGGGTAAGAGTGGTCTGTTTAACTCAGACACTCTGTTCATCACCACCCCCCTTTTCTAAATCGTTTTTGGCCACTATAGGTGTGGCAGGGTATACTCAGACATGAGTCCCTTTCTCGGTGCTCCATCAGGATTCAAGCAAGCTGGGCCGAAGAAGGCTGAAATGCCAGAAACCGGTCCCCGGTAGCTTGTCTCCTTTCTGGTGAAGAATTGGCTTGGTAGTTTAGTCTGCCCTGTTCCCATGATGCACTGGGCCAGGGACAGACTGATTTGCATATAGCCAGGTTCTGAGCTGGGATGGGGCAGTGAGATAAATAACGGTGATGGATCAAGCCCTGATCTTTGGACTGGGTAAGAGTGGTCTGTTTAACTCAGACACTCTGTTCATCACCACCCCCCTTTTCTAAATCGTTTTTGGCCACTATAGGTGTGGCAGGGTATACTCAGACATGAGTCCCTTTCTCGCTGCTCCATCAGGATTCAAGCAAGCTGGGCCGAAGAAGGCTGAAATGCCAGAAACCGGTCCCCGGTAGCTTGTCTCCTTTCTGGTGAAGAATTGGCTTGGTAGTTTAGTCTGCCCTGTTCCCATGATGCACTGGGCCAGGAACAGACTGATTTGCATATAGCCAGGTTCTGAGCTGGGATGGGGCAGTGAGATAAATAACGGTGATGGATCAAGCCCTGATCTTTGGACTGGGTAAGAGTGGTCTGTTTAACTCAGACACTCTGTTCATCACCACCCCCCTTTTCTAAATCGGCTCGCCAACAGACACAGTTACAGGGTCAATATCTCCTGTTGAGCTGTGGGCCCTTTAATTGTGGGTCTCTGGCTCCTGTGCGGAGGCTTCAAAGGGCTCAAATACATTATAATTTCACAGAGACCTTTTGTGTTTTTGGCCCAGGAAGTAGTGGCCACACGCTCTTAAGGCCCGCCCCTCTCAGGTCGCACCAAGGCAGGTCAAGCGACAGCAGTTGAAGCCACGCCCCATTGCTAGTCTGAGGCCACTCCAGTGGTCACCAGACTGCAATGGTATGAAAGCCCTGTGCCCATCACCAGGTGCCGCCCCCTTCAATCCCCGCCCTACACAGTCAATCAATGAATCAGTATTTGTAAAGTGCATTAATCGCCAGGGGTTATCGAAGCGCTGCGTGGGACCGAGGAGCTACTCGAACATCCAGGTGTTGAGGCCTCTCCTGAGTTCGACGAGGGAGGCGGAGGGTCCAAGGTGGACGGCGTCATTCCAGGCTATGGTGGCGCGGTGGGAGAAGGCGTGTCCTCTGGCTCATGTGCGTATATTCCGGGGAACGGTGGCCAGGGCCAGCAAGGCCAAATGGAGGTGTCTTGAGGGGTGGTGAAAAGTCAGGCGGTTGTTCGGGTATTCAGGTCCTGTGTTGTGGAGGGCTTTGTAGGTGTGCGTGAGCAGTTTGAAGTGACGTCACTTCCTGATGGGGAGCCAGTGCAGAGGGCGAAGGAGCGGGGTGGTGTGGAATCGTCTTGGCAGATGCTGGATGATTCTTGCCGCTGTATACTGGATGGTTTGGACGAGTTTGAGGAGGAGGGTGGTGGTGGTTCCTGTGTAGAAGACGTTTCTGTAGTCAATACGGCTCGTAACGAGGGCTTGCGTGACGGTTCGACTGGTGTCTTTTGAGATCCATCTAAAAATTTTATGGAGCATTCGGAGGGTTTTGAAACAGTTGGAGGCCACCGAGTTCACCTTTTGTCTTATGGAGAGCTTACAGTCGAGTATGATGTCGTGACTGCGGGTGTGGAGGTGGCTGCTGGTCCTAGTGTGGAGGGCCACCAGGAGTCGTCCCATTGTGAGGGGGTCTTCTGAAGGGGAGAACTTCGGTTTTGTTGTTCAGCTTGAGGCAGTGGTTGTCATCCAGTCGGCGACGTCGGTCATGGCATTCTGGAAGTTTGCTCTGGTGGTGTCTGTGTCTTTGGAGAGGGAGGGTATGAGTTGGGTGTTGTTGGCGTATGAGAGAATGTTGAGATCGTGGCGCAAACGATGGGTGCTAGTGGCATCATGTGGATGTTGAGCAGTCTGGGGCTCAGTGAGCAGCCTTGGGGTATGCCGCATATGATGCTCCTGGGGTCGGAGATGTAGGGAGGGAGGCAGACTTTCCGGATGAAGCTGGTGAGGAAGGAGGACAGTAATTTGAGTGCGTTGTAGAAGATGCTGATGTGGTAAAGTCTTTGGATGAGGAGGTGGTGGGAGACTGTGTTGAAGGCTGCCGAGAAGTCAAGGAGGATCAGGACTGCTGACACTCTTCCTGATCTGTGTGTCTGTAGGAAGCTCGTAGTGCTGTTTTCCAAGGTCTTCCTCATCTGTGTGTCTGTGGGAAGCTTGCAGTGCTGTTCATGCTCTTCCTCATCTGCATGTCTGTGGAAAGCTTGCAGTGCTGTTCACACTCTTCCTGATCTGCATGTCCGTGGGAAGCTTGCAGTGCTGTTCACGCTCCACCTGATCTGCATGTCTGTGGGAAGCTTGCAGTGCTGTTCACGCTCTTCCTGCTCTGTGTGTCTGTGGGAAACTTGCAGTGCTGTTCACACTCTTCCTGATATGCGTGTCTGTGGGAAGCTCGTAGTGCTTTTGTACACGGTCTTTCTGATCTGTGTGTCTGTGGGAAGCTTGCAGTGCTGTTCACGCTCCTCCTGATCTACGTGTCTGCGGGAAGTTTGCAGTGCTGCTCACACTCTTCCTGATCTGTGTGTCTGTGGGTAGCTTGCAGTGCTGTTCAGCTCGTCCTGATCTAAGTGTCTGTGGGAAGCTTGCAGTGCTGTTCACGCTCTTCCTGATATGCGTGTCTGTGGGAAGCTCGTAGTGCTTTTGTTCACACTCTTCCTGATATGCGTGTCTGTGGGAAGCTGGTAGTGCTTTTGTACACGGTCTTCCTGCTCTGTGTGTCTGTGGGAAGCTTGCAGTGCTGTTCACACTCTTCCTGATATGTGTGTCTGTGGGAAGCTCGTAGTGCTTTTGTTCACACTCTTCCTGATATGCGTGTCTGTCGGTAGCTTGCAGTGCTTTTGTCCACGCTCTTCCTGATCTGCGTGTCTGTGGGAAGCTTGCAGTGCTGTCCACGCTCTTCCTGATTTGCGTGTCTGTGGGAAGCTTGCAGTGCTGTCCACGCTCTTCCTGACCTGCATGTCTGTGAGAAGCTTGCAGTGCTGTTCACGCTCCTCCTGATCTGCATGTCTGTGGGAAGCTCAAAGTGCTTTTGTTCACACTCTTCCTGATCTGCGTGTCTGTGGGAAGCTCGCAGTGCTGTTCACGCTCTTCCTGATCTGCGTGTCTGTGGAAAACTTGCAGTGCTGTTCACACTCTTCCTGATCTGCGTGTCTGTGGGAAGCTTGCAGTGCTTTAGTCCACACTCTTTCTGATCTGCGTGTCTGTGGGAAGCTCGCAGTGCTGTTCACGCTCTTCCTGATCTGCGTGTCTGTGAGAAGCTTCAAGTGTTGTCCACGCTCTTCCTCATCTGCATGTCTGTGGGAAGCTTGCAGTGCTGTTCACACTCTTCCTGATCTGCATGTCTGTGGGAAGCTTGCAGTGCTGTTCACGCTCCTCCTGATCTCCATGTCTGTGGGAAGCTTGCAGTGCTGTTCACGCTCTTCCTGATATGCGTGTCTGTGGGAGGCTTGCAGTGCTGTTCACACTCTTCCTGATATGCGTGTCTGTGGGAAGCTCGTAGTGCTTTTGTACAAGGTCTTCCTGATCTGTGTGTCTGTGGGAAGCTTGCAGTGCTGTTCACGCTCCTCCTGATCTGCATGTCTGTGAGAAGCTCGAAGTGCTTTTGTTCACACTCTTCCTGATCTGCGTGTCTGTCGGAAGCTCGCAGTGCTGTTCACGCTCTTCCTGATCTGCGTGTCTGTGGAAAGCTTGCAGTGCTGTTCACACTCTTCCTGACCTGCGTGTCTGTGGAAAGCTCGCAGTGCTGTTCACACTCTTCCTGATCTGCGTGTCTGTGGGAAGCTGGTAGTGCTGTTCACACTCTTCCTGATCTGCGAGCCTGTAAGAAGCTCACAGTGCTGCTGTTCACACTCTTCCTGATCTGCATGTCTGTGGGAAGCTTGCAGTGCTGTTCACACTCCTCCTGATCTGCATGTCTGTGGGAAGCTTGCAGTGCTGTCCACGCTCTTCCTGATCTACGTGTCTGTAGGAAGCTCGCAGTGCTGTTCACGCTCTTCCTGATCTGCGTGTCTGTGAGAAGCTTCCAGTGTTGTCCACGCTCTTCCTGATCTGCGTGTCTGTGAGAAGCTTGCAGTGCTGTTCACACTCTTCCTGATCTGCATGTCTGTGGGAAGCTTGCAGTGCTGTTCATGCTCCTCCTGATCTGCATGTCTGTGGGAAGCTTGCAGTGCTGTTCACGCTCTTCCTCTGTGTGTCTGTGGGAAACTTGCAGTGCTGTTCACACTCTTCCTGATATGCGTGTCTGTGGGAAGCTCGTAGTGCTTTTGTACACGGTCTTCCTGATCTGTGTGTTTGTGGGAAGCTTGCAGTGCTGTTCACGCTCCTCCTGATCTACGTGTCTGTGGGAAGTTTGCAGTGCTGCTCACACTCTTCCTGATCTGTGTGTCTGTGGGAAGCTTGCAGTGCTGTTCACGCTCGTCCTGATCTAAGTGTCTGTGGGAAGCTTGCAGTGCTGTTCACGCTCCTCCTGATATGCGTGTCTGTGGGAAGCTCATAGTGCTTTTGTTCACACTCTTCCTGATGTGCGTGTCTGTGGGAAGCTGGTAGTGCTTTTGTACACGGTCTTCCTGCTCTGTGTGTCTGTGGGAAGCTTGTAGTGCTGTTCACACTCTTCCTGATATGCGTGTCTGTGGGAAGCTCGTAGTGCTTTTGTTCACACTCTTCCTGATATGCGTGTCTGTGGGAAGCTTGCAGTGCTTTTGTCCACGCTCTTCCTGATCTGCGTGTCTGTGGGAAGCTTGCAGTGCTGTCCACGCTCTTCCTGATCTGCGTGTCTGTGGGAAGCTTGCAGTGCTGTCCACGCTCTTCCTGACCTGCATGTCTGTGATAAGCTTGCAGTGCTGTTCACGCTCCTCCTGATCTGCGTATCTGTGGGAAGCTCGCAGTGCTGTTAACGCTCTTCCTGATCTGCGTGTCTGTGGAAAGCTTGCAGTGCTGTCCACGCTCTTCCTGATCTGCGTGTCTGTGGGAAACTTGCAGTGCTGTTCACACTCTTCCTGATCTGCGTGTCTGTGGGAAGCTTGCAGTGCTTTTGTCCACACTCTTCCTGATCTGCGTGTCTGTGGGAAGCTCGCAGTGCTGTTCACGCTCTTCCTGATCTGCGTGTCTGTGAGAAGCTTCCAGTGTTGTCCACGCTCTTCCTCATCTGCATGTCTGTGGGAAGCTTGCAGTGCTGTTTACACTCTTCCTGATCTGCATGTCTTTGGGAAGCTTGCAGTGCTGTTCACGCTCCTCCTGATCTCCATGTCTGTGGGAAGCTTGCAGTGCTGTTCACGCTCTTCCTGATATGCGTGTCTGTAGGAAGCTTGCAGTGCTGTTCACACTCTTCCTGATATGCGTGTCTGTGGGAAGCTCGTAGTGCTTTTGTACATGGTCTTCCTGATCTGTGTGTCTGTGGGAAGCTTGCAGTGCTGTTCACGCTCCTCCTGATCTGCATGTCTGTGGGAAGCTCGAAGTGCTTTTGTTCACACTCTTCCTGATCTGCGTGTCTGTGGGAAGCTCGCAGTGCTGTTCACGCTTTTTCTGATCTGCGTGTCTGTGGAAAGCTTGCAGTGCTGTTCACACTCTTCCTTGTCTGCGTGTCTGTGGGAAGCTTGCAGTGCTGTTCACGCTCCTCCTGATCTGCATGTCTGTGGGAAGCTTGCAGTGCTGTTCACGCTCCTCCTGATCTACATGTCTGTGGGAAATTTGCAGTGCTGTTCACACTCCTCCTGATCTGCGTGTCTGTGGGAAGCTTGCAGTGCTGTTCACGCTCCTCCTGATCTGCGTGTCTGTGGAAAGCTTGCAGTGCTGTCCACGCTCTTCCTGATATGCATGTCTGTGGGAAGCTCACAGTGCTGTTCACACTCTCCTGACCTGCGTGTCTGTGGGAAACTTGCAGTGCTGTCCAAGCTCTTCCTGATCTGCGTGTCTGTGGGAAGCTTGCACTGCTGTTCACACTCTTCCTGACCTGCGTGTCTGTGAGAAGCTTGCAGTTACTTTGACGCTCCTCCTGATTTGTTTGTCTGTGGGAAGCTTGCAGTGCTATTCACGCTCTTCTTGATCTAAGTGGCGGTGGGAAGCTCGCAGTGCTGTTCACACTCTTCCTGATCTGCGTGTCTGTGGAAAGCTGGTAGTGCTGTTCACACTCTTCCTGATCTGCGAGCCTGTAAGAAGCTCACAGTGCTGCTGTTCACACTCTTCCTGATCTGCGTGTATGTGGGAAGCTTGCAGTGCTGTTCACACTCCTCCTGATCTGCATGTCTTTGGGAAGCTTGCAGTGCTGTTCACACTCTTCCTGATCTGCGTGTCTGTGGGAAGCTTGCAGTGCTGTTCATGCTCCTCCTGATCTGCGTGCCAGTGGGAAGTTTGCAGTGCTGCTGTCCACGCTTTTCCTGATCTGCGTGTCTGTGGGAAGCTTACAGTCCTGCTGTTCACACTCTTCCTGATCTGCGTGCCTGTAAGAAGCTCACAGTGCTGTTGTTCACGCTTTTCCTGGTCAGTGTGTCTGTGGGTAGCTCGCAGTGCTGTTCACAATCCTTCTGATCTGCGTGTCTGTGGGAAGCTTGCAGTGCTGTTCACACTCTTCCTGATATGCGTGTCTGTGGGAAGCTCGTAGTGCTTTTGTACATGGTCTTCCTGATCTGTGTGTCTGTGGGAAGCTTGCAGTGCTGTTCACGCTCCTCCTGATCTGCATGTCTGTGGGAAGCTCGAAGTGCTTTTGTTCACACTCTTCCTGATCTGTGTGTCTGTGGGAAGCTCGCAGTGCTGTTCACGCTCTTCCTGATCTGCGTGTCTGTGGAAAGCTTGCAGTGCTGTTCACACTCTTCCTTGTCTGCGTGTCTGTGGGAAGCTTGCAGTGCTGTTCACGCTCCTCCTGATCTGCATGTCTGTGGGAAGCTTGCAGTGCTGTTCACGCTCCTCCTGATCTACGTGTCTGTGGGAAGTTTGCAGTGCTGCTGTCCACGCTCTTCCTGATCTGAATGTCTGTGGGAAGCTTGCAGTGCTGTTCACGCTCCTCCTGATCTGCGTGTCTGTGGAAAGCTTGCAGTGTTGTCCACGCTCTTCCTGATTTGCGTGTCTGTGAGAAGCTTGCAGTGCTGTTCACACTCTTCCTGATCTGCATGTCTGTGGGAAGCTTGCAGTGCTGTTCACGCTCCTCCTGATCTGCATGTCTGTGGGAAGCTTGCAGTGCTGTTCACGCTCTTCCTCTGTGTGTCTGTGGGAAACTTGCAGTGCTGTTCACACTCTTCCTGACATGCGTGTCTGTGGGAAGCTTGTAGTGCTTTTGTACACGGTCTTCCTGATTTGTGTGTTTGTGGGAAGCTTGCAGTGCTGTTCACGCTCCTCCTGATCTACGTGTCTGTGGGAAGTTTGCAGTGCTGCTCACACTCTTCCTGATCTGTGTGTCTGTGGGAAACTTGCAGTGCTGTTCACACTCTTCCTGATATGCGTGTCTGTGGGAAGCTCGTAGTGCTTTTGTACACGGTCTTCCTGATCTGTGTGTTTGTGGGAAGCTTGCAGTGCTGTTCACGCTCCTCCTGATCTACGTGTCTGTGGGAAGTTTGCAGTGCTGCTCACACTCTTCCTGATCTGTGTGTCTGTGGGAAGCTTGCAGTGCTGTTCACGCTCGTCCTGATCTAAGTGTCTGTGGGAAGCTTGCAGTGCTGTTCACGCTCCTCCTGATATGCGTGTCTGTGGGAAGCTCATAGTGCTTTTGTTCACACTCTTCCTGATGTGCGTGTCTGTGGGAAGCTGGTAGTGCTTTTGTACACGGTCTTCCTGCTCTGTGTGTCTGTGGGAAGCTTGTAGTGCTGTTCACACTCTTCCTGATATGCGTGTCTGTGGGAAGCTCGTAGTGCTTTTGTTCACACTCTTCCTGATATGCGTGTCTGTGGGAAGCTTGCAGTGCTTTTGTCCACGCTCTTCCTGATCTGCGTGTCTGTGGGAAGCTTGCAGTGCTGTCCACGCTCTTCCTGATCTGCGTGTCTGTGGGAAGCTTGCAGTGCTGTCCACGCTCTTCCTGACCTGCATGTCTGTGATAAGCTTGCAGTGCTGTTCACGCTCCTCCTGATCTGCGTATCTGTGGGAAGCTCGCAGTGCTGTTAACGCTCTTCCTGATCTGCGTGTCTGTGGAAAGCTTGCAGTGCTGTCCACGCTCTTCCTGATCTGCGTGTCTGTGGGAAACTTGCAGTGCTGTTCACACTCTTCCTGATCTGCGTGTCTGTGGGAAGCTTGCAGTGCTTTTGTCCACACTCTTCCTGATCTGCGTGTCTGTGGGAAGCTCGCAGTGCTGTTCACGCTCTTCCTGATCTGCGTGTCTGTGAGAAGCTTCCAGTGTTGTCCACGCTCTTCCTCATCTGCATGTCTGTGGGAAGCTTGCAGTGCTGTTTACACTCTTCCTGATCTGCATGTCTTTGGGAAGCTTGCAGTGCTGTTCACGCTCCTCCTGATCTCCATGTCTGTGGGAAGCTTGCAGTGCTGTTCACGCTCTTCCTGATATGCGTGTCTGTAGGAAGCTTGCAGTGCTGTTCACACTCTTCCTGATATGCGTGTCTGTGGGAAGCTCGTAGTGCTTTTGTACATGGTCTTCCTGATCTGTGTGTCTGTGGGAAGCTTGCAGTGCTGTTCACGCTCCTCCTGATCTGCATGTCTGTGGGAAGCTCGAAGTGCTTTTGTTCACACTCTTCCTGATCTGCGTGTCTGTGGGAAGCTCGCAGTGCTGTTCACGCTTTTTCTGATCTGCGTGTCTGTGGAAAGCTTGCAGTGCTGTTCACACTCTTCCTTGTCTGCGTGTCTGTGGGAAGCTTGCAGTGCTGTTCACGCTCCTCCTGATCTGCATGTCTGTGGGAAGCTTGCAGTGCTGTTCACGCTCCTCCTGATCTACATGTCTGTGGGAAATTTGCAGTGCTGTTCACACTCCTCCTGATCTGCGTGTCTGTGGGAAGCTTGCAGTGCTGTTCACGCTCCTCCTGATCTGCGTGTCTGTGGAAAGCTTGCAGTGCTGTCCACGCTCTTCCTGATATGCATGTCTGTGGGAAGCTCACAGTGCTGTTCACACTCTCCTGACCTGCGTGTCTGTGGGAAACTTGCAGTGCTGTCCAAGCTCTTCCTGATCTGCGTGTCTGTGGGAAGCTTGCACTGCTGTTCACACTCTTCCTGACCTGCGTGTCTGTGAGAAGCTTGCAGTTACTTTGACGCTCCTCCTGATTTGTTTGTCTGTGGGAAGCTTGCAGTGCTATTCACGCTCTTCTTGATCTAAGTGGCGGTGGGAAGCTCGCAGTGCTGTTCACACTCTTCCTGATCTGCGTGTCTGTGGGAAGCTGGTAGTGCTGTTCACACTCTTCCTGATCTGCGAGCCTGTAAGAAGCTCACAGTGCTGCTGTTCACACTCTTCCTGATCTGCGTGTATGTGGGAAGCTTGCAGTGCTGTTCACACTCCTCCTGATCTGCATGTCTTTGGGAAGCTTGCAGTGCTGTTCACACTCTTCCTGATCTGCGTGTCTGTGGGAAGCTTGCAGTGCTGTTCATGCTCCTCCTGATCTGCGTGCCAGTGGGAAGTTTGCAGTGCTGCTGTCCACGCTTTTCCTGATCTGCGTGTCTGTGGGAAGCTTACAGTGCTGCTGTTCACACTCTTCCTGATCTGCGTGCCTGTAAGAAGCTCACAGTGCTGTTGTTCACGCTTTTCCTGGTCAGTGTGTCTGTGGGTAGCTCGCAGTGCTGTTCACAATCCTTCTGATCTGCGTGTCTGTGGGAAGCTTGCAGTGCTGTTCACACTCTTCCTGATATGCGTGTCTGTGGGAAGCTCGTAGTGCTTTTGTACATGGTCTTCCTGATCTGTGTGTCTGTGGGAAGCTTGCAGTGCTGTTCACGCTCCTCCTGATCTGCATGTCTGTGGGAAGCTCGAAGTGCTTTTGTTCACACTCTTCCTGATCTGTGTGTCTGTGGGAAGCTCGCAGTGCTGTTCACGCTCTTCCTGATCTGCGTGTCTGTGGAAAGCTTGCAGTGCTGTTCACACTCTTCCTTGTCTGCGTGTCTGTGGGAAGCTTGCAGTGCTGTTCACGCTCCTCCTGATCTGCATGTCTGTGGGAAGCTTGCAGTGCTGTTCACGCTCCTCCTGATCTACGTGTCTGTGGGAAGTTTGCAGTGCTGCTGTCCACGCTCTTCCTGATCTGAATGTCTGTGGGAAGCTTGCAGTGCTGTTCACGCTCCTCCTGATCTGCGTGTCTGTGGAAAGCTTGCAGTGTTGTCCACGCTCTTCCTGATTTGCGTGTCTGTGAGAAGCTTGCAGTGCTGTTCACACTCTTCCTGATCTGCATGTCTGTGGGAAGCTTGCAGTGCTGTTCACGCTCCTCCTGATCTGCATGTCTGTGGGAAGCTTGCAGTGCTGTTCACGCTCTTCCTCTGTGTGTCTGTGGGAAACTTGCAGTGCTGTTCACACTCTTCCTGACATGCGTGTCTGTGGGAAGCTTGTAGTGCTTTTGTACACGGTCTTCCTGATTTGTGTGTTTGTGGGAAGCTTGCAGTGCTGTTCACGCTCCTCCTGATCTACGTGTCTGTGGGAAGTTTGCAGTGCTGCTCACACTCTTCCTGATCTGTGTGTCTGTGGGAAACTTGCAGTGCTGTGCACGCTCGTCCTGATCTAAGTGTCTGTGGGAAGCTTGCAGTGCTGTTCACGCTCTTCCTGATATGCGTGTCTGTGGGAAGCTCGTAGTGCTTTTGTTCACACTCTTCCTAATATGCGTGTCTGTGGGAAGCTCGTAGTGCTTTTGTTCACACTCTTCCTGATCTGCATGTCTGTGGGAAGCTTGCAGTGCTTTTGTCCACTCTCTTCCTGATCTGCGTGTCTGTTGGAAGCTTGCAGTGCTGTCCACGCTCTTCCTGACCTGCATGTCAGTGAGAAGCTTGCAGTGCTGTTCACGCTCCTCCTGATCTGCATGTCTGTGGGAAGCTCGAAGTGCTTTTGTTCACACTCTTCCTGATCTGCGTATCTGTGGGAAGCTCGCAGTGCTGTTCACGCTCTTCCTGATCTGCGTGTCTGTGGAAAGCTTGCAGTGCTGTCCACGCTCTTCCTGATCTGCGTGTCTGTGGGAAACTTGCAGTGCTGTTCACACTCTTCCTGATCTGCGTGTCTGTGGGAAGCTTGCAGTGCTTTTGTCCACACTCTTCCTGATCTGCGTGTTTGTGGGAAGCTCGCAGTGCTGTTCACGCTCTTCCTGATCTGCGTGTCTGTGAGAAGCTTCCAGTGTTGTCCACGCTCTTCCTCATCTGCATGTCTGTGGGAAGCTTGCAGTGCTGTTCACACTCTTCCTGATCTGCATGTCTGTGGGAAGCTTGCAGTGCTGTTCACCCTCCTCCTGATCTCCATGTCTGTGGGAAGCTTGCAGTGCTGTTCACGCTCTTCCTGATATGCGTGTCTGTGGGAAGCTTGCAGTGCTGTTCACACTCTTCCTGATATGCGTGTCTGTGGGAAGCTCGTAGTGCTTTTGTACATGGTCTTCCTGATCTGTGTGTCTGTGGGAAGCTTGCAGTGCTGTTCACGCTCCTCCTGATCTGCATGTCTGTGGGAAGCTCGAAGTGCTTTTGTTCACACTCTTCCTGATCTGCGTGTCTGTGGGAAGCTCGCAGTGCTGTTCACGCTTTTTCTGATCTGCGTGTCTGTGGAAAGCTTGCAGTTCTGTTCACACTCTTCCTTGTCTGCGTGTCTGTGGGATGCTTGCAGTGCTGTTCACGCTCCTCCTGATCTGCATGTCTGTGGGAAGCTTGCAGTGCTGTTCACGCTCCTCCTGATCTATGTGTCTGTGGGAAATTTGCAGTGCTGTTCACACTCCTCCTGATCTGCGTGTCTGTGGGAAGCTTGCAGTACTGTTCACGCTCCTCCTGATCTGCATGTCTGTGGGAAGCTTGCAGTGCTGTTCACGCTCCTCCTGATCTACGTGTCTGTGGGAAGTTTGCAGTGCTGTTCACGCTCCTCCTGATCTAAGTGTCTGTGGGAAGCTTAAAGTGCTGTTCCCACTCCCCTGATCTGCATGTCTGTAAGAAGCTTGCAGTGCTGTTCACACTGTTCCTGATCTGCATGTCTGTGGGAAGCTCGCAGTGCTGTTCACGCTCTTCCTGATCTGCGTGTCTGTGGAAAGCTCGCAGTGCTGTTCACACTCTTCTTGATCTGCGTGTCTGTGGGAAGCTCGCAGTGCTGTTCACGCTCTTCCTGATCTGCGTGTCTGTGGAAAACTCGCAGTGCTGTTCACACTCTTCCTGATCTGCGTGTCTGTGGGAAGCTCGCAGTGCTGTTCACTCTCTTCCTGATCTGCGTGTCTGTGGGAAGCTCGCAGTGCTGTTTACACTCTTCCTGATCTGCCTGTCTGTGGGAAGCTTACGGTGCTGTTCAGGCTCTTCCTGATCTGAATGTCTGTGGGAAGCTTGCAGTGCTGTTCACGCTCCTCCTGATCTGCGTGTCTGTGGAAAGCTTGCAGTGCTGTCCACGCTCTTCCTGATCTGCGTGTCTGTGGGAAGGTCACAGTGCTGTTCACACTCTCCTGATCTACGTGTCTGTGGGAAACTTGCAGTGATGTCCAAGCTCTTCCTGATCTGCGTGTCTGTGGGAAGCTTGCACTGCTGTTCACACTCTTCCTGACCTGCGTGTCTGTGAGAAGCTTGCAGTGCTGTTCACACTCTTCCTGATCTTAGTGTCGGTGGGAAGCTTGCAGTGCTGTTCACACTCTTCCTGATCTGCGTGTCTGTGGAAAGGTTGCACTGCTGTTCACACTAATCCTGATCTGCGTGTCTGTGGGAAGCTCGCAGTGCTGTTCACACTCTTCCTGATCTATGTGTCTGTGGGAAGTTTGCAGTGCTGTTCACACTCCTCCTGATCTGCGTGTCTGTGGGAAGCTTGCAGTGCTGTTCACACTCCTCCTGATCTGCATGTCTGTGGGAAGCTTGCAGTGCTGTTCACGCTCCTCCTGATCTATGTGTCTGTGGGAAGTTTGCAGTGCTGTTCACGCTCCTCCTGATCTAAGTGTCTGTTGGAAGCTTAAAGTGCTGTTCCCACTCCCCTGATCTGCGTGTCTGTGAGAAGCTTGCAGTGCTGTTCACGCTCTTCCTGATCTGTGTGTCTGTGGAAAGCTTGCAGTGCTGTTCATGCTCCTCCTGATCTGCGTGCCTGTGGGAAGTTTGCAGTGCTGCTGTCCACGCTTTTCCTGATCTGCGTGTCTGTGGGAAGCTCACAGTGCTGTTGTTCACGCTTTTCCTGGTCAGTGTGTCTGTGGGAAGCTCGCAGTGCTGTTCACAATCCTTCTGATCTGCGTGTCTGTGGGAAGCTTGCAGTGCTGTTCACACTCTTCCTGATATGCGTGTCTGTGGGAAGCTCGTAGTGCTTTTGTACATGGTCTTCCTGATCTGTGTGTCTGTGGGAAGCTTGCAGTGCTGTTCACGCTCCTCCTGATCTGCATGTCTGTGGGAAGCTCGAAGTGCTTTTGTTTACACTCTTCCTGATCTGTGTGTCTGTGGGAAGCTCGCAGTGCTGTTCACGCTCTTCCTGATCTGCGTGTCTGTGGAAAGCTTGCAGTGCTGTTCACACTCTTCCTTGTCCGCGTGTCTGTGGGAAGTTTGCAGTGCTGTTCACACTCCTCCTGATCTGCGTGTCTGTGGGAAGCTTGCAGTGCTGTTCACGCTCCTCCTGATCTACGTGTCTGTGGGAAGTTTGCAGTGCTGTTCACACTCCTCCTGATCTGCGTGTCTGTGGGAAGCTTGCAGTGCTGTTCACACTCCTCCTGATCTGCGTGTCTGTGGGAAGCTTGCAGTGCTGTTCACGCTCCTCCTGATCTACGTGTCTGTGGGAAATTTGCAGTGCTGTTCACACTCCTCCTGATCTAAGTGTCTGTGGGAAGCTTAAAGTGCTGTTCCCACTCCCCTGATCTGCGTGTCTGTGGGAAGCTCGCAGTGCTGTTCACGCTCTTCCTGATCTGCGTGTCTGTGGAAAGCTCGCAGTGCTGTTCACACTTTTCCTGATCTGCATGTCTGTGGGAAGCTCGCAGTGCTGTTCACGCTCTTCCTGATCTGCGTGTCTGTGGAAAGCTTGCAGTGCTGTTCACACTCTTCCTGATCTGCGTGTCTGTGGGAAGCTTGCAGTGCTGTTCCCACTCCCCTGATCTGCATGTCTGTGGGAAGCTTGCAGTGCTGTTCACACTCTTCCTGATCTGCGTGTCTGTGGGAAGCTTGCAGTGCTGTTCATGCTCCTCCTGATCTGCGTGTCTGTGGGAAGCTTGCAGTGCTGTTCACGCTCCTCCTGATCTATGTGTCTGTGGGAAGTTTGCAGTGCTGTTCACGCTCCTCCTGATCTAAGTGTCTGTGGGAAGTTTGCAGTGCTGTTCACGCTCCTCCTGATCTAAGTGTCTGTGGGAAGCTTAAAGTGCTGTTCCCACTCCCCTGATCTGGGTGTCTGTGGGAAGCTCGCAGTGCTGTTCACGCTCTTCCTGATCTGCGTGTCTGTGGAAAGCTTGCAGTGCTGTTCATGCTCCTCCTGATCTGCGTGCCTGTGGGAAGTTTGCAGTGCTGCTGTCCACGCTTTTCCTGATCTGCGTGTCTGTGGGAAGCTCACAGTGCTGTTGTTCACGCTTTTCCTGGTCAGTGTGTCTGTGGGAAGCTCGCAGTGTTGTTCACAATCCTTCTGATCTGCGTGTCTGTGGGAAGCTTGCAGTGCTGTTCACACTCTTCCTGATATGCGTGTCTGTGGGAAGCTCGTAGTGCTTTTGTACATGGTCTTCCTGATCTGTGTGTCTGTGGGAAGCTTGCAGTGCTGTTCACGCTCCTCCTGATCTGCATGTCTGTGGGAAGCTCGAAGTGCTTTTGTTCACACTCTTCCTGATCTGTGTGTCTGTGGGAAGCTCGCAGTGCTGTTCACACTCTTCCTTGTCCGCGTGTCTGTGGGAAGTTTGCAGTGCTGTTCACACTCCTCCTGATCTGCGTGTCTGTGGGAAGCTTGCAGTGCTGTTCACGCTCCTCCTGATCTACGTGTCTGTGGGAAGCTCGAAGTGCTTTTGTTCACACTCTTCCTGATCTGCGTATCTGTGGGAAGCTCGCAGTGCTGTTCACGCTCTTCCTGATCTGTGTGTCTGTGGAAAGCTTGCAGTGCTGTTCACGCTCTTCCTGATCTGCGTGTCTGTGGAAAGCTTGCAGTGCTGTCCACGGTCTTCCTGATCTGCGTCTCTGTGGGAAACTTGCAGTGCTGTTCACACTCTTCCTGATCTGCGTGTCTGTGGGAAGCTTGCAGTGCTTTTGTCCACACTCTTCCTGATCTGCGTGTCTGTGGGAAGCTTGCAGTGCTGTTCACGCTCCTCCTGATCTCCATGTCTGTGGGAAGCTTGCGGTGCTGTTCACGCTCTTCCTGATATGCGTGTCTGTGGGAAGCTCGTAGTGCTTTTGTACACACTCTTCCTGATCTGCGTGTCTGTGGGAAGCTCGCAGTGCTGTTCACGCTTTTTCTGATCTGCGTGTCTGTGGAAAGCTTGCAGTGCTGTTCACACTCTTCCTTGTCTGCGTGTCTGTGGGAAGCTTGCAGTGCTGTTCACGCTCCTCCTGATCTGCATGTCTGTGGGAAGCTTGCAGTGCTGTTCATGCTCCTCCTGATCTGCGTGTCTGTGGGAAATTTGCAGTGCTGTTTACACTCCTCCTGATCTGCGTGTCTGTGGGAAGCTTGCAGTGCTGTTCACGCTCCTCCTGATCTGCATGTCTGTGGGAAGCTTGCAGTGCTGTTCACGCTCCTCCTGATCTACGTGTCTGTGAGAAGTTTGCAGTGCTGTTCACGCTCCTCCTGATCTAAGTGTCTGTGGGAAGCTTAAAGTGCTGTTCCCACTCCCCTGATCTGCGTGTCTGTGAGAAGCTTGCAGTGCTGTTCACACTGTTCCTGATCTGCATGTCTGTGGGAAGCTCGCAGTGCTGTTCACGCTCTTCCTGATCTGCGTGTCTGTGGAAAGCTCGCAGTGCTGTTCACACTCTTCCTGATCTGCGTGTCTGTGGGAAGCTCGCAGTGCTGTTCACGCTCTTCCTGATCTGCGTGTCTGTGGAAAACTCGCAGTGCTGTTCACACTCTTCCTGATCTGCGTGTCTGTGGGAAGCTTGCAGTGCTGTTCACACTCTTCCTGATCTGCGTGTCTGTGGGAAGCTCGTAGTGCTGTTCACACTCTTCCTGATCTGCCTGTCTGTGGGAAGCTTACAGTGCTGTTCACACTCTTCCTGATCTGAATGTCTGTGGGAAGCTTGCAGTGCTGTTCACGCTCCTCCTGATCTGCGTGTCTGTGGAAAGCTTGCAGTGCTGTCCACGCTCTTCCTGATCTGCGTGTCTGTGGGAAGCTCACAGTGCTGTTCACACTCTCCTGATCTGCGTGTCTGTGGGAAACTTGCAGTGCTGTCCAAGCTCTTCCTGATCTGCGTGTCTGTGAGAAACTTGCAGTGCTGTTCACACTCTTCCTGACCTGCGTGTCTGTGAGAAGCTTGCAGTGCTGTTCTAGCTCTTCCTGATCTGAGTGTCGGTGGGAAGCTTGCAGTGCTGTTCACACTCTTCCTGATCTGCGTGTCTGTGGAAAGGTTGCACTGCTGTTCACAATGTTCCTGATCTGCGTGTCTCTGAGAAGCTTGCAGTGCTGTTGACACTCCTCCTGATTTGCTTGTCTGTGGGAAGTTTGCAGTGCTGTTCACACTCCTCCTGATCTGCGTGTCTGTGGGAAGCTTGCAGTGTTGTTCACGCTCCTCCTGATTTGCTTGTCTGTGGGAAGCTTGCAGTGCTGTTCACGCTCCTCCTGATCTACGTGTCTGTGGGAAGTTTGCAGTGCTGCTGTCCACGCTTTTCCTGATCTGCGTGTCTCTGAGAAGCTTGCAGTGCTGTTCACACTCTTCCTGATCTGCCTGTCTGTGGGAAGCTTACAGTGCTGTTCACACTCTTCCTGATCTGAATGTCTGTGGGAAGCTTGCAGTGCTGTTCACGCTCCTCCTGATCTGCGTGTCTGTGGAAAGCTTGCAGTGCTGTCCACGCTCTTCCTGATCTGCGTGTCTGTAGGAAGCTCACAGTGCTGTTCACACTCTCCTGATCTGCGTGTCTGTGGGAAACTTGCAGTGCTGTCCAAGCTCTTCCTGATCTGCGTGTCTGTGAGAAACTTGCAGTGCTGTTCACACTCTTCCTGACCTGCGTGTCTGTGAGAAGCTTGCAGTGCTGTTCACGGGAAGCTTGCAGTGCTGTTCACACTCTTCCTGATCTGCGTGTCTGTGGAAAGGTTGCACTGCTGTTCACAATGTTCCTGATCTGCGTGTCTGTGAGAAGCTTGCAGTGCTGTTGACGCTCCTCCTGATTTGCTTGTCTGTGGGAAGCTTGCAGTGCTGTTCAGGCTCCTCCTGATCTACGTGTCTGTGGGAAGTTTGCAGTGCTGCTGTCCACGCTTTTCCTGATCTGCGTGTCTGTGGGAAGTTTGCAGTGCTGCTGTTCAAACTCTTCCTGATCTGCGAGCCTGTAAGAAGTTCACAGTGCTGCTGTTCACACTCTTCCTGATCTGCGTATCTGTGGGATGCTTGCAGTGCTGTTCACACTCCTCCTGATCTGCATGTCTGTGGGAAGCTTGCAGTGCTGTTCACACTCTTCCTGATCTGTGTGTCTGTGGGAAGCTTGCAGTGCTGGTCATGCTCCTCCTGATCTGAGTGCCTGTGGGAAGTTTGCAGTGCTGCTGTCCACGCTTTTCCTGATCTGCGTGCCTGTGGGAAGCTCACAGTGCTGTCAATGCTCTTCCTGATCTGCGTGCCTGTAAGAAGCTCACAGTGCTGTTGTTCATGCTTTTCCTGATCAGTGTGTCTGTGGGAAGCTTGCAGTGCTGTTCACAATCCTCCTGATCTGCGTGTTTGTGGGAAGTTTGCAGTGCTGTTCACACTCTTCCTGATATGCGTGTCTGTGGGAAGCTTGCAGTGCTGTTCACGCTCTTCCTGATCTGCGTGTCTGTGGAAAGCTCGTAGTGCTTTTGAATATGGTCTTCCTGATCTGTGTGTCTGTGGGAAGCTTGCAGTGCTGTTCACGCTCCTCCTGATCTGCATGTCTGTGGGAAGCTCGAAGTGAGTTTGTTCACACTCTTCCTGATCTGCGTGTCTGTGGGAAGCTCGCAGTGCTGTTCACGCTCTTCCTGATCTGCGTGTCTGTGGAAAGCTTGCAGTGCTGTTCACACTCTTCCTTGTCTGCGTGTCTGTGGGAAGCTTGCAGTGCTGTTCACGATCCTCCTGATCTGCATGTCTGTGGGAAGCTTGCAGTGCTGTTCACGCTCCTCCTGATCTACGTGTCTGTGGGAAGTTTGCAGTGCTGTTCACACTCCTCCTGATCTGCGTGTCTGTGGGAAGCTTGCAGTGCTGTACACACTCCTCCTGATCTATATGTCTGTGGGAAGTTTGCAGTGCTGTTCACGCTCCTCCTGATCTAAGTGTCTGTGGGAAGCTTAAAGTGCTGTTCCCACTCCACTGATCTGCGTGTCTGTGGGAAGCTCGCAGTGCTGTTCACGCTCTTCCTGATCTGTGTGTCTGTGGAAAGCTTGCAGTGCTGTTCACACTCTTCCTGATCTGCGTGTCTGTGGGAAGCTCGTAGTGCTGTTCACGCTGTTCCTGATCTGCGTGTCTGTGGAAAGCTCGCAGTGCTGTTCATACTCTTCCTGATCTGCGTGTCTGTGGGAAGCTCGCAGTGCTGTTCATACTCTTCCTGATCTGCCTATCTGTGGGAAGCTTACAGTGCTGTTCACGCTCTTCCTGATCTGATTGTCTGTGGGAAGCTTGCAATGCTGTTCACCCTCCTCCTGATCTGCGTGTCTGTTGAAAGCTTGCAGTGCTGTTCACGCTCCTCCTGATCTGCGTGTCTGTGGAAAGCTTGCAGTGCTGTCCACGCTCTTTTTGATCTGCGTGTCTGTGGAAAGCTCGCAGTGCTGTTCACACTCTTCCTGATCTGCGTGTCTGTGGGAAGCTGGTAGTGCTGTTCACACTCTTCCTGATCTGCGAGCCTGTAAGAAGCTCACAGTGCTGCTGTTCACACTCTTCCTGATCTGCGTGTCTGTGGAAAGGTTACACTGCTGTTCACACTGTTCCTGATCTGCGTGTCTGTGAGAAGCTTGCAGTGCTGTTGACGCTCCTCCTGATTTGCTTGTCTGTGGGAAGCTTGCAGTGCTGTTCACGCTCCTCCTGATCTACGTGTCTGTGGGAAGTTTGCAGTGCTGCTGTCCATGCTCTTCCTGATCTGAATGTCTGTGGGAAGCTTGCAGTGCTGTTCACGCTCCTCCTGATCTGCGTGTCTGTGGAAAGCTTGCAGTGCTGTTCACGCTCCTCCTGATCTGCAAGTCTGTGGGAAGCTCGAAGTGCTTTTGTTCACACTCTTCCTGATCTGCGTGTCTGTGAGAAGCTCGCAGTGCTGTTCACGCTCTTCCTGATCTGCGTGTCTGTGGAAAGCTTGCAATGCTGTTCACACTCTTCCTTGTCTGCGTGTCTGTGGGAAGCTTGCAGTGCTGTTCACGCTCCTCATGATCTGCATGTCTGTGGGAAGCTTGCAGTGCTGTTCACGCTCCTCCTGATCTACGTGTCTGTGGGAAGTTTGCAGTGCTGTTCACACTCCTCCTGATCTGCGTGTCTGTGGGAAGCTTGCAGTGCTGTTCACGCTCCTCCTGATCTGCATGTCTGTGGGAAGCTTGCAGTGCTGTTCAGACTCCTCCTTATCTATGTGTCTGTGGGAAGTTTGCAGTGCTGTTCACGCTCCTCCTGATCTAAGTGTCTGTGGGAAGCTTAAAGTGCTGTTCCCACTCCCCTGATCTGCGTGTCTGTGAGAAGCTTGCAGTGCTGTTCAGGCTCTTCCTGATCTGTGTGTCTGTGGAAAGCTTGCAGTGCTGTTCACACTCTTCCTGATCTGCGTGTCTGTGGAAAGCTCGCAGTGCTGTTCACGCTCTTCCTGATCTGCGTGTCTGTGGAAAGCTCGCAGTGCTGTTCACACTCTTCCTGATCTGCGTGTCTGTGGGAAGCTCGCAGTGCTGTTCACGCTCTTCCTGATCTGCGTTTCTGTGGGAAGCTCGTAGTGCTGTTCACGCTCTTCCTGATCTGAATGTCTGTGGGAAGCTTGCAGTGCTGTTCACCCTCCTCCTGATCTGCATGTCTGTGGAAAGCTTGCAGTGCTGTTCACACTCCTCCTGATCTGCATGTCTGTGGGAAGCTTGCAGTGCTGTTCACACTCTTCCTGATCTGTGTGTCTGTGGGAAGCTTGCAGTGCTGTTCATGCTCCTCCTGATCTGCGTGCCTGTGGGAAGTTTGCAGTGCTGCTGTCCACGCTTTTCCTGATCTGTGTGTCTGTGGGAAGCTGGTAGTGCTGTTCACACTCTTCCTGATCTGCGTGCCTGTAAGAAGCTCACAGTGCTGTTGTTCACGCTTTTCCTGATCAGTGTGTCTGTGGTAAGCTCGCAGTGCTGTTCACAATCCTCCTGATCTGCGTGTGTGTGGGAAGTTTGCAGTGCTGCTCACACTCTTCCTGATATGCGTGTCTGTGGGAAGCTCGTAGTGCTTTTGGATATGGTCTTCCTGATCTGTGTGTCTGTGGGAAGCTTGCAGTGCTGTTCACGCTTCTCCTGATCTGCGTGTCTGTGGAAAGCTTGCAGTGCTGTTCACACTCTTCCTTGTCTGCGTGTCTGTGGGAAGTTTGCAGTGCTGTTCACACTCCTCCTGATCTGCGTGTCTGTGGGAAGCTTGCAGTGCTGTTCACGCTCCTCCTGATCTGCATGTCTGTGGGAAGCTCAAAGTGCTTTTGTTCACACTCTTCCTGATCTGCGTGTCTGTGGGAAGCTCGCAGTGCTGTTCACGCTCTTCCTGATCTGCGTGTCTGTGGAAAGCTTGCAGTGCTGTTCACACTCTTCCTTGTCTGCGTGTCTGTGGGAAGTTTGCAGTGCTGTTCACACTCCTCCTGATCTGCGTGTCTGTGGGAAGCTTGCAGTGCTGTTCACGCTCCTCCTGATCTGCATGTCTGTGGGAAGCTTGCAGTGCTGTTCACGCTCCTCCTGATCTACGTGTCTGTGGGAAGTTTGCAGTGCTGTTCACACTCCTCCTGATCTGCGTGTCTGTGGGAAGCTTGCAGTGCTGTTCACACTCCTCCTGATCTGCATGTCTGTGGGAAGCTTGCAGTGCTGTTCACGCTCCTCCTGATCTATGTGTCTGTGGGAAGTTTGCAGTGCTGTTCACGCTCCTCCTGATCTAAGTGTCTGTGGGAAGCTTAAAGTGCTGTTCCCACTCCCCTGATCTACGTGTCTGTGGGAAACTCGCAGTGCTGTTCACCCTCTTCCTGATCTGCGTGTCTGTGGGAAGCTCGCAGTGCTGTTCAGGCTGTTCCTGATCTGCGTGTCTGTGGAAAGCTCGCAGTGCTGTTCATACTCTTCCTGATCTGCGTGTCTGTGGGAAGCTCGCAGTGCTGTTCACGCTCTTCCTGATCTGCGTGTCTGTTGGAAGCTCGCAGTGCTGTTCACGCTCTTCCTGATCTGAATGTCTGTGGGAAGCTTGCAATGCTGTTCACCCTCCTCCTGATCTGCGTGTCTGTTAAAAGCTTGCAGTGCTTTTCACACTCTTCCTGATCTGCGTGTCTGTGGGAAGCTTGCAGTGCTGTTCACACTGTTCCTGATCTGCATATCTGTGAGAAGCTTGCAGTGCTGTTGACGCTCCTCCTGATTTGCTTGTCTGTGGGAAGCTTGCAGTGCTGTTCACGCTCCTCCAGATCTACTTGTCTGTGGGAAGTTTGCAGTGCTGCTGTCCACGCTCTTCCTGATCTGAATGTCTGTGGGAAGCTTGCAGTGCTGTTCACGCTCCTCCTGATCTGCGTGTCTGTGGAAAGCTTGCAGTGCTGTCCACGCTCTTCCTGATCTGCGTGTCTGTGGAAAGCTCGCAGTGCTGTTCACACTCTTCCTGATCTGCGTGTCTGTGGGAAGCTGGTAGTGCTGTTCACACTCTTCCTGATCTGCGAGCCTGTAAGAAGCTCACAGTGCTGCTGTTCACACTCTTCCTGATCTGCATGTCTGTGGGAAGCTTGCAGTGCTGTTCACACTCCTCCTGATTTGCTTGTCTGTGGGAAGCTTGCAGTGCTGTTCATGCTCCTCCTGATCTACGTGTCTGTGGGAAGTTTGCAGTGCTGCTGTCCACACTCTTCCTGATCTGAATGTCTGTGGGAAGCTTGCAGTGATGTTTACGATCCTCCTGATCTGCGTGTCTGTGGGAAGTTTGCAGTGCTGCTGTCCATGCTCTTCCTGATCTGAATGTCTGTGGGAAGCTTGCAGTGCTGTTGACGCTCCTCCTGATTTGCTTGTCTGTGGGAAGCTTGCAGTGCTGTTCACGCTCCTCCTGATCTACGTGTCTGTGGGAAGTTTGCAGTGCTGCTGTCCATGCTCTTCCTGATCTGAATGTCTGTAGGAAGCTTGCAGTGCTGTTCACGCTCCTCCTGATCTGCAAGTCTGTGGGAAGCTCGAAGTGCTTTTGTTCACACTCTTCCTGATCTGCGTGTCTGTGGGAAGCTCGCAGTGCTGTTCACGCTCTTCCTGGTCTGCGTGTCTGTGGAAAGCTTGCAATGCTGTTCACACTCTTCCTTGTCTGCGTGTCTGTGGGAAGCTTGCAGTGCTGTTCACGCTCCTCCTGATCTGCATGTCTGTGGGAAGCTTGCAGTGCTGTTCACGCTCCTCCTGATCTACGTGTCTGTGGGAAGTTTGCAGTGCTGTTCACACTCCTCCTGATCTGCGTGTCTGTGGAAAGCTTGCAGTGCTGTTCACACTCTTCCTTGTCTGCGTGTCTGTGGGAAGCTTGCAGTGCTGTTCACGATCCTCCTGATCTGCATGTCTGTGGGAAGCTTGCAGTGCTGTTCACGCTCCTCCTGATCTACGTGTCTGTGGGAAGTTTGCAGTGCTGTTCACACTCCTCCTGATCTGCGTGTCTGTGGGAAGCTTGCAGTGCTGTACACACTCCTCCTGATCTATATGTCTGTGGGAAGTTTGCAGTGCTGTTCACGCTCCTCCTGATCTAAGTGTCTGTGGGAAGCTTAAAGTGCTGTTCCCACTCCACTGATCTGCGTGTCTGTGGGAAGCTCGCAGTGCTGTTCACGCTCTTCCTGATCTGTGTGTCTGTGGAAAGCTTGCAGTGCTGTTCACACTCTTCCTGATCTGCGTGTCTGTGGGAAGCTCGTAGTGCTGTTCACGCTGTTCCTGATCTGCGTGTCTGTGGAAAGCTCGCAGTGCTGTTCATACTCTTCCTGATCTGCGTGTCTGTGGGAAGCTCGCAGTGCTGTTCATACTCTTCCTGATCTGCCTATCTGTGGGAAGCTTACAGTGCTGTTCACGCTCTTCCTGATCTGATTGTCTGTGGGAAGCTTGCAATGCTGTTCACCCTCCTCCTGATCTGCGTGTCTGTTGAAAGCTTGCAGTGCTGTTCACGCTCCTCCTGATCTGCGTGTCTGTGGAAAGCTTGCAGTGCTGTCCACGCTCTTTTTGATCTGCGTGTCTGTGGAAAGCTCGCAGTGCTGTTCACACTCTTCCTGATCTGCGTGTCTGTGGGAAGCTGGTAGTGCTGTTCACACTCTTCCTGATCTGCGAGCCTGTAAGAAGCTCACAGTGCTGCTGTTCACACTCTTCCTGATCTGCGTGTCTGTGGAAAGGTTACACTGCTGTTCACACTGTTCCTGATCTGCGTGTCTGTGAGAAGCTTGCAGTGCTGTTGACGCTCCTCCTGATTTGCTTGTCTGTGGGAAGCTTGCAGTGCTGTTCACGCTCCTCCTGATCTACGTGTCTGTGGGAAGTTTGCAGTGCTGCTGTCCATGCTCTTCCTGATCTGAATGTCTGTGGGAAGCTTGCAGTGCTGTTCACGCTCCTCCTGATCTGCGTGTCTGTGGAAAGCTTGCAGTGCTGTTCACGCTCCTCCTGATCTGCAAGTCTGTGGGAAGCTCGAAGTGCTTTTGTTCACACTCTTCCTGATCTGCGTGTCTGTGAGAAGCTCGCAGTGCTGTTCACGCTCTTCCTGATCTGCGTGTCTGTGGAAAGCTTGCAATGCTGTTCACACTCTTCCTTGTCTGCGTGTCTGTGGGAAGCTTGCAGTGCTGTTCACGCTCCTCATGATCTGCATGTCTGTGGGAAGCTTGCAGTGCTGTTCACGCTCCTCCTGATCTACGTGTCTGTGGGAAGTTTGCAGTGCTGTTCACACTCCTCCTGATCTGCGTGTCTGTGGGAAGCTTGCAGTGCTGTTCACGCTCCTCCTGATCTGCATGTCTGTGGGAAGCTTGCAGTGCTGTTCAGACTCCTCCTTATCTATGTGTCTGTGGGAAGTTTGCAGTGCTGTTCACGCTCCTCCTGATCTAAGTGTCTGTGGGAAGCTTAAAGTGCTGTTCCCACTCCCCTGATCTGCGTGTCTGTGAGAAGCTTGCAGTGCTGTTCAGGCTCTTCCTGATCTGTGTGTCTGTGGAAAGCTTGCAGTGCTGTTCACACTCTTCCTGATCTGCGTGTCTGTGGAAAGCTCGCAGTGCTGTTCACGCTCTTCCTGATCTGCGTGTCTGTGGAAAGCTCGCAGTGCTGTTCACACTCTTCCTGATCTGCGTGTCTGTGGGAAGCTCGCAGTGCTGTTCACGCTCTTCCTGATCTGCGTTTCTGTGGGAAGCTCGTAGTGCTGTTCACGCTCTTCCTGATCTGAATGTCTGTGGGAAGCTTGCAGTGCTGTTCACCCTCCTCCTGATCTGCATGTCTGTGGAAAGCTTGCAGTGCTGTTCACACTCCTCCTGATCTGCATGTCTGTGGGAAGCTTGCAGTGCTGTTCACACTCTTCCTGATCTGTGTGTCTGTGGGAAGCTTGCAGTGCTGTTCATGCTCCTCCTGATCTGCGTGCCTGTGGGAAGTTTGCAGTGCTGCTGTCCACGCTTTTCCTGATCTGTGTGTCTGTGGGAAGCTGGTAGTGCTGTTCACACTCTTCCTGATCTGCGTGCCTGTAAGAAGCTCACAGTGCTGTTGTTCACGCTTTTCCTGATCAGTGTGTCTGTGGTAAGCTCGCAGTGCTGTTCACAATCCTCCTGATCTGCGTGTGTGTGGGAAGTTTGCAGTGCTGCTCACACTCTTCCTGATATGCGTGTCTGTGGGAAGCTCGTAGTGCTTTTGGATATGGTCTTCCTGATCTGTGTGTCTGTGGGAAGCTTGCAGTGCTGTTCACGCTTCTCCTGATCTGCGTGTCTGTGGAAAGCTTGCAGTGCTGTTCACACTCTTCCTTGTCTGCGTGTCTGTGGGAAGTTTGCAGTGCTGTTCACACTCCTCCTGATCTGCGTGTCTGTGGGAAGCTTGCAGTGCTGTTCACGCTCCTCCTGATCTGCATGTCTGTGGGAAGCTCAAAGTGCTTTTGTTCACACTCTTCCTGATCTGCGTGTCTGTGGGAAGCTCGCAGTGCTGTTCACGCTCTTCCTGATCTGCGTGTCTGTGGAAAGCTTGCAGTGCTGTTCACACTCTTCCTTGTCTGCGTGTCTGTGGGAAGTTTGCAGTGCTGTTCACACTCCTCCTGATCTGCGTGTCTGTGGGAAGCTTGCAGTGCTGTTCACGCTCCTCCTGATCTGCATGTCTGTGGGAAGCTTGCAGTGCTGTTCACGCTCCTCCTGATCTACGTGTCTGTGGGAAGTTTGCAGTGCTGTTCACACTCCTCCTGATCTGCGTGTCTGTGGGAAGCTTGCAGTGCTGTTCACACTCCTCCTGATCTGCATGTCTGTGGGAAGCTTGCAGTGCTGTTCACGCTCCTCCTGATCTATGTGTCTGTGGGAAGTTTGCAGTGCTGTTCACGCTCCTCCTGATCTAAGTGTCTGTGGGAAGCTTAAAGTGCTGTTCCCACTCCCCTGATCTACGTGTCTGTGGGAAACTCGCAGTGCTGTTCACCCTCTTCCTGATCTGCGTGTCTGTGGGAAGCTCGCAGTGCTGTTCAGGCTGTTCCTGATCTGCGTGTCTGTGGAAAGCTCGCAGTGCTGTTCATACTCTTCCTGATCTGCGTGTCTGTGGGAAGCTCGCAGTGCTGTTCACGCTCTTCCTGATCTGCGTGTCTGTTGGAAGCTCGCAGTGCTGTTCACGCTCTTCCTGATCTGAATGTCTGTGGGAAGCTTGCAATGCTGTTCACCCTCCTCCTGATCTGCGTGTCTGTTAAAAGCTTGCAGTGCTTTTCACACTCTTCCTGATCTGCGTGTCTGTGGGAAGCTTGCAGTGCTGTTCACACTGTTCCTGATCTGCATATCTGTGAGAAGCTTGCAGTGCTGTTGACGCTCCTCCTGATTTGCTTGTCTGTGGGAAGCTTGCAGTGCTGTTCACGCTCCTCCAGATCTACTTGTCTGTGGGAAGTTTGCAGTGCTGCTGTCCACGCTCTTCCTGATCTGAATGTCTGTGGGAAGCTTGCAGTGCTGTTCACGCTCCTCCTGATCTGCGTGTCTGTGGAAAGCTTGCAGTGCTGTCCACGCTCTTCCTGATCTGCGTGTCTGTGGAAAGCTCGCAGTGCTGTTCACACTCTTCCTGATCTGCGTGTCTGTGGGAAGCTGGTAGTGCTGTTCACACTCTTCCTGATCTGCGAGCCTGTAAGAAGCTCACAGTGCTGCTGTTCACACTCTTCCTGATCTGCATGTCTGTGGGAAGCTTGCAGTGCTGTTCACACTCCTCCTGATTTGCTTGTCTGTGGGAAGCTTGCAGTGCTGTTCATGCTCCTCCTGATCTACGTGTCTGTGGGAAGTTTGCAGTGCTGCTGTCCACACTCTTCCTGATCTGAATGTCTGTGGGAAGCTTGCAGTGATGTTTACGATCCTCCTGATCTGCGTGTCTGTGGGAAGTTTGCAGTGCTGCTGTCCATGCTCTTCCTGATCTGAATGTCTGTGGGAAGCTTGCAGTGCTGTTGACGCTCCTCCTGATTTGCTTGTCTGTGGGAAGCTTGCAGTGCTGTTCACGCTCCTCCTGATCTACGTGTCTGTGGGAAGTTTGCAGTGCTGCTGTCCATGCTCTTCCTGATCTGAATGTCTGTAGGAAGCTTGCAGTGCTGTTCACGCTCCTCCTGATCTGCAAGTCTGTGGGAAGCTCGAAGTGCTTTTGTTCACACTCTTCCTGATCTGCGTGTCTGTGGGAAGCTCGCAGTGCTGTTCACGCTCTTCCTGGTCTGCGTGTCTGTGGAAAGCTTGCAATGCTGTTCACACTCTTCCTTGTCTGCGTGTCTGTGGGAAGCTTGCAGTGCTGTTCACGCTCCTCCTGATCTGCATGTCTGTGGGAAGCTTGCAGTGCTGTTCACGCTCCTCCTGATCTACGTGTCTGTGGGAAGTTTGCAGTGCTGTTCACACTCCTCCTGATCTGCGTGTCTGTGGGAAGCTTGCAGTGCTGTTCACGCTCCTCCTGATCTGCATGTCTGTGGGAAGCTTGCAGTGCTGTTCACACTCCTCCTTATCTATGTGTCTGTGGGAAGTTTGCAGTGCTGTTCACGCTCCTCCTGATCTAAGTGTCTGTGGGAAGCTTAAAGTGCTGTTTCCACTCCCCTGATCTGCATGTCTGTGGGAAGCTCGCAGTGCTGTTCACGCTCTTCCTGATCTGTGTGTCTGTGGAAAGCTTGCAGTGCTGTTCACACTCTTCCTGATCTGCGTGTCTGTGGGAAGCTCGCATTGCTGTTCACGCTCTTCCTGATCTGCGTGTCAGTGGAAAGCTCGCAGTGCTGTTCACACTCTTCCTGATCTGCGTGTCTGTGGGAAGCTCGCAGTGCTGTTCACGCTCTTCCTGATCTGCGTGTCTGTGGGAAGCTCGCAGTGCTGTTCACGCTCTTCCTGATCTGAATGTCTGTGGGAAGCTTGCAATGCTGTTCACCCTCCTCCTGATCTGCATGTCTGTGGAAAGCTTGCAGTGCTGTTCACACTACTCCTGATCTGCATGTCTGTGGGAAGCTTGCAGTGCTGTTCACACTCTTCCTGATCTGTGTGTCTGTGGGAAGCTTGCAGTGCTGTTCATGCTCCTCCTGATCTGCGTGCCTGTGGGAAGTTTGCAGTGCTGCTGTCCACGCTTTTCCTGATCTGCGTGTCTGTGGGAAGCTGGTAGTGCTGTTCACACTTTTCCTGATCTGCGTGCCTGTAAGAAGCTCACAGTGCTGTTGTTCACGCTTTTCCTGATCAGTGTGTCTGTGGGAAGCTCGCAGTGCTGTTCACAATCCTCCTGATCTGCGTGTGTGTGGGAAGTTTGCAGTGCTGTTCACACTCTTCCTGATATGCGTGTCTCTGGGAAGCTCGTAGTGCTTTTGGATATGGTCTTCCTGATCTGTGTGTCTGTGGGAAGCTTGCAGTGCTGTTCACGCTCCTCCTGATCTGCATGTCTGTGGGAAGCTCGAAGTGCTTTTGTTCACACTCTTCCTGATCTGCGTGTCTATGGGAAGCTCGCAGTGCTGTTCACGCTCTTCCTGATCTGCGTGTCTGTGGAAAGCTTGCAGTGCTGTTCACACTCTTCCTTGTCTGCGTGTCTGTGGGAAGTTTGCAGTGCTGTTCACACTCCTCCTGATCTGCGTGTCTGTGGGAAGCTTGCAGTGCTGTTCACACTCCTCCTGATCTGCATGTCTGTGGGAAGCTTGCAGTGCTGTCCACGGTCTTCCTGATCTACGTGTCTGTAGGAAGCTCGCAGTGCTGTTCACGCTCTTCCTGATCTGCGTGTCTGTGAGAAGCTTCCAGTGTTGTCCACGCTCTTCCTGATCTGCGTGTCTGTGAGAAGCTTCCAGTGCTGTTCACACTCTTCCTGATCTGCATGTCTGTGGGAAGCTTGCAGTGCTGTTCACGCTCCTCCTGATCTGCGTGTCTGTGGAAAGCTCGCAGTGCTGTTCACGCTCTTCCTGATCTGCGTGTCTGTGGGAAGCTGGTAGTGCTGTTCACACTCTTCCTGATCTGCGAGCCTGTAAGAAGCTCACAGTGCTGCTGTTCACACTCTTCCTGATCTGCGTGTCTGTGGGAAGCTTGCAGTGCTGTTCACACTCCTCCTGATCTGCATGTCTGTGGGAAGCTTGCAGTGCTGTCCACGGTCTTTCTGATCTACGTGTCTGTAGGAAGCTCGCAGTGCTGTTCACGCTCTTCCTGATCTGCGTGTCTGTGAGAAGCTTCCAGTGTTGTCCACGCTCTTCCTCATCTGCGTGTCTGTGAGAAGCTTCCAGTGCTGTTCACACTCTTCCTGATCTGCATGTCTGTGGGAAGCTTGCAGTGCTGTTCACACTCTTCCTGATATGCGTGTCTGTGGGAAGCTCGTAGTGCTTTTGTACACGGTCTTCCTGATCTGTGTGTTTGTGGGAAGCTTGCAGTGCTGTTCACACTCCTCCTGATCTACGTGTCTGTCTGTGGGAAGTTTGCAGTGCTGCTCACACTCTTCCTGATCTGTGTGTCTGTGGGAAGCTTGCAGTGCTGTTCACGCTCTTACTGATCTGCGTGTCTGAGGGAAGCTTGCAGTGCTGTTCATGCTCCTCCTGATCTACGTGTCTGTGGGAAATTTGCAGTGCTGTTTACACTCCTCCTGATCTGCTTGTCTGTGGGAAGCTTGCAGTGCTGTTCACGCTCCTCCTGATCTGCATGTCTGTGGGAAGCTTGCAGTGCTGTTCACGCTCCTCCTGATCCACGTGTCTGTGAGAAGTTTGCAGTGCTGTTCACGCTCCTCCTGATCTAAGTGTCTGTGGGAAGCTTAAAGTGCTGTTCCCACTCCCCTGATCTGCGTGTCTGTGAGAAGCTTGCAGTGCTGTTCACACTGTTCCTGATCTGCATGTCTGTGGGAAGCTCGCAGTGCTGTTCACGCTCTTCCTGATCTGCGTGTCTGTGGAAAGCTCGTAGTGCTGTTCACACTCTTCCTGATCTGCGTGTCTGTGGGAAGCTCGCAGTGCTGTTCACGCTCTTCCTGATCTGCGTGTCTGTGGAAAACTCACAGTGCTGTTCACACTCTTCCTGATCTGCGTGTCTGTGGGAAGCTTGCAGTGCTGTTCACACTCTTCCTGATCTGCCTGTCTGTGGGAAGTTTACAGTGCTGTTCACACTCTTCCTGATCTGAATGTCTGTGGGAAGCTTGCAGTGCTGTTCACGCTCCTCCTGATCTGCGTGTCTGTGGGAAGCTCACAGTGCTGTTCACACTCTCCTGATCTGCGTGTCTGTGGGAAACTTGCAGTGCTGTCCAAGCTCTTCCTGATCTGCGTGTCTGTGAGAAACTTGCAGTGCTGTTCACACTCTTCCTGACCTGCGTGTCTGTGAGAAGCTTGCAGTGCTGTTCACGCTCTTCCTGATCTGAGTGTCGGTGGGAAGCTTGCAGTGCTGTTCACACTCTTCCTGATCTGCGTGTCTGTGGAAAGGTTGCACTGCTGTTCACAATGTTCCTGATATGCGTGTCTCTGAGAAGCTTGCAGTGCTGTTGACACACCTCCTGATTTGCTTGTGTGTGGGAAGTTTGCAGTGCTGTTCACACTCCTCCTGATCTGCGTGTCTGTGGGAAGCTTGCAGTGTTGTTCACGCTCCTCCTGATTTGCTTGTCTGTGGGAAGCTTGCAGTGCTGTTCACGCTCCTCCTGATCTACGTGTCTGTGGGAAGTTTGCAGTGCTGCTGTCCACGCTTTTCCTGATCTGCGTGTCTGTGGGAAGCTGTTAGTGCTGTTCACACTCTTCCTGATCTGAATGTCTGTGGGAAGCTTGCAGTGCTGTTCATGCTCCTCCTGATCTGCGTGTCTGTGGAAAGCTTGCAGTGCTGTCCACGCTCTTCCTGATCTGCGTGTCTGTGGGAAGCTCACAGTGCTGTTCACACTCTCCTGATCTACGTGTCTGTGGGAAACTTGCAGTGCTGTCCAAGCTCTTCCTGATCTGCGTGTCTGTGAGAAACTTGCAGTGCTGTTCACACTCTTCCTGACCGGCGTGTCTGTGAGAAGCTTGCAGTGCTGTTCACGGGAAGCTTGCAGTGCTGTTCACACTCTTCCTGATCTGCGTGTCTGTGGAAAGGTTGCACTGCTGTTCACAATGTTCCTGATCTGCGTGTCTGTGAGAAGCTTGCAGTGCTGTTGACGCTCCTCCTGATTTGCTTGTCTGTGGGAAGCTTGCAGTGCTGTTCACGCTCCTCCTGATCTACGTGTCTGTGGGAAGTTTGCAGTGCTGCTGTCCACGCTTTTCCTAATCTGCGTGTCTGTGGGAAGTTTGCAGTGCTGCTGTTCAAACTCTTCCTGATCTGCGAGCCTGTAAGAAGTTCACAGTGCTGTTGTTCACACTCTTCCTGATCTGAATGTCTGTGGGAAGCTTGCAGTGCTGTTCACGCTCCTCCTGATCTGCGTGTCTGTGGAAAGCTTGCAGTGCTGTCCACGCTCTTCCTGATCTGCGTGTCTGTGGGAAGCTCACAGTGCTGTTCACACTCTCCTGATCTGCGTGTCTGTGGGAAACTTGCAGTGCTGTCCAAGCTCTTCCTGATCTGCGTGTCTGTGAGAAACTTGCAGTGCTGTTCACACTCTTCCTGACCTGCGTGTCTGTGAGAAGCTTGCAGTGCTGTTCTAGCTCTTCCTGATCTGAGTGTCGGTGGGAAGCTTGCAGTGCTGTTCACACTCTTCCTGATCTGCGTGTCTGTGGAAAGGTTGCACTGCTGTTCACAATGTTCCTGATCTGCGTGTCTCTGAGAAGCTTGCAGTGCTGTTGACACTCCTCCTGATTTGCTTGTCTGTGGGAAGTTTGCAGTGCTGTTCACACTCCTCCTGATCTGCGTGTCTGTGGGAAGCTTGCAGTGTTGTTCACGCTCCTCCTGATTTGCTTGTCTGTGGGAAGCTTGCAGTGCTGTTCACGCTCCTCCTGATCTACGTGTCTGTGGGAAGTTTGCAGTGCTGCTGTCCACGCTTTTCCTGATCTGCGTGTCTCTGAGAAGCTTGCAGTGCTGTTCACACTCTTCCTGATCTGCCTGTCTGTGGGAAGCTTACAGTGCTGTTCACACTCTTCCTGATCTGAATGTCTGTGGGAAGCTTGCAGTGCTGTTCACGCTCCTCCTGATCTGCGTGTCTGTGGAAAGCTTGCAGTGCTGTCCACGCTCTTCCTGATCTGCGTGTCTGTGGGAAGCTCACAGTGCTGTTCACACTCTCCTGATCTGCGTGTCTGTGGGAAACTTGCAGTGCTGTCCAAGCTCTTCCTGATCTGCGTGTCTGTGAGAAACTTGCAGTGCTGTTCACACTCTTCCTGACCTGCGTGTCTGTGAGAAGCTTGCAGTGCTGTTCACGGGAAGCTTGCAGTGCTGTTCACACTCTTCCTGATCTGCGTGTCTGTGGAAAGGTTGCACTGCTGTTCACAATGTTCCTGATCTGCGTGTCTGTGAGAAGCTTGCAGTGCTGTTGACGCTCCTCCTGATTTGCTTGTCTGTGGGAAGCTTGCAGTGCTGTTCAGGCTCCTCCTGATCTACGTGTCTGTGGGAAGTTTGCAGTGCTGCTGTCCACGCTTTTCCTGATCTGCGTGTCTGTGGGAAGTTTGCAGTGCTGCTGTTCAAACTCTTCCTGATCTGCGAGCCTGTAAGAAGTTCACAGTGCTGCTGTTCACACTCTTCCTGATCTGCGTATCTGTGGGATGCTTGCAGTGCTGTTCACACTCCTCCTGATCTGCATGTCTGTGGGAAGCTTGCAGCGCTGTTCACACTCTTCCTGATCTGTGTGTCTGTGGGAAGCTTGCAGTGCTGGTCATGCTCCTCCTGATCTGAGTGCCTGTGGGAAGTTTGCAGTGCTGCTGTCCACGCTTTTCCTGATCTGCGTGCCTGTGGGAAGCTCACAGTGCTGTCAATGCTCTTCCTGATCTGCGTGCCTGTAAGAAGCTCACAGTGCTGTTGTTCATGCTTTTCCTGATCAGTGTGTCTGTGGGAAGCTTGCAGTGCTGTTCACACTCTTCCTGATCTGCGTGTCTATGGGAAGCTCGCAGTGCTGTTCACGCTCTTCCTGATCTGCGTGTCTGTGGAAAGCTTGCAGTGCTGTTCACACTCTTCCTTGTCTGCGTGTCTGTGGGAAGTTTGCAGTGCTGTTCACACTCCTCCTGATCTGCGTGTCTGTGGGAAGCTTGCAGTGCTGTTCACACTCCTCCTGATCTGCATGTCTGTGGGAAGCTTGCAGTGCTGTCCACGGTCTTCCTGATCTACGTGTCTGTAGGAAGCTCGCAGTGCTGTTCACGCTCTTCCTGATCTGCGTGTCTGTGAGAAGCTTCCAGTGTTGTCCACGCTCTTCCTGATCTGCGTGTCTGTGAGAAGCTTCCAGTGCTGTTCACGCTCCTCCTGATCTGCGTGTCTGTGGAAAGCTCGCAGTGCTGTTCACGCTCTTCCTGATCTGCGTGTCTGTGGGAAGCTGGTAGTGCTGTTCACACATCTTCCTGATCTGCGAGCCTGTAAGAAGCTCACAGTGCTGCTGTTCACACTCTTCCTGATCTGCGTGTCTGTGGGAAGCTTGCAGTGCTGTTCACACTCCTCCTGATCTGCATGTCTGTGGGAAGCTTGCAGTGCTGTCCACGGTCTTTCTGATCTACGTGTCTGTAGGAAGCTCGCAGTGCTGTTCACGCTCTTCCTGATCTGCGTGTCTGTGAGAAGCTTGCAGTGTTGTCCACGCTCTTCCTCATCTGCGTGTCTGTGAGAAGCTTCCAGTGCTGTTCACACTCTTCCTGATCTGCATGTCTGTGGGAAGCTTGCAGTGCTGTTCACACTCTTCCTGATATGCGTGTCTGTGGGAAGCTCGTAGTGCTTTTGTACACGGTCTTCCTGATCTGTGTGTTTGTGGGAAGCTTGCAGTGCTGTTCACGCTCCTCCTGATCTACGTGTCTGTCTGTGGGAAGTTTGCAGTGCTGCTCACACTCTTCCTGATCTGTGTGTCTGTGGGAAGCTTGCAGTGCTGTTCACGCTCTTCCTGATCTGCGTGTCTGAGGGAAGCTTGCAGTGCTGTTCATGCTCCTCCTGATCTACGTGTCTGTGGGAAATTTGCAGTGCTGTTTACACTCCTCCTGATCTGCTTGTCTGTGGGAAGCTTGCAGTGCTGTTCACGCTCCTCCTGATCTGCATGTCTGTGGGAAGCTTGCAGTGCTGTTCACGCTCCTCCTGATCTACGTGTCTGTGAGAAGCTTGCAGTGCTGTTCACACTGTTCCTGATCTGCATGTCTGTGGGAAGCTCGCAGTGCTGTTCACGCTCTTCCTGATCTGCGTGTCTGTGGAAAGCTCGTAGTGCTGTTCACACTCTTCCTGATCTGCGTGTCTGTGGGAAGCTCGCAGTGCTGTTCACGCTCTTCCTGATCTGCGTGTCTGTGGAAAACTCGCAGTGCTGTTCACACTCTTCCTGATCTGCGTGTCTGTGGGAAGCTTGCAGTGCTGTTCACACTCTTCCTGATCTGCGTGTCTGTGGGAAGCTCGTAGTGCTGTTCACACTCTTCCTGATCTGCCTGTCTGTGGGAAGTTTACAGTGCTGTTCACACTCTTCCTGATCTGAATGTCTGTGGGAAGCTTGCAGTGCTGTTCACGCTCCTCCTGATCTGCGTGTCTGTGGAAAGCTTGCAGTGCTGTCCACGCTCTTCCTGATCTGCGTGTCTGTGGGAAGCTCACAGTGCTGTTCACACTCTCCTGATCTGCGTGTCTGTGGGAAACTTGCAGTGCTGTCCAAGCTCTTCCTGATCTGCGTGTCTGTGAGAAACTTGCAGTGCTGTTCACACTCTTCCTGACCTGCGTGTCTGTGAGAAGCTTGCAGTGCTGTTCACGCTCTTCCTGATCTGAGTGTCGGTGGGAAGCTTGCAGTGCTGTTCACACTCTTCCTGATCTGCGTGTCTGTGGAAAGGTTGCACTGCTGTTCACAATGTTCCTGATCTGCGTGTCTCTGAGAAGCTTGCAGTGCTGTTGACACTCCTCCTGATTTGCTTGTGTGTGGGAAGTTTGCAGTGCTGTTCACACTCCTCCTGATCTGCGTGTCTGTGGGAAGCTTGCAGTGTTGTTCACGCTCCTCCTGATTTGCTTGTCTGTGGGAATCTTGCAGTGCTGTTCACGCTCCTCCTGATCTACGTGTCTGTGGGAAGTTTGCAGTGCTGCTGTCCACGCTTTTCCTGATCTGCGTGTCTGTGGGAAGCTGTTAGTGCTGTTCACACTCTTCCTGATCTGAATGTCTGTGGGAAGCTTGCAGTGCTGTTCATGCTCCTCCTGATCTGCGTGTCTGTGGAAAGCTTGCAGTGCTGTCCACGCTCTTCCTGATCTGCGTGTCTGTGGGAAGCTCACAGTGCTGTTCACACTCTCCTGATCTGCGTGTCTGTGGGAAACTTGCAGTGCTGTCCAAGCTCTTCCTGATCTGCGTGTCTGTGAGAAACTTGCAGTGCTGTTCACACTCTTCCTGACCGGCGTGTCTGTGAGAAGCTTGCAGTGCTGTTCACGGGAAGCTTGCAGTGCTGTTCACACTCTTCCTGATCTGCGTGTCTGTGGAAAGGTTGCACTGCTGTTCACAATGTTCCTGATCTGCGTGTCTGTGAGAAGCTTGCAGTGCTGTTGACGCTCCTCCTGATTTGCTTGTCTGTGGGAAGCTTGCAGTGCTGTTCACGCTCCTCCTGATCTACGTGTCTGTGGGAAGTTTGCAGTGCTGCTGTCCACGCTTTTCCTAATCTGCGTGTCTGTGGGAAGTTTGCAGTGCTGCTGTTCAAACTCTTCCTGATCTGCGAGCCTGTAAGAAGTTCACAGTGCTGTTGTTCACACTCTTCCTGATCTGAATGTCTGTGGGAAGCTTGCAGTGCTGTTCACGCTCCTCCTGATCTGCGTGTCTGTGGAAAGCTTGCAGTGCTGTCCACGCTCTTCCTGATCTGCGTGTCTGTGGGAAGCTCACAGTGCTGTTCACACTCTCCTGATCTGCGTGTCTGTGGGAAACTTGCAGTGCTGTCCAAGCTCTTCCTGATCTGCGTGTCTGTGAGAAACTTGCAGTGCTGTTCACACTCTTCCTGACCTGCGTGTCTGTGAGAAGCTTGCAGTGCTGTTCTAGCTCTTCCTGATCTGAGTGTCGGTGGGAAGCTTGCAGTGCTGTTCACACTCTTCCTGATCTGCGTGTCTGTGGAAAGGTTGCACTGCTGTTCACAATGTTCCTGATCTGCGTGTCTCTGAGAAGCTTGCAGTGCTGTTGACACTCCTCCTGATTTGCTTGTCTGTGGGAAGTTTGCAGTGCTGTTCACACTCCTCCTGATCTGCGTGTCTGTGGGAAGCTTGCAGTGTTGTTCACGCTCCTCCTGATTTGCTTGTCTGTGGGAAGCTTGCAGTGCTGTTCACGCTCCTCCTGATCTACGTGTCTGTGGGAAGTTTGCAGTGCTGCTGTCCACGCTTTTCCTGATCTGCGTGTCTCTGAGAAGCTTGCAGTGCTGTTCACACTCTTCCAGATCTGCCTGTCTGTGGGAAGCTTACAGTGCTGTTCACACTCTTCCTGATCTGAATGTCTGTGGGAAGCTTGCAGTGCTGTTCACGCTCCTCCTGATCTGCGTGTCTGTGGAAAGCTTGCAGTGCTGTCCACGCTCTTTCTGATCTGCGTGTCTGTGGGAAGCTCACAGTGCTGTTCACACTCTCCTGATCTGCGTGTCTGTGGGAAACTTGCAGTGCTGTCCAAGCTCTTCCTGATCTGCGTGTCTGTGAGAAACTTGCAGTGCTGTTCACACTCTTCCTGACCTGCGTGTCTGTGAGAAGCTTGCAGTGCTGTTCACGGGAAGCTTGCAGTGCTGTTCACACTCTTCCTGATCTGCGTGTCTGTGGAAAGGTTGCACTGCTGTTCACAATGTTCCTGATCTGCGTGTCTGTGAGAAGCTTGCAGTGCTGTTGACGCTCCTCCTGATTTGCTTGTCTGTGGGAAGCTTGCAGTGCTGTTCAGGCTCCTCCTGATCTACGTGTCTGTGGGAAGTTTGCAGTGCTGCTGTCCACGCTTTTCCTGATCTGCGTGTCTGTGGGAAGTTTGCAGTGCTGCTGTTCAAACTCTTCCTGATCTGCGAGCCTGTAAGAAGTTCACAGTGCTGCTGTTCACACTCTTCCTGATCTGCGTATCTGTGGGATGCTTGCAGTGCTGTTCACACTCCTCCTGATCTGCATGTCTGTGGGAAGCTTGCAGTGCTGTTCACACTCTTCCTGATCTGTGTGTCTGTGGGAAGCTTGCAGTGCTGGTCATGCTCCTCCTGATCTGAGTGCCTGTGGGAAGTTTGCAGTGCTGCTGTCCACGCTTTTCCTGATCTGCGTGCCTGTGGGAAGCTCACAGTGCTGTCAATGCTCTTCCTGATCTGCGTGCCTGTAAGAAGCTCACAGTGCTGTTGTTCATGCTTTTCCTGATCAGTGTGTCTGTGGGAAGCTTGCAGTGCTGTTCACAATCCTCCTGAAATGCGTGTTTGTGGGAAGTTTGCAGTGCTGTTCACACTCTTCCTGATATGCGTGTCTGTGGGAAGCTTGCAGTGCTGTTCACGCTCTTCCTGATCTGCGTGTCTGTGGAAAGCTCGTAGTGCTTTTGAATATGGTCTTCCTGATCTGTGTGTCTGTGGGAAGCTTGCAGTGCTGTTCACGCTCCTCCTGATCTGCATGTCTGTGGGAAGCTCGAAGTGAGTTTGTTCACACTCTTCCTGATCTGCGTGTCTGTGGGAAGCTCGCAGTGCTGTTCACGCTCTTCCTGATCTGCGTGTCTGTGGAAAGCTTGCAGTGCTGTTCACACTCTTCCTTGTCTGCGTGTCTGTGGGAAGCTTGCAGTGCTGTTCACGATCCTCCTGATCTGCATGTCTGTGGGAAGCTTGCAGTGCTGTTCACGCTCCTCCTGATCTACGTGTCTGTGGGAAGTTTGCAGTGCTGTTCACACTCCTCCTGATCTGCGTGTCTGTGGGAAGCTTGCAGTGCTGTTCACACTCCTCCTGATCTATATGTCTGTGGGAAGTTTGCAGTGCTGTTCACGCTCCTCCTGATCTAAGTGTCTGTGGGAAGCTTAAAGTGCTGTTCCCACTCCCCTGATCTGCGTGTCTGTGGGAAGCTCGCAGTGCTGTTCACGCTCTTCCTGATCTGTGTGTCTGTGGAAAGCTTGCAGTGCTGTTCACACTCTTCCTGATCTGCGTGTCTGTGGGAAGCTCGTAGTGCTGTTCACGCTCTTCCTGATCTGAATGTCTGTGGGAAGCTTGCAATGCTGTTCACCCTCCTCCTGATCTGCGTGTCTGTTAAAAGCTTGCAGTGCTTTTCACACTCTTCCTGATCTGCGTGTCTGTGGGAGCTTGCAGTGCTGTTCACACTGTTCCTGATCTGCATATCTGTGAGAAGCTTGCAGTGCTGTTGACGCTCCTCCTGATTTGCTTGTCTGTGGGAAGCTTGCAGTGCTGTTCACGCTCCTCCAGATCTACGTGTCTGTGGGAAGTTTGCAGTGCTGCTGTCCACGCTCTTCCTGATCTGAATGTCTGTGGGAAGCTTGCAGTGCTGTTCACGCTCCTCCTGATCTGCGTGTCTGTGGAAAGATTGCAGTGCTGTCCACGCTCTTCCTGATCTGCGTGTCTGTGGAAAGCTCGCAGTGCTGTTCACACTCTTCCTGATCTGCGTGTCTGTGGGAAGCTGGTAGTGCTGTTCACACTCTTCCTGATCTGCGAGCCTGTAAGAAGCTCACAGTGCTGCTGTTCACACTCTTCCTGATCTGCATGTCTGTGGGAAGCTTGCAGTGCTGTTCACACTCCTCCTGATTTGCTTGTCTGTGGGAAGCTTGCAGTGCTGTTCATGCTCCTCCTGATCTACGTGTCTGTGGGAAGTTTGCAGTGCTGCTGTCCACACTCTTCCTGATCTGAATGTCTGTGGGAAGCTTGCAGTGCTGTTCACGATCCTCCTGATCTGCGTGTCTGTGGGAAGTTTGCAGTGCTGCTGTCCATGCTCTTCCTGATCTGAATGTCTGTGGGAAGCTTGCAGTCCTTTTGACGCTCCTCCTGATTTGCTTGTCTGTGGGAAGCTTGCAGTGCTGTTCACGCTCCTCCTGATCTACGTGTCTGTGGGAAGTTTGCAGTGCTGCTGTCCATGCTCTTCCTGATCTGAATGTCTGTAGGAAGCTTGCAGTGCTGTTCACGCTCCTCCTGATCTGCAAGTCTGTGGGAAGCTCGAAGTGCTTTTGTTCACACTCTTCCTGATCTGCGTGTCTGTGGGAAGCTCGCAGTGCTGTTCACGCTCTTCCTGGTCTGCGTGTCTGTGGAAAGCTTGCAATGCTGTTCACACTCTTCCTTGTCTGCGTGTCTGTGGGAAGCTTGCAGTGCTGTTCACGCTCCTCCTGATCTGCATGTCTGTGGGAAGCTTGCAGTGCTGTTCACGCTCCTCCTGATCTACGTGTCTGTGGGAAGTTTGCAGTGCTGTTCACACTCCTCCTGATCTGCGTGTCTGTGGGAAGCTTGCAGTGCTGTTCACGCTCCTCCTGATCTGCATGTCTGTGGGAAGCTTGCAGTGCTGTTCACACTCCTCCTTATCTATGTGTCTGTGGGAAGTTTGCAGTGCTGTTCACGCTCCTCCTGATCTAAGTGTCTGTGAGAAGCTTAAAGTGCTGTTTCCACTCCCCTGATCTGCATGTCTGTGGGAAGCTCGCAGTGCTGTTCACGCTCTTCCTGATCTGTGTGTCTGTGGAAAGCTTGCAGTGCTGTTCACACTCTTCCTGATCTGCGTGTCTGTGGGAAGCTCGCAGTGCTGTTCACGCTCTTCCTGATCTGCGTGTCAGTGGAAAGCTCGCAGTGCTGTTCACACTCTTCCTGATCTGCGTGTCTGTGGGAAGCTCGCAGTGCTGTTCACGCTCTTCCTGATCTGCGTGTCTGTGGGAAGCTCGCAGTGCTGTTCACGCTCTTCCTGATCTGAATGTCTGTGGGAAGCTTGCAATGCTGTTCACCCTCCTCCTGATCTGCATGTCTGTGGAAAGCTTGCAGTGCTGTTCACACTCCTCCTGATCTGCATGTCTGTGGGAAGCTTGCAGTGCTGTTCACACTCTTCCTGATCTGTGTGTCTGTGGGAAGCTTGCAGTGCTGTTCATGCTCCTCCTGATCTGCGTGCCTGTGGGAAGTTTGCAGTGCTGCTGTCCACGCTTTTCCTGATCTGCGTGTCTGTGGGAAGCTGGTAGTGCTGTTCACACTTTTCCTGATCTGCGTGCCTGTAAGAAGCTCACAGTGCTGTTGTTCACGCTTTTCCTGATCAGTGTGTCTGTGGGAAGCTCGCAGTGCTGTTCACAATCCTCCTGATCTGCGTGTGTGTGGGAAGTTTGCAGTGCTGTTCACACTCTTCCTGATATGCGTGTCTCTGGGAAGCTCGTAGTGCTTTTGGATATGGTCTTCCTGATCTGTGTGTCTGTGGGAAGCTTGCAGTGCTGTTCACGCTCCTCCTGATCTGCATGTCTGTGGGAAGCTCGAAGTGGTTTTGTTCACACTCTTCCTGATCTGCGTGTCTATGGGAAGCTCGCAGTGCTGTTCACGCTCTTCCTGATCTGCGCGTCTGTGGAAAGCTTGCAGTGCTGTTCACACTCTTCCTTGTCTGCGTGTCTGTGGGAAGTTTGCAGTGCTGTTCACACTTCTCCTGATCTGCGTGTCTGTGGGAAGCTTGCAGTGCTGTTCACACTCCTCCTGATCTGCATGTCTGTGGGAAGCTTGCAGTGCTGTCCACGGTCTTCCTGATCTACGTGTCTGTAGGAAGCTCGCAGTGCTGTTCACGCTCTTCCTGATCTGCGTGTCTGTGAGAAGCTTCCAGTGTTGTCCACGCTCTTCCTGATCTGCGTGTCTGTGAGAAGCTTCCAGTGCTGTTCACACTCTTCCTGATCTGCATGTCTGTGGGAAGCTTGCAGTGCTGTTCACGCTCCTCCTGATCTGCGTGTCTGTGGAAAGCTCGCAGTGCTGTTCACGCTCTTCCTGATCTGCGTGTCTGTGGGAAGCTGGTAGTGCTGTTCACACTCTTCCTGATCTGCGAGCCTGTAAGAAGCTCACAGTGCTGCTGTTCACACTCTTCCTGATCTGCGTGTCTGTGGGAAGCTTGCAGTGCTGTTCACACTCCTCCTGATCTGCATGTCTGTGGGAAGCTTGCAGTGCTGTCCACGGTCTTTCTGATCTACGTGTCTTGTAGGAAGCTCGCAGTGCTGTTCACGCTCTTCCTGATCTGCGTGTCTGTGAGAAGCTTCCAGTGTTGTCCACGCTCTTCCTCATCTGCGTGTCTGTGAGAAGCTTCCAGTGCTGTTCACACTCTTCCTGATCTGCATGTCTGTGGGAAGCTTGCAGTGCTGTTCACACTCTTCCTGATATGCGTGTCTGTGGGAAGCTCGTAGTGCTTTTGTACACGGTCTTCCTGATCTGTGTGTTTGTGGGAAGCTTGCAGTGCTGTTCACGCTCCTCCTGATCTACGTGTCTGTCTGTGGGAAGTTTGCAGTGCTGCTCACACTCTTCCTGATCTGTGTGTCTGTGGGAAGCTTGCAGTGCTGTTCACGCTCTTCCTGATCTGCGTGTCTGAGGGAAGCTTGCAGTGCTGTTCATGCTCCTCCTGATCTACGTGTCTGTGGGAAATTTGCAGTGCTGTTTACACTCCTCCTGATCTGCTTGTCTGTGGGAAGCTTGCAGTGCTGTTCACGCTCCTCCTGATCTGCATGTCTGTGGGAAGCTTGCAGTGCTGTTCACGCTCCTCCTGATCTACGTGTCTGTGAGAAGTTTGCAGTGCTGTTCACGCTCCTCCTGATCTAAGTGTCTGTGGGAAGCTTAAAGTGCTGTTCCCACTCCCCTGATCTGCGTGTCTGTGAGAAGCTTGCAGTGCTGTTCACACTGTTCCTGATCTGCATGTCTGTGGGAAGCTCGCAGTGCTGTTCACGCTCTTCCTGATCTGCGTGTCTGTGGAAAGCTCGTAGTGCTGTTCACACTCTTCCTGATCTGCGTGTCTGTGGGAAGCTCGCAGTGCTGTTCACGCTCTTCCTGATCTGCGTGTCTGTGGAAAACTCGCAGTGCTGTTCACACTCTTCCTGATCTGCGTGTCTGTGGGAAGCTTGCAGTGCTGTTCACACTCTTCCTGATCTGCGTGTCTGTGGGAAGCTCGTAGTGCTGTTCACACTCTTCCTGATCTGCCTGTCTGTGGGAAGTTTACAGTGCTGTTCACACTCTTCCTGATCTGAATGTCTGTGGGAAGCTTGCAGTGCTGTTCACGCTCCTCCTGATCTGCGTGTCTGTGGAAAGCTTGCAGTGCTGTCCACGCTCTTCCTGATCTGCGTGTCTGTGGGAAGCTCACAGTGCTGTTCACACTCTCCTGATCTGCGTGTCTGTGGGAAACTTGCAGTGCTGTCCAAGCTCTTCCTGATCTGCGTGTCTGTGAGAAACTTGCAGTGCTGTTCACACTCTTCCTGACCTGCGTGTCTGTGAGAAGCTTGCAGTGCTGTTCACGCTCTTCCTGATCTGAGTGTCGGTGGGAAGCTTGCAGTGCTGTTCACACTCTTCCTGATCTGCGTGTCTGTGGAAAGGTTGCACTGCTGTTCACAATGTTCCTGATCTGCGTGTCTCTGAGAAGCTTGCAGTGCTGTTGACACTCCTCCTGATTTGCTTGTCTGTGGGAAGTTTGCAGTGCTGTTCACACTCCTCCTGATCTGCGTGTCTGTGGGAAGCTTGCAGTGTTGTTCACGCTCCTCCTGATTTGCTTGTCTGTGGGAAGCTTGCAGTGCTGTTCACGCTCCTCCTGATCTACGTGTCTGTGGGAAGTTTGCAGTGCTGCTGTCCACGCTTTTCCTGATCTGCGTGTCTGTGGGAAGCTGTTAGTGCTGTTCACACTCTTCCTGATCTGAATGTCTGTGGGAAGCTTGCAGTGCTGTTCATGCTCCTCCTGATCTGCGTGTCTGTGGAAAGCTTGCAGTGCTGTCCACGCTCTTCCTGATCTGCGTGTCTGTGGGAAGCTCACAGTGCTGTTCACACTCTCCTGATCTGCGTGTCTGTGGGAAACTTGCAGTGCTGTCCAAGCTCTTCCTGATCTGCGTGTCTGTGAGAAACTTGCAGTGCTGTTCACACTCTTCCTGACCGGCGTGTCTGTGAGAAGCTTGCAGTGCTGTTCACGGGAAGCTTGCAGTGCTGTTCACACTCTTCCTGATCTGCGTGTCTGTGGAAAGGTTGCACTGCTGTTCACAATGTTCCTGATCTGCGTGTCTGTGAGAAGCTTGCAGTGCTGTTGACGCTCCTCCTGATTTGCTTGTCTGTGGGAAGCTTGCAGTGCTGTTCACGCTCCTCCTGATCTACGTGTCTGTGGGAAGTTTGCAGTGCTGCTGTCCACGCTTTTCCTAATCTGCGTGTCTGTGGGAAGTTTGCAGTGCTGCTGTTCAAACTCTTCCTGATCTGCGAGCCTGTAAGAAGTTCACAGTGCTGTTGTTCACACTCTTCCTGATCTGAATGTCTGTGGGAAGCTTGCAGTGCTGTTCACGCTCCTCCTGATCTGCGTGTCTGTGGAAAGCTTGCAGTGCTGTCCACGCTCTTCCTGATCTGCGTGTCTGTGGGAAGCTCACAGTGCTGTTCACACTCTCCTGATCTGCTTGTCTGTGGGAAACTTGCAGTGCTGTCCAAGCTCTTCCTGATCTGCGTGTCTGTGAGAAACTTGCAGTGCTGTTCACACTCTTCCTGACCTGCGTGTCTGTGAGAAGCTTGCAGTGCTGTTCTAGCTCTTCCTGATCTGAGTGTCGGTGGGAAGCTTGCAGTGCTGTTCACACTCTTCCTGATCTGCGTGTCTGTGGAAAGGTTGCACTGCTGTTCACAATGTTCCTGATCTGCGTGTCTCTGAGAAGCTTGCAGTGCTGTTGACACTCCTCCTGATTTGCTTGTCTGTGGGAAGTTTGCAGTGCTGTTCACACTCCTCCTGATCTGCGTGTCTGTGGGAAGCTTGCAGTGTTGTTCACGCTCCTCCTGATTTGCTTGTCTGTGGGAAGCTTGCAGTGCTGTTCAAGCTCCTCCTGATATACGTGTCTGTGGGAAGTTTGCAGTGCTGCTGTCCACGCTTTTCCTGATCTGCGTGTCTCTGAGAAGCTTGCAGTGCTGTTCACACTCTTCCTGATCTGCCTGTCTGTGGGAAGCTTACAGTGCTGTTCACACTCTTCCTGATCTGAATGTCTGTGGGAAGTTTGCAGTGCTGTTCACGCTCCTCCTGATCTGCGTGTCTGTGGAAAGCTTGCAGTGCTGTCCACGCTCTTCCTGATCTGCGTGTCTGTGGGAAGCTCACAGTGCTGTTCACACTCTCCTGATCTGCATGTCTGTGGGAAACTTGCAGTGCTGTCCAAGCTCTTCCTGATCTGCGTGTCTGTGAGAAACTTGCAGTGCTGTTCACACTCTTCCTGACCTGCGTGTCTGTGAGAAGCTTGCAGTGCTGTTCACGGGAAGCTTGCAGTGCTGTTCACACTCTTCCTGATCTGCGTGTCTGTGGAAAGGTTGCACTGCTGTTCACAATGTTCCTGATCTGCGTGTCTGTGAGAAGCTTGCAGTGCTGTTGACGCTCCTCCTGATTTGCTTGTCTGTGGGAAGCTTGCAGTGCTGTTCAGGCTCCTCCTGATCTACGTGTCTGTGGGAAGTTTGCAGTGCTGCTGTCCACGCTTTTCCTGATCTGCGTGTCTGTGGGAAGTTTGCAGTGCTGCTGTTCAAACTCTTCCTGATCTGCGAGCCTGTAAGAAGTTCACAGTGCTGCTGTTCACACTCTTCCTGATCTGCGTATCTGTGGGATGCTTGCAGTGCTGTTCACACTCCTCCTGATCTGCATGTCTGTGGGAAGCTTGCAGTGCTGTTCACACTCTTCCTGATCTGTGTGTCTGTGGGAAGCTTGCAGTGCTGGTCATGCTCCTCCTGATATGAGTGCCTGTGGGAAGTTTGCAGTGCTGCTGTCCACGCTTTTCCTGATCTGCGTGCCTGTGGGAAGCTCACAGTGCTGTCAATGCTCTTCCTGATCTGCGTGCCTGTAAGAAGCTCACAGTGCTGTTGTTCATGCTTTTCCTGATCAGTGTGTCTGTGGGAAGCTTGCAGTGCTGTTCACAATCCTCCTGATCTGCGTGTTTGTGGGAAGTTTGCAGTGCTGTTCACACTCTTCCTGATATGCGTGTCTGTGGGAAGCTTGCAGTGCTGTTCACGCTCTTCCTGATCTGCGTGTCTGTGGAAAGCTCGTAGTGCTTTTGAATATGGTCTTCCTGATCTGTGTGTCTGTGGGAAGCTTGCAGTGCTGTTCACGCTCCTCCTGATCTGCATGTCTGTGGGAAGCTCGAAGTGAGTTTGTTCACACTCTTCCTGATCTGCGTGTCTGTGGGAAGCTCGCAGTGCTGTTCACGCTCTTCCTGATCTGCGTGTCTGTGGAAAGCTTGCAGTGCTGTTCACACTCTTCCTTGTCTGCGTGTCTGTGGGAAGCTTGCAGTGCTGTTCACGATCCTCCTGATCTGCATGTCTGTGGGAAGCTTGCAGTGCTGTTCACGCTCCTCCTGATCTACGTGTCTGTGGGAAGTTTGCAGTGCTGTTCACACTCCTCCTGATCTGCGTGTCTGTGGGAAGCTTGCAGTGCTGTTCACACTCCTCCTGATCTATATGTCTGTGGGAAGTTTGCAGTGCTGTTCACGCTCCTCCTGATCTAAGTGTCTGTGGGAAGCTTAAAGTGCTGTTCCCACTCCCCTGATCTGCGTGTCTGTGGGAAGCTCGCAGTGCTGTTCACGCTCTTCCTTATCTGTGTGTCTGTGGAAAGCTTGCAGTGCTGTTCACACTCTTCCTGATCTGCGTGTCTGTGGGAAGCTCGTAGTGCTGTTCACGCTGTTCCTGATCTGCGTGTCTGTGGAAAGCTCGCAGTGCTGTTCATACTCTTCCTGATCTGCGTGTCTGTGGGAAGCTCGCAGTGCTGTTCATACTCTTCCTGATCTGCCTATCTGTGGGAAGCTTACAGTGCTGTTCACGCACTTCCTGATCTGAATGTCTGTGGGAAGCTTGCAATGCTGTTCACCCTCCTCCTGATCTACGTGTCTGTGGAAAGCTTGCAGTGCTGTTCACGCTCCTCCTGATCTGCGTGTCTGTGGAAAGCTTGCAGTGCTGTCCACGCTCTTTTTGATCTGCGTGTCTGTGGAAAGCTCGCAGTGCTGTTCACACTCTTCCTGATCTGCGTGTCTGTGGGAAGCTGGTAGTGCTGTTCACACTCTTCCTGATCTGCGTGTCTGTGAGAAGCTTCCAGTGTTGTCCACGCTCTTCCTGATCTGCGTGTCTGTGAGAAGCTTCCAGTGCTGTTCACACTCTTCCTGATCTGCATGTCTGTGGGAAGCTTGCAGTGCTGTTCACGCTCCTCCTGATCTGCGTGTCTGTGGAAAGCTCGCAGTGCTGTTCACGCTCTTCCTGATCTGCGTGTCTGTGGGAAGCTGGTAGTGCTGTTCACACTCTTCCTGATCTGCGAGCCTGTAAGAAGCTCACAGTGCTGCTGTTCACACTCTTCCTGATCTGCGTGTCTGTGGGAAGCTTGCAGTGCTGTTCACACTCCTCCTGATCTGCATGTCTGTGGGAAGCTTGCAGTGCTGTCCACGGTCTTTCTGATCTACGTGTCTGTAGGAAGCTCGCAGTGCTATTCACGCTCTTCCTGATCTGCGTGTCTGTGAGAAGCTTCCAGTGTTGTCCACGCTCTTCCTCATCTGCGTGTCTGTGAGAAGCTTCCAGTGCTGTTCACACTCTTCCTGATCTGCATGTCTGTGGGAAGCTTGCAGTGCTGTTCACACTCTTCCTGATATGCGTGTCTGTGGGAAGCTCGTAGTGCTTTTGTACACGGTCTTCCTGATCTGTGTGTTTGTGGGAAGCTTGCAGTGCTGTTCACGCTCCTCCTGATCTACGTGTCTGTCTGTGGGAAGTTTGCAGTGCTGCTCACACTCTTCCTGATCTGTGTGTCTGTGGGAAGCTTGCAGTGCTGTTCACGCTCTTCCTGATCTGCGTGTCTGAGGGAAGCTTGCAGTGCTGTTCATGCTCCTCCTGATCTACGTGTCTGTGGGAAATTTGCAGTGCTGTTTACACTCCTCCTGATCTGCTTGTCTGTGGGAAGCTTGCAGTGCTGTTCACGCTCCTCCTGATCTGCATGTCTGTGGGAAGCTTGCAGTGCTGTTCACGCTCCTCCTGATCTACGTGTCTGTGAGAAGTTTGCAGTGCTGTTCACGCTCCTCCTGATCTAAGTGTCTGTGGGAAGCTTAAAGTGCTGTTCCCACTCCCCTGATCTGCGTGTCTGTGAGAAGCTTGCAGTGCTGTTCACACTGTTCCTGATCTGCATGTCTGTGGGAAGCTCGCAGTGCTGTTCACGCTCTTCCTGATCTGCGTGTCTGTGGAAAGCTCGTAGTGCTGTTCACACTCTTCCTGATCTGCGTGTCTGTGGGAAGCTCGCAGTGCTGTTCACGCTCTTCCTGATCTGCGTGTCTGTGGAAAACTCGCAGTGCTGTTCACACTCTTCCTGATCTGCGTGTCTGTGGGAAGCTTGCAGTGCTGTTCACACTCTTCCTGATCTGCGTGTCTGTGGGAAGCTCGTAGTGCTGTTCACACTCTTCCTGATCTGCCTGTCTGTGGGAAGTTTACAGTGCTGTTCACACTCTTCCTGATCTGAATGTCTGTGGGAAGCTTGCAGTGCTGTTCACGCTCCTCCTGATCTGCGTGTCTGTGGAAAGCTTGCAGTGCTGTCCACGCTCTTCCTGATCTGCGTGTCTGTGGGAAGCTCACAGTGCTGTTCACACTCTCCTGATCTGCGTGTCTGTGGGAAACTTGCAGTGCTGTCCAAGCTCTTCCTGATCTGCGTGTCTGTGAGAAACTTGCAGTGCTGTTCACACTCTTCCTGACCTGCGTGTCTGTGAGAAGCTTGCAGTGCTGTTCACGCTCTTCCTGATCTGAGTGTCGGTGGGAAGCTTGCAGTGCTGTTCACACTCTTCCTGATCTGCGTGTCTGTGGAAAGGTTGCACTGCTGTTCACAATGTTCCTGATCTGCGTGTCTCTGAGAAGCTTGCAGTGCTGTTGACACTCCTCCTGATTTGCTTGTCTGTGGGAAGTTTGCAGTGCTGTTCACACTCCTCCTGATCTGCGTGTCTGTGGGAAGCTTGCAGTGTTGTTCACGCTCCTCCTGATTTGCTTGTCTGTGGGAAGCTTGCAGTGCTGTTCACGCTCCTCCTGATCTACGTGTCTGTGGGAAGTTTGCAGTGCTGCTGTCCACGCTTTTCCTGATCTGCGTGTCTGTGGGAAGCTGTTAGTGCTGTTCACACTCTTCCTGATCTGAATGTCTGTGGGAAGCTTGCAGTGCTGTTCATGCTCCTCCTGATCTGCGTGTCTGTGGAAAGCTTGCAGTGCTGTCCACGCTCTTCCTGATCTGCGTGTCTGTGGGAAGCTCACAGTGCTGTTCACACTCTCCTGATCTGCGTGTCTGTGGGAAACTTGCAGTGCTGTCCAAGCTCTTCCTGATCTGCGTGTCTGTGAGAAACTTGCAGTGCTGTTCACACTCTTCCTGACCGGCGTGTCTGTGAGAAGCTTGCAGTGCTGTTCACGGGAAGCTTGCAGTGCTGTTCACACTCTTCCTGATCTGCGTGTCTGTGGAAAGGTTGCACTGCTGTTCACAATGTTCCTGATCTGCGTGTCTGTGAGAAGCTTGCAGTGCTGTTGACGCTCCTCCTGATTTGCTTGTCTGTGGGAAGCTTGCAGTGCTGTTCACGCTCCTCCTGATCTACGTGTCTGTGGGAAGTTTGCAGTGCTGCTGTCCACGCTTTTCCTAATCTGCGTGTCTGTGGGAAGTTTGCAGTGCTGCTGTTCAAACTCTTCCTGATCTGCGAGCCTGTAAGAAGTTCACAGTGCTGTTGTTCACACTCTTCCTGATCTGAATGTCTGTGGGAAGCTTGCAGTGCTGTTCACGCTCCTCCTGATCTGCGTTTCTGTGGAAAGCTTGCAGTGCTGTCCACGCTCTTCCTGATCTGCGTGTCTGTGGGAAGCTCACAGTGCTGTTCACACTCTCCTGATCTGCGTGTCTGTGGGAAACTTGCAGTGCTGTCCAAGCTCTTCCTGATCTGCGTGTCTGTGAGAAACTTGCAGTGCTGTTCACACTCTTCCTGACCTGCGTGTCTGTGAGAAGCTTGCAGTGCTGTTCTAGCTCTTCCTGATCTGAGTGTCGGTGGGAAGCTTGCAGTGCTGTTCACACTCTTCCTGATCTGCGTGTCTGTGGAAAGGTTGCACTGCTGTTCACAATGTTCCTGATCTGCGTGTCTCTGAGAAGCTTGCAGTGCTGTTGACACTCCTCCTGATTTGCTTGTCTGTGGGAAGTTTGCAGTGCTGTTCACACTCCTCCTGATCTGCGTGTCTGTGGGAAGCTTGCAGTGTTGTTCACGCTCCTCCTGATTTGCTTGTCTGTGGGAAGCTTGCAGTGCTGTTCACGCTCCTCCTGATCTACGTGTCTGTGGGAAGTTTGCAGTGCTACTGTCCACGCTTTTCCTGATCTGCGTGTCTCTGAGAAGCTTGCAGTGCTGTTCACACTCTTCCTGATCTGCCTGTCTGTGGGAAGCTTACAGTGCTGTTCACACTCTTCCTGATCTGAATGTCTGTGGGAAGCTTGCAGTGCTGTTCACGCTCCTCCTGATCTGCGTGTCTGTGGAAAGCTTGCAGTGCTGTCCACGCTCTTCCTGATCTGCGTGTCTGTGGGAAGCTCACAGTGCTGTTCACACTCTCCTGATCTGCATGTCTGTGGGAAACTTGCAGTGCTGTCCAAGCTCTTCCTGATCTGCGTGTCTGTGAGAAACTTGCAGTGCTGTTCACACTCTTCCTGACCTGCGTGTCTGTGAGAAGCTTGCAGTGCTGTTCACGGGAAGCTTGCAGTGCTGTTCACACTCTTCCTGATCTGCGTGTCTGTGGAAAGGTTGCACTGCTGTTCACAATGTTCCTGATCTGCGTGTCTGTGAGAAGCTTGCAGTGCTGTTGACGCTCCTCCTGATTTGCTTGTCTGTGGGAAGCTTGCAGTGCTGTTCAGGCTCCTCCTGATCTACGTGTCTGTGGGAAGTTTGCAGTGCTGCTGTCCACGCTTTTCCTGATCTGCGTGTCTGTGGGAAGTTTGCAGTGCTGCTGTTCAAACTCTTCCTGATCTGCGAGCCTGTAAGAAGTTCACAGTGCTGCTGTTCACACTCTTCCTGATCTGCGTATCTGTGGGATGCTTGCAGTGCTATTCACACTCCTCCTGATCTGCATGTCTGTGGGAAGCTTGCAGTGCTGTTCACACTCTTCCTGATCTGTGTGTCTGTGGGAAGCTTGCAGTGCTGGTCATGCTCCTCCTGATCTGAGTGCCTGTGGGAAGTTTGCAGTGCTGCTGTCCACGCTTTTCCTGATCTGCGTGCCTGTGGGAAGCTCACAGTGCTGTCAATGCTCTTCCTGATCTGCGTGCCTGTAAGAAGCTCACAGTGCTGTTGTTCATGCTTTTCCTGATCAGTGTGTCTGTGGGAAGCTTGCAGTGCTGTTCACAATCCTCCTGATCTGCGTGTTTGTGGGAAGTTTGCAGTGCTGTTCACACTCTTCCTGATATGCGTGTCTGTGGGAAGCTTGCAGTGCTGTTCACGCTCTTCCTGATCTGCGTGTCTGTGGAAAGCTCGTAGTGCTTTTGAATATGGTCTTCCTGATCTGTGTGTCTGTGGGAAGCTTGCAGTGCTGTTCACGCTCCTCCTGATCTGCATGTCTGTGGGAAGCTCGAAGTGAGTTTGTTCACACTCTTCCTGATCTGCGTGTCTGTGGGAAGCTCGCAGTGCTGTTCACGCTCTTCCTGATCTGCGTGTCTGTGGAAAGCTTGCAGTGCTGTTCACACTCTTCCTTGTCTGCGTGTCTGTGGGAAGCTTGCAGTGCTGTTCACGATCCTCCTGATCTGCATGTCTGTGGGAAGCTTGCAGTGCTGTTCACGCTCCTCCTGATCTACGTGTCTGTGGGAACTTTGCAGTGCTGTTCACACTCCTCCTGATCTGCGTGTCTGTGGGAAGCTTGCAGTGCTGTTCACACTCCTCCTGATCTATATGTCTGTGGGAAGTTTGCAGTGCTGTTCACGCTCCTCCTGATTTAAGTGTCTGTGGGAAGCTTAAAGTGCTGTTCCCACTCCCCTGATCTGCGTGTCTGTGGGAAGCTCGCAGTGCTGTTCACGCTCTTCCTTATCTGTGTGTCTGTGGAAAGCTTGCAGTGCTGTTCACACTCTTCCTGATCTGCGTGTCTGTGGGAAGCTCGTAGTGCTGTTCACGCTGTTCCTGATCTGCGTGTCTGTGGAAAGCTCGCAGTGCTGTTCATACTCTTCCTGATCTGCGTGTCTGTGGGAAGCTCGCAGTGCTGTTCATACTCTTCCTGATCTGCCTATCTGTGGGAAGCTTACAGTGCTGTTCACGCACTTCCTGATCTGAATGTCTGTGGGAAGCTTGCAATGCTGTTCACCCTCCTCCTGATCTGCGTGTCTGTGGAAAGCTTGCAGTGCTGTTCACGCTCCTCCTGATCTGCGTGTCTGTGGAAAGCTTGCAGTGCTGTCCACGCTCTTTTTGATCTGCGTGTCTGTGGAAAGCTCGCAGTGCTGTTCACACTCTTCCTGATCTGCGTGTCTGTGGGAAGCTGGTAGTGCTGTTCACACTCTTCCTGATCTGCGAGCCTGTAAGAAGCTCACAGTGCTGCTGTTCACACTCTTCCTGATCTGCGTGTCTGTCGAAAGGTTACACTGCTGTTCACACTGTTCCTGATCTGCGTGTCTGTGAGAAGCTTGCAGTGCTGTTGACGCTCCTCCTGATTTGCTTGTCTGTGGGAAGCTTGCAGTGCTGTTCACGCTCCTCCTGATCTACGTGTCTGTGGAAAGCTTGCAGTGCTGTTCACGCTCCTCCTGATCTGCGTGTCTGTGGAAAGCTTGCAGTGCTGTTCACGCTCCTCCTGATCTGCAAGTCTGTGGGAAGCTCGAAGTGCTTTTGTTCACACTCTTCCTGATCTGCGTGTCTGTGGGAAGCTCGCAGTGCTGTTCACGCTCTTCCTGATCTGCGTGTCTGTGAGAAGCTCGCAGTGCTGTTCACGCTCTTCCTGATCTGCGTGTCTTTGGAAAGCTTGCAATGCTGTTCACACTCTTCCTTGTCTGCGTGTCTGTGGGAAGCTTGCAGTGCTGTTCACGCTCCTCATGATCTGCATGTCTGTGGGAAGCTTGCAGTGCTGTTCACGCTCCTCCTGATCTACGTGTCTGTGGGAAGTTTGCAGTGCTGTTCACACTCCTCCTGATCTGCGTGTCTGTGGGAAGCTTGCAGTGCTGTTCACGCTCCTCCTGATCTGCATGTCTGTGGGAAGCTTGCAGTGCTGTTCAGACTCCTCCTTATCTATGTGTCTGTGGGAAGTTTGCAGTGCTGTTCACGCTCCTCCTGATCTAAGTGTCTGTGGGAAGCTTAAAGTGCTGTTCCCACTCCCCTGATCTGCGTGTCTGTGAGAAGCTTGCAGTGCTGTTCAGGCTCTTCCTGATCTGTGTGTCTGTGGAAAGCTTGCAGTGCTGTTCACACTCTTCCTAATCTGCGTGTCTGTGGGAAGCTCGCAGTGCTGTTCACGCTCTTCCTGATCTGCGTGTCTGTGGAAAGCTCGCAGTGCTGTTCACACTCTTCCTGATCTGCGTGTCTGTGGGAAGCTCGCAGTGCTGTTCACGCTCTTCCTGATCTGCGTTTCTGTGGGAAGCTCGTAGTGCTGTTCACGCTCTTCCTGATCTGAATGTCTGTGGGAAGCTTGCAGTGCTGTTCACCCTCCTCCTGATCTGCATGTCTGTGGAAAGCTTGCAGTGCTGTTCACACTCCTCCTGATCTGCATGTCTGTGGGAAGCTTGCAGTGCTGTTCACACTCTTCCTGATCTGTGTGTCTGTGGGAAGCTTGCAGTGCTGTTCATGCTCCTCCTGATCTGCGTGCCTGTGGGAAGTTTGCAGTGCTGCTGTCCACGCTTTTCCTGATCTGTGTGTCTGTGGGAAGCTGGTAGTGGTGTTCACACTCTTCCTGATCTGCGTGCCTGTAAGAAGCTCACAGTGCTGTTGTTCACGCTTTTCCTGATCAGTGTGTCTGTGGTAAGCTCGCAGTGCTGTTCACAATCCTCCTGATCTGCGTGTGTGTGGGAAGTTTGCAGTGCTGCTCACACTCTTCCTGATATGCATGTCTGTGGGAAGCTCGTAGTGCTTTTGGATATGGTCTTCCTGATCTGTGTGTCTGTGGGAAGCTTGCAGTGCTGTTCACGCTTCTCCTGATCTGCGTGTCTGTGGAAAGCTTGCAGTGCTGTTCACACTCTTCCTTGTCTGCGTGTCTGTGGGAAGTTTGCAGTGCTGTTCACACTCCTCCTGATCTGCGTGTCTGTGGGAAGCTTGCAGTGCTGTTCACGCTCCTCCTGATCTGCATGTCTGTGGGAAGCTCAAAGTGCTTTTGTTCACACTCTTCCTGATCTGCGTGTCTGTGGGAAGCTCGCAGTGCTGTTCACGCTCTTCCTGATCTGCGTGTCTGTGGAAAGCTTGCAGTGCTGTTCACACTCTTCCTTGTCTGCGTGTCTGTGGGAAGTTTGCAGTGCTGTTCACACTCCTCCTGATCTGCGTGTCTGTGGGAAGCTTGCAGTGCTGTTCACGCTCCTCCTGATCTGCATGTCTGTGGGAAGCTCGAAGTGAGTTTGTTCACACTCTTCCTGATCTGCGTGTCTGTGGGAAGCTCGCAGTGCTGTTCACGCTCTTCCTGATCTGCGTGTCTGTGGAAAGCTTGCAGTGCTGTTCACACTCTTCCTTGTCTGCGTGTCTGTGGGAAGCTTGCAGTGCTGTTCACGATCCTCCTGATCTGCATGTCTGTGGGAAGCTTGCAGTGCTGTTCACGCTCCTCCTGATCTACGTGTCTGTGGGAAGTTTGCAGTGCTGTTCACACTCCTCCTGATCTGCGTGTCTGTGGGAAGCTTGCAGTGCTGTTCACACTCCTCCTGATCTATATGTCTGTGGGAAGTTTGCAGTGCTGTTCACGCTCCTCCTGATCTAAGTGTCTGTGGGAAGCTTAAAGTGCTGTTCCCACTCCCCTGATCTGTGTGTCTGTGGGAAGCTCGCAGTGCTGTTCACGCTCTTCCTTATCTGTGTGTCTGTGGAAAGCTTGCAGTGCTGTTCACACTCTTCCTGATCTGCGTGTCTGTGGGAAGCTCGTAGTGCTGTTCACGCTGTTCCTGATCTGCGTGTCTGTGGAAAGCTCGCAGTGCTGTTCATACTCTTCCTGATCTGCGTGTCTGTGGGAAGCTCGCAGTGCTGTTCATACTCTTCCTGATCTGCCTATCTGTGGGAAGCTTACAGTGCTGTTCACGCACTTCCTGATCTGAATGTCTGTGGGAAGCTTGCAATGCTGTTCACCCTCCTCCTGATCTACGTGTCTGTGGAAAGCTTGCAGTGCTGTTCACGCTCCTCCTGATCTGCGTGTCTGTGGAAAGCTTGCAGTGCTGTCCACGCTCTTTTTGATCTGCGTGTCTGTGGAAAGCTCGCAGTGCTGTTCACACTCTTCCTGATCTGCGTGTCTGTGGGAAGCTGGTAGTGCTGTTCACACTCTTCCTGATCTGCGTGTCTGTGAGAAGCTTCCAGTGTTGTCCACGCTCTTCCTGATCTGCGTGTCTGTGAGAAGCTTCCAGTGCTGTTCACACTCTTCCTGATCTGCATGTCTGTGGGAAGCTTGCAGTGCTGTTCACGCTCCTCCTGATCTGCGTGTCTGTGGAAAGCTCGCAGTGCTGTTCACGCTCTTCCTGATCTGCGTGTCTGTGGGAAGCTGGTAGTGCTGTTCACACTCTTCCTGATATGCGAGCCTGTAAGAAGCTCACAGTGCTGCTGTTCACACTCTTCCTGATCTGCGTGTCTGTGGGAAGCTTGCAGTGCTGTTCACACTCCTCCTGATCTGCATGTCTGTGGGAAGCTTGCAGTGCTGTCCACGGTCTTTCTGATCTACGTGTCTGTAGGAAGCTCGCAGTGCTGTTCACGCTCTTCCTGATCTGCGTGTCTGTGAGAAGCTTCCAGTGTTGTCCACGCTCTTCCTCATCTGCGTGTCTGTGAGAAGCTTCCAGTGCTGTTCACACTCTTCCTGATCTGCATGTCTGTGGGAAGCTTGCAGTGCTGTTCACACTCTTCCTGATATGCGTGTCTGTGGGAAGCTCGTAGTGCTTTTGTACACGGTCTTCCTGATCTGTGTGTTTGTGGGAAGCTTGCAGTGCTGTTCACGCTCCTCCTGATCTACGTGTCTGTCTGTGGGAAGTTTGCAGTGCTGCTCACACTCTTCCTGATCTGTGTGTCTGTGGGAAGCTTGCAGTGCTGTTCACGCTCTTCCTGATCTGCGTGTCTGAGGGAAGCTTGCAGTGCTGTTCATGCTCCTCCTGATCTACGTGTCTGTGGGAAATTTGCAGTGCTGTTTACACTCCTCCTGATCTGCTTGTCTGTGGGAAGCTTGCAGTGCTGTTCACGCTCCTCCTGATCTGCATGTCTGTGGGAAGCTTGCAGTGCTGTTCACGCTCCTCCTGATCTACGTGTCTGTGAGAAGTTTGCAGTGCTGTTCACGCTCCTCCTGATCTAAGTGTCTGTGGGAAGCTTAAAGTGCTGTTCCCACTCCCCTGATCTGCGTGTCTGTGAGAAGCTTGCAGTGCTGTTCACACTGTTCCTGATCTGCATGTCTGTGGGAAGCTCGCAGTGCTGTTCACGCTCTTCCTGATCTGCGTGTCTGTGGAAAGCTCGTAGTGCTGTTCACACTCTTCCTGATCTGCGTGTCTGTGGGAAGCTCGCAGTGCTGTTCACGCTCTTCCTGATCTGCGTGTCTGTGGAAAACTCGCAGTGCTGTTCACACTCTTCCTGATCTGCGTGTCTGTGGGAAGCTTGCAGTGCTGTTCACACTCTTCCTGATCTGCGTGTCTGTGGGAAGCTCGTAGTGCTGTTCACACTCTTCCTGATCTGCCTGTCTGTGGGAAGTTTACAGTGCTGTTCACACTCTTCCTGATCTGAATGTCTGTGGGAAGCTTGCAGTGCTGTTCACGCTCCTCCTGATCTGCGTGTCTGTGGAAAGCTTGCAGTGCTGTCCACGCTCTTCCTGATCTGCGTGTCTGTGGGAAGCTCACAGTGCTGTTCACACTCTCCTGATCTGCGTGTCTGTGGGAAACTTGCAGTGCTGTCCAAGCTCTTCCTGATCTGCGTGTCTGTGAGAAACTTGCAGTGCTGTTCACACTCTTCCTGACCTGCGTGTCTGTGAGAAGCTTGCAGTGCTGTTCACGCTCTTCCTGATCTGAGTGTCGGTGGGAAGCTTGCAGTGCTGTTCACACTCTTCCTGATCTGCGTGTCTGTGGAAAGGTTGCACTGCTGTTCACAATGTTCCTGATCTGCGTGTCTCTGAGAAGCTTGCAGTGCTGTTGACACTCCTCCTGATTTGCTTGTCTGTGGGAAGTTTGCAGTGCTGTTCACACTCCTCCTGATCTGCGTGTCTGTGGGAAGCTTGCAGTGTTGTTCACGCTCCTCCTGATTTGCTTGTCTGTGGGAAGCTTGCAGTGCTGTTCACGCTCCTCCTGATCTACGTGTCTGTGGGAAGTTTGCAGTGCTGCTGTCCACGCTTTTCCTGATCTGCGTGTCTGTGGGAAGCTGTTAGTGCTGTTCACACTCTTCCTGATCTGAATGTCTGTGGGAAGCTTGCAGTGCTGTTCATGCTCCTCCTGATCTGCGTGTCTGTGGAAAGCTTGCAGTGCTGTCCACGCTCTTCCTGATCTGCGTGTCTGTGGGAAGCTCACAGTGCTGTTCACACTCTCCTGATCTGCGTGTCTGTGGGAAACTTGCAGTGCTGTCCAAGCTCTTCCTGATCTGCGTGTCTGTGAGAAACTTGCAGTGCTGTTCACACTCTTCCTGACCGGCGTGTCTGTGAGAAGCTTGCAGTGCTGTTCACGGGAAGCTTGCAGTGCTGTTCACACTCTTCCTGATCTGCGTGTCTGTGGAAAGGTTGCACTGCTGTTCACAATGTTCCTGATCTGCGTGTCTGTGAGAAGCTTGCAGTGCTGTTGACGCTCCTCCTGATTTGCTTGTCTGTGGGAAGCTTGCAGTGCTGTTCACGCTCCTCCTGATCTACGTGTCTGTGGGAAGTTTGCAGTGCTGCTGTCCACGCTTTTCCTAATCTGCGTGTCTGTGGGAAGTTTGCAGTGCTGCTGTTCAAACTCTTCCTGATCTGCGAGCCTGTAAGAAGTTCACAGTGCTGTTGTTCACACTCTTCCTGATCTGAATGTCTGTGGGAAGCTTGCAGTGCTGTTCACGCTCCTCCTGATCTGCGTGTCTGTGGAAAGCTTGCAGTGCTGTCCACGCTCTTCCTGATCTGCGTGTCTGTGGGAAGCTCACAGTGCTGTTCACACTCTCCTGATCTGCGTGTCTGTGGGAAACTTGCAGTGCTGTCCAAGCTCTTCCTGATCTGCGTGTCTGTGAGAAACTTGCAGTGCTGTTCACACTCTTCCTGACCTGCGTGTCTGTGAGAAGCTTGCAGTGCTGTTCTAGCTCTTCCTGATCTGAGTGTCGGTGGGAAGCTTGCAGTGCTGTTCACACTCTTCCTGATCTGCGTGTCTGTGGAAAGGTTGCACTGCTGTTCACAATGTTCCTGATCTGCGTGTCTCTGAGAAGCTTGCAGTGCTGTTGACACTCCTCCTGATTTGCTTGTCTGTGGGAAGTTTGCAGTGCTGTTCACACTCCTCCTGATCTGCGTGTCTGTGGGAAGCTTGCAGTGTTGTTCACGCTCCTCCTGATTTGCTTGTCTGTGGGAAGCTTGCAGTGCTGTTCACGCTCCTCCTGATCTACGTGTCTGTGGGAAGTTTGCAGTGCTACTGTCCACGCTTTTCCTGATCTGCGTGTCTCTGAGAAGCTTGCAGTGCTGTTCACACTCTTCCTGATCTGCCTGTCTGTGGGAAGCTTACAGTGCTGTTCACACTCTTCCTGATCTGAATGTCTGTGGGAAGCTTGCAGTGCTGTTCACGCTCCTCCTGATCTGCGTGTCTGTGGAAAGCTTGCAGTGCTGTCCACGCTCTTCCTGATCTGCGTGTCTGTGGGAAGCTCACAGTGCTGTTCACACTCTCCTGATCTGCATGTCTGTGGGAAACTTGCAGTGCTGTCCAAGCTCTTCCTGATCTGCGTGTCTGTGAGAAACTTGCAGTGCTGTTCACACTCTTCCTGACCTGCGTGTCTGTGAGAAGCTTGCAGTGCTGTTCACGGGAAGCTTGCAGTGCTGTTCACACTCTTCCTGATCTGCGTGTCTGTGGAAAGGTTGCACTGCTGTTCACAATGTTCCTGATCTGCGTGTCTGTGAGAAGCTTGCAGTGCTGTTGACGCTCCTCCTGATTTGCTTGTCTGTGGGAAGCTTGCAGTGCTGTTCAGGCTCCTCCTGATCTACGTGTCTGTGGGAAGTTTGCAGTGCTGCTGTCCACGCTTTTCCTGATCTGCGTGTCTGTGGGAAGTTTGCAGTGCTGCTGTTCAAACTCTTCCTGATCTGCGAGCCTGTAAGAAGTTCACAGTGCTGCTGTTCACACTCTTCCTGATCTGCGTATCTGTGGGATGCTTGCAGTGCTATTCACACTCCTCCTGATCTGCATGTCTGTGGGAAGCTTGCAGTGCTGTTCACACTCTTCCTGATCTGTGTGTCTGTGGGAAGCTTGCAGTGCTGGTCATGCTCCTCCTGATCTGAGTGCCTGTGGGAAGTTTGCAGTGCTGCTGTCCATGCTTTTCCTGATCTGCGTGCCTGTGGGAAGCTCACAGTGCTGTCAATGCTCTTCCTGATCTGCGTGCCTGTAAGAAGCTCACAGTGCTGTTGTTCATGCTTTTCCTGATCAGTGTGTCTGTGGGAAGCTTGCAGTGCTGTTCACAATCCTCCTGATCTGCGTGTTTGTGGGAAGTTTGCAGTGCTGTTCACACTCTTCCTGATATGCGTGTCTGTGGGAAGCTTGCAGTGCTGTTCACGCTCTTCCTGATCTGCGTGTCTGTGGAAAGCTCGTAGTGCTTTTGAATATGGTCTTCCTGATCTGTGTGTCTGTGGGAAGCTTGCAGTGCTGTTCATGCTCCTCCTGATCTGCATGTCTGTGGGAAGCTCGAAGTGAGTTTGTTCACACTCTTCCTGATCTGCGTGTCTGTGGGAAGCTCGCAGTGCTGTTCACGCTCTTCCTGATCTGCGTGTCTGTGGAAAGCTTGCAGTGCTGTTCACACTCTTCCTTGTCTGCGTGTCTGTGGGAAGCTTGCAGTGCTGTTCACGATCCTCCTGATCTGCATGTCTGTGGGAAGCTTGCAGTGCTGTTCACGCTCCTCCTGATCTACGTGTCTGTGGGAACTTTGCAGTGCTGTTCACACTCCTCCTGATCTGCGTGTCTGTGGGAAGCTTGCAGTGCTGTTCACACTCCTCCTGATCTATATGTCTGTGGGAAGTTTGCAGTGCTGTTCACGCTCCTCCTGATCTAAGTGTCTGTGGGAAGCTTAAAGTGCTGTTCCCACTCCCCTGATCTGCGTGTCTGTGGGAAGCTCGCAGTGCTGTTCACGCTCTTCCTTATCTGTGTGTCTGTGGAAAGCTTGCAGTGCTGTTCACACTCTTCCTGATCTGCGTGTCTGTGGGAAGCTCGTAGTGCTGTTCACGCTGTTCCTGATCTGCGTGTCTGTGGAAAGCTCGCAGTGCTGTTCATACTCTTCCTGATCTGCGTGTCTGTGGGAAGCTCGCAGTGCTGTTCATACTCTTCCTGATCTGCCTATCTGTGGGAAGCTTACAGTGCTGTTCACGCACTTCCTGATCTGAATGTCTGTGGGAAGCTTGCAATGCTGTTCACCCTCCTCCTGATCTGCGTGTCTGTGGAAAGCTTGCAGTGCTGTTCACGCTCCTCCTGATCTGCGTGTCTGTGGAAAGCTTGCAGTGCTGTCCACGCTCTTTTTGATCTGCGTGTCTGTGGAAAGCTCGCAGTGCTGTTCACACTCTTCCTGATCTGCGTGTCTGTGGGAAGCTGGTAGTGCTGTTCACACTCTTCCTGATCTGCGAGCCTGTAAGAAGCTCACAGTGCTGCTGTTCACACTCTTCCTGATCTGCGTGTCTGTGGAAAGGTTACACTGCTGTTCACACTGTTCCTGATCTGCGTGTCTGTGAGAAGCTTGCAGTGCTGTTGACGCTCCTCCTGATTTGCTTGTCTGTGGGAAGCTTGCAGTGCTGTTCACGCTCCTCCTGATCTACGTGTCTGTGGAAAGCTTGCAGTGCTGTTCACGCTCCTCCTGATCTGCGTGTCTGTGGAAAGCTTGCAGTGCTGTTCACGCTCCTCCTGATCTGCAAGTCTGTGGGAAGCTCGAAGTGCTTTTGTTCACACTCTTCCTGATCTGCGTGTCTGTGGGAAGCTCGCAGTGCTGTTCACGCTCTTCCTGATCTGCGTGTCTGTGAGAAGCTCGCAGTGCTGTTCACGCTCTTCCTGATCTGCGTGTCTTTGGAAAGCTTGCAATGCTGTTCACACTCTTCCTTGTCTGCGTGTCTGTGGGAAGCTTGCAGTGCTGTTCACGCTCCTCATGATCTGCATGTCTGTGGGAAGCTTGCAGTGCTGTTCACGCTCCTCCTGATCTACGTGTCTGTGGGAAGTTTGCAGTGCTGTTCACACTCCTCCTGATCTGCGTGTCTGTGGGAAGCTTGCAGTGCTGTTCACGCTCCTCCTGATCTGCATGTCTGTGGGAAGCTTGCAGTGCTGTTCAGACTCCTCCTTATCTATGTGTCTGTGGGAAGTTTGCAGTGCTGTTCACGCTCCTCCTGATCTAAGTGTCTGTGGGAAGCTTAAAGTGCTGTTCCCACTCCCCTGATCTGCGTGTCTGTGAGAAGCTTGCAGTGCTGTTCAGGCTCTTCCTGATCTGTGTGTCTGTGGAAAGCTTGCAGTGCTGTTCACACTCTTCCTAATCTGCGTGTCTGTGGGAAGCTCGCAGTGCTGTTCACGCTCTTCCTGATCTGCGTGTCTGTGGAAAGCTCGCAGTGCTGTTCACACTCTTCCTGATCTGCGTGTCTGTGGGAAGCTCGCAGTGCTGTTCACGCTCTTCCTGATCTGCGTTTCTGTGGGAAGCTCGTAGTGCTGTTCACGCTCTTCCTGATCTGAATGTCTGTGGGAAGCTTGCAGTGCTGTTCACCCTCCTCCTGATCTGCATGTCTGTGGAAAGCTTGCAGTGCTGTTCACACTCCTCCTGATCTGCATGTCTGTGGGAAGCTTGCAGTGCTGTTCACACTCTTCCTGATCTGTGTGTCTGTGGGAAGCTTGCAGTGCTGTTCATGCTCCTCCTGATCTGCGTGCCTGTGGGAAGTTTGCAGTGCTGCTGTCCACGCTTTTCCTGATCTGTGTGTCTGTGGGAAGCTGGTAGTGGTGTTCACACTCTTCCTGATCTGCGTGCCTGTAAGAAGCTCACAGTGCTGTTGTTCACGCTTTTCCTGATCAGTGTGTCTGTGGTAAGCTCGCAGTGCTGTTCACAATCCTCCTGATCTGCGTGTGTGTGGGAAGTTTGCAGTGCTGCTCACACTCTTCCTGATATGCATGTCTGTGGGAAGCTCGTAGTGCTTTTGGATATGGTCTTCCTGATCTGTGTGTCTGTGGGAAGCTTGCAGTGCTGTTCACGCTTCTCCTGATCTGCGTGTCTGTGGAAAGCTTGCAGTGCTGTTCACACTCTTCCTTGTCTGCGTGTCTGTGGGAAGTTTGCAGTGCTGTTCACACTCCTCCTGATCTGCGTGTCTGTGGGAAGCTTGCAGTGCTGTTCACGCTCCTCCTGATCTGCATGTCTGTGGGAAGCTCAAAGTGCTTTTGTTCACACTCTTCCTGATCTGCGTGTCTGTGGGAAGCTCGCAGTGCTGTTCACGCTCTTCCTGATCTGCGTGTCTGTGGAAAGCTTGCAGTGCTGTTCACACTCTTCCTTGTCTGCGTGTCTGTGGGAAGTTTGCAGTGCTGTTCACACTCCTCCTGATCTGCGTGTCTGTGGGAAGCTTGCAGTGCTGTTCACGCTCCTCCTGATCTGCATGTCTGTGGGAAGCTTGCAGTGCTGTTCACGCTCCTCCTGATCTACGTGTCTGTGGGAAGTTTGCAGTGCTGTTCACACTCCTCCTGATCTGCGTGTCTGTGGGAAGCTTGCAGTGCTGTTCACACTCCTCCTGATCTGCATGTCTGTGGGAAGCTTGCAGTGCTGTTCACGCTCCTCCTGATCTATGTGTCTGTGGGAAGTTTGCAGTGCTGTTCACGCTCCTCCTGATCTAAGTGTCTGTGGGAAGCTTAAAGTGCTGTTCCCACTCCCTTGATCTACGTGTCTGTGGGAAACTCGCAGTGCTGTTCACCCTCTTCCTGATCTGCATGTCTGTGGGAAGCTCGCAGTGCTGTTCAGGCTGTTCATGATCTGCGTGTCTGTGGAAAGCTCGCAGTGCTGTTCATACTCTTCCTGATCTGCGTGTCTGTGGGAAGCTCGCAGTGCTGTTCACGCTCTTCCTGATCTGCGTGTCTGTGGGAAGCTCGCAGTGCTGTTCACGCTCTTCCTGATCTGAATGTCTGTGGGAAGCTTGCAATGCTGTTCACCCTCCTCCTGATCTGCGTGTCTGTTAAAAGCTTGCAGTGCTTTTCACACTCTTCCTGATCTGCGTGTCTGTGGGAAGCTTGCAGTGCTGTTCACACTGTTCCTGATCTGCATATCTGTGAGAAGCTTTCAGTGCTGTTGACGCTCCTCCTGATTTGCTTGTCTGTGGGAAGCTTGCAGTGCTGTTCACGCTCCTCCAGATCTACGTGTCTGTGGGAAGTTTGCAGTGCTGCTGTCCACGCTCTTCCTGATCTGAATGTCTGTGGGAAGCTTGCAGTGCTGTTCACGCTCCTCCTGATCTGCGTGTCTGTGGAAAGCTTGCAGTGCTGTCCACGCTCTTCCTGATCTGCGTGTCTGTGGAAAGCTCGCAGTGCTGTTCACACTCTTCCTGATCTGCGTGTCTGTGGGAAGCTGGTAGTGCTGTTCACACTCTTCCTGATCTGCGAGCCTGTAAGAAGCTCACAGTGCTGCTGTTCACACTCTTCCTGATCTGCATGACTGTGGGAAGCTTGCAGTGCTGTTCACACTCCTCCTGATTTGCTTGTCTGTGGGAAGCTTGCAGTGCTGTTCATGCTCCTCCTGATCTACGTGTCTGTGGGAAGTTTGCAGTGCTGCTGTCCACACTCTTCCTGATCTGAATGTCTGTGGGAAGCTTGCAGTGCTGTTCACGCTCCTCCTGATCTGCGTGTCTGTGGGAAGTTTGCAGTGCTGCTGTCCATGCTCTTCCTGATCTGAATGTCTGTGGGAAGCTTGCAGTGCTGTTGACGCTCCTCCTGATTTGCTTGTCTGTGGGAAGCTTGCAGTGCTGTTCACGCTCCTCCTGATCTACGTGTCTGTGGGAAGTTTGCAGTGCTGCTGTCCATGCTCTTCCTGATCTGAATGTCTGTAGGAAGCTTGCAGTGCTGTTCACGCTCCTCCTGATCTGCAAGTCAGTGGGAAGCTCGAAGTGCTTTTGTTCACACTCTTCCTGATCTGCGTGTCTGTGGGAAGCTCGCAGTGCTGTCCACGCTCTTCCTGGTCTGCGTGTCTGTGGAAAGCTTGCAATGCTGTTCACACTCTTCCTTGTCTGCGTGTCTGTGGGAAGCTTGCAGTGCTGTTCACGCTCCTCCTGATCTGCATGTCTGTGGGAAGCTTGCAGTGCTGTTCACGCTCCTCCTGATCTACGTGTCTGTGGGAAGTTTGCAGTGCTGTTCACACTCCTCCTGATCTGCGTGTCTGTGGGAAGCTTGCAGTGCTGTTCACGCTCCTCCTGATCTGCATGTCTGTGGGAAGCTTGCAGTGCTGTTCACACTCCTCCTTATCTATGTGTCTGTGGGAAGTTTGCAGTGCTGTTCACGCTCCTCCTGATCTAAGTGTCTGTGGGAAGCTTAAAGTGCTGTTTCCACTCCCCTGATCTGCATGTCTGTGGGAAGCTCGCAGTGCTGTTCACGCTCTTCCTGATCTGTGTGTCTGTGGAAAGCTTGCAGTGCTGTTCACACTCTTCCTGATCTGCGTGTCTGTGGGAAGCTCGCAGTGCTGTTCACGCTCTTCCTGATCTGCGTGTCAGTGGAAAGCTCGCAGTGCTGTTCACACTCTTCCTGATCTGCGTGTCTGTGGGAAGCTCGCAGTGCTGTTCACGCTCTTCCTGATCTGCGTGTCTGTGGGAAGCTCGCAGTGCTGTTCACGCTCTTCCTGATCTGAATGTCTGTGGGAAGCTTGCAATGCTGTTCACCCTCCTCCTGATCTGCATGTCTGTGGAAAGCTTGCAGTGCTGTTCACACTCCTCCTGATCTGCATGTCTGTGGGAAGCTTGCAGTGCTGTTCACACTCTTCCTGATCTGTGTGTCTGTGGGAAGCTTGCAGTGCTGTTCATGCTCCTCCTGATCTGCGTGCCTGTGGGAAGTTTGCAGTGCTGCTGTCCACGCTTTTCCTGATCTGCGTGTCTGTGGGAAGCTGGTAGTGCTGTTCACACTTTTCCTGATCTGCGTGCCTGTAAGAAGCTCACAGTGCTGTTGTTCACGCTTTTCCTGATCAGTGTGTCTGTGGGAAGCTCGCAGTGCTGTTCACAATCCTCCTGATCTGCGTGTGTGTGGGAAGTTTGCAGTGCTGTTCACACTCTTCCTGATATTGAGGTTCCGTGACGGTTCCGTGACGACTTGAACCCGTGTTTTCAAGTTTGTCGGAAATATATAATATTGGTATCAGTGAACCGCAAATGATCCATTTAGTATATCCTGGTGTTTTCGCTACGCTACGAGCAAGAGCACTCCTTTTATAAACACATTTCTGATCTACCCATGGCATCCATCTTAGATCATGGCCGCCATTTTGTGATTCTTGCCCTCACATATGCAATAGCCTCTGATCACTTCATTTCGATTAAGGACACATAACCTTAGCCGGAGATTCACCTCTTTCATGACACGTGCACCTTAAACCAGATCACGCTGTAGCTGCATGACTCGACAAAGGCTACCTCCTCTGCCCGAGGCCAGTCCTGCCAAACTGGTCTTCGTGTCCATTGTACCTGATCATGATTAGGCGGCCGAAGCCGGTAGCCTTGCCCATTTACAACCCACAAACATCCCTTATCCCACTTTTCTATCTTCCACACCTGGCTCTGTTTCTTTCTTTCTGAATCTTTATTAGGGGGAGGTAACGAACTTTACGATGAGGCGGTCCGAGTCCTGAATGCAATATTGACAGGGAATTGTGACAAACTAGTGGGAACCCCTCTCTTCGCAATGTTTGGCCTCAGATATTATCGACGGTTCCTGTGTAACGCCAAATATTTATTGTTTTAGACACAAAGGTTTTGGGAATGTATTATATGTAAAGAATTTGCCCCTAGCATAAAAAACAGTATATAAAGAGCAGCCCTCTTTGTACAAATGGAACAGGCTCCTGATTACTGCCCGTGTGTAGTATCTGTGACTTCTGTGTCCCTGCAGTAATAAACCTTTGGTCTTTGACGCCACCATCGAGAAGCCCGTGTTTCTGTTCATTTGTGCACCAAGGCAGGTTGGAACTCCGGGGTCTTTGGGTGTTGTACCCTGACACCTCTGGACGGAACCAAAAAGTCCAGAACTCCAATTGGCGCCCAACGTGGGGCGACGTCATTCGGTACCGGTCCAAAAGCCTGAAGAGTTCGAGAAGCTTCGTGTGAAGATTCCCGAGGGAGGCGCCCCACTTCATCGATCCCGGCATATCGCAAAAGTGGCCTGAAGTTCTCTTCCACGAGGGTTTCCCGTTCAGGACGGCTGCAGTGGGCCGTAGCCTTGACCGTCGCCCTGTCTTGGACCCGAGGTGCAGTCCTTAGTACGGCGAAACGTGACGGGTTTCTCCTTGGTGACGTCTTCAGTGACTCAGTTAAGTATTTAGTGATAGCTAGCTGGTTACTTTGTGAGGATTGTTAAAAATCCTTGATCGGTTCTTGGTTTGGTTTGGTTTTGTCAGATTATCACTGGTTGTTCTAGTTACGATAATCTATTTGGTTTAGTTTGGGTATCGATACATCAGTTCGTTTTGGTAGGCCTAAGTTCTTGGTTCGAGTGCACATATTTGTTCCGTGTTTGTTTGTTTTGTGTTCCTGACTGAAAATGGTAAGTCGGAAAATGTTGTCCTGTTTTAGTTGCAACAGTGACTCACGATTGGAGGACTCTTGTCTGGTTCCTCCGATTGGGACTCCCCTATATGATTTATATTGTAAACATGGCGTGGGTCCTATATCTTATAATGAGGTATGGGTCCGTTATTGTAAGAAGGATGGTGTCCTTAGTTGGCCACTGCATGGTAGTTTTGAACCAGAGATTCTCGACAACTTAGAAGCGAAATTGTTCAGGAAGAAAGCCCGGCCGGCAATGTTTGATTCTTTCCGTTACTGGCGAAAAGAATCCAAACAGAGAGAAATGAAAAGGTTGAAGAAAGAACAGAAAGAACAAGAAGAGTTAACTCTAGAGCAAGCGGCTAAACAGTTGCAGGCTAACGAGTGTGAGAAGGCCATAGATGTAGCTATTCGAGAGCATAATTTAGCGATTGACAAGTGCTATCCTGCCTTGCCATCGAAAATGGCTAAGATACTGGAGGATTCTGAAAACGATCCTCTGCTATCTTATCTGTTAAGGTCACCTCCACCGTATGCACAAGGTGCTACGGCTCCGCCTGTCCCGAATGGTCAATTGCCGGTTGCTGGACAACCTGGTGTTCCTGCTCCTATCCCTCAGAATCAAGTTCCCATACCTCCTGTGATGAATGTGAATGTTCCTACAGCTCCTTCTCTTCCTGCACTGCCAGCTTCCATACCTACTTCTGTACCTACTGCTCCAGAAACTATTTTCCTCGATACTCCTACTGTTCCGTTATCTATTCCTACCTCTACTGCATTCTCTATGTCTGCGAGTGTGCTAACTCCACTTTCTGTCGAAGAATCACTGATTCTGTTACTAATATGCTATCTCCTTTATATAAAACTTTAATCAAGACTCCTACTCCTGATTCTGTTCAGAGACGGAGTCAGCTTCCAAGTACTGAGGAACGAGGAATTTTAGATTCCACGGCTCTCAGATGGATTTCGAAGGGTAGAAGATATAGTACGAGAGATGTGCTAGACACATTTATGCAGTGGAAGGAACCAACGCAACGGTACGTCTTTGATGAGATGTGCTCGTTGTTACGGGAGGAAATAGAAGAAGATGATGTCGAATCAGATTTGGAAGATTTAATTAGGATTCAAAAAGAGTTCGCTGCTGGAATGATAGTGGGTGAGAATATAAAGGAAGCGATGGAACTTATTTTAAGTTTTAGGAGTGATCCATCTCTTCGTTCGCCGAGAGATTTAGAAAAAGGTAAAGTGAAGCCAAGTCGCCAATATCCTATGAGGGAGGTTCCTCCAATTTGGCGCGAAGCAATACAACGTGATGATAATGCAGGTATTGCAGCTGCTCCAGCACAGTTCCAACGAGTATGGATACACATTCCATGGAAGCGAGCTGAAGTGTTAGCGGTGAAACAGGCCTTGCCAGATCCACGTAAGAATCCAGCTGGATATTACAAGGAATTAACACAGACAGTTGAGGCTTGTATAATGAACCTAGCCGACATCGATATGTTGTTTGGTAACGTAGTTCCGCAACCAGTGTGGGCTAAAATTCGTAGAGAGGATCATCAAGCTGCTTTAGGTGGTGATTGGGCAGCTATCACTGCAGCAGATGGTCAACAAATAGGTGGTGCAAAACCCGAACCTCTAATTGCTGATCTTCCAGGTAGAATAATTGATCTAATGAAGACTCTGATGCCCGCATTACGTGTAAATTGGGACAAGTTGTCAGCATGCAAGCAGAAGAAAGACGAAAGCGTCTCCGACTTCTTCACGAGGTTCGAAGAGACTTTTGTAGATCATAGTGGTCAGGACATGAGTACAGAAGGAGGGCAAAGACTATTTGTAGATAAATTTGTGCATAATTTGTTACCTGAATTATGCAATAAATTAAAGGATTCAGAAAGTGCGTGGGCTGTATCTACGACAGCGCAAATACTTGCGACTGCACAGTACTACGAAAATAGAGATAAAGAGGAAAAGGAGAAATCAGAGAAGAAAACGAAAGATTTAAAAACTAAAGTTCTTTTGCAGCAGGCGTATCCGCCTCGCACGAATCAGACTAATACGCAGCAAGGTTCATACCAAAGGACAGATTATGGTTCCTCAAGACCTCAATATCAGTGGAATCAGTGTGCGTACTGCAAGAAAGAGGGTCACTATAAAAATGAATGTCCGATCTTAGCGCAAAATAATGCAGCAGCAGTTCAGAGAGGTCGTGGTGGTTTTGTGCAGAATTCTAGAGGACGAGGACGAGGTGCTATGCCTCCACAAACGAATGATCGTCCCTCCAATCACTTTGATCAACGAAATGGACAATCTGTTCAGCAAAATAGATCTCAACAGTATCTTGTTGAGGACTATAATGAAGTAGATGAGGGTTTTCAGCAAAATGGGTACTAGGACAGCCATGGACAGAGAGAGGGAGTAGTATCAGTTCCAGTGGATCAGAGTGGGCCTTATGTCGCAGTAGCAACATCAGGTGTAGTCGAACCGTTTCTGTTGGATACTGGTGCCGCAAAAAGTTCTATCATTCATGCGAAACTCCCTGGCGCACCTTTGTCTGGCTCAACAAATGTTTCCGTAGGTTTTTCAGGCGCCCCTGTTTACAACCCGATATCTGGTCCTTTGTCTATTTCTGTTGGACCGTGCCAATTGAAAGCACCCCTGATTTTGACGACAGGTTGTAATGAAAATCTGCTTGGTTTAGATTTGTTAAAACGACTATATGCGACATTGTACTGTTCTCCGGAAGGAGTACAGCTTACGTTGGGTAAAAATATCATCTCTCCGATGTACTTGTCAATGGATGCACTCCCGCCGGAGCTACATTCACTCCCTGATTCTCTTTGGGCGACTGGTCCTAATGATGTAGGTCTCCTAGAAATTCCACCGTATGTGGTAACTTTGAAAACAAATGTGAAATTTCCAAGAATTCCCCAATATAAAATATCGAGTGAAGGTGAGCGTGCACTTTTATTGATTGTGCAAGACTTGATTAAGAAAGGTGTGGTTGAAGAAACTAGAGGAAATGTCTGTAACAGTCCTGTCTTACCGATTCTGAAGCGAACTGATCCTACAAAACCTCCAGTTTATAGGTTTGTCATAGACCTTAGAGAAGTTAATAAGATTGTAGTCCCGCAGTTTCCTGTAGTGCCAGACATTACTGCCTTGTTAACATTGATTCCTGCCACAGCTACATGGTTCTCAGTTATTGACTTAAAGAATGCCTTTTTCAGCATTCCGATAGCCGAAGAAAGTAGGGATATTTTCGGCTTCTGTCTAGGAGGTCGCAGTTTCAGATTTAAACGCGCACCACAAGGCTATTGTGAAAGTCCATCCATTTATAGTCAAGCATTAAAAAGCCAGTTAGATTCTTTTGTCCTTCCTCCAGGTTCTGCCCTAGTACAGTACGTAGACGATCTTCTAGTGGCTGCAGATGACAAGGAAACTTGCAAAGCAGCCACAGTTTCCCTATTGCATCATTTGTCTAATTTGAATCACAAAGTGTCTCCTTCCAAAATGCAATACTGCTGCCAAGAAGTGACCTACCTAGGTCATCTCTTGTCAAAGGAGGGAAGGAAGTTGACCCCAGAGAGAATAAAAGCCATTACGCAGATGAGTGTTCCACGCACACAGAGAGAAGTACGTGCCTTCCTAGGTATTACCTCTTACTGTAGGCAGTGGATTCCAAATTTTTCTCTGTTAGCAAAACCATTGGTAGCTTTGACTGGGAAAAATGTTCCGAGTCCGGTGCCATGGTCTGATGAATGTCAAGAAAGTTTTACTGAATTACGAAAAGCATTGTGTTCAGCTCCTGTATTGGGTATGAGGAAAATTAAATTTTGGCCATGTTGTGTTCCCTAGCGCGTACCCCACCGACTCCATGTACCAGCTTAAAGTGCATGTAACTTCCCTCCTGTGCCAGCTATGAAGACGCAAATACATTTGCGTCCACCGTTAACTTGTCCTCTTTCAGATCCACCTTGAATGGATTATGTAGTCCGTTCCTAAGTATGCTATGCCACCGTCTTTTTGTAGTACACTTTTCATGTATTCCTGCTCTAGCAAGAGTAGGCCCTGAATTCCTGCCATCTGAACCTCTTTTGTGGCTCCTGACTCTGCCCAGGCTACCTCTGTACTCGTGAACTCTGTCCTACTTTCAGCGCGGCCCCTTGCGCTCAGCTCAGCCTGCTTTCTGCCAAGACTGACTATAACCTTCGAGTTATCTGTTCCGCTCCCCGAGAATACATTCCTGCCTACTAGATCCTGTAAACATCCTCTCCAGCTGCAGAGCCAAAAGGCCGACCTGTCTTAATGCAAGTAATTCATAGCCTCTGTTGCCATGCTTCCATGGAAGGCCCCGTGCCCCACGCTTCACATGTAGACACTTAGGCGCTTATACACGCATCCACAGTTAGCATAGAACAGCTTCTGCCCTAGAGACCTTTCCGCCCAGATAGTATAGTTCCTAAACACCAGATATCAGATATGATAGAAGTACAAGTTGATCTGACATGCCAGACTTCTGTCTCTTTCCGTCAGTGTAAATGTCAAGTCCCCTGCACCCCGTCAATCACACGTCATGCAGCTGCGCGCGCATCCAAGCTTCCGATTTCTGCTGACATTGCAACATTCTGTTAGCACCACCCCTTGGTGCCACCCACTTGCGTCACCTATCAGTGACGTTTCTAGCACACACCTCTGGTTCACGCCTAGTTTACGCCTCTTGATGATGTACTAGTACCACGTGTATATTGTTATCTTGTCTTCTCTCAGCTGTTACGCCTCTTACATTGATTCCTATGGTATAAACCGAGTATATAAGCTATGTATTATCAATAAAATTGAGCGCTCTATCCCTTCTGACACCCCTGTGGTGGTCAGAACATGATATCCTGATTCCTTTATGAGGAATAAAACCCTTAGAAACTCTAACACCACGGACTCTGTTTTCTTTCATTCTGATTGAGTTATCATTGATTAAGTACTTACCTGCATAGAAATTAAGAGAGTAAATTAATTATTTACGTCATTTTGGCGCCCGAACAGGGACCCCTCCCCCACCTCACGCGCCGGTTGGCGCGTTGCAAGCTGTGTCCCCTGCCATCAGTTAGATGGAACACACGTGTACTGGCAGGATTTCCTGCATCTCCCTCTGACCCATGGAGGTGACGAAGACTGCGATCAGTGCCCAGACGAGGCGGTGAGGAGTGCGGAGGATCCCGACCAGAGCCTAGCCGAAAGAAGCAAGGTCCGAGGTGTGAAGAGGCCCACCAGTTTTCCGAAGTTTTCCGAAGTTTTCCGAAGTTTTCCGAAATTTTCCGAAGTTCCGAGTCGAGTCCAGTCGAGTTTTCCGAGGCCTTCTGTTTCCGTGCTTCCCGGTGAGTACCATTGCTGGGTCGTATCTAGACGGGTTTGGGTACGCAAGTCCGGTCTGCACTGTTTTTAGGCAGTGTATCTGTACTGTTTAGCAGTATATCAAGTATTCCGAATTTTTGCACTGTTACACCAGTGTATCCGTACTGTTGAGCAGTACATACAGTATAGGGGGTAGTCATCTATGTCTTCAATGTTTTTTTGTGATTAATGTTGTGGTATGAATGTGACTGTTTAAAACATGTATTATTGTGTTTCTCGTATAATCTAGCTGTCAGGAGTATTAAGGAATAAAGATCTAGCGTTCAGTAATAAGTAAACAAGATGCCGTTCTTCAACAAGTTAAAACAGATAGGAACTAGGAAAGGGTTACTGGAGGAAGAAATTCCTATCCCCCCTAGGGACACTCCAGGCAATTTTATGTACCAGAAACATGGCATAGATGCCATATTATATCTAGATTTATGGGCCGATTACACCAAACACCTAGACGAAAGACACAGATGGCCTGTTACCGGAACGTGGGATGCCGAGTGCATCATGAGGGTAGAAGAAGCATTATGGAAAAAGAAAGCTAGACAATCTCAGAAGGACGCCATAGAATTTTGGCGTAAGGAATCACGTAAGCGTGCTGACAAAGCACTCCGTAGAGAAGACAGACTTAAAGAATCAGATAAAGACCAAGAAAACGAATTAGTTACTGAAGGGATCCGAGTAAAAACAGAACAAATAGACCGTGCCCGAAATAATCTTGTAAACGGTATGTATCTTGCAGCAGATGGCACATCTGAAGCCCAATCAGAAACACCGAAAAACTTACCGACACCATTAGTTCCAACTAAAGTAATGCATAAAACTACTAAAGACATATTCCTAAATTCATATCTAGAGGATATAGTACCAGCTTACACCAATCTGCCTGTTCGTGCCCTGCCTACTGACAGGGATGGGGGTGGCACTGCGCCCCCAGATAATGTTCCGCCGGTACCGCGACAGACATCCTCTGTTCCGACAGCTCCGCCACTTCCCGTACTCAAAACAGACCTACCGAAACCAGTCTTACCTGATCTTGCTAAACGACAAATTCCAGTTCAGATCCAGACTCCGCGGAGAGATAATGCTCAAACATCCGCCTCAGGAGGTGCGACAGCGGGTTTACAGACCCCGCCACCGACACACAGATTAAACTTAAGGGACACGCAGAATCCTTTCCAGTCTCCCCACTTATCCCGGCTTGAAGCATTTAAAGAGAAGATGTCAGTTTGCAGATATGATCCAGTGCCCGGAAAAGACGATTTAATGATATTAGCATCACTACGATTAAGATCTGCCACCAATAGCTTGTTATGCTATGTAGGAATGCAGGAACTTCTCGACAGAATATATAAGTTTATACAGACCGGGAAAGACCCCGACAGTGTCAAAGCTGCCATGCATAAACAGAAAGTTGACATTCAAGCACAGATATTACGATTTTTCATAAATTGTGTAATAAGAGAACGAGACAGGCCCGGAACAGATCAAAGTGAATTAGACGCATTAAACAAGTGGGGTCAAAATATAGCCGAAGGAAAGCATGATAGAGGGAATTGCATAGCCAGTATGTCCCAGAAAATTAGAAAGGCAGTATTGACTGCACACCAGGAAGAGAATGATAAAGCTTCCTCCGAGGAGGAAGATGAACATGAAGCACCAGGAAGGTCTACAGATACTATAGCATATGTAGGTAGGGGAGCCTACCTTAGGAAAGGTGTCCGCCCAGAAAGCAAGAGAGTTCTTTTCTCTGCTTTAACAAATCCGAATTCTTCTGAACATCAGTTCCAGGAAACTGATAAAAGGCTTCGAGACCGAGTGGGGTACCATGTACTCAATTCTATGGATGAACAGGAACTAGCCCGATCAGCCGTGTTATGGGCCGAAAACCCAGACATGTATAATGATGACACGTTAGTACAGACATTCTTGAACCTTTCCCCGGAAGAGCAGAAAATAGCAGGTGTATACATGATTCAGCACCTCCTCATCAAGTTCAGAAACCATCATTCTGATCCAGGCCCCTTACACGAGACATTAGAAGCACTACTCATGGATAGATGGAGAGGTTTTAGTACCAAATTAATACAAATAATTCTAGAACAACGACATAAATATAACACCTTCATAAGTCCCGAATATGTTCCCGCCCCGCCTCCAGAAAGGAAAACGTACCACATGCAATGCGGTGGCGGCATTGAAAGTCAGAACCCCTTACGAGAAGTACATCCAGTTATGGGTGAGGACCAACGCTTGAAGCGTGTGTATGTTCACACACCACTGACTAAGTTAGAACTGTTAGAAATGAAGAAATTAGTTCCGTGCCATGATAAAGATCCTGCAGGTTTTCATAGAGAGCTTAAAGATATGTTACTGATGGGAGATTACACGTATGATGATATTATGAAAATGTTAAAAGTACTGTTGCCCACGGGCATTTACGAAAAATTAAAGGAGAAGGATTGGGAGGTAGGAGAGTCAAAGATAGCATGGGCAGAAATAGAAGACGAAGAAAGCAAACGAGTCCCAGGGTTAGGCCTTGGGGATAAGACTAAAGCATTACCAGGTTTAATAGTACAGGTTTTGCCAAGATTATTGACAACAAGAAAGGAAGATTGGGACGCAATCTCGTCCTGTAAACAGAAACAAGATGAAGATACTAGTGACTTTTATTCAAGATTCGAGAAATGTTTCATCATAAATAGTGGTCTAAAAACCAGTAGTGAGTCATATCCGCACCTTTTTGTAACAAAATTAGTAGAGAATGCCCTACCATTAGTCAAAAATAGAGTGTACAAAGTTGAAAGTACTTGGCAGGCAAATACGCCATCTCAGATGTTACAAATGTTACAATATCACCAGAACAGAATTAGGGAAGAACAAGATCAGGAACAGAAACGTATGAAAGACACGAAAATGAAAATGTTAGTAGCTCAGACTATTCCAGCCGACGGTCATAGAAAAGGTGGGGCCCAGACCAATCATTCTGCCGCTCCCGTTAAAGGGACATGTAATTATTGCAAGCAGCCAGGTCACTACGTACATGAATGTCCAGTCCTGAAACATAACATCGAGACAGGTAAAACTAAAGAAAGACCGCGTCCGCCTAGACATGAACAGGGTCATCAACAGACTTCACAGAACGAACAGCCAATGCAGAATACACAGCCTATGCATGACCAGTCCCATACAGTACAGACAGTAGCAGTACCGCAGCCACAGCATGCTCAGACACAGCCCGCTGCCGCAACTCGGCAAGTATCACAACAGATGTACCAGTATGCCCAGTCGGCATATCCAGATTATCAGCGTTATACATGAAACAGCCTAGGGAGGGAAAGTGATTTGCCTCTTATTGAAATTCCTGTAGATCAAGAAGGTCCTTATGTACACAGTCACGTATTAGGAAAAGACAGAAAGTTTTTAATTGACACAGGGGCAAGTCGCACTACCATAAGTCACAATGAAGTCCCAGGGGCACCCCTCTCAGGCTCACAGAATGTTTCCCTTGGTTTTTCAGGACAGCCTATTGTAAATGAAGTATCGGAACCAGTACCACTAGCTGTGGGTCCATTATCTCGAGTTACAGATTTGTTGCTTACGAAATCATGTCCAGAAAATCTGTTAGGAATTAAAACACTGAAGGCTCTAGGAGCTATAATATGCTGTTCCCCGGAGGGAGTCAGACTCTTTCTACGGGATTTCAAGGGTCATTATGTTTTACGTGATTTTGATGTCAGATTGAAAAATGTACCAGATCACTTATGGGCAAAAGGCCCAGCTGATGTAGGTTGTATGCATATCACTCCATATCGTGTCACACTCAAGACAGGAGTTGTTTTACCCAGAATCAGACAATACAAGTTACCCCCCGATGCTGTAGTGGCTTTACTGAAAATAATTGAAGAGCTTATTGCCCAGGGAGTGGTCGTAGAGACTGACTCCAATATCTGTAATTCACCCATCATTCCAATTCTTAAACGTACAGACCGCAATGCACCGCCAGTATATCGGCTGGTGATTGACCTTCGAGAACTGAACAAATGTATTGTACCACAGTATCCTGTGGTCCCCGATATCTCCTCCCTATTGACTGCTATTGATTCAGAAGCAACGTTCTTTACTGTAATAGATCTCAAGAACGCTTTCTTCAGTGTACCTATTGACCCGGAGAGCCAATATCTCTTCGGATTCAGTTTAAATGGACGAAGTTTCAAATTTTCCCGCGCACCTCAAGGATTTACAGAAAGCCCCAGCATCTATAGTCAAGCACTGAAAAGACAACTAGATTGTATCCAAATGCCAGTTAACACCGCTTTACTGCAATACGTCGATGATCTACTGATCACCGCACGAAGTGAGCCCGAATGTGAACAAGCATCTCTGACAGTTTTGCATTTCCTGGCCGACAAGGGACACAAGGTGTCTCCTTCGAAGCTACAATTCTGTGTTCAGCAAGTTGTGTACTTGGGTCACTTGCTGTCCAAAGTGGGGAGACAGCTCACTCCCGATCGCATTCAGTTAATAGTAAACATGCCACGACCCCAGACACAAAAGGAAGTGCGGGCCTTCATAGGCCTCACCTCGTACTGCAGACAATGGATTCCTCAATATGCATTTCTAGCTAAACCACTCATCCAGTTAACGACACAGGAGGCAGCAACTTCGACTGTCCTCCCTTGGACTCAGGAACATACACAAGCCTTTGAGGAATTAAAGAAAGCTTTATGCCAAGCGCCAGTTTTAGCAACACCATGTTACAGCAAACCGTTTACACTTTTTGTTACAGAACGTGACGGTACAGCGTTGTCTGTCCTCACTCAAGATCAAGCAGGTTCACATAAGCCTTGCGCTTATTTTTCAAGTACATTGGATTCAGTAGCACAGGCACTCCCTGCATGTTTAAAGTCAGTAGCAGCAACAGCGTTAGCAATAAGACAAAGCGACTCAATTGTTTTAGGTCATCAGTTAACAGTACAAGTTCCACATTCTGTAGAGGTTCTGTTAAACAGAACCCAGACTCAGCACTTGACTATAGCACGACTGACAGGTTACGAATTGACATTATTCCAGCCACACATAGAAATCAGACGCTGCAGTATCCTGAACCCAGCAACACTGTTACCTACAGTTATGATAGATCCAGCTCCACATGATTGCATAGAGATCATTAATGCAGTAACAAAGCCCAGACGAGATTTAACAGATGTTCCATTGACAAATCCAGACCTGACACTTTATGTGGATGGTTCGTGCATGAGAACAAGTACAGGAGAGTTAGTGGCCGCGTATGCCGTGACCACTGAAACCGAAGTTAAAGAAACACATCGTATTGATACACTGTCTGCTCAAGCGGCAGAGCTCATCGCTCTGACCCGAGCCTGTATTCTAGCCAAGAACAGAAATGTCAACATATACACTGATTCCCGTTATGCGTTCGGAGTCGTACACGACTTCGGCATGCTCTGGCAAGAAAGAGGTTTTCTGACCTCTCATGGTACAAAGATACAGCATGGTCCTCTCATTCAAGCACTGTTAGAAGCAATACATCTGCCTTCAGCCATATCAGTCATGAAGTGTAAAGCACACACTAAAGCCACAGATTCTGTTTCCCAGGGTAACGACCTGGCAGATCAGACAGCAAAACATACAGCACTGACCGACACTCAGACAACTGACACCACAAAAACAACAGAACCGACAAACTGTATGACAGTCAGAGATCCCACACTAGATGTTATTGACATTCAGACACATGCTACTGCAGACGAAATAAAGAAATGGATCGAACTAGGAGGGATCCAGACAGATCAAGGTTGGATGACGAAGGGAAAATCTACATGGTTTCTCCCTGACTCTATGGTTCAAGTCATGATAAATACAGCACATAGTCCTGCCCATCTAGGAGAGAAAGCAATGTTAGACAGTTTACAAAATCTCTGGAACAATAAACACTTACGAGCAGCCGCAAAACAGAAAGTGCGTACTTGCATGATCTGTTGTCAGTTCAATCCAGGTAAAAGCGTCCCTGTAGAGCAAGGTGGATTTCATCCTCCCGATCACCCTTTTGAAGTCCTCCAGATGGATTATATCCAGATGGACCGTTGTCGAGGATTTAAATATGTTCTCGTAGTTGTCTGTGCTCTGTCCCGCTGGACCGAAGCATACCCAGTCCCAGATTACACTGCTCCGACCACTGCCAAACAGTTGGTTCGTGAATTTTTCCCACGATACGGCATGCCTCGTGTCGTGTACTCAGATAACGGTCAGCCATTCTCATCCGAATTAATGAAACAAGTTTCCTTGTTACTGGGATACCAGTGGAAGTTCCATTGTGTCCGACACCCAGAAGCCGCAGGCCTTGTTGAGAGGCATAACCAGACATTAAAGATCCGCCTTGCCAAAATATGTCAGGAAAAAGGGGTCGACTGGACAGTCGCCCTGCCAGTGGCACTATTCTATATGAGAATGGTCGCCCATTCGAGATCAGGGCTATCCCCGTACGAGGTGGTCTTTGGAAGACCACCGAATATGTGGGGGACGCCCATTCCTAAAATGATTACTGATGTTGATTCTAATATGTTGACAGATTACCTTGCCTCCTTGATGTCTGCACTCCAATCATGTCGTTCACAGGTTGCCGCAGCCTTCCCTGACAACACTGATGTGAAGCCGCATGACGTCCGCCCCGGGGATACTGTCCTCGTCCGCAACTTCGACAGAAAAAGTCCGTTGGAGCCCCGCTGGAAGTCTCCGAAGACCGTTCTTCTTACCACAAGGACCGCAGTCAAATTGGAAGGCAGAAAGGGGTGGGTCCACCTAAGCCATATCAAAACATTCCCAGGACTGAAACCGGAACAAGACACACCCACCCCCACCAAAGACTGTGTTACCAAAGACTTTACCGAATTCAAACGAGAAAAAACTCCTCAAGAACAATACCGCATGAAATTACGATCTAGCAAGTCAGACAGTTTAATTGTTTAAGTCCTCCCCTAGGTGAATCGGTTAAATAGTTTCTGACATGTATCCCCTAGATCGAGATAGAGAGAGAGAAGCAAAGAAACGTACATATTGCAAATCACTCCGTAGTCACTGCATAGTGACATTAATAATAATGTTTATTCTCAGTGTTTTAATTATTATTGCTAGCATCTTATTACCTATCTACTATCCTATTTTCAAGCGTGAACAATCTGCTTACAATGTCTCTACTGAACACACTTTTAGTGAGTTACCTCCTCATGAGCTTTCCTACAGACTCGCGCTGCGCAACAATACATTCATTAGTATGTTACACCATTCTCATCAAACTAACAATGCTACAAATTGTTGGATATGTGGCCGACTCCCTCCCTACCAGAATTATAAGGGAGCCCTGCCTCTCTTTCCTTACCCGTTCTCTCACAATGGCTCCTGCGGAGCATGGTTCAAAATAATTAATTCTTTAGATCCTGACATTGCTGTTTTCGATGGGGGTTGGGTTTGGGGAAACCTGAACTTGGTCCTACTAGACGTCTGTTACCCAGATAAGGAGGGACTTCCCACTAGAATAGGAACTGATCTAGAAAATGAAGTATATGGATTAGGTAATTATACAATTAGCCTTATGATTCTTACTGTCGAATCCGAAGACACGCCAGTTCTACCTATTATGTCAGTACTGCCAGTCACTGGTGAATTATGTATCAAGAAGAAAGGTTCAGTACACTTAGGTCATAGTAAATGCACTACTGTGGTCGAATTCAGTGATCATGGAAAATCGTCTTTCAAAGCTGTCAGTCATTCTTACTTTGTTTGTGGTCATACCGCATACATACGTCTACCTCCAGATTGGGATGGTACCTGTTACATTGCATTCCTTCTGCCACCTGTTTTTCTAGCTCCTCCTGATTACCACAGAAATAGCAATCTAGTAAAGAATAGACCCAGAAGAGATGTCCCACTTGTCGACTACACAGAAACGGCATGGGAACAGTACACCGATTTTAATAAAGGATTCTTTTTCTTTTTAGGACCTGTCCAGAATAGTAAATTAATACGCAGATTAACTAGAACACTTGAAGCAGTAGTAAATGAAACTGCCTCCGCCCTAGGTAACTTAACAGAAGAGCAGTCCGCTATGCGGGTTGTTGTCCTTCAGAATCGTCTTGTAATTGACGTCATCTTGGCAGATAGAGGTGGAGCCTGTAAGGTCATCGGGTCAAGTTGCTGTGTTTTCATTCCACAAAATGCACCATCTGTATATCAAGCTATCACCCGTCTTCATAAAATTGCAAATCAGATACATCAGAATCCAGGCACCTGGACTTGGTCCGGTTGGTTCTGGACAACGTTAACAGCTTGGGGATGGAAGATCCTATCCTTCCTAGGCATTGGCCTAGTCCTAGTATTCAGTTGCTGCCTGTGCCTGCAGTGCGGGCCAGCGATTTGTGGACTGTGTGCCACCTCTTGTATTGAACATTCCAGTTTTCACTCAAAACGTAACCAAAAGAAAGAAGAACAAATGATGTTACAAGAACAGACTGATCGATTCATGAGGATCGATATTTCATGAAGGGTCCGTAGGGAACAAGGAGGGAATGAGGAAAATTAAATTTTGGCCATGTTGTGTTCCCTAGCGCGTACCCCACCGACTCCATGTACCAGCTTAAAGTGCATGTAACTTCCCTCCTGTGCCAGCTATGAAGACGCAAATACATTTGCGTCCACCGTTAACTTGTCCTCTTTCAGATCCACCTTGAATGGATTATGTAGTCCGTTCCTAAGTATGCTATGCCACCGTCTTTTTGTAGTACACTTTTCATGTATTCCTGCTCTAGCAAGAGTAGGCCCTGAATTCCTGCCATCTGAACCTCTTTTGTGGCTCCTGACTCTGCCCAGGCTACCTCTGTACTCGTGAACTCTGTCCTACTTTCAGCGCGGCCCCTTGCGCTCAGCTCAGCCTGCTTTCTGCCAAGACTGACTATAACCTTCGAGTTATCTGTTCCGCTCCCCGAGAATACATTCCTGCCTACTAGATCCTGTAAACATCCTCTCCAGCTGCAGAGCCAAAAGGCCGACCTGTCTTAATGCAAGTAATTCATAGCCTCTGTTGCCATGCTTCCATGGAAGGCCCCGTGCCCCACGCTTCACATGTAGACACTTAGGCGCTTATACACGCATCCACAGTTAGCATAGAACAGCTTCTGCCCTAGAGACCTTTCCGCCCAGATAGTATAGTTCCTAAACACCAGATATCAGATATGATAGAAGTACAAGTTGATCTGACATGCCAGACTTCTGTCTCTTTCCGTCAGTGTAAATGTCAAGTCCCCTGCACCCCGTCAATCACACGTCATGCAGCTGCGCGCGCATCCAAGCTTCCGATTTCTGCTGACATTGCAACATTCTGTTAGCACCACCCCTTGGTGCCACCCACTTGCGTCACCTATCAGTGACGTTTCTAGCACACACCTCTGGTTCACGCCTAGTTTACGCCTCTTGATGATGTACTAGTACCACGTGTATATTGTTATCTTGTCTTCTCTCAGCTGTTACGCCTCTTACATTGATTCCTATGGTATAAACCGAGTATATAAGCTATGTATTATCAATAAAATTGAGCGCTCTATCCCTTCTGACACCCCTGTGGTGGTCAGAACATGATATCCTGATTCCTTTATGAGGAATAAAACCCTTAGAAACTCTAACACCACGGACTCTGTTTTCTTTCATTCTGATTGAGTTATCATTGATTAAGTACTTACCTGCATAGAAATTAAGAGAGTAAATTAATTATTTACGTCAGGTACACCTGATTACAGTAAGCCATTCACGCTCTACGTTCACGAAAGAGAAGGTTGCGCGTTGAGTGTTCTGACACAGAAGTTCGGTGATAAACAACGCCCTTGTGCGTATTTTTCATCAACATTAGATCCGGTAGCTAGAGCGTTACCTAGTTGTTTGAGAGCTACAGCGGCAGCTGCAGCTTCCATTCGACAATCTGCTGGTTTGGTGATGAATAACATGCTAGTGGTCATGGTTCCTCATGCAGTGGATACACTCATGAACCGAACGAAGACTCAACACCTTACTAGTGCGAGATTATCTGGTTACGAGCTGACATTACTAGCGAGTCATATTCAGATCAAAAGATGCAATGTATTGAATCCAGCAACATTGTTGCCGACTGATCAAGAGTCGAGTGATTCCGAGCCACATGATTGCCATTTCAAAACGGAGGAAGAGACAAAAGGACGCATCGATTTGAAAGATACTCCCCTATCAGATCCGGATGGTACGCTGTATGTGGACGGGTCATGTTTTAAATTGGAAAATGGTGATGTGACTGCTGCTTACGCAGTAACGACTTTGAAGACGATTGTGGAGACTGCAAGAGTAAGTCAGAATTCTGCCCAAGCTGCAGAATTAATAGCTCTAACGAGAGCGTGCGTTTTAGCTGAGGGAAAAAGAGTGAATGTGTTTACAGATAGTCAGTACGCATTTGGCGTGGCCCATAGTTTTGGCCGGTTGTGGAGAGAAAGAGGGTTCATTACGTCCCATGGGACTAAGATCCAGCATGGTCAGCTAGTTAACGACTTGTTGGAATCTCTAACCTTGCCGACTGAAGTTGCGATTGTGAAGTGCAGTGCTCATAAAGCAATCACGGATGATGTTGGTCGTGGGAATGCTTTTGCTGACGAAATCGATAAACAGACAGCTAGAGACACGATGAGCAGAATGTATGTTGCTACGTCTGCAAGATGGATTGCTGAGTCTGGAATGTGTGAGGATACTATGGAAAGTGTGAAAGAGATTCAGAAAGAAGCGACTGAGGAAGAGAAACGTGTATGGAGAGAAAGTACGGGCAAGTTGGACTCGAATGGATGTTGGATTGATTTGACAGAACAGCAGCGTTGGATGTTGCCCGATGCGTATGTGCTTGCAGTAGTGACGATGGCGCATGGAGTAGCGCATATAAGTTCTAAAGGGATATGTAAGATGTTAGCTCCGGTTTGGAAGAATGAGGGAATCAGTAAGTGTGCAGAGAGAGTGGTGAAAAATTGTATGGTGTGCTTGATGCATAATCCTGGCAAGGGAACTCCAACTCCAGCTGGTCATTTCGCTCCTCCTTCCTGCCCCTTTGAAGTAATTCAGTTAGACTTCATTCACATGGAACGCTGCAACAATTTGAAATATGTCCTGGTGGTAGTTTGTGCTTTTTCCAGGTGGATAGAAGCATACCCACTAAAGGACAACACTGCCCTATCTACTGCCAAAATTCTTCTCAAGGAATTCTTCCCTAGATATGGAATGCCACGGATTGTATGGTCAGATAACGGAAGTGAGTTTATAGGGAAAGTTATGCAGAGTGTGTGTGCCGGCCTAGGATTGAAACAGAAATTTCACAGTGCAAACCATCCCCAGTCTGCTGGTTTAGTTGAGGGTTACAATGGCACCCTCAAGCTGAAAATAGCCAAAATACAAGCATCCACAGGTTTAGCCTGGCCAGACGCACTTCCCTTGGCCTTGTTATCAACGAGAGCAACAGTACATTCTAGAATAGGGCTTAGTCCGTACGAGATAGTCTTTGGCCGCCCAGCAAATATCTGGGGTGTGCCAAGACCTAAACAATTTTGCTCCATTGAATATCCTATGTTGATAGACTACCTTTACGACTTGACTGCTAAATTGAGTCTTATTCATCAACAGGTTTTCGATGCTTTGCCAAAACCTCCGGAGAGTCCAGGGCACCAGCTGAAACCGGGTGACTTCATTGTAATCAAGAACTTCGCGAGGACGAAGAACCTTCAGCCAAGATTTGTGGGGCCTTTTCAGATCTTACTGGCAACGAGGACAGCAGTTCGTGTAGCTGGCCGCAAGCACTGGATACACGCCTCCCATGTAAAGCGTGTTCCTTTGCCGCTCCCTTACGACGACTGGGTGAAAAAGGGAATTGGTGCCTCCGAATCTGAAATCACACCGAAGTTCATCTCTTTCAGCGATGCCGAATTGATTACTGATACTTCAAAACCTGACTCTCCTCCAGAAAAGACTCCTTTGAACATTGAACATTTGTCTCCAGCATCAGAAGAAACTTTGTTATCTGCGAACGTAAACTCTGCAACAGCTGCTAGTGATACGCTATTTTCCGATCAGACAGTACCAGCGAAGCAGAGATACAACCTAAGAAGCCATAAAATGGACAAATAAAGCAGGCAACTGCATATTGTGATTTTGATATATTGAACTTTTGCCTTCAGCCAGGAAATTTGCTATTGTTTATTGTTTTTAAAATTGCCTTGCCGTCTGGGTAGCCGTAGGGTCGTGGCTGTGTGCCTAGTTTGAATTTGCAGGGGTCTGACACAAGGTCGATCTTTCTGTTGGTTCTGGGAACTCCCAGGGCTGATAGAGGCATTTTCATCTACGTACACATCATCAGTGGTCGCGAGCGGATTGTAGAAGATGGAGCTTCCTGCGCTGCAACGAGAAAATGTGATTTATGTTCGCAGAAACAGACTTAATAGAATTCTTCATAGCAAATGCTTTTTGATGCAATGTGCCATTACATTTTTGATTATTTTAGCAACATTGGTGGGTGGAATCGTCTTTAGTGTAAATTTGATTTTTGTGCCAGTTACTACAGTACCTCCCCTTGATCCTGCTATTTCTACTGTTTCTTCTATACACTCTTTTCACTCATTTCCGGAACATGAGCAAGCCAGACGCTCAGAGTTCATTAACAACACTTTTGTACAGCTCTTGCATCAACACCAACTGGTAGTTAACACTACAGACTGCTGGGTGTGTGGCTTGATACCCCACACTATGGATAAAGGTATTCCCTATCTGGTGTTACCTTACAGCTATAATGGATCATTTCAGGCCTTCCAAACCATCTTTGCTTATGCCCTTGAAACCTATCCTCCACGTCCACCGCGTTCCACTAAATATAACTCTGCCAACAAAGCCTTAGTCCAGGGAATTATTGACATGGTCAAGGACGTCAATAATACTCCATCTTACCCTAGAGACGAATTGCGAGTATATTTAAGTTGGAATACTTCAGAGTATCGCCTTAGTTTAGGAGAAAGCAAGCGTAAAAGCTCAACTCCAATCTGGGTCGTACCTCACCGAGGTCAAGTCTGTTTGCAAGGTAATGGGAGAAATCCGAGAGCTCAGCTAGGGAGGAGTGAGTGCGTAGAGACTTATGTGTTTCCGGCTAACTCTTCCCCTGCCTTTCTTACTGCTAGGGGTACCTACTTCATTTGTCGAGACAGAGCTTATACATGGTTGCCTGCCGACTTTTCAGGATCATGTTATATTGCTCGATTGTTGCCTCCGACATACACTGCTTCATCTGATTACCACAGAACCAGAATAGCGAGAGGTGTCTTCAGCAAGGAAGATACCGCTGGTCAGGAAGCTGGAGACTTCTTCAAAGGCTTCCTTCCGTTCTGGGGACCTATGGCCAATAGTAGAAACATACGTCAGCTAACACGGGTAGTTGAATCTACTATTACCGAAACTGCTGGTGCCCTTAGCAATCTGACAGCTGAGCTTCAGGCGGATAGGCTCATGATGTTGCAGAACCGTATGGTTCTAGACGTTATACTTGCAGATCGAGGTGGGGTATGTAGAATGATCCAGTCGAGCTGCTGTGTCTTTATTCCTAATAATGCTCCAACAGTCTATGAGGCGATCTCTAAGTTGCACAAGATTTCAGATTCCATACATGTAGACAAGGGAAACTGGTCCTTCATGGAGTGGTTTTGGACTCTGATATCAGCGTGGGGATGGAAGGTTCTGATGGTCATTGGTGTCATCTTAGTATTCCTATTCTCATGTTGTCTGATTATCCAGTGTGGCCCTGCTCTGTGTAGTCTTTGTGCTGCAACTTGTCTCAGAAAACCACCTACGTTTGGAGAAAAGACACGAGAAAGGATGATGATACAACAGCATGTCACTGACCTGATGAGCATAGAACTAGATTCTGACATAGACTGAGTAATTGCCTATGTAAGGGCAAAAGGAGGGTCTGAGGTTCCGTGACGGTTCCGTGACGACTTGAACCCGTGTTTTCAAGTTTGTCGGAAATATATAATATTGGTATCAGTGAACCGCAAATGATCCATTTAGTATATCCTGGTGTTTTCGCTACGCTACGAGCAAGAGCACTCCTTTTATAAACACATTTCTGATCTACCCATGGCATCCATCTTAGATCATGGCCGCCATTTTGTGATTCTTGCCCTCACATATGCAATAGCCTCTGATCACTTCATTTCGATTAAGGACACATAACCTTAGCCGGAGATTCACCTCTTTCATGACACGTGCACCTTAAACCAGATCACGCTGTAGCTGCATGACTCGACAAAGGCTACCTCCTCTGCCCGAGGCCAGTCCTGCCAAACTGGTCTTCGTGTCCATTGTACCTGATCATGATTAGGCGGCCGAAGCCGGTAGCCTTGCCCATTTACAACCCACAAACATCCCTTATCCCACTTTTCTATCTTCCACACCTGGCTCTGTTTCTTTCTTTCTGAATCTTTATTAGGGGGAGGTAACGAACTTTACGATGAGGCGGTCCGAGTCCTGAATGCAATATTGACAGGGAATTGTGACAAACTAGTGGGAACCCCTCTCTTCGCAATGTTTGGCCTCAGATATTATCGACGGTTCCTGTGTAACGCCAAATATTTATTGTTTTAGACACAAAGGTTTTGGGAATGTATTATATGTAAAGAATTTGCCCCTAGCATAAAAAACAGTATATAAAGAGCAGCCCTCTTTGTACAAATGGAACAGGCTCCTGATTACTGCCCGTGTGTAGTATCTGTGACTTCTGTGTCCCTGCAGTAATAAACCTTTGGTCTTTGACGCCACCATCGAGAAGCCCGTGTTTCTGTTCATTTGTGCACCAAGGCAGGTTGGAACTCCGGGGTCTTTGGGTGTTGTACCCTGACACCTCTGGACGGAACCAAAAAGTCCAGAACTCCAATATGCGTGTCTCTGGGAAGCTCGTAGTGCTTTTGGATATGGTCTTCCTGATCTGTGTGTCTGTGGGAAGCTTGCAGTGCTGTTCACGCTCCTCCTGATCTGCATGTCTGTGGGAAGCTCGAAGTGCTTTTGTTCACACTCTTCCTGATCTGCGTGTCTATGGGAAGCTCGCAGTGCTGTTCACGCTCTTCCTGATCTGCGTGTCTGTGGAAAGCTTGCAGTGCTGTTCACACTCTTCCTTGTCTGCGTGTCTGTGGGAAGTTTGCAGTGCTGTTCACACTCCTCCTGATCTGCGTGTCTGTGGGAAGCTTGCAGTGCTGTTCACACTCCTCCTGATCTGCATGTCTGTGGGAAGCTTGCAGTGCTGTCCACGGTCTTCCTGATCTACGTGTCTGTAGGAAGCTCGCAGTGCTGTTCACGCTCTTCCTGATCTGCGTGTCTGTGAGAAGCTTCCAGTGTTGTCCACGCTCTTCCTGATCTGCGTGTCTGTGAGAAGCTTCCAGTGCTGTTCACACTCTTCCTGATCTGCATGTCTGTGGGAAGCTTGCAGTGCTGTTCACGCTCCTCCTGATCTGCGTGTCTGTGGAAAGCTCGCAGTGCTGTTCACGCTCTTCCTGATCTGCGTGTCTGTGGGAAGCTGGTAGTGCTGTTCACACTCTTCCTGATCTGCGAGCCTGTAAGAAGCTCACAGTGCTGCTGTTCACACTCTTCCTGATCTGCGTGTCTGTGGGAAGCTTGCAGTGCTGTTCACACTCCTCCTGATCTGCATGTCTGTGGGAAGCTTGCAGTGCTGTCCACGGTCTTTCTGATCTACGTGTCTGTAGGAAGCTCGCAGTGCTGTTCACGCTCTTCCTGATCTGCGTGTCTGTGAGAAGCTTCCAGTGTTGTCCACGCTCTTCCTCATCTGCGTGTCTGTGAGAAGCTTCCAGTGCTGTTCACACTCTTCCTGATCTGCATGTCTGTGGGAAGCTTGCAGTGCTGTTCACACTCTTCCTGATATGCGTGTCTGTGGGAAGCTCGTAGTGCTTTTGTACACAGTCTTCCTGATCTGTGTGTTTGGGGGAAGCTTGCAGTGCTGTTCACGCTCCTCCTGATCTACATGTCTGTCTGTGGGAAGTTTGCAGTGCTGCTCACACTCTTCCTGATCTGTGTGTCTGTGGGAAGCTTGCAGTGCTGTTCACGCTCTTCCTGATCTGCGTGTCTGAGGGAAGCTTGCAGTGCTGTTCATGCTCCTCCTGATCTACGTGTCTGTGGGAAATTTGCAGTGCTGTTTACACTCCTCCTGATCTGCTTGTCTGTGGGAAGCTTGCAGTGCTGTTCACGCTCCTCCTGATCTGCATGTCTGTGGGAAGCTTGCAGTGCTGTTCACGCTCCTCCTGATCTACGTGTCTGTGAGAAGTTTGCAGTGCTGTTCACGCTCCTCCTGATCTAAGTGTCTGTGGGAAGCTTAAAGTGCTGTTCCCACTCCCCTGATCTGCGTGTCTGTGAGAAGCTTGCAGTGCTGTTCACACTGTTCCTGATCTGCATGTCTGTGGGAAGCTCGCAGTGCTGTTCACGCTCTTCCTGATCTGCGTGTCTGTGGAAAGCTCGTAGTGCTGTTCACACTCTTCCTGATCTGCGTGTCTGTGGGAAGCTCGCAGTGCTGTTCACGCTCTTCCTGATCTGCGTGTCTGTGGAAAACTCGCAGTGCTGTTCACACTCTTCCTGATCTGCGTGTCTGTGGGAAGCTTGCAGTGCTGTTCACACTCTTCCTGATCTGCGTGTCTGTGGGAAGCTCGTAGTGCTGTTCACACTCTTCCTGATCTGCCTGTCTGTGGGAAGTTTACAGTGCTGTTCACACTCTTCCTGATCTGAATGTCTGTGGGAAGCTTGCAGTGCTGTTCACGCTCCTCCTGATCTGCGTGTCTGTGGAAAGCTTGCAGTGCTGTCCACGCTCTTCCTGATCTGCGTGTCTGTGGGAAGCTCACAGTGCTGTTCACACTCTCCTGATCTGCGTGTCTGTGGGAAACTTGCAGTGCTGTCCAAGCTCTTCCTGATCTGCGTGTCTGTGAGAAACTTGCAGTGCTGTTCACACTCTTCCTGACCTGCGTGTCTGTGAGAAGCTTGCAGTGCTGTTCACGCTCTTCCTGATCTGAGTGTCGGTGGGAAGCTTGCAGTGCTGTTCACACTCTTCCTGATCTGCGTGTCTGTGGAAAGGTTGCACTGCTGTTCACAATGTTCCTGATCTGCGTGTCTCTGAGAAGCTTGCAGTGCTGTTGACACTCCTCCTGATTTGCTTGTCTGTGGGAAGTTTGCAGTGCTGTTCACACTCCTCCTGATCTGCGTGTCTGTGGGAAGCTTGCAGTGTTGTTCACGCTCCTCCTGATTTGCTTGTCTGTGGGAAGCTTGCAGTGCTGATCACGCTCCTCCTGATCTACGTGTCTGTGGGAAGTTTGCAGTGCTGCTGTCCACGCTTTTCCTGATCTGCGTGTCTGTGGGAAGCTGTTAGTGCTGTTCACACTCTTCCTGATCTGAATGTCTGTGGGAAGCTTGCAGTGCTGTTCATGCTCCTCCTGATCTGCGTGTCTGTGGAAAGCTTGCAGTGCTGTCCACGCTCTTCCTGATCTGCGTGTCTGTGGGAAGCTCACAGTGCTGTTCACACTCTCCTGATCTGCGTGTCTGTGGGAAACTTGCAGTGCTGTCCAAGCTCTTCCTGATCTGCGTGTCTGTGAGAAACTTGCAGTGCTGTTCACACTCTTCCTGACCGGCGTGTCTGTGAGAAGCTTGCAGTGCTGTTCACGGGAAGCTTGCAGTGCTGTTCACACTCTTCCTGATCTGCGTGTCTGTGGAAAGGTTGCACTGCTGTTCACAATGTTCCTGATCTGCGTGTCTGTGAGAAGCTTGCAGTGCTGTTGACGCTCCTCCTGATTTGCTTGTCTGTGGGAAGCTTGCAGTGCTGTTCACGCTCCTCCTGATCTACGTGTCTTTGGGAAGTTTGCAGTGCTGCTGTTCAAACTCTTCCTGATCTGCGAGCCTGTAAGAAGTTCACAGTGCTGTTGTTCACACTCTTCCTGATCTGCGTATCTGTGGGATGCTTGCAGTGCTGTTCACACTCCTCCTGATCTGCATGTCTGTGGGAAGCTTGCAGTGCTGTTCACACTCTTCCTGATCTGTGTGTCTGTGGGAAGCTCACAGTGCTGTCAATGCTCTTCCTGATCTGCGTGCCTGTAAGAAGCTCACAGTGCTGTTGTTCATGCTTTTCCTGATCAGTGTGTCTGTGGGAAGCTTGCAGTGCTGTTCACAATCCTCCTGATCTGCGTGTGTGTGGGAAGTTTGCAGTGCTGTTCACACTCTTCCTGATATGCGTGTCTGTGGGAAGCTTGCAGTGCTGTTCACGCTCTTCCTGATCTGCGTGTCTGTGGAAAGCTCGTAGTGCTTTTGGATATGGTCTTCCTGATCTGTGTGTCTATGGGAAGCTTGCAGTGCTGTTCACGCTCCTCCTGATCTGCATGTCTGTGGGAAGCTCGAAGTGAGTTTGTTCACACTCTTCCTGATCTGCGTGTCTGTGGGAAGCTCGCAGTGCTGTTCACGCTCTTCCTGATCTGCGTGTCTGTGGAAAGCTTGCAGTGCTGTTCACACTCTTCCTTGTCTGCGTGTCTGTGGGAAGCTTGCAGTGCTGTTCATGCTCCTCCTGATCTGCATGTCTGTGGGAAGCTTGCAGTGCTGTTCCCGCTCCTCCTGATCTACGTGTCTGTGGGAAGTTTGCAGTGCTGTTCACACTCCTCCTGATCTGCGTGTCTGTGGGAAGCTTGCAGTGCTGTTCACACTCCTCCTGATCCATATGTCTGTGGGAAGTTTGCAGTGCTGTTCACGCTCCTCCTGATCTAAGTGTCTGTGGGAAGCTTAAAGTGCTGTTCCCACTCCCCTGATCTGCGTGTCTGTGGGAAGCTCGCAGTGCTGTTCACGCTCTTCCTGATCTGTGTGTCTGTGGAAAGCTTGCAGTGCTGTTCACACTCTTCCTGATCTGCGTGTCTGTGGGAAGCTCGTAGTGCTGTTCACGCTGTTCCTGATCTGCGTGTCTGTGGAAAGCTCGCAGTGCTGTTCATACTCTTCCTGATCTGCGTGTCTGTGGGAAGCTCGCAGTGCTGTTCACACTCTTCCTGATCTGCCTGTCTGTGGGAAGCTTACAGTGCTGTTCACGCTCTTCCTGATCTGAATGTCTGTGGGAAGCTTGCAATGCTGTTCACCCTCCTCCTGATCTGCGTGTCTGTGGAAAGCTTGCAGTGCTGTTCACGCTCCTCCTGATCTGCGTGTCTGTGGAAAGCTTGCAGTGCTGTCCACGCTCTTTTTGATCTGCATGTCTGTGGAAAGCTCGCAGTGCTGTTCACACTCTTCCTGATCTGCGTGTCTGTGGGAAGCTGGTAGTGCTGTTCACACTCTTCCTGATCTGCGAGCCTGTAGGAAGCTCACAGTGCTGCTGTTCACACTCTTCCTGATCTGCGTGTCTGTGGAAAGGTTACACTGCTGTTCACACTGTTCCTGATCTGCGTGTCTGTGAGAAGCTTGCAGTGCTGTTGACGCTCCTCCTGATTTGCTTGTCTGTGGGAAGCTTGCAGTGCTGTTCACGCGCCTCCTGATCTACGTGTCTGTGGGAAGTTTGCAGTGCTGCTGTCCATGCTCTTCCTGATCTGAATGTCTGTGGGAAGCTTGCAGTGCTGTTCACGCTCCTCCTGATCTGCGTGTCTGTGGAAAGCTTGCAGTGCTGTTCACGCTCCTCCTGATCTGCAAGTCTGTGGGAAGCTCGAAGTGCTTTTGTTCACACTCTTCCTGATCTGCGTGTCTGTGGGAAGCTCGCAGTGCTGTTCACGCTCTTCCTGATCTGCGTGTCTGTGAGAAGCTCGCAGTTCTGTTCACGCTCTTCCTGATCTGCGTGTCTGTGGAAAGCTTGCAATGCTGTTCACACTCTTCCTTGTCTGCGTGTCTGTGGGAAGCTTGCAGTGCTGTTCACGCTCCTCATGATCTGCATGTCTGTGGGAAGCTTGCAGTGCTGTTCACGCTCCTCCTGATCTACGTGTCCGTGGGAAGTTTGCAGTGCTGTTCACACTCCTCCTGATCTGCGTGTCTGTGGGAAGCTTGCAGTGCTGTTCACGCTCCTCCTGATCTGCATGTCTGTGGGAAGCTTGCAGTGCTGTTCACACTCCTCCTTATCTATGTGTCTGTGGGAAGTTTGCAGTGCTGTTCACGCTCCTCCTGATCTAAGTGTCTGTGGGAAGCTTAAAGTGCTGTTCCCACTCCCCTGATCTGCGTGTCTGTGAGAAGCTTGCAGTGCTGTTCAGGCTCTTCCTGATCTGTGTGTCTGTGGAAAGCTTGCAGTGCTGTTCACACTCTTCCTGATCTGCGTGTCTGTGGGAAGCTCGCAGTGCTGTTCACGCTCTTCCTGATCTGCGTGTCTGTGGAAAGCTCGCAGTGCTGTTCACACTCTTCCTGATCTGCGTGTCTGTGGGAAGCTCGCAGTGCTGTTCACGCTCTTCCTGATCTGCGTGTCTGTGGGAAGCTCGTAGTGCTGTTCACGCTCTTCCTGATCTGAATGTCTGTGGGAAGCTTGCAGTGCTGTTCACCCTCCTCCTGATCTGCATGTCTGTGGAAAGCTTGCAGTGCTGTTCACACTCCTCCTGATCTGCATGTCTGTGGGAAGCTTGCAGTGCTGTTCACACTCTTCCTGATCTGTGTGTCTGTGGGAAGCTTGCAGTGCTGTTCATGCTCCTCCTGATCTGCGTGCCTGTGGGAAGTTTGCAGTGCTGCTGTCCACGCTTTTCCTGATCTGTGTGTCTGTGGGAAGCTTACAGTGCTGCTGTTCACACTCTTCCTGATCTGCGTGCCTGTAAGAAGCTCACAGTGCTGTTGTTCACGCTTTTCCTGATCAGTGTGTCTGTGGGAAGCTCGCAGTGCTGTTCACAATCCTCCTGATCTGCGTGTGTGTGGGAAGTTTGCAGTGCTGCTCACACTCTTCCTGATATGCGTGTCTGTGGGAAGCTCGTAGTGCTTTTGGATATGGTCTTCCTGATCTGTGTGTCTGTGGGAAGCTTGCAGTGCTGTTCACGCTCCTCCTGATCTGCGTGTCTGTGGAAAGCTTGCAGTGCTGTTCACACTCTTCCTTGTCTGCGTGTCTGTGGGAAGTTTGCAGTGCTGTTCACACTCCTCCTGATCTGCGTGTCTGTGGGAAGCTTGCAGTGCTGTTCACGCTCCTCCTGATCTGCATGTCTGTGGGAAGCTCGAAGTGCTTTTGTTCACACTCTTCCTGATCTGCGTGTCTGTGGGAAGCTCGCAGTGCTGTTCACGCTCTTCCTGATCTGCGTGTCTGTGGAAAGCTTGCAGTGCTGTTCACACTCTTCCTTGTCTGCGTGTCTGTGGGAAGTTTGCAGTGCTGTTCACACTCCTCCTGATCTGCGTGTCTGTGGGAAGCTTGCAGTGCTGTTCACGCTCCTCCTGATCTGCATGTCTGTGGGAAGCTTGCAGTGCTGTTCACGCTCCTCCTGATCTACGTGTCTGTGGGAAGTTTGCAGTGCTGTTCACACTCCTCCTGATCTGCGTGTCTGTGGGAAGCTTGCAGTGCTGTTCACACTCCTCCTGATCTGCATGTCTGTGGGAAGCTTGCAGTGCTGTTCATGCTCCTCCTGATCTATGTGTCTGTGGGAAGTTTGCAGTGCTGTTCACGCTCCTCCTGATCTAAGTGTCTGTGGGAAGCTTAAAGTGCTGTTCCCACTCCCCTGATCTACGTGTCTGTGGGAAACTCGCAGTGCTGTTCACCCTCTTCCTGATCTGCGTGTCTGTGGGAAGCTCGCAGTGCTGTTCAGGCTGTTCCTGATCTGCGTGTCTGTGGAAAGCTCGCAGTGCTGTTCATACTCTTCCTGATCTGCGTGTCTGTGGGAAGCTCGCAGTGCTGTTCACGCTCTTCCTGATCTGCGTGTCTGTGGGAAGCTCGCAGTGCTGTTCACGCTCTTCCTGATCTGAATGTCTGTGGGAAGCTTGCAATGCTGTTCACCCTCCTCCTGATCTGCGTGTCTGTTAAAAGCTTGCAGTGCTTTTCACGCTCTTCCTGATCTGCGTGTCTGTGGGAAGCTTGCAGTGCTGTTCACACTGTTCCTGATCTGCATGTCTGTGAGAAGCTTGCAGTGCTGTTGACGCTCCTCCTGATTTGCTTGTCTGTGGGAAGCTTGCAGTGCTGTTCACGCTCCTCCAGATCTACGTGTCTGTGGGAAGTTTGCAGTGCTGCTGTCCACGCTCTTCCTGATCTGAATGTCTGTGGGAAGCTTGCAGTGCTGTTCACGCTCCTCCTGATCTGCGTGTCTGTGGAAAGCTTGCAGTGCTGTCCACGCTCTTCCTGATCTGCGTGTCTGTGGAAAGCTCGCAGTGCTGTTCACACTCTTCCTGATCTGCGTGTCTGTGGGAAGCTGGTAGTGCTGTTCACACTCTTCCTGATCTGCGAGCCTGTAAGAAGCTCACAGTGCTGCTGTTCACACTCTTCCTGATCTGCATGTCTGTGGGAAGCTTGCAGTGCTGTTCACGCTCCTCCTGATCTGCGTGTCTGTGGAAAGCTTGCAGTGCTGTTCACGCTCCTCCTGATCTGCAAGTCTGTGGGAAGCTCGAAGTGCTTTTGTTCACACTCTTCCTGATCTGCGTGTCTGTGGGAAGCTCGCAGTGCTGTTCACGCTCTTCCTGGTCTGCGTGTCTGTGGAAAGCTTGCAATGCTGTTCACACTCTTCCTTGTCTGCGTGTCTGTGGGAAGCTTGCAGTGCTGTTCACGCTCCTCCTGATCTGCATGTCTGTGGGAAGCTTGCAGTGCTGTTCACGCTCCTCCTGATCTACGTGTCTGTGGGAAGTTTGCAGTGCTGTTCACACTCCTCCTGATCTGCGTGTCTGTGGGAAGCTTGCAGTGCTGTTCACGCTCCTCCTGATCTGCATGTCTGTGGGAAGCTTGCAGTGCTGTTCACACTCCTCCTTATCTATGTGTCTGTGGGAAGTTTGCAGTGCTGTTCACGCTCCTCCTGATCTAAGTGTCTGTGGGAAGCTTAAAGTGCTGTTCCCACTCCCCTGATCTGCGTGTCTGTGGGAAGCTCGCAGTGCTGTTCACGCTCTTCCTGATCTGTGTGTCTGTGGAAAGCTTGCAGTGCTGTTCACACTCTTCCTGATCTGCGTGTCTGTGGGAAGCTCGCAGTGCTGTTCACCCTCTTCCTGATCTGCGTGTCTGTGGAAAGCTCGCAGTGCTGTTCACACTCTTCCTGATCTGCGTGTCTGTGGGAAGCTCGCAGTGCTGTTCACGCTCTTCCTGATCTGCGTGTCTGTGGGAAGCTCGCAGTGCTGTTCACGCTCTTCCTGATCTGAATGTCTGTGGGAAGCTTGCAATGCTGTTCACCCTCCTCCTGATCTGCATGTCTGTGGAAAGCTTGCAGTGCTGTTCACACTCCTCCTGATCTGCATGTCTGTGGGAAGCTTGCAGTGCTGTTCACACTCTTCCTGATCTGTGTGTCTGTGGGAAGCTTGCAGTGCTGTTCATGCTCCTCCTGATCTGCGTGCCTGTGGGAAGTTTGCAGTGCTGCTGTCCACGCTTTTCCTGATCTGCGTGTCTGTGGGAAGCTGGTAGTGCTGTTCACACTCTTCCTGATCTGCGTGCCTGTAAGAAGCTCACAGTGCTGTTGTTCACGCTTTTCCTGATCAGTGTGTCTGTGGGAAGCTCGCAGTGCTGTTCACAATCCTCCTGATCTGCGTGTGTGTGGGAAGTTTGCAGTGCTGTTCACACTCTTCCTGATATGCGTGTCTCTGGGAAGCTCGTAGTGCTTTTGGATATGGTCTTCCTGATCTGTGTGTCTGTGGGAAGCTTGCAGTGCTGTTCACGCTCCTCCTGATCTGCATGTCTGTGGGAAGCTCGAAGTGCTTTTGTTCACACTCTTCCTGATCTGCGTGTCTATGGGAAGCTCGCAGTGCTGTTCACGCTCTTCCTGATTTGCGTGTCTGTGGAAAGCTTCAATCAATCAATCAGTGACACTTATAAAGCGCGCTACATACCCGTAGGGTCTCAAGGCGCTGGGGAGGGGGGGTGCCGCTACTGCTCGAACAGCCAGGTCTTCAGCTTCTTCCTGAAGGAGAGGTGGTCTTGGGTCAGGCGCAGGTCGGACGGGAGGGAGTTCCAGGTCTTGGCGGCCAGGTAGGAGAAGGACCTTCCTCCTGTAGTCGCTCTTCGGATGCGGGGGACGGCGGCGAGGGCGTGGTTGGCTGATCGGAGGTGGCGTTTGGGAGCGTAGAAGTTGACTCGGCTGTTGAGGTAGCTCGGGCCTTGGTCGTGTAGGGCTTTGTGTGCGTGGGTGAGGAGGCGGAAGGTGATTCTCTTGTTGATGGGGAGCCAGTGAAGGTCTCTCAGATGTCCGGAGATGTGGCTGGATCGTGGGATGTCGAGGATGAGTCTGGCTGAGGCGTTTTGGATCCGCTGGAGTCTCTTCTGGAGCTTGGCGGTGGTCCCGGCGTAGAGGGCGTTGCCGTAGTCCAGTCGGCTGGTGACGAGGGCCTGGGTGACGGTCTTCCTGGTCTCTGTGGGGATCCACCAGAAGATCTTCCGTAGCATGCGTAGGATGTTGAAGCACGCCGAGGAGACGCTGTTGACTTGCCTGGTCATGGAGAGGGAGGAGTCCAGGATGAAGCCCAGGTTTCGTGCATGGTCTGTCGGTTTGGGTGCGGTGCCCAGGGCGGGAGGCCACCAGGAGTCGTCCCAGGCGGAGGGTGAAGAGCCCAAAGCTTGCAGTGCTGTTCACACTCTTCCTTGTCTGCGTGTCTGTGGGAAGTTTGCAGTGCTGTTCACACTCCTCCTGATCTGCGTGTCTGTGGGAAGCTTGCAGTGCTGTTCACACTCCTCCTGATCTGCATGTCTGTGGGAAGCTTGCAGTGCTGTCCACGGTCTTCCTGATCTACGTGTCTGTAGGAAGCTCGCAGTGCTGTTCACGCTCTTCCTGATCTGCGTGTCTGTGAGAAGCTTCCAGTGTTGTCCACGCTCTTCCTGATCTGCGTGTCTGTGAGAAGATTCCAGTGCTGTTCACACTCTTCCTGATCTGCATGTCTGTGGGAAGCTTGCAGTGCTGTTCACGCTCCTCCTGATCTGCGTGTCTGTGGAAAGCTCGCAGTGCTGTTCACGCTCTTCCTGATCTGCGTGTCTGTGGGAAGCTGGTAGTGCTGTTCACACTCTTCCTGATCTGCGAGCCAGTAAGAAGCTCACAGTGCTGCTGTTCACACTCTTCCTGATCTGCGTGTCTGTGGGAAGCTTGCAGTGCTGTTCACACTCCTCCTGATCTGCATGTCTGTGGGAAGCTTGCAGTGCTGTCCACGGTCTTTCTGTTCTACGTGTCTGTAGGAAGCTCGCAGTGCTGTTCACGCTCTTCCTGATCTGCGTGTCTGTGAGAAGCTTCCAGTGTTGTCCACGCTCTTCCTCATCTGCGTGTCTGTGAGAAGCTTCCAGTGCTGTTCACACTCTTCCTGATCTGCATGTCTTTGGGAAGCTTGCAGTGCTGTTCACACTCTTCCTGATATGCGTGTCTGTGGGAAGCTCGTAGTGCTTTTGTACACGGTCTTCCTGATCTGTGTGTTTGTGGAAAGCTTGCAGTGCTGTTCACGCTCCTCCTGATCTACGTGTCTGTCTGTGGGAAGTTTGCAGTGCTGCTCACACTCTTCCTGATCTGTTTGTCTGTGGGAAGCTTGCAGTGCTGTTCACGCTCTTCCTGATCTGCGTGTCTGTGGGAAGCTCGTAGTGCTTTTGTTCACACTCTTCCTGATATGCGTGTCTGTGGGAAGCTGGTAGTGCTTTTGTACATGGTCTTCCTGCTCTGTGTGTCTGTGGGAAGCTTGCAGTGCTGTTCACACTCTCCCTGATATGCGTGTCTGTGGGAAGCTCGTAGTGCTTTTGTTCACACTCTTCCTGATATGCGTGTCTGTGGGAAGCTTGCAGTGCTTTTGTCCACGCTCTTCCTGATCTGCGTGTCTGTGGGAAGCTTGCAGTGCTGTCCACGCTCTTCCTGATCTGCGTGTCTGTGGGAAGCTTGCAGTGCTGTCCACGCTCTTCCTGACCTGCATGTCTGTGAGAAGCTTGCAGTGCTGTTCACGCTCCTCCTGACCTGCATGTCTGTGGGAAGCTCGAAGTGCTTTTGTTTACGCTCTTCCTGATCTGCATGTCTGTGGAAAGCTTGCAGTGCTGTCCACGCTCTTCCTGATCTGCGTGTCTGTGGGAAACTTGCAGTGCTGTTCACACTCTTCCTGATCTGCGTGTCTGTGGGAAGCTTGCAGGGCTTTTGCCCACACTCTTCCTGATCTGCATGTCTGTGGGAAGCTCGCAGTGCTGTTCACGCTCTTCCTGATCTGCGTGTCTGTGAGAAGCTTCCAGTGTTGTCCACGCTCTTCCTCATCTGCATTTCTGTGGGAAGCTTGCAGTGCTGTTCACACTCTTCCTGATCTGCATGTCTGTGGGAAGCTTGCAGTGCTGTTCACGCTCTTCCTGATATGCGTGTCTGTGGGAAGCTTGCAGTGCTGTTCACAGTCTTCCTGATATGCGTGTCTGTGGGAAGCTCGTAGTGCTTTTGTACACACTCTTCCTGATCTGTGTGTCTGTGGGAAGCTCGCAGTGCTGTTCACGCTTTTTCTGATCTGCGTGTCTGTGGAAAGCTTGCAGTGCTGTTCACACTCTTCCTTGTCTGCGTGTGTGTGGGAAGCTTGCAGTGCTGTTCACGCTCCTCCTGATCTGCATGTCTGTGGGAAGCTTGCAGTGCTGTTCACGCTCCTCCTGATCTACGTGTCTGTGGGAAATTTGCAGTGCTGTTTACACTCCTCCTGATCTGCGTGTCTGTGGGAAGCTTGCAGTGCTGTTCACGCTCCTCCTGATCTGCATGTCTGTGGGAAGCTTGCAGTGCTGTTCACGCTCCTCCTGATCTACGTGTCTGTGGGAAGTTTGCAGTGCTGTTCACGCTCCTCCAGATCTACGTGTCTGTGGGAAGTTTGCAGTACTGTTCACACTCCTCCTGCTCTGCGTGTCTGTGGGAAGCTTGCAGTGCTGTTCACGCTCCTCCTGATCTGCATGTCTGTGGGAAGCTTGCAGTGCTGTTCACACTCCTCCTTATCTATGTGTCTGTGGGAAGTTTGAAGTGCTGTTCACGCTCCTCCTGATCTAAGTGTCTGTGGGAAGCTTAAAGTGCTGTTCCCACTCCCCTGATCTGCATGTCTGTGGGAAGCTCGCAGTGCTGTTCACGCTCTTCCTGATCTGTGTGTCTGTGGAAAGCTTGCAGTGCTGTTCACACTCTTCCTGATCTGCGTGTCTGTGGGAAGCTCGCAGTGCTGTTCACGCTCTTCCTGATCTGCGTGTCTGTGGGAAGCTCGCAGTGCTGTTCACGCTCTTCCTGATCTGCGTGTCTGTGGGAAGCTCGCAGTGCTGTTCACGCTCTTCCTGATCTGAATGTCTGTGGGAAGTTTGCAATGCTGTTCACCCTCCTCCTGATCTGCATGTCTGTGGAAAGCTTGCAGTGCTGTTCACACTCCTCCTGATCTGCATGTCTGTGGGAAGCTTGCAGTGCTGTTCACACTCTTCCTGATCTGTGTGTCTGTGGGAAGCTTGCAGTGCTGTTCATGCTCCTCCTGATCTGCGTGCCTGTGGGAAGTTTGCAGTGCTGCTGTCCACGCTTTTCCTGATCTGCGTGTCTGTGGGAAGCTGGTAGTGCTGTTCACACTCTTCCTGATCTGCGTGCCTGTAAGAAGCTCACAGTGCTGTTGTTCACGCTTTTCCTGATCAGTGTGTCTGTGGGAAGCTCGCAGTGCTGTTCACAATCCTCCTGATCTGCGTGTGTGTGGGAAGTTTGCAGTGCTGTTCACACTCTTCCTGATATGCGTGTCTCTAGGAAGCTTGTAGTGCTTTTGGATATGGTCTTCCTGATCTGTGTGTCTGTGGGAAGCTTGCAGTGCTGTTCACGCTCCTCCTGATCTGCATGTCTGTGGGAAGCTCGAAGTGCTTTTGTTCACACTCTTCCTGATCTGCGTGTCTATGGGAAGCTCGCAGTGCTGTTCACGCTCTTCCTGATCTGCGTGTCTGTGGGAAGCTTGCAGTGCTGTTCACACTCTTCCTGATCTGCATGTCTGTGGGAAGCTTGCAGTGCTGTTCACGCTCCTCCTGATCTCCATGTCTGTGGGAAGCTCGCAGTGCTGTTCACGCTCTTCCTGATCTGCGTGTCTGTGGAAAGCTTGCAGTGCTGTTCACACTCTTCCTTGTCTGCGTGTCTGTGGGAAGTTTGCAGTGCTGTTCACACTCCTCCTGATCTGCGTGTCTGTGGGAAGCTTGCAGTGCTGTTCACGCTCCTCCTGATCTGCATGTCTGTGGGAAGCTTGCAGTGCTGTTCACGCTCCTCCTGATCTACGTGTCTGTGGGAAGTTTGCAGTGCTGTTCACACTCCTCCTGATCTGCGTGTCTGTGGGAAGCTTGCAGTGCTGTTCACACTCCTCCTGATCTGCATGTCTGTGGGAAGCTTGCAGTGCTGTTCATGCTCCTCCTGATCTATGTGTCTGTGGGAAGTTTGCAGTGCTGTTCACGCTCCTCCTGATCTAAGTGTCTGTGGGAAGCTTAAAGTGCTGTTCCCACTCCCCTGATCTACGTGTCTGTGGGAAACTCGCAGTGCTGTTCACCCTCTTCCTGATCTGCGTGTCTGTGGGAAGCTCACAGTGCTGTTCAGGCTGTTCCTGATCTGCGTGTCTGTGGAAAGCTCGCAGTGCTGTTCATACTCTTCCTGATCTGCGTGTCTGTGGGAAGCTCGCAGTGCTGTTCACGCTCTTCCTGATCTGCGTGTCTGTGGGAAGCTCGCAGTGCTGTTCACGCTCTTCCTGATCTGAATGTCTGTGGGAAGCTTGCAATGCTGTTCACCCTCCTCCTGATCTGCGTGTCTGTTAAAAGCTTGCAGTGCTTTTCACGCTCTTCCTGATCTGCGTGTCTGTGGGAAGCTTGCAGTGCTGTTCACACTGTTCCTGATCTGCATGTCTGTGAGAAGCTTGCAGTGCTGTTGACGCTCCTCCTGATTTGCTTGTCTGTGGGAAGCTTGCAGTGCTGTTCACGCTCCTCCAGATCTACGTGTCTGTGGGAAGTTTGCAGTGCTGCTGTCCACGCTCTTCCTGATCTGAATGTCTGTGGGAAGCTTGCAGTGCTGTTCACGCTCCTCCTGATCTGCGTGTCTGTGGAAAGCTTGCAGTGCTGTCCACGCTCTTCCTGATCTGCGTGTCTGTGGAAAGCTCGCAGTGCTGTTCACACTCTTCCTGATCTGCGTGTCTGTGGGAAGCTGGTAGTGCTGTTCACACTCTTCCTGATCTGCGAGCCTGTAAGAAGCTCACAGTGCTGCTGTTCACACTCTTCCTGATCTGCATGTCTGTGGGAAGCTTGCAGTGCTGTTCACACTCCTCCTGATTTGCTTGTCTGTGGGAAGCTTGCAGTGCTGTTCACGCTCCTCCTGATCTACGTGTCTGTGGGAAGTTTGCAGTGCTGCTGTTCACACTCTTCCTGATCTGAATGTCTGTGGGAAGCTTGCAGTGCTGTTCACGCTCCTCCTGATCTGCGTGTCTGTGGGAAGCTTGCAGTGCTGTTGACGCTCCTCCTGATTTGCTTGTCTGTGGGAAGCTTGCAGTGCTGTTCACGCTCCTCCTGATCTACGTGTCTGTGGGAAGTTTGCAGTGCTGCTGTCCATGCTCTTCCTGATCTGAATGTCTGTGGGAAGCTTGCAGTGCTGTTCACGCTCCTCCTGATCTGCGTGTCTGTGGAAAGCTTGCAGTGCTGTTCACGCTCCTCCTGATCTGCAAGTCTGTGGGAAGCTCGAAGTGCTTTTGTTCACACTCTTCCTGATCTGCGTGTCTGTGGGAAGCTCGCAGTGCTGTTCACGCTCTTCCTGGTCTGCGTGTCTGTGGAAAGCTTGCAATGCTGTTCACACTCTTCCTTGTCTGCGTGTCTGTGGGAAGCTTGCAGTGCTGTTCACGCTCCTCCTGATCTGCATGTCTGTGGGAAGCTTGCAGTGCTATTCACGCTCCTCCTGATCTACGTGTCTGTGGGAAGTTTGCAGTGCTGTTCACACTCCTCCTGATCTGCGTGTCTGTGGGAAGCTTGCAGTGCTGTTCACGCTCCTCCTGATCTGCATGTCTGTGGGAAGCTTGCAGTGCTGTTCACACTCCTCCTTATCTATGTGTCTGTGGGAAGTTTGCAGTGCTGTTCACGCTCCTCCTGATCTAAGTGTCCATGGGAAGCTTAAAGTGCTGTTCCCACTCCCCTGATCTGCGTGTCTGTGGGAAGCTCGCAGTGCTGTTCACGCTCTTCCTGATCTGTGTGTCTGTGGAAAGCTTGCAGTGCTGTTCACACTCTTCCTGATCTGCGTGTCTGTGGGAAGCTCGCAGTGCTGTTCACGCTCTTCCTGATCTGCGTGTCTGTGGGAAGCTCGCAGTGCTGTTCACGCTCTTCCTGATCTGCGTGTCTGTGGGAAGCTCGCAGTGCTGTTCACGCTCTTCCTGATCTGCGTGTCTGTGGGAAGCTCGCAGTGCTGTTCACCCTCCTCCTGATCTGCATGTCTGTGGAAAGCTTGCAGTGCTGTTCACGCTCTTCCTGATCTGCGTGTCTGTGGGAAGCTCGCAGTGCTGTTCACGCTCTTCCTGATCTGCGTGTCTGTGGGAAGCTCGCAGTGCTGTTCACCCTCCTCCTGATCTGCATGTCTGTGGAAAGCTTGCAGTGCTGTTCACGCTCTTCCTGATCTGCGTGTCTGTGGGAAGCTTGCAGTGCTGTTCACACTCTTCCTGATCTGTGTGTCTGTGGGAAGCTTGCAGTGCTGTTCATGCTCCTCCTGATCTGCGTGCCTGTGGGAAGTTTGCAGTGCTGCTGTGCACGCTTTTCCTGATCTGCGTGTCTGTGGGAAGCTGGTAGTGCTGTTCACACTCTTCCTGATCTGCGTGCCTGTAAGAAGCTCACAGTGCTGTTGTTCACGCTTTTCCTGATCAGTGTGTCTGTGGGAAGCTCGCAGTGCTGTTCACAATCCTCCTAATCTGCGTGTGTGTGGGAAGTTTGCAGTGCTGTTCACACTCTTCCTGATATGCGTGTCTCTAGGAAGCTTGTAGTGCTTTTGGATATGGTCTTCCTGATCTGTGTGTCTGTGGGAAGCTTGCAGTGCTGTTCACGCTCCTCCTGATCTGCATGTCTGTGGGAAGCTCGAAGTGCTTTTGTTCACACTCTTCCTGATCTGCGTGTCTATGGGAAGCTCGCAGTGCTGTTCACGCTCTTCCTGATCTGCGTGTCTGTGGGAAGCTTGCAGTGCTGTTCACACTCTTCCTGATCTGCATGTCTGTGGGAAGCTTGCAGTGCTGTTCACGCTCCTCCTGATCTCCATGTCTTTGGGAAGCTCGCAGTGCTGTTCACGCTCTTCCTGATCTGCGTGTCTGTGAGAAGCTTCCAGTGTTGTCCACGCTCTTCCTCATCTGCATTTCTGTGGGAAGCTTGCAGTGCTGTTCACACGCTTCCTGATCTGCATGTCTGTGGGAAGCTTGCAGTGCTGTTCACACTCCTCCTGATCTGCATGTCTGTGGGAAGCTTGCAGTGCTGTCCACGGTCTTCCTGATCTACGTGTCTGTAGGAAGCTCGCAGTGCTGTTCACGCTCTTCCTGATCTGCGTGTCTGTGAGAAGCTTCCAGTGTTGTCCACGCTCTTCCTGATCTGCGTTTCTGTGAGAAGCTTCCAGTGCTGTTCACACTCTTCCTGATCTGCATGTCTGTGGGAAGCTTGCAGTGCTGTTCACGCTCCTCCTGATCTGCGTGTCTGTGGAAAGCTCGCAGTGCTGTTCACGCTCTTCCTGATCTGCGTGTCTGTGGGAAGCTGGTAGTGCTGTTCACACTCTTCCTGATCTGCGAGCCTGTAAGAAGCTCACAGTGCTGCTGTTCACACTCTTCCTGATCTGCGTGTCTGTGGGAAGCTTGCAGTGCTGTTCACACTCCTCCTGATCTGCATGTCTGTGGGAAGCTTGCAGTGCTGTCCACGGTCTTTCTGATCTACGTGTCTGTAGGAAGCTCGCAGTGCTGTTCACGCTCTTCCTGATCTGCGTGTCTGTGAGAAGCTTCCAGTGTTGTCCACGCTCTTCCTCATCTGCGTGTCTGTGAGAAGCTTCCAGTGCTGTTCACACTCTTCCTGATCTGCATGTCTGTGGGAAGCTTGCAGTGCTGTTCACACTCTTCCTGATATGCGTGTCTGTGGGAAGCTCGTAGTGCTTTTGTACACGGTCTTCCTGATCTGTGTGTTTGTGGGAAGCTTGCAGTGCTGTTCACGCTCCTCCTGATCTACGTGTCTGTCTGTGGGAAGTTTGCAGTGCTGCTCACACTCTTCCTGATCTGTGTGTCTGTGGGAAGCTTGCAGTGCTGTTCACGCTCTTCCTGATCTGCGTGTCTGTGGGAAGCTCGTAGTGCTTTTGTTCACACTCTTCCTGATATGCGTGTCTGTGGGAAGCTGGTAGTGCTTTTGTACATGGTCTTCCTGCTCTGTGTGTCTGTGGGAAGCTTGCAGTGCTGTTCACACTCTCCCTGATATGCGTGTCTGTGGGAAGCTCGTAGTGCTTTTGTTCACACTCTTCCTGATATGCGTGTCTGTGGGAAGCTTGCAGTGCTTTTGTCCACGCTCTTCCTGATCTGCGTGTCTGTGGGAAGCTTGCAGTGCTGTCCACGCTCTTCCTGATCTGCGTGTCTGTGGGAAGCTTGCAGTGCTGTCCACGCTCTTCCTGACCTGCATGTCTGTGAGAAGCTTGCAGTGCTGTTCACGCTCCTCCTGATCTGCATGTCTGTGGGAAGCTCGAAGTGCTTTTGTTCACGCTCTTCCTGATCTGCATGTCTGTGGAAAGCTTGCAGTGCTGTCCACGCTCTTCCTGATCTGCGTGTCTGTGGGAAACTTGCAGTGCTGTTCACACTCTTCCTGATCTGCGTGTCTGTGGGAAGCTTGCAGGGCTTTTGTCCACACTCTTCCTGATCTGCGTGTCTGTGGGAAGCTCGCAGTGCTGTTCACGCTCTTCCTGATCTGCGTGTCTGTGAGAAGCTTCCAGTGTTGTCCACGCTCTTCCTCATCTGCATTTCTGTGGGAAGCTTGCAGTGCTGTTCACACTCTTCCTGATCTGCATGTCTGTGGGAAGCTTGCAGTGTTGTTCACGCTCCTCCTGATCTCCATGTCTGTGGGAAGCTTGCAGTGCTGTTCACGCTCTTCCTGATATGCGTGTCTGTGGGAAGCTTGCAGTGCTGTTCACACTCTTCCTGATATGCGTGTCTGTGGGAAGCTCGTAGTGCTTTTGTACACACTCTTCCTGATCTGTGTGTCTGTGGGAAGCTCGCAGTGCTGTTCACGCTTTTTCTGATCTGCGTGTCTGTGGAAAGCTTGCAGTGCTGTTCACACTCTTCCTTGTCTGCGTGTCTGTGGGAAGCTTGCAGTGCTGTTCACGCTCCACCTGATCTGCATGTCTGTGGGAAGCTTGCAGTGCTGTTCACGCTCCTCCTGATCTACGTGTCTGTGGGAAATTTGCAGTGCTGTTTACACTCCTCCTGATCTGCGTGTCTGTGGGAAGCTTGCAGTGCTGTTCACACTCCTCCTGATCTGCATGTCTGTGGGAAGCTTGCAGTGCTGTTCACGTTCCTCCTGATCTACGTGTCTGTGGGAAGTTTGCAGTGCTGTTCACGCTCCTCCTGATCTAAGTGTCTGTGGGAAGCTTAAAGTGCTGTTCCCACTCCCCTGATCTGCGTGTCTGTGAGAAGCTTGCAGTGCTGTTCACACTGTTCCTGATCTGCATGTCTGTGGGAAGCTCACAGTGCTCGTCACGCTCTTCCTGATCTGCGTGTCTGTGGAAAGCTCGCAGTGCTGTTCACACTCTTCCTGATCTGCGTGTCTGTGGGAAGCTCGCAGTGCTGTTCACGCTCTTCCTGATCTGCGTGTCTGTGGAAAACTCGCAGTGCTGTTCACACTCTTCCTGATCTGCGTGTCTGTGGGAAGCTCGCAGTGCTGTTCACGCTCTTCCTGATCTGCGTGTCTGTGGAAAGCTTGCAGTGCTGTTCACACTCTTCCTGATCTGCGTGTCTGAGGGAAGCTCGCAGTTCTGTTCACACTCTTCCTGATCTGCCTGTCTGTGGGAAGCTTACAGTGCTGTTCACACTCTTCCTGATCTGAATGTCTGTGGGAAGCTTGCAGTGCTGTTCACGCTCCTCCTGATCTGCGTGTCTGTGGAAAGCTTGCAGTGCTGTCCACGCTCTTCCTGATCTGCGTGTCTGTGGGAAGCTCACAGTGCTGTTCACACTCTCCTGATCTGCGTGTCTGTGGGAAACTTGCAGTGCTGTCCAAGCTCTTCCTGATCTGCGTGTCTGTGAGAAACTTGCAGTGCTGTTCACACTCTTCCTGACCTGCGTATGTGAGAAGCTTGCAGTGCTGTTCACGCTCTTCCTGATCTGAGTGTCGGTGGGAAGCTTGCAGTGCTGTTCACACTCTTCCTGATCTGCGTGTCTGTGGAAAGGTTGCACTGCTGTTCACAATGTTCCTGATCTGCGTGTCTGTGAGAAGCTTGCAGTGCTGTTGACACTCCTCCTGATTTGCTTGTCTGTGGGAAGTTTGCAGTGCTGTTCACACTCCTCCTGATCTGCGTGTCTGTGGGAAGCTTGCAGTGCTGTTCACGCTCCTCCTGATTTGCTTGTCTGTGGGAAGCTTGCAGTGCTGTTCACGCTCCTCCTGATCTACGTGTCTGTGGGAAGTTTGCAGTGTTGCTGTCCACGCTTTTCCTGATCTGCGTGTCTGTGGGAAGCTGGTAGTGCTGTTCACACTCATCCTGATCTGAATGTCTGTGGGAAGCTTACAGTGCTGTTCACGCTCCTCCTGATCTGCGTGTCTGTGGAAAGCTTGCAGTGCTGTCCACGCTCTTCCTGATCTGCGTGTCTGTGAAAAACTTGCAGTGCTGTTCACACTCTTCCTGACCTGCGTGTCTGTGAGAAGCTTGCAGTGCTGTTCACCCTCTTCCTGATCTGAGTGTCGGTGGGAAGCTTGCAGTGCTGTTCACGCTCCTCCTGATCTATGTGTCTGTGGGAAGCTTGCAGTGCTGTTCATGCTCCTCCTGATCTGCGTGCCTGTGGGAAGTTTGCAGTGCTGCTGTCCACGCTTTTCCTGATCTGCGTGTCTGTGGGAAGCTGGTAGTGCTGTTCACACTCTTCCTGATCTGCGTGCCTGTAAGAAGCTCACAGTGCTGTTGTTCACGCTTTTCCTGATCAGTGTGTCTGTGGGAAGCTCGCAGTGCTGTTCACAATCCTCCTGATCTGCGTGTGTGTGGGAAGTTTGCAGTGCTGTTCACACTCTTCCTGATATGCGTGTCTCTGGGAAGCTCGTAGTGCTTTTGGATATGGTCTTCCTGATCTGTGTGTCTGTGGGAAGCTTGCAGTGCTGTTCACGCTCCTCCTGATCTGCATGTCTGTGGGAAGCTCGAAGTGCTTTTGTTCACACTCTTCCTGATCTGCGTGTCTATGGGAAGCTCGCAGTGCTGTTCACGCTCTTCCTGATCTGCGTGTCTGTGGAAAGCTTGCAGTGCTGTTCACACTCTTCCTTGTCTGCGTGTCTGTGGGAAGTTTGCAGTGCTGTTCACACTCCTCCTGATCTGCGTGTCTGTGGGAAGCTTGCAGTGCTGTTCACACTCCTCCTGATCTGCATGTCTGTGGGAAGCTTGCAGTGCTGTCCACGGTCTTCCTGATCTACGTGTCTGTAGGAAGCTCGCAGTGCTGTTCACGCTCTTCCTGATCTGCGTGTCTGTGAGAAGCTTCCAGTGTTGTCCACGCTCTTCCTGATCTGCGTGTCTGTGAGAAGCTTCCAGTGCTGTTCACACTCTTCCTGATCTGCATGTCTGTGGGAAGCTTGCAGTGCTGTTCACGCTCCTCCTGATCTGCGTGTCTGTGGAAAGCTCGCAGTGCTGTTCACGCTCTTCCTGATCTGCGTGTCTGTGGGAAGCTGGTAGTGCTGTTCACACTCTTCCTGATCTGCGAGCCAGTAAGAAGCTCACAGTGCTGCTGTTCACACTCTTCCTGATCTGCGTGTTTGTGGGAAGCTTGCAGTGCTGTTCACACTCCTCCTGATCTGCATGTCTGTGGGAAGCTTGCAGTGCTGTCCACGGTCTTTCTGATCTACGTGTCTGTAGGAAGCTCGCAGTGCTGTTCACGCTCTTCCTGATCTGCGTGTCTGTGAGAAGCTTCCAGTGTTGTCCACGCTCTTCCTCATCTGCGTGTCTGTGAGAAGCTTCCAGTGCTGTTCACACTCTTCCTGATCTGCATGTCTTTGGGAAGCTTGCAGTGCTGTTCACACTCTTCCTGATATGCGTGTCTGTGGGAAGCTCGTAGTGCTTTTGTACACGGTCTTCCTGATCTGTGTGTTTGTGGGAAGCTTGCAGTGCTGTTCACGCTCCTCCTGATCTACGTGTCTGTCTGTGGGAAGTTTGCAGTGCTGCTCACACTCTTCCTGATCTGTGTGTCTGTGGGAAGCTTGCAGTGCTGTTCACGCTCTTCCTGATCTGCGTGTCTGTGGGAAGCTCGTAGTGCTTTTGTTCACACTCTTCCTGATATGCGTGTCTGTGGGAAGCTGGTAGTGCTTTTGTACATGGTCTTCCTGCTCTGTGTGTCTGTGGGAAGCTTGCAGTGCTGTTCACACTCTCCCTGATATGCGTGTCTGTGGGAAGCTCGTAGTGCTTTTGTTCACACTCTTCCTGATATGCGTGTCTGTGGGAAGCTTGCAGTGCTTTTGTCCACGCTCTTCCTGATCTGCGTGTCTGTGGGAAGCTTGCAGTGCTGTCCACGCTCTTCCTGATCTGCGTGTCTGTGGGAAGCTTGCAGTGCTGTCCACGCTCTTCCTGACCTGCATGTCTGTGAGAAGCTTGCAGTGCTGTTCACGCTCCTCCTGATCTGCATGTCTGTGGGAAGCTCGAAGTGCTTTTGTTCACGCTCTTCCTGATCTGCATGTCTGTGGAAAGCTTGCAGTGCTGTCCACGCTCTTCCTGATCTGCGTGTCTGTGGGAAACTTGCAGTGCTGTTCACACTCTTCCTGATCTGCGTGTCTGTGGGAAGCTTGCAGGGCTTTTGTCCACACTCTTCCTGATCTGCATGTCTGTGGGAAGCTCGCAGTGCTGTTCACGCTCTTCCTGATCTGCGTGTCTGTGAGAAGCTTCCAGTGTTGTCCACGCTCTTCCTCATCTGCATTTCTGTGGGAAGCTTGCAGTGCTGTTCACACTCTTCCTGATATGCATGTCTGTGGAAAGCTTGCAGTGCTGTTCACACTCCTCCTGATCTGCATGTCTGTGGGAAGCTTGCAGTGCTGTTCACACTCTTCCTGATCTGTGTGTCTGTGGGAAGCTTGCAGTGCTGTTCATGCTCCTCCTGATCTGCGTGCCTGTGGGAAGTTTGCAGTGCTGCTGTCCATGCTTTTCCTGATCTGCGTGTCTGTGGGAAGCTGGTAGTGCTTTTGTACATGGTCTTCCTGCTCTGTGTGTCTGTGGGAAGCTTGCAGTGCTGTTCACACTCTCCCTGATATGCGTGTCTGTGGGAAGCTCGTAGTGCTTTTGTTCACACTCTTCCTGATATGCGTGTCTGTGGGAAGCTTGCAGTGCTTTTGTCCACGCTCTTCCTGATCTGCGTGTCTGTGGGAAGCTTGCAGTGCTGTCCACGCTCTTCCTGATCTGCGTGTCTGTGGGAAGCTTGCAGTGCTGTCCACGCTCTTCCTGACCTGCATGTCTGTGAGAAGCTTGCAGTGCTGTTCACGCTCCTCCTGATCTGCATGTCTGTGGGAAGCTCAAAGTGCTTTTGTTCACGCTCTTCCTGATCTGCATGTCTGTGGAAAGCTTGCAGTGCTGTCCACGCTCTTCCTGATCTGCGTGTCTGTGGGAAACTTGCAGTGCTGTTCACACTCTTCCTGATCTGCGTGTCTGTGGGAAGCTTGCAGGGCTTTTGTCCACACTCTTCCTGATCTGCGTGTCTGTGGGAAGCTCGCAGTGCTGTTCACGCTCTTCCTGATCTGCGTGTCTGTGAGAAGCTTCCAGTGTTGTCCACGCTCTTCCTCATCTGCATTTCTGTGGGAAGCTTGCAGTGCTGTTCACACTCTTCCTGATCTGCATGTCTGTGGGAAGCTTGCAGTGCTGTTCACGCTCCTCCTGATCTCCATGTCTGTGGGAAGCTTGCAGTGCTGTTCACGCTCTTCCTGATATGCGTGTCTGTGGGAAGCTTGCAGTGCTGTTCACACTCTTCCTGATATGCGTGTCTGTGGGAAGCTCGTAGTGCTTTTGTACACACTCTTCCTGATCTGTGTGTCTGTGGGAAGCTCGCAGTGCTGTTCACGCTTTTTCTGATCTGCGTGTCTGTGGAAAGCTTGCAGTGCTGTTCACACTCTTCCTTGTCTGCGTGTCTGTGGGAAGCTTGCAGTGCTGTTCACGCTCCTCCTGATCTGCATGTCTGTGGGAAGCTTGCAGTGCTGTTCACGCTCCTCCTGATCTACGTGTCTGTGGGAAATTTGCAGTGCTGTTTACACTCCTCCTGATCTGCGTGTCTGTGGGAAGCTTGCAGTGCTGTTCACGCTCCTCCTGATCTGCATGTCTGTGGGAAGCTTGCAGTGCTGTTCACGCTCCTCCTGATCTACGTGTCTGTGGGAAGCTTGCAGTGCTGTTCACGCTCCTCCTGATCTAAGTGTCTGTGGGAAGCTTAAAGTGCTGTTCCCACTCCCCTGATCTGCGTGTCTGTGAGAAGCTTGCAGTGCTGTTCACACTGTTCCTGATCTGCATGTCTGTGGGAAGCTCACAGTGCTGTTCACGCTCTTCCTGATCTGCGTGTCTGTGGAAAGCTCGCAGTGCTGTTCACACTCTTCCTGATCTGCGTGTCTGTGGGAAGCTCGCAGTGCTGTTCACGCTCTTCCTGATCTGCGTGTCTGTGGAAAACTCGCAGTGCTGTTCACACTCTTCCTGATCTGCGTGTCTGTGGGAAGCTCGCAGTGCTGTTCACGCTCTTCCTGATCTGCGTGTCTGTGGAAAGCTTGCAGTGCTGTTCACACTCTTCCTGATCTGCGTGTCTGTGGGAAGCTCGCAGTTCTGTTCACACTCTTCCTGATCTGCCTGTCTGTGGGAAGCTTACAGTGCTGTTCACACTCTTCCTGATCTGAATGTCTGTGGGAAGCTTGCAGTGCTGTTCACGCTCCTCCTGATCTGCGTGTCTGTGGAAAGCTTGCAGTGCTGTCCACGCTCTTCCTGATCTGCGTGTCTGTGGGAAGCTCACAGTGCTGTTCACACTCTCCTGATCTGCGTGTCTGTGGGAAACTTGCAGTGCTGTCCAAGCTCTTCCTGATCTGCGTGTCTGTGAGAAACTTGCAGTGCTGTTCACACTCTTCCTGACCTGCGTGTCTGTGAGAAGCTTGCAGTGCTGTTCACACTCTTCCTGATCTGCGTGTCTGTGGAAAGGTTGCACTGCTGTTCACAATGTTCCTGATCTGCGTGTCTGTGAGAAGCTTGCAGTGCTGTTGACACTCCTCCTGATTTGCTTGTCTGTGGGAAGTTTGCAGTGCTGTTCACACTCCTCCTGATCTGCGTGTCTGTGGGAAGCTTGCAGTGCTGTTCACGCTCCTCCTGATTTGCTTGTCTGTGGGAAGCTTGCAGTGCTGTTCACGCTCCTCCTGATCTACGTGTCTGTGGGAAGTTTGCAGTGCTGCTGTCCACGCTTTTCCTGATCTGCGTGTCTGTGGGAAGCTGGTAGTGCTGTTCACACTCATCCTGATCTGAATGTCTGTGGGAAGCTTACAGTGCTGTTCACGCTCCTCCTGATCTGCGTGTCTGTGGAAAGCTTGCAGTGCTGTCCACGCTCTTCCTGATCTGCGTGTCTGTGAAAAACTTGCAGTGCTGTTCACACTCTTCCTGACCTGCGTGTCTGTGAGAAGCTTGCAGTGCTGTTCACGCTCTTCCTGATCTGAGTGTCGGTGGGAAGCTTGCAGTGCTGTTCACGCTCCTCCTGATCTATGTGTCTGTGGGAAGCTTGCAGTGCTGTTCATGCTCCTCCTGATCTGCGTGCCTGTGGGAAGTTTGCAGTGCTGCTGTCCATGCTTTTCCTGATCTGCGTGTCTGTGGGAAGCTGGTAGTGCTGTTCACACTCTTCCTGATCTGCGTGCCTGTAAGAAGCTCACAGTGCTGTTGTTCACGCTTTTCCTGATCAGTGTGTCTGTGGGAAGCTCGCAGTGCTGTTCACAATCCTCCTGATCTGCGTGTGTGTGGGAAGTTTGCAGTGCTGTTCACACTCTTCCTGATATGCGTGTCTCTGGGAAGCTCGTAGTGCTTTTGGATATGGTCTTCCTGATCTGTGTGTCTGTGGGAAGCTTGCAGTGCTGTTCACGCTCCTCCTGATCTGCATGTCTGTGGGAAGCTCGAAGTGCTTTTGTTCACACTCTTCCTGATCTGCGTGTCTATGGGAAGCTCGCAGTGCTGTTCACGCTCTTCCTGATCTGCGTGTCTGTGGAAAGCTTGCAGTGCTGTTCACACTCTTCCTTGTCTGCGTGTCTGTGGGAAGTTTGCAGTGCTGTTCACACTCCTCCTGATCTGCGTGTCTGTGGGAAGCTTGCAGTGCTGTTCACACTCCTCCTGATCTGCATGTCTGTGGGAAGCTTGCAGTGCTGTCCACGGTCTTCCTGATCTACGTGTCTGTAGGAAGCTCGCAGTGCTGTTCACGCTCTTCCTGATCTGCGTGTCTGTGAGAAGCTTCCAGTGTTGTCCACGCTCTTCCTGATCTGCGTGTCTGTGAGAAGCTTCCAGTGCTGTTCACACTCTTCCTGATCTGCATGTCTGTGGGAAGCTTGCAGTGCTGTTCACGCTCCTCCTGATCTGCGTGTCTGTGGAAAGCTCGCAGTGCTGTTCACGCTCTTCCTGATCTGCGTGTCTGTGGGAAGCTGGTAGTGCTGTTCACACTCTTCCTGATCTGCGAGCCAGTAAGAAGCTCACAGTGCTGCTGTTCACACTCTTCCTGATCTGCGTGTCTGTGGGAAGCTTGCAGTGCTGTTCACACTCCTCCTGATCTGCATGTCTGTGGGAAGCTTGCAGTGCTGTCCACGGTCTTTCTGATCTACGTGTCTGTAGGAAGCTCGCAGTGCTGTTCACGCTCTTCCTGATCTGCGTGTCTGTGAGAAGCTTCCAGTGTTGTCCACGCTCTTCCTCATCTGCGTGTCTGTGAGAAGCTTCCAGTGCTGTTCACACTCTTCCTGATCTGCATGTCTTTGGGAAGCTTGCAGTGCTGTTCACACTCTTCCTGATATGCGTGTCTGTGGGAAGCTCGTAGTGCTTTTGTACACGGTCTTCCTGATCTGTGTGTTTGTGGGAAGCTTGCAGTGCTGTTCACGCTCCTCCTGATCTACGTGTCTGTCTGTGGGAAGTTTGCAGTGCTGCTCACACTCTTCCTGATCTGTGTGTCTGTGGGAAGCTTGCAGTGCTGTTCACGCTCTTCCTGATCTGCGTGTCTGTGGGAAGCTCGTAGTGCTTTTGTTCACACTCTTCCTGATATGCGTGTCTGTGGGAAGCTGGTAGTGCTTTTGTACATGGTCTTCCTGCTCTGTGTGTCTGTGGGAAGCTTGCAGTGCTGTTCACACTCTCCCTGATATGCGTGTCTGTGGGAAGCTCGTAGTGCTTTTGTTCACACTCTTCCTGATATGCGTGTCTGTGGGAAGCTTGCAGTGCTTTTGTCCACGCTCTTCCTGATCTGCGTGTCTGTGGGAAGCTTGCAGTGCTGTCCACGCTCTTCCTGATCTGCGTGTCTGTGGGAAGCTTGCAGTGCTGTCCACGCTCTTCCTGACCTGCATGTCTGTGAGAAGCTTGCAGTGCTGTTCACGCTCCTCCTGATCTGCATGTCTGTGGGAAGCTCGAAGTGCTTTTGTTCACGCTCTTCCTGATTTGCATGTCTGTGGAAAGCTTGCAGTGCTGTCCACGCTCTTCCTGATCTGCGTGTCTGTGGGAAACTTGCAGTGCTGTTCACACTCTTCCTGATCTGCGTGTCTGTGGGAAGCTTGCAGGGCTTTTGTCCACACTCTTCCTGATCTGCATGTCTGTGGGAAGCTCGCAGTGCTGTTCACGCTCTTCCTGATCTGCGTGTCTGTGAGAAGCTTCCAGTGTTGTCCACGCTCTTCCTCATCTGCATTTCTGTGGGAAGCTTGCAGTGCTGTTCACACTCTTCCTGATCTGCATGTCTGTGGGAAGCTTGCAGTGCTGTTCACGCTCCTCCTGATCTCCATGTCTGTGGGAAGCTTGCAGTGCTGTTCACGCTCTTCCTGATATGCGTGTCTGTGGGAAGCTTGCAGTGCTGTTCACACTCTTCCTGATATGCGTGTCTGTGGGAAGCTCGTAGTGCTTTTGTACACACTCTTCCTGATCTGTGTGTCTGTGGGAAGCTCGCAGTGCTGTTCACGCTTTTTCTGATCTGCGTGTCTGTGGAAAGCTTGCAGTGCTGTTCACACTCTTCCTTGTCTGCGTGTCTGTGGGAAGCTTGCAGTGCTGTTCACGCTCCTCCTGATCTGCATGTCTGTGGGAAGCTTGCAGTGCTGTTCACGCTCCTCCTGATCTACGTGTCTGTGGGAAATTTGCAGTGCTGTTTACACTCCTCCTGATCTGCGTGTCTGTGGGAAGCTTGCAGTGCTGTTCACGCTCCTCCTGATCTGCATGTTTGTGGGAAGCTTGCAGTGCTGTTCACGCTCCTCCTGATCTACGTGTCTGTGGGAAGTTTGCAGTGCTGTTCACGCTCCTCCTGATCTACGTGTCTGTGGGAAGTTTGCAGTACTGTTCACACTCCTCCTGATCTGCGTGTCTGTGGGAAGCTTGCAGTGCTGTTCACGCTCCTCCTGATCTGCATGTCTGTGGGAAGCTTGCAGTGCTGTTCACACTCCTCCTTATCTATGTGTCTGTGGGAAGTTTGCAGTGCTGTTCACGCTCCTCCTGATCTAAGTGTCTGTGGGAAGCTTAAAGTGCTGTTCCCACTCCCCTGATCTGCGTGTCCGTGGGAAGCTCGCAGTGCTGTTCACGCTCTTCCTGATCTGTGTGTCTGTGGAAAGCTTGCAGTGCTGTTCACACTCTTCCTGATCTGCGTGTCTGTGGGAAGCTCGCAGTGCTGTTCACGCTCTTCCTGATCTGCGTGTCTGTGGAAAGCTCGCAGTGCTGTTCACACTCTTTCTGATCTGCGTGTCTGTGGGAAGCTCGCAGTGCTGTTCACGCTCTTCCTGATCTGCGTGTCTGTGGGAAGCTCGCAGTGCTGTTCACGCTCTTCCTGATCTGAATGTCTGTGGGAAGCTTGCAATGCTGTTCACCCTCCTCCTGATCTGCATGTCTGTGGAAAGCTTGCAGTGCTGTTCACACTCCTCCTGATCTGCATGTCTGTGGGAAGCTTGCAGTGCTGTTCACACTCTTCCTGATCTGTGTGTCTGTGGGAAGCTTGCAGTGCTGTTCATGCTCCTCCTGATCTGCGTGCCTGTGGGAAGTTTGCAGTGCTGCTGTCCACGCTTTTCCTGATCTGCGTGTCTGTGGGAAGCTGGTAGTGCTGTTCACACTCTTCCTGATCTGCGTGCCTGTAAGAAGCTCACAGTGCTGTTGTTCACGCTTTTCCTGATCAGTGTGTCTGTGGGAAGCTCGCAGTGATGTTCACAATCCTCCTGATCTGCGTGTGTGTGGGAAGTTTGCAGTGCTGTTCACACTCTTCCTGATATGCGTGTCTCTAGGAAGCTCGTAGTGCTTTTGGATATGGTCTTCCTGATCTGTGTGTCTGTGGGAAGCTTGCAGTGCTGTTCACGCCCTCCTGATCTGCATGTCTGTGGGAAGCTCGAAATGCTTTTGTTCACACTCTTCCTGATCTGCGTGTCTATGGGAAGCTCGCAGTGCTGTTCACGCTCTTCCTGATCTGCGTGTCTGTGGAAAGCTTGCAGTGCTGTTCACACTCTTCCTTGTCTGCGTGTCTGTGGGAAGTTTGCAGTGCTGTTCACACTCCTCCTGATCTGCGTGTCTGTGGGAAGCTTGCAGTGCTGTTCACACTCCTCCTGATCTGCATGTCTGTGGGAAGCTTGCAGTGCTGTCCACGGTCTTCCTGATCTACGTGTCTGTAGGAAGCTCGCAGTGCTGTTCACGCTCTTCCTGATCTGCGTGTCTGTGAGAAGCTTCCAGTGTTGTCCACGCTCTTCCTGATCTGCGTGTCTGTGAGAAGCTTCCAGTGCTGTTCACACTCTTCCTGATCTGCATGTCTGTGGGAAGCTTGCAGTGCTGTTCACGCTCCTCCTGATCTGCGTGTCTGTGGAAAGCTCGCAGTGCTGTTCACGCTCTTCCTGATCTGCGTGTCTGTGGGAAGCTGGTAGTGCTGTTCACACTCTTCCTGATCTGCGAGCCTGTAAGAAGCTCACAGTGCTGCTGTTCACACTCTTCCTGATCTGCGTGTCTGTGGGAAGCTTGCAGTGCTGTTCACACTCCTCCTGATCTGCATGTCTGTGGGAAGCTTGCAGTGCTGTCCACGGTCTTTCTGATCTATGTGTCTGTAGGAAGCTCGCAGTGCTGTTCACGCTCTTCCTGATCTGCGTGTCTGTGAGAAGCTTCCAGTGTTGTCCACGCTCTTCCTCATCTGCGTGTCTGTGAGAAGCTTCCAGTGCTGTTCACACTCTTCCTGATCTGCATGTCTGTGGGAAGCTTGCAGTGCTGTTCACACTCTTCCTGATATGCGTGTCTGTGGGAAGCTCGTAGTGCTTTTGTACACGGTCTTCCTGATCTGTGTGTTTGTGGGAAGCTTGCAGTGCTGTTCACGCTCCTCCTGATCTACGTGTCTGTCTGTGGGAAGTTTGCAGTGCTCCTCACACTCTTCCTGATCTGTGTGTCTGTGGGAAGCTTGCAGTGCTGTTCACGCTCTTCCTGATCTGCGTGTCTGTGGGAAGCTCGTAGTGCTTTTGTTCACACTCTTCCTGATATGCGTGTCTGTGGGAAGCTGGTAGTGCTTTTGTACATGGTCTTCCTGCTCTGTGTGTCTGTGGGAAGCTTGCAGTGCTGTTCACACTCTCCCTGATATGCGTGTCTGTGGGAAGCTCGTAGTGCTTTTGTTCACACTCTTCCTGATATGCGTGTCTGTGGGAAGCTTGCAGTGCTTTTGTCCACGCTCTTCCTGATCTGCGTGTCTGTGGGAAGCTTGCAGTGCTGTCCACGCTCTTCCTGATCTGCGTGTCTGTGGGAAGCTTGCAGTGCTGTCCACGCTCTTCCTGATCTGCATGTCTGTGGAAAGCTTGCAGTGCTGTCCACGCTCTTCCTGATCTGCGTGTCTGTGGGAAACTTGCAGTGCTGTTCACACTCTTCCTGATCTGCGTGTCTGTGGGAAGCTTGCAGGGCTTTTGTCCACACTCTTCCTGATCTGCGTGTCTGTGGGAAGCTCGCAGTGCTGTTCACGCTCTTTCTGATCTGCGTGTCTGTGGGAAGCTTCCAGTGTTGTCCACGCTCTTCCTCATCTGCATTTCTGTGGGAAGCTTGCAGTGCTGTTCACGCTCTTCCTGATATGCGTGTCTGTGGGAAGCTTGCAGTGCTGTTCACACTCTTCCTGATATGCGTGTCTGTGGGAAGCTCGTAGTGCTTTTGTACACACTCTTCCTGATCTGTGTGTCTGTGGGAAGCTCGCAGTGCTGTTCACGCTTTTTCTGATCTGCGTGTCTGTGGAAAGCTTGCAGTGCTGTTCACACTCTTCCTTGTCTGCTTGTCTGTGGGAAGCTTGCAGTGCTGTTCACGCTCCTCCTGATCTGCATGTCTGTGGGAAGCTTGCAGTGCTGTTCACGCTCCTCCTGATCTACGTGTCTGTGGGAAATTTGCAGTGCTGTTTACACTCCTCCTGATCTGCGTGTCTGTGGGAAGCTTGCAGTGCTGTTCACGCTCCTCCTGATCTGCATGTCTGTGGGAAGCTTGCAGTGCTGTTCACGCTCCTCCTGATCTACGTGCCTGTGGGAAGTTTGCAGTGCTGTTCACGCTCCTCCTGATCTAAGTGTCTGTGGGAAGCTTAAAGTGCTGTTCCCACTCCCCTGATCTGCGTGTCTGTGAGAAGCTTGCAGTGCTGTTCACACTGTTCCTGATCTGCATGTCTGTGGGAAGCTCGCAGTGCTGTTCACGCTCTTCCTGATCTGCGTGTCTGTGGAAAGCTCGCAGTGCTGTTCACACTCTTCCTGATCTGCGTGTCTGTGGGAAGCTCGCAGTGCTGTTCACGCTCTTCCTGATCTGCGTGTCTGTGGAAAACTCGCAGTGCTGTTCACACTCTTCCTGATCTGCGTGTCTGTGGGAAGCTTGCAGTGCTGTTCACGCTCTTCCTGATCTGCGTGTCTGTGGAAAGCTTGCAGTGCTGTTCACACTCTTCCTGATCCGCGTGTCTGTGGGAAGCTCGCAGTTCTGTTCACACTCTTCCTGATCTGCCTGTCTGTGGGAAGCTTACAGTGCTGTTCACACTCTTCCTGATCTGAATGTCTGTGGGAAGCTTGCAGTGCTGTTCACGCTCCTCCTGATCTGTGTGTCTGTGGAAAGCTTGCAGTGCTGTCCACGCTCTTCCTGATCTGCGTGTCTGTGGGAAGCTCACAGTGCTGTTCACACTCTCCTGATCTGCGTGTCTGTGGGAAACTTGCAGTGCTGTCCAAGCTCTTCCTGATCTGCGTGTCTGTGAGAAACTTGCAGTGCTGTTCACACTCTTCCTGACCTGCGTGTCTGTGAGAAGCTTGCAGTGCTGTTCACGCTCTTCCTGATCTGAGTGTCGGTGGGAAGCTTGCAGTGCTGTTCACACTCTTCCTGATCTGCGTGTCTGTGGAAAGGTTGCACTGCTGTTCACAATGTTCCTGATCTGCGTGTCTGTGAGAAGCTTGCAGTGCTGTTGACACTCCTCCTGATTTGCTTGTCTGTGGGAAGTTTGCAGTGCTGTTCACACTCCTCCTGATCTGCGTGTCTGTGGGAAGCTTGCAGTGCTGTTCACGCTCCTCCTGATTTGCTTGTCTGTGGGAAGCTTGCAGTGCTGTTCACGCTCCTCCTGATCTACGTGTCTGTGGGAAGTTTGCAGTGCTGCTGTCCACGCTTTTCCTGATCTGCGTGTCTGTGGGAAGCTGGTAGTGCTGTTCACACTCATCCTGATCTGAATGTCTGTGGGAAGCTTACAGTGCTGTTCACGCTCCTCCTGATCTGCGTGTCTGTGGAAAGCTTGCAGTGCTGTCCACGCTCTTCCTGATCTGCGTGTCTGTGAGAAACTTGCAGTGCTGTTCACACTCTTCCTGACCTGCGTGTCTGTGAGAAGCTTGCAGTGCTGTTCACGCTCTTCCTGATCTGAGTGTCGGTGGGAAGCTTGCAGTGCTGTTCACGCTCCTCCTGATCTATGTGTCTGTGGGAAGTTTGCAGTGCTGTTCACGCTCCTCCTGATCTAAGTGTCTGTGGGAAGCTTAAAGTGCTGTTCCCACACCCCTGATCTGCGTGTCTGTGGGAAGCTCGCAGTGCTGTTCACGCTCTTCCTGATCTGCGTGTCTGTGGGAAGTACGCAGTGCTGTTCACGCTGTTCCTGATCTGCGTGTCTGTGGAAAGCTCGCAGTGCTGTTCATACTCTTCCTCATCTGCGTGTCTGTGGGAAGCTCGCAGTGCTGTTCACGCTCTTCCTGATCTGCGTGTCTGTGGGAAGCTCGCAGTGCTGTTCACACTCTTCCTGATCTGCCTGTCTGTGGGAAGCTTACAGTGCTGTTCACGCTCTTCCTGATCTGAATGTCTGTGGGAAGCTTGCAATGCTGTTCACCCTCCTCCTGATCTGCGTGTCTGTGGAAAGCTTGCAGTGCTTTTCACGCTCTTCCTGATCTGCGTGTCTGTGGGAAGCTTGCAGTGCTGTTCACACTGTTCCTGATCTGCGTGTCTGTGAGAAGCTTGAAGTGCTGTTGACGCTACTCCTGATTTGCTTGTCTGTGGGAAGCTTGCAGTGCTGTTCACGCTCCTCCTGATCTACGTGTCTGTGGGAAGTTTGCAGTGCTGCTGTCCACGCTCTTCCTGATCTGAATGTCTGTGGGAAGCTTGCAGTGCTGTTCACGCTCCTCCTGATCTGCGTGTCTGTGGAAAGCTCGCAGTGCTGTTCACACTCTTCCTGATCTGCGTGTCTGTGGGAAGCTGGTAGTGCTGTTCACACTCTTCCTGATCTGCGAGCCTGTAAGAAGCTCACAGTGCTGCTGTTCACACTCTTCCTGATCTGCATGTCTGTGGGAAGCTTGCAGTGCTGTTCACACTCCTCCTGATTTGCTTGTCTGTGGGAAGCTTGCAGTGCTGTTCACGCTCCTCCTGATCTACGTGTCTGTGGGAAGTTTGCAGTGCTGCTGTCCACGCTCTTCCTGATCTGAATGTCTGTGGGAAGCTTGCAGTGCTGTTCACGCTCCTCCTGATCTGCGTGTCTGTGGGAAGCTTGCAGTGCTGTTGACGCTCCTCCTGATTTGCTTGTCTGTGGGAAGCTTGCAGTGCTGTTCACGCTCCTCCTGATCTACGAGCCTGTGGGAAGTTTGCAGTGCTGCTGTCCATGCTCTTCCTGATCTGAATGTCTGTGGGAAGCTTGCAGTGCTGTTCACGCTCCTCCTGATCTGCGTGTCTGTGGAAAGCTTGCAGTGCTGTTCACGCTCCTCCTGATCTGCAAGTCTGTGGGAAGCTCGAAGTGCTTTTGTTCACACTCTTCCTGATCTGCGTGTCTGTGGGAAGCTCGCAGTGCTGTTCACGCTCTTCCTGATCTGCGTGTCTGTGGAAAGCTTGCAATGCTGTTCACACTCTTCCTTGTCTGCGTGTCTGTGGGAAGCTTGCAGTGCTGTTCACGCTCCTCCTGATCTGCATGTCTGTGGGAAGCTTGCAGTGCTGTTCACGCTCCTCCTGATCTACGTGTCTGTGGGAAGTTTGCAGTGCTGTTCACACTCCTCCTGATCTGCGTGTCTGTGGGAAGCTTGCAGTGCTGTTCACGCTCCTCCTGATCTGCATGTCTGTGGGAAGCTTGCAGTGCTGTTCACACTCCTCCTTATCTATGTGTCTGTGGGAAGTTTGCAGTGCTGTTCACGCTCCTCCTGATCTAAGTGTCTGTGGGAAGCTTAAAGTGCTGTTCCCACTCCCCTGATCTGCGTGTCTGTGGGAAGCTCGCAGTGCTGTTCACGCTCTTCCTGATCTGTGTGTCTGTGGAAAGCTTGCAGTGCTGTTCACACTCTTCCTGATCTGCGTGTCTGTGGGAAGCTCGCAGTGCTGTTCACGCTATTCCTGATCTGCGTGTCTGTGGAAAGATCGCAGTGCTGTTCACACTCTTCCTGATCTGCGTGTCTGTGGGAAGCTCGCAGTGCTGTTCACGCTCTTCCTGATCTGCATGTCTGTGGGAAGCTTGCAGTGCTGTTCACACTCTTCCTGATCTGTGTGTCTGTGGGAAGCTTGCAGTGCTGTTCATGCTCCTCCTGATCTGCGTGCCTGTGGGAAGTTTGCAGTGCTGCTGTCCACGCTTTTCCTGATCTGTGTGTCTGTGGGAAGCTTACAGTGCTGCTGTTCACACTCTTCCTGATCTGCGTGCCTGTAAGAAGCTCACAGTGCTGTTGTTCACGCTTTTCCTGATCAGTGTGTCTGTGGGAAGCTCGTAGTGCTGTTCACAATCCTCCTGATCTGCGTGTGTGTGGGAAGTTTGCAGTGCTGTTCACACTCTTCCTGATATGCGTGTCTGTGGGAAGCTCGTAGTGCTTTTGGATATGGTCTTCCTGATCTGTGTGTCTGTGGGAAGCTTGCAGTGCTGTTCACGCTCCTCCTGATCTGCATGTCTGTGGGAAGCTCGAAGTGCTTTTGTTCACACTCTTCCTGATCTGCGTGTCTATGGGAAGCTCGCAGTGCTGTTCACGCTCTTCCTGATCTGCGTGTCTGTGGAAAGCTTGCAGTGCTGTTCACACTCTTCCTTGTCTGCGTGTCTGTGGGAAGTTTGCAGTGCTGTTCACACTCCTCCTGATCTGCGTGTCTGTGGGAAGCTTGCAGTGCTGTTCACGCTCCTCCTGATCTGCATGTCTGTGGGAAGCTTGCAGTGCTGTTCACGCTCCTCCTGATCTACGTGTCTGTGGGAAGTGCAGTGCTGTTCACACTCCTCCTGATCTGCGTGTCTGTGGGAAGCTTGCAGTGCTGTTCACACTCCTCCTGATCTGCATGTCTGTGGGAAGCTTGCAGTGCTGTTCACGCTCCTCCTGATCTACGTGTCTGTGGGAAGTTTGCAGTGCTGTTCACGCTCCTCCTGATCTAAGTGTCTGTGGGAAGCTTAAAGTGCTGTTCCCACTCCCCTGATCTGCGTGTCTGTGGGAAGCTCGCAGTGCTGTTCACGCTGTTCCTGATCTGCGTGTCTGTGGAAAGCTCACAGTGCTGTTCATACTCTTCCAGATCTGCGTGTCTGTGGGAAGCTCGCAGTGCTGTTCACGCTCTTCCTGATCTGCGTGTCTGTGGGAAGCTCGCAGTGCTGTTCACACTCTTCCTGATCTGCCTGTCTGTGGGAAGCTTACAGTGCTGTTCACGCTCTTCCTGATCTGAATGTCTGTGGGAAGCTTGCAATGCTGTTCACCCTCCTCCTGATCTGCGTGTCTGTGGAAAGCTTGCAGTGCTGTCCACGCTCTTCCTGATCTGCGTGTCTGTGGGAAGCTCACAGTGCTGTTCACACTCTCCTGATCTGCGTGTCTGTGGGAAACTTGCTGTGCTGTCCAAGCTCTTCCTGATCTGCGTGTCTGTGGGAAGCTTGCAGTGCTGTTCACACTGTTCCTGATCTGCGTGTCTGTGAGAAGCTTGTAGTGCTGTTGACGCTCCTCCTGATTTGCTTGTCTGTGGGAAGCTTGCAGTGCTGTTCACGCTCCTCCTGATCTACGTGTCTGTGGGAAGTTTGCAGTGCTGCTGTCCACGCTCTTCCTGATCTGAATGTCTGTGGGAAGCTTGCAGTGCTGTTCACGCTCCTCCTGATCTGCGTGTCTGTGGAAAGCTTGCAGTGCTGTCCATGCTCTTCCTGATCTGCGTGTCTGTGGAAAGCTCGCAGTGCTGTTCATACTCTTCCTGATCTGCGTGTCTGTGGGAAGCTCGCAGTGCTGTTCACGCTCTTCCTGATCTGCGTGTCTGTGGGAAGCTCGCAGTGCTGTTCACACTCTTCCTGATCTGCCTGTCTGTGGGAAGCTTACAGTGCTGTTCACGCTCTTCCTGATCTGAATGTCTGTGGGAAGCTTGCAATGCTGTTCACCCTCCTCCTGATCTGCGTGTCTGTGGAAAGCTTGCAGTGCTGTCCACGCTCTTCCTGATCTGCGTGTCTGTGGGAAGCTCACAGTGCTGTTCACACTCTCCTGATCTGCGTGTCTGTGGGAAACTTGCTGTGCTGTCCAAGCTCTTCCTGATCTGCGTGTCTGTGGGAAGCTTGCAGTGCTGTTCACACTGTTCCTGATCTGCGTGTCTGTGAGAAGCTTGCAGTGCTGTTGACGCTCCTCCTGATTTGCTTGTCTGTGGGAAGCTTGCAGTGCTGTTCACGCTCCTCCTGATCTATGTGTCTGTGGGAAGTTTGCAGTGCTGCTGTCCACGCTCTTCCTGATCTGAATGTCTGTGGGAAGCTTGCAGTGCTGTTCACGCTCCTCCTGATCTGCGTGTCTGTGGCAAGCTTGCAGTGCTGTTCACGCTCCTCCTGATCTGCGTGTCTGTGGAAAGCTCGCAGTGCTGTTCACACTCTTCCTGATCTGCGTGTCTGTGGGAAGCTGGTAGTGCTGTTCACACTCTTCCTGATCTGCGTGTCTGTGGAAAGGTTACACTGCTGTTCACACTGTTCCTGATCTGCGTGTCTGTGAGAAGCTTGCAGTGCTGTTTACGCTCCTCCTGATCTACGTGTCTGTGTTATGTTATGTTATGTTAAAATGGGACTTTTATAGCGCAACGGCTACTCCAAAGGAGTGTCCCGGCGCTTTGTGCTCCAGACCAAAGAAAGAGCTGGAAAACATAACAGTAAAAGAACAGGGGCCTAAAAAGAGGAGGCGGACTATCCAGAGAACAGCCAGGTTTTTAAGTCTTTCCTGAAGACAAGCAAGTTCGCGGTATTCCGCAAAGACACCGGTAAGGAATTCCATAGCTGAGGAGCAAGGAATCTGAAGGACCGGCCGCCTAGCCGAGTCCTTTTGATACGTGGCACCCGAGCCAGAGCCAATGTTTCTGACCTAAGGGATCGTGTAGGTCGGTAAAAATCCAACCTCTTCTGAAGATATTTGGCACCATTGCCATGCAAGGCTTTATGGGCAAGAGTCATGGCCTTGAACAGTATCCTCTTCCGCACAGGAAGCCAGTGAAGGGATACAAGGAGGTTAGAGGCACTGGTGCGGCGGTGCAGGCCAAAAATTGCACGAGCAGCAGCGTTCTGGGTAACCTGCAAACGCTGGAGGAGATATTCTGGCAGACCCAGATATAGGACATTTGCGTAGTCCAATCTGGATCCTATGAGTGCCTGAACAGTGATCCTCCGATGTTCCTCCGAGAGAAGGGGAAAGAACTTGCGTAGCATTCTGAGGATCCCAAAGCATGTTCCAGTAAGAGTAGAAACCTGGGATTTGAGCGAGAGCTCGTTGTCAATTTTAACTCCCAGGTTTTTAGCCCACTTAGAGGACTGAGTGGGAGGGAACATGTCCGCAGGCCACCATCCATGCCAATCTGGTTCCGATGGGCATCCGAAGAATAGTATTTCGGATTTGTCCGAGTTGCACTTGAGGCTGTTATGTTGAAACCAATTAAAAACAGCCCCAAGGCACTCGCAGATCTTTTCTCCATCGAACTCTTCGCTCTTGCGGCAGGTGAACAGAAGCTGGGTGTCGTCAGCATAAGAAACGATCCGGGCCCCATAGGACTCCGCCAGTGTCGCCAGAGGGGTCATAAGGATGTTAAATAGAGTGGGGCTCAGTACAGAGCCCTGAGGCACTCCGACTCCCAAAGGCGGCATCTCGGCGGACCCGGGTGGGACCCAGACCGTCTGCCGGCGGTTGGCCAGAAAGGAACGAAACCAGTTGAGCACCGTCCCCCCTAGACCGATGTCGTGAAGTCTAGTGAGGAGATCCTCATGGGGGACGGTGTCAAACGCCGCCGACAGGTCTAACATGACTAACATCACCCTGCCTCCGGTATCCAGCACCTCCTTAACAATCTCAGAAACTTCCAGGAGCGCCGTCTCGGTGCTTAAGTTGGAACGAAAGCCCGATTGGGATTCATGAAGTAACTCATTAGACTCCAGGAAGTTAGAGAGCACGCTATGCACGTGTTTCTCCAGGATCTTGGTCAGTGCTGGAAGGAGCGAGATTGGCCTATAGTTGGAAGGCACCTCTGGGTCAAGATTCGGCTTTTTGATGAGAGGGATGACCATGGCCTGCTTCCAGGCCTGGGGCAGAAAACCCTGACTCAAGGATAGATTGAGGATAGGATTAGCTATGGGGTTGATGACTGAAGGACTGGGTTCTTTAAGACCCAGCGGTGCCAGGGCACAACACCTGAAACCTTCGTGGGTAACCTGCTCCGGCGTACGAATGACAGAGACACGGGACACTTCCTTCGGCGTCAAAGATTCAAGGTTTATTTACTGCAGGGAACACAGAAGTCACGACAAGTACAACACGTGCAACTTGGCGAGACTGCTTCAAATTGGTTCTGTGGATCGCTCCTTTTATACAGAATTTACCCATAGGACAACATGATACACAAAGGTTTACAACCCGGTTCCCACAATTATCCCCCAGAGGGGTCGCTTTGGTCACTTTGATACACACAAGGTCCGGAACATAAGTGCGGAAACATTTGGCGGTTCCCAACTGTAAAAACCCATCTTCCCAACATTAGTGCATTCCAATCGGCAGTAAAACAGATCGAAATAGGAACAAAGACAGGTGCAGAGGAAGATGGAAACAGTGGGGAGATCGGAAAGGGTGTAAAAGGGGAGGTATCGGGAAACACGAGATACAGGCATCAAAGGGACGTGCCTAATGAGATGCACGGCTGAGACAATAAACCGGCACGGCAAGATGAGCCTCGAGCGGGGCCATCTGCCTTACAGTATCATTCCCCTCGTCATAAAGACACTTACAAAGAACATGTGTCTTCCGCAAATATCTTGGGAGTCCCAGGGTCGCGAAGCGGACATCGTCCGTTCGCTGGCTACTTGAGGGCAAGAGACAAAATGGATGCCGTATCTAAGATGGAACCCGTGGGTACAGATGAAAAACCCACATAACAAACGAACGGTTTAAGTTAGCACAGCGAAACTGCGCACACTTACTAAACTCGTAATTTGCGGTTCGTATATACCAGACTCGACCATATTCGTGCGAGTCGAAAACACCACTTACAACTGTCACGGAACCTCAGACGCTCCTTTTGCCCTCATGTAGGCAAGCACTAGTCGGAATCATATTCGATATTCATCAGACCATCGAGATGTTGCTGTAGTATAGCTCTGTCCAACCGAGTCCCCTTGGTAACAGGTGGCTGTCTCATACACGTTGTAGCACAGAGGCCACATAAGGCAGGACCGCACTGCACACAAAGGCAACACGTGAACAGGAACGCCACAACGACTCCGATGATCATCAGAATCTACCAACCCCAAGTCGACATTAGGCCCCAAAACCATCCAAGTAGCGTCCAATCCCCTACATCCACGTGTATGGATTCGGAGATCTTATGCAACTTCGAGATGGCTTGATAGACAGTCGGAGCGTTATCAGGAATGAAAATACAGCAGCTCGAATGGATCACCTTACATACCCCACCTCGATCTGCTAAGATCACGTCTAAAACCATGCGGTTTTGTAACGTCATAAGTCTATCCGCCTGAAGTTCTGTGGTGATATTACCATGGGCACTGGCAGTAATATTAGCTGTCGATTCTACCACTCGAGTCAACTGTCTCAGGTTCCTACTATTAACCATAGGTCCCCAAAACGGGAGGAAACCCTTGAAAAAGTCTCCTGCCTCTTGACCGGCAGTATCCTCTTCGCTAATTACGCCTCTCACAACTCTAGTCTTGTGATAATCTGCATCTACAGTAAACGTCGGAGGCAACAAGTTTGCGATAAAACATGAGCCCATGAAGTCAGAGGGCAACCATGCATACGCACGATCATGACAGATAAAGTATGTACCCTTGGCAGCCAGGAACACAGGGGACGAGACCATTGGCAGAATGTAATTTTCAGTGCAAGCACTCTCTCCAAGTCGGGCTTTCGATCTTCGGCCACGACCTATTAGACAAAAATTACCAATGTGGGGTACGACCCATATCGGAGGCGAACTTTTAAGCTGTTTTTCACTAGTGAACACACTATATTCGCCTCTACTTAGGACCCTATAGGCTTGTACCTCTTCTTCAGGAATAAGCGAGGGATCATAGATATCGCTATCTAAATCCTCTATTGCTATAGACAAAGGTTTTTGGTACGAGGTAGGACCAGAGTAGGGGGAACGTGGTTCTCGAATGGGGTGGAAACCCAGTGCGCTTCGAAACATTGTTTGAAATGCTCGAGCAGACCCTTGGGAACTATACGGTAACACCAGATATGGAATTCCCTTATCCGTAGTATGTGGCATCAACCCACACACCCAACAATTAGTAGTGTTAACCACTAACTGATGCTGATGGAGGAGCTGAATAAAGGAATTGTTGCGGAATTCTACACGTCTAGCCTGCTCGTGTTCCGGTAACATATGAAAAGAATGAGGAGATGCAGTGGAGGTGAGTTTAGGGTCAGGGGTAGGAGTAGGTATGGCAGAAGGTAAGAAGTAAAACATCGTGTAATACACCCCACCCGCCAATAATGCAGAAACAGTCAAAAACAATACGAATATTTGGAACTTAAAACATTTGGTACGTCTGAGTTGCTGCAGCTTGAATCTTTGCGCTTGAGCTCCTTCCAAGTCCGTCAGCTTCGAAAATGCCATTCCCTACGATCGTCCGCAACGTTTCTTGACGCACTTCGTTCTGTGTAGCAGTAGTCAATCACTAGGAGTTCCCAGGAACCGACGGTCTTTAACCTAGTGTCAAGACCTACTAACCAGAAGGAAGTACGCGCGCGGCCCTACGGTCTTTATTTCACAAATATATATATGCGAAAACAATGTTTCTCAGCTGTGGAAGCAAAAAGTGTAAGGAACGAAACTCAATGAATATATACAAAAATAATCACAATGATATGAGTGTTCAGACTGATCGTGGAAAACGGGATAATGCAATTGTCAAGGGACAGAACAGGATCTTTTATTAGTCTCTGGTGCTAGATCGCAAAAAGTATCGGGTTTTCCCAGGACGTGTCTGTTCGTCAAACAAAGGATCCGTTGAAGAGACAGCGTTCTGTTGATCAGTTGAATGTTCTGGTCTTGAGTCTTTTGCTGACAAATGTTCAACAGTGTCTTTCTGCTGCACTGAGGATTCTCCGACAGGTTGTGCGTCGCTGAAAGGTACAAACGCCGGCAATCCTTCGGTTTCAGTTGATGCAATGCCTTTCCTTACCCACGAGTCTGCTGGCAACGGGATAGGGACCTTTTTGGTGTGGGTGGCGTGCACCCAATTCTTCCGTCCCTCAAGACGAACTGCAGTTCTCGTGGCAAGGAGGACCTGGTAGGGTCCAGTGAACCTGGGATCCAAATTGTTCTTGCGCGAAAAGTTTCGCGTTACCACCCAATCTCCGGGCTGGAGCTGGTGGCCTGGACCCTCCGTCTGCGTCGGCAATGCTTCGTGAACCTGTTGGTGAATTAACCTCAGTTTAGCAGTCAAGTCATGAAGATAATCGATCAACATTGGATACTCAAGATCACAAAAAGCACCCGGTCTAGGGACCCCCCAAACATTGGCAGGACGACCGAACACTATTTCATAGGGACTGAGCCCTACTCGGGAGTGTACAGTTGCCCTTGTTGACAGTAATGCTAAAGGTAAAGCGTCAGGCCACGAGAGACCAGTCGTAGCCTGAATCTTTGCTAGTTTTAGTTTAAGGGTGCCATTGTACCCTTCAACCAAACCAGCTGACTGGGGATGATTGGCACTATGGAATTTCTGATTAATTCCAAGGCCCTTACACACACTCTTCATCACACTCCCCACAAACTCACTTCCGTTATCTGACCACACAACTCTAGGCATTCCGTACCGAGGAAAATATTCCTTCAGTAGGATTTTCGCAGTGAACAAAGCAGTATTGTCCTTAAGAGGGTAGGCCTCGATCCATCGGGAGAATGCGCAAACCACAACTAAAACGTATTTCAGGTTATTGCATCGCTCCATATGGATGAAGTCTAGTTGAATCACCTCAAAAGGACATGAAGGGGGAGCAAAACTACCAGGAGGAGTTGGGGTTCCCTTACCAGGATTGTACAATATACATACCATACAATTCTTGACCAATCGTTCAGCACATTTCGTAATACCATCATTCTTCCACACAGGGGACAGCAACTTACAAATACCTTTCGCACTAATATGTGCTAACCCATGCGCCATAGTCACAACAGCCAGCACATACGCATCAGGCAACATCCATCTTTTCTGTTCCGATAAATCAATCCAACAACCATTCGCATCCAACTTTCCCGTCCTTTCTTTCCACTTCATCTTTTCAGTCTCGGTGGCCTCATTCTGAATTGCTTTCACACTCTCGATAGTGTCCTCACACATACTCGATTCTGTAGGCCACCTAACCGAACTCGTCACATACATTCGAGTGCTAAGGTTCCGGGCAGTCTCCTTAGCAGTCTCATCCGCAAACGCATTACCACGACCAACATCATCCGTCACTTTACGATGCGCACTACATTTAACAATCGCTACTTGCTTAGGCAACGTAAGTGCATCCAAAAGATCATTCACAAGCTGGCCATGCTGAATCTTCGTACCATGCGATGTTAGAAAACCTCTCTCTCTCCACAACCGTCCAAAACTATGTGCGACGCCAAAGGCATATTGGCTGTCGGTAAACACATTCACACGTTTCCCTTTCGCTAACACACACGCTCTAGTGAGAGCGATCAGCTCTGCGGCTTGACAGAATTCTGATTTAATCGTGCAGTCTCAACAACAGTATTCAACGTTACAACAGCATATGCAGTAGTCACATCGCCATTCGGCAACTTGAAACATGAACCATCCACATACAGTATTCCATCTGGGTCTTCCAATGGGGTGTTTTTAAGGTCCACTCGACCTTTTGTTTCCTCCTCTGTCCTCAAATAACAATCGTGTTCTGTTATTTCATCTGACTCTGAGCTAATTGGTAGCAAAGTTGCCGGGTTCAGAACATTACAACGTTTTATTTGAATGTGGCTTGCCAACAGCGTCAACTCGTACCCAGACAACCTCGCACTCGTCAAGTGCTGAGTTTTCGTACGATTCAAAAGGGTGTCGACTGCATGCGGAACCATCACCGTAAGCATATTATCCATGACCAATCCTGCTGATTGTCGGATGGAGACCGCGGCTGCCGCCGTTGCTCTCAAACAACTCGGCAATGCTCTAGCTACCGGGTCCAAGGTCGAGGAAAAATATGCACATGGACGTTGCTTTCCACCAAAAGGTTGCGTTAAGACACTCAAAGCACAACCTTCTCTCTCGTGAACATATAATGTAAACGGCTTGCTATAGTCAGGAGTACCTAACACAGGAGCCGAACACAATGAATCACGTAATTCAGAAAAACTTTTCTGACATTCTTCCGTCCATGGTAAAGGAGTCGAAACATCCTTGCACGTAAGAGCCACTAATGGTTTCGCTAGCAATGAAAAATTAGGAATCCATTGCCTGCAGTACGATGTAATACCTAAAAGGGCACGCACATCTCTTTGGGTTGTTGGCACAGCCATTCGCGCAATTGCTGCAATTCTCTCTGGGGTCAACCGCCTTCCCTCCTTTGACAATAAGTGACCTAGATAGGTTACTTCTTGACAACAATATTGGAGTTTAGAAGGTGACACCTTGTGATTTAACTCGCAGAGATGTTGCAGCAGCGATACCGTAGCGATTTTGCAAATGTCCTGAGTATCTGCAGCCACCAATAGGTCATCGACGTATTGGATTAAGGCCGCACCAGCCGGCAACCTAAACGCATCCAGTTGACCCTTCAAGGCTTGACTGTAAATCGATGGACTTTCACAGTAGCCCTGAGGAGCGCGTTTAAACCGGAAGCTGCGTCCACCAAGAGAGAAACCGAAAAGATCTCTGCTCTCTTCCGCAATGGGAATGCTGAAAAACGCATTCTTCAAATCAATCACCGAAAACCACGATGCAGAAGCTGGAATCAGAGTCAGCAATGCCGTGATGTCAGGCACAACGGGGAACTGAGCAATCACAATTTTATTCACCTCCCGTAAATCGATAACAAAACGATAAACAGGTGGTTTCGAAGGATCAGTACGTTTTAGAATGGGCAGTACAGGGCTGTTGCACACGTTTCCCCGTGTTTCCTCAATAACGTCTTTCTCGATCAAATCATAGATGATCGCTAACAGCGCTCGTTCACCATCAAGAGAGATACGATACTGGGGAATACGTGGCAATCGCACATTGGATTTCAACTGAACAACATAAGGTGAGATATCAAGCAGGCCCACATCATTGGGACCTGTTGCCCACAAAGACGCAGGAAGAGAACTCAATTCCGGTGGAAGCTTATCGAGAGACAAGTACATAGGAGAGACAACCCTCTCTCCCAACGTAAGCTTTACACCCGCAGGAGAACAATACAAAGTTGCATACAAACGTTTAAGCAAATCCAGGCCCAAAAGATTTTCACCACAACCCGTGGTTAAAATCAACGGAGCTTCTAGCTCACGAGGCCCAATTGTAAGGGGCAAAGGGCGCGAAACTGGATTGCTAACGGGGGCGCCAGAAAATCCAACTGAAACATTTGTTAAGCCAGACAAAGGTGGGCCAGGGAGTTTCGAATGCTTAATAGAACTTTTCGCTGCACCAGTGTCCAACAGAAAAGGCTCAACGACGCCCGATGTAGCAACTGCGACGTAAGGCCCTCTCTGATCAACCGGAACTGATACTACTCCCTCTCCTTGTCTTCGGCTGTCCTAGTAATTACTGTCGTCAGTTCCCTGATCGACGTAATAATCGTCCACATTGTACTGCGCAGATCGTCCTTGCGATGATCCACGTTGATCAAAACAATTATCGGAATTTGATGAGTTATCTGAGCGATCATTCTGAGCACCACGACCTCTACCACGTTGTGCCTGCTGTGAACCACCACGACCTCCTCTAGATGAATTACCACTATTACGTTCGTTTAGAACAGGACAATTGAATTTGATATGTCCCTCCTGTCTACAATAAGCACATTGATTGTACCCTAACGAAGATCTTTGGGAAGAGGAGTCATTACGAGATTGTGATCTGTTCGATTGCGGCTGTGATCTATTTTGTTGCGAAGTATTCTGATTCGAACGTGGAGGATACGCTTGCTGAAGCAACACTTTAGTTTTAAGCTCTTTCGTCTTTTTATCAGCACGGTCGTTCTCTTCTTTCTCTCTGTTCTCATAATATTGTGCCGTGGCCAATATCTGAGCTGAAGTAGAAACGGCCCACGCACTTTCTGAATTCTTCAATTTATTGCTCAAATCGGGCAATAAATTCGAAACAAATTTATCCACGAACAACCTTTGACCACCCTCAGTGCTCATATCCTGACCACTATGATCAATGAATGCCTCCTCGAACCTCGTAAAGAAGTCGGAGACACTCTCGTCCTTTTTCTGTTTACAAGCTGACAGTTTGTCCCAATTTACCCTCATAGCTGGCATAGGAGTTTTCATTAACGTTATTATTCTTTGAGGAAGATCAGCAATCAGCTGCTCGGGTTTAGCACCACCAGTTTGTCGGGCATCCGCCGCTACTATGGCAGCCCAAGCACCACCTAATTCATTCGGATGATTCTCCTGACGAATCTTAGCCCACACCGGTTGAGGCACAACATTGCCGAACAACATGTCGATATCGGCAAGATTCATTATCGTAGCGTCTACGAGCTGCGATAATTCTTTATAGTACCCTGCAGGATTTTTGCGAGGGTCAGGCAAAGATTGCTTTACCTGTAACACTTCTGATCGTTTCCATGGGAGATGTATCCATACTCTCTGGAAATGTGCCAATATCGGAGGTTGAGCCTGCGGATTGGCTGGCATCCACACCGGTGGGACTTCCCGCATGGGAAACTGACCAGACTCATCTGGCTGTCTTTCAACATCCTCAACAAACAAGGCTTGAGGTATAGGAGTGGGACGAAAAGATAACAACCGTTCAACAGCACGTCGAACATTAGTATCCACTATCAGTCCAGTCGAGAACTGAAGTTGTAGATCAGACAAAGCGGTCAGCACCTCGTCAGGTGCGTCGGCCGATATCTGATCACGAAGAACCTTACACATTTCTTCGAACACGAATCTTTGGGTTGGTATATTGAATTGACAAAACGTGTCGAGTACAATACGTGGTGGATTTCTAAGGGGATGCGTCATCCAACCCATCGCCATATTATATAGCGAAGCGCGTTCCCTGTTACCAGGAAGCTGACTACGTCTCTGAGGACCATCGGAACCAGCGGACCCAAGAACAGGTCCGAGCGAATGAAAGAAGCTAGCCGCAAGAGGAGAATTACGACTACGAGTAGAGGGAGAAGTATAGGACACAGGACTAACAAACGAAGGGGTAGAAACAGAAGCAACAGCAGGAGTTAACAGAGCAGGAGCAGTAGCAGGAGCAGGAGTATGTGGAAGCGGAGGAGCAGTAGGGATAGCAACAGCCAAAGTAGCAGGAACAGTCGGAAGAACGGGTGCAGGTTGAGGAACAGGCAAAGGAAGAATAGGTGCAGGGACAGGTACAGGGGGAATCACAGGAGCTATGGTACCCTGTACATACGGAGGTGGCGACTTCATAAGATAGGACATTAAAGGATCCTCAACTGCCTCTTCCTTCTTTTCCGACTCCGTAGGCAAAGCAGGATAGCATTTGTCTATAGTCATACGCTGTAATCTATCAAACACTTCCTTTTCCTTAACCTCCTTATCATGCTGAAATTGCTCTGCTTTCTTTACAATGGCAGCAACACTATCTCTCTGATTTCGTTTAGTCTGTCTGATTTCTTTCTGTCGGGCTTCTTCACGCCACAACCGAAAGGCATCAAACATGGCCGGCCTTGACTTTTTCTCGAACAATTTAGCCTCTAGGTTATCTAGGATCGGGGTCTCAAAGCTACCATGAGGTGGCCAACTAAGGACACCGTCCTTCTTTGTATAACGAATCCAGTAATCGTTAAAGGTAATCGGGCCTAGCCCATGTTTACTGTACAGTTCATAAGTCGGAGTTCCAACCGGAGGTATCGGACACGAGTCCTCCAGTCGGGAATCCACACCACAAGGTCTGAAACAACTGAACAAAGTACTACGACCAGGCATCTTGCACACTAGCCGAGTTTCACAAACTTCAAGGGTTACGGGATTTACCAAGTCCCAGCAAAGAGCTAATACCCTCGGTTTTTGGCGGCTGCAGTCGTCAAATAACACAACAAAGTACGCTAGCAAAGTGTCACCGACAAAAACACTCACACAGCGTCAACAACAAAAACACTCGCTAAAGTGTCAACAACCAAGGACTCTGGGAGCGACCCACAAATACTTAACTCAAAGATCGATGGCGTCACCAGGAAGGCCCGTCAAACGTCTCGCTATACCAAGGTCTACGCCAGGCGCCAAAACAGGTCTACAGTCAGGGCAGCAGTCCGTCGCAGCCGTCAGGAGGCGGGAATCTTCGCGGGAAAAGTCTTCGGGCCACTTGTTTCGACAACAGGATCGATGAAGCGGAGTGCACCTTCCCTCGGAGATTTCACACGAAGTTCCTCACGATCGTCGGGCTTGGACCGGTACCACTGATGCAGCCCCACGTTGGGCACCAACTGAAGGACTGGGTTCTTTAAGACCCAGCGGTGCCAGGGCACAACACCTGAAACCTTCGTGGGTAACCTGCTCCGGCGTACGAATGACAGAGACACGGGACACTTCCTTCGGCGTCAAAGATTCAAGGTTTATTTACTGCAGGGAACACAGAAGTCACGACAAGTACAACACGTGCAACTTGGGGAGACTGCTTCAAATTGGTTCTGTGGATCGCTCCTTTTATACAGAATTTACCCATAGGACAACATGTACACAAAGGTTTACAACCCGGTTCCCACAATTATCCCCCAGAGGGGTCGCTTTGGTCACTTTGATACACACAAGGTCCGGAACATAAGTGCGGAAACATTTGGCGGTTCCCAACTGTAAAAACCCATCTTCCCAACATTAGTGCATTCCAATCGGCAGTAAAACAGATCGAAATAGGAACAAAGACAGGTGCAGAGGAAGATGGAAACAGTGGGGAGATCGGAAAGGGTGTAAAAGGGGAGGTATCGGGAAACACGAGATACAGGCATCAAAGGGACGTGCCTAATGAGATGCACGGCTGAGACAATAAACCGGCACGGCCAGATGAGCCTCGAGCGGGGCCATCTGCCTTACAGTATCATTCCCCTCGTCATAAAGACACTTACAAAGAACATGTGTCTTCCGCAAATATCTTGGGAGTCCCAGGGTCGCGAAGCGGACATCGTCCGTTCGCTGGCTACTTGAGGGCAAGAGACAAAATGGATGCCGTATCTAAGATGGAACCCGTGGGTACAGATGAAAAACCCACATAACAAACGAACGGTTTAAGTTAGCACAGCGAAACTGCGCACACTTACTAAACTCGTCATTTGCGGTTCGTAGATACCAGACTCGACCATATTCGTGCGAGTCGAAAACACCACTTACAATTGTCACGGAACCTCATGACGTCTGCCATTTTCGCTAAGAATTTTGCTGGGCACGGATCTAACGGTGAGCCCGATTTAAGGTTCCTCATCAAAGCTAAGGATGCGGCAACCGGAAGGGGGGGAAAGTCTAGCAAAGCTGGGCCAGGGGGAGACAGAGAGGCTGTCTCAGTCGGCATCGTAGATAAGTCATCTATAGATCTCAAAGGGAAAGAATCCTGAGTTTGCCTGATTTTGGTGGTGAAAAAATTAGCGATAGTGTTAGCCCAGGTCTCCGCCGGAGCGTCCTGAGTAGAGATTGACCGGGGGCTGGTGAATTCACGCACAATTGAAAAAATCTCCTTACAGGAGTTAGCCGCGTCTTCAATCCTTTTGGCAAAGTAACATTTCTTGCCCTGAAGAATTAAATCATGGTATGACTTCATCATGATTTTATAACGTTGTTTAGCCTCAGGTTCATACTGGACTCTCCAAGCCCGCTCAGCAACTTTACATTGCCTACGGGAATGGGCCAATTCCTCCGTGAACCAGGGGGCAGAGACCCGTTGGGCAGCAGACCTGGGTGGCTGTAAAGGAGCGAGCTCATTTAGTCTGGCAAGAAGCCAGGATTGCAGGCTCTCCAGATCTTTCTCCAGGTCGCCCGTACAAGACAAGGGGTGATCTACCAGAGCCTGCGTTAGCAGATCTGGAGTCACCCGATGAAGTGCCCTATAGCTGCTACCCTGCTGCCTCATGGCACTGGCCGGAGAAATCGTAATAGATGGTATTTCGAAGTGGGCAAGATAATGATCAGACCATACGACTGGCAGAAGTGTTACAGCCATAATAGGTGAGGTGGAAAAAACCTGATCAAGTGTGTGGCCTTTGTCATGTGTCGGACCAGAGAGATAGGGGGAAAGGCCTAGAGTGGATGCAATATCCAGCAATTTTATGGCATCCTGGTCTTGGTGATCGTCACTGTGAAAATTAAAATCTCCCGCCACTATGCACCGCTCCGATCTAAGGACAAGGACCGACATAGCCTGCTGGAGATCATCAAGAAAGGATCCCACTGGGCCCGGAGGTCTGTAAACAATCAGACCCTTCAGCGCTTGTTGCGGCGATAGGGAGATGGTAAAGGCTAAGGAGTCAGCCCCTGCGATGGTATGTGTATGCGTGACCGTGCACGGAAGAGATTTTTTCACAACCAGGGCAACTCCTCCCCCCCTGCCCTTGTCTCTGTCCTGTCGATGGATGGTATAGTCAGTGGGGATGGCTGCCACAATGTCCGGGTGGGAGGAATCATTGAGCCATGTCTCAGTGAGCATCAGACAGGTAGGACTGGTCGTCGAAAGGAGATCAAAAATCTCTTGAGTGTGTCGGTGCAACGACCTCGTATTAAGGAGTAGACAAAGGTGTTTTATGCAACAATCCTTAATAGGGATAGGGGAAGGGAGGGAGCGAACAGGGTGCCATTGACAGGCAGGGCACGTATGTTTACCCCTATATCGGCCAGGAAAGACTGAGTGACAAGACGCATTCCAGTCACGCAGAGAGTAGAGCTCTTGAGCGGAGTAGGAAAGCATAGGGCCAGAGGTACCTGCCACGCCGAACGCCTCCGGGACGCTGACGGGCGCAGACGGGCAGGACTCTGGCACGACTCCGGCGCAGATCCGGCGCGACCGCTGATCGCGTCCGCTGCGCGGAGGGAGGGGTTAGCTTTTTATAGCGCTGCTAGAGCGCGAGGGTGAAGAGTCCTACCCCCAAGATGGCGGCCAAAATGAGATCCCAGCCCTCGGCGTCAACACTCAGCCGAGGGCGGTCTCACAGTCCCAGGCAAAGGAGGGGAGAAAGGCAAAGCGCTTACAAGCGCTGGGAAGTCTAATGGCAAGCAGCGCTGTGCTCAGAAACGCTTATAACACAAGCGCGAGCACGAGCTGCACAAGGCAAAAATTAAAAATAACAGCATGAAAGTCTAACACGCTATGTTTAAAATCCAAAGAACAGTAAGGAGACCTCCCGGCTTCCGCCTCAGGAGGGAAAAGGTAGGTAGCAGTTGGTAATCACTTGCTGGATGTTCCGTTCTGTGGGAAGTTTGCAGTGCTGCTGTCCACGCTCTTCCTGATCTGAATGTCTGTGGGAAGCTTGCAGTGCTGTTCACGCTCCTCCTGATCTGCGTGTCTGTGGGAAGCTTGCAGTGCTGTTGACGCTCCTCCTGATTTGTTTGTCTGTGGAAAGCTTGCAGTGCTGTTCACGCTCCTCCTGATCTACGTGTCTGTGGGAAGTTTGCAGTGCTGCTGTCCATGCTCTTCCTGATCTGAATGTCTGTGGGAAGCTTGCAGTGCTGTTCACGCTCCTCCTGATCTGCGTGCCTGTGGAAAGCTTGCAGTGCTGTTCACGCTCCTCCTGATCTGCAAGTCTGTGGGAAGCTCGAAGTGCTTTTGTTCACACTCTTCCTGATCTGCGTGTCTGTGGGAAGCTCGCAGTGCTGTTCACGCTCTTCCTGATCTGCGTGTCTGTGGAAAGCTTGCAATGCTGTTCACACTCTTCCTTGTCTGCGTGTCTGTGGGAAGCTTGCAGTGCTGTTCACGCTCCTCCTGATCAGCATGTCTGTGGGAAGCTTGCAGTGATGTTCACGCTCCTCCTGATCTACGTGTCTGTGGGAAGTTTGCAGTGCTGTTCACACTCCTCCTGATCTGTGTGTCTGTGGAAAGCTTGCAGTGCTGTTCACACTCTTCCTGATCTGCGTGTCTGTTGGAAGCTCGCAGTGCTGTTCACGCTCTTCCTGATCTGGGTGTCTGTGGAAAGCTCGCAGTGCTGTTCAAACTCTTCCTGATCTGCGTGTCTGTGGGAAGCTCGCAGTGCTGTTCACGCTCTTCCTGATCTGCGTGTCTGTGGGAAGCTTGCAGTGCTGTTCACGCTCTTCCTGATCTGAATGTCTGTGGGAAGCTTGCAATGCTGTTCACCCTCCTCCTGATCTGCATGTCTGTGGAAAGCTTGCAGTGCTGTCCACGCTCTTCCTGATCTGGGTGTCTGTGGGAAGCTCACAGTGCTGTTCACACTCTCCTGATCTGCGTGTCTGTGAGAAACTTGCTGTGCTGTACAAGCTCTTCCTGATCTGCGTGTCTGTGGGAAGCTTGCAGTGCTGTTCACACTCTTCCTGACCTGCGTGTCTGTGAGAAGCTTGCAGTGCTGTTCACGCTCTTCCTGATCTGAGTGTCGGTGGGAAGCTTGCAGTGCTGTTCACACTCTTCCTGATCTGCGTGTCTGTGGAAAGGTTACACTGATGTTCACACTGTTCCTGATCTGCGTGTCTGTGAGAAGCTTGCAGTGCTGTTGACGCTCCTCCTGATTCGCTTGTCTGTGGGAAGCTTGCAGTGCTGTTCACGCTCCTCCTGATCTACGTGTCTGTGGGAAGTTTGCAGTGCTGCTGTCCACGCTCTTCCTGATCTGAATGTCTGTGGGAAGCTTGCAGTGCTGTTCACGCTCCTCCTGATCTGCGTGTCTGTGGAAAGCTCGCAGTGCTGTTGTTAGAAACGGGATCCTGGCTGGCCAAGACTCGCGTCAAGGTCAGTCAGGGATCACCATTCCCAAGGTCAGGGCAAGGGAGTTACACGCCAAGATAACCCCTACTCGCCCTCTAGGTAACGTGGCGCGAGCAGCAAGGCTAAACTTGGAGGCGATATGAGTTAAGTATTTGCGCACGCACCCCAGCAACAACACCCAAGGCCCACCACAAAGGAAACTCCACACAAGGGTATATATAAAAATAGCCTTTGTATTCCAATAAACATACATTAGATAAAACACACACTTTACATTGTGCCAGAGGCACGGGCAGAATTTACAAGGGATATTTACAAGACATGGCCACCTGGACCACTGTCAGGAATCAGCACTTTCAGAAGTAACACTTTTAAAAATAGCACTTTTAGAATGTAAAATCACTGTAGCACAAAACAAGTAACTACTGGTAATCAGGTAAGTACTCCCTACGCAATCCTAACCACCCTAGGAACAGGTCACGCAGGGAACCAGGACCTTACTAGCACCACCTGCACTAGCAAGAACAACCAACTAAATATCAACATACATTTAGGGGTATAGACCTGGGGACAACACACATGATGTATCAACAACACATTCAGCGGTGTAGGGAACACATGACGCATCAACATACGTTCAGAGGTGTAAGGAGCAAGGCACATGATGCATCAACAACACATTCAGCGGTGCAGGACAACACAATAGAGCAAAAATCACATTAGCCACCACCTGTGGCAGTCCCTAGGCCAACTGGCCTCTCTAGGGCTAGGACGCCATGTGTCCAAAGTCAGGGTCCTAAACGTGGCAGTTGCCCACAAAGTGCTGGGCAACTGGTGAGGACAACGTTGGAGCCTTCCAGGCCCTGAACAAATAAAATGTCCCCCTGAGCCTCTCTGGACTCAAAATGAATCAAGGCAGCCCCTCTGGGCTCTGAATACACAGATGCAGCCTCACTGGGCTGTGGGGGTCCCTCACGGGGGGACCCGGAACACTGGGAGTGCCTCAAGCCTCTCTAGGCTGTAGGCACCACTGCGGGCATCGTTGGAGTCCCCCTCCTGGGGACTCGAGAACCAAGGAATGCCCCCATGAGCCTCTCCTGGGCTCAAAAAGCAGAATGGCACCTCAGAGCCTCTCGGGCTCGTGGCTCAAGGTGGGGGGGGGGGTTAGGCGGAGTCCCTCTCGGGGGACTCGGCATCACTTGAGGCCTCACGGGCCTCACAACACCAGGGTCTCGCTTTGGAGGGGAGGGGCGGGCACCGGCAATATGCCCCGACGCTCCCCTCCCTTCCGCACACACTCACCGGGTCTCTGGTGCTCGGCGGCGCTCTGCTTCCTCGCTCCGTCTCCTTCTCGGCAGGCGGGGCTGCCTGGGGACAGTCACAGCTTCCTTGGCCGGGCAGGAGCGCGGGGTGGCCTCCCGTCCGCTCCCTGCCGGGCACTCTGTACTTCCGGGTGCACGCGGGGAAGCCCTCGAGGCCGGGCCAATCCCTGCGCGGCCCCACGATGACGCGTCGGGAGTCCCTGCAGACGGGACCAATCACCAAGCGGCAATCCCTCTCCGGGGCCGCCAATGGCAGCGCGGCCCTGGGGGGATGGAGGCGGGACAGCGCCTCAGAGCAGATCAACGGGCCGGCGGCGGTGACTTTCGAGGGGTGAGCTCCCTCAGAAAGTAAATCGTGCAGCGAGGTGGGCACTCGCTTGGGGGCAAAAACAACGGCACCAGGTCCCTGGCGGGGTGGGCACCTGCCAGGGGACGTTAAAATCGGCCTGGGCAGCCGCAAAAGGAAAATAAAGCGCTTCCAGGCGCTCTAGGCAGTTAAAGCGCTCCCAAGCGCTATAGGTAAAAATCCAGCGCTTCCAGGCGCTATAAGGCAAATGAAGTGCTCCTTGCGCTAGGAGGGGAAAGGTCAGCAATTCAGTCCTTCAGGGGTCCATCAGCAAGCCAGGGGCTGGGCAGAGCCCAGGGGAGGCAAGCCTTCCCCTGGGCCCAAGCAGCAGCACGCCCCTGGTAGATCCAAGTCAGAAACAAGAACATTTTCATGGGGTCACAGCCCCTCTTTTATACACCTTTTCCCTTTTGTCTGTGGGTGCAGGGTGGGGGCAGAACCAGTCGCAGCTGGTCTGAGAGCACTGTTGATGGCTCAACCACCCCTTTCATTCATCAGGCAGGCTAGGGTCATCAGTCGCACCACAGGGGGCGGAGCCAGCATTGTGTGGGGAAAACCCAGCCCCATTCAGGACACAGGCGCAGCCCCTCCCTCACATCAGCATGCTAATCTCTCCATTCACCACTGGGGCAGACCCACACAGACTTCCTGGAGCCTGGCATCCCAGCCAGCTCCAGCCAATCACACGCCAGCACCCTCACAGCACATACACAGCCATGTCTAGAAGTGGCGCTTCCGCACAAGACACATACACGCCGCACATACCATTGCGCAGCATTCACTCTCACGAGTTCGCACATACCAAGCTTGACCATGCACGCCTCACGCATCAGGAACTACCAGGGACACAGACATTCCCCATGCATTCCTATGGGAGAGCAGGCCAATCTCACACACGCACTCAGGGAGAGGACGCACTTTACACTGCGCCACAGTGTCAAAGTGCACAAAGACCAGAAGTCACTAGGCAAAAAGTTCAGGGGTGAACCTGCCAGAAGGGCCAAGTCCAACACAACCCCCTTCCAGCCAAAACGCAGGGGAGAACAATCACCACCTTGATGGACTTCCCTGCTTGGGGCGATAGAACACGGACGCGGGCCCGCACTGCAGGGACACCCTCCTGTTCTACGCCACGCCTATCCATAAGACAAGCACATACAAATAAAAAAAAAAAAAAAACAGGCCCAACTAGGCTACCCCACTGGTACTCCTTAGTTGTCCACGGCTAGGACCAGGCCCTAGGCCATCCAGATACCACTGGTCCCTGCCAATACATAGAGTGGGGGGTAGTAACCCCTGGCCTACAATAGCCATTCTCCACTCCCTTTCTCAGTGTAGTTCCAAACTACCACTGATCCTCCAACCTAGGGTCCGCACCCTCAGGCTGACCAGAGGTCACGGGCATGAATGCCCCACCCTACCTCTACTTCTGAAGCACCCTCCAGAACAACTCTCCCACCAGTTCGGGACCTTTACTCCCTCAGCAGCAGTGACCACGGTCAGACCAGCACAAGATCGGTGTAGTGAGGCGTTGCACTTTGCGGGTTGCCAGATGCGGCGCAGGCGGCGGCTCACGGACCGCGTCGAGACGGGGACGGTGAGCGGCATAGGCTGCGCGGCCGAAGGCAGACGCGGCTCAGTGCGGTGCCTACAGGACACCAGGCTGGTCATGACAGATTCACAGCTCCCCTAACTGGTCTACCACCTGGGATTCGAATTCACTCCTCCTTCAGCAGCAAGGCAACCACTGCAGGTCAATCCCCCATACAGCTTACCCGGTTCCTTCTCTTCAGGCAGGAGTTCCTTCAGGACACTACATATAGTTGCCCTTACGTCCAGATCCGGAAACACCGGCTACTGGCTCCCCAACCGAGGGACGTACCCCTTTGGTCAGATGCCTGGCGCACCAGGACTTCCTTGAGGGTGACACATAACTAATGTGTCGTGTACAAGTCTTCCTGACACTCAGGACAGAAGTGGCATCACCCTGGTCACTCCCTGGCGACACAACCCTTCTGGTTGGCCCTTGACCCACTGGTTACTCCACTGGGGAATCTATCCCCCTCGCACCCCTCCATCTGGACTTCTGCACCCTCCCAACTGGAGCGGTACTGCCAGATAACAGAACTACTAGAGCCCTGCTTACAGGCGCTCCACGTTCTCTCCACGCTGGGAGATCTCCCTACAAGGACGCTCCATACGGACATGCTAGGCTCCCTCACCTGGTGTTCCTAAGAAAAAAAACACCCAGACTACGAAGACCAGGCTTGTGCTCCTCCGAGCCACTTCCACCACACTGGGCTGGAAGACCAGAACCTTTCCTTAGGGTCACTCCCCAACAATTAACACAATAGCACAGGGGCAAGGGAAACTCCCATGAGCTTCAGGCCCACCCATGAAATCATGTTCACTGATGTTCTACATTCTTCAAACACTCTGGGAGATCTTCCTCAAATGACCTATTGGTACAGCCTAGGCCCCCGACCTGACGTTCCCTTCAGAAACATTCTAGGCCCTGACACTGGGTTTCGGGCACCTGGAGACATGCAGTCCCACCCACTCCTTCTCCTCTTGAGACAGGACGTGAGCCCCTACACCGAGACCTAGCTGGGCTACACTTAACCTCTTCCACCACACTGGGCTGGAAGACACCTCAGCCACTCCTTTTGGAATCACTCCATCCCCTATGCCTCTCTCCTCCCAGAACATTACCAACTCCAAACATCTGTCTCTAAATAGACCACAGAAATCAAAAAGCAGGCTCCACTGTCTGCAGACGTTCTTGGGAAAAGTTTAACACACGGAACTTAGGTATCTGAGCAAAACAAGAATACACAAGCATTCAGCAAGCTCCCCATCCAGAGAACTCACACACACGTCCAGTGCAACACACCATTCGTCCACACACACACTTCCCCAGACTGGTAAGGCAGTTTCTACCACCCCTGATTTCTCAACCTGACCACACGTGACACAGGTACCATAACTCCAGGGCAGGGACGGGGGACACATGCACTGAACACATTTATGCTGCCACCACTGGATCCCACCCTTCTGGTGAATCCAGAAAACACACTGCACTTAGGGGGATGATCTACCCTCCCGAGCTAGGGACACCTAACTCAAAGTGCACAAGAAACACATTTCCACAGAAATGACATTTTTAGCAAAAGCACCACACAATAATCCCCAAAATGTGATTATCTAAAATGCAGAGTTTTGTAGTGTGGCCCGTTGCCACTGTGGTACATCGCAAACACAAATCCTTATCCTCACCGCTGCGTCCAATGTTAGAAACGGGATCCTGGCTGGCCAAGACTCGCGTCAAGGTCAGTCAGGGATCACCATTCCCAAGGTCAGGGCAAGGGAGTTACACGCCAAGATAACCCCTACTCGCCCTCTAGGTAACGTGGCGCGAGCAGCAAGGCTAAACTTGGAGGCGATATGAGTTAAGTATTTGCGCACGCACCCCAGCAACAACACCCAAGGCCCACCACAAAGGAAACTCCACACAAGGGTATATATAAAAATAGCCTTTGTATTCCAATAAACATACATTAGATAAAACACACACTTTACATTGTGCCAGAGGCACGGGCAGAATTTACAAGGGATATTTACAAGACATGGCCACCTGGACCACTGTCAGGAATCAGCACTTTCAGAAGTAACACTTTTAAAAATAGCACTTTTAGAATGTAAAATCACTGTAGCACAAAACAAGTAACTACTGGTAATCAGGTAAGTACTCCCTACGCAATCCTAACCACCCTAGGAACAGGTCACGCAGGGAACCAGGACCTTACTAGCACCACCTGCACTAGCAAGAACAACCAACTAAATATCAACATACATTTAGGGGTATAGACCTGGGGACAACACACATGATGTATCAACAACACATTCAGCGGTGTAGGGAACACATGACGCATCAACATACGTTCAGAGGTGTAAGGAGCAAGGCACATGATGCATCAACAACACATTCAGCGGTGCAGGACAACACAATAGAGCAAAAATCACATTAGCCACCACCTGTGGCAGTCCCTAGGCCAACTGGCCTCTCTAGGGCTAGGACGCCATGTGTCCAAAGTCAGGGTCCTAAACGTGGCAGTTGCCCACAAAGTGCTGGGCAACTGGTGAGGACAACGTTGGAGCCTTCCAGGCCCTGAACAAATAAAATGTCCCCCTGAGCCTCTCTGGACTCAAAATGAATCAAGGCAGCCCCTCTGGGCTCTGAATACACAGATGCAGCCTCACTGGGCTGTGGGGGTCCCTCACGGGGGGACCCGGAACACTGGGAGTGCCTCAAGCCTCTCTAGGCTGTAGGCACCACTGCGGGCATCGTTGGAGTCCCCCTCCTGGGGACTCGAGAACCAAGGAATGCCCCCATGAGCCTCTCCTGGGCTCAAAAAGCAGAATGGCACCTCAGAGCCTCTCGGGCTCGTGGCTCAAGGTGGGGGGGGGTTAGGCGGAGTCCCTCTCGGGGGACTCGGCATCACTTGAGGCCTCACGGGCCTCACAACACCAGGGTCTCGCTTTGGAGGGGAGGGGCGGGCACCGGCAATATGCCCCGACGCTCCCCTCCCTTCCGCACACACTCACCGGGTCTCTGGTGCTCGGCGGCGCTCTGCTTCCTCGCTCCGTCTCCTTCTCGGCAGGCGGGGCTGCCTGGGGACAGTCACAGCTTCCTTGGCCGGGCAGGAGCGCGGGGTGGCCTCCCGTCCGCTCCCTGCCGGGCACTCTGTACTTCCGGGTGCACGCGGGGAAGCCCTCGAGGCCGGGCCAATCCCTGCGCGGCCCCACGATGACGCGTCGGGAGTCCCTGCAGACGGGACCAATCACCAAGCGGCAATCCCTCTCCGGGGCCGCCAATGGCAGCGCGGCCCTGGGGGGATGGAGGCGGGACAGCGCCTCAGAGCAGATCCACGGGCCGGCGGCGGTGACTTTCGAGGGGTGAGCTCCCTCAGAAAGTAAATCGTGCAGCGAGGTGGGCACTCGCTTGGGGGCAAAAACAACGGCACCAGGTCCCTGGCGAGGTGGGCACCTGCCAGGGGACGTTAAAATCGGCCTGGGCAGCCGCAAAAGGAAAATAAAGCGCTTCCAGGCGCTCTAGGCAGTTAAAGCGCTCCCAAGCGCTATAGGTAAAAATCCAGCGCTTCCAGGCGCTATAAGGCAAATGAAGTGCTCCTTGCGCTAGGAGGGGAAAGGTCAGCAATTCAGTCCTTCAGGGGTCCATCAGCAAGCCAGGGGCTGGGCAGAGCCCAGGGGAGGCAAGCCTTCCCCTGGGCCCAAGCAGCAGCACGCCCCTGGTAGATCCAAGTCAGAAACAAGAACATTTTCATGGGGTCACAGCCCCTCTTTTATACACCTTTTCCCTTTTGTCTGTGGGTGCAGGGTGGGGGCAGAACCAGTCGCAGCTGGTCTGAGAGCACTGTTGATGGCTCAACCACCCCTTTCATTCATCAGGCAGGCTAGGGTCATCAGTCGCACCACAGGGGGCGGAGCCAGCATTGTGTGGGGAAAACCCAGCCCCATTCAGGACACAGGCGCAGCCCCTCCCTCACATCAGCATGCTAATCTCTCCATTCACCACTGGGGCAGACCCACACAGACTTCCTGGAGCCTGGCATCCCAGCCAGCTCCAGCCAATCACACGCCAGCACCCTCACAGCACATACACAGCCATGTCTAGAAGTGGCGCTTCCGCACAAGACACATACACGCCGCACATACCATTGCGCAGCATTCACTCTCACGAGTTCGCACATACCAAGCTTGACCATGCACGCCTCACGCATCAGGAACTACCAGGGACACAGACATTCCCCATGCATTCCTATGGGAGAGCAGGCCAATCTCACACACGCACTCAGGGAGAGGACGCACTTTACACTGCGCCACAGTGTCAAAGTGCACAAAGACCAGAAGTCACTAGGCAAAAAGTTCAGGGGTGAACCTGCCAGAAGGGCCAAGTCCAACAGCTGTCCACGCTCTTCCTGATCTGCGTGTCTGTGGAAAGCTCGCAGTGCTGTTCACACTCTTCCTGATATGCGTGTCTGTGGGAAGCTGGTAGTGCTGTTCACACTCTTCCTGATCTGCGAGCCTGTAAGAAGCTGACAGTGCTGCTGTTCACACTCTTCCTGATCTGCGTGTCTGTGGAAAGCTTGCAGTGCTGTCCACGCTCTTCCTGATCTGCGTGTCTGTGGAAAGCTCGCAGTGCTGTTCACACTCTTCCTGATCTGCGAGCCTGTAAGAAGCTCACAGTGCTGCTGTTCACACTCTTCCTGATCTGCGTGTCTGTGGGAAGCTTGCAGTGCTGTTCACACTCCTCCTGATCTGCATGTCTGTGGGAAGCTTGCAGAGCTGTCCACGGTCTTCCTGATCTACGTGTCTGTAGGAAGCTCGCAGTGCTGTTCACGCTCTTCCTGATCTGCGTGTCTGTGAGAAGCTTCCAGTGTTGTCCACGCTCTTCCTGATCTGCGTGTCCATGAGAAGCTTCCAGTGCTGTTCACACTCTTCCTGATCTGCATGTCTGTGGGAAGCTTGCAGTGCTGTTCACGCTCCTCCTGATCTGCATGTCTGTGGGAAGCTTGCAGTGCTGTTCACACTCTTCCTGATATGCGTGTCTGTGGGAAGCTCGTAGTGCTTTTGTACACGGTCTTCCTGATATGTGTGTTTGTGGGAAGCTTGCAGTGCTGTTCACGCTCCTCCTGATCTACGTGTCTGTGGGAAGTTTGCAGTGCTGCTCACACTCTTCCTGATCTGTGTGTCTGTGGGAAGCTTGCAGTGCTGTTCACGCTCCTCCTGATCTGCATGTCTGTGGGAAGCTCAAAGTGCTTTTGTTCACACTCTTCCTGATCTGTGTATCTGTGGGAAGCTCGCAGTGCTGTTCACGCTCTTCCTGACCTGCATGTCTGTGAGAAGCTTGCAGTGCTGTTCACGCTCCTCCTGATCTGCATGTCTGTGGGAAGCTCAAAGTGCTTTTGTTCACACTCTTCCTGATCTGTGTATCTGTGGGAAGCTCGCAGTGCTGTTCACGCTCTTCCTGATCTGCGTGTCTGTGGAAAGCTTGCAGTGCTGTCCACGCTCTTCCTGATCTGCGTGTCTGTGGGAAACTTGCAGTGCTGTTCACACTCTTCCTGATCTGCGTGTCTGTGGGAAGCTTGCAGTGCTTTTGTCCACACTCTTCCTGATCTGCGTGTCTGTGGGAAGCTCGCAGTGCTGTTCACGCTCTTCCTGATCTGCGTGTCTGTGAGAAGCTTCCAGTGTTGTCCACGCTCTTCCTCATCTGCATTTCTGTGGGAAGCTTGCAGTGCTGTTCACACTCTTCCTGATCTGCATGTCTGTGGGAAGCTTGCAGTGCTGTTCACGCTCCTCCTGATCTCCATGTCTGTGGGAAGCTTGCAGTGCTGTTCACGCTCTTCCTGATATGCGTGTCTGTTTGAAGCTTGCAGTGCTGTTCACACTCTTCCTGATATGCGTGTCTGTGGGAAGCTCGTAGTGCTTTTGTACATGGTCTTCCTGATCTGTGTGTCTGTGGGAAGCTTGCAGTGCTGTTCACGCTCCTCCTGATCTGCATGTCTGTGGGAAGCTCGAAGTGCTTTTGTTCACACTCTTCCTGATCTGCGTGTCTGTGGGAAGCTTGCAGTGCTGTTCACGCTTTTTCTGATCTGCGTGTCTGTGGAAAGCTTGCAGTGCTGTTCACACTCTTCCTTGTCTGTGTGTCTGTGGGAAGCTTGCAGTGCTGTTCACGCTCCTCCTGATCTGCATGTCTGTTGGAAGCTTGCAGTGCTGTTCACGCTCCTCCTGATCTACGTGTTTGTGGGAAATTTGCAGTGCTGTTTACACTCCTCCTGATCTGCGTGTCTGTGGGAAGCTTGCAGTGCTGTTCACGCTCCTCCTGATTTGCATGTCTGTGGGAAGCTTGCAGTGCTGTTCACGCTCCTCCTGATCTACGTGTCTGTGGGAAGTTTGCAGTGCTGTTCACGCTCCTCCTGATCTAAGTGTCTGTGGGAAGCTTAAAGTGCTGTTCCCACTCCCCTGATCTGCGTGTCTGTGAGAAGCTTGCAGTGCTGTTCACACTGTTCCTGATCTGCATGTCTGTGGGAAGCTCGCAGTGCTGTTCACGCTCTTCCTGATCAGCGTGTCTGTGGAAAGCTCGCAGTGCTGTTCACACTCTTCCTGATCTGCGTGTCTGTGGGAAACTCACAGTGCTGTTCACGCTCTTCCTGATCTGCGTGTCTGTGGAAAGCTTGCAGTGCTGTTCACACTCTTCCTGATCTACGTGTCTGTGGGAAGCTCGCAGTGCTGTTCACACTCTTCCTGATCTGCCTGTCTGTGGGAAGCTTAAAGTGCTGTTCACACTCTTCCTGATCTGTGTGTCTGTGGAAAGCTTGCAGTGCTGTTCACACTCTTCCTGATCTGCGTGTCTGTTGGAAGCTCGCAGTGCTGTTCACGTTCTTCCTGATCTGGGTGTCTGTGGAAAGCTCGCAGTGCTGTTCAAACTCTTCCTGATCTGCGTGTCTGTGGGAAGCTCGCAGTGCTGTTCACGCTCTTCCTGATCTGCGTGTCTGTGGGAAGCTTGCAGTGCTGTTCACGCTCTTCCTGATCTGAATGTCTGTGGGAAGCTTGCAATGCTGTTCACCCTCCTCCTGATCTGCATGTCTGTGGAAAGCTTGCAGTGCTGTCCACGCTCTTCCTGATCTGGGTGTCTGTGGGAAGCTCACAGTGCTGTTCACACTCTCCTGATCTGCGTGTCTGTGGGAAACTTGCTGTGCTGTACAAGCTCTTCCTGATCTGCGTGTCTGTGGAAAGCTTGCAGTGCTGTTCACACTCTTCCTGACCTGCGTGTCTGTGAGAAGCTTGCAGTGCTGTTCACGCTCTTCCTGATCTGAGTGTCGGTGGGAAGCTTGCAGTGCTGTTCACACTCTTCCTGATCTGTGTATCTGTGGGAAGCTCGCAGTGCTGTTCACGCTCTTCCTGATCTGCGTGTCTGTGGAAAGCTTGCAGTGCTGTCCACGCTCTTCCTGATCTGCGTGTCTGTGGGAAACTTGCAGTGCTGTTCACACTCTTCCTGATCTGCGTGTCTGTGGGAAGCTTGCAGTGCTTTTGTCCACACTCTTCCTGATCTGCGTGTCTGTGGGAAGCTCGCAGTGCTGTTCACGCTCTTCCTGATCTGCGTGTCTGTGAGAAGCTTCCAGTGTTGTCCACGCTCTTCCTCATCTGCATTTCTGTGGGAAGCTTGCAGTGCTGTTCACACTCTTCCTGATCTGCATGTCTGTGGGAAGCTTGCAGTGCTGTTCATGCTCCTCCTGATCTCCATGTCTGTGGGAAGCTTGCAGTGCTGTTCACGCTCTTCCTGATATGCGTGTCTGTGGGAAGCTTGCAGTGCTGTTCACACTCTTCCTGATATGCGTGTCTGTGGGAAGCTCGTAGTGCTTTTGTACATGGTCTTCCTGATCTGTGTGTCTCTGGGAAGCTTGCAGTGCTGTTCACGCTCCTCCTGATCTGCATGTCTGTGGGAAGCTCGAAGTGCTTTTGTTCACACTCTTCCTGATCTGCGTGTCTGTGGGAAGCTTGCAGTGCTGTTCACGCTTTTTCTGATCTGCGTGTCTGTGGAAAGCTTGCAGTGCTGTTCACACTCTTCCTTGTCTGCGTGTCTGTGGGAAGCTTGCAGTGCTGTTCACGCTCCTCCTGATCTGCATGTCTGTGGGAAGCTTGCAGTGCTGTTCACGCTCCTCCTGATCTACGTGTCTGTGGGAAATTTGCAGTGCTGTTTACACTCCTCCTGATCTGCGTGTCTGTGGGAAGCTTGCAGTGCTGTTCACGCTCCTCCTGATCTGCATGTCTGTGGGAAGCTTGCAGTGCTGTTCACGCTCCTCCTGATCTACGTGTCTGTGGGAAGTTTGCAGTGCTGTTCACGCTCCTCCTGATCTAAGTGTCTGTGGGAAGCTTAAAGTGCTGTTCCCACTCCCCTGATCTGCGTGTCTGTGAGAAGCTTGCAGTGCTGTTCACACTGTTCCTGATCTGCATGTCTGTGGGAAGCTCGCAGTGCTGTTCACGCTCTTCCTGATCTGCGTGTCTGTGGAAAGCTCGCAGTGCTGTTCACACTCTTCCTGATCTGCGTGTCTGTGGGAAGCTCACAGTGCTGTTCACGCTCTTCCTGATCTGCGTGTCTGTGGAAAGCTTGCAGTGCTGTTCACACTCTTCCTGATCTACGTGTCTGTGGGAAGCTCGCAGTGCTGTTCACACTCTTCCTGATCTGCCTGTCTGTGGGAAGCTTAAAGTGCTGTTCACACTCTTCCTGATCTGTGTGTCTGTGGAAAGCCTTCAGTGCTGTTCACACTCTTCCTGATCTGCGTGTCTGTTGGAAGCTCGCAGTGCCGTTCACGCTCTTCCTGATCTGGGTGTCTGTGGAAAGCTTGCAGTGCTGTTCAAACTCTTCCTGATCTGCGTGTCTGTGGGAAGCTCGCAGTGCTGTTCACGCTCTTCCTGATCTGCGTGTCTGTGGGAAGCTTGCAGTGCTGTTCACTCTCTTCCTGATCTGAATGTCTGTGGGAAGCTTGCAATGCTGTTCACCCTCCTCCTGATCTGCATGTCTGTGGAAAGCTTGCAGTGCTGTCCACGCTCTTCCTGATCTGGGTGTCTGTGGGAAGCTCACAGTGCTGTTCACACTCTCCTGATCTGCGTGTCTGTGGGAAACTTGCTGTGCTGTACAAGCTCTTCCTGATCTGCGTGTCTGTGGGAAGCTTGCAGTGCTGTTCACACTCTTCCTGACCTGCGTGTCTGTGAGAAGCTTGCAGTGCTGTTCACGCTCTTCCTGATCTGAGTGTCGGTGGGAAGCTTGCAGTGCTGTTCACACTCTTCCTGATCTGCGTGTCTGTGGAAAGGTTACACTGCTGTTCACACTGTTCCTGATCTGCGTGTCTGTGAGAAGCTTGCAGTGCTGTTGACGCTCCTCCTGATTCGCTTGTCTGTGGGAAGCTTGCAGTGCTGTTCACGCTCCTCCTGATCTACGTGTCTGTGGGAAGTTTGCAGTGCTGCTGTCCACGCTCTTCCTGATCTGAATGTCTGTGGGAAGCTTGCAGTGCTGTTCACGCTCCTCCTGATCTGCGTGTCTGTGGAAAGCTTGCAGTGCTGTCCACGATCTTCCTGATCTGCGTGTCTGTGGAAAGCTCGCAGTGCTGTTCACACTCTTCCTGATCTGCGTGTCTGTGGGAAGCTGGTAGTGCTGTTCACACTCTTCCTGATCTGCGAGCCTGTAAGAAGCTGACAGTGCTGCTGTTCACACTCTTCCTGATCTGCGTGTCTGTGGAAAGCTTGCAGTGCTGTCCACGCTCTTCCTGATCTGCGTGTCTGTGGAAAGCTCGCAGTGCTGTTCACACTCTTCCTGATCTGCGAGCCTGTAAGAAGCTCACAGTGCTGCTGTTCACACTCTTCCTGATCTGCGTGTCTGTGGGAAGCTTGCAGTGCTGTTCACACTCCTCCTGATCTGCATGTCTGTGGGAAGCTTGCAGAGCTGTCCACGGTCTTCCTGATCTACGTGTCTGTAGGAAGCTCGCAGTGCTGTTCACGCTCTTCCTGATCTGTGTGTCTGTGAGAAGCTTCCAGTGTTGTCCACGCTCTTCCTGATCTGCGTGTCCGTGAGAAGCTTCCAGTGCTGTTCACACTCTTCCTGATCTGCATGTCTGTGGGAAGCTTGCAGTGCTGTTCACGCTCCTCCTGATCTGCATGTCTGTGGGAAGCTTGCAGTGCTGTTCACACTCTTCCTGATATGCGTGTCTGTGGGAAGCTCGTAGTGCTTTTGTACACGGTCTTCCTGATCTGTGTGTTTGTGGGAAGCTTGCAGTGCTGTTCACGCTCCTCCTGATCTACGTGTCTGTGGGAAGTTTGCAGTGCTGCTCACACTCTTCCTGATCTGTGTGTCTGTGGGAAGCTTGCAGTGCTGTTCACGCTCGTCCTGATCTAAGTGTGTGTGGGAAGCTTGCAGTGCTGTTCACGCTCTTCCTGATCTGCGTGTCTGTGGGAAGCTCGTAGTGCTTTTGTTCACACTCTTCCTGATATGCGTGTCTGTGGGAAGCTGGTAGTGCTTTTGTACACGGTCTTCCTGCTCTGTGTGTCTGTGGGAAGCTTGCAGTGCTGTTCACACTCTTCCTGATATGCGTGTCTGTGGGAAGCTCGTAGTGCTTTTGTTCACACTCTTCCTGATATGCGTGTCTGTGGGAAGCTTGCAGTGCTTTTGTCCACGCTCTTCCTGATCTGCGTGTCTGTGGGAAGCTTGCAGTGCTGTCCACGCTCTTCCTGATCTGCGTGTCTGTGGGAAGCTTGCAGTGCTGTCCACGCTCTTCCTGACCTGCATGTCTGTGAGAAGCTTGCAGTGCTGTTCACGCTCCTCCTGATCTGCATGTCTGTGGGAAGCTCGAAGTGCTTTTGTTCACACTCTTCCTGATCTGTGTATCTGTGGGAAGCTCGCAGTGCTGTTCACGCTCTTCCTGATCTGCGTGTCTGTGGAAAGCTTGCAGTGCTGCCCACGCTCTTCCTGATCTGCGTGTCTGTGGGAAACTTGCAGTGCTGTTCACACTCTTCCTGATCTGCGTGTCTGTGGGAAGCTTACAGTGCTTTTGTCCACACTCTTCCTGATCTGCGTGTCTGTGGGAAGCTCGCAGTGCTGTTCACGCTCTTCCTGATCTGCGTGTCTGTGAGAAGCTTCCAGTGTTGTCCACGCTCTTCCTCATCTGCATTTCTGTGGGAAGCGTGCAGTGCTGTTCACACTCTTCCTGATCTGCATGTCTGTGGGAAGCTTGCAGTGCTGTTCACGCTCCTCCTGATCTCCATGTCTGTGGGAAGCTTGCAGTGCTGTTCACGCTCTTCCTGATATGCGTGTCTGTGGGAAGCTTGCAGTGCTGTTCACACTCTTCCTGATATGCGTGTCTGTGGGAAGCTCGTAGTGCTTTTGTACATGGTCTTCCTGATCTGTGTGTCTGTGGGAAGCTTGCAGTGCTGTTCACGCTCCTCCTGATCTGCATGTCTGTGGGAAGCTCGAAGTGCTTTTGTTCACACTCTTCCTGATCTGCGTGTCTGTGGGAAGCTTGCAGTGCTGTTCACGCTTTTTCTGATCTGCGTGTCTGTGGAAAGCTTGCAGTGCTGTTCACACTCTTCCGTGTCTGCGTGTCTGTGGGAAGCTTGCAGTGCTGTTCACGCTCCTCCTGATCTGCATGTCTGTGGGAAGCTTGCAGTGCTGTTCACGCTCCTCCTGATCTACGTGTCTGTGGGAAATTTGCAGTGCTGTTTACACTCCTCCTGATCTGCGTGTCTGTGGGAAGCTTGCAGTGCTGTTCACGCTCCTCCTGATCTGCATGTCTGTGGGAAGCTTGCAGTGCTGTTCACGCTCCTCCTGATCTACGTGTCTGTGGGAAGTTTGCAGTGCTGTTCACGCTCCTCCTGATCTAAGTGTCTGTGGGAAGCTTAAAGTGCTGTTCCCACTCCCCTGATCTGCGTGTCTGTGAGAAGCTTGCAGTGCTGTTCACACTGTTCCTGATCTGCATGTCTGTGGGAAGCTCGCAGTGCTGTTCACGCTCTTCCTGATCTGCGTGTCTGTGGAAAGCTCGCAGTGCTGTTCACACTCTTCCTGATCTGCGTGTCTGTGGGAAGCTCACAGTGCTGTTCATGCTCTTCCTGATCTGCGTGTCTGTGGAAAGCTTGCAGTGCTGTTCACACTCTTCCTGATCTACGTGTCTGTGGGAAGCTCGCAGTGCTGTTCACACTCTTCCTGATCTGCCTGTCTGTGGGAAGCTTAAAGTGCTGTTCACACTCTTCCTGATCTGTGTGTCTGTGGAAAGCTTGCAGTGCTGTTCACACTCTTCCTGATCTGCGTGTCTGTTGGAAGCTCGCAGTGCTGTTCACGCTCTTCCTGATCTGGGTGTCTGTGGAAAGCTCGCAGTGCTGTTCAAACTCTTCCTGATCTGCGTGTCTGTGGGAAGCTCGCAGTGCTGTTCACGCTCTTCCTGATCTGCGTGTCTGTGGGAAGCTTGCAGTGCTGTTCACGCTCTTTCTGATCTGAATGTCTGTGGGAAGCTTGCAATGCTGTTCACCCTCCTCCTGATCTGCATGTCTGTGGAAAGCTTGCAGTGCTGTCCACGCTCTTCCTGATCTGGGTGTCTGTGGGAAGCTCACAGTGCTGTTCACACTCTCCTGATCTGCGTGTCTGTGGGAAACTTGCTGTGCTGTTCAAGCTCTTCCTGATCTGCGTGTCTGTGGGAAGCTTGCAGTGCTGTTCACACTCTTCCTGACCTGCGTGTCTGTGAGAAGCTTGCAGTGCTGTTCACGCTCTTCCTGATCTGAGTGTCGGTGGGAAGCTTGCAGTGCTGTTCACACTCTTCCTGATCTGCGTGTCTGTGGAAAGGTTACACTGCTGTTCACACTGTTCCTGATCTGCGTGTCTGTGAGAAGCTTGCAGTGCTGTTGACGCTCCTCCTGATTCGCTTGTCTGTGGGAAGCTTGCAGTGCTGTTCACGCTCCTCCTGATCTACGTGTCTGTGGGAAGATTGCAGTGCTGCTGTCCACGCTCTTCCTGATCTGAATGTCTGTGGGAAGCTTGCAGTGCTGTTCACGCTCCTCCTGATCTGCGTGTCCGTGGAAAGCTCGCAGTGCTGTCCACGCTCTTCCTGATCTGCGTGTCTGTGGAAAGCTCGCAGTGCTGTTCACACTCTTCCTGATCTGCGTGTCTGTGGGAAGCTGGTAGTGCTGTTCACACTCTTCCTGATCTGCGAGCCTGTAAGAAGCTGACAGTGCTGCTGTTCACACTCTTCCTGATCTGCGTGTCTGTGGAAAGCTTGCAGTGCTGTCCACGCTCTTCCTGATCTGCGTGTCGGTGGAAAGCTCGCAGTGCTGTTCACACTCTTCCTGATCTGCGAGCCTGTAAGAAGCTCACAGTGCTGCTGTTCACACTCTTCCTGATCTGCGTGTCTGTGGGAAGCTTGCAGTGCTGTTCACACTCCTCCTGATCTGCATGTCTGTGGGAAGCTTGCAGAGCTGTCCACGGTCTTCCTGATCTACGTGTCTGTAGGAAGCTCGCAGTGCTGTTCACGCTCTTCCTGATCTGCGTGTCTGTGAGAAGCTTCCAGTGTTGTCCACGCTCTTCCTGATCTGCGTGTCCGTGAGAAGCTTCCAGTGCTGTTCACACTCTTCCTGATCTGCATGTCTGTGCGAAGCTTGCAGTGCTGTTCACGCTCCTCCTGATCTGCATGTCTGTGGGAAGCTTGCAGTGCTGTTCACACTCTTCCTGATATGCGTGTCTGTGGGAAGCTCGTAGTGCTTTTGTACACGGTCTTCCTGATCTGTGTGTTTGTGGGAAGCTTGCAGTGCTGTTCACGCTCCTCCTGATCTACGTGTCTGTGGGAAGTTTGCAGTGCTGCTCACACTCTTCCTGATATGTGTGTCTGTGGGAAGCTTGCAGTGCTGTTCACGCTCGTCCTGATCTAAGTGTGTGTGGGAAGCTTGCAGTGCTGTTCACGCTCTTCCTGATCTGCGTGTCTGTGGGAAGCTCGTAGTGCTTTTGTTCACACTCTTCCTGATATGCGTGTCTGTGGGAAGCTGGTAGTGCTTTTGTACACGGTCTTCCTGCTCTGTGTGTCTGTGGGAAGCTTGCAGTGCTGTTCACACTCTTCCTGATATGCGTGTCTGTGGGAAGCTCGTAGTGCTTTTGTTCACACTCTTCCTGATATGCGTGTCTGTGGGAAGCTTGCAGTGCTTTTGTCCACGCTCTTCCTGATCTGCGTGTCTGTGGGAAGCTTGCAGTGCTGTCCACGCTCTTCCTGATCTGCGTGTCTGTGGGAAGCTTGCAGTGCTGTCCACGCTCTTCCTGACCTGCATGTCTGTGAGAAGCTTGCAGTGCTGTTCACGCTCCTCCTGATCTGCATGTCTGTGGGAAGCTCGAAGTGCTTTTGTTCACACTCTTCCTGATCTGTGTATCTGTGGGAAGCTCGCAGTGCTGTTCACGCTCTTCCTGATCTGCGTGTCTGTGGAAAGCTTGCAGTGCTGTCCACGCTCTTCCTGATCTGCGTGTCTGTGGGAAACTTGCAGTGCTGTTCACACTCTTCCTGATCTGCGTGTCTGTGGGAAGCTTGCAGTGCTTTTGTCCACACTCTTCCTGATCTGCGTGTCTGTGGGAAGCTCGCAGTGCTGTTCACGCTCTTCCTGATCTGCGTGTCTGTGAGAAGCTTCCAGTGTTGTCCACGCTCTTCCTCATCTGCATTTCTGTGGGAAGCTTGCAGTGCTGTTCACACTCTTCCTGATCTGCATGTCTGTGGGAAGCTTGCAGTGCTGTTCACGCTCCTCCTGATCTCCATGTCTGTGGGAAGCTTGCAGTGCTGTTCACGCTCTTCCTGATATGCGTGTCTGTGGGAAGCTTGCAGTGCTGTTCACACTCTTCCTGATATGCGTGTCTGTGGGAAGCTCGTAGTGCTTTTGTACATGGTCTTCCTGATCTGTGTGTCTGTGGGAAGCTTGCAGTGCTGTTCACGCTCCTCCTGATCTGCATGTCTGTGGGAAGCTCGAAGTGCTTTTGTTCACACTCTTCCAGATCTGCGTGTCTGTGGGAAGCTTGCAGTGCTGTTCACGCTTTTTCTGATCTGCGTGTCTGTGGAAAGCTTGCAGTGCTGTTCACACTCTTCCTTGTCTGCGTGTCTGTGGGAAGCTTGCAGTGCTGTTCACGCTCCTCCTGATCTGCATGTCTGTGGGAAGCTTGCAGTGCTGTTCACGCTCCTCCTGATCTACGTGTCTGTGGGAAATTTGCAGTGCTGTTTACACTCCTCCTGATCTGCGTGTCTGTGGGAAGCTTGCAGTGCTGTTCACGCTCCTCCTGATCTGCATGTCTGTGGGAAGCTTGCAGTGCTGTTCACGCTCCTCCTGATCTACGTGTCTGTGGGAAGTTTGCAGTGCTGTTCACGCTCCTCCTGATCTAAGTGTCTGTGGGAAGCTTAAAGTGCTGTTCCCACTCCCCTGATCTGCGTGTCTGTGAGAAGCTTGCAGTGCTGTTCACACTGTTCCTGATCTGCATGTCTGTGGGAAGCTCGCAGTGCTGTTCACGCTCTTCCTGATCTGCGTGTCTGTGGAAAGCTCGCAGTGCTGTTCACACTCTTCCTGATCTGCGTGTCTGTGGGAAGCTCACAGTGCTGTTCACGCTCTTCCTGATCTGCGTGTCTGTGGAAAGCTTGCAGTGCTGTTCACACTCTTCCTGATCTACGTGTCTGTGGGAAGCTCGCAGTGCTGTTCACACTCTTCCTGATCTGCCTGTCTGTGGGAAGCTTAAAGTGCTGTTCACGCTCTTCCTGATCTGCGTGTCTGTGGAAAGCTCGCAGTGCTGTTCACACTCTTCCTGATCTGCGTGTCTGTGGGAAGCTCACAGTGCTGTTCACGCTCTTCCTGATCTGCGTGTCTGTGGAAAGCTTGCAGTGCTGTTCACACTCTTCCTGATCTACGTGTCTGTGGGAAGCTCGCAGTGCTGTTCACACTCTTCCTGATCTGCCTGTCTGTGGGAAGCTTAAAGTGCTGTTCACACTCTTCCTGATCTGAATGTCTGTGGGAAGCTTGCAGTGCTGTTCACGCTCCTCCTGATCTGCGTGTCTGTGGAAAGCTTGCAGTGCTGTCCACGCTCTTCCTGATCTGCGTGTCTATGGGAAGCTCACAGTGCTGTTCACACTCTCCTGATCTGCGTGTCTGTGGGAAACTTGCAGTGCTGTCCAAGCTCTTCCTGATCTGCGTGTCTGTGAGAAACTTGCAGTGCTGTTCACACTCTTCCTGACCTGCGTGTCTGTGAGAAGCTTGCAGTGCTGTTCACGCTCTTCCTGATCTGAGTGTCGGTGGGAAGCTTGCAGTGCTGTTCACACTCTTCCTGATCTGCGTGTCTGTGGAAAGGTTGCACTGCTGTTCACAATGTTCCTGATCTGCGTGTCTGTGAGAAGCTTGCAGTGCTGTTGACACTGCTCCTGATTTGCTTGTCTGTGGGAAGTTTGCAGTGCTGTTCACACTCCTTCTGATCTGCGTGTCTGTGGGAAGCTTGCAGTGCTGTTCACGCTCCTCCTGATCTACGTGTCTGTGGGAAGTTTGCAGTGCTGCTGTCCACGCTTTTCCTGATCTGCGTGTCTGTGGGAAGCTGGTAGTGCTGTTCACACTCTTCCTGATCTGTGAGCCTGTAAGAAGCTCACAGTGCTGCTGTTCACACTCTTCCTGATCTGCGTGTCTGTGGGAAGCTTGCAATGCTGTTCACTCTCCTCCTGATCTGCATGTCTGTGGGAATTGCAGTGCTGTTCACACTCTTTCTGATCTGCGTGTCTGTGGGAAGCTTGCAGTGCTGTTCATGCTCCTCCTGATCTACGTGCCTGTGGGAAGTTTGCAGTGCTGCTGTCCACGCTTTTCCTGATCTGCGTGTCTGTGGGAAGCTTACAGTGCTGCTGTTCACACTCTTCCTGATCTGCGTGCCTGTAAGAAGCTCACAGTGCTGTTGTTCACGCTTTTCCTGGTCAGTGTGTCTGTGGGTAGCTCGCAGTGCTGTTCACAATCCTTCTGATCTACGTGCCTGTGGGAAGTTTGCAGTGCTGCTGTCCACGCTTTTCCTGATCTGCGTGTCTGTGGGAAGCTCACAGTGCTGTTGTTCACGCTTTTCCTGATCAGTGTGTCTGTGGGAAGCTCGCAGTGCTGTTCACAATCCTCCTGATCTGCGTGTCTGTGGAAAGCTTGCATGCTGTTCATGCTCTTCCTGATCTGCGTGTCTGTGAGAAGCTTGCAGTGCTGTTCACACTCTTCCTGATCTGTGTGTCTGTGAAAAGCTTGCAGTCCTGTCCATGCTCTTCCTGATCTGCGTGTCTGTGGGAAGCTCGCAGTGCTGTTCACACTCTTCCTGATCTGCCTGTCTGTGGGAAGCTTACAGTGCTGTTCACGCTCTTCCTGATCTGAATGTCTGTGGGAAGCTTGCGTGCTGTTCACGCTCCTCCTGATCTGCGTGTCTGTGGAAAGCTTGCAGTGCTGTCCACGCTCTTCCTGATCTGCGTGCCTGTGGGAAGCTCACAGTGCTGTTCACACTCTCCTGATCTGCGTGTCTGTGGGAAACTTGCAGTGCTGTTCACACTCTTCCTGACCTGCGTGTCTGTGAGAAGCTTGCAGTGCTGTTCACGCTCTTCCTGATCTGAGTGTCGGTGGGAAGCTTGCAGTGCTGTTCACACTCTTCCTGATCTGCGTGTCTGTGGAAAGGTTGCACTGCTGTTCACACTGTTCCTGATCTGCGTGTCTGTGAGAAGCTTGCAGTGCTGTTGACGCTCCTCCTGATTTGATTGTCTGTGGGAAGCTTGCAGTGCTGTTCACGCTCCTCCTGATCTACGTGTCTGTGGGAAGTTTGCAGTGCTGCTGTTCAAGCTCTTCCTGATCAGCGTGTCTGTGGGAAGCTTGCAGTGCTGTTCACACTCTTCCTGATCTGCGTATCTGTGGGAAGCTTGCAGTGCTGTTCACACTCCTCCTGATCTGCATGTCTGTGGGAAGCTTGCAGTGCTGTTCACACTCTTCCTGATCTGTGTGTCTGTGGGAAGCTTGCAGTGCTGTTCATGCTCCTCCTGATCTGCGTGCCTGTGGGAAGTTTGCAGTGCTGCTGTCCACGCTTTTCCTGATCTGCGTGTCTGTGGGAAGCTTGCAGTGCTGTCCACGCTCTTCCTGACCTGCATGTCTGTGAGAAGCTTGCAGTGCTGTTCACGCTCCTCCTGATCTGCATGTCTGTGGGAAGCTCAAAGTGCTTTTGTTCACACTCTTCCTGATCTGTGTATCTGTGGGAAGCTCGCAGTGCTGTTCACGCTCTTCCTGATCTGCGTGTCTGTGGAAAGCTTGCAGTGCTGTCCACGCTCTTCCTGATCTGCGTGTCTGTGGGAAACTTGCAGTGCTGTTCACACTCTTCCTGATCTGCGTGTCTGTGGGAAGCTTGCAGTGCTTTTGTCCACACTCTTCCTGATCTGCGTGTCTGTGGGAAGCTCGCAGTGCTGTTCACGCTCTTCCTGATCTGCGTGTCTGTGAGAAGCTTCCAGTGTTGTCCACGCTCTTCCTCATCTGCATTTCTGTGGGAAGCTTGCAGTGCTGTTCACACTCTTCCTGATCTGCATGTCTGTGGGAAGCTTGCAGTGCTGTTCACGCTCCTCCTGATCTCCATGTCTGTGGGAAGCTTGCAGTGCTGTTCACGCTCTTCCTGATATGCGTGTCTGTGGGAAGCTTGCAGTGCTGTTCACACTCTTCCTGATATGCGTGTCTGTGGGAAGCTCGTAGTGCTTTTGTACATGGTCTTCCTGATCTGTGTGTCTGTGGGAAGCTTGCAGTGCTGTTCACGCTCCTCCTGATCTGCATGTCTGTGGGAAGCTCGAAGTGCTTTTGTTCACACTCTTCCTGATCTGCGTGTCTGTGGGAAGCTTGCAGTGCTGTTCACGCTTTTTCTGATCTGCGTGTCTGTGGAAAGCTTGCAGTGCTGTTCACACTCTTCCTTGTCTGCGTGTCTGTGGGAAGCTTGCAGTGCTGTTCACGCTCCTCCTGATCTGCATGTCTGTTGGAAGCTTGCAGTGCTGTTCACGCTCCTCCTGATCTACGTGTCTGTGGGAAATTTGCAGTGCTGTTTACACTCCTCCTGATCTGCGTGTCTGTGGGAAGCTTGCAGTGCTGTTCACGCTCCTCCTGATCTGCATGTCTGTGGGAAGCTTGCAGTGCTGTTCACGCTCCTCCTGATCTACGTGTCTGTGGGAAGTTTGCAGTGCTGTTCACGCTCCTCCTGATCTAAGTGTCTGTGGGAAGCTTAAAGTGCTGTTCCCACTCCCCTGATCTGCGTGTCTGTGAGAAGCTTGCAGTGCTGTTCAGACTGTTCCTGATCTGCATGTCTGTGGGAAGCTCGCAGTGCTGTTCACGCTCTTCCTGATCAGCGTGTCTGTGGAAAGCTCGCAGTGCTGTTCACACTCTTCCTGATCTGCGTGTCTGTGGGAAGCTCACAGTGCTGTTCACGCTCTTCCTGATCTGCGTGTCTGTGGAAAGCTTGCAGTGCTGTTCACACTCTTCCTGATCTACGTGTCTGTGGGAAGCTCGCAGTGCTGTTCACACTCTTCCTGATCTGCCTGTCTGTGGGAAGCTTAAAGTGCTGTTCACACTCTTCCTGATCTGTGTGTCTGTGGAAAGCTTGCAGTGCTGTTCACACTCTTCCTGATCTGCGTGTCTGTTGGAAGCTCGCAGTGCTGTTCACGCTCTTCCTGATCTGGGTGTCTGTGGAAAGCTCGCAGTGCTGTTCAAACTCTTCCTGATCTGCGTGTCTGTGGGAAGCTCGCAGTGCTGTTCACGCTCTTCCTGATCTGCGTGTCTGTGGGAAGCTTGCAGTGCTGTTCACGCTCTTCCTGATCTGAATGTCTGTGGGAAGCTTGCAATGCTGTTCACCCTCCTCCTGATCTGCATGTCTGTGGAAAGCTTGCAGTGCTGTCCACGCTCTTCCTGATCTGGGTGTCTGTGGGAAGCTCACAGTGCTGTTCACACTCTCCTGATCTGCGTGTCTGTGGGAAACTTGCTGTGCTGTACAAGCTCTTCCTGATCTGCGTGTCTGTGGAAAGCTTGCAGTGCTGTTCACACTCTTCCTGACCTGCGTGTCTGTGAGAAGCTTGCAGTGCTGTTCACGCTCTTCCTGATCTGAGTGTCGGTGGGAAGCTTGCAGTGCTGTTCACACTCTTCCTGATCTGTGTATCTGTGGGAAGCTCGCAGTGCTGTTCACGCTCTTCCTGATCTGCGTGTCTGTGGAAAGCTTGCAGTGCTGTCCACGCTCTTCCTGATCTGCGTGTCTGTGGGAAACTTGCAGTGCTGTTCACACTCTTCCTGATCTGCGTGTCTGTGGGAAGCTTGCAGTGCTTTTGTCCACACTCTTCCTGATCTGCGTGTCTGTGGGAAGCTCGCAGTGCTGTTCACGCTCTTCCTGATCTGCGTGTCTGTGAGAAGCTTCCAGTGTTGTCCACGCTCTTCCTCATCTGCATTTCTGTGGGAAGCTTGCAGTGCTGTTCACACTCTTCCTGATCTGCATGTCTGTGGGAAGCTTGCAGTGCTGTTCACGCTCCTCCTGATCTCCATGTCTGTGGGAAGCTTGCAGTGCTGTTCACGCTCTTCCTGATATGCGTGTCTGTGGGAAGCTTGCAGTGCTGTTCACACTCTTCCTGATATGCGTGTCTGTGGGAAGCTCGTAGTGCTTTTGTACATGGTCTTCCTGATCTGTGTGTCTCTGGGAAGCTTGCAGTGCTGTTCACGCTCCTCCTGATCTGCATGTCTGTGGGAAGCTCGAAGTGCTTTTGTTCACACTCTTCCTGATCTGCGTGTCTGTGGGAAGCTTGCAGTGCTGTTCACGCTTTTTCTGATCTGCGTGTCTGTGGAAAGCTTGCAGTGCTGTTCACACTCTTCCTTGTCTGCGTGTCTGTGGGAAGCTTGCAGTGCTGTTCACGCTCCTCCTGATCTGCATGTCTGTGGGAAGCTTAAAGTGCTGTTCCCACTCCCCTGATCTGCGTGTCTGTGAGAAGCTTGCAGTGCTGTTCACACTGTTCCTGATCTGCATGTCTGTGGGAAGCTCGCAGTGCTGTTCACGCTCTTCCTGATCTGCGTGTCTGTGGAAAGCTCGCAGTGCTGTTCACACTCTTCCTGATCTGCGTGTCTGTGGGAAGCTCACAGTGCTGTTCACGCTCTTCCTGATCTGCGTGTCTGTGGAAAGCTTGCAGTGCTGTTCACACTCTTCCTGATCTACGTGTCTGTGGGAAGCTCGCAGTGCTGTTCACACTCTTCCTGATCTGCCTGTCTGTGGGAAGCTTAAAGTGCTGTTCACACTCTTCCTGATCTGTGTGTCTGTGGAAAGCCTTCAGTGCTGTTCACACTCTTCCTGATCTGCGTGTCTGTTGGAAGCTCGCAGTGCCGTTCACGCTCTTCCTGATCTGGGTGTCTGTGGAAAGCTCGCAGTGCTGTTCAAACTCTTCCTGATCTGCGTGTCTGTGGGAAGCTCGCAGTGCTGTTCACGCTCTTCCTGATCTGCGTGTCTGTGGGAAGCTTGCAGTGCTGTTCACTCTCTTCCTGATCTGAATGTCTGTGGGAAGCTTGCAATGCTGTTCACCCTCCTCCTGATCTGCATGTCTGTGGAAAGCTTGCAGTGCTGTCCACGCTCTTCCTGATCTGGGTGTCTGTGGGAAGCTCACAGTGCTGTTCACACTCTCCTGATCTGCGTGTCTGTGGGAAACTTGCTGTGCTGTACAAGCTCTTCCTGATCTGCGTGTCTGTGGGAAGCTTGCAGTGCTGTTCACACTCTTCCTGACCTGCATGTCTGTGAGAAGCTTGCAGTGCTGTTCACGCTCTTCCTGATCTGAGTGTCGGTGGGAAGCTTGCAGTGCTGTTCACACTCTTCCTGATCTGCGTGTCTGTGGAAAGGTTACACTGCTGTTCACACTGTTCCTGATCTGCGTGTCTGTGAGAAGCTTGCAGTGCTGTTGACGCTCCTCCTGATTCGCTTGTCTGTGGGAAGCTTGCAGTGCTGTTCACGCTCCTCCTGATCTACGTGTCTGTGGGAAGTTTGCAGTGCTGCTGTCCACGCTCTTCCTGATCTGAATGTCTGTGGGAAGCTTGCAGTGCTGTTCACGCTCCTCCTGATCTGCGTGTCTGTGGAAAGCTTGCAGTGCTGTCCACGATCTTCCTGATCTGCGTGTCTGTGGAAAGCTCGCAGTGCTGTTCACACTCTTCCTGATCTGCGTGTCTGTGGGAAGCTGGTAGTGCTGTTCACACTCTTCCTGATCTGCGAGCCTGTAAGAAGCTGACAGTGCTGCTGTTCACACTCTTCCTGATCTGCGTGTCTGTGGAAAGCTTGCAGTGCTGTCCACGCTCTTCCTGATCTGCGTGTCTGTGGAAAGCTCGCAGTGCTGTTCACACTCTTCCTGATCTGCGAGCCTGTAAGAAGCTCACAGTGCTGCTGTTCACACTCTTCCTGATCTGCGTGTCTGTGGGAAGCTTGCAGTGCTGTTCACACTCCTCCTGATCTGCATGTCTGTGGGAAGCTTGCAGAGCTGTCCACGGTCTTCCTGATCTACGTGTCTGTAGGAAGCTCGCAGTGCTGTTCACGCTCTTCCTGATCTGCGTGTCTGTGAGAAGCTTCCAGTGTTGTCCACGCTCTTCCTGATCTGCGTGTCCGTGAGAAGCTTCCAGTGCTGTTCACACTCTTCCTGATCTGCATGTCTGTGGGAAGCTTGCAGTGCTGTTCACGCTCCTCCTGATCTGCATGTCTGTGGGAAGCTTGCAGTGCTGTTCACACTCTTCCTGATATGCGTGTCTGTGGGAAGCTCGTAGTGCTTTTGTACACGGTCTTCCTGATCTGTGTGTTTGTGGGAAGCTTGCAGTGCTGTTCACGCTCCTCCTGATCTACGTGTCTGTGGGAAGTTTGCAGTGCTGCTCACACTCTTCCTGATCTGTGTGTCTGTGGGAAGCTTGCAGTGCTGTTCACGCTCGTCCTGATCTAAGTGTGTGTGGGAAGCTTGCAGTGCTGTTCACGCTCTTCCTGATCTGCGTGTCTGTGGGAAGCTCGTAGTGCTTTTGTTCACACTCTTCCTGATATGCGTGTCTGTGGGAAGCTGGTAGTGCTTTTGTACACGGTCTTCCTGCTCTGTGTGTCTGTGGGAAGCTTGCAGTGCTGTTCACACTCTTCCTGATATGCGTGTCTGTGGGAAGCTCGTAGTGCTTTTGTTCACACTCTTCCTGATATGCGTGTCTGTGGGAAGCTTGCAGTGCTTTTGTCCACGCTCTTCCTGATCTGCGTGTCTGTGGGAAGCTTGCAGTGCTGTCCACGCTCTTCCTGATCTGCGTGTCTGTGGGAAGCTTGCAGTGCTGTCCACGCTCTTCCTGACCTGCATGTCTGTGAGAAGCTTGCAGTGCTGTTCACGCTCCTCCTGATCTGCATGTCTGTGGGAAGCTCGAAGTGCTTTTGTTCACACTCTTCCTGATCTGTGTATCTGTGGGAAGCTCGCAGTGCTGTTCACACTCTTCCTGATCTGCGTGTCTGTGGGAAGCTTGCAGTGCTTTTGTCCACACTCTTCCTGATCTGCGTGTCTGTGGAAAGCTTGCAGTGCTGTCCACGCTCTTCCTGATCTGCGTGTCTGTGGGAAACTTGCAGTGCTGTTCACACTCTTCCTGATCTGCGTGTCTGTGGGAAGCTTGCAGTGCTTTTGTCCACACTCTTCCTGATCTGCGTGTCTGTGGGAAGCTCGCAGTGCTGTTCACGCTCTTCCTGATCTGCGTGTCTGTGAGAAGCTTCCAGTGTTGTCCACGCTCTTCCTCATCTGCATTTCTGTGGGAAGCGTGCAGTGCTGTTCACACTCTTCCTGATCTGCATGTCTGTGGGAAGCTTGCAGTGCTGTTCACGCTCCTCCTGATCTCCATGTCTGTGGGAAGCTTGCAGTGCTGTTCACGCTCTTCCTGATATGCGTGTCTGTGGGAAGCTTGCAGTGCTGTTCACACTCTTCCTGATATGCGTGTCTGTGGGAAGCTCGTAGTGCTTTTGTACATGGTCTTCCTGATCTGTGTGTCTGTGGGAAGCTTGCAGTGCTGTTCACGCTCCTCCTGATCTGCATGTCTGTGGGAAGCTCGAAGTGCTTTTGTTCACACTCTTCCTGATCTGCGTGTCTGTGGGAAGCTTGCAGTGCTGTTCACGCTTTTTCTGATCTGCGTGTCTGTGGAAAGCTTGCAGTGCTGTTCACACTCTTCCGTGTCTGCGTGTCTGTGGGAAGCTTGCAGTGCTGTTCACGCTCCTCCTGATCTGCATGTCTGTGGGAAGCTTGCAGTGCTGTTCACGCTCCTCCTGATCTACGTGTCTGTGGGAAATTTGCAGTGCTGTTTACACTCCTCCTGATCTGCGTGTCTGTGGGAAGCTTGCAGTGCTGTTCACGCTCCTCCTGATCTGCATGTCTGTGGGAAGCTTGCAGTGCTGTTCACGCTCCTCCTGATCTACGTGTCTGTGGGAAGTTTGCAGTGCTGTTCACGCTCCTCCTGATCTAAGTGTCTGTGGGAAGCTTAAAGTGCTGTTCCCACTCCCCTGATCTGCGTGTCTGTGAGAAGCTTGCAGTGCTGTTCACACTGTTCCTGATCTGCATGTCTGTGGGAAGCTCGCAGTGCTGTTCACGCTCTTCCTGATCTGCGTGTCTGTGGAAAGCTCGCAGTGCTGTTCACACTCTTCCTGATCTGCGTGTCTGTGGGAAGCTCACAGTGCTGTTCACGCTCTTCCTGATCTGCGTGTCTGTGGAAAGCTTGCAGTGCTGTTCACACTCTTCCTGATCTACGTGTCTGTGGGAAGCTCGCAGTGCTGTTCACACTCTTCCTGATCTGCCTGTCTGTGGGAAGCTTAAAGTGCTGTTCACACTCTTCCTGATCTGTGTGTCTGTGGAAAGCTTGCAGTGCTGTTCACACTCTTCCTGATCTGCGTGTCTGTTGGAAGCTCGCAGTGCTGTTCACGCTCTTCCTGATCTGGGTGTCTGTGGAAAGCTCGCAGTGCTGTTCAAACTCTTCCTGATCTGCGTGTCTGTGGGAAGCTCGCAGTGCTGTTCACGCTCTTCCTGATCTGCGTGTCTGTGGGAAGCTTGCAGTGCTGTTCACGCTCTTTCTGATCTGAATGTCTGTGGGAAGCTTGCAATGCTGTTCACCCTCCTCCTGATCTGCATGTCTGTGGAAAGCTTGCAGTGCTGTCCACGCTCTTCCTGATCTGGGTGTCTGTGGGAAGCTCACAGTGCTGTTCACACTCTCCTGATCTGCGTGTCTGTGGGAAACTTGCTGTGCTGTTCAAGCTCTTCCTGATCTGCGTGTCTGTGGGAAGCTTGCAGTGCTGTTCACACTCTTCCTGACCTGCGTGTCTGTGAGAAGCTTGCAGTGCTGTTCACGCTCTTCCTGATCTGAGTGTCGGTGGGAAGCTTGCAGTGCTGTTCACACTCTTCCTGATCTGCGTGTCTGTGGAAAGGTTACACTGCTGTTCACACTGTTCCTGATCTGCGTGTCTGTGAGAAGCTTGCAGTGCTGTTGACGCTCCTCCTGATTCGCTTGTCTGTGGGAAGCTTGCAGTGCTGTTCACGCTCCTCCTGATCTACGTGTCTGTGGGAAGATTGCAGTGCTGCTGTCCACGCTCTTCCTGATCTGAATGTCTGTGGGAAGCTTGCAGTGCTGTTCACGCTCCTCCTGATCTGCGTGTCCGTGGAAAGCTCGCAGTGCTGTCCACGCTCTTCCTGATCTGCGTGTCTGTGGAAAGCTCGCAGTGCTGTTCACACTCTTCCTGATCTGCGTGTCTGTGGGAAGCTGGTAGTGCTGTTCACACTCTTCCTGATCTGCGAGCCTGTAAGAAGCTGACAGTGCTGCTGTTCACACTCTTCCTGATCTGCGTGTCTGTGGAAAGCTTGCAGTGCTGTCCACGCTCTTCCTGATCTGCGTGTCTGTGGAAAGCTCGCAGTGCTGTTCACACTCTTCCTGATCTGCGAGCCTGTAAGAAGCTCACAGTGCTGCTGTTCACACTCTTCCTGATCTGCGTGTCTGTGGGAAGCTTGCAGTGCTGTTCACACTCCTCCTGATCTGCATGTCTGTGGGAAGCTTGCAGAGCTGTCCACGGTCTTCCTGATCTACGTGTCTGTAGGAAGCTCGCAGTGCTGTTCACGCTCTTCCTGATCTGCGTGTCTGTGAGAAGCTTCCAGTGTTGTCCACGCTCTTCCTGATCTGCGTGTCCGTGAGAAGCTTCCAGTGCTGTTCACGCTCTTCCTGATCTGCATGTCTGTGCGAAGCTTGCAGTGCTGTTCACGCTCCTCCTGATCTGCATGTCTGTGGGAAGCTTGCAGTGCTGTTCACACTCTTCCTGATATGCGTGTCTGTGGGAAGCTCGTAGTGCTTTTGTACACGGTCTTCCTGATCTGTGTGTTTGTGGGAAGCTTGCAGTGCTGTTCACGCTCCTCCTGATCTACGTGTCTGTGGGAAGTTTGCAGTGCTGCTCACACTCTTCCTGATCTGTGTGTCTGTGGGAAGCTTGCAGTGCTGTTCACGCTCGTCCTGATCTAAGTGTGTGTGGGAAGCTTGCAGTGCTGTTCACGCTCTTCCTGATCTGCGTGTCTGTGGGAAGCTCGTAGTGCTTTTGTTCACACTCTTCCTGATATGCGTGTCTGTGGGAAGCTGGTAGTGCTTTTGTACACGGTCTTCCTGCTCTGTGTGTCTGTGGGAAGCTTGCAGTGCTGTTCACACTCTTCCTGATATGCGTGTCTGTGGGAAGCTCGTAGTGCTTTTGTTCACACTCTTCCTGATATGCGTGTCTGTGGGAAGCTTGCAGTGCTTTTGTCCACGCTCTTCCTGATCTGCGTGTCTGTGGGAAGCTTGCAGTGCTGTCCACGCTCTTCCTGATCTGCGTGTCTGTGGGAAGCTTGCAGTGCTGTCCACGCTCTTCCTGACCTGCATGTCTGTGAGAAGCTTGCAGTGCTGTTCACGCTCCTCCTGATCTGCATGTCTGTGGGAAGCTCGAAGTGCTTTTGTTCACACTCTTCCTGATCTGTGTATCTGTGGGAAGCTCGCAGTGCTGTTCACGCTCTTCCTGATCTGCGTGTCTGTGGAAAGCTTGCAGTGCTGTCCACGCTCTTCCTGATCTGCGTGTCTGTGGGAAACTTGCAGTGCTGTTCACACTCTTCCTGATCTGCGTGTCTGTGGGAAGCTTGCAGTGCTTTTGTCCACACTCTTCCTGATCTGCGTGTCTGTGGGAAGCTCGCAGTGCTGTTCACGCTCTTCCTGATCTGCGTGTCTGTGAGAAGCTTCCAGTGTTGTCCACGCTCTTCCTCATCTGCATTTCTGTGGGAAGCTTGCAGTGCTGTTCACACTCTTCCTGATCTGCATGTCTGTGGGAAGCTTGCAGTGCTGTTCACGCTCCTCCTGATCTCCATGTCTGTGGGAAGCTTGCAGTGCTGTTCACGCTCTTCCTGATATGCGTGTCTGTGGGAAGCTTGCAGTGCTGTTCACACTCTTCCTGATATGCGTGTCTGTGGGAAGCTCGTAGTGCTTTTGTACATGGTCTTCCTGATCTGTGTGTCTGTGGGAAGCTTGCAGTGCTGTTCACGCTCCTCCTGATCTGCATGTCTGTGGGAAGCTCGAAGTGCTTTTGTTCACACTCTTCCAGATCTGCGTGTCTGTGGGAAGCTTGCAGTGCTGTTCACGCTTTTTCTGATCTGCGTGTCTGTGGAAAGCTTGCAGTGCTGTTCACACTCTTCCTTGTCTGCGTGTCTGTGGGAAGCTTGCAGTGCTGTTCACGCTCCTCCTGATCTGCATGTCTGTGGGAAGCTTGCAGTGCTGTTCACGCTCCTCCTGATCTACGTGTCTGTGGGAAATTTGCAGTGCTGTTTACACTCCTCCTGATCTGCGTGTCTGTGGGAAGCTTGCAGTGCTGTTCACGCTCCTCCTGATCTGCATGTCTGTGGGACGCTTGCAGTGCTGTTCACGCTCCTCCTGATCTACGTGTCTGTGGGAAGTTTGCAGTGCTGTTCACGCTCCTCCTGATCTAAGTGTCTGTGGGAAGCTTAAAGTGCTGTTCCCACTCCCCTGATCTGCGTGTCTGTGAGAAGCTTGCAGTGCTGTTCACACTGTTCCTGATCTGCATGTCTGTGGGAAGCTCGCAGTGCTGTTCACGCTCTTCCTGATCTGCGTGTCTGTGGAAAGCTCGCAGTGCTGTTCACACTCTTCCTGATCTGCGTGTCTGTGGGAAGCTCACAGTGCTGTTCACGCTCTTCCTGATCTGCGTGTCTGTGGAAAGCTTGCAGTGCTGTTCACACTCTTCCTGATCTACGTGTCTGTGGGAAGCTCGCAGTGCTGTTCACACTCTTCCTGATCTGCCTGTCTGTGGGAAGCTTAAAGTGCTGTTCACGCTCTTCCTGATCTGCGTGTCTGTGGAAAGCTCGCAGTGCTGTTCACACTCTTCCTGATCTGCGTGTCTGTGGGAAGCTCACAGTGCTGTTCACGCTCTTCCTGATCTGCGTGTCTGTGGAAAGCTTGCAGTGCTGTTCACACTCTTCCTGATCTACGTGTCTGTGGGAAGCTCGCAGTGCTGTTCACACTCTTCCTGATCTGCCTGTCTGTGGGAAGCTTAAAGTGCTGTTCACACTCTTCCTGATCTGAATGTCTGTGGGAAGTTGCAGTGCTGTTCACGCTCCTCCTGATCTGCGTGTCTGTGGAAAGCTTGCAGTGCTGTCCACGCTCTTCCTGATCTGCGTGTCTATGGGAAGCTCACAGTGCTGTTCACACTCTCCTGATCTGCGTGTCTGTGGGAAACTTGCAGTGCTGTCCAAGCTCTTCCTGATCTGCGTGTCTGTGAGAAACTTGCAGTGCTGTTCACACTCTTCCTGACCTGCGTGTCTGTGAGAAGCTTGCAGTGCTGTTCACGCTCTTCCTGATCTGAGTGTCGGTGGGAAGCTTGCAGTGCTGTTCACACTCTTCCTGATCTGCGTGTCTGTGGAAAGGTTGCACTGCTGTTCACAATGTTCCTGATCTGCGTGTCTGTGAGAAGCTTGCAGTGCTGTTGACACTGCTCCTGATTTGCTTGTCTGTGGGAAGTTTGCAGTGCTGTTCACACTCCTTCTGATCTGCGTGTCTGTGGGAAGCTTGCAGTGCTGTTCACGCTCCTCCTTATTTGCTTGTCTGTGGGAAGCTTGCAGTGCTGTTCACGCTCCTCCTGATCTACGTGTCTGTGGGAAGTTTGCAGTGCTGCTGTCCACGCTTTTCCTGATCTGCGTGTCTGTGGGAAGCTGGTAGTGCTGTTCACACTCTTCCTGATCTGTGAGCCTGTAAGAAGCTCACAGTGCTGCTGTTCACACTCTTCCTGATCTGCGTGTCTGTGGGAAGCTTGCAATGCTGTTCACACTCCTCCTGATCTGCATGTCTGTGGGAATTGCAGTGCTGTTCACACTCTTTCTGATCTGCGTGTCTGTGGGAAGCTTGCAGTGCTGTTCATGCTCCTCCTGATCTACGTGCCTGTGGGAAGTTTGCAGTGCTGCTGTCCACGCTTTTCCTGATCTGCGTGTCTGTGGGAAGCTCACAGTGCTGTTGTTCACGCTTTTCCTGATCAGTGTGTCTGTGGGAAGCTCGCAGTGCTGTTCACAATCCTCCTGATCTGCGTGTCTGTGGAAAGCTTGCATGCTGTTCATGCTCTTCCTGATCTGCGTGTCTGTGAGAAGCTTGCAGTGCTGTTCACACTCTTCCTGATCTGTGTGTCTGTGAAAAGCTTGCAGTCCTGTCCATGCTCTTCCTGATCTGCGTGTCTGTGGGAAGCTCGCAGTGCTGTTCACACTCTTCCTGATCTGCCTGTCTGTGGGAAGCTTACAGTGCTGTTCACGCTCTTCCTGATCTGAATGTCTGTGGGAAGCTTGTGTGCTGTTCACGCTCCTCCTGATCTGCGTGTCTGTGGAAAGCTTGCAGTGCTGTCCACGCTCTTCCTGATCTGCGTGCCTGTGGGAAGCTCACAGTGCTGTTCACACTCTCCTGATCTGCGTGTCTGTGGGAAACTTGCAGTGCTGTTCACACTCTTCCTGACCTGCGTGTCTGTGAGAAGCTTGCAGTGCTGTTCACGCTCTTCCTGATCTGAGTGTCGGTGGGAAGCTTGCAGTGCTGTTCACACTCTTCCTGATCTGCGTGTCTGTGGAAAGGTTGCACTGCTGTTCACACTGTTCCTGATCTGCGTGTCTGTGAGAGGCTTGCAGTGCTGTTGACGCTCCTCCTGATTTGATTGTCTGTGGGAAGCTTGCAGTGCTGTTCACGCTCCTCCTGATCTACGTGTCTGTGGGAAGTTTGCAGTGCTGCTTTTCAAGCTCTTCCTGATCAGCGTGTCTGTGGGAAGCTTGCAGTGCTGTTCACACTCTTCCTGATCTGCGTATCTGTGGGAAGCTTGCAGTGCTGTTCACACTCCTCCTGATCTGCATGTCTGTGGGAAGCTTGCAGTGCTGTTCACACTCTTCCTGATCTGTGTGTCTGTGGGAAGCTTGCAGTGCTGTTCATGCTCCTCCTGATCTGCGTGCCTGTGGGAAGTTTGCAGTGCTGCTGTCCACGCTTTTCCTGATCTGCGTGTCTGTGGGAAGCTTACAGTGCTGCTGTTCACACTCTTCCTGATCTGCGTGCCTGTAAGAAGCTCACAGTGCTGTTGTTCACGCTTTTCCTGATCAGTGTGTCTGTGGGAAGCTTGCAGTGCTGTTCACGCTCCTCCTGATCTACGTGTCTGTGGGAAGTTTGCAGTGCTGTTCACACTCTTTCTTGTCTGCGTGTCTGTGGGAAGCTTGCAGTGCTGTTCACGCTCCTCCTGATCTGCATGTCTGTGGGAAGCTTGCAGTGCTGTTCACGCTCCTCCTGATCTACGTGTCTGTGGGAAGTTTGCAGTGCTGTTCACACTCCTCCTGATCTGCGTGTCTGTGGGAAGCTTGCAGTGCTGTTCACACTCCTCCTGATCTGCATGTCTGTGGGAAGCTTGCAGTGCTGTTCACGCTCCTCCTGATCTATGTGTCTGTGGGAAGTTTGCAGTGCTGTTCACGCTCCTCCTGATCTAAGTGTCCGTGGGAAGCTTAAAGTGCTGTTCCCACTCCCCTGATCTGCGTGTCTGTGGGAAGCTCGCAGTGCTGTTCACGCTCTTCCTGATCTGTGTGTCTGTGGAAAGCTTGCAGTGCTGTTCACACTCTTCCTGATCTGCGTGTCTGTGGGAAGCTCGCAGTGCTGTTCACGCTGTTCCTGATCTGCGTGTCTGTGGAAAGCTCGCAGTGCTGTTCATACTCTTCCTGATCTGCGTGTCTGTGGGAAGCTCGCAGTGCTGTTCACGCTCTTCCTGATCTGCGTGTCTGTGGGAAGCTCGCAGTGCTGTTCACACTCTTCCTGATCTGCCTGTCTGTGGGAAGCTTACAGTGCTGTTCACGCTCTTCCTGATCTGAATGTCTGTGGGAAGCTTGCAATGCTGTTCACCCTCCTCCTGATCTGCATGTCTGTGGAAAGCTTGCAGTGCTGTCCACGCTCTTCCTGATCTGGGTGTCTGTGGGAAGCTCACAGTGCTGTTCACACTCTCCTGATCTGCGTGTCTGTGGGAAACTTGCTGTGCTGTTCAAGCTCTTCCTGATCTGCGTGTCTGTGGGAAGCTTGCAGTGCTGTTCACACTCTTCCTGACCTGCGTGTCTGTGAGAAGCTTGCAGTGCTGTTCACGCTCTTCCTGATCTGAGTGTCGGTGGGAAGCTTGCAGTGCTGTTCACACTCTTCCTGATCTGCGTGTCTGTGGAAAGGTTACACTGCTGTTCACACTGTTCCTGATCTGCGTGTCTGTGAGAAGCTTGCAGTGCTGTTGACGCTCCTCCTGATTCGCTTGTCTGTGGGAAGCTTGCAGTGCTGTTCACGCTCCTCCTGATCTACGTGTCTGTGGGAAGATTGCAGTGCTGCTGTCCACGCTCTTCCTGATCTGAATGTCTGTGGGAAGCTTGCAGTGCTGTTCACGCTCCTCCTGATCTGCGTGTCCGTGGAAAGCTCGCAGTGCTGTCCACGCTCTTCCTGATCTGCGTGTCTGTGGAAAGCTCGCAGTGCTGTTCACACTCTTCCTGATCTGCGTGTCTGTGGGAAGCTGGTAGTGCTGTTCACACTCTTCCTGATCTGCGAGCCTGTAAGAAGCTGACAGTGCTGCTGTTCACACTCTTCCTGATCTGCGTGTCTGTGGAAAGCTTGCAGTGCTGTCCACGCTCTTCCTGATCTGCGTGTCTGTGGAAAGCTCGCAGTGCTGTTCACACTCTTCCTGATCTGCGAGCCTGTAAGAAGCTCACAGTGCTGCTGTTCACACTCTTCCTGATCTGCGTGTCTGTGGGAAGCTTGCAGTGCTGTTCACACTCCTCCTGATCTGCATGTCTGTGGGAAGCTTGCAGAGCTGTCCACGGTCTTCCTGATCTACGTGTCTGTAGGAAGCTCGCAGTGCTGTTCACGCTCTTCCTGATCTGCGTGTCTGTGAGAAGCTTCCAGTGTTGTCCACGCTCTTCCTGATCTGCGTGTCCGTGAGAAGCTTCCAGTGCTGTTCACGCTCTTCCTGATCTGCATGTCTGTGCGAAGCTTGCAGTGCTGTTCACGCTCCTCCTGATCTGCATGTCTGTGGGAAGCTTGCAGTGCTGTTCACACTCTTCCTGATATGCGTGTCTGTGGGAAGCTCGTAGTGCTTTTGTACACGGTCTTCCTGATCTGTGTGTTTGTGGGAAGCTTGCAGTGCTGTTCACGCTCCTCCTGATCTACGTGTCTGTGGGAAGTTTGCAGTGCTGCTCACACTCTTCCTGATCTGTGTGTCTGTGGGAAGCTTGCAGTGCTGTTCACGCTCGTCCTGATCTAAGTGTGTGTGGGAAGCTTGCAGTGCTGTTCACGCTCTTCCTGATCTGCGTGTCTGTGGGAAGCTCGTAGTGCTTTTGTTCACACTCTTCCTGATATGCGTGTCTGTGGGAAGCTGGTAGTGCTTTTGTACACGGTCTTCCTGCTCTGTGTGTCTGTGGGAAGCTTGCAGTGCTGTTCACACTCTTCCTGATATGCGTGTCTGTGGGAAGCTCGTAGTGCTTTTGTTCACACTCTTCCTGATATGCGTGTCTGTGGGAAGCTTGCAGTGCTTTTGTCCACGCTCTTCCTGATCTGCGTGTCTGTGGGAAGCTTGCAGTGCTGTCCACGCTCTTCCTGATCTGCGTGTCTGTGGGAAGCTTGCAGTGCTGTCCACGCTCTTCCTGACCTGCATGTCTGTGAGAAGCTTGCAGTGCTGTTCACGCTCCTCCTGATCTGCATGTCTGTGGGAAGCTCGAAGTGCTTTTGTTCACACTCTTCCTGATCTGTGTATCTGTGGGAAGCTCGCAGTGCTGTTCACGCTCTTCCTGATCTGCGTGTCTGTGGAAAGCTTGCAGTGCTGTCCACGCTCTTCCTGATCTGCGTGTCTGTGGGAAACTTGCAGTGCTGTTCACACTCTTCCTGATCTGCGTGTCTGTGGGAAGCTTGCAGTGCTTTTGTCCACACTCTTCCTGATCTGCGTGTCTGTGGGAAGCTCGCAGTGCTGTTCACGCTCTTCCTGATCTGCGTGTCTGTGAGAAGCTTCCAGTGTTGTCCACGCTCTTCCTCATCTGCATTTCTGTGGGAAGCTTGCAGTGCTGTTCACACTCTTCCTGATCTGCATGTCTGTGGGAAGCTTGCAGTGCTGTTCACGCTCCTCCTGATCTCCATGTCTGTGGGAAGCTTGCAGTGCTGTTCACGCTCTTCCTGATATGCGTGTCTGTGGGAAGCTTGCAGTGCTGTTCACACTCTTCCTGATATGCGTGTCTGTGGGAAGCTCGTAGTGCTTTTGTACATGGTCTTCCTGATCTGTGTGTCTGTGGGAAGCTTGCAGTGCTGTTCACGCTCCTCCTGATCTGCATGTCTGTGGGAAGCTCGAAGTGCTTTTGTTCACACTCTTCCAGATCTGCGTGTCTGTGGGAAGCTTGCAGTGCTGTTCACGCTTTTTCTGATCTGCGTGTCTGTGGAAAGCTTGCAGTGCTGTTCACACTCTTCCTTGTCTGCGTGTCTGTGGGAAGCTTGCAGTGCTGTTCACGCTCCTCCTGATCTGCATGTCTGTGGGAAGCTTGCAGTGCTGTTCACGCTCCTCCTGATCTACGTGTCTGTGGGAAATTTGCAGTGCTGTTTACACTCCTCCTGATCTGCGTGTCTGTGGGAAGCTTGCAGTGCTGTTCACGCTCCTCCTGATCTGCATGTCTGTGGGAAGCTTGCAGTGCTGTTCACGCTCCTCCTGATCTACGTGTCTGTGGGAAGTTTGCAGTGCTGTTCACGCTCCTCCTGATCTAAGTGTCTGTGGGAAGCTTAAAGTGCTGTTCCCACTCCCCTGATCTGCGTGTCTGTGAGAAGCTTGCAGTGCTGTTCACACTGTTCCTGATCTGCATGTCTGTGGGAAGCTCGCAGTGCTGTTCACGCTCTTCCTGATCTGCGTGTCTGTGGAAAGCTCGCAGTGCTGTTCACACTCTTCCTGATCTGCGTGTCTGTGGGAAGCTCACAGTGCTGTTCACGCTCTTCCTGATCTGCGTGTCTGTGGAAAGCTTGCAGTGCTGTTCACACTCTTCCTGATCTACGTGTCTGTGGGAAGCTCGCAGTGCTGTTCACACTCTTCCTGATCTGCCTGTCTGTGGGAAGCTTAAAGTGCTGTTCACGCTCTTCCTGATCTGCGTGTCTGTGGAAAGCTCGCAGTGCTGTTCACACTCTTCCTGATCTGCGTGTCTGTGGGAAGCTCACAGTGCTGTTCACGCTCTTCCTGATCTGCGTGTCTGTGGAAAGCTTGCAGTGCTGTTCACACTCTTCCTGATCTACGTGTCTGTGGGAAGCTCGCAGTGCTGTTCACACTCTTCCTGATCTGCCTGTCTGTGGGAAGCTTAAAGTGCTGTTCACACTCTTCCTGATCTGAATGTCTGTGGGAAGCTTGCAGTGCTGTTCACGCTCCTCCTGATCTGCGTGTCTGTGGAAAGCTTGCAGTGCTGTCCACGCTCTTCCTGATCTGCGTGTCTATGGGAAGCTCACAGTGCTGTTCACACTCTCCTGATCTGCGTGTCTGTGGGAAACTTGCAGTGCTGTCCAAGCTCTTCCTGATCTGCGTGTCTGTGAGAAACTTGCAGTGCTGTTCACACTCTTCCTGACCTGCGTGTCTGTGAGAAGCTTGCAGTGCTGTTCACGCTCTTCCTGATCTGAGTGTCGGTGGGAAGCTTGCAGTGCTGTTCACACTCTTCCTGATCTGCGTGTCTGTGGAAAGGTTGCACTGCTGTTCACAATGTTCCTGATCTGCGTGTCTGTGAGAAGCTTGCAGTGCTGTTGACACTGCTCCTGATTTGCTTGTCTGTGGGAAGTTTGCAGTGCTGTTCACACTCCTTCTGATCTGCGTGTCTGTGGGAAGCTTGCAGTGCTGTTCACGCTCCTCCTTATTTGCTTGTCTGTGGGAAGCTTGCAGTGCTGTTCACGCTCCTCCTGATCTACGTGTCTGTGGGAAGTTTGCAGTGCTGCTGTCCACGCTTTTCCTGATCTGCGTGTCTGTGGGAAGCTGGTAGTGCTGTTCACACTCTTCCTGATCTGTGAGCCTGTAAGAAGCTCACAGTGCTGCTGTTCACACTCTTCCTGATCTGCGTGTCTGTGGGAAGCTTGCAATGCTGTTCACACTCCTCCTGATCTGCATGTCTGTGGGAATTGCAGTGCTGTTCACACTCTTTCTGATCTGCGTGTCTGTGGGAAGCTTGCAGTGCTGTTCATGCTCCTCCTGATCTACGTGCCTGTGGGAAGTTTGCAGTGCTGCTGTCCACGCTTTTCCTGATCTGCGTGTCTGTGGGAAGCTCACAGTGCTGTTGTTCACGCTTTTCCTGATCAGTGTGTCTGTGGGAAGCTCGCAGTGCTGTTCACAATCCTCCTGATCTGCGTGTCTGTGGAAAGCTTGCATGCTGTTCATGCTCTTCCTGATCTGCGTGTCTGTGAGAAGCTTGCAGTGCTGTTCACACTCTTCCTGATCTGTGTGTCTGTGAAAAGCTTGCAGTCCTGTCCATGCTCTTCCTGATCTGCGTGTCTGTGGGAAGCTCGCAGTGCTGTTCACACTCTTCCTGATCTGCCTGTCTGTGGGAAGCTTACAGTGCTGTTCACGCTCTTCCTGATCTGAATGTCTGTGGGAAGCTTGTGTGCTGTTCACGCTCCTCCTGATCTGCGTGTCTGTGGAAAGCTTGCAGTGCTGTCCACGCTCTTCCTGATCTGCGTGCCTGTGGGAAGCTCACAGTGCTGTTCACACTCTCCTGATCTGCGTGTCTGTGGGAAACTTGCAGTGCTGTTCACACTCTTCCTGACCTGCGTGTCTGTGAGAAGCTTGCAGTGCTGTTCACGCTCTTCCTGATCTGCGTGTCTGTGGAAAGGTTGCACTGCTGTTCACACTGTTCCTGATCTGCGTGTCTGTGAGAAGCTTGCAGTGCTGTTGACGCTCCTCCTGATTTGATTGTCTGTGGGAAGCTTGCAGTGCTGTTCACGCTCCTCCTGATCTACGTGTCTGTGGGAAGTTTGCAGTGCTGCTGTTCAAGCTCTTCCTGATCAGCGTGTCTGTGGGAAGCTTGCAGTGCTGTTCACACTCTTCCTGATCTGCGTATCTGTGGGAAGCTTGCAGTGCTGTTCACACTCCTCCTGATCTGCATGTCTGTGGGAAGCTTGCAGTGCTGTTCACACTCTTCCTGATCTGTGTGTCTGTGGGAAGCTTGCAGTGCTGTTCATGCTCCTCCTGATCTGCGTGCCTGTGGGAAGTTTGCAGTGCTGCTGTCCACGCTTTTCCTGATCTGCGTGTCTGTGGGAAGCTTACAGTGCTGCTGTTCACACTCTTCCTGATCTGCGTGCCTGTAAGAAGCTCACAGTGCTGTTGTTCACGCTTTTCCTGATCAGTGTGTCTGTGGGAAGCTTGCAGTGCTGTTCACGCTCCTCCTGATCTACGTGTCTGTGGGAAGTTTGCAGTGCTGTTCACACTCTTTCTTGTCTGCGTGTCTGTGGGAAGCTTGCAGTGCTGTTCACGCTCCTCCTGATCTGCATGTCTGTGGGAAGCTTGCAGTGCTGTTCACGCTCCTCCTGATCTACGTGTCTGTGGGAAGTTTGCAGTGCTGTTCACACTCCTCCTGATCTGCGTGTCTGTGGGAAGCTTGCAGTGCTGTTCACACTCCTCCTGATCTGCATGTCTGTGGGAAGCTTGCAGTGCTGTTCACGCTCCTCCTGATCTATGTGTCTGTGGGAAGTTTGCAGTGCTGTTCACGCTCCTCCTGATCTAAGTGTCCGTGGGAAGCTTAAAGTGCTGTTCCCACTCCCCTGATCTGCGTGTCTGTGGGAAGCTCGCAGTGCTGTTCACGCTCTTCCTGATCTGTGTGTCTGTGGAAAGCTTGCAGTGCTGTTCACACTCTTCCTGATCTGCGTGTCTGTGGGAAGCTCGCAGTGCTGTTCACGCTGTTCCTGATCTGCGTGTCTGTGGAAAGCTCGCAGTGCTGTTCATACTCTTCCTGATCTGCGTGTCTGTGGGAAGCTCGCAGTGCTGTTCACGCTCTTCCTGATCTGCGTGTCTGTGGGAAGCTCGCAGTGCTGTTCACACTCTTCCTGATCTGCCTGTCTGTGGGAAGCTTACAGTGCTGTTCACGCTCTTCCTGATCTGAATGTCTGTGGGAAGCTTGCAATGCTGTTCACCCTCCTCCTGATCTGCGTGTCTGTGGAAAGCTTGCAGTGCTGTCCACGCTCTTCCGGATCTGTGTGTCTGTGGGAAGCTCACAGTGCTGTTCACACTCTCCTGATCTGCGTGTCTGTGGGAAACTTGCTGTGCTGTCCAAGCTCTTCCTGATCTGCGTGTCTGTGGGAAGCTTGCAGTGCTGTTCACACTGTTCCTGATCTGCGTGTCTGTGGGAAGCTCGCAGTGCTGTTCACGCTCTTCCTGATCTGCGTGTCTGTGGGAAGTTTGCAGTGCTGTTCACACTCCTCCTGATCTGTGTGTCTGTGGAAAGCTTGCAGTGCTGTTCACACTCTTCCTGATCTGCGTGTCTGTGGGAAGCTCGCAGTGCTGTTCACGCTCTTCCTGATCTGCGTGTCTGTGGAAAGCCCGCAGTGCTGTTCAAACTCTTCCTGATCTGCGTGTCTGTGGGAAGCTTGCAGTGCTGTTCACGCTCTTCCTGATCTGCGTGTCTGTGGGAAGCTTGCAGTGCTGTTCACGCTCTTCCTGATCTGAATGTCTGTGGGAAGCTTGCAATGCTGTTCACCCTCCTCCTGATCTGCATGTCTGTGGAAAGCTTGCAGTGCTGTCCACGCTCTTCCTGATCTGCGTGTCTGTGGGAAGCTCACAGTGCTGTTCACACTCTCCTGATCTGCGTGTCTGTGGGAAACTTGCTGTGCTGTACAAGCTCTTCCTGATCTGCGTGTCTGTGGGAAGCTTGCAGTGCTGTTCACACTCTTCCTGACGTGCGTGTCTGTGAGAAGCTTGCAGTGCTGTTCACTCTCTTCCTGATCTGAGTGTCGGTGGGAAGCTTGCAGTGCTGTTCACACTCTTCCTGATCTGCATGTCTGTGGAAAGGTTACACTGCTGTTCACACTGTTCCTGATCTGCGTGTCTGTGAGAAGCTTGCAGTGCTGTTGACGCTCCTCCTGATTCGCTTGTCTGTGGGAAGCTTGCAGTGCTGTTCACACTCCTCCTGATCTACGTGTCTGTGGGAAGTTTGCAGTGCTGCTGTCCATGCTCTTCCTGATCTGAATGTCTGTGGGAAGCTTGCAGTGCTGTTCACGCTCCTCCTGATCTGCGTGTCTGTGGAAAGCTTGCAGTGCTGTTCACGCTCCTCCTGATCTGCAAGTCTGTGGGAAGCTCGAAGTGCTTTTGTTCACACTCTTCCTGATCTGCGTGTCTGTGGGAAGCTCGCAGTGCTGTTCACGCTCTTCCTGGTCTGCGTGTCTGTGGAAAGCTTGCAATGCTGTTCACACTCTTCCTTGTCTGCGTGTCTGTGGGAAGCTTGCAGTGCTGTTCACGCTCCTCCTGATCTGCATGTCTGTGGGAAGCTTGCAGTGCTATTCACGCTCCTCCTGATCTACGTGTCTGTGGGAAGTTTGCAGTGCTGTTCACACTCCTCCTGATCTGCGTGTCTGTGGGAAGCTTGCAGTGCTGTTCACGCTCCTCCTGATCTGCATGTCTGTGGGAAGCTTGCAGTGCTGTTCACACTCTTCCTGATATGCGTGTCTGTGGGAAGCTCGTAGTGCTTTTGTACACGGTCTTCCTGATCTGTGTGTTTGTGGGAAGCTTGCAGTGCTGTTCACGCTCCTCCTGATCTACGTGTCTGTGGGAAGTTTGCAGTGCTGCTCACACTCTTCCTGATCTGTGTGTCTGTGGGAAGCTTGCAGTGCTGTTCACGCTCGTCCTGATCTAAGTGTGTGTGGGAAGCTTGCAGTGCTGTTCACGCTCTTCCTGATCTGCGTGTCTGTGGGAAGCTCGTAGTGCTTTTGTTCACACTCTTCCTGATATGCGTGTCTGTGGGAAGCTGGTAGTGCTTTTGTACACGGTCTTCCTGCTCTGTGTGTCTGTGGGAAGCTTGCAGTGCTGTTCACACTCTTCCTGATATGCGTGTCTGTGGGAAGCTCGTAGTGCTTTTGTTCACACTCTTCCTGATATGCGTGTCTGTGGGAAGCTTGCAGTGCTTTTGTCCACGCTCTTCCTGATCTGCGTGTCTGTGGGAAGCTTGCAGTGCTGTCCACGCTCTTCCTGATCTGCGTGTCTGTGGGAAGCTTGCAGTGCTGTCCACGCTCTTCCTGACCTGCATGTCTGTGAGAAGCTTGCAGTGCTGTTCACGCTCCTCCTGATCTGCATGTCTGTGGGAAGCTCGAAGTGCTTTTGTTCACACTCTTCCTGATCTGTGTATCTGTGGGAAGCTCGCAGTGCTGTTCACGCTCTTCCTGATCTGCGTGTCTGTGGAAAGCTTGCAGTGCTGTCCACGCTCTTCCTGATCTGCGTGTCTGTGGGAAACTTGCAGTGCTGTTCACACTCTTCCTGATCTGCGTGTCTGTGGGAAGCTTGCAGTGCTTTTGTCCACACTCTTCCTGATCTGCGTGTCTGTGGGAAGCTCGCAGTGCTGTTCACGCTCTTCCTGATCTGCGTGTCTGTGAGAAGCTTCCAGTGTTGTCCACGCTCTTCCTCATCTGCATTTCTGTGGGAAGCGTGCAGTGCTGTTCACACTCTTCCTGATCTGCATGTCTGTGGGAAGCTTGCAGTGCTGTTCACGCTCCTCCTGATCTCCATGTCTGTGGGAAGCTTGCAGTGCTGTTCACGCTCTTCCTGATATGCGTGTCTGTGGGAAGCTTGCAGTGCTGTTCACACTCTTCCTGATATGCGTGTCTGTGGGAAGCTCGTAGTGCTTTTGTACATGGTCTTCCTGATCTGTGTGTCTGTGGGAAGCTTGCAGTGCTGTTCACGCTCCTCCTGATCTGCATGTCTGTGGGAAGCTCGAAGTGCTTTTGTTCACACTCTTCCTGATCTGCGTGTCTGTGGGAAGCTTGCAGTGCTGTTCACGCTTTTTCTGATCTGCGTGTCTGTGGAAAGCTTGCAGTGCTGTTCACACTCTTCCGTGTCTGCGTGTCTGTGGGAAGCTTGCAGTGCTGTTCACGCTCCTCCTGATCTGCATGTCTGTGGGAAGCTTGCAGTGCTGTTCACGCTCCTCCTGATCTACGTGTCTGTGGGAAATTTGCAGTGCTGTTTACACTCCTCCTGATCTGCGTGTCTGTGGGAAGCTTGCAGTGCTGTTCACGCTCCTCCTGATCTGCATGTCTGTGGGAAGCTTGCAGTGCTGTTCACGCTCCTCCTGATCTACGTGTCTGTGGGAAGTTTGCAGTGCTGTTCACGCTCCTCCTGATCTAAGTGTCTGTGGGAAGCTTAAAGTGCTGTTCCCACTCCCCTGATCTGCGTGTCTGTGAGAAGCTTGCAGTGCTGTTCACACTGTTCCTGATCTGCATGTCTGTGGGAAGCTCGCAGTGCTGTTCACGCTCTTCCTAATCTGCGTGTCTGTGGAAAGCTCGCAGTGCTGTTCACACTCTTCCTGATCTGCGTGTCTGTGGGAAGCTCACAGTGCTGTTCACGCTCTTCCTGATCTGCGTGTCTGTGGAAAGCTTGCAGTGCTGTTCACACTCTTCCTGATCTACGTGTCTGTGGGAAGCTCGCAGTGCTGTTCACACTCTTCCTGATCTGCCTGTCTGTGGGAAGCTTAAAGTGCTGTTCACACTCTTCCTGATCTGTGTGTCTGTGGAAAGCTTGCAGTGCTGTTCACACTCTTCCTGATCTGCGTGTCTGTTGGAAGCTCGCAGTGCTGTTCACGCTCTTCCTGATCTGGGTGTCTGTGGAAAGCTCGCAGTGCTGTTCAAACTCTTCCTGATCTGCGTGTCTGTGGGAAGCTCGCAGTGCTGTTCACGCTCTTCCTGATCTGCGTGTCTGTGGGAAGCTTGCAGTGCTGTTCACGCTCTTTCTGATCTGAATGTCTGTGGGAAGCTTGCAATGCTGTTCACCCTCCTCCTGATCTGCATGTCTGTGGAAAGCTTGCAGTGCTGTCCACGCTCTTCCTGATCTGGGTGTCTGTGGGAAGCTCACAGTGCTGTTCACACTCTCCTGATCTGCGTGTCTGTGGGAAACTTGCTGTGCTGTTCAAGCTCTTCCTGATCTGCGTGTCTGTGGGAAGCTTGCAGTGCTGTTCACACTCTTCCTGACCTGCGTGTCTGTGAGAAGCTTGCAGTGCTGTTCACGCTCTTCCTGATCTGAGTGTCGGTGGGAAGCTTGCAGTGCTGTTCACACTCTTCCTGATCTGCGTGTCTGTGGAAAGGTTACACTGCTGTTCACACTGTTCCTGATCTGCGTGTCTGTGAGAAGCTTGCAGTGCTGTTGACGCTCCTCCTGATTCGCTTGTCTGTGGGAAGCTTGCAGTGCTGTTCACGCTCCTCCTGATCTACGTGTCTGTGGGAAGATTGCAGTGCTGCTGTCCACGCTCTTCCTGATCTGAATGTCTGTGGGAAGCTTGCAGTGCTGTTCACGCTCCTCCTGATCTGCGTGTCCGTGGAAAGCTCGCAGTGCTGTCCACGCTCTTCCTGATCTGCGTGTCTGTGGAAAGCTCGCAGTGCTGTTCACACTCTTCCTGATCTGCGTGTCTGTGGGAAGCTGGTAGTGCTGTTCACACTCTTCCTGATCTGCGAGCCTGTAAGAAGCTGACAGTGCTGCTGTTCACACTCTTCCTGATCTGCGTGTCTGTGGAAAGCTTGCAGTGCTGTCCACGCTCTTCCTGATCTGCGTGTCTGTGGAAAGCTCGCAGTGCTGTTCACACTCTTCCTGATCTGCGAGCCTGTAAGAAGCTCACAGTGCTGCTGTTCACACTCTTCCTGATCTGCGTGTCTGTGGGAAGCTTGCAGTGCTGTTCACACTCCTCCTGATCTGCATGTCTGTGGGAAGCTTGCAGAGCTGTCCACGGTCTTCCTGATCTACGTGTCTGTAGGAAGCTCGCAGTGCTGTTCACGCTCTTCCTGATCTGCGTGTCTGTGAGAAGCTTCCAGTGTTGTCCACGCTCTTCCTGATCTGCGTGTCCGTGAGAAGCTTCCAGTGCTGTTCACACTCTTCCTGATCTGCATGTCTGTGCGAAGCTTGCAGTGCTGTTCACGCTCCTCCTGATCTGCATGTCTGTGGGAAGCTTGCAGTGCTGTTCACACTCTTCCTGATATGCGTGTCTGTGGGAAGCTCGTAGTGCTTTTGTACACGGTCTTCCTGATCTGTGTGTTTGTGGGAAGCTTGCAGTGCTGTTCACGCTCCTCCTGATCTACGTGTCTGTGGGAAGTTTGCAGTGCTGCTCACACTCTTCCTGATCTGTGTGTCTGTGGGAAGCTTGCAGTGCTGTTCACGCTCGTCCTGATCTAAGTGTGTGTGGGAAGCTTGCAGTGCTGTTCACGCTCTTCCTGATCTGCGTGTCTGTGGGAAGCTCGTAGTGCTTTTGTTCACACTCTTCCTGATATGCGTGTCTGTGGGAAGCTGGTAGTGCTTTTGTACACGGTCTTCCTGCTCTGTGTGTCTGTGGGAAGCTTGCAGTGCTGTTCACACTCTTCCTGATATGCGTGTCTGTGGGAAGCTCGTAGTGCTTTTGTTCACACTCTTCCTGATATGCGTGTCTGTGGGAAGCTTGCAGTGCTTTTGTCCACGCTCTTCCTGATCTGCGTGTCTGTGGGAAGCTTGCAGTGCTGTCCACGCTCTTCCTGATCTGCGTGTCTGTGGGAAGCTTGCAGTGCTGTCCACGCTCTTCCTGACCTGCATGTCTGTGAGAAGCTTGCAGTGCTGTTCACGCTCCTCCTGATCTGCATGTCTGTGGGAAGCTCGAAGTGCTTTTGTTCACACTCTTCCTGATCTGTGTATCTGTGGGAAGCTCGCAGTGCTGTTCACGCTCTTCCTGATCTGCGTGTCTGTGGAAAGCTTGCAGTGCTGTCCACGCTCTTCCTGATCTGCGTGTCTGTGGGAAACTTGCAGTGCTGTTCACACTCTTCCTGATCTGCGTGTCTGTGGGAAGCTTGCAGTGCTTTTGTCCACACTCTTCCTGATCTGCGTGTCTGTGGGAAGCTCGCAGTGCTGTTCACGCTCTTCCTGATCTGCGTGTCTGTGAGAAGCTTCCAGTGTTGTCCACGCTCTTCCTCATCTGCATTTCTGTGGGAAGCTTGCAGTGCTGTTCACACTCTTCCTGATCTGCATGTCTGTGGGAAGCTTGCAGTGCTGTTCACGCTCCTCCTGATCTCCATGTCTGTGGGAAGCTTGCAGTGCTGTTCACGCTCTTCCTGATATGCGTGTCTGTGGGAAGCTTGCAGTGCTGTTCACACTCTTCCTGATATGCGTGTCTGTGGGAAGCTCGTAGTGCTTTTGTACATGGTCTTCCTGATCTGTGTGTCTGTGGGAAGCTTGCAGTGCTGTTCACGCTCCTCCTGATCTGCATGTCTGTGGGAAGCTCGAAGTGCTTTTGTTCACACTCTTCCAGATCTGCGTGTCTGTGGGAAGCTTGCAGTGCTGTTCACGCTTTTTCTGATCTGCGTGTCTGTGGAAAGCTTGCAGTGCTGTTCACACTCTTCCTTGTCTGCGTGTCTGTGGGAAGCTTGCAGTGCTGTTCACGCTCCTCCTGATCTGCATGTCTGTGGGAAGCTTGCAGTGCTGTTCACGCTCCTCCTGATCTACGTGTCTGTGGGAAATTTGCAGTGCTGTTTACACTCCTCCTGATCTGCGTGTCTGTGGGAAGCTTGCAGTGCTGTTCACGCTCCTCCTGATCTGCATGTCTGTGGGAAGCTTGCAGTGCTGTTCACGCTCCTCCTGATCTACGTGTCTGTGGGAAGTTTGCAGTGCTGTTCACGCTCCTCCTGATCTAAGTGTCTGTGGGAAGCTTAAAGTGCTGTTCCCACTCCCCTGATCTGCGTGTCTGTGAGAAGCTTGCAGTGCTGTTCACACTGTTCCTGATCTGCATGTCTGTGGGAAGCTCGCAGTGCTGTTCACGCTCTTCCTGATCTGCGTGTCTGTGGAAAGCTCGCAGTGCTGTTCACACTCTTCCTGATCTGCGTGTCTGTGGGAAGCTCACAGTGCTGTTCACGCTCTTCCTGATCTGCGTGTCTGTGGAAAGCTTGCAGTGCTGTTCACACTCTTCCTGATCTACGTGTCTGTGGGAAGCTCGCAGTGCTGTTCACACTCTTCCTGATCTGCCTGTCTGTGGGAAGCTTAAAGTGCTGTTCACGCTCTTCCTGATCTGCGTGTCTGTGGAAAGCTCGCAGTGCTGTTCACACTCTTCCTGATCTGCGTGTCTGTGGGAAGCTCACAGTGCTGTTCACGCTCTTCCTGATCTGCGTGTCTGTGGAAAGCTTGCAGTCCTGTTCACACTCTTCCTGATCTACGTGTCTGTGGGAAGCTCGCAGTGCTGTTCACACTCTTCCTGATCTGCCTGTCTGTGGGAAGCTTAAAGTGCTGTTCACACTCTTCCTGATCTGAATGTCTGTGGGAAGCTTGCAGTGCTGTTCACGCTCCTCCTGATCTGCGTGTCTGTGGAAAGCTTTCAGTGCTGTCCACGCTCTTCCTGATCTGCGTGTCTATGGGAAGCTCACAGTGCTGTTCACACTCTCCTGATCTGCGTGTCTGTGGGAAACTTGCAGTGCTGTCCAAGCTCTTCCTGATCTGCGTGTCTGTGAGAAACTTGCAGTGCTGTTCACACTCTTCCTGACCTGCGTGTCTGTGAGAAGCTTGCAGTGCTGTTCACGCTCTTCCTGATCTGAGTGTCGGTGGGAAGCTTGCAGTGCTGTTCACACTCTTCCTGATCTGCGTGTCTGTGGAAAGGTTGCACTGCTGTTCACAATGTTCCTGATCTGCGTGTCTGTGAGAAGCTTGCAGTGCTGTTGACACTGCTCCTGATTTGCTTGTCTGTGGGAAGTTTGCAGTGCTGTTCACACTCCTTCTGATCTGCGTGTCTGTGGGAAGCTTGCAGTGCTGTTCACGCTCCTCCTTATTTGCTTGTCTGTGGGAAGCTTGCAGTGCTGTTCACGCTCCTCCTGATCTACGTGTCTGTGGGAAGTTTGCAGTGCTGCTGTCCACGCTTTTCCTGATCTGCGTGTCTGTGGGAAGCTGGTAGTGCTGTTCACACTCTTCCTGATCTGTGAGCCTGTAAGAAGCTCACAGTGCTGCTGTTCACACTCTTCCTGATCTGCGTGTCTGTGGGAAGCTTGCAATGCTGTTCACACTCCTCCTGATCTGCATGTCTGTGGGAATTGCAGTGCTGTTCACACTCTTTCTGATCTGCGTGTCTGTGGGAAGCTTGCAGTGCTGTTCATGCTCCTCCTGATCTACGTGCCTGTGGGAAGTTTGCGGTGCTGCTGTCCACGCTTTTCCTGATCTGCGTGTCTGTGGGAAGCTCACAGTGCTGTTGTTCACGCTTTTCCTGATCAGTGTGTCTGTGGGAAGCTCGCAGTGCTGTTCACAATCCTCCTGATCTGCGTGTCTGTGGAAAGCTTGCATGCTGTTCATGCTCTTCCTGATCTGCGTGTCTGTGAGAAGCTTGCAGTGCTGTTCACACTCTTCCTGATCTGTGTGTCTGTGAAAAGCTTGCAGTCCTGTCCATGCTCTTCCTGATCTGCGTGTCTGTGGGAAGCTCGCAGTGCTGTTCACACTCTTCCTGATCTGCCTGTCTGTGGGAAGCTTACAGTGCTGTTCACGCTCTTCCTGATCTGAATGTCTGTGGGAAGCTTGCGTGCTGGTCACGCTCCTCCTGATCTGCGTGTCTGTGGAAAGCTTGCAGTGCTGTCCACGCTCTTCCTGATCTGCGTGCCTGTGGGAAGCTCACAGTGCTGTTCACACTCTCCTGATCTGCGTGTCTGTGGGAAACTTGCAGTGCTGTTCACACTCTTCCTGACCTGCGTGTCTGTGAGAAGCTTGCAGTGCTGTTCACGCTCTTCCTGATCTGAGTGTCGGTGGGAAGCTTGCAGTGCTGTTCACACTCTTCCTGATCTGCGTGTCTGTGGAAAGGTTGCACTGCTGTTCACACTGTTCCTGATCTGCGTGTCTGTGAGAAGCTTGCAGTGCTGTTGACGCTCCTCCTGATTTGATTGTCTGTGGGAAGCTTGCAGTGCTGTTCACGCTCCTCCTGATCTACGTGTCTGTGGGAAGTTTGCAGTGCTGCTGTTCAAGCTCTTCCTGATCAGCGTGTCTGTGGGAAGCTTGCAGTGCTGTTCACACTCTTCCTGATCTGCGTATCTGTGGGAAGCTTGCAGTGCTGTTCACACTCCTCCTGATCTGCATGTCTGTGGGAAGCTTGCAGTGCTGTTCACACTCTTCCTGATCTGTGTGTCTGTGGGAAGCTTGCAGTGCTGTTCATGCTCCTCCTGATCTGCGTGCCTGTGGGAAGTTTGCAGTGCTGCTGTCCACGCTTTTCCTGATCTGCGTGTCTGTGGGAAGCTTACAGTGCTGCTGTTCACACTCTTCCTGATCTGCGTGCCTGTAAGAAGCTCACAGTGCTGTTGTTCACGCTTTTCCTGATCAGTGTGTCTGTGGGAAGCTTGCAGTGCTGTTCACGCTCCTCCTGATCTACGTGTCTGTGGGAAGTTTGCAGTGCTGTTCACACTCTTTCTTGTCTGCGTGTCTGTGGGAAGCTTGCAGTGCTGTTCACGCTCCTCCTGATCTGCATGTCTGTGGGAAGCTTGCAGTGCTGTTCACGCTCCTCCTGATCTACGTGTCTGTGGGAAGTTTGCAGTGCTGTTCACACTCCTCCTGATCTGCGTGTCTGTGGGAAGCTTGCAGTGCTGTTCACACTCCTCCTGATCTGCATGTCTGTGGGAAGCTTGCAGTGCTGTTCACGCTCCTCCTGATCTATGTGTCTGTGGGAAGTTTGCAGTGCTGTTCACGCTCCTCCTGATCTAAGTGTCCGTGGGAAGCTTAAAGTGCTGTTCCCACTCCCCTGATCTGCGTGTCTGTGGGAAGCTCGCAGTGCTGTTCACGCTCTTCCTGATCTGTGTGTCTGTGGAAAGCTTGCAGTGCTGTTCACACTCTTCCTGATCTGCGTGTCTGTGGGAAGCTCGCAGTGCTGTTCACGCTGTTCCTGATCTGCGTGTCTGTGGAAAGCTCGCAGTGCTGTTCATACTCTTCCTGATCTGCGTGTCTGTGGGAAGCTCGCAGTGCTGTTCACGCTCTTCCTGATCTGCGTGTCTGTGGGAAGCTCGCAGTGCTGTTCACACTCTTCCTGATCTGCCTGTCTGTGGGAAGCTTACAGTGCTGTTCACGCTCTTCCTGATCTGAATGTCTGTGGGAAGCTTGCAATGCTGTTCACCCTCCTCCTGATCTGCGTGTCTGTGGAAAGCTTGCAGTGCTGTCCACGCTCTTCCGGATCTGTGTGTCTGTGGGAAGCTCACAGTGCTGTTCACACTCTCCTGATCTACGTGTCTGTGGGAAACTTGCTGTGCTGTCCAAGCTCTTCCTGATCTGCGTGTCTGTGGGAAGCTTGCAGTGCTGTTCACACTGTTCCTGATCTGCGTGTCTGTGGGAAGCTCGCAGTGCTGTTCACGCTCTTCCTGATCTGCGTGTCTGTGGGAAGTTTGCAGTGCTGTTCACACTCCTCCTGATCTGTGTGTCTGTGGAAAGCTTGCAGTGCTGTTCACACTCTTCCTGATCTGCGTGTCTGTGGGAAGCTCGCAGTGCTGTTCACGCTCTTCCTGATCTGCGTGTCTGTGGAAAGCCCGCAGTGCTGTTCAAACTCTTCCTGATCTGCGTGTCTGTGGGAAGCTTGCAGTGCTGTTCACGCTCTTCCTGATCTGCGTGTCTGTGGGAAGCTTGCAGTGCTGTTCACGCTCTTCCTGATCTGAATGTCTGTGGGAAGCTTGCAATGCTGTTCACCCTCCTCCTGATCTGCATGTCTGTGGAAAGCTTGCAGTGCTGTCCACGCTCTTCCTGATCTGCGTGTCTGTGGGAAGCTCACAGTGCTGTTCACACTCTCCTGATCTGCGTGTCTGTGGGAAACTTGCTGTGCTGTACAAGCTCTTCCTGATCTGCGTGTCTGTGGGAAGCTTGCAGTGCTGTTCACACTCTTCCTGACGTGCGTGTCTGTGAGAAGCTTGCAGTGCTGTTCACTCTCTTCCTGATCTGAGTGTCGGTGGGAAGCTTGCAGTGCTGTTCACACTCTTCCTGATCTGCATGTCTGTGGAAAGGTTACACTGCTGTTCACACTGTTCCTGATCTGCGTGTCTGTGAGAAGCTTGCAGTGCTGTTGACGCTCCTCCTGATTCGCTTGTCTGTGGGAAGCTTGCAGTGCTGTTCACACTCCTCCTGATCTACGTGTCTGTGGGAAGTTTGCAGTGCTGCTGTCCATGCTCTTCCTGATCTGAATGTCTGTGGGAAGCTTGCAGTGCTGTTCACGCTCCTCCTGATCTGCGTGTCTGTGGAAAGCTCGCAGTGCTGTCCACGCTCTTCCTGATCTGCATGTCTGTGGAAAGCTCGCAGTGCTGTTCACACTCTTCCTGATCTGCGTGTCTGTAGGAAGCTGGTAGTGCTGTTCACACTCTTCCTGATCTGCGAGCCTGTAAGAAGCTCACAGTGCTGCTGTTCACACTTTTCCTGATCTGCGTGTCTGTGGGAAGCTTGCAGTGCTGTTCACACTCCTCCTGATCTGCATGTCTGTGGGAAGCTTGCAGTGCTGTCCATGGTCTTCCTGATCTACGTGTCTGTAGGAAGCTCGCAGTGCTGTTCACGCTCTTCCTGATCTGCGTGTCTGTGAGAAGCTTCCAGTGTTGTCCACGCTATTCCTGATCTGCGTGTCCGTGAGAAGCTTCCAGTGCTGTTCACACTCTTCCTGATCTGCATGTCTGTGGGAAGCTTGCAGTGCTGTTCACGCTCCTCCTGATCTGCATGTCTGTGGGAAGCTTGCAGTGCTGTTCACACTCTTCCTGATATGCGTGTCTGTGGGAAGCTCGTAGTGCTTTTGTACACGGTCTTCCTGATCTGTGTGTTTGTGGGAAGCTTGCAGTGCTGTTCACGCTCCTCCTGATCTACGTGTCTGTGGGAAGTTTGCAGTGCTGCTCACACTCTTCCTGATCTGTGTGTCTGTGGGAAGCTTGCAGTGCTGTTCACGCTCGTCCTGATCTAAGTGTCTGTGGGAAGCTTGCAGTGCTGTTCACGCTCTTCCTGATCTGCGTGTCTGTGGGAAGCTCGTAGTGCTTTTGTTCACACTCTTCCTGATATGCGTGTCTGTGGGAAGCTGGTAGTGCTTTTGTACACGGTCTTCCTGCTCTGTGTATCTGTGGGAAGCTTGCAGTGCTGTTCACGCTCTTCCTGATCTGCGTGTCTGTGGAAAGCTCGCAGTGCTGTTCAAACTCTTCCTGATCTGCGTGTCTGTGGGAAGCTTGCAGTGCTGTTCACGCTCTTCCTGATCTGCGTGTCTGTGGGAAGCTTGCAGTGCTGTTCACGCTCTTCCTGATCTGAATGTCTGTGGGAAGCTTGCAATGCTGTTCACCCTCCTCCTGATCTGCATGTCTGTGGAAAGCTTGCAGTGCTGTCCACGCTCTTCCTGATCTGCGTGTCTGTGGGAAGCTCACAGTGCTGTTCACACTCTCCTGATCTGCGTGTCTGTGGGAAACTTGCTGTGCTGTACAAGCTCTTCCTGATCTGCGTGTCTGTGGGAAGCTTGCAGTGCTGTTCACACTCTTCCTGACGTGCGTGTCTGTGAGAAGCTTGCAGTGCTGTTCACTCTCTTCCTGATCTGAGTGTCGGTGGGAAGCTTGCAGTGCTGTTCACACTCTTCCTGATCTGCATGTCTGTGGAAAGGTTACACTGCTGTTCACACTGTTCCTGATCTGCGTGTCTGTGAGAAGCTTGCAGTGCTGTTGACGCTCCTCCTGATTTGCTTGTCTGTGGGAAGCTTGCAGTGCTGTTCACACTCCTCCTGATCTACGTGTCTGTGGGAAGTTTGCAGTGCTGCTGTCCATGCTCTTCCTGATCTGAATGTCTGTGGGAAGCTTGCAGTGCTGTTCACGCTCCTCCTGATCTGCGTGTCTGTGGAAAGCTCGCAGTGCTGTCCATGCTCTTCCTGATCTGCATGTCTGTGGAAAGCTCGCAGTGCTGTTCACACTCTTCCTGATCTGCGTGTCTGTAGGAAGCTGGTAGTGCTGTTCACACTCTTCCTGATCTGCGAGCCTGTAAGAAGCTCACAGTGCTGCTGTTCACACTCTTCCTGATCTGCGTGTCTGTGGGAAGCTTGCAGTGCTGTTCACACTCCTCCTGATCTGCATGTCTGTGGGAAGCTTGCAGTGCTGTCCACGGTCTTCCTGATCTACGTGTCTGTAGGAAGCTCGCAGTGCTGTTCACGCTCTTCCTGATCTGCGTGTCTGTGGAAAGCTTGCAGTGCTGTCCACGCTCTTCCTGATCTGCGTGTCTGTGGGAAACTTGCAGTGCTGTTCACACTCTTCCTGATCTGCGTGTCTGTGGGAAGCTTGCAGTGCTTTTGTCCACACTCTTCCTGATCTGCGTGTCTGTGGGAAGCTCGCAGTGCTGTTCACGCTCTTCCTGATCTGCGTGTCTGTGAGAAGCTTCCAGTGTTGTCCACGCTCTTCCTCATCTGCATTTCTGTGGGAAGCTTGCAGTGCTGTTCACACTCTTCCTGATCTGCATGTCTGTGGGAAGCTTGCAGTGCTGTTCACGCTCCTCCTGATCTCCATGTCTGTGGGAAGCTTGCAGTGCTGTTCACGCTCTTCCTGATATGCGTGTCTGTGGGAAGCTTGCAGTGCTGTTCACACTCTTCCTGATATGCGTGTCTGTGGGAAGCTCGTAGTGCTTTTGTACATGGTCTTCCTGATCTGTGTGTCTGTGGGAAGCTTGCAGTGCTGTTCACGCTCCTCCTGATCTGCATGTCTGTGGGAAGCTCGAAGTGCTTTTGTTCACACTCTTCCAGATCTGCGTGTCTGTGGGAAGCTTGCAGTGCTGTTCACGCTTTTTCTGATCTGCGTGTCTGTGGAAAGCTTGCAGTGCTGTTCACACTCTTCCTTGTCTGCGTGTCTGTGGGAAGCTTGCAGTGCTGTTCACGCTCCTCCTGATCTGCATGTCTGTGGGAAGCTTGCAGTGCTGTTTACACTCCTCCTGATCTGCGTGTCTGTGGGATGCTTGCAGTGCTGTTCACGCTCCTCCTGATCTGCATGTCTGTGGGAAGCTTGCAGTGCTGTTCACGCTCCTCCTGATCTACGTGTCTGTGGGAAGTTTGCAGTGCTGTTCACGCTCCTCCTGATCTAAGTGTCTGTGGGAAGCTTAAAGTGCTGTTCCCACTCCCCTGATCTGCGTGTCTGTGAGAAGCTTGCAGTGCTGTTCACACTGTTCCTGATCTGCATGTCTGTGGGAAGCTCGCAGTGCTGTTCACGCTCTTCCTGATCTGCGTGTCTGTGGAAAGCTCGCAGTGCTGTTCACACTCTTCCTGATCTGCGTGTCTGTGGGAAGCTCACAGTGCTGTTCACGCTCTTCCTGATCTGCGTGTCTGTGGAAAGCTTGCAGTGCTGTTCACACTCTTCCTGATCTACGTGTCTGTGGGAAGCTCGCAGTGCTGTTCACACTCTTCCTGATCTGCCTGTCTGTGGGAAGCTTAAAGTGCTGTTCACGCTCTTCCTGATCTGCGTGTCTGTGGAAAGCTCGCAGTGCTGTTCACACTCTTCCTGATCTGCGTGTCTGTGGGAAGCTCACAGTGCTGTTCACGCTCTTCCTGATCTGCGTGTCTGTGGAAAGCTTGCAGTGCTGTTCACACTCTTCCTGATCTACGTGTCTGTGGGAAGCTCGCAGTGCTGTTCACACTCTTCCTGATCTGCCTGTCTGTGGGAAGCTTAAAGTGCTGTTCACACTCTTCCTGATCTGAATGTCTGTGGGAAGCTTGCAGTGCTGTTCACGCTCCTCCTGATCTGCGTGTCTGTGGAAAGCTTGCAGTGCTGTCCACGCTCTTCCTGATCTGCGTGTCTATGGGAAGCTCACAGTGCTGTTCACACTCTCCTGATCTGCGTGTCTGTGGGAAACTTGCAGTGCTGTCCAAGCTCTTCCTGATCTGCGTGTCTGTGAGAAACTTGCAGTGCTGTTCACACTCTTCCTTGTCTGCGTGTCTGTGGGAAGCTTGCAGTGCTGTTCACGCTCCTCCTTATCTGCATGTCTGTGGGAAGCTTGCAGTGCTGTTCACGCTCCTCCTGATCTACGTGTCTGTGGGAAATTTGCAGTGCTGTTTACACTCCTCCTGATCTGCGTGTCTGTGGGAAGCTTGCAGTGCTGTTCACGCTCTTCCTGATCTGAGTGTCGGTGGGAAGCTTGCAGTGCTGTTCACACTCTTCCTGATCTGCGTGTCTGTGGAAAGGTTGCACTGCTGTTCACAATGTTTCTGATCTGCGTGTCTGTGAGAAGCTTGCAGTGCTGTTGACACTGCTCCTGATTTGCTTGTCTGTGGGAAGTTTGCAGTGCTGTTCACACTCCTTCTGATCTGCGTGTCTGTGGGAAGCTTGCAGTGCTGTTCACGCTCCTCCTTATTTGCTTGTCTGTGGGAAGCTTGCAGTGCTGTTCACGCTCCTCCTGATCTACGTGTCTGTGGGAAGTTTGCAGTGCTGCTGTCCACGCTTTTCCTGATCTGCGTGTCTGTGGGAAGCTGGTAGTGCTGTTCACACTCTTCCTGATCTGTGAGCCTGTAAGAAGCTCACAGTGCTGCTGTTCACACTCTTCCTGATCTGCGTGTCTGTGGGAAGCTTGCAATGCTGTTCACACTCCTCCTGATCTGCATGTCTGTGGGAATTGCAGTGCTGTTCACACTCTTTCTGATCTGCGTGTCTGTGGGAAGCTTGCAGTGCTGTTCATGCTCCTCCTGATCTACGTGCCTGTGGGAAGTTTGCAGTGCTGCTGTCCACGCTTTTCCTGATCTGCGTGTCTGTGGGAAGCTCACAGTGCTGTTGTTCACGCTTTTCCTGATCAGTGTGTCTGTGGGAAGCTCGCAGTGCTGTTCACAATCCTCCTGATCTGCGTGTCTGTGGAAAGCTTGCATGCTGTTCATGCTCTTCCTGATCTGCGTGTCTGTGAGAAGCTTGCAGTGCTGTTCACACTCTTCCTGATCTGTGTGTCTGTGAAAAGCTTGCAGTCCTGTCCATGCTCTTCCTGATCTGCGTGTCTGTGGGAAGCTCGCAGTGCTGTTCACACTCTTCCTGATCTGCCTGTCTGTGGGAAGCTTACAGTGCTGTTCACGCTCTTCCTGATCTGAATGTCTGTGGGAAGCTTGCGTGCTGTTCACGCTCCTCCTGATCTGCGTGTCTGTGGAAAGCTTGCAGTGCTGTCCACGCTCTTCCTGATCTGCGTGCCTGTGGGAAGCTCACAGTGCTGTTCACACTCTCCTGATCTGCGTGTCTGTGGGAAACTTGCAGTGCTGTTCACACTCTTCCTGACCTGCGTGTCTGTGAGAAGCTTGCAGTGCTGTTCACGCTCTTCCTGATCTGAGTGTCGGTGGGAAGCTTGCAGTGCTGTTCACACTCTTCCTGATCTGCGTGTCTGTGGAAAGGTTGCACTGCTGTTCACACTGTTCCTGATCTGCGTGTCTGTGAGAAGCTTGCAGTGCTGTTGACGCTCCTCCTGATTTGATTGTCTGTGGGAAGCTTGCAGTGCTGTTCACGCTCCTCCTGATCTACGTGTCTGTGGGAAGTTTGCAGTGCTGCTGTTCAAGCTCTTCCTGATCAGCGTGTCTGTGGGAAGCTTGCAGTGCTGTTCACACTCTTCCTGATCTGCGTATCTGTGGGAAGCTTGCAGTGCTGTTCACACTCCTCCTGATCTGCATGTCTGTGGGAAGCTTGCAGTGCTGTTCACACTCTTCCTGATCTGTGTGTCTGTGGGAAGCTTGCAGTGCTGTTCATGCTCCTCCTGATCTGCGTGCCTGTGGGAAGTTTGCAGTGCTGCTGTCCACGCTTTTCCTGATCTGCGTGTCTGTGGGAAGCTTACAGTGCTGCTGTTCACACTCTTCCTGATCTGCGTGCCTGTAAGAAGCTCACAGTGCTGTTGTTCACGCTTTTCCTGATCAGTGTGTCTGTGGGAAGCTTGCAGTGCTGTTCACGCTCCTCCTGATCTACGTGTCTGTGGGAAGTTTGCAGTGCTGTTCACACTCTTTCTTGTCTGCGTGTCTGTGGGAAGCTTGCAGTGCTGTTCACGCTCCTCCTGATCTGCATGTCTGTGGGAAGCTTGCAGTGCTGTTCACGCTCCTCCTGATCTACATGTCTGTGGGAAGTTTGCAGTGCTGTTCACACTCCTCCTGATCTGCGTGTCTGTGGGAAGCTTGCAGTGCTGTTCACACTCCTCCTGATCTGCATGTCTGTGGGAAGCTTGCAGTGCTGTTCACGCTCCTCCTGATCTATGTGTCTGTGGGAAGTTTGCAGTGCTGTTCACGCTCCTCCTGATCTAAGTGTCCGTGGGAAGCTTAAAGTGCTGTTCCCACTCCCCTGATCTGCGTGTCTGTGGTAAGCTCGCAGTGCTGTTCACGCTCTTCCTGATCTGTGTGTCTGTGGAAAGCTTGCAGTGCTGTTCACACTCTTCCTGATCTGCGTGTCTGTGGGAAGCTCGCAGTGCTGTTCACGCTGTTCCTGATCTGCGTGTCTGTGGAAAGCTCGCAGTGCTGTTCATACTCTTCCTGATCTGCGTGTCTGTGGGAAGCTCGCAGTGCTGTTCACGCTCTTCCTGATCTGCGTGTCTGTGGGAAGCTCGCAGTGCTGTTCACACTCTTCCTGATCTGCCTGTCTGTGGGAAGCTTACAGTGCTGTTCACGCTCTTCCTGATCTGAATGTCTGTGGGAAGCTTGCAATGCTGTTTACCCTCCTCCTGATCTGCGTGTCTGTGGAAAGCTTGCAGTGCTGTCCACGCTCTTCCGGATCTGTGTGTCTGTGGGAAGCTCACAGTGCTGTTCACACTCTCCTGATCTGCGTGTCTGTGGGAAACTTGCTGTGCTGTCCAAGCTCTTCCTGATCTGCGTGTCTGTGGGAAGCTTGCAGTGCTGTTCACACTGTTCCTGATCTGCGTGTCTGTGGGAAGCTCGCAGTGCTGTTCACGCTCTTCCTGATCTGCGTGTCTGTGGGAAGTTTGCAGTGCTGTTCACACTCCTCCTGATCTGTGTGTCTGTGGAAAGCTTGCAGTGCTGTTCACACTCTTCCTGATCTGCGTGTCTGTGTGAAGCTCGCAGTGCTGTTCACGCTCTTCCTGATCTGCGTGTCTGTGGAAAGCTCGCAGTGCTGTTCAAACTCTTCCTGATCTGCGTGTCTGTGGGAAGCTTGCAGTGCTGTTCACGCTCTTCCTGATCTGCGTGTCTGTGGGAAGCTTGCAGTGCTGTTCACGCTCTTCCTGATCTGAATGTCTGTGGGAAGCTTGCAATGCTGTTCACCCTCCTCCTGATCTGCATGTCTGTGGAAAGCTTGCAGTGCTGTCCACGCTCTTCCTGATCTGCGTGTCTGTGGGAAGCTCACAGTGCTGTTCACACTCTCCTGATCTGCGTGTCTGTGGGAAACTTGCTGTGCTGTACAAGCTCTTCCTGATCTGCGTGTCTGTGGGAAGCTTGCAGTGCTGTTCACACTCTTCCTGACGTGCGTGTCTGTGAGAAGCTTGCAGTGCTGTTCACTCTCTTCCTGATCTGAGTGTCGGTGGGAAGCTTGCAGTGCTGTTCACACTCTTCCTGATCTGCATGTCTGTGGAAAGGTTACACTGCTGTTCACACTGTTCCTGATCTGCGTGTCTGTGAGAAGCTTGCAGTGCTGTTGACGCTCCTCCTGATTCGCTTGTCTGTGGGAAGCTTGCAGTGCTGTTCACACTCCTCCTGATCTACGTGTCTGTGGGAAGTTTGCAGTGCTGCTGTCCATGCTCTTCCTGATCTGTATGTCTGTGGGAAGCTTCCAGTGCTGTTCACGCTCCTCCTGATCTGCGTGTCTGTGGAAAGCTCGCAGTGCTGTCCACGCTCTTCCTGATCTGCATGTCTGTGGAAAGCTCGCAGTGCTGTTCACACTCTTCCTGATCTGCGTGTCTGTAGGAAGCTGGTAGTGCTGTTCACACTCTTCCTGATCTGCGAGCCTGTAAGAAGCTCACAGTGCTGCTGTTCACACTCTTCCTGATCTGCGTGTCTGTGGGAAGCTTGCAGTGCTGTTCACACTCCTCCTGATCTGCATGTCTGTGGGAAGCTTGCAGTGCTGTCCACGGTCTTCCTGATCTACGTGTCTGTAGGAAACTCGCAGTGCTGTTCACGCTCTTCCTGATCTGCGTGTCTGTGAGAAGCTTCCAGTGTTGTCCACGCTATTCCTGATCTGCGTGTCCGTGAGAAGCTTCCAGTGCTGTTCACACTCTTCCTGATCTGCATGTCTGTGGGAAGCTTGCAGTGCTGTTCACGCTCCTCCTGATCTGCATGTCTTGGGGAAGCTTGCAGTGCTGTTCACACTCTTCCTGATATGCGTGTCTGTGGGAAGCTCGTAGTGCTTTTGTACACGGTCTTCCTGATCTGTGTGTTTGTGGGAAGCTTGCAGTGCTGTTCACGCTCCTCCTGATCTACGTGTCTGTGGGAAGTTTGCAGTGCTGCTCACACTCTTCCTGATCTGTGTGTCTGTGGGAAGCTTGCAGTGCTGTTCACGCTCGTCCTGATCTAAGTGTCTGTGGGAAGCTTGCAGTGCTGTTCACGTTCTTCCTGATCTGCGTGTCTGTGGGAAGCTCGTAGTGCTTTTGTTCACACTCTTCCTGATATGCGTGTCTGTGGGAAGCTGGTAGTGCTTTTGTACACGGTCTTCCTGCTCTGTGTGTCTGTGGGAAGCTTGCAGTGCTGTTCACGCTCTTCCTGATCTGCGTGTCTGTGGAAAGCTCGCAGTGCTGTTCAAACTCTTCCTGATCTGCGTGTCTGTGGGAAGCTTGCAGTGCTGTTCACGCTCTTCCTGATCTGCGTGTCTGTGGGAAGCTTGCAGTGCTGTTCAAGCTCTTCCTGATCTGAATGTCTGTGGGAAGCTTGCAATGCTGTTCACCCTCCTCCTGATCTGCATGTCTGTGGAAAGCTTGCAGTGCTGTCCACGCTCTTCCTGATCTGCGTGTCTGTGGGAAGCTCACAGTGCTGTTCACACTCTCCTGATCTGCGTGTCTGTGGGAAACTTGCTGTGCTGTACAAGCTCTTCCTGATCTGCGTGTCTGTGGGAAGCTTGCAGTGCTGTTCACACTCTTCCTGACGTGCGTGTCTGTGAGAAGCTTGCAGTGCTGTTCACTCTCTTCCTGATCTGAGTGTCGGTGGGAAGCGTGCAGTGCTGTTCACACTCTTCCTGATCTGCATGTCTGTGGAAAGGTTACACTGCTGTTCACACTGTTCCTGATCTGCGTGTCTGTGGGAAGCTTGCAGTGCTGTTCACGCTCTTCCTGATCTGCGTGTCTGTGGGAAGCTCGTAGTGCTTTTGTTCACACTCTTCCTGATATGCGTGTCTGTGGGAAGCTGGTAGTGCTTTTGTACACGGTCTTCCTGCTCTGTGTGTCTGTGGGAAGCTTGCAGTGCTGTTCACACTCTTCCTGATATGCGTGTCTGTGGGAAGCTTGTAGTGCTTTTGTTCACACTCTTCCTGATATGCGTGTCTGTGGGAAGCTTGCAGTGCTTTTGTCCACGCTCTTCCTGATCTGCGTGTCTGTGGGAAGCTTGCAGTGCTGTCCACGCTCTTCCTGATCTGCGTGTCTGTGGGAAGCTTGCAGTGCTGTCCACGCTCTTCCTGACCTGCATGTCTGTGAGAAGCTTGCAGTGCTGTTCACGCTCCTCCTGATCTGCATGTCTGTGGGAAGCTCAAAGTGCTTTTGTTCACACTCTTCCTGATCTGCGTATCTGTGGGAAGCTCGCAGTGCTGTTCACGCTCTTCCTGATCTGCGTGTCTGTGGAAAGCTTGCAGTGCTGTCCACGCTCTTCCTGATCTGCGTGTCTGTGGGAAACTTGCAGTGCTGTTCACACTCTTCCTGATCTGCGTGTCTGTGGGAAGCTTGCAGTGCTTTTGTCCACACTCTTCCTGATCTGCGTGTCTGTGGGAAGCTCACAGTGCTGTTCACGCTCTTCCTGATCTGCGTGTCTGTGAGAAGCTTCCAGTGTTGTCCACGCTCTTCCTCATCTGCATTTCTGTGGGAAGCTCGAAGTGCTTTTGTTCACACTCTTCCTGATCTGCGTGTCTGTGGGAAGCTCGCAGTGCTGTTCACGCTTTTTCTGATCTGCGTGTCTGTGGAAAGCTTGCAGTGCTGTTCACACTCTTCCTTGTCTGCGTGTCTGTGGGAAGCTTGCAGTGCTGTTCACGCTCCTCCTTATCTGCATGTCTGTGGGAAGCTTGCAGTGCTGTTCACGCTCCTCCTGATCTACGTGTCTGTGGGAAATTTGCAGTGCTGTTTACACTCCTCCTGATCTGCGTGTCTGTGGGAAGCTTGCAGTGCTGTTCACGCTCCTCCTGATCTGCATGTCTGTGGGAAGCTTGCAGTGCTGTTCACGCTCCTCCTGATCTACGTGTCTGTGGGAAGTTTGCAGTGCTGTTCACGCTCCTCCTGATCTAAGTGTCTGTGGGAAGCTTAAAGTGCTGTTCCCACTCCCCTGATCTGCGTGTCTGTGAGAAGCTTGCAGTGCTGTTCACACTGTTCCTGATCTGCATGTCTGTGGGAAGCTCGCAGTGCTGTTCACGCTCTTCCTGATCTGCGTGTCTGTGGAAAGCTCGCAGTGCTGTTCACACTCTTCCTGATCTGCGTGTCTGTGGGAAGCTCACAGTGCTGTTCACGCTCTTCCTGATCTGCGTGTCTGTGGAAAACTCGCAGTGCTGTTCACACTCTTCCTGATCTGCGTGTCTGTGGGAAGCTCGCAGTGCTGTTCACGCTCTTCCTGATCTGCGTGTCTGTGGAAAGCTTGCAGTGCTGTTCACACTCTTCCTGATCTGCGTGTCTGTGGGAAGCTCGCAGTGCTGTTCACACTCTTCCTGATCTGCCTGTCTGTGGGAAGCTTACAGTGCTGTTCACACTCTTCCTGATCTGAATGTCTGTGGGAAGCTTGCAGTGCTGTTCACGCTCCTCCTGATCTGCGTGTCTGTGGAAAGCTTGCAGTGCTGTCCACGCTCTTCCTGATCTGCGTGTCTGTGGGAAGCTCACAGTGCTGTTCACACTCTCCTGATCTGCGTGTCTGTGGGAAACTTGCAGTGCTGTCCAAGCTCTTCCTGATCTGCGTGTCTGTGAGAAACTTGCAGTGCTGTTCACACTCTTCCTGACCTGCGTGTCTGTGAGAAGCTTGCAGTGCTGTTCACGCTCTTCCTGATCTGAGTGTCGGTGGGAAGGTTGCACTGCTGTTCACAATGTTCCTGATCTGCGTGTCTGTGAGAAGCTTGCAGTGCTGTTGACACTGCTCCTGATTTGCTTGTCTGTGGGAAGTTTGCAGTGCTGTTCACACTCCTCCTGATCTGCGTGTCTGTGGGAAGCTTGCAGTGCTGTTCACGCTCCTCCTGATCTACGTGTCTGTGGGAAGCTGGTAGTGCTGTTCACACTCTTCCTGATCTGCGTGTCTGTGGGAATTGCAGTGCTGTTCACACTCTTCCTGATCTGCGTGCCTGTGGGAAGTTTGCAGTGCTGCTGTCCACGCTTTTCCTGATCTGCGTGTCTGTGGGAAGCTTACAGTGCTGCTGTTCACACTCTTCCTGATCTGCGTGCCTGTAAGAAGCTCACAGTGCTGTTGTTCACGCTTTTCCTGATCAGTGTGTCTGTGGGAAGCTCGCAGTGCTGTTCACAATCCTCCTGATCTGCGTGTCTGTGGAAAGCTTGCATGCTGTTCATGCTCTTCCTGATCTGCGTGTCTGTGAAAAACTTGCAGTCCTGTCCATGCTCTTCCTGATCTGCGTGTCTGTGGGAAGCTCGCAGTGCTGTTCACACTCTTCCTGATCTGCCTGTCTGTGGAAAGCTTGCAATGCTGTTCACACTCTTCCTTGTCTGCGTGTCTGTGGGAAGCTTGCAGTGCTGTTCACGCTCCTCCTGATCTGCATGTCTGTGGGAAGCTTGAAGTGCTGTTCACGCTCCTCCTGATCTACGTGTCTGTGGGAAGTTTGCAGTGCTGTTCACACTCCTCCTGATCTGTGTGTCTGTGGAAAGCTTGCAGTGCTGTTCACACTCTTCCTGATCTGCGTGTCTGTTGGAAGCTCGCAGTGCTGTTCACGCTCTTCCTGATCTGCGTGTCTGTGGAAAGCTCGCAGTGCTGTTCAAACTCTTCCTGATCTGCGTGTCTGTGGGAAGCTCGCAGTGCTGTTCACGCTCTTCCTGATCTGCGTGTCTGTGGTAAGCTTGCAGTGCTGTTCACGCTCTTCCTGATCTGAATGTCTGTGGGAAGCTTGCAATGCTGTTCACCCTCCTCCTGATCTGCATGTCTGTGGAAAGCTTGCAGTGCTGTCCACGCTCTTCCTGATCTGCGTGTCTGTGGGAAGCTCACAGTGCTGTTCACACTCTCCTGATCTGCGTGTCTGTGGGAATTTGGGGAAACTTGCTGTGCTGTAAAAGCTCTTCCTGATCTGCGTGTCTGTGGGAAGCTTGCAGTGCTGTTCACACTCTTCCTGACCTGCGTGTCTGTGAGAAGCTTGCAGTGCTGTTCACGCTCTTCCTGATCTGAGTGTCGGTGGGAAGCTTGCAGTGCTGTTCACACTCTTCCTGATCTGCGTGTCTGTGGAAAGGTTACACTGCTGTTCACACTGTTCCTGATCTGCGTGTCTGTGAGAAGCTTGCAGTGCTGTTGACGCTCCTCCTGATTCGCTTGTCTGTGGGAAGCTTGCAGTGCTGTTCACGCTCCTCCTGATCTACGTGTCTGTGGGAAGTTTGCAGTGCTGCTGTCCACGCTCTTCCTGATCTGAATGTCTGTGGGAAGCTCGCAGTGCTGTCCACGCTCTTCCTGATCTGCGTGTCTGTGGAAAGCTTGCAGTGCTGTTCACACTCTTCCTGATCTGCGTGTCTGTGGGAAGCTGGTAGTGCTGTTCACACTCTTCCTGATCTGCGAGCCTGTAGGAAGCTCACAGTGCTGCTGTTCACACTCTTCCTGATCTGCGTGTCTGTGGAAAGGTTACACTGCTGTTCACACTCTTCCTGATCTGCGTGTCTGTGGGAAGTTTGCAGTGCTGTTCACACTCCTCCTGATCTGCGTGTCTGTGGGAAGCTGGTAGTGCTGTTCACACTCTTCCTGATCTGCGAGCCTGTAGGAAGCTCACAGTGCTGCTGTTCACACTCTTCCTGATCTGCGTGTCTGTGGAAAGGTTACACTGCTGTTCACACTCTTCCTGATCTGCGTGTCTGTGGGAAGTTTGCAGTGCTGCTCACACTCTTCCTGATCTGTGTGTCTGTGGGAAGCTTGCAGTGCTGTTCACGCTCGTCCTGATCTAAGTGTGTGTGGGAAGCTTGCAGTGCTGTCCACGCTCTTCCTGATCTGCATGTCTGTGGGAAGCTCGTAGTGCTTTTGTTCACACTCTTCCTGATATGCGTGTCTGTGGGAAGCTGGTAGTGCTTTTGTACACGGTCTTCCTGCTCTGTGTGTCTGGGGAAGCTTGCAGTGCTGTTCACACTCTTCCTGATATGCGTGTCTGTGGGAAGCTCGTAGTGCTTTTGTTCACACTCTTCCTGATATGCGTGTCTGTGGGAAGCTTGCAGTGCTTTTGTCCACGCTCTTCCTGATCTGCGTGTCTGTTGGAAGCTTGCAGTGCTGTCCACGCTCTTCCTGATCTGCGTGTCTGTGGGAAGCTTGCAGTGCTGTCCACGCTCTTCCTGACCTGCATGTCTGTGAGAAGCTTGCAGTGCTGTTCACGCTCCTCCTGATCTGCATGTCTGTGGAAAGCTCGAAGTGCTTTTGTTCACACTCTTCCTGATCTGCGTATCTGTGGGAAACTCGCAGTGCTGTTCACGCTCTTCCTGATCTGCGTGTCTGTGGAAAGCTTGCAGTGCTGTCCACGCTCTTCCTGATCTGCGTGTCTGTGGGAAACTTGCAGTGCTGTTCACACTCTTCCTGATCTGCGTGTCTGTGGGAAGCTTGCAGTGCTTTTGTCCACACTCTTCCTGATCTGCGTGTCTGTGGGAAGCTCGCAGTGCTGTTCACGCTCTTCCTGATCTGCGTGTCTGTGAGAAGCTTCCAGTGTTGTCCACGCTCTTTCTCATCTGCATTTCTGTGGGAAGCTTGCAGTGCTGTTCACACTCTTCCTGATCTGCATGTCTGTGGGAAGCTTGCAGTGCTGTTCACGCTCCTCCTGATCTCCATGTCTGTGGGAAGCTTGCAGTGCTGTTCACGCTCTTCCTGATATGCGTGTCTGTGGGAAGCTTGCAGTGCTGTTCACACTCTTCCTGATATGCGTGTCTGTGGGAAGCTCGTAGTGCTTTTGTACATGGTCTTCCTGATCTGTGTGTCTGTGGGAAGCTTGCAGTGCTGTTCACGCTCCTCCTGATCTGCATGTCTGTGGGAAGCTCGAAGTGCTTTTGTTCACACTCTTCCTGATCTGCGTGTCTGTGGGAAGCTCGCAGTGCTGTTCACGCTTTTTCTGATCTGCGTGTCTGTGGAAAGCTTGCAGTGCTGTTCACACTCTTCCTTGTCTGCGTGTCTGTGGGAAGCTTGCAGTGCTGTTCACGCTCCTCCTGATCTGCATGTCTGTGGGAAGCTTGCAGTGCTGTTCACGCTCCTCCTGATCTACGTGTCTGTGGGAAATTTGCATTGCTGTTTACACTCCTCCTGATCTGCGTGTCTGTGGGAAGCTTGCAGTGCTGTTCACGCTCCTCCTGATCTGCATGTCTGTGGGAAGCTTGCAGTGCTGTTCACGCTCCTCCTGATCTACGTGTCTGTGGGAAGTTTGCAGTGCTGTTCACGCTCCTCCTGATCTAAGTGTCTGTGGGAAGCTTAAAGTGCTGTTCCCACTCCCCTGATCTGCGTGTCTGTGAGAAGCTTGCAGTGCTGTTCACACTGTTCCTGATCTGCCTGTCTGTGGGAAGCTTACAGTGCTGTTCACACTCTTCCTGATCTGAATGTCTGTGGGAAGCTTGCAGTGCTGTTCACGCTCCTCCTGATCTGCGTGTCTGTGGAAAGCTTGCAGTGCTGTCCACGCTCTTCCTGATCTGCGTGTCTGTGGGAAGCTCACAGTGCTGTTCACACTCTCCTGATCTGCGTGTCTGTGGGAAACTTGCAGTGCTGTCCAAGCTCTTCCTGATCTGCGTATCTGTGAGAAACTTGCAGTGCTGTTCACACTCTTCCTGACCTGCGTGTCTGTGAGAAGCTTGCAGTGCTGTTCACGCTCTTCCTGATCTGAGTGTCGGTGGGAAGCTTGCAGTGCTGTTCACACTCTTCCTGATCTGCGTGTCTGTGGAAAGGTTGCACTGCTGTTCACAATGTTCCTGATCTGCGTGTCTGTGAGAAGCTTGCAGTGCTGTTGACACTGCTCCTGATTTGCTTGTCTGTGGGAAGTTTGCAGTGCTGTTCACACTCCTCCTGATCTGCGTGTCTGTGGGAAGCTTGCAGTGCTGTTCACGCTCCTCCTGATTTGCTTGTCTGTGGGAAGCTTGCAGTGCTGTTCACGCTCCTCCTGATCTACGTGTCTGTGGGAAGTTTGCAGTGCTGCTGTCCACGCTTTTCCTGATCTGCGTGTCTGTGGGAAGCTGGTAGTGCTGTTCACACTCTTTCTGATCTGCGAGCCTGTAAGAAGCTCACAGTGCTGCTGTTCACACTCTTCCTGATCTGCGTGTCTGTGGGAAGCTTGCAATGCTGTTCACACTCCTCCTGATCTGCATGTCTGTGGGAATTGCAGTGCTGTTCATGCTCCTCCTGATCTACGTGCCTGTGGGAAGTTTGCAGTGCTGCTGTCCACGCTTTTCCTGATCTGCGTGTCTGTGGGAAGCTCACAGTGCTGTTGTTCACGCTTTTCCTGATCAGTGTGTCTGTGGGAAGCTCGCAGTGCTGTTCACAATCCTCCTGATCTGCGTGTCTGTGGAAAGCTTGCATGCTGTTCATGCTCTTCCTGATCTGCGTGTCTGTGAGAAGCTTGCAGTGCTGTTCACACTCTTCCTGATCTGTGTGTCTGTGGGAAGCTCGCAGTGCTGTTCACACTCTTCATGATCTGCCTGTCTGTGGGAAGCTTACAGTGCTGTTCACGCTCTTCCTGATCTGAATGTCTGTGGAAAGCTTGCAGTGCTGTTCACGCTCCTCCTGATCTGCGTGTCTGTGGAAAGCTTGCAGTGCTGTCCACGCTCTTCCTGATCTGCGTGCCTGTGGGAAGCTCACAGTGCTGTTCACACTCTCCTGATCTGCGTGTCTGTGGGAAACTTGCAGTGCTGTCCAAGCTCTTCCTGATCTGCGTGTCTGTGAAAAGCTTGCAGTGCTGTTCACACTCTTCCTGACCTGCGTGTCTGTGAGAAGCTTGCAGTGCTGTTCACGCTCTTCCTGATCTGAGTGTCGGTGGGAAGCTTGCAGTGCTGTTCACACTCTTCCTGATCTGCGTGTCTGTGGAAAGGTTGCACTGCTGTTCACACTGTTCCTGATCTGCGTGTCTGTGAGAAGCTTGCAGTGCTGTTGACGCACCTCCTGATTTGCTTGTCTGTGGGAAGCTTGCAGTGCTGTTCACGCTCCTCCTGATCTACGTGTCTGTGGGAAGTTTGCAGTGCTGCTGTCCACGCTTTTCCTGATCTGCGTGTCTTTGGAAAGTTTGCAGTGCTGCTGTTCAAACTCTTCCTGATCTGCGAGCCTGTAAGAAGCTCACAGTGCTGCTGTTCACACTCTTCCTGATCTGCGTATCTGTGGGAAGCTTGCAGTGCTGTTCACACTCCTCCTGATCTGCATGTCTGTGGGAAGCTTGCAGTGCTGTTCACACTCTTCCTGATCTGTGTGTCTGTGGGAAGCTTGCAGTGCTGTTCATGCTCCTCCTGATCTGCGTGCCTGTGGGAAGTTTGCAGTGCTGCTGTCCACGCTTTTCCTGATCTGCGTGTCTGTGGGAAGCTTACAGTTCTGCTGTTCACACTCTTCCTGATCTGCGTGCCTGTAAGAAGCTCACAGTGCTGTTGTTCACGCTTTTCCTGATCAGTGTGTCTGTGGGAAGCTTGCAGTGCTGTTCACGCTCCTCCTGATCTACGTGTCTGTGGGAAGTTTGCAGTGCTGTTCACACTCTTCCTTGTCTGCGTGTCTGTGGGAAGCTTGCAGTGCTGTTCACGCTCCTCCTGATCTGCATGTCTGTGGGAAGCTTGCAGTGCTGTTCACGCTCCTCCTGATCTGCATGTCTGTGGGAAGCTTGCAGTGCTGTTCACGCTCCTCCTGATCTACGTGTCTGTGGGAAGTTTGCAGTGCTGTTCACACTCCTCCTGATCTGCGTGTCTGTGGGAAGCTTGCAGTGCTGTTCACACTCCTCCTGATCTGCATGTCTGTGGGAAGCTTGCAGTGCTGTTCACGCTCCTCCTGATCTATGTGTCTGTGGGAAGTTTGCAGTGCTGTTCACGCTCCTCCTGATCTAAGTGTCTGTGGGAAGCTTAAAGTGCTGTTCCCACTCCCCTGATCTGCGTGTCTGTGGGAAGCTCGCAGTGCTGTTCACGCTCTTCCTGATCTGTGTGTCTGTGGAAAGCTTGCAGTGCTGTTCACACTCTTCCTGATCGGCGTGTCTGTGGGAAGCTCGCAGTGCTGTTCACGCTGTTCCTGATCTGCGTGTCTGTGGAAAGCTCGCAGTGCTGTTCATACTCTTCCTGATCTGCGTGTCTGTGGGAAGCTCGCAGTGCTGTTCACGCTCTTCCTGATCTGCGTGTCTGTGGGAAGCTCGCAGTGCTGTTCACACTCTTCCTGATCTGCATGTCTGTGGGAAGCTTACAGTGCTGTTCACGCTCTTCCTGATCTGAATGTCTGTGGGAAGCTTGCAATGCTGTTCACCCTCCTCCTGATCTGCATGTCTGTGGAAAGCTTGCAGTGCTGTCCACGCTCTTCCTGATCTGCGTGTCTGTGGGAAGCTCACAGTGCTGTTCACACTCTCCTGATCTGCGTGTCTGTGGGAAACTTGCTGTGCTGTCCAAGCTCTTCCTGATCTGCGTGTCTGTGGGAAGCTTGCAGTGCTGTTCACACTGTTCCTGATCTGCGTGTCTGTGAGAAGCTTGCAGTGCTGTTGACGCTCCTCCTGATTTGCTTGTCTGTGGGACGCTTGCAGTGCTGTTCACGCTCCTCCTGATCTACGTGTCTGTGGGAAGTTTGCAGTGCTGCTGTCCACGCTCTTCCTGATCTGAATGTCTGTGGGAAGCTTGCAGTGCTGTTCACGCTCCTCCTGATCTGCGTGTCTGTGGAAAGCTCGCGTGCTGTCCACGCTCTTCCTGATCTGCGTGTCTGTGGAAAGCTCGCAGTGCTGTTCACACTCTTCCTGATCTGCGTGTCTGTGGGAAGCTGGTAGTGCTGTTCACACTCTTCCTGATCTGCGAGCCTGTAAGAAGCTCACAGTGCTGCTGTTCACACTCTTCCTGATCTGCGTGTCTGTGGAAAGGTTACACTGCTGTTCACACTGTTCCTGATCTGCGTGTCTGTGAGAAGCTTGCAGTGCTGTTGACGCTCCTCCTGATTTGCTTGTCTGTGGGAAGCTTGCAGTGCTGTTCACGCTCCTCCTGATCTACGTGTCTGTGGGAAGTTTGCAGTGCTGCTGTCCACGCTCTTCCTGATCTGCATGTCTGTGGGAAGCTGGAAGTGCTTTTGTTCACACTCTTCCTGATCTGCGTGTCTGTGGGAAGCTCGCAGTGCTGTTCACGCTCTTCCTGATCTGCGTGTCTGTGGAAAGCTTGCAGTGCTGTTCACACTCTTCCTTGTCTGCGTGTCTGTGGGAAGTTTGCAGTGCTGTTCACACTCCTCCTGATCTGCGTGTCTGTGGGAAGCTTGCAGTGCTGTTCACGCTCCTCCTGATCTGCATGTCTGTGGGAAGCTTGCAGTGCTGTTCACGCTCCTCCTGATCTACGTGTCTGTGGGAAGTTTGCAGTGCTGTTCACGCTCCTCCTGATTTAAGTGTCTGTGGGAAGCTTAAAGTGCTGTTCCCACTCCCCTGATCTGCGTGTCTGTGGGAAGCTCCCAGTGCTGTTCACGCTCTTCCTGATCTGTGTGTCTGTGGAAAGCTTGCAGTGCTGTTCACACTCTTCCTGATCTGCGTGTCTGTGGGAAGCTCGCAGTGCTGTTCACGCTGTTCCTGATCTGCATGTCTGTGGAAAGCTTGCAGTGCTGTTCATACTCTTCCAGATCTGCGTGTCTGTGGGAAGCTCGCAGTGCTGTTCACGCTCTTCCTGATCTGCGTGTCTGTGGGAAGCTCGCAGTGCTGTTCACACTCTTCCTGATCTGCATGTCTGTGGGAAGTGCAGTGCTGTTCACACTCTTCCTGATCTGCGTGTCTGTGGGAAGCTTGCAGTGCTGTTCATGCTCCTCCTGATCTACGTGCCTGTGGGAAGTTTGCAGTGCTGCTGTCCACGCTTTTCCTGATCTGCGTGCCTGTGGGAAGCTCACAGTGCTGTTGTTCACGCTTTTCCTGATCAGTGTGTCTGTGGGAAGCTCGCAGTGCTGTTCACAATCCTCCTGATCTGCGTGTCTGTGGAAAGCTTGCATGCTGTTCATGCTCTTCCTGATCTGCGTGTCTGTGAGAAGCTTGCAGTGCTGTTCACACTCTTCCTGATCTGTGTGTCTGGGGGAAGCTCGCAGTGCTGTTCACACTCTTCATGATCTGCCTGTCTGTGGGAAGCTTACAGTGCTGTTCAAGCTCTTCCTGATCTGAATGTCTGTGGGAAGCTTGCAGTGCTGTTCACGCTCCTCCTGATCTGCGTGTCTGTGGAAAGCTTGCAGTGCTGTCCACGCTCTTCCTGATCTGCGTGCCTGTGGGAAGCTCACAGTGCTGTTCACACTCTCCTGATCTGCGTGTCTGTGGGAAACTTGCAGTGCTGTCCAAGCTCTTCCTGATCTGCGTGTCTGTGAGAAGCTTGCAGTGCTGTTCACACTCTTCCTGACCTGCGTGTCTGTGAGAAGCTTGCAGTGCTGTTCACGCTCTTCCTGATCTGAGTGTCGGTGGGAAGCTTGCAGTGCTGTTCACACTCTTCCTGATCTGCGTGTCTGTGGAAAGGTTGCACTGCTGTTCACACTGTTCCTGATCTGCGTGTCTGTGAGAAGCTTGCAGTGCTGTTGACGCACCTCCTGATTTGCTTGTCTGTGGGAAGCTTGCAGTGCTGTTCACGCTCCTCCTGATCTACGTGTCTGTGGGAAGTTTGCAGTGCTGCTGTCCACGCTTTTCCTGATCTGCGTGTCTTTGGGAAGTTTGCAGTGCTGCTGTTGAAACTCTTCCTGATCTGCGAGCCTGTAAGAAGCTCACAGTGCTGCTGTTCACACTCTTCCTGATCTGCGTATCTGTGGGAAGCTTGCAGTGCTGTTCACACTCCTCCTGATCTGCATGTCTGTGGGAAGCTTGCAGTGCTGTTCACACTCTTCCTGATCTGTGTGTCTGTGGGAAGCTTGCAGTGCTGTTCATGCTCCTCCTGATCTGCGTGCCTGTGGGACGTTTGCAGTGCTGCTGTCCACGCTTTTCCTGATCTGCGTGTCTGTGGGAAGCTTACAGTTCTGCTGTTCACACTCTTCCTGATCTGCGTGCCTGTAAGAAGCTCACAGTGCTGTTGTTCACGCTTTTCCTGATCAGTGTGTCTGTGGGAAGCTTGCAGTGCTGTTCACGCTCCTCCTGATCTACGTGTCTGTGGGAAGTTTGCAGTGCTGTTCACACTCTCCTTGTCTGCGTGTCTGTGGGAAGCTTGCAGTGCTGTTCACGCTCCTCCTGATCTGCATGTCTGTGGGAAGCTTGCAGTGCTGTTCACGCTCCTCCTGATCTGCGTGTCTGTGAAAAACTTGCAGTCCTGTCCATGCTCTTCCTGATCTGCGTGTCTGTGGGAAGCTCGCAGTGCTGTTCACACTCTTCCTGATCTGCCTGTCTGTGGAAAGCTTGCAATGCTGTTCACACTCTTCCTTGTCTGCGTGTCTGTGGGAAGCTTGCAGTGCTGTTCACGCTCCTCCTGATCTGCATGTCTGTGGGAAGCTTGAAGTGCTGTTCACGCTCCTCCTGATCTACGTGTCTGTGGGAAGTTTGCAGTGCTGTTCACACTCCTCCTGATCTGTGTGTCTGTGGAAAGCTTGCAGTGCTGTTCACACTCTTCCTTATCTGCGTGTCTGTGGGAAGCTCGCAGTGCTGTTCACACTCTTCCTGATCTGCCTGTCTGTGGAAAGCTTGCAATGCTGTTCACACTCTTCCTTGTCTGCGTGTCTGTGGGAAGCTTGCAGTGCTGTTCACGCTCCTCCTGATCTGCATGTCTGTGGGAAGCTTGAAGTGCTGTTCACGCTCCTCCTGATCTACGTGTCTGTGGGAAGTTTGCAGTGCTGTTCACACTCCTCCTGATCTGTGTGTCTGTGGAAAGCTTGCAGTGCTGTTCACACTCTTCCTTATCTGCGTGTCTGTTGGAAGCTCGCAGTGCTGTTCACGCTCTTCCTGATCTGCGTGTCTGTGGAAAGCTCGCAGTGCTGTTCAAACTCTTCCTGATCTGCGTGTCTGTGGGAAGCTCGCAGTGCTGTTCACGCTCTTCCTGATCTGCGTGTCTGTGGTAAGCTTGCAGTGCTGTTCACGCTCTTCCTGATCTGAATGTCTGTGGGAAGCTTGCAATGCTGTTCACCCTCCTCCTGATCTGCATGTCTGTGGAAAGCTTGCAGTGCTGTCCACGCTCTTCCTGATCTGCGTGTCTGTGGGAAGCTCACAGTGCTGTTCACACTCTCCTGATCTGCGTGTCTGTGGGAATTTGGGGAAACTTGCTGTGCTGTAAAAGCTCTTCCTGATCTGCGTGTCTGTGGGAAGCTTGCAGTGCTGTTCACACTCTTCCTGACCTGCGTGTCTGTGAGAAGCTTGCAGTGCTGTTCACGCTCTTCCTGATCTGAGTGTCGGTGGGAAGCTTGCAGTGCTGTTCACACTCTTCCTGATCTGCGTGTCTGTGGAAAGGTTACACTGCTGTTCACACTGTTCCTGATCTGCGTGTCTGTGAGAAGCTTGCAGTGCTGTTGACGCTCCTCCTGATTCGCTTGTCTGTGGGAAGCTTGCAGTGCTGTTCACGCTCCTCCTGATCTACGTGTCTGTGGGAAGTTTGCAGTGCTGCTGTCCACGCTCTTCCTGATCTGAATGTCTGTGGGAAGCTCGCAGTGCTGTCCACGCTCTTCCTGATCTGCGTGTCTGTGGAAAGCTTGCAGTGCTGTTCACACTCTTCCTGATCTGCGTGTCTGTGGGAAGCTGGTAGTGCTGTTCACACTCTTCCTGATCTGCGAGCCTGTAGGAAGCTCACAGTGCTGCTGTTCACACTCTTCCTGATCTGCGTGTCTGTGGAAAGGTTACACTGCTGTTCACACTCTTCCTGATCTGCGTGTCTGTGGGAAGTTTGCAGTGCTGTTCACACTCCTCCTGATCTGCATGTCTGTGGGAAGCTTGCAGTGCTGTCCACGGTCTTCCTGATCTACGTGTCTGTAGGAAGCTCACACTGCTGTTCACGCTCTTCCTGATCTGCGTGTCTGTGAGAAGCTTCCAGTGTTGTCCACGCTCTTCCTGATCTGCGTGTCCGTGAGAAGCTTCCAGTGCTGTTCACACTCTTCCTGATCTGCATGTCTGTGGGAAGCTTGCAGTGCTGTTCACGCTCCTCCTGATCTGCATGTCTGTGGGAAGCTTGCAGTGCTGTTCACACTCTTCCTGATATGCGTGTCTGTGGGAAGCTCGTAGTGCTTTTGTACACGGTCTTCCTGATCTGTGTGTTTGTGGGAAGCTTGCAGTGCTGTTCACGCTCCTCCTGATCTACGTGTCTGTGGGAAGTTTGCAGTGCTGCTCACACTCTTCCTGATCTGTGTGTCTGTGGGAAGCTTGCAGTGCTGTTCACGCTCGTCCTGATCTAAGTGTGTGTGGGAAGCTTGCAGTGCTGTCCACGCTCTTCCTGATCTGCATGTCTGTGGGAAGCTCGTAGTGCTTTTGTTCACACTCTTCCGGATATGCGTGTCTGTGGGAAGCTGGTAGTGCTTTTGTACACGGTCTTCCTGCTCTGTGTGTCTGGGGAAGCTTGCAGTGCTGTTCACACTCTTCCTGATATGCGTGTCTGTGGGAAGCTCGTAGTGCTTTTGTTCACACTCTTCCTGATATGCGTGTCTGTGGGAAGCTTGCAGTGCTTTTGTCCACGCTCTTCCTGATCTGCGTGTCTGTTGGAAGCTTGCAGTGCTGTCCACGCTCTTCCTGATCTGCGTGTCTGTGGGAAGCTTGCAGTGCTGTCCACGCTCTTCCTGACCTGCATGTCTGTGAGAAGCTTGCAGTGCTGTTCAAGCTCCTCCTGATCTGCATGTCTGTGGAAAGCTCGAAGTGCTTTTGTTCACACTCTTCCTGATCTGCGTATCTGTGGGAAGCTCGCAGTGCTGTTCACGCTCTTCCTGATCTGCGTGTCTGTGGAAAGCTTGCAGTGCTGTCCACGCTCTTCCTGATCTGCGTGTCTGTGGGAAACTTGCAGTGCTGTTCACACTCTTCCTGATCTGCGTGTCTGTGGGAAGCTTGCAGTGCTTTTGTCCACACTCTTCCTGATCTGCGTGTCTGTGAGAAGCTCGCAGTGCTGTTCACGCTCTTCCTGATCTGCGTGTCTGTGAGAAGCTTCCAGTGTTGTCCACGCTCTTTCTCATCTGCATTTCTGTGGGAAGCTTGCAGTGCTGTTCACACTCTTCCTGATCTGCATGTCTGTGGGAAGCTTGCAGTGCTGTTCACGCTCCTCCTGATCTCCATGTCTGTGGGAAGCTTGCAGTGCTGTTCACGCTCTTCCTGATATGCGTGTCTGTGGGAAGCTTGCAGTGCTGTTCACACTCTTCCTGATATGCGTGTCTGTGGGAAGCTCGTAGTGCTTTTGTACATGGTCTTCCTGATCTGTGTGTCTGTGGGAAGCTTGCAGTGCTGTTCACGCTCCTCCTGATCTGCATGTCTGTGGGAAGCTCGAAGTGCTTTTGTTCACACTCTTCCTGATCTGCGTGTCTGTGGGAAGCTCGCAGTGCTGTTCACGCTTTTTCTGATCTGCGTGTCTGTGGAAAGCTTGCAGTGCTGTTCACACTCTTCCTTGTCTGCGTGTCTGTGGGAAGCTTGCAGTGCTGTTCACGCTCCTCCTGATCTGCATGTCTGTGGGAAGCTTGCAGTGCTGTTCACGCTCCTCCTGATCTACGTGTCTGTGGGAAATTTGCATTGCTGTTTACACTCCTCCTGATCTGCGTGTCTGTGGGAAGCTTGCAGTGCTGTTCACGCTCCTCCTGATCTGCATGTCTGTGGGAAGCTTGCAGTGCTGTTCACGCTCCTCCTGATCTACGTGTCTGTGGGAAGTTTGCAGTGCTGTTCACGCTCCTCCTGATCTAAGTGTCTGTGGGAAGCTTAAAGTGCTGTTCCCACTCCCCTGATCTGCGTGTCTGTGAGAAGCTTGCAGTGCTGTTCACACTGTTCCTGATCTGCCTGTCTGTGGGAAGCTTACAGTGCTGTTCACACTCTTCCTGATCTGAATGTCTGTGGGAAGCTTGCAGTGCTGTTCACGCTCCTCCTGATCTGCGTGTCTGTGGAAAGCTTGCAGTGCTGTCCACGCTCTTCCTGATCTGCGTGTCTGTGGGAAGCTCACAGTGCTGTTCACACTCTCCTGATCTGCGTGTCTGTGGGAAACTTGCAGTGCTGTCCAAGCTCTTCCTGATCTGCGTGTCTGTGAGAAACTTGCAGTGCTGTTCACACTCTTCCTGACCTGCGTGTCTGTGAGAAGCTTGCAGTGCTGTTCACGCTCTTCCTGATCTGAGTGTCGGTGGGAAGCTTGCAGTGCTGTTCACACTCTTCCTGATCTGCGTGTCTGTGGAAAGGTTGCACTGCTGTTCACAATGTTCCTGATCTGCGTGTCTGTGAGAAGCTTGCAGTGCTGTTGACACTGCTCCTGATTTGCTTGTCTGTGGGAAGTTTGCAGTGCTGTTCACACTCCTCCTGATCTGCGTGTCTGTGGGAAGCTTGCAGTGCTGTTCACGCTCCTCCTGATTTGCTTGTCTGTGGGAAGCTTGCAGTGCTGTTCACGCTCCTCCTGATCTACGTGTCTGTGGGAAGTTTGCAGTGCTGCTGTCCACGCTTTTCCTGATCTGCGTGTCTGTGGGAAGCTGGTAGTGCTGTTCACACTCTTTCTGATCTGCGAGCCTGTAAGAAGCTCACAGTGCTGCTGTTCACACTCTTCCTGATCTGCGTGTCTGTGGGAAGCTTGCAATGCTGTTCACACTCCTCCTGATCTGCATGTCTGTGGGAATTGCAGTGCTGTTCATGCTCCTCCTGATCTACGTGCCTGTGGGAAGTTTGCAGTGCTGCTGTCCACGCTTTTCCTGATCTGCGTGTCTGTGGGAAGCTCACAGTGCTGTTGTTCACGCTTTTCCTGATCAGTGTGTCTGTGGGAAGCTCGCAGTGCTGTTCACAATCCTCCTGATCTGCGTGTCTGTGGAAAGCTTGCATGCTGTTCATGCTCTTCCTGATCTGCGTGTCTGTGAGAAGCTTGCAGTGCTGTTCACACTCTTCCTGATCTGTGTGTCTGTGGGAAGCTCGCAGTGCTGTTCACACTCTTCATGATCTGCCTGTCTGTGGGAAGCTTACAGTGCTGTTCACGCTCTTCCTGATCTGAATGTCTGTGGAAAGCTTGCAGTGCTGTTCACGCTCCTCCTGATCTGCGTGTCTGTGGAAAGCTTGCAGTGCTGTCCACGCTCTTCCTGATCTGCGTGCCTGTGGGAAGCTCACAGTGCTGTTCACACTCTCCTGATCTGCGTGTCTGTGGGAAACTTGCAGTGCTGTCCAAGCTCTTCCTGATCTGCGTGTCTGTGAAAAGCTTGCAGTGCTGTTCACACTCTTCCTGACCTGCGTGTCTGTGAAAAGCTTGCAGTGCTGTTCACGCTCTTCCTGATCTGAGTGTCGGTGGGAAGCTTGCAGTGCTGTTCACACTCTTCCTGATCTGCGTGTCTGTGGAAAGGTTGCACTGCTGTTCACACTGTTCCTGATCTGCGTGTCTGTGAGAAGCTTGCAGTGCTGTTGACGCACCTCCTGATTTGCTTGTCTGTGGGAAGCTTGCAGTGCTGTTCACGCTCCTCCTGATCTACGTGTCTGTGGGAAGTTTGCAGTGCTGCTGTCCACGCTTTTCCTGATCTGCGTGTCTTTGGAAAGTTTGCAGTGCTGCTGTTCAAACTCTTCCTGATCTGCGAGCCTGTAAGAAGCTCACAGTGCTGCTGTTCACACTCTTCCTGATCTGCGTATCTGTGGGAAGCTTGCAGTGCTGTTCACACTCCTCCTGATCTGCATGTCTGTGGGAAGCTTGCAGTGCTGTTCACACTCTTCCTGATCTGTGTGTCTGTGGGAAGCTTGCAGTGCTGTTCATGCTCCTCCTCATCTGCGTGCCTGTGGGAAGTTTGCAGTGCTGCTGTCCACGCTTTTCCTGATCTGCGTGTCTGTGGGAAGCTTACAGTTCTGCTGTTCACACTCTTCCTGATCTGCGTGCCTGTAAGAAGCTCACAGTGCTGTTGTTCACGCTTTTCCTGATCAGTGTGTCTGTGGGAAGCTTGCAGTGCTGTTCACGCTCCTCCTGATCTACGTGTCTGTGGGAAGTTTGCAGTGCTGTTCACACTCTTCCTTGTCTGCGTGTCTGTGGGAAGCTTGCAGTGCTGTTCACGCTCCTCCTGATCTGCATGTCTGTGGGAAGCTTGCAGTGCTGTTCACGCTCCTCCTGATCTGCATGTCTGTGGGAAGCTTGCAGTGCTGTTCACGCTCCTCCTGATCTACGTGTCTGTGGGAAGTTTGCAGTGCTGTTCACACTCCTCCTGATCTGCGTGTCTGTGGGAAGCTTGCAGTGCTGTTCACACTCCTCCTGATCTGCATGTCTGTGGGAAGCTTGCAGTGCTGTTCACGCTCCTCCTGATCTATGTGTCTGTGGGAAGTTTGCAGTGCTGTTCACGCTCCTCCTGATCTAAGTGTCTGTGGGAAGCTTAAAGTGCTGTTCCCACTCCCCTGATCTGCGTGTCTGTGGGAAGCTCGCAGTGCTGTTCACGCTCTTCCTGATCTGTGTGTCTGTGGAAAGCTTGCAGTGCTGTTCACACTCTTCCTGATCGGCGTGTCTGTGGGAAGCTCGCAGTGCTGTTCACGCTGTTCCTGATCTGCGTGTCTGTGGAAAGCTCGCAGTGCTGTTCATACTCTTCCTGATCTGCGTGTCTGTGGGAAGCTCGCAGTGCTGTTCACGCTCTTCCTGATCTGCGTGTCTGTGGGAAGCTCGCAGTGCTGTTCACACTCTTCCTGATCTGCATGTCTGTGGGAAGCTTACAGTGCTGTTCACGCTCTTCCTGATCTGAATGTCTGTGGGAAGCTTGCAATGCTGTTCACCCTCCTCCTGATCTGCATGTCTGTGGAAAGCTTGCAGTGCTGTCCACGCTCTTCCTGATCTGCGTGTCTGTGGGAAGCTCACAGTGCTGTTCACACTCTCCTGATCTGCGTGTCTGTGGAAAGCTTGCAGTGCTGTCCACGCTCTTCCTGATCTGCGTGTCTGTGGGAAGCTCACAGTGCTGTTCACACTTTCCTGATCTGCGTGTCTGTGGGAAACTTGCAGTGCTGTCCAAGCTCTTCCTGATCTGCGTGTCTGTGAGAAACTTGCAGTGCTGTTCACACTCTTCCTGACCTGCGTGTCTGTGAGAAGCTTGCAGTGCTGTTCACGCTCTTCCTGATCTGAGTGTCGGTGGGAAGCTTGCAGTGCTGTTCACACTCTTCCTGATCTGCGTGTCTGTGGAAAGGTTGCACTGCTGTTCACAATGTTCCTGATCTGCGTGTCTGTGAGAAGCTTGCAGTGCTGTTGACACTGCTCCTGATTTGCTTGTCTGTGGGAAGTTTGCAGTGCTGTTCACACTCCTCCTGATCTGCGTGTCTGTGGGAAGCTTGCAGTGCTGTTCACGCTCCTCCTGATTTGCTTGTCTGTGGGAAGCTTGCAGTGCTGTTCACGCTCCTCCTGATCTACGTGTCTGTGGGAAGTTTGCAGTGCTGCTGTCCACGCTTTTCCTGATCTGCGTGTCTGTGGGAAGCTGGTAGTGCTGTTCACACTCTTTCTGATCTGCGAGCCTGTAAGAAGCTCACAGTGCTGCTGTTCACACTCTTCCTGATCTGCGTGTCTGTGGGAAGCTTGCAATGCTGTTCACACTCCTCCTGATCTGCATGTCTGTGGGAATTGCAGTGCTGTTCATGCTCCTCCTGATCTACGTGCCTGTGGGAAGTTTGCAGTGCTGCTGTCCACGCTTTTCCTGATCTGCGTGTCTGTGGGAAGCTCACAGTGCTGTTGTTCACGCTTTTCCTGATCAGTGTGTCTGTGGGAAGCTCGCAGTGCTGTTCACAATCCTCCTGATCTGCGTGTCTGTGGAAAGCTTGCATGCTGTTCATGCTCTTCCTGATCTGCGTGTCTGTGAGAAGCTTGCAGTGCTGTTCACACTCTTCCTGATCTGTGTGTCTGTGGGAAGCTCGCAGTGCTGTTCACACTCTTCATGATCTGCCTGTCTGTGGGAAGCTTACAGTGCTGTTCACGCTCTTCCTGATCTGAATGTCTGTGGAAAGCTTGCAGTGCTGTTCACGCTCCTCCTGATCTGCGTGTCTGTGGAAAGCTTGCAGTGCTGTCCACGCTCTTCCTGATCTGCGTGCCTGTGGGAAGCTCACAGTGCTGTTCACACTCTCCTGATCTGCGTGTCTGTGGGAAACTTGCAGTGCTGTCCAAGCTCTTCCTGATCTGCGTGTCTGTGAAAAGCTTGCAGTGCTGTTCACACTCTTCCTGACCTGCGTGTCTGTGAAAAGCTTGCAGTGCTGTTCACGCTCTTCCTGATCTGAGTGTCGGTGGGAAGCTTGCAGTGCTGTTCACACTCTTCCTGATCTGCGTGTCTGTGGAAAGGTTGCACTGCTGTTCACACTGTTCCTGATCTGCGTGTCTGTGAGAAGCTTGCAGTGCTGTTGACGCACCTCCTGATTTGCTTGTCTGTGGGAAGCTTGCAGTGCTGTTCACGCTCCTCCTGATCTACGTGTCTGTGGGAAGTTTGCAGTGCTGCTGTCCACGCTTTTCCTGATCTGCGTGTCTTTGGAAAGTTTGCAGTGCTGCTGTTCAAACTCTTCCTGATCTGCGAGCCTGTAAGAAGCTCACAGTGCTGCTGTTCACACTCTTCCTGATCTGCGTATCTGTGGGAAGCTTGCAGTGCTGTTCACACTCCTCCTGATCTGCATGTCTGTGGGAAGCTTGCAGTGCTGTTCACACTCTTCCTGATCTGTGTGTCTGTGGGAAGCTTGCAGTGCTGTTCATGCTCCTCCTCATCTGCGTGCCTGTGGGAAGTTTGCAGTGCTGCTGTCCACGCTTTTCCTGATCTGCGTGTCTGTGGGAAGCTTACAGTTCTGCTGTTCACACTCTTCCTGATCTGCGTGCCTGTAAGAAGCTCACAGTGCTGTTGTTCACGCTTTTCCTGATCAGTGTGTCTGTGGGAAGCTTGCAGTGCTGTTCACGCTCCTCCTGATCTACGTGTCTGTGGGAAGTTTGCAGTGCTGTTCACACTCTTCCTTGTCTGCGTGTCTGTGGGAAGCTTGCAGTGCTGTTCACGCTCCTCCTGATCTGCATGTCTGTGGGAAGCTTGCAGTGCTGTTCACGCTCCTCCTGATCTGCATGTCTGTGGGAAGCTTGCAGTGCTGTTCACGCTCCTCCTGATCTACGTGTCTGTGGGAAGTTTGCAGTGCTGTTCACACTCCTCCTGATCTGCGTGTCTGTGGGAAGCTTGCAGTGCTGTTCACACTCCTCCTGATCTGCATGTCTGTGGGAAGCTTGCAGTGCTGTTCACGCTCCTCCTGATCTATGTGTCTGTGGGAAGTTTGCAGTGCTGTTCACGCTCCTCCTGATCTAAGTGTCTGTGGGAAGCTTAAAGTGCTGTTCCCACTCCCCTGATCTGCGTGTCTGTGGGAAGCTCGCAGTGCTGTTCACGCTCTTCCTGATCTGTGTGTCTGTGGAAAGCTTGCAGTGCTGTTCACACTCTTCCTGATCGGCGTGTCTGTGGGAAGCTTGCAGTGCTGTTCACACTCTTCCTGATCTGCGTGTCTGTGGGAAGCTCGCAGTGCTGTTCACACTCTTCCTGATCTGCATGTCTGTGGGAAGCTTACAGTGCTGTTCACGCTCTTCCTGATCTGAATGTCTGTGGGAAGCTTGCAATGCTGTTCACCCTCCTCCTGATCTGCATGTCTGTGGAAAGCTTGCAGTGCTGTCCACGCTCTTCCTGATCTGCGTGTCTGTGGGAAGCTCACAGTGCTGTTCACACTCTCCTGATCTGCGTGTCTGTGGGAAACTTGCTGTGCTGTCCAAGCTCTTCCTGATCTGCGTGTCTGTGGGAAGCTTGCAGTGCTGTTCACACTGTTCCTGATCTGCGTGTCTGTGAGAAGCTTGCAGTGCTGTTGACGCTCCTCCTGATTTGCTTGTCTGTGGGACGCTTGCAGTGCTGTTCACGCTCCTCCTGATCTACGTGTCTGTGGGAAGTTTGCAGTGCTGCTGTCCACGCTCTTCCTGATCTGAATGTCTGTGGGAAGCTTGCAGTGCTGTTCACGCTCCTCCTGATCTGCGTGTCTGTGGAAAGCTCGCGTGCTGTCCACGCTCTTCCTGATCTGCGTGTCTGTGGAAAGCTCGCAGTGCTGTTCACACTCTTCCTGATCTGCGTGTCTGTGGGAAGCTGGTAGTGCTGTTCACACTCTTCCTGATCTGCGAGCCTGTAAGAAGCTCACAGTGCTGCTGTTCACACTCTTCCTGATCTGCGTGTCTGTGGAAAGGTTACACTGCTGTTCACACTGTTCCTGATCTGCGTGTCTGTGAGAAGCTTGCAGTGCTGTTGACGCTCCTCCTGATTTGCTTGTCTGTGGGAAGCTTGCAGTGCTGTTCACGCTCCTCCTGATCTACGTGTCTGTGGGAAGTTTGCAGTGCTGCTGTCCACGCTCTTCCTGATCTGCATGTCTGTGGGAAGCTGGAAGTGCTTTTGTTCACACTCTTCCTGATCTGCGTGTCTGTGGGAAGCTCGCAGTGCTGTTCACGCTCTTCCTGATCTGCGTGTCTGTGGAAAGCTTGCAGTGCTGTTCACACTCTTCCTTGTCTGCGTGTCTGTGGGAAGTTTGCAGTGCTGTTCACACTCCTCCTGATCTGCGTGTCTGTGGGAAGCTTGCAGTGCTGTTCACGCTCCTCCTGATCTGCATGTCTGTGGGAAGCTTGCAGTGCTGTTCACGCTCCTCCTGATCTACGTGTCTGTGGGAAGTTTGCAGTGCTGCTGTCCACGCTCTTCCTGATCTGCATGTCTGTGGGAAGCTGGAAGTGCTTTTGTTCACACTCTTCCTGATCTGCGTGTCTGTGGGAAGCTCGCAGTGCTGTTCACGCTCTTCCTGATCTGCGTGTCTGTGGAAAGCTTGCAGTGCTGTTCACACTCTTCCTTGTCTGCGTGTCTGTGGGAAGTTTGCAGTGCTGTTCACGCTCTTCCTGATCTGTGTGTCTGTGGAAAGCTTGCAGTGCTGTTCACACTCTTCCTGATCTGCGTGTCTGTGGGAAGCTCGCAGTGCTGTTCACGCTGTTCCTGATCTGCATGTCTGTGGAAAGCTTGCAGTGCTGTTCATACTCTTCCAGATCTGCGTGTCTGTGGGAAGCTCGCAGTGCTGTTCACGCTCTTCCTGATCTGCGTGTCTGTGGGAAGCTCGCAGTGCTGTTCACACTCTTCCTGATCTGCATGTCTGTGGGAAGTGCAGTGCTGTTCACACTCTTCCTGATCTGCGTGTCTGTGGGAAGCTTGCAGTGCTGTTCATGCTCCTCCTGATCTACGTGCCTGTGGGAAGTTTGCAGTGCTGCTGTCCACGCTTTTCCTGATCTGCGTGCCTGTGGGAAGCTCACAGTGCTGTTGTTCACGCTTTTCCTGATCAGTGTGTCTGTGGGAAGCTCGCAGTGCTGTTCACAATCCTCCTGATCTGCGTGTCTGTGGAAAGCTTGCATGCTGTTCATGCTCTTCCTGATCTGCGTGTCTGTGAGAAGCTTGCAGTGCTGTTCACACTCTTCCTGATCTGTGTGTCTGGGGGAAGCTCGCAGTGCTGTTCACACTCTTCATGATCTGCCTGTCTGTGGGAAGCTTACAGTGCTGTTCAAGCTCTTCCTGATCTGAATGTCTGTGGGAAGCTTGCAGTGCTGTTCACGCTCCTCCTGATCTGCGTGTCTGTGGAAAGCTTGCAGTGCTGTCCACGCTCTTCCTGATCTGCGTGCCTGTGGGAAGCTCACAGTGCTGTTCACACTCTCCTGATCTGCGTGTCTGTGGGAAACTTGCAGTGCTGTCCAAGCTCTTCCTGATCTGCGTGTCTGTGAGAAGCTTGCAGTGCTGTTCACACTCTTCCTGACCTGCGTGTCTGTGAGAAGCTTGCAGTGCTGTTCACGCTCTTCCTGATCTGAGTGTCGGTGGGAAGCTTGCAGTGCTGTTCACACTCTTCCTGATCTGCGTGTCTGTGGAAAGGTTGCACTGCTGTTCACACTGTTCCTGATCTGCGTGTCTGTGAGAAGCTTGCAGTGCTGTTGACGCACCTCCTGATTTGCTTGTCTGTTGGAAGCTTGCAGTGCTGTTCACGCTCCTCCTGATCTACGTGTCTGTGGGAAGTTTGCAGTGCTGCTGTCCACGCTTTTCCTGATCTGCGTGTCTTTGGGAAGTTTGCAGTGCTGCTGTTGAAACTCTTCCTGATCTGCGAGCCTGTAAGAAGCTCACAGTGCTGCTGTTCACACTCTTCCTGATCTGCGTATCTGTGGGAAGCTTGCAGTGCTGTTCACACTCCTCCTGATCTGCATGTCTGTGGGAAGCTTGCAGTGCTGTTCACACTCTTCCTGATCTGTGTGTCTGTGGGAAGCTTGCAGTGCTGTTCATGCTCCTCCTGATCTGCGTGCCTGTGGGAAGTTTGCAGTGCTGCTGTCCACGCTTTTCCTGATCTGCGTGTCTGTGGGAAGCTTACAGTTCTGCTGTTCACACTCTTCCTGATCTGCGTGCCTGTAAGAAGCTCACAGTGCTGTTGTTCACGCTTTTCCTGATCAGTGTGTCTGTGGGAAGCTTGCAGTGCTGTTCACGCTCCTCCTGATCTACGTGTCTGTGGGAAGTTTGCAGTGCTGTTCACACTCTCCTTGTCTGCGTGTCTGTGGGAAGCTTGCAGTGCTGTTCACGCTCCTCCTGATCTGCATGTCTGTGGGAAGCTTGCAGTGCTGTTCACGCTCCTCCTGATCTGCATGTCTGTGGGAAGCTTGCAGTGCTGTTCACGCTCCTCCTGATCTACGTGTCTGTGGGAAGTTTGCAGTGCTGTTCACACTCCTCCTGATCTGCGTGTCTGTGGGAAGCTTGCAGTGCTGTTCACACTCCTCCTGATCTGCATGTCTGTGGGAAGCTTGCAGTGCTGTTCACGCTCCTCCTGATCTATGTGTCTGTGGGAAGTTTGCAGTGCTGTTCACGCTCCTCCTGATCTAAGTGTCTGTGGGAAGCTTAAAGTGCTGTTCCCACTCCCCTGATCTGCGTGTCTGTGGGAAGCTCGCAGTGCTGTTCACGCTCTTCCTGATCTGTGTGTCTCTGGAAAGCTTGCAGTGCTGTTCACACTCTTCCTGATCTGCGTGTCTGTGGGAAGCTCGCAGTGCTGTTCACGCTGTTCCTGATCTGCGTGTCTGTGGAAAGCTCGCAGTGCTGTTCATACTCTTCCTGATCTGCGTGTCTGTGGGAAGCTCGCAGTGCTGTTCACGCTCTTCCTGATCTGCGTGTCTGTGGGAAGCTCGCAGTGCTGTTCACACTCTTCCTGATCTGCCTGTCTGTGGGAAGCTTACAGTGCTGTTCACGCTCTTCCTGATCTGAATGTCTGTGGGAAGCTTGCAATGCTGTTCACCCTCCTCCTGATCTGCATGTCTGTGGAAAGCTTGCAGTGCTGTCCACGCTCTTCCTGATCTGCGTGTCTGTGGGAAGCTCACAGTGCTGTTCACACTCTCCTGATCTGCGTGTCTGTGGGAAACTTGCTGTGCTGTCCAAGCTCTTCCTGATCTGCGTGTCTGTGGGAAGCTTGCAGTGCTGTTCACACTGTTCCTGATCTGCGTGTCTGTGAGAAGCTTGCAGTGCTGTTGACGCTCCTCCTGATTTGCTTGTCTGTGGGAAGCTTGCAGTGCTGTTCACGCTCCTCCTGATCTACGTGTCTGTGGGAAGTTTGCAGTGCTGCTGTCCACGCTCTTCCTGATCTGAATGTCTGTGGGAAGCTTGCAGTGCTGTTCACGCTCCTCCTGATCTGCGTGTCTGTGGAAAGCTCGCAGTGCTGTCCACGCTCTTCCTGATCTGCGTGTCTGTGGAAAGCTCGCAGTGCTGTTCACACTCTTCCTGATCTGCGTGTCTGTGGGAAGCTGGTAGTGCTGTTCACACTCATCCTGATCTGCGAGCCTGTAAGAAGCTCACAGTGCTGCTGTTCACACTCTTCCTGATCTGCGTGTCTGTGGAAAGGTTACACTGCTGTTCAAACTGTTCCTGATCTGCGTGTCTGTGAGAAGCTTGCAGTGCTGTTGATGCTCCTCCTGATTTGCTTGTCTGTGGGAAGCTTGCAGTGCTGTTCACGCTCCTCCTGATCTACGTGTCTGTGGGAAGTTTGCAGTGCTGCTGTCCACGCTCTTCCTGATCTGCATGTCTGTGGGAAGCTCGAAGTGCTTTTGTTCACACTCTTCCTGATCTGCGTGTCTGTGGGAAGCTCGCAGTGCTGTTCACGCTCTTCCTGATCTGCGTGTCTGTGGAAAGCTTGCAGTGCTGTTCACACTCTTCCTTGTCTGCGTGTCTGTGGGAAGTTTGCAGTGCTGTTCACACTCCTCCTGATCTGCGTGTCTGTGGGAAGCTTGCAGTGCTGTTCACGCTTCTCCTGATCTGCATGTCTGTGGGAAGCTTGCAGTGCTGTTCACGCTCCTCCTGATCTACGTGTCTGTGGGAAGTTTGCAGTGCTGCTGTCCACGCTTTTCCTGATCTGCGTGTCTTTGGGAAGTTTGCAGTGCTGCTGTTGAAACTCTTCCTGATCTGCGAGCCTGTAAGAAGCTCACAGTGCTGCTGTTCACACTCTTCCTGATCTGCGTATCTGTGGGAAGCTTGCAGTGCTGTTCACACTCCTCCTGATCTGCATGTCTGTGGGAAGCTTGCAGTGCTGTTCACACTCTTCCTGATCTGTGTGTCTGTGGGAAGCTTGCAGTGCTGTTCATGCTCCTCCTGATCTGCGTGCCTGTGGGAAGTTTGCAGTGCTGCTGTCCACGCTTTTCCTGATCTGCGTGTCTGTGGGAAGCTTACAGTTCTGCTGTTCACACTCTTCCTGATCTGCGTGCCTGTAAGAAGCTCACAGTGCTGTTGTTCACGCTTTTCCTGATCAGTGTGTCTGTGGGAAGCTTGCAGTGCTGTTCACGCTCCTCCTGATCTACGTGTCTGTGGGAAGTTTGCAGTGCTGTTCACACTCTCCTTGTCTGCGTGTCTGTGGGAAGCTTGCAGTGCTGTTCACGCTCCTCCTGATCTGCATGTCTGTGGGAAGCTTGCAGTGCTGTTCACGCTCCTCCTGATCTGCATGTCTGTGGGAAGCTTGCAGCGCTGTTCACGCTCCTCCTGATCTACGTATCTGTGGGAAGTTTGCAGTGCTGTTCACACTCCTCCTGATCTGCGTGTCTGTGGGAAGCTTGCAGTGCTGTTCACACTCCTCCTGATCTGCATGTCTGTGGGAAGCTTGCAGTGCTGTTCACGCTCCTCCTGATCTATGTGTCTGTGGGAAGTTTGCAGTGCTGTTCACGCTCCTCCTGATCTAAGTGTCTGTGGGAAGCTTAAAGTGCTGTTCCCACTCCCCTGATCTGCGTGTCTGTGGGAAGCTCGCAGTGCTGTTCACGCTCTTCCTGATCTGTGTGTCTGTGGAAAGCTTGCAGTGCTGTTCACACTCTTCCTGATCTGCGTGTCTGTGGGAAGCTCGCAGTGCTTTTCACGCTGTTCCGGATCTGCGTGTCTGTGGAAAGCTCGCAGTGCTGTTCATACTCTTCCTGATCTGCGTGTCTGTGGGAAGCTCGCAGTGCTGTTCACGCTCTTCCTGATCTGCGTGTCTGTGGGAAGCTCGCAGTGCTGTTCACACTCTTCCTGATCTGCCTGTCTGTGGGAAGCTTACAGTGCTGTTCACGCTCTTCCTGATCTGAATGTCTGTGGGAAGCTTGCAATGCTGTTCACCCTCCTCCTGATCTGCATGTCTGTGGAAAGCTTGCAGTGCTGTCCACGCTCTTCCTGATCTGCGTGTCTGTGGGAAGCTCACAGTGCTGTTCACACTCTCCTGATCTGCGTGTCTGTGGGAAACTTGCTGTGCTGTCCAAGCTCTTCCTGATCTGCGTGTCTGTGGGAAGCTTGCAGTGCTGTTCACACTGTTCCTGATCTGCGTGTCTGTGAGAAGCTTGCAGTGCTGTTGACGCTCCTCCTGATTTGCTTGTCTGTGGGAAGCTTGCAGTGCTGTTCACGCTCCTCCTGATCTACGTGTCTGTGGGAAGTTTGCAGTGCTGCTGTCCACGCTCTTCCTGATCTGAATGTCTGTGGGAAGCTTGCAGTGCTGTTCACGCTCCTCCTGATCTGCGTGTCTGTGGAAAGCTCGCAGTGCTGTCCACGCTCTTCCTGATCTGCGTGTCTGTGGAAAGCTCGCAGTGCTGTTCACACTCTTCCTGATCTGCGTGTCTGTGGGAAGCTGGTAGTGCTGTTCACACTCTTCCTGATCTGCGAGCCTGTAAGAAGCTCACAGTGCTGCTGTTCACACTCTTCCTGATCTGCGTGTCTGTGGAAAGGTTACACTGCTGTTCACACTGTTCCTGATCTGCGTGTCTGTGAGAAGCTTGCAGTGCTGTTGATGCTCCTCCTGATTTGCTTGTCTGTGGGAAGCTTGCAGTGCTGTTCACGCTCCTCCTGATCTACGTGTCTGTGGGAAGTTTGCAGTGCTGCTGTCCACGCTCTTCCTGATCTGCATGTCTGTGGGAAGGTCGAAGTGCTTTTGTTCACACTCTTCCTGATCTGCGTGTCAGTGGGAAGCTCGCAGTGCTGTTCACGCTCTTCCTGATCTGCGTGTCTGTGGAAAGCTTGCAGTGCTGTTCACACTCTTCCTTGTCTGCGTGTCTGTGGGAAGTTTGCAGTGCTGTTCACACTCCTCCTGATCTGCGTGTCTGTGGGAAGCTTGCAGTGCTGTTCACGCTCCTCCTGATCTGCATGTCTGTGGGAAGCTTGCAGTGCTGTTCACGCTCCTCCTGATCTACGTGTCTGTGGGAAGTTTGCAGTGCTGTTCACGCTCCTCCTGATCTACGTGTCTGTGGGAAGCTTAAAGTGCTGTTCCCACTCCCCTGATCTGCGTGTCTGTGGGAAGCTCGCAGTGCTGTTCACGCTCTTCCTGATCTGTGTGTCTGTGGAAAGCTTGCAGTGCTGTTCACACTCTTCCTGATCTGCGTGTCTGTGGGAAGCTCGCAGTGCTGTTCACGCTGTTCCTGATCTGCGTGTCTGTGGAAAGCTCGCAGTGCTGTTCATACTCTTCCAGATCTGCGTGTCTGTGGGAAGCTCGCAGTGCTGTTCACGCTCTTCCTGATCTGCGTGTCTGTGGGAAGCTCGCAGTGCTGTTCACACTCTTCCTGATCTGCCTGTCTGTGGGAAGCTTACAGTGCTGTTCACGCTCTTCCTGATCTGAATGTCTGTGGGAAGCTCGCAATGCTGTTCACCCTCCTCCTGATCTGCGTGTCTGTGGAAAGCTTGCAGTGCTGTCCACGCTCTTCCTGATCTGCGTGTCTGTGGGAAGCTCACAGTGCTGTTCACACTCTCCTGATCTGCGTGTCTGTGGGAAACTTGCTGTGCTGTCCAAGCTCTTCCTGATCTGCGTGTCTGTGGGAAGCTTGCAGTGCTGTTCACACTGTTCCTGATCTGCGTGTCTGTGAGAAGCTTGCAGTGCTGTTGACGCTCCTCCTGATTTGCTTGTCTGTGGGAAGCTTGCAGTGCTGTTCACGCTCCTCCTGTTCTACGTGTCTGTGGGAAGTTTGCAGTGCTGCTGTCCACGCTCCTCCTGATCTGAATTTCTGTGGGAAGCTTGCAGTGCTGTTCACGCTCCTCCTGATCTGCGTGTCTGTGGAAAGCTTGCAGTGCTGTCCACGCTCTTCCTGATCTGCGTGTCTGTGGAAAGCTCGCAGTGCTGTTCACACTCTTCCTGATCTGCGTGTCTGTGGGAAGCTGGTAGTGCTGTTCACACTCTTCCTGATCTGCGCGCCTGTAAGAAGCTCACAGTGCTGCTGTTCACACTCTTCCTGATCTGCGTGTCTGTGGAAAGGTTACACTGCTGTTCACACTGTTCCTGATCTGCGTGTCTGTGAGAAGCTTGCAGTGCTGTTGACGCTCCTCCTGATTTGCTTGTCTGTGGGAAGCTTGCAGTGCTGTTCACGCTCCTCCTGATCTACGTGTCTGTGGGAAGTTTGCAGTGCTGCTGTCCACGCTCTTCCTGATCTGAATGTCTGTGGGAAGGTTGCAGTGCTGTTCACGCTCCTCCTGATCTGCGTGTCTGTGGGAAGCTTGCAGTGCTGTTGACGCTCCTCCTGATTTGCTTGTCTGTGGGAAGCTTGCAGTGCTGTTCACGCTCCTCCTGATCTACGTGTCTGTGGGAAGTTTGCAGTGCTGTGGTCCATGCTCTTCCTGATCTGAATGTCTGTGGGAAGCTTGCAGTGCTGTTCACGCTCCTCCTGATCTGCAAGTCTGTGGGAAGCTCGAAGTGCTTTTGTTCACACTCTTCCCGATCTGCGTGTCTGTGGGAAGCTCGCAGTGCTGTTCACGCTCTTCCTGATCTGCGTGTCTGTGGAAAGCTTGCAATGCTGTTCACACTCTTCCTTGTCTGCGTGTCTGTGGGAAGCTTGCAGTGCTGTTCACGCTCCTCCTGATCTGCATGTCTGTGGGAAGCTTGCAGTGCTGTTCACGCTCCTCCTGATCTACGTGTCTGTGGGAAGTTTGCAGTGCTGTTCACGCTCCTCCTGATCTGCGTGCCTGTGGAAAGCTTGCAGTGCTGTTCACGCTCCTCCTGATCTGCAAGTCTGTGGGAAGCTCGAAGTGCTTTTGTTCACACTCTTCCTGATCTGCGTGTCTGTGGGAAGCTCGCAGTGCTGTTCACGCTCTTCCTGATCTGCGTGTCTGTGGAAAGCTTGCAATGCTGTTCACACTCTTCCTTGTCTGCGTGTCTGTGGGAAGCTTGCAGTGCTGTTCACGCTCCTCCTGATCTGCACGTCTGTGGGAAGCTTGCAGTGCTGTTCACGCTCCTCCTGATCTACGTGTCTGTGGGAAGTTTGCAGTGCTGTTCACACTCCTCCTGATCTGTGTGTCTGTGGAAAGCTTGCAGTGCTGTTCACACTCTTCCTGATCTGCGTGTCTGTGGGAAGCTCGCAGTGCTGTTCACGCTCTTCCTGATCTGTGTGTCTGTTGAAAGCTCGCAGTGCTGTTCAAACTCTTCCTGATCTGCGTGTCTGTGGGAAGCTCGCAGTGCTGTTCACGCTCTTCCTGATCTGCGTGTCTGTGGGAAGCTTGCAGTGCTGTTCACGCTCTTCCTGATCTGAATGTCTGTGGGAAGCTTGCAATGCTGTTCACCCTCCTCCTGATCTGCATGTCTGTGGAAAGCTTGCAGTGCTGTCCACGCTCTTCCTGATCTGCGTGTCTGTGGGAAGCTCACAGTGCTGTTCACACTCTCCTGATCTGCGTGTCTGTGGGAAACTTGCTGTGCTGTACAAGCTCTTCCTGATCTGCGTGTCTGTGGGAAGCTTGCAGTGCTGTTCACACTCTTCCTGACGTGCGTGTCTGTGAGAAGCTTGCAGTGCTGTTCACGCTCTTCCTGATCTGAGTGTCGGTGGGAAGCTTGCAGTGCTGTTCACACTCTTCCTGATCTGCATGTCTGTGGAAAGGTTACACTGCTGTTCACACTGTTCCTGATCTGCGTGTCTGTGAGAAGCTTGCAGTGCTGTTGACGCTCCTCCTGATTCGCTTGTCTGTGGGAAGCTTGCAGTGCTGTTCACACTCCTCCTGATCTACGTGTCTGTGGGAAGTTTGCAGTGCTGCTGTCCATGCTCTTCCTGATCTGAATGTCTGTGGGAAGCTTGCAGTGCTGTTCACGCTCCTCCTGATCTGCGTGTCTGTGGAAAGCTGCAAGTGCTGTCCACGCTCTTCCTGATCTGCATGTCTGTGGAAAGCTCGCAGTGCTGTTCACACTCTTCCTGATCTGCGTGTCTGTGGGAAGCTGGTAGCGCTGTTCACACTCTTCCTGATCTGCGAGCCTGTAAGAAGCTCACAGTGCTGCTGTTCACACTCTTCCTGATCTGCGTGTCTGTGGGAAGCTTGCAGTGCTGTTCACACTCCTCCTGATCTGCATGTCTGTGGGAAGCTTGCAGTGCTGTCCACGGTCTTCCTGATCTACGTGTCTGTAGTAAGCTCGCAGTGCTGTTCACGCTCTTCCTGATCTGCGTGTCTGTGAGAAGCTTCCAGTGTTGTCCACGCTATTCCTGATCTGCGTGTCCGTGAGAAGCTTCCAGTGCTGTTCACACTCTTCCTGATCTGCATGTCTGTGGGAAGCTTGCAGTGCTGTTCACGCTCCTCCTGATCTGCATGTCTGTGGGAAGCTTGCAGTGCTGTTCACACTCTTCCTGATATGCGTGTCTGTGGGAAGCTCGTAGTGCTTTTGTACACGGTCTTCCTGATCTGTGTGTTTGTGGGAAGCTTGCAGTGCTGTTCACGCTCCTCCTGATCTACGTGTCTGTGGGAAGTTTGCAGTGCTGCTCACACTCTTCCTGATCTGTGTGTCTGTGGGAAGCTTGCAGTGCTGTTCACGCTCGTCCTGATCTAAGTGTCTGTGGGAAGCTTGCAGTGCTGTTCACGCTCTTCCTGATCTGCGTGTCTGTGGGAAGCTCGTAGTGCTTTTGTTCATACTCTTCCTGATATGCGTGTCTGTGGGAAGCTGGTAGTGCTTTTGTACACAGTCTTCCTGCTCTGTGTGTCTGTGGGAAGCTTGCAGTGCTGTTCACACTCTTCCTGATATGCGTGTCTGTGGGAAGCTTGTAGTGCTTTTGTTCACACTCTTCCTGATATGCGTGTCTGTGGGAAGCTTGCAGTGCTTTTGTCCACGCTCTTCCTGATCTGCGTGTCTGTGGAAAGCTTGCAGTGCTGTCCACGCTCTTCCTGATCTGCGTGTCTGTGGGAAGCTTGCAGTGCTGCCCACGCTCTTCCTGACCTGCATGTCTGTGAGAAGCTTGCAGTGCTGTTCACGCTCCTCCTGATCTGCATGTCTGTGGGAAGCTCGAAGTGCTTTTGTTCACACTCTTCTTGATCTGCGTATCTGTGGGAAGCTCGCAGTGCTGTTCACGCTCTTCCTGATCTGCGTGTCTGTGGAAAGCTTGCAGTGCTGTCCACGCTCTTCCTGATCTGCGTGTCTGTGGGAAACTTGCAGTGCTGTTCACACTCTTCCTGATCTGCGTGTCTGTGGGAAGCTTGCAGTGCTTTTGTCCACACTCTTCCTGATCTGCGTGTCTGTGGGAAGCTCACAGTGCTGTTCACGCTCTTCCTGATCTGCGTGTCTGTGAGAAGCTTCCAGTGTTGTCCACGCTCTTCCTCATCTGCATTTCTGTGGGAAGCTTGCAGTGCTGTTCACACTCTTCCTGATCTGCATGTCTGTGGGAAGCTTGCAGTGCTGTTCACGCTCCTCCTGATCTCCATGTCTGTGGGAAGCTTGCAGTGCTCTTCACGCTCTTCCTGATATGCGTGTCTGTGGGAAGCTTGCAGTGCTGTTCACACTCTTCCTGATATGCGTGTCTGTGGGAAGCTCGTAGTGCTTTTGTACATGGTCTTCCTGATCTGTGTGTCTGTGGGAAGCTTGCAGTGCTGTTCACGCTCCTCCTGATCTGCATGTCTGTGGGAAGCTCGAAGTGCTTTTGTTCACACTCTTCCTGATCTGCGTGTCTGTGGGAAGCTCGCAGTGCTGTTCACGCTTTTTCTGATCTGCGTGTCTGTGGAAAGCTTGCAGTGCTGTTCACACTCTTCCTTGTCTGCGTGTCTGTGGGAAGCTTGCAGTGCTGTTCACGCTCCTCCTGATCTGCATGTTTGTGGGAAGCTTGCAGTGCTGTTCACGCTCCTCCTGATCTACGTGTCTGTGGGAAATATGCAGTGCTGTTTACACTCCTCCTGATCTGCGTGTCTGTGGGAAGCTTGCAGTGCTGTTCACGCTCCTCCTGATCTGCATGTCTGTGGGAAGCTTGCAGTGCTGTTCACGCTCCTCCTGATCTACGTGTCTGTGGGAAGTTTGCAGTGCTGTTCACGCTCCTCCTGATCTAAGTGTCTGTGGGAAGCTTAAAGTGCTGTTCCCACTCCACTGATCTGCGTGTCTGTGAGAAGCTTGCAGTGCTGTTCACACTGTTCCTGATCTGCATGTCTGTGGGAAGCTCGCAGTGCTGTTCACGCTCTTCCTGATCTGCGTGTCTGTGGAAAGCTCGCAGTGCTGTTCACACTCTTCCTGATCTGCGTGTCTGTGGGAAGCTCGCAGTGCTGTTCACGCTCTTCCTGATCTGCGTGTCTGTGGAAAACTCGCAGTGCTGTTCACACTCTTCCTGATCTGCGTGTCTGTGGGAAGCTCGCAGTGCTGTTCACGCTCTTCCTGATCTGCGTGTCTGTGGAAAGCTTGCAGTGCTGTTCACACTCTTCCTGATCTGTGTGTCTGTGGGAAGCTCGCAGTGCTGTTCACACTCTTCCTGATCTGCCTGTCTGTGGGAAGCTTACAGTGCTGTTCACACTCTTCCTGATCTGAATGTCTGTGGGAAGCTTGCAGTGCTGTTCACGCTCCTCCTGATCTGCGTGTCTGTGGAAAGCTTGCAGTGCTGTCCACGCTCTTCCTGATCTGCGTGTCTGTGGGAAGCTCACAGTGCTGTTCACACTCTCCTGATCTGCGTGTCTGTGGGAAACTTGCAGTGCTGTCCAAGCTCTTCCTGATCTGCGTGTCTGTGAGAAACTTGCAGTGCTGTTCACACTCTTCCTGACCTGCGTGTCTGTGAGAAGCTTGCAGTGCTGTTCACGCTCTTCCTGATCTGAGTGTCGGTGGGAAGCTTGCAGTGCTGTTCACACTCTTCCTGATCTGCGTGTCTGTGGAAAGGTTGCACTGCTGTTCACAATGTTCCTGATCTGCGTGTCTGTGAGAAGCTTGCAGTGCTGTTGACACTGCTCCTGATTTGCTTGTCTGTGGGAAGTTTGCAGTGCTGTTCACACTCCTCCTGATCTGCGTGTCTGTGGGAAGCTTGCAGTGCTGTTCACGCTCCTCCTGATCTACGTGTCTGTGGAAAGCTGGTAGTGCTGTTCACACTCTTCCTGATCTGCGAGCCTGTAAGAAGCTCACAGTGCTGCTGTTCACACTCTTCCTGATCTGCGTGTCTGTGGGAAGCTTGCAGTGCTGTTCACGCTCCTCCTGATCTGCGTGCCTGTGGGAAGCTTGCAGTGCTGTTCACACTCTTCCTGATCTGCGTGCCTGTGGGAAGTTTGCAGTGCTGCTGTCCACGCTTTTCCTGATCTGCGTGCCTGTGGGAAGCTTGCAGTGCTGTTCACACTCTTCCTGATCTGCGTGCCTGTAAGAAGCTCACAGTGCTGTTGTTCACGCTTTTCCTGATCAGTGTGTCTGTGGGAAGCTCGCAGTGCTGTTCACAATCCTCCTGATCTGCGTGTCTGTGGAAAGCTTGCATGCTGTTCATGCTCTTCCTGATCTGCGTGTCTGTGAGAAGCTTGCAGTGCTGTTCACACTCTTCCTGATCTGTGTGTCTGTGAAAAACTTGCAGTCCTGTCCATGCTCTTCCTGATCTGCGTGTCTGTGGGAAGCTTGCAGTGCTGTTCACACTCTTCCTGATCTGCCTGTCTGTGGGAAGCTTACAGTGCTGTTCACGCTCTTCCTGATCTGAATGTCTGTGGGAAGCTTGCAGTGCTGTTCACGCTCCTCCTGATCTGCGTGTCTGTGGAAAGCTTGCATTGCTGTCCACGCTCTTCCTGATCTGCGTGCCTGTGGGAAGCTCACAGTGCTGTTCACACTCTCCTGATCTGCGTGTCTGTGGGAAACTTGCAGTGCTGTCCAAGCTCTTCCTGATCTGCGTGTCTGTGAGAAGCTTGCAGTGCTGTTCACACTCTTCCTGACCTGCGTGTCTGTGAGAAGCTTGCAGTGCTGTTCACGCTCTTCCTGATCTGAGTGTCGGTGGGATGATTGCAGTGCTGTTCACACTGTTCCTGATCTGCGTGTCTGTGAGAAGCTTGCAGTGCTGTTGACGCTCCTCCTGATTTGCATGTCTGTGGGAAGCTTGCAGTGCTGTTCACGCTCCTCCTGATCTACGTGTCTGTGGGAAGTTTGCAGTGCTGCTGTCCATGCTTTTCCTGATCTGCGTGTCTTTGGGAAGTTTGCAGTGCGCTGTTCAAACTCTTCCTGATCTGCGAGCCTGTAAGAAGCTCACAGTGCTGCTGTTCACACTCTTCCTGATCTGCGTATCTGTGGGAAGCTTGCAGTGCTGTTCACACTCTTCCTGATCTGTGTGTCTGTGGGAAGCTTGCAGTGCTGTTCACACTCCTCCTGATCTGCATGTCTGTGGGAAGCTTGCAGTGCTGTTCACACTCTTCCTGATCTGTGTGTCTGTGGGAAGCTTACAGTGCTGCTGTTCACACTCTTCCTGATCTGCGTGCCTGTAAGAAGCTCACAGTGCTGTTGTTCACGCTTTTCCTGATCAGTGTGTCTGTGGGAAGCTCCCAGTGCTGTTCACAATCCTTCTGATCTGCGTGTGTGTGGGAAGTTTGCAGTGCTGTTCACACTCTTCCTGATATGCGTGTCTGTGGGAAGCTCGTAGTGCTTTTGGATATGGTCTTCCTGATCTGTGTGTCTGTGGGAAGCTTGCAGTGCTGTTCACGCTCCTCCTGATCTGCGTGTCTGTGGGAAGCTTGAAGTGCTTTTGTTCACACTCTTCCTGATCTGCGTGTCTGTGGGAAGCTCGCAGTGCTGTTCACGCTCTTCCTGATCTGCGTGTCTGTGGAAAGCTTGCAGTGCTGTTCACACTCTTCCTTGTCTGCGTGTCTGTGGGAAGCTTGCAGTGCTGTTCACGCTCCTCCTGATCTGCATGTCTGTGGGAAGCTTGCAGTGCTGTTCAAGCTCCTCCTGATCTACGTGTCTGTGGGAAGTTTGCAGTGCTGTTCACACTCCTCCTAATCTGCGTGTCTGTGGGAAGCTTGCAGTGCTGTTCACACTCCTCCTGATCTGCATGTCTGTGGGAAGCTTGCAGTGCTGTTCACGCTCCTCCTGATCTATGTGTCTGTGGGAAGTTTGCAGTGCTGTTCACGCTCCTCCTGATCTGAGTGTCTGTGGGAAGCTTAAAGTGCTGTTCCCACTCCCCTGATCTGCGTGTCTGTGGGAAGCTCGCAGTGCTGTTCACGCTCTTCCTGATCTGTGTGTCTGTGGAAAGCTTGCAGTGCTGTTCACATTCTTCCTGATCTGCGTGTCTGTGGGAAGCTCGCAGTGCTGTTCACGCTGTTCCTGATCTGCGTGTCTGTGGAAAGCTCGCAGTGCTGTTCATACTCTTCCTGATCTGCGTGTCTGTGGGAAGCTCGCAGTGCTGTTCATGCTCTTCCTGATCTGCGTGTCTGTGGGAAGCTCGCAGTGCTGTTCACACTCTTCCTGATCTGCCTGTCTGTGGGAAGCTTACAGTGCTGTTCACGCTCTTCCTGATCTGAATGTCTGTGGGAAGCTTGCAATGCTGTTCACCCTCCTCCTGATCTGCGTGTCTGTGGGAAGCTTGCAGTGCTGTTCACGCTCCTCCTGATCTGCGTGTCTGTGGAAAGCTTGCAGTGCTGTCCACGCTCTTCCTGATCTGCGTGTCTGTGGGAAGCTCACAGTGCTGTTCACACTCTCCTGATCTGCGTGTCTGTGGGAAACTTGCAGTGCTGTCCAAGCTCTTCCTGATCTGCGTGTCTGTGAGAAACTTGCAGTGCTGTTCACACTCTTCCTGACCTGCGTGTCTGTGAGAAGCTTGCAGTGCTGTTCACGCTCTTCCTGATCTGAGTGTCGGTGGGAAGGTTGCACTGCTGTTCACAATGTTCCTGATCTGCGTGTCTGTGAGAAGCTTGCAGTGCTGTTGACACTGCTCCTGATTTGCTTGTCTGTGGGAAGTTTGCAGTGCTGTTCACACTCCTCCTGATCTGCGTGTCTGTGGGAAGCTTGCAGTGCTGTTCACGCTCCTCCTGATCTACGTGTCTGTGGGAAGCTGGTAGTGCTGTTCACACTCTTCCTGATCTGCGTGTCTGTGGGAATTGCAGTGCTGTTCACACTCTTCCTGATCTGCGTGCCTGTGGGAAGTTTGCAGTGCTGCTGTCCACGCTTTTCCTGATCTGCGTGTCTGTGGGAAGCTTACAGTGCTGCTGTTCACACTCTTCCTGATCTGCGTGCCTGTAAGAAGCTCACAGTGCTGTTGTTCACGCTTTTCCTGATCAGTGTGTCTTTGGGAAGCTCGCAGTGCTGTTCACAATCCTCCTGATCTGCGTGTCTGTGGAAAGCTTGCATGCTGTTCATGCTCTTCCTGATCTGCGTGTCTGTGAGAAGCTTGCAGTGCTGTTCACACTCTTCCTGATCTGTGTGTCTGTGAAAAACTTGCAGTCCTGTCCATGCTCTTCCTGATCTGCGTGTCTGTGGGAAGCTCGCAGTGCTGTTCACACTCTTCCTGATCTGCCTGTCTGTGGAAAGCTTGCAATGCTGTTCACACTCTTCCTTGTCTGCGTGTCTGTGGGAAGCTTGCAGTGCTGTTCACGCTCCTCCTGATCTGCATGTCTGTGGGAAGCTTGAAGTGCTGTTCACGCTCCTCCTGATCTACGTGTCTGTGGGAAGTTTGCAGTGCTGTTCACACTCCTCCTGATCTGTGTGTCTGTGGAAAGCTTGCAGTGCTGTTCACACTCTTCCTGATCTGCGTGTCTGTTGGAAGCTCGCAGTGCTGCTCACGCTCTTCCTGATCTGCGTGTCTGTGGAAAGCTCGCAGTGCTGTTCAAACTCTTCCTGATCTGCGTGTCTGTGGGAAGCTCGCAGTGCTGTTCACGCTCTTCCTGATCTGCGTGTCTGTGGGAAGCTTGCAGTGCTGTTCACGCTCTTCCTGATCTGAATGTCTGTGGGAAGCTTGCAATGCTGTACACCCTCCTCCTGATCTGCATGTCTGTGGAAAGCTTGCAGTGCTGTCCACGCTCTTCCTGATCTGCGTGTCTGTGGGAAGCTCACAGTGCTGTTCACACTCTCCTGATCTGCGTGTCTGTGGGAAACTTGCTGTGCTGTACAAGCTCTTCCTGATCTGCGTGTCTGTGGGAAGCTTGCAGTGCTGTTTACACTCTTCCTGACCTGCGTGTCTGTGAGAAGCTTGCAGTGCTGTTCACGCTCTTCCTGATCTGAGTGTCGGTGGGAAGCTTGCAGTGCTGTTCACACTCTTCCTGATCTGCGTGTCTGTGGAAAGGTTACACTGCTGTTCACACTGTTCCTGATCTGCGTGTCTGTGAGAAGCTTGCAGTGCTGTTGACGCTCCTCCTGATTCGCTTGTCTGTGGGAAGCTTGCAGTGCTGTTCACGCTCCTCCTGATCTACGTGTCTGTGGGAAGTTTGCAGTGCTGCTGTCCACGCTCTTCCTGATCTGAATGTCTGTGGGAAGCTCGCAGTGCTGTCCACGCTCTTCCTGATCTGCGTGTCTGTGGAAAGCTTGCAGTGCTGTTCACACTTCACACTCTTCCTGATCTGCGTGTCTGTGGGAAGCTGGTAGTGCTGTTCACACTCTTCCTGATCTGCGAGCCTGTAAGAAGCTCACAGTGCTGCTGTTCACACTCTTCCTGATCTGCGTGTCTGTGGAAAGGTTACACTGCTGTTCACACTCTTCCTGATCTGCGTGTCTGTGGGAAGTTTGCAGTGCTGTTCACACTCCTCCTGATCTGCATGTCTGTGGGAAGCTTGCAGTGCTGTCCACGGTCTTCCTGATCTACGTGTCTGTAGGAAGCTCACAGTGCTGTTCACGCTCTTCCTGATCTGCATGTCTGTGAGAAGCTTCCAGTGTTGTCCACGCTCTTCCTGATCTGCGTGTCCGTGAGAAGCTTCCAGTGCTGTTCACACTCTTCCTGATCTGCATGTCTGTGGGAAGCTTGCAGTGCTGTTCACGCTCCTCCTGATCTGCATGTCTGTGGGAAGCTTGCAGTGCTGTTCACACTCTTCCTGATATGCGTGTCTGTGGGAAGCTCGTAGTGCTTTTGTACACGGTCTTCCTGATCTGTGTGTTTGTGGGAAGCTTGCAGTGCTGTTCACGCTCCTCCTGATCTACGTGTCTGTGGGAAGTTTGCAGTGCTGCTCACACTCTTCCTGATCTGTGTGTCTGTGGGAAGCTTGCAGTGCTGTTCATGCTCGTCCTGATCTAAGTGTGTGTGGGAAGCTTGCAGTGCTGTCCACGCTCTTCCTGATCTGCATGTCTGTGGGAAGCTCGTAGTGCTTTTGTTCACACTCTTCCTGATATGCGTGTCTGTGGGAAGCTGGTAGTGCTTTTGTACACGGTCTTCCTGCTCTGTGTGTCTGTGGGAAGCTTGCAGTGCTGTTCACACTCTTCCTGATATGCGTGTCTGTGGGAAGCTCGTAGTGCTTTTGTTCACACTCTTCCTGATATGCGTGTCAGTGGGAAGCTTGCAGTGCTTTTGTCCACGCTTGTTAGAAACGGGATCCTGGCTGGCCAAGACTCGCGTCAAGGTCAGTCAGGGATCACCATTCCTAAGGTCAGGGCAAGGGAGTTACACGCCAAGATAACCGCTACTCGCCCTCTAGGTAACGTGGCGCGAGCAGCAAGGCTAAACTTGGAGGCGATATGAGTTAAGTATTTGCGCACGCACCCCAGCAACAACACCCAAGGCCCACCACAAAGGAAACTCCACACAAGGGTATATATAAAAATAGCCTTTGTATTACCAAAACACATTAGATAAAAACACACACTTTACAATGTGCCAGGGGCACGGGCAGAATTTACAGGGGATATTTACAAGACAGGGCCACCTGGACCACTGTCAGGAATCAGCACTTTTAGAACACAATACTTGTAGGCCTAGAACTTAAACATAGAGCCTAACGGACAGTACCTCCCGACCTGGTTGCAAGGATAATGCGAGTGACCTTCTTAGTAAACTTGAGCGGGCGGCCCAGCGAAGCGGCACGACTCAGGGGAGAGTGGTGCGGCTCGAGGCTTGAGCTGGCCACCGGCAAGGTACAAGCGTTTCTCTGGGGCGACCAATGTGTGCGGCTCAGAAGAGGAGGGGAAGGCAGGATGCAGGCGACCCAGCGAAGCGGCGCGGCTCAGGGGAGAGCGGTGCCGCTCGAGGCTTGGACGGGCTGCCGTGCACGAGCTGCCGAGGGGAATGAGCGAGGCACATTTCAGCGAGGCCCCAGGGGCCCAAGAGAGATCAGACAAGTCCCAGCAATTTGTCAGGGCAGGCACAATAGAGTCCACTGGTCCTGGGACTCTGGTCAGGGGGCGAGCTCAGTACCACGCCCTTGGAATAGCACTTAGAATATAACAGAAAATCACTGTAGCTCAATACAAGTAACTACTGGTAATCAGGTAAGTACCCCCTACGCAATCCTAACCACCCTAGGAACAGGTCACGCAGGGAACCAGGACCTCACTAGCACCACCTGTACTAGCAAGAACAACCAACTAAATATCAACATACATTTAGGGGTATAGACCTGGGGACAAAACACATGATGTATCAACAACACATTCAGCGGTGTAAGGAACACATGACGCATCAACACACGTTCAGCGGTGTAAGGAACACATAACGCATCAACACACGTTCAGCGGTGTAAGGAACAAGGCACATGATGCATCAACAACACATTCAGAGGTGCAGCAAAGAACACTTCGCATAATTCACATTAGCATAGAACTTACATCAAAGTCCAGGGTCCAGGTTGCGCCACTGCGCCAAAACCTAAACGTAGCAGCTGCCCACAAAGTGCTGGGCAGCTGAGGGACAGAACAGGGGGGGCCTAAACGCTGCAGCTGGCACTAAGTGCTGCGCAGCTGGGGAAAGGCCAGGGATGAAGGAGTGCGCCTCACTCCTAAAGTCCAGAACATGTCCCTAGAAAAGAAAAGACCTACACGGTGCAGCTGCCCACTACTTGCTGGGCAGCTGGAAAACAAATCTGCGACAGGGGCTCTCACTAGCCCCTCAGGAAGCAAAACTGCGCAATAGGTTGGAGCCCTCTGGCTCAAAGATGCGCCAAGACGTGGGAGCCCTCTAGGCTCTTGAAGAACTGGGCCCCTTGGACCACTCTGGCTCCTCCACCACAACTGCTGCGCAAGCTGGGAGCCTACTAGGCACAAACACTTGCCCATCGTTGGAGCCCTCTGGCTCTAGGATCAACTGGCTCCGAAATACTGATGCCCCGAAATGTGGGAGCGGCCCGCTGCCATCGGGGGCCGCTCAGTGCATGAGGACTGTGCACTGTGCCTTGAAGGCACCAACAACCTAGAGCCCCCTTCACTGGGGCTCTGTAGTGGACAACCGTTGGGGCAGCCCTCTGTCGAGCGGGGCTGCCCTGGAAAGGAAGCACCGACCAGGTCTCCCGCTCCCCCCCGCCCCCCGGGCAGCTCTACTCACCGGCTGCTCTCCGGAGGCGGCGGGGGACACAGTCGTTTGGCAGCAGTCTGCCGGGGCTCTTCCTCGCTCACGGGGGCCTCGGCAGACATCTTCTGGTAGGAGCGGGGCTCTCCCTCACCTCATGGGAGCCCCGCCCGCTCTCTCCTTCGTCTTCACCCGGTCCCCCATCTCGGGACCAGGACTCAGCTCCAGGGTCAGTCTCCCTGACGGCGCTGGCCAATCCCAGCGCGGCGGCGGGCGGGACTTCCTCCGGCAAACCGGAAGTCCCGCCCGCGTCAGGCACCGTAGCGCCTGACTTCCTGTTTTGCGGCGCTCGGGCCGCGGCGGTGAATCTCAGGGGCATTTCAGAGGGGTGGCACCCTCGAGATGAAATAATACGGAATCAAGCGAGGTAGGCACTCGCTGGGGGTCAGGGACCCCTCACAGAACGGGCAAATGCCGGGTGGGCACCGGCTCGAATGAACAGCGCTCCCAAGCGCTGTGGGCAGAAATACAGCGCTTCCAGCGCTATATGCAGGATAAAGCGCTCCCAAGCGCTAGGAAAGAAATACAGCGCTCCCAGCGCTATGAAGGCACAAAAAGCAACAAGTCCTTAAGTATTCCAGCATCACAGCAGTCCAGGGGCTGGGCAGGGCTCAGGGAGGCAAGCCTTCCCCTGAGCCCCAGCAGCAGCATGCCCCTGGCAAGATTCAAGTTGGGAACAAGAACCTTTTCATGGGGTCACAGCCCCTCTTTTATACACCTTTTCCCTTTTGTCTGTGGGTGCAGGGTGGGGGCAGAACCAGTCGCAGCTGGTCTGAGAGCACTGTTGATGGCTCAACCACCCCTTTCATTCATCAGGCAGGCTAGGGTCATCAGTCGCACCACAGGGGGCGGAGCCAGCATTGTGTGGGGGGAAACCCAGCCTCATTCAGGACACAGGCGCAGCCCCTCCCTCACATCAGCATGCTAATCTCTCCATTCACCACCGGGGCAGACCCACACAGACTTCCTGGAGCCTGGCATCCCAGCCAGCTCCAGCCAATCACACGCCAGCACCTTCACAGCACATACACAGTCATGTCTAGAAGAAGCACTTCCGCACAAGACACAACCATGTCACATACATCGTTGCGCAGCATTCACTCTCACGAGTTCGCACATACCAAACTTGACCATGCACGCCTCACGCATCAGAAACTACCAGGGACACAGACATTCCCCATGCATTCCTATGGGAGAGCAGGCCAATCTCACACATGCACTCAGGGAGAGCACGCACTTTACACTGCGCCACAGTGTCAAAGTGCGCAAAGACACGAAATCACTAGGCAAAAAGTTCAGGGGTGAACCTGCCAGAAGGGCCAAGTCCAACAACGCTCTTCCTGATCTGCGTGTCTGTTGGAAGCTTGCAGTGCTGTCCACGCTCTTCCTGATCTGCGTGTCTGTGGGAAGCTTGCAGTGCTGTCCACGCTCTTCCTGACCTGCATGTCTGTGAGAAGCTTGCAGTGCTGTTCACGCTCCTCCTGATCTGCATGTCTGTGGAAAGCTCGAAGTGCTTTTGTTCACACTCTTCCTGATCTGCGTATCTGTGGGAAGCTCGCAGTGCTGTTCACCCTCTTCCTGATCTGCGTGTCTGTGGAAAGCTTGCAGTGCTGTCCACGCTCTTCCTGATCTGCGTGTCTGTGGGAAACTTGCAGTGCTGTTCACACTCTTCCTGATCTGCGTGTCTGTGGGAAGCTTGCAGTGCTTTTGTCCACACTCTTCCTGATCTGCGTGTCTGTGGGAAGCTCGCAGTGCTGTTCACGCTCTTCCTGATCTGCGTGTCTGTGAGAAGCTTCCAGTGTTGTCCACGCTCTTCCTCATCTGCATTTCTGTGGGAAGCTTGCAGTGCTGTTCACACTCTTCCTGATCTGCATGTCTGTGGGAAGCTTGCAGTGCTGTTCACGCTCCTCCTGATCTCCATGTCTGTGGGAAGCTTGCAGTGCTGTTCACGCTCTTCCTGATATGCGTGTCTGTGGGAAGCTTGCAGTGCTGTTCACACTCTTCCTGATATGCGTGTCTGTGGGAAGCTCGTAGTGCTTTTGTACATGGTCTTCCTGATCTGTGTGTCTGTGGGAAGCTTGCAGTGCTGTTCATGCTCCTCCTGATCTGCATGTCTGTGGGAAGCTCGAAGTGCTTTTGTTCACACTCTTCCTGATCTGCGTGTCTGTGGGAAGCTTGCAGTGTTGTTCACACTCTTCCTTGTCTGCGTGTCTGTGGGAAGCTTGCAGTGCTGTTCACGCTCCTCCTGATCTGCATGTCTGTGGGAAGCTTGCAGTGCTGTTCACGCTCCTCCTGATCTACGTGTCTGTGGGAAATTTGCATTGCTGTTTACACTCCTCCTGATCTGCGTGTCTGTGGGAAGCTTGCAGTGCTGTTCACGCTCCTCCTGATCTGCATGTCTGTGGGAAGCTTGCAGTGCTGTTCACGCTCCTCCTGATCTACGTGTCTGTGGGAAGTTTGCAGTGCTGTTCACGCTCCTCCTGATCTAAGTGTCTGTGGGAAGCTTAAAGTGCTGTTCCCACTCCCCTGATCTGCGTGTCTGTGAGAAGCTTGCAGTGCTGTTCACACTGTTCCTGATCTGCCTGTCTGTGGGAAGCTTACAGTGCTGTTCACACTCTTCCTGATCTGAATATCTGTGAGAAGCTTGCAGTGCTGTTCACGCTCCTCCTGATCTGCGTGTCTGTGGAAAGCTTGCAGTGCTGTCCACGCTCTTCCTGATCTGCGTGTCTGTGGGAAGCTCACAGTGCTGTTCACACTCTCCTGATCTGCATGTCTGTGGGAAACTTGCAGTTCTGTCCAAGCTCTTCCTGATCTGCGTGTCTGTGAGAAACTTGCAGTGCTGTTCACACTCTTCCTGACCTGCGTGTCTGTGAGAAGCTTGCAGTGCTGTTCACGCTCTTCCTGATCTGAGTGTCGGTGGGAAGCTTGCAGTGCTGTTCACACTCTTCCTGATCTGCGTGTCTGTGGAAAGGTTGCACTGCTGTTCACACTGTTCCTGATCTGCGTGTCTGTGAGAAGCTTGCAGTGCTGTTGACACTGCTCCTGATTTGCTTGTCTGTGGGAAGTTTGCAGTGCTGTTCACACTCCTCCTGATCTGCGTGTCTGTGGGAAGCTTGCAGTGCTGTTCACGCTCCTCCTGATTTGCTTGTCTGTGGGAAGCTTGCAGTGCTGTTCACGCTCCTCCTGATCTACGTGTCTGTGGGAAGTTTGCAGTGCTGCTGTCCACGCTTTTCCTGATCTGCGTGTCTGTGGGAAGCTGGTAGTGCTGTTCACACTCTTCCTGATCTGCGAGCCTGTAAGAAGCTCACAGTGCTGCTGTTCACACTCTTCCTGATCTGCGTGTCTGTGGGAAGCTTGCAATGCTGTTCACACTCCTCCTGATCTGCATGTCTGTGGGAATTGCAGTGCTGTTCACACTCTTCCTGATCTGCGTGTCTGTGGGAAGCTTGCAGTGCTGTTCATGCTCCTCCTGATCTACGTGCCTGTGGGAAGTTTGCAGTGCTGCTGTCCACGCTTTTCCTGATCTGCGTGTTTGTGGGAAGCTCACAGTGCTGTTGTTCACGCTTTTCCTGATCAGTGTGTCTGTGGGAAGCTCGCAGTGCTGTTCACAATCCTCCTGATCTGCGTGTCTGTGGAAAGCTTGCATGCTGTTCATGCTCTTCCTGATCTGCGTGTCTGTGAGAAGCTTGCAGTGCTGTTCACACTCTTCCTGATCTGTGTGTCTGTGGGAAGCTCGCAGTGCTGTTCACACTCTTCATGATCTGCCTGTCTGTGGGAAGCTTACAGTGCTGTTTACGCTCTTCCTGATCTGAATGTCTGTGGGAAGCTTGCAGTGCTGTTCACGCTCCTCCTGATCTGCGTGTCTGTGGAAAGCTTGCAGTGCTGTCCACGCTCTTCCTGATCTGCGTGCCTGTGGGAAGCTCACAGTGCTGTTCACACTCTCCTGATCTGCGTGTCTGTGGGAAACTTGCAGTGCTGTCCAAGCTTTTCCTGATCTGCGTGTCTGTGAGAAGCTTGCAGTGCTGTTCACACTCTTCCTGACCTGCGTGTCTGTGAGAAGCTTGCAGTGCTGTTCACGCTCTTCCTGATCTGAGTGTCGGTGGGAAGCTTGCAGTGCTGTTCACACTCTTCCTGATCTGCGTGTCTGTGGAAAGGTTGCACTGCTGTTCACACTGTTCCTGATCTGCGTGTCTGTGAGAAGCTTGCAGTGCTGTTGACGCACCTCCTGATTTGCTTGTCTGTGGGAAGCTTGCAGTGCTGTTCACGCTCCTCCTGATCTACGTGTCTGTGGGAAGTTTGCAGTGCTGCTGTCCACGCTTTTCCTGATCTGCGTGTCTTTGGGAAGTTTGCAGTGCTGCTGTTCAAACTCTTCCTGATCTGCGAGCCTGTAAGAAGCTCACAGTGCTGCTGTTCACACTCTTCCTGATCTGCGTATCTGTGGGAAGCTTGCAGTGCTGTTCACACTCCTCCTGATCTGCATGTCTGTGGGAAGCTTGCAGTGCTGTTCACACTCTTCCTGATCTGTGTGTCTGTGGGAAGCTTGCAGTGCTGTTCATGCTCCTCCTGATCTGCGTGCCTGTGGGAAGTTTGCAGTGCTGCTGTCCACGCTTTTCCTGATCTGCGTGTCTGTGGGAAGCTTACAGTTCTGCTGTTCACACTCTTCCTGATCTGCGTGCCTGTAAGAAGCTCACAGTGCTGTTGTTCACGCTTTTCCTGATCAGTGTGTCTGTGGGAAGCTTGCAGTGCTGTTCACGCTCCTCCTGATCTACGTGTCTGTGGGAAGTTTGCAGTGCTGTTCACACTCTTCCTTGTCTGCGTGTCTGTGGGAAGCTTGCAGTGCTGTTCACGCTCCTCCTGATCTGCATGTCTGTGGGAAGCTTGCAGTGCTGTTCACGCTCCTCCTGATCTGCATGTCTGTGGGAAGCTTGCAGTGCTGTTCACGCTCCTCCTGATCTACGTGTCTGTGGGAAGTTTGCAGTGCTGTTCACACTCCTCCTGATCTGCGTGTCTGTGGGAAGCTTGCAGTGCTGTTCACACTCCTCCTGATCTGCATGTCTGTGGGAAGCTTGCAGTGCTGTTCACGCTCCTCCTGATCTATGTGTCTGTGGGAAGTTTGCAGTGCTGTTCACGCTCCTCCTGATCTAAGTGTCTGTGGGAAGCTTAAAGTGCTGTTCCCACTCCCCTGATCTGCGTGTCTGTGGGAAGCTCGCAGTGCTGTTCACGCTCTTCCTGATCTGTGTGTCTGTGGAAAGCTTGCAGTGCTGTTCACACTCTTCCTGATCTGCGTGTCTGTGGGAAGCTCGCAGTGCTGTTCACGCTGTTCCTGATCTGCGTGTCTGTGGAAAGCTCGCAGTGCTGTTCATACTCTTCCTGATCTGCGTGTCTGTGGGAAGCTCGCAGTGCTGTTCACGCTCTTCCTGATCTGCGTGTCTGTGGGAAGCTCGCAGTGCTGTTCACACTCTTCCTGATCTGCATGTCTGTGGGAAGCTTACAGTGCTGTTCACGCTCTTCCTGATCTGAATGTCTGTGGGAAGCTTGCAATGCTGTTCACCCTCCTCCTGATCTGCATGTCTGTGGAAAGCTTGCAGTGCTGTCCACGCTCTTCCTGATCTGCGTGTCTGTGGGAAGCTCACAGTGCTGTTCACACTCTCCTGATCTGCGTGTCTGTGGGAAACTTGCTGTGCTGTCCAAGCTCTTCCTGATCTGCGTGTCTGTGGGAAGCTTGCAGTGCTGTTCACACTGTTCCTGATCTGCGTGTCTGTGAGAAGCTTGCAGTGCTGTTGACGCTCCTCCTGATTTGCTTGTCTGTGGGAAGCTTGCAGTGCTGTTCACGCTCCTCCTGATCTACGTGTCTGTGGGAAGTTTGCAGTGCTGCTGTCCACGCTCTTCCTGATCTGAATGTCTGTGGGAAGCTTGCAGTGCTGTTCACGCTCCTCCTGATCTGCGTGTCTGTGGAAAGCTCGCAGTGCTGTCCACGCTCTTCCTGATCTGCGTGTCTGTGGAAAGCTCGCAGTGCTGTTCACACTCTTCCTGATCTGCGTGTCTGTGGGAAGCTGGTAGTGCTGTTCACACTCTTCCTGATCTGCGAGCCTGTAAGAAGCTCACAGTGCTGCTGTTCACACTCTTCCTGATCTGCGTGTCTGTGGAAAGGTTACACTGCTGTTCACACTGTTCCTGATCTGCGTGTCTGTGAGAAGCTTGCAGTGCTGTTGACGCTCCTCCTGATTTGCTTGTCTGTGGGAAGTTTGCAGTGCTGTTCACACTCCTCCTGATCTGCGTGTCTGTGGGAAGCTTGCAGTGCTGTTCACGCTCCTCCTGATCTACGTGTCTGTGGGAAGCTGGTAGTGCTGTTCACACTCTTCCTGATCTGCGTGTCTGTGGGAATTGCAGTGCTGTTCACACTCTTCCTGATCTGCGTGCCTGTGGGAAGTTTGCAGTGCTGCTGTCCACGCTTTTCCTGATCTGCGTGTCTGTGGGAAGCTTACAGTGCTGCTGTTCACACTCTTCCTGATCTGCGTGCCTGTAAGAAGCTCACAGTGCTGTTGTTCACGCTTTTCCTGATCAGTGTGTCTGTGGGAAGCTCGCAGTGCTGTTCACAATCCTCCTGATCTGCGTGTCTGTGGAAAGCTTGCATGCTGTTCATGCTCTTCCTGATCTGCGTGTCTGTGAGAAGCTTGCAGTGCTGTTCACACTCTTCCTGATCTGTGTGTCTGTGAAAAACTTGCAGTCCTGTCCATGCTCTTCCTGATCTGCGTGTCTGTGGGAAGCTCGCAGTGCTGTTCACACTCTTCCTGATCTGCCTGTCTGTGGAAAGCTTGCAATGCTGTTCACACTCTTCCTTGTCTGCGTGTCTGTGGGAAGCTTGCAGTGCTGTTCACGCTCCTCCTGATCTGCATGTCTGTGGGAAGCTTGAAGTGCTGTTCACGCTCCTCCTGATCTACGTGTCTGTGGGAAGTTTGCAGTGCTGTTCACACTCCTCCTGATCTGTGTGTCTGTGGAAAGCTTGCAGTGCTGTTCACACTCTTCCTGATCTGCGTGTCTGTTGGAAGCTCGCAGTGCTGTTCACGCTCTTCCTGATCTGCGTGTCTGTGGAAAGCTCGCAGTGCTGTTCAAACTCTTCCTGATCTGCGTGTCTGTGGGAAGCTCGCAGTGCTGTTCACGCTCTTCCTGATCTGCGTGTCTGTGGGAAGCTTGCAGTGCTGTTCACGCTCTTCCTGATCTGAATGTCTGTGGGAAGCTTGCAATGCTGTTCACCCTCCTCCTGATCTGCATGTCTGTGGAAAGCTTGCAGTGCTGTCCACGCTCTTCCTGATCTGCGTGTCTGTGGGAAGCTCACAGTGCTGTTCACACTCTCCTGATCTGCGTGTCTGTGGGAAACTTGCTGTGCTGTACAAGCTCTTCCTGATCTGCGTGTCTGTGGGAAGCTTGCAGTGCTGTTCACACTCTTCCTGACCTGCGTGTCTGTGAGAAGCTTGCAGTGCTGTTCACGCTCTTCCTGATCTGAGTGTCGGTGGGAAGCTTGCAGTGCTGTTCACACTCTTCCTGATCTGCGTGTCTGTGGAAAGGTTACACTGCTGTTCACACTGTTCCTGATCTGCGTGTCTGTGAGAAGCTTGCAGTGCTGTTGACGCTCCTCCTGATTCGCTTGTCTGTGGGAAGCTTGCAGTGCTGTTCACGCTCCTCCTGAACTACGTGTCTGTGGGAAGTTTGCAGTGCTGCTGTCCACGCTCTTCCTGATCTGAATGTCTGTGGGAAGCTCGCAGTGCTGTCCACGCTCTTCCTGATCTGCGTGTCTGTGGAAAGCTTGCAGTGCTGTTCACACTTCACACTCTTCCTGATCTGCGTGTCTGTGGGAAGCTGGTAGTGCTGTTCACACTCTTCCTGATCTGCGAGCCTGTAAGACGCTCACAGTGCTGCTGTTCACACTCTTCCTGATCTGCGTGTCTGTGGAAAGGTTACACTGCTGTTCACACTCTTCCTGATCTGCGTGTCTGTGGGAAGTTTGCAGTGCTGTTCACACTCCTCCTGATCTGCATGTCTGTGGGAAGCTTGCAGTGCTGTCCACGGTCTTCCTGATCTACGTGTCTGTAGGAAGCTCACAGTGCTGTTCACGCTCTTCCTGATCTGCATGTCTGTGAGAAGCTTCCAGTGTTGTCCACGCTCTTCCTGATCTGCGTGTCCGTGAGAAGCTTCCAGTGCTGTTCACACTCTTCCTGATCTGCATGTCTGTGGGAAGCTTGCAGTGCTGTTCACGCTCCTCCTGATCTGCATGTCTGTGGGAAGCTTGCAGTGCTGTTCACACTCTTCCTGATATGCGTGTCTGTGGGAAGCTCGTAGTGCTTTTGTACACGGTCTTCCTGATCTGTGTGTTTGTGGGAAGCTTGCAGTGCTGTTCACGCTCCTCCTGATCTACGTGTCTGTGGGAAGTTTGCAGTGCTGCTCACACTCTTCCTGATCTGTGTGTCTGTGGGAAGCTTGCAGTGCTGTTCACGCTCGTCCTGATCTAAGTGTGTGTGGGAAGCTTGCAGTGCTGTCCACGCTCTTCCTGATCTGCGTGTCTGTGGGAAGCTCGTAGTGCTTTTGTTCACACTCTTCCTGATATGCGTGTCTGTGGGAAGCTGGTAGTGCTTTTGTACACGGTCTTCCTGCTCTGTGTGTCTGTGGGAAGCTTGCAGTGCTGTTCACACTCTTCCTGATATGCGTGTCTGTGGGAAGCTCGTAGTGCTTTTGTTCACACTCTTCCTGATATGCGTGTCAGTGGGAAGCTTGCAGTGCTTTTGTCCACGCTTGTTAGAAACGGGATCCTGGCTGGCCAAGACTCGCGTCAAGGTCAGTCAGGGATCACCATTCCTAAGGTCAGGGCAAGGGAGTTACACGCCAAGATAACTCCTACTCGCCCTCTAGGTAACGTGGCGCGAGCAGCAAGGCTAAACTTGGAGGCGATATGAGTTAAGTATTTGCGCACGCACCCCAGCAACAACACCCAAGGCCCACCACAAAGGAAACTCCACACAAGGGTATATATAAAAATAGCCTTTGTATTACCAAAACACATTAGATAAAAACACACACTTTACAATGTGCCAGGGGCACGGGCAGAATTTACAGGGGATATTTACAAGACAGGGCCACCTGGACCACTGTCAGGAATCAGCACTTTTAGAACACAATACTTGTAGGCCTCGAACTTAAACATAGAGCCTAACGGACAGTACCTCCCGACCTGGTTGCAAGGATAATGCGAGTGACCTTCTTAGTAAACTTGAGCGGGCGGCCCAGCGAAGCGGCACGACTCAGGAGAGAGTGGTGCGGCTCGAGGCTTGAGCGGGCCACCGGCAAGGTACAAGCGTTTCTCTGGGGCGACCAATGTGTGCGGCTCAGAAGAGGAGGGGAAGGCAGGATGCAGGCGACCCAGCGAAGCGGCGCGGCTCAGGGGAGAGCGGTGCCGCTCGAGGCTTGGACGGGCTGCCGTGCACGAGCTGCCGAGGGGAATGAGCGAGGCACATTTCAGCGAGGCCCCAGGGGCCCAAGAGAGATCAGACAAGTCCCAGCAATTTGTCAGGGCAGGCACAATAGAGTCCACTGGTCCTGGGACTCTGGTCAGGGGGCGAGCTCAGTACCACGCCCTTGGAATAGCACTTAGAATGTAACAGAAAATCACTGTAGCTCAATACAAGTAACTACTGGTAATCAGGTAAGTACCCCCTACGCAATCCTAACCACCCTAGGAACAGGTCACGCAGGGAACCAGGACCTCACTAGCACCACCTGTACTAGCAAGAACAACCAACTAAATATCAACATACATTTAGGGGTATAGACCTGGGGACAAAACACATGATGTATCAACAACACATTCAGCGGTGTAAGGAACACATGACGCATCAACACACGTTCAGCGGTGTAAGGAACACATAACGCATCAACACACGTTCAGCGGTGTAAGGAACAAGGCACATGATGCATCAACAACACATTCAGAGGTGCAGCAAAGAACACTTCGCATAATTCACATTAGCATAGAACTTACATCAAAGTCCAGGGTCCAGGTTGCGCCACTGCGCCAAAACCTAAACGTAGCAGCTGCCCACAAAGTGCTGGGCAGCTGAGGGACAGAACAGGGGGGGCCTAAACGCTGCAGCTGGCACTAAGTGCTGCGCAGCTGGGGAAAGGCCAGGGATGAAGGAGTGCGCCTCACTCCTAAAGTCCAGAACATGTCCCTAGAAAAGAAAAGACCTACACGGTGCAGCTGCCCACTACTTGCTGGGCAGCTGGAAAACAAATCTGCGACAGGGGCTCTCACTAGCCCCTCAGGAAGCAAAACTGCGCAATAGGTTGGAGCCCTCTGGCTCAAAGATGCGCCAAGACGTGGGAGCCCTCTAGGCTCTTGAAGAACTGGGCCCCTTGGACCACTCTGGCTCCTCCACCACAACTGCTGCGCAAGCTGGGAGCCTACTAGGCACAAACACTTGCCCATCGTTGGAGCCCTCTGGCTCTAGGATCAACTGGCTCCGAAATACTGATGCCCCGAAATGTGGGAGCGGCCCGCTGCCATCGGGGGCCGCTCAGTGCATGAGGACTGTGCACTGTGCCTTGAAGGCACCAACAACCTAGAGCCCCCTTCACTGGGGCTCTGTAGTGGACAACCGTTGGGGCAGCCCTCTGTCGAGCGGGGCTGCCCTGGAAAGGAAGCACCGACCAGGTCTCCCGCTCCCCCCCGCCCCCCGGGCAGCTCTACTCACCGGCTGCTCTCCGGAGGCGGCGGGGGACACAGTCGTTTGGCAGCAGTCTGCCGGGGCTCTTCCTCGCTCACGGGGGCCTCGGCAGACATCTTCTGGTAGGAGCGGGGCTCTCCCTCACCTCATGGGAGCCCCGCCCGCTCTCTCCTTCGTCTTCACCCGGTCCCCCATCTCGGGACCGGGACTCAGCTCCAGGGTCAGTCTCCCTGACGGCGCTGGCCAATCCCAGCGCGGCGGCGGGCGGGACTTCCTCCGGCAAACCGGAAGTCCCGCCCCGCGTCAGGCACCGTAGCGCCTGACTTCCTGTTTTGCGGCGCTCGGGCCGCGGCGGTGAATCTCAGGGGCATTTCAGAGGGGTGGCACCCTCGAGATGAAATAATACGGAATCAAGCGAGGTAGGCACTCGCTGGGGGTCAGGGACCCCTCACAGAACGGGCAAATGCCGGGTGGGCACCGGCTCGAATGAACAGCGCTCCCAAGCGCTGTGGGCAGAAATACAGCGCTTCCAGCGCTATATGCAGGATAAAGCGCTCCCAAGCGCTAGGAAAGAAATACAGCGCTCCCAGCGCTATGAAGGCACAAAAAGCAACAAGTCCTTAAGTATTCCAGCATCACAGCAGTCCAGGGGCTGGGCAGGGCTCAGGGAGGCAAGCCTTCCCCTGAGCCCCAGCAGCAGCATGCCCCTGGCAAGATTCAAGTTGGGAACAAGAACCTTTTCATGGGGTCACAGCCCCTCTTTTATACACCTTTTCCCTTTTGTCTGTGGGTGCAGGGTGGGGGCAGAACCAGTCGCAGCTGGTCTGAGAGCACTGTTGATGGCTCAACCACCCCTTTCATTCATCAGGCAGGCTAGGGTCATCAGTCGCACCACAGGGGGCGGAGCCAGCATTGTGTGGGGGGAAACCCAGCCTCATTCAGGACACAGGCGCAGCCCCTCCCTCACATCAGCATGCTAATCTCTCCATTCACCACCGGGGCAGACCCACACAGACTTCCTGGAGCCTGGCATCCCAGCCAGCTCCAGCCAATCACACGCCAGCACCTTCACAGCACATACACAGTCATGTCTAGAAGAAGCACTTCCGCACAAGACACAACCATGTCACATACATCGTTGCGCAGCATTCACTCTCACGAGTTCGCACATACCAAACTTGACCATGCACGCCTCACGCATCAGGAACTACCAGGGACACAGACATTCCCCATGCATTCCTATGGGAGAGCAGGCCAATCTCACACATGCACTCAGGGAGAGCACGCACTTTACACTGCGCCACAGTGTCAAAGTGCGCAAAGACACGAAATCACTAGGCAAAAAGTTCAGGGGTGAACCTGCCAGAAGGGCCAAGTCCAACAACGCTCTTCCTGATCTGCGTGTCTGTTGGAAGCTTGCAGTGCTGTCCACGCTCTTCCTGATCTGCGTGTCTGTGGGAAGCTTGCAGTGCTGTCCACGCTCTTCCTGACCTGCATGTCTGTGAGAAGCTTGCAGTGCTGTTCACGCTCCTCCTGATCTGCATGTCTGTGGAAAGCTCGAAGTGCTTTTGTTCACACTCTTCCTGATCTGCGTATCTGTGGGAAGCTCGCAGTGCTGTTCACCCTCTTCCTGATCTGCGTGTCTGTGGAAAGCTTGCAGTGCTGTCCACGCTCTTCCTGATCTGCGTGTCTGTGGGAAACTTGCAGTGCTGTTCACACTCTTCCTGATCTGCGTGTCTGTGGGAAGCTTGCAGTGCTTTTGTCCACACTCTTCCTGATCTGCGTGTCTGTGGGAAGCTCGCAGTGCTGTTCACGCTCTTCCTGATCTGCGTGTCTGTGAGAAGCTTCCAGTGTTGTCCACGCTCTTCCTCATCTGCATTTCTGTGGGAAGCTTGCAGTGCTGTTCACACTCTTCCTGATCTGCATGTCTGTGGGAAGCTTGCAGTGCTGTTCACGCTCCTCCTGATCTCCATGTCTGTGGGAAGCTTGCAGTGCTGTTCACGCTCTTCCTGATATGCGTGTCTGTGGGAAGCTTGCAGTGCTGTTCACACTCTTCCTGATATGCGTGTCTGTGGGAAGCTCGTAGTGCTTTTGTACATGGTCTTCCTGATCTGTGTGTCTGTGGGAAGCTTGCAGTGCTGTTCATGCTCCTCCTGATCTGCATGTCTGTGGGAAGCTCGAAGTGCTTTTGTTCACACTCTTCCTGATCTGCGTGTCTGTGGGAAGCTTGCAGTGTTGTTCACACTCTTCCTTGTCTGCGTGTCTGTGGGAAGCTTGCAGTGCTGTTCACGCTCCTCCTGATCTGCATGTCTGTGGGAAGCTTGCAGTGCTGTTCACGCTCCTCCTGATCTACGTGTCTGTGGGAAATTTGCATTGCTGTTTACACTCCTCCTGATCTGCGTGTCTGTGGGAAGCTTGCAGTGCTGTTCACGCTCCTCCTGATCTGCATGTCTGTGGGAAGCTTGCAGTGCTGTTCACGCTCCTCCTGATCTACGTGTCTGTGGGAAGTTTGCAGTGCTGTTCACGCTCCTCCTGATCTAAGTGTCTGTGGGAAGCTTAAAGTGCTGTTCCCACTCCCCTGATCTGCGTGTCTGTGAGAAGCTTGCAGTGCTGTTCACACTGTTCCTGATCTGCCTGTCTGTGGGAAGCTTACAGTGCTGTTCACACTCTTCCTGATCTGAATGTCTGTGAGAAGCTTGCAGTGCTGTTCACGCTCCTCCTGATCTGCGTGTCTGTGGAAAGCTTGCAGTGCTGTCCACGCTCTTCCTGATCTGCGTGTCTGTGGGAAGCTCACAGTGCTGTTCACACTCTCCTGATCTGCGTGTCTGTGGGAAACTTGCAGTTCTGTCCAAGCTCTTCCTGATCTGCGTGTCTGTGAGAAACTTGCAGTGCTGTTCACACTCTTCCTGACCTGCGTGTCTGTGAGAAGCTTGCAGTGCTGTTCACGCTCTTCCTGATCTGAGTGTCGGTGGGAAGCTTGCAGTGCTGTTCACACTCTTCCTGATCTGCGTGTCTGTGGAAAGGTTGCACTGCTGTTCACAATGTTCCTGATCTGCGTGTCTGTGAGAAGCTTGCAGTGCTGTTGACACTGCTCCTGATTTGCTTGTCTGTGGGAAGTTTGCAGTGCTGTTCACACTCCTCCTGATCTGCGTGTCTGTGGGAAGCTTGCAGTGCTGTTCACGCTCCTCCTGATTTGCTTGTCTGTGGGAAGCTTGCAGTGCTGTTCACGCTCCTCCTGATCTACGTGTCTGTGGGAAGTTTGCAGTGCTGCTGTCCACGCTTTTCCTGATCTGCGTGTCTGTGGGAAGCTTGCAGTGCTGTTCACGCTTTTTCTGATCTGCGTGTCTGTGGAAAGCTTGCAGTGCTGTTCACACTCTTCCGTGTCTGCGTGTCTGTGGGAAGCTTGCAGTGCTGTTCACACTCTTCCTGATCTGCGTGTCTGTGGGAAGCTTGCAATGCTGTTCACACTCCTCCTGATCTGCATGTCTGTGGGAATTGCAGTGCTGTTCACACTCTTCCTGATCTGCGTGTCTGTGGGAAGCTTGCAGTGCTGTTCATGCTCCTCCTGATCTACGTGCCTGTGGGAAGTTTGCAGTGCTGCTGTCCACGCTTTTCCTGATCTGCGTGTCTGTGGGAAGCTCACAGTGCTGTTGTTCACGCTTTTCCTGATCAGTGTGTCTGTGGGAAGCTCGCAGTGCTGTTCACAATCCTCCTGATCTGCGTGTCTGTGGAAAGCTTGCATGCTGTTCATGCTCTTCCTGATCTGCGTGTCTGTGAGAAGCTTGCAGTGCTGTTCACACTCTTCCTGATCTGTGTGTCTGTGGGAAGCTTGCAGTGCTGTTCACACTCTTCATGATCTGCCTGTCTGTGGGAAGCTTACAGTGCTGTTTACGCTCTTCCTGATCTGAATGTCTGTGGGAAGCTTGCAGTGCTGTTCACGCTCCTCCTGATCTGCGTGTCTGTGGAAAGCTTGCAGTGCTGTCCACGCTCTTCCTGATCTGCGTGCCTGTGGGAAGCTCACAGTGCTGTTCACACTCTCCTGATCTGCGTGTCTGTGGGAAACTTGCAGTGCTGTCCAAGCTTTTCCTGATCTGCGTGTCTGTGAGAAGCTTGCAGTGCTGTTCACACTCTTCCTGACCTGCGTGTCTGTGAGAAGCTTGCAGTGCTGTTCACGCTCTTCCTGATCTGAGTGTCGGTGGGAAGCTTGCAGTGCTGTTCACACTCTTCCTGATCTGCGTGTCTGTGGAAAGGTTGCACTGCTGTTCACACTGTTCCTGATCTGCGTGTCTGTGAGAAGCTTGCAGTGCTGTTGACGCACCTCCTGATTTGCTTGTCTGTGGGAAGCTTGCAGTGCTGTTCACGCTCCTCCTGATCTACGTGTCTGTGGGAAGTTTGCAGTGCTGCTGTCCACGCTTTTCCTGATCTGCGTGTCTTTGGGAAGTTTGCAGTGCTGCTGTTCAAACTCTTCCTGATCTGCGAGCCTGTAAGAAGCTCACAGTGCTGCTGTTCACACTCTTCCTGATCTGCGTATCTGTGGGAAGCTTGCAGTGCTGTTCACACTCCTCCTGATCTGCATGTCTGTGGGAAGCTTGCAGTGCTGTTCACACTCTTCCTGATCTGTGTGTCTGTGGGAAGCTTGCAGTGCTGTTCATGCTCCTCCTGATCTGCGTGCCTGTGGGAAGTTTGCAGTGCTGCTGTCCACGCTTTTCCTGATCTGCGTGTCTGTGGGAAGCTTACAGTTCTGCTGTTCACACTCTTCCTGATCTGCGTGCCTGTAAGAAGCTCACAGTGCTGTTGTTCACGCTTTTCCTGATCAGTGTGTCTGTGGGAAGCTTGCAGTGCTGTTCACGCTCCTCCTGATCTACGTGTCTGTGGGAAGTTTGCAGTGCTGTTCACACTCTTCCTTGTCTGCGTGTCTGTGGGAAGCTTGCAGTGCTGTTCACGCTCCTCCTGATCTGCATGTCTGTGGGAAGCTTGCAGTGCTGTTCACGCTCCTCCTGATCTGCATGTCTGTGGGAAGCTTGCAGTGCTGTTCACGCTCCTCCTGATCTACGTGTCTGTGGGAAGTTTGCAGTGCTGTTCACACTCCTCCTGATCTGCGTGTCTGTGGGAAGCTTGCAGTGCTGTTCACACTCCTCCTGATCTGCATGTCTGTGGGAAGCTTGCAGTGCTGTTCACGCTCCTCCTGATCTATGTGTCTGTGGGAAGTTTGCAGTGCTGTTCACGCTCCTCCTGATCTAAGTGTCTGTGGGAAGCTTAAAGTGCTGTTCCCACTCCCCTGATCTGCGTGTCTGTGGGAAGCTCGCAGTGCTGTTCACGCTCTTCCTGATCTGTGTGTCTGTGGAAAGCTTGCAGTGCTGTTCACACTCTTCCTGATCTGCGTGTCTGTGGGAAGCTCGCAGTGCTGTTCACGCTGTTCCTGATCTGCGTGTCTGTGGAAAGCTCGCAGTGCTGTTCATACTCTTCCTGATCTGCGTGTCTGTGGGAAGCTCGCAGTGCTGTTCACGCTCTTCCTGATCTGCGTGTCTGTGGGAAGCTCGCAGTGCTGTTCACACTCTTCCTGATCTGCATGTCTGTGGGAAGCTTACAGTGCTGTTCACGCTCTTCCTGATCTGAATGTCTGTGGGAAGCTTGCAATGCTGTTCACCCTCCTCCTGATCTGCATGTCTGTGGAAAGCTTGCAGTGCTGTCCACGCTCTTCCTGATCTGCGTGTCTGTGGGAAGCTCACAGTGCTGTTCACACTCTCCTGATCTGCGTGTCTGTGGGAAACTTGCTGTGCTGTCCAAGCTCTTCCTGATCTGCGTGTCTGTGGGAAGCTTGCAGTGCTGTTCACACTGTTCCTGATCTGCGTGTCTGTGAGAAGCTTGCAGTGCTGTTGACGCTCCTCCTAATTTGCTTGTCTGTGGGAAGCTTGCAGTGCTGTTCACGCTCCTCCTGATCTACGTGTCTGTGGGAAGTTTGCAGTGCTGCTGTCCACGCTCTTCCTGATCTGAATGTCTGTGGGAAGCTTGCAGTGCTGTTCACGCTCCTCCTGATCTGCGTGTCTGTGGAAAGCTCGCAGTGCTGTCCACGCTCTTCCTGATCTGCGTGTCTGTGGAAAGCTCGCAGTGCTGTTCAAACTCTTCCTGATCTGCGTGTCTGTGGGAAGCTGGTAGTGCTGTTCACACTCTTCCTGATCTGCGAGCCTGTAAGAAGCTCACAGTGCTGCTGTTCACACTCTTCCTGATCTGCGTGTCTGTGGAAAGGTTACACTGCTGTTCACACTGTTCCTGATCTGCGTGTCTGTGAGAAGCTTGCAGTGCTGTTGACGCTCCTCCTGATTTGCTTGTCTGTGGGAAGCTTGCAGTGCTGTTCACGCTCCTCCTGATCTACGTGTCTGTGGGAAGTTTGCAGTGCTGCTGTCCACGCTCTTCCTGATCTGCATGTCTGTGGGAAGCTGGAAGTGCTTTTGTTCACACTCTTCCTGATCTGCGTGTCTGTGGAAAGCTCGCAGTGCTGTTCACGCTCTTCCTGATCTGCGTGTCTGTGGAAAGCTTGCAGTGCTGTTCACACTCTTCCTTGTCTGCGTGTCTGTGGGAAGTTTGCAGTGCTGTTCACACTCCTCCTGATCTGCGTGTCTGTGGGAAGCTTGCAGTGCTGTTCACGCTCCTCCTGATCTGCATGTCTGTGGGAAGCTTGCAGTGCTGTTCACGCTCCTCCTGATCTACGTGTCTGTGGGAAGTTTGCAGTGCTGTTCACGCTCCTCCTGATTTAAGTGTCTGTGGGAAGCTTAAAGTGCTGTTCCCACTCCCCTGATCTGCGTGTCTGTTGGAAGCTCCCAGTGCTGTTCATGCTCTTCCTGATCTGTGTGTCTGTGGAAAGCTTGCAGTGCTGTTCACACTCTTCCTGATCTGCGTGTCTGTGGGAAGCTCGCAGTGCTGTTCACGCTGTTCCTGATCTGCATGTCTGTGGAAAGCTCGCAGTGCTGTTCATACTCTTCCAGATCTGCGTGTCTGTGGGAAGCTCGCAGTGCTGTTCACGCTCTTCCTGATCTGCGTGTCTGTGGGAAGCTCGCAGTGCTGTTCACACTCTTCCTGATCTGCATGTCTGTGGGAAGTGCAGTGCTGTTCACACTCTTCCTGATCTGCGTGTCTGTGGGAAGCTTGCAGTGCTGTTCATGCTCCTCCTGATCTACGTGCCTGTGGGAAGTTTGCAGTGCTGCTGTCCACGCTTTTCCTGATCTGCGTGCCTGTGGGAAGCTCACAGTGCTGTTGTTCACGCTTTTCCTGATCAGTGTGTCTGTGGGAAGCTCGCAGTGCTGTTCACAATCCTCCTGATCTGCGTGTCTGTGGAAAGCTTGCATGCTGTTCATGCTCTTCCTGATCTGCGTGTCTGTGAGAAGCTTGCAGTGCTGTTCACACTCTTCCTGATCTGTGTGTCTGGGGGAAGCTCGCAGTGCTGTTCACACTCTTCATGATCTGCCTGTCTGTGGGAAGCTTACAGTGCTGTTCACGCTCTTCCTGATCTGAATGTCTGTGGGAAGCTTGCAGTGCTGTTCACGCTCCTCCTGATCTGCGTGTCTGTGGAAAGCTTGCAGTGCTGTCCACGCTCTTCCTGATCTGCGTGCCTGTGGGATGCTCACAGTGCTGTTCACACTCTCCTGATCTGCGTGTCTGTGGGAAACTTGCTCTGCTGTCCAAGCTCTTCCTGATCTGCGTGTCTGTGAGAAGCTTGCAGTGCTGTTCACACTCTTCCTGACCTGCGTGTCTGTGAGAAGCTTGCAGTGCTGTTCACGCTCTTCCTGATCTGAGTGTCGGTGGGAAGCTTGCAGTGCTGTTCACACTCTTCCTGATCTGCGTGTCTGTGGAAAGGTTGCACTGCTGTTCACACTGTTCCTGATCTGCGTGTCTGTGAGAAGCTTGCAGTGCTGTTGACGCACCTCCTGATTTGCTTGATTGTGGGAAGCTTGCAGTGCTGTTAACGCTCCTCCTGATCTACGTGTCTGTGGGAAGTTTGCAGTGCTGCTGTCCACGCTTTTCCTGATCTGCGTGTCTTTGGGAAGTTTGCAGTGCTGCTGTTGAAACTCTTCCTGATCTGCGAGCCTGTAAGAAGCTCACAGTGCTGCTGTTCACACTCTTCCTGATCTGCGTATCTGTGGGAAGCTTGCAGTGCTGTTCACACTCCTCCTGATCTGCATGTCTGTGGGAAGCTTGCAGTGCTGTTCACACTCTTCCTGATCTGTGTGTCTGTGGGAAGCTTGCAGTGCTGTTCATGCTCCTCCTGATCTGCGTGCCTGTGGGAAGTTTGCAGTGCTGCTGTCCACGCTTTTCCTGATCTGCGTGTCTGTGGGAAGCTTACAGTTCTGCTGTTCACACTCTTCCTGATCTGCGTGCCTGTAAGAAGCTCACAGTGCTGTTGTTCACGCTTTTCCTGATCAGTGTGTCTGTGGGAAGCTTGCAGTGCTGTTCACGCTCCTCCTGATCTACGTGTCTGTGGGAAGTTTGCAGTGCTGTTCACACTCTCCTTGTCTGCGTGTCTGTGGGAAGCTTGCAGTGCTGTTCACGCTCCTCCTGATCTGCATGTCTGTGGGAAGCTTGCAGTGCTGTTCACGCTCCTCCTGATCTGCATGTCTGTGGGAAGCTTGCAGTGCTGTTCACGCTCCTCCTGATCTACGTGTCTGTGGGAAGTTTGCAGTGCTGTTCACACTCCTCCTGATCTGCGTGTCTGTGGGAAGCTTGCAGTGCTGTTCACACTCCTCCTGATCTGCATATCTGTGGGAAGCTTGCAGTGCTGTTCACGCTCCTCCTGATCTATGTGTCTGTGGGAAGTTTGCAGTGCTGTTCACGCTCCTCCTGATCTAAGTGTCTGTGGGAAGCTTAAAGTGCTGTTCCCACTCCCCTGATCTGCGTGTCTGTGGGAAGCTCGCAGTGCTGTTCACGCTCTTCCTGATCTGCGTGTCTGTGGGAAGCTCACAGTGCTGTTCACACTCTCCTGATCTGCGTGTCTGTGAGAAGCTTGCAGTGCTGTTGACGCTCCTCCTGATTTGCTTGTCTGTGGGAAGCTTGCAGTGCTGTTCACGCTCCTCCTGATCTACGTGTCTGTGGGAAGTTTGCAGTGCTGCTGTCCACGCTCTTCCTGATCTGAATGTCTGTGGGAAGCTTGCAGTGCTGTTCACGCTCCTCCTGATCTGCGTGTCTGTGGAAAGCTCGCAGTGCTGTCCACGCTCTTCCTGATCTGTGTGTCTGTGGAAAGCTCGCAGTGCTGTTCACACTCTTCCTGATCTGCGTGTCTGTGGGAAGCTGGTAGTGCTGTTCACACTCTTCCTGATCTGCGAGCCTGTAAGAAGCTCACAGTGCTGCTGTTCACACTCTTCCTGATCTGCGTGTCTGTGGAAAGGTTACACTGCTGTTCACACTGTTCCTGATCTGCGTGTCTGTGAGAAGCTTGCAGTGCTGTTGATGCTCCTCCTGATTTGCTTGTCTGTGGGAAGCTTGCAGTGCTGTTCACGCTCCTCCTGATCTACGTGTCTGTGGGAAGTTTGCAGTGCTGCTGTCCACGCTCTTCCTGATCTGCATGTCTGTGGGAAGCTCGAAGTGCTTTTGTTCACACTCTTCCTGATCTGCGTGTCTGTGGGAAGCTCGCAGTGCTGTTCACGCTCTTCCTGATCTGCGTGTCTGTGGAAAGCTTGCAGTGCTGTTCACACTCTTCCTTGTCTGCGTGTCTGTGGGAAGTTTGCAGTGCTGTTCACACTCCTCCTGATCTGCGTGTCTGTGGGAAGCTTGCAGTGCTGTTCACGCTCCTCCTGATCTGCATGTCTGTGGGAAGCTTGCAGTGCTGTTCACGCTCCTCCTGATCTACGTGTCTGTGGGAAGTTTGCAGTGCTGTTCACGCTCCTCCTGATCTAAGTGTCTGTGGGAAGCTTAAAGTGCTGTTGCCACTCCCCTGATCTGCATGTCTGTGGGAAGCTCGCAGTGCTGTTCACGCTCTTCCTGATCTGTGTGTCTGTGGAAAGCTTGCAGTGCTGTTCACACTCTTCCTGATCTGCGTGTCTGTGGGAAGCTCGCAGTGCTGTTCACGCTGTTCCTGATCTGCATGTCTGTGGAAAGCTCGCAGTGCTGTTCATACTCTTCAAGATCTGCGTGTCTGTGGGAAGCTCGCAGTGCTGTTCACGCTCTTCCTGATCTGCGTGTCTGTGGGAAGCTCGCAGTTCTGTTCACACTCTTCCTGATCTGCCTGTCTGTGGGAAGCTTACAGTGCTGTTCACGCTCTTCCTGATCTGAATGTCTGTGGGAAGCTCGCAATGCTGTTCACCCTCCTCCTGATCTGCGTGTCTGTGGAAAGCTTGCAGTGCTGTCCACGCTCTTCCTGATCTGCGTGTCTGTGGGAAGCTCACAGTGCTGTTCACACTCTCCTGATCTGCGTGTCTGTGGGAAACTTGCTGTGCTGTCCAAGCTCTTCCTGATCTGCGTGTCTGTGGGAAGCTTGCAGTGCTGTTCACACTGTTCCTGATCTGCGTGTCTGTGAGAAGCTTGCAGTGCTGTTGACGCTCCTCCTGATTTGCTTGTCTGTGGGAAGCTTGCAGTGCTGTTCACGCTCCTCCTGATCTACGTGTCTGTGGGAAGTTTGCAGTGCTGCTGTCCACGCTCTTCCTGATCTGAATGTCTGTGGGAAGCTTGCAGTGCTGTTCACGCTCCTCCTGATCTGCGTGTCTGTGGAAAGCTTGCAGTGCTGTCCACGCTCTTCCTGATCTGCGTGTCTGTGGAAAGCTCGCAGTGCTGTTCACACTCTTCCTGATCTGCGTGTCTGTGGGAAGCTGGTAGTGCTGTTCACACTCTTCCTGATCTGCGCGCCTGTAAGAAGCTCACAGTGCTGCTGTTCACACTCTTCCTGATCTGCGTGTCTGTGGAAAGGTTACACTGCTGTTCACACTGTTCCTGATCTGCGTGTCTGTGAGAAGCTTGCAGTGCTGTTGACGCTCCTCCTGATTTGCTTGTCTGTGGGACGCTTGCAGTGCTGTTCACGCTCCTCCTGATCTACGTGTCTGTGGGAAGTTTGCAGTGCTGCTGTCCACGCTCTTCCTGATCTGAATGTCTGTGGGAAGCTTGCAGTGCTGTTCACGCTCCTCCTGATCTGCGTGTCTGTGGGAAGCTTGCAGTGCTGTTGACGCTCCTCCTGATTTGCTTGTCTGTGGGAAGCTTGCAGTGCTGTTCACGCTCCTCCTGATCTACGTGTCTGTGGGAAGTTTGCAGTGCTGCGGTCCATGCTCTTCCTGATCTGAATGTCTGTGGGAAGCTTGCAGTGCTGTTCACGCTCCTCCTGATCTGCGTGCCTGTGGAAAGCTTGCAGTGCTGTTCACGCTCCTCCTGATCTGCAAGTCTATGGGAAGCTCGAAGTGCTTTTGTTCACACTCTTCCTGATCTGCGTGTCTGTGGGAAGCTCGCAGTGCTGTTCACGCTCTTCCTGATCTGCGTGTCTGTGGAAAGCTTGCAATGCTGTTCACACTCTTCCTTGTCTGCGTGTCTGTGGGAAGCTTGCAGTGCTGTTCACGCTCCTCCTGATCTACGTGTCTGTGGGAAGTTTGCAGTGCTGTTCACACTCCTCCTGATCTGTGTGTCTGTGGAAAGCTTGCAGTGCTGTTCACACTCTTCCTGATCTGCGTGTCTGTGGGAAGCTCGCAGTGCTGTTCACGCTCTTCCTGATCTGTGTGTCTGTGGAAAGCTCGCAGTGCTGTTCAAACTCTTCCTGATCTGCGTGTCTGTGGGAAGCTCGCAGTGCTGTTCACGCTCTTCCTGATCTGCGTGTCTGTGGGAATCTTGCAGTGCTGTTCACGCTCTTCCTGATCTGAATGTCTGTGGGAAGCTTGCAATGCTGTTCACCCTCCTCCTGATCTGCATGTCTGTGGAAAGCTTGCAGTGCTGTCCACGCTCTTCCTGATCTGCGTGTCTGTGGGAAGCTCACAGTGCTGTTCACACTCTCCTGATCTGCGTGTCTGTGGGAAACTTGCTGTGCTGTACAAGCTCTTCCTGATCTGCGTGTCTGTGGGAAGCTTGCAGTGCTGTTCACACTCTTCCTGACGTGCGTGTCTGTGAGAAGCTTGCAGTGCTGTTCACGCTCTTCCTGATCTGAGTGTCGGTGGGAAGCTTGCAGTGCTGTTCACACTCTTCCTGATCTGCATGTCTGTGGAAAGGTTACACTGCTGTTCACACTGTTCCTGATCTGCGTGTCTGTGAGAAGCTTGCAGTGCTGTTGACGCTCCTCCTGATTCGCTTGTCTGTGGGAAGCTTGCAGTGCTGTTCACACTCCTCCTGATCTACGTGTCTGTGGGAAGTTTGCAGTGCTGCTGTCCATGCTCTTCCTGATCTGAATGTCTGTGGGAAGCTTGCAGTGCTGTTCACGCTCCTCCTGATCTGCGTGTCTGTGGAAAGCTCGCAGTGCTGTCCACGCTCTTCCTGATCTGCATGTCTGTGGAAAGCTCGCAGTGCTGTTCACACTCTTCCTGATCTGCGTGTCTGTGGGAAGCTGGTAGCGCTGTTCACACTCTTCGTGATCTGCGAGCCTGTAAGAAGCTCACAGTGCTGCTGTTCACACTCTTCCTGATCTGCGTGTCTGTGGGACGCTTGCAGTGCTGTTCACACTCCTCCTCATCTGCATGTCTGTGGGAAGCTTGCAGTGCTGTCCACGGTCTTCCTGATCTACGTGTCTGTAGGAAGCTCGCAGTGCTGTTCACGCTCTTCCTGATCTGCGTGTCTGTGAGAAGCTTCCAGTGTTGTCCACGCTATTCCTGATCTGCGTGTCCGTGAGAAGCTTCCAGTGCTGTTCACACTCTTCCTGATCTGCATGTCTGTGGGAAGCTTGCAGTGCTGTTCACGCTCCTCCTGATCTGCATGTCTGTGGGAAGCTTGCAGTGCTGTTCACACTCTTCCTGATCTGTGTGTCTGTGGGAAGCTTGCAGTGCTGTTCACGCTCGTCCTGATCTAAGTGTCTGTGGGAAGCTTGCAGTGCTGTTCACGCTCTTCCTGATCTGCGTGTCTGTGGGAAGCTCGTAGTGCTTTTGTTCACGGTCTTCCTGATCTGTGTGTTTGTGGGAAGCTTGCAGTGCTGTTCACGCTCCTCCTGATCTACGTGTCTCTGGGAAGTTTGCAGTGCTGCTCACACTCTTCCTGATCTGTGTGTCTGTGGGAAGCTTGCAGTGCTGTTCACGCTCGTCCTGATCTAAGTGTCTGTGGGAAGCTTGCAGTGCTGTTCACGCTCTTCCTGATCTGCGTGTCTGTGGGAAGCTCGTAGTGCTTTTGTTCACACTCTTCCTGATATGCGTGTCTGTGGGAAGCTGGTAGTGCTTTTGTACACGGTCTTCCTGCTCTGTGTGTCTGTGGGAAGCTTGCAGTGCTGTTCACACTCTTCCTGATATGCGTGTCTGTGGGAAGCTTGTAGTGCTTTTGTTCACACTCTTCCTGATATGCGTGTCTGTGGGAAGCTTGCAGTGCTTTTGTCCACGCTCTTCCTGATCTGCGTGTCTGTGGAAAGCTTGCAGTGCTGTCCACGCTCTTCCTGATCTGCGTGTCTGTGGGAAGCTTGCAGTGCTGCCCACGCTCTTCCTGACCTGCATGTCTGTGAGAAGCTTGCAGTGCTGTTCACGCTCCTCCTGATCTGCATGTCTGTGGGAAGCTCGAAGTGCTTTTGTTCACACTCTTCCTGATCTGCGTATCTGTGGGAAGCTCGCAGTGCTGTTCACGCTCTTCCTGATCTGCGTGTCTGTGGAAAGCTTGCAGTGCTGTCCACGCTCTTCCTGATCTGCGTGTCTGTGGGAAACTTGCAGTGCTGTTCACACTCTTCCTGATCTGCGTGTCTGTGGGAAGCTTGCAGTGCTTTTGTCCACACTCTTCCTGATCTGCGTGTCTGTGGGAAGCTCACAGTGCTGTTCACGCTCTTCCTGATCTGCGTGTCTGTGAGAAGCTTCCAGTGTTGTCCACGCTCTTCCTCATCTGCATTTCTGTGGGAAGCTTGCAGTGCTGTTCACACTCTTCCTGATCTGCATGTCTGTGGGAAGCTTGCAGTGCTGTTCACGCTCCTCCTGATCTCCTTGTCTGTGGGAAGCTTGCAGTGCTGTTCACGCTCTTCCTGATATGCGTGTCTGTGGGAAGCTTGCAGTGCTGTTCACACTCTTCCTGATATGCGTGTCTGTGGGAAGCTCGTAGTGCTTTTGTACATGGTCTTCCTGATCTGTGTGTCTGTGGGAAGCTTGCAGTGCTGTTCACGCTCCTCCTGATCTGCATGTCTGTGGGAAGCTCGAAGTGCTTTTGTTCACACTCTTCCTGATCTGCGTGTCTGTGGGAAGCTCGCAGTGCTGTTCACGCTTTTTCTGATCTGCGTGTCTGTGGAAAGCTTGCAGTGCTGTTCACACTCTTCCTTGTCTGTGTGTCTGTGGGAAGCTTGCAGTGCTGTTCACGCTCCTCCTGATCTGCATGTCTGTGGGAAGCTTGCAGTGCTGTTCACGCTCCTCCTGATCTACGTGTCTGTGGGAAATATGCAGTGCTGTTTACACTCCTCCTGATCTGCGTGTCTGTGGGAAGCTTGCAGTGCTGTTCACACTCCTCCTGATCTGCATGTCTGTGGGAAGCTTGCAGTGCTGTTCACGCTCCTCCTGATCTACGTGTCTGTGGGAAGTTTGCAGTGCTGTTCACGCTCCTCCTGATCTGAGTGTCTGTGGGAAGCTTAAAGTGCTGTTCCCACTCCACTGATCTGCGTGTCTGTGAGAAGCTTGCAGTGCTGTTCACACTGTTCCTGATCTGCATGTCTGTGGGAAGCTCGCAGTGCTGTTCACGCTCTTCCTGATCTGCGTGTCTGTGGAAAGCTCGCAGTGCTGTTCACACTCTTCCTGATCTGCGTGTCTGTGGGAAGCTCGCAGTGCTGTTCACGCTCTTCCTGATCTGCGTGTCTGTGGAAAACTCGCAGTGCTGTTCACACTCTTCCTGATCTGCGTGTCTGTGGGAAGCTCGCAGTGCTGTTCACGCTCTTCCTGATCTGCGTGTCTGTGGAAAGCTTGCAGTGCTGTTCACACTCTTCCTGATCTGTGTGTCTGTGGGAAGCTCGCAGTGCTGTTCACACTCTTCCTGATGTGCCTGTCTGTGGGAAGCTTACAGTGCTGTTCACACTCTTCCTGATCTGAATGTCTGTGGGAAGCTTGCAGTGCTGTTCACGCTCCTCCTGATCTGCGTGTCTGTGGAAAGCTTGCAGTGCTGTCCACGCTCTTCCTGATCTGCGTGTCTGTGGGAAGCTCACAGTGCTGTTCACACTCTCCTGATCTGCGTGTCTGTGGGAAACTTGCAGTGCTGTCCAAGCTCTTCCTGATCTGCGTGTCTGTGAGAAACTTGCAGTGCTGTTCACACTCTTCCTGACCTGCGTGTCTGTGAGAAGCTTGCAGTGCTGTTCACGCTCTTCCTGATCTGAGTGTCGGTGGGAAGCTTGCAGTGCTGTTCACACTCTTCCTGATCTGCGTGTCTGTGGAAAGGTTCCACTGCTGTTCACAATGTTCCTGATCTGCGTGTCTGTGAGAAGCTTGCAGTGCTGTTGACACTGCTCCTGATTTGCTTGTCTGTGGGAAGTTTGCAGTGCTGTTCACACTCCTCCTGATCTGCGTGTCTGTGGGAAGCTTGCAGTGCTGTTCACGCTCCTCCTGATCTACGTGTCTGTGGGAAGCTGGTAGTGCTGTTCACACTCTTCCTGATCTGCGAGCCTGTAAGAAGCTCACAGTGCTGCTGTTCACACTCTTCCTGATCTGCGTGTCTGTGGGAAGCTTGCAGTGCTGTTCACGCTCCTCCTGATCTGCGTGCCTGTGGGAAGCTTGCAGTGCTGTTCACACTCTTCCTGATCTGCGTGCCTGTGGGAAGTTTGCAGTGCTGCTGTCCACGCTTTTCCTGATCTGCGTGTCTGTGGGAAGCTTACAGTGCTGCTGTTCACACTCTTCCTGATCTGCGTGCCTGTAAGAAGCTCACAGTGCTGTTGTTCACGCTTTTCCTGATCAGTGTGTCTGTGGGAAGCTCGCAGTGCTGTTCACAATCCTCCTGATCTGCGTGTCTGTGGAAAGCTTGCATGCTGTTCATGCTCTTCCTGATCTGCGTGTCTGTGAGAAGCTTGCAGTGCTGTTCACACTCTTCCTGATCTGTGTGTCTGTGAAAAACTTGCAGTCCTGTCCATGCTCTTCCTGATCTGCGTGTCTGTGGGAAGCTTGCAGTGCTGTTCACACTCTTCCTAATCTGCCTGTCTGTGGGAAGCTTACAGTGCTGTTCACGCTCTTCCTGATCTGAATGTCTGTGGGAAGCTTGCAGTGCTGTTCACGCTCCTCCTGATCTGCGTGTCTGTGGAAAGCTTGCAGTGCTGTCCACGCTCTTCCTGATCTGCGTGCCTGTGGGAAGCTCACAGTGCTGTTCACACTCTCCTGATCTGCGTGTATGTGGGAAACTTGCAGTGCTGTCCAAGCTCTTCCTGATCTGCGTGTCTGTGAGAAGCTTGCAGTGCTGTTCACACTCTTCCTGACCTGCGTGTCTGTGAGAAGCTTGCAGTGCTGTTCACGCTCTTCCTGATCTGAGTGTCGGTGGGATGATTGCAGTGCTGTTCACACTGTTCCTGATCTGCGTGTCTGTGAGAAGCTTGCAGTGCTGTTGACGCTCCTCCTGATTTGCTTGTCTGTGGGAAGCTTGCAGTGCTGTTCACGCTCCTCCTGATCTACGTGTCTGTGGGAAGTTTGCAGTGCTGCTGTCCACGCTTTTCCTGATCTGCGTCTCTTTGGGAAGTTTGCAGTGCGCTGTTCAAACTCTTCCTGATCTGCGAGCCTGTAAGAAGCTCACAGTGCTGCTGTTCACACTCTTCCTGATCTGCGTATCTGTGGGAAGCTTGCAGTGCTGTTCACACTCTTCCTGATCTGTGTGTCTGTGGGAAGCTTGCAGTGCTGTTCACACTCCTCCTGATCTGCATGTCTGTGGGAAGCTTGCAGTGCTGTTCACACTCTTCCTGATCTGTGTGTCTGTGGGAAGCTTACAGTGCTGCTGTTCACACTCTTCCTGATCTGCGTGCCTGTAAGAAGCTCACAGTGCTGTTGTTCACGCTTTTCCTGATCAGTGTGTCTGTGGGAAGCTCCCAGTGCTGTTCACAATCCTCCTGATCTGCGTGTGTGTGGGAAGTTTGCAGTGCTGTTCACACTCTTCCTGATATGCGTGTCTGTGGGAAGCTCGTAGTGCTTTTGGATATGGTCTTCCTGATCTGTGTGTCTGTGGGAAGCTTGCAGTGCTGTTCACGCTCCTCCTGATCTGCGTGTCTGTGGGAAGCTCGAAGTGCTTTTGTTCACACTCTTCCTGATCTGCGTGTCTGTGTGAAGCTCGCAGTGCTGTTCACGCTCTTCCTGATCTGCGTGTCTGTGGAAAGCTTGCAGTGCTGTTCACACTCTTCCTTGTCTGCGTGTCTGTGGGAAGCTTGCAGTGCTGTTCACGCTCCTCCTGATCTGCATGTCTGTGGGAAGCTTGCAGTGCTGTTCAAGCTCCTCCTGATCTACGTGTCTGTGGGAAGTTTGCAGTGCTGTTCACACTCCTCCTAATCTGCGTGTCTGTGGGAAGCTTGCAGTGCTGTTCACACTCCTCCTGATCTGCATGTCTGTGGGAAGCTTGCAGTGCTGTTCACGCTCCTCCTGATCTATGTGTCTGTGGGAAGTTTGCAGTGCTGTTCACGCTCCTCCTGATCTAAGTGTCTGTGGGAAGCTTAAAGTGCTGTTCCCACTCCCCTGATCTGCGTGTCTGTGGGAAGCTCGCAGTGCTGTTCACGCTCTTCCTGATCTGTGTGTCTGTGGAAAGCTTGCAGTGCTGTTCACATTCTTCCTGATCTGCGTGTCTGTGGGAAGCTTGCAGTGCTGTTCACGCTGTTCCTGATCTGCGTGTCTGTGGAAAGCTCGCAGTGCTGTTCATACTCTTCCTGATCTGCGTGTCTGTGGGAAGCTCGCAGTGCTGTTCATGCTCTTCCTGATCTGCGTGTCTGTGGGAAGCTCGCAGTGCTGTTCACACTCTTCCTGATCTGCCTGTCTGTGGGAAGCTTACAGTGCTGTTCACGCTCTTTTTGATCTGAATGTCTGTGGGAAGCTTGCAATGCTGTTCACCCTCCTCCTGATCTGCGTGTCTGTGGAAAGCTTGCAGTGCTGTCCACGCTCTTCCTGATCTGCGTGTCTGTGGGAAGCTCACAGTGCTGTTCACACTCTCCTGATCTGCGTGTCTGTGGGAAACTTGCTGTGCTGTCCAAGCTCTTCCTGATCTGCGTGTCTGTGGGAAGCTTGCAGTGCTGTTCACACTGTTCCTGATCTGCGTGTCTGTGAGAAGCTTGCAGTGCTGTTGACGCTCCTCCTGATTTGCTTGTCTGTGGGAAGCTTGCAGTGCTGTTCACACTCCTCCTGATCTACGTGTCTGTGGGAAGTTTGCAGTGCTGCTGTCCACGCTCTTCCTGATCTGAATGTCTGTGGGAAGCTTGCAGTGCTGTTCACGCTCCTCCTGATCTGCGTGTCTGTGGAAAGCTCGCAGTGCTGTCCACGCTCTTCCTGATCTGCGTGTCTGTGGAAAGCTCGCAGTGCTGTTCACACTCTTCCTGATCTGCGTGTCTGTGGGAAGCTGGTAGTGCTGTTCACACTCTTCCTGATCTGCGAACCTGTAAGAAGCTCACAGTGCTGCTGTTCACGCTCTTCCTGATCTGCGTGTCTGTGGAAAGGTTACACTGCTGTTCACACTGTTCCTGATCTGCGTGTCTGTGAGAAGCTTGCAGTGCTGTTGACGCTCCTCCTGATTTGCTTGTCTGTGGGAAGCTTGCAGTGCTGTTCACGCTCCTCCTGATCTACGTGTCTGTGGGAAGTTTGCAGTGCTGCTGTCCATGCTCTTCCTGATCTGAATGTCTGTGGGAAGCTTGCAGTGCTGTTCACGCTCCTCCTGATCTGCGTCTCTGTGGGAAGCTTGCAGTGCTGTTGACGCTCCTCCTGATTTGCTTGTCTGTGGGAAGCTTGCAGTGCTGTTCACGCTCCTGCTGATCTACGTGTCTGTGGGAAGTTTGCAGTGCTGCTGTCCATGCTCTTCCTGATCTGAATGTCTGTGGGAAGCTGGCAGTGCTGTTCACGCTCCTCCTGATCTGCGTGTCTGTGGAAAGCTTGCAGTGCTGTTCACGCTCCTCCTGATCTGCAAGTCTGTGGGAAGCTCGAAGTGCTTTTGTTCACACTCTTCCTGATCTGCGTGTCTGTGGGAAGCTCGCAGTGCTGTTCACGCTCTTCCTGATCTGCGTGTCTGTGGAAAGCTTGCAATGCTGTTCACACTCTTCCTTGTCTGCGTGTCTGTGGGACGCTTGCAGTGCTGTTCACGCTCCTCCTGATCTGCATGTCTGTGGGAAGCTTGCAGTGCTGTTCACGCTCCTCCTGATCTACGTGTCTGTGGGAAGTTTGCAGTGCTGTTCACACTCCTCCTGATCTGCGTGTCTGTGGGAAGCTTGCAGTGCTGTTCACGCTCCTCCTGATCTGCATGTCTGTGGGAAGCTTGCAGTGCTGTTCACACTCCTCCTTATCTATGTGTCTGTGGGAAGTTTGCAGTGCTGTTCACGCTCCTCCTGATCTAAGTGTCTGTGGGAAGCTTAAAGTGCTGTTCCCACTCCCCTGATCTGCGTGTCTGTAGGAAGCTCGCAGTGCTGTTCACGTTCTTCCTGATCTGTGTGTCTGTGGAAAGCTTGCAGTGCTGTTCACACTCTTCCTGATCTGCGTGTCTTTGGGAAGCTCGCAGTGCTGTTCACGCTCTTCCTGATCTGCGTGTCTGTGGAAAGCTCGCAGTGCTGTTCACACTCTTCCTGATCTGCGTGTCTGTGGGAAGCTCGCAGTGCTGTTCACGCTCTTCCTGACCTGCGTGTCTGTGAGAAGCTTGCAGTGCTGTTCACGCTCTTCCTGATCTGAGTGTCGGTGGGAAGCTTGCAGTGCTGTTCACACTCTTCCTGATCTGCGTGTCTGTGGAAAGGTTACACTGCTGTTCACACTGTTCCTGATCTGCGTGTCTGTGAGAAGCTTGCAGTGCTGTTGACTTTCCTCCTGATTCGCTTGTCTGTGGGAAGCTTGCAGTGCTTTTCACGCTCCTCCTGATCTACGTGTCTGTGGGAAGTTTGCAGTGCTGCTGTCCACGCTCTTCCTGATCTGAATGTCTGTGGGAAGCTTGCAGTGCTGTTCACGCTCCTCCTGATCTGCGTGTCTGTGGAAAGCTTGCAGTGCTGTCCACGCTCTTCCTGATCTGCGTGTCTGTGGAAAGCTTGCAGTGCTGTTCACACTCTTCCTGATCTGCGTGTCTGTGGGAAGCTGGTAGTGCTGTTCACACTCTTCCTGATCTGCGAGCCTGTAAGAAGCTCACAGTGCTGCTGTTCACACTCTTCCTGATCTGCGTGTCTGTGGGAAGCTTGCAGTGCTGTTCACACTCCTCCTGATCTGCATGTCTGTGGGAAGCTTGCAGTGCTGTCCACTGTCTTCCTGATCTACGTGTCTGTAGGAAGCTCGCAGTGCTGTTCACGCTCTTCCTGATCTGCGTGTCTGTGAAAAGCTTCCAGTGCTGTCCACGCTCTTCCTGATCTGCGTGTCTGTGAGAAGCTTCCAGTGCTGTTCACACTCTTCCTGATCTGCATGTCTGTGGGAAGCTCGCAGTGCTGTTCACGCTCCTCCTGATCTGCATGTCTGTGGGAAGCTTGCAGTGCTGTTCACACTCTTCCTGATATGCGTGTCTGTGGGAAGCTCGTAGTGCTTTTGTACACGGTCTTCCTGATCTGTGTGTTTGTGGGAAGCTTGCAGTGCTGTTCACGCTCCTCCTGATCTACGTGTCTGTGGGAAGTTTGCAGTGCTGCTCACACTCTTCCTGATCTGTGTGTCTGTGGGAAGCTTGCAGTGCTGTTCACGCTCGTCCTGATCTAAGTGTCTGTGGGAAGCTTGCAGTGCTGTTCACGCTCTTCCTGATCTGCGTGTCTGTGGGAAGCTCGTAGTGCTTTTGTTCACACTCATCCTGATATGCGTGTCTGTGGGAAGCTGGTAGTGCTTTTGTACACGGTCTTCCTGCTCTGTGTGTCTGTGGGAAGCTTGCAGTGCTGTTCACACTCTTCCTGATATGCGTGTCTGTGGGAAGCTCGTAGTGCTTTTGTTCACACTCTTCCTGATATGCGTGTCTGTGGGAAGCTTGCAGTGCTTTTGTCCACGCTCTTCCTGATCTGCGTGTCTGTGGGAAGCTTGCAGTGCTGTCCACGCTCTTCCTGATCTGCGTGTCAGTGGGAAGCTTGCAGTGCTGTCCACGCTCTTCCTGACCTGCATGTCTGTGAGAAGCTTGCAGTGCTGTTCACGCTCCTCCTGATCTGCATGTCTGTGGGAAGCTCGAAGTGCTTTTGTTCACACTCTTCCTGATCTGCGTATCTGTGGGAAGCTCGCAGTGCTGTTCACGCTCTTCCTGATCTGCGTGTCTGTTGAAAGCTTGCAGTGCTGTCCACGCTCTTCCTGATCTACGTGTCTGTGGGAAACTTGCAGTGCTGTTCACACTCTTCCTGATCTGCGTGTCTGTGGGAAGCTTGCAGTGCTTTTGTCCACACTCTTCCTGATCTGCGTGTCTGTGGGAAGCTCGCAGTGCTGTTCATGCTCTTCCTGATCTGCGTGTCTGTGAGAAGCTTCCAGTGTTGTCCACCCTCTTCCTCATCTGCATTTCTGTGGGAAGCTTGCAGTGCTGTTCACACTCTTCCTGATCTGCATGTCTGTGGGAAGCTTGCAGTGCTGTTCACGCTCCTCCTGATCTCCATGTCTGTGGGAAGCTTGCAGTGCTGTTCACGCTCTTCCTGATATGCGTGTCTGTGGGAAGCTTGCAGTGCTGTTCACACTCTTCCTGATATGCGTGTCTGGGGGAAGCTCGTAGTGCTTTTGTACATGGTCTTCCTGATCTGTGTGTCTGTGGGAAGCTTGCAGTGCTGTTCACGCTCCTCCTGATCTGCATGTCTGTGGGAAGCTCGAAGTGCTTTTGTTCACACTCTTCCTGATCTGCGTGTCTGTGGGGAGCTCGCAGTGCTGTTCACGCTTTTTCTGATCTGCGTGTCTGTGGAAAGCTTGCAGTGCTGTTCACACTCTTCCTTGTCTGCGTGTCTGTGGGAAGCTTGCAGTGCTGTTCACGCTCCTCCTGATCTGCATGTCTGTGGGAAGCTTGCAGTGCTGTTCACGCTCCTCCTGATCTACGTGTCTGTGGGAAATTTGCAGTGCTGTTTACACTCCTCCTGATCTGCGTGTCTGTGGGAAGCTTGCAGTGCTGTTCACGCTCCTCCTGATCTGCATGTCTGTGGGAAGCTTGCAGTGCTGTTCACGCTCCTCCTGATCTACGTGTCTGTGGGAAGTTTGCAGTGCTGTTCACGCTCCTCCTGATCTAAGTGTCTGTGGGAAGCTTAAAGTGCTGTTCCCACTCCCCTGATCTGCGTGTCTGTGAGAAGCTTGCAGTGCTGCTCACACTGTTCCTGATCTGCATGTCTGTGGGAAGCTCGCAGTGCTGTTCACGATCTTCCTGATCTGCGTGTCTGTGGAAAGCTCGCAGTGCTGTTCACACTCTTCCTGATCTGCGTGTCTGTGGGAAGCTCGCAGTGCTGTTCACGCTCTTCCTGATCTGCGTGTCTGTGGAAAACTCGCAGTGCTGTTCACACTCTTCCTGATCTGCGTGTCTGTGGGAAGCTCGCAGTGCTGTTCACGCTCTTCCTGATCTGCGTGTCTGTGGGAAGCTCGCAGTGCTGTTCACACTCTTCCTGATCTGCCTGTCTGTGGGAAGCTTACAGTGCTGTTCACGCTCTTCCTGATCTGAATATCTGTGGGAAGCTTGCAGTGCTGTTCACGCTCCTCCTGATCTGCGTGTCTGTGGAAAGCTTGCAGTGCTGTCCACGCTCTTCCTGATCTGCGTGTCTGTGGGAAGCTCACAGTGCTGTTCACACTCTCCTGATCTACGTGTCTGTGGGAAACTTGCAGTGCTGTTCACACTCTTCCTGACCTGCGTGTCTGTGAGAAGCTTGCAGTGCGGCTGTTCACGCTCCTCCTGATCTGCGTGTCTGTGGAAAGCTTGCAGTGCTGTCCAAGCTCTTCCTGATCTGCATGTCTGTGGGAAGCTTGCACTGCTGTTCACACTCTTCCTGACCTGCGTGTCTGTGAGAAGCTTGCAGTGCTGCTGTTCACGCTCTTCCTGGTCTGCGTGTCAGTGGGAAGCTTGCACTGATGTTCACGCTCTTCCTGATCTGCGTGTCTGTGGGAAGCTTGCAGTGCTGTTCAAGCTCTTACTCATCTGCGTGTCTGTGGGAAGCTTGCAGTGCTGTTCATGCTCCTCCTGATCCGCGTGCCTGTGGGAAGCTTGCAGTGCTGTTCATGCTCCTCCTGATCTGCGTGCCTGTGGGAAGTTTGCAGTGCTGCTGTCCACGCTTTTCCTGATCTGCGTGTCTGTGGGAAGCTGGTAGTGCTGTTCACACTCTTCCTGATCTGCGTGCCTGTAAGAAGCTCACAGTGCTGTTGTTCACGCTTTTCCTGATCAGTGTGTCTGTGGGAAGCTCGCAGTGCTGTTCACAATCCTTCTGATCTGCGTGTCTGTGGGAAGCTTGCAGTGCTGTTCACACTCTTCCAGATATGCGTGTCTGTGGGAAGCTCGTAGTGCTTTTGTACATGGTCTTCCTAATCTGTGTGTCTGTGGGAAGCTTGCAGTGCTGTTCACACTCCTCCTGATCTGCATGTCTGTGGGAAGCTCGAAGTGCTTTTGTTCACACTCTTCCTGATCTGTGTGTCTGTGGGAAGCTCGCAGTGCTGTTCATGCTCTTCCTGATCTGCGTGTCTGTGGGAAGCTCGCAGTGCTGTTCACGCTCTTCCTGATCTGCATGTCTGTGGGGAGCTTGCAGTGCTGTTCACACTCTTCCTGATCTGTGTGTCTGTGGGAAGCTCGCAGTGCTGTTCACACTCCTCCTGATCTGCATGTCTGTGGGAAGCTCGAAGTGCTTTTGTTCACACTCTTCCTGATCTGTGTGTCTGTGGGAAGCTCGCAGTGCTGTTCACGCTCTTCCTGATCTGCGTGTCTGTGGGAAGCTTGCAGTGCTGTTCACACTCTTCCTGATCTGCGTGTCTGTGGGAAGCTTGCAGTGCTTTTGTGCACACTCTTCCTGATCTGCGTGTCTGTGGGAAGCTTGCAGTGCTGTTCACACTGTTCCTGATCTGCGTGTCTGTGGGAAGCTTGTAGTGCTTTTGTACATGGTCTTCCTAATCTGTGTGTCTGTGGGAAGCTTGCAGTGCTGTTCACACTCCTCCTGATCTGCATGTCTGTGGGAAGCTCGAAGTGCTTTTGTTCACACTCTTCCTGATCTGTGTGTCTGTGGGAAGCTCGCAGTGCTGTTCACGCTCTTCCTGATCTGCGTGTCTGTGGGAAGCTCGCAGTGCTGTCCACGCTCTTCCTGATCTGTGTGTCTGTGGAAAGCTTGCAGTGCTGTCCACGCTCTTCCTGATCTGAGTGTCTGTGGGAAGCTTCCAGTGTTGTCCAAGCTCTTCCTCATCTGCATGTCTGTGGGAAGCTTGCAGTGCTGTTCACACTCTTCCTGATCTACGTGTCTGTGGGAAGTTTGCAGTGCTGTTCACACTCCTCCTGATCTGCGTGTCTGTGGGAAACTTGCAGTGCTGTTCACACTCTTCCTGATCTGCGTGTCTGTGGGAAGCTTGCAGTGCTTTTGTGCACACTCTTCCTGATCTGCGTGTCTGTGGGAAGCTTGCAGTGCTGTTTACACTGTTCCTGATCTGCGTGTCTGTGGGAAGCTCGATGTGCTTTTCACGCTCTTCCTGATCTGCGTGTCTGTGGAAAGCTTGCAGTGCTGTTCACACTCTTCCTGATCTGCGTGTCTCTGGGAAGCTCGCAGTGCTGTTCACGCTCTTCCTGATCTGCGTGTCTGTGGGAAACTTGCTGTGCTGTCCAAGCTCTTCCTGATCTGCGTGTCTGTGGGAAGCTTGCAGTGCTGTTCACACTGTTCCTGATCTGCGTGTCTGTGAGAAGCTTGCAGTGCTGTTGACGCTCCTCCTGATTTGCTTGTCTGTGGGAAGCTTGCAGTGCTGTTCACACTCCTCCTGATCTACGTGTCTGTGGGAAGTTTGCAGTGCTGCTGTCCACGCTCTTCCTGATCTGAATGTCTGTGGGAAGCTTGCAGTGCTGTTCACGCTCCTCCTGATCTGCGTGTCTGTGGAAAGCTCGCAGTGCTGTCCACGCTCTTCCTGATCTGCGTGTCTGTGGAAAGCTCGCAGTGCTGTTCACACTCTTCCTGATCTGCGTGTCTGTGGGAAGCTGGTAGTTCTGTTCACACTCTTCCTGATCTGCGAACCTGTAAGAAGCTCACAGTGCTGCTGTTCACGCTCTTCCTGATCTGCGTGTCTGTGGAAAGGTTACACTGCTGTTCACACTGTTCCTGATCTGCGTGTCTGTGAGAAGCTTGCAGTGCTGTTGACGCTCCTCCTGATTTGCTTGTCTGTGGGAAGCTTGCAGTGCTGTTCACGCTCCTCCTGATCTACGTGTCTGTGGGAAGTTTGCAGTGCTGCTGTCCACGCTCTTCCTGATCTGAATGTCTGTGGGAAGCTTGCAGTGCTGTTCACGCTCCTCCTGATCTGCGTCTCTGTGGGAAGCTTGCAGTGCTGTTGACGCTCCTCCTGATTTGCTTGTCTGTGGGAAGCTTGCAGTGCTGTTCACGCTCCTCCTGATCTACGTGTCTGTGGGAAGTTTGCAGTGCTGCTGTCCATGCTCTTCCTGATCTGAATGTCTGTGGGAAGCTGGCAGTGCTGTTCACGCTCCTCCTGATCTGCGTGTCTGTGGAAAGCTTGCAGTGCTGTTCACGCTCCTCCTGATCTGCAAGTCTGTGGGAAGCTCGAAGTGCTTTTGTTCACACTCTTCCTGATCTGCGTGTCTGTGGGAAGCTCGCAGTGCTGTTCACGCTCTTCCTGATCTGCGTGTCTGTGGAAAGCTTGCAATGCTGTTCACACTCTTCCTTGTCTGCGTGTCTGTGGGACGCTTGCAGTGCTGTTCACGCTCCTCCTGATCTGCATGTCTGTGGGAAGCTTGCAGTGCTGTTCACGCTCCTCCTGATCTACGTGTCTGTGGGAAGTTTGCAGTGCTGTTCACACTCCTCCTGATCTGCGTGTCTGTGGGAAGCTTGCAGTGCTGTTCACGCTCCTCCTGATCTGCATGTCTGTGGGAAGCTTGCAGTGCTGTTCACACTCCTCCTTATCTATGTGTCTGTGGGAAGTTTGCAGTGCTGTTCACGCTCCTCCTGATCTAAGTGTCTGTGGGAAGCTTAAAGTGCTGTTCCCACTCCCCTGATCTGCGTGTCTGTAGGAAGCTCGCAGTGCTGTTCACGTTCTTCCTGATCTGTGTGTCTGTGGAAAGCTTGCAGTGCTGTTCACACTCTTCCTGATCTGCGTGTCTTTGGGAAGCTCGCAGTGCTGTTCACGCTCTTCCTGATCTGCGTGTCTGTGGAAAGCTCGCAGTGCTGTTCACACTCTTCCTGATCTGCGTGTCTGTGGGAAGCTCGCAGTGCTGTTCACGCTCTTCCTGACCTGCGTGTCTGTGAGAAGCTTGCAGTGCTGTTCACGCTCTTCCTGATCTGAGTGTCGGTGGGAAGCTTGCAGTGCTGTTCACACTCTTCCTGATCTGCGTGTCTGTGGAAAGGTTACACTGCTGTTCACACTGTTCCTGATCTGCGTGTCTGTGAGAAGCTTGCAGTGCTGTTGACTTTCCTCCTGATTCGCTTGTCTGTGGGAAGCTTGCAGTGCTGTTCACGCTCCTCCTGATCTACGTGTCTGTGGGAAGTTTGCAGTGCTGCTGTCCACGCTCTTCCTGATCTGAATGTCTGTGGAAAGCTTGCAGTGCTGTCCACGCTCTTCCTGATCTGCGTGTCTGTGGAAAGCTTGCAGTGCTGTTCACGCTCCTCCTGATCTGCGTGTCTGTGGAAAGCTTGCAGTGCTGTCCACGCTCTTCCTGATCTGCGTGTCTGTGGAAAGCTTGCAGTGCTGTTCACACTCTTCCTGATCTGCGTGTCTGTGGGAAGCTGGTAGTGCTGTTCACACTCTTCCTGATCTGCGAGCCTGTAAGAAGCTCACAGTGCTGCTGTTCACACTCTTCCTGATCTGCGTGTCTGTGGGAAGCTTGCAGTGCTGTTCACACTCCTCCTGATCTGCATGTCTGTGGGAAGCTTGCAGTGCTGTCCACTGTCTTCCTGATCTACGTGTCTGTAGGAAGCTCGCAGTGCTGTTCACGCTCTTCCTGATCTGCGTGTCTGTGAAAAGCTTCCAGTGTTGTCCACGCTCTTCCTGATCTGCGTGTCTGTGAGAAGCTTCCAGTGCTGTTCACACTCTTCCTGATCTGCATGTCTGTGGGAAGCTCGCAGTGCTGTTCACGCTCCTCCTGATCTGCATGTCTGTGGGAAGCTTGCAGTGCTGTTCACACTCTTCCTGATATGCGTGTCTGTGGGAAGCTCGTAGTGCTTTTGTACACGGTCTTCCTGATCTGTGTGTTTGTGGGAAGCTTGCAGTGCTGTTCACGCTCCTCCTGATCTACGTGTCTGTGGGAAGTTTGCAGTGCTGCTCACACTCTTCCTGATCTGTGTGTCTGTGGGAAGCTTGCAGTGCTGTTCACGCTCGTCCTGATCTAAGTGTCTGTGGGAAGCTTGCAGTGCTGTTCACGCTCTTCCTGATCTGCGTGTCTGTGGGAAGCTCGTAGTGCTTTTGTTCACACTCATCCTGATATGCGTGTCTGTGGGAAGCTGGTAGTGCTTTTGTACACGGTCTTCCTGCTCTGTGTGTCTGTGGGAAGCTTGCAGTGCTGTTCACACTCTTCCTGATATGCGTGTCTGTGGGAAGCTCGTAGTGCTTTTGTTCACACTCTTCCTGATATGCGTGTCTGTGGGAAGCTTGCAGTGCTTTTGTCCATGCTCTTCCTGATCTGCGTGTCTGTGGGAAGCTTGCAGTGCTGTCCACGCTCTTCCTGATCTGCGTGTCAGTGGGAAGCTTGCAGTGCTGTCCACGCTCTTCCTGACCTGCATGTCTGTGAGAAGCTTGCAGTGCTGTTCACGCTCCTCCTGATCTGCATGTCTGTGGGAAGCTCGAAGTGCTTTTGTTCACACTCTTCCTGATCTGCGTATCTGTGGGAAGCTCGCAGTGCTGTTCACGCTCTTCCTGATCTGCGTGTCTGTTGAAAGCTTGCAGTGCTGTCCACGCTCTTCCTGATCTACGTGTCTGTGGGAAACTTGCAGTGCTGTTCACACTCTTCCTGATCTGCGTGTCTGTGGGAAGCTTGCAGTGCTTTTGTCCACACTCTTCCTGATCTGCGTGTCTGTGGGAAGCTCGCAGTGCTGTTCATGCTCTTCCTGATCTGCGTGTCTGTGAGAAGCTTCCAGTGTTGTCCACCCTCTTCCTCATCTGCATTTCTGTGGGAAGCTTGCAGTGCTGTTCACACTCTTCCTGATCTGCATGTCTGTGGGAAGCTTGCAGTGCTGTTCACGCTCCTCCTGATCTCCATGTCTGTGGGAAGCTTGCAGTGCTGTTCACGCTCTTCCTGATATGCGTGTCTGTGGGAAGCTTGCAGTGCTGTTCACACTCTTCCTGATATGCGTGTCTGGGGGAAGCTCGTAGTGCTTTTGTACATGGTCTTCCTGATCTGTGTGTCTGTGGGAAGCTTGCAGTGCTGTTCACGCTCCTCCTGATCTGCATGTCTGTGGGAAGCTCGAAGTGCTTTTGTTCACACTCTTCCTGATCTGCGTGTCTGTGGGGAGCTCGCAGTGCTGTTCACGCTTTTTCTGATCTGCGTGTCTGTGGAAAGCTTGCAGTGCTGTTCACACTCTTCCTTGTCTGCGTGTCTGTGGGAAGCTTGCAGTGCTGTTCACGCTCCTCCTGATCTGCATGTCTGTGGGAAGCTTGCAGTGCTGTTCACGCTCCTCCTGATCTACGTGTCTGTGGGAAATTTGCAGTGCTGTTTACACTCCTCCTGATCTGCGTGTCTGTGGGAAGCTTGCAGTGCTGTTCACGCTCCTCCTGATCTGCATGTCTGTGGGAAGCTTGCAGTGCTGTTCACGCTCCTCCTGATCTACGTGTCTGTGGGAAGTTTGCAGTGCTGTTCACGCTCCTCCTGATCTAAGTGTCTGTGGGAAGCTTAAAGTGCTGTTCCCACTCCCCTGATCTGCGTGTCTGTGAGAAGCTTGCAGTGCTGCTCACACTGTTCCTGATCTGCATGTCTGTGGGAAGCTCGCAGTGCTGTTCACGATCTTCCTGATCTGCGTGTCTGTGGAAAGCTCGCAGTGCTGTTCACACTCTTCCTGATCTGCGTGTCTGTGGGAAGCTCGCAGTGCTGTTCACGCTCTTCCTGATCTGCGTGTCTGTGGAAAACTCGCAGTGCTGTTCACACTCTTCCTGATCTGCGTGTCTGTGGGAAGCTCGCAGTGCTGTTCACGCTCTTCCTGATCTGCGTGTCTGTGGGAAGCTCGCAGTGCTGTTCACACTCTTCCTGATCTGCCTGTCTGTGGGAAGCTTACAGTGCTGTTCACGCTCTTCCTGATCTGAATGTCTGTGGGAAGCTTGCAGTGCTGTTCACGCTCCTCCTGATCTGCGTGTCTGTGGAAAGCTTGCAGTGCTGTCCACGCTCTTCCTGATCTGCGTGTCTGTGGGAAGCTCACAGTGCTGTTCACACTCTCCTGATCTACGTGTCTGTGGGAAACTTGCAGTGCTGTTCACACTCTTCCTGACCTGCGTGTCTGTGAGAAGCTTGCAGTGCGGCTGTTCACGCTCCTCCTGATCTGCGTGTCTGTGGAAAGCTTGCAGTGCTGTCCAAGCTCTTCCTGATCTGCATGTCTGTGGGAAGCTTGCACTGCTGTTCACACTCTTCCTGACCTGCGTGTCTGTGAGAAGCTTGCAGTGCTGCTGTTCACGCTCTTCCTGGTCTGCGTGTCAGTGGGAAGCTTGCACTGATGTTCACGCTCTTCCTGATCTGCGTGTCTGTGGGAAGCTTGCAGTGCTGTTCAAGCTCTTCCTCATCTGCGTGTCTGTGGGAAGCTTGCAGTGCTGTTCATGCTCCTCCTGATCCGCGTGCCTGTGGGAAGCTTGCAGTGCTGTTCATGCTCCTCCTGATCTGCGTGCCTGTGGGAAGTTTGCAGTGCTGCTGTCCACGCTTTTCCTGATCTGCGTGTCTGTGGGAAGCTGGTAGTGCTGTTCACACTCTTCCTGATCTGCGTGCCTGTAAGAAGCTCACAGTGCTGTTGTTCACGCTTTTCCTGATCAGTGTGTCTGTGGGAAGCTCGCAGTGCTGTTCACAATCCTTCTGATCTGCGTGTCTGTGGGAAGCTTGCAGTGCTGTTCACACTCTTCCAGATATGCGTGTCTGTGGGAAGCTCGTAGTGCTTTTGTACATGGTCTTCCTAATCTGTGTGTCTGTGGGAAGCTTGCAGTGCTGTTCACACTCCTCCTGATCTGCATGTCTGTGGGAAGCTCGAAGTGCTTTTGTTCACACTCTTCCTGATCTGTGTGTCTGTGGGAGGCTCGCAGTGCTGTTCATGCTCTTCCTGATCTGCGTGTCTGTGGGAAGCTCGCAGTGCTGTTCACGCTCTTCCTGATCTGCATGTCTGTGGGGAGCTTGCAGTGCTGTTCACACTCTTCCTGATCTGTGTGTCTGTGGGAAGCTCGCAGTGCTGTTCACACTCCTCCTGATCTGCATGTCTGTGGGAAGCTCGAAGTGCTTTTGTTCACACTCTTCCTGATCTGTGTGTCTGTGGGAAGCTCGCAGTGCTGTTCACGCTCTTCCTGATCTGCGTGTCTGTGGGAAGCTTGCAGTGCTGTTCACACTCTTCCTGATCTGCGTGTCTGTGGGAAGCTTGCAGTGCTTTTGTGCACACTCTTCCTGATCTGCGTGTCTGTGGGAAGCTTGCAGTGCTGTTCACACTGTTCCTGATCTGCGTGTCTGTGGGAAGCTCGTAGTGCTTTTGTACATGGTCTTCCTAATCTGTGTGTCTGTGGGAAGCTTGCAGTGCTGTTCACACTCCTCCTGATCTGCATGTCTGTGGGAAGCTCGAAGTGCTTTTGTTCACACTCTTCCTGATCTGTGTGTCTGTGGGAAGCTCGCAGTGCTGTTCACGCTCTTCCTGATCTGCGTGTCTGTGGGAAGCTCGCAGTGCTGTCCACGCTCTTCCTGATCTGTGTGTCTGTGGAAAGCTTGCAGTGCTGTCCACGCTCTTCCTGATCTGAGTGTCTGTGGGAAGCTTCCAGTGTTGTCCAAGCTCTTCCTCATCTGCATGTCTGTGGGAAGCTTGCAGTGCTGTTCACACTCTTCCTGATCTACGTGTCTGTGGGAAGTTTGCAGTGCTGTTCACACTCCTCCTGATCTGCGTGTCTGTGGGAAACTTGCAGTGCTGTTCACACTCTTCCTGATCTGCGTGTCTGTGGGAAGCTTGCAGTGCTTTTGTGCACACTCTTCCTGATCTGCGTGTCTGTGGGAAGCTTGCAGTGCTGTTTACACTGTTCCTGATCTGCGTGTCTGTGGGAAGCTCGATGTGCTTTTCACGCTCTTCCTGATCTGCGTGTCTGTGGAAAGCTTGCAGTGCTGTTCACACTCTTCCTGATCTGCGTGTCTCTGGGAAGCTCGCAGTGCTGTTCACGCTCTTCCTGATCTGCGTGTCTGTGGAAAGCTCGCAGTGCTGTTCACGCTCTTCCTGATCTGCGTGTCTGTGAGAAGCTTCCAGTGTTGTCCACGCTCTTCCTCATCTGCATGTCTGTGGGAAGCTTGCAGTGCTGTTCACGCTCTTCCTGATATGCCTGTCTGTGGGAAGCTCGTAGTACTTTTGTACATGGTCTTTCTGATCTGTGTGTCTGTGGGAAGCTTGCAGTGCTGTTCACGCTCCTCCTGGTCTGCATGTCTGTGGGAAGCTCGAAGTGCTTTTGTTCACACTCTTCCTGATCTGCGTGTCTGTGGGAAGCTCGCAGTGCTGTTCAAGCTCTTCCTGATCTGCGTGTCTGTGGAAAGCTTGCAGTGCTGTTCACACTCTTCCTTGTCTGCGTGTCTGTGGGAAGCTTGCAGTGCTGTTCACGCTCCTCCTGATCTGCATGTCTGTGGGAAGCTTGCAGTGCTGTTCACGCTCCTCCTGATCTGCGTGTCTGTGGGAAGTTTGCAATGCTGTTTACACTCCTCCTGATCTGCGTGTCTGTGGGAAGCTTGCAGTGCTGTTCACACTCCTCCTGATCTACGTGTCTGTGGGAAGTTTGCAGTGCTGTTCACACTCCTCCTGATCTCTGTGTCTGTGGGAAGCTTGCAGTGCTGTTCACGCTCCTCCTGATCTGCATGTCTGTGGGAAGCTTGCAGTGCTGTTCACGCTCTTCCTCATCTGCATGTCTGTGGGAAGCTTGCAGTGCCGTTCACGCTCCTCCTGATCTGCATGTCTGTGGGAAGCTTGCAGTGCTGTTCACGCTTCTCCTGATCTACGTGTCTGTGGGAAGTTTGCAGTGCTGTTCACGCTCCTCCTGATCTAAGTGTCTGTGGGAAGCTTAAATTGGTGTTCCCACTCCCCTGATCTGCGTGTCTGTGAGAAGCTTGCAGTGCTGTTCACACTGTTCCTGATCTGCGTGTCTGTGGGAAGCTCGATGTGCTTTTCACGCTCTTCCTGATCTGCGTGTCTGTGGAAAGCTTGGAGTGCTGTTCACACTCTTCCTGATCTGCGTGTCTGTGGGAAGCTCGCAGTGCTGTTCACGCTCTTCCTGATCTGCGTGTCTGTGGAAAGCTCGCAGTGCTGTTCACACTCTTCCTGATCTGCGTGTCTTTGAGAAGCTTCCAGTGTTGTCCACGCTCATCCTCATCTCCATGTCTGTGGGAAGCTTGCAGTGCTGTTCACACTCTTCCAGATCTGCATGTCTGTGGGAAGCTTGCAGTGCTGTTCACGCTCCTCCTGATCTCCATGTCTGTGGGAAGCTTGCAGTGCTGTTCACGCTCCTCCTGATCTGCATGTCTGTGGGAAGCTCGAAGTTCTTTTGTTCACACTCTTCCTGATCTGCGTGTTTGTGGGAAGCTCACAGTCCTGTTCACGCTCTTCCTGATCTGCGTGTCTGTGGAAAGCTTGCAGTGCTGTCCACGCTCTTCCTCATCTGCATGTCTGTGGGAAGCTTGCAGTGCTGTTCACGCTCTTCCTGATCTGCGTGTCTGTGAGAAGCTTCCAGTGTTGTCCACGCTCTTCCTCATCTGCATGTCTGTGGGAAGCTTGCAGTGCTGTTCACACTCTTCCTGATCTGCATGTCTGTGGGAAGCTTGCAGTGCTGTTCACGCTCTTCCTGATATGCGTGTCTGTGGGAAGCTTGCAGTGCTGTTCACACTCTTCCTGATATGCGTGTCTGTGGGAAGCTCGTTGTGCTTTTGTACATGGTCTTCCTGATCTGTGTGTCTGTGAGAAGCTTCCAGTGTTGTCCACGCTCTTCCTCATCTGCATGTCTGTGGGAAGCTTGCAGTGCTGTTCACACTCTTCCTGATCTGCATGTCTGTAGGAAGCTTGCAGTGCTGTTCACACTCTTCCTGATCTGCGTGTCTGTGGGAAGCTCGCAGTGCTCTTCACGCTCTTCCTGATCTGCGTGTCTGTGGAAAGCTTGCAGTGCTGTTCGCACTCTTCCTTGTCTGCGTGTCTGTGGGAAGCTTGCAGTGCTGTTCATGCTCCTCCTGATCTGCATGTCTGTGGGAAGCTTGCAGTGCTGTTCACGCTCCACCTGATCTACGTGTCTGTGGGAAGTTTGCAGTGCTGTTCACACTCCTCCTGATCTGCGTGTCTGTGGGAAGCTTGCAGTGCTGTTCACACTTTTCCTAGTCTGCGTGTCTGTGGGAAGCTTGCAGTGCTGTTCACACTCTTCCTGATCTGTGTGTCTGTGGGAAGCTTGCAGTGCTGTTCACGCTCTTCCTGATCTGAGTGTCTGTGGGAAGCTTGCACTGCTGTTCACGCTCTTCCTGGTCTGCGTGTCTGTAGGAAGCTTGCAGTGCTTTTGCCGACGCTCTTCCTGGTCTGCGTGTCTGTAGGAAGCTTGCAGTGTTGTTTACACTCTTCCGGATCTGCGTGTCTGTGAGAAGCTTGCAGTGCTGTTCACACTCTTCCTGGTCTGCGTGTCTGTGGGAAGCTTGCAGTGCTGTTCACGCTCTTCCTGATCTGCGTGTTTGTGGGAAGCTTGCAGTTTTGTTCACACTCTTCCTGGTCCGCTTGTCTGTGGGAAGCTTGCACTGCTGTTCACGCTCTTCCTCATCTGCATGTCTGTGGGAAGCTTGCAGTGCTGTTCACGCTCTTCCTGATCTGCGAGAAGCTTCCAGTGTTGTCCACGCTCTTCCTCATCTGCATGTCTGTGGGAAGCTTGCAGTGCTGTTCACACTCTTCCTGATCTGCATGTCTGTGGGAAGCTTGCAGTGCTGTTCACGCTCTTCCTGATATGCGTGTCTGTGGGAAGCTTGCAGTGCTGTTCACACTCTTCCTGATATGCGTGTCTGTGGGAAGCTCGTTGTGCTTTTGTACATGGTCTTCCTGATCTGTGTGTCTGTGGGAAGCTTGCAGTGCTGTTCACGCTCCTCCTGATCTGCATGTCTGTGGGAAGCTCGAAGTGCTTTTGTTCACACTCTTCCTGATCTGCGTGTCTGTGGGAAGCTCGCAGTGCTGTTCACGCTCTTCCTGATCTGCGTGTCTGTGTAAAGCTTGCAGTGCTGTTCGCACTCTTCCTTGTCTGCGTGTCTGTGGGAAGCTTGCAGTGCTGTTCATGCTCCTCCTGATCTGCATGTCTGTGGGAAGCTTGCAGTGCTGTTCACGCTCCACCTGATCTACGTGTCTGTGGAAAGTTTGCAGTGCTGTTCACACTCCTCCTGATCTGCGTGTCTGTGGGAAGCTTGCAGTGCTGTTCACACTTTTCCTGGTCTGCGTGTCTATGGGAAACTTGCAGTGCTGTTCACACTCTTCCTGATCTGTGTGTCGGTGGGAAGCTTGCAGTGCTGTTCACGCTCTTCCTGATCTGAGTGTCTGTGGGAAGCTTGCACTGCTGTTCACGCTCTTCCTGGTCTGCGTGTCTGTAGGACGCTTGCAGTGCTTTTGCCGACGCTCTTCCTGGTCTGCGTGTCTGTAGGAAGCTTGCAGTGTTGTTTACACTCTTCCGGATCTGCGTGTCTGTGAGAAGCTTGCAGTGCTGTTCACACTCTTCCTGGTCTGCGTGTCTGTGGGAAGCTTGCAGTGCTGTTCACGCTCTTCCTGATCTGCGTGTTTGTGGGAAGCTTGCAGGTTTGTTCACACTCTTCCTGGTCCGCGTGTCTGTGGGAAGCTTGCAGTGCTGTTCACGCTCTTCCTGATCTGCGTGTCTGTGGGAAGCTTGCAGTGCTGTCCATGCGCTTCCTGATCTGCGTGTCTGTGGGAAGCATGCAGTGCTGTTGTCCACGCTCTCCCCAATCTGCGTGTCTGTGGGAAGCTCGCAGTGCTGTTCACGCTCTTCCTGATCTGGGTGTCAGTGGGAAGCTTGCACTGCTGTTCACGCTCTTCCTGGTCTGCGTGTCTGTGGGAAGCTTGCAGTGCTGTTCACACTCTTCCTGATCTGTGTGTCTGTGGGAAGCTTGCAGAGCTGTTCACACTCTTCCTGATCTGCGTGTCTGTGGGAAGCTTGCAGTGCTGTTTACGCTCTTCCTGCTCTGTGTTTCTGTGGGAATTTTGCAGAGCTGTTCACACTCTTCCTGATCTGCGTGTCTATAGGAAGCTTGTAGTGCTGTTAACGCTCCTCCTGATCTGCGTGTCTGTGGGAAGCTTGCAGTGCTGTTCACACTCTTCCTGATCTGAGTGTTTGTGGGAAGCTTGCTGTGCTGTCCATGCTCTTCCTGATCTGAGTGTCTGTGGGAAGCTTGCAGTGCTATTCACGCGCTTCCTGATCTGAGTGTCTGTGGGAAGCTTGCACTGCTGTTCACGCTCTTCCTGGTCTGCGTGTCTGTAGGAAGCTTGCAGTGCTTTTGCCGACGCTCTTCCTGGTCTGCGTGTCTGTAGGAAGCTTGCAGTGTTGTTCACATTCTTCCTGATCTGCGTGTCTGTGAGAAGCTTGCAGTGCTGTTCACACTCTTCCTGGTCTGCGTGTCTGTGGGAAGCTTGCAGTGCTGTTCACGCTCTTCCTGATCTGTGTGTCTGTGGGAAGCATGCAGTGCTGTTGTCCACGCTCTTCCCAATCCGCGTGTTTGTGAGAAGCTTGCAGTGCTGTTCACGCTCTTCCTGATCTGGGTGTCAGTGGGAAGCTTGCACTGCTGTTCACGCTCTTCCTGGTCTGCGTGTCTGTGGGAAGCTTGCAGTGCTGTTCACGCTCTTCCTGCTCTGTGTGTCTGTGGGAAGCTTGCAGAGCTGTTCACAATCTTCCTGATCTGTGTGTCTGTGGGAAGTTTGCAGTGCTGTTCACGCTCCTCCTGATCTGTGTGTCTGTGGGAAGCTTGCAGTGCTGTTCACGCTCTTCCTGATCTGCGTGTCTATGGGAAGCTCGCAGTGCTGTTCACTCTCTTCCTGATCTGTGAGTCTGTGGGAAGCTTGCAGTGCTGTTCACGCTCTTCCTGATCTGCGTGTCTGTAGGAAGCTTGCAGTGCTGTTAACGCTCAGTAAACAGAGCGAAGGGGAGCACAGAAGGAGTCTCTGCACGCTTATTAGATCAAGCATCAGAAATACAAATTTTTAAAAGCATTAAAACGCTAAAAAGCGCAAAGTACAGAGGAGAGACCTCCCGGCTTCCGCCTCAGGAGGGAAAATTAGCTGCTGTAAGGAAACACCCACACCGGCTCTCAGAACCCTTATGAGTGCGGCTAGAGCGCATCACTCACCAGCCCACACCCAATATGGCCGCCAAAGTCGGAGAAGCAGCCCTCGGCGTCTGTTCTTGGCCGAGAGCTGTCTGGGGTCAGAGGGAGGGGGGAGAAGGTAAACAGAGCGAAGGGGAACACAGAAGGAGTCTCTGCACGCTTATTAGATCAAGCGTCAGAAATACGATTTTTTAAAAGCATTAAAACGCTAAAAAGCGCAAAGTACAGAGGAGAGACCTCCCGGCTTCCGCCTGAGGAGGGAAAATTAGCTGCTGTAACAGGAGAGTACCAGTACTTCTTAAGAGCAACAGGTACTCCACATAGCATGTCTGTAAGAAGCTTGAAGTGTTGCTGTTCACGCTCTTCCTGATCTGCGTGTCTGTGGGAAGCTCCCAAAGCTGTTAACGCTCTTACTGATCTGCGTGTCTGTGGGAAGCTTGCAGTTCTGTTAACGCTCTTCCTGATCTGCGTGCCTGTAAGAAGTTTGCAGTGCTGTTAACGATCTTCCTTATCTGCATGCCTGTAAGAACCTCACAGTTCTGTTAACGCTCTTCCTGATCGGCGTGCCTGTAAGAAGCTTGCACTGCTGTTCACACTCTTCCTGGTCTGTGTGTCTGTGAGAAGCTTGCAGTGCTGTTCACACTTTTCCTGGTCTGCGTGTCTGTGGGAAGCTTGCAGTGCTATTCACACTCTTCCTGATCTGTGTGTTTGTGGGAAGCTTGCAGTGCTGTCCATGCGCTTCCTGATCTGCGTGTCTGTGGGAAGCTCGCAGTGCTGTTCACGCTCTTCCTGGTCTGCGTGTCTGTGGGAAGCTTGCAGTGCTGTTCACACTCTTCCTGATCTGTGTGTCCTTGGGAAGCTTGCAGAGCTGTTCACACTCTTCCTGATCTGCGTGTCTGTGGGAAGCTTGCAGTGCTGTTCACGCTCTTCCTGCTCTGTGTGTCTGTGGGATGCTTGCAGAGCTGTTCACACTCTTCCTGATCTGCGTGTCTATAGGAAGCTTGCAGTGCTGTTAACGCTCCTCCTGATCTGCATGTCTGTGGGAAGCTTGCAGTGCTGTTCACGCTCTTCCTGATCTGAGTGTTTGTGGGAAGCTTGCTGTGCTGTCCATGCTCTTCCTGATCTGCGTGTCTGTGGGAAGCTTGCAGTGCTGTTCACGCTCTTCCTGATCTGAGTGTCTGTGGGAAGCTTGCACTGCTGTTCACACTCCTCCTGATCTGCGTGTCTGTGGGAAGCTTGCAGTGCTGTTCACACTTTTCCTGGTCTGCGTGTCTGTGGGAAGCTTGCAGTGCTGTTCACACTCCTCCTGATCTGCGTGTCTGTGGGAAGCTTGCAGTGCTGTTCACACTTTTCCTGGTCTGCGTGTCTGTAGGAAGCTTGCAGTGCTTTTGCCGATGCTCTTCTGGGTCTGCGTGTCTGTAGGAAGCTTGCAGTGTTGTTCACACTCTTCCTGATCTGCGTGTCTGTGAGAAGTTTGCAGTGCTGTTCACACTCCTCCTGATCTGCGTGTCTGTGGGAAGCTTGCAGTGCTGTTCACACTTTTCCTGGTCTGCGTGTCTGTGGGAAGCTTGCAGTGCTGTTCACACTCTTCCTGATCTGTGTGTCTGTGGGAAGCTTGCAGTGCTGTTCACGCTCTTCCTGATCTGAGTGTCTGTGGGAAGCTTGCACTGCTGTTTACGCTCTTCCTGGTCTGCGTGTCTGTAGGAAGCTTGCAGTGCTTTTGCCGACGCTCTTCCTGGTCTGCGTGTCTGTAGGAAGCTTGCAGTGTTGTTTACACTCTTCCGGATCTGCGTGTCTGTGAGAAGCTTGCAGTGCTGTTCACACTCTTCCTGGTCTGCGTGTCTGTGGGAAGCTTGCAGTGCTGTTCACGCTCTTCCTGATCTGCGTGTTTGTGGGAAGCTTGCAGTTTTGTTCACACTCTTCCTGGTCCGCGTGTCTGTGGGAAGCTTGCACTGCTGTTCACGCTCTTCCTGATCTGCGTGTCTGTGAGAAGCTTCCAGTGTTGTCCACGCTCTTCCTCATCTGCATGTCTGTGGGAAGCTTGCAGTACTGTTCACACTCTTCCTGATCTGCATGTCTGTGGGAAGCTTGCAGTGCTGTTCACGCTCTTCCTGATATGCGTGTCTGTGGGAAGCTCGTTGTGCTTTTGTACATGGTCTTCCTGATCTGTGTGTCTGTGGGAAGCTTGCAGTGCTGTTCACGCTCCTCCTGATCTGCATGTCTGTGGGAAGCTCGAAGTGCTTTTGTTCACACTCTTCCTGATCTGCGTGTCTGTGGGAAGCTCGCAGTGCTGTTCAGGCTCTTCCTGATCTGCGTGTCTGTGGAAAGCTTGCAGTGCTGTTCGCACTCTTCCTTGTCTGCGTGTCTGTGGGAAGCTTGCAGTGCTGTTCATGCTCCTCCTGATCTGCATGTCTGTGGGAAGCTTGCAGTGCTGTTCACGCTCCACCTGATCTACGTGTCTGTGGAAAGTTTGCAGTGCTGTTCACACTCCTCCTGATCTGCGTGTCTGTGGGAAGCTTGCAGTGCTGTTCACACTTTTCCTGGTCTGCGTGTCTGTGGGAAGCTTGCAGTGCTGTTCACACTCTTCCTGATCTGTGTGTCTGTGGGAAGCTTGCAGTGCTGTTCACGCTCTTCCTGATCTGAGTGTCTGTGGGAAGCTTGCACTGCTGTTCACGCTCTTCCTGGTCTGCGTGTCTGTAGGAAGCTTGCAGTGCTTTTGCCGACGCTCTTCCTGGTCTGCGTGTCTGTAGGAAGCTTGCAGTGTTGTTTACACTCTTCCGGATCTGCGTGTCTGTGAGAAGCTTGCAGTGCTGTTCACACTCTTCCTGGTCTGCGTGTCTGTGGGAAGCTTGCAGTGCTGTTCACGCTCTTCCTGATCTGCGTGTTTGTGGGAAGCTTGCAGTTTTGTTCACACTCTTCCTGGTCCGCGTGTCTGTGGGAAGCTTGCAGTGCTGTTCACGCTCTTCCTGATCTGCGTGTCTGTGGGAAGCTTGCAGTGCTGTCCATGCGCTTCCTGATCTGCGTGTCTGTGGGAAGCATGCAGTGCTGTTGTCCACGCTCTTCCCAATCTGCGTGTCTGTGGGAAGCTCGCAGTGCTGTTCACGCTCTTCCTGATCTGGGTGTCAGTGGGAAGCTTGCACTGCTGTTCACGCTCTTCCTGGTCTGCGTGTCTGTGGGAAGCTTGCAGTGCTGTTCACACTCTTCCTGATCTGTGTGTCTGTGGGAAGCTTGCAGAGCTGTTCACACTCTTCCTGATCTGCGTGTCTGTGGGAAGCTTGCAGTGCTGTTTACGCTCTTCCTGCTCTGTGTTTCTGTGGGAATTTTGCAGAGCTGTTCACACTCTTCCTGATCTGCGTGTCTATAGGAAGCTTGCAGTGCTGTTAACGCTCCTCCTGATCTGCGTGTCTGTGGGAAGCATGCAGTGCTGTTCACACTCTTCCTGATCTGCGTATCTGTGGGAAGCTCGCAGTGCTGTTCACGCTCTTCCTGATCTGCGTGTCTGTGGGAAGCTTGCACTGCTGTTCACGCTCTTCCTGGTCTGCGTGTCTGTGGGAAGCTTGCAGTGCTGTTCACACTCTTCCTGATCTGTGTGTCTGTGGGAAGCTTGCAGAGCTGTTCACACTCTTCCTGATCTGCGTGTCTGTGGGAAGCTTGCAGTGCTGTTTACGCTCTTCCTGCTCTGTGTTTCTGTGGGAATTTTGCAGAGCTGTTCACACTCTTCCTGATCTGCGTGTCTATAGGAAGCTTGCAGTGCTGTTAACGCTCCTCCTGATCTGCGTGTCTGTGGGAAGCTTGCAGTGCTGTTCACACTCTTCCTGATCTGAGTGTTTGTAGGAAGCTTGCTGTGCTGTCCATGCTCTTCCTGATCTGCGTGTCTGTGGGAAGCTTGCAGTGCTATTCACGCTCTTCCTGATCTGAGTGTCTGTGGGAAGCTTGCACTGCTGTTCACGCTCTTCCTGGTCTGCGTGTCTGTAGGAAGCTTGCAGTGCTTTTGCCGACGCTCTTCCTGGTCTGCGTGTCTGTAGGAAGCTTGCAGTGTTGTTCACACTCTTCCTGATCTGCGTGTCTGTGAGAAACTTTCAGTGTTGTCCACGCTCTTCCTCATCTGCATGTCTGTGGGAAGCTTGCAGTGCTGTTCACACTCTTCCTGATCTGCATGTCTGTGGGAAGCTTGCAGTGCTGTTCACGCTCTTCCTGATATGCGTGTCTGTGGGAAGCTTGCAGTGCTGTTCACACTCTTCCTGATATGCGTGTCTGTGGGAAGCTCGTTGTGCTTTTGTACATGGTCTTCCTGATCTGTGTGTCTGTGGGAAGCTTGCAGTGCTGTTCACGCTCTTCCTGATCTGCGTGTCTGTGGAAAGCTTGCAGTGCTGTTCGCACTCTTCCTTGTCTGCGTGTCTGTGGGAAGCTTGCAGTGCTGGTCATGCTCCTCCTGATCTGCATGTCTGTGGGAAGCTTGCAGTGCTGTTCACGCTCCACCTGATCTACGTGTCTGTGGAAAGTTTGCAGTGCTGTTCACACTCCTCCTGATCTGCATGTCTGTGGGAAGCTTGCAGTGCTGTTCACACTTTTCCTGGTCTGCGTGTCTGTGGGAAGCTTGCAGTGCTGTTCACACTCTTCCTGATCTGTGTGTCTGTGGGAAGCTCGTTGTGCTTTTGTACATGGTCTTCCTGATCTGTGTGTCTGTGGGAAGCTTGCAGTGCCGTTCACGCTCCTCCTGATCTGCATGTCTGTGGGAAGCTCGAAGTGCTTTTGTTCACACTCTTCCTGATCTGCGTGTCTGTGGGAAGCTCGCAGTGCTGTTCACGCTCTTCCTGATCTGCGTGTCTGTGGAAAGCTTGCAGTGCTGTTCGCACTCTTCCTTGTCTGCGTGTCTGTGGGAAGCTTGCAAAGCTGTTCATGCTCCTCCTGATCTGCATGTCTGTGGGAAGCTTGCAGTGCTGTTCACGCTCCACCTGATCTACGTGTCTGTGGAAAGTTTGCAGTGCTGTTCACACTCCTCCTGATCTGCGTGTCTGTGGGAAGCTTGCAGTGCTGTTCACACTTTTCCTGGTCTGCGTGTCTGTGGGAAGTTTGCAGTGCTGTTCACACTCTTCCTGATCTGTGTGTCTGTGGGAAGCTTGCAGTGCTGTTCACGCTCTTCCTGATCTGAGTGTCTGTGGGAAGCTTGCACTGCTGTTCACGCTCTTCCTGGTCTGCGTGTCTGTAGGAAGCTTGCAGTGTTGTTTACACTCTTCCGGATCTGCGTGTCTGTGAGAAGCTTGCAGTGCTGTTCACACTCTTCCTGGTCTGCGTGTCTGTGGGAAGCTTGGAGTGCTGTTCACGCTCTTCCTGATCTGCGTGTTTGTGGGAAGCTTGCAGTTTTGTTCACACTCTTCCTGGTCCGCGTGTCTGTGGGAAGCTTGCAGTGCTGTTCACGCTCTTCCTGATCTGCATGTCTGTGGGAAGCTTGCAGTGCTGTCCATGCGCTTCCTGATCTGCATGTCTGTGGGAAGCATGCAGTGCTGTTGTCCACGCTCTTCCCAATCTGCGTGTCTGTGGGAAGCTCGCAGTGCTGTTCACGCTCTTCCTGATCTGGGTGTCTGTGGGAAGCTTGCACTGCTGTTCACGCTCTTCCTGGTCTGCGTGTCTGTGGGAAGCTTGCAGTGCTGTTCACACTCTTCCTGATCTGTGTGTCTGTGGGAAGCTTGCAGAGCTGTTCACACTCTTCCTGATCTGCGTGTCTGTGGGAAGCTTGCAGTGCTGTTTACGCTCTTCCTGCTCTGTGTTTCTGTGGGAATTTTGCAGAGCTGTTCACACTCTTCCTGATCTGCGTGTCTATAGGAAGCTTGCAGTGCTGTTAACGCTCCTCCTGATCTGCGTGTCTGTGGGAAGCATGCAGTGCTGTTCACACTCTTCCTGATCTGCGTGTCTGTGGGAAGCTCGCAGTGCTGTTCACGCTCTTCCTGATCTGCGTGTCTGTGGGAAGCTTGCACTGCTGTTCACGCTCTTCCTGGTCTGCGTGTCTGTGGGAAGCTTGCAGTGCTGTTCACACTCTTCCTGATCTGTGTGTCTGTGGGAAGCTTGCAGAGCTGTTCACACTCTTCCTGATCTGCGTGTCTGTGGGAAGCTTGCAGTGCTGTTTACGCTCTTCCTGCTCTGTGTTTCTGTGGGAATTTTGCAGAGCTGTTCACACTCTTCCTGATCTGCGTGTCTATAGGAAGCTTGCAGTGCTGTTAACGCTCCTCCTGATCTGCGTGTCTGTGTGAAGCTTGCAGTGCTGTTCACACTCTTCCTGATCTGAGTGTTTGTGGGAAGCTTGCTGTGCTGTCCATGCTCTTCCTGATCTGCGTGTCTGTGGGAAGCTTGCAGTGCTATTCACGCTCTTCCTGATCTGAGTGTCTGTGGGAAGCTTGCACTGCTGTTCACGCTCTTCCTGGTCTGCGTGTCTGTAGGAAGCTTGCAGTGCTTTTGCCGACGCTCTTCCTGGTCTGCGTGTCTGTAGGAAGCTTGCAGTGCTGTTCACGCTCTTCCTGATCTGCGTGTCTGTGAGAAGCTTCCAGTGTTGTCCACGCTCTTCCTCATCTGCATGTCTGTGGGAAGCTTGCAGTGCTGTTCACACTCTTCCTGATCTGCATGTCTGTGGGAAGCTTGCAGTGCTGTTCACGCTCTTCCTGATATGCGTGTCTGTGGGAAGCTTGCAGTGCTGTTCACACTCTTCCTGATATGCGTGTCTGTGGGAAGCTCGTTGTGCTTTTGTACATGGTCTTCCTGATCTGTGTGTCTGTGGGAAGCTTGCAGTGCTGTTCACGCTCCTCCTGATCTGCATGTCTGTGGGAAGCTCGAAGTGCTTTTGTTCACACTCTTCCTGATCTGCGTGTCTGAGGGAAGCTCGCAGTGCTGTTCACGCTCTTCCTGATCTGGGTGTCTGTGGAAAGCTTGCAGTGCTGTTCGCACTCTTCCTTGTCTGCGTGTCTGTGGGAAGCTTGCAGTGCTGTTCATGCTCCTCCTGATCTGCATGTCTGTGGGAAGCTTGCAGTGCTGTTCACGCTCCACCTGATCTACGTGTCTGTGGAAAGTTTGCAGTGCTGTTCACACTCCTCCTGATCTGCATGTCTGTGGGAAGCTTGCAGTGCTGTTCACACTTTTCCTGGTCTGCGTGTCTGTGGGAAGCTTGCAGTGCTGTTCACACTCTTCCTGATCTGTGTGTCTGTGGGAAGCTTGCAGTGCTGTTCACGCTCTTCCTGATCTGAGTGTCTGTGGAAAGCTTGCACTGCTGTTCACGCTCTTCCTGGTCTGCGTGTCTGTAGGAAGCTTGCAGTGCCTTTGCCGACGCTCTTCCTGGTCTGCGTGTCTGTAGGAAGCTTGCAGTGTTGTTTACACTCTTCCGGATCTGCGTGTCTGTGAGAAGCTTGCAGTGCTGTTCACACTCTTCCTGGTCTGCGTGTCTGTGGGAAGCTTGCAGTGCTGTTCACGCTCTTCCTGATCTGCGTGTTTGTGGGAAGCTTGCAGTTTTGTTCACACTCTTCCTGGTCCGCGTGTCTGTGGGAAGCTTGCAGTGCTGTTCACGCTCTTCCTGATCTGCGTGTCTGTGGGAAGCTTGCAGTGCTGTCCATGCGCTTCCTGATCTGCGTGTCTGTGGGAAGCATGCAGTGCTGTTGTCCACGCTCTTCCCAATCTGCGTGTCTGTGGGAAGCTCGCAGCGCTGTTCACGCTCTTCCTGATCTGGGTGTCAGTGGGAAGCTTGCACTGCTGTTCACGCTCTTCCTGGTCTGCGTGTCTGTGGGAAGCTTGCAGTGCTGTTCACACTCTTCCTGGTCTGCGTGTCTGTGGGAAGCTTGCAGTGCTGTTTACACTCTTCCTGATCTGCGTGTCTGTGGGAAGCTTGCAGTGCTGTTCACACTCTTCCTGGTCTGCGTGTCTGTGGGAAGCTTGCAGAGCTGTTCACGCTCTTCCTGGTCTGCGTGTCTGTGGGAAGCTTGCAGTGCTGTTCACACTCTTCCTGATCTGCGTGTCTGTGGGAAGCTTGCAGTGCTGTTCACACTCTTCCTGATCTGTGTGTCTGTGGGAAGCTTGCAGTGCTGTTTACGCTCTTCCTGCTCTGTGTTTCTGTGGGAATTTTGCAGAGCTGTTCACACGCTTCCTGATCTGCGTGTCTATAGGAAGCTTGCAGTGCTGTTAACGCTCCTCCTGATCTGCGTGTCTGTGGGAAGCTTGCAGTGCTGTTCACACTCTTCCTGATCTGAGTGTTTGGGGGAAGCTTGCTGTGCTGTCCATGCTCTTCCTGATCTGCGTGTCTGTGGGAAGCTTGCAGTGCTATTCACGCTCTTCCTGATCTGAGTGTCTGTGGGAAGCTTGCACTGCTGTTCACGCTCTTCCTGGTCTGCGTGTCTGTAGGAAGCTTGCAGTGCTTTTGCCGACGCTCTTCCTGGTCTGCGTGTCTGTAGGAAGCTTGCAGTGTTGTTCACACTCTTCCTGATCTGCATGTCTGTGAGAAGCTTGCAGTGCTGTTCACACTCTTCCTGGTCTGCGTGTCTGTGGGAAGCTTGCAGTGCTGTTCACGCTCTTCCTGATCTGTGTGTCTGTGGGAAGCATGCAGTTCTGTTGTCCACGCTCTTCCCAATCTGCGTGTTTGTGGGAAGCTTGCAGTGCTGTTCACGCTCCACCTGATCTACGTGTCTGTGGGAAGTTTGCAGTGCTGTTCACACTCCTCCTGATCTGCGTGTCTGTGGGAAGCTTGCAGTGCTGTTCACACTTTTCCTAGTCTGCGTGTCTGTGGGAAGCTTGCAGTGCTGTTCACACTCTTCCTGATCTGTGTGTCTGTGGGAAGCTTGCAGTGCTGTTCACGCTCTTCCTGATCTGAGTGTCTGTGGGAAGCTTGCACTGCTGTTCACGCTCTTCCTGGTCTGCGTGTCTGTAGGAAGCTTGCAGTGCTTTTGCCGACGCTCTTCCTGGTCTGCGTGTCTGTAGGAAGCTTGCAGTGTTGTTTACACTCTTCCGGATCTGCGTGTCTGTGAGAAGCTTGCAGTGCTGTTCACACTCTTCCTGGTCTGCGTGTCTGTGGGAAGCTTGCAGTGCTGTTCACGCTCTTCCTGATCTGCGTGTTTGTGGGAAGCTTGCAGTTTTGTTCACACTCTTCCTGGTCCGCTTGTCTGTGGGAAGCTTGCACTGCTGTTCACGCTCTTCCTCATCTGCATGTCTGTGGGAAGCTTGCAGTGCTGTTCACGCTCTTCCTGATCTGCGTGTCTGTGAGAAGCTTCCAGTGTTGTCCACGCTCTTCCTCATCTGCATGTCTGTGGGAAGCTTGCAGTGCTGTTCACACTCTTCCTGATCTGCATGTCTGTGGGAAGCTTGCAGTGCTGTTCACGCTCTTCCTGATATGCGTGTCTGTGGGAAGCTTGCAGTGCTGTTCACACTCTTCCTGATATGCGTGTCTGTGGGAAGCTCGTTGTGCTTTTGTACATGGTCTTCCTGATCTGTGTGTCTGTGGGAAGCTTGCAGTGCTGTTCACGCTCCTCCTGATCTGCATGTCTGTGGGAAGCTCGAAGTGCTTTTGTTCACACTCTTCCTGATCTGCGTGTCTGTGGGAAGCTCGCAGTGCTGTTCACGCTCTTCCTGATCTGCGTGTCTGTGTAAAGCTTGCAGTGCTGTTCGCACTCTTCCTTGTCTGCGTGTCTGTGGGAAGCTTGCAGTGCTGTTCATGCTCCTCCTGATCTGCATGTCTGTGGGAAGCTTGCAGTGCTGTTCACGCTCCACCTGATCTACGTGTCTGTGGAAAGTTTGCAGTGCTGTTCACACTCCTCCTGATCTGCGTGTCTGTGGGAAGCTTGCAGTGCTGTTCACACTTTTCCTGGTCTGCGTGTCTATGGGAAACTTGCAGTGCTGTTCACACTCTTCCTGATCTGTGTGTCGGTGGGAAGCTTGCAGTGCTGTTCACGCTCTTCCTGATCTGAGTGTCTGTGGGAAGCTTGCACTGCTGTTCACGCTCTTCCTGGTCTGCGTGTCTGTAGGACGCTTGCAGTGCTTTTGCCGACGCTCTTCCTGGTCTGCGTGTCTGTAGGAAGCTTGCAGTGTTGTTTACACTCTTCCGGATCTGCGTGTCTGTGAGAAGCTTGCAGTGCTGTTCACACTCTTCCTGGTCTGCGTGTCTGTGGGAAGCTTGCAGTGCTGTTCACGCTCTTCCTGATCTGCGTGTTTGTGGGAAGCTTTCAGGTTTGTTCACACTCTTCCTGGTCCGCGTGTCTGTGGGAAGCTTGCAGTGCTGTTCACGCTCTTCCTGATCTGCGTGTCTGTGGGAAGCTTGCAGTGCTGTCCATGCGCTTCCTGATCTGCGTGTCTGTGGGAAGCATGCAGTGCTGTTGTCCACGCTCTCCCCAATCTGCGTGTCTGTGGGAAGCTCGCAGTGCTGTTCACGCTCTTCCTGATCTGGGTGTCAGTGGGAAGCTTGCACTGCTGTTCACGCTCTTCCTGGTCTGCGTGTCTGTGGGAAGCTTGCAGTGCTGTTCACACTCTTCCTGATCTGTGTGTCTGTGGGAAGCTTGCAGAGCTGTTCACACTCTTCCTGATCTGCGTGTCTGTGGGAAGCTTGCAGTGCTGTTTACGCTCTTCCTGCTCTGTGTTTCTGTGGGAATTTTGCAGAGCTGTTCACACTCTTCCTGATCTGCGTGTCTATAGGAAGCTTGTAGTGCTGTTAACGCTCCTCCTGATCTGCGTGTCTGTGGGAAGCTTGCAGTGCTGTTCACACTCTTCCTGATCTGAGTGTTTGTGGGAAGCTTGCTGTGCTGTCCATGCTCTTCCTGATCTGAGTGTCTGTGGGAAGCTTGCAGTGCTATTCACGCGCTTCCTGATCTGAGTGTCTGTGGGAAGCTTGCACTGCTGTTCACGCTCTTCCTGGTCTGCGTGTCTGTAGGAAGCTTGCAGTGCTTTTGCCGACGCTCTTCCTGGTCTGCGTGTCTGTAGGAAGCTTGCAGTGTTGTTCACATTCTTCCTGATCTGCGTGTCTGTGAGAAGCTTGCAGTGCTGTTCACACTCTTCCTGGTCTGCGTGTCTGTGGGAAGCTTGCAGTGCTGTTCACGCTCTTCCTGATCTGTGTGTCTGTGGGAAGCATGCAGTGCTGTTGTCCACGCTCTTCCCAATCCGCGTGTTTGTGAGAAGCTTGCAGTGCTGTTCACGCTCTTCCTGATCTGGGTGTCAGTGGGAAGCTTGCACTGCTGTTCACGCTCTTCCTGGTCTGCGTGTCTGTGGGAAGCTTGCAGTGCTGTTCACGCTCTTCCTGCTCTGTGTGTCTGTGGGAAGCTTGCAGAGCTGTTCACAATCTTCCTGATCTGTGTGTCTGTGGGAAGTTTGCAGTGCTGTTCACGCTCCTCCTGATCTGTGTGTCTGTGGGAAGCTTGCAGTGCTGTTCACGCTCTTCCTGATCTGCGTGTCTATGGGAAGCTCGCAGTGCTGTTCACTCTCTTCCTGATCTGTGAGTCTGTGGGAAGCTTGCAGTGCTGTTCACGCTCTTCCTGATCTGCGTGTCTGTAGGAAGCTTGCAGTGCTGTTAACGCTCAGTAAACAGAGCGAAGGGGAGCACAGAAGGAGTCTCTGCACGCTTATTAGATCAAGCATCAGAAATACAAATTTTTAAAAGCATTAAAACGCTAAAAAGCGCAAAGTACAGAGGAGAGACCTCCCGGCTTCCGCCTCAGGAGGGAAAATTAGCTGCTGTAAGGAAACACCCACACCGGCTCTCAGAACCCTTATGAGTGCGGCTAGAGCGCATCACTCACCAGCCCACACCCAATATGGCCGCCAAAGTCGGAGAAGCAGCCCTCGGCGTCTGTTCTTGGCCGAGAGCTGTCTGGGGTCAGAGGGAGGGGGGAGAAGGTAAACAGAGCGAAGGGGAACACAGAAGGAGTCTCTGCACGCTTATTAGATCAAGCGTCAGAAATACGATTTTTTAAAAGCATTAAAACGCTAAAAAGCGCAAAGTACAGAGGAGAGACCTCCCGGCTTCCGCCTGAGGAGGGAAAATTAGCTGCTGTAACAGGAGAGTACCAGTACTTCTTAAGAGCAACAGGTACTCCACATAGCATGTCTGTAAGAAGCTTGAAGTGTTGCTGTTCACGCTCTTCCTGATCTGCGTGTCTGTGGGAAGCTCCCAAAGCTGTTAACGCTCTTACTGATCTGCGTGTCTGTGGGAAGCTTGCAGTTCTGTTAACGCTCTTCCTGATCTGCGTGCCTGTAAGAAGTTTGCAGTGCTGTTAACGATCTTCCTTATCTGCATGCCTGTAAGAACCTCACAGTTCTGTTAACGCTCTTCCTGATCGGCGTGCCTGTAAGAAGCTTGCACTGCTGTTCACACTCTTCCTGGTCTGTGTGTCTGTGAGAAGCTTGCAGTGCTGTTCACACTTTTCCTGGTCTGCGTGTCTGTGGGAAGCTTGCAGTGCTATTCACACTCTTCCTGATCTGTGTGTTTGTGGGAAGCTTGCAGTGCTGTCCATGCGCTTCCTGATCTGCGTGTCTGTGGGAAGCTCGCAGTGCTGTTCACGCTCTTCCTGGTCTGCGTGTCTGTGGGAAGCTTGCAGTGCTGTTCACACTCTTCCTGATCTGTGTGTCCTTGGGAAGCTTGCAGAGCTGTTCACACTCTTCCTGATCTGCGTGTCTGTGGGAAGCTTGCAGTGCTGTTCACGCTCTTCCTGCTCTGTGTGTCTGTGGGATGCTTGCAGAGCTGTTCACACTCTTCCTGATCTGCGTGTCTATAGGAAGCTTGCAGTGCTGTTAACGCTCCTCCTGATCTGCATGTCTGTGGGAAGCTTGCAGTGCTGTTCACGCTCTTCCTGATCTGAGTGTTTGTGGGAAGCTTGCTGTGCTGTCCATGCTCTTCCTGATCTGCGTGTCTGTGGGAAGCTTGCAGTGCTGTTCACGCTCTTCCTGATCTGAGTGTCTGTGGGAAGCTTGCACTGCTGTTCACACTCCTCCTGATCTGCGTGTCTGTGGGAAGCTTGCAGTGCTGTTCACACTTTTCCTGGTCTGCGTGTCTGTGGGAAGCTTGCAGTGCTGTTCACACTCCTCCTGATCTGCGTGTCTGTGGGAAGCTTGCAGTGCTGTTCACACTTTTCCTGGTCTGCGTGTCTGTAGGAAGCTTGCAGTGCTTTTGCCGATGCTCTTCTGGGTCTGCGTGTCTGTAGGAAGCTTGCAGTGTTGTTCACACTCTTCCTGATCTGCGTGTCTGTGAGAAGTTTGCAGTGCTGTTCACACTCCTCCTGATCTGCGTGTCTGTGGGAAGCTTGCAGTGCTGTTCACACTTTTCCTGGTCTGCGTGTCTGTGGGAAGCTTGCAGTGCTGTTCACACTCTTCCTGATCTGTGTGTCTGTGGGAAGCTTGCAGTGCTGTTCACGCTCTTCCTGATCTGAGTGTCTGTGGGAAGCTTGCACTGCTGTTTACGCTCTTCCTGGTCTGCGTGTCTGTAGGAAGCTTGCAGTGCTTTTGCCGACGCTCTTCCTGGTCTGCGTGTCTGTAGGAAGCTTGCAGTGTTGTTTACACTCTTCCGGATCTGCGTGTCTGTGAGAAGCTTGCAGTGCTGTTCACACTCTTCCTGGTCTGCGTGTCTGTGGGAAGCTTGCAGTGCTGTTCACGCTCTTCCTGATCTGCGTGTTTGTGGGAAGCTTGCAGTTTTGTTCACACTCTTCCTGGTCCGCGTGTCTGTGGGAAGCTTGCACTGCTGTTCACGCTCTTCCTGATCTGCGTGTCTGTGAGAAGCTTCCAGTGTTGTCCACGCTCTTCCTCATCTGCATGTCTGTGGGAAGCTTGCAGTACTGTTCACACTCTTCCTGATCTGCATGTCTGTGGGAAGCTTGCAGTGCTGTTCACGCTCTTCCTGATATGCGTGTCTGTGGGAAGCTCGTTGTGCTTTTGTACATGGTCTTCCTGATCTGTGTGTCTGTGGGAAGCTTGCAGTGCTGTTCACGCTCCTCCTGATCTGCATGTCTGTGGGAAGCTCGAAGTGCTTTTGTTCACACTCTTCCTGATCTGCGTGTCTGTGGGAAGCTCGCAGTGCTGTTCAGGCTCTTCCTGATCTGCGTGTCTGTGGAAAGCTTGCAGTGCTGTTCGCACTCTTCCTTGTCTGCGTGTCTGTGGGAAGCTTGCAGTGCTGTTCATGCTCCTCCTGATCTGCATGTCTGTGGGAAGCTTGCAGTGCTGTTCACGCTCCACCTGATCTACGTGTCTGTGGAAAGTTTGCAGTGCTGTTCACACTCCTCCTGATCTGCGTGTCTGTGGGAAGCTTGCAGTGCTGTTAACACTTTTCCTGGTCTGCGTGTCTGTGGGAAGCTTGCAGTGCTGTTCACACTCTTCCTGATCTGTGTGTCTGTGGGAAGCTTGCAGTGCTGTTCACGCTCTTCCTGATCTGAGTGTCTGTGGGAAGCTTGCACTGCTGTTCACGCTCTTCCTGGTCTGCGTGTCTGTAGGAAGCTTGCAGTGCTTTTGCCGACGCTCTTCCTGGTCTGCGTGTCTGTAGGAAGCTTGCAGTGTTGTTTACACTCTTCCGGATCTGCGTGTCTGTGAGAAGCTTGCAGTGCTGTTCACACTCTTCCTGGTCTGCGTGTCTGTGGGAAGCTTGCAGTGCTGTTCACGCTCTTCCTGATCTGCGTGTTTGTGGGAAGCTTGCAGTTTTGTTCACACTCTTCCTGGTCCGCGTGTCTGTGGGAAGCTTGCAGTGCTGTTCACGCTCTTCCTGATCTGCGTGTCTGTGGGAAGCATGCAGTGCTGTCCATGCGCTTCCTGATCTGCGTGTCTGTGGGAAGCATGCAGTGCTGTTGTCCACGCTCTTCCCAATCTGCGTGTCTGTGGGAAGCTCGCAGTGCTGTTCACGCTCTTCCTGATCTGGGTGTCAGTGGGAAGCTTGCACTGCTGTTCACGCTCTTCCTGGTCTGCGTGTCTGTGGGAAGCTTGCAGTGCTGTTCACACTCTTCCTGATCTGTGTGTCTGTGGGAAGCTTGCAGAGCTGTTCACACTCTTCCTGATCTGCGTGTCTGTGGGAAGCTTGCAGTGCTGTTTACGCTCTTCCTGCTCTGTGTTTCTGTGGGAATTTTGCAGAGCTGTTCACACTCTTCCTGATCTGCGTGTCTATAGGAAGCGTGCAGTGCTGTTAACGCTCCTCCTGATCTGCGTGTCTGTGGGAAGCATGCAGTGCTGTTCACACTCTTCCTGATCTGCGTATCTGTGGGAAGCTCGCAGTGCTGTTCACGCTCTTCCTGATCTGCGTGTCTGTGGGAAGCTTGCACTGCTGTTCACGCTCTTCCTGGTCTGCGTGTCTGTGGGAAGCTTGCAGTGCTGTTCACACTCTTCCTGATCTGTGTGTCTGTGGGAAGCTTGCAGAGCTGTTCACACTCTTCCTGATCTGCGTGTCTGTGGGAAGCTTGCAGTGCTGTTTACGCTCTTCCTGCTCTGTGTTTCTGTGGGAATTTTGCAGAGCTGTTCACACTCTTCCTGATCTGCGTGTCTATAGGAAGCTTGCAGTGCTGTTAACGCTCCTCCTGATCTGCGTGTCTGTGGGAAGCTTGCAGTGCTGTTCACACTCTTCCTGATCTGAGTGTTTGTAGGAAGCTTGCTGTGCTGTCCATGCTCTTCCTGATCTGCGTGTCTGTGGGAAGCTTGCAGTGCTATTCACGCTCTTCCTGATCTGAGTGTCTGTGGGAAGCTTGCACTGCTGTTCACGCTCTTCCTGGTCTGCGTGTCTGTAGGAAGCTTGCAGTGCTTTTGCCGACGCTCTTCCTGGTCTGCGTGTCTGTAGGAAGCTTGCAGTGTTGTTCACACTCTTCCTGATCTGCGTGTCTGTGAGAAACTTTCAGTGTTGTCCACGCTCTTCCTCATCTGCATGTCTGTGGGAAGCTTGCAGTGCTGTTCACACTCTTCCTGATCTGCATGTCTGTGGGAAGCTTGCAGTGCTGTTCACGCTCTTCCTGATATGCGTGTCTGTGGGAAGCTTGCAGTGCTGTTCACACTCTTCCTGATATGCGTGTCTGTGGGAAGCTCGTTGTGCTTTTGTACATGGTCTTCCTGATCTGTGTGTCTGTGGGAAGCTTGCAGTGCTGTTCACGCTCCTCCTGATCTGCATGTCTGTGGGAAGCTCGAAGTGCTTTTGTTCACACTCTTCCTGATCTGCGTGTCTGTGGGAAGCTCGCAGTGCTGTTCACGCTCTTCCTGATCTGCGTGTCTGTGGAAAGCTTGCAGTGCTGTTCGCACTCTTCCTTGTCTGCGTGTCTGTGGGAAGCTTGCAGTGCTGGTCATGCTCCTCCTGATCTGCATGTCTGTGGGAAGCTTGCAGTGCTGTTCACGCTCCACCTGATCTACGTGTCTGTGGAAAGTTTGCAGTGCTGTTCACACTCCTCCTGATCTGCATGTCTGTGGGAAGCTTGCAGTGCTGTTCACACTTTTCCTGGTCTGCGTGTCTGTGGGAAGCTTGCAGTGCTGTTCACACTCTTCCTGATCTGTGTGTCTGTGGGAAGCTCGTTGTGCTTTTGTACATGGTCTTCCTGATCTGTGTGTCTGTGGGAAGCTTGCAGTGCCGTTCACGCTCCTCCTGATCTGCATGTCTGTGGGAAGCTCGAAGTGCTTTTGTTCACACTCTTCCTGATCTGCGTGTCTGTGGGAAGCTCGCAGTGCTGTTCACGCTCTTCCTGATCTGCGTGTCTGTGGAAAGCTTGCAGTGCTGTTCGCACTCTTCCTTGTCTGCGTGTCTGTGGGAAGCTTGCAAAGCTGTTCATGCTCCTCCTGATCTGCATGTCTGTGGGAAGCTTGCAGTGCTGTTCACGCTCCACCTGATCTACGTGTCTGTGGAAAGTTTGCAGTGCTGTTCACACTCCTCCTGATCTGCGTGTCTGTGGGAAGCTTGCAGTGCTGTTCACACTTTTCCTGGTCTGCGTGTCTGTGGGAAGTTTGCAGTGCTGTTCACACTCTTCCTGATCTGTGTGTCTGTGGGAAGCTTGCAGTGCTGTTCACGCTCTTCCTGATCTGAGTGTCTGTGGGAAGCTTGCACTGCTGTTCACGCTCTTCCTGGTCTGCGTGTCTGTAGGAAGCTTGCAGTGTTGTTTACACTCTTCCGGATCTGCGTGTCTGTGAGAAGCTTGCAGTGCTGTTCACACTCTTCCTGGTCTGCATGTCTGTGGGAAGCTTGGAGTGCTGTTCACGCTCTTCCTGATCTGCGTGTTTGTGGGAAGCTTGCAGTTTTGTTCACACTCTTCCTGGTCCGCGTGTCTGTGGGAAGCTTGCAGTGCTGTTCACGCTCTTCCTGATCTGCGTGTCTGTGGGAAGCTTGCAGTGCTGTCCATGCGCTTCCTGATCTGCATGTCTGTGGGAAGCATGCAGTGCTGTTGTCCACGCTCTTCCCAATCTGCGTGTCTGTGGGAAGCTCGCAGTGCTGTTCACGCTCTTCCTGATCTGGGTGTCTGTGGGAAGCTTGCACTGCTGTTCACGCTCTTCCTGGTCTGCGTGTCTGTGGGAAGCTTGCAGTGCTGTTCACACTCTTCCTGATCTGTGTGTCTGTGGGAAGCTTGCAGAGCTGTTCACACTCTTCCTGATCTGCGTGTCTGTGGGAAGCTTGCAGTGCTGTTTACGCTCTTCCTGCTCTGTGTTTCTGTGGGAATTTTGCAGAGCTGTTCACACTCTTCCTGATCTGCGTGTCTATAGGAAGCTTGCAGTGCTGTTAACGCTCCTCCTGATCTGCGTGTCTGTGGGAAGCATGCAGTGCTGTTCACACTCTTCCTGATCTGCGTGTCTGTGGGAAGCTCGCAGTGCTGTTCACGCTCTTCCTGATCTGCGTGTCTGTGGGAAGCTTGCACTGCTGTTCACGCTCTTCCTGGTCTGCGTGTCTGTGGGAAGCTTGCAGTGCTGTTCACACTCTTCCTGATCTGTGTGTCTGTGGGAAGCTTGCAGAGCTGTTCACACTCTTCCTGATCTGCGTGTCTGTGGGAAGCTTGCAGTGCTGTTTACGCTCTTCCTGCTCTGTGTTTCTGTGGGAATTTTGCAGAGCTGTTCACACTCTTCCTGATCTGCGTGTCTATAGGAAGCTTGCAGTGCTGTTAACGCTCCTCCTGATCTGCGTGTCTGTGTGAAGCTTGCAGTGCTGTTCACACTCTTCCTGATCTGAGTGTTTGTGGGAAGCTTGCTGTGCTGTCCATGCTCTTCCTGATCTGCGTGTCTGTGGGAAGCTTGCAGTGCTATTCACGCTCTTCCTGATCTGAGTGTCTGTGGGAAGCTTGCACTGCTGTTCACGCTCTTCCTGGTCTGCGTGTCTGTAGGAAGCTTGCAGTGCTTTTGCCGACGCTCTTCCTGGTCTGCGTGTCTGTAGGAAGCTTGCAGTGCTGTTCACGCTCTTCCTGATCTGCGTGTCTGTGAGAAGCTTCCAGTGTTGTCCACGCTCTTCCTCATCTGCATGTCTGTGGGAAGCTTGCAGTGCTGTTCACACTCTTCCTGATCTGCATGTCTGTGGGAAGCTTGCAGTGCTGTTCACGCTCTTCCTGATATGCGTGTCTGTGGGAAGCTTGCAGTGCTGTTCACACTCTTCCTGATATGCGTGTCTGTGGGAAGCTCGTTGTGCTTTTGTACATGGTCTTCCTGATCTGTGTGTCTGTGGGAAGCTTGCAGTGCTGTTCACGCTCCTCCTGATCTGCATGTCTGTGGGAAGCTCGAAGTGCTTTTGTTCACACTCTTCCTGATCTGCGTGTCTGTGGGAAGCTCGCAGTGCTGTTCACGCTCTTCCTGATCTGGGTGTCTGTGGAAAGCTTGCAGTGCTGTTCGCACTCTTCCTTGTCTGCGTGTCTGTGGGAAGCTTGCAGTGCTGTTCATGCTCCTCCTGATCTGCATGTCTGTGGGAAGCTTGCAGTGCTGTTCACGCTCCACCTGATCTACGTGTCTGTGGAAAGTTTGCAGTGCTGTTCACACTCCTCCTGATCTGCATGTCTGTGGGAAGCTTGCAGTGCTGTTCACACTTTTCCTGGTCTGCGTGTCTGTGGGAAGCTTGCAGTGCTGTTCACACTCTTCCTGATCTGTGTGTCTGTGGGAAGCTTGCAGTGCTGTTCACGCTCTTCCTGATCTGAGTGTCTGTGGAAAGCTTGCACTGCTGTTCACGCTCTTCCTGGTCTGCGTGTCTGTAGGAAGCTTGCAGTGCCTTTGCCGACGCTCTTCCTGGTCTGCGTGTCTGTAGGAAGCTTGCAGTGTTGTTTACACTCTTCCGGATCTGCGTGTCTGTGAGAAGCTTGCAGTGCTGTTCACACTCTTCCTGGTCTGCGTGTCTGTGGGAAGCTTGCAGTGCTGTTCACGCTCTTCCTGATCTGCGTGTTTGTGGGAAGCTTGCAGTTTTGTTCACACTCTTCCTGGTCCGCGTGTCTGTGGGAAGCTTGCAGTGCTGTTCACGCTCTTCCTGATCTGCGTGTCTGTGGGAAGCTTGCAGTGCTGTCCATGCGCTTCCTGATCTGCGTGTCTGTGGGAAGCATGCAGTGCTGTTGTCCACGCTCTTCCCAATCTGCGTGTCTGTGGGAAGCTCGCAGCGCTGTTCACGCTCTTCCTGATCTGGGTGTCAGTGGGAAGCTTGCACTGCTGTTCACGCTCTTCCTGGTCTGCGTGTCTGTGGGAAGCTTGCAGTGCTGTTCACACTCTTCCTGGTCTGCGTGTCTGTGGGAAGCTTGCAGTGCTGTTTACACTCTTCCTGATCTGCGTGTCTGTGGGAAGCTTGCAGTGCTGTTCACACTCTTCCTGGTCTGCGTGTCTGTGGGAAGCTTGCAGAGCTGTTCACGCTCTTCCTGGTCTGCGTGTCTGTGGGAAGCTTGCAGTGCTGTTCACACTCTTCCTGATCTGCGTGTCTGTGGGAAGCTTGCAGTGCTGTTCACACTCTTCCTGATCTGTGTGTCTGTGGGAAGCTTGCAGTGCTGTTTACGCTCTTCCTGCTCTGTGTTTCTGTGGGAATTTTGCAGAGCTGTTCACACGCTTCCTGATCTGCGTGTCTATAGGAAGCTTGCAGTGCTGTTAACGCTCCTCCTGATCTGCGTGTCTGTGGGAAGCTTGCAGTGCTGTTCACACTCTTCCTGATCTGAGTGTTTGGGGGAAGCTTGCTGTGCTGTCCATGCTCTTCCTGATCTGCGTGTCTGTGGGAAGCTTGCAGTGCTATTCACGCTCTTCCTGATCTGAGTGTCTGTGGGAAGCTTGCACTGCTGTTCACGCTCTTCCTGGTCTGCGTGTCTGTAGGAAGCTTGCAGTGCTTTTGCCGACGCTCTTCCTGGTCTGCGTGTCTGTAGGAAGCTTGCAGTGTTGTTCACACTCTTCCTGATCTGCATGTCTGTGAGAAGCTTGCAGTGCTGTTCACACTCTTCCTGGTCTGCGTGTCTGTGGGAAGCTTGCAGTGCTGTTCACGCTCTTCCTGATCTGTGTGTCTGTGGGAAGCATGCAGTTCTGTTGTCCACGCTCTTCCCAATCTGCGTGTTTGTGAGAAGCTTGCAGTGCTGTTCACGCTCTTCCTGATCTGGGTGTCAGTGGGAAGCTTGCACTGCTGTTCACGCTCTTCCTGGTCTGCGTGTCTGTGGGAAGCTTGCAGTGCTGTTCACGCTCTTCCTGCTCTGTGTGTCTGTGGGAAGCTTGCAGAGCTGTTCACAATCTTCCTGATCTGTGTGTCTGTGGGAAGTTTGCAGTGCTGTTCACGCTCCTCCTGATCTGTGTGTCTGTGGGAAGCTTGCAGTGCTGTTCACGCTCTTCCTGATCTGCGTGTCTATGGGAAGCTCGCAGTGCTGTTCACTCTCTTCCTGATCTGTGTGTCTGTGGGAAGCTTGCAGAGCTGTTCACAATCTTCCTGATCTGTGTGTCTGTGGGAAGCTTGCAGTGCTGTTCACGCTCTTCCTGATCTGCGTGTCTGTAGGAAGCTTGCAGTGCTGTTAACGCTCAGTAAACAGAGCGAAGGGGAGCACAGAAGGAGTCTCTGCACGCTTATTAGATCAAGCATCAGAAATACGAATTTTTAAAAGCATTAAAACGCTAAAAAGCGCAAAGTACAGAGTAGAGACCTCCCGGCTTCTGCCTCAGGAGGGAAAATTAGCTGCTGTAAGGAAACACCCACACCGGCTCTCAGAACACTTATGAGTGTGGCTAGAGCCTATCACTCCCCAGCCCACACCCAATATGGCCGCCAAAGTCGGAGAAGCAGCCCTCGGCGTCTGTTCTTGGCCGAGAGCTGTCTGGGGTCAGAGGGAGGGGGGAGAAGGTAAACAGAGCGAAGGGGAACACAGAAGGAGTCTCTGCACGCTTATTAGATCAAGCGTCAGAAATACGATTTTTTAAAAGCATTAAAACGCTAAAAAGCGCAAAGTACAGAGGAGAGACCTCCCGGCTTCCGCCTGAGGAGGGAAAATTAGCTGCTGTAACAGGAGAGTACCAGTACTTCTTAAGAGCAACAGGTACTCCACATAGCATGTCTGTAAGAAGCTTGAAGTGTTGCTGTTCACGCTCTTCCTGATCTGCGTGTCTGTGGGAAGCTCCCAAAGCTGTTAACGCTCTTACTGATCTGCGTGTCTGTGGGAAGCTTGCAGTTCTGGTAACGCTCTTCCTGATCTGCGTGCCTGTAAGAAGTTTGCAGTGCTGTTAACGATCTTCCTTATCTGCATGCCTGTAAGAACCTCGCAGTTCTGTTAACGCTCTTCCTGATCGGCGTGCCTGTAAGAAGCTTGCACTGCTGTTCACACTCTTCCTGGTCTGTGTGTCTGTGAGAAGCTTGCAGTGCTGTTCACACTTTTCCTGGTCTGCGTGTCTGTTGGAAGCTTGCAGTGCTATTCACACTCTTCCTGATCTGTGTGTTTGTGGGAAGCTTGCAGTGCTGTCCATGCTTTTTCTGATCTGCGTGTCTGTGGGAAGCTTGCAGTGCTGTTCACGCGCTTCCTGATCTGAGTGTCCGTGGGAAGCTTGCACTGATGTTCACGCTCTTCCTGGTCTGCGTGTCTGTAGGAAGCTTGCAGTGCTTTTGCCGACGCTCTTCCCGGTCTGCGTGTCTGTAGGAAGCTTGCAGTGTTGTTCACACTCTTCCTGATCTGCGTGTCTGTGAGAAGCTTGCCGTGCTCTTCACACTCTTCCTGGTCTGCGTGTCTGTGGGAAGCTTGCAGTGCTGTTCACGCTCTTCCTGATCTGCGTGTATGTGGGAAGCTTGCAGTGCTGTCCATGCGCTTCCTGATCTGCGTGTCTGTGGGAAGCTCGCAGTGCTGTTCACGCTCTTCCTGGTCTGCGTGTCTGTGGGAAGCTTGCAGTGCTGTTCACACTCTTCCTGATCTGTGTGTCCTTGGGAAGCTTGCAGAGCTGTTCACACTCTTCCTGATCTGCTTGTCTGTGGGAAGCTTGCAGTGCTGTTCACGCTCTTCCTGCTCTGTGTGTCTGTGGGATGCTTGCAGAGCTGTTCACACTCTTCCTGATCTGAGTGTTTGTGGGAAGCTTGCTGTGCTGTCCATGCTCTTCCTGATCTGCGTGTCTGTGGGAAGCTTGCAGTGCTGTTCACGCTCTTCCTGATCTGAGTGTCTGTGGGAAGCTTGCACTGCTGTTCATGCTCTTCCTGGTCTGCGTGTCTGTAGGAAGCTTGCAGTGCTTTTGCCGATGCTCTTCCTGGTCTGCGTGTCTGTAGGAAGCTTGCAGTGTTGTTCACACTCTTCCTGATCTGCGTGTCTGTGAGAAGTTTGCAGTGCTGTTCAGACTCTTCCTGGTCTGCGTGTCTGTGGGAAGCTTGCAGTGCTGTTCACGCTCTTCCTGATCTGCGTGTTTGTGGCAAGCTTGCAGTGCTGTCCATGCTCTTCCTGATCTGCGTGTCTGTGGGAAGCATGCAGTGCTGTTGTCCACGCTCTTCCCGATCTGCGTGTCTGTGGGAAGCTCGCAGTGCTGTTCACGCTCTTCCTGATCTGGGTGTCAGTGGGAAGCTTGCGCTGCTGTTCACGCTCTTCCTGGTCTGCGTGTCTGTGGGAAGCTTGCAGTGCTGTTCACACTCTTCCTGATCTGTGTGTCTGTGGGAAGCTTGCAGAGCTGTTCACACTCTTCCTGATCTGCGTGTCTGTGGGAAGCTTGCAGTGCTGTTCTTGCATTTCCTGCTCTGTGTGTCTGTGGGAATTTTGCAGAGCTGTTCACACTCTTCCTGATCTGCGTGTCTATAGGAAGCTTGCAGTGCTGTTAACGCTCCTCCTGATCTGCGTGTCTGTGGGAAGCTTGCAGTGCTGTTCACACTCTTCCTGATCTGTGTGTCTGTTGGAAGCTTGCACTGCTGTTCACGCTCTTCCTGATCTGCGTGTCTGTGGGAAGCTTGCAGTGCTAGTTCACGCTCTTCCTGCTCTGTGTGTCTGTGGGAAGCTTGCAGAGCTGTTCACTCTCTTCCTGATCTGTGTGTCTGTGGGAAGCTTGCTGTGCTGTTCACGCTCTTCCTGATCTGTGTGTCTGTGGGAAGCTTGCAGTGCTGTTCACGCTCTTCCTGATCTGCGTGTCTGTGGGAAGCTTGCAGTGCTGTTAACGCTCAGTAAACAGAGCAAAGGGGAGCACAGAAGGAGTCTCTGCACGCTTATTAGATCAAGCGTCAGAAATACGAATTTTTAAAAGCATTAAAACGCTAAAAAGCGCAAAGTACAGAGGAGAGACCTTCCGGCTTCCGCCTCAGGAGGGAAAATTAGCTGCTGTAAGGAAACACCCACACCGGCTCTCAGAACCCTTATGAGTGCGGCTAGAGCGCATCACTCACCAGCCCACACCCAATATGGCCGCCAAAGTCGGAGAAGCAGCCCTCGTCGTCTGTTCTTGGCCGAGAGCTGTCTGGGGTCAGAGGGAGGGGGGAGAAGGTAAACAGAGCGAAGGGGAACACAGAAGGAGTCTCTGCACGCTTATTAGATCAAGCGTCAAAAATACGATTTTTTAAAAGCATTAAAACGCTAAAAGCGCAAAGTACAGAGGAGAGACCTCCCGGCTTCCGCCTCAGGAGGGAAAATTAGCTGCTGTAACAGGAGAGTACCGGTACTTCTTAAGAGCAACAGGTACTCCACATAGCATGTCTGTAAGAAGCTTGAAGTGTTGCTGTTCACGCTCTTCCTGATCTGCGTGTCTGTGGGAAGCTCGCAGAGCTGTTAACGCTCTTCCTGATCTGCGTGTCTGTGGGAAGCTTGCAGTTCTGTTAACGCTCTTCCTGAACTGCGTGCCTGTAAGAAGTTTGCAGTGCTGTTAACTATCTTCCTTATCTGCATGCCTGTAAGAACCTCGCAGTTCTGTTAACGCTCTTCCTGATCATCGTGCCTGTAAGAAGCTTGCACTGCTGTTCACACTCTTCCTGGTCTGTGTGTCTGTGAGAAGCTTGCAGTGCTGTTCACACTTTTCCTGGTCTGCGTGTCTGTGGGAAGCTTGCAGTGCTGTTCACACTCTTCCTGATCTGTGTGTTTGTGGGAAGCTTGCAGTGCTGTCCATGCTCTTTCTGATCTGCGTGTCTGTGGGAAGCTTGCAGTGCTGTTCACACTCTTCCTGATCTGTGTGTCTTTGGGAAGCTTGCAATGCTGTTAACGCTCCTCCTGATCTGGGTGTCAGTGGGAAGCTTGCACTGCTGTTCACACTCTTCCTGATCTGTGTGTCTTTGGGAAGCTTGCAGTGCTGTTAACGCTCTTCCTGGTCTGCGTGTCTGTGGGAAGCTTGCATTGCTGTTCACACTCTTCCTGATCTGTGTGTCTTTGGGAAGCTTGCAGTGCTGTTCACACTCTTCCTGATCTGTGTGTCTTTGGGAAACTTGCAGTGCTGTTCACGCTCTTCCTGATCTGAGTGTTTGTGGGAAGCTTGCTGTGCTGTCCATGCTCTTCCTGATCTGCGTGTCTGTGGGAAGCTTGCAGTGCTGTTCATCCTCTTCCTGATCTGAGTGTCTGTGGGAAGCTTGCACTGCTGTTCACGCTCTTCCTGGTCTGCGTGTCTGTAGGAAGCTTGCAGTGCTTTTGCCGACGCTCTTCCTGGTCTGCGTGTCTGTAGGAAGCTTGCAGTGTTGTTCACACTCTTCCTGATCTGCGTGTCTGTGAGAAGCTGGCAGTGCTGTTCACACTCATCCTGGTCTGCGTGTCTGTGGGAAGCTTGCAATGCTGTTCACGCTCTTCCTGATCTGCGTGTTTGTGGGAAGCTTGCAGTGCTGTCCATGCTCTTCCTGATCTGCATGTCTGTGGGAAGCATGCAGTGCTGTTGTCCACGCTCTTCCCGATCTGCGTGTCTGTGGGAAGCTCGCAGTGCTGTTCACGCTCTTCCTGATCTGGGTGTCAGTGGGAAGCTTGCACTGCTGTTCACGCTCTTCCTGCTCTGTGTGTCTGTGGGAAGCTCGCAGTGCTGTTCACGCTCTTCCTGACCTGTGTTTCTATGGGAAGCTCGCAGTGCTGTTCACTCTCTTCCTGATCTGTGTGTCTGTGGGAAACATGCAGTGCTGTTCACGCTCTTCCTGATCTGTGTGTCTGTGGGAAGCTTGCCGTGCTGTTCACGCTCTTCCTGATCTGTGTGTCTGTGGGAAGCTTGCAGTGCTGTTCACGATCTTCCTGATATGAGTGTCTGTGGGAAGCTTGCAGTGCTGTTGCCCTCGCTCTTCCTGATCTGCCTGTCTGTGGGAAGCTTGTAGTGCTGATCACGCTCCTCCTGATCTACGTGTCTGTGGGAAGCTTGCAGTGCTGTTCACGCTCCTCCTGATCTGCGTGCCTGTGGGAAGCTTGCAGTGCTGATCACGCTCCTCCTGATCTGCGTGTCTGTGGGAAGCTTGCAGTGCTGTTCACGCTCCTCCTGATCTGCGTGTCTGTGGGAAGCTTGCAGTGCTGTTCAGGCTCTTCCTGGTCTGCGTGTCTGTGGGAAGCTTGCAATGCTGTTCACGCTCCTCCTGATCTGCGTGTCTGTGGGAAGCTTGCAGTGCTGTTAACGCTCTTCCTGATCTGCGTGTCTGTAAGAAGCTTGCAGTGCTGCTATCCACGCTTGTCCTGATCTGCCTGTCTGTGGGAAGCTTGCAGTGCTGATCACGCTCCTCCTGATCTGCGTGTTTGTGGGAAGCTTGCAGTGCTGTTCACACTCCTCCTGATCTGCGTGTCTGTGGGAAGCTTGCAGTGCTGTTCACACTCCTCCTGATCTGCGTGTCTGTGGGAAGCTTGCAGTGCTGTTCACGCTCCTCCTGATCTGCGTGTCTGTGGGAAGCTTGCAGTGCTGTTCACGCTCCTCCTGATCTGCGTGTTTGTGGGAAGCTTTCAGTGCTGTTCACGCTCTTCCTGATCTGCGTGTCTGTGGGAAGCTTGCAGTGCTGTTCACTCTCCTGATCTGCGTGTCTGTGGGAAGCTTGCAGTGCTGTTCACGCTCCTCCTGATCTGCGTGTCTGTGGGAAGCTTGCAGTGCTGTTCACGCTCCTCCTGATCTGCGTGTTTGCGGGAAGCTTTCAGTGCTGTTCACGCTCTTCCTGATCTGCGTGTCTGTGGGAAGCTTGCAGTGCTGTTCACACTCCTCCTGATCTGTGTGTCTGTGGGAAGCTTGCAGTGCTGTTCACGCGCCTCCTGATCTGAATGTCTGTGGGACGCTTGCAGTGCTGTTCACGCTCCTCCTGAGCTGCGTGTCTGTGGGAAGCTTTCAGTGCTGTTCACACTGTTCCTGATCTGCAAGTCTGTGGGAAGTTTGCAGTGCTGTTCACACTGTTCCTGATCTGCGTGTCTGTGGGAAGCTTGCAGTGGTTTTATCGACGCTCCTCCTGATCTGCGTGTCTGTGATAAGCTTTCAGTGCTGTTCACACTGTTCCTGATCTGCGTGTCTGTGTGAAGGTTGCAGTGGTTTTATCGACGCTCCTCCTGATCTGCGTGTCTGTGGGAAGCTTTCAGTGCTGTTCACACTGTTCCTGATCTGCGTGTCTGTGGGAAGCTTGCAGTGCTGTTCACGCTCTTCCTGGTCTGCGTGTCTGTGGGAAGCTTGCAGTGCTGTTCACACTCTTCCTGGTCTGCGTGTCTGTGGGAAGCTTGCAGTGCTGTACACACTCTTCCTGATCTGCGTGTCTGTGGGACGCTTGCAGTGCTGTTCACGCTCTTCCTGGTCTGCGTGTCTGTGGGAAGCTTGCAGTGCTGTACACACTCTTCCTGGTCTGCGTGTCTGTGGGAAGCTTGCAGTGGTTTTATCGACGCTCCTCCTGATCTGCTTGTCTGTGGGAAGCTTGCAGTGCTGTTCACGGTCCTCCTGATCTGCGTGTCTGTGGGAACCTTGCAGTGCTGTTCAGGCTCTTCCTGATCTGTGTGTCTGGTGGAGGCTTGCAGTGGTTTTGTCGACGCTCCTCCTGATCTGCGTGTCTGTAGGATGCTTGCAGTGCTGTTCACACTGTTCCTGGTCTGCATGTATGTAGGAAGCTTGCAATCACAGTTGTGCTGGGGCATTTACAGCAGCAGTTTGGGGTTGTGCGTGAGCTTTTTTTATTAATTTGGCGTTTGAAGTTTTAATTGAACATGCAGCTGCATCTGTTACATGACAGCTGTACCTTTAAATGGGATTGCGTTGTCTGTGACGTCATGGCTGCTCTCCCAGCCTATTTTAGTTACAGCCTTTAATATTTGTGGGTCAACTAACATAGGCTGTCTCCATTAGAAACGTATGTTGGTCGTGATCTTGAGCTTAGCTCCAGTGGTATCTCATGATGTGATGTCATGTGATGTGACTTCCTCTCGTGTCCTCAGGGGTCCTGCGGGTGTGATGTCACTTCCGGCGTCCCTGGTCGTCCACGCTGCTCGGGCAGGCAGTGTGCGGACCCTATAGTGCAGAGTCGGTTTCATGCACTCCTGGTCGGTTTTTACGCAAACATTGGGGGCTGCTGAGTTTCCTGGATTATTGGCAGGTGTGCTGTTCCTGTACAGGGTTGTCCCTTTGAATGCTGGGACTTGTAGTCCCGTTTTATAATGGAATCAACGAGCCTAGAAGTCTTTACAAGTTCAAAACTAGCCTGCGTTGTAATGTGGGGCATATGGGTTCTAGGTGTCAATCTGGTTCCCTAATTAGTGCCTGTTTGTCTTTCTGTCCGGGCCGGTTGTCTGTCCGCGCTGCCCCTCCCTGTACAGACTCCCTGGCGGTCAAGTCTCGAGCGGACATCCGCAGTGGAGGGGGGAGGAGCTCTCAGTAAGAGGGAGGGCGGAGGGGCCGATGGGGGCCGTCCATGGCCCCCCAGCCGTGGAGCTCTGGCGCCACCTAGCGGCCGCGCCGCCCCCTGCAGCCTCTGGGGGACGATCACACCCCCCGCCGGGCGGGGCCAGGAAGCAATGGAGGCGCAGGGACTCCCACGACTACTACAAGGTCAGTGAGAGCCGGGGAGGGGCACGAGGGCTCACCAGAGGCCGGAGAGTGCGGGGCACAAGAGAGTGCACGAGGGTTCACCAGGAGCACGACTGCGTGTGAGCAGGAGGGCAGGCACCAGAGGGAGACCCGGGGGGGGTGGCGTGGCACACGGGAGTGTGCAGAAGTAAGAGCGTTTGAGAGTGTGGGACACATGGGAGTGTGGGGCACACGGAGTGTGCAGGAGTTAGTGAGTGTGCAAGTGTGGGGCACATGGGAGTGTGTGAATGGGGTGCACAATGGATTGTGCGTCTGCGCCGCAGCGAGAGTGCAGAAGAGTGTGCAAGTGAGACTGCGGGTGCAACAGAAGGAACACAGCGTATGTTCTGCAGGGGCGAGACACTAGCACCCGTTCCTAGAGTGTGCCTGGAAGGAGTGAGGGAATGTGCACAGAAGAGGGAGCGAGTGTCTGTGGAAGGAGTGAGGGAGCGTGTATGGTAGGGGTTAGAGTTTATGGAAGGAGTGAGGGGCGCGAGTGTGCGCGGGAGGAGTGAGTGTGCGCGGGAGGAGTGAGTGTGCGCGGGAGGAGTGAGTGTGCGCGGGAGGAGTGAGTGTGCGCGGGAGGAGTGAGTGTGCGCGGAAGGAGTGAGTGTGCACGGAAGGAGTGAGTGGAAGGAGTGAGTGTGCACAGGAGGAGTGAGTGTGCGCGGAAGGATTGTGTGCACAGAAGGAGTGAGAGGGTGTAGATCTGAATGTGCGCGGAAGGAGTGTGAATGTGCGCGGAAGGAGTGTGAGTGTGCGCGGAAGGAGTGTGAGTGTGCGCGGAAGGAGTGTGAGTGTGCGCGGAAGGAGTGTGTGTGCACAGAAGGAGTGTGAGTGTGCGCGGAAGGAGTGAGTGTGCGCGGAAGGAGTGAGTCAGTGTGCACGGAAGAAGGAGTGAGTGTCTGTGGAAGAAGCGAGGGTGTGTGCATGGAAGAGGGTAGTATTTACAGAAGGAGTGAGTGAGTATGCACAGAAGAAGTGAGTATGCATGGAAAGAGTGAGGGGGTTTGCGTAGGAGTGAGTGTGCCGCAGCACCAGAGGGTGCCAGGAGCAAGAGTTTGGGACTATGACAGGTGTCTGACCGTTCCCCCTTGGGCCTTTGCGTACACAGGAGTAGACAGGTCAAAGGTCAGGCTATTGTCCCCCTCATTCTCGGAGGAGTGAGTAGTAAGGGGCGCCTGGTAGTTGATTAAAGAGGTGTGAAGTGGATTCAAGATTACACTGACATTTAATAGCGCCGGCTGCCGGCTTCGAGGTACTGCCCTGGGCATCGGCATTCACTCTTTTACAAATAAAGCACTCCTTGTCACCTACAAGCGCTCCAATTGCATGGCTGATCCTGTCTCACAGAGAAAAGGGATTTACTCCTGCCCTTTTCAGGAGTACAACATTTATGTCCTTTTCCACCTTTGGGACAGTGCAGGGTCTGTGGAGAGTACTAGAGACCCGTGCGTGTTCCTCGTCCCAGTACGCACTGGTGACTGGCCCCTGTTGTTCTCGGGCCCCCAGCTGTGAGACTGAAGGCTGTCATCAGCAACAGAGGAGGCCGGGCGGCCTTAAACATGTCAGACAGGCGGTCCGGCCCCACGTCTGGAAGCTTCAATGTCCGTCCGTCCGTCCATCCGTCCCTCCGACCTGCTGGCTGTTTTCAGACACACATTTCATTTTATGAATCGCCACGGACAGCTGTTTATTTGAAGCAAGGAGCGATGTGTTCGTCGAACCGCTCTCGGTTTAATCGAAGATGTTGTTCATTTTTAGGTCTCGCCTTTACCATTCCACAGGAGTGGGAAATGGGGAGAATTCAAGTCGGCAAAATCCTCTTCAAACCAAGGGCTTTCAGCCCCGCGGTTTTCTTGCAGTTCACGTGAATCACGTGAGCAAACATGCACGCGCATTCACGACCAGGGCTTCTCCTCCCCTAGCAGCACTTCTCCCACACCAGCAACTCCCACACCAGCACCTCCCCTCTCTCTCCCCGCAAACACAGCCTTGCCCTAGCAGCACTCCTCCCACACCAGCACCTCCCCCCTCCCACACCAGCACCTCCCCTCTCTCTCCCCGCAAACACAGCCTTGCCCTAGCAGCACTCCTCCCACACCAGCACCTCCCCCCTCAGCACCTCCCCTCTCTCTCCCCGCAAACACAGCCTTGCCCTAGCAGCACTCCTCCCACACCAGCACCTCCCCCCTCCCAAACCAGCACCTCCCCTCTCTCTCCCCGTAAACACAGCCTTGCCCTAGCAGCACTCCTCCCACACCAGCACCTCCCCTCTCTCTCCCCGCAAACACAGCCTTGCTGTTTATTTTTTGTTTGCCACACATGCATAAAATAGGATTTGATGCACGGGTGATTCATTTGCGTGGCAGGAAGCAGTATTCCGCACGGTCTCGCACAGAGACGCATATTCCATTTTATCAAGGGTATCACCGCTTCTACGAAGATCGGATAATGAAGGGGAAATCCCTCGAAATTCGCACGCAGAACTCCCAAGCTACCTTCTGAAGAGGCATCCGAGCTGACTGGCTGGCGGTCGTGAATGAGCTTAATGCTGCTTGCTTTTTCAGACACTTGAGGGAAATGAGCTTGGTTAGAAAGCATGACAGTGACAGCCACGGAGAAGCTAAAAAATATCTGCATCTGCCTCTCTAGAGTGTTTCTATTTCCCGCTGGTTTACTTCCATTTTCTTTGCTGTTGTTGTCTAGAGCTCTGCAGATACTCACACCCCATATGCCTGCTCCCCCTCCCCCCACGCCTCGCACCATACTCCCCCCCCCCCCCCCCCCAGGCCTCGCACCATACTCCCCCGCCGTTCGAGATTGTTTCTATTTCGTGCTGGTTTACTTCCATTTTCTTTCCTGTTCTTGTCTAGAGCTCTGTAGATACTCGCACCCCATATGCCTGCTTCCCCTCCCCCCACGCACCATACTCCCCCGCCGCACGCCCCCATATGCTCGTTCCCTCCCACTGGTTTTATCTTGTTTTAATAGCAATACACCAATGACTGTCACTTGCGAGTTACTGTAGAACCCTAAGCACCCATGAAGAAATATCTGACCTTTCATTGGCTAAAAGAATGTTTTTGTGAAGAGACACCCTACAACAACAGTAGGGCACGAACAGAGCACAACCAATATGTCGCCATATGGTCAGCGTCTGTGGACGCCATGTAATGATTTTATAATGACATTCGGGCCAACATGAGAATCTATCTTAGTTTATAATGATATTTCTGAGACCTGAAAGGGATACTGGGGTGATACAGAGGTTAAAGTGTCTAAACTCCGTTCCCAATATCCACTAAGCTGCAAAATCTAATTTTCTTTTACAAAATTCTCGTTTGCTATTGTGGCGCAGATAGCCGTTTGCCGTTGACAGTTACATTCCCAAGTGGATTTAAGAAGTAATTCGTGGCCCCAGGCTTACATTTGTTTTCCCCACACAACATTTCTGCAGGCACGCCATTTTTTTTCCATCCTTGCCTACTGCGTTTACTGTTCTTCCAAGCTCTCTGGCACATTAAAATGAAATAGCCGAGAATTTCATTTGATCTTTTTCTTTTGAATTCAATGGGCTTTCTTTTCAGTAATGATGTCTGCAGCCCGCGCTTATCTAGCAGCGTTTCCCTGGCTCCACTTGCGTTCTTGTATGTCCCAGAACACGAGGCGCGTGCGCACAGCTACCTAGAACCGGAAAAGGAAACCCTTTGCGGTTTCTGAGACACTGAATGACTCCTTCGCAGAAGAAACACAGCTTCAGTTCTGAAGCCATCTTTACCGTGGGTAAATGCCAACGATGACTTTATCTTGCTTATCTAATCCCGTGCATTTCTTGTAGAGGCTGAAGACATCCTTCCAAGGGCGAAATAATCACTTTCACCTTTCCCTTTTATATTCTTTCAAATGTCTAGCGCATACCCAGTCTAAAAATACACTTTATTTTATATCACTGTGGAAATGCTCGGGTTTCTACTGATATTGTTCACTGTAGATCTGCATGCTCTCACAACTGTCCCATTCCAAGATGGCTGGCAACTGCCTTTAATAGACCATAGTAAACCTGGGTTTCCAATTTTTTAGGTCTCGTGACCTACAATGCGCGCAAGCGCATTGAGGGATCGAGAATTCAGGTGCTCAAAATCCTCGTGAAACCACGGGCTTTTTGCTGCGGACTCATACATGCAAAGCACGCGAGCACAACCAATCAATGTATTTGGCTTTTCTGCACTCCAATGTGCTGTCCGTATGCATCGTAATATTATATGTTCCTTTTTGACTAAAAAAAGCGATGCGCTCTTCAAAGCAAATATTTTTAACATTAACTGGAGAGGCCGGGGATTGAACCCGTGGCCTCATACATGCAAAGCACGCGAGCAGAACCAATCAATGTATTCAAATTATGTGTAAAGAGAAAAGTCCCAATCCCGCAACTCAGTCATGCCGTCCCTAATCTCGGGGAGTTCTATAAGTGAAGATATGTCTCTCCCGAGGACACTCTTATGTCCCGGACATAACAACAAGCACTGGCATTGCCAATAGGTCTCGCAGTAGGAAAGTTGGAGCTATTACAATTGCAAATAACAATGCCTTTTATTTTTGTTTTCATTTAAAAAACATAAAGGGCTTTGTCATTTACAAAACCAATATCTCCAACTTTCCTACTGCGAGACCTATTGGCAACGCCAGTGCTTGTTGTAAATAGCAGCTTCTGAAGGAAAGTCCGGACTCCAACCCTGTGGGACCCTACAGCCTGCGGTCACTGCTGTCCAGGTGAGGGGTTCAATGCAAAGCTCAAGTCAGAAACCGGAGCCACTGGGTTTCATTCACCGTCTCACAATTCTCCAAAAACATTTATTTTTAATGATTTGCAAACATGTGTTTCAAAAAGTGTAGGGTCATTATCGCATTCTTGGGTAAACGAAAAGAAAAAATCGGTTCTGAACGTTAATCCTGCATTGTAGGTATGCACTGAGGCAGTGCTTAATTTTAGCCGGTGGTTGCCGGTGGGGCCCATCAGTACTCATTTTTAGGGACCAACAATTTTTTTTTCTTGTTGGACCCAAAGCAGGAAAGAATACGCGTTTGCAATGCAATAGATCTCGCATTTACAAGAGTTTGAACTATTGCCAATGCAATCGCTTAAACTCTCGCAAATGCGAGACCTATTGCATTGCACATATTTGTTTACTAGTCCCCATGCAGTGCTTTCACATTTATGGAGGCCACGCCCCTTTCTTTAGACAAGCCTCGTCTAAAGAAAGGGCCATGGACCACATTAACCCTTAAAGTGTGCCCATCGTCCAACGGCCGTCGCAAGCACTACCTCGGTAGTGCTGTGCACGTTCGTTAGCTGGCACGGCCACGCCCACTCAATGGAACGCCCCGCACCACAGTGGAATTGCAGTCGCAGTGAAAGGGTTAAAGGGAAATCGCGGCATGTAATGTAAATGTAAAATTAATACTTGTATAGCGCACTACTCGCCCGCAAGGGTCTCATGGCGCTTGTACGAATAACGCTCTGGAACCCGTCCTGGCTTTCCCTGTGAGGCGTCCACTCCTGGGCACCCCCAAGGTGGAGGCCAGGCATCCTTAGCGTTGTGGGGGCCGTTGTGGAGATTAAGCAAGCTATTGCCCAGAGTAGCAGAGTGGGCTCCATGTTTGGAATAGGCACCAAGGCGAGAATTATCAGGTCCGTGGAATTTTGAGCCCAAGACCCACCGAGGCGGAGAATTGAAACCTGGTCCGGGGCTAGACCTCTGCATCAGGGTCTGCCGCTCTAACCGTTGAGCCACACTTCTCCACGTGGCATAGGGCGCTATGAAAAAAAAAAGCATCTGTTTGTCAAGTTGACAAACAGATTTTTTTTTTTGTCAAAACGCCCCATGCCACGTTTTCACTATAGTAGCGGCCAGCACCTTTCTTTAGATGTCGCTTGTCTAAAGAAAGGAGCACGGCCTCCAAGAATGTGAAAGCGCAGCATGGGCACTAGAAAACAAACAAATACATAAATAAGCACTGCAGCTATACTTAAAGCGGACCACCCAGGTAAAATAAAGAAAGAAACACAACCACTATAGTTAAAGTGGGCCGCCATTAGTAAATAAAGTAAAAGCAGGCGGCGTGCTACGATATAGTGGGTGGAATAGGGACAAATCTTTTAACAAAAAAGTGCTCACAGCCAAGATAAAGCTGACCGTGTAGCAAGACAAGAAAAGGGTCCAGGCGTTATGGGAGGTAACATGCAGACAAGGTGGGACTAACAAGCCTAATCACGACTCGAAAGCCAGTGTTTACGAAGGACAATGACGCAGGCCAATTAAAAATATGGGTGGAGAGTGAGCGGGCTTCAAAGCCATACACAATACAGCAGGCCTTGTAGCAGCGCATGTGCGCTGCCTTTAGGCTCGACCTAAAAAAGCCACAGGGGGGGGAAGAAGGAGGAAGAGAAAGACACAGGTAGAAAGAAGATATGAAAAGAATGCACAGGAGAGACCTATAGGGGCAGGAGGCAGACTCGAGAGAAGATATCCTCGGGATTCATGAGATAAAGGAGCAGGGGTGTCTGGTGGTGGATGAAAGAGGCACGTGGTGGAATCAAGAGTAGACATCCTCGGGACTCTGGATATAAAGGGATGGGGAGTGTCTGGCATAGAGACGAGTGTTGTTGAGTGAAGAGGTACAGAGTGGCATATGCATGGTGTGGTAGCGCTGCCATTACAGTCAACACATTTCCAATTGAATGGACCATTACATTTGCACAGACATACAGTTTTACTGATAAAAGCATACAGCGAATAAACAGTAGACTATAGAAATGTCATCATCTAGTGTATTGATTTGTTTTGATTGTATCAAAATATTTGTTTGCACCACACTGCATAATTACCCAAAAAGTGCTCTAATTGTGGTTTCCTAATTCTGATATATGCTAAAATGTCTGCACGGTTCATTACAGACATTTACGTTTTGTTGACTGCTAGAAACAAGCCTTTCACAGCAAGAGTGTCGCATAAATCCTCTCACTTTAAAGTCAGAGAAAGAAAAGTAAACACCAAGCTCCTTCTAACTACAGCCTGACATTTGACCTCTGTTTTTGAACGCACAGCAAATGCGACGAGATAAGAACATGATTTAAAGGCCGGTTTACAGAAAGCAATGACTCATGGAAAAAAACTGTAAATAGGCGATACTACACAGGAGGGAGGAACTCATGCTGGACAGCCTGAAAGAAATAAAGCCAGCAAATAGCCAGAAAATGTGTGTTACAAACCAGGAAGCCAATAGTAAGCAATGGATGGAATGCATTGCCGGGGAAGCTTTCTGAATGTCTCCAAAATGTCGTTCGCAAACTAGGTAGCTGCGCTCTCTGGTAGGCTGCAACCCAAACCCCACGCGACCCCCCTATCGATTTGTCCATTTTCCTAACTTTCTGCATTAGAGACCATTGTTATGTAGTTTGCTAACAGCCATTCATGAATAAATATGTATCAAAACGATTTCTAGATCTGTTCTGCGGAGAACTTCATACAGTGTTGTTGAGCGGTTTTGTCGCCAACTCTTATCCCTTTGTGTGCTGTGTTTTGTTTTTATCAGTGATACTTTCGCATCAGCATTTTATAAGAGATGAATTGAACATCCCTGGGAGTCAGTGGGGTCCTTCACTCAGGAGCTTTGCCTAACATCTGCAGTAGGGCTGGGCGTAGTTTGCAAAGTGGCGCTTTGCGAAGTGCACTTTGCACTATGCTAGCTACGCGTAGCACTATGCGAGCTGCGTATTAGCATGTTCACACTGTGCAAGATGCTGTTTTCAATGATTGCACAGTGCAGACAAGCATTCGGCACTGTACAATCATTGAAAACAGCATCTTGCACAGTGCTAGCTGTAGTTTTCTGCCGCTCGAGGAGATTTTTCCTCGAGCGGCAGCTTTCTCAACGCAGACTGGTAGTTTCTCATCGCGAGCGGTCGCGAGCATACGCAACCACTTGCAATGAGAAAACAGACCTCCCCGCGTTGAGAATCTCACATGGAGGTTTATTTTCCACGCTCGCGATCGGCAACTTGATGTTGCTGATCGCGAACGACGAAAAAATCTCGCCAGGATGTCATTTTGCTTGCTCGCGGTCGCCAAATTGACGTTGAGTACCGCGAACAAGCAAAAAATGACCGCTGCACTGCGCTACACATCTTTGCACTGTGCTACGTGCAGCTCGCGTGGTGCGAAGTTGCGCAAACTTTGCAAACTACGCGAGCGTAGCGTAGTGCTTTGCCCAGGCCTAATCTGCAGTCTCCGACATATGCCTGTGGTGACGCACAACGTGTCGGCGCCGCTGTCTCATACCTGATGTGATCAGCAGAAAAGTGATCTTTCAGGTGTACTTTAATTGTTAGCTCACCTGGAGGAAAGCTTTTTTTTTAAGTTTGTTATTAAAAACATTTACTGGCAGTTACATAACATGAAAACAAAAAGCTAATAATTAAATGGATGTAACAATTAAGAATATACAACATGCAGGTACAATTACTCAAAATTCTGGCAGTAGCTGTAAAACAAATGAAATTAATATACCCGCAAGGAACAATATCAAAGGGGAATGAAAAGGGGGGGGGTGCATGGAAATATATCACCATATAATGTTGTACTGCGGATACATTTGACCTGCAGACATAGCTGTGAAGGTGAAAGTACAGTCTATAATACAGTAATAAACCCTATAAATGAAGACCGAGAGGAATCTTGCACGCTGGTTTAAGGTGGTTTCTGTGCCTCAGCTGAAGTTGAGATGTTCTTCCTAGCTGGCAAACTAGATTCGGATAGAAAATGAATAATTGTTAGCCATAGTATCAAGTCTATGGTTGAAACTTATAGCGTACTCCCAGGATTGGGAAGTACCGTGAGCATTTTTTCCAATTAGATGTTTTTAAATAAAAAATGGCGGCTATAAGTAAATCTACCAGTCTGTGGCCCTTAGCTAGTACAATCAATCAATCCGCATTTGTCAAGCGTGGCACTTTCACCCCTAGGGCTATCTGGGTGGTGAGGCGGCCATCTTCCCCTGAAAAAGCAGGTCTTGAGTATCTTTCCGAAGTCTGCCAGGGAGGGGGCTCTTCGGAGGTGGTGGGAAAGTACCAGGTCTTGGCGGCGCTATAGGAGAAGGAGCGTCCCCCCCACTGCAGCTGCGACAGATGCTGGGTTTGTGCAGGCGGGCAAGTGAGGAGGAGCGCAGGTGTCATGTGGGTAGACAGAAGTTCAGTCGGTTGTTGATGTAGGACGGTCCTCGATTGTGTCGAGCTTTGAGGCGTGCATGAGGATCTTGAACTTGCATCTCTTCTGGATGGGGAGCCGGTGGAGGTCTCTGAGGTCATAGGTTATGTGCAATTGTTTGGAAAGGTCCAGGATGGGTCTGTCTGAGGTGTCCTGTGTGGTCTGGAGTTTTCTGAGGAGCTGGGTGGAGATGCCGGAGTAGAGAGCATTGCCATAGTCGAGGCAGCAGGTGATGAGGGCATGAGGGATGGTCTGTATGGCGCTGACTGTGGTCCATCTGAAGAGTCTGTGCAGCATAGGAAAGGAGTGGAAGCAGGGGGATGATGCCGAGGTTGCGTGCATGGTCTGTCGTTGTGGGTGCTGGTCCGAGTTCTGCTGGCCACCAGCTATGGTCCCAAGTGGAAGTCTTCTTCCTGAAGATCAGTACTTCTGTCGTATTGGAGTTGAGTTGGAGGCAGTTGTCTCTCATCCAGTTGGCTACTTTGGTCATGGCGTTGCAGAAGCATGGCTTTGGCGGGGTCCTCGGTGAGCGAGAGGGTTAGTTTAATGTCATCTGCATCGGAGATTATGTTAAGTCTGTGGGATCTGACGATGTCTGCCAGGGGGGGGGTCATATAGGTGTTGAACAGAGTGGGGCTGAGGGATTATGTTTGGGGTATGCCGCATATGATGTTTATGGGTGTGGAGGTGAAGGGACGCAGCCAGATGCTCTGTGTGCATCCTGTAAGTAAATAGGCTATCCACTTGAGAGCGTTTTGCTAGAATGCCGATATTGTAGACTAGAGTCTGTCGATGAGGGTGTGGTGGGAGACGGTCTCGAAAGCCGCAGAGAGGTCGAGAAGGATCAGGGCACAGTTTCTCTGTGGTCGAGGAGAGTTCTGATGTCATCTGTGTTGGCGATCAGGGCAGTCTCAGTGCTGTGGTTGGTACAGAATCCTGATTGTGAGGTGTCAAGCAGGTTATGTTGATCCAAGTATTCATTGAGCTGTTGGTTGATGGCTTTCTCGAGTACTTTGGTCGGTTAGCGGATTGGGGAAATCAGTCGATCATTTTTGAGATGGCTCGGGGCGGGTGGGGGCAAACAACCGCAACTGCCCAACAATGAGGTAAAACAAAACCCACACAGAAATGAACCAAAGCGGCCTGTGCCACAAACAAATAACATCAGGAAGTTACCACTAAAATGAGCCACGGACAAAACAATAACAATTAACAATAAAAATCAGGCAGTGGTAGGTGGGACTGAGCCAGGACGGCCTCCAGAGCTGGGACCGAGGCGTCGTCCTTGAACTCGCGGAGCGAAGCAGCGGCCAGAGGGGAGGGGGGCACAGGACCAGAGTCAAGGGCTACAGACCACTCTGGACTGATACTACCTAAGAAAATGTTAGAAAATGAAAAAGGTATATTCACCTAAAAACTCTTGATAATTTGGTGCCCTACCTGCCCCTAAATGGGTAGGTAGCAGGACATTCGAATCGCATGTGCTTTAAATCAGCTTTTAAACAATTGCTGGACCACGAAGATGAGTCACAATCCTTAGAGAAATGTTTCTGGTTTGTGTAAGTAAATAATATACGTTGACAATCAAAATATAGTTTGTGTAGATTTGGATTTTCTAGTAGAGTTATGAATTATAAACCACATTTTGCCTCACAGATCATAGGCCAATGGTTGAATGGGTCTGTTTCCCACAGACCCATTTCAGAGTCCGTCGATCGTTAGAGGAGGGTGATCATAGGTTTTAATCGAGGAGGCCTTGGGACTAGTGGGTAATAGAGGGAGTAACCCTGGCACAAGATCTGCCTTTCCACACCACCAAGCAGCAGTAGGTACATAGTCTCTAGCTTAATTAGGTAATTACAGTGTCTGGTCTTCTTTTGCGGCAGCGCGGAGGGCCGTCATGCAGAACAGATTGCTGTTTTCAGGCCCAGTTCCCTTCCCTTTTGATCATTAACTTCAGAGTGCAGTTGTGTGTTTGATGTCAGCGAGGCATGTCCAGGACTATGATAATCTACATGTATGTTTACACTCCTTACCATGGCACTGCTCGAGAGAATGGTGGCTTATTTCGTTTTAACTCCCGCAACGCCTTTATGTGATTGCTGATGTAAATTGTAACATGCTGTGTTGCTTGTGGGTTGAAGTGTAACATGCTTTGATAATTTTAATACACTCATTGTAGCATCTTGTCTGGCTGATGGGCTCTGATTTGGCACAGCAAAGGTTCCTGCCCAGGGCAGTGCATTAGCTGTGTGGCACAAACGCAACACCGGTCAACAAAAATCGAGCAGACATTTCTGTGATTGGTCCACACGCCTGACCTTTTGGTCCACACACCTGACCTTTTGGTCCACACACCTGGCCTTTTGGTCCACACGCCTGACCTTTTGGTCCACACGCCTGACCTCTTGGTCCTCATGCCTGGCCTCTGGGTCCTCAGCCTGGCCTCTGGGTCCTCATGCCTGACCTCTGGGTCCTCATGCCTGACCTCTGGGTCCTCATGCCTGACCTCTGGGTCCTCATGCCTGGCCTCTGGGTCCTCATGCCTGACCTTCTGGGTCCACATGCCTGACCCTCTGGGTCCACATGCCTGATCTTCTGGGTCCACATGCCTGACCTTCTGGGTCCACATGCCTGACCTTCTGGGTCCACATGCCTGACCCTCTGGGTCCACATGCCTGACCTCTGGGTCCACATGCCTGACCTCTGGGTCCACATGCCTGACCTCTGGGTCCACATGCCTGGCCTCTGGGTCTACATGCCTGACCTCCAAATGTACAGAGAACCTCGGGGGACGTGAACTACCACCACGCATCAATCCAAGGACTGTCATTGTGTTTCCACCACTTTTGGTGCATTTCCACAACCTCACTATTACCTTGACAACTCTACCTGTTAATGGCACCACCACACCGCTACACTACTGCCTCATCGCTCCTGTGAGCTACATCTTTACCATGCAGTCCTGCCTCTGAACGCTACTCGGCCAGCCTCCCTATTGCAGTAGCACCACAGTACTACTGCTACCCACCATTGCACAATAGCACTGCATTCCCATTTACAGCATCACACTACTATACTCTAGAGCACACTCAATCAATCAATCAATGACACTTGTAGAGCGCGCTACATACCCGTAGGGTCTCAAGGCGCTGGGGGAGGGGGGGTGCCGCTACTGCTCGAACAGTAACTGCAATACAATACTTTGCAATGCATTTGTAGAGCGCACAGCTACCTCTGAGGAGGCTTCCCGGCGCTAGCAGAAGAAACAGCCACAGGAAACCAAAGAGAAGAGATGCTAACTGCTGTTTACGCAGGAGTTGAAGAGTAAGGTTTGCAAGCTTTTTCTAAAAACAGCTTTGGACGGGACAGCTTTGGAGGGGCTGCTTCTCAAAGGAAGCAGAGACTCATTGCACGGCTCAGTTGCCAGGAAGTTGAATGATCCGCCTGTTCTAGCCTTGTGAGTACAGGAGTTGGAAGAGTTTGAGATTGTTGGATCTCAAAAATCACCTGGACATACGGCTTGAAGAGGCACCCGATGTAGAGAGGACCCTTGTTGTTGTAGGCCCGAAAGGCTATGATGAGTGCCTTGAACTGGAGCCTTTTATTGACTGGAAGCCAGTCTAGATGACGTGGGTTTCCTGACACCGATGTCCAGGGGGGATCTTGAGAATTGGCCGGGTAGCAGAATTCTGAATGATTTGGAGTCGCTGTATCAGAAAGGCCGGGAGCCCCAGAATCGATCTGTTGTCGTAATACAACCTGGATGTAATCAAGGCGTGGCCAATCCTCTTGCGAAACTCCACAGGGATAAGAGGCAGCATCCTTCTCCGCGACCTCAGAGTGAAGAAGCAGGTGGTGGATAATGCCTTGAATTGGGGCTCGAAAGTAAGGCCGGAGTCAAATTTCACCCCAGGGTTTCTTACCTCAGGTGTCAGAAGGGGGCCCAATCCGGACGTCCACTAAAGGCTGGGTCCAGGGGTGGACTTGAGGCCAAAGAAAAGGATCTCGGCCTTATCTGAGTTAATGTTTAAACCGCCTGTATTCATCCAGTCCACTGCTGATCTGAGGCAGAGCTTGAAAGAGCTCAAGGACATGGGCGCTTTTTCCTGGAAGTCCAAAAGGAGTTGAGTGTCATCGGTGCAGGATACCACTCTCACTTCCCAAGGCTCAATCAATCAATCAATCAGAGTATTGCAAGCGCGCTACTCACCCGTGGGGGTCTCAAGGCGCTGGGAGGAGGGGGAATCAGCAGATCTGTTTAGCCGAAGAGCCAGCTCTTGAGAGTCTTCCTGAAGGTGTTCAGGGAGGGGGCGCGTCTGAGGTCTGCCGGGAGCTTGTTCAAGGTCTTGGCCGCAATGTGGGAGAAGGATCTTCCACTTGCTCTGTGGATGCGCTGGGTTTTGGCCAGTGCGAGGTTGAGGATCTTAGGTTTTCTTTTGGGTACATGGAAGTTGATTCTGTTGTTGAGGTATTCGGGTCCGGTGTTGTTCAGGCATGGGTGAGGATTTTGAAGGTGATTCTTTTCTCCACGGGGAGCCAGTGGAGTCTTCGTAGGTGTTGGCGTATGTGTTCGTGCCGGGGGGACATGCGGTAGAAGTAGGTTCCAAGCTTGTCACAGAGTTCTTGGGACAGGGTGATGTCTGCGGCTTCGCTGCGGGGGTTGGTGAATTCTTGAATGACAGTGAAGAGTTCCCTGGAGTTGGTGGAGTTGGCCAGGATTTTGTTGTGGATGAAGGCCCTTTTGGTGGCTCTGATTTGGTTGTGGTAGTCCATCATGGCATCTTTGAAGGTGGTGTCGTTTTAGGGTGTTTCTCCTGTTTTTCTCGACTAGTTTCGCTAGTGGCTCCAGGTATATATGAAAGGGTGTGGGGCTGAGAGCTGAGCCCTGCCGGGCTCTGCACGCTAACAGAACAGTGTTTACATAAAAGGTATTTTAACTGAGTCTTTTTGCAAGCTTATATTTTATTTTTATCTATGATAGAATGACAAACCTTTTACAAGAACAGTGTATCTATGAATGGAATTATATTCGTGTTATATGGCATGTGCCGGTCCTTTTGTAACTATTTTAATTAACTGAATCAAATAAACTTACTACAGTGGCAGTCACTACCTACTGATATTGCCAATGCTGGTTAGGTTTAAAAGCACATTACAGGGTTTGAATTATTTATTGTAAGCTGAAGGCAGTTAAACCACACATGGGTAACATAAAAATAAAAATAAAAAAAGGAAAAGTGTTGCCATACTAGCCCATGCATTCAAGTTGCACTTCTTTAAAGGCAGATGTCCACTCTGAGGCAAAACATCGTCGCTCGCAGTGCAAGGCTGAAGAAGGCTGATTCACCGGTCATGCCGATCCAAAGCCTCTCTCTATAAGTATACATGGATGCATTATTATTTTTTAAAGAGGCTACCAACAGAGCTAATGCTATCTCCAACAGACCGAAAACAAACTACCTACATCCTAACTTTAACCACCCATCTGAATTCAAGAATATATACTGTACGCGCTCGGGTTTCACTTTATTAAAAGAAAAGGAAGAGTACCGGCTGCTTGCAGTGCTCGATTTCTGCGACTCGTGCTCCGTTACTTTGTAAATGTAAATGTAAATGTAATGTAAATGTATAGGCATTTATATAGCGCACTACTTACCCGGAGGGTCCCAAGGCGCTTCGACCGCTGCGAAACCCTTCCTGGCTTCCTTGAGAGATGGTCTCTTAATGGGTATCTCCAGGGTGAGACCAGGCCTCCCCGGCGGTCTGGTGGGGCCGTTAGTGAAGATGAGGCAAGCTAATGCCCAGAGTTGCCGAGTGTGATCGCTGATCAGAGTGGGCACCGAGGCGAGAGAATTATCGAGTCCGCTGACCCTGGTCCAGAAACCTGCCGCGCCGGGAATCGAACCCTGGTCCTGGGCCGTCCTCTACTCTCGGGTCTGCCGCCTCTAACCAGTGAGCCACACTACTACACTTCTATGGAGCCTTCGCATCTAGAGCATCTAGAGCACCCACATTCGCCTACGGGGTGCTGCTCTATACAGATGCTGCTTGATTGATTGTTCAAGCATACGAAAAAGCAGTCTGGTCAGCCAAAAGATACCAAACCGAACAGGAGTAAATTGACACCGTGCAAGCTTGCGAAAGCAATCAAGGTAAATCCCTTTGGTCGTTAAACAACCAACTGGATAGAGTTACAACTGTGTCTATAGGCAACAATGTCACTGAAGCATCAGGGGTGAAACATATCGAATCTTTATACGAAAGCGAGGATCTACTTCCTCTTCCATCGCATAAGGACCACTGCTCAATTTCCCTATCCTTCTCTCTGAGTAAAATCTAAGAACTTTCCAATAAATGCAGAGGAAATATTGCACTCGTCCCAAATGGGCTTCCTGCAGCTATCCCTAAACAAGACTGATTTCAAGTGTGCACGTCTTCATTCCTTATTCAATTCCGGTCTAACCGAGAAGGTAGTTCCAGAACCATGGCGCCACTCTTTTTTCCAACCTATGTATAAGAAAGCCCAGTATGTGTCCCCCCTGACAGCTCCTGTACGATGCTCTTTTGGACGGAAACTCAGAAACATTTGCAGGCTTAGGTCTGGCAGAGCTGGAAGCCTGGGCGGAAAGAGGAAAACGGATCACTTTCAATCAGACTGGTTTTAGAGCTAAATCTAGCATCACTGATTACTTAGTATTGCTGTCAGTGATTGCTGAGAAATATATCATCACTGGAAAACAGCTTTTATATTCCTACTTTGTGGACTTCTCCAAAGCGTTTGATCAGGTCAACCGTAAACTCCTATGGAGAAAGCTGGCCGGCTGGAACATCCTCGCAAAACTTTTAAATGCCATCCAACTTTTGTTCTCAAATAATTGGCAATGGTCAAACTCTGCTCTAACAATGACTTATTGGGGCCCGAAATGAGGGTGCGTTCTGGCCCCAATGCTTTTCAACTTGTTTATATCAGCAATTCGGACCAAAGTGCATTCCTTGGTGCCGCTCAATCCCACCCACCAAGGCTTGGACAGCGTCAGGTGACGTCATTACAGTCCGCCGATGATGTAGTCCTGATGACCTTGACAAGCATTGGGCTTCAGAGGCTCTGAAACAATCTCCATGTTTATTGAACAAAAATTAAATGCTGGTGACCCTCACAAAAACCCAGATCGTGGTGTTGGGAAGGAAGGTCCGGAAGAAAGGAAGCTGGCTCCTGGGCGGCCTGCTGGGCTCCAGAGGTACGAGTTGTGAATACCTCGGTGTCTGGCTGCAGGAACGCCTTTCTTTTAGTTTGCATCTAAATTCATTAAAGCCAAAGACCGCCTCCTTAATTGCAGCATTTCAATCATCCCACTGCAGATTGCGAAGCCCATCCCTGGCGCCTCATCGTGCAGTAATAAAAGCCAAACTTACTTTGACAATCAGCTTTGGCACTGTGGCTTTTCCGGGGAAGTTGGGGGCCTTTTTCGCTCTTGTGGGCGTTGCAGGGTAGAGCCCTGCTCCGCCTCTGCGAGAGATCTTGCAAATACTATATTTCTAAAAGGGACTCTAAGGGTGTGGCCAAGATGATATCTCCAGGGTGAGACCAGGCCTCCCCGGCGGTCTGGTGGGGCCGTTAGTGAAGATGAGGCACGCTAATGCCCAGAGTTGCCGAGTGTGAACGCTGATCAGAGTGGGCACCGAGGCGAGAGAATTATCGAGTCCGCTGACCCTGGTCCAGAAACCTGCCGCGCCGGGAATCGAACCCTGGTCCCGGGCAGTCCTCTGCTCTCGGGTCTGCCGCCTCTAACCAGTGAGCCACACTACTTCACTTTAGATGATTTCCAACTTTAGAAGGCTCCAGACTTGAAGAGTGCATTCATTTAGGAGAAGCGCATTTCACATGTGGGATTTCACGCTCAATACTTCTGGTTCTATATTGGAAGAAGCATGGCTGCCACTCTGAAACAGAACGGCAAAAAGGCAGGAGCGAGAGGCGTGTGAGGAGAGACAGAGAGGAAGAGGGTGGACAGAAAGAGTAAGAGCTTCGGAGGGCAGATTTAGGGAGAAGGCCCGAGAGGTGATGGGCTCAAAAATGGAGAGGGGAAGTGAAACTATGGGAAGAGAAATAAGCAAGACTTAAAAAGGATGCGAGTGGTGTGCGCGCGCAAATGGAGAGGGGAAGTAAAACTGTGGGAAGAGAAAGAAGCGAGACCTAAAAAGGATGAGAGTGGTGCGCGTGCACGATGGCAAAAGTAAAGTGAAAGCAGGCTGGCGAGTGTATATATAGAAAGAGAGTTCTCCCAGATACTTTAAGGCCCAGAGGGGGGAGATAAACCAAGCGAAAAAGGAGACAGTACCTCTGTGCGGACCTATATTTCTTTTAACATGGAATATATCCAGACAGTTTTTTAGAAAGATGCCAACGAGAAACTGTAAAGTATTATTCAAACATGAGATATTTATTTGACTATTTTTTCATTTTCAACATTTTTCAACATTTATAAAAAGGCATTTGTGCAAAAGTACATTACAATATCATTATGAGAAACACATTTTTACATACAAATTTTAGTAATGGTCATTCTATCATCCAAAAAGAGCGCCCTCTAATAGCAGTTTATCCTAGTGATCATACAACACAGACTCATACATCAGTCATACTAATTCTAAAGAATAAAAGATACAGATCTAACAAGCTAAACACATAGACATGATGGTACAAGACATTGGACTAACACTAATGCTGGCTCAGAGGTGTACTTAGTGTGGTACGCATGGGAACCTAGATGGTATGGTTCTACTAGTTATGATGGGGTTAACCAGATCGTATCCTGGACATTAGGTGGTAGGCCGACGTACGTTTCGGTGAATGTCACCTTGCTCAGGGCCGAAGACAGCGAACAGACAATTAACTAATACACTGTAGTTAAAATATGAGGGCTTGGTACAAAATTCTGAAAAACAGAGAGTACAAGAGAAATTTCTTTTACTTATTTTATATAGTAATTTTTCTCTATGGCATCATATATGTACACGGTCTTTGTTTAATTTAAAGTAAGATGAGTGCTCATAGATAGCAATCACATCTGACTGAGAAGAAATAAGACCATAGAGATGAAGAGTCCACCATTTAACAGGGAAAAAGTGAGGGGTGAAGGGTGAGGTTACAAGGTAGATCCAGTGAATTAAATGCACCCACAAAAATACCTAAAACATGCAGTGCTTATAGGTTAAAATAGTGTGCCGGTATCTGAGCAAAGAGGAAGCTTTACCTATGATATGAAGGATCTAAGCGTGTCACAGAAGAAAGGCTTGTTGGTTTCTATAAGGCGTTAGCTGGAAATGAAGTTATTTACAGTTATTAAAGAGTTCTAGTAGTGATTTAGAAGCTGGGTTATGGATGCTAAAGAAGTAGATATTAATTTACCTCAGTGTCCGAGGCGCGCTCATATTAGTTATCTTTAGAATATGAGCTACCTGGGGGACTTCTGTATGGTGGTTAAATCTGCGTGGATACAGAATTTGAAAAATATTCAGCATGTTAGATGTTATACAAAACGGGGCTGAGAGTTTAGTAGATATAGGGTATTGGGATAAGTACCTGAGGCATAAGTGCTGCGCGATGATTTTGTAAAGAGTACGTGCTTAGAGCGTTAAAAAACGCCTAAATCTGTGTGAAGAAATAACCCAAATTATGCAAAAGCATGTTCAAAAAAAGAATGAGATTTTCTAATATAGTTTGTGCTGCTCACAGCGGTAGCTAGGGCTTATTATGGTGTTTACAGGTTTTTAAAATGATACTATACCAGAAATAATATATTGGGGTTTCAATTAAGTGCAGCGACTAATCTTTAAAACAGCCTCGATGGCACGACTACAAACAGCGTTTGTAGCGTATTGGGATAATGCAACTGCTCGTTAATTTTCTAGGGGGGGATGGACTGGGTAGCTATGAGCGGTTCGTCTTACCTGATAATTAGTGTTCCGTTCTGCAAAGACGGTACCTCCAGGAGTGTGGCTCAACATTAGAAATAATTATATTGCAAGTGTCTGCAGCCTCTAAAACGATAGAGTTAATGGGTAGTTAGAATATCGGGACTGCTAAGAAAGAAACTCAAGTTTGTAGCAATGCTTACATAGGGTTTAGATTCTATATACGAGGTCCACAGGTTGGTTTGCAGTTACGATTATTATGCACCAAGCAAGTTAGGTGTGGCTAGGTGCTGTGGCAAAAAACTCGTAAGAGAACGCGACTAGTAATTCATATTGTTTAATTACAACTCGGCGTGCGAGCAGGGCGCGTTGGAAGGCGTTCCTTATCATTTTATTTGAGTGCTGTTGTCGTATCCAAGGATTCTGGACAGAGAATGGCAGTTAAAATATCAGGGCTACTCGGCAAGAGGCTCTGGTTTGTTACAATGCTGACACGGAGTTTGAATTCTATATGCGGGGTACCTCAGATTGGTTCGCAGTTACCATTAATTTGCATCAAGCAAGTTAGATGTGGCTAGGAGCTATGACAAAAGCTCGTAAAGGAAAGCATCGTATTAAGCGGATGGCTCACATTAACTAATTACAACTAGGCGTGCGAGCAGGGCGCGTTAGAAAGCGTCTCTTACCGTTTTTTCGAGTGCTGTTTACGCATCCGGGGGTTCTGGTCAGAAGTTCCTGCCTGAGAGGGTAGTGAATGTTTTGAGCTTTTTAAATACAATGCAGCAATGGGGACCAGGTGGGAAATCAATAACAGAAATGTAGGACTAAAGCTTTATTTTAAAGTGAAACATGGAGGATGGACTAGTGTAGAGGCTGAGACCTCTGTAGTGGCCATATTGGAGTGATTAAAAAAGTAATCAGAAATCCTGGCAGATAGATCTGTATTTTAACAAGAACTATTAAAATGCAATTGCAAATGGGCTGAATACGACCTATTTGTGGAAATTTACAGACAAAGATGACAAGGAGTAAAGCTTGCCCTATGGTATGGCATAATTCACAGTGGCCTGATACATAGTAATGGAAATCTTATTGGAGTGTTACTATCCATGAAATTTCTTCATTATGCCCATAACGGACAGTGTCCAGGTAGTGTATTCAAAAAGTTTCGCGTTTTTTGCGAAAGATTGATGGGTCTTTGCCTGTAGGTGTGTGAACATGTTCCAAAATTTGCCAGCGTATATCTTTTTCATTATGGTTATATTGGATGAAATGGGGAACCATAGGGGCACTGATTTTTTGAGTTCTGATTGCAGATTTGTGTTCCGACAGTCTAATGCGGAATTCTCTCGATGTTTCCCCTACATATCCTATGTCACATGGCTGGCGAGTGGTCTGCGATGTGCGCGCACCATGACAAGAGAGGAAAGCCAGATGGCGTCTCTGCTCGTCATTGTGCGCGTAACCACACGTTCTATGCCAGCCAAAAAGCTGTGGTAGGACTTTTAAAAGACCACACACTGAATGTCTTGCAGGGCAACGCATGCGCTGGCTCAGGCGAGACCTAAAAACTGTGCTTAGATATATAGGGAGTACTGTACTCTTGCTCGCTTAATCAACCAGCTGTTGTAAATGAATACATACAAACATGCTGATGGTACTATTTAGTATGAAGTCTGGATATTTGCATACTCTTAAAACAAAAACAACAAGCATTGGAAATGCAATAGGTCTCGCCGCATTAGAGTTAGTGCTTTTAGAATTGTTTATGGGTTTTTTTGTAAATCTTTAGCATTTTTGTTTCCTGTAGCCAATGCTAAAGAATTAAAAAAAAAAAGCCATAAACATTTCTAAAAGCTCTAACTCAAATGCTCCGAGACCTATTGCACTGTGTGAGGGTGAGGGGTTGAGGGTGAGTGAGGGTGAGTGAGGGTGAGGGTGAGGGTGGGTGAGGGTGAGTGAGGGTGAGTGAGGGGTTGAGGGTGAGTGAGGGTGAGGGGTTGAGGGTGAGTGAGAGTGAGGGTGAGTGAGTGTGAGGGTGAGTGAGTGTGAGGGTGAGTGAGTGTGAGGGTGAGTGAGGGTGAGGGTGAGTGAGGGTGAGGGGGAGTGAGGGTGAGGGTGAGTGAGGGTGAGGTATTGAGGGTGAGTGAGGGTAGAGGGTGAGAGAGGGTGAGGGTGAGTGAGTGTGAGGTGTTGAGGGTGAGTGAGGGTGAGGCGTTGAGGGTGAGTGAGGGTGAGTGTGGGTGAGGGTGAGTGAGGGTGAGGTGTTGAAGGTGAGTGAGGGTGAGTGTGGGTGAGGGTGAGGGAGGGTGAGGGGTTTAAAATGTTACTCAACAAGTGATTAAATTGCATCCTAAAGTACGTAACAGCTTTTTACTAACAGAGCCCCTTCTATCACTCAGAGTAAAATATTTATTGAAAAGTTGCAATTTGCACTTAGCACAAAAAAGTCTATGTGCACACTTATAATAAAAGGTGCCCCTCTTTTATTATGTGCATTCCGGTGATGATAAGGTTTTTTTCAAGCACAGACAAAAAGCCAGTCCACATTTCATCAATTTGGGGCATTATTACTGCCTATGTAACTGTTTAATCTCATCGGCAACAGCTTGATATCAGACTGTAACGACCAAAAGATAACCAACTAATATTTGCTATGGGTCTGCCATTGTGTTGCAACTGACTTTGAGCTGGAAACATGTTTTGTTGAAATCTGTAAACTATGCAGCAGATGGCGGAATACATTGGCTAGTATAAAATAAATCCAGAAGATTGAAAATACCGCAGAAACAATAATTTGAGAGGTCCTGCTTACAGTACATAGTGTTGTGCAAATGTTATATTGAGAGATATATTGCTTATCCGTCAATGAAAACATTTTCATCTGAGATGGCTCATCCCCTGCCAACACCGATGGCCCTTCATTTCACTGTTTGGAAGCAGTACACGAAGACAAACTGCCATCTACACCTAGTTATGGACTCAGGATACAGGCTGCAGACACCAAGGACAAGAAAACGTCAACTTTCTAAAAGTGGCATGTTCGGAATTGTGACTTAAAATCCAACTTTATATAAACAATAGAATGAGATTGTGCACTGCGTAGGTTTTTCTGAATTTTGTTGGGATACCGTGCTCTAGAAAATCGTTCCCCACTCAGGAGCGTAACATACAATATCCGGGTAGCATCTTCACTACTGAGGAAGTGTCTTTCTGGGCACAGGTGTTTTGGTGCTGATAATTACAGCAAGGCTAAACAAAAGATGCTCGGAAACGGTCGTTGATTCATATGTCTTTAGTTTTCAAAACATCAATTTTTGATTTTTTTTGCCTTCTGTTATCGCTTCAAATAAACATGTTGAAGTATTTCATCATACATCTTCATAGTTATTACGTGTAGATTCCATCCCTATGCATTTCGGCACTGGGCCTTCGTTAGGGGAATATCTACAACAAATGTAAACAACCACTTTCACTATTGGGAACTTCCACTTAATAAATCACCACCACCTGCGCATGCTGCCATTCGTGGTGTAGCGTAACGCAGGTCTTACCGGATGTGGGTGCAAACTTCAAAGTGATCTGTGTGCTCACGGTGAAATTATCTGCGAACGTGTGGTTGGGAATGTCTCTGGATGAAATTAAACACGCGAAAACGTGCCCGGAGCGGTGGAAGTATAATAGGTTCACAAGCGTTGCAGTGAAAATAACGCGCTTATGTTATGCGCGCCTTGCTGTTCAGACAACAAATACGTGTTAAATGCAACTACGGTGATGTGCTGCGACTTAAGGAGGGGTAATTTTATGCGCTTACCTATTCGCAAACTAGTGGTTCTGCACTCGTGGCTGCTGGCCTGCGACTCCGTGTCTGCTGTTGGGAGTCGAATCAGCGTGTGATGCAAGGGGGCGTGTTTAGATCCGGAAATGACGTTGCGCGAGTGCTGTGTATACTAAAGTTATGTGCTGACAACCTGTCAACGTAACGTGCGTAAGAGATAGTGTAAGCCACGATAAAAACAATAATGAATAAAAAAGAGAAGTGACAGATGTTGTTAATCGGACGCTGTGTGCGCTGGGCAAAATAATAATAAAATAAAAACAAGACGGAGGGAAGAGAGGGGAGGGGGGGAGGAGAAATGCGACACGGCGGGAAGGGGAGGGACAACCACACAAGACGGAGGGAAGAGATGGGAGGGGGGGAGGAGAAATGCGACACGGCGGGAAGGGGAGGGACAACCACACAAGACGGAGGGAAGAGATGGGAGGGGGGGAGGAGAAATGCGACACAGCGGGAAGGGGAGGGACAACCACACAAGACGGAGGGAAGAGATGGGAGGGGGGGAGGAGAAATGCGACACGGCGGGAAGGGGAGGGGGCGGAGCGGGTAAACCAAGACGGACGTGCACGCGCTTTTAAGCTCAATGCGCATGCGCATTGAGCTTAAAAGTCACGGGCACTGCAAGGAATCGCCACGATTCCTTGCAAGTTGGGGAAAGAGTGGATAAGTCCCAATACTCTTGCTTGCTCGATGTGCATGCGCATTGACAGGCGAGACCTAAAAAGGCAGATATTTTTCTTTTGGAAAGGTGGCAGCCCTACTCTGGATGGGTGGCAGGGCCGGCTCTAGGCATGTGCAAGCTGTGCACCTGCACAGGGCCACCAAACCCCAGGGGCCACCACGCCAATATATATCCTTAATATAATAATCCTCTGAGGATGGATACATATTTGCGTGGCGGCCACTTGCAGGGATTTGGCGGCCTCCAGCTTTGTTCCACTTCCAAACACCCTGACCCCACCTCTTCCCAGGCCTCCGCACTCCGCCCCACCCGGACCCCCTCTTCCGGTGCCCCCTACCTACGCTTGCCGCCTAGGGCCACCATTCTTCCGGTGCCCCCTACCTACGCTTCCTGCCCAGGGCCGCCATGAGCCTAGAGCTGCCCCTGTGGGTGGCCTGGCATCAGGTATTTTTTATTTATTTTATTTTTGCTATTTTTAAAGCGCGCAAATACCCATACAGGTGTCTCGGCGCTGGTGATCAAAGAACTCCCTACAATATGACGGGGGGGGTTAGGAAGAAGAGAAAAGCCATGTCTTGAGGCTTTTTCGGAATTTAAGGAGCGTAGGAGCGGTTTTGATGTAGAGTGGGAGGGTGTTCCACAACTTAGCAGTGGCTGTAGTGAAGCACCTGTCTCCCCAAGTGGCCCTTTTTGTCCGAGGGACGTACAGCATGAAGGCTGTGGAGGATCGAAGGGTCCTGCGTTGTTCCAATGGTCGAAGAGCTTCTTTTAGGAACTTAGGCCCTGAGTTATTAAGGGTCTTATAGGCTATACAAAGAGCCTTAAATTTTATTCGGCTCCTGATTGGGAGCCAATGGAGCTCTTTGATGTGATGGGAGACAGATGAGAATTTGGGAATAGAAAGTAAGGTTCTGGCCGCCGCGTTTTGCACGGTCTGGAGTTTGTTGAGAACTCCTTCCTGAGCATTTAGAAATAAAAAGAGTTGCAATAATCCGTTCTTGAAAACACTAAAGTGCTGATGAGTGTTTTGCCGGCTGACTGTGGTAGGTAAGGAAGGAGTTTCTTGATTTTTTTGAGGGTGTAGAAGGCAGATGATACGACGGCATTGGCATGATGGTGGAAAGTCAGTTTGTTATCAAAGGTGACTCCCAGGTTTTGGCATAGGAAGGGGAACGCACCAAGAAGTAATTTAAGAATCATTTCACGAAATGGAGAGCAGAAACACCTGGGGAAGGTTCTGTACATGTTACAAAAGAAGAAGAGTGGCAAAGAGTTACTTTTGATCAGGAACCCCCCCACCACCACCTCATGACTTTCTTCATTGGGAGAAACAAACTCCGTTTAGAGTTCATGAGAAAATGAAGAAGATTCCAATATTGGTGGCTGACGTGAAGCACCTACTTGTTGTACTTGCATCATATCTGACGAACACAGCATAGAAACACTCCTCACACAGGGGTAACAAGCGTTAAACATGCAATAGGTCTCGCCTTTCATTAAGTCAAAGCCGTTTGCTTTGCTATAACATATCATTAGCAAAGCAAATGGCTTTAACTTAATCAAAGGCGAGACCGATTGCATTTTCAATGCTTGTCCTGTTTGCTTCCGTTCTGGCAAAGTTACTTGGCTGCTAGTTAATTTTTGCCCACGTTTCTGATTTTTAATTTGTTCATATTTTATTTGACATCTTTGCCCTCTACCGTGGTTAGACGACCTTTGGATGACTGTATTGCCCTGGGGTGGCAGCGGGCACCGCTTCCCTGCTCCCCCTCTCCCCCCCCCTCCCCCCACGCACACACACGTAATACTACCCTCCCTTCAGTCGAATGATGAAATGCGAATGTTGGCCTCGCGCTCCTTCCTGGATGACGGGGGAGTTCACAATCTTTAGATAAGATTTCTAAGTTTATCCAAGAGCCTGGAGTGATTCTGGCCTACTGCTGCCCGCCCCGCCCCCTCTTCTGGCAGCAGTGTTTATTGAACCAGTTAAAGCAACATCGTAAACTCCTGCAACCCTCAGAACGAGTGTACTCTGCAAACAGATACCATAAACGCGGCTTCTAAGCGCTCTAGAGCTCAGATAAGGACAATTGCGAATTTGAAGAAACGGATGTGCTCAAGACCACAAAGTGTGGTGAACTTGGGGAGCTGGGATTCGAAGTGTGGTATTGTGCTGAGGCGTGGCTTCCATTGGTGCAGCAGGCGCAGTGCCACCAGGGAGCATTATTTGATGATTCTTACAGTAGTCGGGGGCGGGAGCGTTTCCTTACTCGTGCTGGAGCCCACAAACCACCTCTAACTGTGTATCTAAAACTTAGCACTATTTCTAGCGCCTCGGAGCCCCCCCCCCCCCCCCTCAATGCTTGGAATCTCCCCGGAACCTGGGTGTATGTTTAAGTGAATTCAATGCATGGCCACAGAACCACCCGTCTCTAGCGCCACCAGCAAGTGTCACGTTCCAGGGGCAGGTCTATTCCTCGCTATTTTTTGTCCAACGACAAGGATGAGTTGAGATAGCGTTAAGCAGGGCACAAGTCGTAAACAAGCATTGGAAATGCAATAGGTCTCGCAGTAGTAAAGTTTGAGCTATAGGTGTTATTTATTTTTTATTTATGTGTTGTTTTTTCTAAATAGCTAAATTAATAGCTTTCTTCTTTACAAAGCCAATAGTTATAATTTTTGTAAATGTGACACCTCTAGCATTTGTAAAGCAACATGTTTTGTATTAACGGGACTTATATGAAACTTATATGTATTGATATAAAAAAAATCAATGGCTTTAAAAAAAAATTAATAATTAATACGTAAATAAAATGGATTTTATTTTATATTGCCAATAGCTTAAAGTTTATTAAATATATTTAGTGAAGATGCTGTGGTTGCGCTGAGTGAGGGTGAGTGAGGGTGAGGGTGAGTGAGGGTGAGGGTGAGTGAGGGGTTGAGGGTGAGTGAGGGTGAGGGGTTGAGGGTGAGTGAGGGTGGGTGAGGGGTTGAGGGTGAGTGAGGGTGAGTGAGGGTGGGTGAGGGTGAGTGAGGGTGAGTGAGGGTGAGTGAGGGTGAGCAATTTCATGGCAGGAGTTACAAATGACGTCTAGTACATCTTTTATGTCTATAACAGGAAGTGACTATATACGGTCACACCCACTACCCGTTAACCCACCTTCTGTGAATTCCGGTACCAGAAGCTCTTGGCAACGGCTGTCCGCCTCTCTTACGTACTGCAGGACTAGGTCGTTTCGATCTGCCGAAGCTGTAACTTCGAGAAGAGCGGCTTCCAAATCAGCCTGTCAGTAAAGCAGCGAATGAGAAGTGACAGCGGCCGCCATTTTGGATCAGGAATGGAGACTAGGATTGCGCCTGCGCGCCTTACACCCCCTCCCCCCCCCCCCCGACAGTCCTTCTCTTTATTCAGTACTGACCGGCCGTATGCACGGAGGAAGTAGGGTTCGCTGATGTTGCCCCTGAAGTGGAGTTTATAACGGACTTTAACTGTAACATTTACGGCAAAATACTCTATATTCAAAAAGTAAAACATTTTTGTCACAGCCTTTTGCTACGGTCTCGTTAATTTCCTCCCTAAAATTAATTTCCTGTATTTGAGAAAAACGAATGGCTGCTTTCCATCAATTTCTGAGCACCTGGGCAAAATTTAAACTGTATGAATTGTTAATGCAGCAAAATACTACACAGTTCGTAGACGTTGTTCGAAAAGAAAGAAAAAGTGCGAAATCAAAGAGTCAAAATGCTGCAGAGACCGCACAGTCCTCGAAGACCACCAATATTGCAGAATGTGAATCAAGGAGACGTGGCAGAAAGAACACACAGATCGCAGTTCCATCTATTTTCATTTGTACACGTTTTGATTTGATCAGATGAGCTCAAGAAATTAAGATAAAATATAAATTTGTAGCATGTGTTGGCTGCAGATACTCCTGTCATCTAGTGTTGGGCCTGGACTCTGCAAGTAGTTTTTCCTCGAGAAATTTCTTTGACGGATGTCGTGCATAGTCTTTCCTCCCCCTCGAAGTATTGTGCATGTTCAACAACTCCTTTGTTAGAAAGTTTTTTTCTTTCTGCCTTAAGGCTCGGAGGAACTGCATCAGAGTTCTTGAAGATTTGACACCTATGTGGCCTACGGTACAGAAAAATCAACCGGAGATCGTTAAACCATGCCCAATGAATCCAAGATGCTGGGAAGTGAGTACCCGGCGAATAACATACACTTCTGTTGAATGCCTGCCTCCGTGTGATGGATACGAAGAAAGACCCTTTCCGATGGTGACCTTGGTGTGGGGCCAAGTACACACACACTGGCACTCACAAAGCGTGTAATTTGTACTTCGCGCTAGAGTAGAAAGATGACTAGTGCGCAGCCTGCGTATTGTTTAAAAACAAAAAGACGCTTCGGTCCCGAAAGAATCAATGTTTGGCTCCCACCATGAAGCTGGCAGCCAAGGCGGAGTTCTCGCAAGATAGCGAAGAAGAATTCGAGGCCAGTGCACACCCAGGTGGTGAGGTGGTCATCACCAACCCCCACGATGTCGCTTCAGGTGATAAACACTCTGATAAACATCGAGGGTCCCACATCGCCGCCACTTATTCCTCTGTTGCGAACGAGGACAAATACGACTCCACATACCGTGAGTACTGTTATCACGTGCCAAGAAAATCTTGCAAACACTTTCCCCACCATGCCACTGTACGTCACAGCCCTCAGGCTCAGGTCGACAACACAAGCATTCCTTGGAGCTGAAAAGGGACAAGAATGTGCTCGATCCGGCGACAAGGCCACATCAGGAGGATGGCTCCAGCACAAGTCAGCACCAACAAGCACATCGGCACCGAAAGCTACCAAACAAACTTTAACCCCGCATTGGCTCCGAAGAAACACTTGGGATCGAGCATCTCTGAATCGAAGCAGGCCTTGGTTCCGAGGACATAAAAACAACATGGCCAAACTTCTGGACACCTGTGGGTACAAAGACACACAGACGACGTGGCTCCTCATGTCACAGACATAGACTCACCAGTTTCGACAAATGCGACGCAGCAGGCAGGGGAGGGGGCGGAGCGGGGGTGTGGGAGGAGTGCGGGAACAGACGGCGAGGGGAGGAGAGTAGGAGGAGGAGAGTAGGGGAGGCACGGCCTAGCGGCCGTGCAATCAAGAAGTGAGGGGGCGGGAGAGTAGGCAAGGCAGGCGGCTGGGGGCATGTGCACGCGCTTTTAAGCTCAATGCGCATGCGCATTGAGCTTAAAAGTCACGGGCACTGCAAGGAAACGCCACGATTCCTTGCAAGTTGGACAAAGAGTGGATAAGCCCCCATAGTCTCGCTTGCTCGATGCGCATGCGCATCGACAGGCGAGACCTAAAAAAGAAGTGGGGGGACGCTGTCAACGGAAGTGACGTCACGAATACGATTTAAATCATAAATAAATGGCATTGTCACTTACATTGCCAATAGCTTAATCGTTAAATAAATGGCATTGTCATTTACAATGCCAATAGCTTAATCGCTTGCAAATGCATGACCTATTGCATTTACACGCACACACACAAAGCCACCCACACACACATACAGAGCCACCCACACAGTCATTCACATAGAGCCACCTACACAGATCCACCCACACATAGAACCACCTACAAAAAAGCTATCCACACAGAGCCACACACACACACACAGAGCCACACACTCAGGGCCACACACACACACAGGGCCACACACACACACACAGAGCCCCACACACACACACAGAGCCCCCAAACACACAGAGCCACACACACAGCTACACACACACAGAGCCACACACACACAGAGCCACACACAGAGCCACACACACAGAGCCCCCCCACACAAACATACACAGAGCCCCACACACCCACACAGAGCCCCCCCAAACACACAGAGCCACACACACACACAGAGCTACACACACACAGAGCCACACACACACAGAGCCACACACACACAGAGCCACACACACACAGAGCCCCCCCCACACACACCCACACAGAGCCCCACACACCCACACAGAGCCCCACACACCCACACAGAGCCCCACACACCCACACAGAGCCCCCCCCCACATACAGAGCCCCCCCACATACAGAGCCCCCCCCACACACACACAGAGCCCACCCCCCTCACACAGAGCCCCCCACACACATACAGAGCCCCCCCCACACATACAGAGCCCCATAGACACACAGAGCCCCCTCACACACAGAGCCCCCCACACACACACAGAGCCCCATACACACAGAGCTCCCCCACACACACAGAGCCCCCCCACACACACACAGAATCCCCCCCCCCCACACACACAGAGCCACACACACACAAAGAGCCCCCCCCACACACACAGAGCCCCATGCACACACACACACAGCCCCCCACACACACACAAAGAGCCCCCCCACACACACACAGCCCCCCCCACACACACAGCCCCACACACACACTCATAGCCCCCCCCACACACACAGAGCTCCACACACACACACACACACAGCCCCCCCCCCACACACACAGAGCCCCCCACACACAGAGCCCCCCACACACAGAGCATCCCCCCACACACAGAGCATCCCCCCACACACAGAGCCCCCCACACACAGAGCCCACACACACAGAGCCACACACACACACCCAGAGCCACACACACACACCCAGACCCATATACACAGTCACACCCAGAGCCACATACACACCCAGAGCCACATACACAAACAGGAGAGCAAGCACAGCGAGGGGGCAGGGAAGCAAACACAGCCAGGGGGCAGGGAAGCAAGCACGGCCAGGGGCCAGGGAAGCAAGCACGGCCAGGGGGCAGGGAAGCAAGCACAGCCAGGGGGCAGGGAAGCAAGCACAGCGAGGGGGCAGGAAAGCAAGCACAGCCAAGGGGCAGGGGAGCAAGCACATCCAGGGGGCAGGGAAGCAAGCACAACGAGGGGGCAGGGGAGCAAGCACAGATCCACCCACACAGAGCCCCACACACACAGAGCCCCCCCCACACACAGAGCCCCCCCCACACACACACAGAGCCCACCCCACACACACACAGAGCCCACCCCACACACAGAGCCCCCCCACACACACACAGCCCCATACACACAGAGCCCCCCACACACAGAGCCCCACACACACACAGAGCCCCACACACACGCACCCCCCCCCCCACACACACACAGAATCCCCCCACACACTCACAGAGCCACACACACACAAAGAGCCCCCCCACACACACAGAGCCCCATACACACACACACACAAAGAGCCCCCCACACTCACACACAGCCCCCCCCCACACACACACAGCCCCACACACACACACATAGCCCCACACACACAAAGAGCCCCCCACACACAGAGCCCCCCCACACACAGTGCCCCCCAACACACAGAGCCCCCCCACACACAGAGCCCCCCCACACACAGAGCCCCCCCACACACAGAGCCCCCCACACACAGAGCCCCCACACACACAGAGCCACACACACACCCAGAGCCACACATACACCCAGACCCATATACACAGTCACACCCAGAGCCACATACACAAACAGGAGAGCAAGCACAGCCAGGGGGCAGGGAAGCAAGCACAGCCAGGGGGCAGGGAAGCAAGCACAACCAGGGGGCAGGGAAGCAAGCACAGCGAGGGGGCAGGAAAGCAAGCACAGCCAGGGGACAGGAGAGCAAGCACAGCGAGGGGGCAGGGGAGCAAGCACAGATCCACTGGGTCTTCATAACCCAAGGTGTCCATCAAGTTCTTCACATGGCTATCAGTGAATATCTATATAGAGCCGTTCTGCCTGGGCACTTTTTCAAATAGGCGTTTTGCCCGCTCCCCAAATGGGCCTGGTAAACAAGTGCCTACCCCACTTCTAATTCAATGAGAATACAGATGCGCCTGTCACTTTCTCATCTGACCCCGGTAAGCCCCAGCTCTAACCCCACACTCGACAATCCGTCAGACTCCCGGGCTGACTGTCACCACAATGGTCTACTGTCAGACCCAAATATTGGCCGAAGTTAAGCATTCGTAATGTGGCCCACCCAAAACAAAAGCCTCAGCCACTCGTACCTCCGACCATCCCAGGTGATAGACAATTTCTCCATTACTTCCTACACGTCCCTGACCCCAGACACCTGTCAGTACAGCAGCCTTCCCCTCCCTCGCCCCCTCTCGTGCACTGCTTCGTCATGCCCTCGCGTCTCACCGAGAGAGTGGTCCTCCTTAAACATCCACTTCATGGTGCGGCAAGAACAGCGAGAGACCGTAGCTGTTCTGGCTGTGACAGCGGCGACGACAATAACAACACCACCACGGATGGGCCCAGCTTCCTCTAACGTCACCTGAAGCGGAGGGGCGGGCTTCCACTGCGTCACGGCCAGCAGCAGCCAGCCGGGGTGGTGCCTCGCCTGTCCTAACGCTACCCACTGCGCCAGTGGGTGTGGCTTAGATGGAGTGGGCGTGGCCACGAAAACAGAAAGCGAAGGGATGGAACGGCGAATGCAAGGACGGAGGAGGGCATGGCCAGCAGGGGCCGAACCAAAAAGTAGTAGACTACGGTAATCTTTTAATTTGATTTTAGTCTGATAGTAATCACGAAGGGGATGGGGCTAACAAAGGAATAGGTTTTTAGCCTAGATTTCTGATGACCAATGTTATTATTAAAATAGACAAACACACGCCCTGGTATATTGTTCCTGTCGATTGTATGGAGGCCCCGCTGGAAGCTGCGTGACCCACCTGCGGCCCTCAGCCAGTACCGCGTCCGTGCTTGGTGCATCGGTGGGCAGGGTGGCACCAAAGCCGACAGAGGGCCATCCTGCCAAGAGAGGAGCGCTCCACATGACCACGTTTCTCCGAGGCGAGGCAGAAATGCCTTGGAGAAACACACGGTCATTTTGCGATTCGGGGGTGTGTTTTTAGCAGTTGAGTGACGGATGACGTCACAGCTTAAAAACTGCAAAAAACACGCCCCTGAATCGCAAAAAGACGGGGCTTGAACAGAGTGATGCCCCTCTCCTCCAATGGCTGGCCTCCGTTTAGGAAGCCAGCCAATGGAGAAGAAGGGCGGGTTCAAGCCCCACTGTAGCCAAAATAAAAAATCTCGGACTCTGCCCACTGCTTACGCAGTGCGACGGAGGCCAAGACCTAAAAAGGAAGTAAAAAGTCTACTAATGAACAAACTCATGTCCTAAGTTTGAGTATAGGTTGTATTTGATTGTATGTTTTCTCATCACAACCCCTGTTGCTCTACAATTGTTTGCAGATTAATGTTTCGCTGGATGTAGATCTGTTTGATCATGTTCACTTTGATATATCTACCTTTAATCGATCTAGGAATATGATTGGCTGATAGCACATTGTCTAATGTACGTTGTTCTGCAGATTCTATACGTTGTTCTGCAGATTCTATTGCTGGTCCTTTACTTTTTCTATGTATATACTTTTCAATTATATTTCTATTATGACAAATTGACATTTTGGTTGTGTTGACTACCTCTTCCACTGTTATTCTTCTAATGTACAGCGCTCAGATACCCTCGTGGGTCACGTTCGCGCTATATAAGACTCCATAAATAAATAAAATAAATAAATAAGAAATTGGTGGAAGTGAGTTGAGGCAGTGACGCCTGGGGCCGATCTGTGGCGATAGCTCGTGGCAGTAACTCACAGCAGTGAAGTAAACAGCGGAAGCATTTTGTTAGAAGACAAATGGGGGTGCACGACTTAACAAAGTCCAGTAGACCGAAGATGTTTGAAAAATAGTCACTTCTTTATTACATCAGAATTTTTCCAAAATATAAAATCAGTTGAGAAAGAGAAACAGCCAACGCGTTTCGCTCCCAAGATGAGAGCTTCCTCAGGGCCAGTAGCAGTATGGATGATATAATCCAAAAACGCGCGCTTGTGTTAAAGGACCCGGGTTAATATCCTCCCGGTGCCGGTCCAAAGGTGGAGTGAAACTGATATGAGCATGAAGTTTGTGCGAACCAAGTATTTTAAATCACAGAGATGTCCATTCCTCCGAACCTGTATCGTCCGAGTCACGTGGCGTGTCCTTGCCAAAAGTTACCGTCGATTAGCGGGAGCATTTTGTGACTGGTATTTTGACATTAACACGTGACACTGGTCTGTGGGAACAATCCGTGGCCCTAATCCGAGGCGTGGTCCTTTTGTCAGTTACTCTTGTCAGTAATCTGTGGCAGACATCTGTGTCCGCAACCTGTTTCGGTAATATGCGCCTGAAATCTATCAGCAATGTGTAACAGTAATCAGTAATCCACGGGAGGAATCTGTGGCAGTAATTTGTGCAATTATAGGAAACCTTGACACTGTTTTGTGGTAGGATGCAACCATATGCATTCCAGAAAGTTGCTTTCTTTGATGACGTCAGATGGAAATTTAAGACCTAATGTCAGGGCCACTGGAATTATGAGATTGTGCGGCGATTTTCGCATAATTGTAGATTTGCCCCATTTGCCACATAATCCATTACTTGCTACTATATCTACAGATTTGAGCAACAGCATTTTTTGATTCTACCTCCAACGGATAAAAAGTTAGTAAAAACTCAACCAGCACGAGGTGTTAAACTGGTACTAATGAGGTACATGCCCACCCAGTGTTAACTGAGTTAAAAAATGGCAATGCAATAGAGTAATACCATCACAAAATGTACCGCATACATTGTCTTTTCTTTCCACATAATTTACTCCACCCTGCCGCATAACTTCCCCTCCCCAGCTGCATAATTCCAGTGGCCCTGCCTATTGTTACCTTACCCTCTAGAAGGCCCCTTTAAGAATCTGGTTCATTGCCTTTGCCAACCAACCTTCACCCCCCTGTGCCTGCTCGTTGGACCACCCACCAACGTACGTATATAGATGGGTCTTCCTCGATGCCGTCTGCGCCCGGAGGGCACGCACTCAGTCACTGCCCATGCACGCCTGTGCACTCTTCTCTCCTGGTAGAATTCCTACACACTCAGTGGGCGCCACAGCTGAGACACAGGGTGCAGACAGGGCCGGCTGCACACAAGCCTGCTAGCCTGCTGGCCTGGCCCCCTGGAAGATACCAGCATGTCAAGGCCGATTGACATTCCTTGTGTAAAGCGCTTGGTTCCACTTTTGCTGCTTCGTTGCACTATGAAATGCAGATTTCACTGGTTGCCGAAGAACAAGGTTGGCCATTTCAGCGGTGCAAGCCTTAAATAAAACAAGCACTGGCGTTGCCAATAGGTTTCGCATTTGGAAAGTTGGAGCTATTGGTTTTTGTAAATGACATTTTATATTTATATATCGTTATTGGCATTGTCAATAACAATATATAAATATAAAATGTCATTTACAAAACCAATAGCTCCAACTTTCCAAATGCGAAACCTATTGGCAACGCCAGTGCTTGTTGTATGTGTGAGTACGTTTGTGTTGGTCAGAGGGGGGTGGGGCAGACAGATATTTGAGGTTGTGGGAGAACACATTTGGCTACTTTATGGCTCCTCATACAGGTTCTCAAGCTGGCACTGCCTCCATCTTTATTTATTTTACATTTTGTTAATTTGTTAAGTGCCACATGTCACCTTCTTGTTACTACGGAGTACTGATGTTTGAGCCTGTCTGTTGAACCTTCTTACTTCGCTATTGTCTCTTGTTATGGTAGGTGGCTGTGCACGTACTTATAGGTCTGTTGTAGGTAATGCCAATGCTGGATAGAGTTTTGGTTATTAGGAAGAGCTGTAACCCTTCTGAAGGCCATTGATGCAAGACAAAGGCGGAAGAGCTGCACTGCACAGATGAAAACGCGCGAGTCAGCAAATTGTAGAGAAGAGTGGTGGGCGAGAGACAGACGACTGTAACGCAGGCACAGGGGTTGTGAGACACGGAGGCAGCGTGAGACCACATACCATGTATGTTACACACATATTCCCGTAGGTCTGTATTACACAGACAGGGGGTGGGTTGTCTGTGAGAGAGAGCCTGTGTTAGGCGGGGGAGAATGAGTTAGACAGAGTGGTAGGAAAGGAGGTGGGAGGTGCACGGCCGTGCTAATTACAACACACGGCGAGAGCAAATGGAAGAGACACAGGACAGAATAAGGAAGGAAGGGAGACAGCGGAGCGTGAAGGGGTAATAAATAGAATGCAGAGTGCGCTCTCTCTAGCACGATCGAACAGATCCTCATAACTTGCCTGTTTCCAGAAGCTTGAGCAGTCAAATTTCAGTCCGGCGTGCACGATTCACTGCGTGTCAGAAATGCGGAAGTTTAACAAAGCTCGCTGTTAGACGGACCGGGAGGGTCGGCCGAGTATAAGGGGAGAGGTCTCCAGGGAGAGCCGTCTCCAGCGATCGTACAGACAAGTAACTTCCCCCCCCACAGACGGACACCACACAAGGATAAGGTTAAACGATACTTTATCAGCAATTCTTCAAGTACGGTCCAATGATACAAGGAGGTCTGGACTCAGGGGTCCCCTCGGTTCTGGTCTCTGGTTTGGAAAAGGGGTAGCGGGACAGTCTTGTTACCAATTGGGTGGATGAATAGCTCTCAATCCTCGAGCTCGGCGTTCTTAGATGATCGGGCCGCGGCGGAGCCAGCAGGTCCCGAGATGATTGAAGGTGGCGACGGTCCGCGGCGGAGCCAGCAGGTTCCGATGAAGATGGAGGTACAAACGGTCCGCGGCCACGCCAGCAGGTCCCGACGACGATGAAGGTTTACGGAGGTTGCGGCAGCGCCAGCAGGCAGGACGATAGTTCACAAGGTAGGGCTACGGCAGCGCCAGTAGTCCGTCAAGGATGAGTTCTTCTCTGCGTCTCTCGACTCCAGGATACAACTGCCTTCCTGCTCTGGAGCTGCCCCAGTTATAGGGCTGGTGCCCTTTGATGTCCGGACCCTCGCACTTGGAGGTCGGGGGTTCCAGGATGAGGGAGTCCAGACACCCAGCAGGGGGGTGGAGCCAGCGCCCGGGGAGGCTGGGGGCGAGCGGTACCTGGCGGGGGAGAGCCATCGACACCTCTTTCTCCCATTGACCTGCCAAGTAGTCCGCTCACCTCCTGGGTGGATGGTGGTGCCGGGATGTCTGAGGCCTGGCCAGGCCCAGGGTTAGGGTCGATCGGAGGCCACGCGGCCTCGTGGTGCAGTGTCCAAGATGGCGCCCAGGTCGGACGCGAGGGCCAGTAGGGGATCGGGCCCAAGAGGTCGAGATGTTCAGAGGCAGGGGTCCCGGAGGGGACGGAAAACGTGGAGTGGTGGTGTGTAACACTTGAGGGACCGGGCTCGGGCCTGGTCGGGCAGAGGGGGAGCGGGCCCTTCAGGTGGCCTGTCCAACATGCGTCCCCCCCAGCTGAAGGCGGGGAGAGTCACCCATCCTCTTGGGGACTCTCCTCGTCGAGGCGGAAAAAGCGTGACAGGCCATCCGCGTTGGCGTGGTCTTGTCCAGGTCGATGTTCCACAGTGAAGTCCATCCCCTGTAGGGAGATGGACCAACGTAGTAGTTTTGGGTTCTCCCCCCGCATCTGCATCAGCCACTGCAGGGGTCGATGATCGGTCTGTACCCGAAAGTGTGTGCCGAAGAGATAGGGCCGGAGCTTTTTGAGGGCCCATACCACGGCGAAGGCCTCCCTCTCGATGGTGCTCCAGCGTTGTTCTCGGGGCAGGAGTCGCCTGCTGATGAAGGCCACTGGCTGATCAAGGCCTTCGGGGTTCAATTGAGACAGGACCGCCCCAATGCCATGGTCGGAGGCATCCGTCTGGACGACGAATTCCCGGCTGTAGTCGGGGGCCTGGAGCACAGGGGCGGAGCACATGGCGGCCTTCAGTTGTTCGAAGGCTGCTTGACAATCTGGGGTCCAGTTGACCTTCTTTGGTTGATTTTTGGATGTGAGTTCTGTGAGGGGCCCCACTATGCTACCATAGTCCTTCACGAACCGTCGGTAATAGCCCGTGAGTCCCAGAAAGGCGCGTACCTCGGTCTGGGTGATGGGGGGCTGCCAGGACTGGATGGCGGCGATCTTGAGCTGCAGAGGGGCCACCAGGCCGCTTCCCACCTGGTGTCCGAGGTAGGTCACGGACCCCTGACCAATCTGGCATTTGCTGGCCTTGATCGTGAGGCCAGCTCGCTGAAGGGCCTGTAGCACCTCTCGGAGGTGGTGGAGGTGGTCGGACCAGTGGTGGCTGTAGACAGCGATGTCGTCTAGGTAGGCGGCACTGAATCCTTCGAGTCCTGCCAAGACCTGATTAACGAGTCGCTGAAACGTTGCTGGGGCATTCTTCATGCCGAAGGGCATGACCTTGAAATGATAATGGCCGTCAGGAGTGGAAAACGCAGATCGTTCTTGGGCCCGGGGTGTGAGGCCGATCTGCCAGTAGCCCGCCGTCAGGTCGAAAATGCTGAGGTAGCGGGCAGCTCCCATGCGGTCGATTAGTTCATCTGCCCGGGGGATGGGATGTGCGTCTGTTCTGGTGACCGCATTCAAGCCCCGGTAGTCGACGCAGAACCGGAGTTCCGGTGTGGTGCCGGGGGCGGCTGCTTTGGGGACCAGTACTACTGGGCTGGCCCAGGGGCTGTCTGAGGGCTCAATGACCCCGAGCATGAGCATCTTGGTCACCTCTTCTTGGATGCAGGCTCGTACCCGATCTGGTACGCGGTAGGCCCGGTGGCGGATAGGGGGGCTGTCCCCCATGTCCACGTCGTGCACACACCAGGAGGTGACACCTGGGGTGAGGGAGAACAGGCTGGCGAACTGCAGCAGAAGGTCTCGACATTCTTGGCGTTGTTCCAGGGTGAGGGCCTCCGAGAGTCGGACCCCGTCCACGGAGCCGTCTTTCTCCCGAGTCCGTAGGAGGTCAGGGAGGGGTTCGGAGTCTTCTTCGGCTCCATTGTCTGTGGCCATCAGGAGGCTGAGTTCTGAACGCACGAAATGGGGTTTCAGTCTATTAGCGTGGAGGACCCGGAGGGGGTTCCGTGAAGATTCCATATCGATGAGATAGGTGACAGGGCCCTTGCGCTCGACTACTTTGAAGGGCCCCGTCCACTTGTCTTGCAGGGCGCATGGTTCGGTGGGGGACATTACCCATACTTGTTGGCCGGGTTCAAATTCGATGGAGGAGGCATTTTGGTCATACCACTTTTTCATGTCCTCTTGACTGGCCTCCAAGTTTGCTTTCGCTATCTCCCTGAATCGTCGGGTCTGGTTGCGGAGGGTTAGGAGGTATTTGAAGACATCTGGAGGGTTCTTTAGAGGGGGCATTTCCCAGCCTTCCTTGACTAGGCTGAGCGGCCCCCGTACCGGGTGTCCATACAACAGTTCAAATGGGCTGAAGCCGAGGGACTTCTGGGGGACTTCTCGATATGCGAAGAGGAGGCACGGCAGTAGCACATCCCACTGGCGACGGAGGGGCTCTTCCAACCCCCCAATCATCCCTTTGAGCGTGCGGTTGAACCGCTCAACGAGTCCGTCTCCTTGAGGGTGATAGGGGGTCGTGAATCGATAGGTGACCCCACACTGTTGCCAGAGGGACTTCATGTATTTTGAAATAAAGTTCGTGCCTCTGTCGCTGACGACTTCTCGGGGGAAGCCCACACGGGAGAAGATCCCCATCAGGGCCCGGCCGACTACCGGGGCTGTCACAGTTCGCAGGGGAACAGCCTCAGGGTAGCGGGTGGCGTGGTCCACCAGTACCAGGATGAACCGATGTCCTTGTGCTGTACGGGGGTCGAGGGGCCCCACAATGTCTATCCCGACCCTCTCGAACGGGGTGGTGACCACTGGAAATGGTTGTAGGGGGGCTTTCAGTTTGCGGCCGCTCTTCCCACTGGCTTGGCACGTGGGGCAAGATCGGCAATGCTGGAGTACATCATTCCTCATTTTAGGCCAGAAGAAGTGGGTCACTAGGCGGCTGTAGGTTTTATCCTGACCCAGGTGCCCAGCCAGGGGGACATCGTGGGCCAGATTTAGCAAGAAGTCTCTAAAACGGAGGGGCACTACTAGCACTCGACTGGCCCCCAACTCCGCGATCCTTTGTTCACTGTATAGCAGATCATTGTCCCAATAGACCCAATGTGTTCCGGAGGTATCCCCTGCGCTCTGGGCGAGGGCTTGTTGGCGGAGTCCCTCGAGGGAGGGACAGGTCTTCTGCTCTTGGCGAAACTGCTCCTGGGTGGGCCCCCCCTCTTGATGCCACTGGTCGAGGCCAGAGAGGTCCGGAGGTTGAGCTGGTTCTGGGGGGACGGCACGGTCGGCGTCTTCTACTGGAGCGACCGGGGGAGGAGGTGCCGGCCATTCAGGTTCCTCGGGTCGGAGATTGGCACGGGCGGCCATGGACCGGGTGGTGACGCACGCCCAGTCCGGGATGCCTAACATCCCCAGGTGTTCTCTTCGTTCTACGGCTGCCCACGGAGAGCTTTCAAGGTCATTCCCCAGGAGGCAGTCTACGGGAGCATCATCTCGGACCGTCACCTTCAACATGCCGGAGACTCCTCCTCATTCGAAAGGGACGCAGGCCATCCGACACAGACTCTCCGAGTTATCGGCTGAACGGACAGGGCAGAGAATATTTGGTAGGAACTGTTCTGGGGTCACCAGGTGACAGCGGACGGCTGTTACACTGGCCCCGGTGTCACGGAGGGCTTCGGCCCGGCGTCCATTGATGCTCACCCATTGACTGTACTTCCGGGTGTTAGCGGGTAGGGGGACCCGCGGGACCATGTCTTTCCCCCCTAAGCAGGCTAGAGCCATGGCGGCTGGCTCCCATTCTTGATGTTCTTGCTCATATTCTGCCTGTTCCTCGGAGATCTGTTCTTCCCCCAGGGCAGCAGCCGCCACCTGGCGGGGTCTCGGGCTCTGGTTCTGTGGGCAATTTGGGTCGTTTGCGTAGTGGCCGACTCGCTGGCATCGGTGACACGTGACATTGGCTCTATATCCCGGTCGTGCCGGGGTGCTGCCCCGGTTGGCCGGGGGGGTGGTGCTGGCAGCGGGGGCGGCCGGAGCGTTGTCTCTTCCTCGTCCTTGGCCCCCTCCTCCTCCTCCTCGGGGACGGTGCTGACCGTGGTGGTTCCGGTTCTGTTCATAGGACCCATTTCGGCCCACTCTGGTGATTTCCCACCGGTCAGCCTCGGCTGCGAGCTGCCGTGGATCAGTCAATTTGCTGTCGAGGAGGTGCTGCCGGAGCTCGATGAAGCAATTGTTTGACAGATGCTCCCACACCATGAGATTGAAGAGCTGTTCGTAAGTTGTGACATTGCTTCCTTTGATCCAACCCTCGAAGGCTCTGCTGAAATAGTTCACGTACTCCACCCAAGTTGTACCCGGGATGCGGGTGCAGTCTCTGAACCTCTGGCGGTACATCTCGGGTGTGAGCCCATAGCGGGTGAGGAGGGCCGCTTTCATGTGGTCATAGGAGGTCATCAGATGGTCCGGGAGCTGTAGCAGGGCATCGCGGCCCTCATTGAGGAATCTCCCCCATAGACCGGCTCCCCAGTCGCTTCGATCGATCCGGTGGGAGGTCATAGCTATTTCGTAGGCCTTGAACCATTGTTGGATGTCGTCCTCTCGGAAGTATTCTCGAACGACATCCTTGGGAATGTGTACCTTCTTATCTGTTGCTCCCGGGGTGCGGGGTTGCTCGGTCGCCCCTGCTTCCTTGTTCTGCTTGCGTAAGTCTATCTCAGCTAATTTGCGCTCATGTTCATATGCCAGTCTTTTTTCCTCGAGCTCTCTTTGTCTCTGTTTTTCCTCTCTTTCTTCTCGGAGCCTCAGATGTTCTAAGTTCAGTTTCTGTTCGGCCAACTTGAGTTCACCATCCATTTTGAGCCGGGCCATTTCTAGTTCATGTAGTCTTGTTCTTTCTCGTTCCTGGATCTCGTCTTGCGAGAGGCCCGTTCTTCGCTCCTCGGGAGCCGTGGTGTCTTTTTCTACTGCTGCGATATTTTGGTCCGGGGGTCTGGCGGCCCCGGTTTCTGCCCAGGACTCCAGGGCATGCTTGAAATCGTCTTTGGTACTTAGACCGGTGGTAGCGATACCTAGTTCGATGCAGAATTGTTTTAATTCCCGATGGCTGTATTCTTCCAATTTCTCCATCTGAAATTTCTCGGTGGATCCGCTTTCTTTGGTTGTCATCGTGATTTCGTCGTGGGGTGAGCTACTCTCTGTACGATTATGCGGTGATTCGGATCGCGCCGCTGGCCACCAATGTTAGACGGACCGGGAGGGTCGGCCGAGTATAAGGGGAGAGGTCTCCAGGGAGAGCCGTCTCCAGCGATCGTACAGACAAGTAACTTCCCCCCCCACAGACGGACACCACACAAGGATAAGGTTAAACGATACTTTATCAGCAATTCTTCAAGTACGGTCCAATGATACAAGGAGGTCTGGACTCAGGGGTCCCCTCGGTTCTGGTCTCTGGTTTGGAAAAGGGGTAGCGGGACAGTCTTGTTACCAATTGGGTGGATGAATAGCTCTCAATCCTCGAGCTCGGCGTTCTTAGATGATCGGGCCGCGGCGGAGCCAGCAGGTCCCGAGATGATTGAAGGTGGCGACGGTCCGCGGCGGAGCCAGCAGGTCCCGATGAAGATGGAGGTACAAACGGTCCGCGGCCACGCCAGCAGGTCCCGACGACGATGAAGGTTTACGGAGGTTGCGGCAGCGCCAGCAGGCAGGACGATAGTTCACAAGGTAGGGCTACGGCAGCGCCAGTAGTCCGTCAAGGATGAGTTCTTCTCTGCGTCTCTCGACTCCAGGATACAACTGCCTTCCTGCTCTGGAGCTGCCCCAGTTATAGGGCTGGTGCCCTTTGATGTCCGGACCCTCGCACTTGGAGGTCGGGGGGGTCCAGGATGAGGGAGTCCAGACACCCAGCAGGGGGGTGGAGCCAGCGCCCGGGGAGGCTGGGGGCGAGCGGTACCTGGCGGGGGAGAGCCATCGACACCTCTTTCTCCCATTGACCTGCCAAGTAGTCCGCTCACCTCCTGGGTGGATGGTGGTGCCGGGATGTCTGAGGCCTGGCCAGGCCCAGGGTTAGGGTCGATCGGAGGCCACGCGGCCTCGTGGTGCAGTGTCCAAGATGGCGCCCAGGTCGGACGCGAGGGCCAGTAGGGGATCGGGCCCAAGAGGTCGAGATGTTCAGAGGCAGGGGTCCCGGAGGGGACGGAAAACGTGGAGTGGTGGTGTGTAACACTTGAGGGACCGGGCTCGGGCCTGGTCGGGCAGAGGGGGAGCGGGCCCTTCAGGTGGCCTGTCCAACACTCGCATTGGACCTAACTTGTACATTCTGATAATGTGAGGGGGGCATTGCATCATGGTACTAGTAGTCTAACAACTGGCCAGAATGATTAAAATTAAGGAAACAAGCTATGGCATCATACCGAGAGTCAAACATGGAATTCTAAGCTCCTGACACCAACAAACTTACCACGATTAAACTGCGGGTAGAGAGACAAGGGAAGCCGGATGGGGGCGGGAGAGCCTGTTGGGGGGGGCGGGAATGCGTGCGAGGGGAGAAGTGTGGCAGGCAGATGCGCGGAGGGAAGCCGGATGGGGGCGGGAGAGCCTGGTGGGGGCAGGCGGATTAGGGAGATGCTCGTGTAAATATTTGTAAGCAAACATTTTAATAGTTTCAATATAAAAAAAATACCTGATACACATGCTAAATTCTTCAAATCACAGAAGAATAAAAAAGCAAGCTCAAGAAAGAAAGTAGCCTCTTGTCACCGCATTCCTGCCGCAAGTTGAGAGAACAATAGTCGGCTGGGTCTGCTGCAAATCACAGAAGAATAAAAAAGCAAGCTCAAGAAAGAAAGTTTGAAAGCCTTTATGCAAGACAAAGGCGCAAGAGCTGCACTGCACAGATGAAAACGCGCGAGTCAGCAAATTGTATTGATTAACAAGCTAAACCCGGGCAAGCAAGACTATTCCGCCATGCTCGGCTCCAAAAAGCAAATGGCCGGATGGGGGCGGGAGAGCCTGGTGGGGGGGCGGGAATGCGTGCGAGGGGAGAAGTGTGATAGGCAGATGGGCCGGATGGGGGCGGGAGAGCCTGGTGGCAGATGGGCCGGATGGGGGCGGGAGAGCCTGGTGGGCGGGCGGGAATGCGTGCGAGGGGAGAAGTGTGATAGGCAGATGCGCGGAGGGCAGCCGGATGGGGGCGGGAGAGCCTGGTGGGGGCAGGCGGATTAGGGAGATGCTCGTGCGTGTGTGGTCACGTGACCCGCTTTTGTGGTCACGTGACCTCACATGCACTGTAAAGAAACCGCAGTGGAAACCGCAGTGGTTTGACTATTCGATCGAGCCCATGAATTTTCGCCATTCCATTCGCAAGCGAATGGTAATAGGCGAAACCTAAAGAATGATATCTGTGCACCCAGGCAAGGGGTGTTACCATCACCACACACAATGCCACTGATGTATTGACGTAGGAAGGATGAACGTCTGAGTCAGACGCTGCGGTTTGATTCTGAGGTCTGAGTGACGCCCTAAGACCTCGAAGGCAGTCAGCAAACCCACCCAGCTGGCTTCTCGTGCATGGGGCCTGTGTCGTGACAAGTTCGCTTGTGCACAGTAGGAGGTGGGAACCGTGTTCTCTCCTAGTGACAGCTGGAACAAACAAGGAGACACACCTAAGACGATGTAACAGACAAAGGGACGGTATTTACAGTTACTTTCATTCCCTTGCACAAGATGGCGGGATTTCTCGTCTCTTTAAAATCACATTCTGACAGAACCCACCCAAACAGAGGGGTAGAGAGAGAGAGAAAAAGAGAGAGAGAGAAAGAGAGAGAGAGGGAGGGGAGAGAGAAACAGAGAGCGAGAGAGAGAGAGAGAGAAAGGGGGAGAGAGGGAGAGAGAGAGAAACAGAGCGAGAGAGAGAGAGGGAGAGGGGGAGAGAGGGAGAGAGAGAGAAACAGAGGGAGAGAGAGAGAAACAGAGGGAGAGGGGGAGAGAGGAGGAGAGAGGGAGAGAGAGAGAAACAGAGGGAGAGAGAGAGAAACAGAGAGAGAGAGAGAGCGAGAGAGAGAGAGCGAGAGAGAGTGGGAGGGGAGAGAGAGAGCGAGAGAGAGAGTGGGAGAGAAGGAGAGAGAGAGAAACAGAGAGAGAGAGCGAGAGAGAGAGGGGGAGGGGGAGAGAGAGAGAGAAAAAAAAGCCTGGGAGTGGTGCGTGCGCACGCAGTCTGCTCATTTTCAAGCACCTCACCCATGCTTGTTGCGCGGCGCTGCTCGCTCCCGTAAGGTGGATGCCTCCACAAGCACAAGTGTGTGCTTGAAAGTGACCAGAGAAACGGCTAAAGGTCCTGCTGCGTAGGTGAGACCTAAAAAGCACTAGAAAAGCCAATAGGTCTGGTGTTAACTGAGAGCCATTTTGTCTTTCCGGAGGCTTGTTTTGTTTTATTTTTGCTTTTGTAGTTCTTGTTTTTTGGGCCTTTGGCAATATATACAAAAGTGCCTAAAAGTAAAAATATTATGTTTTTGGTCTAAAAAAGTACATATTCCCATTGTAGCCACTTGCATTAGGGGAACTATGTTATGTGCACGTGTTCCTTGAGAAAGAGCAGAAGGCTGTCACTCACAGTGAAGTCAGCCAGAGGTTGAAGTAGGCTGACCCAGTGTGCTGTAGTGGGCAGAAGACACATGTGAATGACAAACACAAGAACAGGCGGATGAAGAAAGAGACTTCTAGTGGCACAAATCTATCAAACACTTAACACTTTTACCGCGGCGCGGGCGGGGCTAGGGTATGGGTGTGACACTCCCTTACTCCTGACTGCACCATGCCGTCATGACTCATGGGCGGCGCTTGCTCATGATGGCGTGGAGCGGTCATGACCCCGCCCACTCACTAATTCGCCGCACAGGCGGGGAATTAGTGCCACGTAGGCAGATCGTGGGCGAGCGGCAGTTGCATGACGGCTCCACGCCGTCATGAGCACACGCCGCCCGTGGCTCATGATGGCGTGGTGCCGTCATGAGCATGGAAAGGGTTAAAGTCACTAACAACACCTCAATTGTTACTGGATGTGCTCAGCATTTTTCTACAACATTTAGATACTTATAAATAGTTACCTACTTCTCAAAACCTCATAAAATCAAGATCTCCCATGTACATGTAGAATATGCTTGAAAACAAATGTATTTTGTGCCACTGTATTTATCAAAAAATACCAAAGTCTTTAAAAAGTGAAATACACCATCCTTGTATATAATGTGTGGTTGTATCAGGAGACGGCCGTTGAAGGATTTTTCTATATGGTCTATGTAGAGATGGACCACTATAGCTGAGACTGTCTGGTTTGTTTGTGCATGGAACATCTTATTAGATTCAGACGGCAGTCCGTAAATTAGTTGTCCTTTTTAAATTTCCAAAGTGGACAAAATGTTTATTTATGTGTTGGTTTTGAAAACAGATAAATAAATGGCATTGTCATTTACAATGCCAATAGCTTATTCTCTCGCAAATGCCACACACAAACACACAGACCCACACACACACACACAGAGCCACACACACACACAGAGCCACACACACACAGAGCCACACACACACAGAGCCACACACACACAGAGCCACACAGAGCCACACACACACAGAGCCACACACACACACAGGCCCACACACACACACAGAGCCACACACACACCCACAGACACACACAGAGCCACACACACACACACACAGAGCCACGCACACACACACAGAGCCACACACACAGCCACACACACACAGAGCCACACACACAGCCACACACACACAGCCACACACACACACACAGCCACACACACACACACAGCCACACACACACAGAGCCACACACACACACAGAGCCACACACACACAGAGCCACACACGCACACGCACAGAGCCACACACACACACACAGAGCCACACACACAGCCACACACACACAGAGCCACACATACACACCCACACACAGAGCCACACATACACACACAGAGCCACTCACACACACACACAGAGCCACACACACACACAGAGCCACACACACACATACACACCCACACACTGAGCCACACACACACACATAGCCACACACACAGCCACACACACACACAGAGCCACACACACACACACAGAGCCACATACACACACTGAGCCACAGGCACACACAGAGCCGTCCATAGATGGAGGGCATGTTGCGAGCCCCCGATCATCGTCCCGGTGACCCCTCTGACTGGTCAGTACCCTGCAGCAGGAGAAAGCGGTGAGGGGGAGACAGGAGGCAGCACACTGCATAGAAGTCTAAAACATACTCCAACATTTATGAACTCACCAGTGCTTACACAAAGGAAAGGCCGCAATCTCAAAACCAACTCCCTAAACCTGTTTTGAGGTGTTTATTGAAGTGCATTTTAATAATGTCAAATATTTGGTGCGTCGCAGCAGGAAAGTGAAAATAATATACTGGGGGGAAAGCCTACATGCTACTTGCTTGGGCTACACAGACACAAGCCACTAAATTCAATACAAGTTAGATGAAAAGTTTTTTGGCCTTGTTCTATTGTTTTAACAGAAGAAAGTGTCCTCTTACCCAACAGGGTTATTTTCAATGGCATTCTCTCTGCTTTCTCTTTCGTCCATTCTCCTCTAATCCCTTCCTCTCAACCGAGCTTCCCACTCCCTCTCATACTCCTTCTCCCCTGCCCCATTCTTCTCTAACCACCCCTTTCTCCTGTCACTCACGCACACTTCTCTCTAAACACTCTTTTGCTCTCTGTCTCACACACGCATATCCTGTTCTGCTATCCCGCTCTCTCCGTGCATGCATTATCCCAGACCCTTTACAGCTACTCCGTCATGATTTTTAAAATTTCTTTTCCCATTTGTGTCACTAATTTTCCACCACCATTCCCTCGTAACCCATTTCCCATGTTCTGGTTCTCCAGCGCTGCAAATCCATACGAATGGAAACAGCGCTATGCAAATATGTCCACTCCACTGCAAACAAAAAAAACCCAAAATAAATCAATAAAACAGTCATTTACAATACCAATGGGTCTAACTTTCACAAATGCCAGACCTGATTTCATTGAAAATACTTGTTGACAGTTTAAGTCAGGAGTTTCCTACCTCCGTCAGTGAGAACTAGGGGATCCCTGTTATTCGCTTACCCATGCTGGTGCTGGGGGCGGCCATCAACTCGTAGTTGAATGAGCCCTTAAGGAAAATATGCTGGTTTATTTTTGGAAGAGTCTGGCTGGGAAAAGGTAGAAGCCAAATGCTGCTTCTTTCTGCCTTTGTCGGTGGTTATACATACTTGCTTTGGGAGAGAGTCTAGAGTAGCAGCTCGAGGAGCAGGGCGCCCCACATGAGATGATTTGCATTTGGGAACCCCTTGGCAAGGTGTTATCCCTCTCATATGATCGCTGATGCCCCTAGCTCCTTCTGTCCCTCGCCTAGTGCCTGCCCTGGAGGAGCTGCAGACAGGACAGACCAATCAACGCACGTATGATAGCAACCCTATCCCCCACTCAAAGTCAGGAAGGGTGGCTAATGGCCTGAAATCAGCTGAATGGTGAACGTGTGCTGACCTCCCACTGTGGAAGACGGCCCCCCATCACCTCAAGACTATCCCACCAATCGTTAGAAAAATGATGTCGGAAAGTACAGTCATTCACCCGGCCAAGCAATGGATGGCGAGGAGAGATAGTCCCTGACACTAACCTCTCACCCCCATCGAGAACCACACCGAGAGATGTTGAGCAGTGTTCCTCGTTCACCCATCTCTGTCCCTTTAAACTTCCAGAAACACCCCCAACCCTCCAACCGCAAGGAGGCACACTCTGCTCAACTATTTTCATAACAACTGAGACCCCATAGGGAGCCCCCGTCAGGATCTTGGGGTCCCCATCCCAGTCCGCGGCTCTCAAGCACAACTTTCCACTGCTTGGATTTAACAAAACAACAAAGGCAGCGCATGGGCCCCTTCACACCAGATGTATAGGTGTACCGGCAGCCCGCACTCCGGGTCCGCCTCTCTCCGGGAGGTAACCCGAGAGCAGGCCCAGCCGATGGATTATTCACGAGGGCTCAAGTGGGTGGGTCACAGAGAAGAGCAATGGCAGCTCCAGGTGGTGCCACTCCCAAGTGCCTGCTCTGTTGCCGCTCGTGCCCCTGACACCCCTTGACCCCGAGATGTGCCTCGACACCCCCTGACAACTCCCTCACCCTCGAGCTGGCCTCGTTGGATCCCCCCCACCAGCCACCCGTCTCCTGTGCCTCATGGGGCATCACAGCACCCACCAGGCACCAGTCAGTGTGTGCGGCTCGGTGCGACGGCTCCTGCCCGAGCACTCACTTCCTGCTGTCGCGGCTCGCGTGCCACCTCCGCAGCGCTCTATGTTGCTGATCGCCGCGGGGCTCCGGCCCCTGTAGTCCCGGTCTGCTTCCCCCCCCTCTGTGAGCTGTGGTGTCGGTGTGCGATCTCGGGTGCCGGTTTAAACTCTTCTTGAGACACCCAGGTAAGAATAAAATACTCATGTGGGGCGCTGATCACATCGTATCTTTTGCCGGGGCTTTTCATTCAGGCTTTTAGTTCCAAAATTCACTAATGCTGAATTATCGACCGCCCATCCTGCCTGCAGCTAAAGACTTGCTGCTGCAACAGGCGAGTTCCCCACTTTGCACGTAATGTTTGCACCCAGCCTTTTGTCTGTAAGCCCGTCCTTTTCAGACTGGGGGGCGTGTTTTTGACTGTTTAGATCCTTTGATGTTTTTAGGTCTTCGCCAGCTCGACTTTCGTAGGCGGAGACCTAAACACATCAAACAATGTAAGAAACAACAGTCAAAAACATGCCCCCAGTCTGAAAAGGACAGGGCTTAAAGAGAAAGAAGATTGTCACTAGTACCTCTTCTCCAATGGCTGGCTACTGTTTAGGAGGCCAGTAAATGGAGAAGAGGGGCGGGGCTTAACCCTCGCTAGTGAAAATCTCGCAAACTCGACTGCGCATGTGCGCAGTACACCAAGCGAGACCTAAAAATGTATGGAGGAAGAGAGATAAATATAGATAGATAAAGCTATATATATTACTTACTGGCAGTCGGCAGTAGGTAAATATAGTTAGAGCCATGGCGTAGATGCATCATTGTAACATTTTGCGATTTCTTAATTGCGAAAATTAAGGAATCGCAATTAAGAAATCGCAAAATGCTATGCATCAAAAAATCGCAAATTTTATAGCGATTCGGTATTTTTCCTTAATTGCGATTTACAATTTGCGAATCGCAATTAAGGAAAACCCTTCCCATTGATTCCTATGGGCCAAAAGGCCCATAAGAATGAATGGGAAGGCATTCACATTTTGCGAATTTCTAATTGCGATTCGTAAAATGTGAATGCAATTTCAAAGGTGCAGGGAGGGGTTCAAAGAACTCCTCCCTGCACCCCTGAAATTGAACTGTAAGTGCAATTTACACACACACATGACCCAAGGACATGTGTGTGTGTAAATGAAAACTTTCAAATATGCAACTAGTGCATGTTTGAAAGTTTTCGGTAAATTAGCATGAAGTTCAACTTCATGCTAATTTACCCCTTCCAAATTGTGAATTTGCAATTCCCAAAGTAATCATGCATTGCATTTAAGAAATCGCAAAATTGCGATTTCTTAAATGCAATCGCAATTTAAGAAATCACAATAAAATTGCGATTTCTTAAATTGCGAAAATAGCAAAATGCTTCATGCATCCCAAAAACCGGATTTGCATTCGCAAACGGCCGAAATTTGCAATTCGCACCGTTTGCGAATGCAAAAACCCTTGATGCATCTAGCCCCATGTATCTTAGGAAAAAGCGTTTTTAGGCTTGCCTAGATATTTGGCATTGTTTGACTAAACTTGAAAAACATTCCCAAGAATAGTGTCATGTTGAGTCTTGTTGTGCATGGAAAGTTTTGGGGTGATCCGTCAAGCAGGGTCTGAGGAAAAAAAAAAGGGGGGCATCGAGAAAAAATATTTTCCTTGCTAATTCCGATAGGAGCTTTGAACATGACTACAGCCTGAACCGCTGGATGGAATAATACCAAATATGGTAGTAAGGTAGAGTATGGTTCTCAGATCATGCTGTCAGATATTTGGTGTAAATCCATTCTGTAGTTGTTGAAAAATAGAAGGGAAAGCAAATAAGGATATCTGGGTGGAGCCTAAGCAAGCACAGATCTCATGGTGAGAACTGATTGGCTGTCAGTACGTTAAGCAGAAAGTGCTGGCAGCCATCTTGTGAACAATATACATGCAAGCACCCCATTGAAAGGCATTCCAGTTTGAGGGTCACAAAAAGGAGAAACCATTTGTTGATGGTACCATACTAAATGTAGGAATTGTAGTGCATTTACCCTGTGAAATATCCTTCTGCTGGGAGTACATCAATCATATTTGAGAGAAAACAGTTTTCTCGTCATTTTCCCATAGCGGTTACAAAAGGTGCTCCCGAAGCTAAAATGAGAGCATAATTTCTGAAAATTCACATTATCTTTCTGATAAATATGAGATGACGTCTAACATTCTCAGTAAATCATGTACTTCCAACTGGAGCAACCGGTCAGCTGATTCCCTTGTGTTCTACTGCAGAGTCCCAGAGTGTTTTAAAGAACAACTAGAGCGCTAACAGTCTTACTTATGACAAATCGAAGGCACACCTGAAGCCATCTTGAAACAAACTGGTAGAACATAAACATTTAATGTAGAAAGAAACAAAATGAGGGGTTCATTTTTTCCTTGAAATGATGGTTAGTGCTGTAGAAAGAAAAATTAGGACACATTTTAAGTGAGTTCTCAAATATCGTCCTCTTCTATTTCATTAAAACATGCCGACATGTAGAATGAAACATGCACTTTCAACTCCAGCAGCAGAACACCAGTTAACTCCCCATCAGCAGCTTTATTACAGTGTTCTAATGAGCAACTAGTGCTAACATTCTGAATTTATGCCAACTGTGTGGCACATCTGAGCGCCGCCTTGATGGGATCGAAGTGGAAAACTGAAAGATCTTGTACTGAGGACACTACAGTAAATGAGGAGATTAGGGAGCTTCATAACAAATAATTCTCGCAAGATGGCCACCAGAGAGAAAGAAGCCTGAATGTAGCACAAATATCAACCAAATGTAGCCCAATTTAGCCCAATTTCAGAAGTGTGCAAAACACCCACATATATTGGGTTTCTTTAAAAGGGCATTAAAGGGTAAACGCATAGTAACCATTCACGAATGGAGTAACAAAATAAAAAAATGAAATATGTGTTTTTATTTGCTGTGTTCCGTACTAAAGGAGGGTGCAAAGTTGAAAATGCAGCCATTAATGGTTGCTTTGTGTGACAGTGGTATTCTTAAGCTTAGTTTTTACATTTCTTGACAGTATTGTATCTATCTTATAAGACCCAAAAATAATAATTGATCAACCAATTCAATTTTCATGTGTGTGAATTACATTTAATTTTGATTAAAAAAACCAAGAAAAGGTATACGTGTATGTGAGAATGGTATAAGAGAGTATCAAAAATGTTTGAGAAAATATTGGCACTAAATGAGGAAATTTGTGGGTGGTTTTGTGAGTTGCTTTGTATACTTAGTAACAGGGGGTAGGACAGCTTAAGAGTGTATGAGAATGTGACAGTTTGTGTGATTTGAAGATTAGATGAGTGAAAAATTGGTTCACAATTTGTTGCTTTGAATTAGTATGTTGCACATTTAATGCTCACTACCTGGTGTAATTGGTAGTAAACAAACTTGTGGATTAAGAATTGGACCTTTAGTTAGCAAGGCATTAGCAGATGTGGACATATTTACATGTGTATATATAATGTGCTGTTCGCAAGGAGAGTTTTTCTGTGAATTCTGGGTGTTGTAGTTCTGTTACCCTGCTTTGTCCGATCGCTATAAAAGCACACATACATTCAGTCACTTACCTAGAAACTACCTGTGCATGCCGCAGATTCAAAGATAGTTGTAATCACATCTATATTGCTCTCTTTCCCATAAAACAGGCACTGATGTGTTAGTTTATAGCCACTTACACACATATGTAGAGAGTCATAGAGATAATAAAATATACAGCCCTATACCAGCACTTCTCATTGCACTGCTGCCGGTGTACTCCCACAATTTCTCTGGTTTGTTTACAAGAACTGACGCCACCTTCTCATTCACGCGGAGATATACCCTTTCAAACATGGAGGTGGCTTGGTAGTACACGTCCTGAGTGTGCACTTTTACTTGCAGCTTGATTTGCTACGTAAACGCTGTTTGTCAAGTCTTAAATCCACATTTCAGTCTGCACACGTCGCATGTGAGAGATGTTGTGGGTGTGCTATAAAGCAGGCTGGTTTGTGCTTAAAAGATGAGAGATCTTCATTTCAGTTCACGGAGTTATTTGTGCACTTCATGCCCCTATGCCAAGTGCGACATAGAGTTTGCCATTCCTCAAGCAACCGACATTCTGAAAAACATGAAGCCTCGGTTTCAGCTGTTGAGACAACTACAAAAGCATGTATAGATACGGTCGCTCACCACAAACTATTAATACATGCAACAGACTCAAAGGTAGTTGCAGTCACACCTACGTAGCTCTATATTGACTAAAACAGGACCTGAAGTGCTTCTGTAGCCACTTACATACACATTTAGACAGCTATAGCAGTATTATAGCAGGCGGCTGCATACTAGCCCATTTACTTAAACATATCATGGCCCTGATGGAGGCGTACCTCAACACAAGCAGACTCCAGCCTTTTTTGGAATGCCTGTTCTCTCTCTCAGATATGTAGGCAAGTCCTGGCACAATATTCTCAACCATGCAGAGAAATTGTATTTCAAAATTGGTGATGGCCACTAGTGCAGACCCTGTCTGTGCAGTGTCACTGCAAGCTTCACTTTGCATGTTATCACCCGGCCTGTCCCCAACATTGTATTGCACGCAACCTCTTGGGACGGGCGTGGACTAGGAGGTATATAATAAAGGTGACGTCAGTGCTCGTGGCTGACGGCACAGACCGTAAAAAAAAAAAGTCTTTCTGAAATGTCAAACCCATGTGTTAGCACATAAAACACTTCTAAGATATGCTGTACGTATGTCATTAAGGATGCTCGTTTGTGCTCAAGAGATTGATAGTTGTCCTTTTGAGTTTAAAGTTACTTGAGCACGTGTAGGCCTCTATGTGAAGTACTACATAGGATATGCACCCCTAAAGCAACTGATATACATGTTCACAAAAGCATAGACCCTGCCTGCTATCCAATCAGACAGCTGCAGAAGCGCTTATACGTTCAGTCACTTACTAGAAACTACATATGCCTACAGCAGACTCGAGGGTAGTTGCAGTCTCAGGTTCATAGCTCTCTAGTCCCTTGTAGACTCACTGAAGTATTTGTGCAGCCACTTAGACAGCCGTCGAGGTGTTATAGCAGGCAGTGACATGCCAGTATACTTACAAACACATCTCAGGGCACTGGTAGAGGTGCACTCCCACACCCTCTGAGATATGTAGGCAGGTGCTGACACAGCCTTCTCCCCCCATGTGCAGAAATAGTCCTTCAAACATGGGTAATGGCTACTCTAGAAGCCCCTGCTGGTGCTCTCTCACTGCACGCGTCACTTGCCATGTTATAGGTCTTTCTGAAATGTCAACCCCATGCTTTAGTGCACATAACACGCTTCTAAGATATGCTGTCGGTATACAATATAGGATGATGTTTTGTGCTTTCCAGATTGAGAGCTGTCCTTTTGATTTGAACAAGTTACTTGTGCACTTGTAGGCCTCTATGCCAAGTACTACATAGAGTACGTCATCCCTAAAACAATTGACATAGATGTTCACATAGGCATAGCACCTCCCTTTCAGTTACAGAGACCGCTACAGAGGCACTTATAAATTCAGTCACTCACCCGAAGCTACGTATGCATGCAGCAGCCTCAAAGGTAGTTGCAGTTACACCAATATAGCTCTTGTTTGCCTAACACAGGCACTTAAATATCTGTGCAGCCACTTACATACTCTTTTAGGCAGCCAGAGAGGTGTTATGGCAGGCAGTTACATACCATCATATTTACAAAAACATCTCCTGGCGCTGACAGAGGAGTACTCCTACTGACACAACCTTCTCAACCATGTGCAGAAATAGTCTTTAAAACATGAGTGAAGGCTACTAGTGTAGACCGAGTCTGTGCTCTCTCCTTGCAGGCTTCACTTGCCATGTTATAGGTCTTTCTTAAGTGTCAAATCCACTCAAACACTCATGCACCTAGTCACTGACCCACTCAGACACTCATGCACCCACTTAGACATCTACTCAAACAATTAGATAGTGATGCGCGCACTCACACTCCCAGTGAGACAGTTATGCAGGTAGTCCCAGACCCAATCGTACACTTGCACACCCAGTTACACACCCACTGAGGCACTCTTGCACTCACTCACACACTCAAACACTCATTTTCAGAGGTTACACTTAGGAAATTGAATGGTAAAAACCTTAGAAATTCACTGAAAAGGCAAAGGTTATGGGGATGTTATATTTAGGCTCACATTTCACTTGTGCAAAACTATTGAAATTCAGCAGCTATAGTCAGCTGAGCTAACTATAACTTACGCCCCTCAATGCACTGCTTATGACCTCATATATTACATCACTAATGACAAACGGCGGCCATGATCCACCTGGACCTCTCAGAAGTGTTTGACGCAGTATCACACCAACCCCTGATCAAAAGGCTTCACAACACTTAAATCCAAGGAGACGCCCTCAAGTGGATGCTTTCTTCCTCATAGGTGGAACCCAGAGAATCTGCCTTCTGCCCTTCACCTCGGAACCCAAGAACACCATCTGGGGCATCCCTCAAGGTTCATCCCTCAGCCCCACCCTGTTCAATACCTACGACACTCCCTTCACCAACGTCCTATGCTGACGATACCCAGCTCACCCTCTCACTATCAGAAGACCCGCTGACCAAAGTATGCAAGTGCAAGACGAACATTCCCAACTGGATGAGAGACGACTGCGTACAACTCAACTCACGCATGACGGAAGTGCTGATCTTTAGGAACACCACCTCCCCATGGAACTCCCCCTGGTGGTCTTCCAAACTAGGACACTTCCCCCTCCCTCCTACTGACCACGCTGCAACCTTGACATCATCTTGGACAGTGAACTCACCATGAAAAGACAGATCAATGCAGTATCCTCTACCTGCTTCCTCACCTTCCTCATGTTCCTCAAGATTTTCAAGTGGCCCCCTATTGACACCATATGCATCGTCACACACGCCCTGGTCAATAGCCAACTGGACTACGGTAATGCACTCTACGTAGGAATGACCTTGTACTCCTACCGAGCATGCAAATTATACACAACTCTGCTGCCAGACCCATCCTAGACCTCCCCAAACAGACCCACATCACCCCCACCTCAAGAGGCTCCACTGGCTCCCCATTCAGAGGAGATGCCAGATCAAGACGCTGATCCACGCCCACAAGGCCCTGCACAAACAGGGACCAGCGCACATCAACCGCTGGCTGAACTTCCACCTTCCCTCCAGACACCTGCGCTCTGCCTCGTCCACACCCCCCGCATCTGCCGCAACAACAGTGGAGGTCGCTCCTTCTCCTGACTCCCTGTGAAGTCCTGAAACGACGTACCTCTTCACCTACAGACCTCATCCTCTCTGCTGGAACTCACAAAAAGGGCTCAAGACCTGGATTTTCAACTGAGCCCCATTCAGACGCTCACCCTCACAGGTGCATAGCCGTGCCATGCACATCCTGAATGATTGATTGAGAAAGCATGAATTATGTGCAACATTGGCCCTATACCATACACATTACAGCTAGCATAGCTCACATTAACTTTCAACCAGAGATTTATAGGAACCCCCCACTGAGTATGGTGTCCAATCTGTATACAACTGATCACAGAAAGTCAAGTCCCTAAAAATAATGAATGACTAGTTCCAAAATAAATGCCCTTCTATGGACAGCTTTTATCCATATCAAGCCCCTGAAACTCACCGAACCTACATTGAGAAATCAAGTTGATATCAGTAGAGAACTGGGTACTGTAAACCATGCTTACTCTATGTAGAGAGTTTACCCTGTACCACACTGTTTGCAAACAGTGAAACTCTCACAACAACTACACCACAAAGTATTACACGCTATGCAAAAGTTGTTGAAACTACACTACGATCCCCCAAAAGTAATCTGAAACAAAATCCTAACTTTACAACTTTTGGTATCCTTGCCTTCTGTGAATACCGAAAGTCGTAAAATTAGGATTTTTCTCAGTTTAGTAGTAGTAAAGTTAGACTACTACTACCAAATGTCTTCTGTGAATACCGAAAGTCATAAAGTTAGGATTTTTCTCAGTTTAGAAGTAGTAAAGTAAGACTACTACTATTAAATGTCTTCTGTGAATACTAAAAGTGGTAAAGTTAGGATTTTTCTCAGTTTAGTAGTAGAAAAGTTAGACTACTCCTATTAAATGTCTTCTGTGAATACTGAAAGTGGTAAAGTTAGGATTCTTCTCAGTTTAGTAGTAGAAAAGTTAGACTACTACTATTAAATGTCTTCTGTGAATACTGAAAGTGGTAAAGTTAGGATGTTTCTCAGTTTAGTAGTAGAAAAGTTAGACTACTATTATTAAATGTCTTCTGTGAATACTGAAAGTGGTAACGTTAGGATTTTTCTCAGTTTAGTAGTAGTAAAGTTAGACTACTACTACCAAATGCCTTCTGTGAATACCGAAAGTCGTAAAGTTAGGATTTTTCTCAGTTTAGTAGTAGTAAAGTTAGACTACTACTACCAAATGCCTTCTGTGAATACCGAAAGTCGTAAAGTTAGGATTTTTCTCAGTTTAGTAGTAGTAAAGTTAGACTACTACTACCAAATGCCTTCTGTGAATACTGAAAGTGGTAAAGTTATGATTTTTCTCAGTTTAGTAGTAGTAAAGTTAGACTACTACTATTAAATGTCTTCTGTGAATACTGAAAGTGGTAAAGTTTGGATTTTTCTCAGTTTAGTAGTAGTAAAGTTAGACTACTATTATTAAATGTCTTCTGTGAATACTGAAAGTGGTAAAGTTAGGATTTTTCTCAGTTTAGTAGTAGTAAAGTAGGACTACTACTATTAAATGTCTTCTGTGAATACTGAAAGTGGTAAAGTTAGGATTTTTCTCAGTTTAGTAGTAGTAAAGTTAGACTACTACTACCAAATGTCTTCTGTGAATACTGAAAGTGGTAAAGTTAGGATTTTTCTCAGTTTAGTAGTAAAAAAGTTAGACTACTATTATTAAATGTCTTCTGTGAATACTGAAAGTGGTAAAGTTAGGATTTTTCTCAGTTTAGTAGTAGTAAAGTTAGACTACTACTACCAAATGCCTTCTGTGAATACCAAAAGTCGTAAAGTTAGGATTTTTCTCAGTTTAGTAGTAGTAAAGTTTGACTACTACTACCAAATGCCTTCTGTGAATACCGAAAGTCATAAAGTTAGGATTTTTCTCAGTTTAGTAGTAGAAAAGTAAGACTACTACTACCAAAAGCCTTCTGTGAATACCGAAAGTCGTAAAGTTAGTATTTTTCCTCAGTTTAGTAGTAGTAAATTTAGACTACTACTACCAAATGCCTTCTGTGAAAACCGAAAGTCGTAAAGTTAGGATTTTTCTCAGTTTAGTAGTAGTAAAGTTAGACTACTACTATTAAATGTCTTCTGTGAATACTGAAAGTGGTAAAGTTAGGATTTTTCTCAGTTTAGTAGTAGTAAAGTTAGACTACTACTATTAAATGTCTTCTGTGAATATTGAAAGTGGTAAAGTTAGGATTTTTCTAGACTACTACTACAAAATGTCTCCTGTGAATACCTAAAGTTGTAAAGTTAGGATTTTTCTCAGTTTAGTAGTAGTAAAGTTAGACTACTACTACCAAATGCCTTCTGTGAATACTGAAAGTGGTAAAGTTAGGATTTTTCTCAGTTTAGTAGTAGTAAAGTTAGACTACTACTATTAAATGTCTTCTGTGAATACTGAAAGTGGTAAAGTTAGGATTTTTCTCAGTTTAGTAGTAGTAAAGTTAGACTACTACTATTAAATGTCTTCTGTGAATACTGAAAGTGGTAAAGTTAGGATTTTTCTCAGTTTAGTAGTAGTAAATCTAGACTACTACTATTAAATGTCTTCTGTGAATACTGAAAGTGGTAAAGTTAGGATTTTTCTCAGTTTAGTAGTAGTAAAGTTAGACTACTACTACCAAATGTCTTCTGTGAATACCGAAAGTCGTAAAGTTAGGATTTTTCTCAGTTTAGTAGTAGTAAAGTTAGACTACTACTATTAAATGTCTTCTGTGAATACTGAAAGTGTTAAAGTTAGGATTTTTCTCAGTTTAGTAGTAGTAAAGTTAGACTACTACTATTAAATGTCTTCTGTGAATACCAAAAGTCGTAAAGTTAGGAATTTGTCTCAAATTACTTTTGTGAATCGGGCCCAGAGATCTAAAGGTGCTTGTAGTGTAGTGGAGAAGGAATGAGGGATTCACGTTATCGTTCTTAAAAATAAATGTTATTCACCACAAAAACGGAGAGGTAATTAAGGATAGGGGTACTGTGTCTGTTAATCAACAAGTCAGTCCAGTATGACTCTTTAGTCCTTTTTCTTCCTCAGAAGGGGGTGTCTTGTACGGAGTTCCCTTGGTATTCCAGCTCCAGCCCCGTATCTTGATTCCTCTGGGGAGTACTCCAAACAAAATAAAAAAAAAAACAAAGAAGGATGTCAGGAGGGTTTTTCCACCTTGTCAATATAGTCTGGGAAAGGGGTTGAGGGGGAAGCTAACACCAACTGCCAGCACCAGTGCTATTGGGCCTGTACGACCTGGTAGTGGTTATGTGTTTTTGTTTAATCAAATAGAATCGTGTGCTCGTTAGTGCCCTTCACTTTCCCCCAGCAGGCGTCTCCCTGGAGACTCCAACCCCTTTTCCCCAGATTGTTCCCAGGCGGCCCGTACCTTGCTAAGCCACGTCCCTCCGGAGGCGTGGCTGGCATCCGCATAGTGCTGGGTAGGGTCCGGTTCCCTCTCTGGCTCCACCTCGATAGTGGGTCGGCTCCTGGGATCCGGTGCGTCTTCCGCCTCAGTACGGTCTCACACCGTGTCTTGGGCTTCGGAGGCGATGAAGAAGGTCTGCATGGCTCCTCTTCTCGTCGGGTCCCATTCTCCCAATGCCGGAGGATGCCAAGGAACGGGTTCGCAACCCGCCCTTTCCTCCTTCAAGACGCGACGATCATGTGATGCGGTCATGTGGTTGGCTGGCTGCTCCCGGAGAGAGAGATTCTTAAAGGAGAAGCCTAATGTTTGTTCCACAGAGGGCGTCTGTAAACAAAGGAGAGGACATGGAGAAATGTAAGGGGGGAAACGATCTGCTGTGAGATCCTCAGTCTCCGTTGTATGCTGCAGTACTTCGTTACACACCCCTACCCCAGGCTGTTCCCGATCGGGGAACAGGGGAATGCAGGAGAGGAAGTCCGCATTCCCCTTGGCAGAACCTCTACGATGTCTGGCCTCAAATGAATAAGGCTGCAGGGACAAGAACCATTGTACGATCCGCAGGTTGTTTCCTTTGTTATGGCTCATCGACAACAGGGGGGTATGATCTGTGTACAGGAGGAAGTGGAACCCTCGAGGTAGTAACAGAGTTTGTCTACGGCCCATTTAATCGCAAGGCACTCCTTCTCTATTACAGGATAGCGCTTTTCCGGGGATATAGTTTGCGACTGATGAACAAAACAGGGTGTTCAATGCCCTCTTCTGAAATCTGAGATAGGGCAGCCCCTAGTCCCTTTTCAGAAGCGTCTGTCTGGAGCAAAAAGGGTTTAGTAGAGTCAGGGGACCGCAATATGGGAGAGGAGGTGATAGCTGCTCTTAGGTTGTGGAAGGCTCTTATTGCTGCCGATGAAGGATGGAGTAAGTCCCTCGTTTTTGTTTCTTTTTTTAACAGATCAGGAAGGGGAGAGGCTATTTCGGCGTATTGAGGGATGAACCTCCGGTAATAACCAAGAAGAAGGCCCAGAAATGCCCTGACCTCCTTTTTAGTGCGAGGGAATGCTGTGTGTATGATTGCCTTTACCTTTTCTTGCTGTGGTTCAATATGTCCGTCACCGAGGAGATAGCCTAGGTATTTCACCTTTTGGAACCCTACCCTTGACTTTTTTGCGTTACTGTGTAGGCCTGCTGATTGACGGGCCTGTAAGACTTGATGACAACGGTCGAGATGAAACTCCCATGTGGGGCTTTATACAACAATATTGTCGAGATATGCGGACGAATAGGCCTGATGACTTGATAGTACCTTGTTCATAAGTCTTTGGAAGGTGGCGGGTGCTCCATGTAGACCAAAGTGCAGGACCGTGAATTCGTATAAGCAAGTGGGTGTTGAAAAGGCGGTCTTCTCTTGGTCTTGTGGCCGTAGGGGCACCTGCCAGTATCCCTTCTTGAGGCCGAGGGTGGTAATGTATTGGGCATCACCTAGTTTTTCAATAAGCTTATCATCACGAGGGAGGGGATATGAGTCACACTTGGATATGGCATTGACGGCCCTGATGTCAATGCAGAATCGGACAGATCCGTCCGGTTGTTGGACGAGAACGATCGGTGAGGACCACTCACTTTGGGATGGTTTTATGACCCCTACATTGAGCATATTCTTTACCTCTTGTTTTATTGCTTCTCTACGGGCAGCAGGTTTACGATAGAGTTTTTGTTTTATCACTACCCCAAGCTGAGTAGGAATGGTGTGTTCTGCTAGGGTAGTCTTTCCCAGGAGATCAGAGAATAGAGGAGAAAAAGGGAGGAGAGTGTGTTGTAAGGATTCCCTTTGCTCTGGACTAAGTTTGGGGTTACCCAACAGCTTAGATAGAGTGGAAGAGGAGTCTTGAACAGGGATAGTGGTATGAAGATCCTTGGGGAGTGGTCCTAACCATTTTTTAATAGGTTTATATGGTAAAGTTGAGACTTTTTTGGAGTGATCTGTACCTTGTAAGAGGTTAACCTGACTTTATCCATGATCTTATACGGCCCTTGCCATTCAGATCTCGCTTTAGAATGGCTAGAGGGTAGTAAGACCAAAACCCAGTCCCCTACTCTGAGGTGTCTCCATTTTTTTCCTTTATCGTAAAAGGCTTGTTGCTTGGTTTGGGCCCGTTCTAAATTAGCATCAGCAAACTCTTGTAACTTGCGCAAACGGTTACGTAAAGACTGAGTGTAGTCCAGGAACGTTTTCGTTTATTTTTACTCTTCCTGTTCCCATACCTCGTTGGTCATTTCTAGAAGGCTACGGGGTTCCCGACAGTATAGGAGTTGAAATGGGGAACATCTCAGACTGGCCTGACTGGCCTGAGTCTGGCTCCCGATGACATATAGGGCCAGAGGGAGGAGCATGTCTCATTCCGTGCCTTCAGCGCTTAACAGCTTTTTTAATGTGAGTTTTAGGGTGGCATTATACCTCTCACACAACCAATTAGTTTGTGGGTGGTACACAGACGTTTTTATGTGGGAGATGTTAAGGGTTTTACAAATCTGTGCCATTAATATAGATACAAAAGGGGTCCCTTGATCCGTGAGTATTTCACGGGGAAACCAACTTGGGAAAATAGTTCTAGTAACTTGTCGCTGATATTCATGGTGGTGGGGCACGTATGGAAAATGCTTCAGGGTATCGTGTGGCATAGTCCACAACGACCGAGGCATATTCATTTCCTTTTTTGGTTCTAGGGAGGGGGCCGATGAGATCCATGTCTATCGTTTCAAACGGTTTCCCAAGAATGGGAACCGGTTGTAGGTGAACGGGAGGAGGTTTATAGGGGTTTTCTTCTGGCACGCCTCACATTCCTGACAAAATCTAGGAACATAAGAGAAGATTCCTGGCTAATAGAAATGACTGAGCAGCATCTCTGTTGTCTTTTGTGCTCCCCTATGTCCTGCTAATAGATGAGAGTGGGCATGAAACAGTACTTGTTCTCTAAAGGATTGTGGAACTACCAATTGAGGGGGTTCTCCCTGCTTTCCTGCTCTATATAGTAAGTCATTGGAAATACAAAACAAAGGATATGTAGGATTTGGTGAAAGGGCAGATTGTTTAGCATGTGCCCAAGCGGAAGCTAGGGTGGGATCATGAGTCTGGCTGTACCTAAAGCTGTGGTCAGATAGCCAGGGAGCCTGAGTGAGAAGGGCCTGATGGGTAGAGTCTTGGGATTGGAGGGGTTTCATGGTATCCCGTAACAAAGTAAGAAATGACGGATTATCTTGCCCGATAATTAATTGTTCAGGGAGATAAGGTAGCACACCGAGCTTGACTTGTAACACCCACCCTGTTGGTAAGGTAATGGGGAGCTGCACTAGGGGATATATATGCGGATATCACCGTGTACACACCTGATGGGCACTGTTTCGTGGGAAGGGGGTATTGGGGTGTTAAGGAGTGACTGCAAGATCACCGACTGTCGACAGCTGGAATCCAAAAGGGTCTGTACAGTGGCACCTTGCACTCGCACACTTACATAGAAACTCGGTCCCATCTCCTCGGTGTATAAGATGGGGCGGGGTATGCAATTAATGTCCATCGGCTCCTCTGGGGGTTTCTTACGGGGACACAACCTGGCGATGTGGCCCCAATCACCACACTCTAAGCACTGCGGTCCTCGGGCAGGGAGAGGTTTGGGGCGATACTGGCGAGATTGTACCGGGTAAGGCAGGGTTTTTGTGGATTTCTTTTCTGTTTTGTTAGGGAGGGCGGGAGGCCGTGTGGGTTTGTCTGTATCCCATGGTAGAGATCGTGGTTGGGCTCGATAGAAGGAAGTGGCTACTTTTACTGCCTGTTCCACTGTCAGGGGTTTCTTTTGTTTTAACCATCTCTGTGTGGAAAAGGGATGTGCTTCTATAAACTGCTCCAGATAAATCAAAGACATTATGTCTTCTTTAGTGTTTGTTTGTGGTTTCAGGCACTTGTCTGCGGCTGCCTTAAGTTTGAAAAAGAGGGTCTTTGGGATGTACATAGGGGTTCCTCTCTCTCTCCTAAACTTTACCCTATAGGCCTCTGCATCCATCCCAAGATGATCTAGGATTATTTCCTTTATATCATTATAGGGAGTGTTACCGCTCGCATTTGCTACCTGGTAGGCAGCCTGTGCTTCTCCTGTGAGAAGGGGGGCCAAAAAGAAAGGCCATTTAGATTCTGGCCATCCCCAGGCTTGGGCGGCCCTTTCTAAGTTTAACAAAAAATGCGTCTGGGTCTTCCCCCGGAAAATACATTTGTAGGGACACATGTGGGCCTGTCCCTGGTCAGTCCTGTAACTGTGGGGCCAGCTGTAATCTGTCATCGGCACCCTTTTCCAGGCGTTCTGCCGGATGACTCATAGTGTCCTTAAACATGTCCCTGTCTGCTTCGGCTGACGACATCTGCTTTTCCACCTCCCATTCAAACTTCTCCTAGCCACAAATCCACTGTTGTATGAGGTTCTCCATACTGACAGTCTATGGAGGTGATCCCACTTCTGACACCACGTGTAGTGTGGCGGAGAAGGAATGAGGGATGCACGTTATTGTTCTTAAAAATAAATTTAATTGGCGACAAAAGCAGAGAGATAATTAAGGATAGGAGTACTGTGCCTGTTAATAAACAAGTCAGTCCAGTATGACTCTTTAGTCCTTTTTCTTCCTCAGAAGGGGGTGTCTTGTACGGAGTTCCCTTGGTGTTTCATCTCCAGCCCCGTATCTTGATTCCTCTGGGGAGTGCTCCAAACAAAATTAAAAAAACAAAACGAAGAAGGATGTCAGGAGGGTTTTTCCGCCTTGTCACTATAGTCTGGGAAAGGGGGTGAGGGGGAAGCTAACACCAACTGCCAGCACCAGTGCTATTGGTCCTGTGCGACATGGTAGTGGTTATGATTTTTTTTAAATCCAATCCAATCGTGTGCTCGTTGGTGTCCTTAACTTTCCCCACCTGGCGTCTCCCTGGAGACTCCAACCCCTTTTCCCCAGATTGTTCCCAGGCGGCCCCGTACCTTGCTAAGCCACGTCCCTCCGGAGACGTGGCTGGCATCCGCGTAGTGCCGGGTAAGGTCCAGTTCCCTCTCTGGCTCCACCTCGATAGTGGGTCGGCTCCTGGGATCCGGTGCGTCTTCCGCCTCAGTTCGGTCTCCCACCGTGTCTTGGGCTTCGGAGGCGAAGAAGAAGGTCTGCACGGCTCCTCTTCTCTTCAGGTCCCATTCTCCCAATGCCGGAGGTCGCCAAGGAACGAGTTCGCAACCCGCCCCTTCCTCCTTCAAGACGTGAGGATCATGTGACGCGGTCACGTGGTCGGCTGGCTGCTCCCGGAGAGAGAGATTCTTAACCCCTTCGCTACGGCGGCTATTCCGCCGCAGTGCTAAGGGGTGGAGCGGCCGCGCGGCGGTTCCGTGCTTGTGACGGAAACGCTCCGTCACGGCTCGTGGGTGAGCTGTGCTTGTGACAGAACGGTTCCGTCACGGCCCCGCCCATTCTTTAGAACGTCAGCGCAGGCGCAGAATTCGCTCCCACCCGTGGCCCACCCGTGGCTCGTGACGGAACGGTTCCGTCACGAGCATGGAAGAGGTTAAAGGAGAAGCCTAATGTTTGTTCCACAGAGGGCGTCTGTAAACAAAGGAGAGGACATGGAGAAATGTAAGGGGGGAAACGATCTGCTGTGAGATCCTCGGTCTCCGTTGTATGCTGCAGTACTTCGTTACCGTGCTAACCTGAACCTTGTACTACCTGCAGCCTTAATACTGTGGTGAAAACTTTACAGATCGCCCGTTCTCTCAAGCAAAACAAGCACAAGTACATAGGCTAATACCCGGTGCACACAGTCTTCTTTGTTATATAGAAATTGTCATGTTCACATGATTCTGTCTAATAACTCAAGGCTGCTTCCCAAAGCTAGTATCTACTATAGCCTTAGCGCCCAACATAGAGGGGTCTACCAGCCATTAAAGGCCGCTCCAGCGTTAAAGGCCTGAGCCAAAGGCAATGACTGAAGTCCATGACTGCGTCCACCCTGCTGCAAGGACTGAAGTCCGTTGGCTTTATACAAGTACACTTGCAGCTTTCAGATACAATCTCAAAGATTCAGCCGTTATCGCAGTATGTCCGAAGGTCATTGGCATAGCAGTGCCGTGCAGTACGGCTGATTTTTGCCTCATTTTACGCTTACGCCATGTGTTTTCTTGCACAAGAGGCTCCATTAGACTGGCCAGAAGGGCATTCAGGCAGTGCAGATGGACTGGACTGACAGGTCAGTGTGTGGGCCGGTTTTTTGTCTGTTTGTGAGTGTGTTTGGTGGTCTGCTGGCCTGTCTTGTATTGCTGATTTTCCTGCTGTTACCACAAACATTGCCTGGAGTCTCCCATGGCCCGAAATGCAAATGGACAACGTTTTTAGCTTTCTAGGTCACTAATAAGGTCCACTTTTATGTTGGTGCCCGGGTCTGTTTCCAAAAGTGTTATTTTTAAAGTGCTTGAGTTTGCTGACGTGCTCCGCCTTTCAACACAATGACTTTAGCTTCACCTCGTGTTAGGGATGCTGCATGCGGAGTCTTCCGGGTACATCACTGTGGCCTGTCTCTTCCTGAGGTGTGGGTGCATGGTGTGGGGGGGAGGGGTCGAGACTGGTGTGTCTGTCACCCCAAGAAGGCGGGCTTCCTTGCCATACAGCAGGGCCCCTCCTCCTCCTCCTCCCTCTAGAAGTCCTTGGCATCACTTGATGCGTCCTCAACCGTACCATAGGAAATATTCAGAAAGTGTTGAGTGTGGCTCATCTGTTGTCGTCTAGTGAGGGTTGTACCTTGTGCCCACACATCACTCACACGAGGGTCCGCAAACACCTGCAGAGCTTCGGTAATCACAAAGGGCCCCAGAAGGTCTGAACAGGCTCCGTTGATGCCCCCAATGGTCCTTTCCTGACAGCAGCACAACCTCGAGGGGTCAGTAGTCCTCAAGAGGACCCCACCGTGGACTCTAAGACATGAACCTTGCCACTTCAACCGCATGAGGGCGCCGCAGTGGCCTTGGAATAAAACTGAACACCAAGGGTTAAAGTGTGTGGTCAGGTCCACCACTTGCACAACCTGTTATGTTTTGTTAATAATTTATACCTAAAATGCTAAGTACAGCAAGCGTGATGACCTGCTGTGGAGGGTTTCAGGATGATTTCTCTAAATGTTGAGAAGACTGTTAGGTCTTGGTGTTAAGTTCTACTTTTCAGGGCCCTACAGACAAGTAGTCCAATACAAGACCAACCAATGGGAAGCCAGGTCTTCTGTGTTTTTACTGTTTCTTGAACCTCTACAGCGCACCCCATTGCTGGAGGGAAGGAAATTCCAGGGTTTTGGGGCCACTATCGAGATAGGTAAGTGGCCCATTCTCACTGTTTTGGAGGGGAAACCATAAAAGAGACAACGTTGCCAATCTAAGAGCTAGGCCAGGGGTTCCCAACCTTTTCTATGCCTTGCACCCCTCAGAGATGTTTGATTAATGCTCGCACCCCTTTCAAAGGTTTTGTCGGATTCCTATTATGCATACAGTACATACTTTCCCTCTTTGTCACACCCCTTGAAATGCCATCTCTCATCCTTTGGGGGTGCAGGCACCCCGGATTGGGAACCCCTGAGCTGATCGGTGGCTCAGCAGTCAGCGGGGGTAAAGAGTCATACTCCAAACTCACTCGTGCTGAGCACAGAAAGGCGGGCAGTGGACTCAGAATGTTGCAGACCTTCGGTGCAGAGGTTTGCATCTCTAGAGCAATCACTGCGCATCGGTGTTCGAACACAAACAGCAGTCCGCATGCCTCAATCGAAGTATAACGTTCCTTTGAATGGATACAGCTATTTCGGAAGGCATCGGGCACATGTTTCTTTATGGCCCGCCGCATCCTTGCTGGGCCGGACTGGCCGTAGCGGGCACCAGGCATTTTCCTGGTGGACTGAAAGGGTGGGGGCCAGTTTTCAAGCAATGGGGGTCGATTTTGCAGCAGAGCCGCATTATCGGCCCCCTGTAACAAAAGCAACAGGAGTGGGGCTATAGCGGAAGCACTGCTGCTCTTCGGTAGCATCCCTCCCCCACCACCCCCACCCTCCGGCCGGTGCTGCAGAACTGCCAGGGCTGGTTTGTGTTCCCAGTCCCCCCGTCTTTTCTAAGTAATAAAGATACTTTGTTGCTGCATCTGGGACCTTGACTCCGGTTCTTAGAACCTTAGAAACTGTTTACCTTTCCTACAGGCATGTTTGAGGAGCAACAGAATCTGAACACAGAGAATTCTTCTCATGACAGAGTGTCTTCTTTGAAGAAACAAACTTTGATAGTTCAAAGTATTAAATCTGAAGTCTCTTGAAAGTTATAGACTATAATATTTAGTTTTAAACAACCAATCAGGCGGTACTTGTATAGCGTGTCTTATCACCCCTGAGGGTATCAAGTAAGCCTGGGCGTAGTTCGCGAAGTAGCGCTACGCGAAGTGCACTTCGCACTACACGAGCTACGCGTAGCACTACGCGAACTGCGTAGTGTGCTGTTTGCGATGATTGCACAGTGCCAGATGCTTGTCCACACTGTGCAATCATTGAAAACAGCATCTTGCACAGTGCGAGCTATCTTTTACTGTCGCTCGAGTAGATTTTTACTCAAGTGGCAGCTTTCTCAACGCGGACTGGTAGTTTCTCTTCATGTGCAGTCGGGAGCATACCTGACCACTCTCAATGAGAAACCTGACCTCCCCGCATTGAGAATCTCAGCGGGATGTTTATTTACCATGCTCACGATTGGCAACTTGATGTTGCTGATCGCGAACGAAAAAAAAGTGTCGCCGGGATGTCATTTTGCTCGCACACGGTCGCCAACTTGACGTTGAGGACCACGAGCAAGCAGAAAAATGACTGCTGCACTACGCTACGCGTGTTTGCACTGTGCTACGCGCAATTTGCGTAGTGCGAAGTAGCGCAAACTTCACAAACTACGCAAGCGTAGCGTAGTGCTTTGCTCAGGGTTAGTATCAAGACGCTGGGCTGCAGGTCTCCGTCGAAGAGCCAGGTCTTGAGTCCCTTCCTGAAGACTGTCAACGAGGCTGATGTACAGAGGGGGAGGGGAAAGCGCTCCAGAACTTGGTGGCGAGGTGGGAGAAGGAAGCATTGTCCAGTGAGGGAGCGGCCGATGTGCTGGGTCTATGCAAGGGTGAGGTGAGCAGAGCGGAGGTTTCTGGGTGGTACGGGGAAGTTCACGAGTTGCTTCAAATACGCAGGTCCTTGGTCATGGGGGGCTTCGTAGGCGTGAGCCAGTAGTTTGAACTGGTATCTCTTCTGGACGGGGAGCCGGTGGAAGTCTCAGGTGCTGGGTGATGAGGATCCTCTTGGGCAGGTTCACGATCAGTCTGGCTCCTTCGTTGTGGATCGTCACGTAATATTACGTGAAGTTACGGAAAGGATGTCTCTTATGTTAATACTCTTGACATATTCATGCTGTAGATACTGTATTTGGAGTTGGTGATGTTTAGCTAAGAAATTAATTGGTATTCATTCTGGAATGCGTGACACCGATGAGTGTTTTTTGCATTAGCGTTTTCCAGGCTGTCTTGAATATATTCTCTCAAACAAATGAGAGGGGCTCTATTTTAACCAAAAGGGAATAGAGCACCAAATTACTGTAAAGTAAAGAAGAATTTTTCCCTTTAGGTAAACCGTATACCATCAGAGTCAAACACATTCAGTCAATACACTTAGCCAAAATCACTCACCTCAAAGAATTAACTGCAAATTGTACATCCTGTGAAATACTTACAAAGAAAAATTAATACATGAATTATATCAAACAGACTGTTAAGTTTCCGACTAAAAAACATTTATCTGAATGTGCAATAAATATAAATATAGAAAGCTTTAAAAAACTTTAAAAAAAACAAGGGTACAATCATAGAAATTCATAAGACTACACAGGAGAAAGGGAAAGACAGTCAACTTTGTCTTATCAATGTTAATTTAGACTCTCTTGGGACAACACAGGGTTGGGCTTTCTTTCCCTATGACCCGCCACTTGTTGACCACTCCAAATTTAACAAATGTATAATGCGTTGACGCGTTTCGGGGGCTTTCGTTGTTTTTCTTCTTTCGTTGGTTGACCTTCTTCAGGACAATAAGTAATTACTTCTCCTTATCTTTGGTATTACCTAATACAGAGATAAAACATGCCTTTACCTCATGAATATATATACACCCTTTACATGCTGCGTGTATCAATCTAAAAACATTATTATTTCCTATCAACACAAGGATACATCCATATTTTTTAACAATGTTTATCTCAATTGAATACCACTTTGTCCGTTGGTTTTAATCTAAAAAAACACACATCACATGTTGTCTAGTTCCTAAGTAACAGTTTAGCTACAACAAAATCCTTTGGTTTTTTTTAAAAGAATCCCCACGAAGCCCACATTTTTACATTGTAAGTGTTTCACTGACGTCAATCAGTATCAACCCACACTTCTTTTCATAGAAAACAGAAAGGCTTTTAGTCAGAAAAAGACACTGGGTGCACAACCTAAAATGAACACACTAATAATAACTTGGCAAGTAAGATGGTGCAACTGGGTGAGTGGAGAGCCCTAGAACCACTCAATGTATGGTTGAAAACGACCAAATGACATGAATTCCAAGATACCCAATGCACTCAGGAGTAAAACAATGTTCAATGACATTCAGCAAATAAATGATGTACAAAGCGACAGAGAGATGTAGGAATCTCCAGTGGGTGAGTAGTCTGGTGGAGTCCTTTATTAAGTGAAACAGCCAGCCGACACGTGTTTCATCGCTATTGCGAATCCTCAGGGCTATATGTGGCTGTGGAGCACCAGAAGGTCGCTCAACTGGTGATACTTCCGACCCAGCCGGGCCCGTGACCATAGAGTAAGGCAAAATCAGTAAAGAGGCTGTCGACACCAGGAGCACAACGAGAGAAGTACGCGGCAACGCTGGTACACATACCGGTAACGGGCGTGTTTACACAGAAGTGGGTCGTACCCGACTCGGAGCTGCACAACAGCAGCGTGTAACCACGAGAGATATTGATACTATTTACGCCCGAAAACATTTTCATATAAGTACAGATTGAAGTTTATCCACGGAACTTAGACCAAGGATTGTCCACGCATACAGGGGTCGACAGACTCTTTACTGATTTTGCCTTACTCCATGGTCACGGGCCCGGCTGGGTCGGAAGTATCACCAGTTGAGCGACCTTCTGGTGCTACACAGCCACATATAGCCCTGAGGATTCGCAATAGCGATGAAACCTGTGTCGGCTGGCTGTTTCACTTAATAAAGGACTCCACCGGACTACTCTCCCACTGGAGATTCCTACATCTCTCTGTCGCTTTGTATATCATTTATTTGTCTGAATGTCATTGAACATTCTTTTACTCCTGAGTGCATTGGGTATCTTGGAATCCATACTTCCACCCACCATGCATTCCAATTAGACTCAATCCTACTGTTCCATCCTATTTGAATAAGAGGCAACTCACCTATGCAGTCGTACATAGGCGAGAACACTGTTCAGGTTCAGCTCATCAATGGAATTGTTTTACGAGACAGACACGTAAGCTGTAGGATATAATACAATACAGCTATTTAACAGCAACTGGGCAAGCTTGTATACATCAAGCCGTTTATTACGTTTATCCCATTTCACAATGATCTGAATCATACCTACTAGATTGGTTGGTGACGTGGGAGAACGTTATTCAGTTTTACGTACTTCCCTATATCGATTTTGGCAGTTAAAATCCGGTGGCTCCCTGTCGATATTGAGTAGATCCTTTTAAAATCCTTTACTTTTGAGTACAAAATCCGTTACTTTTATCATAACAGGAATATGTTAATTACCGTTTGTCTCATCAATTGGACCGTGTGTTAGTTTCTAGTCCTTGACACAATCTTTTTAGGAAAAAATATATAAGAATCTTAATCTCATCGTTCATCAGTCTTTTCTCATTTCCTCCCTCTAACTTTCGGCTAATTGACATGTAATCTTTCCCAATTGTACATTAATTCAATTTGACTTAGAGTTATTGCATCAATAATCGTGTTGCATTTGCATTACATTGTCGCCTCTTAACTAAACTCTGTCCCCCCCAACACCCTCCCACCCTCCACGTCTCCCAGCTTCTCCGTCGTTTGGGCACTGTGTATTATACACAGGCACGTTTTTCAAACCATTTTATTAGTCGTTATTATGAATCCAACTCCATTCTATCCCAGTATATGATCTCGTGCCATTCATGGTTAGTCTATGTTGCCTCCAGATAAAATCGCTCCATATTCCCATCTCCACGTGAGTTCCAATGGCCGAAGCAGAGGGCATGAACTCGCTTGAATATATCACAGCAGAGCAGGTTGTACTCGCATTAGATTGTGGTTCTGTTTTCGCAGAGAAAGCACCTTTGTGTATACATTGATTGCATTGCAGAGATATAAAGGACTTAGATTATCCCACCTCAACCGAGCGAGGGGGGGAATAAATAGATAAGGGGTAGCCCCCCCCCCCCACCCCCCTCGCTAGGGGGGGACACTTTCTGCTTGCTATGGGTGTGCATTTCATTTCTCAAGTGTTGTGTTTGGTTTTGTGGTCCGGTTTCAGTCCCCCCTGTGGTTTCAGTCCCCCCTGTGCCACGAAAGCCCAGCGCACAGGGCGGCAGCTGTCCCTGCTGAGGCCGCCAGAGGGCGCCAGATTCAAGGCCTCTGAACATCTGGAGGTGTCAGCAGAGCAGCTGGACGTGTGTTCCTGGAATCCTTGTGTCTCACAATGTGACCTGTGGATGAGGGGCGGGGTGGGGGGTCTCGTGCCAGGGGGCCCCTTCCCCATCCGGCACCTCCACCCTTCAGCACGAGGCCAGCAGCCGCCTGTAAACTCCGAAAATAGCCCGTCTTGTGATTTCAGACTTCAGCTTTTCTCTTGTTTTTTTTTTCTTTAAATATTTTGCGTTCATTTTTGCTTGTGTCGGTGTGTCTTTGATCAGAAGTGTTGTGCACCAGGACACGAGGTGCACGCGCTCATGGCAGTGTGGCGAACCTAAGGATGAGGTCTCAATCAATCAATCAATCAGTGACACTTATAGAGCGCGCTACATACCCGTAGGGTCTCAAGGCGCTGGGGGGGGGGGGGGGGGGGGGGGGAGCCGCTACTGCTCGAACAGCCAGGTCTTCAGCTTCTTCCTGAAGGAGAGGTGGTCTTGGGTCAGGCGCAGGTCGGGAGGGAGGGAGTTCCAGGTCTTGGCGGCCAGGTAGGAGAAGGACCTTCCTCCTGTAGTCGCTCTTCGGATGCGGGGGACGGCGGCGAGGGCGTGGTTGGCTGATCGGAGGTGGCGTTTGGGAGCGTAGAAGTTGACTCGGCTGTTGAGGTAGCTCGGGCCTTGGTCGTGTAGGGCTTTGTCTCGAGGCCTGGCTGTGATTGGCTGAGACGTGCAGCCTCCTTCAGAGCTCAGTCTGTGGTCTGTCCTGAAGTTTACGGACTCCGCCAGGGGGGAGGGAAGATCTGGCATATTTAGGGTTCGTAGCCCGAGGGGTCAGAAAAACCCGGTAATGTCGTACAATGCCAATGAAATCAGGGATGGACCGCAAACGGGGCAAAGCGTGTCTGTGAATGTTGAACAAGGTTGAGTTTCGTTGTCTAAGGCTTGTTTAAAGGGACAATTCCTTCAGACAAGCACAGGTTTCAGAACTTGAGCAGTGACCACAGCTTCGGCATGCCCCCCCCTTCCACCGTGAACCCCTCCTTCAATGACAAAGCAACCACAAAGGGGAGGGAGGGCGGCTTAGATGTGGCAGGAATGGTGCCAATCAAGTATGCGTAGGAGTCCGTTTGATGCAAGGGAGGGGGTGCGAGCAGGTGAGAGAGAACCCCTAATCCCGCCAAAAGATAGACCCTGAGGGCAACATATGATCATCGCAGGCCTGTGCACACGCGGAAATTACAGTGCTTATTGCGGCATAGTATGCAACCTTCATAACAAGCATTGGCATAGCCAATAGGCCTCGCCTTTGGGATCTTATAAGTGTTTAGCCACGCAACAGTTGGCGTTGTTGCACCAAGGATAGTGTGCTGGATAACTAAACGCTTGTAAGTTCTGAAAGGCGAGACGTATTGGCTATGGCAATGTTTTTAAAGCATAACTATGTTTCTAAACACTACTTAGACCTCCAAAGCAGCACCTGAGCTAGAGGTACCCACACCCTTCCCATCTGCATGTGAGAAAAAATGAGTGAGACATGGGTCCTCACTTGCAGCATCTCGACTGGAAGAAACTAGAGGTACCCACACCCTCACCATCTGCATGTGAGAAAAAATGAGTGAGACATGGGTCCTCACTGCAGCATCTCGACTGGAAGAAACTAGAGGTACCCACACCCTCACCATCTGCATGTGAGAAAAAATGAGTGAGACATGGGTCCTCACTGCAGCATCTCGACTGGAAGAAACTAGAGGAAGCTGCACCCTCATCAATAGCATTTGATCTGAAATTAGAGGGACCTGTACCCTCAGCAGCAGCATCTGATCTGGAACTAGAAGGCCTTGTGCCCTCAGCAGATTCTTAACTGGAATTAGAAGGCCTTGCGTCCTCAGCAGCATCTGATCTGGAATTAGAGGACTTGTGCCCTCAGCAGATTCTTAACTGGAATTAGAAGGCCTTGCGTCCTCAGCAGCATCTGATCTAGAATTAGAAGGCCTTGTTTCCTCAGCAGCATCTGAGCTGCACTTAGAAGGCATGTGCCCTCAGCAGCATCTGATCTGGAATTAGAAGGCCCTGTGCCCTCAGCAGCTTCTTAGCTGGAATTAGAACGCCTTGCGTCCTCAGCAGCATCTGAACTGGAATTAGAAGGACGTGTGCCCTCAGCAGCTTCTTAGCTGGAATTAGAACGCCTTGCGTCCTCAGCAGCATCTGATCTTGAATTAGAAGGCCTTGCGTCCTCAGCAGCATCTGATCTAGAATTAGAAGGACTTGTGCCCTCAGCAGCATCTGAGCTGGAATTAGAAGGCCTTGTGCCCTCAGCAGCATCTGAGCTGGAATTAGAAGGCCTTGTGCCCTCAGGAGCATCTGATCTGGAATTAGAAGGCCCTGTGCCCCCAGCAGCTTCTTAGCTGGAATTAGAAGGCCTTGCGTCCTCGGCAGCATCTGATCTGGAATTAGAAGGCTGTGTGTCCTCAGCAGCATCTGCGCTAGAACTAGAAGGCCTTGTGCCCTCAGCAGCATCTGATCTGGAATTAGAAGGTGTTGTGCCCTCAGCAGCATCTGAGCTGGATTAGAATGCCTTGTGTCCTCAGTAACATCTGAGCTGGAACTAGAAGGCCTTGTGCCCTCAGCAGCATCTGATCTGGCATTAGAAGGTGTTGTGCCCTCAGCAGCATCTGAGCTGGATTAGAATGCCTTGTGTCCTCAGTAACATCTGAGCTGGAATTAGAAGGCCTTGTGTCCTCAGTAACATCTGATCTGGAATTAGAAGGCTGTGTGTCCGCAGCAGCATCTGATCTGGAATTAGAAGGTCCTGTGCCCATAGCAGCATCTGATCTGGAATTAGAAGGCCTTGCATCCTCAGCAGCATCTGATATGGAATTAGAAGGCCTTGTGCCCTCAGTAACATCTGATCTGGAATTAGAAGGCGTTATGCACTCAGCAGCATCTGAGCTGGAATTAGAAGGCATTGTGCCCTCAGCAGCATCTGAGCTGGAATTCGAAGGCGTTATGCCCTCAGCAGCATCTGAGTTGGAACTAGAAGGCCTTGTGCCCTCAGCAGCATCTGATCTGGAATTAGAAGGTGTTGTGCCCTCAGCAGCATCTGAGCTGGATTAGAATGCCTTGTGTCCTCAGTAACATCTGAGCTGGAATTAGGCCTTGTGTCCTCAGTAACATCTGATCTGGAATTAGAAGGCTGTGTGTCCGCAGCAGCATCTGATCTGGAATTAGAAGGTCCTGTGCCCATAGCAGCATCTGATCTGGAATTAGAAGGCCTTGCATCCTCAGCAGCATCTGATATGGAATTAGAAGGCCTTGTGCCCTCAGTAACATCTGATCTGGAATTAGAAGGCGTTATGCCCTCAGCAGCATCTGAGCTGGAATTCGAAGGCGTTATGCCCTCAGCAGCATCTGAGCTGGAACTAGAAGGCCTTGTGCCCTCAGCAGCATCTGATCTGGAATTAGAAGGTCCTGTGTCCTCAGCAGCATCTGATCTAGAATTAGAAGGCATTATCCCCTCAGCAGCTTCTTAGCTGGAATTAGAAGGCCCTGTGCCCTCAGCAGCATCTGAGCTGGATTAGAAGGCCCTGTGCCCTCAGCAGCATCTGAGCTGGATTAGAAGGCCTTGTGCTCTCAGCAGCATCTGAGCTGGAATTAGAAGGCCGTGCATCCTCAGCAGCATCGGATCTGGAATTAGAAGGCCCTGTGTCCTCAGCAGCATCTGATCTGGAATTAGAAGTACGTGTGCCCTCAGCAGCATCTGAGCTAGATTAGAAGGCCTTGTGCTCTCAACAGAATCTGAGCTGGAATTAGAAGGCCTTGCATCCTCAGCAGCATCGGATCTGGAATTAGAAGGCCCTGTGTCCTCAGCAGCATCTGATCTGGAATTAGAAGGCTTTGTGCCTTCAGCAGCATCTGAGCTGGAATTAGAAGGCCTTGTGCCCTCAGCAGCATCTGATCTGGAATTAGAAGGAATTGTGGCCTCAGCAGCATCTGAGCTGGAATTAGGATTTGTGCCCTCAGCAGATTCTTAGCTGGAATTAGAAGGCCTTGCGCCCTCAGCAGCATCTGATCTAGAATTAGAAGGACTTGTGCCCTCAGCAGCATCTGAGCTGGAATTAGAAGGCCTTGTGCCCTCAGCAGAATCTGAGCTGGATTAGAAGGCCTTGCATCCTCAGCAGCATCTGATCTGGAATTAGAAGGACTTGTGCCCTCAGCAGCATCTGATCTTGAATTAGAAGGACGTGTGCCCTCAGCAGCATCTGAGCTGGATTAGAAGGCCTTGCATCCTCAGCAGCATCTGAGCTGGAATTAGAAGGCTGTGTGTCCTCAGCAGCATCTGAACTGGAATTAGAAGGACTTGTGCCCTCAGCAGATTCTTAGCTGGAATTAGAAGGCCTTGCGTCCTCAGCAGCATCTGAGCTGGAATTAGAAACCTTGTGCCCTCAGCAGCATCTGAACTGGAATTAGAAGGCCTTGCGCCCTCAGCAGCATCTGAGCTGGAATTAGAAACCTTGTGCCCTCAGCAGCATCTGAACTGGAATTAGAAGGCCTTTTGCCCTCAGCAGCATCTGAGCTGGAATTAGAAACCTTGTGCCCTCAGCAGCATCTGAACTGGAATTAGAAGGCCTTGCGTCCTCAGCAGCATCTGATCTTGAATTAGAAGGACTTGTGCCCTCAGCAGCATCTGAGCTGGAATTAGAAGGCCTTATGTCCTCAGCAGCATCTGATCTTGAATTAGAAGGACTTGTGCCCTCAGCAGCATAGAGCTTAGATTGACATCAGCTTGGACAAGTTTACGACAGGTTTGAAAAGCTGTCAGCCCCACAGCTATGCCTTTACTCTTGGAAAGAGAAGCAACGGCCCATCACTAGCATAATGAACAACACAATCAGGACATTGCTTCCCTAGAATCTGAGAATATGGAGCAGTGATTGAAAAGAAGATCCACAGCAGACCTTAGGAATTGCAGTCTCAGATGGGACTTCCCAGCATGATCCCTGTGAACTCCAGGGTGGCATGTTTTATGCCTAAAAGGTTCAAATAAAGTTTAAATGTCAGAGACCTGCAAACCCCATGTCCATCCTCCAGCCATGCCTGATCCTTTCTGGGCATTCTGACGTATCCTGAATCCAGTCCTCTAAAACTCTTGACCTGCCACATGAAGGTCATCAGTGCGGCAAGACCAGTGCAGGTCATTCACTGATGAACCTATTACTTACTGGTAATCTGCATCACTCCTACGGACGAGCTCCTCCCCCAATCCTAATGTTTGAGGCTCTGCTCCCCTGCCAGCACCCTCCAGCCTGCAGTATTCCCACACAGTAGTCCTTCTTCTCTTTCTTTGGCTCTTCCCTGCCAATGGCACTTCCGCCATCACAAGCCAGATTTATTGGCGCCATGCCAGGAGCGAGGGCGGGAATCCGACCGGGATGAGAAGCTCCTGGTTGGGAGTAATGTGCCACAGGAGTGATGGGAGTGGGCCTAGCCCTGCATGTGTCCTGCAGCGACCCACCAGCAGCTCAGCCAGGGATCTAGAAACTGATCCTGTTAGAGCTCCCTGCAAACCTTCTGGTTCAACACGCCCAGCTGATCACGCATCCGAGGAATGGCTCGTTTCACCCTCATACTCAGTCGCCGTTGGAACTTTTTTTCCTTTATTTGCCAGACCAGGAGCTAAAACACAAGTGCTTGAAGAAGGAAGCATTTTAGTTATCCTGATGGCCAATGATTGACTCCCGACCATCGCGTTCGCCACATCGTCTCCCACCGGCCGGAGATCCTCCTGCGAACAGGGAGACGTCTTCTGGAGCTGAGGTCTGAACTCCGGATCAGGTCTCAACACCCTGTTATCCAGAATGAATTTAAGGTGCGTGTGATTGATTCCAAGGCACCTAGGGCCCGATTCACAGAACTAACTTAAGACAAAATCCTAAACTTACTACCATTTTGATATTCACAGAAGGCAATTACTCATTTCGGTATTCACAGAAGTTAGGACTCTTAACTTTACGACTCCTAAACTGAGAAAAATCCTAACTTTAAGACTTTCGGTATTCAAAGAAGGCATTGAGGAGTCCTAAAGTTAGGATTCCTAACTTCTGTGAATACCGAAATGAGTAAGTGCCTTCTGTGAATGCCAAAAGTAGTAAGTTTAGGCTTTTGTCTTAAGTTAGTTCTGTGAATCGGGCCCTAGTTCCCCCAACCCTTGACTGATGTTATTGCCACAACAAGCCACTTCACTGAGATCCACGCCAAGTCTGCAAACTCCAAGCCCTGCTGTTCCTGCAAGGCCTTAAGAACCACAGACAACCCCCAGAGGCTGTAAGAGTGCTGGTCACTAGTTTTTTCAACTCTCAACTCTTCAGAAGCTCGACAACAACAGGAATGATCTTAGAAGTATTTCCAGAGTGTTCTCTGAAGCCTCCAACCCCCGCTCACCGGGCTGGCAGCATTGAACGTGATTGGCCGAGCACAAAAGCTTTGCTTTAAAACTCTAAACTAAGGGGAGAGGTGTGGCGCCGTGGCCAGGGTGACTGACTCCAGAATCTGGGGATCACGGTTCGATCCCCGGTGCCAGCGGCAGATTAGCCCAGCACCATCTGACTCTGGGCAATAGCTTGCTTAATCTTCCCGACGGCTCCCAGCGCCTAGAGACCCTTACGGGTGATGGTTCGTGCTTTACAAATGTGGATTATTATTATACTATTATTATTACTATTATTATTATTATTATTATTATTATTATTATAAGGAATCTGACAAGGCCTTGCCTCTACCCCCTTGTTTCGGCCGCAACTTTTGAACATTTTCCAGTGCCTTGCAAAGGATGAATGCTTCCTGCAGGCCTAAATATCTGTCGCTACTTCCTTGTAGCACAACCTGAGTCCTGGAGGTCTTGTCCTTCAATCTCCAAGCCGTAAGGCACAAAGTCTTCAACTTTGACAGACCGCGATGAGACTGAAGCAGTGAGCGTTAAGGAGGACGCTGAATATGTCAATCCTCGGCTACTAAGGTCAGCAATGGAAGCCGGGGACGACTGGGTCAACATGGAGCCACCAGGATTACTTGTGGCGGCTCACTCGCTCCAGCCCTTCTGCAATACCATTGGAAGGAGACATATAGGAGGAAACGCAAACAGAATCCCCGATGGTCACTGGAACGACACTGCGTCCACTGCCCTCACATCCTGATGCCAAGCCTCTGGGCAGAAGTGAGGTGGAAGGGCATTCTCCAGGGAGGCAAAGAGGTCCAGCCAGGGCTTCCCGGACGTCTCCACTATCAAGTCGAAGGTCTCCCTGTTCGAATGATAAGGAGTGAGGTTGGAAGATTCTGGCTCAACCTCTCCCCCAGAATGTTCTCCACCCCAGGAATATACATTGCTCGCTTTTCTAAAGGCGACTCTCTGCATCACATGGACATTTCCAAGGCTATATTTGCCAAACCTTTGTGCCTTGTGCCCCCTTGTCTCTTCGTGTAGCTTTTGCCCTTGCTTGGGGGTCCTTGCCAACACTGAAGCCTTCTCCATGTGGGGTGCAGACTTCTGAAGGGCACCCCATACTGCGTCAACTCCTTCCAGGTCGAGGAGTCTCGCTTTTCTGCCACTGACCAATCTCCCTTTTCTTCCAACCATTCAACAGTGCCCCCCCATCCTTACACACTTTCAGCGGATGTTCTAACTCTTAGGTTTGAGTAATAAAAGTAAACCCCCTTCCTCAAGTTTGCCAGACTCGACCACCTCTGTAGTAGACCCTTCAACTCTCTTGAGCCCAGAATCAGCATCTTGTATCCTCTGTCCCTGGGGACCCAAGATCTAGTGAATGACAAACCCCCAGTTTCAGATGGTGACGTACCCCCGGGACCACAGACGTTGCTGTGGACATTAAACCCTGAACCCTCAACTACTGTCGGGCTGTCGTCATCTGTACTGTACTGATGCATCGGAGAAAGCTTTCTCTGTAATGCTTGAACCCGGAAGGAACACTCATCCCTTCTGTGCATCTGTCAGTGCCTCAGTGAATGTCTTGCACACTTCCGGTCCTAGACTGGACTTTTCAGAGGTCCCAGACCCTCCAGACAGGAGCAGACCTTCTGCACACAGGACTCCACCTTCAAAACAGAAGAGTTAGAAATCAGCCAGTCATGGAGATAAGGAAACCACTAAATACCCTGCAATTGTAACAAGCATTTGCAATGCAATAGGTCTCGCATTTGTGAGAGTTAGAGCTACTGGTGTTGTAAATGCATATGTTTTTATCTATGCATACTCGTTCCCTTCTCTTGGTGTACTCCTTTGCGCTGGGAGAATAAATGTGTGAGGTACACTTTGAAAGCACCAGATATTAAAAAAAGCTTTGCGTGGCTCTCGGGTTCGTTCAACAGGAAAGTGTAATTTATTTATTTATTTTATTTTATTATTTATTTATTTTATTATTTATTTATTTATTTTGCATACTTATATAGCGCTGAAACCTGTCACCCAAAGGGCATTCTGGCGCTTTGACTCAGTAGGCCGAACCATCGATGCGGAGCTTAGGCTACTCTAGGAAACAGATGAGTTTTCAGCCCTATTTTTTTTTAGAATTTAGAAACAGAGGAAAACGAGAGGCGCAAGACAGTGGGTTTTAAAAGAACAGATGGGGTGAAGGCAAAGTAGAGGGCATGAAAATTATTTTGTTTAAAAAGAGTTCCTGCAGGGGAAAGACACTGGCCACTGGTGGTGACTGCAGGACAAAGACTCAAAGACCACGAGGAAGACAGACGAGAGGAGGAGGCGGGGACCAATAGGACTCAAGGAAAGGGGAGTGACATGGGAACAAGCCAACGGTAAGTAAAGGGAAGTAATGGGCGGGCGCTTCCTGCAGGGGAAAGGCACTGGCCACTGGTGGTGACTGCAGGACAAAGACTCAAAGACCACGAGGAAGACAGACGAGAGGAGGAGGCGGGGACCAATAGGACTCAAGGAAAGGGGAGTGACATGGGAACAAGCCAACGGTAAGTAAAGGGAAGTAATGGGCGGGCGCTAAGCCCCTTAAGATTTGTTTTATTTTTTTTTAGTGCAAACGATTTTGGAAAAACAGTGCAAGCGCTGTGCTGGCAAAACCTACAAACAAAGCATGCCGTCTTTTCCAAGCATGCACTCAGGATATGGAATAGGGACCCCTTATCCCTACTGCCTGCCCCTGCACTGCTGCACATTAGGAAAGAGTTGGAAACACACCTCTTGAAAGATCACTCATCCAGCCTTCCACCTCTCCTGTGACTCATTAACAGGGCGCTTGCCTTTGAATAGTGAGTGGGTTTGTGCTGTACAAGTATCACATACAACATAAATGTTTATTTACTGTTGAAAATAGTGATGGTGATATTAACATCTGAGTAATGTTTAACTAAGTTTATTGATACCTGTTCAAAGAACTGATATTCACTGAAGATCAGAGTCCCAAGGTCATTGCACATTATTTCAAACCATGCTTCGTGGGCTGCAGCTTAATCGTTTTGGGCCCATCGTTTTCAAAGGCTACAACATTTAAAAAATGCAAAACTATCCTGCAATGCCTGTTGCTCAATGAATTAAAGCAAAGACTCTGCAGATGCAATACTGAGTCCAGGGGAGATCAGAAAAGCAAGGGGGTCCCATTTGGTCAAGAACACTTAAGGGGTTTTCTTAGTATTGGCGAGAATTACTATCAAAGGTACAGGCGTCGCACTTCACTGCAACTGTAACTATGTTTGTCCTCTCTGCTTTGGATGCCAAGACCGTGTAGACGTTTACACATGTAGGGGCAGATTTACAAGCCCCTAGCGCCACTTTTGCGTCACTTTTAACATGGGAAAAGTGCTACAAAAGTGGCGCAAGAGGCTTGTAAATCTGCCCGTAGTGCTTCAGGCGTTAAGGTAAGAGTAGATGGAAATGGGTGATATTCACTACAATGATGGAGGGAGCATTGGACAAATACGAAGAGGCGGGGGAGGGTCATAGGAGTCACAAACTCCTATACGTAGTTTTGTTTCTCATAAACGACATGTCATTTTCACCAAACCAATGATAATCCGAGTATTGTGGGCAGCTGGGGTGTCTTCTTGAAAGTCAAGATGTGTGAGCTAGTTGCTGCCTACAAGTGTAGTTTGTTGGGCGTCAGTCATGAGAATGATGTAAGACCTATAGATACATGAAACAAATGCTCACGAGTTACAGCGCAAGACTGTGTCAATGCCGAGCTCTATAAGAGCCATACAGGGATCCATTGAGTGCAAAATACAATCAAGTTTCTGTCATGAAACAGTTCAGAGTCAATAGCTTCAGCGCGAACTGAATACAAAATGCCAGTTGATTGCTGGCAACCAAACAGAACCCTTGCAAGAGAAATACACAAAGGCTTAGTGTTTAAAAAACCTCATGAGATCTAGAAAGATCAATAATCAGTAACTATGCAATCGATACTTCGGTTATAAAAACTTCCCAGAGCTGAACTGTTCTCGGTGTGGAAGTGCATTTCAGACACTCGCAGCACCATGGCACCCGAGAAGGCTGAACCGGGGTGTGTATTGTGCTAGCGTGTCATGTGAGTAACAGGGACCCCCTGTTAGACTGAGGATATACTTCCTAGGACAGGGTAATTCACAATGAAAAATAAATTCCTAGGCAATATAATAAATAACATTCCTCATATGGATCATACTAAAAATAGAAACAATGTAACGACCAAACTATAAAAAATGCAAAATGTAATGATATATATTCAAAGTTGTGATCATATCATTGCATAAATCAATTAAGAACACACATTTATTAACACAATACTAATTAGTCTAAACCTATGTTGAACACAATCTCACTAGGTTAAAAATACAATATAAAAACATAATCCCCATTGCTTAATTGCCACAGTATTTTGCATTTTTATAGTTTGGTTGTTACATTTTTTCTATTTTTAGTATGATCCATATGAGGAATGTTATTTATTTTATTGCCTAGGAATTTATTTTTCATTGTGTATTGTGCTAGCGTGATCAGTCATATACTAGGAAGGACCCCACCTACCCGACCTGTCCCCAGTCTTGGCTGAGATGCACCTTATTGAGGTCAGAGATGTTTTAAGGCATGGGCAAAGTGGGCTCTGGCCCAGGGCCCCAACCTTTCAAGGCCCCCCCTGATAGGAGAATCTTTACCTGATTACGTTGATAACTCATAAACAGATTGCTTAAAATACTGTTTTTCTTACATTTATTTTGAATATGGGTGATGTGTGCAGATATTTTGCAGAGAAAATTGTGTTTATGTTTCATGCAACATCCATAACAAAGTTTCTTTTAGATCAAAACGGGACCTCACATGAGAAATGGGAGGGTGTCACAGAGATTATTTGCGGTAATATTAGTGAGCCGCCGCTGTGTTACAATATTGAAAACCCACCTCACTATCCCTGAATACAAGATGTCAACCCATTTAGAATTTGGACGAGGGTGCCTGTGCACTCCCAGTCACCCGGCCACATAGAGCTTGAAAAAGCTGAAATTGGATCATAAATTCGAAGCTGTTATGAACAGGGGCCCCAAAATACATTTAGCCCAGGGCCCCCAAAGTCCTTAAGATGTTCCTGATTGGGGTTGCGCCCTAAAGCTTACACCTAGACATGTCAGTTGAGACCTAGCTTTCTGTCTGGTGCCCGATGGAGCTACCTGTTTAGCTATTGGGGTGATGGGCTGTGGACTACCTCCTCGTATGTCTCCGACCCAGTAGATCTTTGGGCAGACTTCCTTTCGTGTCTCCGGCTGTCTTTTTGTCTCTTCTGCCGTCTTTTCCCTCTTCCACCACCTTTACACTTCCCCCTCCTCTCTATTTGTCTCATCTTTCTTTCCTCTCCCAATGTGTTGCTTAATTTTTGACGTAATGTGTATTTGTTTTCATTCTCTGTAACATTTTGTAGCCTAATGTAAAGTGCTCTGATACCTACGGGTCCAGCCAGCACTGTATATAACTCATAAATAACGTTCCTCTGAACTTCTGTTGGACCTTTGACGACGTCCCATGGTTTGTACTCACCTCAATGCACGAGCAACCTTGGTCGATGCCCGGTGGAGCTGTCACATGCAGCTAAAGACGAGTCTGCCCCTGGTTTCACCCCCTCGGCCGTCACCTACCCAGCCGGACATCTGACATTGTTTTCCTCGTTTTTCCCGTTGTGTATTGCCTCCCTCCCCCTCCTCCTCCCCCTCTGACTCTTTGATTTAAGTGATGTAACTATGTAACCTGTAACTCGCTGTAACTCATGTAAAGTGTTCTGATACCTCCGGGTCTAGCCAGCGCTATATGAAACTTTTCAAAGAAATAAATGCTTTTATGGTTGGCTCGGTCGTGTGGGGTACAGCACGGCGGCAGTCAGCCCATCTAGAGCTTAGAAGAGGATCAAGCACCAGCTGGGCGCGTGCAAGGAGTGTGCCTGAAACCGCATGCGCAGTGCACGGCATTGCTGAGGGTGTGAAGTAGGGTGACCAGGCGTCCTCGATTTGCCACAACAGTCCCCGTTTTTCACCAGCTGTCCGGGCAGATTCTGAGAAATTTAGCTCATGTCTCAGGCTTTGGAGAGGGCCGACAAAAAATGGGGGAGGTGTTTTTTATGTTTTACAAAGCGGGGATAGTTAGCAGTTGTTCCAAGAAAGCAATGTAATTCACAGGCAAACTACTGGGTTTAAAAATAGCATCTTATGTATGTTCTTACTTCCTGTTTTGTAATTCTCTGCTGAGGAGCGCGGTCATTCTGTGCGCTCGCTTGGCGTAAAGTTAAAGCCCTTCTTCTATTTTTGTGAAATGTCCAGTTTTTTTGCTTTATAATTCTGGTCATCCTAGTGCAGCGGTCTTCAATCTGTGGGGCGCGACCCCCAGGGGGGCCATGGAGGCATGGGAAGGGGTCGCGCTCTTCATTTGCTAAAAGGAAACATCCCAGATGTTTGATTCCGGTAGTCAAAACGCTTTCCCTGGAGTGTTATTCAGGGTCTCTCCTGTGCTGGGAAATCGAAGCCAGACAGACAGCCCAACACGCCTTTCTACCTGTGTGTTGCTCGCCTGAAAGAAATGCAAATGTGCACAACGCGTTAATCTGCAAATGTAAGGGGTTTGCAGAATAACTCGTTGTGCACATTTGCCTTTCTTTCAGGCCAGCAGCGGCACAATGGCAGAAAGGGGTGTTTAGCTGTCTGCCTGGCTTTGATTTCTCAGGAGAGTGCTGTTGCAGTTAATTGATCAACTCACTTGAAGCTTTTGAGTGGCAGTGCGCAGAGTTTACTCAGCTGTGAAGTGCTTGCTATTAATTGTCATTGCATTTACAAAGTGCATACTATCCCCGAGAATGTGTTGAAGGAACAGTTATGTAAAAAAAATTGCATTACATAGGGTCTGGATATTACTAAAATCTATGGGTCTCATTTACAATGAAATGGTGTCGCTCAGCTCTGCAAGTATGTTTGCTATACTACCCTATGTCAATTAACCCCTTCGCTGCGGCGGCTATTCCGCCGCGGCGGCTATTCTGCTGCAGCGCTAAGGGGGAGGCGGGGCCGCGTGGCGCTCCCGCGCACTTGACGGAACCGCTCCGTCACGGCCCGCAGATGAGCTGTGCTTGTGACGGAACGGTTCCGTCACTGCCCCGGCCGCTCTCCAGAACGCTTAGCGTAGGCGTGGAATTCGTGCTGCGCAGGCGCGGCGAGCGGGCCGTGACGGAACCGTTCCGTCACCAGCACAGCCCACCAGAGGCTTGTGACGGAACGGTTCCGTCACGAGCATGGGAGGGGTTAAAAAGGGCAGGAATAGACTGCATTATAATATACAGTGCACTCCTGTCCTTTCTGCCAGCGCACAATTTGGTGCCTAGTGCCAACGTGGGCACCCTTGCACCTTGGTGCAAAAGTGTCTGCATTGTTGGCAGGATTGTTTTTGTGCAAAAAGGCACACCTTTCTGTGCAAAACCAACCCATGGAGGCCTTTTCCTCTTTCTTTGTGGGCTACACATAGAAAGAGGAAACCATTGAGGAGAAATAAAGATATTTCTCCTTGTTACGCATCCCCTGGGGCAGCGTACAGTTGTGACGCATCCTCAGGTTTACACATCCTTGTAAATTTAGGAATGTGTCAAAGCCCATAGGAAAACCCACGGCAACACCCATGAACACCCCCGTGAACGCAGTGTAAGGCAATGCACCAACTTGCGCTGCGTTGCCTTTCACCATATCTAGCAGGCCATGAAAAGCCACGCAAAGTGACTTTGCGTGGCCTCGTAGATATGGGTCTGCACTCTGTGCAACCACAGCGTCATAAAAAATGACACACTGGCAGCGCAAGGGGCTTCTAAATAAGCCCGTATATTTTGAAAGCAGCCTGTATATTTTGGCATCATTTTATCGTAAAACATTTTGCGCATTTTGTAGCAGTCTATCTTATACTGTGTGCAATAAAAGTATAAAAAAATGACTTACATATTCACAGTGCTTTCTGTCACAGGCTGTGACCTCATAGCATTAAAAATACACAAGTCACTATTCTCCACTGCATCAACCACGATCTAATTCCGCGGCTTTCTAGTATCACACAGACTTTTGCAGTGCATTAAGTAATAGAGGTTCCAGCATTTATTATAGTTCATTTCCCCCTGAGTAACAACTTTTTAAAATACATTTATTATTCATTGAAGCTGCCAGTTATTTTATATGTAGATATCTGGTGGTGGAAGACCTAAAAAATGTACTCATGTTTTAATTATGATGACTGATGTTCAGCTACCTCCAGTTCCATGCAGCTGTAAATGCTAAGCTGTCAGCATCCCATGAAATATAGCATAGTTTTCCTCTAATGCCGTGCAATAAAGTTGCAGCCCATGCATTACAGCTATAATACCAAGGGCCACTGGAATTGTGTGAATGTGCAGCCGCAGCAATTTTAGCATAATTGTAGGTTTTCCACATTTGCCACATAATCCATCATCTGCCAGAGTATCTGCTGGTTTTAACAACAAAAAATGATTTAGTCAAAAGGTTTAAAAGTTACTACAAAGCAGCAACAGGTGTTGCCACTCTGTAGAAGACCCTTTGTAAAGCTGTACTGGTCACCTTTTTGTTGCTTATTGATATATTTTGGTGTTAAACTGGTGCTAATGAGATTGATCCTTTCTCTGGAGAACATTTATGGTTGTCAATGACGAGGAATACCAGGTTCCAGAAAATTTTTTGTCGGGAGGGGGTCCTTATGCCTAAAGAATTTTGATAGGGGATCTCGGCATCAAAAAGTTTGAAGACGACTGCCCTAGTGTGAAGCCACTCCTGAACGGCTCCCACACAGGGAGTGTTCCTGGCTGGAGGCTTTGCTGCTGACGCTTACCACAGCTTTCGTGCACTCCTGTTTCATGTAATCGTGGACACTGGTATTACGTGCTTTTTCCCACGGATGAAAATCAACATCTCGGAGGCTCGCGCCAGCCTACTTCTGTTACTGTAGCCTCCGAAGCCGAATCTACAGCAACACTGAAGGGACACTGCAGTTACAAAATGAAAGTAGAAACTCACAAAATGTGAAGAGCACAGACATTTTGCTGTATTTCACATAAAATGGAAGGACCGTACTGACAGGCATGTCCAGCACCGCCAAGAAAAATAATGTCTCTGCTTTGGTGATAAGTGGTCTCTCTAAATGCTCTGGGGTATTGAAGTTGTGTTCTTGTGTGTTTGTAATATGTGTCCTGTATGTCTCTAGTGACCATGGCCCGTACAATATTAGGAGTCAGCCAATAGCAGAGCCCCTGTTTTCCACAGAACATTACCTAACATGTCCTTGTGCTGCCCAAGAGGCCATATGACCCGGCAGTGAGTGCAGCGCGCAGCTGCAGACATGTTGATAGAAGCAGCGACGGGAGGTGGTGTCGGGGAGGGCAACGCATGGAGAGATGGGGTGGCGACGAGCAGGGCACGGAAGACACTAGCAGCTGCAGGCATGTTAATAGGAGCTGTGACCCATCCCTGTGAAACACACATGCACATCTTATTTTAATAGAAAGAGTGCCTAAGGTAAGTCATGGTTAAAGAACATCGCACGGACAGCGCGTTTTTGAAGTGCGTCCCGCTAATTATATTAAAGCGCGGCCACATTCACATATATAATTTAAAAAAATACAAAAATGCAATGGAGTGTGCAAAGCGATCACTGAAACCAACGGTAGAAAACGAGCGTTGGGGCTGAAGGGGCAGACAGATAAAATGTAACCGGCAATGGAATACACTGTGCCTGCATCAGCAGAGGGCACTAGGCAAGCAAATTAGTCTGTACTTGAGCGGTGCTCTTCACCTATAAACGAAAATGACGTTTCGGGTGCCCAAACCAATTAGGAAGCAGGGAAGACTAGCGACGCAGGGGCCAACCTATGGTAAGTAGCAGGTGGTAGCAGGCGGGATCAGTCTTTTTAGTAATTACAACAGGTCTTGCAGGCAGCGCATGCGCGCTGATTCTCAACCTAAAAAAGGAACAGTGGGCACAAGTGCCTACATGAACACCCTGGGGAAGAGGACAGGCTGAAGGGATGCTCTGAACTGAAGATAGTGTTCCTGAACTGCAGTCGTCACAAACCTCTGACTGCCTTCCTTTTCAGGACATGGTAATATGTGTCCTGTAAATCCAGGGTCACTAGTGTGGAAGATAAATGAACAGCACAGCAGTGACCATGATGAGAAGAAAATCAAGTGTGTTTGTGTGCATGTGCGTCTGTGTGTGCACGTGTGTGTGTGCCTGTGCGTGTGTGCATGTGTGTGTCTGTGAGCATGCATGTGTGTGCATGTATGTGTCTGTGAGCATGCATGTGTGTGTGTGCATGCTTGCGCACAAACGCGCAGATGGCCTCCTGACCAGTGCTCCTCTTTTCAACACCTGAATATCTCTGCAGGCCTCTCTTCATCCCTGTCCACCCTGAAAGAACACAAAAAGGCAGGTTATGCTTTGAGACATTCAATGTCCTCTCACGTTGATACATTCGCTGTCCCCACAGGTTGGGTCATTCATTGCCCCCACATGTTAAGACATTCTCTGTCCTCACACGTTGAGGCATTCGCTGTCCCCACACATTGAGACATTCGCTGTCCCCACACGTTGAGAAATTTGCTGTCCTCACACGTTGAGGCATTCGCTGTCCCCACACATTGAGGCATTCGCTGTCCCCACACGTTGAGGCATTCGCTGCCCCCACACATTGAGACATTCGCTGTCCCACATGTTGAGACATTCGCTGTCCCCACACGTTGAGGCATTCGCTGCCCCACGCGTTGAGGCAGTCGCTGTTCCCACACGTTGAGGCAGTCGCTGTCCCCACACGTTGAGAAATTTGCTGTCCCCACATGTTGAGGCAATCGCTGCCCCACACGTTGAGACATTCGCTGTCCCCACACATTGAGGCAGTCGCTGTCCCCACACTTTAAGACATTCGCTGTCCCCACAGGTTGAGACATTCGCTGTCCCCACACATTGAGGCATTCACTGTCCCCACACGTTGAGACGTTCGCTGTCACCACACGTTGAGGCATTCGCGGTCCCCACACGTTGAGGCATTCGCTGCCCCCACACATTGAGACATTCGCTGTCCCACATGTTGAGGTATTCGCTGTCCCCACACGTTGAGATATTCGCTGTCCCCATGCGTGGAGGCAGTCGATGTCCTCACGCGTGGAGGCAGTCGATGTCCCCACACGTTGAGGCAGTCGCATTCCCCACACGTTGAGGCATTCGCTGTCCCGACACGTTGAGATATTCGCTGTCCCCACGCGTGGAGGCCGTCGATGTCCTCACGCGTGGAGGCAGTCGCTGTCCCCACACGTTGAGGCAGTCGCTGTCCCCACACGTTGAGGCATTCGCTGTCCCGGCACGTTGAGACAGTTGATGTCCCCACACGTTGAGGCATTCGCTGTCCGCACACGTTGAGACAGTTGATGTCCCCACACTTTAAGACATTCGCTGTCCCACATGTTGAAATTCGGTGCCCCCACACGTTGAGATATTCGCTGTCCCCACACGTTGAGGCAGTCGATGTCCCCACACGTTGAGGCATTCACTGTCCCCACACGTTGAGACAGTTGACATCCCCACAAGTTAAAGCAGTCGCTGTCCCCACACTTTGCTTTCCACATATCGCTGTACAAGGCTAACCTGCTGAGCATTTTACTTACTCCGGTGTTTTGGAAATCTGAAACAGTGTCTTTATGCAGGAACCTTGCTTAAAATAACATTTACTTTGAACCAGCCTCTTGCAGGGAGGCCGATGACCTCTGAACTCTGACCTTGGAGATGTGTATATATACTGCCTGTGTTTCAGCCTCGAGGGGAGTCTGGTGACTGGTGTTCTCCATCACACTCCCTCGGTGCCTCTAAATAGATGTGCGTTCTTGTGTTACCTGAGTAAAGTGTTGTTTTTCTTCTACAGATTTCGGTGCCGTGCACTCAAAGGACCAGGTGCTGGCACTTTAAGAAGTGCAGAGCAGAAGATGCTTCCCTGAACTCCCAGGTGCGCGCACTTGAAAAGGTAAAGGAGCCTTATTAGGAACTTCAGGTCGGTTATTTCTGCACCCCGTCTACGACTACAGGGGATTCTGGTTACCAAAATACACAAGGGTAAGAGGGGAAGGACTTATAAGGGTAAGATTATTTAGACAGGCAAAGAGGGGTCTAAGTAATATGGCCAAAGCGCTAGGTTCTAAGCGCTAAGTTTAAAGCGCTAAATTCAAACCACTAGGTTCTAAGCACAGGTTTTAGGCACTAGGTTCCAAGCGCTAGGTTTGAAGTACTAAGCAGAAAGTGAATACTTCTAAGCGCTAAGTTTTAAGTTCTAAGTTCTAAGCTCTAGGCTCCAAGTTTTAGGAGTCCTAAGGTACAGTGCATCAGGTATAAATACAGAAGATACAAGGTATGAGCATGAAATACAGGGTGTTGGGTAGATACAGACTGAGGTAGGGCGCCATTAAACTATATGGTGTGCTGCCAAGTTGTCAACGGAACTTCAAGTGATCGATAAGGGCGATCATCTCGCTGGACCGCGGAGGCATTATATACGTGAAAATAATTGTCATTCCCATCCACTGCCGGAAACGTAACCAAAGACTAGAAAACCTTGAAGCGGTATGCTGCCTCCGCCTCAACAACAAAAATTAAATCTGTCCCTCCAATAGGGGCTCCATTCTGCGTCAAATAACCTGTGACCATGGCGTGGTTCGGGCCACAATAGCCACCGCCATAAGAAGAGCAATATAAGGAACTAATGAACGGTAGCGCAAAAGCGGGTCAAAATACAAAGAAAATCCTTTTAAAATCCAAGCTTGATAGAGAACTACTTGATGGTGAACTCACGGTTGAGGAAGTGGCAAGTGCCGTCAGGAACCTACAGTCAGGGAAGGCGATGGGCCCTAATGGGGTCCCGATAGAACTTTACAAATTAAAGCATGATAAGTTAGCTCCATGTCTTAAAGCAATGTATGAAGACCGCCGAGAAATCGGCCGACTTCCTCAAGATCAGCGACTCGCCACGATAGTGGTGATCCATAAAGAGGGCAAACCTAGGGACCAGTGTTCTTCATATAGGCCTATCTCATTACTGAATGCTGAAGTCCACCCTGACCAATCGGGCTTCATGCCCTCTAGAAATACCTCTCTAAATCTCCGTCGGCTCTACGGGGTGCTGGGGAGAGTGGACACCCTGAGAGAAGATGCAGTAGTGGTGTCATTGGATGCCACAATAGCATTCAATACCATTGAGTGGCCCTACCTCTTTGCGGCGTTGGAGAAGATGTGGTTTGGCCCCGGATTTATTGGATGGGTGGAACTCATTTATTCTGAACCGTTGTCACAGGTGGTAGTAAACAATAAAAAGTCTCGGATCTTCGCTCTCAGAAGGGGAACGAGACAGGGATGTCCTCTGTCCCCTTTGCTTTTTGCCCTGGCACTGGAGCCCCTGGCGAGCTGGATCCGTGGAGACCCCATAATCAGAGGGTTGAGATGGGCAGCGGATTGGGAAGAATGCATTTCCCTGTATGCCGATGATATTCTGCTATACCCAGCGTCACCGAGGGCCTCGATAAACAGAGCCCTGGATACATTCCACACCTTTGTCCGATACTCTGGATATGCCATTAATTGGTCCAAGTCGGTGCTCTACGTGCTACGGGGAAGGTTTCCGCTCTTGCCCTGGGGTTGTAATGTGACAGAGGCAGTAAATGGCTTTAAATACTTAGGCATATATATTACTACCGATCCCAAGATGTATTACGACCACCGCTGCAGTGACATAGAAGTGATGTGGAGAAGTGTGGCTCAATGGTTAGAGCGGCAGACCCTGATGCAGAAGTCTGGCCCGGGACCAGGGTTCAATTCCCCGCCTCGGCGGGTCTTGGGCTAAAAATTCCACGGACCTGATAATTCTCACCTCGGTGCCTATTCCAATCATGGAGTCCCACTCTGCAACTCTGGGCAATAGCTTGCTTAATCTCCACAACGGCCCCCACAAAGCTAAGGATGCCTGGCCTCCACCTTGGGGGTGCCCAGGAGTGGACGCCTCACAGGGAAAGCCAGGACCGGTACCACAGCAGTATTCGTACAAGCGCCTTGAGTCCCTTGCGGGTGAGTAGTGCGCTATACAAGTATCAATTTACATTTTTTTCTATAGAACATTGGAAATCTGTCCCGCTGTCCCGGTAGGGCAGGGCTGCACTATTTAAAATGATGGCCCTACCTCGCTTACTATATGTTTTGCACAATTGGCCCACTCCAGTCCCAGCGTCCTTCTTCGCTGCAATAAAGAGCGAACAGAGGACTCTCCTGTGGGTAAAGGGGGCCCCACAAATATTTCTCAAATTGGTCCAGGGATGGTATGACTGCGGGATCGGACTCCCAGACACCAAGAGATACTACTGGGCTCCGCAATTGGCAGCTATTAACCAGGGTACTTATAGACCCCTTATTGGCCTGGGATACCAAATGGATAGATGGCTCCTACCTAAGGGTTCCTATGCCAGGGCACTCTACTCCGGACCCGTTGCTTTACAACTGATGGGACCTACGTCATACTCAGTCCAGATTTGGCACACAACTCACAAAAGTGTGGGCTGGAACAAGAAAATCGAGCAGGCGCCCCTATGGGATTCCTACCTGTTGCGAACACTACGTAACACCGAGGGCTATGATAAATGGGAACTCCTTGGATTGTCTAAGGTGGGAGATGTGTGGAAACAGGGCAAGGGGGTGGACTTTTCTGTACTGCAAAGCGAATATGACCTGGCATATTCAGAATTCTTTAGACACTACCAAAAGAGACGTGTCCTGTGTGCAATCATCCCGCTAGGGGAGACACTACCCGAAGCAATGCCACTGGAGGACCGTCTCCTTGATGGCTACATGCACCAAAAATCGATATCCCTCACCTACCGAAAGTTAATCACGCACCCGACCCCCTTGAACGGCTTTGGGGAAAATGGTCTGACGGCATAGCAGAAATGGATGATGAAGACTGGGTAGAGGCTCTCACCTCCCCCCAGGAGGTCGCAATCTCCTCGGGGCTTAAACTGGTGCAGTTAAAAATTCTCCATAGAATATACTATTCTGGGTCAGCCTTGGTGCGGATGGGGTATAGGGCAGAGCACGGCTGGAGGTGAAACTGTGGTAATACATACATATTCTGTGGGTCTGCGCCATCATCCGTATGTACTGGATAGATGCGCTTAAGTATATGGGGGAGGTGCTTGGCCAAGACATAAATCTAAAGGCAGGGATGTTTCTGCTTAATATATTGGGGGCGACCGATTAGAGTAGCAAGGAGGAAATCTGAACAGCATTGGGTCATATGGTGGCTAAGCGCAATATCGCTAGAAAGTGGGGAGTGAGGGAAGCTCCCGGTCTCAACTCGTGGAAACAAGTCATGTGTATGTCCCTGGAAAAACTGTATGTCTCCAGGGGATGTCTGAAAAAGTGATCCCAGATGTGTACTAAATAGAATGCCTATCATAGAAATATGTGTGCCCTCACTGTTCACCCCCCCCTCACCCCTTGATGAGCCTGAAGTTGTTGATCATGATGAAAACTGACTGTCAAGGCAATGAATGGCGAAAGCACCGTCTAAAATGTATCTGTATCTGTTCTGCAATTTATTTGAATACCCAATGACTGACTATGTAAAGTTATTAGGCTGTGCACAATAAAAAATATTTTTTTTTAAAACCTCCTCTGTGTTTTCTCCACCTTTTCCCTAACTCTCCCGGCCCATCAAGCCGCCACAGTCTCCAACCAGCAACTGGCACTCAATGTTCTGATTTTATCCTCCTATCCCAAGAGCAAGTCCAAACCCTACTGTCCAGAGCTAAATCAGGCTCCCCGATGCCCCCTGCCCCCCAGCGTGCTGCATCTTGCAAACAAGGCTATTTCTGCACAACTACACCCACTTTTAATGAGATTATTCATACAGGCACATTCCCTAAGCCATGGAAGAAAGCAGCCATTCGCCTCCATCTAAAAAAGGACTCTCACCCAGCGTCCGATCCAAATATTATCGCTCTGTATCCCGCTTGCCCGTGCCAGCCCAAATGCTAGACAAAGCTCTCAATCAGCAGTTATCTGTCTTCATTAACGAAAACGGCCTCTAAATGATTCACAAAATGGTTTTCGGATCCAGCCCAGCATCGAAGCGGCTCTAACAGGAGCTGCAGAGAGGATAAGAACCGTCGTTCAGAAGGGCGACAACGCGGCCCTGATACTTTCAGATCTGTCAGCGGCATTTGGTACCGTTAATCATCGCATTCTGATCAATCGTTTGTGGGACCTAGGTATCAGAGACAAAGACTGGCATCCTTCCTTGCAGACAAGGATCAATACTAGGCCTGGGCGGTAAATTCCGTTCCGCTCGCGGAATTTGGGTAATTTCGCGTTCCACGGAGAACGCAGAATTGCCAAAAATTCCGCGATCCGTGGCTTCGCTGAATTTTTTACTTGTTTGAGCTTTCAAAATGAGTGTTTGCAAGATATTTCCCCCTGAGCACGCAAACAGCATTCGCGAACAGGAAAAAAGCATTGCGAAAGGGTGGAACAAGCAATTCCACAAGTTGGAGATTTTTTACCATTTCACAAAGCTTTGCGTAGCGCGACTACGCAAATTCCACTCACCCCTAATCAATACCTCATTCTAGAAAACTTTGCCTCTACATTGTGGTACCTTCTCTGCCGTGTTCCTCAGGGGGCTCCACTAAGCCCCACTCTGTTCAATTTGTACCTTAGACCCTTGTTTAAACGTGTCAAAAGCTTTGGCTTCTCAGTTGTGTCCTACGCAAGACGACACCCAAATGATGGTGTCTGTCACTGGAAACCCGCCCACACAGCTCCCAACTCCGCCTCAGTATGGAAAGTATTAGAACCAGGATGGCCGAAAACTGCCTGAGACTAAACTCGGGTAAGACGGAGTTTTTACTTGTCGACAACACACAGTGGAAAAGTTTTTTTAAATCTGGGTGTTATTTTTGACAAAAAACTCTCCTTTGAAAACCAGATTCATGAAATAGCCTCTTCTGTCATCCTCCTTTTGAAGAGCCGGAAAAAATGTTACCCGTTATCCGCATTAATCTTCAAAAATTGGTTATGTCGGCATTAATTCTTTCTAACTTTGTTGCAATGGATTATGTATCGGATTGCAACAAAAAATGTTATCCAAATTCAAACCCTACAAAATGCTGCCGCTCGTCTCATTTTCGGCCTTCCCAAATTTGAATCAACACCTGAAGCATTGAACCAACTGCTTATGAAAGAAAGAGTTGCATTTAAGGCCTTTGAACTGAAAAAGTCCCAGAACCTTCTACATTTCAGGAAAGCATTGAAAACGTGGCTCTTCTAAGAATTAAGGGGGTGATATTGAACCTGCCCCCAGTCAGAGCACCTTACTCAAGGCAGCGCCAAGACACCTTCGGGTACACAAGCGCTACACAAAACTCAATAACATAACAATAACGTTTCATCGAAGTGTGAGTCAAACAACCTGTCCCACAATGAAGGAAGGTGATGGATCAAAGAACCCGGACTGTTCCAGCTTCCAGGGTTTACCTCATGGCGCCCTCCCGTCGGCCGCTGATGGCGCTGGTGCTGCTCTAGGACCTTAGAGGCCGTAAGCACTTAAAAGATTGCGGTGCCCCCATACATATCTAAATATAAATACAAACAATGAGAAACTGTAAAATTGAATATATCTTTTTCTAAATAAAACACAACTTACAGTAAAATGGAAAAAGATGATTTTTGCACACGTCCACTGTATTTATAGGCTCAGCTGCACCATCTGCGTCTTGCACCACATGGTCCATGGTAAATCCGGCAATGAAAATGTCTGTGGTGCCCCCCTCCCTTCCCTCAATGCCCTAAACACTGCTTATGTTATGTTATGTTATATTAAAAGGTTTTTTTTTAAGCGCTCGTACACCGGTTGGTTTCATGGCGCTGATACTAGGAAATGCCGAACCGGGAGCAGTTTATTCGTAGGCCTGGATGTACAGCCATGTTTTGAGGGATTTCCTGAATCTCAGTAGATCGGTGCCTGACCTGAATTCCAAGGGGATGGAATTCCACATTCTGAGGCCAGAGTTGCAAATCTGCAACCCTCTTGACTCTTCAGCTTGAAGGTAGGGATTGCCAAGAGTTGGCGATGAGCCGAGCGGAGGTTGCGTGAGGGGGTGTAGCTTGATATGAGGCTGTCTATAGATTTAGGGCTCCGGCCATTCAGGGATTTAAACACCAGACGGCCAATTTTGAATGCGCAGCGTTGGGGAATAGGAAGCCAGTGCAGCTTCCTTGGGAGGGTGGAGGCATGTTGCCACCTGGGTTGTTTGAAAATCAGTCTGGCCGCTTGATTCTGTACCATCTGTAACCGTTTTGTAAGGCCGAGTGGTAAGCCAAGATAGATTGCGTTGGCGTAGTCTAGACCGGATAGGACCATGCCTATCAGGACCTGTATCAGAGCTGCTTGGGTAAGTAGCCTGCTTATCTTCCTAATTGTACGCAGCTGAAAAAAGCAGGTGGAGATCACAGAGCCTGTGAGTTTTCAGGGAAAGGTCATTGTTTATGGTGACCCCCAGGGCTTTTCACTGAGGAGGAGGGAATTGGGGGGGGGGGTCCAAATTTGTTTGGCCAATAATGTGGGCTCCACAGATTGCGAGCGCAACCCTCAGGACTAGTTCGGCCTTGCCTGGATTTAGTTTTAGGTGATTGCAGTCCATCCAGTGACGAATGAATTGCATGGTAGACTGGAAGTCAGATATTTACGGGGAGAGTTGTCGATTGTGAACAATAGTTGCAGGTCATCTGCATAATTGAAGGTTACCACTTTCCTTTCCTTCAGAGACCTGATCAGCGGGAGAAGATAAAGGTTGAACAGGTGTGGGGAGAGCGAGGAGCCCTGTGGGACCCCGCGCGTAGTTTTTTGATTTGGGGGCCGTAAACTGGCCAATACGGACTGCCTGGGAGCGGTCTTTCAGGAATATTTTGCTTAATGGTTAATCCAGCCCTGTGCCATGAGGAACAGTGACCAAGAAAAACAGCCACTGCATAACTCGAGGCGCCCCCACCCCAAAAGCCACAGCAAAACTCTACGCGACCCCCCAAACCATTGCATAACTCTAGGCGCACCCCGCAAAACCACTGCATAACTGTAGGTGCACCCCCACCCCCCAAAACCAATGCATAACTAGGCGCACCACCAAAGCCACTGCAGAACTAGGCGCACCCCCAAAGCCACTGCAGAACTAGGCGCACCCCCAAAGCCACTGCGTAACTAGGCGCACCCCCAAAAGCCACTGCATAACTGTAGGCACACACCCCAAAGCCACTGCGTAACTCTAGGCGCACCCCCAAAGCCACTGCGTAACTCTAGGCGCACCCCTAAAGCCAATGCGTAACTAGGCGCACCCCCAAAGCCACTGCGTAACAAGGCGCACCCCCCAAAGCCACTGCGTAACTAGGCGCACCCCCAAAAGCCACTGAGTAACTAGGCGCAACACCAAAAGCCACTGCGTAACTAGGCGCACCCCCAAAGCCACTGCGTAACTAGGTGCACCCCCAAAGCCACTGCGTAACTAGGCGCACCCCCAAAGCCACTGCGTAACTAGGCGCACCACCAAAGCCACTGCATAACAGTAGGCACACCACCCAAAGCCACTGCGTAACTCTAGGCGCACCCCCCAAAGCCACTGCGTAACTCTAGGCGCACCCCCCAAAGCCACTACGTAACTAGGCGTACCCCCCAAAGCCACTGCGTAACTGTAGGCACACCACCCAAAGCCACTGCGTAACTCTAGGCGCACCCCCCAAAGCCACTGCATAACTAGGCGCACCCCCCAAAGCCACTGCATAACTAGGCGCACCCCCAAACCCACTGCGTAACTGTAGGCACACCACCCAAAGCCACTGCATAACTCTAGGCGCACACCCCCAAAGCCACTGCATAACTAGGCGCACCCCCAAAGCCACTGCGTAAGTGTAGGCGCACCCTCCAAAGCCACTGCGTAACTAGGCGCACCCCCAAAGCCACTGCGTACCTGTAGGTGCACCCCCCAAAGCCACTGCGTAACTAGGCGCACCCCCCCAAAGCCACTGCGTAACTAGGCGCACCCCCCCAAAGCCACTGCGTAACTAGGCGCACCCCCCAAAGCCACTGCGTAACTGTAGGCACACCACCCAAAGCCACTGCGTAACTAGGCGCACCCCCCAAAGCCACTGCGTAACTCTAGGCGCACCCCCCAAAGCCACTGCGTAACTAGGAGCACCCCCCAAAGCCATTGCGTAACTGTAGGCACACCACCCAAAGCCACTGCGTAACTCTAGGCGCACCCCCCAAAGCCACTGCGTAACTAGGCGCACCCCCCAAAGCCACTGCATAAGTAGGTGCACCCCCAAACCCACTGCGTAACTGTAGGCACACCACCCAAAGCCACTGCATAACTCTAGGCGCACCCCCCAAAGCCACTGCGTAACTCTAGGCGCACCCCCCAAAGCCACTGCATAACTAGGCGCACCCCCCAAAGCCACTGCGTAACTGTAGGCACACCACCCAAAGCCACTGCGTAACTCTAGGCGCACCCCCCAAAGCCACTGCGTAACTAGGTGCACCCTCCCCAAAGCCACTGCGTAACTCTAGGCGCACCCTCCAAAGCCACTGCGTAACTAGGCGCACCCCCAAAGCCACTGCGTAACTAGGCGCACCCCCAAAGCCACTGCGTAACTAGGCGCACCCCCAAAAGCCACTGCATAACCGTAGGCACACCCCCCAAAGCCACTGCGTAACTCTAGGCGCACCCCCCAAAGCCACTGCATAACTCTAGATGCACTCGCCAAAGCCACTGCGTAACTCTAGGCGCACCCCCCAAAGCCACTGCGTAACTAGGTGCACCCCCCAAAGCCACTGCGTAACTAGGCGCACCCCCAAAGCCACTGCGTAACTAGGCGCACCCCCAAAGCCACTGCGTAACTAGGCGCACCCCCAAAGCCACTGCGTAACTAGGCGCACCCCCAAAAGCCACTGCATAACTGTAGGCACACCCCCCAAAGCCACTGCGTAACTCTAGGCGCACCCCCAAAGCCACTGCGTAACTCTAGGCGCACCCCCTAAAGCCAATGCGTAACTAGGCGCACCCCCAAAGCCACTGCGTAACAAGGCGCACCCCCCCAAAGCCACTGCGTAACTAGGCGCACCCCCAAAAGCCACTGAGTAACTAGGCGCAACACCAAAAGCCACTGCGTAACTAGGCGCAACACCAAAAGCCACTGCGTAACTAGGTGCACCCCCAAAGCCACTGCGTAACTAGGCGCACCCCCAAAGCCACTGCGTAACTAGGCGCACCCCCAAAGCCACTGCATAACAGTAGGCACACCACCCAAAGCCACTGCGTAACTCTAGGCGCACCCCCCAAAGCCACTGCGTAACTCTAGGCGCACCCCCCAAATCCACTGCGTAACTAGGCGCACCCCCCAAAGCCACTGCGTAACTGTAGGCACACCACCCAAAGCCACTGCGTAACTCTAGGCGCACCTCTCAAAGCCACTTCATAACTAGGCGCACCCCCCAAAGCCACTGCATAACTAGGCGCACCCCCAAACCCACTGCGTAACTGTAGGCACACCACCCAAAGCCACTGCATAACTCTAGGCGCACCCCCCAAAGCCACTACATAACTAGGCGCACCCCCAAAGCCACTGCATAACTCTAGATGCACTCGCCAAAGCCACTGTGTAACTCTAGGCGCACCCCCCAAAGCCACTGCGTAACTAGGTGCACCCCCCAAAGCCACTGCGTAACTAGACGCACCCCCAAAGCCACTGCGTAACTAGGCGCACCCCCAAAGCCACTGCGTAACTAGGCGCACCCCCAAAGCCACTGCGTAACTAGGCGCACCCCCAAAAGCCACTGCGTAACTAGGCGCACCCCCAAAAGCCACTGCATAACTGTAGGCACACCCCCCAAAGCCACTGCGTAACTAGGCGCACCCCCAAAAGACACTGCATAACTGTAGGCACACCCCCCAAAGCCACTGCGTAACTCTAGGCGCACCCCCCAAAGCCACTGCGTAACTAGGCGCACCCCCAAAAGCCACTGCATAACTGTAGGCACACCCCCCAAAGCCACTGCGTAACTCTAGGCGCACCCCCAAAGCCACTGCGTAACTCTAGGCGCACCCCCTAAAGCCAATGCGTAACTAGGCGCACCCCCAAAGCCACTGCGTAACTAGGTGCACCCCCCAAAGCCACTGCGTAACTAGGCGCACCCCCAAAGCCACTGCGTAACTAGGCGCACCCCCAAAGCCACTGCGTAACTAGGCGCACCCCCAAAGCCACTGCGTAACTAGGCGCACCCCCAAAAGCCACTGCATAACTGTAGGCACACCCCCCAAAGCCACTGCGTAACTCTAGGCGCACCCCCAAAGCCACTGCGTAACTCTAGGCGCACCCCCAAAGCCACTGCGTAACTCTAGGCGCACCCCCAAAGCCAATGCGTAACTAGGCGCACCCCCCAAAGCCACTGCGTAACTAGGCGCACCCCCAAAAGCCACTGAGTAACTAGGCGCAACACCAAAAGCCACTGCGTAACTAGGCGCAACACCAAAAGCCACTGCGTAACTAAGTGCACCCCCAAAGCCACTGCGTAACTAGGCGCACCCCCAAAGCCACTGCGTAACTAGGCGCACCCCCAAAGCCACTGCATAACAGTAGGCACACCACCCAAAGCCACTACGTAACTCTAGGCGCACCCCCCAAAGCCACTGCGTAACTCTAGGCGCACCCCCCAAATCCACTGCGTAACTAGGCGCACCCCCCAAAGCCACTGCGTAACTGTAGGCACACCACCCAAAGCCACTGCGTAACTCTAGGCGCACCTCCCAAAGCCACTGCATAACTAGGCGCACCCCCCAAAGCCACTGCATAACTAGGCGCACCCCCAAACCCACTGCGTAACTGTAGGCACACCACCCAAAGCCACTGCATAACTCTAGGCGCACCCCCCAAAGCCACTGCATAACTACGCGCACCCCCAAAGCCACTGCATAACTCTAGATGCACTCGCCAAAGCCACTGTGTAACTCTAGGCGCACCCCCCAAAGCCACTGCGTAACTAGGTGCACCCCCCAAAGCCACTGCGTAACTAGGCGCACCCCCAAAGCCACTGCGTAACTAGGCGCACCCCCAAAGCCACTGCGTAACTAGGCGCACCCCCAAAGCCACTGCGTAACTAGGCGCACCCCCAAAAGCCACTGCGTAACTAGGCGCACCCCCAAAAGCCACTGCATAACTGTAGGCACATCCCCCAAAGCCACTGCGTAACTCTAGGCGCACCCCCAAAGCCACTGCGTAACTCTAGGCGCACCCCCTAAAGCCAATGCGTAACTAGGCGCACCCCCAAAGCCACTGCGTAACAAGGCGCACCCCCCAAAGCCACTGCGTAACTAGGCGCACCCCCAAAAGCCACTGAGTAACTAGGCGCAACACCAAAAGCCACTGCGTAACTAGGCGCAACACCAAAAGCCACTGCGTAACTAGGTGCACCCCCAAAGCCACTGCGTAACTAGGCGCACCCCCAAAGCCACTGCGTAACTAGGCGCACCCCCAAAGCCACTGCATAACAGTAGGCACACCACCCAAAGCCACTGCGTAACTCTAGGCGCACCCCCCAAAGCCACTGCGTAACTCTAGGCGCACCCCCCAAATCCACTGCGTAACTAGGCGCACCCCCCAAAGCCACTGCGTAACTGTAGGCACACCACCCAAAGCCACTGCGTAACTCTAGGCGCACCCCCCAAAGCCACTGCATAACTAGGCGCACCCCCAAACCCACTGCGTAACTGTAGGCACACCACCCAAAGCAACTGCATAACTCTAGGCGCACCTCCCAAAGCCACTGCATAACTAGGCGCACCCCCCAAAGCCACTGCATAACTAGGCGCACCCCCCAAAGCCACTGCATAACTAGGCGCACCCCCAAACCCACTGCGTAACTGTAGGCACACCACCCAAAGCCACTGCATAACTCTAGGCGCACCCCCCAAAGCCACTGCATAACTAGGCGCACCCCCAAAGCCACTGCGTAAGTGTAGGCGCACCCTCCAAAGCCACTGCGTAACTAGGCGCACCCCCAAAGCCACGGCGTAACTGTAGGTGCACCCCCCAAAGCCACTGCGTAACTAGGCGCACCCCCCAAAGCCACTGCGTAACTAGGCGCACCCCCAAAGCCACTGCGTAACTAGGCGCACCCCCCAAAGCCACTGCGTAACTAGGTGCACAACCCAAAGCCACTGCTTAACTGTAGGCACACCACCCAAAGCCACTGCGTAACTAGGTGCACCCCCCAAAGCCACTGCGTAACTCTAGGCGCACCCCCCAAAGCCACTGCGTAACTAGGAGCACCCCCCAAAGCCATTGCTTAACTGTAGGCACACCACCCAAAGCCACTGCGTAACTCTAGGCGCACCCCCCAAAGCCACTGCGTAACTAGGCGCACCCCCCAAAGCCACTGCATAACTTGGCGCACCCCCAAACCCACTGCGTAACTGTAGGCACACCACCCAAAGCCACTGCATAACTCTAGGCGCACCCCCCAAAGCCACTGCGTAACTCTAGGCGCACCCCCCAAAGCCACTGCCTAACTAGGCGCACCCCCCAAAGCCACTGCGTAACTGTAGTCACACCACCCAAAGCCACTGCGTAACTCTAGGCGCACCCCCCAAAGCCACTGCGTAACTAGGTGCACCCCCCAAAGCCACTGCGTAACTCTAGGCGCTCCCTCCAAAGCCACTGCGTAACTAGGCGCACCCCCAAAGCCACTGGGTAACTAGGTGCACCCCCAAAGCCACTGCGTAACTAGGCGCACCCCCAAAGCCACTGCGTAACTGTAGGCACGCCACCCAAAGCCACTGCGTAACTCTAGGCGCACCCCCCAAAGCCACTGCGTAACTCTAGGCGCACCCCCTAAAGCCACTGCGTAACTCTAGGTGCACCACCCAAAGCCACTGTGTAACTAGGCGCGCCCCCGAAAGCCACTGCGTAACTAGGCACCCCCCCCAAAGCCACTGCGTACCTAGGCGCAACCCCAAAGCCACTGCGTAACTAGGCGCACCCCCCAAAGCCACAGCGTAACTAGGCGCACCCCCAAAGCCACTGCGTAAGTCTAGGCGCACCCTCCAAAGCCACTGCGTAACTAGGCGCACCCCCAAAGCCACTGCATAACTCTAGGTGCACCCCCCAAAGCCACTGCGTAACTAGGCGCACCCCCCAAAGCCACTGCGTAACTAGGCGCATCCCCCAAAGCCACTGCGTAACTAGGCGCACCCCCCAAAGCCAATCCGTAACTAGGCGCACAACCCAAAGCCACTGCGTAACTGTAGGCACACCACCCAAAGCCATTGCGTAACTAGGCGCACCCCCAAAGCCACTGCATAATTGTAGGCACACCCCCAAAGCCACTACGTAACTCTAGGTGCACCCCCCAAAGCCACTGCGTAACTCTAGGCGCACCCCCCAAAGCCACTGCGTAACTAGGCGCACCCCCCAAAGCCACTGAAAAACTAGGCGCACCCCCCAAAGCCACTGCGTAACTAGGCGCACCCCCAAAGCCACTGCGTAACTAGGTGCACCCCCAAAGCCACTGCGTAACTAGGCGCACCCCCAAAGCCACTGCGTAACTGTAGGCACACCACCCAAAGCCACTGCGTAACTCTAGGCGCACCCCCCAAAGCCACTGCGTAACTAGGCGCACCCCCAAAGCCACTGTGTAACTTTAGGCGCACCCCCCAAAGCCACTGCCTAACTAGGCGCACCCCCCAAAGCCACTGCGTAACTGTAGGCACACCACCCAAAGCCACTGTGTAACTCTAGGCGCACCCCTCGAAGCCACTGCGTAACTAGGCGCACCCCCAAACCCACTACGTAACTGTAGGCACACCACCCAAAGCCACTGCATAACTCTAGGCGCACCCCCCAAAGCCACTGCGTAACTCTAGGCGCACCCCCCAAAGCCACTGTGTAACTAGGCGCATCCCCCAAAGCCACTGCGTAACTGTAGGCACACCACCCAAAGCCACTGCGTAACTCTAGGCGCACCCCCCAAATCCACTGCGTAACTAGGTGCACCCCCCAAAGCCACTGGGTAACTCTAGGCGCACCCTCCAAAGCCACTGCGTAACTAGGCGCACCCCCCAAAGCCACTGCGTAACTCTAGGCGCACCCCCCAAAGCCACTGCGTAACTCTAGGCGCACCCCCCAAAGCCACTGCGTAACTCTAGGCGCACCACCCAAAGCCACTGCGTAACTAGGCGCACCCCCCAAATCCACTGCGTAACAAGGCGCACCCCCAAAGCCACTGCGTAAGTCTAGGCGCACCCTCCAAAGCCACTGCGTAACTAGGAGCACCCCCAAAGCCACTGCATAACTCTAGGCGCAACCCCTCAAAACCAGTGCGTAACTAGGCGCACCCCCCAAAGCCACTGCGTAACTAGGCGCACCCCCCAAAGCCACTGCGTAACTAGGCGCACCCCCCAAAGCCACTGCGTAACTAGGAGCACCCCCAAAGCCACTGCGTAACTGTAGGCACACCACCCAAAGCCACTGCGTAACCAGGCGCACGTCTGTAAGAGGCGACGCCCTGGGGTTGGAAGCCTGCTGCTGGGGGTCTCTCACTGCCACAGAGCCCCTCACACACTGCGAGAACCACTCGGTGGGAAGACTGGACATGGGAAGGCGATGAGGAAGGGGGGGGGGCAGGGGGTGAACCTCAATGGGGGGGGGGGGGGGGCAGGGGGGTGAACCTCAATCATTAGCACTGGGAGGAGGCGCGGCAATGGGGGGGGGCTTCTGACCTCTGCTTCCCAGTGGCCTTGTGTCACGTGTGGCACCCACAACGAACTGAGCCGCCACTGGGAGCTCACACGAATCCGATCGGAGGGACATGACGAGGATCACACAGTGTGCCACGGAGTCAGATCGCATCTCATGACGCAGAAATTCGCACCTTAGCCCGCGGCCTCCCCGCCTGACGTTGTGCACGTGACCTGGTGAAGTGCACAGCTCAGAGGGATGACCACCCCGCCGCGCCGGGGCTTGGTGGAGTTTCTGTATAACACGAGCGCTTCTTGGCCACATAAATGTAGCGCTGAACGTGTACAAGTCCTTGTAGGCGCTCATGGGGACTACCGTAACCATGATGCACCGGGGGATGAAACACGGCGATAGTCAAGCCCAGCTTCGTGCAATCATGGGCCTGTGCACCGGGAGGATTCTGATGTCTTATGCGGCAAACCATTCCATGCCAGCGTTTTGAAGGAAGGAGGGCGAGAAGGGGACCCGCTGCAACAGCAAAGCACAACAACTCCGACCCTCTGAGCAGGAAAGGACCTCGTCTCCTAGAGCCCGCCCATCCACCGGAGAGGGCACTTTCCATCATTTCACAGTCATTTTGCGACCCTATTAAGTGGCTTCCCGGGGTTCTGTTATTCTATAGATTTCATGTCCCTTATTAAAGCGCTTCATGCTGATCCCGCGCTCCCTCGAGCAGCGTCTGCTCCGGAAACAGAAGTCTGAGAGAGGAACCGATGCCTTTGGAGCTGTGTCCTCATCCGGCGTCACGAGGCGGGTCATTTCAGGTCACCAGTGGCGGCTGTGGGCATCTGACGGGACATCTGTCCCCGCAGCTCTCTACCCCAGGGTCTCGTGGGGCTGTCTCTCTCATCTGCCTGCTCCTGAGACTGCCTGTCACGGGCTCACGCATTCAAGAGGGGGCCCCGTGGCCCCGAGACGTGGCCCGTCTCACCCCCGCCTCCTATGATGTCCCACTCTCATCAGCACCATGATCGTGAGTATGTTATGTTAATTTCGATTTATATAGCGCCAAATCACCGTCAGGTCTCTTAGCGCTTGCTTTGGGAACCCGTCCTGGCTTTACCTGCAAGATAACCCCTACTGGGCACCCCCAAGGTGAAGACCAGGCATCCCATCGCGGTGGGCCGCCGTAGTGGAGATTAAGCAAGCTATTGCCCAGAGTTGCAGAGTGGGACCCATGATTCGAGTAGGCACAGAGGCGAGAATTATCGAGTCCGTGGACATTTTTTTTTTAGCTCAAGACCCTGCCGAGTCGGGAATTGAACCCTGGTCCCGGTCTGACCTCTGCATCAGGGTCTGCCTCCTCTAACCAGTGAGCCACACTTCTCCACACCTGCCGCTAAATATCGACTGGAACAAGAAGACCAAAAAACATTTCAATATCAGCAAGAGTCATTACAGTCGAAGAGGCAGCATCTGTTAACTCCTTATAATGGGCAGCGGGATTGTTTCTAGGATCAGGCAGCGTAGCCTTAAGGGCTAAAACCTCACTTCTTTTCCATGGAGTATAAACCCATTCCTCCTGAAAGCGAGCAGCCACGGCCGGTATTGTGACCGCTCCGTTCCGATCCGTTAACTCGGGTATTTCTGGATGATAAATTGGGTGGACTTCACGCATAGGAAACTGCGATATGTGAGTCGGGCTCTTTTTATACAATCGGCCTCTATAAGAAACTATAGTAACAACATTTGCGAGCCTTTGTCCGGACGCTAGATCAGCGACATCGACGCGATCCCTAATATCAAATAGCACCTGTGGGGCACCGTTTTGATGTGCGTGCGACAAAGGTCTATCAATGTAGCAGACATGTTGAAGAACGCGCTGCTGTAGAAAAGGCTCGAACTCACACACAACTTGCCAAATAACCTCAGTGCTATAAAGCGCATTGCTAGCCCACTTCATAGCCTGTCTTCATACCTCCTTCTCATCCTCACCTAGTCCAGAGCACATCAACGGACCCACTCGCTCCCTAAATCTCGCCCAATCCCTGTCTTCAAAACCCTTGTACAGGCGTGTCAACATCCAAGGATATCAGAGGGTGAGCAACCATAGGCGGAGGAGGAGTAGTGGGAACGGCTGTAGTCAATGTTTGCACCGGAGGAGAAAGAACAGAGGACACAGCAGTCAGAACAGTAGATGTACCAGGGATCGTAGTCGTCAAAGATGGCAAAGAAAGAAAAAGAACGGGGACGCCGTAGCCAGAGCTGCTGAAATAACAGCCATAGAGACGGGGGCTACCGGAGCAGATCAAACAGGCTGCTGTGACTGTAAAGGAACTGTGGGCTATATCTTATGCGGGGCGTAAGGAGGCGGGGTCAAGTATCTAACAACTCCTCTACAAAACTGTCATTTTCCTCTTTGGCCAGGTAGGACTTCTCAATGTGCGACCGAAATCTCCTATCCTCACATTCAATTCCTGTCTCCAGTTTTTCTCTATCACATGCTACAGCTTTCTGTGTCAATGTCTGCATCCTCCCTTTCGTGCCTCTTTCTCCATTTTTAACAACCTTTGCTTAGCCTCTTTCTACCAAGTTCTAAGAGAATCAAAGATAGACTGCCTTCTTCGTCTCTTAAACTGTTCCTGTAAAAAAAAAAAAACTTTTCTTCATCAAAGGTGCCCGTCAAAGGCCACTGCAGCTCAGCGTTGTCCCTCGTATATTTGTGCCATAGTGTCCTAAACATAAAAGGGTCAAGACCATGCTTCACACACACATCAGAATTACGAGTGCCTTCAAAGCTGCCAGCTGAGCTTCTTCCAACCGGGCATATGCTGAACAACAACACAGATTTCAAAATGTACTAAGCCCTGGCATGGCAAAAGAAAACAAAATCATTATTTCACCTGGCAAAGTATTTGTAAACACTTTTTACCAAAACAGTTCTTAGACCGTAACAAACTCAAACCACAATGGTCCCATATCCACATAAAAAACCCCAAAAATGTAGTCTGATATCAGTAGTACAAACACACCAGTTCTCCACTGCCGACTCTTCAGACCAAACCGTCAGATCAAGGGTTTCACCGTTCATGACTCAGGTCGGAATGACCACTGGGCGAGGCACTGTCCGGAAAGACAGAAGGAGCAGCGGTGAGTAACAGACACACTCTTCGTGCGGGGGTCTCTGAGCCGTCAGTTTGACCGGACGATGTCCTCGACCTCCCCCCGTCTGTGCAAAAAGGATGTATCAGTTGTGAGAAGTTAGCCTGGCATATGATGTCCACTAGTTCTAGTGGGCACCTTGCACCAGTCTAATCGACCCTTATTGATGGTAGTTGTAAAGTCAACCTTATAGAAAGCAATCCTAGTGGTAGCATGGACCAGGAGTCATCAGGCTAAGACTTCAGAGAGCATGTGAAGCTGGTTGTTTTACCAATTATAATCCCTTGAGTACCAAATGAAAGGACACTACACAAGGTATATATCAAATATATCTGTATTTATTCTAAACACAACCCCTCTGCACTCTTTATAAGGTCAGAGGTAAAAGCACAATACAAGTTACTTAATTAGCATACGATAAGTTGCACAAATACAGTTATGCCCTAGGGGCCTCACAAACCATATACTAAAATAGTGATATAAGAACCACGTCTGAAATAGAAAGTAGGCCTAGGCCCTAGGGAATCCCTAGGGCTACTCTAAACAACCAAAGGTTTGGAACTAGGAGTCCCACGGGAGAGGCGTGCAGTGTCTAAACACAGCCGCGAGTTACCATTGACTTTCTATGGGAAACAAAGAAGTTACAAAGTTACTGTTTAAGGACACTTCCGGATGGACTACGACAAAACCCCTTTAGACTACGACACTTCGAGAGTCAAGACCCACAGGAGCACCGGAGTACTCGTGTTACCTCACCCAGGGAAGCCGGGTGCATAGGTGCCTTTTGGTGTCGGGTTTCGTCGTTGTTTTCAATGGAGATCTGCAAAGAAGTGCTGCAGGCAACCAGAGGAAAAGTGTCCGGGTGGATACAAGGGTGGATCAAAGATCTGAAGAACCTGAAAGCAGAGGGGCCAGAGTCTGGGTCACTAGCCAATGACCAGGAAGGTACCAGGAAGTAACCAGGCGATGTCGCTATGATCTCAGCTGAAGAGGTGAAGCTTGTCTCTGCAGCCAAGAGGTCCAGAAGGTGTCGACGACGACCAGGAGCTGGATTCGAGCTGTCCCACGAAGGATCTAGTTGACTGCAGTGTCAGGATCTGGATTGGACCCAACAAGCCGTGGCTAACGCAATCCACACAGGAGACGAAGATTGGCTTCGGTGTAGACCAGCAAGGTCTGTGGTGCTTCTCCTTTATAGGGAAGCTGGAGCAAGCCTGGAGCAACCAGGAAAACAAGTTAGATTCAAGATGGAGTCCTCCGGGCGTTCACTAGCCAACGGACTAGGAACCGGGAAGAAGTGTCGAGCTGAAATGCCAGAGCAAGCCCCACGGGGCACTCGTGGAGTGTGGAGGGCTGAGCTTCAGTGCAGATGGTGCTCGGGTCTGAGGCTTCTTGTACCCCAAAGTACAACAGCGAGTTACCGCGGGGGTCGATGCAGTTAGCAAAATGCAGGATGTCCAGGAGTTCCAGTCCCACGTCTCTCGTGTCTGCCACAGGTCTCAGCTTTGCTGGGAGCGTCGAGCAGGGTCAGAGATGTCTGGAAGTCCATGTCCTGAGTCGCAGAGTCTTTGAGTTCCGGCGGGAGCCTCAACAATGCAGGCCGGCAAGTTACTGGTGGTGCCTGTTTGCACAGGGTGGTCACTCCTTGATCACAAGGGAGATGTCTTCCGTCTTCCAGTTGAAATGGAACATCGAAGGTCAGGGATATGTCTTGTGAAGATTCGTCCAGGATAATCTAAAGTCCTGGGGACACAGCTCCTACACTTATACTAAGGATGGGGGCTGGATTACCTGCCTAGGTCCCTCCTATGGGTGGACCTGAGAAGGGAGTGGTTACATCCCTTTCCCTTTGTCCAGTTTTGCGCCAGAGTGGGGCTGGAGTGCCCCAGCAACTGGTTTGAACCGGGCTATGCATGGAGCACCTTGTGTGCCCCAGGCAGTGTCTGGAAAAGCATTTCTGAATGCAGCCCACCCTGCCCCAATACACATCTGCCTGTCTGGGGAGGTGCTGGCACCTCCCTGGACAGGAAACCTATTGTCCAGGTCTCCCCTGCCGGAGTTTCGTCCAGCAGCAGGAGGTCAGACTCGTGTCTGGCTGCAGCATCCATTTTGTGAGGCTGAGGCTCTGTTTAACTTTAACCGGGTAAAGCAGTAACTACATCTCTTTTCCCTCTAGAAGGGTGGAATGCAACCCCCGCCGCCAGGACTGGTGGGGGAGGAGGGGTAGTATTCCAAAGTGTTTGACACCTTACACGACATGTTTTGATGAAGCCAAACCAAAGTTAGCATTAACCACGAGGATTATAATGCACTTAAGAGTATATGGTATGGCTATATCATAGAACAGTTATAAGGAGATGGTTCCGAAAGCTGCAGAGGGGCTCAGCTCATGCTAGGGCACCCTCTCACACAAAACCAAGCACTATGCCTACAGGATTGTTAAGGCCTGCCATAGTAGTGACTTATAGGTTACTATGTGTCTATATATAGAGTAGATATAGGTATACTATATCTAAGTAAGGGGTGATTACGCCACCTTACCCAGGCTGTGTGAACAGACCTGTGGTGTCAGTTTGAAGGGCCAGCCAGTGGTGGCATAATACATGCTGCAGCCCCTGGTAGGCCTTGGGTGCACCTTTGCCCTGGGTACCTATGGTACACTATACAGGGGCTTACAAAGGTGACCCAATAACGAATCTGGTACGTACCTAAAGTACATGGTATCAATGTAGAGAGAGAACAGCTAGGCTGTGGTCCTGATTAGCAGGGCAACAGCCAGTCTGAAGTCGAAAAACCAGAAAATCACTGCAAAAAGTGGGGGTGACCATAGGAAGCAGAGCATACTCATCCTACACAAGTCACCCGAAGGACATCCTGTTCAGGCACCAACTGAAGGAAATGACCCGTTTAGGGCCACACGGGTCAGTAATGACTTCCTCTCAGCCTTCCGCGCATCATAAGAGGCGGTCAGACAGTAGAGAATAGAAAGCAATAACTGTTTATTCAAATGCACTCCACATCTGTACAGTCGCTAGGAGTGCTACAGGGGGACCTGAAATCAACAAGCATTGAGATACATTATGTACGTTTCATAACCGGGCCCACAGTGGGATTTTCCAAGCAGATGCAGCTGGACAGTGAAATAAAAAAAAAGATTTCAGCGCTCATATCTTACACAAACTAGCATAGTCGAAGGTCGGTCCATCCTGGGCCTACCACCAGACAAGGCGGAGAGGGTGTCTATCTAGTGAGAAAGTTATACGCTGACTTGAACAGTGTATTCATTACTGAAAAAAAAACAAATGTTCTGAAAAAAACTCAGAAAAGGTCTTTCCTCTGAATTGAAAAAGATCAGTTTCAAACACCCTAAAATGGCGCCTAAAAATAAAATGGTGCCGTGAATGCTAACTTGTATAGGGCATTGCGCGAGCGCAAATGAGTCCATTGTAACAATACCACAGCAGATGACGATGAAGAGAAGAAGAGGAGAGACAGAGGCTAGCCAGAGAGGGTGAAAAATGACGACAGGGAGTGCCCCGGTTCAAAAATGGGTTTTACTGAAACCATTGGAGCCTTAGAATGTATTAAAACCTTTATCATAATTATCATTACCACATATAGGATTGCTGCTATTTTGTTAAGTTACAAAAGGTTTAATTGGTGTTTATTCAGAGAATATGGAGCTATCAAATGCTTGGCTCTCTGAATTACATGCCAGGGTCCTGTATGTGCCAAGATTCAGTAAGTGCCAAAGCTGTGTATATATATCTGCACTCACTATACCTGCACTCTAAACACACCGGGCTCTCATTGTGGGGTGGCAGCGGGGCTGTGTGTGCCAGGGTTGTGTATATATATCTGCCCTCACTATGCCACACACTAAACACACCGGCGCTCTCATTGTGGGGCGGCAGCGGGGCTGCGTGTGCCAGGGCTGTGTGTGCCAGGGCTGTGTATATATATCTGCACTCACTATACCTGCACTCTAAACACACCGGGCTCTCATTGTGAGGTGGCAGCGGGGCTGTGTGTGCCAGGGCTGTGTATGCCAGGGCTGTGTATATCTATATATATCTGGACTCCTTATAGCTGGCTGTGTGTGGAGGGCTTCTAGATGACAGTTCCATGAATATGCAAATGAACAGATTAAACATTGCCTCTGATTATGAAAGACGCTTGATTGTGACAGGACTCAGGTTGAAGACACGTTCTGCTTATATATTGCTAATCCCTGACTCTGAAGATACTTAAAAGCTATTTATAAATAGATGTATGAATATTCATAACCTGTGCTTATCTGCTGTGGGATCGCTGTCCCATTCTAAGCGCTGTAATTAACAAGCATTATTATTAGCTTACCTCGCCAACCTGGGACTCAAGCAACTGGTGTCCACCCCCACCCACCTCGCCGGACACACACTCGACGCAGTCTTCTCTTCCAGCACAGACATCGACTTCAGCCACGCCACAGAGCTTCAATGGACGGACCACAGCTGCGTCCACTTCACCTTCAAGAGAACGACGACCCACCACCACCAGCAACAGGCCGCCCGCAGAAGCTGGAACAAGATCACAGCAGACCAGCTCGCCACCTCCCTGAGCCAGCACCCTCCTGCCAGCTCAGCGAACCCCAGCCAGGCCGCCGACAACCTCACGAAGTGGATCAGCAACTGCGCGGACGAACTCGCCCCACTGAGGACCCCACCCAGCAGACCCGGCAGCAAGAAGGCTCCATGGTTCACCGACGAACTCAAGAGCTCCAAGAAGAACTGCCGAGCCCTCGAGAAAGTCTGGAGAAAGGAACCGACACCGGACAACAGGACCTCCTTCAAACTTGCCACCCGGAAACACCACCAGCTGATCCGCGCCGCCAAGAAAACAGCATTCAAGGACCGGTTGGACAACAACGCACACAACTGCAAGGAACTCTTCAACATCGTGAAAGAGCTTTCCAACCCCAGCGCAGGAAACAACGACATCACCCCATCGCAAGACCTCTGCAACTCCCTCGCTTCATACTTCCACAACAAGATCGCGGACATACACAACAGCTTCTACAACCAACCAACGCACACCATGACCAAACAACCACCCCCCACCACCACCCTCCACGCCTGGACCCCGATCAGCACCGAAGACACCATCCGCACGATGAACTCCATCCACTCCGGATCACCGACCGACCCCTGCCCTCACCACGTCTTCAACAAGGCCGACGCTGTCATTGCACCCCACCTGCGACACATCATCAACACATCCTTCGACACCACCATCTTCCCTGAGAGCTGGAAACACGCCGAACTCAGTGCTCTACTCAAGAAACCAACAGCGGACCCCACCGACCTCAAGAACTACCGCCCCATCTCGCTCCTCCCGTTTCCAGCCAAAGTCATCGAGAAGACCGTCAACAAGCAGATGGCCGCCTTCCTCAAGACGAACGGATCCCTCGACCCCTCACAGTCCGGCTTCCGAGCCAATCACAGCACCGAGACCGCCCTCATCGCCGCCACCGATGACATCCGAGCCCTGATGGACAATGGAGAAACAGCGGCCCTCATCCTCCTAGACCTCTCCGCGGCATTCGACACGGTCTGCCACCGCACCCTAGTACAGCGCCTCAGCAACATCGGAATCCAGGACAAGGCGCTGGAATGGATCATCTCCTTCCTCGACGGAAGAACACAGAGAGTCCGCCTACCACCGTACAAATCAGAGGCCTCCGAAGTCATCTGCGGCGTCCCTCAAGGATCATCTCTGAGCCCCACCCTCTTCAACGTCTACATGAGCCCCCTCGCGGCCATCGTACGCAAACACAACCTCAGCATAATCTCCTACGCCGACGACACCCAGCTGATCCTCTCCCTGACCAACGACCCCACCGCCGCCAGAGCCAACCTGCACGAAGGGATGAAAGAGGTAGCCGAGTGGATGACGACCAGCCGCCTGAAACTGAACTCGGACAAGACGGAGGTCCTCATCCTGGGCCCCTCACCCTCCGCCTGGGACGACTCCTGGTGGCCTCCCACCCTGGGCACCGCACCCAAACCGACAGACCATGCACGCAACCTGGGCTTCACCCTGGACTCCTCCCTCTCCATGACCAGGCAAGTCAACAACGTCTCCTCGGCGTGCTTCAACATCCTACGCATGCTACGGAAGATCTTCTGGTGGATCCCCACCGAGACCAGGAAGACCGTCACCCAGGCCCTCGTCACCAGCCGACTGGACTACGGCAACGCCCTCTACGCCAGTACCACCGCCAAGCTCCAGAAGAGACTCCAGCGGATCCAGAACGCCTCAGCCAGACTCATCCTCGACATCCCACGAACCAGCCACATCTCCGGACATCTGAGAGACCTTCACTGGCTCCCCGTCAACAAAAGAATCACCTTCCACCTCCTCACCCACGCACACAAAGCCCTACACGACCAAGGCCCGAGCTACCTCAACAGCCGAGTCAACTTCTACGCTCCCAAACGCCACCTCCGATCAGCCAACCACGCCCTCGCCGCCGTCCCCCGCATCCGAAGAGCGACTACAGGAGGAAGGTCCTTCTCCTACCTGGCCGCCAAGACCTGGAACTCCCTCCCTCCCGACCTGCGCCTGACCGAAGACCACCTCTCCTTCAGGAAGAAGCTGAAGACCTGGCTGTTCGAGCAGTAGCGGCACCCCTCCCCCCCCCCCCCCCCCCCCAGCGCCTTGAGACCCTACGGGTATGTAGCGCGCTTTATAAGTGTCATTGATTGATTGATTGATTGATATCATTAGAATTTGCCGTCCCCTTTGGTTTTCTTTGTTCCCCCTGAGTTGGCAGGGTATGCCCAGTGAGGCCTGTAGAGGTGTGGGTTCAGGGCGAGGAGCTGCCTGTGTGAGGGCAACATGAGAGGAGTTCTTGTTTTTTTTTTTTTTCTTTCTTTATAGGTTTATACAGCACGAACTTGACCCAAAGGTATCGGGTATCAGGGGGCGTTACATAGCACCAGTTGCATTACACAAGGACACGTTCATTTGTGTTAGGCACGGGGAGATGAAGTGATTTGCCCAGAATCACAGGATGTTGAGCGTCCATGCTGAGACTCGAACCCGGTTCCCCCGATTTGAGGTCGATCGCCCTAGCCGTTAGGCTACATCCTCCCCCTTGTGAGTTCAGGGTGCACTGTGTGCTATTTCACTCCAGCGGGATGGTGCACCCTTGTAAATTCTGGGTGAGTAGTAGAATAGATGGACTAAACATCATATCCTACACACATGACACACAGCTCATCCTCTCACTATTAGAAGACCCCTCCACCGCAATGACCAACTTCTGCAGTCGCATGACGAGTGTGGCTGACGGGATGAAGACAACAGCCTAAAACTCAACACAGACAAAACGTAAGTGCTGACCTTCGGAAACAACACCTCGATATGGAACGGCTCTGGTTGCCTTTCGAACTAGGACCCTCACCTTCGCCTATAGACTGTGCCTGTCACCTTACTATTGTCCTAGCCAGCAAGCGCACCATGATATGCCCGATCCTCTGCCTGCTTCCTCACCCTTCGCATACTACTTAAGATCTTCAAGTGGCTCCCGGTTAACACCAGACGAAACGTCACTCAAGCCCTACTCACAAGCCCGCTGGGCTTTGTAAACACACTCTACGTAGGAATCACCTCACACTTCCTGAAGACTGCAGACAATGCAGAATTCAGCGGGCAGATTCGTTCTTGACCTCCCCCTTTGGACCCACCTCAGTCCCCACCTCAAGAAGCTCCACTGGCTTCCCATTCCGAAGAGATGTCAATCAAGATGCTGATCCAAACCTACAAATCAAGGACCAGCAGACATCAACCACCGCCTGAACTCTCACCAACCCTCCAGACACCAGCACTCCCGCCCTCGCATCCGCTGAAGCAACAGTGGATAACCCTGCCTCTCCTACCTTGCAGCAAAGTCCTGGAACAACCTTCCCGTTCACCTCCGGGCCTGATCCTCTCTTCTGGAATTCAGGAAAGTACTCCAGACCGGGCTGTTCAACGGAACCCTCCAGACGCAGCGTGGCTCTCAGCGCCTGGATACCCTTGCGGGTGATCAGCCCTGCTTTATAAATCCTGTTTGATGGATTCATTAAGGCCAGTGTGTACCTTGCATATTCAATTATCAAGGAGAGAGAGAGGACTAGGTAGCCAGTCCGTATCCCCAGGTCTATTTATTTATAATCAAGAGAGGACTAGCCTATGTGTATGTGATACAGGACTCAGGACTGTATGGGAGCATACAGCCCTCAGCCACCAACCTAGTTGGTGGCATGCTTCATCATCGGGCCCACCCAGTGACACCCAATGTCTCCCGGGTGTGCTTCAACGCCTGTATTACAGCGGAGCAGGTATTTTACTGACTGTGCAGTGAGGGTGACGTGAAAGTTTAAAAGCTATTCAGAGGTCCCAGGACCCAAAGGGGTTATCTTTAATGTCTGGGCCTCTGACAGCAGTAAAAACAAGGCAATGGATGTAGGTGGAGTAGTAGTTAGGAACTCCTGCATCCAGTGGGTGGTCTACATGTTGTACAATGCCCCAATAGATGTTTTCGGCAGCGGTTCTGAACGACTTGGTTGATCGGGACCCTTTTGGTCAGAACAAGTCGGTCAGAACCGCTGCCCGAAAGATCTATAGGGGCATTAGCTGCAAATCGCAAGCTAATGCTTGGAGAGGGAATCCCCCTCCCACACGTAAGGCACCTTTAGCGCGTGCAACACATTTGAGATCACACACTCACTGTAAGTGTAGATCTCACTTTCGCATAGTTTACGGTCCTGAGGAAAGCCAGTATCGATGAAAGCGCTGGCTGAAACATGTAGACCACCCACCGGATGCAGGAGTCCCTAACCACTACTCCACCTACATCCATTGCCTGGCTTTTACTGCTATCAGAGTCTCCGTGTTCTTTCTTTCTCCCGTAGTCCTGAGTCCTGTATCACATACAAATAGGCTAGTCCTCTCGTGATTATATACAGTGTGTACCTTGCCCACTCCAATGCTGAATAATCAGACCCCTTCCCCAACTCTTCGCAATATATATCGCTGCAAAGTCCGTGGATCCCCGCGTTGCCGGCAATTTTAAGTAAACGCGCTGCAAAAACAAACGAAACGGTCTCCTGTGCGGTGTTAGTTTAATTGTTTTGCTTAGTTGTCTGCGGCAGGGCTGCCAGGTCACATAACAGCAAGAAAAGAAAACAAACCCCAGAGGGAGGCTCATTCTTTTTGTTGCCTGAAGCAGTACACTGGCGCTGCTCCACTCCACTTGGCCTCCACCTACCCCCAGGACGTCAAAACCAGATTAGCACAGGAGGTGTTGTCATGGGGCAGACAGTGTTGACAGGGCCACACTTGCACCGTCATTCACTCCCTGCCCCCCTGATGGCGGCTCCTCCCTGCCTTATGAGACTGATGAAAGGGGGAGACTGAGAACCTGAAGGTAGACCCTTTCCTTGCAATCCTATCTTGGCAACTGGCCCGGATAATACAACACAAACACCCAGCAATTGTTCCATGCATGCCAAACAGCCCCATTTAAGCAGGAGACTCCTGTTTTTTCACCAAACAATTGCTTATCTTTAGCACCTCCTCACGTAAGTGGCCTTTTCTTCAATGCAAGTCAACGGGGGAAATTAAATCTCTGATTTTTGTTTCAAAATATCCCTCTTTCTTGTGTGAAAATGTTGGCATGTGTGTTGGTTGTTTTTCAGTGAAAGGTAGGCATGGGGTATAGCGTCCAAAGCTGTCCTTTGGCACCGTGGGACAGGTTCAAGTCCCAGCGTTGACTCAACATAGTGTGATCCTAGACAAATCACTTAATTTCCCAGACTCTAAAGAAAACAAACATAATCTGTTCTTGTGTAATTTAATCTGGTGTTTGTATAAAGTGCTGCACTGCCCTTGGGTCGAGTTTGCAATATATAAAACTGCAGAAAAGAAAGCATTTCTGTCAAAAGTAAGAGTGTTCGTGTGGTGTTTTGTGCTATGAGGGCCTCAAGAGCACATCAGTGCCAAACACTTAAACCTTCTTTTAGAGTGCCTCAAAGCACTACATATGTGTGGCTTTTGAATTGCTGCACATTAGCGTGTTCCAATTAGAGTACATTTGCTATTAACGATCTACTGAAATGTGACAAATCCACATTACATTATGGAAAATAACATGTAGCTTGACATGTACAAAAGGTTCCTGTAATTACTTCGTGCCTTATACTGTAAACCTATTGGCAAGCCTCCCCTCCTATTCAGTTGTAATTTATGGGCTACACAGCCTAAATAAAATAATACCCCATATTGTAGGGTGAATTATATACATTGGCGTATCTATATATGTAGAAAAGTGCCCCTTTTTTGCATGGTCACCCCCCACTTTTTGCCTTACATCTGATGCAACCAGACTTAATGTGCCCTGGGTCCCTGCCAATCAGGCTCCCAGGGCCAGTGTTCTTTTCAAGAACTGTACCTTTGTACCCACAGTTGGCACCTCTCTGGACACATGTAAACCACTTGTAAAAAGTACCATGGGTACCAACGGCACTGTGACCTGGGAAGGCCTCAAAGGGCTGCAGCACATATTGTTCCACCCTTAGAGGCCGGTACCTTAACACTGACACACTGTCAAGTCAAGCATTGGCATGGCACACATCCCTGTGTCCCATGCCCACTGCCTGGTTCCCAGGTAAGACACTCCTCTAGCAGGGTGCACTAGCCTCAGGTGAGGGTACAGTGGCATGAGCCCAGTACCACTACAGTGTCTAAGTCCATTCTTAGTGCAGTAAAGCCATAAAGAGTAAATGGTTTGGGAGTTGGTCATTACGAACTCAACAGATCAATAACGGTTTACTAATACCAGGGACGTTTGGTATCAAACTTCCCAGCACATAAACCCCCCACTTATGCCAGTGTGGGATTTATTGTAAAATGCCTCCACAGGGCTTCTTAGAGATGCCCCGGTCTGGTGGTGGCAAATAGACCCCTGGGTAGAGAGCCCCTTCTCTCTGCACCCAGAATTAAGGCCCATCCTGGGCAGAGGTGTCATGCCTCCTCCCCCAGGATGGACTGCGTCTACGAAGGGGAAGTTTCGAAGGCTTGCCGCCTTTGTAAGCGGTCCCTGCTTTTTGCTGCCTCCAGCAACTTGCTCCCACCGGTTCTGCCCCCCACTTTGGGCCGCAGAATCGTCAGGAAAACCAATCTAGGAGGAGAGGTGTGGCAACCTTTGCCAATCCCACCCCTCAGGTGGGGGAGGTGAGGTGAAGCACACATCTCAGTCCCCTCCATCTTGAAGATAAGGGGAACCAACCAATCAGGAAGAGTCTCATGCCCCCTCCCACTGAAGGGTGGCACAATAGGTGGTGTACCCACCGCATAAAGGGACCCATTGGGTGCTAAATGAACACCCCTTTTAACGCCCCTAAATGTAGTATCAAGGGGCCACTGTGAACCTTGCCTCCTCAGATTCTTGGAAGAAAGAAGAAGGCCCCATGGCCTTAATGACCAACGAAGAAGAGGACACCTACTGCTTTTGCCCCAACCCTACCGATTGGTTCCTTCCCCAGCCTGCTCACAGCAAAGAACCTGGCATGTCCAGCAGTCCCTACAGCCCAAAGGACCTGCCCTGCACTGATGTTAACGACTCTGTGAGCACTGGATTTTCTCAACAAAGACTCCAAGCCCAGAATCCAAATTCTGGCAACTCCGCGATTCTGCAAATCTCCCCAGCAATACTGACCTAAGATCTGGTAAATCCGACCTCCCTCAAGCCTCAAAACGACACCTGCAGCCTCAACCAGAAGGGTCCCCCAGACCGTGACTGGAGCTAGTAAACCCGACTCCAGAAGACACCCCTACACCCGATGCCCCACAGCATTGGGTGGCCCAGCCAACAGTGTCCAGGCATCCCACAGGAGTCCAAATTACTTCTCCACCTTCAGGATGTCTCCCTGCCCGAGCCTGAAGCATCTTTGACGAACCAAAGGTTCTCATTGGAATCCACAGGGTCCCCAACGTCTACTTGGCACACTGCACCCGGCCGCCCTTGTCCTGCTGGTGATGCTGCTCCTGTGCTGACCTTAACCCCAGGAGCTTTGCTCCCGCACTCGAGCGTCCAGTTTGTAAGCAGTCCCTGACAAAGGCCCCCTTAGCCCAATTGGCTAACATTGGACCCCTGCACTCGGCAACTGGCTGCCCCAGCGCAGCTGGTGGTGCAACTCAAGTGCCAACCTAGACCTTGGGGAACCTTGTTCCTAACCCCCAAAACTTTCACTTGTAAGATTGTTACTTACCTGTAAACCGATAACCATTTATCTACCATATCAACCCATATTAGAAGATTTTGGGCCTAAAATGTCGTGTTGAACTGTTGTTTTGTATGGGAAGACAGTAACTTTAACTCAAGCTAAGAAACGTCTTACTTACATGGTTTGTGAGGCAAACAACCCCAAGTACTCAAAGCAATCAAAAAGTAACTTAAAAGAATTCTTGAAGTAATTATTGTGTAATGTAAATTGCTTTTTGAATCAATACCAACCTGTAGCTATTGCAGATTCAACCACAACTACATTTCCTTGTGAAGTCTGCCTTTCAGAGTACATTTTACTTAGCTGTGAAAAGTCATACTTACTTCTAAAAATAGAGAATACCTATATCATTTTTATACTTACCCCATTGCTGATTCAGTCTCTGAGTGTGTGCCTTCAGTGTTGATTGAGTGTGTACAATAAATGCTTAACACACCCTCCTGATAAGCCTAACTGCTCGACCACACTACCACAAAGAGAGCTGGTAGTACTTACCTAATTTAGCCTCTACTATACCTCTGGGGACTCCCCGGACTCTGTGCACACTATACCTTACTTAGGTATAGTCTATGCAGAGCCAGCTTCCTACAATATATATCTATCCCAAATACAGAAACGCAACTGCTTTCTTGGGGTGGTGGGGAGAGAGTGAGAGAGAGAAAGAGAGAGGGAGGGAGAGAAAGAGAGAGAGAGGGAGAGAGAGGGAAAGAGAGAGAAAGAGAAAGGGAAAGAGAGAGAGAGGGAAAGAGAGAGGGAGAGAGAGAGAAAGAGAGCGAGAAAAGGGAGAGCCTCTCTCTACTTTTGTAGTCGGTACCCTACGGCTGTGCCAACATTGCGCCACCTGTCTTTTCGCTAATAACAGGGCGATTGCACAGAATTTGCGTTTCAGCGCTCTGAATTGGGGTATAATACCCAGCAAACAGACCTGTGGCGTGCACTGTACCTCATCCTCTAACATGACCGTGAGTGTGGCAGTAACCTCCTCCCAGTAGCCCGCTACCCTCGCGCAAGTCCAGGCCAGATGTACAAAGTCCGCCCCCTCCCTGCCACAACGCTTGCATTTGTCTTCCTCTTGCAACCCAAATTTACGCAGTTTCGTCGGTGTGTAGTAGGCCTGGTGAATGAACTTGAAATGAATAATTCTCAGATTACCGTTTGGTGTCAGTATCTGCGTTAGCGCGCAGGAGCTGTGCCATTCCTCATCTGTCAGTGGAGTGTCTAATAGCGCATCCCACCGCCCCTTAGCCTTAAGTGTGTGGCCCGCTATTTCTGATTGCGCAGCAGTGTACAGTCTGGATACTAAGTGTGATAGATCCCTTGTAGTGATCAGCATTTGCAAAGGTGCTAGGCTTTCCGGTTCCGCAGGGAAGGACGGGTAATGTTCCCTCAACGCCCTTGTTAACCTATAGTATGTGAATCGAAACATAGGAGTCTGGTTTTGGATATAACTCAGTTGGTCGATGTCCCTAAATGTGCCTCCCTGAAACACGTCACCCATCTTGTCGATCCCTGCTCTAGTCAGCAAAGACATCCCCACTTTTTCGTTAGTGACTGACAGCGCCTGATGATAATGCAATGGCATGTCCGGTGCATATAACGGGGTTTTGCGAGCCAATTGCCCTAGCTTGTTCCATGCTTTAATCGTGGTGTCCACAGTGTTAATATCCTTTGCATGTAGTGGTGGTCTGGTGTGCGACAATATCGCATTCAGGGGGACCGGATGGGCATCTCCCTCCTCAATGGCCGCGTGCGTGAGATAGGGGACCTCATGGTACCAGTATGCTGCATACTGTGCCTGGGCACAGAGGTAATATAGGAGAAAATCAGGCACCCCGAAACCGCCCTGTGCAATCGGGAGTGTCAGTGTCTGCAGATCAATACGAGCTTGTTTACCCGCCCATAGCAGGGTTAGTACCAGGGACTTTATACGGCGGAAGACCTCTTGTGTTGGCGTGATGGGTATGTTATTGAAGAGATATAGTAACTTGGGTAAAACGTTCATTTTGACGATTGCTATTCGATCTGCTAGTGATAGAGGTAAGTGGATCCAACGATGGATCTTTTCGTCCAGTTTGGAGAGCACCACCCCATAGTTTGCTCGCATGACTTCGTCCGGATCTCTGTGAAACATAACCCCTAGGTAGCGAATCGGATCTTGCTGCCACTCTAGTGGGTAATCAACCACAAAGGGATTTGTGGCGTCGGTGAGAGGTATGAGTGAGGATTTGGACCAATTAATCGCTAACCCCGAGTGTCCCCCAAATCGGATGTACTCTCTAAGTAGCGGGTTTAGATGAACCTCTGGATCGCGAATGTATAGCAGCATATCGTCTGCGTAGAGCGATATTTGTAGTGGCCTAGCCACAAATTGCAACGCCGATTCCTTGTAATTTTGTCGCACTATGCATGCTAGTGGTTCTAACGCCAGCGCAAAGAGCAGGGGTGACAGGGGGCAGCCCTGTCTCGTTCCCCGCCCAATGTCAAACGGAGCTGAAACATAGCCATTGATCCGGACCCTTGCACATGGTCGAGTATATAGCAAGGAAATCCACTGGACAAACCTTTTAGGGAAACCCATCCTATTGAGGACAGTCCGCATATAACGCCATTCAATAGAATCGAATGCTTTCGCGGCGTCTAGCATGACAGCCACAGCTTTAACCGAGAGCCTCAGGTAGTGTGCTAGTGCAAACAGGGATATGGTATTATGCGAGGTGGATCTGGTGGGAACAAACCCCGCTTGGTCCGGCAGGACCAGGCGAGTCATCAAGGGGGACAGCCTAACAGCTAGCAATTTAGCGAGTATCTTCGAGTCTACGTTTATCAGGGACAGGGGTATGTAGGAATCGCAGTGCTCCGGATCCTTGGATGGTTTTAGGAGTGCAATGACCATGGCTTCTCGCAATGTGGGGGGGAGCAACGATTTCTCAAAAGAGGTCCCATACATGTCCTCCAGATAGGGGGCGATGATATCTACAAACTTCTTATAGAATTCGGACGTGTACCCGTCAGGGCCTGGTGCCTTTCCATTTGGGAGTGAAGCGATCACCTCAGTGACCTCCTCCACCGTGATTGGCCGAGCCAAATATTCCCTATGGGCGTCCGATAGCCATCCTATCGCCACATCATGCAAGTAATCATATGTTTCTTCCGCTGTCGCTGTTGGTTGAGATTGATATAGTGTGCTGTAGGATTCCACAAAGCATTTCAATATGTCCATTGAATGTGTGTGTAATACCCCCTCCCCAGATTTGACTCGGAGTATCGCTGACTGTCCCCGTCCCTCACATATTTTCCGCGCCAGTATACTCCCTGGCCTACTCCCCTCTCCAAAGGCCCTAGCCACATGTTTCCGATCTAAGTACTTAATTTCTGATGTTAAAAAATCAGCATGTTCGGTGTGTAAGTCGCGCAACTTGGGTAACAACAATACGTCCTGCGTCGTTTCATACTGCAGTTCCAAGTCCCTCATTTGACTTTCGCAGCGGCGAATCTGGACCCTGATGTCCTTGAGTACCCCTATGGTAGTGCCAATGCAGACACCTCTGATCGTGGCCTTAAAGGCTTCCCAGAGGAGACATGGGTCTTCAGTAGTCTGAGAATTATTAGCGAAGTAGTCTTTGATCGCCTTTGTCAAAGTGTCAACATATATTGGGTCCGTGAGGGCTTGGGAGTTAAATCCCCATTGGAATGGGGGGGGTGCGTAATGTGGAATGTCCATCTGCAACAGGACCGGGTTGTGGTCCGACAATGTGCGTGGCAGTACTTGTAGTTTACGAACCCACAGAGCCACGTCCTTGGATCCCAGCCAGTAGTCCAGTCTGGACCAACTGATGTGAGATGCGGTGATGTGTGTGGCGCCTGGCGCGTCAGTGTGCTGTAGTCTCCAGAGATCTGCTAGGGCTAGATCCCCCATCATGTGACCCACCATCAGTCTTGATTGCTTGTGTTGTTCTACAGACTGTGAGGAGCGATCCAGTCCGTCCCGTAATGTCACGTTCCAGTCCCCCCCACACAACATGTGCGTGTTAGCATGCTTCTGCATGTGGCCCCAAACTTCCCGATAAAATTCCGGTGCGTCAGTATTTGGGCCATATACATTAAGGAGTGTCACGTGTTGGCCTCTTAGTGTACCTGTCACCAGCACATATCTGCCAGCAGGGTCCTGTGTCACCTGTTTCGCCTCAAAGTTAATCCCTTTTTTAATCAATATAAGCACCCCCCGGGAGTAAGATGAGTAAGATGCCCTGTATGATGCTCCCGCCCATCTCGACCCCAATGTAGCGTGAGTGTGCGGTGCGAGGTGTGATTCCTGCAGGAACGCTATATCAATGTTCCACCTGGTAAGGCTAGCAAATACCTGTCTAATTTTCTGAGGGCGTGAGAACCCCCGTATGTTCCAAGTAAGAACGTTCAGGCCAATCCTGCTATCACCTCTAGAACCTGATGACCGTAAATAATGCAATACAACTCATCCCTGCACACTCAGGTGTCATATCTGGAGCCCGTCCACCCACAGAACATTGTTCACAAGTTGCAGTGACAATCTCTCTTCGCGTAGAATCCAATAATGTGTACATTTGCAATGCCTTCGGTCTTTGTAAACAGTCAAACAACCCCCTCCCCAAGTCCCACCCACTCCAGCATCTCCAACCTGCCGAAGCCATATCCCTTCAGAGCACAAATCCCTCAACCATACAACCATCAACTCAGTGCTCAAATTAAGAACTTGTGTTGGGTATTACCCTCATGGAGGACCGCCAGGAGCACAACCCTTCACCCGGTGGACGGGTGCGGGCGATACTAGAAAACTTGAACATATTCGCAAAATACGTGTCCATTAATCCACAGTCCCCACTTCCCCAGTACCACCCCTCACATGGGTGCAAGTAGTGGCGCAGTCATAGAGGAAATGTGGCTTCACCCCACATCGATCAGACGCATATGGTAGGAATCCTGCCCAGATTAGCCAGTCTGCAGCCTGCCCCGCATACAGCCACCACTTGAGCACATGCAGTTAGGTAAACAGCGGCGGGCAGGGATGATCTCACCTCTGTTAGACCATACATCGCAACGTGGTAAGTATCGCAGTGTTCAGTGGTCTGCCGCCCCCTTCTCTACCCCACTCCATACCAGAGGGTCCACGAGCACAGTTACGTGAAAGGTCCTGACCCACCGCCCACAGTAGCAGCAACAGGTACAGTCTAACGTGGCTGCGTGTCTAGTTATCCAGTGGGGAGAGTGCGGTAGCAAGGGCTAGTCATGTGTAACTGTTGCAGTTCAGGACAGGAGTGTATTATAGCCCTCGTCATCCCAACGGCTCCCCACCTTTTCAATGCCCAGCGTTGAATTAAAGCGCCACCATCTCACCTCTAGGAGTCTCATATCGGTCGGAGTTGCTCAGTACAGTCGAGGATGGCCATGCGGCAGTCCATTGTAGCCATCCGTGCAGCAACACTCACCGCTGTTCAATGATGAATACCACCAGTTGGATCATTCCGAGTCTCTGTTCTGATCGTTCTGGGACTCTGACCTCGCCTCTCGCTGAATCTTCTTAACAAAGTCAAGGGCCGCTCTGGGTGTCGCCAGCACGGTCGCCTGCTCCTTCCACACCACTCGAAGTCGGGCAGGATATAACATAGAATAGCCAACGTTCAACTCTCGTAACTTAGCCTTCACTGTGGTGTATTCCTTACGTGCCTGTTGAACAGCGACCGTGTGATCAGGGTAAAATTCCAGAGAGTTTCCTTGATGGGTGATTTTGCCCTTCTCCCTTGCGAGCCTGAGGATCGTGTCCCTGTCCCGGTAGTTGAGGATCCGCGCCACAATCGGCCTGGGCTTAGCACCGGGGGGCGGTTTGGGGCCTAATGACCTATGGGCTCTTTCCACAATGAAGATCTGCGACAGGGCCTCCGCACCAAAGATATCCTTACACAGACCCTCAATGTAGTGCTCCATTCGTCCTGTGTTGGTCGATTCTGGCAGGCCCGCGATTCGCACGTTATTGCGCCTCGAGCGTGCTTCCAAATCCTCCTCCTTCGCTTTTATCACCTCCAGAATTCGTTCCATTCCCGCGCATTTAGTGGTGGACGTTCGCGCTTCATCTTCCACGGCCGAGATTCTCGTTTCCGCTTCGTCCAGACGTTCGCCATGCTTTTCTTGACGAGCAGCCATGCCATCCATCCTGCACGTCAGATTGTCCAGCTTACCATTTATATCTTGCAGATTCGATTGAATTGCCATCAGGATCTTTTCTATGTTGTTATTTGGCGGTGATTCTGTAGATCCGCCGGCCTCCGCCATATCTTCTGTAGGCTTCGTCGTCTTCCTGTTGTCAAAGGAGAGTTTTGGTTGCTGCTTATCTGGCTTCCCCATTGTTGTGGCTGGTGAACGCACTTTCCGCAGTGTGGGTCCAGATGCCCTCGTTACCCTGACCGACGTCGCCGTGTTTCCTCGGCAGTGGTAGCCAGCAGCTGCACGTGGTGGTAACTCCGCGTCTGATAAGGTCACCTCCAGTAGTCTCTCGCCAGGGTGTGTGGGCTATGGGTGGGATGTGGTCAGATCATGCCAGCAGCATCCTGATGTAAGGCGGAGGGACACGCCCGTGTCTGCAGGGGGGCCCCACCGCAACAAGCCAGGCAAACGGAACGCTACCTCGTTCGTGGGCTTTCACGCTTCTGACGCCTCTCGTCAGTGCAGGAATACTCTCCCCGGTTCGCCAGTTCGGGTGGCGCCAAGTCGCCGGCGGCAGGCCGTTCTCAGACTCCCATACCACGTAATGGTATTTCTAGCCGCCTCTCACGCCGATCCGCCGGCCAGTGAGCACAGCACAGTCGATCTCGAGTTACCGGCGCGATTCTGAAGTGCCCGCCACCCCAGCCATAGGCGCCGCCATATTGTCAGGCACTCGGACGGGACGTTGACGGACCCCGCCGGTGCTGCACGGGGGCGAGAACAGCGCAAATCAGTCGCTTTGGGCCCGGCAGTAGGAGCTTACCCCCGGGCTGTGTGTGCAGGGTTAACCGGGCAGTCCTCCGCCGAATCCGCTGTTCTTGCGCAAGGTCCGTTATCTGCCGCCGGCCATCTTGTCAGGCAGTCCGGTACTCGCCGCGATCAACGCGGCATTTCTCTGCAAGGCGGGGGTAGAGACCGCATCTGTTCAGGTCCGCTTATGCCCCTCATCTTCCCCCACCAGTAGATGGTCGCGAAATGCGGGTTGGTGGGGTTTCAGCGACAATGGATCACATCGTGTGTGATCGCCCGGCGGAGCTGCAGTTCAGGCAGCCATTCCGCTGTGCGCCCCCTAGCGCCTCCCGATATGATGTTTAGTCCATGAATTGTGACGATGTGGCCCAAGGGGGTCAAGAAGGTGTTAAATAGCATAGGGCTGAGGGACGAGCCTTGTGGAACGCCGCAGATGATGTTCTTGGGTTCAGAGATGGAAGGTGATAGGAGAATTTTCTGGGTTCTTCTGGTGAGGAAGGAGGTGATCCATCTGAGAGCGTCTTCTTGGATTCCAATTTGATGAAGTCACTTGATAAGGGCGTGATTGGAAACTGTTGAACGCTGCTTAGAGGTTGAAGAGGATCAGTGCCGCCGTTTCTCCCAGGTCAAGGAGGGTTCTAATGTTGTCAGTGGGATGGGTCAGGGAGGCTTTGGTGCTGTGGTTGGTGCAGAATTTGGATTGGGGGTGTCCCAAAGATTGTTGCGCTTCGGGTGTTCTGTACATTGGCGGTTAATGGCTTTTCCGGGGACAGGAAAGCGGGCAGAGAGATGGGACAGTAGTTTTTGGGTTCGCTGGGTTCAGCGGACTGTTTCTTGAGAACGGGTTTGACTTCTACGTGTTTTTTTCTTCAGATAAGGTGGCCGTGGAGATAAATGTGCTGAAGATGGTGGTGAGCTTGTTGCTGATTATCTTGCCCTGTGGTTGAATATGTGGTGTGGACAGGAGTCTGTGGGAGCTCCTGAGTGGACGGAGTTCATGGTGGTTGTGGTGTGTTGTGTGGTGTTCTGGCCCTGGTGGTGAGCAGGTGTGCGGGGTTTGCATCTGTGGGAGCAAGGAGACAGGATGTCAGAAGTGGTGGGTTGGGGTTTGAGTTTTGTAGATGGTGGAGATCTTGTTGTGGAAGAAGTGTTTATTTGTGCATAGACCATAATACAGAGATAACAAATACCTTTCTGAACAGGTATTTGTTAAATAGTTTACTTGTATAGTTAATGAAAACCATTACAAAATGGCTATTAAAATAAATACATAAAAAGCAAACTTACATCTAGTGGTGTGCGAGAGAGTTTTCAGCTTAGTACATATATGCAGAGATTAGAGTGATCTGACAGTATAAATGTTGTAAATTTATTTTGCGCAGATTGTCTGCACAAGTGTTCGAGTCCTGGCGACCAGGGTCCACCTATGCTGGGCCAGGCAGGATTGTTAGGTCCAAGCCCCAGGGTTAGAGGGGACCGCCAATGTAGACACTAATTCTTAAGTAGAGACGACGAAGGAGAACGTAAAATAGCGACCCCGCGCTTCATTGACAAAACACCATATTGGAAGAGTAGAGGGAGGTTTCCCAGATATAAAAATCAAGGCAGTAGAGAGGACTCTCTATCCAGTGAGCCACAGTAATCAAAATAACGAGGTGTGAACCGACGATAAGCGGGCAATAACGAGAGTGAGGTGGTTACCCCACTCAAGATGAATGGGATTTTTATAAATACATGCAGATTGGAACATCAGAAGTGTAGGAATACTCTTGTAAGACAAAAATTGAGAAACCAACAGACAATGGGTGTGATAACCATAAAAAGAAAGCATTAGAAGATAAACCCCTTGACCTAAAGATAAATACATGTTTTAAAATATTATATCCTGAAGAAGGTGGGGTGAGCCAACGATAAACCACTGAAACGCCACGTCGACAACTTGTGATAAGATTTGTAATTTTCGGAAGATGAAAGCGATAGTTAGATTTGTGGTTGATTAGATTAGAGTGATTTGCTTTTTATATAAAACTAATGTGTCTTTAGACAATCTTGAGATGTATTTGGATGAATATTGTACATAATATGAAAATTGGTTTTAATTTTTATTTTATTTTTTTAAATTATTTTGAAGAAATATTGTATACAGTTTATTTAACTTTATATTTGTAAAGCGGTGTTGTTCATTTTGAAAAAAACAGACATCTTCACATGGAACAGTGTTCGGTGCTTAGAGAGTATAGCGCATGTAAGTGTAGGAAGGAATTCCTTATATAAGATATACATTGTTGATCGGTTTCAACAGCAAGCATTATTTTACCCTGTCCCTTTTCATTGGAGGGTATCTCTCCGAGATTTGTGAAGACTGGATTTGTGCCAGTCGGCCCCAAGGAAGCGTGCTTGCTAGTTTGCGCGGTGGCGCTTGAACGCTTTTGACTTTGAGACAGAGTTGGAGGGTACTCTAGAGACTCGGACTGCTAGCGGGGCTTACCCTCCTGTCCTGGACAAGAACGGTCGCTCCCCTCGCCTCCTCCTCTCTTCAAACTGGTGGTATCGTAGCGCTTGACTTTACTCTGCTTTGAATATTAGATCATAGCGCTTGCCTGCATACTCCCTTTTAACATCATAGCGCCCAACTCTGACTGGCATTTTCTCTCACTAGCGCGGACTTGTGGACATTTGTTTAGCTCCTCCCCTTATACCCGTGGTCTTGTAGCGCTTAACTCAGCATTGAATTTATACATTGTAGCGCTTTACTACACATTCATTATTATTATTTTTGCAACGCTTGATCTCTGATTGCTTTCTTGTAGCGCTAGCGCGCACTACTGGGCATCTATTTGAGTACGTGCGTGTTGTGTGATACCTGCATATGATCACAGCGCTCTGACCCTGCGCTTGTAATCCTCCTCAACTGCTGCACTACCCTGACTAGACTTAGCCCTATTAGCGCCCCATTACTCCCACTGCCTGTGCCCCAAGCAGCGTTTGTTGTTGTTGCTGCCATTTTGTTTATGGTCCCTGGCCCTTCCTCCACCTCGCTCCCGCCTTCCAGCCGCCCCTCCCACGCTCCGCCCGATCCATCATCCATTTAAGACAGATGTCCCAACGCGCAGCGTCCACGCGCTACGGCCGCGCCGAAGGTGCGCCAAAGGTAAGCCCGTCTACGCCCGTCTACGCCCGTCCGTGCCTGGCCCGCGCCCAGCGCCAGACCCCCTGGCCCCCGTCCCACCCACCCCACCCGCATTACATACGCCGCCTCCACCCTCCTAGCCCTCAACCCAGGCCGACTCCCTAATTGCGCACAAGCCGCCCCCGGACACACCCATGGACCCTTCACATGCAACTCCTGCAAGTTTGACGGCACCAAGACCAACTCCTCATCCACTATCACCAAACAGAAACCTGACACCAACCACCTAAAATGCATCCTGCTCAACACCCGCTCGGTCCACAGACACGCCATCGACCTCTGGAATCTACTAGATACCATCTCTCCGGACGTCGCCTTCCTAACAGAAACATGGATGAACGCCTCCTCAGCCCCAGACATCACCATTGCCATCCCGGAAGGCTACAAGATCATCCGTAAGGACCGCACCAAGCAAACAGGAGGAGGCATCGCCATCGTCCATAAGAATTCCATCCGCATCTCAACCAGCTCAGATGTCAACCTCGCTAGCGCCGAACACCTTCACTTCCAGATCCACACCGACCCCAAGACCACACTTAGAGGCACCCTCCTCTACAGGCCACCAGGACCCCGTGCACAATTCAGTGAAGATATCACTGACTTTATCACCCCACACGCCCTCCCTTCCGAGGACTACATCCTATTGGGAGACCTCAATTTTCACCTGGAAAAGAGCAACGACAGCAACGCCACCACCCTTCTGGGCAATCTCGCCAACCTCGGACTCAAACAACTTGTTAACACCCCCACCCACTACGCAGGTCACACACTCGACCCCATCTTCACCTCCAGCAAACATATCTCCTTCAGCCACACCACAGTTCTCCATTGGACGGACCACAGCTGCGTTCACTTTGTCTACAAAAATGACCACATCCCACAACCATCCTCAACCTACTCTGCGAAGAAACTGGAACAAAATCACCATCGACCAGATCTCCTCATCGCTTCTTCAAAACCTCCCTGCCCACTCTTCGAACCCCAACCAAGCAGCCATTAACCTCACTCAATGGCTAACCAACAGCGCCGACAACCTAGCACCTTTGAAAAAACGTCAAATCAAACTAGGCAGCAAAAACGCTCCCTGGTTCAACGATGATCTTAAGAAATCCAAGAAACTCTGTCGCTCCCTCGAGAAGGCCTGGAAAAAAGACCCAAACACCAGCACCAAGGACGCCTTCAAAAACGCCACCCGCACACACCACCAACTGATCCGGACTGCCAAGAAAGCTGCACTTAAAGACCGACTAGACAACAACGCCCACAACAGCAAGGAACTATTCAACATCGTCAAAGAATTTACCAACCCCTCAGCCAACTCCAACGACATCACTCCCTCTCAAACCCTTTGCGACTCCCTAGCCTCGTTCTTCCACAACAAAATCGCAGACATCCACAACAGCTTCGACAACCTACCCGGAGACCAACCCACCCAACCTTCTGCCGTACCTTCACCCCCCTTGAACATCCTTAATGACTGGAACCCAATCTCCAGTGAGGACACCATCCGCCTGATGAACTCCATCCACTCAGGATCCCCCACAGACCCATGCCCTCATCACATCTTCAACAAAGCAGATTCCATCATAGCACCACACCTCCGAGACGTCATCAACTGTTCCCTCAACTCCGCCACCTTCCCGGAAAGCTGGAAACACGCCGAACTCAGCGCCCTTCTGAAAAAACCCACAGCTAACCCCACCGAACTCAAAAACTACCGCCCCATCTCGCTCCTACCATTCCCGGCCAAAGTCATTGAGAAAGCCGTCAACAATCAGCTCGCCGCCTTCCTCGAAACCAACAAATCACTCGACTCCTCACAGTCTGGCTTCCGAGCCAAACACAGTACCGAGACCACCCTCACCTCAGCAACAGACTACATTCGAACACTACTGGACAACGGAGAAACAGTCGCCCTCATACTCCTTGACCTCTCCGCAGCCTTCGACACAGTCTGTCATAGCACCCTCCTACAACGCCTCGGAAACATCGGAATCCAAGGAAAAGCACTGGAATGGATCACCTCGTTCCTTACCGGAAGATCTCAGAGAGTCCGCCTTCCACCATTCAAATCAGAGGCCTCTGAAGTCATCTGCGGCGTTCCACAAGGATCTTCACTCAGCCCCACCCTCTTCAACGTATACATGAGCCCCCTCGCGACCATCGCACGCCAACACAACCTCAACATCATCTCCTACGCCGATGACACTCAACTGATCCTCTCACTCACCAAAGACCCGAACACCGCCAAGACCAACCTACATGAAGGAATGAAAGAAGTAGCCGAGTGGATGAAGCATAGCCGTCTGAAACTGAACTCAGACAAAACAGAAGTCCTCATCTTAGGTACCTCCCCCTCCGCCTGGGATGACTCTTGGTGGCCAGAGGCCCTTGGAAAAGCACCCATCCCGACGGACCACGCACGGAACCTGGGCGTCATCCTGGACTCCTCACTCTCGATGAACAGACAAGTCAACGCCGTTTCATCATCTTGCTTCAACATCCTTCGCATGCTCAAAAAAACATTTTGCTGGATCCCCACCGAAACTAGAAAAACGGTCACCCACGCACTGGTCACGAGCCGCCTGGACTACGGTAACACCCTATACGCCGGTACCACCGCAAAACTTCAGAAAAAACTCCAACGCATCCAGAACGCATCAGCCAGACTCATACTAGACATCCAGCGTAAAGACCACATTTCTAGTCACCTGAAAAACCTCCACTGGCTCCCCGTCAATAAGAGGATAACATTCCGCCTCTTAACCCACGCACACAAAGCACTTTACGAACTCAGACCCGAATGTCTCAACACACGACTTTCCTTCCACACTCCCTCCCGCCAGCTACGCTCCTCTAACCAAGCTCTTGCTGCTGTACCCCGCATCAACAAAACCACCATGGGAGGAAGATCCTTCTCCTAACTGGCGGCAAAAACCTGGAACTCACTCCCCATTCACCTTCGCCTCACTCAGAACCACCTAGCATTCAGAAAACAACTTAAAACTTGGATATTCGACAAATAATTCCCCACCCTTCTTCAAGCGCCTTGAGACCCTCTGGGTATGTAGCGCGCTATATAAATTATTTGACTTGACTTGACTTGACTACCCTGGATGTTGCCTACAGTAACTGGGGAATAACCGGAGTCAACAAGTGGCGCTGGGGGAATTTGTATCAAACCCTTTTTCATTGCCATGTGGGGTCTCGCAGGGGTCCTTACTAAGTCCGGCCTTATTTAATATAAATGTATCCTCTCTGGCGCCTCTTATTCAGTCATTTGGGTTTAGTCAGACTACCTATGTGGATGATACGCAAATTGTGGTGTCTCTTCTTCCATCTGAGGCAAAAAGCATGGCTCTCCATTTTAAAGAGTGTATGAACACCGTAGGGTTTTGGATGGCCCAAAACTGCCTTAAATTAAACTCAACCAAGACGGAGGTGCTATGTTTTGTCAATGATCCTAATTTCTGGACACTGGAGTGGTGGCCAGATACCCTAGGCCCCTCCCCGCCCCGGGCAGGAAGGTTAAAAGCCTAGGTGTGTGGGTGGACCAGAAGCTCAATTTTAAAGAGCAGATAAATGCAGTGTCCTCGGCCACGTCTTTTGTACTTGGGTCCTGCAAGAAAATTCTGTCATTTTTACCCACAGAATGCCGAAAAACAGTTATTAGTTCCCTCACCATGTCGAGGCTGGACTACTGCAATAGTCTGTATTTTAAGATTCAGGAAGGAGTAATGCAGAGGCTGCAGCTCCTGCAGAACGCTGGTGCCAGACTGGTGTTGGGCATTCCAAAATACGCCCCAATAGCGAAAGAGATACGGAAATTGCACTGGCTGCCAGTTAGGAAGCGTACCCGGTTCAAGGCGTTGTGTCTGGTTCAAAAGGCACTTTACGGAGCAGGACCGGCCTATCTAAAAGAGGGGCTGTACTGGTATACTCCAAGTAGAACACTACGTTCCTCTGACGCCAAACTGGCCTATGTGCCGTTTGTAAAAAAAAAAAAGCCACATGGGGGGCAAAAGCTTTGTAGTTAATGCAGCCAGAGCCTGGAATCAGCTTCCTCTGTATTTGCGAGGTATGTCGAAACTTCTGGCTTTCCGAAAAACCTTAAAAACTTGGTTGTTTGTGGTTGACTCTGGTTTCAATCTTAAGGAAGTTTTCACATAGCGCCAGGACACCCACGGGTAACAGTGCACTCAATAAATGCTATAACATAACATAACATAACAATGGAGTGAGACCCAGGGAACTGCCCACGAAACACTAGAGCCATGACCTCAGCGGGACTGCAGAGTTGGGTGTGAATGTCTTATTTCCCTTTGAATTATATGCGGTAACATAAAATACTTCTTTTATCCTAAAAGTGAGTATTTGGCTGGGCAATCATTTATCTCTGCTACTAGTTGTATGTAGAGTTGCGAGCCTATGTTCACCCCTGCATCCACCAGCCCGCGAGGGAGCCGAGGACGGCTCGGACCATGGATACCCAGAGAGTCGAGAGCTGCGGGGTACTTGGCCCAGTTGCTCAGGTTCCATCGTAAGTTGAGCCCCGAACATCAGGAGTGATAACAACCCCACAGTGGGGCCAGTAGCTCCTGAGAGCCGCACGGCCCTCTGAACGGGGTTCTGACAATTGCTTGTAATAAATTCAAAAGCAAAACCAATCAAAAATAAGCAAATCGCCAGAAGTTTAGTCCATTTTACCCAAAATGTCCCACTCACAACTCACATGCTTCGTACCCTTCGCTCCATGTTCTGTAAGTTTCAAGGCTTCATCTGACCATACTGTCCTCGTGGGTACTGATATCAAAATTGAAATCAGTGTGAAAAAAGAGAGATCTCGTCTACTTGACTACATAATATGACAGTTTAACCCCTTGGCTGCTGCCGTCGGCCACCCGTTTGTTCGAACGTTCAGCACTGGCGCAGAATGTTCGAAGCAGCCAACGGGTTAAATAAAATCGATATAAACTTGAAGTAGGGAGTGCAATGCAGTGTGGCAGGCCTGGCCTCCACCACCAGGTGTGACCCTCTCTATTTTGTTGTTCCTAAAAAGGGCCCATTTGACAAAGAATAAATCCATTGTCTCAGATTGATTGAGAGAGAGAGAAGGACAGAGAGGGGGGGGGTGAAAGAAAGAGAGAGCATGAGAGAGAAACAGAGAGAGAATTAGAGGGAGAGAGAGAAGAGATAGAACGAGAGAGAGGGAGAGGGAGAGAGCATGAGAGAGAATGAGAGAGAGAGAAACAGAGAGAGAGAGAAGAGAGGGAACGAGAGAGAGAGAGAGAGAGAGAGAGAGAGAGGAGAGAGAGAGAGAGAGAGAGAGAGAGGGAGACAGAGAGAAAGAGAGAGAGAAGGAGAGAAGGGGAAAGCATGAAAGAGAATGAGAGAGAGAGAAACAGAGAGAGAGAGAACAGTAAGAGAGAGAACGAGATAGAGTGAGAGAAGGAGAGAGAAGGGAGGACCGAGAGAGGGAGAAAGAGAGGAGAAGGAGAGAGAGACAGAGAGAGAGCGAGAGATGGATTGATGTCTATTGGCTACACCTAAAAAAGAGATGCAATTTACTACGAAACCTGTGGGAGGGCGGGATTTTTGATCTCTAGTTTACCACTCTTGATCTAAACCCCGTTCAGGTCGACTGAATCTTTATTGCCTGTCATTGAGGAAAGAAAGTGCATCCAATACCAGGTTAGTTTGACTAATAATGGGCTCGACTCTGAAAAACCACATACTACTTCTAAGTTTCAAAGGTTTATTATAGAGTCACGGATAACTGCAAATACAGGCATCTCAAAACGAGATTCAAAAGATATAGAGGCACTAATACAAACATATGTTCTCTAAAAATTCTTAGGCGACCAAAGAATATCACTATAATTAATTCCAAAATCATCAGGGTTGCAAGAATAGACACAAATTGGAATCTATCCGTCATTTACAAAGGAAGGAAGGAATCAGGTTAGGCTGTCCCTACTCTGTACTGGATGGTATCCCTACTTAACAAAGTCCCAACCTATCAAAGGTGTCAGCTGTGAATGACTTCCTAAGAAGTTCACCCACTCTTAGTCTTAGGTGAAAACCTATGATCTCCAGTCATGACCCCTCTCTGCCTACCCATCCGCTCTCTGAAAGGTCCCCAGGCATCTGCTCTCGCTCCACCCAGGGGTGCTGTCCCTAATACAAAATCATAATTACAGTTGAAACGCCCCTCAAAAGACGCCCCTCACGTGGTGTCGGTTCTGGCTTTTTCCATGATGATCTTCCTTTGGGCCTCGTGTTTAGCGTTGACCTTGCTTCCCAGGCTTCTTCTCCAGCTCGCTGATACCCCCTAAACATTCCTGAATCCTCCTCCATGTCTGTACCAGTCTCCTCGAACAGAGCTCTATTCATCAAACTTTTGATTGGAACCCCCCTCGCACCTGCAGACAGACATCCGCAACTTGGATCCCATTTCTCATAGACTTCTAACAGAAGTTTGCAACTTATTTCTCGACACAACTCGACATGTACCAGCACGTGCAAATTAGAAAAAACCTTTTTCTCTCTTCAGGCCTACAACCCTTCTCGCAGAGGTTCTATTCTCTTCAAATCCTTTCGAGAACTAAAATAACATGTTAACACCTTATTCTTTAATTATGAGAAACACTTCTATGGAATATAAATCTAAGGAATAAACAGAATTACTAAATAACAGTGCAATCCATGTCATGTATAAGTGTACATTTCCAATCTTCCTTGCCCTGGCCATGAGGCCTGTTCCCTTCTATGCTTTGCAGCATGACATTCCTCCTTTAGCAGCTACATAACATGGATCCTGATTAATCACGTCTAATATTTCTAAGCATTTCCACACATTTCTATTATAGCCCATACTCTATAGGGGCTTTCTATCTCTACTAAAACACTCTTGAATAAGTACGGATACATTTTCTCATTTCTCAAGTTACATTAGCTAACTTTACGCCATGGGCTTGTACATATGGCGTATACGTACGTTTCATTCAAATTGCGCTCTCTCAGTTCCCCCCTTTGATGACCTCTAGGGGTCATCACTAGTACATCAATTTGAATGTTTCATACAGAACTTGTTGCAAGGCTCCCTCGTTTCAGCATTTCTAAAGCCCTCAGACTCCTGTACTGATTGTCCTGCATTGCAGCTAATCTCCGTTCCTGTTCTCTCCTGGATCTCTCCAACCTATTTGATCTGTACCATTGGTACGACCTCACCAATCCCCACAATATGATCACACAGATCACTATTATGATGATAGGTTTCAGTATATACCATACAAAGCTCTTCCCTATGTTGGCAAACCAACCTCCAACTTCACCCATTCCATGACCCACTTTTTCCCAAACATTTACTTTAGTTAGGTCTTCGATCTCTTTGTGGATGTTAGTTATGTTCATAATGACTTTCTCAAGGGGTTTTGAGTTGTCTGGAATGTAAGTACAACATTCCTGGACTCTCAAAGCCTTACAGACTCCGCCTTCCTTGGCTAGCAGGACATCTAACGCAAGACGGTTCTGAAGCACCATGGCCCTTATCGACTGCATCTCTCCTTCCACCAGCATTAAGGATCTAGCAGTACTGGCAGACAATCTGTCTACGACTGTTGCCAGTCTCCTAATTTTGACATCATTGAGGATCAGTCCTAAAATAGGAAATGCAGCGCCAAATACATCTCCAACTATTTCCGCATCCCCTAGGTCTCTTCTTCCTCTTGTTGAGACCTTGCCCTCTATGATCTCTAAGTCTTGGGCATGGTATATTTTGGGGAAGACAATTGCCAAATAACATGATCCGTACCAGTTATCAGGTAGTCTCACGTAGGCATTTCTTCCACATACAAAATATACATTTGGAATCACTTGCATTCCTTTCAAGAAGTCCTTTGTGTAATACTCTAATCTAAACGCATGTTCACAACTGACCTCCCCTACGAATACGTTTTCGTAGTACGTTTGGCTTCTGTGAAGGCATAACTTCCCTTTCTGTGTTCGATCCAAAGCTATTGGACCACTACTACCCTTCCTTTTGTGTGCTTTCTCCTCCTCGGTCCAATCTGTCTTCCACTGTCCTGATTTTTTCAGAATCTTTTGCCTTCTGTAACGATCATCCACTTGCCCTATAAACTTCTTCTCGACTTCTGACACTTTGCAAGTCAGGTTATTTCTGCGGGCATGTGAAGTATCTAAAGTATCCCAAGGAATGAAAAACTTCGCCAATCTGTCTTCACTCTTATAGTAGTCCCATTTATTCATTTGTTTATAATTTGGGACTTCTGGTAACACTGAATCATAATTAGAAAAATAGTATTCAAAACTATCTCGTCCGTAAAATATGCTAAGCAATAAACTACATGTAATGCCATAAGTCAGTGGGAGGTGGTGGTATCTAATGCCTTCAACCACAGACGCAGGCAGTTGCATACACACATAACAGTCCTTGACCTCCATGGCATCAACATACTCATATAACAGTTTGGCATAAGCATTTGACCTATAGTCGCCCTGGGACTCATCCATATGTAACCTACGGGTTTCTGCTACTAATAACGCTTTCTCCTGTATTGTTTCCCCTTTCTTACCAGCAGCAGTGGGTTTTGGTGTCACTACAGATTTTTCGTCTGGTACCCTTGCCTCACTCTCGTGTCCCATCACATATGATACAGTAACTACTAAAGCTATAAGAAATATCACTCCCACTATTAGTGTGCCTATTATACATTTGGCTCTGCGGTTCGGATTACCGGCCACCATGTTCTTCAGACAGTATGATTCCTTTCTCCTTTTCAACACAAAGTTCTTTCTCTTTGAGTTCCTTTACAGTCTCTCTTGATCCTTCAGTCTTTAGAACCACACAATCGGAAGCTGGCAATCTCTTTTTGCAAAGTCTTTTTGAACTTTAACACAGACAACCCTAGCCCTTCTCCGTCAACTTAAAGGAAACCCCTAAGTTTTCTCTGCTTCCCTAGGCGCTAGGTTATCTTCTCACTCTCGTTTATTTACAAAGTCTTTAAGCATCTACAATGAGGCTTGAACCTGCGGCTTGGATAGCGTAGTTCAATATTTCCAAACGAAGAATGTGCTCTTCATGACTTGTTATCGTTGTTCCGAAGTCGGGGAATTGCAATTCGGTGAAGAACATGTGCTTTAACTTGCTTAGGTAGGGAGGGTTGGGGATTTTGAACGTTAGTGACCCTTCTGTTTCGACTCCAGGCACCAACAGCTGTACTTCTACTGTGATGATGGGTTCAGTGCTGGTCACTATCACCGCCCTTATTCTCCCTGTAGCTCGTTCCCAAGACATCTGTCGCCAGGTATGTCCACTCAGGAGTGGCGTATCTTCTGCTAGGCACACGTACTCTCCTTGACCTTCTTGGATCTGCCGCTTCTGAGCCCAGAGCGCCTTCGTCCAGGTCTGAGTCTTCGGATATTGGAGCAAGGGGTCTCTCTGGAGTTGACCTCAGGCTTGACCTTCTCTTTTGCGGCCAGCTGGCCTCTCCACGCCTTGCCCTCCTGCTCCTTGCCCTGCTGCTTTGCTCGGGCTCACTTTCAGCTTGGCCAGCGTCTGATTCATACTCCCAGCTACTTCCTCCTTCTGTAGCGTCGTCGGTTTCACTATTGTACTGACCGTCCTCGGCCTGGTCAGACACGCTCCCAGCTTCTTCTGGCACCTCTACAGCTTGGCTGGCCCCTCTATGGCTTCTCTGTCCACAGCTGGACTTACATCCGAGAGAGGAGCTGTTTCTTCCAGAGGTGCTGGAACTCTCCGCGTATGGGACGCGTGGATCCAGTTGGGCAGACCTCCCACTTTCACAGCAGTATTCGATGTTAGGATGATCTGGTAGGGCCCACGCCACCGGACATCTAGGCAGCTTCTTCTGACGTGCTTTTCGACCAGTACCCAGTCTCCAGGGCACAGGTCATGACACAAGTCCTGGCACGACGGGACCTCGGCAGCCTGCACCTGAAGGGACACAGAATGAATGGCATCAGACAGACCCTTACAATAGTCCAGGATCATATCATCTGTGATATTCAACAATGCTGCAGTTGGTACTGATGGCAATCTCATTGCCCTCCCCATTAACACCTCGTGTGGTGAGAGTCCCGTTCTTCTGTCTGGGGTACTACGGATGCTCATAAGAACTAGTGGCAGGGCATCAGGCCAACTCAGAGACGTTGATGAACACATTTTGGCAATTCGGGACTTTATGGTGCCATTTATCTGCTCCACAATTCCCGAAGCTTCTGGTCGATAGCTACAATGCAATTTCTGGTCTATGTTCAGGGCTGCACAAATCATCTTCACAAGTTCGCTGTTAAAATGTGTTCCCCTATCTGATTCCAAAGAGGCCGGTACCCCGAAGCGCGGGATGAGTTCCCTAAGCAATAACTTGGCTACTGTGAGGGTGTCACACCTGCGTGTAGGGTATGCCTCGACCCATCTGGAAAATATGCAAACAACCACCAGGACGTATCGAAGGCGGTTGCATCTTGGCATTTCAATGAAGTCCAGTTGCATCCGATTGAACGGACCCCCAGACCTCCCTATGTGACTCAATGCAACTGGTGTTCTTTTTCCTATGTTCAGCTGCTGACAGGTCACACAACGCTGGAACACTGCTTCTGCGGCTACTCTAAACTTGGGGTTGTACCACGTTTGTCTGAATACCCTCAACATAGCGTCTCTCCCTAGGTGTACTGGACCATGTATCTGCCTTGCCATTGGGCTCACCAACTCATTTGGCAACACTGCCCTTCCATCTGCTGAAACCCAAAAGTTCGTTTCGCCCATCACACATCCGGCAGTTTCCCATGTTCTTTTCTCAAAATCGGGTGCATTTTCTTGTATACATTTTAACTCGTCCCAAGTATCTACGGTTTCCAATATCATAGCTAATTCAGTCCTTACATTTATTCCACCCACTTCCACCTCCGTGAAGGAGTATCCTTGTTCGGCACAATAACGTGCAACTTCGTCAGCGTATCTATTGCCCTGTGACACAAAGTCTGTGTTTCTGGTATGTGCTGTACATTTCACAACGGCAATAGCTGCCGGACATTGCAAGGCTTCCAACAATAAGCGTACAAACTCCCCATTTCGAATGGGTGAACCTGAAGAGGTCATGTAACCCCTTTGAGACCACAATTGCCCGTAATCATGAACTACCCCGAAACCATATTGGCTATCGGTGTATATGGTGACTCGAATTTGGTTGCTTGCCAGGCAGGCACGCGTCAATGCAATAATTTCAGCTACCTGAGCGGAGTGTACTCCTTCCAAGCATGCGGCTTACACAACTCCAGTAATTGTACAAACAGCATAAGCTGCTCTCAACTGACCAACATCGTCTCTTACACATGAGCCATCAACAAAGAAAACTTCATCAGGGTCAGTCAGTGGCTCATCCACGATGTCGGGTCTCGGTTTGGTGCATAGTTCAGTCACATCAAGGCAATCGTGGTCTGTACATTCATCATCCTCAATGTCACTTGGGAGTGGCATCAATGTAGCAGGGTTCAAAACAGAGCATCTCTTGAGGGTCACGTTCTCTGCAGCAAGAATGACTTGCTCATAGCGCGTGAGCCTGCTATTGGTCAGATGCTGAGTTTTGGTCCTGGTCATCAACAGTTCAACAGAATGTGGCACATACACCTCTAACTGGTGTCCCATGACTATGTTTTCGCACCTTTCAATGCTGACACCCGTTGCAGCAACGGATTTGAGACATCCGGGCAACGCTGCGGCTACTGGGTCTAAGGTAGCCGAAAAATAGGCGACTGGTCTACGGGCATTCCCATGGATTTGGACCAGGACTGACAAAGCACAACCCTCTCTTTCACAACAGTAAAGCAAGAATGTTTTGTCGTAATCTGGCATTCCCAGAGCAGGAGCACGACACAGGTCCTCTCTCAGCTGCAGGAACGCCATCAAACAATCTTTGTCCCATGGCACCGGATCACTCACCTCCTTGTGCGTCAGTTTTTGCAAGGGTTTTGCTTTCAGTGAAAAGTTCGCTATCCACTGTCGGCAATAACCCACCATCCCTAGGAACATCCTGACCTCTCTCTGTGTTTTAGGTGCGTTCATTTTCATGATCGCCTCTATTCTGTCTGGTGACACCTTCCGTTTTCCTTTTTCAATTCTGTGCCCCAAATACTGCACTTCCGTCAGGCAGTACTGCAATTTGCTCGGAGACACCTTGTGCCCGTTTGCAGCTAGGTGATTTAGCAAAGCAATGGAGTCCTCCTTGCAAGCTTCTTCAGTTTCTGACGCAACAAGTAGGTCGTCTATGTACTGGACCAGAACCGAATTCTGGGGCAGTACCAGACTTTCAAGATTTTTCTTCAAAAGCTGGTTAAAAATCGATGGGCTCTCTGTATACCCCTGTGGGATACGACACCATGTTAATACGCGACCTTCCAGCTTAAAAGCGAAAAGAAAGTGGCTATCCTCGTCCAAAGGGATCGAAAAGAAAGCCTGGCAAAGGTCTATCACTGTGAACCATTCGGCTTGGAACGGTATCTGAAATAATATCACTGATGGATTCGGTACCACTGGACAACATGAGACAACTATGTTATTGATTTTTCGAAGGTCCTGCACTATTCTGAATTTCCCACTTGGTTTCTGCAAACCCATAATCGGGGAGTTACATGGACTACCCACGATTTCTTTCAGTATTCCCTGCTTAATCATGGACTCGATCACGGGTTTTATACCTGCAATCGTTTCTGGGGTCAATTTATATTGGGGTGTTCTTGGAAACTCAGCATTCGGTTTTACTATGATTTTCACTGGGTCCACTCCCTTGACTAGTCCAATCTCTTCCCCAGTGAAATCCCACACTTCTGGGGTCACGGTCTCCCTTAGATCCCAAGGGAGCTCATCCACTGTCAAAGTGGGATACAGCTCCACACACGTTCTTGAGTTTGCGACCTTAAAGTCAGCGTCATTATCATTAGTCAGTACCTCCACTCCCTGCGGTGTGCAGTATATTGTACAATTTAACTTGCACAATAAATCCCTTCCCAATAGACATACAGGACTAGAATCACAAACCACAAACTGATGCTCATCGCTGTATTTCCCTATTTTCACTAGCACTGGTTCGGTCAATGGGCTTGTTATTCTCCTGTTTGCGACCCCCACCACTTGAATCGTTTCTCCTGACATGGGCAGGCCTGGGACTACAGCTGATCTCAAAGTGGATCGAGTGGCCCCTGTGTCTACCAAGAAAGTCGTGGGACACCCTGCCACTTCGGCCTCCACGTATGGTCCCCTTTGGTCCACCTCTAAGACTGCCCCGAGGGTACAGTCTTCTCTCTCCACTCTCTGTCCCGTTAGGGGATCAACGTAGTAACACTCTTCTCCTCCTACGAAAAGAGGCATCTGTCTATAGGTCTTTCCCCCTGTCCCTATTCGGGGTGGTTGAGGGAACTGGGCTCGTGGAGCTGGGGTCCCCCCTTTGACCACCTTTCCTTGGTATGCTGTTGCCCCTTTTCCTGGAGTGTTTTGAACCTCTTCCTCCTCTATCTCTAGTTCTCCAATTTCAACGTTGTAGGGACACTCTCGTTTCCAATGTCCCACCTCGTTACATTGATGACACCAGGTCGTCTTTTTCAATGTCGCAATGTCTACCCTAGGTCTTGAGTTGGAGTTCTCCTCATTACCTTTGTTCTGGTTATTCTGTCTCCTGCGCACGGTCCCTGTTCCCTGTTGCTGTTGTCCACCCTTACCGGCTGACTGCATCTGTACCACCATCAGTTTTTCTTTTAGCTTTTTGGCTTTTGAATCTATCTCATCACTGCAGTACCTAGCATATCTCAGAATTTCGTCCAAAGGTTTATTTTGCCAACAAATCAAGTGTTGCTGAATCATTAAACAAATATCCGGTCTTAAGCCCAAAACAAATTTAGACACAAACTGCCCTATGTCTTTAGGATCCATTACGTCCAACCCGCTATATTGTTTAAACGCCTTCAGCAACCTCTCATAATATTCATGAACTGTCTCCTTGGGTTCCTGCCTAGTTCGATCTATTTTGACCCAATCTATGTCCTGCATTGGCACCTTTTCCTTCAGCCAAGTCATCACTCTCTCATATTTTGTCATTACTGTCTCGGACGGTCCATTAGTCCGTGCATCTCTCTCTGGTTCTGATGTGGGCCATTCAGCACTAACCTTACATGCTGACCACAAGTCTCCTGGTACCACAATGTCAAACAGGGTGTTCAGGTCAATCCAGAGTACTTTGGAGATTTTTACGAACCTCTCTACCTGCTTGTACCACTCTACTGGATTCTCCCTCAATTTAGGGAAGGAATTGGTAAAGGCAGCTAAGTCCCCCCTACTCCAGGGCACATGCACGTAGCTCCCGTTTGCAACCTCACGCAAAGGGTATGCCTCTATCTTCTGCAGCCCTCCCTCTGGGGACATCCCAAGTGTGCTTCTCCTGACGGTCCCTTTCTTGGACCATCTTTCTTCCCATTTATCCAGCGCTCTCCATGTCCTTATTCCAGTGATCAGTTCCCTTATGTGTGTTTTTAATCCTATTGTTCTTCTCTCATCCAGGTCCTGATCTGAATAATGTAGCCGGTGATTACCCTGTAATGCTTTGGTCCTTGACAAGTCTACCATGTATTTTCCTGCCAGTTCGGCTAATTTCTCATGTGCTGCTCTCGCTTTCCGAGTGATGTCCTTTGCCATGAACAGTACTTCATCCTGCTCGTACATGTCCATCCTCTCCAAAGGCAAAGTACCATCTACCATGTCATCCAGATCTGATTTTAAACTGGCGACATCAAGTCTCTTTGCTTTTATCTCGGCTCGCAACATGTCTTTCTTAGGGTGTTCATTGGTATCTCTCCCATCCCAGCTCCGAGTCCTACGCCTAGGCTCAGGGGTGTTCAGGAGAATCCTCCCTTGTTCCCATCTTTCTAAGTCCCATGCTCGGCCATCTTCCCTTGGAGGGTGGTGAAACACCGTCCTGTTTCCCCCAATTTCATTTTGTCCATTCTCTCTGTTTTCCCTAGCCCCATGATAGGATTCTCTGCTGTTCTCCACCCTGTCGCTATTCCCTCGTTGCCTAGTGTCACTCAGTACCTGGTAAGCTCCTTCTCGACTCCCCATGTCCCCGGTATTCCGTTCATGTTCTTGATTACAGGGGTCATGGCGAGACCTCTCGCAACTCTCGTTTTGTCCACTATTGCCAGACGCATAGTGGGTGCACTTAAAGCTGTTCCTGTACTCCTGCGTTCTCCTATCCCCTTCGCTGTGAACGGGGCGGGACACCCCTCCACACTCAGGGCTCCTGTTTTCCAATACTGGTCTACCTCCACTCCTGGTATGACGAGTATATCCTCTACTTTCCTGACCCTTCTCGTCCCACTCCGGACTGCTTTCGTCAGCCCCGCAGTGAGTCCGGATCCTGCTATCTTGGCTTTCCCTTCCAGCTTCCGCTGCTATCAGGTTCTTGTGAGCCTCTACTGTCGCATCCCATTCCTTCATGTACTCTCTTAACTCCTGGAAGGATTTCGGCTCTGATCCCCTCAGATCTACCGGCCATCTCGGGCCCCCCTGATCTCTTGTGGGATCTACTGCTGTATGTACTGGGGTGCTCCAGTCCCTTGGTCCTGGCAGCTGTCTTGGGGAATTGATTGTATCGTTCCTCCTCGCCATTTCTGCTCTCTCCCTGTCCAATCGTACCTGTTCCTCCCCTCTGGCTCTCTCTGGGTCATAAATCGATACTATAGGACCTATCGTAACAGGTACTTGCAGGGCGTCTGGTAGTGCATAGGAAGTGGCACACTCCGTTTCTGGCACCTTTTGTACCACAAACCTTCCGACTACCTTCTGCACTGGACTAGGTTGAGGCAATTCTTTACTTGCAGTGGGATCCCAATCCGTGCTAGGAAGCGATCTATACTCCCCTATGCCAGCCCCTCCTTCTCTGCTGGGCTCGGCATTTTCTGTCTCTCTATTGTACGGGGGTGGCCTATCTGTTAGCAACCTATTTATCAGGCTGTCCTCTGTCTCGCTCTCATCATCCTCCTCTAATGGGCTCCTGTTTCCCGCCACCTCTATCACTGGGTACAATTTGTTTACTTCAAGGTTATGCACTCTCCATCTTTTAGCATCCGCATCCCACTTGGCATCCTGCACTGCTCTTACCGATCGTTTCACCCTTTCTTGACGCCTGTTCTGGTTCCTATCGTGCGCCGCCCTAATCCATGCATTAAGGGCTTCAAACTGGGTCGGTCTAGGCAGAGGTCTCATTGAGGTCATAACTGCTTTTAACTGATGTAATATCTCTAATCTAAACGTCCCATACTTTGGAAACGTCAGTTCCTCATTCCCTTCTGTAATCTTACACCAATTTGAAATCCACAATATAGTATGCAACCCAACATTCGTCGCCATATAATTAGCCGGCGTACCCTCCGGCGGGGCCTCTTCCCCATCATAAGATCTCCGCCTCTCTCTCTTAAACGTCGCTCTTAACCATTTAAAACACTTCATGATCAAATGTACAATTTCCTGCTTCGCTATTCTGTTTACTTCCTGGTGACAATCCGCCAATCCTAGCGCGGCTTTGCTAGCTGGCCTATCACAGCGTGGTCTCACCCTACCGGCCAATCCCAGCGCGGCACTTTCTGACGTCACTCGTCTCCCCTTTGCAGCAGTTCCCCTCCTTTCTCAGCTCGTCTCTCGGTCACGCATGCCTCCCATTCATACACTGAAAGGTGATTACTTCCGACCAAGCGATCACTTCTCTTGCCTGTGCGTCCACAGTTTATCTGTACTTGTCACCACAACTGACGAAATGCCTTTCCAGGCAATCGTCTCTCTGATAGGTTGCTTACACACAGTAACTTCCGACCAGCGTCCGTTACTCACACACTCACTCTTACGTTCCCCCTATCACGGTCCTGCGGGCGATCAATGGTACCTCATGACCCCCTTCACACTGGTTGACAATTACTCTGGATGTCCGATACACCCGAACCACTTAAGCTCTCTTCTGAACTTAAGATTTGCACCGGTTGCGCGCGCTCACAGTCACTCTACAGGCATTCAACTCCGCAAGACATTACGACATAGATAAAACACAAAAACACCGCAATCTAACACGCATGACCCTTTATACTCACTCTCGACCGATACTGCTGCTTTTCTTTCTCACGCCGTCAGCACCCTCTTCGGCGGGCGATTCTTCTGATCATCGATCTCTAGGGGCCTTGGGGTAATCTAACCTGGCCTAGATCACCTTCCTCAAGAAGGCAACCATCCTCTATAGCTACCAACTGGGAGGGCGGGATTTTTGATCTCTAGTTTACCACTCTTGATCTAAACCCCGTTCAGGTCGACTGAATCTTTATTGCCTGTCATTGAGGAAAGAAAGTGCATCCAATACCAGGTTAGTTTGACTAATAATGGGCTCGACTCTGAAAAACCACATACTACTTCTAAGTTTCAAAGGTTTATTATAGAGTCACGGATAACTGCAAATACAGGCATCTCAAAACGAGATTCAAAAGATATAGAGGCACTAATACAAACATATGTTCTCTAAAAATTCTTAGGCGACCAAAGAATATCACTATAATTAATTCCAAAATCATCAGGGTTGCAAGAATAGACACAAATTGGAATCTATCCGTCATTTACAAAGGAAGGAAGGAATCAGGTTAGGCTGTCCCTACTCTGTACTGGATGGTATCCCTACTTAACAAAGTCCCAACCTATCAAAGGTGTCAGCTGTGAATGACTTCCTAAGAAGTTCACCCACTCTTAGTCTTAGGTGAAAACCTATGATCTCCAGTCATGACCCCTCTCTGCCTACCCATCCGCTCTCTGAAAGGTCCCCAGGCATCTGCTCTCGCTCCACCCAGGGGTGCTGTCCCTAATACAAAATCATAATTACAGTTGAAACGCCCCTCAAAAGACGCCCCTCACGTGGTGTCGGTTCTGGCTTTTTCCATGATGATCTTCCTTTGGGCCTCGTGTTTAGCGTTGACCTTGCTTCCCAGGCTTCTTCTCCAGCTCGCTGATACCCCCTAAACATTCCTGAATCCTCCTCCATGTCTGTACCAGTCTCCTCGAACAGAGCTCTATTCATCAAACTTTTGATTGGAACCCCCCTCGCACCTGCAGACAGACATCCGCAACTTGGATCCCATTTCTCATAGACTTCTAACAGAAGTTTGCAACTTATTTCTCGACACAACTCGACATGTACCAGCACGTGCAAATTAGAAAAAACCTTTTTCTCTCTTCAGGCCTACAACCCTTCTCGCAGAGGTTCTATTCTCTTCAAATCCTTTCGAGAACTAAAATAACATGTTAACACCTTATTCTTTAATTATGAGAAACACTTCTATGGAATATAAATCTAAGGAATAAACAGAATTACTAAATAACAGTGCAATCCATGTCATGTATAAGTGTACATTTCCAATCTTCCTTGCCCTGGCCATGAGGCCTGTTCCCTTCTATGCTTTGCAGCATGACATTCCTCCTTTAGCAGCTACATAACATGGATCCTGATTAATCACGTCTAATATTTCTAAGCATTTCCACACATTTCTATTATAGCCCATACTCTATAGGGGCTTTCTATCTCTACTAAAACACTCTTGAATAAGTACGGATACATTTTCTCATTTCTCAAGTTACATTAGCTAACTTTACGCCATGGGCTTGTACATATGGCGTATACGTACGTTTCATTCAAATTGCGCTCTCTCACCTGCATGTTGTTGTTTTCAGTTAGGTGTAATGTGTGTGGGTGCTTAACACCAGACCCAACACGCATTCAAGTTCAACTGTATGTTTAGCAGTAAAATATTCAAAACAAATATTGCAAGTTCATGTAAAAATAAGTCCTATATAGGCCAGTACCCTAAAGAAACGAGGTTCCCCTGAACGGTCTTTGGATGGGACAACACAGCAGCGATGCTACCACTCAAACGGCTTTTTGTGTTCGCTGTACACAGGAGCTCGGCTGAGCAGGGCTGGTTTGAGTTTGGTAGACAGTTTGTCTGGCGGGATGGCAGGGGACATGAGGGCCGCCATCTTGAGGGTACTCCGCCCGCCAAATTTAGAGATGACTTTTGGCCCAGCAGTAATCTGTACACAGTGCTTTAAATGGGCCGGGACTGTCCGGTACGGAGTACCGGCACTTTTTTATTTTGAGAGGGAGAGCACCGGCACTTCACAAGAGAAATGCTACACTTTTAATTGGAGAGTACCAGCACTTCTCAGAAACTAGCAGGCACCCTGCTACAGGTACCCGCCCTTCTATTTTTTCTATTTTTTTAATTTCAAGCACTGTCTGTACACGGAAAGAGGCCGCTGTCAGGGCGCTACCTTTCAATGTTCTGAACATTTGGTGTACTCTGCTGTGTGTCCTAAATTATTCAATGTTGTGTTGTTTTTCTCAAACAAGCCTCCTAAGCAGGGGTTTGTTTTTGGAAACCACACCCCTAATGACGGCCCTCCCTGAGGGTTTTCTTCCAGGGTGCAGTGTTCATTGTGTTTTTTCCTGTCCCTTGCAGCTGTGAGTACAGGATAAAAAGGCATTACACTGCCCACTGCCCACCCTAAAGAGGGGGGATTGTCCTCAGGGCCGGACTGACTACCGGGTGTTTTGGAATCCTCCCGAGCTGGGGGCTGATTTCACTGCGGTGGGGGCTGATTTCGTTCATGGAGACCTGCGTGTACTGCGAAATAATTAAAGCAAAACGAATTTCCTTCAGTACACGCAGGTCCCCATCAACGAAATCAGCCCCCAGCTCAGCAACATTCCAAAACGTCCGGTCGCCAGTCCGGCCCTGATTGTCCGTCCTCCAATGGCATCCGCTCCGCAGGAGTGGGGAGGAAGTGTTCGGTGGATGGAGCCAAATGGGGCTCCGTCGACGAAATGACAAAGGTTAAAGCTGTGGCCGAAGTTCTTAATAAATATATATATATATATATACACACACAAAGATTTAACAAATGCGTCGTGTATATATATCTATATATATATAGATATATATATACGAACGCAATTGTTAAATCTTTGTTTTTAAGACATTATTTTGAAGTAAATGTCTGCCAATTAAATGCTAAATACTTTGGCAGCTCGCAGGGCACTCAATGTTTCGCACTAAATGTTTTGTGAACTGGATGATTTTTAGAGCTCCCAGAAGCGGCATGCTTTCTTCCCACCTGGGCATGCTGCCATGTTTGTGGGTCTTGGGCAGTGCCAGGGGGCCTGGTGCATGAAAAAGTGCTTAGGACTGGAGGAGATGAAAGGAAAGTGACCCGGAGTCTATTCAGTACTTTCGTGCCTGGGAATTGAAGTGCACTGCCCCTAAGACTGTGGGTCAAGGTCCCCCCTAAGGCTGTGCATCAAGGTCGCCCCTAAGGCTGTGGGTGACGGTCACCCTAAGGCTGTGGGTCAAGGTCCCCCCTAAGGCTATGGGTCAAGGTCACCCCTAAGGCTGTGGGTCAAGCTCGCCCCTAAGGCTGTGGGTCAAGGTCCCCCCTAAGGCTGTGCATCAAGGTCGCCCCTAAGGCTGTGGGTGACGGTCACCCTAAGGCTGTGGGTCAAGGTCACCCCTAAGGCTGTGGGTCAAGGTCACCCCGAAGGCTGTGTATCAAGGTTGCCCCTAAGGCTGTGGGTGACGGTCACCCTAAGGCTGTGGGTCAAGGTCACCCCTAAGGCTGTGGGTGACGGTCACCCTAAGGCTGTGGGTCAAGGTCGCCCCTAAGGCTGTGGGTCAAGGTCGCCCCTAAGGCTGTGGGTCAAGGTTCCCTTGTTCACTGCCAGGCCCTTCTGTAGTGATGCTCTTTGACCCTATGCCATCACATTCAGACCGGGTGAGGGCACGCTGTTCTTGCCAAAGCGACATGGCGTAATGATAGGGTGATGTCAATCTTCTCCTTGTCCTTGGATCTAGGTTCGACAGAACATAGAACCTGGAATGTGGTTCATGTCTCATGTCTCAGTTACTTCTGGGCGGCTGATGGGTGAGGTGGTAAGAAATAAACCTCTATGCTGACTTTTACCTTCGTGTCCCTCGTAATTAAGAACATTACAGATAGTTCCAGGCACCAGGCCCAGTAAGATGCCTTTAGGCACACATGGCGCAGACTGCCGCTGTGACTGAGGGTGTCCTGTCACGAACAGGTGATGCTAGAAGGCTTCCCCTGGAGACAGGAGTTTAAATACTCAATATATGTTTTGTTGGGAGTCCCCTGGTGAAGTCCTAAGGTAAGTACTAAGGAAGGCTCTGGCTGCTGCTTATGAGACCCAGAGAGCGAGGCCTGCCTGCTGTTTGTAAGGTGGCAGCTAGACGTCTACTGAGCCCAGGTGGAGTACAGAGACCCCTGTTTTAGGATAAAGAAAGCGCCTTCTCACTGTCTAGAGTTGGGGGAGTGTGCAACCTTTGCAGCCTCTTCCACAGCCCCCCAACCTGACAGGTATGCCACTCAGATTCATATCCAAATGCTAGAGGGAGACCCAAGACCCTGTTTAGTTCTTAAGTGCTTAATTTGAGCTGGTGGTTTCCGGTGCTTGACATCGGCAGTTTATTGTCAATGCTGGCTCTTCTGACAGCCGGCCACATGGTGGTGCTGTCTGTCTAATTTTGTGAGGAGCACAATAACAGTTGTTTAATGATTAAATACACATTGAAATCATGAATACCTGCCACCAAAAGCTATGCAAATAGCCTGGGCGGCAGGCAGTAGTCATTTGATCTGTATCTATAACGTCTGAACTGTCACTCTTGTATGAGTGTGATGGTTAACGGTGATGGTACTGTCATTGGGAGCGATGGTGGGGAAATGGCTGGTGCAAGCTGCTGTATCCTCCTGACAAGGGCTCTGGCGCTTATTGTTTTTACAAATGAAACACCAGACTCTGGGTGCGGCGGCTAAAGTGACATACATTTAAAACCTGCCCCAGGGCCTGAGATCTCATGGGGCCCACCTAACTGGTGCCCTGCCCTACGAGACGTATGAACGTGAAATAAAATGTACAATGAATTTATCCAGTGGCGGCTCATCCACTAGGGTGGAGGAGCGTCGACCCACTGCTCTTTGAGCAGTGCAAAAAAAATGAAATGATAATAACAAGACGTTATCATAATTTTATTGTCCACTGCCCACTCGGAGCCAGGTTAGGATGGGCTAGGGCTGGCCAGAGCAAGGGGAGGACTGTGGTGCACTCTTAAGTGCGTATGACGGTTTTGCCGGCAATCTTCGGTCGGCCAAACCATCATGCACACTTTGCATGTTCTCCCCCCCGGCTGTAATGCACAGCAGAACATGTGCATGCGTATACTCCCTGTCTGACGGCACTCAAACCAATCACAACGCTGCTGTAATGCATGGCATGATTGGCTGGGAGCAGGGGCGGCTCTAGGCTCATGGTGGCCCTGGGCGGAGAGCGTAGGTAGGGGGCCCCGGAAGAGGGGGTCTAGGCGGGGCAGAGCGCGTAGGCCAGTAAAGAGGGGGGATCAGGGTGTTTGCAAGTGGAACAGAGCCGGAGGCCGCCAAATCCCTGCCAGAGGCTGCCAGGCAAATATGTATCCATCCTCAGAGGATTATTATATTAAGGATATATATTGGCGTGGTGGCCCCTGGGGTTGGTGGCCCTGTGCAGGTGCACAACTTGCACATGCCTAAGGCCGCCCCTTCTGGGAGAGTCTGGGAGCTGGGTGCTTCCGTTCCATGCTGTCAGTGCGCTGCCAGAGAAGAAGACGGAGGAGAGGCAGCGGCATTCACTAGTAAGTTTATTTTATTTTATTTTTCACCACCCCTGTTCTGAGGCAGCCACCACTGAATGTAGCGAGGATATTTTTACATATTTAACAGTTGGTCTCACTTCCTGTTTCAGACACAGACCCCCGGAAGCAAGTGAAGCGACCTCCACGTGGGGCACACTCCTGCTGCCGCTGATGGACAAAGAAAAGAGAGAGGTGAGCCGCCATTGGTTGGTTGTTGATTGGGGATTAACAGTGCACACTATCTAACACTTCCCAGGATTCCCTGCACGACACCCCCAGCGTGCCCTCCAGCGCTGTGTTCTGCCATGTTCATCAGCACCACCCGCCCTACCCAGAAGTAAAGCACTCTCGTCACACTGCGCACGCTCAGAGACAGCAAACGCCCCATGCCCCACACTGGCACCCCGCTTTCTTGATTCTACTTAGCATTAACCCCTTCACTGCGGCGGCTATTCCGCCGCAGTGCTAAGGGGGAGGGGCGGCAGCGCGGCGGGCGCATGCTGGTGACGGAACCGCTCCGTCACCAGCTGCGGTTGCGCTATGCTCATGACGGAGCGGTTCCATCACGGCCCCGCCCACACAATAGAATATCCAGCGCAGGCGCGGAATCCGCAGGCATGCCGAGCGGGCCGTGACGGAACCGCTCCGTCATCAGCACAGCGCGACCACGGCTGATGACGGAGTGGTTCCGTCACCAGCAGGGGAGGGGTTAAGTGCAGTTGGCTTGTATGTGGATGGTACTCTCACCAATGAAACATGTGTGAGCTTACGCAACAGACGTTTTCAATTCTATCAATGACGTGGAGGCGAGGATTACAGTCTTTTCTGTATTTAACGAAAGCAGCACTCTTCATAAAACATCATACATCCTAATGCAAATGTGTTTTCATCAACAAGCTGCAAATCCCACAAAACAAAATATTCAAGCAGGAGTCAAACATTGTAATATCCTCCTTCTCAGCCACCAGTTTACCTTTATTCTTTTTTATGAAAAAGCCCTTAAAATTCTGCTTGGTACATCTCTTCATTCTTAGGACTTGATTTATATTATTACAGAGAGCCCATTGTTCCATCAGGGGATAGTAAATGACTGTGTGTTCTTGGTGGAGGGACCACATGCTGGGTGTACTTCCTACTAATCCGTAGGATCTGCACGTTTGTTGCACAACATAAACTACGGGCTTGGTGCCAAGACTGATTCCGGACCCCCCCCCCCGCAGGATATGTGGCCTAGAGACCAGCTAGCTCACAGTTCCACCATAAGCCCCTCTAACCTACCAGAGAGCGAATGGTTTCCGTAAACCACTGAGCATGACAACCTTGACCCCTCCGGGATTGTGGAAGCAGTACAGAACATTTCATTCCGTCACTCGTGCTCACTTATTATCAGAGAGGTGTACAGAGAATACGAAGTGGGACGTTTTCAATATATTTATCGAGCCAACATTATTCTTGTATAGAATACATGTGCTGCAATGATTAATAGACCGAAGCAGATGAAAGTGATTACAGGCACCAAAAGCGTAAATAGTAGATATAGTTTCACCATGGTGCTATGACAGTGTATATCTGCAGGCATGGGAAACAGCGTTTACAATGCTGTCATTACATCACAGTACTATTACAGTGCGGTCATTACAACTGCGTTGTTATTATGTGATGCATTTACATCTCAAGTCATTATGACGACGTGCTGTAGGGGGTGCTGAGGTATTGGAAATGATCCAACCCCATTACCTGTTGGGAGAGAATGAAGAACCGTCTTGGTCACAATCTGGAGCCCCCCTCACGGGGATGTCAGACCGCTGAGTGGTGAAGTCTCAGAATGCAGGAACCCTCGCTGTCAGCGGAAGTGTCTCCTCCGCTAATCTATTGGGACGCTCATTATTTATAATAGAAGGCAGCCTTGCGATGTACGTATAGATTAGCGATGTATTGGACATGTAGATACCCCTGTCACCCCGTGGATGAAGATAGAGATAACAATTGCACATAGTGTGAAATGCGCCCCTGTACATGATGTTCAGGGCGTCGTGATAATGTTGTGTAAAGCCAGATGTTTAAACAAGGTTAGATTCAGGGAAACTATTCCAACGTTGTCGCACACGCAAATATGTGCAAGAGGTTGCGGCTGAAAAATAGAACAAAGTAAGAAATAAACTGCGTAGCCACATGGGCCTCACACGGGAATGTAACGCTGCCAAATGTATGAATGACCATCCCGGCGGTTCCTGTCAATGCATGCCGCTGTTTATTGCAGGGTTGCGTCAAGATGACACAACCCTGCCCAAAGAGTTTTCTTTGTTTTGAAAAAGAACATCCTAAAGTAGGAGTCCTCTCCCACGGCACGGGGAGCATTATTCATATTATACTGCCACGGTATGCCAGACTGTGACGGGCACTGAAAGGACGGCTATGTCTTCCCATCCTGATTGGTGGACTTGCAGCCATTTCTTTGGCGGCCCGACAGAGTAAGGGCCTTTGGAGAGGTTTGCTGTGGAGGTGATGGAGTAGCCAAATCTATGGTCCGCCTCCAATTAAATTAAGTGGGCGGACCATTATGTTGGAAGTGTGTATACTCGGTCGCCATTGCGATGGAGTCGACGCACCGCCCACATATAAACTGGCCCCTTAACGGTGTTTATGTTCATTGGCTGAAACAGCAATAAAAACAGTACAAGTCCATCCTGGAAACATTCTCAGCATAGATCTAAGAAAGACTTAGTTGTAATTTGTAATATATCATTGTTTTTTGAGAGCCTGGACAATGACAACATTTACTTAATGTCAAGTGTAGGAATCCCGTTGCTCAGTGGGGCAAATTTCTCACCACCTTGCAAAACCAGCTCCTAATGAGGCAAATATTCTTTCTCTCAAACAGTCTGGTCTTCCTATTAGTAGCAAAGAACCAAGATGAATGGCTACTTCGGTGATTGTGGGCAAAGAGTTAGCAGTACCCAGTGGCTGCCGACACAATGAAGAGGTGGTGAGGCGGGGGTCGGGAGTGCAGGGGTGTGCGGTAGGAGAATAATATAATAAAGGTTTTATAAAACCAACTCACATGGAGCTGCCGGCCTCCGCCGGCATCACGCTTCGGTCTTACTAGTCCCCGCAGGCACTGGGGAAGCATTATACTCCCCGTGCTATCGCCGCCCTGCTCTCATGCTATGAGATCAGTGCGGGGATTAGTCTGATCGGGCTGAAAAGATGCTCCGCTTAGACCAGGGAGTCTGTGCTGTTTTTCCAGCTCGCATGTGTAATTGGCCGGCCTGAGATGGCTGGTCAAACACACATGCGCTCTTAAAAGTGCGCATAGCCCTTCTGCTCCCCCTCACGTGCCTCGACCCCATCCCTCTGTGCACATGCGAGCTCAGAGCCGGCAAATGAAAAATAAAACGATTATAGGGCACAAACAGAGGAGTAGCAGTTTAGCTACTGCCGTTTTGCGCTTTGAGCCCTGTGACTGCAGAGGCAGCTCGGTTAGGTATGGGTATGGCATGCGGCCCAGGGGAGCCCCCCCTCTCTCCACATCTGGCCTGTGCCCCCATTCCTCAGGTGTGGTGCAAGTGACCCTTGTGACTCTGAGACTGCGACTGTACGCGTACGGCACCATCAAGACAAATAAGACACAATTCAACCTTAAAATCCCCTAAAATAAAAAACCAGGACCTGGTCTGCAGAAAATAAGGAGGCCCTGATAGCAGCAGGATTGTCTCTCTTTCCATCTCCGTGGAGAGTGTAATTCTCCTTTTGTTTCCACATGAAATGAAATGAAATGAAATGAAAACAATATTTAATAAAGCGCACTGCTGCCAAGCGGCTTCCTGGCGCTGGGGGACCTGGGTCAGAACTCACGGAGGGGGACACAGGCGACCTAAGAAGGGAAAGCCAAAGAAAAAAGAAAAGTTTTTAAGGCTTTACGGAAATGGCTGAAAATAGGAATGGAGCGAAGATGAAGTGGGAGACTATTCCAGAACTGGGGGGCCAGGACGGAAAGACGAGTGCCCCCGGATCTGGATTTGCGGAAGCGGGGAATGTGAAGAAGGGAGAGAGAGGAAGAGCGGAGAGTGCGACTGGGAACATAGGAAGAAATGAGGGAAGTGATGTAGGCAGGGGCAGAGCGGGAGTGGGCGCGAAAGGCAAAGCAAGCAAGTTTGAAAAGGGATCTGAAGCGGATGGGGAGCCAGTGAAGGGATTTCAGAGCCGGGGTAATGTGAGAGGATTTGGGGAGGGAGAGAATGAGACGGGCAGCCTGGTTTTGAATGGCCTGTAAACGTCGGGATTCGTGGGAGGGGATACCCACGTACAGGCCATTGCCATAGTCGAGGCGTGAGATGACTAAAGCCAAGACTATGGTTTTAAGCGCGTCGATGGTGAAAAAGCGAGATATTTTCCGAATAAGACGGAGGGAGAGTAAACATGAAGACACAACAGAGCTGATCTGGCTGTGCATGGTTAAGTCAGAGCTGACTTTAATGACAAGGGTGCGAACAGAGGGAGAAGGCGTGGGGGGGGGGGCCAAAGGAGGGGGGCCAATGTGCAGGGGACCAAGGGTTAGAAGGACCACCCGTGAGGACAAGTTCCATCTTATCGGGGTTGAGCTTAAGATGGTTGGCGCTCATCCACTTTGAGATAAAGATAAGGGTGGAACTGAACTTGGGAATAGAATCAGGAGAGGAAGATAGATCCACATAACTTGAATCTCAACCTAGCAAATTGCAAGTAGCCCAGTACAAAAACTGTGCTTAATCATGTGTAGCAGCTAAATTAACAACATTCTCAGATACTTTGATAAAGCAATTTTACATGCTGAAAAGCATTTAACCAATTCACAAGCGAGAACTTTATCAATGAAAACATTAGGCAATGAGAGAGGTGATGATTTTGGGTCCCCCCTAACCTAGGGGGAGCACCAAGCAGATCCCTTGAACACAAAGAGCATAAACAAAAAGCACATCTTATTGAGCGATTCGGTGGTGGACCTATCCTCCTAGGACCAACCCAAGCACAGTTATTGGAAAAATACAATCCCAACCAAAGGCCCTGCAAAGCATTATGGGATGAGATTAGCAGTGAGCAGTGAATATTAAAGTATCCAATATCAACATAATTCTACAAAGAGCTGCAGTTCCACTAGTCGTTACTAGGTGTCCCTCACGAGTCAAATGCAAAAGCATTGAAACATCAAGCATTTGCATTTGACTCGTGAGAGACACCTAGTAACGATGAGTTGAACTGCGGCTCTTTGTAGAATTATTTAGATATTGGATACTATAATATTCACTGCCCACTGCTAATCTCATCCCATAATGCTTTGCAGGGCCTTTGGTTGGGATTGTTTTTTTGCCAATAACTGTGCTTGGGGTGGTCCTAAGAGGATGGGACCACCACCGAATCGTTCATCATGATGTGCTCTTTGAGTTCAAGGCATCTGCTTGGTCCTCCCCCTAGGTTAAGGGGGACCCCAAAATCACCACCTCTCTCACTGCTTGCTAATTTTTCAGTTTCACTGTTGTGAAAGTACTACATGCTCTTTAGCATATAAAGATAGTGATACTTATTTTATAATAAATTACACTGTGCAAGATGCCATTTGCAATTATTTCACAATGCAGACCAGTATACAGTGCTATCAGCTATACTATGCAGTACTACGTCACAAGGTGTCTAAGTGCTTTTTTTGGCGAGTAGCACGCTACTCCGGGACCCATAGAGGATTAGTGTTGAATAAGTATAGTGAAACATGCAAGTACATTTTGAGTGTATGTATGGTTTCCTCTGTTTCAAGCATTGAATGCTTTATCAAAGGCGCTTGAGTTTCAATCGAACAAATTTGTCATTCAAAGCGCCCTGCTGGGCTCTCCGGCGCGCGCACTGCTGCCAAAGAATCGCGGTTTGAGAACTTGACTCAACAGGAGAAGAATTGCACAGTGATGCTAATCAACCTCTTTACAGCTAATCAGAGACTGTCACTGACTCCAAATTGCACATTTATTCCCATCGTGGAAAAACTTCAGGAATTCCCAGCGAGTGCCTCTTCTTTGGTTGCAGACGTTCCATCCATGAAGGCGCCTTTTCTTCCCTCTACAAGGGTCACCTGTGGTGGGGGGGCTCATGCTGCAGAATCTTTAGGGTCACAAAACCTCCACCAGCCGCCTTGAACTCTCCCCCAGGCGACAACTGACCTGTGAGTGACAGCAGAGGTGTATAGAGGGGGACCCCGATAGGGCACTGGCTGCGATGCATCCCGTGCCAGTGGGCGTGCACCGGATGTAAGAACCCCAGCATTTATTGAAACCACCTCTTCCCCGAAGAGTAAACAAGAAAAATGAAGGAAACAAAACAAAAGAAAACAACAAAATGCAAAAGCTTTTCAATGAAGATAAACTACAGGCAAATACGTTTTTCAAATGTTCACAGAAGCGAAAGGAGCCCCTGTCGGCCCCCAGGGCCAAAGAGGAGGATCTCATTGGCCAGTGTGTCCGTCAATCACATCAAGCGAAGCGCTCCATTGGCTCCGCGACGGCCTCTCCAGAACATTCCTGGGCAAACTTCCACCCGCCTGAAAGGTGGACTCGTCCTGCCCCACATGTGCTGCCTCACCACCGCCATTGGATACCTCACCACTGACGCGATCCAGCCCGGGGAGTCACCAGATGACCTGACAGCAAAGAACAAACTGCTGGGAATCACCAGAAGTCACTGGCAACTGGACGCACACCAAGGGTCTGAGTGTCAACGCGGCATGAATGCACCCCCAGTATGCTCACTCAATGGTCCATCTCAGGCCCCTGAAATTGGGGTGCAAATTTGGATGCCGCGGGAAGACATGCTCCCACCCTACACAGGTGCCCCCAGATTTTTTACTAATGAAGCAAAAAAGAAAAGGGGGAACGCCAAGACGGTATCTCAAGATCACTACAAATCCCGGGGATTTTGTAGATGTAACATTTTGAGACTTTTAGCCACACAGGAAGAGCTGGTCATCTCTCCTCCACGAGCAGCGAGGCCGCTGAATGTAAACCGGGGGTGCCCGCGAGGCGACGTTGGTAACCTGGTATTCAGTCGCAACTGCAGAGCTGGTTCTCTCCAAACGTAGAACTTTTGACAAATGGGGAATAACCACACCAGACTTGCCTGAGGAGAAATAAACCATTATATTATTAGCCGAGAACCATGAACAAAAAGTATTGGAGCAAGATAATCATGAGGCCAAGCAGAACTTGGGGAGAACTTCCACCTTGCAGAAAAGAGCTTTAGGCGCTTGTGGAGCAAAAAAGCCTTCTTCAGACTCCAAAAATCAAACTAGTTCTCAAGGCCGCCACTGCTGGTTTGCCAACCCTCCAATTTCTCACACTGCTGATTGGAACTGGCTATCATCTAAGCAAAATCAAAACAAAGTTGACTGACACTGTTTTGAGAAATATCTGGACAAACATATCTGGACAAACCATTACTTACAGCAATTTCCGTCTGAAGAGGCCACGCAGAAGAGCCGGCTGTGATAACAAGTGTCCCCAAAGGCTAGCGCGATCCAAACCTATTGTTTGATGGAACATTGCAGGAATCAAGAAACCCATTCAGCCCAGAGCTTGAGTCGCATTAGAAGAGCTTCGATGTGGCCTGTTTCCAAGAACACGGGAAATGAAGGAACAGCCACTGGCAGGGGACGTGGAAACTTTTGTCCTAACTGAGAAAAGCTAAGGACAATGGGCGCCCGAAGATTGGCGACTCAATCTTTGTGAAGCTGGGCGAGTCTTTCAGTTTGAGGCGAGCCGCTTGGGGTCTAACTCACCACACATAATCGGCTTAAGAATATGCAATTGGGACTTTGGAAATAAAACTGGTCCAATCATAATGTTAAATGTCTCCATCAATCCAGGCTCCAGGCAAAAGCAGAAAAATATAAAACAAGCATTTGCAATGCAATAGGTCTCGCATTATTAAAGTTTGAGCTATTGGTGTTGCATTATTATTAGCAATGCCAATAGCTCAAACTTTAACCCCTTCGATGCTGATGACGAGCTCAGCTCGTCATCAGCCACGGGTGGCATGTGCTGATGACGAGCTGAGCTCGTCATGTAACGCGGAAAAGGGAAAACAGCCGCACAGCGCAAAAATCACCGCAGCAGCAATGCGGTTAATAAGGCGACACCTATTGCATTGCAAATGCTTGTTGCATATTGGTAACAGTGCCATCCTGTGTTTGACCAATCTCAGAATATGGGCTTGGAATGAAAGACTTCTTTGGCTATCGATTTAATTTTGTATCGGGCAGTCAGTTGTAATCCTGAATGGTGCTTTAGAACCAACATTTCCACAATACCCGTGGATGCGGGCCACGGCTGGTGATGGGTGTCAAAGGCGTGCCACGGCTGGTGATGGGTGTCAAAGGCGGGCCACTGCTTGGTGTAGCCCAATGCTGTAAGGAGTGGGACGAGGAACCGGTACTAAGTGGAGATTCTGTGATTACATTTCAGTAATCCTCAGGACATTGAGTCCTTCGTATCTGTGTCCTATGTTCCTTTCCTCTGGGTATTCTGTTATTGGCCGAACGAGGACTACATTGCGTATTAGAACTGTGACCTCAGACAAGAGAGCAGGTATTTAGTGATTCCAAGTGACTAATACTGTGCATTAAATTTCAAGAGCCAACACAGGTGCACTGCTATGGAGCATAACTGGTCCTCACGGAGTAATGGTGGTGCCTGTACACATCTGAGTAATGAAGAGTACCGGAGCGGACGGACCGCATTCCTAGTATTTGCAGAAATGCAGTGTGACCATCATACTTTTGCTTGACAGAGGGAAGATTTAGGCTTTATATGTTTTTTGGATGAAGATTAGGAGGCAATGGGATTTGTTTTATTTTTTCAAATGGGTGGAGCACAAGTCAGATACTGCCACAGTAACAAATATTTCCGCAGACTTTTTAACACCTTACCCGCAGCGGTAATTCCGCTGCGGTGCGGGCGTTCTGATGAGTGGGAGGGCGGACGTGGGCAGCAGTACGGAGGTAGTGCTCGCGACAACCATTGGCCGACGGGCGCAACAAAGGGGTAAAATACTTAGACTAATAGTACATTTAATTAGCTTTTATTTCACACAGTGCAGCCAGCAATTGTTCCAAGGCCCTATAACACTTTGCATCGTCTTTCTGTGGAGAAGTGTGGCTCAAGGGTTAGAGCGGCAGATCCTGATGCAGAGGTCTGGCCCGGACCAGGGTTCAATTCCCACCTCGGCGGGTCTTGGGCTCAATTTCCCCGGACCTGATCATTCTCGCCTCTTTGCCTATTCTAATCATGGGTCCCACTCTGCAACTCTGGGCAATAGCTTGCTTAATCCCCAACAGCGCTGGGATGCCTGGCTTCACCTTGGGGGTGCCCAGGAGTGGGCACTTCACAGGGAAAAGCCAGGAAGGGTTCCACAGCGGTATGCGTACAGCGCATAGAGGCCTCAGGGTATAAGTGCGCTATACAAGTACGAAGTTTCTTTAGGTTTCGCCTGGCGATCCGCTGCGCAGCAGCGTTTGCGCAGGCGAAATCTTTTGAGAACAGTCTGGGGCTTTGTTCCGCCTCTCTGTTTCATTGGCTAGCTCCATACATGGAGGCTAGCCATTGGAACAGAGATGCGTCACTCATTCCCCGAGCAGATTCGTGGGCGTTCCGGCGATTTTTACTCATCCCGCCCATTTTCGTGCGTCATGCCTCGGTGGGCGTTTTTTTTTTTTTTCACTGATGTTTTTCCTCATTGCCAACTTTGTCCCCGTCTGTTGTTGTTGTATCCTGCCCCCCTCCCGCTGTCCCCCCCCCTCGCGCTGTCCGTGTGACTGTTCCCGCCCCCCTCGGCATGTCCGTGTGTCTGTCACCGAGAGGTTGCTCAATGTGCTGCCTTCAGTGAAGTCGGGTGCTCCCCGACGCGCTCTATTTAATTATCATAACCCCTAACCCAAAACTCGAAGAGGTCTCAGGAGGCACCTCATTTCTCTCACAAATCCCGATAACGATGCGCTCGGGCGGGTCTTGTATTCAGAAAAGCAGGTTTGGTTTCTGGCCCTGGAAGAAAGCCTGGCTGAGCGGCAACACTTCACGAGAATCGGCTGGCGGAGCTCTGCAGCAAGACAAATGCCCCCTGATCTTTTTCAAATGACCACCCCGGAGACTGCTGTGTGGCTGCGGGCTACAAATTGAGCGAGGCTTCAGTTCTAGGTATGGGGTGCGAATGTAGGGAATTCATCAGACCATAGTAAATTTTCCGAAATAATGTGTATTCCTGGATCCCAAAAGCTCCCTAATTACTTTAGGCTCGTTGCACAGCTTTTGTTTACTCGTACTGCTGACAGACGTGGAAATCTACGAAGGGGCAGATCAATCAATGAGTTGTTGATCAATCCTTCCTAAGGCCAGGGCTTTAAGTGGGATGAAAAAACTGATGGGGGGGGGGTCTCTAATGGTCGTGGTCAGTGTAATTAAGGGCGTGGCAACGCTACGCTAAAAATCTGTGTTTAGCAGTGTGCCGCCTGATTGCATGCAGGTCGTAATGCTGGCTGTCCGGGAGGGGGGTCGGAGTCTCGGGCCAAATGGCTCCGCGTGGCTTCACCCACACTACTTCTCACCGAGGGCCTGCCTTACACCGTCGTTCACCTGCGGTGATTCCGATCCGCCCCCCCGTCCCCGCTGCGGGGTTAGACACAGGCAGTGCTGGGATCATGGCAGAACTGCCATGGGAGGGGCCGAGTGCGGTGGGCCTATTGTGATGGGGTCTTGGGCAACTATCGGAACACCATGTTGTGCCGATCCGAGTTGCACGGTGAGTGCATCCATACGTCCCCCTCCCCGCCCAGTGGCACCAGATGGGTGTACACAGTATAGGGCGGCCGAGCCACGCTCGAGAGCCGCCTATGGGGAGGGGGGAGGGGTCGGGGTTAACTGTCCGCTGCTAGGCCACAGTGATTGTGTGGAAAAAGGTAGGGCTAGGACCTTTCTCAAGATTTGCCCGGCGCTAACCGCCCTTGTACCATTCAAATTACCAAGCAATGAGGCAGGCGCCGGAGACCAGAAGGCAGGAAAACAGAAGTTTATTCCGACGGAGCAGAACACATCAGATCAGACAACAAGGTATCGTCTCGAGGTGCTCTAACAGCCTCTCGGAGGCCTGGCCTCTTATACACTGGTTTATGGCATGTGACCTTTCTTTATTACAATCAGAACTTTGTAAAGCAAGGAAAAAACATCCCCGTAATCCTTGTGTCAATCCCACCCCCATATACCTTCACAATAGAGGTCCTCAACCTGCTGATAAGAGGAGGGGGTCATCACGCAGCTGAGTGTTCTGTCGAGTCTTAGGATGTGTGCGCCTGATCATATCACAGGGGGTGGGGAGGCCTGGATCAATAGAGGGTCCTTTGAAGGAGAGCGACCTCATACAATAAGGGGCAGTAAATGATATCTCCCGGCTTAGGCGATGGCCTCGGACCTGTGTCGGACACGGGGTGAGGGGCCATCAATGGAGTGGTATTCATGCTGCGTGGACAATCCAGTGCGGAGGGAAGGTTTATCAACAGAGGGGCATTCATGGGAGGAGAGGAGGTGTTGGTCAGGCGCTGGCGTGACTCCCAAGGACAGGGTCATGCAGAAGGGTCATGCTCATGAGGGGGAGGGAGGGGGAGCCAGGGTGCGCGGAGGATGCTTGCTGGGTCAGAGGGGCGCGCTGGCGATCGATCGTGGACAGGGAGACCATGATATCTAAAATGGCTGCCGTGCACGTAGTACATAGGTGACCTAAAATGGCTGCCGTGCACGTAGTACATAGGTGACAAGCTGGCGCAGATGATGTTCAGATCGCAAACTAAAATTCCACAGTCCTCCCTTTTAACATGTCTCGCCAACTTGTCAGTTTGGATTTATCCCCAAAAGGCCACGTATTTCTACTTCATAGAGGGGGCTCATGTGCTCATTTCGGAAGTCCAAAGTCTTTGGGCACATACAGTTAGAAACAAGGCCGCACAAAGGTGGCAGACATTGGATACCTAAGCAACACCCACATAATATCACAACAGGTATCAGCACGAAGGAAAACAACTTCCAACCCCAATTCTTCAAAGTGTCCCAAAACCAGCTCCCGAGCGACCATCCTTCTTGTTCTTGGTGAACCTCCGAGGAAAGTCTGTGGAGGTGCTCAATGGCTTTGTAGACTGAAGGCGAGTTATCTGGCACGTAGGTGCAGCAGCTAGATCCGATGATGCGGCACGCTCCTCCTCGATCGGCTAGGACCACATCCAGGACAAGACGATTTTGGAGGGTCACAAGGCGGACCGCCTGAAGCTCCGCCGTGTTGTTGGCGAGGATGCCGGCCGTGATGTTGATCGTTGTTTCTACTGCCTGGGTCAGGTGTCGGATAGCGCGGCTGTTTGCCATTGGGCCCCACAGAGGAACAAGTCCCTTTGCTGCATCTAGGAACTGAGCTCCAGTGGAGTCGGCTTGTTCCATGTCATCTGCACGCCTCTGCCGGTGATGGTTAGCCGGGGCTACATACGTGGGGGGAAGGATGAAGGCAATGTAGCAGGTACCCTTCCAACCTTTCGGGAGCCAGGTGTAAGCTTTGGTGCCGCACACAAAGTACATGTTCGGAGAAGCAACAAAGGAAGGGGGGTCAACTGAGTCCAATGTTCTGGTGATTCGGCAGGAGCTGTGACCCACCAGTTGCGTTCCCTGGCCTTCTAGGCACACAAGACCGGTGACATTGATAACAGACAGAGCCACAGTCAGGGTGGCGGTAGTTTGTTTTTGCAGATGAGAGAAGGTGGTTCTGGCTGGATTGTGGAGTACCTGTACTTCGACTCGTTCTTTGGCTGGAATGTCTTTGAGGAAGGCGGCGCCTGCGAGCGCAGGACACAGGGCAGTAGGGGTCTTTCCGGTTCTGTTCAGCCAGAACCCAGAGTAGAAGTGTGACACTGTCCGGCTGGAGGTGGCGTTGTCCTTGTGGCTCTCTTGCATGAGGATCAACCAGGCGAGGCAGGAGCCGTGAACTGAGAAAGGGGAAGGGATGAAGGGGATGGAGTGTCCTGTGGCATGCGGGAGCAACCTGCAGATCCAGCAGTTCGTAGCATTTGCAGCAAGGTTGTGTTGGTGCAACAGTTGCACGAAGGAATTGTTCCAGAATTCCCTGCGCCTTTCTCGGAGCTGAGGCGACAGAGAGATTAGGTGATGCTCTTTCTGGGGAGTTGGTTGTGCAGTAGGTAGCAATGCCTCATGAGCCGGTGTGCTTTCCTCCAGAATCCAGAAGGAGGTCATGAGGAGGAGGCAGAAGAGGAAGACAATGAAGAGTGCGATTGTCTTTGATTTGTGCAAGTTGTCAGTCTTTGGGTTTCTATACTGGGTATTTCCTGTTGCTTCCATCATCTTCTTGTCTGGCGCTTCCATCATCTTCTTATCTGGCGCTTCCATCACCTTCAAGGGGCTCGGTAGTGGGCAGAACCACAGACTTCGTTTAGCTTCTCTCCTGGTAACCCTTGATTGTGTTCAGGTCACCGTTCTGAGATTTAACTTAGTCCGTGGCCTACTTAGCCGAAACTCCCTCCTTTCGACGCAGGAAATACCCTTCTCTGGATGGCACAGTGGGATCAGAGAATTTTGCAAGTTCGAGTGCCTCAGTATCGGGATAACAGTCCAATATCGGTCGGTCTTTGCTCAGGAGCTCTTCTTGGGCGCTGACGTTTTCTGTCGTGGCCAGGTTTGCAGAGACCTTCCGGCAATGATGTGCGTGCAGCCAGTGCTTCTTCCCCTCCACTCGAAGTGCCGTTCGGGTGGTAATCAGCACTTGCCAGGGGCCCGTCCACCGCGGTTCCAGACTCTTGGTCCGCTGGAAATTTCGTATCAACACGAAATCTCCCGGTTGGATGTCATGGCCGGGGCCCCTGGAAGCATCGGGGATGGCCTGCTGCACCTGTTGATGAATGACAGACAACGTTTTAGTTAATTTGCACAAATAATCAGATAGTAGGACGTCTGGGACGTCATGAATGGAGGTCGGTTTGGGAGCAGTCCAGAGATTCATCGGTCGCCCAAACACGACCTCGTAGGGGGTCAAATGGTGCTTGGTGGGAGTGGAGCGCATCGATAACAAGGCCAGTGGGAGGGCATCCGGCCAGTTAAGTCCAGTGGTGGCCACTATTTTTGACAATTTCAGCTTCAGTGTGGCATTATGGCGTTCCACTAGACCGGCGGATTGGGGGTGGAAGACCGCATGGAACCTTTGCTTCACCCCCAACCCCTTTAGGATTAGTTGGATAACCTCAGCTATGAAGTGGGGGCCATTGTCGCTCCATAGAATTCGACAAAGGCCATAGCGAGGAAAGAATTCCTTCAGTAGTACTTTGGCAGTAGTCATGGCAGTGTTGTCACGGGTTGGATAGGCCTCTACCCATTTGCTGAAGGCACATACGATGACTAGTACATACTTCAGGCTTTGGCATCTCTCTAGTTGGATGTAGTCCATCTGGAGGACCTCAAAGGGGTGATTGGGGGTCCCAAACCCTCCCCGTGGTACCACATTTCCTTTCCCGGGGTTGTGTTGCAGACAGATAAGGCACTGCTGAACTAGGCGTCTGGCCGAGTCAGGGATTTTGTCGTTGTGCCAGACTTTGGAAATGAGTTCGATCATGGGTGCAGATCCTATGTGTGCGGGGGAGTGTGCCATCGTCAGTATGGGGATCAGATATGAGTCGGGCAGCAACCATTTGTTTGCATCCTTCGTTCGCCAGCAGCCCTCCTCATCCTTCAAACCCACCCCTGCCCACTTAGTCAGCTCGTGAGGGGTGCTGGCCGACTGTATGTCTCTGATCATTACCCTTGTGTCACTCCATTTTTCTGCTTGTGACCTGGTCACATACATGCGTGTTACCGTCCTATTCTCAGCCGTGGTTCGTGCAGTGATGTCGGCCAATGCATTCCCTTGTCCGACTAAGTCTGTCACCCTTTTGTGTGCCTGACATTTGATCACCGCTAATCGTTTGGGGAGGAGAACTGCTTCAATCAGAGCGGAGACTAGATCTCCGTGGAGGATCGGGGTGCCGTGGGACGTCAGGAATCCCCTCTCCCTCCACAGGAGTCCAAAATGATGGACCACTCCGAAGGCATACTGGCTGTCTGTATATACGTTCGTGGTGGTCCCCGTGGCTATGATGCATGCTCGTGTGAGGGCTATCAGCTCTGCTGCCTGGGCAGATCGTTGTGTGATGCAGGCTGTCTCAACTGCTGTTCGGGCTGTCGTTACTGCATAGGCAGCTGAAGTGGTGCCATCTGGGAGTTTGATGCATGAGCCGTCTACCCATAGCTCTCCATCGGGGTCAGAAAAAAGCAGTGTCTCGGAGGTCAACCCTACTCCTAGTTTGTTCGTCCGTGAGGGTCACACAGTCGTGGATGGGAGGAATGTCGGGGTCATTTTCAGGCAGGGGTAACAATTTGGCAGGATTCAAAGTCGTGCATCTCTTTAGTGTGATGTGGGGTGCAAGCAGAGTCAACTCGTACCCTGTCAGTCGTGCGCTAGTCAGGTGTTGGGTCTTTGTCTGGTTCAAAAGGGTGTCGACTGCATGGGGTACTAATACTGTGAGGGAGTTGGAAAGTACGATTCCCTCGCTCTGACGGATAGAGACAGCAGCGGCAGCTACTGCTCGAAGGCAGGCAGGCAAAGCTCTGGCTACAGGATCAAGAGTGGCGGAGAAGTAGGCACAAGGGCGTTGCTTAGGACCAATTGATTGAGTTAGGACAGACAATGCACATCCCTCCCTTTCGTGGGTGAAGAGGGAGAAGGGTTTGGAGTAATCCGGCGTTCCGAGGACGGGTGCTGAGCAGAGTGCATCCCGTAATTCCTTAAAGGAGGCTTGACACTCAGTGGTCCAAGGAAGCGGGGAGGGGACATCTTTGGTCAGCAGGGCAAGTAATGGTTTCACAATGAGGCTGTAATTAGGCAACCACTGTCTGCAAAAAGAAGTTAGGCCAACCAAAGAGCGGACCTGCTTTTGTGTTTTTGGGATGGGGGTGTCTAGGATGGTTTGGATTCGGTCGGGTGTAAGTTTCCTCCCATCTTTGGACAGAAGATGGCCTAGGTAAGTCACTTGTGGCTGGCAGAACTGTAACTTCTTTTTGGAGACTTTATGGCCATTTTCTGCAAGAAAGTGTAGGAGTTGGACGGTGGCTGTTGTTGCGAGCGGGGTGGTGTCGGCCGCCAAAAGGATATCATCGACATATTGGATCAACACCACTCCATCTGGTAGCTGGAAGGCATCCAGCTGTCTTTTGAGGGCCTGGCTGTAAATGCTGGGGCTTTCAGTCTACCCCTGGGGAGCTCTACAAAATCGGTACGAGCGGGATTTTAAAGTGAAGCCGAAGAGATAACGGCTGTCTGGATGGATGGGGATAGAGAAAAACGCGTTCTTAAGGTCGATAACAGTGAAGGTGGTGGCAGTGGACGGGATGAGGGTCAGAATGGTGGTGATATCAGAGACTACAGGATATTGGGGTACAACCACTTTGTTAATCTCTCGCAAGTCGATGATGAAGCGGTACGCTTTCTCATCTCCTTCACCTTGCTTCTTAACAATAGGTAGGATTGGGCTGTTGCAGACGTTGCTAACCACCTCTTCAACCACTCCTGCATTTACCAGAGACTGAATGATCGCTACCAGTGCCTTCTCACCCTCTGGCGATATCCGATATTGCGGGAGTTTCGGGAGCATAGCGTCCTGTCGTACAGTTATGTGAATAGGATCAATCATCATTCGCCCCACATCAGAGTCATTTTTGGCCCATAGGTACGGAGGCAGGGTGTCAAGCAAGGACACGTCAGCGTCAGTTATGGAGCACATGTGTCGTGGGGGACGGGATCTGGGCAGGTCTGGGTTGTCGTAAAGGATGACTCGTATTCCATCTGGGGAACACCTAATGGTAGCTTGAAAATGTTTCAGTAAGTCAATGCCCATAATGGCGTCAGGGGAGTTGGAGGAAAGCAGAAATGTCGCGTCAGTGGTGTTGTTTTCCAGGTCAAAGGTAATAGGTACGGACAGGGGGTTAGTGGAGGGCGTTCCCTCGAAACCTATCGACGTTATGTGTGAGCCAGACAAGGGTGCCCTTGGAATCAGTCATTTTGATAACACACTACGTGTCGCCCCAGTGTCTACCAAGAATGGAGACTCTGTACCCAGGACCTTAGCGGTGACATAAGGACCTTGCTGGTCAACACAGAGCTCGACTGGATCCCTCCCTTGCCCCTGGCAGTCCTATGCAAAGTCGGGGGCATTTTCACCTTCGGACAGCTGATATTGGTTCTGTCGGGGACGGTCAAATGTGTTCAGTCTCCCTGATCTGTCATTGTTGGTGTCGTTGGGGTTCCCTCGTCCCTGCACTCTATTCCTCGGACCACCTGCCACATCCCTGGAATCCCTATTTCTATTCATCTCTAGCAGAACCGGACACTGGGATTTCCAATGGCCGAACCCTTTGCAGAAGGCGCATTGGTCATTGCTAATGTCTCTACGTCCAGTGTGAGGTGTTGGGATGTGATCTTTAGAAGGTAGATCTCTGGGGGTGGTTGATTGGTAGTTCCCCCTTTGGTGTTCCCGTCCTACCGCTATACCCTGTATCTGGGCTATCATTACCCTTTCCTTTAAATCTTTCTTCTTTTTCTCGGACGCCCTATCATTCTCATTCTTTTGGTGTTCGTAATACTGAGCCATCTGAAGGATAGCTGCGGGTTTGGAGGCCCCCCAACTACTCTCACTCGTCTGCAGTTTTTGGGAGACTTCTTGTGTTAGGCCCTTTACATAATTTTGTACAAACAGGTGCTGTCCGGTTGCGGTGGTCATGTCTTGGCCACTGTAGTCGGAGAACACTGTCTCAAATCGGGAGAAGTATTCTGACACATCTTCCTGGGGTTTCTGTCGACAGGCCGTGACTATCGACCAGTCTACCTTTCTTTCCGGGATCAGTGTTTTTAACTTCTGAACTAGTTTGTCTGGGAGTTCCAGTATGTCTTTTACTGGTTTCCTTCCAGGCTCTCTTTGTCCATCTAGTTTACCGAGTTGGTCCCAGGTATGTCCAAACAGATCCGTGTGGTCAGCCTTCCGGATTTGCTTCCACACGTCAGCTGGCAGGCATAACCCAAAGAACAAGTCAATATCTGCTAAAGTCATTATTGTCGAACCCAAGGCTGTGCCTAATTCGGTATAAAATGCCGTCAGGTTCTTTCTTAAATCGGGCAGGGTTTGCTTAAAGGTTAGGATATCTTGTCGGTCCCATGGTTGGTAAACCCAATTGTACACAACCCTCCCTTTTGCATTTTCATTATTGATATCATCGCTTGTTCCCTGGCCCCGTGGCGGGATCCAGTAAGGGGCCGCTTCTCTGATAGGCATCATAGTATTGGCTACTTCTACCGAGGTTGTTTCAGGGACCGTAACCTTGGCTTCTGGTTTCTGTTCCGTGAGGTGGCGGAAGACCTCAAGCATTTGCATGAAGAGCTCCGTCGCCTCACGTTCAGTCCCATCTCCAACATCAATCTTCCTAGACAGCGTTGTTAGTTTAGCGGGACCCTTACTTTGATACCTATCTTCATATGCGTTCAGGGTGTAGTAGCTGAACCGCAAGATGAAATGCCGTCTGTGGCTGGCAGCATGTGAATTATATACGCTCATTGTATAATCTTCGCTCTCCCTTCGTTCTACTAATGCCTTTGCTATTTTGTCGATCCCATCCCGTTCATCTTTGCTCAACCTGTTTAGTCTGGCTGGTGATTGTTTGCTAGCCTCGGGATCGTCTGATGAAGTTGTTAATGTGGCTGGTGCAGAGGCCGTGAGGGCTGGTGCACTAGTGCTAGGGTCACTTTCACTCACACTTGGGGCTTGCAGGCTTAGTTGGCTGGGAGCATACGGAGGGGGCATGTAGATGATTGGGGGACCTAGTAGTAACTCATCGTTCGCCCGCTGTTTGGAGGGTAATTCAGGGTAGAGCGCAGAGGGGGTCCTAACAGGACATTGGCCTGTCGACCCTGATTCTTGGTTTTGCGTAGCTTCTTTTCTTTCTTTTATTTCCTCTTCTAGTTGTTTTGCGGCTAGGTGAGCTGCCTTTCGTAATTCTTTCCCTATTTTTGCTTCTTCTCTTTTCTTTCGTTGTTCCGTTCCTTTGCGCCACATGCCGATACTGTCGAGCATAGTGGGCGTAGTTTTATTTTTCTGGAGCGCTATTTCTAATGTTTTTATTTTATTTTCATTAAAGGAACCTATCAGTGGCCACTGACTTTCAGGGTTCTTTTTTGTATATTTATGCCATAGTTTAGTGTAAGCTATAGCGACTAGTCCATACTTAGTGAACATGTCCTTATTAGGGGTGCCCTCCAGTGGAGCTGGATGGTTCATCTCTAATAAGCGGTCCGGGCTAAACAGGCTACCAACCAGTGGGGAGAAGATAGGCATGACGGATTACAACGGGGACAAAAGTCTGCACTACCTATCTTATCACGGCGGGCAAAGACTAGACAGAATATTTCTATTCTCCGTTGTTTGCCGGCGGTGAATACCTCAAACGAACCAATACCGAATAATCGGTCAATCAAAACAATTCAGTGGGGAGAATAAGTGGGCACGAAAAGTTATCGTTACCCACTCTTTCTCTACCTGCAAAGAGAGACCTTGTTCTTCCCTGTTTGCAGACAAAGAATCTCCAGACAATAATCCACGAACGACAGTTCGGGAAACAGTGGGGGAGGAAGATAGGCACGACGGATTACAACGGGGACAAAAGTCTGCGTTACCTATCCTTCACTGTTTGCAAAGAGAGAGCCTGTTGTTTTCTCCGTCTGCAGTCAGCGAATCTCCAGAGTTTTCAACAAAGCGTAAAACTAGTATTATCCAAACAAAACAATCTTTTCTCAATTCGTCGTGTTTACACGACCTTACCCGGACCGCATGGACGGTTTCCTGTCCTCTGGATCCAGCGCCCGATCGTCCTCTCTCCTTCGTGATGCCCGTGGCACTCCTGATGGTTCCCAGTCAGGACCGTAGATCACTCGAGAGAGGTCTGTTCAGAACTAGTGAAGGTCGGATGATCGGCTGTCAGACGAGGGTCTATCGGACACGAGCTCTTCCCGATCGTTGCAGTCGTTCACTCTGTCGTCGGGACCTCTCCCACTGGATCCACGTGTCGCTGATGGGCCCCACGCTTTGGGACGCCAATTGTGGAAAAAGGTAGGGCTAGGACCTTTCTCAAGATTTGCCCGGCGCTAACCGCCCTTGTACCATTCAAATTACCAAGCAATGAGGCAGGCGCCGGAGACCAGAAGGCAGGAAAACAGAAGTTTATTCCGACGGAGCAGAACACATCAGATCAGACAACAAGGTATCGTCTCGAGGTGCTCTAACAGCCTCTCGGAGGCCTGGCCTCTTATACACTGGTTTATGGCATGTGACCTTTCTTTATTACAATCAGAACTTTGTAAAGCAAGGAAAAGACATCCCCGTAATCCTTGTGTCAATCCCACCCCCATATACCTTCACAATAGAGGTCCTCAACCTGCTGATAAGAGGAGGAGGTCATCACGCAGCTGAGTGTTCTGTCGAGTCTTAGGATGTGTGCGCCTGATCATATCACAGTGGGTGGGGAGGCCTGGATCAATAGAGGGTCCTTTGAAGGAGAGCGACCTCATACAATAAGGGGCAGTAAATGATATCTCCCGGCTTAGGCGATGGCCTCGGACCTGTGTGGACAGTCGGACACGGGGTGAGGGGCCATCAATGGAGTGGTATTCATGCTGCGTGGACAATCCAGTGCGGAGGGAAGGTTTATCAACAGAGGGGCATTCATGGGAGGAGAGGAGGTGTTGGTCAGGCGCTGGCGTGACTCCCAAGGACAGGGTCATGCAGAAGGGTCATGCTCATGAGGGGGAGGGAGGGGGAGCCACGGTGCGCGGAGGATGCTTGCTGGGTCAGAGGGGCGCGCTGGCGATCGATCGTGGACAGGGAGACCATGATATCTAAAATGGCTGCCGTGCACGTAGTACATAGGTGACCTAAAATGGCTGCCGTGCACGTAGTACATAGGTGACAAGCTGGCGCAGATGATGTTCAGATCGCAAACTAAAATTCCACAATTGCAGCTGCTGGCACTGCCACGCGACATCAGTCATGGGGAGCGCGCCGTAGCCCCATCCGCAATGGTGCACCGCCCCAGGGACAGGGGCCATGGCGCGGGCAGCTATGGTGGGGTTGGTGTGGGCTTTGTGACCACGGCCGGCCGCCAGCGGCCTTGGCCCGCAATCGTTGCATAATTGCCTTGGGATGATCTGGGGGTTAAGTAGCAGCCTCTCAGCCGTCAATTCCAGATGGGGGTGGTGCGGCCACTCCGTGACCCTAATAGAACGAGGAGGTCGTCACACGAGCACTTGGCATAAGTTCGGAGGAGTACTCCTCCGAACAGGGACTGCGGGGCGTCCAGGTTTAAGCAATGGGTGCCAGTGCCAGAAAGCAGCACAAGGCACCTAACCCCATAGGGAGGCGCAGGGTTGTTAACGTTCATCGCGTCCCAGTCCACGGGTATGGGCCTTTGAGTCACTCGCCCTACGCTCTGGCCTGGAGCGAGCCATGTGCTTGGGTGCGTGCATGTGGTGCGGGCCCAGGGAGGCAACACGAGGCGACAGGGTGGCCCTGCCGGTGACGTCGGTATGTCATACCAGGTGTTCAGAGGGGGCAGCAGTGGTGGCGCGGGGGGTCGCTGGCCTGCCGCCCCACCCATGGCCCGCTGCGGCAGGGACACGGTCATATGGTGACATAGCTTTCAGCCAGGGGTGGTTGCGCCGGGTTGGGGGACCTTTGTTCATGCCTGCTGGGTCGGCGGGCCTAGTGCCTGTCCGTGGTCCCCTGGGTCCTGAGCAGATCCCTGGAGGGGGCGTTGTTGTCCAAGGGGCAGGCGGTTGTTGGTTGGCTTCCGGGGGTGTTCATGTGCGCTGGGCTTTTCTCATGGGGAATGTGGGGGACAGTGAAAGCCCCGGTCGGGACCAGCATTCCTGTTCACGTAGGAAAGGCCCGGATACTTCTATACTCCACGCAGAGAAGATCACCAGCAAAAAGTAATAAGGGGCTTGAGAAGCAGCACCCTAGTGCCTGCAGGATCGTAAGTCAGGATGTAGATGGTGCTCAGGTGTGTTACATACACCAAGTGACAGGGGCCTCCCACCTGGTTACACAGGCCCTGAGTGCCCATTCTCGGAAACCATGAAATAGCCTGTGCATAGGTTGTACGTATATCTGGTAATTTGGCTGGTCGATTCATCAGAGAGAGCTTGGACATAAAAATACGCACTTCATGTAGGTTCATCAGGGTGTGCAGATTGAAGAGTAGAATTGACGCCATGCTCAGGGCCTTGGAGCAAGCATCAAAGTAAACAGGCAGACACCCCCCGCCCCGCTGTTTTGGAGGGTGCGGCTCACAGGCAGACTTCACCAGTGCTCCCAACCGGATAGGTAACGGGGCAGTCCGGTTCCGCACCATCCGGCCGTGAATCCCACCGCCGGTCTCCCAGGTAAACTAGGTAGCCGTGAGATTAGAGGCTTGTCTCCTCCAACACACTGTCGCTGCGATCCTTCATTGGGGCCGAGGTCCCATAGGTTCCTTTGACAATACACAAGCCTTAGCAGCTGCTTCCTTATGCAGCTATAAACCATTTACATAGTCAGTCCTGACTTGTGGGAATGAGTCTAGCGGTGTTATGCCCACTAGGGGGCACCGCCGCATCCTGGGACACCCAGCACATGCTCTCCATTCAGTTCCACAGTCTGTAGCTTATCCATAGTGTTTGGGTGGCAGTCACGACAAAGGTAGAGCTGCTCAATTTCAGTGTCAACTGGAGCATAGAACATTGACACGATTTGTGGCAGCTGAATTACACTGCCTTCCGCCCCTTGTCGCTGCGCATTACTGTACCTGCGTGCGTCAGCGCCAGAACTTTTGTCCTGCCGCCAGCTGTTCATAGGCAGGTTCCTTAGGCCAGTCACAGCGAAAGGTCCCCTTCCCTGTGACGGCGGCACAATCAGTGTGATAGTTAGGGCAGCATATCACTGAGACATACTAGGCACCACTTAGGCCGCGGTTTGATCTCCAGTGGAGCGCCTACTTGCAGCGATGGCTATCCCCGTATGGTACAGGGGAATGAGTTGTGAGGATGTGTTTCCACGCCCCAGCTTCGGAACCCCTTGGTTGGCGCTTGCGTTACACAGCAAATCAGAAGCACCCACGGGCAGCCTCCTATCGTGCAAGGGGGGGCGAGGCATCGGGACAGCGCTCAAGGCCCAGAGGGGTCGCGCTCATTCCGGCGATAAGGGAGCGCAGACCAGGGCGTTGATCGGTAGGCCTCCACTCCGCATTGTAACGGGACCAGTGCAGTGCGCTTAGTCACCTCATGGCAACAGGACCCACCACAGCATCAATCTGTGCAACCATTCAACAACAACTGATTCAAATATGTTCTCTCAATGTTTCAAACTTTATTACAAATGTCACTAAAAAATTTTAATATTTCACTTCTGTTCTTGGATTTTCATCACAATAAAATACACTAAACATAATCTTCCAAAAAGTTATTTGCAAAAGTTTAAGCTATTGCCATTATAAATTACAATAACTATTATTTAAGTATTAAATATTGAAAAAAATACAACCCATTGTTCTTTTCAATATTAATACATCTAAGTCATGTAAATACAACACATATTGCATTACAAATGCTATAGGTGTCAGGTTTGCAAAAGTTAACACTATTGGCATTGTAAATGACAAAGTTATTAATTTCGCTATTTTCAAAACAAAAACATAAATAAAAAATGTGTCATTTACAATACTAATACCTCTAACTTTACTAATGCGAGCCCTATTGCATTGCAAATGCTTGTTTTGTAGGTGGCTCTATGTGTGGGTGGCTCTGTGTGTGGGTGGCTCTGTGTGTGGGTGGCTCTCTGTGTGTGTTGGTGGCTCTGTGTGTGTGTGGGTGGCTCTATGTGAATGACTCTGTGTGGGTGGCTCTGTGTGGGTGGCTCTGTATGTGTGTGTGGGTGGCTTTGTGTGTGTGGCTCTGTGTGGGTGGCTCTGTATGTGTGTGTGGGTGGCTCTGTGTGTGTGGGTGGCTCTATGTGAATGACTGTGTGGGTGGCTCTGTATGTGTGTGTGGGTGGCTTTTTTGTGTGTGGCTCTGTGTGGGTGCAAATGCAATAGGTCTTGCATTTGCAAGCGATTAAGCTATTGCCATTGTAAATGACAATGCCATTTATTTATGTTTTAAAAACAAAAACATAAATAAAAATAATGTCATGAGCAATGCCAATAGCTCTAACTTTAACAATGCCGAGACCATTGCATTGTTACCACTTCGGAAGACTGTCCCTCAAACGAGCCTATATGTTTATTTACTGTAAACTCGTAGTAGAGCAGTTGGGTGATGTGCGGCAACACTTCTGCGAACCAGGCAGTGCATTGCTTTATTAATTATGGATTGCTTGAAATAGACATAAGAACTCCGTGGAGATCGTAAGGTAACATGGCGCTGTAGAAAAACTGCCTAAATATCAGGAGGTGGTTCTTGAAGATGCTTGTTGGACCCGGCCTCGTGGCATGGCCCGACCCCTCCCGCATGGCGGATCCCGGACTACCATCACCCCTGTTCCCAGGACAAGAGCCGCACCTTCCGCCCTCCGGGCTACCCCAGCTATTCCCCGACGGAACTCAGACTCATGTCCGCAACCTTCTCGGCTGGCCCGGACCCCTTTTCCCGGACCACCGTAGCTGGCCCAGCCGCCTTCTTGGACCCTCCACGACCAGGCCTCGTGGCCTCGGGTCGACCTCAGCCTCAGGCCCAGCCAAGCCCCGACATCGAGGCACCACCATCCACCCAGAGGGTAAAGAGACCACTTGGCGAGTCAATGGGAGAAGGAGTGTCGTTGGCTCCCATCCGCCTGGTTTCGATCGCCCCCGGCCTCCCTGGGCGCTGGCTCCACCCCCCTGCTGGGTGTCTGGACTCCCTCATCCCGGACCCCCCGACCTCCAAGTGCGAGGGTCCGGACATCAAAGGGCACCAGACCTATAACTGGGGCAGCTCCAGAGCAGGAAGCCAGTTGTATCCCGGAGTCAAGGTCCTGCTGACGCTGTCGCGACTGACCCTGAGAAGAACTCCATCTTTGCTGAAACCATCTTGGAGCCTGCTGGCGCTGCCGCGGTCCATCTTCGCTGAAACCATCTTGGAGCCTGCTGGCGCTGCCGCGGTCCATCTTCGCTGAAACCATCTTGGAGCCTGCTGGCGCTGCCGCGGTCCATCTTCACTGAAACCATCTTGGAGCCTGCTGGCGCTGCCGCGGTCCATCTTCGCTGAAACCATCCTTGGAGCCTGCTGGCGCTGCCGCGGTCCATCTTCGCTGAAAACATCTTGGAGCCTGCTGGTGTTGCCGCGGTCCATCTTCGCTGAAACCATCTTGGAGCCTGCTGGCGCTGCCGCGGTCCATCTTCGCTGAAACCATCTTGGAGCCTGCTGGCGCTGCCGCGGTCCATCTTCCCTGAACTACCTTGAAGCCTACTGGCGCTGCCGCGGCCCAACTCTACGGAACCCCCCGGCTCGAGGATTGAGAGCTGTGCGTAGGGTATCCTTGCAACCGACCATCAGTTAAGACTGTCCCGCTACCCTGACCCCTGTTACGAGACTTTCCAGATCCCTCGATCTGCTTGTACATATTGCTCACGATACCTACTACTATATAAAGTTTGAAGATCTTATCCTCGTGTGGTGTATATCTGTAGTGGTGTGATTACTCTGCTATACGATTCTAGGAGAGGACCCTCACACCGGAGGCCTCCCGACCTCGCTCGGTCTCTTTCCCGAAGGAGGGGTGGGCCTAGGGGTGGTCAGTCAGACATCTTCTGCCTCCCCCGGGTTGACCTTTCTAACATTGGTGGCAGGCGCTGCGATCCGAGCCAACGCAAAATCGTACAGAGAGTGATCTACCCGCTACAACAGAAAAACACACAGCGACCATGACGACTCAAGAAACCAACCCACCTACCACATTCCAGAAGGAGAAGATGGAAGAATAGAGCCACAAACAGCTAAAGCAATTCTGTAAAGACTTGGGCATCGCTACCACTGGCCTGAGCACAAAAGACGACCTCAAAACAGCCTTGCAAACCTGGGTGGACACCCGAGCCAGGCCACCCCGAAATGAGGATAACCCGAACGGACAATTGGAAACCAGCGCACCCCCAACGGGGGAGAGAACCACAACACTAGACACGGACCTTTTATACGAAGACGCCCGAGAACGACAACGGAACAGGGTACACGAATTGGAACTCGCACGACTCAGGCTAGACGGAGAGCTACAGCTAGCGGAGAAAAAAATAGCCCTCGAGCAACTACGGCTGGAGGGGGACCTAGAAGAGAAACTAAGACAACGTGACCTAGAAGAGAAAAGACTCGCGTATGAACACGAACGAGGCCTAAAAGAATTGGAACTCAAAGCCAAGAGCAACGAAGACAGCGCGGCCGGGGCCAAGACCTCGGTCCCTCCTATGGACACCAAGGTTCACCTACCAAAGGATGTCGTCAAAGAGTACTATAAAAACGACGACATCCAGCAATGGTTCAAGGCCTATGAGGTGGCCATGACCGCCCATCGGGTGCCCCTCAAGGACTGGGGCGCCGGCCTATGGGGAAAGTTCGTCAACGAAGGGAGGGACGCCCTGCTAGAACTCCCTGACGCCGAGATGACCTCCTATGAACACATGAAAACCGCCCTACTCACACGCTACGGACTCACCCCCGAAATGTACCGACAGAGATTCAGAGACTGTAAAAAGATCCCTGGTACCACATGGGTGGAATACGTGAACTTTTTTAGCAGAGCCTTAGAGGGGTGGATCAACGGCAGTCAGGTCACCACCTACCAGCAGTTGGTCGACCTCATGTTATGGGAGCATCTCTCCAATAATTGCTTCATCGAACTCCGGCAGCACCACCTCGACAGCAAATTAACAGAGCCACGGAAACTGGCGGTTGAAGCGGATCGATGGGCAAGCAACAGAGTACACCGGAACGCAACCGGAGAGTACGGTCGAGGGTCCCCGGGGAACCGCCGGCCGCGAGGCGGCGGAACTGGCCTAAGCCGGGGCCGAGACGCCCTCCAGGGGTCTCCTCCCGCCTCCACTGCACCAGCCTTGAGCCAAAAGGGGGCTCCACCAGTCCGACCGGGGCCCCGCCCCAACGTTACTTGCCACCGATGCCAGCGGCTGGGTCACTATGCCAATGATCCTCTCTGCCCCATGAACCAGCAGGCCGGCCCCACCGGCCCCCCCAACCGACAGATCACGGCCGCTGCCCTGAGTGAAGAAAGGGACGAAGAAGAAGAGGTCAATATTGAACAAAACGTATGGGAGCCCGCCGCCATGCTCTTGGCGTGCCTGGGCGAGAGAGACATGATCCCTCGAGACCAGATTCCAGTCAACACCCAGAAGTACCGCCAATGGGTCACCATTAATGGACACCGGGCCTAAGCTCTCCGTGACACGGGGGCCAGCATAACAGCAGTCCGCTGCCATCTGGTGACCCCAGAACAAATCTTGCCCCACGTCCTGTGCCCCGTCCGGTCAGCGGACAATTCCGAGAGTTTGTGCCAGATGGCTCACATCCCCTTCGAATGGGGAGGAGTGTCAGGCATGTTGAAAGTCACCGTCCGGGACGATGCCCCGGTGGACTGCCTCCTAGGGAACGACCTGGAAAGTTCCCCCTGGGCCCAGATCGAGCAAAGAGAGCATCTGGGGATGCTAGGCCTTCCTGAGTGGGTCTGTGCGACGACCCGATTCATGACCGCCCGGGACGCTGTCCCGAACGAAGCAGATCCGCCTGAAGAACCCGAGTGGCCGGCACCTCCGCCGCCCGCAACCCCCGAGGACCTCGAGCCCGAACTCGGCCCGCAGGAGGCCCACCATGAAGAAATTCCCGAGCTCGGGCCCCTTCCCGAACTAACCCCAGGGCACCCAGAGGGTGGCCCTACCCGCGAACAGTTCTGTCTGGAACAAAGGACCTGTCCTTCCCTTGAGGGACTCAGACATCAGGCCAACACCCAGGCGGCAGGAGACTCCTCAGGGGCCCACTGGATCTATTGGGACCAGGACCTCCTGTACAGTGAACAAAAGATCGCCGAACTGGGGGCCGGCCGGACGCTCGTCGTCCCCCTCCGCTTCCGAGACTTTCTCCTCAACCTAGCACATGACGTGCCCCTCGCCGGACACCTGGGGCAGGACAAAACTTACAGCCGCCTGGTGACTCACTTTTATTGGCCGAAGATGCGCAATGATGTGAACAATCACTGCCGAACCTGTCCTACATGTCAAGCCAGCGGGAAGAGTGGGGGGAAAGTGAAGGCCCCACTCCAACCATTTCCTGTGGTAACAACCCCCTTCGAACGAGTGGGGATCGACATCGTGGGGCCCCTGGACCCTCCAACTTCCCAGGGGCACCGCTTCATCCTTGTCCTGGTGGACCATGCCACCCGCTACCCGGAAGCCATCCCCCTCCGGACTATCACGGCCCCCGTAGTGGGTCGGGCGCTAATGGGTATCTTCTCCCGGGTCGGCTTCCCCCGAGAAGTCGTCAGTGATCGAGGCACAAACTTTATCTCAAAATACATGCGGTCCCTGTGGCAACAGTGCGGGGTCACCTATAAGTTCACCACCCCGTATCACCCTCAAGGAAATGGACTCGTGGAGCGGTTTAACAGAACATTGAAAGGGATGATCAAGGGCCTAGAGGAGCCACTCCGGCGCAAGTGGGACGTGCTGCTGCCATGCCTCCTGTTCGCCTATCGGGAGGTACCCCAGAAATCCCTGGGATTCAGCCCCTTCGAGCTGTTGTATGGACACCCCGTCAGAGGCCCCCTCAGCCTGGTCAAGGAAGGCTGGGAGCTGGCGGCCCCAGACACTCCTCCCGATGTCTACCAGTACCTCTTGACCCTCCGCAACCAGACGCGGAAGTTCCGGAAAATGGCCAAAGCCAACCTGGAGGCCAGTCAAGAGGAGATGAAGAGCTGGTACGATCAAATGCCTCGTCCATTGAGTTTGAGCCGGGCCAGCAGGTCTGGGTCATGTCCCCGGTAGACCCCTGCGCCCACAGGACAAATGGGCAGGGCCCTTCAAGGTGGTGGAGCGCAGGAGCCCCGTCACCTACCTGGTGGACATGGAGTCCCCCCGGAACCCCCTCCGGGTCCTGCACGCCAACCGGCTCAAACCCCACTTTGTCCGCACCGAACTGAGCCTGCTGTTAGCCACAGATGACGGAGCCGAGGACGACTCCGAGCCTCTACCCGACCTCCTGAGCACCTCTGAGAAAGATGGCTCCGTCGATGGGGTCACCCTCTCCTCTGCGCTGACGCCCGAACAACGTAAGGACTGCCAAAATCTACTGGGGCAATTTGCGAACCTGTTCTCCCTCACCCCCGGAGTCACCCGGTGGTGTGTCCACGATGTCAACACCGGGGACAGCCCGCCCGTGCGACACAGAGCCTACAGAGTTCCTGACCGAGTCCGGACCTGCATCCAGTCCGAAGTCACTAAGATGTTAACCCTGGGAGTGATCGAGCCCTCGGACAGTCCCTGGGCCAGTCCCGTTGTTCTGGTCCCTAAAACTGCCGCCCCCGGGGCACCCCCGGTGCTACGATTCTGCGTAGACTACCGGGGCCTAAATGCCGTCACCAGGACCGACGCCCATCCCATTCCCAGGGCGGATGAACTAATCGATCGCCTGGGGGCCTCCCGGTACCTCAGCACCTTCGACCTCACGGCCGGATATTGGCAGATCGGCCTCACCCCGGGGGCACAGGAACGGTCCGCCTTCTCGACCCCCGACGGCCACTTCCATTTCAACGTGATGCCCTTCGGCATGAAGAATGCTCCGGCCACCTTCCAGAGGCTGGTGAATCGAGTGCTAGCAGGGCTGGAAGAGTTCAGTGCTGCGTATCTGGACGATATTGCGGTATACAGCCGATGCTGGGACGAGCACCTGACCCACCTCTGGGAGGTTCTGACGGCCCTCCAGCGGGCCGGACTAACAATAAAAGCCAGCAAGTGCCAGATAGGCCAAGGTTCTGTGACCTATCTGGGGCACCAAGTAGGGAGCGGCCAGGTGGCTCCCCTCCAACCCAAGATCGATGCCATCCAGGCCTGTGAGCCCCCAGTCACCCAGACCGCCGTCCGAGCCTTTTTGGGGCTCACTGGATATTATCGACGGTTCATAAAGAACTACGGGAGCATTGTAGGGCCCCTCACAGAACTGACATCCAAAAGACTACCACAAAAGGTGCACTGGACCCCGGAGTGCCAAACTGCCTTTGAGACCCTCAAGACTGCCATGTGCACCGCCCCTGTGCTCCAGGCCCCCGACTACAGCCGAGAGTTTGTGGTCCAAACCGACGCCTCCGAGCACGGGATTGGGGCCGTTCTTTCGCAAGTCAACTCAGACGGGGTTGACCTGCTGGTGGCCTTCATCAGCCGGCGCCTGCTGGCCAGGGAACAACGGTGGAGCACCATCGAGCGGGAAGCATTTGCCGTCGTATGGGCCCTCAAGAAGCTCTGGCCCTACCTCTTCGGCACACACTTCCGAGGACAGACCGACCACCGGCCCCTGCGGTGGTTGATGCAGATGCGGGGCGAGAACCCGAAGCTACTACGATGGTCCATCTCCCTCCAGGGGATGAACTTCACCGTGGAACATCGCCCTGGCAACGACCACGCCAACGCTGACGGCCTGTCCCGATTCTTCCGCCTCGGCGAGGAGAATCCCCAAGAAGATGGGTGACTCTCCCCTGCCTTCAGCTGGAGGGGACGCATGTTGGACCCGGCCTCGTGGCGTGGCCCGACCCCTCCCGCATGGCGGATCCCGGACTACCGTCACCCCTGTTCCCCGGACAAGAGCCGCACCTTCCGCCCTCCGGGCTACCCCAGCTATTCCCCGACGGAACTCAGACTCATGTCCGCAACCTTCTCGGCTGGCCCGGACCCCTTTTCCCGGACCACCGTCCCTGGCCCAGCTGCCATCTTGGACCCTCCACGACCAGGCCTCGTGGCCTCGGGTCGACCTCAGCCTCAGGCCCAGCCAAGCCCCGACATCGATGCACCACCATCCACCCAGGGGGTAAAGAGACCACTTGGCGAGTCAATGGGAGAAGGCGTGTCGATGTCTCCCATCCGCCTGGTTTCGATCGCCCCCGGCCTCCCTGGGCACTGGCTCCACCCCCTGCTGGGTGTCTGGACTCCCTCATCCCGGACCCCCCGACCTCCAAGTGCGAGGGTCCGGACATCAAAGGGCACCAGACCTATAACTGGGGCAGCTCCAGAGCAGGAAGCCAGTTGTATCCCGGAGTCGAGGTCCTGCTGACGCTGTCGCGACTGACCCTGAGAAGAACTCCATCTTTGCTGAAACCATCTTGGAGCCTGCTGGCGCTGCTGCGGTCCATCTTCGCTGAAACCATCTTGGAGCCTGCTGGCGCTGCCGCGGTCCATCTTCGCTGAAACCATCCTTGGAGCCTGCTGGCGCTGCCGCGGTCCATCTTCGCTGAAAACATCTTGGAGCCTGCTGGTGCTGCCGCGGTCCATCTTCGCTGAAACCATCTTGGAGCCTGCTGGCGCTGCCGCGGTCCATCTTCGCTGAAACCATCTTGGAGCCTGCTGGCGCTGCCGCGGTCCATCTTCCCTGAACTACCTTGAAGCCTGCTGGCGCTGCCGCGGCCCAACTCTACGGAACCCCCCGGCTCGAGGATTGAGAACTGTGCGTAGGGTATCCTTGCAACCGACCATCAGTTAAGACTGTCCCGCTACCCTGACCCCTGTTACGAGACTTTCCAGATCCCTCGATCTGCTTGTACATAATCTCTCACGATACCTACTACTATATAAAGTTTGAAGATCTTATCCTCGTGTGGTGTATATCTGTAGTGGTGTGATTACTCTGCTGTACGATTCTAGGAGAGGACCCTCACACCGGAGGCCTCCCGACCTCGCTCGGTCTCTTTCCCGAAGGAGGGGTGGGCCTAGGGGTGGTCAGTCAGACATCTTCTGCCTCCCCCGGGTTGACCTTTCTAACAATGCTCTCTTTATGTTGCTGTGACTTATTAATTCATTCTTCCTGGGATTGGGGTATCCGGTCACTGCACAGTGCTATGGAAGGCCAATGTCGGCTTAGCTACACAATACATTGTTTTGCTAAACCAATGTAAGGCTGCGGAAATGCAGAGCTTGTTTGGTCTACCAGCAGCTAGATCTGAGGTCCCGTCCAAGTGCTTCCGCATAAGTATTCATGTGTTTCTCACTAAAGAGGACCCCTCACCCTGCCAGTAAGGCTCAATCACGCACTGGAGACTCGGAGCACCTCGTTCAGAGAGTAGCACTGCCCTTAATGCGTTAGCGCAGCCATGCTAATTAGAAACAGATGCCACCCCCCACCCCAACGATAAGAAATTCTGCAGGCACTACACTGCACACTGAGGTCTCACATTTGCGAGAGATTAGGATGGTGGCAATGTAAATAACATGCCATTTTTTATCTGTTTTCAAAACCAACACATAAATAAAAATGTTGTCATTTACAATGCCAATAGCTCAAAGTTTTCAAAAGGCGAAACCATTGCATTGTAAATGCTTGTTTTTATTCTTAGGAAATTGGCACTGTGTGTTTCTCTTGAATCGTGTTTGTTGAAAGCATTGCACACCTGGGCATTCAACGCAGAGGTCACGCTGACCTATGAGGCAATCAGGCATTGCCTGTTCAGCTAGTCTGACAGGTCTGAGTGTGAGCTGGTTTTTGGCTGTTTGTGGCATCATTTATGGTCTGCTGGCCTCGTTTTTACTGATGATTCTCCGGATATAAAAACAAGCATTGCCTGCGCAAGCGGAAACCCATGCATGCTTCCTTATCTTACAAAACACTTATACAGCGCGTCTTTACAGGTTAAAAATGCCCCAATTTGCAAACATGGGGCACTTGTTTTTAGCATTCCAATTCACTAATGGGGGTGCTTTTCTGTTGGTGCCAGGGCCTATTTTGTGCCCCAGTCAGACACTGTTCAGAGCCATTAGCGGGAAAGAAGGAAGAAGACGCAGAGAGATACTGACCCCCCCGCCCCCTATGAGAGAGGCACAGAAAAGGTAGGTGGATGAATGATGGGTGGATGGATGGATGTAAGGATGAAGGATGGATGGATGTGTGAAAAGGTGGGTGGATGGATGGATGAAAGGGTGGATGGATGGATGAAAGAGTGGATGGATGGATGAAAGGGTGGATGGATGGAAGGGTGGAAGGATGAAAGGGTAGATGGATGAAGGGTGTATGGATGGATAAAAGGTTGCATGGATGAATAATGGATGGATGTGTGAAAAGATGGGTGGATGAATGATGGGTGAATGGATGGATGAAAGGGTGGATGGATGAAGGATGGATGGAAGGATGAAAGGGTGGATGGGAGATGAATAGATGGATGAAGGATAGATGTAAGGATGAAAGGGTGGACAGATGAAGGATGGATGAAAGGGTGGATGGATGGATGAAAGGGTGGATGGGTGGATGAAAGGGTGGATGGATGGAAGGATGAAAGGGTAGATGGCTGAAGGATGTATGGATGGATAAAAGGTTGCATGGATGAATGATGGCTGGATGGATGTGTAAAAAGATGGGTGGATGAATGATGGATGAATGGATGGATGAAAGGGTGGATGGATGAATGATGGATGTATGGATGGAAGGATGAAAAGGTGGATGGATGAAGGATAGATGGATGAAGGATGAAAGGGTGGACGGATAAAGGATGGATGAAAGGGTGGATGGATGGATGGATGGATGGATGGATAAAAGGTTGCATGGATGAATGATGCATGGATGGATGTGTGAAAAGGTGGGGGGATGAATGATGGGTGGATGGATAGATGAAAGGGTGGATGGATGTATGGATGAAAGGGTGGATGGATGAAGGATGGATGTATGGATGGGAGGATGAAAGGATGGATGTATGGATGGATAAAAGGTTGTATGGATGAATGATGGATGGATGTGTGAAAAGGTGGCTGGATGAATGATGGGAGAATGGATGGATGGAAGGGTGGATGGGTAAAGGATGATGTATAGATGGAAGGATGAAAGGGTGGATGGATGTATGGATGGAAGGATGAAAGGATGGATGTGTGAAAGTGTGGGTGGATGAATGATGGAGGGATGTGATGAGGTCTAACAGGCGCATTTATGGTTGTCAAAAGATGATGATGAGGAGTACCAGTTTCTAGAAACTTTTGTGGGAAGGGGGTCCTTACGTCTAAAAAGGTTTTACAAGGGGGTCTCGGCATTACAAAGTTTGAAGACCTCTGCCATAGAGGTAACTTTATGCTTTTCTCTGTTATCATGTCATTTACTCATTCTCGATAATACACTTTTTGTTACAGGGCCCTGTCCTTATTCCAATCTAGTTAGTTGACCTTATTTTTATCGCATTTTGTCTGGACAGTATTTATTATATTACATGTATTTTCTCTATGCCACGTGCACGTCACATTTTAAGCACTGCTGAGCTACCCGAATGAAACCTTCAACAGCTTTCATTTGCCTGTTTGTGAATACCTGATTCCTGGGCTTGCTGTATTAAAAGTCTGCCTCCTCTTTGCTGTCTGTCATAGCCTTCCTTATACTGTGTTTGCTACGTCTAAGCAGGAGTGACTCCTGACTGACTGTGTCCAGAGTTAATAATTGCATGGGGTGGATAAACCTAGGAACTCTTTAGTGTTGAAGTTTCCATGCGCCAAGCTAGCCCAATGACTGGGGAGGTGCACACTACATTCGTAATACCAGAATATGCACAATGGCTTATCTTTTGAAAGGACTGTTGTTGTCGCCCGTAAGGCCGCAGTGTGAGGCTAATAATAGCAAGGATCCTGTTTTTCTTTGCTAGGCAGACTATTTTTCAATGACCTGATATTGTCGGGCAATACCATTATCATCTTAGGTTGAAATACAGGGCTCTTAAAATGCCTGTGCTTACTAAATCATATGTAGGCAAGGGGAACAAAACTGTAAATAAATCTGCACTTCGCCAGTTGCTCGCCCTGGTGGTAGAGGACTCTTCAATGCATTTAGTGGTTTCCCAGTCAAGGACCAGACTCCCGCGAGTGTTTGAGTTAGTTTGGCTGTGAAGTTGTACCTGGCATTTTCCATTGCCTCCTGTCAGTAACTCAGCCTTGTCCGAGCTCGTTGTCAGCCAGCTGCCATGAATCTAGCCAGCTACCTCTGCCAAACTGCAAGACAGAATGTCCTCAGCACCAACCTGATCTGCAGTGACGATCACATAAATCTCAGCAGCATATGTTTTCCTGAACTGTAATGAGTACCAAGTACATTCTAAAACCTCTTTCAGCAGTTTTCTTCTTCTCTGCAGACGTCCCCAAGGCCCTCTTCGTTGTTCCTTAGATTTTTTTTCTTGTGTTCATTTGCTTTTTCGGGCCACTAGCTTTTCTGTTCAATTCCGAAGTATTTTATAGTCTTTGCCAGTGACAATTAAGTGTTTGCCCTGCTTCAGGGGCATTGTGAAACAGTAATACAGATCTGTTTGTAATGTTTTCACCTATCCTTCTAATTCGTCTCCTTTTGTTTTTTATTGGTTCATATTACAATGTCACCCTGCGGCTGGCAGGGTAGAATTTGTCAGTGCCATCAAAGGCTGTGCTTATCCCAGCAGCTTCCCGTTGTATTATTTGCACTCAAATCCATTCTTCAAAAACTTTAAAATCTAATTCTACAACAGCTGGACGTAGCTACAAAGTACTGACTCGAAAATAGTCTTTTGAAAAGATTGCACATTCTAAAAATGTTATTTTGGGCACACGATGTTTTGCATTACTAAAACTATTTGTCCGGGTCCCTTGGCACAAGTGTCCCATTGCTTTCCAGGAATTAAGTATGGACATGTGGCAGCCATGCAAAAAGGCGCATTAGATGACCCAATACTCCATTTAGATTAATTATTTGCTTACCTTAGCCTTCCTCGAGCCATTTTAAACCTAAAAACTTGCCTATGATGCCATAAATTCCATGTTTGTTCTCCAATGGATTGATGCACAATCACACCCCATTTCTAAGAATTTAAAAGTATGCGCCCATAGCCTTTCCTTGCTGCTCAAAAATGTTTTTTGGAGCATGGCTGTAACAGCATACTTTGTATCTTGCATGATCTGCTCTCAGAAGGAATTGTGTTCTTTGATATCACTAGTGATACTGCACACAGTGAGAGGGAACCAATTGACAACCAATTGCTCTGTTTAGCCACAAGACTCCCAAATATGTTTGTTAAGCATCAACATCGACGTGGAGATCTCTGCCATCTTTTAACGCCGTGCTGTGACTCTCCAAACAGCTTGTAAAACTGTCTCTTCACTGTGTTTCCGAATGTGTCACAGAATCTAAAGAGACTGTCTGAGACATTATCATTTGTAGCTTTTGTGTGATTCGTTATTTACCTGTGTGTCCACTATCTCAGTTGATTAAAGTATCGGTAAGGCCAATAGGTCTTGGAAATGCAAGAGCTATTGACTTTGTCAATGGCCATGTTTTTAGGTCGAGGGACCGTCGCTTCTCACTGGGAAGCAGTGAGGGGCGGAGTCCAGAAGAATTAATGTTTTGGAGTTAGGGGCTTTGAACCCGCCTCTATCCTCCATTCTCCTCCATTGGCTGGCTTCCTAAACGGAGGCCAGCCATTGGAGGAGAATGGAGTCACTCCAATAAAGCCCCGTCTCTTTCGGATTCGGGGGCGTGTATTTTTAGGTTCTTTCTACCTGTGACATCATCCGTCACTCAAACCTTAAAACACAAGCCCCCGAATGCGAAAATTACCATGCTTTCTCCGAGGCATTTCTGCTTTGCCTCAGAGAAAGACGGTGGTGGTTTCCAGAGCTGCTCTGCTCTTCACCCCCTGCCCCCCACCCTCCGCCCTCAGCTCTCCTTCGTCCTGCTCTGCCCCCCCTTCCCTCCGCCCGCAGCTCTCCTTCGTCCCGCTCCCCCCTCCCTCCGCCCACAGCTCTACTTTGTCCCGCTCCCCCCTCCCTCCGCCCGCAGCTCTCCTTCGTCCCGCTCCCCCCTCCCTCCGCCCGCAGCTCTCCTTCGTCTCGCTCCCCCCCTCCCTCCGCCCGCAGCTCTCCTTCATCCCGCTCCCCCCCTCCCTCCACCCGCAGCTCTCCTTCGCCCCCCCCTCCCTCCGCCCGCAGCTCTCCTTCGTCCCGCTCCCCCCCTCCCTCCGCCCACAGCTCTCCTTCGTCTCGCTCCCCCCCTCCCTCCGCCCGCAGCTCTCCTTCGTCCCGCTCCCCCCCTCTGCCCACAGCTCTCCTTCGTCCCGCTCCCCCTCTCCGCCCGCAGCTCTCCTTCGTCCCGCTCCCCCCCTCCCTCCGCCCGCAGCTCTCCTTCGTCCCGCTCCCCCCTCCCTCCACCCGCAGCTCTCCTTCGTCCCCCCCCCTCCCTCCGCCCGCAGCTCTCCTTCGTCCTGCTCTACCTCCGCCCACAGCTCTCCTTCGTCTCGCTCTCCCTCCGCCCGCAGCTCACCTTCGTTTCGCTCCCCACCTCCCTCGGCCCGCAGCTCTCCTTCGTCCCGCTCTGCCCCCCCTTCCCTCCGCCCGCAGCTCTCCTTCGTCCCGCTCCACCCCTCCCTCTGCCCGCAGCTCTCCTTTGTCCCGCTCCCCCCTCCCTCGACCCGCAGCTCTCCTTCGTCCCGCTCCCCAACCCTCCCTCCGCCCGCAGCTCTCCTTCGTCCCGCTCCCCCCCTCCCTCCGCCCGCAGCTCTCCTTCATCCCGCTCCCCCCCTCCCTCCGCCCGCAGCTCTCCTTCGTCCCCCCCTCCCTCCGCCCGCAGCTCTCCTTCGTCCTGCTCTACCTCCGCCCACAGCTCTCCTTCGTCTCGCTCTCCCTCCGCCCGCAGCTCACCTTCGTTTCGCTCCCCACCTCCCTCGGCCAGCAGCTCTCCTTCGTCCCACTCTGCCCCCCCTTCCCTCCGCCCGCAGCTCTCCTTCGTCCCGCTCCACCCCTCCCTCTGCCCGCAGCTCTCCTTTGTCCCGCTCCCCCCTCCCTCGACCCGCAGCTCTCCTTCGTCCCGCTCCCCAACCCTCCCTCCGCCCGCAGCTCTCCTTCGTCCCGCTTTCCCCCTCCCTCCGCCCGCAGCTCTCCTTCATCCCGCTCCCCCCCTCCCTCCGCCCGCAGCTCTCCTTCGTCCCCCCCTCCCTCCGCCCGCAGCTCTCCTTCGTCCTGCTCTACCTCCGCCCACAGCTCTCCTTCGTCTCGCTCTCCCTCCGCCCGCAGCTCACCTTCGTTTCGCTCCCCACCTCCCTCGGCCAGCAGCTCTCCTTCGTCCCACTCTGCCCCCCCTTCCCTCCGCCCGCAGCTCTCCTTCGTCCCGCTCCACCCCTCCCTCTGCCCGCAGCTCTCCTTTGTCCCGCTCCCCCCTCCCTCGACCCGCAGCTCTCCTTCGTCCCGCTCCCCCCCTCCGTCCACCCGCAGCTCTCCTTCGTCCCCCCCCTCCCTCCGCCCGCAGCTCTCCTTCGTCCTGCTCTACCTCCGCCCACAGCTCTCCTTCGTCTCGCTCTCCCTCCGCCCGCAGCTCACCTTCGTTTCGCTCCCCACCTCCCTCGGCCCGCAGCTCTCCTTCGTCCCGCTCTGCCCCCCCTTCCCTCCGCCCGCAGCTCTCCTTCGTCCCGCTCCACCCCTCCCTCTGCCCGCAGCTCTCCTTTGTCCCGCTCCCCCCTCCCTCGACCCGCAGCTCTCCTTCGTCCCGCTCCCCAACCCTCCCTCCGCCCGCAGCTCTCCTTCGTCCCGCTTTCCCCCTCCCTCCGCCCGCAGCTCTCCTTCGTCCCGCTCCCCAACCCTCCCTCCGCCCGCAGCTCTCCTTAGTCCCGCTTTCCCCCTCCCTCCGCCCGCAGCTCTCCTTCGCCCCGCTCCCCCCCTCTGCCCGCAGCTCTCCTTCGTCCCGCTCCCCCTCTCCGCCCGCAGCTCTCCTTCGTCCCGCTCCCCCCCTCCCTCCGCCCGCAGCTCTCCTTCGTCCCGCTCCCCCCCTCCCTCCACCCGCAGCTCTCCTTCGTCCCCCCCCCTCCCTCCGCCCGCAGCTCTCCTTCGTCCTGCTCTACCTCCGCCCACAGCTCTCCTTCGTCTCGCTCTCCCTCCGCCCGCAGCTCACCTTCGTTTCGCTCCCCACCTCCCTCGGCCCGCAGCTCTCCTTCGTCCCGCTCTGCCCCCCCTTCCCTCGGCCCGCAGCTCTCCTTCGTCCCGCTCCACCCCTCCCTCTGCCCGCAGCTCTCCTTTGTCCCGCTCCCCCCTCCCTCGACCCGCAGCTCTCCTTCGTCCCGCTCCCCAACCCTCCCTCCGCCCGCAGCTCTCCTTCGTCCCGCTTTCCCCCTTCCTCCGCCCGCAGCTCTCCTTCATCCCGCTCCCCCCCTCCCTCCACCCGCAGCTCTCCTTCGTCCCCCCCCCTCCCTCCGCCCGCATCTCTCCTTCGTCCTGCTCTACCTCCGCCCACAGCTCTCCTTCGTCTCGCTCTCCCTCCGCCCGCAGCTCACCTTCGTTTCGCTCCCCACCTCCCTCGGCCCGCAGCTCTCCTTCGTCCCGCTCTGCCCCCCCTTCCCTCTGCCCGCAGCTCTCCTTCGTCCCGCTCCACCCCTCCCTCTGCCCGCAGCTCTCCTTTGTCCCGCTCCCCAACCCTCCCTCCGCCCGCAGCTCTCCTTCGTCCCGCTTTCCCCCTCCCTCCGCCCGCAGCTCTCCTTCATCCCGCTCCCCCCTCCCTCCACCCGCAGCTCTCCTTCGTCCCCCCCCCTCCCTCCGCCCGCAGCTCTCCTTCGTCCCGCTCCCCCCCTCCCTCCGCCCGCAGCTCTCCTTCGTCCCGCTCCCCCCCTCCCTCCACCCGCAGCTCTCCTTCGTCCCCCCCCTCCCTCCGCCCACAGCTCTCCTTCGTCCTGCTCTACCTCCGCCCACAGCTCTCCTTCGTCTCGCTCTCCCTCCGCCCGCAGCTCACCTTCGTTTCGCTCCCCACCTCCCTCGGCCCGCAGCTCTCCTTTGTCCCGCTCTGCCCCCCCTTCCCTCCGCCCGCAGCTCTCCTTCGTCCCGCTCCACCCCTCCCTCTGCCCGCAGCTCTCCTTTGTCCCGCTCCCCCCTCCCTCGACCCGCAGCTCTCCTTTGTCCCGCTCCCCAACCCTCCCTCCGCCCGCAGCTCTCCTTCGTCCCGCTCCCCCCCACCCTCCACCCGCAGCTCTCCTTCGTCCCCCCCCTCCCTCCGCCCGCAGCTCTCCTTCATCCCGCTCCCCCCCTCCCTCCACCCGCAGCTCTCCTTCGTCCCCCCCCTCCCTCCGCCCGCAGCTCTCCTTCGTCCTGCTCTACCTCCGCCCACAGCTCTCCTTCGTCTCGCTCTCCCTCCGCCCGCAGCTCACCTTCGTTTCGCTCCCCACCTCCCTCGGCCCGCAGCTCTCCTTCGTCCCGCTCTGCCCCCCCTTCCCTCCGCCCGCAGCTCTCCTTCGTCCCGCTCCACCCCTCCCTCTGCTCGCAGCTCTCCTTTGTCCCGCTCCCCAAACCCTCCCTCTGCCCGCAGCTCTCCTTCGTCCCGCTCTGCCCCCCCCTCCCTCGACCCGCAGCTCTCCTTCGTCCCGCTCCCCCCCTCCCTCCACCCGCAGCTCTCCTTCGTCCCCCCCCCTCCCTCCGCCCGCAGCTCTCCTTCGTCCTGCTCTACCTCCGCCCACAGCTCTCCTTCGTCTCGCTCTCCCTCCGCCCGCAGCTCACCTTCGTTTCGCTCCCCACCTCCCTCGGCCCGCAGCTCTCCTTCGTCCCGCTCTGCCCCCCCTTCCCTCCGCCCGCAGCTCTCCTTCGTCCCGCTCCACCCCTCCCTCTGCTCGCAGCTCTCCTTTGTCCCGCTCCCCAAACCCTCCCTCTGCCCGCAGCTCTCCTTCGTCCCGCTCTGCCCCCCCCTCCCTCGACCCGCAGCTCTCCTTCGTCCCGCTTTCCCCCTCCCTCCGCCCGCAGCTCTCCTTCATCCCGCTCCCCCCCTCCCTCCACCCGCAGCTCTCCTTCGTCCCCCCCCTCCCTCCGCCCGCAGCTCTCCTTCGTCCTGCTCTACCTCCGCCCACAGCTCTCCTTCGTCTCGCTCTCCCTCCGCCCGCAGCTCACCTTCGTTTCGCTCCCCACCTCCCTCGGCCCGCAGCTCTCCTTCGTCCCGCTCTGCCCCCCCTTCCCTCCGCCCGCAGCTCTCCTTCGTCCCGCTCCACCCCTCCCTCTGCCCGCAGCTCTCCTTTGTCCCGCTCCCCAACCCTCCCTCTGCCCGCAGCTCTCCTTCGTCCCGCTCTGCCCCCCCCCCTCCCTCTGCCCGCAGCTCTCCTTTGTCCCGCTCTGCCCCCCCCTCCCTCGACCCGCAGCTCTCCTTCGTCCCGCTTTCCCCCTCCCTCCGCCCGCAGCTCTCCTTCATCCCGCTCCCCCCCACCCTCCACCCGCAGCTCTCCTTCGTCCCCCCCCTCCCTCCGCCCGCAGCTCTCCTTCGTCCTGCTCTACCTCCGCCCACAGCTCTCCTTCGTCTCGCTCTCCCTCCGCCCGCAGCTCACCTTCGTTTCGCTCCCCACCTCCCTCGGCCCGCAGCTCTCCTTCGTCCCGCTCTGCCCCCCCTTCCCTCCGCCCGCAGCTCTCCTTCGTCCCGCTCCACCCCTCCCTCTGCCCGCAGCTCTCCTTTGTCCCGCTCCCCCACCCTCCCTCTGCCCGCAGCTCTCCTTCGTCCCGCTCTGCCCCCCCCTCCCTCGGCCCACAGCTCTCCTTCGTCCCGCTCTGCCCCCCCTCCCTCGACCCGCAGCTCTCCTTCGTCCCGCTCCCCAACCCTCTCTCCGCCCGCAGCTCTCCTTCGTCCCGCTTTCCCCCTCCCTCCGCCCGCAGCTCTCCTTCATCCCGCTCCCCCCTCCCTCCGCCCGCAGCTCTCCTTCATCCCGCTCCCCCCCTCCCTCCACCCGCAGCTCTCCTTCGTCCCCCCCCTCCCTCCGCCCGCAGCTCTCCTTCGTCCTGCTCTACCTCCGCCCACAGCTCTCCTTCGTCTCGCTCTCCCTCCGCCCGCAGCTCACCTTCGTTTCGCTCCCCACCTCCCTCGGCCCGCAGCTCTCCTTCGTCCCGCTCTGCCCCCCCTTCCCTCCGCCCGCAGCTCTCCTTCGTCCCGCTCCACCCCTCCCTCTGCCCGCAGCTCTCCTTTGTCCCGCTCCCCAACCCTCCCTCTGCCCGCAGCTCTCCTTCGTCCCGCTCTGCCCCCCTCCCTCGACCCGCAGCTCTCCTTCGTCCCGCTTTCCCCCTCCCTCCGCCCGCAGCTCTCCTTCATCCCGCTCCCCCCCTCCCTCCGCCCGCAGCTCTCCTTCGTCCTGCTCTACCTCCGCCCACAGCTCTCCTTCGTCTCGCTCTCCCTCCGCCCGCAGCTCACCTTCGTTTCGCTCCCCACCTCCCTCGGCCCGCAGCTCTCCTTCGTCCCGCTCTGCCCCCCCTTCCCTCCGCCCGCAGCTCTCCTTCGTCCCGCTCCACCCCTCCCTCTGCCCGCAGCTCTCCTTTGTCCTGCTCCCCCCTCCCTCTGCCCGCAACTCTCCTTCGTCCCGCTCCACCCCTTCCCTCCGCCCGCAGCTCTCCTTCGTCCCGCTCCACCCCTCCCTCTGCCCGCAGCTCTCCTTTGTCCCGCTCCCCCCTCCCTCGACCCGCAGCTCTCCTTCGTCCCGCTCCCCAACCCTCCCTCTGCCCGCAGCTCTCCTTTGTCCCGCTCCCCCCTCCCTCTGCCCGCAGCTCTCCTTCGTCCCGCTCCCCCCTCCCTCTTCCCGCAGCTCTCCTTCGTCCCGCTCCGCCCGCAGCTCTCCTTCGTCCCGCAGCTCTCCTTCGTCCCACTCCCCAACCCTCCCTCCGCCCGCAGCTCTCCTTTGTCCCGCTCCCCCCTCCCTCGACCCGCAGCTCTCCTTCGTCCCGCTCCCCAACCCTCCCTCTGCCCTCAGCTCTCCTTTGTCCCGCTCCCCCCTCCCTCTGCCCGCAGCTCTCCTTTGTCCCGCTCCCCCCTCCCTCGACCCGCAGCTCTCCTTCGTCCCGCTCCCCAACCCTCCCTCTGCCCGCAGCTCTCCTTTGTCCCGCTCCCCCCTCCCTCTGCCCGCAGCTCTCCTTCGTCCCGCTCCCCCCCTTCCCTCCGCCCGCAGCTCTCCTTCGTCCCGCTCCACCCCTCCCTCTGCCCGCAGCTCTCCTTTGTCCCGCTCCCCCCTCCCTCGACCCGCAGCTCTCCTTCGTCCCGCTCCCCAACCCTCCCTCTGCCCGCAGCTCTCCTTTGTCCCGCTCCCCCCTCCCTCTGCCCGCAGCTCTCCTTTGTCCCGCTCCCCCCTCCCTCGACCCGCAGCTCTCCTTCGTCCCGCTCCCCAACCCTCCCTCTGCCCGCAGCTCTCCTTCGTCCCGCTCCCCCCTCCCTCTGCCCGCAGCTCTCCTTCGTCCCGCTCCGCCCACAGCTCTCCTTCGTCCCGCAGCTCTCCTTCGTCCCGCTCCCCAACCCTCCCTCCGCCCGCAGCTCTCCTTCATCCCACTCCGCCCGCAGCTCTCCTTCGTCCCGCTCCGCCCGCAGATCTCCTTCGTCCCGCTCCGCCCGCAGCTCTCCTTCATCCCGCAGCTCTCCTTCGTCCCGCTCCCCAACCCTCCCTCCGCCCGCAGCTCTCCTTCGTCCCGCTCCCGCCCTCCGCCCGCAGCTCTCCTTCGTCCTGCTCCCGCCCTCCGCCCGCAGCTCTCCTTTGTCCCGCTCCCCCCTCCCTCTGCAGCTCTCCTTCGTCCCGCAGCTCTCCTTCGTCCCGCTCCCGCCCTCCGCCCGCAGCTCTCCTTCGTCCCGCTCCCGCCCTCCGCCCGCAGCTCTCCTTTGTCCCGCTCCCCCCTCCCTCCGCCCGCAGCTCTCCTTCATCCCACTCCGCCCGCAGCTCTCCTTCGTCCCGCTCCGCCCGCAGCTCTCCTTCGTCCCGCTCCGCCCGCAGCTCTCCTTCGTCCCGCAGCTCTCCTTCGTCCCGCTCCCCAACCCTCCCTCCGCCCGCAGCTCTCCTTCGTCCCGCTCCCGCCCTCCGCCCGCAGCTCTCCTTTGTCCCGCTCCCCCCTCCCTCTGCAGCTCTCCTTCGTCCCGCAGCTCTCCTTCGTCCCGCTCCCGCCCTCCGCCCGCAGCTCTCCTTCGTCCCGCTCCCGCCCTCCGCCCGCAGCTCTCCTTTGTCCCGCTCCCCCCTCCCTCTGCCCGCAGCTCTCCTTCGTCCCGCAGCTCTCCTTCGTCCCGCTCCCGCCCTCCGCCCGCAGCTCTCCTTTGTCCCGCTCCACCCTCCCTCTGCCCGCAGCTCTCCTTCGTCCCGCAGCTCTCCTTCGTCCCGCAGCTCTCCTTCGTCCCGCTCCCGCCCTCCGCCCGCAGCTCTCCTTCGTCCCGCTCCCGCCCTCCGCCCGCAGCTCTCCTTTGTCCCGCTCCCCCCTCCCTCTGCAGCTCTCCTTCGTCCCGCAGCTCTCCTTCGTCCCGCTCCCGCCCTCCGCCCGCAGCTCTCCTTTGTCCCGCTCCCCCCTCCCTCTGCCCGCAGCTCTCCTTCGTCCCGCAGCTCTCCTTCGTCCCGCAGCTCTCCTTCGTCCCGCTCCCCAACCCTCCCTCCGCCCGCAGCTCTCCTTCATCCCACTCCGCCCGCAGCTCTCCTTCGTCCCGCTCCGCCCGCAGCTCTCCTTCGTCCCGCTCCGCCCGCAGCTCTCCTTCGTCCCGCAGCTCTCCTTCGTCCCGCAGCTCTCCTTCGTCCCGCTCCCCAACCCTCCCTCCGCCCGCAGCTCTCCTTCGTCCCGCTCCCGCCCTCCGCCCGCAGCTCTCCTTCGTCCCGCTCCCGCCCTCCGCCCGCAGCTCTCCTTTGTCCCGCTCCCCCCTCCCTCTGCAGCTCTCCTTCGTCCCGCAGCTCTCCTTCGTCCCGCTCCCGCCCTCCGCCCGCAGCTCTCCTTCGTCCCGCTCCCGCCCTCCGCCCGCAGCTCTCCTTCGTCCCGCTCCCGCCCTCCGCCCGCAGCTCTCCTTCATCCCACTCCGCCCGCAGCTCTCCTTCGTCCCGCTCCGCCCGCAGCTCTCCTTCGTCCCGCTCCGCCCGCAGCTCTCCTTCGTCCCGCAGCTCTCCTTCGTCCCGCTCCCCAACCCTCCCTCCGCCCGCAGCTCTCCTTCGTCCCGCTCCCGCCCTCCGCCCGCAGCTCTCCTTCGTCCCGCTCCCGCCCTCCGCCCGCAGCTCTCCTTTGTCCCGCTCCCCCCTCCCTCTGCAGCTCTCCTTCGTCCCGCTCCCGCCCTCAGCCCGCAGCTCTCCTTCGTCCCGCTCCCGCCCTCCGCCCGCAGCTCTCCTTTGTCCCGCTCCCCCCTCCCTCTGCCCGCAGCTCTCCTTTGTCCCGCTCCCCCCTCCCTCTGCCCGCAGCTCTCCTTTGTCCCGCTCCCCCCTCCCTCTGCCCGCAGCTCTCCTTCGTCCTTCGTCTCGCTCCCGCCCTCCGCCCGCAGCTCTCCTTTATCCCGCTCTCTCAGCAGGCCCAGCTGTCCACGTACAAGGGGTGTGGGGTGGTGCATTACGGCAGAAGTATAGCCAGCGGTGCGTGCAGTAGCTGGCCTCGGCAGTGGCGAATGTGCACATCTGTAGCAGCAGGCCCAGCTTCCAGCATAGGTCTGTGGCGGTTTATATATACAAGGCAAAGCCAGTAGACGCAGAGGGTGTGTGGGGTTGTGCGAATCTGTGATAGTACAGCAATGCGTGCGGTAGCTGGCGTATGTAGTAGTGTCTGCACATCTGTAGCCGCAGGCTATGCTGTGCTCTTAGAGGATGCCTGTGGTTTGTATCTGCAGAGCATAGCTAACAGTGTGTGCGGTTGCTGGCCTAGGCTGTGGAATAGCTGCAGGCTCAGCTGTGCACGTAGAGAATGAATGTGTGGTCCATGTCTGCGGTCGTGCAAGCTGGCCTAGGCAGTGGAGAGACTGCACATCTGTGGCCGCGGGCCCACCTGTGCACATAGAGGATATGGGACGGCGATATCCTAGTACACGCGCAGTGCGTGCGGTTGCTGGCCTGGGTTGTAGTGTGTACGCACATCTGTGGCCGCTGGCTCAGCTGAGCACGTACAGAATGTCTGTTGTGGTTCATCTGCGGTGGTGCAAGCGGTGCGTGCGGTAGCTGACCTAGATAGCAGTGTGTATGCACATCTGTAGCTGCAGGCTGAGCAGTGCACTGAGAGGATTCCTGTGGAGGTTCGTATCTGAAGAGCATAGCTAGCGGTGCGTGCTGTGGCCGGCCTAGGCAGCGGAGAGAGTGCACATCTGTGGCCGCTTTGCAGCAGGCTCAGCGATGCTTGCAGGAGTCAGTGCAGGTTGGGACCGGGGGCGTCTGCGACAGCAGGCCCGGCAGCACACGCTACAGCTGGATGGGGGGGGAGGTGTCAGTGCACATTTACAGCCGGCACACTCGAGAAACTCAATATGGCACAGGGCAGTGCCCATCCGTAGAATCTGCCCGGGTGCATATCTTGTCAGACCCATCATTGCATGTTCTCGTATCAGCTGAGGGGTGGGGTGCGTAGCGCCTGCACAAGGCCGAGTCTTCCAGGTTAAAGCGCTGGGCGTATCTGCAGCAGCTCTGTGCATTACACGTTGAGAGCGGCAGCACAATACCGAGCATTACATGTTGTGTGTGTGGGGTGGGGGGGTTTCATATCTTCAGCAGTGGGGCCGAACGTTGTGGATACATCTTCAGAAGCCGGTCCAGCACAACATGTTTGGATGTGGGGGTGTTTTAGGATGCATAACTGCATGACCATTCTGAGCACTACATGTGCAGGAGCATACCTAGCATTACATGTTTGGATGTCAGTGTGGGGGGTGCATAACTGCAGGAGTGTTCCAAACATTGTATGTTTTACTGCAGAAGAGAGAAATTAGCCCGGGGAGGGGGGGGGGCTATGTAACCCCGGCCCTCAACATCTGTCTTGGCATGAGATAAGACGGGGGGCAGCCCGGGCCTCAATATCTGTCTTGGCATGAGATAAGACGGGGGGCGGCCCGGGCCTCAATATCTGTCTTGGCATGAGATAAGACGGGGGGCGGCCCGGGCCTCAATATCTATCTTGGCGGGAGATGAGGCGGTGTGGATGTCTGCTTGTGTACCGACCGTCCAACAAAATACGGGGGTGGGTCGCACCAGGAGAGCTTCAGCAACCGTGCTGCGGTGCCACCCCGAGCTGTGAGACCTGTGCACATCCGTCGTAGCAGGCCGACTGGACACCCAGGGTCAGAGAGCGCCCGTGCCCTTAGCAGAGCGCCCAGCACAGTGCGTCGATGACGGGAGCGGATGTGCATGCATGTCCTCAGCGGTACCCCCAGGAGCAGGTCCGGCCAGCATTGGAGGGGGATACTGGAAGCTGCACGCGGAGCTGAACTTGGGTGAGGCTTACGTCAGCGGCAGACCCTGCATGCATAGGCAAGCTGAGGTGTGAGGGTGGGGAAGGGGGGCACTTCTGCCTATCTGCCCATGAACAATTTTGCAGAATGCGTGCTGGTCTGCTGACGTAGGCTCAGCCTCGTACTTCCAGGTAGGGGCGTGCACTTCTGAAAATACTGGCCTAACTATATGTAAGAGTAGCGCATTATTTCAACCAGGGACATCTTAAGGATTTCGGGGACCCTGGGCCAAAGTCATTTTATGGGCCCCTGTTCGGTACAATTTTGAATTTCAGCTCTTTCATGTCCACAGCATTTAAAATAATCTGAGAATTATTCAGTGTCATTGTAGGAAGGTGGCTACCTGACCATGGTTACCCCAGATTTTTTTGCCTTGTGTTTAGCTGGTTTTCGACTTAGTTGGCCTGGTTCCCTGCTAATCAGGGCCCCAGGCTATCTGCTCTCTCAGTAAAATGGATTCCATGTACCCTAGGTGCATAACTAGATTGGCTTGGGTCACCTTATCAGCCCCTGTACAGAGCACTATAGGTGCCCAGGGCATAGGTGCATCCAAGGCCTACCAGGGGCTGCAGCATATCTTTTGCCACCCCTGGCTGGCTATCTAAAATTGACACAACTGGCTGATCACTCAGCTGGGGCAAGGTGGTGTAATCACCCCTTGCTTAGATATAGTATGCCTATATCTAAACCTATCTGGACACATATAAACCTGTGAGCCACTCCTATGGCAGGCCTTAACAATCCTGAAGGCAGAGTGCGTGGTTTAATGTGAGATGGTGCTCTAGCATGAGCTGAGCCTGTCTGCAGCTGTCGGGACCAATTCCCTTAGCTGTTCCGGGATAATGCCAAACCATATACTATTAAGTGCATTATAATCCTCGCGGTTATATGTCAACTTTGGTTTGGCTTTATCAAAACATGTCGTGTAAGGTGTCATACGATTTGGAATACTACCCCCTCGCCAGTCCTGGCGACGGGGGTAGCATTCCACCCTTCTAGAGGGGACGACATGTTACTTTTGCTAAAACGCGGTTGATTTTTAAAAGAGCCTCAGATCCACAAAATGGATGCTTCTGCCACAGACACATGTCTGACCTCCTGCTGCTGACCGAAACTCAGCAGAGGAGGCCTGGACAAAGGCTTTCCTGTCGCAGGGAGGTGTGACACCACCCCAGACAGGAGATAGTGGATTGTAGCAGGGAGGTTTGAATGAAACCAGACAGTGCCTGGGGAGTACAAGGCTTCCCCTTGCATAATCCGGTCAAACCGGTTCTGGGGCAGCCCAGCCCCAGCTCCAGTGAGACCTGGACAAAGGAAAGGGGGTGTAACCACCCCCCTCCTGGTCCCATCCATAGGGGAGGGACCTAGCAGGAGATCCACCCCTCAGATTGGAATAAGAGTGGGAGCAGTGCCAATGCAACTCAGATCATCCTGAAGAAACATAAGAAACGAATTCTGGACCCTTCAACTTTCTACTCAACGCAGAAGACTGAAGAATCTCCCTTGTGGTCAAGGAGTGACCACCCTGTGCAAACAGGCACCATCCAGCCCTCGACCCTTGCTTTGTTGCAGTTCCCGCCGGAACTCGAGCGACAGAGATCGACGAGATCAAGCTTGCCTGCCTTCTCCCTGCCCGATCCACAGTCCCTGCAGATCTGAGACCAGTGGAGGCGACCGGAAGCGTGGGGCACGCCATCTTGAAAAGGCCACGAGACGCTGACCGTGCAGCCTACGAGTGATCCTCGAAGCTGTGCACCGGGGTTTGAGAAGCCCCCACCCCGAGCTACACTTGCACCAAAGCTACCCCCTCCACACTCGACGAGTGCTGCGTGGGGCCCTTCTGCTTGTGGCGGCTCGACGTGTTGGCCCGGTCACTTGCCAGCTGGCTTGTGGCCCCTGTGCCGACGAAAACTGAAATACGACTTGCTTTTCTGGTTGCTCCAGATCTGCACCAGCTCCTGTGAACAGGAGCCCCCACTCTGACCCTCCTGGTTCGAGTGATAAGCAATCTCCCGGTTCCGCGTGGATTGCTTTTGCCAAGTGCTGTTTGCTGCAATCTTGAAGCCGACGGTGCTGACGGCGAGAGCCTACGTGGGACAGATCGTGACCTGCTCCTGGACGTCGCAGATGCCCCAGAGCCCACGTGACAGCGGAGAGAAGCCTATCGACAACCACCTGATTGCGCCCGACATTGCCTGGTTCCGTCCTGGTTCCACCCTGGTCACTGCTGAGTGACCCAGACTCTGTCCCCTCTGCTTTCAGGTACTTTTCTACTTTGATCCACCCTTGGATCGCACCGGACACTTCTGCTTCACATCGCCTGCAGCTGCAACAGCTTCAAGCACCAAGAGCCTGCGTGTCAAAACCCGGCGCCACTTCGACCCTGTGCACCCACGGCCTGTGGGTGAGGTAACATTGCAACGCCGGTGTTCCCACACTGGTACACAGCTCTAGGGTCTGTGTCTAAAGTTTTGTTCCTCTAGGTTCAGCGGAAGTATCTTTTAACTCACTTTATGTAACTTTTACGCACCATTGACATTGCATTGGTGCGAGCCGCACTTTCCGTGCTGCACCCGTCTCCTGTGGGCTACTCCCGACTTCAGCATTGCTAGTCCTGACTGCTCCCAGCGAATCTCTAGGCCCTAGGCCTAACCACTGTTCGATTGGTATCTCTTATACCACTTTTTTAGTATATGGTTTAAGTGGCCACCGGCCCTTATCCAAAATTGTGCAACTTGTATGTTATACTGTGCTCTTGATTTAACGCTTGTGCCCCTTTCCTCATAAAGAGTACTGGGGAGTAATTTAGAAATAAATACATATATTTTTATAATATATACTTGTGTGGTGTCCTTTCATTTGATTACAGGATTGTATGTGGTAAAACAGCTCGCTTAACACGACCTCTTAAGTTAAGCCTTTAAGGCTGCTTAGTCCATGCTACCACTAGGATAGCTTGTCTAACAAGGTTGACTTACAACCCGACATCTTTGGGGTTTGTTTGGACTGATACCAAGTGGTTCCAGAATTGGAAACACTACATATCAGGCCAACTTCTCACAGTCATCAGGGCAAGACTCCCCGCAGAACAAAGGTAGCTTTATCTGGGGTCCCCCTGAATGACTGGGGCCCTAGGTCAGAGTCCACTTTGCCCATGCCTCAAACGACTATGATTGCAGCAGACCTAGCAGTGCACGTAGAATGCAACGAGGTGGATGCGAGTTGCTATGGGCATTTGAAACGGTCTGTGTAGCTTTGCCTGGAGGAGCTGTGGGAGGGAAGTGCTGCAGTGACAGCATACGTGCAGCCTGGATGTGAGAAGATAGGTCGCTAGCGCCTATGTCCAGTAGTAGGCCATGCTGTGTATGGGAGTAAGAGGGGGGCCCTGCACATCTGCTTGCTTGCTCATATATACACACATAGAGGCAGTTGCCACTGTGCAATTAGTCAGGTTAGTTTCTATAGGAAGAGTTTTTTCTGTTTTGCTACCCACCTCTGGCCCTTTAATGGAAAGTTTCATGCTAAACCGTCAAGTGGGAGCCGAGGTGAGGGGGGATTAAAAAAGTGCTATTTCCCATGCTGATTTCAATAGGAAACTTCACTCTCTGGTACAGAAAAAATGGCTGATCCCGATTTGACCCAATGTTAGACCTTTACTTAGTGTGCTTTTTGAGATTTTGTGAAAATCTTTTCTGCTGTTTTTGAGAATTCTTTTTGTCCAGATATGATCGGAATTGTCTAATGTAAAGGGGAAAAGTCAGCCTGATTGGCCGACCACAACAGGAACATTTTGTTGTGGCAGGACTCGGACATTCCTGCGTCATTAAAAAAAAATAAGGGGCCAGATTGAGCACAGCATTAACCCCCAAGGGCTTAATTTGCAGATCATAACCAAAAACTTTGTTGCTTACTCACAGATTTAAAGTTACTATAAAAAAAGAAAAGTGCCACACATGATGCTGCCAGTGGCATGCCACATAATTTAGGTCATCCTGCCACACAAGGTGGGCGGTCCTCCGTTGCCATACATTTCTTGTGGCTTAAATTTCTGCTATGATTCATCCATTTTTCCTCGAACTGTTTCCCTCACATTCCTCTCACCCTCATTATTCGAACAGCGATCACATGAAAAAAACAGCCACACACATACACACCAAAACTCAGAGAGAGCTAAAGAGACTCTCTCTCTCTCTCACTCTCATAACTCCACAAATCTTGATCTGTTTGATACTGTGCACCTTCCCTGACAAGCCAATAATAAGTTCGGCTAGCAGAAGTGTCAATCAGGAACACAATTATAAAACGTATTCTTCTGTTTGAGTAATATTGTCTACTACAGGACATGTGCTTCTGTCCTAACAGCTTGGCAACTCCAGTTTACATTAATTACAAACAGTGTTGTGCACACAAGGTTTTGTGATTTTCCATGTATGCTGTTTCAAGGCTTGTGGTTTTGGCATGAAGATGGGGATAGTTTATTGTTGAACACAGTGACCAGGTTGTTGGCAGCTGGCGCTTCTGTGTCAAAGTGATCATTCTGAGATAGATAGCGTGTCATTTGTGGTTTATCCACTTGTGTGCTCGGATTGATGATCTAAAGCATGTTGGACTGCTTTTATGAATCTTGAGGTTCTGGGCAGATGAGGTAGCCTTAGTTGTAGTACTTAGCATTGGTGCAGTTGGATGTCTGGGTAGGTTCGCTGTCGGGAAGGCAGACTTGTTGAGTTCCATGAGATCAAGAAGTAGATCTTCTGTCAGATATTAGGCCTTTCACAGAGCCGGAGCGGGAGATCTCTGGCCAAACGAACCTCTGCTGGCAGCTGCCCCCTGGCTGTGCTTGCTCCCCTGCCCCTTGGCTGTGCTTGCTCCCCTGCCCCTTGGCTGTGCTTGCTTCCCTGCCCGTGCTTGCTTCCCTGCCCCCTGGCTGTGCTTGCTTCCCTGCCCCCTCACTGTGCTTGCTCCCCTGTCCCCTCGCTGTGCTTGCTTCCCTGCCCCCTGGCTGTGCTTGCTCCCCTGCCCCTTGGCTGTGCTTGCTTCCCTGCCCCCTGGCTGTGCTTGCTTCCCTGTCCCCTGGCTGTGCTTGCTCCCCTGCCCCTTGGCTGTGCTTGCTTCCCTGCCCCCTGCCTGTGCTTGCTTCCCTGCCCCCTGGCTGTGCTTGCTTCCCTGCCCCCTCACTGTGCTTGCTCCCCTGTCCCCTCGCTGTGCTTGCTTCCCTGCCCCCTGGCTGTGCTTGCTCCCCTGCCCCTTGGCTGTGCTTGCTCCCCTGCCCCTTGGCTGTGCTTGCTTCCCTGCCCCCTGGCTGTGCTTGCTCCCCTGCCCCCTGGCTGTGCTTGCTCCCCTGCCCCCTGGCTGTGCTTGCTTCCCCGCCCCCTGGCTGTGCTTGCTTCCCTGCCCCCTGGCTGTGCTTGCTTCCCTGCCCCCTCACTGTGCTTGCTTCCCCGCCCCCTCACTGTGCTTGCTTCCCTGCCCCCTGGCTGTGCTTGCTTCCCTGCCCCCTCGCTGTGCTTGCTCTCTCGTGTGTGTGTGTGTGTGGCTCTGTGTGTGTGTGGCTGGCTCTGGGTGTGTGTGTGGCTCTGGGTGTGTGTGTGTGGCTCTGGGTGTGTGTGTGTGTGTAGCTCTGGGTGTGTGTGTGTAGCTCTGGGTGTGTGTGTGTGGCTCTGTGTGTGTGTGTGTGGCTCTGGGTGTGTGTGTGTAGCTCTGTGTGTGTGTGGCTCTGTGTGTGTGTGGCTCTGTGTGTGTGTGTGTGTGGCTCTGGGTGTGTGTGTGTAGCTCTGGGTGTGTGTGTGTGGCTCTGTGTGTGTGTGGCTGGCTCTGGGTGTGTGTGTGTGTGTGGCTCTGGGTGTGTGTGTGTGGCTCTGGGTGTGTGTGTGTGTGTAGCTCTGGGTGTGTGTGTGTAGCTCTGGGTGTGTGTGTGTGGCTCTGTGTGTGTGTGTGTGTGGCTCTGGGTGTGTGTGTGTGGCTCTGTGTGTGTGTGTGTGGCTCTGGGTGTGTGTGTGTGGCTCTGTGTGTGTGTGTGTAGCTCTGGGTGTGTGTGTGTAGCTCTGTGTGTGTGTGTGTGGCTCTGTGTGTGTGTGTGTGGCTCTGGGTGTGTGTGTGTGGCTCTGGGTGTGTGTGTGTGTGTAGCTCTGGGTGTGTGTGTGTAGCTCTGGGTGTGTGTGTGTGGCTCTGGGTGTGTGTGTGTGGCTCTGTGTGTGTGTGTGTGGCTCTGGGTGTGTGTGTGTGGCTCTGTGTGTGTGTGTGTAGCTCTGGGTGTGTGTGTGTAGCTCTGTGTGTGTGTGTGTGTGGCTCTGTGTGTGTGTGTGTGGCTCTGGGTGTGTGTGTGTGTGGCTCTGGGTGTGTGTGTGTGTGTAGCTCTGGGTGTGTGTGTGTAGCTCTGGGTGTGTGTGTGTGGCTCTGTGTGTGTGTGTGTGGCTCTGGGTGTGTGTGTGTGGCTCTGTGTGTGTGTGTGTGGCTCTGGGTGTGTGTGTGTGGCTCTGTGTGTGTGTGTGTGGCTCTGGGTGTGTGTGTGTAGCTCTGGGTGTGTGTGTGTGGCTCTGTGTGTGTGTGGCTGGCTCTGGGTGTGTGTGTGTAGCTCTGGGTGTGTGTGTGTGGCTCTGTGTGTGTGTGTGTGGCTCTGGGTGTGTGTGTGTAGCTCTGGGTGTGTGTGTGTGGCTGGCTCTGGGTGTGTGTGGCTGGCTCTGGGTGTGTGTGTGTGTGTGGCTCTGGGTGTGTGTGTGTGGCTCTGGGTGTGTGTGTGTGTGTAGCTCTGGGTGTGTGTGTGTAGCTCTGTGTGTGTGTGTGTGGCTCTGTGTGTGTGTGTGTGGCTCTGGGTGTGTGTGTGTGGCTCTGTGTGTGTGTGTGTGGCTCTGGGTGTGTGTGTGTGGCTCTGTGTGTGTGTGTGTGTGTAGCTCTGGGTGTGTGTGTGTAGCTCTGGGTGTGTGTGTGTGGCTCTGTGTGTGTGTGTGTGGCTCTGGGCGTGTGTGTGTGGCTCTGGGTGTGTGTGTGTGTGTAGCTCTGGGTGTGTGTGTGTAGCTCTGGGTGTGTGTGTGTGTGGCTCTGTGTGTGTGTGTGTGGCTCTGGGTGTGTGTGTGTGTGGCTCTGTGTGTGTGTGTGTGGCTCTGGGTGTGTGTGTGTGGCTCTGTGTGTGTGTGTGTGGCTCTGTGTGTGTGTGTGTGGCTCTGTGTGTGTGTGTGTGGCTCTGGGTGTGTGTGTGTAGCTCTGGGTGTGTGTGTGTGGCTCTGGGTGTGTGTGTGTGGCTCTGTGTGTGTGTGTGTGGCTCTGTGTGTGTGTGTGTGGCTCTGGGTGTGTGTGTGTGGCTCTGTGTGTGTGTGTGTGGCTCTGGGTGTGTGTGTGTAGCTCTGTGTGTGTGTGTGTGGCTCTGGGTGTGTGTGTGTGGCTCTGGGTGTGTGTGTGTGGCTCTGGGTGTGTGTGTGTGTAGCTCTGGGTGTGTGTGTGTGGCTCTGTGTGTGTGTGGCTGGCTCTGGGTGTGTGTGTGTGTGTGTGTGGCTCTGTGTGTGTGGCTCTGTGTGTGTGTGTGTGGCTCTGGGTGTGTGTGTGTAGCTGTGTGTGTGTGGCTCTGTGTGGGTGTGTGTGGCTCTGTGTGGGTGTCTTTGGCTCTGTATGTGTGGCTCTGTGTGGGTGTAAATGCAATAGGTCATGCATTTGCGAGCTATTAAGCTATTGGCATTGTAAATGACAATGCCATGTATTTTTTTTTATTTTTTTTTTTGCAGAGTTGTATATAGCGCGAACTTGCCCCGTACCGAACCGGTATCAGAGCGCTTTACACAGCACCAGTTACGTTACACAAGGACACACATTCATCGTGTTAGGCACGGGAGATGAAGTGATTTTGGCTGCTTAAACCAACTCGTGCCATTTAATTTTGTACCAAATGTGCCTTTTTTTTTTACTATTCATTTTCTGTCACTGTTCACTTCAATTATCAGTCAGAGTTCATTGACACCGCGTGCGAACGTATTTAAATGTGCTTTCTATGAATATTTCGTGTCCTGCGTTGCTCCGAGGTTGCGCTAGTGATCGTTAGAGTAAACCCACTTAAAGTCACCCCAGGCATAACCCTCGCATGTGCCTACTCCGTGGGTCACCAATACATACTTACTTACCGGTCGGCATTCTGCATATATTCTCCGTCACACCATGAAATAATGTCAGCCAACAATCGCAGCTCTTAGTGGTGGTCATTGTTGGCCGCAGATTTATTAATATCAATAATGATTATTAATAACACTATTAATACCATACTGGTTGTACAATCTTCATTTGCGAACTCTAGCCATCAATCATGCACATTCCATTACAGATTATGACACCTTCCTCTGGTACAGGTGTCTGTCTTTAGTGCACTCATCAGTTCGTAAATGGCACTTGTGTACAACCAGTTCTTAGTCAGTTTATTGGTGTTCCAGTAGTTAGTTGGCCACACCCCTTTTGGGTGTCATGGAGGGGAGCTTCTCTGCCTGGAGTTAGGTCCCCAGCTCGCTACCATTTGTGCCCTGCCGTCCGGCCGGGTCTGGGCCGCGAGTGCCGTCTCCATCTGTTCCTCCCCTCCTTTGTGCGGCCACGTCACCCTGCCGTGCGGCATTGAAAAGTGAGTGGCCCTCCTCCTACACACCGCCCACCGGTGTGTTTGGTTAGCCAACGATTGTAGGATTTCCGCCACGCCGCAGGGAGGCTCACGTCTTTCTGCGGCTCCCCCCCTTGCCCCTTGGTTCGTGGCTACCTACCTCCTCTCCCCTTTTTTTTTTTTTTTTTTTTTTTAAAGGCAACCAGCGAGCGCCATTGCGCCCCACAAGTTGCTCCAGAACACCTCCATTCCTTTGTCGGACAGATGCACCCCATCTTGTCCGTAGAGCTCTGGGCGGCCTGGGTGGATGAGGCCGTGCCGGATTGATTCCAGGCCATTGGTCAAGCAAAACTTGTGCATGGCGATGTTTAACTTGCGCCTTGCGTTATCCACCGCTTTGTTGGAGTCGGCACCCCTCCAGTGCCTCCTGCTGATCATCTCAGACCAGACCACGGTCGTGGTCCCCAGCCATGCCGCCGCTTTGGTTAGGTCCTTCTGGATGGCTTGGCCCACCGCCTTGCGGCCCAACCGTGTTAGGTCGTTCCCCCCGAGATGTATGATCAGAACATCAGGCAGCCACGCTGAGTCTGCCATAAGGCCGTCCAGGGTCGGTAGTAACTGCTCCCATCTCATGCCGGGCCGTCCGATCCAGCGGATGTATGTCGCCTTGGGTCTGCTTTCTTTGTGCCCCACTCGCCGCCACCAGGACTTCATTCTGGATACAAATGAATGTCCCACCACCCAGACCAGCTGCGGGCGTCCCCCTGTCGAGAGAAAATGCTCTATTAGGTGGCTTTCTGCGCACCGGGTGTGGACGAGGGAGGGCAAGAACCCTGCCGTGCGGCATCCCAAGGCGGCTGCTCCCCCCCTCCCCCCCACTACCCCTCTTTTTTTTTTATTTTTTTTTTTTATATGAGATGTGGGCGTATGTACGACTTGTAGGCCCTGGAACGCCATCTGCCCACGGCCTGAATCCTGTCCTCTGGCATGCCATGCTGCGATGCCGAGGTCGCCGCCCTGATCCTGAAGGAGTGCGGGGCAAATGATGTTGCCTGATACCCAGCCTTACTGAGGCCCCGGCGCATTACAGCTGTGAACTGGAACCTGCTCAAGTTCCTTCCATCCTGATGTATGAAGAGGGGGCCCTCGCCCGCCGGGCGGGCCGCCATGTATTTAAACAGCCAGCATACTGCGCAGAGCCCCACCTCTGGAATACAATGTAGGCGTATCGTCGTCCCCTTTCGTGCCCTATCCGTTTTGGACTGCCTAAGCGTGAGCTCCACAGCTCTTACCATCGGCTTGATGTCCCTTGCTTGCAGGCAACGTTGTGCCGGGCCTGATTTGTTGGGAGCCACTATCTCACTTACCCGAAATGCTCCAAAGAAAGCCGTGGTGAACGCGGCCCCGAAGAGAAGCCGCTCATATTTGTTTGGAATGATACTGGTTAGGGCACTCAGTAGCTGCCCCAGCTTGTCGAAGTCAATGGGGCGCCTGCCGTCCTTCTTGGTCCCCTCAACTCTTCGCCAACCTTTCAAGGCTGCCTTTAGATAGACAGATGCCGTGGGGTCCTCACCTGTGTAGAGCCTGGCAAAGTGAGCAATGGCGGCCAGGTGCGCCTGGGCCCAAGACCTTGTTTTCTTGGCATCGAATGCCCATTGCACAAATTTCTCCACTGCTGTGCGCGCCTTTGCTTTGTCCTCTAGTGACTCTATGCCCCCAATTCTCATTACTGTGGCCGCGTATCTCTTGTATCTCCTGTGCGCCTCAGAGGTGAGCGAGTGCCCTATTAATCTGGACAGGTCAACCCCCCCAGGTCCCACAGGTATGGTGGAAAGGGGGTCATCTCCTTGTCCGCCCCGGGTACAAGTTGTCTGAACCGCTTCATCTGGGACCGGGATAGCGCGTCTGCCACTGTGTTCTCTGTCCCTGGCACGTGTCGAGCCTTCAGCTCCAGGTTCCCCTCGAGCTGCAATTTAACCAACTCTCGCATTAGCCTCAACATGTCCGGGCATCTTGCTGCGCCTCTGTTAATGGCCTGCACTACCCCCTTGTTATCCGACCATAAGGTGAGTTTCAAGTTCCTTATCTCCTCTTTCCAGACGGTCAGAGCCACTATTATTGGGAACAGTTCGAGGAAAGTGATGTTTTTCGTGAGCCCCTGCGCATGCCACCTGTCTGGCCACTGGCTGGCGCACCATCTGTTCCCCAGGACCGCCCCAAAGCCCAGGCTCCCAGCTGCATCTGTGTAGAGGGATAGCTGCTCAGCGGTCACCCAACCCCTTTTCCAGATCAGAACACCATTGAACTCCCGCAGGAAGTCGTCCCATACCTGTAGATCCTGCCTCACACCCGTGCTCAGCCGGATGTGGTGGTGTTTGTGGGTAACGCCAGCTGTTAGCGCGGTCAGGCGCCTGGAAAAGACCCTCGCGGGCGGGATGACCCTAGCCGCAAAGTTCAGTCTGCCTATCACCCCTTGGATATCCCTGAGGGTGGCCTTGCGCCGGCCCCGTAGTTTGGCAATTTCTTCCCTGAATTCCTGCACTTTATCCGGGGGGAGCCTGGCGGTCCCTGCCGTGGAATCCAGTTCAATGCCCAAGAACGTTAGTCTTGTTGTTGGGCCCGTCGTCTTATCCTTTGCTAGGGGGACCCCGAGTGATTCTGTCAAGGCTTCGAACGCTGCCAGCGTACTGGCGCACATTGTGGATCCTGCCGGGCCTGTGAACAGGAAATCGTCCAGGTAGTGCAGCTTCCCGCCCCCTTGGTGCCTGTCATGGAGGGCCCATTCCAAAAAGGTAGAGAATTGCTCGAAATAGGCGCAAGATATGGCACAGCCCATGGGCATGGCCTTGTCGACATACATGTCCCCTTCCCATTGGAAGCCCAGCAGATGGAAGCTGGTCGGATGCACCGGCAGTAAGCGAAAGGCAGATTCAATGTCTGCCTTGGCCATGAGAGCTCCCTTCCCTGACGCTTTGACTAGTGCGATCGCGTCATCTACTGACGCGTAGCCAACCGAGCATGCTCCCGGGTCAATGCCATCGTTCACGGACGCCCCTTCGGGGTATGACAAGTGGTGTATCAGCCTAAATTGACCCTTCTCCTTCTTGGGAACCACTCCCAGTGGGGAGACGACTATTCCTGCATGTAGTTCCTCAGGAAGGGGGCCCTCGATTCTACCCAAGCTCTTCTCCTTTTCTATCTTTGCGCTCACCACCCGGGGATGTTGCCTCGCTGACTGCAAGTTATTCGCTCCTGTCAATGGCAGCGGACCTTGAAATGGAATAGTGAAACCTTCCTCAAAACCCTCCACCAGTGCCCTGGCGTCTGCTTTGTTTGGGTACCTGTTTGCTAATCTGCGCAGCTGTTGCGTATTAATGGGGGACCTGGCCAGCTGGCAATGTTGAACGTCCACTAGAGCCCCGCCCCCACCAGCCTTTGGGCTAGTGCTTCTTGTGTTTCTCTTTCTTTTCACTTTTTGATTCGCGCTTGGAGCCTTTGCACGCCACCGCAGCGTGCCTCCCTCCGCAGCTTGAGCTTGCGTGTTGGAATTTGCACGAGGAGCCCCATGAACAGTCCCCCGCATCGTATCTCCAGCATATTGCCTTGGACGCGGGGGGGAGTTGGATCTCCCCGAGGAATGCTTTTGGTAGTTTTTGTTCTTCCCCTTATGGGACGAACTCCGAAAGGACTGATCAAATTTGCCCGTCCAGGCTCTCACTTCTTTGGCCGCGAGCATCTTATGAATAAAACCTGACACATCCTCCTCGTTCCATTCCATCTCTGGGTGCCTCTGCATCTTCAGTCTGAACCCCTTATCATACTCCAACCATGCATCCCCAGGGAATTGCCTCTGCGCTAAGTGTATGTTAGCCTCGTACAACCATAGGTCAGCTGCGCAATGGGGGAACCTCTCTACTATGATACACGCCATTATCCTGAAAGCGTCTAGCCAATTCTCGAAATTCCGCTCCTTTCTGGCCCTGCGCCTTTCCCTTTTGTCATCCTCTTTCCTATCACAAGTGGTCAGGTCGAGGCCCTCCAGTTGTATTTCCAGGAGCGAGAATACATCTATGAACTCCTTGCGCCATATCCTCTCCTTTACCGCGAGGGGAATAAGGCACGCGAGCCCCGTGGCTTTCGTCGTCAAGGAGGCAGGCCCGGGGGATGGCCTGGCGTACAGGTCAGTGCCTAGGCCCCCCGACCCTGGGCTCCCGGAGCCGGTATTGTACCCCCACCCGAGTAGCGGGGAAACCTGATCACCTTGTGCGGACAGGCCCACCTGCTCCTGTACCCTTGTCTGCCGGGCCCACCCTGGATCAATCATATGCCATGTTAACCCCCCTGCTTCCTCCGCGCGCTGTTCCCTAGGCCCCGCAGCCCCTTGCCCTGAGCCGTTCAGAAATGCCGGCGCCAGCGATTTCAAGCATTCTTTTACAATGGTACTAATATGCTCACCATTAACTGCTCCGTTGGTCGTCTCGCCCTGCTTGCCGTTGTCCAACCTCGGCGGCGGGAGCTTCTGGCGCACCTTTTTTGGGGGGTTTCTCTTGGAGGTTTTCTTCCTTGGCGTGGTCTTGGGCTTTTTGGGTGCCGATGGGCCCGCTTCCTCTTCCGTCTGGCCGTCCGGCCTATTCTCCTTTCCTTCGGCTAAGTGGGGTTGGAGCCAGTCGACGCCGTGTACTGCCGATATCTCGCGGATTCTCTTCAGTACTTCCGCCATCTCTTCTGGCTGATCTTCAGCCATGTTGCCCACCACCCCTTGTTTCTGCGTCAGGCCGTACGTGAGGGCACTGCGTGATGCGTGTGCCGTTGGCTGGCTCTGGGCACGCTGTGCCCTTTTCAGGTCAGCTCCGCCTGATGCGTGAGGTTTTCGGGGGGGGGGGGTGTTCGAGGCCGAGCAGGCGCTTCCTCGCTGTGTGGCGTGCTCGCCCACGTGATCGGCGGGAAGGTGTGGCTCGCTCCGGCTGCGAGGAGTTATCTTTAGCGGGCTGCCCTCTGCGCCGCTGAGTCGTGTCGCTAGACCCTAGGCCTGGTCTCTGCGGGCTGGTATCTGCGCCGCTGGGTCGGAGAGGAATTCCGGTCCCGCCTTATACAGCGGCCCAATGCGCGCTCAGACGGAACGGTCGCTTACCGCGCTGGAGCTTGGCTGGGTCGCCGAGCTCGTCTTCCTTCTCAGTTGCTTCAAATCACCGGCGTCGGGTTCTCTGAGAGCTGGGCGGGAAACCTGTGAGGCGCGCTGCTCCGCGGAGTCGTCCTTCTGCCTCGGCAGTCCCTCGTCGTCCCTTGCCGCAGTCGGTCCTCTTCAAACGATGTCGTTGTCGCGCCGCTTCCCCAGCTCCTTCGAAGACGTTGTGCTTCTGCTGGGGAGCGGCGGTGCTTAAATCCTCTTGAGCCCCCTATAGGGTCTCAGGTGAACCCCCTTTGATTGGGGGGTTCAAAGGTAGCAAGGTTGACCATTGGTCGCCCCCCCGTGGGCGCCCAGGTCACGAGGTCACTTCCTGTCGGGGTGGCTGGTGCGCACCCCGTTTCCGCTGGCTCTGGCCGCTTCGGGGCGCCCAGACCCAGTTCCCATCCCCCTGTTGGCACCGCGTGGGTTATGGCGCCGGCCCTCGAGCCTCCCCCACCCTGCGGGCGGGTGCGGCGGCCTCTGCAAGAAGGCTCATGCTACGAATGTAAACAGAGACGTTCGGCCTCTGCAAGCCAATGACTGGTATTTTTCTCTTTGAAAGGTGGTAAACTTAACAGATATTTACCATGACTTTTCGGCCTTGTTGACTTTGTGTATTGCTCAGGAACCATTAACACCGCTCTAGAGCACATTTAAATGTGTTTCCCCTTATATTTAAAAACAAAGCCAGTATCATTTGTAACATGACTTTTCTGTCTTTGTGTAATTTAATTATTCAGGCAATGTCTCTGCAAATGCCACTGGTTTTGGTAGTTCCACGCTTCACTCGCGTGAATTGACATTCTTGTTTCTTGCACCCTTGGCTGCAGCGCACAGAGACCTTAAACTGCTGCACACCGTGGAAAACATGAGGGAACATTGACTCGGACACCAACCTCCCCGCCCTCAATAAGGCCAAGGTCACCCCTAGCGTCTCATGGTGCAGTAATAAAAGCCAAACCTACTCTGACAATCCGCGTTGGCGCGGTGGCTTTCCCGGGGAAGTTTGGGGCCTTTTTAATTCTGCTCGAAGCAAGGCATGTTGCATTCTTTTCGGCCTACTACAAAATGACGCCCTGACCCAATTGCAGCCAGAATTTGCCGCAATTAGCTAAGACAAGTGTACGTAGAGCACGGCTCTCCCCTTAAGTGTCTGTCACTACTGTGGGGGTCTGATCAGTCGACACTGGGGGCTGCGATCTGGGAAGAAATTCAAAGTAGAATACCAGAAACAAATAGCTGGTGGCAGGCTCTGATCTGGCCATGAGTGTCCTGAGGCCAAAGTACTATAAGAATCAAGACTCCCGCACGCCCTCTTGAGAATATCTCTAAACAAGCACATGAGCTCTCATGGAGAAGGGACACGAGAGACTTTAGCCAAAGAATCCATGCGTGGACAGTCAGAGGGGCATATTACCAAGAACACTCGATAAATATCGCAAATCGTGCTTAGCGCGGTTTTTCATTATTGCCTCTATCGCTGAATTACAATCCGAGGTATTAGCAACGCTTTGCTAACAGGCGATGTACAATCCAGCGATAGACTGCGATAATCATCATTAGCGTGTGAAATCCATGGATGATTTCACAGCGCTAATAAAAAGCTTGTTAATAGGTGAGCGTGGAATTAACGCGACAATCCACATCACTTACAAAACATGCTTAAGTCAAGATTTTACCAGGAATAAAAATCTGGCAATAACTGTGGGGCATCTTAGCAAGATGTGCGTTAATAAAAGCACATTGCACATTTCCATATCGCCGGCTATCGCCGGATTTAATCGCCGGATTTAATCGCCGTGATAGCGCCTAATTATCAATGCACAACACCTAGACAAAATTAAATCCGGCGATAGTCGGCAATAGGGATCATTAGCGCATGAAAACAAGCGTTTTCACGCGCTAATGTGTGCCTTGATAATATGGGGGGGGTGGAATCAGCGTTATGATCCACACCCCCATGTTAACAATGACTAACACCTGATCAGAGCAGGCGTTGGGAGACCTGCGATAAACGAGTTTATCGCAGGTCTCCTTCTCCCAACGCCTGCCTTGATAATAGGGTGTTAACACCTCCAACCACGGTTTACATGTGGTTGGACGTGGGAACGCCCACCCTGCATCCCATTAGCGTTATCTATCGCCAGGGGCGGATTGGCAAGGCAGGCATTCAGGAATGGGCCGAAGGGCCGGTGCCTCAGTGCCCTCTGTGGGCCGTTTTTTTTCTCCCCTGTTCCAGTCCACAGAGAGTGGACTAGGAAAGGGGAGAAAAAAAAACGGCCCACAGAGTGCACGGAGACAGAGACCAAGAAAATGAAAGCAGCCTCGCTGCGCGATTGTCAGCTGTGGGCTCTCCTTCACCCCTACCCTGCCAAGCAATCAAGCTGAGGCTGGGCTGGGCAGGGGTGATTGTTTGCAATAATCGGCCTCCCTGGGGGGCAGGTGTTTCTCAGGCCTTTGAGCCATTTGCACCTCGGCCCCCTGACGCCCATGCAGCCCAGAAACGGTGTTAGTCTTAACACCTCGCCCACAGCCCTTCACATTCAGGGCATAGTGGGCGAGGAAGAATGGGTCTTGCTGTGGGGGCCTGGTGATGTTTGGAATTTTTTTGTTTTATTTATTTATTTATGCGATTTTATATAGCGCGGACTTTACCCGAAGGTGTCAGAGCGCTTCACACTAGGAACAGCAATAATACATGAGGAGAAAATTATAAGTGGACAAATTACAAAAGCAAACGTTAAGTTACATGAATCAAAAGTGACAATAGTGAGCAACCAAAATACAAGAGGAGCAAACAATACATTACAGGAGGAAAAAGTGATATGTGTGCAGGTTACAAAAGCGTACAAAATACAAGTAGAGGTATAATACTGCAATTAATGGCAGACACTCCAGCACAAGAACAAACGTTACGTAGGCAATGGTGGCACTTGTGCAAGTATCTAAAGCAAACAAAAGTGAGAGGTAGCAAACAGTGTGTTACAAGAGAAAAGTGACGTGTGCAAGTTACAAAAGGGTACCATACACAGGTACAAGGGTAATACTACAGTAAATGGTAAACACTCAAACTGCCAGAACACACTGGGAAGGCACGTCCCATGCACCAGCTTCACCTCAGCCTCCCCCTGGCTACCTTGGATGACCCAGAAAGCTGTGTTTTGTGCTCCCCTGCCAGGACATTTTCCCAAGGCCTGGAGGGTTGATTAATTTACTAATTGCAGGGGCCTTACCTCTGTTCATGTGCTCCTGAGCTGAAGGTCTGGGGAGGGCTGAGTAGGTTAGTAATGGCAGGGGCTTTGCTGCTTTTCAGGTGCTCCTGTGCTGGAGGGCTGGAATAATTTTGTGACAAAAAGGGGCCTTGCTATTTTTTTTAGTTGCTCAGCATGTAGGCCATTGTCACCTTGGCCCTGTGTCCTGTGCAAGAACAGTATCCTCCCACTTTCATTCCTTGTCTGTGCAAATGGTGTTTCATGAAAGGACACGCCCCTTGAATGTGGGCCACGCCCCTTAAATATGGGCCACGCCTCTTGAATGTGGGCCACTTTTTTTCGTCAGTGCCCGGGCCGAATTGTGATCCCAATCCGACCCTGTCTATCGCTCCCAGCGCGGGCGATAGAGGATGTCAAGAATACGTCTCTAACTCAGGTTAGAGACGTATTGGGAATAGTGCGATAAAAAAAATGTGTTAGCGACTTTAAAAAGTCGCTAACGCATTTATCGTGGGCTTGGTAATATGCCCCTGTGTTACCTCTGCTTTTTTTATCGCTCCGTTGTTCCGGGGCCGTGTTGTAAATACTGCAATGTCGTGTTTGCAACTTTTTTCATGTTTTTTGTAGGAACGCCTATTTTGCATCTCATTAGCGATAGAAGCGTTACAGAAACGGCAGCTGACATGCGCTAATGCATGTTAGCGACGCCTTGATGATTGTGCGAGAAGAAAATCGACGATTTTCCGACGATAAGTGCCGGAAATGTGGTGTTAGCACTGTTGATAATATGCCCCATTGACTCTTATAAACAACTCTGCCTGCAATCTACTTATCGTCTCTACTGAGATTCTTTTCTAAAGTCGAACTGCTTCACCTGTGTTCCAGCCTCTTTCAAACTATCGATTGGCTCCCATTGTGGTCAAGGAAGCCTGTGTGTTCTAAAATCAGACTCTGCGTCGACACACGGAGCCCGGCTCATGTCGAGTCCTTGTCCCGAGCTGTTGACTGAACATAAGACTCTCTTGTGCAATGTTTTGAATCGGAACAGCATCAGAGGGTGCCGCCACGCCTCACTGCTCTGAATGACCCCGAGTATCTGTGGCCTTCATGACATGGATGATAAAAGCTGATCGGCTGTTATCAAACACAGGTTTGGACGCAGCAGAGATCAATAAATACGATTAATAGTTCCACACTAATGTCCTTCAGTGTTTGCAATGTCCCCCGTTGCACTCTTTCCGCGCTTTGCACAGTGACAATAGCACTTTATGCTCAATTAAAGGGAAGTGTCATTTCAGGACATGACGCGGCACAGCGTCTGAATATCCTGATTGGTCGATTCTTATCAATCTCTCCGCACTTTGAGCGACCTTTGCCCCAACGGGAGTGGACGGCTCGCTGTCAGATGCAATGTTCACTGTGTATAGATTATTTTGAGGGGCGAGCAGTGTGTTTCTTGGCCGGATGTCTCTCCTTCCTGTTTAGCAAAGTGTATGAAAGATGATTGGCCGTAATGTGGATGAGAGAATACGGGGTGACACCGGGGCTGCGCGAACGAGCCTCACCCTCCCTTGTTTATCTCGTGTGACCCTTGAACTTTTAACACGCCTGGCGCCCTCCCGTTTACTTTACTTATCCGGATTCCTGGCAGGTTATTGTTAGATAAAGTGTTAATTGCAGTTGTTACAGATTGAGCGCCGCTGAGTAAATGTTTTTTTAATTCATTTTTCTTGCATCTTCAGCAGATTTGATCTTGTCGCATCTGCACTTTATACCCTGCACTAAGAAGGGGGCTGTAAAATGAAAGAGTTAACAATGTAGAACAAGAGGAGACGGGGCTTTACCGCTGTCTAGAACGAAGTCCCCCTTCCCTGGTTCCCTTCATGCTGCCCTTACACTCACAGCTCACTGTGCTGTCCCATGTGTGCCTGTTTCCCTTCGTGCTGCCCTTGCACTCACAGCTCACCCTGTGCTGTCCCCTTTGTGCCTGTTTCCCTTCATGCTGCCCTTGCACTCACAGCTCACACTGTGCTGTCCCATGTGTGCCTGTTTCCCTTCACGCTGCCCTTGCACTCACAGCTCACACTGTGCTGTCCCATGTGTGCCTGTTTCCCTTCACGCTGCCCTTGCACTCACAGCTCACACTGTGCTGTCCCATTGGTCCCTGTTTACCTTCATGCTGCCCTTGCACTCACAGCTCACACTGTGCTGTCCCATGTGTGCCCGTTTCCCTTCACGCTGCCCTTGCACTCACAGCTCACACTGTGCTGTCCCCTTTGTGCCTGTTTCCCTTCACGCTGCCCTTGCACTCACAGCTCACACTGTGCTGTCCCCTTTGTGCCTGTTTCCCTTCATGCTGCCCTTGCACTCACAGCTCACACTGTGCTGTCACATGTGTGCCTGTTTCCCTTCACGCTGCCCTTGCACTCACAGCTCACACTGTGCTGTCCCCTTTGTGCCTGTTTCCCTTCACGCTGCTCTTGCACTCACAGCTCACACTGTGCTGTCCCATTGGTCCCTGTTTACCTTCATGCTGCCCTTGCACTCACAGCTCACACTGTGCTGTCCCATGTGTGCCCGTTTCCCTTCACGCTGCCCTTGCACTCACAGCTCACACTGTGCTGTCCCCTTTGTGCCTGTTTCCCTTCACGCTGCCCTTGCACTCACAGCTCACACTGTGCTGTCCCCTTTGTGCCTGTTTACCTTCATGCTGCCCTTGCACTCACAGCTCACACTGTGCTGTCACATGTGTGCCTGTTTCCCTTCATGCTGCCCTTGCACTCACAGCTCGCACTGTGCTGTCCCCTTTGTGCCTGTTTCCCTTCATGCTGCCCTTGCACTCACAGCTCACACTGTGCTGTCCCATGTGTCCCTGTTTCCCTTCATGCTGCCCTTGCACTCACAGCTCACACTGTGCTGTCCCATGTGTGCCTGTTTCCCTTCACGCTGCCCTTGCACTCACAGCTCACCCTGTGCTGTCCCCTTTGTGCCTGTTTCCCTTCATGCTGCCCTTGCACTCACAGCTCACCCTGTGCTGTCCCATTTGTGCCTGTTTCCCTTCATGCTGCCCTTGCACTCACAGCTCGCACTGTGCTGTCACATTTGTGCCTGTTTCCCTTCACGCTGCCCTTGCACTCACAGCTCACACTGTGCTGTCCCCTTTGTGCCTGTTTCCCTTCACGCTGCTCTTGCACTCACAGCTCACACTGTGCTGTCCCATGTGTCCCTGTTTCCCTTCATGCTGCCCTTGCACTCACAGCTCACACTGTGCTGTCCCATGTGTGCCTGTTTCCCTTCACGCTGCTCTTGCACTCACAGCTCACACTGTGCTGTCCCATGTGTGCCTGTTTCCCTTCACGCTGCCCTTGCACTCACAGCTCGCACTGTGCTGTCCCATTTTTGCCTGTTTCCCTTCACGCTGCCCTTAACTCACAGCTCACCCTGTGCTGTCCCCTTTGTGCCTGTTTCCCTTCATGCTGCCCTTGCACTCACAGCTCACACTGTGCTGTCCCATTGGTCCCTGTTTCCCTTCATGCTGCCCTTGCACTCATAGCTCACACTGTGCTGTCACATGTGTGCCTGTTTCCCTTCATGCTGCCCTTGCACTCACAGCTCACACTGTGCTGTCCCATTGGTCCCTGTTTCCCTTCATGCTGCCCTTGCACTCACAGCTCACACTGTGCTGTCCCATGTGTGCCTGTTTCCCTTCATGCTGCCCTTGCACTCATAGCTCACACTGTGCTGTCACATGTGTGCCTGTTTCCCTTCATGCTGCCCTTGCACTCACAGCTCACACTGTGCTGTCCCATTGGTCCCTGTTTCCCTTCATGCTGCCCTTGCACTCACAGCTCACACTGTGCTGTCCCCTTTGTGCCTGTTTCCCTTCATGCTGCCCTTGCACTCACAGCTCACACTGTGCTGTCCCATCTGTGCCTGTTTCCCTTCACGCTGCCCTTGCACTCACAGCTCACACTGTGCTGTCCCATTGGTCCCTGTTTCCCTTCATGCTGCCCTTGCACTCACAGCTCGCACTGTGCTGTCCCCTTTGTGCCTGTTTCCCTTCATGCTGCCCTTGCACTCACAGCTCACACTGTGCTGTCTCCTTTGTGCCTGTTTCCCTTCATGCTGCCCTTGCACTCACAGCTCACACTGTGCTGTCCCCTTTGTGCCTGTTTCCCTTCGTGCTGCCCTTGCACTCACAGCTCACACTGTGCTGTCCCCTTTGTGCCTGTTTCCCTTCATGCTGCCCTTGCACTCACAGCTCACACTGTGCTGTCCCCTTTGTGCCTGTTTCCCTTCGTGTTGCCCTTGCACTCACAGCTCACACTGTGCTGTCACATTTGTTTCTGTTTCCCTTCATGCTGCCCTTGCACTCACAGCTCGCACTGTGCTGTCACATGTGTGCCTGTTTCCCTTCATGCTGCCCTTGCACTCACAGCTCACACTGTGCTGTCCCCTTTGTGCCTGTTTCCCTTCGTGCTGCCCTTGCACTCAGCTCACACTGTGCTGTCCCGTGTGTCCCTGTTTCCCTTCCTGCTGCCCTTGCACTCACAGCTCACACTGTGCTGTCCCCTTTGTGCCTGTTTCCCTTCATGCTGCCCTTGCACTCACAGCTCACACTGTGCTGTCCCCTTTGTGCCTGTTTCCCTTCGTGCTGCCCTTGCACTCACAGCTCACACTGTGCTGTCCCCTTTGTGCCTGTTTCCCTTCATGCTGCCCTTGCACTCACAGCTCACACTGTGCTGTCCCCTTTGTGCCTGTTTCCCTTCGTGTTGCCCTTGCACTCACAGCTCACACTGTGCTGTCACATTTGTTTCTGTTTCCCTTCATGCTGCCCTTGCACTCACAGCTCGCACTGTGCTGTCACATGTGTGCCTGTTTCCCTTCATGCTGCCCTTGCACTCACAGCTCACACTGTGCTGTCCCCTTTGTGCCTGTTTCCCTTCATGCTGCCCTTGCACTCACAGCTCACCCTGTGCTGTCCCCTTTGTGCCTGTTTCCCTTCATGCTGCCCTTGCACTCACAGCTCACACTGTGCTGTCTCCTTTGTGCCTGTTTCCCTTCATGCTGCCCTTGCACTCACAGCTCGCACTGTGCTGTCACATGTTTGCCTGTTTCCCTTCATGCTGCCCTCGCACTCACAGCTCACACTGTGCTGTCCCCTTTGTGCCTGTTTCCCTTCATGCTGCCCTTGCACTCACAGCTCACCCTGTGCTGTCCCCTTTGTGCCTGTTTCCCTTCATGCTGCCCTTGCACTCACAGCTCACCCTGTGCTGTCCCCTTTGTGCCTGTTTCCCTTCACGCTGCCCTTGCACTCACAGCTCACACTGTGCTGTCACCTTTGTGCCTGTTTCCCTTCATGCTGCCCTTGCACTCACAGCTCACCCTGTGCTGTCCCCTTTGTGCCTGTTTCCCTTCACGCTGCCCATGCACTCACAGCTCACACTGTGCTGTCCCATGTGTGCCTGTTTCCCTTCATGCTGCCCTTGTTCTCACAGCTCACACTGTGCTGTCCCATTTGTGCCTGTTTCCCTTTCATGCTGCCCTTGCACTCACAGCTCACACTGTGCTGTCACATGTGTGCCTGTTTCCCTTCATGCTGCCCTTGCACTCACAGCTCACACTGTGCTGTCCCATTTGTGCCTGTTTCCCTCCACGCTGCCCTTGTTCTCACAGCTCACACTGTGCTGTCACATGTGTGCCTGTTTCCCTTCATGCTGCCCTTGCACTCACAGCTCGCACTGTGCTGTCACATGTGTGCCTGTTTGCCTTCATGCTGCCCTTGCACTCACAGCTCACACTGTGCTGTCCCATGTGTGCCTGTTTCCCTTCATGCTGCCCTTGCACTCACAGCTCACACTGTGCTGTCACATGTGTGCCTGTTTCCCTTCATGCTGCCCTTGCACTCACAGCTCACACTGTGCTGTCCCATTTGTGCCTGTTTCCCTTCACGCTGCCCTTGTTCTCACAGCTCACACTGTGCTGTCACATGTGTGCCTGTTTCCCTTCATGCTGCCCTTGTTCTCACAGCTCACACTGTGCTGTCCCATTTGTGCCTGTTTCCCTTCATGCTGCCCTTGCACTCACAGCTCGCACTGTGCTGTCACATGTGTGCCTGTTTCCCTTCATGCTGCCCTTGCACTCACAGCTCACTCTGTGCTGTCACATGTGTGCCTGTTTCCCTTCATGCTGCCCTTGTTCTCACAGCTCACACTGTGCTGTCCCATTTGTGCCTGTTTCCCTTCATGCTGCCCTTGCACTCACAGCTCACTCTGTGCTGTCACATGTGTGCCTGTTTCCCTTCATGCTGCCCTTGCACTCACAGCTCACCCTGTGCTGTCCCCTTTGTGCCTGTTTCCCTTCATGCTGCCCTTGCACTCACAGCTCACACTGTGCTGTCCCATTGGTCCCCGTTTCCCTTCATGCTGCCCTTGCACTCATAGCTCACACTGTGCTGTCACATGTGTGCCTGTTTCCCTTCATGCTGCCCTTGCACTCACAGCTCACACTGTGCTGTCCCATTTGTGCCTGTTTCCCTCCACGCTGCCCTTGTTCTCACAGCTCACACTGTGCTGTCACATGTGTGCCTGTTTCCCTTCATGCTGCCCTTGCACTCACCGCTCGCACTGTGCTGTCCCATGTGTTCCTGTTTCCCTTCATGCTGCCCTTGCACTCACAGCTCACACTGTGCTGTCACATTTGTGCCTGTTTCCCTCCACGCTGCCCTTGTTCTCACAGCTCACACTGTGCTGTCCCATGTGTGCCTGTTTCCCTTCATGCTGCCCTTGCACTCACAGCTCACACTGTGCTGTCCCATTGGTCCCTGTTTCCCTTCATGCTGCCCTTGCACTCACAGCTCACGCTGTGCTGTCCCCTTTGTGCCTGTTTCCCTTCATGCTGCCCTTGCACTCACAGCTCACACTGTGCTGTCCCATGTGTGCCTGTTTCCCTTCATGCTGCCCTTGCACTCACAGCTCACACTGTGCTGTCCCATTGGTCCCTGTTTCCCTTCATGCTGCCCTTGCACTCACAGCTCACGCTGTGCTGTCCCCTTTGTGCCTGTTTCCCTTCATGCTGCCCTTGCACTCACAGCTCACACTGTGCTGTCACATTTGTGCCTGTTTCCCTCCACGCTGCCCTTGCACTCAAAGCTCACACTGTGCTGTCCCCTTTGTGCCTGTTTCCCTTCGTGCTGCCTTTGCACTCACAGCTCACACTGTGCTGTCCCCTTTGTGCCTGTTTCCCTTCATGCTGCCCTTGCACTCACAGCTCACGCTGTGCTGTCCCCTTTGTGCCCGTTTCCCTTCATGCTGCCCTTGCACTCACAGCTCACGCTGTGCTGTCCCCTTTGTGCCTGTTTCCCTTTACGCTGCCCTTGCACTCTAAGCTCACGCTGTGCTGTCCCCTTTGTGCCTGTTTCCCTTCATGCTGCCCTTGCACTCACAGCTCACACTGTGCTGTCCCATGTGTGCCTGTTTCCCTCCACGCTGCCCTTGCACTCACAGCTCACACTGTGCTGTCCCCTTTGTGCCTGTTTCCCTTCGTGCTGCCCTTGCACTCACAGCTCACGCTGTGCTGTCCCCTTTGTGCCTGTTTCCCTTCATGCTGCCCTTGCACTCACAGCTCACGCTGTGCTGTCCCCTTTGTGCCTGTTTCCCTTTACGCTGCCCTTGCACTCTAAGCTCACGCTGTGCTGTCCCCTTTGTGCCTGTTTCCCTTCATGCTGCCCTTGCACTCACAGCTCACACTGTGCTGTCCCATGTGTGCCTGTTTCCCTCCACGCTGCCCTTGCACTCACAGCTCACACTGTGCTGTCCCCTTTGTGCCTGTTTCCCTTCGTGCTGCCCTTGCACTCAGCTCACACTGTGCTGTCCCGTGTGTCCCTGTTTCCCTTCCTGCTGCCCTTGCACTCACAGCTCACACTGTGCTGTCCCATGTGTGCCTGTTTCCCTCCACGCCGCCCTTGCACTCACAGCTCACACTGTGCTGTCCCCTTTGTGCCTGTTTCCCTTCGTGCTGCCCTTGCACTCAGCTCACACTGTGCTGTCCCGTGTGTCCCTGTTTCCCTTCCTGCTGCCCTTGCACTCACAGCTCACACTGTGCTGTCCCATGTGTGCCTGTTTCCCTCCACGCTGCCCTTGCACTCACAGCTCACACTGTGCTGTCACATTTGTGCCTGTTTCCCTTCGTGCTGCCCTTGCACTCACAGCTCACACTGTGCTGTCCCGTGTGTGCCTGTTTCCCTTCACGCTGCCCTTGCACTCACAGCTCACACTGTGCTGTCCCATTTGCACTATTCATGAAGTATTGCAATACGGGATGGGCCGCAATCTGTGAACAAGATAATCCGGGGTGACACTGCTGCCCTGAAAAAGGTCAGTCTTTTAATTTTCTGTGAACTTTTTAAATATATTGCATTGTGATGTGTAAATCTTTGGTTTTAATAAGCTTGACTCGACTGTGTGTATGTTATATGCATGTGCTGGGTGTATGTATTTCTCACTCCGTTAACATTCTGTCGGGGAAATTGAAGTGAGACCATACGAGTGGGGACTGTAGCGTCCCAGGAGCATGCGAAGGAATGCCCCACACACAGAGCTCTGTAACAGGCGTCTTTATTCCTCAGCATACGATGGAACATTGAACACTCTTTACGTCATAACCATTAATAACCACACCTTGACACCTCCCAGCAAGTCCTCCCGGGACCGCAGGGGTCCTAGTGCACAATCTCACGACACTACATCTCCCCCTATGAGTTAAATAAACAGTACAAACAACAACTCTATTAAATTTCCTCAATAAGTCAAGACGCTCGCGCTGGTCGGCCAGATCGAGAGTTTTGAGTCGGTTGAGATACACGCTCGTTGTGCATGGATGGCACAGGTCCTGGAGCTTCATCTGGACGGTCAGGTGGGGTCGAGTCATTCTTCATTGCAGGAGCTGACCAACATGAAGAATGTCCTTAAAAGGGTGAGCATTCCCCTGTGATGGACTTTCCGGGACGATGTGTTGTCATCATTTGGCCTTTACACATCACAACCCTCAGAGGATCGACAGTGAATGGAGTGCCTGTTTTCTGCTTTAATTTCTGCTTGAAAATTACAAAAAACAATTTGATGGACAGAATGTAGATCAATGTCTTACATTCACCCCAGTACAAGGATCTGGGCCTAAATCCATCGTTTTTTACACTCCACACCACCCTGGGTCAGATAATGGCTTTATGCAAATCAGCTCTGACCCTGTGCCCCATGGGAACAGTCCAGTCCGAACTACAACAGCCATATCTTTCCCAGACCGGAGTCAAGCATCCGAGGACCGGACCGGTTTCGAGGTAACACCTCTCATCAGCCCGGCTAGCTTGACTCCAGTGGTGTGGAGGCTCTGGGACCCACGTCTGAGCTACCCCAGTACACTCAGGGAGAAAATTACAAAAAACAATTTGATGGACAGAATGTAGATCAATGTCTTACATTCACCCCAGTACAAGGATCTGGGCCTAAATCCATCGTTTTTTGCACTCCACACCACCCTGGGTCAGATAATGGCTTTATGCAAATCAGCATGGGAACAGTCCAGTCCGAACTACAACAGCCATATCTTTCCCAGACCGGAATCAAGCATCCGAGGACCGGACCGGTTTCGAGTCAAGCTAGCCGGGCTGATGAGAGGTGTTACCTCGAAACCGGTCCGGTCCTCGGATGCTTGATTCCGTTCTGGGAAGGACATGGCTTTTGTAGTTCGGACTGGACTGTTCCCATGGGGCACAGGGTCAGAGCTGATTTGCATATCGCCATTGTCTAACCCGGGGTGGTGAGGAGTGCAAAAAAACGATGGATTTGGGCCCAGATCTTTGGACTGGGTTGAGTGTGTGACATTGATCCACATTCGGTCCATCACCTGTTGTGTTTGCATATTCCGCCCTAAGTGCGCTGGGGATGCCCAGACGTGGGTCCCAGGCACTCCACACCACTGGAGTCAAGCTAGCCGGGCTGATGAGAGGTGTTACCTCGAAACCGGTCCGGTCCTCGGATGCTTGATTCCGTTCTGGGAAGGACATGGCTTTTGTAGTTCGGACTGGACTGTTCCCATGGGGCACAGGGTCAGAGCTGATTTGCATATCGCCATTGTCTAACCCAGGGTGGTGTGGAGTGCAAAAAAACGATGGATTTGGGCCCAGATCTTTGGACTGGGTTGAGTGTGTGACATTGATCCACATTCGGTCCATCACCTGTTGTGTTTGTTAATTTCTGCTTGGCCAGGACCCAGTCACCTTCATCGAAGAATGGTTTCTGAGCTCGGCGTTGACTCAAGGATCGGTCTACTGTCCACTGTGGTCGTTTGGTACCGATGGTTCTCTCACATAGCAAGGTGGTAAGACTCTCGCCAGTTGTGGATAGAGGGGCTGAACGATAGGCACGAAGGGCTTGGCACAGGGCCTAGTTTAAATCAATCCCCTCCATTGACCCTCATTGAAGTACCCTTTTGAGGGTACACATGAATCATTCCACAACACCATTGGCTTGGGGCCGATGGGGTGTACTCTTTTGATGCTCGACATTGATTCAAACAAGAAACTCCTTCAATTCTTTGCTAGTGAATGGGCAGACCATTGTCAGATTAAAGGTTGGCGGGGATACCCCACGCTGGAAAGATGTTATCCAGCTGCTAGATGACTTTGTCATGGGTTGTTGATGATATCGAAACTCGTAAAGGAAAACGTGATTATTCCTCGAGGACTACCATGAGTTGCTGTCTGTTTCCTGAGGGCCCAAAGAAACTCTTTCCCTAGCATGTGCAGGGGGGTCAGAAATTGTCAATGGATGCTGCGTCATTTTGGGAACCAGGCAGTTGCAAAGATGCCACTCCTTTAGTTCCCTCCCAACTCGCTCATATAAGCCCGGGAACCATGCTAAGTCTGTTAGGGCTCGTTCGGTGGCTACAATACCACAATGTCCCTCATGGGCTTCTTAAATGACCTGTTGTCTCAGGCTCTCAGGTATGACAATTATCGAGCCTCTCAATACAACGCCTATCTTGGAAATGGAAAGGTCATCCTGGACCTTTACAACATTTTAAAATTCAAAATGATCAGCAAAAGGTTGAGCATTCTTCCTCCACGATTGAGTTGAAATCAAGTCTTTGAGGAGGCTCATGTTCTTATTGACATTAGTAGCAGCAATAATCTGTTCAATATATAGGACTGGTGTGCTGGGCCTCACAATGAAGTGAATGTATTCCTCAGCCGGCTTGGATGTGGAACTGTCGTGATGTAGTGGTACTCGTGAAAAGAAATCAGCAGAGTTCTGGTCTTTACTAGCTTGTGTACAGTTGCGTAGTCTTACTCTTGCAGCCGCAATGCTCAACTCTCAATGTGAGGGGGCATCTTGGCTTTAGGGTTTGCAAACTTAGCGAGCATTGCTTTGTGCTTTGTAACAATAGTGAAAGGTTTTCCTAATAGAAACACATGAAAATGCTTGCAGGCCCCCACTACAGCCAGACTCTCCTTCTCCAGCTGAGAATAGGCAGGTTCTGTATCCGACATGTTTCGGCTGGCGTAGGCCACAATGTGTCCCTGACCTTCAGGTGGCCATTATGGTGATCAAGGATAAGCACGAGAGTGACAGTGAAATCAACCAATGGTAAGCAATGGATTGGCTTTAAGCCCAGTTTAAGCACACAATACGTCTCGTAATAGACAGCACAGGCCTAAAACTCACTACCATGTTGTCTCTCTTTAAGCACTTTCGCAACACTCTACATGGTCTTGATGGAAGCGCACCTGACACATTGTACCCGCCCCCAAGGTTAAAGAATAAATGCAAAAAGTCTGCATTGTGTTAGCTGTGAGTCCTTTCCTTTCAGATTTATATATAGAGCGAACCCGACCTGAAGGTAGTTAAGTGCTTTACATAAGCATCAGTTACATTACACAAGTTCACATTTAGCTTTTAAGCAGGGAGATTAGTTGATTTGTGCAGAATCACTGGATGTTGAGCCGAGGTGGAGATTCGACCGTGGGTCCCCAGTTGCAAAGTCAGCCGCTCCGATAAAATAAAATGAATAGCAAGATAAAACATACATACATCAAGTTTAACTTATAATTGAGAAGATTGCAAAGGGGCAAGTTAAAATGTAACATCAATAACCAGAATTAATTATGTACAACAGTAGATTACAACAATGACAGCCATGGCTCGTGATAAATCGGTCCCCAATCCCGCAGATTTCAGAAGCACTTGCAGGGGGAACCCAGAGCACAATATATTATACAATATATAGGAAGAATAAAAACATGACCGATGCTTCAATCCATGTTCTATTAAACTGCATTTTAAAAAGTAAATAAATTAGAAAGATAATGCTAAAACTTACATACTAAAAAGATAAGGGCATGATTAGTATCATCTCGTTCACTACATTGTTGCGTAGCAGCAAAGAGAATAATACACTAATACAAACAGGAACATCATCTATTGCCCAGCTCTAGTCCCTTCAGAATTCCTCTGCGGGTACACCACAATGCAATAAGGAATTTTGAGGTTTTGACTACAAAAAGTGGTGAGGTTTTATATTTAAGTAGCCTAAAAACCTCCTGGAAATGTCTTAGCCCTAGGTTTCTACACAGCTGGTAAACCCACTTCGGTCTAGACCTATGGTAAGCGGGACAGAAAAGTATTACATGCAGTTCTGTCTCCCCCGCTACAGCACAACCAGGGCAAAGAGATTGAGCGGTACCTTTCCATTTATTTGTAAATGCGCCTAATGGGAGGGTTCCAAATCTAAATTGAATAAATAGTTTTTTTTCCAAAAAAAGGTTGGATATTGTCCACGGTCTTTTCCAACTTGTACTGGCGCTTGACATCGAGAAACCTTGATGTCAAGGAGCATGAGTTTGTACTCCTAACTAAGTGGGCAAGTTTGAATTCCTTCATTGCTGTGACTATGGCTTTTTCGGGGTACAAGGACAGAAGCTCTCTGGGTTCAGCCATAAATTAGCATAAACCAGAGAAAAGCACAGACTCCTGACATAGGATAGCCAAGGTACATTTTTAGCCCCCAATTTGCACATTACCTCCCTCAGTTCCTCCCTATAGTTAATGAGCTCTGGCATACTCCATATACGGCGCCAGAAGAGGAGAGGGCGAGAGGCAGTGGCATCAGAAATGGGGCTGATGCCAAGGTCCGTCGTAAGCGGAGTTAGGGGCGTGCTCTCCGGCAGCCCTAGCAACTGTCTGAGGAAGGTATTCTCCGTTACCCGTAGTGAGTGAGGTGAGCAGAGTCCCCAGTGTTCAGCACCATAGAGAGGTGCTCCTCTTGCTGGTATTTTGTAAATTTCAGCCGGTGGATCTATAACTTTTTCGGAGCACTTTTTAAGCACTTTAAGGATGCCTCCCAAAGACTGGGTTAACCTTCGTTATCTGGGATCTCCAATCCATTTATCGTTCAGTGAGATACCTAGATAATCGAAGGTAGAGACTCTCTAACGGTCTTCCATCCATTTGGGGGGGGTGGGCAATTAATTGTTTTTGCGTGGAAGGCCATATATTTGGTTTTCTTGATGTTAATCTCCAAATTCCTTTTCCTGCAAAATGATCTAAACTCATCCAAGACACGCTGCATCCCCATAGGTGATTTAGAGAGGAGCAGCATGTCATCAGCAAACATTAGGGCTGGTATTTTCCTGTTTGCCAACCTTGGAGAGTCTATATCCCCGTTCAGGAAAAGAGAAAAAAGAGTTGGAGCCAACACGCATCCCTGCCTGACCTCTTGCTCCACCGGGAAAGGTGCTGACAGTTCACCCTTTTTCCCAAATCTGACCCTAGCAAAGGTGCCTTCGTGTAATCGTTTTAAGATTTGGCAGAGATAAACCGGCGCCCCCATGTCAAGTAACAGACCCCATAACTGCTCTCGATTGACCAAGTCAAATGCGGACTTAAGGTCCCCAAAAGTCAGAAAAAGACCACCCCCTCCCAAGATTACAGTCTTCCAATCAATAAGTGGGAGTCTGAATATTTGGTCTAAAGTCGATGTTCTGGACCTGAATCCTGCTTGTAGGGGGGTAAGAATGTCTGACTCATCGATCCATGATTGCAAACGTCCAAGAAGGACATGGGTGAAGATCTTTTGGGTGACATCAATGAGGCTAATAGGCCGGTAAGTTGCCGGGTCCAAAGGGGAACCTTTTTTAAAAATTGGAATGATCTCGGCACCAAGCCAGGTTGGAGGGAGCTCCATGCCTTGAAATATCGAATTAAATAAGGACTGAAGGTAGGGAGCCCCTACTCCCCGTTCAGATCTGAACAGGTCACCAGGGATCCTGTCCAGACCAGGTGCTTTATTAGGGAGTAGCTTGCCCAGTGCCAGGTTTACTTCCAAAAATTTGCAAGGGGGTGGTGCCATATTCAGGGGAATATGAAATACATCCACTAGGCCCTGAGATTCAATTGTGTTCACGGGCCTAGAATATAATATTTTAAAATGTGATCTCCAGGATTCTTCTGCCAAATTTGGAGCAATGGCCAAATGACCTTCTGTCTGGCCTGACTCCACAAGGTTCCAGAAGGAGCGCATATCTCTGCTATCTAAGCTTTCCTAATCGCTTCCCATTTTTCATTTTCCCAGGCTAGTTTCGCCTCAGCCAAGATGGATTTAAAGCGAGACCGAGCTAGTCTAGTGCCTGGGACAGCCTTGTTCTCGACTCTAAGTAGAAGTACTAACTTGGCTTCTCTACAAGCCTCGTTGAACCATGGATGTTTCGGTTTTGGATCAGGTGTACTATTATTATCATGTATGTAAAAGAAGGCTGCCAATTTAGAAAAATCTTCTTTCTGTCCCCAGATTTTCTAGAGCTAAGTGGGGAGGCAGAGCCTTTTCCACCTTGGTCCCCAAGTTATGGAATTCCCTCCCTCGAGAACTGATCAGTCAACCTTCACTGTTGATCTTCCGCAGACATCTTAAAACTTGACTTTTCACCAAGGCGTATCAGTAATTCCTGTTTTCGATGTCCTGAGACTATGTGTCTGTCCGTTGTCTGCGCCTTGGTGCCCTTGGGCTAAGTCACGCAATACAAATGCCCATTCATTCATTCAGTCATCGTGATTATTATTCATCGGTATCCGAGATTCTTGTCTTGATGGTTTCCAGTAACATGAAAAGCAAACTCAAGAAAAGGGATAATCTCGGAGCACAGAGCAGCCATTTTCTCATCGGAAACAGCCAGCGTTCCCCAGCGGACTCTTCGACCTCCTTCGGTTGTAGTTGGAATTGGAGGAGGTTAGGTGGAGGACTCCTGGGCATTCCCAAGCTGGGGGATACACAAAGCCAGGGCTAATGGGTTATGGGTCATGGAGTGGTGTGGCTCACTGGTTAGAGGCGGCAGACCTGAGAGCAGAGAACGGCCCGGGGGACCAGGGTTCGATTCCCGACGCCGCAGGGTCTTGGACCAGGATCAGCGGACTCGATAATTCTCGCATCGGTGCCTACTCCAACCAGAGATCACACTCGGCAACTCTGGGCATTAAGCTTGCCTCATCTCCACAACGGCCCCTCACAAACGCCGGGGATGCCTGGTTTCACCTTGGAGACTCCCAGGAGGGACTATCTCACAGGGAAAGCCAGGACGGGTTCCCCAGCGGTCTATAGCGCTACGAGGCCTGCGGTGCGGGTAGAAGTGCGCTTTACAAGACACACACAATTACAATTACAATGATCACTTTCGCATCTTGGATGCACGGCAAAGTCCTGGCTTTTGGGCCAAAACTCAACATCAACCAGTATGTAGTCGATTGAAATGTTTTTGTTACAGCATTGATCGAAAGTAAAGAATCCATCCTGCAAAAAACTTCACTACCAAAAGTATGACGGGCATTCATTTTGCTTTTATAACCTTTAAAAGTGGCAGATAAGTTGGCCCGCCCGAAGAGCTCTGCAGTGAACGAAAGGCAGGCACTGATGTGAAATGGGGGAGAGAAAGAGACACCTTCCTAGGGGCGAGACTGCTCGATGTGAAACCAGGAAACAAGGGCTTAGTGCTGTTCTGACCCAACCGTGTGATCCTGGGGCTCCCAGTATTTGCCAGGGCTTTCTTTTTCTTCAGATCGCCTTCGAGGGCGCCTTCAGATGCACCAGTTGAGGGTGGGAAATGTGCAGACACCTCTTGTGCACTCGGTTTAAGGTTCTAATCTGGCTTGATGTGTTTAAAGACCATACCCTCTAATAAATGCTTTTCAATACAGTGAGACAAACTCTTGTTAGAAACTAAATGCTTCTGCAGGGGGAGCGTGGTCAGTAAGACTGGGGGGGGGGGAGGGGGGGGTGAGCTCCAGTTGTCCCCACAATCAGGCTGTCTCATGTTAATTATTATATGAGGAGGGGCACATGGGGGGGGGGGGCTTAAGGACCAATGGAAAGGGAGGGGAGTGCAGACAGTGAGAGGTGCTTAAAACTGTATTTTGCAAAACTTCCCAGAAGCCCGTGTCTGGTTTTGTCTGAGTGAGTATTTGGAAATCCTACAGATACCTGACCTCACCCGACTGAAACTCCTGCACTGCACTATTTACGAAACCATACCTCGACTTGATCACATATTTTCATGGTATCTAAATATATATTCATATCATGTTTGTTGGGCAGTGTATATGCCAGGTGCACCGGCGGCTCGGCTCGTGTTACCAGATACTTTCAGAGGGATTCCTCAGAGCCGAGCTTGGGCTCGGATCTCTGTTAATGTCCACCCTGCTCTCCTACAAAGTTCACACTAGTTTGAGGGCCCCCTAAAAAGATGGACTCAGTGCCACGCGGCAGAACATGAGTGGGGTCCTGGGGAGGGAACCCCGGGGGTGTCAGTGACTTAACTCTGTGGGGGCGTCACAGGCACGGTTACCCGAGGTTTTGGGTAGAGTGACCAGATGGTGGCCTGGCCTCCGGGCCTCCGTAGCTGCTGCAGGCAGCACCTTGCTATATAAGGCAGGTATTAAACCCCCCTCAGAGGGCTGTGCCTGTAAAAGAAGACTCTTGCCACATACATCAGTGGGAGGAGGGGGGAGTAGGTTCAGATCTCAGGTCCCCTCCAGCCCCACAGTTCGGGGTGTTGTGAACATTATACCGTGGGGGGGTGCTCAGGTCGGTTCTGGTCCCGGGGGGAGGGGCCTCTCTCGTGGGATTTGGACGTTTATGACTTTAGGGGCGCCCGGTTCGGGCCCCAAAGATGCCCCTTTTGAGGGCCGTGGCTCTGGTTTTAGGGAGGGGTGAATGGGGTTTGGACCGCCTCCTCCTCTAAACAGCGCCCCACCCACCGAGCTCGTCCCCAGACCGGTTCGGCTGTCCCAGGGTGGGTCGTGGGAGGGCGCCTGACTCTCTCCAGCTCTTGGCCCCCAGCGGTGGAGGCAGCTCCCGGGACCCCGCTGAGCAGAGGTGAGAGGGCCCCGGGGGAGGGGGGGGGGGCAGGGCTCCAGCGTCACCGGGCACCCCTGGTGCCAGGTATGGCTGCTCTGAGACGCCTCAGACGCCCCCCGCGCCACTCGGGGGGGGGGGGGGGGGGGGTTGCTTTGGGGCGCTATGCGCAGCGCCTTGTGGTGGGTCTCCTCTCGTGCGACCCCAGTCAGAGCCCTCCCAGATCGACGGTGCTACACACACTCTGGGCTGCAGTGGGTTCAGGGGTGGACTGTCCGAACCCCCCCCCCTCCCTCCACCCCCCCTCTGCGGGGGCCACCCCGTGGGGGCAGCCGCGCCGGTTCTACCGCCTCTGCCCTCCACACCTCAGGCCCTTCTGAGCAGCGCATAAATAGGAAAATTACAAGTGCAGGCGCTCACCAAAGTGGGGGGTGGAGTGTGGGCGGGGATAAGAGTTCGGGGGGGGGGGAGGGGGAGGGGATTGACCTTTCTAACATTTCCAAGGTTTGTTTGAATGCAAGAAATCCGCATGAATGTAAGAATGCCGGGTGTATCCGTCCGAGTTATTACACGGATATCCATGTATACAGCACTTACCAATGAATGTTTATTACTACCGGAAGTAACTCCTGTTTAGCACCCTTAGAATAAGGACAGACTGAGAGAACATGGTATGGTCCTAAAGATATGCGGCTCCTTGCTGAGGCCATAACCCACTAAAACACAAGACAAGGACTTTAACTCTGCAACAAGAGCAGTAACCAACTGAGCTAGCTAGATCACAAACCAGTGCCATGGGGACGGTGCACCCGGGCGCAGACACGCTGCGCAATCTTTGCTGAGTGCAGCCTCGTGCCAGAATGCACAGGTGTACAGGTATTATGTAAAGGTATCTTGCCGCCCAGAGCATGCTGGGTACACAAAGGTCTCTGTACCTGGTGATAGCTTGAACCCATCCCGCCGGGACCAAACCAGTGCGCGAGACCAGAGTGGCCGCTACGTTAGTCTAATTGTCAAATTCTTTGGGGCAGAGTTTTTAAAAATAAATGTATAAATGGATCCTGTGCTCTTTGTGATTCCGCACACTTCTTGCTCCCAAACCTTGCAGTTCGAGATGATTACATTTATTTATTGAATTATTTATTTATTTAGAAACTTTTATGTAGCGGGAACATGACCACCGAGGGTATCGGAGCGCTTTACAGTTCATACAATCAAGAAGAGTACAAGCAAACAAAACAGAACCAACAAATCGAAAGTGTCCCACTCTTGTAAAGTCCGGCATTCTCGAGACCCTGGCAGCGGGGCCAAGAATCACCGGCGGTGACCTCAATATCGAATGGAGCCGCCAGTCCGGGGCAGAGGTGTCTTCATCAGGAGCCCTTTGAAATCTGTTTTGAAGAGGACCGTGGAAGGGTTCACCCTGACTTTGCGGGGGGAGGTCCAAATCCTCGGAGCGATACCTGAGAATGCTCGATTGTAGGTTTTTCTTTTCTTGAATTTTTGTGGTTTGAGCAGTGGGGTGCTGGCGCTTCTGGGGGCTCTCGAACCACACGAGGGCTCCAGTTTCTGAGCGAGGTGGAGCGGGGTCTTGAAGTGGAGGGTTCCGATGCGCTTCTGCGTGTTCAGACTTCTGTCCAACATAATACCCAGAGAGGTTGCGGAATCAACGAGGTCTACAGTTCAGAGCCGATTCAACCATTGTTGTATGACCGGGGCTTGCTTGCGGGGTCCGATTAGGAGGAATTCCGTTTGAGAGCATTTAGCTTCAGGTGGTTACGTGTCAGCCAGCTTTGTGTTTGAGGGACTGAATGTTCTCGGGGAGGCGATCTTCAAGGTTAGTTGGGTATCGTCAACGTACATGTGATAGTGAATGCTGGATGATTTCAGGATAACAGTTAAAGGCTCCATGAACATGTTGAAAAGAGTGGGTCAGAGCGTAGATCCTTGTGACCGGAGAGGGATGAGAAAGGGACTGGTGCACCTTGAAGCTTTGGGATCTGTTATGAAGGAATGAAGAGAACCAGTTTAGTAGCGGCCCAGACAGCCCCATCCTGTGCTCCAGGAGGTCAATTAGGTTATCGTGTTTGACCGTATCGACTGCTGACGAAAGGTCAAGAAGGATCAATAGGCAAGATTCATTATGGTCCAACATCTTAGCATAGCATCGACAATGTGCGTGAGCGCAGATTCTGTGCGATGGCCCAAGCGGAAACCAGATTGTCATTGGTCCAGGAGTTGGAAGTGGTCGATGTTTTTACAGAGTTGGGCAAGCACACGTTTCTCCAGGAGCTTTGCCAAGTTGGGGATGTTGGGGATTGGGCGAAAGTTATGAACACCCTCCTTCCCCCATGGTTCGATATCACTGACACTGAGCAGCCCTACCTCCCCCAAAACAACGCATCCTGGAGTCTCTTCCAAACCTTGGATGAATGCACTATACGCAAAATGAGGAGGACTCTGAAACCTTCTAATCACTACAACGACCCCCTGCCATCGAACCTTTTCTCTGAAGTAAGAACCTCCTTATTAACACTTTGGACTAAGATCGTCAATGCATCACTTCGGCAAGGTGCTATTCCAGATTGCCTAAAATCGGGTCGAGTTACCCTGATTCTAAAGGAACGATCCGCTGATCCAACGGACTTTCAATTGTGACAAGACAAATGCAGAATTTTACAGACCTCTTGTGACCACCACAAATCAGCTGGTGACTTCGGAAACGCTGACCTTGTCGTATGTCCACGACCTTACGCCCCATTATAACTGCTCCATGACTAATGTACTAGACTCGGTTGCTCCACTACAGCTTAAAAGATTGTCCTCTAAACTCTCCAAACCTTGGTTTAATGAGAGTCTTAATACCGAAAACGCTGACCTGCTATTTATGGAAAACTAAAAAAAAATCAACACAATTTCCAGTGGCTTGTAAATGCCCCATACTTTCCATTTTTCTCCAATTTCCCAACTAAGGGGCCGATTAGGATGACAAAAGGCCCACTACCGCCGGGCCAGCAGTGGCGGTCCTTCCCCCATCACCAATCGATTTACCTACCGCCCAATTAGGATAGCGGTGGGTACTGCAGCAGACGGCTGGTCCATCCACCACTACACCGCCAAAGGCAATCGTACCGATTGCCTAGAGGACGGCGCAGGGTGCCTAAAATGGTGGCGTTGCCTAACAGGCACCGTCCACCAAATTAGGATCTTGTGTAGAAAAGGCCTTTCGATGGGGGCGATGCCGCCATGGACAGGCTGGCCAGGATGGAGTTTGGGGGCTCGTTGCTGTCCCCCCTTGTTCTGGGGGGAGGTGTTGCTGCACTGGGGGGGGGGTACCCATGGTACCCCACTGCATTTCCCTGTGGTGGATGCCACGCAGTGCAGGGAAATGCATTACATGCCCTTTTAACATTGCGAATGGTGCTGCAGCCAGCAGCAGCGTCCGCAATGTGAAAGGCCCAGGTGGGTGCATCCTAATCTGTGTGGTGGGACCGCCGCATTACTGATGGGCGGTCCCAACCACCGCAATGATGCCCGCCATCGTAATGAGCCCCTAAGTATCCGTTTTATCTTAAAATAATAACTGTGTTGATTAAAATATACAGTCCTCTCTTCAGGTCTCATCAGCAGGGCCTCTAAGTGCTCTAGCGCTGGGATGCTCACGGGTTACTACGCGCTCTACAAAAACTTTAAATAAATAAACAAATAAGTCAGTTTTGCAAAATTGCGAACACAGCTTAGTTTTCTCCAGGGTAATTTTCAATAAGCATTGGTAATGCATTGGTTTCCCCAATGTAATGAAAAAACAGCTGTTTTCATCAATCATCATCTGGAAGAAGGAAAGAGTTCTCTGACAATATAGGGTTGGAGAGGATGTGGTGCAGTGGCCAGAGCTGCTTACTCAAGACCTGAGGATCCCAGTTTGAGTCTTGGCGCATCGTACAACATCCTGTGATTTTGGGCAAATCACTTAAGCTCTCTGGGTGATAAATTGTTATATAAATTTGCTGCAAAAGTAAAAGGCAACACTTTATGGAAATATAGTTCCTTCAAAACAGATGTTAACAGTATTTCAGTGGCAGGAAACTGCTAAGAGAATCATATGAGGAAGAAGCATTGTCAAATGCATGAAAATATGCTATAGCCAATAGAAATGGAGGAAAGTTACGTGGCACGCACAGGAGCCAACGAGAAGCCAGGAAAGGGAGCAGGCGGGATGTAAGTCCCTTTTAAGTTAATATTAAAAACAATAGATTTCTCACGCAAGTGAAACCTAAGAATGACTGTTCATCTTTCTGACTGGTGATCGGGAACAATACAACACAGTCATCCTTTAGTGTCAGCGTCTGTTCAAGGGAGAGAGTGAAAAAGTGAAAGTGCTTGTGAGAAAGGGGAGCTGAGAAAGAGAATAATATGAGCAAGAGATATCATTCAAGGAAGGCTAGGTGTGCGAGAGGAGAGGAAGTGCGTGTGTGAGGAAAGGGAGGACGTGAAAGAGGGACTGGTGAATGTGCGTGTTTGTGAGGAGCATTTTCCTGAGGTGTAGGGTGACCAACCATCATTAAATTTCAAAGACCGTCCTTTACTTTAGTATGATGTCCGTAAGGCGTACCCAACTTTGGGCTACCTAAATTACAGATGCCTTAAAGACCTCATATTAAAATCAAATTGGGAAATGTCAGGAAGGTATGCTGCTCCCCTGAGAGAGGCCTGAGTTTAAAAGTTTCACTTAGGGCCTCTCACACTTATATTTTAATCTGTAGTTTGAGGCTGCCTGCAGCGCCCCCTCCTGGACATCGCAAAGACATTGGACCGGCCCATTGTCATTATGAGGGCAGACGATCATCACAGATAGAATGACACTGGGCCCTATTGTGATGACAGCACGTGGGGTGCCTTCTCCTGCATCAGACCAGGGCAAGGCATTCTGCTTTTGTCTTAGTGCCATGCTGGAGAAAATAAAAACAAAAAAGCTGTCGCAGGCAGAGCACTCATTTCTGCAAGCCCTGCATCTATAGGTCGTTTGCCACATTGTCACAGTGGATATTTGTGATGGGTAGAAGTGATAACCACTTTTGAAATAGTATTCAGTTCACTTTCTGATCTCCCTGAAAATATTATCCCTTAATAAATATAAGGTGCAAGGTAAAAGAATACAATGGGCAACTCAGCGAAGTGCTTCTTAACACCATCGTTGCTGGTCTTATTCCTCTCCTGTGCTGGGCCATAATAAAAATGGGTGTGGTCATGACGGAGCACCGAAAGACTTCATGTCATGGAACTGGAGCAGCATTTTCACTCTACATTTAAAATTAAGATTTAGACATACAAATAGAAAAATACTATTTAATGTTGATTGTTACATTTGCACAAATCTTGATTGCAGAAAGGGCCTGGTGTCGCTTTGCAAAGCTGCACGCAAACTGAAAGACTGGGAAGTGCACGGTTGTCTCAACCGTATGTACACTTATTTTGACTTGTACTTATTTTGGTTGTCTATTTACTCACGTCTCTATTATTGTGCCACCTCCTCTGATGGGTCTGTAAAACGTATGTTTTATCCCAAATTGTTGTCCTGAATTTTAACCTTTAGTCCTGAATTTTGACCCTTTGTCCTGAATTTTTACAATGACCGTCCTGAATTTGCACCCCTGCCAGTTGGTCACCCTTCTGAGAGGGGAGAGTGCTGGTGAAAACTGAAGGGTGGGAGGAAGGCTTGGGACAGAAAGGGGCGTTGGAGGAAGGGTGCAAGGTGGAGCCTAGGCTGGGAGGATTGTGAAAGGGAGGTGTGACTAAAATAAATGAGATGCAGCAGTGAGAGCACTGCCAGGAAGAGGTGGGCATGCGTGTGTGGGGATGTGCGTGGGGGTGCGTGTGTGTGGTGAGCTTGAGGGCAGTGAGAAGGACACAGCGCAGGGTATCAGAGGGTGGACATCAGTGAATGTATGAATACAAAGTGTGAGAGGCCAGTGTGAGACACATGTGAGCAGGGTCAGTTTTGGGGGAGAGGATGCTAAGGGGGGGGGGGGCAGGCTGCAACCTGCGAGGGCGTCACATTTCTAAAACAAGTGGGCAGGGGAGCATCAGGGCACCAGTGGGTGGGGCAGAAAAATGTACCTTCAACTGGGTGGGAAAAATCCATGCGCTCGCCCTAGGTGGGGGCAGAGAGAGAAGTGATGTAAAGAAAGAGAGGAACCCCTTGAGGAGAACAAGGGAATTGAGGTATTAAACCTAAGTCAAAACAAATGGATTCCCTTGAGTTGTGTACAAGAAAAGCTGGGAATTAGCTATAACACAGTAAAATTTACATCACACACGTTAAGAACTTAAACAATATTAAAATTAAGAGTACAAAACAGTTTATTGAAACATTAAAAATAGCATACGGTACACTTCAAAATAATATCCAAAGATAATTAAAAACACATTTATAATTTTGTGACCTGCACAAAAATATACGACAGACAAAACTAAATTGTAAAACGTAGGGCTTGAAAATTACAAAGCGTACATTCACAGTAAAAGTTTCAAGCAACCCTGGTGTTATAACCTCACAATCTTATATACATCGGGGAGGAAAGTATGAATTGTACATGAACTTGCGTCGACGCGTTTCGGTGGATGTGCGTATGATTAGGTTCCACCTTTGTCAAGACTGTTATATTCGTTGTCTGTCATACAGATGGATCTTCATTGATCTCCTAAGATGGATATACATGAAATTAGATATCTAATCTTAAAAACAAGGTAACTCTTTCTAGTAGAATTTTCATACTTTTTCTATCATCTAAACAAACATGCTTGATTTATTTGAAAGCTGAGAGGTTCGCTCTATATCAAAGTTCCCAACCTCCTCTTTGAACATGAATTTTAGAAACTTGGTTAACATTAGATCTCCTATTCTGACTTAATCGCCTGCTGGGTATAATTCAGGGCGGGACCGTGTTTGTCTTAGATACTGTTCCTACTTCGTTAGGGTGGAAATACCGGCAGAATACTAAAAGCTTTTTAGTCAAAAGATAAAGTTGTGTGTGTTCTCGAACCTGGGGCGCTATTCTAGAATATAATCAGCTGTTAACGTATATTCTGATTTATCTACTACTCATAGGGTCTTAAAATAAACATACCTGCAGGTTATTCGTACGATTCCTATTCCGTAGAGGATTGAGGAAATAGTTCTAGTCCGTCAATAGGTGGACACTTTTATGCGATTATACGACCGCTGTGATTAACAAACGTCGTGTTACACTTCTGGTCAGGAATATCAAATAGACCTGAGAAACTCACTCTTGGATAAAAAGGAGTAAAGAAAAATCTTGTTTAGACTGAGGATCTATAAACTAATTTTTTAAGACCCTATGAGTAGTAGATAAATCAGAATATACGTTAACCGAAACTCATCTAAGGTGTTATATATGTCTCCCCTTATAGATGGTATAAACTTCACATCCCCAAAACCACAGCCACTATAAATTACAGAAGGGTTCACGTACAGGAAACCTACAGGTATGATATATTGGTCAGGCGATAAGAAAGAAGACAGAGATAGGAGGTATTCCAACTCTCACCCCATACTAGCGTTCAACTAGCTCTCTTTTTAACTTTAATTTTAACAGCTGATTATATTCTAGAATAGCGCCCCAGGTTCGAGAACACACACAACTTTATCTTTTGACTAAAAAGCTTTTAGTATTCTGCCGGTATTTCCACCCTAACGAAGTAGGAACAGTATCTAAGACAAACACGGTCCCGCCCTGAATTATACCCAGCAGGCGATTAAGTCAGAATAGGAGATCTAATGTTAACCAAGTTTCTAAAATTCATGTTCAAAGAGGAGGTTGGGAACTTTGATATAGAGCGAACCTCTCAGCTTTCAAATAAATCAAGCATGTTTGTTTAGATGATAGAAAAAGTATGAAAATTCTACTAGAAAGAGTTACCCTGTTTTTAAGATTAGATATCTAATTTCATGTATATCCATCTTAGGAGATCAATGAAGATCCATCTGTATGACAGACAACGAATATAACAGTCTTGACAAAGGTGGAACCTAATCATACGCACATCCACCGAAACGCGTCGACGCAAGTTCATGTACAATTCATACTTTCCTCCCCGATGTATATAAGATTGTGAGGTTATAACACCAGGGTTGCTTGAAACTTTTACTGTGAATGTACGCTTTGTAATTTTCAAGCCCTACGTTTTACAATTTAGTTTTGTCTGTCGTATATTTTTGTGCAGGTCACAAAATTATAAATGTGTTTTTAATTATCTTTGGATATTATTTTGAAGTGTACCGTATGCTATTTTTAATGTTTCAATAAACTGTTTTGTACTCTTAATTTTAATATTGTTTAAGTTCTTAACGTGTGTGATGTAAATTTTACTGTGTTATAGCTAATTCCCAGCTTTTCTTGTACACAACTCAAGGGAATCCATTTGTTTTGACAGAGAGAGAAGTGAGACAGGAGGTAGATGGGGGAGGGGCTGAGCAAGAGGAGTGCGGCTGATGTATGTATAGCATGATAGTCTGAAGAGGCTGAGAGGGGCAGGAGTGAGTGCAGAGCGCGAGGCGCTGAGAGTAAAAGAAAAGAGTGAAAAGGCAAATGGAGGTGAGATCAGAGAACAGGAGAAGAGAGAGAAATGTGAGCCAAAGAGGTGCACGTCAGACGGAGGGAGGGAAAGAGAAGAAGAAAGAGGCTGAGAGGGGCGGTGTACTGCAAGTCATGAACTTGTTTATAGGTCTTGGTTCCTACAGCCCTGACACTTTATAGGACAAGGTTCTGTTGCTGTTAAGGCAGGCCTTGCACTTCCCACATGGAAAGAAGCCTTGTAATTCCCTAAATGTTCCCTTGTTTTCCTTTTCATGATGGCGACGTACCAAGTTATTATTCTAAGATCTGGCTTTCCTGAAGGTCAGCAGGAGACTCCGGGGTATATCAGGCCCTATAACTGGGTCCGTTTTTAGGCTACACCAATGCTTATGTAGGATGTTCCTTAATTAATTGGCGTTCTCTGAGAAGATGGTAATCATTCTAAATGTCCCTGTTTCTCTATTCCCCTCAATGTTTCCTTTAGTAATTCTTCTCTAGGGATAGAATTGACCTTTTTCATGGCGTGTTCCAGCACCTGTCTGCCGTAGACCTGTGTGCTAAATCTTGCTATGTTCTCTTGGTTCACTACCTGGAAGTCATCATCTCTTGTGTTATTCCTTTTGATTCTCAGGAGGTCACCATAGGGAATACTGGTGATGAGTTTATGTGGGTGGCTACTGGTGGCATGGAATATTGAGTTTCCAGCAGTGGGTTTTCTATATAGCATGGTGCACAGCTTTCCTTCAGACACAAATACCTTCAAATCCAAGAAATTCACTGATGTGGAACTCACTTCACCAGTAAATTTTAGGATAACCTTATTTGTATTTAAAATATCTATATATGTCTTTGCTGTCTCTGGGGGCCCATTCCAAATTACGAAGAGGTCATCTATGTATCTGTGCCATGCTATCACCCTGGCTGTCCAGCTGTCATTGGCATCTGACCAGGCCACCTACTTATCCCACCAGCCCACGAATAAATTCACGTAGCTGGGGGCGAAGCAGGTGCCCATGGATGTGCCCGAGATATGCCTGTAACATTGCTCGTGAAAGAGAAATATATTGTTGTTGAGACAAAACGCTATTAACTCCAACAGCATTGCATATTGTGTTCCAAAAACTTTAAAGGACAGTTTTTCAGGAAGAATTCTACTGCTTTCAGGCCATCCTTATACGCATTACATGTGTACACGCTGGAAATGCCCAAGACCAACATTTGGAAGCCTCTTTTCCACGTGACCTCCTTCATACGTTGCAAAAGGTCTTTCGTGTCCCTAATATATGAGGGCAAACTAGTCACAAATTTAGATAAAAAGTAATCTATATAGATGGATAAATGTTCAGTCAAACTTCCCTATGACGTGACCATAGGATATCCCGGAGGTTGCTTATCGTCCTTATGAATCTTTGGTAGATGATAAAAGGCTGGTGTGATCACATTCAAACACGGTAGTAACAGATATTCATCCATCTCCAGCATAATCCTCTCGTACCATTTGCAGATCAATTGATGATATTCTGAGATGCTCTGGTTGTATTCTTTCTTGTTCACTTTCTGATAAGTTTGCATCCGATAATTGTCGCAATGCTTCCATACTGTATTGTCTGCATGTTTGTAACACAATGTTCCCACCCTTGTCTGATGGTTTGTATACAATCGATTTATCCTTACTTAAGTTGTACAACGCTTGTTGTTGATATTTAGTGAAGTTCATCTTGGTTCTCTGTGTTTTTCCCCTAGACGTATAAGACCTTTGTTTACAGCTTCTGCGAATACATTTATAGCATCTCCAGGCATTTGGGGTAGGAATTGAGAAACAGGCTTAAAAGGACTATTACTGCTCCTTTTTTCAATTCCTGCTTGTTCTATCCGTCGAATCACATCCAAGGGAGTCTCGGATGTTCTCATTTCATCAATCCGTACGTTTTCTAGGGTTGCCAGGTCTTTCCGCGTCAAGATGTCAGTTACCAGGGGTTTGCTTCCTGTTTTCTTTGATCTATTCATTGATGGTTTTAGTTTAAAGCATTTATGAAGTTTCAATTTACGTGTAAATATAAACAGGTCAAACCTTGTTTAGGTGTATTCCAGTTTTTTCTGAGGGCAAAAAGTAAGACCAAGTTTCAACACCGACTCCTCAGTGTCTGATCGCACCCTGGGGGTCATGTTCACGATTGTCAAATCGCCCTTGGCTATCTCCATATGTTTGTCTTCTTGCTCCTAGTGACTGGGGGAGACGTGTTGCTTCTTGCACCACCAGCCCTCTATACTTGTTTGTCTGCATTTCTTTGCTCCAGCGGTTTCCCCCTGCCTCCTCTGAGCCATGATTGGTGTATGAGGCTGAACACCTTGTGAAACGGGTCTTGTTTGCTGGTTGCGTCCGTAAAATGCAACTCTCCTCCCCTGACTGTTTGTTGTCATTTACGTCTGATTCCGATGTCTCTCTGTGCTCTATGTTGGTAAGCCCTTTCTTAGTTTGTAATTCTCTTCTTGGTGCATCAAATTTTTTGGCAAAAGTCAACACCCTGCCTAGTGCATAGTCCTTCGCGTCTCTTTCAAATTAGTCTTGTTTCCTCTGTTTAATTTTTTTTTGTAGCTTCTTAGATGTTTTTGCATGTGTTCTTTTAATTCCTCCTGTTTAGCCTTATGTCCTATATCATGAAAATTACCTGAACATAAACAAAGGACTCGTTAACAAATACCATGGTATATATCATCGCCATCTTGGCATGGTGTCAACTCTTTCCAATCCTGATAGAAACATTATTATCACATCAATGTGCCTTTATAAAACCGCAGGTTAAAAACATTCATGTATATACAGCATAAACATCTGATATCATATGCATCTACATCCAGTATTGAATGTGTAATGTTGCAGTTAGTTATATACATATTCCACATTTTACACAAAGAAATGGAAGTGCTAATACGTCTTCACCAAATGCGAAGTGTCACACCCATATGGGCCTGTATGTGATATGGTATGTGTTAACGTGTCTTTTGATTATGTTCACATAATTTTCATGAGAAGTGGAGAAGTGTGGCTCACTGGTTAGAGGAGGCATATCCTGGATTAGAGGTCAGTCCCGGGTTCAATTCCCGACGCGGCAGGGTCCGAGCCCAAGTGTCCACGGACTCGATAATTCTCACTCCGGTGCCCACTCGAATGATGGGTTCACACTCTGCAACTCTGGGCAATAGCTTGCTTAATCTCCACTTCGGCCCCCCTGCGGCGGGATGCCTGGCTTTCACCTTGGGGATGCCCAGTACGGGTTATAATCATGGACAGTTGATGTGTTTGGCAGAATACGGCACATAGGAGATTGCATTTGTCGAGTTCCTATCATTTCAAAGCACTACATAGCATAAATGTTTCTGACTAAAAATGTAACCAATGAACAGTTTTGACCAGGTAGTTGAGAGCGGAATTCAGTTCAATATACAATATTTCTTCGTCCCAGTGTCTTTTTGTCAGTGAGCCATCACTGGTAGGCTCTAGTCCGAGTACTTTCGTTGGCGCTGTTGAGCACCGGCGGTGGAGCTATAGGTCCAGCTCTGTTCTATCCTTTCGCGTTGCAGGGTGCGGTCAGTCCTCTGCTGTTAGACCACAGTCCTGTTTCCTAAACAATCCGGTTGGTGGCGCCTTATGCTCGGCACCCATAGTTCTATGGCAGCACCCTATTCCCAGTGGAATGCTGTTTTTTCCTTTGGCAAAAAGTCACGTGGAAAAGAGGGTGAGTGTGGTTCAAATAGTCGATAGGGGAGAGGGTGGAGTTGGGTCAGAGTTCCTGGGACACGCAAAAGGGACCAAGGGAGCAAAGGATAACAAGCAGGCAGGCCCATCCATCGGGCTCAAGGAAGGGGGACGGAGACTCCAGGCACACGTGGGTTTAGCAGGCGAGTGGCTTCGAGGTGGCTCGCCGTTTTTCATTTTCCACGTTGAAGTTGCGGTCTCGTCCCGTATCCTGTTGCTCTGCGGCTCCACCTTTGGTCGAGGTCACACGAGTCCCAAGATCCGCGGCCAGGCTGTACGTCACTTCTGACCCATCTCCTTCGGTGATCGCGAATCTTTGAATAGGTACAAGACAAGGTTTCAGTGAAATGGCAAAAGAAGATATCTATGCATGTGAATTCCTCCCTTAATTCTACGCATTTGGGAGATACGTTCATTGGTCACAGTCAGAGGTCCATTGCCAAGCAGTGCACGTGTCAGTATTCCTACTGGGTTCATGGCAGGTCTATTCATCGTCTTATTTATAAATCAAGTGAGGTTCCCATCAACTGTGCATTACATCATATTCAGCATTTTACAGAACATTTCCCATCAGGACTGGCTAACCTTTTCGAACAGGGCGGGGGTGTCATTATCGAGAGTCAGGCAAAACAGGGTATTCTCGATGGTCAACAGCTACTCATGTGCATCAAGTTCATATTCGGGACAGCAATTGGGGTTTATCAAAAAATGGGGCGGGGATGCTTCGGGCGCTTGCGCTTGGGTGCAAAAGGGGGTGGGGCAATCCGGGCGTTGGGAGTTCAATCTGGACGTTGGCGTTTGTCTCTGAAGAACAGACATAAGGTGCCATTGACATACAGTTCCCCTATAAATGGCCAGATTTGGGGGACTTTTAGTCGTCTTACCTGTCCTTTCCTTTTCAGCCAATTCAAGTTCATTCATTTTTGCAGAAAGGAGAGGCAGTAACATGGCGAGATACAATCAATTTAGTTTCGGTCAATTTCGCTGAACACCTTTGCGTTCAATATGTATCAAATCAGACTGGTGCCGGTGGGGCACAATTTTACCAATGAAGGAGAGAGAATAGGCAGACTCTCATAGAGAGTGAGAGTCGTCCGCAATCTAAACGAGCCATTCGGTACACGTATGACATGTAGGGAGAGAGAGAGAGAGGGAGAGAGAGAGAGAGAGAGAGAGACGTGTACAAAAATAGGTCATTTAGTGCGCTCACAACACGGAACAGCAAAGGTCAGGTAACGCACAGATACAGACAGAGGGAAGACATAAATTCGTACATTTATACACACACAAACTCAGACAGGGAAGACGGCACATGTATTACACATATACAAGACATTCACGACAAGACAGAAAACAATTGTTAGCCTACAACATCTGTTTTTATATGTATATCCTACGTATCTTTACTATCCTGTTTTATCTATGTGCTTGCTCTTTCTACCCTTCCCCCCTTTCCCTTCTCGCTTGTCACGCCTGCGAGCGTTCCCAATTACCAATACTCACACCTCGGCTGGTCGATCAGTAATTAACCTGGTCGTGCTAGTTACCCATGGTTGGATCTTAAGCCATTTTTCTGTTCCCTCCTGTGGTGGGAAGTTCTCCAGGCTGAGGCAACGGCAAGTATTGATCGGGAGAACAGTCGGACAGCTTGGCTATATCTATAAGAGTGTGAGAAAAGGGGGTAGTGCATTTTGAACATCAGCAATATTTCTAACTTCCTAGACGGGTGGTGCCGTGGCAACCCTTACCTGTATAATTTTTCTTTGTCCTTTCCCTACCTAGTCAAACGTCCAGTTACATTATTTAACACGTCATTTCTAGTCAATTTTTCGTCATTCAGTACCTGTCCAGTTTCTATGTCAGTCCATCCTCTCAGTCGCTATGTCCTAAGGAGGAACAGTCATGTTAAGCCTACGTCTTTAAAAAAGCTTATCTGTTATAACGACTAAACACATATTTCCCCTTTCCCCTTTTTCGTCGGTGGTCTGACCGTCGCTCTTCCATACTTCAGTCGACGTTCTGACGTGACCTGCAGAAGGGAGGAAAAGAAGGGGTAGGGGGGGGGGCAGCATTCAAAGCACATCATCATGCAGTAGTTCGAAAATGTTTCTACCTACCATATACTCGCTCTATCTCCTCGTACTGCATTCCCTTGCCATCTCGGCATTTCAGCCCAGAGGGACCAGTGGTGTCATATAGATAATCATTGACGATCTGAGTATCTACATGAGCTACTTGGTCGTAACCGTCTTTATCGGGTGCAAGGGTGCCGGTCAGGTTGCATTTTCTGTGGTGTCATTTAAAGGGTTATCTGAAACACTTTTCCGGCTGTTTGTGGCACATAAGGTAGCTGCTAAATATCTGATCCCTTTTGATCTACATCCTTCATCATACTTACTCTTCGCTCACAGTAGTAAGGCATCCAAAACTCATTAATGCAACTGCAACGACCATGCTTTCTTCTTAAAAATACTTTTAATAAACGAAATTGGTGGCAGTTCATTGCATAAGGTGCAGCAGTGCAAATAAAATCGTATTAAAATTTCCTTACAGAGCAAACATGATGCATGTCAAGAATTCATTTTCAATTAATTCAAAAATTCATTTATCCAATACTCATTCGTTATCTAAGTTACACCAATTCATTTTCCAAATCATAATCAGTACCCACCCCAAGTCAATTCATTATCCAAGCACATACTCAACGCCCTTCATATCTACTTTCATTGTCCAAAAACTGCACATAGATCTCGGGACGACAAGCTGCGCAACCTGGGTGCAACAAAGTTTATTCAAATACGTTTCATTTTTCGGCGGCGCCATTTTAGGTGGGGTCAGGCAAGTTCCAGCACAGTCAGAAAGTCTCTAGTCTCGCGTGGTTGGCCCAGAACTTTCCGTTGGTAGTTCAAAAAGTTTTGTGCTATGTGGTTAACAGTTTAGCAAATATGGACCATGAGTCAAAGAGTGGGAAGGGCGGCAACAATTTTCCTACCGGGTCATCCTGGCGTTCCTCCGGAACTGAACAAGTCCGTGCCGTGGCTTCTTTTTAGTCATTTCCAATCCGAGGCTGGTGCCGGCAGGAGTTGCACCGGTGTCGTGGTTCCCAGTGAAGGGGGCGGGGGCACCCATGCGGAGGGGTCGGGGCCCCCTGGCTCTTATAGAATCTTCAAGGTTGAGGGGAGAAGGCATGGAACGTGTGCCCGTCCTGGGCAGAGGACCGCTTTATGATGTTGACCCTCTTTAAGTAAGAGCATTGGGGTGTCGCTGGAAGCCTCCACCTGGAGGGAGGTGGGGGAGGCTCGTTCGCGTCACCTCCCCCTTCCAGCGACCCCGCGCCGTTACTCGGCTCCGTCGTCTCGATATTGGCCGTGCTGGCTATTGAAGATGGGGGGGGTGGTCGGCGGCTGAGGCAAGACAGCCCCCCCTTTCCCTTGACATGTGGCGGGACTATCTGCAACTGTCCAGACGTCGACATGTGGCAGCACTACCTGTAACTATCTAGGGAATTTGACATGTGGCGGGACTACTTGATTCGCCGCCATTCTCGCCTTCGGCTTCTGCCTTCTTCGTGGGTCGGACCAGGCGAGAGACAGAAAGGGGGGGGGTGGTCGGTGGCTGAGGCAAGACAGCCCCCCCCCCCCCCCCGTGGCCTGCAGGGCAGCGGAAGAGGAGAGAAGGAGAGGACTCTGCCATTCTTTGGACCGCCTGCCCAACATCATCTCCTCCCGACCGTGGTCAGGCGGGCCCCTCGTGCCTCGAGGCCTCGCCTTCCGGATGGGCGTAACCGCGGACCTGTTGCACTTTGGGAGCTTCCGGAATGAGGGTAGGTACCTATTTGATTGTTTCTATTTCATGTGACCGTTATTTGGGCGTGGCGGGCAATGAGGCAGGCATGTTGGGAGCAGGAACAGGCAGTGAAGCCTAGCTACCTCGTGGCTATTTTTGCTGTCAAACTTTTCGCCATTTTATATTTCTTGTTACGAACTATTTCTAATGTTTCTTATTTTTAGTGAAGTCAAAAGCTCATCAGGGGGTTACTGACTTAGCCTGATTTCTTTTTAGTTTTCTTTCTCTTCCTTAGCGTGTTTCGAGCTAAGGCTTTCTGTTAGTAGGGAACGGTGATCACTTCATATTTTTACGTGTCCTTTTCACTAGGGGGTACTTCTGGGCGGACCAGACGAGTTCCCTCCAATAAATGGTCCGGGGTGGAACGAGATTATCGATCAAAAGGGGAACATATATTCCTTCATTAGGGTATCATCCTGGACAGACCGAGTGATGTACTTCCATCTACTAGGGTAGCCTCCTGGACGGACCAGATGGTCTACCTCCACTAAATGGCCCATAAGCGGGGAGTATATGTCCTCCATAAGGGTAGTCTCCTGGGCGGACCATGCGAGCTACCCCCCAAACAGTGGGGAGTGGGTAGGACTGACGAATTCACAAAGGGGCATAACCTACCCTTTACTACTTGCAAAGACTAGATAGAATATTTCTATTCCACGTTGTTTGCAGGCAGAAAATACCTCAAACGAAACAATTCCTGGAACAATAATGTCCAGGTTTTCAATCAATCAGTGGGGAGAAAAACAGGCATGACGGATTACAACGGGGACAAATGTCTGCATTGCCTGCCCTTCGCTATCCAAAAAGGAAGACAGAATATTTCTACTCGTCTCAGTTTGTAGACAGGGAAGATCTCAAAGAACAACCATCGACTATCAACCGACTTCAAACAATTCTCAAAGAACAACATCGATTATTAATCGACTTCAACAATTCTTAAAGAACAACAATCGGTTATCAATCGACTTCAAACAATTCAGTGGGGAGAAAAGTAGGCATAACGAATTAATACCGGGGACAAAAGTCTATATTACCTACCCTTCTCTATCTGCAAAGAGGGACGACGTTCCTATTCGCCGCTGTTTGAAAACAGAGAATGTCTCGTTCTCAGAAGAGAACCAATATGTCAAGTAGCCCTCAAAGCTAAATGAACCAATACCAATAATTTCGGTATACAAATACCGATTTTCAATACAAACAATCAACAATCAGCAATTTCGGTATACAAATACCGATTTTCAATACAATCAATCAACAATTGGGTGGATAGAACCACCCTACCAATCAGGCGTAGGAACGCCCTACTTAATCTTACCCGGACCGGACCATACGGATAGTTCTTCGACTTCCTCCTCCAGCGCCCATTCGTTCTCTTACTCCATGTAGCATTCCTGTGGGATTCCAGTCAGGACAATAGGTCACTGCAAGAGAGGTCCGTTCAGAATTGGTGAAGCTCTGTCGATCGGCCGCCGGGCGAGGGCCCTCTCAAGGCAGGCATGCCCCGATCATTTAGATGTTCACTTCTTCGTCTGGATCTCTCTTACCGAACCCCATGTCACTGATGGACCCCGCGTTGGGACGCCAATTGTGGAAAACGAGCCCATAATCCTATCGATGCCCAGGCCGCTGGCGCAAACCGCCTCTTAGCTCCCATATTGATCAGTTACCAAAATAAAGAGACGGGCGCTGGAAGCAGGAATCAAGAGCAGAGTTTATTTCTCATGAGGAGAGCATGTCATTTCGGACACGAAACACAGTGTCTTTCGGGAGGTGCTCTAACAAGTGAGCTGAGACTCTGGCTTTTTATACTCTACAGAACACATGATAACACAATCAGGACGGTGTGACGCCAAAGGAAAGACATCCCTATAATCCTCGTGGTGATCCTATAATCCTCGTGGTGATCCTACCCATATACATTCACAATGGGGACCCTTGACCTGCTGATAAGAGGGGAGGGCAATCACGCAACTGAGTGTTTTGTAGGATGTGTACGCCTGATCATAGCCCAAGGGGTGGGGTGGCTAAGACCAATAGAGGATCCTTTGAAGAGGAGTGACTTCATACAATAAGGGCAGTAAATGGTATCTCCTGGCTCAGGCGATGGCCTCGGACATGTGTGGTCAGCCGGACTCGGGGGAAAGGGTCATCAAAGGAGTGGTATTAATGCCGCGTGGACAATCGAGTGCGGAGGGAAGGCTTGTCAACAGAGGGGCATTCATGGAAGGGAAGGAGGGGTTGGTCAGGCGCGGCCGTGATTCTCAAGGACAGGGTCTTGCAGAAGAAGAAGGTTTATGACTTGCCTACGTGAGGAGAAGGGAGGGGTAGCCAGGGTGGACACAAGGACAGAGTCACACAGAGAGCGAGAGAGATCTTATGACCCGTATATGAGAGCGGGGGCAGTCAGGTGCAGCTGGGGGAGGGCTATGCCTGCTAGGGCGAAGGATGCCTCTTCAAGAGGGAACGGGGGGGTTTGCGTGGGTCGAGCAAAAAGGGGGCTGCCTTTCAGGGCAGGGTCGTGTACATGCAGAAGGGGAGCCGGTGATTCTAATCTTAGGCGGGCAAAAAGGGCCAGGGTGCCTAAAATGGCTGTCATGTATACATGGGTACAGGCCTTTGCTGGCAGTAGGATGTAGTTAAATGCTTTACGGTATTCAGGGTACGCGCAGGGAGAGGAGTGGGAAAAGGGAAATGAACGTTGCTTATGTACATCAATATTTCTATTTTTCTACATACATACATGATAAGTATTGTTCGTTTCTGGCGCGCCTGATCATGACATTGAGAACGGTGACTGCCGAAACGCGTCTGTTTCTGTAGAGTTAAAAATAAAATATATGAACTCAACCCCGCGAGTGCCTTCCCTTGATTATTGGTGAGCTGGCATTTACAAATGCGGGTACACCCCTGTGACGAAACAGCACCCGCCCGCGAGTGCATATATATATATATATCCACGAACACCCTCCAACAAAATGAAAGGAAAGAATCCCAGGCAGGGAAATACAGGTGGGGTTCTTTATTGAAGTTCCTTACAGCCGGGCATAATGCATTTCGGATTGAAATCCTTCCTCAGACGCCCCTAGCCGCTGTGCCTCATGTCCGTTGTGCCCCGATTGAGAGTCGTCAATCTTAATAAAGTTCACTTCTGGCTCCGCCCCCGCTCATGTGATCATCTGCTGGGTTGGGTTCAGTATGGAACTCCAACTCCCAGAATCCTGTGTGCCTGGTGTAGCGTGATGGGGGAAACAAAAAGTTAAATCTTAGTGTCTGCAGGCATAGGTGAATTTGGGCACGCATATATATATTATTATTATTATCTATGTTGCGATTGTACTTGGGTTTGTTAATGTATATTTTATCCATACACTTTTATGTTATGAACTCCAAAGAATATTTGCTATTTTGTTGAAGTTTGTGTATATTTATTTTATGGTTGTTTGTAATAAAGATTTCTGTGGAATATGTTATTTGTACTTATTTAAGTAGACTTCGATAGAATTCCAAAACAAAAATGTATGAATTGAAATATGGTTGAAATTGAAATGTGCTGCCTAGCTTTACAAAGACACACAAATGGACGTTTGCTTGGTTTTGTTAAGGCCAAAAAAGACTTAGCATCTTTATAAATCCAGGCCTAAATATATATAAATTAATTTGCCAAAAAAATGGACGAGTTAAAACTTCGTGTGAAAACAGGATGAGAAGGAAACCCCACAGAGACAAAACAGACCGACTCAGACCCGAGACCCAAAGCCAAGAATGCATTTATTTGGGGGAGGCCACGCACCCCAAACAGCCCCTGAAGCCAGGCCCCGGCCCCCCTCTTCCTGAGCCCATGCTGGAGAGTTTGGTTTGGTTCAGGACCATCCTGGACCACGCGCAGCCCTGCCCCGGGGGATGGGGGGCACCAGGGCTGGTGTGTCCTCCACCCCAGAGCCAGGCAGGAGGAAACAACTCGTTACACGGTCATCAGGCCGATGTTCCGGTTCCCACTGAGCTCAGCTGCGGGTGTAATGACCGGCAGATCCGGGTGTAGCCTCCAGGAGCTGGTAGCCCAGTGTGTTATCGCACCTGCTGCTGAGATGCACAGATTTCATGTCAGATCTAAAAATAAATATAAATGGATCCTTCAAAACGGACCTCAAAGTTCTCCTCCTTTAAAGACACTTCCGAATCTAATTCTCGCCCTTTCTATCACCTGAAGGAAGACCTCCCATTATTGAAAATTCTATTGTCCATGACTATGGAAGTGCCTTTCCGGTGTGTTCCTGTGGTTTGAGTGTCCTCCATTTATTGCAGTATTATACCTCTACTTGTATTTTGTGCGCTTTTGTAACCTGCACACGTCACTTTTTCCTCCTGTAATGCACCGATTGCTACCTCTTGTATTTTGGTTGCTCACTATTGTCACTTTTGCCTCATGTAACTTAGCGTCTGCTTTTGTAATTTGTCCACTTGTAATGTTCTCCTCATGTATCGGTTCTGTTCCTTGTGTGAAGCGCTCAGACACCTTCGGGTAAAGTCCGCGCTAGATAAAAACGCATCAAATAAAATAAATCCAAATGTTGCCGCGCCTCGGACCTCAGCCCCCTCGTTGCCTCGTCAGGGGGTGCCGGCTGAGTGAGCGTAGACTAGTGCCAGACCCCAGGGAGGCGGGGTCCGGGGGCTTCGGGGTGTTGTTGTGGTTCAGAGGGGGCGGGGGTCGAAGGCTGCTGGAGGCTGATAAGGCTGAGCTGCTGCAGACACGTGGTTGATGCTCAACAGCAGAAGACGAGGCGAGGGCGCCCAGCTGCCCAGGAGCAGAGGGGAGTCAGCGGTGCGCCGGCACGGGGAGGGGTCGGTGCGTGTTGATGCCTCTGAAGGAGGGGGTCGCGGTGATACCCTCTGGAGCCCTTGGTGCAGAGGTGAGGAGGCGGCTCAGACCCCCACGTGGGGTGGATTCTCTTGTTACCTCTCTTTTTGGATGAGTGGGCGGGGGGGGGGGGCATTATGAAAGGACCGGGGGCACTAAGGAAAAGAAGGGACGTGAAGGTGGGAGAAGAGATAAGGAAGAGAAAGGCTGCGGTAAACTTTATACATAAAATACACATTTTAAAAACTAGGTAAACATCCACGGGTGGATAGGGGCTCAGAAGAGGGGGTGGGTGGTAGAGAAGTGAATGTCTATAAAATAGGGCGCTAATGATCACGCCCAATCCCCAATGACGACACGGGAAGTGGCGTCACGAGTGGTGACGTCATGCCCGTATAATAATCTTTACTTAAAAGGGAAAGGGAATATGATAGGCGCCTTAAATTACCATAACCACAAAGAAATATCAAACGATCATTTTATCTTTTATAAATGACGTGTATTTCCACGTATCGAAGGTCTAGGCTCGGAAGTGGCTGAAAGTGACAATATATCACACACTGACACGTGGAACTTGTGACGTCCTGCACGCATATACTGCCTTCAGTGAATAAACCCAATGTTCTGTGTGGGTTCGTAAACTTGTTGTCAAGGTTTGTGTGTGTCCTTGTCTACAGAGCACAGCGTGCCTGGTGTTTACTGACGGTTCAACAATAGAGGGTTTAATCGTGTCAGCTCTCTGCTGAGAGATTCAAATCCAGAGCACCCCCACAAATAAAGGGGTGCTGCCAGAGGGCTGGGGGGCACACACCTTCCTAACTCAGGTTAGTTTACAGTGCAAGCAGCGACTGTGCGGGGTACAGGGTCACACATCTCTGGTTTGGGCTAAAGGGAACGGAGTCCCCGTTTTAAAAACACTGGCGGGACACCGTACCGTCCCCCGAGACCCGGGTCTGAAAACGAACACGGAGTCTGTGGTCCACAGGGGTTGGGGTTGGGGGCGGTGGGGGGGGGGGGGTGGAGCTGTAGAGGAGACGGAATCTCTCAGGCTCATTACCCCGGCCCCCTTCCCCCCGGCAATGGGCTGCCTGGATTCCAGACACTGTGTTGTGAACGTCAGTGGGGCATTTAAGCAGGCGCATCGCAGCGCTACTATTGGTCAAAAGCTGATCGGATTAGCGTTTAAAGATCCTTCGTAGAGCGGTTCAAGGTAGGGCGACCAGGCGTCCCGGATTTGCCCGGACAGTCTCGGATTTTGGCTCATGTCCCGGTTTTTAGAGGGGGTCGACTGAAAACACTGAGAGACACTTTTTTGGGTGTTCCAAAGCTGTGCTAGTTAGATGCTGTTATAAGGAAGCACATTAATTAATAGGCATGAAGTTGCTGCTTGTAAAAAATACGTTTTATTTATGTTCTTAATGTCTCCTCTGTGATGCTATGTTGATGAGAGCTGTCATTCTGCGTCAATCCGTGGATGAATATGTGTAGTCCTTCTTCTCTTTTTCCAAAATATCCCGGTTTTTTTAGTTCTCCAGATCCGGTCACCCTTCTTAAAGGGCCCTGCCAGGGGGGGGGAGGCAGCCCAGAACACTCCGTGATTTGGATCTCACGTCCGTTGTCCGTGATGAGTCCGTTTGTCTGTAATTTTGGGCACTGGGGGGCAGCTCTGTTCCCCCAGAGAGGCCTCAGCTCCCTGATGGGGGCGCTTTACACCCCCCCTCGGAGCACAAGAGCAGCCCCGCCCCCCCCTGTCATTCTGTCTGTGGCTGGTGAGTGTCACTTACAGACTGACAATGGGTCAGTCTGGGCTCTTAAAGCATGTGCCCCCCCCCCCCCCCCCCTAGCCTCGGTCTAGGGCAGGACATTCTGTGTTTATCCAGTAAAAAAATGGTTCTCATAGTGCATAAAGAAAAATGTTGCAGCATACCATCGCCAGATGTTAGAAATGTACAAAACGCCCGTGCGGCGACCAAAGAACCGAGTTCATGAATAACAGGCGGTGAAAAGAGTAAAAAAGAAGGGGTTAGAGTTCTTTCACAGTCTCATCATTTTAGAACTGACACATTTTCAATATTAAATACATCAAAGCCATATTTGCTGTTTTTTTATTTTATGCAACTAACAACCATTGACAAAGCCAATAGTCCTGGCTTGTTGTAGGCGTGATGCCAGGGCTTTAAGTGGGCCGGGTCTCAAGGGGTCTGAGCACCGGCAGTTTTTTTCAGGGGGCTTCGAAACGGGTCTCTTTCGGGCTCCGTTTTGAGCCCCGACACAGGCAGTCCGTTTTTTAACCAGACTGCAGTGACAGCTGTTTGCTGTCACTGACAGCTGTTTGCTGTCACTGCAGTCCGGACAAAAGTGCCATGGCGCAAAACAAAGCCTGATAGAGACCCGTTTCGAGACAGCACCAGGCACATGGATGTGCTTTGCTCACACAGCTCACTTCTCAGTAGTAGAGAAGTTACAGCATGACGTCATGCCAGGGGAGCGTTGTGGGGGAAGGGAAATCCTTTGTCATTTTCTTTCTGGATTTCCCTTCTCTTTCTGACACTCAGGAGCATCAACATAGTGGTAGGGTCACCAAGGATATAATTGGAAGCTTTGTCAATATTATATACAAGTCATAGTTGCAGCTTATTTATCTTCTGCAAGTAATAACCATTGACTAAGCCAATATCCCTTTCTTAATGTAGGTTTGATGTTACTTATATCAAATATCTGGATGCAATGACAAAAACAGCAAAATACAAGTCGGGTGTCACACTATGCTAAGCACAGATTTTTTGAGAAAGTGATTTAAAGCCACGCCCCTAATTACACTGGCCACGCCCCTTTGATAGACCCCGCAGTTTTTTCATCCCACTTAAAGCCCTGCGTGATGCATTATATATCTAGATGCAGTAACAGAAGTAGCAGAAAACCAGTCGGGCAGCACACTATGCTGAGCACAGATTTTTAGCTTGTGTTGCAAGCCACGCCCTTAATTACAAAGGACACGCCCGTTGGAGAGACCCCTACGTTTTTTCAACCCACCCGAAGCCCTGGAAACAGCACCTACAGACAGTCACCTCTGGCTTGGCACCGGGCATCACGCAGGACTTGTGACCTCCACGTTTTTAGATTTCCTCTGTGAAATGATATGAAAATACATTTTAGACGGCGCTTGAATGCCTCAGGGCGTCTTGGCGCTGGTCGTACAGTACAAGGCATTGTAAACCCACCACCACACCAGGCCACCCCTTGCTTTGGGAGCAACAGGGGGTGAAGTTCTGATGGGCCTCTTCTCTCTGCAACTCTGCAGACAAAGGCTCAGCTCATAATTAATGTGAAAAGGTGGGTGAGTGCGTAAGTGAAGGGATGGCTGGATGATCAGTGAAAGGATGAATGGGTGAGTGAAAGGGTGAATGGATGGATTGATGGATGAGTGAGTGGAAAGATGGATGGATGAGAGAAAAGGTTAATAAATGGATGTATGGATGGATGGGTGGATAGATGGGTAAAGGGTGGATGGATGACTGAAATGATGGATGGGTGGATTAATGAATTGATAACTGAAAGGGTGAATGAATGGATGGATAATGAGAGAAAGGACGGATGGATGAGTGAGTGAAGGAATGGATGAGAGAAAGCATAAGTAAATAGATTTATGGGTAGAATGGTGAATGGATGGGTAAAAGGGTGGATGAATGTGGAAAGGGTGGATGATGGGCGAATGGATGAGTGAAAAGATGGAATGATGTATTGATAAGTGAAAGGGTGAATGAAGGGATGGATGTGTGAAAGGGAGGGTAGATGGACAAAAGGATGGATAGACGAGTGAAGGAGTGAAAGGGTGGATGGATGAGAGAAAGGATGGAAGGATAGATACGTGATAGGGTCAACGGATGGATTCATGAGTGGATGAGTAGATGTGCGGAAGGATGGACGGCTAAGTAAAAGGGGGATGGAGAGAGAAAAGGAGGATGGATGGATGACTGAAAGGGTGATTGGGTGGAGGATGAGTAAGTGAAAGGATGGCTGAGCGTATGGATGGATGGATAATGGTTGAATGAGTGAAATGTGGATGGAAGGATATATGGTGGATAGGTTTGCAAATGGTTGAATATGTTTGATATGAATGGTGCTCACAGATGGAAGGACAGAATGAATGGTGAAAGACTGAATGATGGATGATTACACCTTGTAGCCCCCATTATTTTCAGTAACATTTCCTATATTTAATTTAATTGCAGGTTTATATAGCGCTAGGAATCGACTCCCGGAGGAGTATCTCCGCGCTTCGACCGCTGGGGAACCCGTCCTGGCTCACCCTGAGAGATGGTCCCTAATGGGTATCTCTAAGGTGCGACCAAGCATCCCTGGCGGTCTGGGGGGGCCGTTGTGAAGATAAGGCAAGCTAATGCCCAGAGTTGCCGAGTGTGGTCCCTGACTGGAGTAGGCACCGAGGCGAGAATTATTGAGCCCGCTGACCCTGGTCCACGACCCTGCCGCGTCGGGAATCGAACCCTGGTGCCGGGCCGTCCTCTGCTTACGGGTCTGCCGCCTCTAACCAGTGAGCCACACCACTCCACACTATACATTGACTTTCACATTTATGAGTCATTGTCTCTATATAATGTGTGTGTGATGTAACGCACTCCGTCACCCTGTCCTATATACTTGGGATAAGTAGCACTATAAGAGAAATTAAATACTCATGATAGAGGATCTATGTGAAGATGAGGGGCGCCATTGGAGGGTGGTAGCAAGGCCGGACTGTCTGGACCGGCCATCAGGCGTTTTCCTTGGAGGGTGGAAAGGTAGGGGTGGGGTGGTTTTGTCACTGGGGTCTGGCACTACAAAGTTCCTTGTATATCCAGCAGTTTTCAGGCAACAATAAAAGCGGCCTCACTTATATTGAGATGGGGTTCACCAGCGTCTGCTGACTAATGTCCCTGCTGGAGTGAGATGGGAGTTTTAAATCATCTGAGGTAGCACAGAGGGTTAACATGCCTGCTGCAAAGAATGTGTACCATGCATATCAAAGATTAGCATTTTATGTGCAGATCTCAGTGGGTTACTGCTTTCGTCACTGCGATTCTTTTGTTTCTGCGCAGTTCATAAGTTACATACGCGATCTAGCACAGTGAGCTATGAACTGACATCAAAGAGCTGCATGGTACAGGTTACAAAGTTATGGTTCATTCCCAGTCTTTCGTTATCCTGATGTTGATAAAAAAGCTTTCTGAGGGTAGGAATCATTTCTTATCATTAAAGTTATCCCTTGTGTTTTCTCAATAAAAATGACTTGAATATAAAAAAAAAGTTAAACCTAACCACAATCTATACTACATGTTTGACCCCTCTGATTATTTGTATTAGTTGTCTTATTACTCACATGATTGGCTTTGCAGCCACCTATTAGTACTGTTTGATCTATTGATTTTATCTGTCTGACTATGCTCCCTCATGTACCCATTCTATGTAAAGCGCTCTGATCTCTGCAAAGATCTTGTTCGCGCTATATAAAACTTTCAAAATAAATAAATAAACCACAGTGTTATGTTCTGAATCCCGAATTTGAGCTTCTCCAGACCCAGCACTCTTAAATGATGCCGCGGGTCTTGGGCTCAAAAATTCCACGGACCTGATAATTCTCGCCTCGGTGCGTATTCCAATCATGGAGTCCCACTCTGCAACTCTGGGCAATAGCTTGCTTAATCTCCACAACGGCCCCCACAACGCTAAGGAGGCCTGGCCTCCACCCTGGGGTTGCCCAGGAGTGGACGCCTCACAGGGAAAGCCAGGATGGGTTCCACAGCGGTATTCGTACCAGCGCCATGAGACCCTTGCGGGTGAGTAGTGCGCTATGCAAGTATCAATTTACCAGTACGGGTGACGTGAATCCTACACCTTGTGGTCGGTCCCCTTTGTCTTATGTAACATTTTCTATGCACTGATTTACACATGTATGATTCATTGTCTGTGTTAGTGCCTGATGTAAAGTGCTTCGACACCCTACACTGGAATGAGAGGCGCTATAAAACAAATGAAATGCATGCGAGAGAGGCGCTATGGAGAGATGAGAGGCGCTATGGAGAGATGAGAGGCGCTGCTGGAGGGTGATAGGGAGGGAATGATTGAAGAGCCCCAACAGAGATTGTCGTGTCCTGGTGCACTGAAAGGTCATCTTTTACTGTGCTTTAGAAGCTAATACAATTGAATATAGAATGACAAATGTCTTGTAGAATGCCTCTTGCTTTCCCATATTTTCTTGGGGTTGCGAAAACAAAGGCTGTGAGCTGTCAGTTTGTTTCTAACGCTCAGTAACTTTTAAATATCTGCAAATGAACTGTGCAGGTGTTTCAAAACAGATCAGCATTTAGGAAACTACAAATGGACCGCTTGTTTGTAATTCAGAAGTGTGCTGGAAACAGAGATTTAATAGGACCACAACAATGAAGACGCTTCGCTTGGTGATGTTCGAATGATGCATATTTGCTGAAACCACATTTCCACGCGTCATTGTGCGCTATATAGATGCATCAGTAACACTGCATGCTGCTAACATTTCAATAGAAAATGTTGTGTGTGTAAAAGACAGCGCCCCCTTCTGTCCTACAATAATGCCTCACCGGCGTGTACAGTTCCTAGTCTGTAGCACACTTCTGTCCATCAATGAGACTCTCTGGTTTACAGCTCACAGAAATGAAACGGCCCACGCAGTGTACTATTTCCAATATCCAGCTAAAATAAGGAGGGTTGATATATGGCTAGCCCCGAAACCGGTCCCAGGATGCTTGTTTCTGGTCCAGGAAAGACCTGACCTGGCCTGGCAGTTCGGGCTGGACTGTTCCCATGAGGCACAGGGTCAACACTGATTTGCATATGGCTGGGTCTAAATTGGAATGGCGTGGTGTGCAAAACAAATTATGGATTTAACCCAGATCTGTGACTGGGGGTGAATGTTTGATTAATTCAGTATTCCGTCCCTCATGTGTTCTTTTTGCACTTGTTGCCCTGAGTGGGAAGGGTATGCCCAGACGTGGGTCCTGTGCTCCTTACGCCACCAGATGCGAGCTAGGGTGGCTGATGAGGGGGTGTTACCCCGAAACTGGTCCCCGGATGCTTTTACTGGTGCTGGGAAGACCTAGGCCTGGCATTTCAGGCTGGACTGTACCCATGAGGCACCGCGTCACTACTGATTTGCATATGGTTGGGGCTAAACTGGAATAGTGTGGTGTGCAAAAAAGAGATGGAACTAACCGAGATCTGTGACTGGGGGTGAATGTTTGATTAATTCAGCATTCTGTCCATCATCTGTTCTTTTTGCATAGGGCTCGCCAGGGCATTATATAATAATGGCAACTCTTATCTTACACAACCGTTCTGACCCACAATACCACAACACTCGGCAGTGCGCAGCTAATTATAGCTCATGCAGTCTTGTAATTACTCCCTTTTCCTGCTTTAATGCTCTTATCCGCGTACAAGACCCCTCCGCTATGGGTCTTACCCATCACTCAGCACTGTACCTGCCCCCGAACCAGTCATCACCAGCTGAACAGACATGGAACACCTGATGCGACCTGACACATACAGCTGGTCACTGGTAGGACTGCCCCTGGTCCAGCCGCGCAGGTCCCGACTAGCGGCATCCTATGCGCGCCGCTGTACATCTCACAGTGGGACTCAGATATGAGATGCAGGTGAAGTCTATCCGAGCAGGTCCTCCCGGCCTCTCCTCTCACCAAACATGCTGGCTCGGGACCATGAGATGTAAACAAAATCTCAGACTGGCTAACGCAGTGCAGTGTCCGTATAAATAGATTATTATCATATGAAATACCCCAAAAAGACCCGCACAGTTGCTCCAAGCTGCGCACATACCGAAAAACCGTGAAGTGCACAATTGTCTCAACCTAATGAACTTATTCTGGCGTGTAATTAAGTGGTTGTGTATTTACTTACTTATATACTATTGCGCGACCTCCTCTGATATGTCTGTAAAACTTTCCGTTTGTCCCGAAGTTTTTTCCTGATTTTTGACCTTGTGTCCTGAATTTTTACACTCACAGTTCTGAATTTGCACCCATACCAGTTGGTCACCCTAGCACCGAGGCAGACTCTGTCGAGCATTTTAATGGGTTTTAAATATGTCTTTAATTAGAGAGGGGTTCACAGGACAGACAGACGTGAGAGAAGTGCATTGAGGTTAGTAAGGGGGGGGGGGCGCACAGGACCACTGCCCCCTCTCCCCCCCCCTCCAAAGCATCGTTAGAAAAATGCACCAAGGCAGGCAGTATGGAGCAGGTTGATGGGTTTTAAATATGTCTTTAATGAGGGACGGGGGTCACAGGACAGACAGACATCTGGGAGAAGTGCATTGAGGTTCGTGAAGGGCGGCGGGGGGGGGGGCGCACAGGACCTTCCCTCCCCCAAAGCATCGTGAGAAAAATGCACAGAGGCAGGCGCTGGCGAGCAGGTTAATGGGGTTTTAAATATGTTTTTAATAAGGGAGGGGTTCACAGGACCCCCGCCCCAGGCATCTGAGAGATGTGCATTGAAGTTAGTAAGTGAGGGGGGTTTCAGACCGCCCCCCCCCCTCGCCCCAATATCCTGAGAATATCCTCTGAAGCAGGTTGATGAGGCTTAAAAGTCCCTTTTCTAAGGGGGCAGCGGGGAGTCACATGACCCCGCCCAGCTCACCCTGGGAGGGGGCACTGAGGGGGTAAAGACAAGCAGATGGATGGGATTTAAAGATCATTTGGAGACTCCGGCCACGCCCCCACCGGAAATGGCTGCATTCTGTATGAGACCCTTGGAATGCACGGTGCGTGCCAGGGACGCAAAACAAGGGCAGGGCGGTGGGGGGAAGGGAGGTGAGACCTGAGGGGGGGGGGGGGGTTGGTCTGGGGGAGAGGGGGGGGGTTATTTAGTTTTCAGCTGTAGTGAAATGAATGTGAAGAAATTCCAGAAGAAAGGAATGAATTTAAGAAACTTTATTCATGTAGTGAAAGAGCTTGTGCGATGAGCAGTGACTGCGCAGAGTCACGGTGTGTTCTCCAATCTCACCCTGACGTCAGTGATATACACGCTAGACACTAACAGCTGTCCGCGCGCCTGGCAACCAATAGGAGCTGACTGCCCTATTCAAAAACTAGACCTATAACAAGCGCCTTGTCGCCTGTTGGGTAAGGAGCGGTGCTCCGGTAGGGAGCGGTGGTACAGTCTGAACACTGCAGGGGCCTGTGTTCGACCTCCTGGCCACAGGTTCAAATCCCGGCGGGTCCACTCAGCCTTTCACCCTTCTGAGGTCGACAAAATGAGTAGCATTAAGTTGGGTAACAATAAACCTCTGTTATTCAGCGCCAAGATGCCCTTGTGTAAACGTACCCTATACACGTTTTGTTATATTGTGTGTATTTTCCTTTCTCTGTTCACTGCACGTGATTACAAGGTGTCCATGCCTGCTCCGTGTTGTGAGAGGCTGTCCTTGCAACATCGAGGCGTTTCCTGCCAGTCGTCGCTCACTTCTGACGTCTGTTGTTTCGTAGCTGTTTGCAGGGTCACATCCGAGGGCGTGAGTTACAATAGGGCACAGTAATATTCCACTCAGGGCCTGGTGCTGATGCTGGCATCAGGTGACGTTAGATAATTCTATATTGTATGTATGTATGTATTTGCATACTTATATAGTGCTGTACTGTCCCCCAGAGGGTATCCTGGCGCTTTGACTCAGCAAACCGAACCACCGATGCAGAGCTCGAGTTACTCTTGGAAACAAATGGGTTTTCAGCCCTTTTTTGAATGCTGGGAATTCACATTGACTCCTTAGCAAGAGCGGGAGAGAATTCCAGAGTCTGGCGGCCGCATAGCTAAACGACCGCCCTCCCATCCTTATCCTCTGAACTCTGGGGTCCGTCACCAGACAAGCAGAGGAGGAGCGTAGGCTCCGAGATGTGGAGTACCAAGAGAATAGGTTCTGCAGCAAGACTGGGCCTTGTCCATGTACAGCTCTAAAAACCAGGCAGGATGCTTTAAAAAGGATCCGCTGATGAACAGGCAACCAGTGTAAATCCTGTAGTGCAATGGTGGAAGAGGCAGCCAGCGGTCGAGAAAGTGCCAGCTTAGCTGCCATATTTTGGACCCGCTGCAGCTTGCCCACCAGCGTTCTAGGCGCCTTCAGGAGCAGTGCGTTGCAGTAATCCAATCTGCTTAGGATCAGGCCCCGCACTACCTCTGGCCTGGCCTGCACTGGGAGCAGTGGTAGGACTTTCCGCAACATCCGAAGCAGCATCATGCAAGTGGCTACGGTTTTATTAACGAAAAGGTCTAGTTGAAGGTTGGGGCCAAACATGACCCCCAGATTTGGAGCGCAGCCAGTTCGTTGTGACAGTCATACAGCGGTGAAATGTCTCTAAAGAGACGGCGTCTTTGCCCTCCAAAAAGAAAACCAATTGGGTATCGTCGGCGTAATTAAACACCGAAATACCGAAAGATTTTATCAATTGGATCAGAGGGCGGAGGTACAGATTGAATAGTATGGGGCTGATGGCCGAGCCCTGCAGTACCCCCTGCCCAACTTTCCGCACATCCGACTTAAAAGGCGGCAAAGCCACCACCTGCTGTCTGTTGTGAAGGTATGAGACTAACCAGTCCCTGGCCAGCCCCGTAACCCCGATCTCCTCCAGTCTCTTAATGAGGGTGGAGTGGCTGACCGTGTCGAACGCGGCCGACATGTTGAGCAGCACTAAAAAGGCTGCCCGACCTGTGTCGACCCGCGAACGAAGATTGTCTAACACGGCCACCAGCGCAGACTCCGTCCCATGCGCTGGCCGTAATCCAAACTGAGCCACATCCAGCCAGGTGGTATCCTCTAGGAAACTGGATAGAGAACGGGTAACCAACTTCTCCAAGATCTTAACCGGAAAAGGGAGCAAGGAGATAGGCCTGTAATTTGACAGACAGGTGGGGTCAAGTGTAGGTTTTTTCACGAGGGGGGAGACCACCGCCAACTCCCAACTCTCCGGAACTGTCGCAGTGACAAGCGACTGATGGCAGATGGAATACAGAGGGTGGAAGAGTTCTTCCTGGAATAATTTCCAGAATTTATGCGGAAGAGGATCCAGCGGCTGATGATACAGTCTGTGCCAGTTTACAAAACTCCTCGAAAGGGGGAAGAGAGAAGCGACTCAGCTGAGGTCGATTGGAAAGTTCACCCGGAGCTTCCAGACTAAGGGGAGAACGGTTCCGCCGGGGTCGACTGGGAGATTTCTCCAAAGTCTCCAGACTAGAGGAAGGGCAACTCAGCTGGGGACAGTTGGATGGTACTCCCGAAGCTGCCAAGATGAGAGGAGAATAATTCAGCTGGGGATGACTGGAGGGTTCCTCCGGAGCTCCCAAGCTGAGAGGCGGACAACTCAGCTGGGGTCGACTGGAAGACTCTTCCGGAGCTCCCACGCCGAGAGGCGGACAACTCAGCTGGGGTCGACTGGAAGATTCGTCCGGGGCACCCAAACCGAGCGAAGAGCGACTCAGCTGGGGTCGACTGGAGGACTCTTCCGGAGCTCCCAAGCCGAGGGACGAGTAACTCGGCAGGGGTCGACTGGAAGATTCGTCCGGAGCACCCAGACCGAGAAAAGAGTGACTCAGCTGGGGTCGACTGGAGGACTCTTCCGGAGCTCCCAAGCCGAGGGACGAGTAACTCGGCAGGGGTCGACTGGAAGGTTCTTCCGGAGCTCCCAACTGAGAGCAGCATGGGAGACCTCCTGGGGGAGCCTGACTAGATAAGTTGTCCAAAGGGGCCGACAGGGGCGAAACCCCCCCAGCAAGTCCGCTCAGAATCATGACGATCTTATCCTCAAAGGCGGCTGCCAGAGAATCACATAAGGCCTGTGAGACTGGAACATTATTCATGGCGCCAGCTGGGTGGGAAAGATCATTCACAATCTTTAACAAGGTCTGGGACTTGTTAGTCGCCTGGTTTAACATATCCACCAGGTAGACTGCTTTAGCACACTTGATCTGTGCTTTGTATTCCTGTAATGCTAATCTAAAAGTGTCTTTCGCTGCATCTAAATAGTGCCTCCTCCACGCCCTCTCTGCCCGCTGCATCTCAGCTTCAGCTGCAAGAGGTCGGGGGTATACCAAGGCATGGCGCGGTTCTGTCTATCCCTTGATCTGCGCAGTGGGGCCACCTTATCCAGGGAGTTGGATATCTGCCGGCATAGACTGGCATAGCTTTCATCGACACCGCTTCCTAGTGTGAAGCCTTCAGAGAGGAGAGTGGGCAGGACTAGCGATTTTAGGATTCTTGACCAAGGTCTGCCTATTTTGGTATGACTCAGCCCTGTGTCGCTCGGAGGGACCGCAGGTAAATAAAGATGGAAGGAAACAAGCGCATGATCCGTCCAGCATTGGGACATGATGTCATTCACCACTACATGCTGGGCATCAGCAACAACCAAGTCCAGAGCATGACCTTTCTGGTGGGTAGCAGAGAGAACCAACTGTTGCAGCTGAATATTGCTACAGGCCTGGCAAAGATCATGATGGGCAGAGTCCAGAGGCCCGTTTGGCCACAGATTAAAGTCTCCCAGTATAAGCAGTCTGTTATAAGAATTGGAGAGATCATAAATGAAGTCAATAAATTCCGGCAGAGTAGATGGGACATTACCCGGTGGTCTATAACAGAGCACCCCTGAATGTAGTATTTTCTCCTGCCCTTTAAAGGAGAAGCCTATAAGCTCAAAGCCCGGCACCTCCTTGATCTGTAACTGCGAAAGTGCTAGGGTTTCACGGAAGATAAAACCTATGCCGCCACCTCTGATCTTCAGGCGAGGAGTATGCCTGATTTTATAGCCCTGAGGGCACGCCAGGCCCAGTTCTACCTCACTGTCCGCCCGAGTCCATGTTTCCGTAATGAAAAGCACATCAAGTCCTCAGGACTCGATGAGAAAGACAATCTCCATGTGGTGCTTACAAAGGGACCGGACGTTAAGTAATCCACATGAGAGCTGCTCCGGCTTGTCCAAAGGAGCAGCCTGCTGAGGCCTAAACTGCAAAAGATCTGCCCTGGAATATACTATGCGTGGGCTAATTGAATGAGCAGAGTGGCAGGCCCTAGGCGCGCCTGTTGCGCGAACGGGCGCAAACGGGCTTACCTCTGGCGCACCTCCGGCGCGCCCGCTGCGCCCCAACGCTGCGCGCTAGGGAGGTGGCCATCTTATATACCGGAGTGTCGCGAGAGTCCTGTGAGGGCAAGCCACTGGCCCCTCACAAAAGATGGCGCCTAGAGATGGTGTTGATCTCCTAAAGCCCAACCCAATATGGCGGCCAAAAGCGGCGAGTTCCTGATGAGCCCCCAAGCTATCCCTCTGTCCCAACAAGTGTGGGTGCCAAACGATTAATATGCGGGTAAGTTCTAACTAAAAAGCCCCAAGCACAAGAGGAGAGCGACAGCGTTCTAGCGCGAACAGCGAACAGCGCAAAACGAATTAGTGCAAATACAATTACAACCTAACAAGTTATTTAAAAATATTTAAAACAGCAAATGATAGCAGCCAATGCTTTGCTACATTTGCCCACCCTGTGCTGACTGTGCGATCTCCTGGGACTTCGGTTGTGAAAATTACTATAAAGTGATGCATTTTGGGGGGTGAACTATCGATTGCCTTCTGAGCCTCCAACTTTAGAGGGTAAAACCCCTTGTCTTATGCTTTGGACTGTTTTTGCTTTTTCTTCATGTCGGTAACTTCTCCCACTGATTCTAATGCATTTTTATTAGAATTCTTTTTGCCTCCTGTATGGCACCATGACTTATTTTAATGAACCTTTATTATTTTCCTTTCAAACTTACTCCTGGGGATTTACGGCCACATGCATCATTGCACCCGTTTGCGATTCCTAAATTGCGAAAAGTAAGGAATCGCAATTTAGAAATCTCAAACTGCAATGCATGAACAAATCGCATTTATTTTTGCGATTCGGTATTTTTCCTTAATTGCGATTCACAATTTGCGATTCACAATTAAGGAAAACCCTTCCAATTGATTCCTATGGGCGAAAAGGCCCATAGGAATGAATGCGAAGGCATTCACATTTTGCGAATTTCAAATTTTGATTCGCAAAATGTGAATGCAATTTCAAGGGTGCAGGGGGGGGTCCAAAGAACCCCTCCCTGCACCCCTGAAATGTAACTTTAAATGCAATTTACACACACACATGCCCCAAGGGCATGTGTGTGTATAAATTAAAACTTTAAAAAATGCAATTTGTGCATATTTGAAAGTTTTAGGTAAATTAGCATGAAGTTCAACTTCATGCTAACTTACCACTTCCAAATTGCGAATTCGCAATTAAAAAATGATCATGCATTGCATTTAAGATATCTGAAATTGCGATTTCTTAAATGCAATCGCAATTTTAGAAATCGCAACATGGTTGCGATTCCTAAAATTGCGCGATGCATTCCAAATTAGTCAATTGCATTCGCAAACGGTCGAAAATTGCGATTTGCACCATTTGCGAATGCAATTGACTTTGATGCATGTGGGCATTAGTTTCCTTCCATTGCCGTTTATTGATCCTGTATTTGGGTGCCGATAAGAGATACATTGCCTCGTGCAAACTTGAGGTTTAACCCCGTCCCCGACCCTTCTTTGGTGCTTGATATGGCGTGATAAGGACTGAGGGCCCGATTCACAGAACTAACTTAAGACACAATTCTAAACGTACTACTTTTGGTATTCACAGAAGGCATTTAGTAGTAGTAAAGTTAGTTTGACTTAAGTTTGACTTAATTAGGACAGACTTAGGACAGACTTAGGACAGACTTAGGACAGACTTAGGACAGACTTAGGACAGACTTAGGACAACTTAAGATAAAATCCTAACTATACTACTACTAAGTGCCTTCTGTGAATACCAAAAGTAGTAAGTTTAGGATTTTGTCTTAAGTTAGTTCTGTGAATCGGACCCCACAAGAGCAGTCTGCCTCCTGGAGGTGCGTGTGTGAGGAGCCCGGGTGGACGGTGGAGGACTGAGGACACTGAAGGAAGGCTCTGGTTGGCCAGTAGGGCGGTCCTTGATTCTGCAGGGTGCAGCACCTTTGACCTCCATTACGTCACGGACGGTGACCAATGCCTGGCGCTGGGTCCTGGCGTTGTTACCGTGGAGTCTGGTCACCTCTTCCAAAGCTTGTGACTTCTGCCATTGAAGGCCCTGGACGAAAGGCCGTGATGGGCACCACACGTCACTGAGCAAGTGGACCATTCAGAGATCCGCTCTGGACTTTGTATCTGAAGGCCTGGTCCCCAAGACTTGTGACTTCTGCCATTGAAGGCCCTGGATGAAAGACCGTTGATGGGCATTCATCGTGTTACGCAGTTGTGGTGCAAAGCACGACTCCATGCGATATTTGGACACTTATGGGTGTGGTTGCCAAAGTTCAGAACCTCAAATTTTCCCGACCGTGCGAAGGCGGCTCAATGAGACGGGGAAAGGGAGGGCCCTTCTGGGAAGTTGATGAGAGATTAACACACTTTAGCAATTTTAGAATCAAAAGCTTGAGTAGGTGTTCAGTGTTGTTGGGGGAAGCACAAATCACAGTTTTGAAATTGTTGTCTGAATATTTAACATAAATATAAAACACTTTCTTCATCTTATTGCGTGCCGCCTAAACCTACATGAACTGCTACCTCGACAATTTTTTTAATTGTTTGTTTTTGTGACAATTGTTTCCTCGCTATAATTATAACCATATGGGTTGTTTGTATTATATGTTACTTCATTTAATGACTTGATCTGACTCTGATATCGATGTATGTAATATGAGATTTTTAAGATCAATAGAGAGCATTTTTAGATTTTCGGAGAAGATAGGAAATAAACCTATCCGCGAAATCTTAACACTCTATCGGAGTAAATGTATTTCAGGGGTCTGTTATGGAGCTGCTATCTGGGGCAGGTCTAAGATCACCTCCCTACAGACCCAAGAAAATACATTCTGAAAAAGATTACTGGCAGTCCCCTATGGGACCACAAACTGCATAATCCACAAAGAATTATCAACTCCATCCATTAGTAAACAGGAATTTAAGCATAACGATTTAAAACTAAAGGAAAATGAAATAGGCCGGTCTGTCAGTCAAAAACACACTGTCATGTCCTATTGTGAACGACCTTTTGAGAGGGACACACAGTCGTACTCGATACTGGTGAAAAGCGTACAACAGAGATTTTATCTCACTAGGCTAAGGATGAGTATGTTACATTATTTAGTTGCTTTTCCTGGAGTGGAAAAATGGTGTCAGAAACGACCGAGATGTCCTTGTGATGGAAAATCCATGCAATCTACGATGCACTTTATCCGCTTTTGTAGTTTTTATAAGGATATCCGGAAATCAGTTTTAAAACCCCTATTTTTATCAAACATGCTTTTTAATTATAAATATGCTTTCAATTTCGTATGTAGCTTAGAAAATGTGAAAATTATAAGTACTGTTATCCGTTTCTTACAGCTTGCAGTCAGGAAACGAAAAGATTATTCACATCTTGATGAATTGCTATATGAAAACTATATTATTCTTAAATACTGCTTTGTTTTTACTACTGATTCAGAGCCAAAAATGCTCACTTTGTATTCCAGGTCCCACTATGTACCCCTTGCACCAGCACCTCATCTCCCGTGACTGAATGTATTAACCCTTGATTAGCTTGCAAATCCTTAGTCCCTTTAAAAACGCCAAGATTGATTAATGATTATCACACAGAATTTTTGATGAAATATTTCACAAATGTATTTTAAGTAATTCTTTTTCTGTATTTGACTTTTTAAATATTCGGATTAACAATGTAAATTTAGGAATGTTTTCATAGTATGCTTTTATGGTGAGATTTGTTGCACCAAATAAAGCTGTTTTGATTTGACTCTGATATTAACCCTAACACTCTTTGTTTTAATTACATTTATTTTAAATATTTAATTGTCCTTATCCTACCCTTGACATTAAAACTAAACCCAGTTTCATATGAATTTTGAATTTCAAAGAAGTTATTGGCCTCAATTTAAGCCTGTTACTAACTGGTAATATTGCGTAATTATATTTAAATGTAAGGTATTATACTTTAACGCTAACCCTAACCATAAGTTATTTACTGTGAAATTTCATTAAAATAATTTATTTCAACTCATATCCTATTGTTAGAAATGGGTATCTAGTTGGCAGTGGCTGGCGCCGAGGTCCAATAAGGATCATTCTTCCTAAGTCAGAGTAAGGGGGCTTCAGCCTTTGATAACCCCTGCTCAACCCTGTGGTAATGTAGCACGAGCAGACCGGCTTTTCTCAGAGGCGGTGTGTGAAGCACTTATGACCATACCCAATAATGCAGGGAAGACGCTACAAACGGACACCACAAGCAGTTATAGAAAAATAGTTATCTGTATATAGATTGAACACGAGGGCTTGGAGGCGTGTGATTGACGTGAGGGTCTGGGGGCCAGAGTAATGTATGCATATCTGCGGTGGGTCACATAGAGGTATCCCAACCCAAAACATACAAAAATAATGTTATTTGTTGGAACATCGCGGGTCTGGTCACCAAGATGTCAGATTGTAACTGGATCGAGTATATTAAACAGTTCCAGATCATCTGTCTACAAGAGACTTGGTTAGTGGAGTGCGATCTTTTTATTGAAGGGTATAAGGCCTTTTATGTACCTGCAACAGCAGCCAGTAGGGGCAGACCAAAGGGGGGTATGGCCACATTTATTTCTGTAGCCTTGTCTTGTACTATACGCAGAGTTGTAACAGGTAACTCTGGCATTCTAGGCCTAGTCTTAGTCGGAGAAAACTGTTTAGCTGGTCTGGTTAACTTTTATAATTTCGCAAATTCATGCACAGCTCCAAGTCAACTTAAAGTTTTAAATGACTTGATCAGTATTTCAATGAAGGAATGTTTACATAATTTAATGATCATGGGTGATTTTAACGTTCACCCCTGTGGAGACCCTCTGATGAAAAATGTATTGGAAATGCATTCTGATCGGTATGAGGGTCTGCACCTGGAACACACAGCGGAGGGAGAACTTTGTAATGATCTGTTAAATGACCACGATCTAACCCTGACAATGGCTCTGTAGGATCCAAAAAAACGTTTTGTAATTCCGACTTTTAAGGGCCATGGGAAGGGAACGTTTATTGATTATGTACTGCTCACTTTGCCTATGCAGGCTTTTGTGGATTCCTTTGTTAACGAAAACAGTGAATTCAGTGATCACAATCCGCTCACTGTCCATCTCAGGGGACCCTGGGTGGCCAAAGAAAGTTGTAATCTCTGTATGGGTACGGTACGCGCGACGGACGGGAGGCGCCGCCTCAAATGGTCCATGTGTACCCCTGATCTAATGTATAAAAACATTGCAGACACCTGTAGCGATGAAATTAAGAGCTGTACTGCTGAGGGCTCTGATCCAATCAAGGTCCTAACCGCCTTCCAATGTCTATCAGATAAAGTTTCCAATCTGTTGTCAGCACCAGCCAAGAAGAGCAGGAGAGGGGGACCCAGGTGGTTCAATCAGGACTGTTCCAAAGCCGCCCGCGCTATTTAAGAATTGCCTTGGCAGCCAGACCTAGAATTAAGGAGACAGTCCAAGGGTGTCGTAAAGAGTATAAATTAATCACTGCCACCCGCAAAGACTTTTTAAGAAATGAAGCCTGGAATGAGATTCTGGACCCCCATACACTAAACAATAGCTCTAGATTCTGGGCGGTAGTTAAGAAACCTTTTTTGGTCCAGGACCCAGGAGATGGGCTGGAGAGCGTTATAACAAAGGAGGAGTGGGAAGCTCACTTCAAGCAATTATATTGCTGTACAATGAATAACACTATGAATCCCCTCCCCGACAATGGGGGAGGCTCCATACGGTTTGACAGAGGCGAGGTTGTTGTTGGGATAGAGGGGCTTACAGCTGGGAAAGCACCCGGACCTGATGGGATTCCCCCTGACCTATATAAATCTGACCCGAACTTTTGGGCACCGATTCTTGAGGCGGTTATTAATACGGCTGCCATAGTTGGCTGTCCACCGTCTTGGGGGGGTCTCTACCATTGTCCCGGTGTTCAAGAAGGGGGACAGGGACAGTCCACTCTGCTACAGGCCCATCTCTTTAATTGATTCCATGGTTAAAATAGTGGGGAGAATTATACTACAGAGACTTTCAGAATGGGTATTGGACAATAACATCATGTCCATCTCTCAGTATGGTTTTTGTAGTGGTAGATTGACTATAACGCAGTGCATTAATCTTTTCCTAATCCTCAATAAATACACCATTGCCCAAAAAGGTACGGTTCATCTTGGCTTCATGGACCTATCCTCTGCTTTTGACTGTGTGAACAGAGGAAAGCTCTGGCAGTCCATGAGGGTTAAGGGTGTGGACAGTGGGATTGTTAATTTCATGGTGGATCTACATAGTAGCACTAGTGCCAATGTAATGTATTCCCAAGATCTGTGCACAACTGATAATTTTACCATAGACAAGGGAGTCCGCCAAGGCTGTATCTTGGCCCCCTTTCTTTTTAATTTTTATATAAATGAATTAGACAGTGTTCTGCAGGATGTGAAGGCTGACTGTCCCAGAGTCGGCAGGCGGAGTATCCCTGTACTATTATACGCAGATGATGCGGTTTTAATCTCTAGAACTGAGTTAGGTCTCCAAGCCTTGCTTAACACTTTTAAATTGTTTATGACAGACAGAGACCTACTGGTCAATAACTCCAAATCATTTATCATGCAAGTGGGTAATCGCCCAAAAAGGAATTACAGATTTAAACCAGACAATGTAGTGATTCCATTGTCAAATACATTTTCTTATTTAGGTGTTCTTTTTGACTCTAAATTAACTTGGGGACCCCAACTGGCCAAAAAGAGATGTGATGTGACCAGGGTCAATGCCTCTATTTTTAACTTTGCGTCAAAACTGGGGAAAACCCCCACCCTTGCTATGATGAAACTTTACGATGCAAAATCAGTGGCAACTGCAGCCTATGGCAGTGAATTATGGGGGACATGTGCCTGGCGAACAACTCCAGATCTCAGAAAATGGCTTTATGAAGCGCCTCCTGTGTGTCCCGGCCAGCAAGTCTAACTTTGCAGTTCACGAGGAGTTGGGGGCGGAATATCTGAGCGATATCTTCTCCTTGCGCCCGCTGACCTGCTGGTTAAAACTGTGGCTGAATCAAGATATCCCGTTGACACACCTGATTGTAAATGATTTTCTGTCTCAAGATAATGCAATGGGCACTCCCTGGTTTAAATATTTGAAATCATGCTTTTCTGGGTTGGGCTGCCCAGACTTATTTGATACCCAAACAGAATTGTTAAGGGGGATGTTGAGCTAATTAAACGACCTTTCCTTTTGGACAGGAAATCCCAGAGGGAAGGGGTAGAGTTACAGAAAACAAGTGTAAGAAAATATGTTATGGTTAAAACTTGTTTAACAATGGAGCCCTACCTACTTGGCACATTGAGCACTCACGAGAAGTTCCTGTTAACAAGGTTTAGGCTCAATCTGTTCCATCATCTGCTAATCAGATCAAAGAAAGACTCTTTTAGTAAAACCCCAGCACCCTGTGGCTGCGACGGAAAGTCTCCACAGGATATGCTGCATTTTATGTTTTTATGTGGTTTTTATGAATACCCGCGAAAACGCTACCTGATTGTCCTTTTAAAGAAACTTAATTTTAAACCGATCCGACCAGCCTTGTTATACTTACAATTATTGCATACTAACAGTATTCTTCATGTGACTGAATTTTTAAAATTGTGTCTTAGACTGCGAAATGGCCTGGATCAATGAATGTTACTGTATTAATGTACCAGACCACCAATGAATTAATGTATACAGGGTATTATATCACTGCATTTGCACTTTACCAATGATGATCATGCCTTTTTTTAAAACAATTGTATTTTATGGCTTGTGTACTTTTATGGTTGAATCAAACCGAAATAAGTCTCTTTTGAATTTGATTGAACACAAGACTTAAAAGTGCTCAAGGAGCCACAATGCACTTAATTACAGATTCACTTCAAAAGCAATAGAGGCACTCAAAAAGCATGTAGAATGAACTTAGTTCGAGGCCGGGGTTCCATGCGACACGGTGGTGCACAATGTAACTGAGATTTAAAGGGGCCCGGCACGCAGCCCCACAAGGAAGCCGTGGTGATGACAGGCGGACTTGCACCGGCCACAGCTCCCAGCTGTAGCAGTCCGCGGTGTGCACTCACGATAATCCTGGGACGGGGATTAAAGGTGGCCCTCAATAGCGATTGCGATGATTCTCATAGGACAGCAAATGCGGGCACTCAGCGGCAACAGCTCCTCCGCTGCGGCGGCCCACAATAGCGATGATTCTCATAGGACAGCAAATGCGGGCACTCAGCCGCAACAGCTCCTCCGCTGCGGCGGCCCACAATAGCGGTGCGATGACTTTCAGCCCGCGTTCCCCGCAGTAGAACCAGAGGCTCTGGAATTCTCAACAGAGGCCTCACCTGCGAGCATAATCCCCCTCAATCGGAATCCGCAAGGCTGATGGGTGAAGTCTAATGTCCCTGAGACTTCAGCAGGAGGCAAGCTCAAATCAGGCCCTTGGGTAGTTGCTGCAGCAAGATGGATGAAAGTTTCAAAGTCCTTTCCCTCTCGTTACACAGACAGAGGTTTGTCTTGACATCCAGGAGTAACACACCATGTAAGGGTTTCAGCACAGATCTTTATACCCCAAAAGTGTTTGTTCTCAAAAAGTCACAAATCACTGAACCCAGCCAGAACCATTTTGGTGTCGTCTTGGAACACTTTATTTACAATGCTGTATCCTGCCTCTCAGGGAGAGGGGGTCTGCCATCAGACGCACACGGTGGGAGGTGGAGCCATCATTCACCTTGCCAGGCACAGCCCTGTTCAGATCAAAAGGTCACCCTTCCCCTTACTCCAACTGCAGATCTCTCCATTTAATCCAGGTCGATCTCAGCCTGCCCTGCCCTGACCTTCCAAAACCAGACAGCCAATACACATAACAGCAGAGCACACGGGAGGCTTAGGCAAGAAAATACCTACTTCCCAGAAGTGGTATTTTCAAACACAGAATATAAAAATAATCGTCACTAAAAGATGCACTTTAATGTTCGGAGCTCGGGCATACTAAATTCGACTTTCCATTCATGTTCCTTGGGTCAATTAGGATTATACCAATTCATACAGTCAATTTACAATAGGGAGCATTCACGTTGTGGCACTGAATGGCAGTGACACGGCGCCCAGAGCATCTAATACCAGCAAACACAGAGGAGACAGAAGCGAAAAATGGAAGGGAGACCCACGCAAATAGTGCCAGGTATAACACTTATACTAACTGTAATTTAATTATGTTAAAGTATTTTTTAAATACGCATTCCGAACTTATCCTCTGAACTAACCATAACCCTTAATTTTGTTTTACACAATAAAATGTAATAATTATCCTTTACCTTTATGTAACCCTTAATTACAATTAAAACCAAGCAAGATTTACCCTTGACTATTCCAGAGATGCAGCAGCGGGACCGTACAACCAGCAATGCCCACCCCCTTCCCCCCAGAACGTGTGGTCCGTTTATCAGAAAGTGTGCTGAGGCAGACAGCACCTGTACTGCAGAGAGGTGTCATTATACAATGAACAGCACATTTCAAACTTCTTTAACTCTCCAATCTTTAGTTGTATATTGAAAAAGTTTTATTAGCATACAAAAAGTATAAAACATTTATGTAACATAAAGAATATGCATTGCAAAGTACCAGTAGATGTCTCAGTGAGATGTTTGTTGTAATCCTTCCTCTGCTCGCCACAGCTCTCTTTAAACTATAACAAGGGGTATATCCTGAGCTAAGAGCAAATATCACAGTTCATCAATTAAATTCCATAAGCCGATTTGTCTTTATATCGTCTTGATTTACTTTTCAGTCTTCATCAAGAGAACACACACTAGCCGCCAACACGTGTTTCGTCTTCGTCAGGTAACCAAACGACTTCTTCAGGGCTATAGCTAGGCTAAGAAGGCCACGCTGGATCCGGAACAGTTGAAAAATTTTAGACCTATTTCACTGTTACCCGCTCCTGCTAAGATTCTTGAGTCCCACCTCAATTGCCATCTTACTACCTTTTTGGACTCATCTGGGTATCTTGACAGCTCCCAGCATGGGTTCCGAAAGGCACATAGTACTGAGACAGCTTTGACTATGGTGGCAAATAACATTCGTATGAAGGTGGACGCTGGCCAAACCAGTTTATTGTTACTGGACCTCACCGCGGCGTTTGACACCCTGTCTCCCTCGACGCTTACATCTCGGTTGAGGGAGGCAGGGATCTCCGGCATGGCTCTGAACCTCCTGCACTCCTTTTTACAGCACAGGGAGCAGAGAGTCAAGCTTGGTGAGTTCCTCTCCCCTGCTATGTCCTTGCAGTGTGGGGTGCCACAAGGGTCGGCTCTCAGTCCGACCCTATTTAACATTTATGTCGCCCCCCCTTGCAAGGCTAGTAAAATCTCAGGGGATGGAATTGGTGTCATACGCCGATGACACTCAAATCATGGTGTCACTGGCCCACTCAGTTTCAACATCTGCCACCAACTTCAGGATCTGTATGCAGACAGTCTCTGACTGGATGCTTCAGAATTCCCTGAGGTTGAATGGCGACAAAACCGAGATCCTGGTCTTTGGCAAAGACCAGGATATCTGGTCCAGTGAGTGGTGGCCGGCTTCGTTGGGAACCTGTCCATCTCCCTCCCAGTCTGCAAGAAATCTTGGCGTAATTTTTGACTCCTCCTTGTCCATGACTCTGCAGGTCAACCGCACGGTTGCCACCTGCTGGGGGGCGTTAAAGATTCTTAAGAGGATTCTTCACTATCTCTCTCCCTCAGCACGTAAGCAGGTGGCAGAGGCATTGGTGAGTTCAAGGTTGGACTATTGTAATGCTCTTTATTCAGATTCCAACAAGGGGCTCATTCAGCGATTGCAGGTCGTTCAAAATGCGACTGCTCGCTTTGTTTTGGCACTCCCCAATGCCTCATCTGCTACGATGGCTAGAAAGAGTCTTCATTGGCTCCCTATTCATCTCAGGATCTCGTTTAAGATCCTATGTCTTGCCTATCGAGCTTTGGCAGATGGTCTTTCTGATCCCCTTGGTGCTTTATTGACCCGTTACCAGCCTTGTAGATATTTGAGATCCTCAGAGATGAATTTGTTGGTTGTCCCACGTGCCAAGAGGGTACGCTGGGGAAATAGAGCTTTTCCATTGTTGCTCCCAAACTATGAAACTCGCTGCCCCAGGAGATTAAGATACAACCTTCTCTATCCTCTTTTAAAAAAGCGCTTAAGACCTGGTGTTTTGTCAAGGCCTACCCGTAACAGGAGTACATCTGACAGCTGGTATTGTTTGGTTATGCGCCTTGACGCCCACCGGGCTTAGTTGCGCGATAAAAATTGCTTTTCATTCATTCATTCATTCATTCATTCATTCATTCATTCAATATATAAAGGAAACGAGGTGGGCCTTCTTGAAATCCTCGGCAGCCACCAAGGCAGTTACTTTTACAGGTATTCCGGGTTGTCAAAATATCTCGAGTAATCATAAGTGTATGAAGAAGGTCTCCAAAATCCCGGTATCCATAAATGCCAAAAATTCGTCGTGTTTGTTAAATGTGTTCCGTCACGGCTTCTAGCGTAACCAGCGTCCTTCGAGTACGAAGCAACACCGCTCCCAAAATGAAATGTTCGGCGTTCCTTATCCTTTGAGCTGAATAAGATATTGATTCTTACTTGTGTTTCTTTCCAGCGCAACTAACACTCAGTCACCTGTCTCATTTTTTATTGCTCTCTTTAAACTATAAATTAGGAAAAGGAGAGAGAAAAAAAAACTCTCTCTAGCAAACAATTAATTAACTGCCCATTAAGTTATTCAGTATTGAAGCGACTGTTTATAATTAATAAATGAATTAAAACTGTATATTTAGATACAAAGAACTGTTTTTATTTTTATTTTTGTATATTCCTTTTTATATAAATATTTTAGTTAATTTTTCATTTCATTTGATATACTTATTATAAGCAATTAACATTTTACAAACATAAATACATATACATGACACATAAAAAATGAAACTGTGAGACAAAAAGAGAAATTTTCGGTCGATGTAACAATGAGGTAGGCAAAGCGGTGGAATAGAAGCATCTCTTTAAACTATAGTCATCGATTTGTTATATCTTTCCCTTTTCTGGGGTTCATCTGGTGATACAGTTTTTGGATTTGGATAAGTTCCACTCACCTTCTACCCTGTGAATACATTGTGACTTCATCTTTTGGGCGATGCTAGTTATAAGCTACCAGCTACTCGGTTGGTAAGAACATGGACCTTACGTCCTGTTCGTCCCTTCTGGGAACCCCTGAACTGTTTAGCTCTGTTCATGCCTCCGAAGCCCTGAGGAAGGCTTGTCTAGAGAAGGCGAAACACGTTGGCTGCTCCTACACTGCTCTGGCTGGCTGCGCACACATCTTACTGAGACGTCATCTTCTAGTAGTTTGAAATGTGTATTGTTTACATTATATACATGTTTTGCAGCTTTTGTATGCTAATAAAACGTTTTTGAATATACAATTTAAGATTGGAGATTTAAAGAACTCTGAATGTTGCTGTTTATTTTGTGCTCCAGACAAGTGTGTAAAGCATTAAGAGTCGTGTCCGAGGCCGAGAGGTGCACGCGCTGCCTCTCGGACCCAAACATGGGAGACACTCATTCACTTTACATTTGATCAGCTCATGGTGAAGTATATTATTGCCCCCTCTTTAATTCTTGTAGTCGCTACATTACTCGGTGCTTCTGAATGTTTCCCTCTTGCCTGCAAGGACAGACAGTCTGCAAAACACTTTCCCAGCAGCCCCAGCGCCACTGGGGGTTTATAAATCCGGGTAGAGCTCAGTTGAGCCTCGTCTCCTTCCTTGCCGCGGGCCCCGCGCCCTCTTCCTGCGGGGGGGGGGGGTGGGGGGGGGGGAGGATTGGCCGCGGGCCGCAGGAGAGGAGGCTCTGATTAAAGGTTTGTCCCTCTCTGGATCTTCCTGTTTTGGCCTCCGGGGCCTCCAGTGCCAGGGCTGGGCCGGGGTCAGACGAGGCCTCGAGGGCAGAGGCCGCATCTGTGCATGGGAAGCACACTTTTAACTCTGAAAGTTCCTTGGGGTGGCCATGCAGCCCCCAGCTGGGGACTTGGGACCCTCAACTCCAGAGAATTCCATGTAGGCTGTGACAGGTGCTTGGGGACCCCCCCACCCCCATCGGCACCTTTTGGAGGGACTTACTCATCATCATCCACCTCCTAGTCCCATCAAGAGCTCGGGAGTTGGGCCGGCACTCGTGATATCGTCAGGACTGGGGACAGAAACCAGGATTGAGAGTCCACAAATACCTATACAGAGGGTCCCTGCGAGCTCTAGAGACCACGTGACCGTGTGACCTCCGGGGGCTTCAAGATGCTCCTCAGAGTGGCCGGCAGGGATGATGCAGGCCTGGATGTTGGAGGCTTACACCTCATTGACCGGTGAGAAGCCAAGAGCAAAGACCTTCACTGTACACCTGAGGCACGTCACGTGATTTGAGGCCCCTATCAGGATGCTTGACGGAGCCTGTTGCGTCGTATGTAGAACAGAAGTCTTCAACTTTCACTGGGGCAGCCATTAATTTTGTTAGAGGTTTGAGTGGCAACTACTCCGCCTTACATCACTCGCATAACAAAACTTGAATTGGCCCACCTGCAAACTATATCGAGCACCTTGGACTCAGTCAGAAGCTGTCACACCAGGGTACTGTGCGGAGGGTGCCCCTGGACCTCTGGGTCTCCCCGCACCACGGGGGCTGTGGGGGCCTTTGTTACACCACTGACTTACATTGAGCTGGTCCTGATGATGATCCTATCATTTTAAAGGGCCGAAACGTGGTCGACAACATATATAGAGACCCAATTTCCATTGATTTATTCTGTGTTTATTGTTGTGTCCTTGCTAATATTACTGTGATACAAATATTGCATCTCACGCCTATGCCTGAGCAGTTTTTGTTCTTATTTCATTTCATGTTTTTATTCATCCTACTGAGTAATCACTCCAGTACCTTATTTATTTCTGGATTACTGTATTTTAATACATTGTTTTGATTTCAGTATATTGGACACTGTTATTCATATTTCCCTTGGGACACCGTTGAGCTACAAATATAACCCTTACTTCAGATCCCCCAAGACCTCTAAGGTTTACATTGCTTTCTTTTTATACCGCATCTGATTTCAATAAAAGCGCGTGCGTTCCAATTGCTTGCCCATCATTGAATGCCGCCATTGTCCCTTCTCTCTCTCTCTCTCTCTCTCTCTGTAGGACGCGTGGACATTAATTCCCCGCCATAAGACCCTGGTAGTTTGAGGCAGCGATGGTGCTGGTCGCCGGCCTGGCCAAGCGCCTGGCCACCTTTTTCACGGGCCTGGTGGAGTGCATGGGCTTTGCCGGAGTGGTCTTCGGATGGGCATCGCTGGTCTTCGTACTCAAGCAAGAGAAATACTTTGCTGACCTCTGCACCACGGACAACTCGACCAGCTCCAACTCTACGGGAGTACCAGGTGAGGCGCTTATTGGTGGATTGATGTGTCAGGGGCTCACTGGTCCTGGGGTGTGTGAGGGGGGGGGGGTACACTCCTGGGTGCCAACCTTGCGGTCAGAGAGGGGGCCTTGAACATGGGCTGGGGCAGAGCCCTCTCTCAAGGCAGATACCAGGAGTGTTGATATATTTCCATCTGATAGTACCTTGCATCTGAAACCTTGACGTCTGATGCATGGGAAGGAAGCCGACGCAGAGGGACCCTTTACAGGGCTTTCTGAAGGTCCCCAATGTTGTTCCCGGAGAAGGATGCACCATACCCAAAGTTCAGAATAATCGAGTATGAAAGGGATTTCATGGAAAGCTTGAGACTCTGGCACAGTCTGGTGGTCGCCGTCCAATGTTTGACAGCAAGGAAGGTTTGCGGCACACAATAGATTAGTGTGTGGGTTGAGGAGACCCCCCCCCCCCTATGTGTGAAGGGACCTGGCCAAGGGGTGATGCCGGAGAAGGAAGATGTTCCACGCGTGAATTTGCAGATATTTCAATGCAGGGCAAACACCAACTCTCTCTAGCTGCAGATGTTTGCCCACAGTGATTACCCCCTGTTGTTTTTTTTATTTTATTTACGTGCCTACCCCCTTCTCCCCCAGTTCACCCAATCCCTCTTCGTAAACTGCTGGCCTGCTTTTTTTCACATCAATCTGCTGTGGTTATTTTCAAAGGGCAGTGCAGGTGGCGAAATGCCCGTTGGCAGGAGAGATGCAACACAAAGACCGCATTCCTTAAAAGTGTGGTACCATGCGGTCTGATCTTTGATGCCCCGTTATACAGACTTAAGGTCCCTGAACTATCCCGTCCAGCCTCAGAGATCCAGGGGGGTCTGGGTACCGTTGTGGTGTCCTCTCGCTGCCCGTTGTCCATGCCACCAAAGATGCCCACACGTGCGGGTTGCAGGTAGGGAGCCGGGTGGTAGGGGCAGACACTTATTGACAATGTGCTATGTATGTCTAGGTGTACCTAAAATGGCCCTATAATGGGATTTCAAGGTCAGATGGTCACCTGGCGAGGCCATCACAGGTAGGTTGAAATACTTTTTCATTATCTTTTGTCTCTCTGCCTGTGGGCTCCACTTGGTATCTGAATTTCTTGGCACAATATCTGGACGCGCCCTCTGGGCACAGCATGTATGAATGAGCCCCCGATACAGCTTCCCTACGGTACAGAAACTGGGCATTCCTGGACAATATCTTGGCATCACTTGCCAGGCTTCTGGGTTTCTTCTGGAAAGGTGGGTCTACATTCCAGCCCATAGTGTCACGGCACTCACACACAGTATAAAAGCACTTTCCAGTATGCTATCTGCACCTCTATCCACCGCCTTTAATAGAGCTTTGAGGGCGCAGTACCTGATGGGCACTGAGTAATCCGTTTACTAGTTCTTAAGTGCCGCACAAACACTGCTGTATCGGGCATGTCCTGGTGCCAGCCCTGCTCTTCTCTCAGCCCGGTATCTAATCGCCCTTTCAATACACACTACCTGATGATTGAGAAGTGCTTACAATGGATGTTTGATGGTACACTGTATGTCAGACATTTGATGACCTCTGTCCTTCCGTCTGTGCCTCCAGGCCATGGAACTACATCCTAACAGACAGGATGATGGGTACAGCCCTCCAGTATTTTGTGGAGAGGCTGAGGACTCTTCACTTCGATGAAGACTACATCTCCGCTCCTGAATACGCACTATAGTAATTCTGATAGCCCTGGTAACACCACGACAATATTGCTGCTCCTGAGTTCCAAAAAGAAAGGAAATCCAGAGAGAAAATGACTCTCTTTGAAGAATTTCCCTTTCCCTACTACGCTCACCTGTCGAGACGTCATGCCGTATCTTCTCCACTAGTGCGAAGTGTGAACAGCTCACATCGATGTGCCTGTTGTCACTGCACTCCAGAAAAAAACTGACCATCTGTGCCAGGGCACAAAACAGAGCCCGATACGGACCCGTTTCGAGGCCTCCTTTAAAAAACTGCCAGTGCTTAGCACCGGTGAGACCTGGCCCACTTAAAGCCCTGCCACTGTCACCTGCCTCTTTGTTAAGTGCCTTGGGACATAGCTATTGCTGCACTGCATTGTATCGATTTATCGTCCTCCGGCCACTCTGGTGATTTTATTAAGTCTCTTGAGGAGGCGCTGGCCAGTCTTACATTGCAGTTTCCATATTTTATTGCCCTTGGGGACTTTAATATACGTGTTCACTGCGTTGGACAAAATGACATCTCAATCTCTCCAAAGTTGTCTTCGCCCCTACGCATCAAACCGGTCATACTATTCATCTTATTTTTTCTAGTTCTTCTATTTCCTGGAATAAAATCAAACCCGCTGACTTCAAAAATGTTCTAACTGTCTTGTCTCTCACCTTTTAGATAGCCCCGATTCGGGTGCACACGTGATACATGTCATGGTACTATAAGTACCACACGAGTGCACAGGGCACATGATTCTGCCTACTGCCGTAGGGCACAAGGTCCCACTCGCCCTGAGATCCCCTCTCTCCATCTTTGCAGTTGCCCGCCAGCTAAAGTCTTGAAAGAAAAGAGTAAAGATTTTGCGTAATGCTGGTCCATTGTCTGGTGTTGGCAATAATAAAGGTTCTCTTGTAATCAGTTCTGCTTAAATAAAGCCTACACTGTTCGTCTACAAACCGTCTCTTTAACCTCTGTGAGATGGTATTTCACTCCCTGTGTGCAGTTAAACAGAGCCCATTTGAGCAGCTCTTTCAAAGTTGCTTTGATGGTACCACTAATGGGTCGTATAGATCTGCGTCATTATTTAAGCCTTCTGGAAACAGTGTGCGAAGCAGTAAGATCCAGCTCCTCTTCGATCCAGCGCGGCCGCTCGATTGAATCCTTGTGGGGGGACTGCCACCCCCTTGTGGGCCTTTCTTCCTGGGGCTTTTACTTCTCCTATTCTTACCATTGTTCAGGTCATAGGTCATAGGTTTTCAAGATTCCTTCTAGTTTGGAATAAAATCTGTGGTCCACTTTTTAGGTTTCGCCTTCCATCAACAACCCCTTCAGCCTGCAATCTGCCTTTAACATTCTTCTCCTCTGTCTCAATATTTTCAGGCTACATTTAACCACATAACTTAATAAATTGCACAATTATTATATATTTTATCTATATGTTTCCAGGTACCATCTTGTCTGTGGCCATTTTATAGTGACCATGAGATACTGTGCCCCCTCTACTGGCCATGACCTGGAAAGGTCTGTTCTTGACCCTCCGTGTGTGAGCCAGCCACCAAGGGCCGGTAGCCCCCAGTCTTCAATCCTTTGGGTCTTTTGTGATCTGCCCCCAATCCGGGCAGAGTTGCACGTGTGTCACCTCCCCAGCCTGTTCCGCGACGAAATCCTAACACTGTACACCACTTCTTGCTACTCCTTCATAGTGCTTGTGTCTGCTAATATCTTAGTTAAACACGCACACTTGTGCAGTTTCCTTTTCATTTTAAATTGTTGGACTAAAGGAACACAGCTTTTTTCGTGCTGTGTGAAAGTGAATTACTGGCTTGAAGAATGCTACCAGGCTATGTAGGTTTCCCACAGAGGGATGATTGTCATACCTGTAGGTATGAAGTACTCACAGCACTCCCACCTAGGAAGAAGGGCCTATGTTTGTAACACAACTGCTGCTCCCCAATTCGTCCTGTACTCAGTCAGTCAGAATACCTTTATTTCGCCAACATGATGAAGGCATAAAAGTATACTACATGTTTAAAAGGATAAAAGATAAAAACATTCCACATCCTTACATTACGATAATTGTTAAGATACAATAGCTATACAATTTCAAAACATATGATAAAAATTCATACTTGATTAAGTTCATATTACAATTAATTGGATCCGCAGACTGAACGTCTCTTTTTTAGAGCAGTTAAAAGAAAGGATGCCACAGCGGAACAGATAAAGGGGTCAGACGACAGCTGTAAATAGTAAAAGGACACACCACATTGTCTAAAATTCATTTTTCGCAAAATGGGGATGATGAACCTTTTCCTCTCATTATGGTAATGTTTACAAAAAATGCATATCATTCTGTATTGACTGATTATCACAAGTACAGAGTGGGAGATCAGCAGCAACATAAACATTACCAGGGACGCCCAACATTAGAGGAATATAGTTTAGACTGAATCTCACCAGGATGTACCGATGCTGTAGATTAGTTACAAAAGTTAGGTACGTTGATTTTTTTCTCCATTTGTGAGATACTCGGTACAGTTAGATATATTTCAACTGTTGACAACTTGGCGTTTAAGATTTCCCTTCCAATCTGCATATTCGGTAATAGCTGGGCTTTCAGATCGTTCTTAGAAATACAACAGCAGCTTATAGGATCTAAATAAGGTGATGTATCCCGTTAGCATTTAAAGTAGATTCGACATATCGTAACCAGGTTATGTTACTCACCCCATCAAGTTTCAGGACATCACTTATAATATCTCTTGTCAGTGTGAGGGTCTCCTTTCGTCCTGTACTCATTTTCTCAGTGTCAACCTCAGAAAGATGAAAAGCTGAGTCAGACATGCTTGATAACAAACATTTATAACTTGGTGATTGCATAAACATGGGTACAGCAGGCGCTTTTACCGACTGAGCTAGTTTGTCATCTTCTGTGAGTTACACAAAAAGAAATGTCCGTGGGTCCTGTTCTGTCGTGCTGCCTTTCATGCTACATTTCAAGCCCGCCTTGTTATCCACTGGTGTTTCTTGTTACGTCATATGCTCAAGTGGTCTAATACAGTCACTATTTTCACGTAATTGTGCGTGCGTTGTATGTATTACCCGTGTACTTGTGTTACTAGTTTGTAAAAGTGTCTTTACATTTGTTCCATGAGGTTTGAAACGTCATTGTCTACAAACTCTAGTAGATGTGAGCCTGGCACCTTCCAGGGTCCCTGTGTCACCAGCTTTGCTTACAAGCTCCAGGGTGAGGGAGGTGGTCCATGGCGAGAGGAGGGGGAGTTGCCATCCTCAGTGCCAGGTTTTCAATAGCATGTGTCATGAATTGAAAAAATAACTTCTAAAGCGCACTAATACCCCGGGGCGTCTTGGCGCTGCATAACCACATGTCCTGACGCAGAGCACGTCAAATCAATCCACCAAACTAAAAATGAGCTCATAAGAAGCCACGTTTTTAAAGCTTTCCTAAATATTTATTAGTCTATATCAAGGGAGTTAATCTGAGGGCATAGAGTTCCATCCTTTATCCCTTGGCAAAGGAAAGGGCTCTTCCATCCCTACTAGCCACCGTCACTCGGGGTACCAGTTCTTACCATCGTTCGAGTGAAGAAGACGATCTACCACTGGAATGTAGTTCTTAGAAACCTGCTAGATGTGATAAAGGGCCATATGTATGAACACATTTTCCCATAGACACAGAATGGGTAAAAGCCTTTGATACATCTGGCCCCAAGTGCTTTATGAGCGAGAGATACAGAAATTTCACAATAATCGATATCATTGATTTAAGCCAGTGGGGTATAATCTGTCCCTGAGACACCGACTGGTGTTTATGAATATTTAATATCAGGCACGCGGCAGCTTTCTGAACTGCTTGCAACTTGTTTAAGGACAGCTGACGGATCTTCAAATAAAGAGCATTTTTAATAATCGAGGAGTGAAGAAATCTGGGCTCGAACAACCGATTTTCGTGAGGACAGAGAGATCAGCAGGAACATTTTCCTCAATGTTCCGGTGACGTTAAAGGAAGAGGAAGTGACGTGACTGACCAGGGTAGCACATTCACACGCGTCATCAAACCCAATTCCCTGCTTCGTGGTTTCTTTCTCTGGGATTGGAATGTTTTTTGTGAGTCCCAGGGTAGAAAAACTGAAGTTAACAGGAACCGCGAACGTGTAGATGACCCCGGATCATGGCGTGCATGCTGTGAAAGGGACCCTTCCCCTTATTTTATGAATGACTGATGGAGAACTCAGATGTCTCCATCAGAGACAAGGGTCTTGAAGATGAAAAGCTGGGGCTGCATGTCAGACTGGAGGAGAAATATTGTTTCCTATTCTCAATTCCTCATCTACAATCCTTGGGGCTGTCAATATCAACAAAGTACATTTATGTAGAGTTTAGTGTATTAAACCTTTAATTCCCCATATATATATATATATATTTACCTTCTCAATACTTCTGCAGTCGATATTTAGGCTAGAAGATTTTTGGAGAATGGCGTCCCGCCCACGGTATTCTGATGGACAGCCGACTCTGATGGGATGTTGAGTAGGGGGACAACATTCACAAAATTTGCTTCTGCATAACTGTGCAACAGTTTGTGAAAATTATACACATTGCAAATCTGTCATTTGGCGATTAGTGTTTAAAGCAAAGTACCTCCTTACATTAATTTTGCACACACTGAAGCATTTCATGGTAACAATAGTATAATCTGGCCACTTATGTTATCCACGTGTGCTCATAAAAGGTTACAGGGTATGGTGTAATTTCTGAAATTTCACGTAACAAGCGTAACCTGAAATTCCCAAAGTTCTGCGCATTAGGCCAGCTTGATTTAAATTTCACCAGGGCCTAATGTTGAGAGGTGGCTGAAGATGCTTGTCCTGATAAAGATTGCCATGACAGGTTTTGTTGATCGTGCACCCAGGGGCAGTGGGAATGGCTGTCCATGCTGGGCCCTTCTGCTGTCGCTGGTACATTGAACATGTGAGATTTCATTTAGGCAATGTGTGTTTTTCCATCTGTGGTGCCTGGTCCATGTAAACTGATTCCCTCCTCTCTCTTTCTCTCCCACCCTTTCACTTGCACCTGGTGTCTCTATCCTATCCCTGACTGGCTCTTTTTCCTGTTCTTCTCTCCCATGTCCTCATCTCTTCCCATCCGCTATGGCTTTCTCCCCTCCACAGACTGCAGCGCCCAGGATGAACGTTTCTCCCTGATCTTCACCATCGCCTCCTTCCTCAACAACTTCATGACCCTGCCCAATGGTTTCATCTTTGACCACTTCGGGACGATGGTCACCAGGCTCATCGGCATGTGAGTATCGTCCGCTGTGTGTCACTGTCCTACGTTTGATCTTCGTGTCTCTCTCTTGGGTCTCCCCCGTCTCAGCCCTCAGAATTCACCAAGATTTGTTAGCTCACTAGGGCTCTTCGTCATTCCATCCAAAAATACAGATTATTTTCGGAAGTACCAAAGACCGTATTTATCTACAGGCGAGAATCCAAACACACAACTGCTATAAAGGGTAGGAAACTAATTAATGACATGCTGGTAAGTCCTATGCCTTTGCAGAGTTCAGAGTTCCGCTATGCGAAACTTCGCGCAGTACTCCACGAAGTGACCAAAAAACTCTACTGCGCTATGCGGAGTTCCGCAAGCGTAAAGACTGGGTTAGCTCACACCATTTGCGTTGATTTATATCGCCTTGTGTTTGTCCCACGCTGGATAATCTGCGCAAACAGCACCATGCACAGTGTAGGAGGGCACTGCTTCTTTCTGCCGCTCGAGTAAATATTTTACACGAGCGGCAGCTTCCTCAACGTGAACGGATGGTTTCTCAACATGAGCGGTCGTGACCATCCGCGACGGCTAGTGTTGAGAAAGCTTGTTGGATTTTCTGCGCTCGCCAACTTAGTGGTGGTGAGTTCGAGCGGGGAAAACATTCAGCGCCATGGAGCCAAGCCTTTTGGAACTCTCTACGAACTGAGCTGTGTTCACTGCCCAGGCCTGGTAATTCCATTTGTCCAAGTCCTCTCGACTTGGAGTAATGGAATTACTAGGCCTGGGCACGTGTTCATGGCCCTGCTTCGATCTCACTTAGGGGACATTTTGTGGTGCCGCCGGATGTTAGCGGTCCAGTGTTAGCATGCCTAGCCCAGTTTAGAGTGGCTGTGGCGTGGACCCACCGCTCGTACTCCAAAGGCGCGTCTAATGCAAGCCCGTCTGCGCCCGAACATGCCTAGGGCACTGTAACCCTAGACTTTTTCATATAGGCTGTCATGTGGCCCATACAACTTAAGGCACTTCGACTGGTCTGCTTGGAAGGCTGCCAGACCTCTTTAGATCCACTGGCAAGCCCACTGTTATGGACTTGCTGCAATTTTTCAGCCAAGTTAGATGACCCCAGTCATTTGAAAATAACAGGAAACGCCGACATGGGTCATACCATTATTCCCTCCAGGAGCATAAGCAAGACTTTATTTTGCTTCTTTAGTCTCAACTGTCACTTCCTACCCAGGCACCAACAACATTTATTTGATTTCCTGTGGAAAAAATTCCCCAGATGCCCTGTTTTTAACGGAGACATGGCTCAATGAGGCACCGCTACCAGATGTAATTGGCACTCTCACTCCAAATTACTTGATTATGAGAAGAGACAGACCGAATAAGAGGATAGTTCTCACACATAATTTCACAATATCTGAGGTCTTGATCTACCCGGCCCGGGGTATGCTGGGAAGTGGTGCAACACTATTTTCAGATCATCTTTCTACTTATGTCCTCAGGTGGGCCAAATTTACTCTGCTTGGTGCCCTCAAAATTACTTTTAGAGGATCCTATGTGCAGCCCGGGTTCCTCACTCATAGAGGATTTGAATGTTTTAAACCTGGCTCTCTGCGACTCAACTCCCACTCACGAGCCTGGCCGCCTCTTGGATCCTATTTTTTCCAACATGGCGGATCTCTTTACAGCGGCACCTGTATCGCTTCCTTGGTCAGACCACCTTGCAGTTCCATTTACTATTAGGACCCCGACACTCAATCCGTAGGGGCTTCCAAACCAGGAACCAAGTCTAGGAACTGGTTTAAATTGGACGCCTTAGGTTTGTATTCACAGCTTCGAAGCTCTGTCCCAGACCTAAAGCAGAAGGTCGAAGCTGATCATCCCTTGATAGATCTCTCGATTAGAAACTCTCTGGAGATAACTCTTCCGACCACACTTAAGTCTTTGGTGAGAACCCAGACACCTTGGTTTAATGACCTGCTTCATCTAGAGAAGAAAACATTGCAAGGGTCTCGAGAGGGAAGAGATTCCGTACATAGGAAGTCGTGGAGCTCAAAGCCGAATTCAGAATTGCTGTAAAAAAATATCATGTACTTTGTAGAGCAGCACAACATCCCTGCGCCGGTTCTCTCCCATCCTCAATGTGCAGAACTGACCCACTTCTTTGTGGAAATGTTGAATAATATTCAATCGCAGTTGACAGAGCGCGATCTGGGGATTCTGCTTCCTACAGCGTCACTTGGCAACCTCCCATATCTGGCCCTAATCCTTCTCAGTCGTGGCCTCCTCTGGACCTCTCTGTATTTTTGGCTACACTACAGACGATCAAATCAGGCTCTCCCCTCGACCTGCTTCCACCGCCACACTGACTACGGGTGGTTGTGGATCCCCCACACTTCATGAGGTTATTATCTCAAGGTCTTGGAAACACGCTATTGTCCTCACACTTTTAAAGAAGCCTACTTTGGATACAACCAACTGGGCGAATTTCAGACCTATATCCATGCTGCCCATTTTTTCAAAAAGTTTGGAAAAACATTTAAATTTGATGGTTACCACCTTTGTGGAAGCTCAGCAATCCCTACACCCGTCTCGTGTGGGTCACAGTATGGAATCCGCTCTTGTGAACATAAATAGCTAGCAGAGGGTTTTTAAACAGGCTGAGCTAAATATGTCATTGTTGCAGATGAGTCTGCCTGCTGCATTTTGCATTACCTGAAGATGGGAGAACTGATCGTCTGCCATGCCCATATAAAGGGCATTCCCGTAGTCCAGCACACTGCAATCCGAAATATCAGCCTCTGTTGAAGAGCGGCTGTCGCAGAAATTATGGAAACTGCTTGAACAGGTTCTCATTATTAATACAGATCGAGGCCGCTGGTGCAGGCCCTCAAAACACAAGTTTTCATTTTGGTGACAGTTGCTATAGCAAGCCTCCCTCACAAAACCATAAAACATTGCCATGGAGGGGAAAATTCATCCATAGTCCAACATAAAATCGTTAATATTGCTCAGCTCCACGTTTATGCATATGACACGGGAAGGTGTTGCTGTCGTCGACCATATACTGGTAGGGGCTGATGCTTGTAGTTGTTACCAGTATAGCTGACATCTTACCCTGTCCCTGACAGAGCTCATTGACGTAAGGACTGGAGTGAGGAAGGCGGACAAGGCAGGTAATGGGTTGCTCATTCGTCACCCTTTCCGCTCGCTACATCGAATGAGGCAGGTGTACAAAGAGCTCAGTGGTTCTTGTTAAAGCCATTAATCTCCCATTGTATGTTTTCTGATCTTTTTGTGTAGCGCTATATGTCACCTAGACAACCTCAGAGTGCTAGAGAAAAGAGAAACCTTGTAAGAGGAGTAGAACTGAGCAGAGTCAGATTGCAGCCAGATACCGCCCCTTTGGTAGCTCTCTTGCTGAAGTTGGATTTTAGTTTCTGATGGCAACATGTGGTTCTTTTTTGTTTATTCACGTTTATTGTAGTTGGCCCCAAGGAAGGTAAGTTCAGTGCCTGAAAAGCATTGGGAATGTCATTTCATGTTGAATTATGAGGCAAACATGTACCGCTATGTGTGTCTAGGACTAAAGCCGCAGTGGCACTCGTTGTACTTATGAGAGAGTGAAGCTGAAATGTTGGATTACATGGGATTACTTTTGGAAAAAAATCGAAAAAAGGAAGATTTTGTCGCAAATTTGATGGCTGTTCCATACATACTTCTCGCTGTGCATCCTGGGTTGGGGAACCTGGCGAGGCTCCAGTGTTTTCATAGAAGATGGGCGCCTGCCATGTCTTGTGTTTTGACCACTCGTCAAAGTGCTGCTACTAATAGCTGTGCCATGTGGAAGGCTTGGCACGCGGTGGCAGCGGGTGGCCACGTGTCATGGTGTGAGGCAATGTTCCTCAATACCCTCACCAGATGTGTGCATATCACAAGTGACAGATGTTCTCTGTCCTCCTTGGATGAGGAAGTGATTGTGGGCGCGAGATGAAACCGCAGCCTCATTCGCACGCAGCGCACTGAAGTCAGGGGAAGTAGGGCGCAGTAGAGGAGTCCTGCCCATCGGTTCTGTGTCTTATCACAGACATGTGAGAACATATTCCCTTTGGGCAGAAGACCCTCCCCACCTCTGTCCAGCACAAGGCATCAGTCTGGTGGCAGTGCAGCTGCCCAATGTGTGTAACATGAGGGATAGCTCTGCTGTCTCATCTGTATCCTGTCCTCTGAATCTAAAAGTGGGTTTCACCATCTCCTGGCTCATGAGCAACAGATCTTAGTACTACTCAACTCAGTAGCTCTCGTTTTAGTGACCCATGAATGATTAAAGCCACAATTGACTGAGCGTAGAAACTGCCCTCAGACTGCACAAAGAACTAAACTGCGCTGACTGACTGAGTGCCACATCTGCCCAGCTGTCCAAGCTTCAAGGCTGTGCGATCTCTGTAAATGGAGGGATAGCTCTGACGTTTTATTGCACTACAGCTTTTCTATAGCGCTTGCCAGTTCTCTGTAGGGCACTGAAGTGTTTTCATATACGAGCAGCATGCTGTGCCACGTAGGGTGTGTGGTTGGAAGGGTGCAGTCTTTCAGGCACATGCATCAAGCGATTTAGGAATCGCAAACGGTGTGAATCGCAAAATTCGGCCGTTTGCGATTCCCAAATCACTATTTGGGATGCATCATCATAAAAGTGAAGAAATCGCTATTTTAGCGATTTTTTTTAAAGTGCGATTGCTTTTAAGGAATCGCAATTTTGCGATTCCTTAAAAGCAATGCATGAAACTTAAAAAAATTCCGATTTCGCAATTAGAGAGCAAAAATTACCATGAGGTTGGACCTCATGGTAATTTAGCGAAATGTTAGAAATATGCAATTTTGTGCATATTTTTAACTTTCATGTTGTGCACACACTTGCCCTTATGGCATGTGTGTACACAACATATGTGCATTGTTTGATTTCAGGGGTGCAACAGGGTGTCCTTTGGACACCCCTGCACCCTTGAAATCGCAATCTCAATTTGCGATTAGCTAATTGCGAATCGCAAATTGAGATTGTCTTCCCATTCATTCCTATGGGCCTCTAGGCCCATAGGAATGAATGGGAAGGGATTCCCTAATTGCGATTCGCAAAATGCTAATCGCAATTACGGAATTCTAAGGAATCGCAATTTATTTAGCAATTTCTTAATGCATGGGCATTTGCGATTCCTTAAAAATCGCAATTAAGGAATCGCAAATGCCGAGATTGATGCATGTACCTGTTTGTGTTTTGATCCTATATGGTAAATGTTCCCATGCCGTCTGCGATGACCACCAAGGTGCAGGTATGGTGCTATGGAACTCTGCATTTAGCAGTCTGGTGGGTGGAGAGGTGACGGCAGTTTATGGTTGTCAGTAGCCAGCACCTTTGAGCATCTCTGCAGCGCCCCTTGCAGTATCACTTATGATTGGAGTCTGCTTAGCCGGTTATGGCCCTGCGGTGTCCTTCCTGATAATTTGTTTACAATTGTTTTTGGTCCTGTGGAGTAGGTCTTCATGCCAGCTCCCCTGTGACAGTTCTCCTGTCCAGCTTACCCACAGTCCTCTACCCTCTGCTGCCTTCTGTTCTGCCTTTTTTGCTAATTTTTCTGCCCTTTTCTGCTCTGTTTTGCCTTTTTTCTGCCCTCTGTTTTGTCATTTCTGCCTATTTTTCTGCCCTCCGTTTTCTTTTCTGCTTCTTTCCTGCTCTTTTTTACTTGTTTTTCTGCCCTGTTTTTCTGTTCATTTTCTGCCCTCTGTTTTCCATTTCTGCTAGATTTCTTTTGCCCTCTGTTTTGCCTTTTCTGCTTGTTTTTCTGCCCAGCTTTTTTTCTATTCATTCTCTGCCCTGTGTTTTGCCATTTCGGCTCGTTTTTCTGCCCTCTGTTTTGCCCTTTTCTGCTTGTTTCTTCTCTTTTCCCGTCGTCTCCTCAAGACCTGTCGCAGGGGGAGCTGGCATAATGGAGACCCTGCACCCCAGCGCCCAGATACCCCGAAGAGTGACAGTGCCGTGCCCTACAAATGTTGTTTTATCGAATGATTTGCAGGTATCTTGGAGAGCGGTGGTAGGGAGATCTGCTGTTAAGGGCTTTGTCACTATCATCCCATATCCGAGTGTCATTATGAGATGTAAAGAAGCAACCTAGTGTTCAGCTAGTTAGGACCTGCAATGGTGGACTACATTAGAGCCCTCCGATTGGCCAGCAGTGTGTGACCATTCTTTTCAGTTATTAATGCTTGTCCAGTTGGTGATGACTGGTTGGCTGGTAAAGTTCTGAGTGAGGGACAAGACCTGTGGCCGGTCTGTCTTATGTGAGTGCACGTGGATTAACCTACAGTTGTCTGGTGACTGCTGAGTCTCATGGTATTTGTGTTCGTGTACGTACGCCCAGGGGTTAAATATGGATTGTTATTTCCGTATAATACTCAGGCTAACCATAGGGGGCCCCTCTTAGCTTCCTGGATGTAGAACGTAGTTTGCTGGTTGGGTTGCTCCAGATCTGTGGGCTGCACGTTGTAGATTGCAATTGAAAGTATGGTGATCTCTCCGAGTTTGTTCCATCGTTGTGGGATGATCTAGATATGAAGTGTATGTGCTCCTGGATGCTTCCAGTGCTGCTGCTGGTGAGTTCCAGATCTTGGCGGCTTGATCTGAGAAAGCAGCGCCCCCTGCCGCCTCCTGTTGTATCTTGCGTATGATGAATGCGTTTGCACCAAGGTATAGGCTGTTCGCATAGTCGTGCCTGTAGAGGGCGAGTGTGAGGACGGCTTGAAATTTCTGGTATTACTCAAGGTATGCTAAGAGGCGACACAGTACTTCAGTTGGGTAGTGTAGGAGAGTAGGGTCTGCTTCCAATGGTCACCCCCACTTTTTGCTGTGATTTTCTGGTTTTTCGACTTTAGTGTGGCTGTGGGCCTGCTAAACAGACCCACAGCCCAGCTGTTCACTCTCTAAATTGACTCCATGTACTTTAGGTACATACCAGATTGGTTACTGGGTCACCCTTGTGGGCCCCTGTATAGTGTACCCTAGGTACCCAGGGCATAGGTGCATCCAAGGCCTACCAGGGGCAGCAGCATGTATTATGCCACCACTGGCTGGCCTTCCAAACTGACACCACAGGTCTGTTCACAGAGCCTGGGTAACGTGGTGTAATCACCCCTTACTTAGATATAGTGTATCTATATCTACCTTTACATATAGACACATAAACACCTGTAAGTCACTCCTATGGCAGACCTCGACAATCCTGGATGCAGAGTGCTTGGTTTTGTGTGAGAGGGTGCCCTAGCAAGAGCTGAGCCCCTCTGCAGCTTTCGGAACCATCTCCTTATAGCTTTTCTATGATATAGCCATACCATATACTCTAAAGTGCATTATAATCCTCGCGGTTAATGCTAACTTTGGTTTAGCTTTATCAAAACATGTTGTGTAAGGTGTCAAACACTTTGGAATACTACCCCCCCACGCCAGTGGGGGCCGTGGGGGAAACATTCCACCCTTCTAGAGGGAAAAGAAATGTAGTTACTGCTTTACCCGGTTAAAGTTAAACAAAGCCTCAGCATCACAAAATGGATGCTGCTGCCACAGACACGAGTCTGACCTCCTCCTGCTGGACGAAACTCTGGCAGGGGAGGCCTGGACAAAAGGTTTCCTGTCCAGGGAGGTGCCAGCATCTCCCCAGACAGGGGTTTTGTGTATTGGGGCAGTGAGGGCTGGATTCAGTGAATGCTTCTAGACACTGCCTGGGGCACACAAGGCGCTCCATACATAGCCCAGTTCAAACTGGTTGCTGGGGCGCACAGCCCCAACTCTGGCGCGAAACCGGACAAAGAGAAAGGGGTGCAACCACCCCCTTCTCAGGTCCACCCATAGGAGGGACCTAGCCAGGTAGTCCAGCCCCCATCCTTAGTATAAGTATCGGAGCTGTGTCCCTAGGACTTTAGATTACCCTGGACGAATCTTTGAAAGACATATCTTGGACCTTCGATGTTCCATTCTGACTGGAAGATGGAAAATATCTCCCTTGTGGTCAAGGAGTGACCACAATGTTCAAACAGACAGCAACATGGCCGGTCTGCATTTTCTAGGCTCCCGCCGGATCCCAAAGAATCTGCGACACAGGAACTGGACTTCCAGACTTCTCTGACCCCGACCCACATCCACAGCAAAGCTGAGACCTGTGGCCGACACGAGAGACGTGAAACCGGAACTCCTGGGCAGCCTGCATTTTGCAAGCTGCACTCCTTCAACGAGGTATCTCGAAGTTGTTCTTTCGGGGTGCTTGAAGCCCAGGCCCCCACACTCTGCGAGTGTTCCGTGGGCCCCGCTTTTGGATTTGAGATCGACACGTCTTCCCGGTTCCTAGTCCGTTGGCTAGTGAGCCCCATGAAGACCTTTCTTTGAATTTAACTCGCTTTCCTGGTTGCTTCGGCTTCCCTGAAAAGGAGAAGCGCCACAGAGCTTGCTGGTCTGCAACAGAGCCAATCTCGACATCCTGCGTGGGTTGCGGTTGCCAAGGCTTGTTGGATCCAATCCGGATACCGACACCACAGTCATCTAGATCCATCGTGGGACAGCTTGAATCCAATGCCTGGTCATCGTCGGTGCCGCCTGGACCTCGTGGCTGAAGAGACAAGTTCGCCTACTTCACCTGAAATCACCCAACATCGCCTGGTTCCTTCCTGGTTCCTTCCTGGTTCCTTCCTGGTTCCTTCCTGGTCACTGGCTAGTGACCCAGACTCTGTTGCTTCTGCTTTCAGGTTCTTCAGATCATTGATCCACCCGGACACTTTTCCACTGGTCACCTGCAGCACTTCTTTGCAGCTCTCCATAGGAAACGACGACGAAACCCGACACGAAAAGACACCTATGCACCCGGCTTCCCTGGGTGAGGTAACACGAGTACTCCGATGCTCCCGTGGGTCCTGACTCTCGAAGTGTCCTGGTTTAAAAGGGTTCCATCCTAGTTCATCCGGAAGTGTCCTTAAATTGTATATTTTAAAATTTTTCCGAACTCTATAGAAAGTCAATGGTAACCTGTGCCTGTGTTTAGACACTGCACGCGTCTCCCGTGGTCCTCCTACTTCCTAACCTTTGGTCGATTAATGTAGCCCCAGCGATTCCACAGGCCCTAGGACTGATTTCTAATTCTCTCGTGGTACTTATACCACTTTTTTAGTATATGGTTTGAGAGGCCCCTAGTGCAACCTATTGTATATTAACTGTGTAACTTGTATTGTATTTTTACCTCTGACCTCCTAAAGAGTGCAGCGGGGTTGTGTTTAGATTAAATACATATATATTTGATGGTAAACAGTCTAAATATCGATTACAGTAATTTCGACCTACACTTATATCGAGTTGCAAATATCGAAAGGACAGAATATCGATGTCCAGAATATCGATGGCCAGAATATCGACCCTAAGGTAAGTAATATCGAAATTACTTATATCGATAGCATATATATCGATGTAAGTAATATCGAAATTACTAATATCGATAGCATATATATCGATGTAAGTAATTTCGATTTACTAATATGTGTTAGAAATTTTAGTTAAGTATTTAAAGTAATTGTTATAATATGTGTTTAATATGTTTTTATAACTTAAAGAAATATAAAAGTAAATTATATGTTTTACTACCAGAGCGGGTTGTGGGTTTTTAGGGGAATAGGGTGGGAAGTAATTTATTTTTAAGTAAATAATTATTTTTTAATGATTAATTTATTTTTCAATTAAATATTAATTGGCAATGAATTATTTTAATTGATTAATTGATTAATTAATTGATAATTTATGTATATTTTTAAGTAAATTATATGTTTTACTACTGGAGCGGGTTGTGGGTTTATAGGGGAATAGGGTGGGAAGTAATTTATTTTTAATTAAATAATTATTTTTAAAAGATTAATTATTTTACAATTAAATATTAATTGTCAATTAATTATTTTAATTGATTAATTGATTAATTAATTGATAATTTATGTATATTTTTAAGTAAATTATATGTTTTACTACTGGAGCGGGTTGTGGGTTTATAGGGGAATAGGGTGGGAAGTAATTTAATTGTAACATTAATTAATTTTGGGTAAAGGAGTACTTTTAGTGTTAGGGTCAGTTTTCAGTTTTTGGGTAAAGGGGTATATTTAGGGTTCAGAGTCAGTTTTCAGTTTTTGGGTAATGGGGTATTTTTAGGGTTCAGGGTCAGTTTTCAGTTTTTGGGTAATGGGGTATTTTTAGTGTTCAGGGTCAGTTTTCAGTTTTTGGGTAAAGGGGTATTTTTAGGGTTCAGGGTCAGTTTTCAGTTTTTGGGTAAAGGGGTATTTTTAGGGTTCAGGGTCAGTTTTCAGTTTTTGGGTAAAGGGGTATTTTTAGGCTTCAGGGTCAGTTTTCAGTTTTTGGGTAAAGGGGTATTTTTAGGCTTCAGGGTCAGTTTTCAGTTTTTGGGTAAAGGGGTATTTTTAGGCTTCAGGGTCAGTTTTCAGTTTTTGGGTAAAGGGGTATTTTTAGGGTTCAGGGTCAGTTTTCAGTTTTTGGGTAAAGGGGTATTTTTAGGGTTCAGGGTCAGTTTTCAGTTTTTGGGTAAAGGTATTTTTAGGCTTCAGGGTCAGTTTTCAGTTTTTGGGTAAAGGGGTATTTTTAGGGTTCAGGGTCAGTTTTCAGTTTTTGGGTAAAGGGGTATTTTTAGGGTTCAGGGTCAGTTTTCAGTTTTTGGGTAAAGGGGTATTTTTAGGGTTCAGGGTCAGTTTTCAGTTTTTGGGTAAAGGGGTATTTTTAGGGTTCAGGGTCAGTTTTCAGTTTTTGGGTAAAGGGGTATTTTTAGGGATCAGGGTCAGTTTTCAGTTTTTGGGTAAAGGGGTATTTTTAGGGTTCAGGGTCAGTTTTCAGTTTTTGGGTAAAGGGGTATTTTTAGGGATCAGGGTCAGTTTTCAGTTTTTGGGTAAAGGGGTATTTTTAGGCTTCAGGGTCAGTTTTCAGTTTTTGGGTAAAGGGATATTTTTTGGGTTCAGGGTCAGTTTTGACTACTGTTGCACCCACTGGAGTGGGAATAGTAATTTTACCCCTACGCTATGAAACGCTTTCCCTACTGTTGCACTCTCTGGAGTAGGAATAGTAATTTTTACCCTTATGTTATCCAATGTTTTATATAATTAATTGTAAAAAAAATATTTTTTATTTTTTATTACTTACATTTTATTTATGTTATTGTTTTATGTTTGTAAATGTTAATTAGTAAATTAGAATATATTTTATTAATTTATAAATTAGTAAAATAAGTATTAATACTTATTGTTCTGTATTTATATATTATATATTTAGTGTATATATTTAATTAATGTATTAGTAATATATATGTATTAATTATTTAATTTTAAACATTATTAGATACTTTTAAATATGTATATTTTATTTATTAGTGTTATATACTTAATTTTACATTTATATATATTAAAAAAAAATCGATATTTTTAACATCGATATTTTTTACATCGATATTATTTTTTCGATATTTTTGTACTTACCATGTTGTAGATAGGATGTCGATATTTTTGCCATCGATATTGTTGACTCGATATTCTTGTAGGTCGATATTTGTGATTTCGAAATTCTGTCAGTGATCCATATTTGATATATACCTTGTCTGGTGTCCTTTCATTTGGTATTCAAGGGGTTATAATTGGTAAAACAACTTGCTTCACATGCTCTCTGAAGTCTTAGCCCATTGACTGCTGGTCCATGCTACCAGGTATGGTTGGAGTGTGTCATCTCATGCCCCATGTCTCGTAAGGTCAGACTTTGTGATCCCATTTCTACTCTCCAGTAAGGTTGGAGTGTCATCTCATGCCCCATGTCTCATAAGGTCAGACTCTGGGATCTCATTCCCTCTCTCGGGTATGGTTAGAGTGTCATCTCATGCCCCATGTCTCGTAAGGTCAGACTCTGGGATCTCATTCCCTCTCTCGGGTATGGTTAGAGTGTCATCTCATGCCTCGTGTCTCGTAAGGTCAGACTGTGGGATCTCATTCCCTCTCTCAGGTATGGTTAGAGTGTCATCTCATGCCTCGTGTCTAGTAAGGTCAGACTGTGGGATCTCATTCCCTCTCTCGGGTATGGTTGGAGTGTCATCTCATGCCTCGTGTCTCGTAAGGTCAGACTGTGGGATCTCATTCCCTCTCTCAGGTATGGTTAGAGTGTCATCTCATGCCTCGTGTCTAGTAAGGTCAGACTGGGGGATCTCATTCCCTCTCTCAGGTATGGTTAGAGTGTCATCTCATGCCTCGTGTCTAGTAAGGTCAGACTGTGGGATCTCATTCCCTCTCTCAGGTATGGTTAGAGTGTCATCTCATGCCTCGTGTCTAGTAAGGTCAGACTGTGGGATCTCATTCCCTCTCTCAGGTATGGTTAGAGTGTCATCTCATGCCTCGTGTCTAGTAAGGTCAGACTGTGGGATCTCATTCCCTCTCTCGGGTATGGTTGGAGTGTCATCTCATGCCTCGTGTCTCGTAAGGTCAGACTGTGGGATCTCATTCCCTCTCTCGGGTATGGTTAGAGTGTCATCTCATGCCTCGTGTCTAGTAAGGTCAGACTCTGCGATCTCATTCCCTCTCTCTGGTATGGTTACAGTGTCATCTCATGCCCCATGTCTCATAAGGTCAGACTGGGGGATCTCATTCCCTCTCTCTGGTATGGTTACAGTGTCATCTCATGCTCATGTCTTGTAAGGTCAGACTGTGGGATCTCATTCCCTCTCTCAGGTATGGTTAGAGTGTCATCTCATGCCCCATGTCTCGTAAGGTCAGACTGTGGGATCTCATTCCCTCTCTCAGGTATGGTTAGAGTGTCATCTCATGCCCCATGTCTCGTAAGGTCAGACTGGGGGATCTCATTCCCTCTCTCAGGTATGGTTAGAGTGTCATCTCATGCTCATGTCTAGTAAGGTCAGACTGGGGGATCTCATTCCCTCTCTCAGGTATGGTTACAGTGTCATCTCATGCTCATGTCTAGTAAGGTCAGACTGTGGGATCTCCTTCCCTCTCTCAGGTATGGTTAGAGTGTCATCTCATGCCCCATGTCTCGTAAGGTCAGACTGTGGGATCTCATTCAAGTCAAGTCAGAGAATTTATATAGCGCACTACATACCCAGAGGGTTTCAAGGCGCTTAGGGAGGGGAGGAGGATTACTTGTCAAATATCCACGTTTTAAGTTGCTTTCTAAAAGCTAGGTGGTTCTGGGTAAGGCGAAGGTAGGTGGGGAGTGAGTTCCATGTTTTAGCTGCCAGGTATGAGAAGGATCTGCCTCCCATGGTGGTCTTGTTGATGCGGGGTACAGTGGCGAGGGCTTGGCTGGAAGAACGTAGTTGGCGGGAGGGGGTGTAGAAGGACAGTCGTGAGTTGAGGCATTCTGGTCCGATGTCGTAGAGTGATTTGTGTGCGTGGGTTAGCAGTCGGAAAGTGATCCTCTTATTGACGGGTAGCCAGTGGAGGTCTTTCAGGTGGCCAGAGATGTGTTCGTTCCGCGGGATGTCTAAAATGATCCTGGCTGAGGCATTTTGGATTCGTTGGAGTTTCTTCTGAAGTTTAGCGGTAGTACCTGCGTAGAGGGTGTTTCCGTAGTCCAGTCGGCTCGTGACCAGAGCATGGGTGACTGTTTTTCTGGTTTCGGTGGGGATCCAGCGAAATGTTTTTTTGAGCATGCGAAGAATGTTGAAGCAGGATGAGGATACGGCGTTGACTTGTCTGTTCATTGAGAGTGAAGAGTCCAGGATAACGCCTAGGTTCCGTGCTTTGTCTGTCGGGATGGGTGCTTTTCCAAGGGCTTCCGGCCACCAAGAGTCGTCCCATGCAGAGGGGGATGTACCTAAGATGAGGACTTCTGTTTTATCTGAGTTCAGTTTCAGACGGCTTTGTTTCATCCATTCGGCGACTTCTTTCATTCCTTCGTGTAGGTTTGATTTGGCGGTGCTGGGGTCATTGGTGAGAGAAAGGATCAGTTGAGTGTCATCCGCGTAGGAGATGATGTTGAGGTTGTGTTGGCGAGCGATGGCCGCAAGGGGGCTCATGTATACGTTGAAGAGGGTGGGACTGAGTGAGGATCCTTGTGGTACGCCACAGATGACTTCAGTGGCCTCGGATTTGAATGGTGGAAGGCGGACTCTCTGGGTTCTTCCGGTGAGGAACGAGGTGATCCATTCAAGTGCTTTTCCTTGTATTCCGATGTTTCTGAGGCGTTGTAAAAGGGTGCTGTGGCAGACTGTGTCGAAGGCTGCAGAGAGGTCGAGGAGGATGAGGGCGACTGTGTCTCCATTGTCCAGTAGAGTTCGAATGTCGTCTGTTGCTGCGATGAGGGCGGTCTCAGTGCTGTGTTTTGCTCGGAAGCCAGATTGTGAGGAGTCGAGGGATTTGTTGGCTTCGAGGAAAGCGGCGAGTTGGTTGTTGACAGCTTTCTCGATGACTTTGGCTGGGAAAGGAAGGAGCGATATGGGGCGGTAATTTTTGAGTTCGGTGGGGTCCGCTGTGGGTTTTTTCAGAAGGGCGGTGAGTTCAGCGTGTTTCCAGCTTTCCGGGAAGGTGGCGGAGTTGAAGGAGCAGTTGATGACGTCTCGGAGGTGAGGTGCTATGACGGAGTCTGCTTTGTTGAAGATGTGGTGAGGACATGGGTCAGTGGGGGATCCTGAGTGGATAGAGTTCATCAGGCGGATGGTGTCCTCAGTGGAGATTGGGTTCCAGTCGTTGAGAGTGTTCAAGGGGGGAGAATGTTCAGCATATGGTTGGGTGGGTTGGTCTCCGGGTTGGTTGTCGAAGCTGTTGTGGATGTCTGCAATTTTGTTGTGGAAGAATAAAGCCAGGGAGTCGCAGAGGGCTTGAGAAGGGGTGATGTCGTTGGAGTTGGCCGAGGGGTTGGTAAATTCCTTGACGATGTTGAAAAGTTCCTTGCTGTTGTGGGCGTTGTTGTCTAGTCGATCCTTGAATGCTGTTTTCTTGGCCTTTCGGATTAGTTGGTGGTGTGTGCGGGTGGCGTTTTTGATGGCGTCCTTAGTGCTAGTGGTAGGGTCTTTTTTCCAGGCCTTTTCAAGGGAGCGGCAGAGTTTCTTGGACTTCTTAAGATCATCGTTGAACCATGAGGCCTTCTTGCTGCCCGGTTTGCGTTGACGTTTTTTCAGTGGTGCTAGGATGTCGGCGGTGTTGGATAACCATAGGGTGAAGTTGGCGGCGGCTTGGTCTGGGTTAGAAGAGTGGGCTGGGGTGTTTAGAAGGAGCGATGAGGAGATCTGGTCGATGGTGATTTTGTTCCAGTTTCTTTGCAGAGTTGGTTGGAGGTGGTTGGTGGGTTTCGGCTTGTTGTAGGTGAAGTGAACGCAGCTGTGGTCAGTCCAGAGGAGATCCGTAGTGTGGCTGAAGGAGACATGATTGCTGGAGGTGAAGATGGGGTCGAGTGTGTGACCTGCGATGTGGGTGGGGGAAGTGACCAGATGTTTAAGTCCGAGGTTGGCGAGGTTGTCCAAGAGGGTGGTGGTGTTGCGGTCGTTGTTCTTTTCAAGGTGAAAGTTGAGGTCTCCCAGAAGGATGTAATCTTTGGAGGGGAGCGCGTGTGGAGTGATGAAGTCTGTGATGTCTTCACTGAATTTTGCGCGGGGTCCTGGTGGTCTGTAAAGGAGGGTGCCTCTGAGTGTGGTCTTGGGGTCGATGTGGATCTGGAAGTGAAGGTGTTCAGAGTTGGCGTGGTTGGCGTCAGAGCTGGTTGAGATGTGGATGGATTTCTTATGGACAATAGCGATTCCTCCTCCTGTGTGGCCGGTACGGTCCTTGCGTGTGATCTTATAGTCTTCAGGGATGGCAATGGTGATGTCTGGGGCGGAGGAAGCGTTCATCCATGTTTCTGTAAGGAAGGCGACGTCTGGAGAGATGGTGTCTAGTAGATTCCAGAGGTCAATGGCATGTCTGTGGACCGAGCGGGTGTTGAGAAGGATGCATTGTAGGTGGTTGGGGTCGGGAATCTGTGGTGTGGTCGTAGCGGAGATGTTGTTGGTGCCGATGAATTTGCAGGAGTAGCAAGAGAAAGGTCCATGGGTGTGTCCAGGAGCGGCTTGGACGCAGTTGGGGGCTCGACCGGGGTTAAGGGCTAGGAGGGTGGCGGCATCGTAGGTAATGCGGGATGGCTGGGCAGTGCGAGGGACAGGGGGTCTGGCGCTGGGCGCGGTCCAGGCGCGGACGGGCGTAGACGGGCTTACCTTTGGCGCACCTTCGGCGCGGATTGGGCGCGATCGCTGCGCGTGAACGCTGCACGCAGGAAGAACTGTCATATATGGATGGTGGAGGGGGAGGGGCGAGGGCGGCTCAGCTGGGAGGCGGGGCGGGCTCACGAGGACGAGGACACCAGCAAAACAAACAAAATGGCAGCGGGGGGAGGGCAGAGCAAAGCGCCGGGGGTAATCGCGTGTAAAGTGCCTGAGAGAGCAGCGGAAATACAGCGAAGCAGCGCTCAGGGCAGAGGCACAAAAAGCAACTTTAGGGTGGAAGGCACAATCTCTACTGTACCAGGTCTCGGCAGTCAGGCTGCAAGCAGGCTGTGGAGCGACCTCTCAGCGCAGGAGCGAAAGAGAATCACAGCGCTTCCAGGTATGGGAGCGCTGTATAAGGACAGTGGGAGGGCGGCTCAGCTGGGAGGCGGGGCGGGCTCACGAGGACGAGGACACCAGCAAAACAAACAAAATGGCAGCGGGGGGGGAGGGCAGAGCAAAGCGCCGGGGGTAATCGCGTGTAAAGTGCCTGAGAGAGCAGCGGAAATACAGCGAAGCAGCGCTCAGGGCAGAGGCACAAAAAGCAACTTTAGGGGGGAAGGCACAATCTCTACTGTACCAGGTCTCGGCAGTCAGGCTGCAAGCAGGCTGTGGAGCGACCTCTCAGCGCAGGAGCGAAAGAGAATCACAGCGCTTCCAGGTATGGGAGCGCTGTATAAGGACAGTGGGAGGGCGGCTCAGCTGGGAGGCGGGGCGGGCTCACGAGGACGAGGACACCAGCAAAACAAACAAAATGGCAACGGGGGGGAGGGCAGAGCAAAGCGCCGGGGGTAATCGCGTGTAAAGTGCCTGAGAGAGCAGCGGAAATACAGCGAAGCAGCGCTCAGGGCAGAGGCACAAAAAGCAACTTTAGGGTGGAAGGCACAATCTCTACTGTACCAGGTCTCGGCAGTCAGGCTGCAAGCAGGCTGTGGAGCGACCTCTCAGCGCAGGAGCGAAAGAGAATCACAGCGCTTCCAGGTATGGGAGCGCTGTATAAGGACAGTGGGAGGGCGGCTCAGCTGGGAGGCGGGGCGGGCTCACGAGGACGAGGACACCAGCAAAACAAACAAAATGGCAGCGGGGGGAGGGCAGAGCAAAGCGCCGGGGGTAATCGCGTGTAAAGTGCCTGAGAGAGCAGCGGAAATACAGCGAAGCAGCGCTCAGGGCAGAGGCACAAAAAGCAACTTTAGGGTGGAAGGCACAATCTCTACTGTACCAGGTCTCGGCAGTCAGGCTGCAAGCAGGCTGTGGAGCGACCTCTCAGCGCAGGAGCGAAAGAGAATCACAGCGCTTCCAGGTATGGGAGCGCTGTATAAGGACAGTGGGAGGGCGGCTCAGCTGGGAGGCGGGGCGGGCTCACGAGGACGAGGACACCAGCAAAACGAACAAAATGGCAGCGGGGGGGGGGAGGGCAGAGCAAAGCGCCGGGGGTAATCGCGTGTAAAGTGCCTGAGAGAGCAGCGGAAATACAGCGAAGCAGCGCTCAGGGCAGAGGCACAAAAAGCAACTTTAGGGTGAAAGGCACAATCTCTACTGTACCAGGTCTCGGCAGTCAGGCTGCAAGCAGGCTGTGGAGCGACCTCTCAGCGCAGGAGCGAAAGAGAATCACAGCGCTTCCAGGTATGGGAGCGCTGTATAAGGACAGTGGGAGGGCGGCTCAGCTGGGAGGCGGGGCGGGCTCACGAGGACGAGGACACCAGCAAAACAAACAAAATGGCAGCGGGGGGGAAGGCAGAGCAAAGCGCCGGGGGTAATCGCGTGTAAAGTGCCTGAGAGAGCAGCGGAAATACAGCGAAGCAGCGCTCAGGGCAGAGGCACAAAAAGCAACTTTAGGGTGGAAGGCACAATCTCTACTGTACCAGGTCTCGGCAGTCAGGCTGCAAGCAGGCTGTGGAGCGACCTCTCAGCGCAGGAGCGAAAGAGAATCTCTCTCAGGTATGGTTAGAGTGTCATCTCATGCCCCATGTCTCGTAAGGTCAGACTGTGGGATCTCATTCCCTCTCTCAGGTATGGTTACAGTGTCATCTCATGCCTCGTGTCTAGTAAGGTCAGACTGTGGGATCTCATTCCCTCTCTCTGGTATGGTTAGAGTGTCATCTCATGCCCCATGTCTCGTAAGATCAGACTGTGGGATCTCATTCCCTCTCTCAGGTATGGTTAGAGTGTCATCTCATGCCCCATGTCTCGTAAGGTCAGACTGTGGGATCTCCTTCCCTCTCTCAGGTATGGTTAGAGTGTCATCTCATGCCTCATGTCTCGTAAGGTCAGACTGTGGGATCTCATTCCCTCTCTCGGGTATGGTTAGAGTGTCATCTCATGCCCCATGTCTTGTAAGGTCAGACTCTGGGATCTCATTCCCTCTCTCGGGTATGGTTAGAGTGTCATCTCATGCCTCGTGTCTCGTAAGGTCAGACTGGGATCCCATTCCCTCGCTCTGGTATGGTTAGAGTGTCATCTCATGCCTCATGTCTAGTAAGGTCAGACTGTGGGATCCCATTCCCTTTCTCAGGTATGGTTAGAGTGTCATCTCATGCCCCGTGTCTCGTAAGGTCAGACTGTGGGATCCCATTCCCTCTCTCTGGTATGGTTAGAGTGTCATCTCATGCCCCATGTCTCGTAAGGTCAGACTGTGGGATCTCATTCCCTCTCTCTGGTATGGTTAGTGTCATCTCATGCCCCATGTCTCGTAAGGTCAGACTGTGGGATCTCATTCCCTCTCTCTGGTATGGTTACAGTGTCATCTCATGCCTCGTGTCTAGTAAGGTCAGACTGTGGGATCTCATTCCCTCTTTCTGGTATGGTTAGAGTGTCATCTCATGCCCCATGTCTCGTAAGGTCAGACTGTGGGATCTCATTCCCTCTCTCTGGTATGGTTAGAGTGTCATCTCATGCCCCGTGTCTCGTAAGGTTAGACTGTGGGATCTCATTCCCTCTCTCAGGTATGGTTAGAGTGTCATCTCATGCTTCGTGTCTCGTAACGTCAGACTGTGGGATCTCATTCCCTCTCTCTGGTATGGTTAGAGTGTCATCTCATGCCTCGTGTCTCGTAAGGTCAGACTGGGATCCCATTCCCTCGCTCTGGTATGGTTAGAGTGTCATCTCATGCCTCGTGTCTAGTAAGGTCAGACTGTGGGATCTCATTCCCTCTCTCGGGTATGGTTAGAGTGTCATCTCATGCCCCATGTTAGATGACTTCTAATGGCAAGGTCTGAGGGTGGTATGAGGGAGTCTGGGTTAGAAGGATTCTGTGGCTAAACTTGACCGATAACCCCTACTGGTGACCCTTCTGCAGGTAGACAGTTTGGGATGTATTTAGACGTAGCCCGCTTCAGTGAAGAAGTGTGGCTCAGGGGTTAGAGGCGGCAGACCCAGAAGCTGAGATCGGTTCTGGACCAGGGTTCAATTCCCCGCCTCGGTGGGTCTTGGGCTCAAAAATTCCACGGACTCGATAATTCTCGTTCCGGTGCCTCCTCGACTCATGGGTTCACACTCTGCGACTCTGGGCAATAGCTTGCTTAACCTCCACTACGGCCCCTCGCGGCGGGATGCCTGGCTTTCACCTTGTGGATACCCTGCTGGGGTTAGCTCACAGGGGAATACCAGGACGGGTTCCCAAGGCAAGCGCCTTGATGCCTGCGGGTGATACGTGCGCTATATAAATCGCAATACATTTACATACATACATTTACATACAGTAATATCAACTGTAGAATTGTTTTTATGTTGTTCTCTGGGCATCAGCTCTACGGCTCTTATCGTGATGTATGAGTTGGGAGCCTCCCTGTATATGTACTGTCCGGCCCGGCGAGTGTGAGCCCGATTGTGCATTGACAGTAGTAGGTGAGCGCAGGAGGTGATGAACTTCACTGCCTGTTCGATTGAGACTTGCACGTGAGATGTCACCTCTGTAGCTTTCTGTGTTTCTGTAACATATATATTTAAACTGTGTTCATCTTCCAGGATCACTGCATGCCACACGCTTGAGTTCTCTTCTCCGCAGCAATAGTATAACCTGTGTTTGTTTGTCGTTTCAGATTTCTATACACAGTGGCCACACTTCTGATTGCCTTCTCCACTGCCGGTAAATACACCTTTGTTGTGGTGGGTGTGTTTGTGGTGTGTTTGTAGTATCTTTGGATGAAGCCCCCTTATTAATGTGTGTATTTTAGGAAAGTTGTTTGAGTTTGTTTATGAAGTCTGAGAGAGTGGGTTAGGTCTTTGTCAGTTGTTGGAAAGACCAGTGGCCTTCTTCAGCGTGCCAAAGAATTGCTTAATGTGCCAGAGGCTCGTGTACCTATTGGCGCAAAGTACAATCAAATTGTTTGTTGGAGTATGTACTAATTATCATTATGTTTGATGGATGCAGTTGTGTCAGTGATCAGTACACACTAGGTATGTTTCCTTTCCACCCCCTAGCAGAGTTGTTTGCATACTTATTTAGCACTGAGTAAATATGTTTGTGCCTCTGTCTAGTGTGTACTACAGTTAGTTGTTTGTTTGGTTTCTGGCACGGTTCTGCTTCAATTATTTACCAGTAATTGCATTTCTCCGAGTCGTCTCCTTCGCCTCTATTCATTACGACATTGAGGCAATCCTGCCTCACCAGACACCCATACCACGTGGTCTTTCATGAAATGAAAAGACCCTTCTCCCTCCAGTCGTCCTGTATATACCACGTAAACCGACACACGCCTGTTTGGTTGGCCTGGACAACCTGGAAGGCATGTCATGAATAGAAGCGGGGGAAGACGACTCCGAGTAATGCATTTACCATTAAGTAATTGAAACATTACCTCTTCGTCCCTCCATCACTTCCCTTCGTTACAAAATTGAGATGTACAAAACCAAACAGGACAAGCAGAAAGGTGATGCACAAACTCATGTATATGAAACATAAATGACAAAGTAATGAAGCAGCAAAAAGACAACATAGTGGCCAACAGCAGCAACCCAAACACCCCAAGCAGGTCAAGCTCTTGAACAAGCTGATAATGAGAGGCAAAGACAGTGGGGGTGGCCAGGTGGCGTCCGTGCGGATCCCAGGGATGGAAGCCCTCTCAGTCCATGAGGTACACATCGATCTGATAGATCGGCCCTGAACCCCTAAAGGAGAAACCTGACCGGAAACCTTGTAGGTCAGAGAAAGCTATGGCAGAACCCACAGACTCACAGAGGGAGTGGAAGGCTTCTAACCTTTAGACACAGGGTCAAAAATCCCAAAGAGGGAATCTGAAAGCCTGGTGAGAGCTGTCCCAGCCAAAGAAATAAAAAGAGACCTCCTGACATCCAGACAATAGAGCCACATTCAGTTCCTAGAAGAATGAGACCCGAAAAAGGAGGGCACAACAGCTCCTGTTCCTTCTGAAACTGGGAATCAGCCTCAGGACGAAGGAATGATCCGAGATGCAGGGACGTTCAAGCTTATGTGCTCTACGAGTAAACTGTACAACCAGCAGCTAAGCCACATGGGCTGTCACCCCTGTATGTACACATGCGATGAGGAATACATGTTACTTGTCATGTGTTGTAAGTGTATAAAAACAATAAAAATATATTTTTTAAAAGGAAAAGGAATCTAGAGGCCACAAAACGTTCCATCATCAAAAACCCAACAAACAAGGATGCTCGAACGACAAAGCTCCCAGCTCACACAGATGCCTAGCCGAAGAAACCGCAAACATAAAGAAGGCTGAAAGGGGCAACATCCTGATATCGGTGGAGACCAGGGGCTCAAACGGAGCATCCGTCAATGCCTCTAAGAACAAAGATAGATCCCAAGAAGGGAAAGGGCCCTAGGAGAAGGAACAGCATTCTACAAACATTTGAACCAATGACCCATCAAACCTTCCGCATCTGGCAGAGTGCACCAAGAGCCTCCAAAAGCCTCAGTAGCAGCCCATCGAGGCCTCAGGGCGGCATCTCTCGACCCCAAAGGAGCACCGGCTTACAGAAACCTCGTCAAATCAAAGAAAGCAGAGGAAGATGGAGGGTACAAACCAACACCCTGACACCACTAGCCAAAGGAACACCAGGGCCACAAGAAAGACTCCTCAGTAGTCTAGCGTCTAGAAGTGTGCAGAGTTGGAGCCAAACTAGCTGGCACCCCCTTATGCAGCAAGCGGAGCCCTTACAGCGAGGGCCACAACTGGCAAGCAGAGGATCCTCGCTGTCCCCCAATCACTGGCAGGTTCAGTATGCCAAACAAAAAAAGACCACGCCCCTCAGCCGAGTGGAAAAGTGAAGAAAGGCCAACCAAATCACCTCCAGCTGACCACCCCCAGGCCACAGACCCGGAGACCCCCTCCCTCTCTTCTCCCCCTCCCAGGCCCCCAACCACACACGTATGCATCCTAAATTGAGACTAGGCCTGGGTAGTGAACTTCGCTCCGTTCGCGGAGTTTTCTGCACTCCGCACTCTGTGGAGCTTGCGAAGTGCAGAAAACTGCATTGATCTGTGCAGCGGAGTTTTTTTCCAGCTCGCGATCGAGAACAGTAAGTTCGCGAGCTGCAGCTTGGGTAGAACTTCTACCCGAGCGGCAGAAATACCAGCACAAACTGCAGTGCGCACTGCACTCCGCCACTCGCGGAACTTCGCAGAGTTTTTTTGTAACTTCGCGGAGTTCCACATAGCAAAGCTCCGCTAACTACGCCCAGGCCTATGAATTGAGACCAGGACTGGAGGAAACAAACCCTACCGCCCCCCACAGGAAGTAGGGAGACAGCAGCTACAAGCCCAGTACCCTCTGGATCATCCCTGCCACAGGCATAAGGCAAGACCAATCCTGTACAAATGCAACCCAGCGAGTCATAAAGACTTTGTGTGCAGTTCAGGTGTGTCTTTACGTAGCTACAGTTTAGCATGTTTTGTAGTTTGCAGCACAGCTGCGCATTTTACTATGTGCAATATACATCCTTAAGTCTTCTCATGATGTGCCATACAGTTACACGTGTCTTCACACGCAGCGTGTCCTATGGCCAGGTGTGTCACAGCTGCCATGTCATGGTTTGCGTGCCTCCTCTGGAAGTTACATATAGTTTATTAGAATGGTGCATACTTATGGTGATCGTGTCTACACACTGGGCACTATATTCTTGACTCTGTGTTTAAGGCGCTATCCCAGGTAACCTGTTCCTCTTTCTCCTTCTCCAGCTTCCGCTTGGCTCCTGTTCCCTGCCCTCTCGTTGCTGGCGATTGGAGGCATCCTTTTCATCATGACGAACATGCAGGTGTGTGGACATGCGACCCACTCATGGTTGTCATTGAACCATGCAGGACACAGACATGCAAAGGGCATTCCAAAAAGACAAAAAGAAAATGGGAGGGGAGCAAGCAGGTAGAAGTTCCATGGTGGCAGGAAAGCCAGGGGGGGCACGAGTGACACCAGGAGACAGGAAAGAAACAGAGGGGACAGGAGAGAACCGGAGGGGACAGGAGGGGCACAGAGGGGACAGGAGAGGCACAGAGGGGACAGGAGGGGCACAGAGGAGACAGGAGAGGTACAGAGGGGACAGGAGAGGTACAGAGGGGACAGGAGAGGTACAGAGGGGACAGGAGAGGCACAGAGGGGACAGGAGAGGCACAGAGGGGACAGGAGAGCCAGATTGGAGCTATGGAAGGGGCAGGAAAAGTGTAGCGTGATGTTGGGGGTCAGGAGCAACTTGGGGGGACTTGATAGGAGAAAGAAGGGGGAGGATGAAGGAAGGGACAAGAGAGCCATGCAGGGGTTGTAGCTGTACGATTGGACAGGAGACTTGTGGAGGGAACAGGAGAGGTATGTAGGGGGGAAAGAACATGAAAAGAGGTGGAGAAGTCATTGAGGGGGCAGGCAAGATGCAAGGAAAAAGGAAAAGCATGTAAGGAACAGGTTGAACATGAAAAGAACAGGAGTGATAGAAGGGGTCAGGGAAAGGCTAGGGAGGCCAGGATAGACATGAGGCGACAGAAGACTCGTGGGGTGTATAGGTGAGGGCGTGAGTGATGGGAGGAAGCAGCTGCACAAGACAGAGCAAGAAAGAAATGACAAGGATGTGAGGAGACATGACCAGAGCAAAATAAGAGAAGAGAAGTGAGGGGAGAGAAAGAATTGAGGAAACATGATGGTATTTGACAGATGCAAACCAAGAAGAGAAAATTGAGGGAACATGAGGGGATGACCAATAAAAAGCAAGAGGAGAGAAGTAAGTAGCAGAGAAATTTGAGGAAACGTGAGGGAATATGACAGATGCCAAACAAGAAGGGAGAATTGAGGAAACATGAGGGGATAGGACCGAAGCAAAGCACGAAGAGAGAATTGAGGGCACTTGAGGGGACATGACAGATGCAAAGCAAGAAGGGAGAATTGAAGGCACAAGAGGGGATATGACCGATGCAAAGTAGAAGCAGAGTAGTGAGGGGAAAGAGTGAATTGAGGAAACATGAGTAGAAATGAGAGATGTAGAGGGGATGAGACATGCACGAGAGATGTCCCAAAGCTTCAAAGGGACCCAAGAGGCGACAATAGAGATGGAGGAGGGATGGAGGAGAGCAGCAGAGGGACAAAGTCAAGAGAACAGGAGGGACATGATCGAGGTAGTATCTGCAGAGAGAGTGTGCAAGAGATATGAGGTAGGAGAGACGTTTCAGATATGAGGTAGGAGAGACGTTTCAGATATGAGGTAGGAGAGACGTTTCAGATGTGAGGTAGGAGTGACGTTTCAGATGTGAGGTAGGAGTGACGTTTGAGACGTGAGTTAGGAGAGACGTTTGAGATGTGAGGTAGGAGAGACGTTTAAGATGTGAGGTAGGAGAGATGTTTGAGATGTGAGGTAGGAGATGTGAGGTAGGAGAGACGTTTGAGATGTGAGGTAGGGAAGATGTTTGAGATGTGAGTTAGGAGAGACGTTTGAGACGTGAGGTAGGAGAGACGCTTGAGACGTGAGGTAGGAGAGACGCTTGAGACGTGAGGTAGGAGAGACGCTTGAGACGTGAGTTAGGAGAGACGTTTAAGACGTGAGGTAGGAGATGTGAGGTAGGAGAGACGTTTGAGATGTGAGGTAGGAGAGATGTTTGAGATGTGAAGTAGGAGAGACGTTTGAGATTTGAGGTAGGAGAGACGTTTGAGATGTGAGTTAGGAGAGACGTTTGAGACGTGAGGTAGGAGATGTGAGGTAGGAGAGACGTTTGAGACGTGAGGTAGGAGAGACGTTTGAGACGTGAGGTAGGAGAGACGTTTGAGACGTGAGGTAGGAGAGACGTTTGAGACGTGAGGTAGGAGAGACGCTTGAGACGTGAGTTAGGAGAGACGTTTGAGACGTGAGGTAGGAGATGTGAGGTAGGAGAGACGTTTGAGATGTGAGGTAGGAGAGCCGTTTGAGACGTGAGTTAGGAGAGACGTTTGAGACGTGAGGTAGGAGATGTGAGGTAGGAGAGACTTTTGAGATGTGAGGTAGGAGAGACGTTTGAGATGTGAGGTAGGAGAGACATTTGAGATGTGAGGTAGGAGATGTGAGGTAGGAGAGACGTTTGAGATGTGAGGTAGGAGAGATGTTTGAGATGTGAGTTAGGAGAGACGTTTTGAGACGTGAGGTAAGAGAGACGCTTGAGACGTGAGGTAAGAGAGACGCTTGAGACGTGAGGTAGGAGAGACGCTTGAGACGTGAGTTAGGAGAGACGTTTAAGACATGAGGTAGGAGATGTGAGGTAGGAGAGACGTTTGAGATGTGAGGTAGGAGAGACGTTTGAGATGTGAGGTAGGAGAGACGTTTGAATGTGAGGTAGGAGAGACGTTTGAGATGTGAGGTAGGAGATGTGAGGTAGGAGAGACGTTTGAGATGTGAGGTAGGAGAGACGTTTGAGATGTGAGTTAGGAGAGACGTTTGAGACGTGAGGTAGGAGAGACGCTTGAGACGTGAGGTAGGAGAGACGCTTGAGACGTGAGTTAGGAGAGACGTTTAAGACGTGAGGTAGGAGATGTGAGGTAGGAGAGACGTTTGAGATGTGAGGTAGGAGAGACGTTTGAGATGTGAGGTAGGAGAGATGTTTGAGATGTGAAGTAGGAGAGACGTTTGAGATTTGAGGTAGGAGAGACGTTTGAGATGTGAGTTAGGAGAGATGTTTGAGACGTGAGGTAGGAGACGTGAGGTAGGAGAGACGTTTGAGAGGTGAGTTAGGAGAGACGTTTGAGAGGCGAGTTAGGAGAGACGTTTGAGAGGTGAGTTAGGAGAGACGTTTGAGAGGTGAGGTAGGAGAGACGTTTGAGACGTGAGGTAGGAGAGATGCTTGAGACGTGAGTTAGGTGAGACGTTTGAGACGTGAGGTAGGAGATGTGAGGTAGGAGAGACGTTTGAGATGTGAGCTAGGAGAGATGTTTGAGATGTGAAGTAGAAGAGACGTTTGAGACGTGAGTTAGGAGAGACGTTTGAGACGTGAGGTAGGAGAGACTTTTGAGATGTGAGGTGGGAGAGACGTTTGAGATGTGAGGTAGGAGAGACGTTTGAGATGTGAGGTAGGAGAGACGTTTGAGATGTGAGGTAGGAGAGACGTTTGAGATGTGAGGCAGGAGAGACGTTTGAGATGTGAGGTAGGAGAGACGTTTGAGACGTGAGGTAGGAGAGACGCTTGAGACGTGAGGTAGGAGAGACGTTTGAGACGTGAGGTAGGAGAGACGTTTGAGACGTGAGGTAGGAGAGACGTTTGAGACGTGAGGTAGGAGAGACGTTTGAGGTGTGAGGTAGGAGAGGCGTTTGAGGTGTGAGGTAGGAGAGACGTTTGAGGTGTGAGGTAGGAGAGACGTTTGAGGTGTGAGGTAGGAGAGACGCTTGAGATGTGAGGTAGGAGAAACGTTTGAGACGTGAGGTAGGAGAGACGTTTGAGACGTGAGGTAGGAGATGTGAGGTAGGAGAGACATTTGAGATGTGAGGTAGGAGAGACGTTTGAGACGTGAGGTAGGAGAGACGTTTGAGACGTGAGGTAGGAGAGACGTTTGAGACGTGAGGTAGGAGAGGCGTTTAAGGTGTGAGGTAGGAGAGACGTTTGAGGTGTGAGGTAGGAGAGACGTTTGAGGTGTGAGGTAGGAGAGACGCTTGAGATGTGAGGTAGGAGAAACGTGAGGTAGGAGAGACGTTTGAGACGTGAGGTAGGAGATGTGAGGTAGGAGAGACATTTGAGATGTGAGGTAGGAGAGACGTTTGAGACGTGAGGTAGGAGAGACGTTTGAGACGTGAGGTAGGAGAGACGTTTGAGACGTGAGGTAGGAGAGACGTTTGAGACGTGAGGTAGGAGAGACGTTTGAGGTGTGAGGTAGGAGAGGCGTTTGAGGTGTGAGGTAGGAGAGACGTTTGAGGTGTGAGGTAGGAGAGACGTTTGAGGTGTGAGGTAGGAGAGACGCTTGAGATGTGAGGTAGGAGAAACGTTTGAGACGTGAGGTAGGAGAGACGTTTGAGACGTGAGGTAGGAGATGTGAGGTAGGAGAGACATTTGAGATGTGAGGTAGGAGAGACGTTTGAGACGTGAGGTAGGAGAGACGTTCGAGACGTGAGGTAGGAGAGACGTTTGAGACGTGAGGTAAGAGACGTTTGAGACGTGAGGTAGGAGAGACGATTGAGACGTGAGGTAGGAGAGACGGTTGAGACGTGAGGTAGGAGAGACGTTTGAGACGTGAGGTAGGCGAGACGTTTGAGACGTGAGAAGAGACGTTTTATATGTGAGGTAGGAGAGACGTTTGAGATGTGAGGTAGGAGAGACGGTTGAGACGTGAGGTAGGAGAGACGCTTGAGATGTGAGGTAGGAGAGACGTTTGAGACGTGAGGTAGCAGAGATGTTTGAGACGTGAGGTAGGAGAGACATTTGAGAGGTGAGGTAGGAGAGACATTTGAGACGTGAGGTAGGAGAGACGTTTAAGACGTGAGGTAGGAGATGTGAGGTAGGAGAGACGTTTGAGACGTGAGGTAGGAGATGTGAGGTAGGAGAGACGTTTGAGACGTGAGGTAGGAGAGACGTTTGAGAGGTGAGTTAGGAGAGACGTTTGAGAGGTGAGGTAGGAGAGACGTTTGAGACGTGAGGTAGGAGAGACGCTTGAGACGTGAGTTAGGAGAGACGTTTGAGACGTGAGGTAGGAGATGTGAGGTAGGAGAGACGTTTGAGATGTGAGCTAGGAGAGATGTTTGAGATGTGAGGTAGGAAAGACGTTTGAGACGTGAGTTAGGAGAGACGTTTGAGACGTGAGGTAGGAGATGTGAGGTAGGAGAGACTTTTGAGATGTGAGGTAGGAGAGACGTTTGAGATGTGAGGTAGGAGAGACGTTTGAGATGTGAGGTAGGAGAGACGTTTGAGATGTGAGGTAGGAGAGACGTTTGAGGTGTGAGGTAGGAGAGACGTTTGAGGTGTGAGGTAGGAGAGACGCTTGAGATGTGAGGTAGGAGAAACATTTGAGACGTGAAGTAGGAGAGACGTTTGAGACGTGAGGTAGGAGATGTGAGGTAGGAGAGACATTTGAGATGTGAGGTAGGAGAGACGGTTGAGATGTGAGGTAGGAGAGACGTTTGAGACGTGAGGTAGGAGAGACGTTTGAGACGTGAGGTAAGAGAGACGTTTGAGACGTGAGGTAGGAGAGACGATTGAGACGTGAGGTAGGAGAGACGGTTGAGACGTGAGGTAGGCGAGACGTTTGAGACGTGAGGTAGGCGAGACGTTTGAGACGTGAGGTAGGAGAGACGATTGAGACGTGAGGTAGGAGATGTGAGGTAGGAGAGACGTTTGAGATGTGAGCTAGGAGAGACGTTTAAGACGTGAGGTAGGAGATGTGAGGTAGGAGAGACGTTTGAGACGTGAGGTAGGAGATGTGAGGTAGGAGAGACGTTTGAGACGTGAGGTAGGAGAGACGTTTGAGAGGTGAGTTAGGAGAGACGTTTGAGAGGTGAGGTAGGAGAGACGTTTGAGACGTGAGGTAGGAGAGACGCTTGAGACGTGAGTTAGGAGAGACGTTTGAGACGTGAGGTAGGAGAAGTGAGGTAGGAGAGACGTTTGAGATGTGAGCTAGGAGAGATGTTTGAGATGTGAGGTAGGAGAGACGTTTGAGACGAGAGTTAGGAGAGACGTTTGAGACGTGAGGTAGGAGATGTGAGGTAGGACAGACTTTTGAGATGTGAGGTAGGAGAGACGTTTGAGATGTGAGGTAGGAGAGACGTTTGAGATGTGAGGTAGGAGAGACGTTTGAGATGTGAGGTAGGAGAGACGTTTGAGACGTGAGGTAGGAGAGACGCTTGAGACGTGAGGTAGGAGAGACGTTTGAGACGTGAGGTAGGAGAGATGTTTGAGACGTGAGGTAGGAGAGACGTTTGAGACGTGAGGTAGGAGAGACGTTTGAGACGTGAGGTAGGAGAGACGTTTGAGACGTGAGGTAGGAGAGACGTTTGAGACGTGAGGTAGGAGAGGCATTTGAGGTGTGAGGTAGGAGAGACGTTTGAGGTGTGAGGTAGGAGAGACGTTTGAGGTGTGAGGTAGGAGAGACGCTTGAGATGTGAGGTAGGAGAAACATTTGAGACGTGAAGTAGGAGAGACGTTTGAGACGTGAGGTAGGAGATGTGAGGTAGGAGAGACATTTGAGATGTGAGGTAGGAGAGACGGTTGAGATGTGAGGTAGGAGAGACGTTTGAGACGTGAGGTAAGAGAGACGTTTGAGACGTGAGGTAGGAGAGACGATTGAGACGTGAGGTAGGAGAGACGGTTGAGACGTGAGGTAGGAGAGACGTTTGAGACGTGAGGTAGGCGAGACGTTTGAGACGTGAGGTAGGAGAGACGATTGAGATGTGAGGTAGGACAGACGGTTGAGACGTGAGGTAGGAGAGACGCTTGAGATGTGAGGTAGGAGAGATGTTTGAGACGTGAGGTAGGAGAGACGCTTGAGATGTGAGGTAGGAGAGACGGTTGAGACGTGAGGTAGGCGAGACGTTTGAGACGTGAGGTAGGAGAGACGATTGAGACGTGAGGTAGGAGAGACGGTTGAGACGTGAGGTAGGAGAGACGTTTGAGACGTGAGGTAGGCGAGACGTTTGAGACGTGAGGTAGGAGAGACGATTGAGATGTGAGGTAGGAGAGACGGTTGAGACGTGAGGTAGGAGAGACGCTTGAGATGTGAGGTAGGAGAGACGTTTGAGACGTGAGGTAGGAGAGACGCTTGAGATGTGAGGTAGGAGAGACGGTTGAGACGTGAGGTAGGAGAGACATTTGAGATGTGAGGTAGGCGAGACGTTTGAGACGTGAGAAGAGACGTTTTATATGTGAGGTAGGAGAGACGTTTGAGACGTGAGGTAGGAGAGACGCTTGAGATGTGAGGTAGGAGAGACGTTTGAGACGTGAGGTAGCAGAGATGTTTGAGACGTGAGGTAGGAGAGACATTTGAGAGGTGAGGTAGGAGAGACATTTGAGACGTGAGGTAAGAGAGATGTTTAAGGTGTGAGGTAGGAGAGACGTTTGAGACGTGAGGTAGGAGAGACGCTTGAGATGTGTGGTTGTTGGAGACATGGGGTGGAGGCATTGGGGTAAGGAAGTGCACAGAAGGCTGAGCACTGAATAAAGTGAGGCTGTTGGAGAAATGGAAGAAGAGGGACATAAGAGGGCCGGGTGGGAGCAAGGAGGGGAGGTGCGCCCAGAAGGATCCACAGATGATGAAATAGAGGTGCAAGGAAGTATGGAGGGAGGCAAGGGGAGGTGGAAGCAGGGCTGCAGCCACAGAGAGGGCTGAGGGGGCCAGGCACCCCCACAAAAATGTCTGGCCCCCCTAAATGCAACTGCAAGCATGTCGAAGATTGCTTTCAGAACGAAAGCTTGCATTGCAATGGTTACAGGACTAGTGAGGTGGCTCGGAGGCAGCAGCCCTAAAAGCCTGAAAATCAGGCAACGGGGCCTCAGTTTTTGCACAGATGCCTTTCGCTTTTTTTTGAGGATTTAGGTGGAGAAAATGCCTGGAGGGAAAGCGCAGCTAGAGCCGGTGTCCGAAGCTTTCCGATAGGGAAAGCAGCGACACTCATAATTTTGCAGAGGGGGCGGGAGGAGGCAGGCTTCTCCCGGGCCTATCCGCCACACCCCAAGCAAAACAGGAACATTTCTCTTCAGTCTGCGCCTCCTCCTGGGTCTGCAGCTGCACAAGGCACACTGGCCATGAACCGAGCTGAAGATCAGGCCCGGCTTCCACTCAGTTTCATAGTTTGACACCAAATTAAATCATTCGCATTCACTGTGTTCACAGCAGTATTAATTTAGTGATTGAATGAACAGTCACACTCGGCCCACAGCGCCTGCTGCCTGTATATGAGGCTGAACAGAGTGGGTCTGTCCTGTGGGGCACTCGACCAATAGCAGGAGGAGTGATCTGGGGTCAGTGGGTCGGTTATTTTTGGCTGTTTGTGGTCTGTTTATGCTCTGTTGGGGTATTTGTACAGTTGATTACGACAGCCATTGCCTGCAGCGAGCACACATGCCTGCGCCTCCCATATCTTGCAAACAGCCATAGAGCGCGTCTCTGCGAGCGCAAAACGAATCTGATTAATACGTGTTTTCTTTTATCTAATTCACTAATGAGGCCACATTTATTTTGGTTTTCGAGCCTATTCTCTGTCACAGTCCAACCCTGCGGCTGAGCAGGGAGACAGAGGCCCTGTCTTCTGTGACCCCAGGGCCCCAACACTGTCAAGAGGAGAGCAGGTCTTGGGAAGTGAGTGATGTCTGAGGAAACAACATTCTTTGGGGCCTGGCGCTAGTGAACTTAATGAAAAGACAATTCTTAGTATTTTTCAGATTGCAGCATTAGGAGTTTGTGGCTAGAGGCGCGCAAGGCCACTGCACGCACTGGAAGGGGGAGGGACTGCAATGCCAACATGCAGATGATGGCCTGCTGCCAGCACCAATCAGAACTAACGGCAGCGTCAAAGTCTGTATATGGTATTGTAGTGATATAGCGGTTCATACCCTTAACAAGGTGCCAAACGACGTGCATATTTGTGTCTGCATATTTGTCCCCTGATATGTATGCTGGTGGGTGGCCGGATGTGTGTGGTGGACGTGGGGGAGGGAAGGTTGTCTTTCTATTCCTAAACTAAGAGAGAAAATCCCTACCAGTTTTGTTGACTTGGGCAGCATTTTTAGGCAAAAGGGCCTTTGGCTTTTTTTCCTCCACTTTGACAAAAACCTCCTGATCAATGTGAATTTATTGGAAAACAGACATTTCTGTGACTTCATGGGTCCATCTCCTATTCCAACGTGTTGATGTGTATGGTCATGTGTCCACTTTCACGGCGATAACTTCCCAGCTCATGGTATGCCTGCTCATGGTATGCCTGCTCCTGGTATGCCTGCTCCTGGTATGCCTGCTCCTGGTATGCCTGATCCTGGTATGCCTGATCCTGGTATGCCTGCTCATGGTATGCCTGCTCCTGGTATGCCTGATTCTGGTATGCCTAATCCTGGTATGCCTGGTATGCCTGCTCATGGTATGCCTGCTCCTGGTATGCCTGATCCTGGTATGCCTAATCCTGGTATGCCTGCTCATGGTATGCCTGCTCATGGTATGCCTGCTCATGGTATGCCTGCTCCTGGTATGCCTGCTCATGGTATGCCTGCCTGCTCCTGGTATGCCTGCTCCTGGTATGCCTGCTCATGGTATGCCTGCTCATGGTATGCCATGCCTGCTCCTGGTATGCCTGCTCCTGGTATGCTTGCTCCTGGTATGCTTGCTCCTGGTATGCCTGCTCCTGGTATGCCTGCTCTTGGTATGCCTGCTCTTGGTATGCCTGCTCTTGGTATGCCTGCTCCTGGTATGCCTGATCCTGGTATGCCTAATCCTGGTATGCCTGGTATGCCTGCTCCTGGTATGCCTAATCCTGGTATGCCTGCTCATGGTATGCCTGCTCATGGTATGCATGCTCATGGTATTCCTGCTCCTGGTATGCTTGCTCATGGTATGCCTGCCTGCTCCTGGTATGCCTGCTCCTGGTATGCCTGCTCCTGGTATGCCTGCTCATGGTATGCCATGCCTGCTCCTGGTATGCTTGCTCCTGGTATGCTTGCTCCTGGTATGCCTTTTCCTGGTATGCCTGCTCTTGGTATGCCTGCTCCTGGTATGGCTGCTCCTGGTATGCCTGCTCCTGGTATGCCTGCTCATGGTATGCTTGCTCCTGGTATGCCTGCTCCTGGTATGCCTGCTCTTGGTATGCCTGCTCTTGGTATGCCTGCTCTTGGTATGCCTGCTCCTGGTATGCCTGATCCTGGTATGCCTAATCCTGGTATGCCTGGTATGCCTGCTCCTGGTATGCCTGCTCATGGTATGCCTGCTCCTGGTATGCCTGCTCCTGGTATGCCTGCTCCTGGTATGCCTAATCCTGGTATGCCTGCTCATGGTATGCATGCTCATGGTATGCCTGCTCCTGGTATGCTTGCTCATGGTATGCCTGCCTGCTCCTGGTATGCCTGCTCCTGGTATGCCTGCTCATGGTATGCCATGCCTGCTCCTGGTATGCTTGCTCCTGGTATGCTTGCTCCTGGTATGCCTTTTCCTGGTATGCCTGCTCCTGGTATGCCTGCTCATGGTATGCCTGCTCATGGTATGCCTGCTCCTGGTATGCTTGCTCATGGTATGCCTGCCTGCTCCTGGTATGCCTGCTCCTGGTATGCCTGCTCATGGTATGCCTGCTCATGGTATGCCTGCTCATGGTATGCCATGCCTGCTCCTGGTATGCTTGCTCCTGGTATGCTTGCTCCTGGTATGCCTGCTCCTGGTATGCCTGCTCTTGGTATGCCTGCTCCTGGTATGCCTGCTCCTGGTATGCCTGCTCCTGGTATGCCTGCTCATGGTATGCCTGCTCCTGGTATGCCTGCTCATGGTATGCCTGCTCCTGGTATGCCTGCTCCTTGGATGAAGGTGCAATTTAAACCCAAGAAACGTTGTCCATTGATGATGCACAGAATCCCCCAGTGCCGGCCTGGCACTGAAGCCTTGCAAGGTGGCGGGGGATTCTTTAATGCGGCACTGTTCACAGGAATATGCTAAACGGAGTATCTTCCTCAGCTGTCTCATTCCCTTTCCTGGATGCAAGAAGAAATCTCCCTTGCACCGTGATTTACAGGAGAACAAAAGACGTTCTGATTGCAAAGCATATGTAGGGGGGGCGTAGCGGAGGCCCCTAGGGTTTCTTGTTTTGGTGGGGGACCCCTCACTCTCTAACTCGTGCCACTGTGTAATGTGTGCAATGGCATGGAATAAAAAATAGTTAAACACTCAGGAAAGCCATGCAGGTCTAGAAAGTGCTCTTATCTAGAATCCGTTATTAACCCCTTGCATGCTGCAGCGATTCTGCGCCTGTACGGCACATTCCGTTCGCGGGTGCGGTCATGACGGCCCCCAGCCGTCATCAGCACACGAGCACTGTAGTACATGACGGCTGGGGGCCGTCATTGCAATGCAAGGGGTTAATACTTCATTGAAAAGTGGGCATTGTTATTGTTTACATACCACACCTCAAATTAAAGTGAACTTCTACTGTCAGAAAGGCTTCAATTAGTAACGAGCTGTGTACCAATCATGACCCACACCCCCAACAGGTCATTGAGGAGATCACTTTTGTGCATGTCTTGCACCACAGAGTGGCTAAGACTTTTTTAAAAAAAAATATTTCTTTATTACCAGTTTCAAGCATGAAAAAAGAGAACATTTTGCAGTATTGTTACTGTAGCTCTGAGACGGGATCAGTCTTACTTCAAATGGTGGCTGAGGTTTAATACTGATAAGAAATCCGATCTCGTTAAAGATGCACGCAATGGTTGAATCAGCAGTGGTGTAAAAATTGTTGCTCTCCCCACCCAACAAAAACTGGCCACCAAAGCACTGGATTTCTTTATGCGTGCCATTTCAGAGGAATTGGCTTTCTAGCAAATTTAATTGAACACTGGTCTAGGACTGCAAAATGGAGAGAGAGAGAGAGAGAGAGAGACAGCAAGATAGAGTGACCGGAAGAGAGAGAGAGCGAGAACGAGAGGCAGGAAGAGAGGGAGAGAGAGAGAGACAGGGAGGGAGAGAGAGAGAGAGAGAGAGGGGGGGGAGAGAGAGAGAGAGAAAGAGAGAGAGAGAAAGAGAGAGAGAGAGAGAGAGTGAGAGAGCGCGCGCGAGAGAGTGAGAGAGAGAGAGTGAGAGAGAGAGAGAGAGAAAGAGAGAGAGAGAGAGAGAGAGAGAGAGAGGGGGGAGAGAGAGAGAGACAGGGAGGGAGAGAGAAAGAGAGGGAGAGAGAGAGACAGGGAGGGAGAGAGAGAGAGAGAGACGGGGAGGGAGAGAGAAAGAGAGGGAGAGAGAGACAGGGGCATGATGTACTGAAGAGGCATAGTCCTGAAGGATGGAGAGAGGGAACTAGCAAAGCCTCGAGGAACAGAGCGAGTCCTGGAGTGATGGAAGGAGAATGGGGGGTGAAAAGAGGAAGACCTGGAAGAATGGAAGATAAATGGAGAGAGGTCTGGGAGGAGGAAGGGACCTGGAGGGGTGGAGAGGCACATGGAAGGATGCAGAGAGAGGTCTAGAAGGTTGGTAGACACATGGCGGCATGGGGGTGCCTGAAAGAATATAGAGATGCATGGGGTGTGGAGAAAAGGCTTGAGAGAGGCCTGCAGGGATGGAGAGTGGGTGGGATTGAAGTGGTGGTGGACAGAGTGACACTTGCTGTTGAATGTGCTGTTGGGAGTTTCCTTCTCTCTGACCTCAGTCTGACTCCCTCTGCAGGTTGGGAACCTCTTCGGCCAGCACAGGTCCACCATCATCACCCTCTACAACGGCGCCTTCGACTCCTCCTCAGCCGTCTTCCTGCTCATCAAGGTAATGCTGCGGATTTACTAAGGTGGCTTGCTGCACCTGCATGCTTCTGCCAGTGCTAAAGTGTGTGTTTACTAGTGACTCCTGATGCATTGGGGAAGCACAAAGACCTCTTGTTACTGGTCCCCTGTGGGGGTGAATAGCCCACAAAGGACATCAGGGATACTGGAAGGCCTGCTGTCCTGGGGGATGGGGGGGGAGGGGGGGGTGGCAAAAGCAGTCCTGGCCCAGCATTAGTTGCACTGCATGCGTCCGACTGCTACATCTGTGTGTTCACAAGCGAACCCTGGTGCACCAGGTGTAGTTCAGCAAACTCTGTCGTTACTGGTCTCCGTGGGGGTGAAATGCCCACAAAGGACCTCTGGATACTGAAGGCCCTGCTGTTCTGGGTGATGGGGGGGGGGGGGGGGGGGGGGGGGGGGTGGAAAAAGCAGTCCTGGCCCAGCATTAGTTGCACTGCATGCTTCTGACTGCTATATCTGTGTGTTCACAAGCGAACCCTGGTGCACCAGGTAAAGTTCAGCGAACTCTGGCGTTACTGGTCTCCGCTGGGGTGAATAGCCCACAAGGGACCTCCGTGTACTGATGGCCCTGCTGTTCTGTTGGGGCAGAAGCAACACTGGCCCAGTACTAGAAGGCGCAGTGTGGTGAGACTTCCTCCTTCCTAGAAGGCCAGACAGCTGGTACGACGTCTGGCCCCATGTAACCACCCTTGGGTGGCTTGGGGGCAGGTGGAGGAGGCTTGATCACCTTGGTGCACCCTGCACTCTGTCTGTGTTCCTGCTTTGTGTACCCACGCTGCTTTGGGACGGTGTGCGCCTAGAAACCCCCTCAGGCTCATGCTGGAGTTTGGCAAGTCCATGCAGGTGCGGGTGGGGGTGGTGAACGTGCTGCCGCTGTTGCAGAGGAATAGCTTTGCTCTGGTGTTTCTTGTTAGCGTTAAAAACAATGTAATTAAAAATGCGAAGTCACGTATTTCCATTTCATTTCACTAAGGGTGCGGCCTCCTGCTTTCAAATGAAGAATTTCTCATTATTCTTGTTTACTGTTCCAACTCGTGCCTGAGGCGCTTGCCAATAATAGAGAACACATTCTACCTTCCTTATTCTGAGACAGAGTGCCATGGCTTCTGTAAGCTCCACCTCCATTCTGCCCCCGCCGCCCTACCTCCAGCCCTTGTGTTCATAGTATACCTACGTATCCCAACCCATAGCACCACACCGCCCTCCTCCTGCTTCCGGTCACCCTTGAGTTCATTCTACAGCTGCAAACAGAACTACCCCATACTCTGTTAATGTGTTGGCATTTGTATAGTGCCTTCCTACACTGTGAGGTGCAAAGTGCTGTGTAGATTGTTGAGTAAGGACTTTTGTTGAGTAAGGATCTTGAGTAAGAACTTTTGTTGAGTAAGAATCTTCAGTAAGAACTTTTGTTGAGTAAAGATCCTGAGTAAGTACTTTTGTTGAGTAAAGATCCTGAGTAAGTACTTTAGTTGAGTAGAGATCCTAAGTAAGTACTTTTGTTGAGTAGAGATCCTAAGTAAGTACTTTTGTAGAGTAAGGTTCTTGTGTAAGTAGTTTTGTTGAGTAGGGATCTTGAGTAAGCACTTAGAAAAATAGTCTAAATTGCCCTTGATCGCATGTTTTGCACCTAGCGTGGATAAGTCTACAATAAAGTAATTGGAAATGATGTCCCAAGGATGAGGAGGAATGGGCAAAATTTGAATAAAAACAAAGGACTTATCCTGAACTGCTTATGCATCGATAGGACAGGACTTGCCATAGCACTCTATGTCCTGACCAACTGGAGGCCACCAGATGGAATGTGCGACAAATTCTATGGTTACTCCGTGATAGCCTGCTACTGCCGAGTCCCAACACATTTCCAGCACTACAGTTTGAAGAGTCTTAGCTGGAATCAACAAGGCATGCTGGACAATAGTAAAGATGACACTTGACTCTGAAGACCATCAAGGTCTTCTGGAGAGATCTCAGCATGAACATCCTTCTCATGCTAAGAGAAGGACCTTGGTGCAGTGTCCTCCCCAGCATGGTAGCATGAAAATGAATCATGCCACACACAGAGCTTGGTACTACACGCCTTTAGTCTCCAAAGTGTAACCGTTAACTGGCATGTACAGCATCATGAGTTTTATTATAACTCGCGTCGCTAGACTACGGAGCCCGTTAAGGATCAAGTCGGTCCATCTCTCTTTAATTCTCAAGACCCTACATCTCTCTCTTTGTTAAAAAAAATACAAACAAAAAATATATACATCATAGTTCCTCAATGAGTCATCGAGGCACTCAAACCACTCTTCCAGATGTTGTGGTGTGAGGTTAAGGAGACACAGGAGAAGCAACCGCAGCAGGCACTGGTGATCTCGACAGAGCTATAGTCCTCGGAATCTCTTGGCCCTCTGATGACAGAGTCTCACTCCTGATGTCTGGAGCCGACGGACTCCAAAGCAGGTGCTTGAAATGTGAAGAATCCCTTGTAGTGGAATTTCCAGGATGGTGAACAGTCATCATGTGCCCCTTATTAGTCGCAACTTGCTATGGATCAGCATTGAATGGAGCATCAGATTTTCGCTTTTGCCTCTGTCTGACAAGGAAACTATCTCCTTTCCGAAAAGTAGTGTCCCGAGCACATTGATGTTTGTCTGCATAAGTCTTTGTGCTGGATTTGTGAGATGAATCTGTGGTTAGAACTCTTTCTCGACATCTATTGTTCTTTCAGTTTTCCATTGGGGCGATTTGGTACTTATGGCTCTTCCAAACATTAGGGTGGGCAGCATTTTACCGGTTGTAGAATGGGGAGTAGATAGGTGTGCTTGAAGAGTAGAATGAAGAACTGACTTGAGCTCAAGTTCTTCTAGCTCATCGCGCTTCGGCCTTCTTGAGAATTCTTTTAAAACGTTCAACAACACCATTAGCCTAGGGTCAGAGAGGAGTGCTTTACTGATATTTGGTATTTAAATGAATAAGAAAGTTTTTGAATTCCCAAATAATGAATGTTGGCCATTGTCAGAGTTTAAGAATGACGGACACCCCAGGTTGCGAATATGACTTCTGGTCTTTCAATCACTCAATCATGAATGATTGACGAAGGTCTTCCTCCAGAGAAAACCAGGAGTTCTCAGCTACAGTTACCATGGGATAATGGCCATTGTCGAGGGGTTCAAAGAAGTCAGCCGCAAGTTTCATTCAGACATGTCTTGAAAGATCCGACATATTCAAAGGATGCTGGGTTATTTTTGGAGATAAACTGTTACATAAATGACGAACCTGGTACTCTCCTCCAACTCGCTCATCAAGATAGGAAACCAAACATGGTCTCAAAGGGCTCACTTATTGGTGACAATTTCACGATGTCCCTCATGCGCCACTTAGATGAGTTGCTGTTTGAGACTTTCAGCAATGACAATTCTCAACCCTCTTAAAATAATCCCTTCTTGAGTAAATGACAGTTTATCACGCACATTCTTGAATTTCTGATATTCACTGTCCGTATCTAGAGGTCGAGCATGTGTTCTCTAGAATTGATGCGTAATGATGTCTTTGAGTATGATCATATTTCTATCTGCATTGGTAGCATCACTTATTTGCTCCACAGATATGGCGGCTGGCATACTGGGTCTCACAATTAAGTTGACATAGGCCTCGGCCATTTTAGAAGGGGTACCCTGAAACTGTAGGGGCACTCGAGAAAAGTAGTTGAAAGGGTTTTGATCTTTCCCTGGCCGGTGCACAATATTGTAGTCATCCTCTTGCAGTCGTAATCCCCATCTCTCAATGTGAGGGGCCATCTTGGCCTTTGGATTACCAAAAATATTGAGTAGTGCTTGGTGATCAGTAAAATACATAAAATGTTTTCCATACAGAAACACCTGAAAGTTTTCTCAAGACCACACAACAGCAAGGCTTACTTTTTCAAGTTGGGAACAAGCTGGTTCAATCTGTGACAAACTCTGGCTAGCATACACTATAATGCACCTTTGTGCGTTTGTATATCCACTATGTTGAGCAAAAATCGTGCCCAAACCCACTGAGTTTGGCATCCACAACAATCTCTGTATGCAATTTCGGATAAATGTAGGGCATTTTAGTAGCATTTTCAACTGCATGTATAATTGTCTTGAAACTTTGATCACAATCCTGTCACCATTGAAATGAAACATTCAGTTTTGTCAAATCTCTCAATGGGGCACCCGCAGTGGCAAAGTCACGGATGTACCTGGAGGAATAACTGGCCATCTCATGAAAAGAACGCAACATGGTTGCATCTCGTGGAGGAGAGGTGAATGATTAAGCCTGAACTTTGTCTGGATCTGGAGTCATTATTACCCCCATGTTTGAAAATATGTCCAAAGAACTTTCATTTTGTTTTGTGAAACTCATACTTGTCAGCATTCAAAGTAAGACCTGCATCAGCAAGTAGACGACATACGTAGATAAAAGCTCTATCATGTTCTTTGCGTGTGCCCAAGTTACGAGTATATCATCCCTATAATTAAAAGCTTGCATGACAGGCTGTATAATGTGATGAATTACATCTTGTAAAAGTTCGGCAGTTATGCGTACTCCAAAACCCACTCTTTTGTATTTGAACAAACCAACATGAGTTTAAATGGCAGTAATGTACCTGCAGTTTTCTTCCAATTTGAGCTGACAATGCAGTTTGTTCAAATCAAGGCACGAAAATACTTTGGCACCATTCACCTGGGTAATCATGGCAGCAATGTGCAGACCTGGATGTTATTTTCTTTCATCACCTTGTTAACTTGACGAATGTCAACACAAATTCCCACACACCCTCCACTGTCCTTTTTAGGTACCAGCACTATGGGCAACATCCATGGCTTTCAATGACATCATGTTTCAGCAAAGTCCCAATTTCTTTTTCTGCAGCTTCTTGGAGATGAAATGCAATTCGAGTATGTTGTTGAGAATCAGGACCAATTTCCTCATTAACGTGAAGCTGTTTTGTTGCCAAGAGAGACAACCACAAAACAAGAGATAAGTGACTTGGAGAGGAGAGATTTAATAGAACATAGGCAATGCCCTGGACGCCTCCTCCACTCCAGAAGTTAATCAGTGCCATGGAAGGACACAGGAGAGTGCGTATATGCAGGTTCAGGTGTATATTTTTACCTTTCTCTTTAGCACATAATGTGTGTTTTCCAAGGGAAAGTAACCTTCTCCAGGCTGTTTGTAACTCACAAATTGTCAATCATAAATGATATGGTTTGTTTATTAAAAACTTTTAATTAAATGAACGCTGAAGAGATTTTGAAAAGAGAAATGAAGAGTCCAAATGTAAAGTAAACTCCTGCCTAGGCCAAATTTACTTGCCACGTGGTTCAGCTATTTGGTTCTCAATAGTAACGCAGGAGGCAGATTTATGGACCTCCAGGAGGAGAAATGTCTTGCCAAGTACAACTTTTGCCTCGGACTCAAGCTGAGACTATGGCAGAGGCCCCTTTCCTGGCTCTATAAAATCATGTATGTGCCAAAGCTTGGTAGCACACGAGAGAGAGACAAAGAAAAAAACACATGCATTCTCTTAGAGTGCTGAAGGAAAAAGTAGTTCCCTAAATAAGAGCAGCAGAAGGATACAAGCCAGACAATCAAAAGGATTGTAAAATGGCTATGCTCCAAGGGAAGGACAAACACAAGAAAGGAATGCAAGCTATTGATAAGAAGGAAGAAAATGAGTGGCAATGATGCCAGCCAATGGTAGGCAATGGTTGGGTTGTGCACTCGCTGTAAGTTCACTGTAGGTCTTTTGCAACCAAACAGCTTATATTGTCAGGTAGGCGAGACCTAAAAAGGCCTGTGGCTTTTAAGAACAATCTGTCTCCACCACCTCTCACCATGAAGCTTAGTGTCCGATAAGAAAGAGAGTGGACTTTTTGTCATCAGCAGAGCTATGATGAGGAAATACACTGTAAATAGACAGATTACTTCCTGTGACCGCACTCGGTAGTGAAGCTCAACTGAAGAAAAACACAGGACTATCCAGAAAAACATTCAAGGGTAGGGTGGTACAGCTTTACAGAGGCATACAAAGGTGGTCCTTCATCTCAGCGGTGTGCATTCTTCTGAGAGACTGATACACATATTGTTTGCCTTTTCTGATTTGAACTCCCTTTTTACTCTCCCTCATGTCTGCCTTAAGGTGAGGAAACAAAGAAACTTTTTTAGAGCCAAGAGGCTAATTTTCTTTTGAAAAATGTGATGTTTGTATCTCTGAAAATAGTGGAACTGCTCAGTACCACTACTTTAAGGGCAGAATGTCCTCACCCCTTTCCTCTCTCTCTCCCCACAGGTACTGTTTGAACAAGGCCTCACCTTGATGACCATGTTTGTATGCATCGCAGCTTGCAGCATATGGCATCTAGTTCGCACCTTCTTCCTGATGCCCCGAACTCACATCCCCTACCCTGTACCTGAGGACTACACCTATGGGTAAGGAAATGCTGTGTTGAGCCTCTTGCCTTGGACACAACCTAACCTGGGTCAGGATCTTGAGGCATCTCTCGCAGTCCAACAGATCTCCAAACCCTTTGTCGTAACATGGCTTGTCATGCAGCTGCTGGGGTGCTGCTTCCAGTGCTCATGTATGCCTCTTTTCTACCATCTGCCTGCTTGCATAACAGCCTTTGTCTAAGTTTAAAGACATCCTGCAGAAGTCCGTCAAGAGAATGTTACCTGATGGCCGAAACATGGCCCCAGATTCCCTCTGGCATCAGTGTAATTTCCCAGCTTTATACCCTTTTGTCGACCATCATCATCCCATGTTGAATTAGTTTCCGCATCGTTTTACCTCAACGTTTACCATAAACCTTTTTACTTTTGGCTTTGCTGATGTTTGCTTTATTCGAGCCACAAACACCATCTCTCATCGGTTGCCCAGACTTCAACATCACCTTTAATACTTCAGTATCGCCTCTCTGCGCAGTCCAACGTTATTGCAGTAGGCCGTGACATTTCTTTAGGCTGCACCTACACAGCCACCCTTAAGAATGCTTTGTTGTAAATATGTGTTTCCTTTGGATAGGACCAGTGGAAGTTAATGACGTGGCAGTGCCTAATAGGTGGTGGACAGCAGACCTTGAAGCTGAGTTTATGTCCTAATATTTATCACTTTGAGCCCAGTCTCAGTTGAACCTTTGAACTATGCTGCACTTTTCATAGCCCTTATTAGTTATTTTGTTTTTTTTCTGACAGTATACCGACTGCTGAATGTGCATGTCACTATTTGATTGCTGCAAAGCTGCAGTTTACCCTCACAGAGATGGAACATAACGTGTATGTTCTTGGCATATGAGGTGCAGGTTCTACACTTTGCATTAGATCGCCACCTGGTGTTGGGCTCGGATGATTGCATGTTGTTGTCTTGGAAGAAGTCTTTTGTAGTCACAAGATAGGGGACTCCTCCCTTGGACAATAGTGCGCATGGCTCACTGGTTAGAGGCGGCAGACCCGAGAGCAGAGGACGGCCCGGGACCAGGGTTCGATTCCCGACGCGGCAGGTTTCTGGACCAGGGTCAGCGGACTCGATAATTCTCTCGCCTCGGTGCCCACTCTGATCAGCGATCACACTCGGCAACTCTGGGCATAAGCTTGCCTCATCTGCACTAACGGCCCCACCAGACCGCCGGGGATGCCTGGTCTCACCCTGGAGATACCCATTAAGGGACCATCTCCCAGGGAAGCCAGGAAGGGTTTCGCGGCGGTCGAAGCGCGGAGATACTCCTCCGGGAGTCTATCCTAGCGCTATATAAACCCACAATTAATTAATTAATGGGCATCGGCTCCATCCTTAGATTGTTTTATTCCGCCACTGGGTTCGGTTGAAACTTTTCCGCTCCGGTTTAAAATCTACTTTTTAAGTACTTAGATGCATAAAAACGTATTCAAACTTCACCAAACTACTTTCAATATCGATAAACGTTAACTCGACTCCATCAGCTCGATACCGGTCGTCGACGCGGGCCGTTGGGCCTATCCACGCCATGAGGCCTACACCTCATGGAAAGGGCGCCATTCAAAAGATGCCCCGGGTGTGGAGCAAAGTTTCCACACAGTGACCATCATGAGGTCTGTAACCTGTGCTTATCGCCAGAACACGACGAATCCAGCTGTACAGCCTGTGCATCCTTTCGATCCAAGAAGACCATTGGAGATTGGAGGGCCCGTCGATACAACATGCAGAGATCGGAACCAGTGGATATCTTCGACGAAGAAGTTCCGCTCGTCCCCGAAGAAGATTTAGACGATCTCCAAATCGTATCCGGGGAAGACGACTCTGACTCCATACCATGGGGTCAGCACGTGAGTACTACTGCCCCTGCCCCATACCCTGTAACCAAATCGAAGGCAAAGGTCAACACTCCGCCTCCGGGGCCCAGTCGCGACTGAAAAAACACTTCGAAAGCCCCGCCATCGAGCCGGGCTTCGAAGAAAATACTCAAGCCTTCTGGTAGCTCCTTACCGAGCAAGCCGCACGTGCCAATCCCACCAGCTCCCTCGGCACCAAAACCGAAAGTAGTCGCGGCTCCGAAACCGTCGACTTCTAAAGACAAAACTATGAAGCCAGCGGCTGACGCCTCGAGGCCGACGAAATCAACTTCTCTCCGAAGCCAATATCTTCGGTACCAAAACCTACAAGGCTTGATTCCGATGCGCTCAAGCCCTCGAAACAGCCTACCACTCCAAAAACAATACCTTCCATGACGAAATCTACACCAAAGGACACAGTAACAACTCCTAAGGCTAAAGACAAGCAGCAACCACGCCTGGAACCGAAAAAATCGGCGCCGGAAAAGGTTCCGCATGGAGAAGACCTTTTCCAACCTGATCCTCTACAAAAGAAGATCTACATTGACCCAAAGACGGGTCATGTATCCACTACACCACACAGGAAGAGGAAGTCAAACACAGCACCTACACCTGCAGTGCCTGTCAAGAAGAACAACTCTGCCACATCTCCTATGGACCCTTCTTCTCTATACTTCCTTCTCCTTCATCTCCTGTTCCTCTTAACATTTCACCTCAAAATTCCCCTGAAAACTCTCCTCCTCATTCTTCACCACATACACCTCCAAATGATGATGAGTATAGCATAGGGGGAGGGGTAGACCAAGATGAGCCTTTCCCTACCCTATTGATGATCCAGATTGGTAGTACCCAAACCCACAAGATGCGCCAGATATTCCTGACCCACATTCATATCCATCAAAACATTCTCCCTCAGAAGACAATATTAGTTTTGGGCACATACTGAATAGGGCTGCCATCTAACATGGGGTCACCATGCATTCAGATGAGGCAGAGGAAGACTTCTTATTAGATACGTTTGAACAATCACAAAGGTCTGTTCAGATTCTGCCTATGATTAAAGGGGTCATCGAACATGCTCCAGAAGTATTTAAAGATCCTGTACGTGCTAGGATTCTAAACCCTAGAATTGAGAAAAAGTACAGGCCTGCTCCTGGGGGTCCTGCCTACATTAAAGGACAGCTACCCTTAGATTCCCTAGTAGTGTCAAATGCTAGAAAAAGAGCAAACTCACAGACATCAGGTGAAGCACCACCCCCTGATAAAGAATCTAAGGTGATAGATGCTTCAGGCAAAAGGATAGCTGCACAAGCTACCAATACATGGCGTATTGCTAACACACAAGCCCTCCTTGCAAGATATGACAGGGCTCACTTTGATCAGTTAGAGACACTACCACAACATCTACCTGACCAATATAAGGCGCAGGCAAACAACCTTATACAAGAAGGCAAGTTAATTTCAAATGCCTCAATCAAGTGTGCACTTGATGTGGCAGACACTGCGTCAAGAGCTGTAAACACTAGTGTCCTACTTAGACGGCATGCGTGGCTACGCATTTCAGGATTTAAGCAGGAAGTGCAAACTGCCATCTTTAATGCCCCCTTGGACCAGAGGTAGACACAACACTTGGGAAAATGAAGAAAGATACCGATACAGCCAAATCTATGGGAGCTTTACAGTCCACACAAACTAGAGGCTCCTTTCATCGCTCCTTCTATAGAGGAGGCTCCAAATAAACTGGAGCAGACAATGCAGCTTCCTTCAAATCCAATACACAGACATCCTCCAGTAAAGGATATTTTAGAGGAGGCTTTAGAGGCAACAACAACAAAGGAAGAGGTCGGGGTAATAACAATGATCGAACCTCTCCCACCACAAAACAGTGACTTCCCTCTGCTCCCCCAACAGCACTCCACTCCTGTGGGGGGCAGATTAACACAGTTCCTACCTGTCTGAAACTCCATCACAACAGACAGGCGGGTAAGACAAGGTATCCAGCATGGCTACTGCCTGGAACTTACAGCAACCCCTCCACACATACCACCCAGACAGCGTCCAATGTCTGCAGAACACCTTACTCTGCTCAAACAAGAAGTTCTATCACTTCTTCATAAGGACGCAATAGAAATAGTTCCTTTACAACATCAATGAACAGGTGCTTAATCGCTGTATTTTCTAATACCCAAAAAGGACGGGACACTAAGACCAATTCTCGACCTCGGGCCCCTCAATCACTACACTCAGATCATTTTCATATGATCACTTTACAACAAGTGCTCCCATTGCTGCAACAAGGCGACTTCCTTACAACACTAGATCTAAAGGACGCCTACTTCCACATTCCTATACATCCTGCTCACAGGAAGTATCTAAGGTTTGTACTGGAAGGACAACATTATCAATTCAAAGTCCTTCCATTCGGAGTGACAACGGCACCAAGAGTGTTCACAAAGTGCCTAGCAGTAGTAGCAGCACATCTCCGAAGACAACACATCCATGTCTTCCCATATCAAGACGATTGGCTCATAAAAGCCAAGCCATTCAATCAGTGTGTCCAACACACCTCAGACAATTCAAAGATTGCACGACTTAGGGTTCACAATCAACTACATCAAGTCTGTTTCCCTGCGATGAAACACGTGTTGGCCAGAACAAGAGGAACAATAAATTTGTTTTCCATAACAAGGATTCTACCTCATTGAACTTTCTTTGTTGATTTTGAAACACTATTGATGTGCGCAATTCACTACTGTACCATAACCAGGACTCACCGAGCCTTTATGATATTTTCCTAGAGCAGGGGCTTTTGTTGATTTTGTACATCAAGTCGCACCTGCAGCCGTCTCATGTACATCAATATTTAGGGGTTACAATAAACACGTCTACAGCTCTAGCGTATCCCAGTCCAGCAAGGATACAGAGCATTCAAGCCTTAGTCACAGTCTTCCAACCAACAACAACAATCTCTGCAAGCCAGAGTATTTATGAGACTGATAGGCATGATGGCATCTTGCATCTTCATAGTACCATTTGCAAGATTGCAGATGTGTCTGTTACAGGAATGTCTAGCACAACAGTGGAATCGGGCTCAAGGGAAACTAACAGACCTGGTGTTGGTAGACAGCCGCACACATCGCTATCCGCAGTGGTAGAACACCAAAAACGTAACAAAAGGGCGGCCGTTCCTCAAACCTGTTCCACAAATAGTACTCCCAGCAGACGCATCTCTCACAGGATGGGGAGCCCATCTCTTACGTCATACAACTCAAGGTCAATGGACCACTCGACAAATACTGTTCCATATCCACCATCTAGAGCTGCTAGCAATATTCTTAGTGCTCAAAACTTTCCAAGTACTAGTACAAAACCAAGCTGTCTTAATCCGGATGGACAACATGACAGCCATGTACTATATACAAAAACGGGGGGGACACACTCTCTACAGCTGTCCCAGCTTGCACAGAACATTTGGAGATGGGCCATCCCACAAAACATATATCTGTTAGCGGAACACCTTCCAGGGGTTCACAATCAGATACAAAAGAATTCATGAATGGGAACTACATCAGCAAGTTCTTCAACCATTCTTTCACAAGTGGGGTCATCCAGACATAGATCTGTTCACCACACACGAAAATGCCCAACCTTTGCCACCAGGTTTCCACACCCGCTGTCCAAGGGCAATGCAATATGGATGAACTGGTCAGGCAGATTTGAGTACGCTTTTCCGCCACTACCACTAATACCACGAATAGTGCGCAAGCTACGGCAACAGTCGCTCAAACTGATTTTAGTAGCTCCCACATGGGCACGCCAACCGTGGAATACAACACTGCTAGAACTATTCCTAGTTCCACACTAAAAACTACATCTGACCCCATCCCTGCTAACGCAGAACCATGGAGACATCAGACATCCAGACCCAAGCCAACTGAATCTGGCTCCCGAGGTCTTAGAGTTTGGTTATCTTAACCTACCACCAGACTGTATGAACATTATTAAAGAGGCCAGGAGACCCACTACCAGAGCCTGTATGCTGCTAAACGGAAAAGATTTGCCATTTACTGCAACAATAACCAAATTGATCTCCTAGATGCTTCCATCCAAAATATAATTTGCTACCTTCTACATTTACAAAGACAAAGATGTAACTTGGCATATTCATCTATACGCCTACGTCTGGCAGCAATTGCAGCATATTTACAAAATAGACAACATCTGTCTTTATTTAAAGTGCCAGCTATTAAAGCTTTTATGGAAGGATTAAAAAGAATCATTCCTCCCAGGTTACCACCCTCTCCAGTGTAGAACCTAAACATTGTTCTTACAAGGCTCATGGGACCACCTTTAAACCTCTACACCAATGTGAACTGTAATTCATCACATGGAAAACAGCTTTTTCTAGTAGCTATTACCTCTCTTAGGAGAGTTAGTGAGATTCAAGCTTTCACTATACAAGAACCTTTTTTACAATTACACTGTAATAAAGTGGTACTCAGAACAAATCCTAAATTCCTTCCAAAAGTCATTACTCCGTGTCATTTAAACCAAACTGTAGAGTTACCGGTATTTTTCCAAAACCCAGCCTCTGTAGCTGAAAGAGCTCTACACACCCCAGACGTTAAAAGAGCTCTTCTCTATTATACAGATAGGACAAAATCCTTTCACAAAACAAAGCAACTGTTTGTAGCTTTCTCTCCACCACATAAGGGCAACCCCATCTCTAAAGCTGGAATTTCAAGGTGGATTGTAAAATGTATACAAATATGCTAGCAAAAAGCAAAACGTACATTATCAGTTCCTCCTAGAGCGCACTCCACACGCAAACTATGACCCTCTATGGCTTTCTTAGGGAACATCCCCCTAGAAGACATCTGCAAGGCAGCAACATGGTCTACAACACACTCCTTCACCAAACCCTACTGTGTTGATGTGCAAGCCAAGCAGCAAGCTGCAGTAGGCCAAGCTGTCCTCAAAACTCTCTTTCAAACTACTGCAACAGATACAGGTGATGACCGCTAGTGGAGACACTGCTGCACAATCGATGCAAAAGTGTAGTATCTGCAGCTCATATTCCTCGAACGGAAAATGCTACTTACCAGTATGCATCTGTTCTTGGCATGTAGAGCTGCAGAGTCGTACACGCCCTCCCGCCTCCCCGGGACCTGTATCTGTTCCAGTTTCATCTTTCTTAGATGCACACGCATGGACATCCTTCTTTTCTTTACTTCTACTGACTCCATCATTTCCCATCATGGCGAAAAACAATCTAAGGATGGAGCCGATGCCCATGCGCACTATCGTCCAAGGGAGGAGTCACCTATCTCGTGACTACAAAAGACTTTTCCAAGACGAACACAACATGCAATCATCCGAGCCCAACACCAGGTGGCGATCTAATGCAAAGTGTAGAACTCTGCAGCTCTACATGCCAAGAACAGATGCATACTGGTAAGTAGCATTTTCCTTGTAAAGTGCATGTTCACCGCGAAGGGTATCTTGGCACTGAATAACATGTTTATAGTTATCCAACTCAATGGTACTCATTTTATTGACCTCAGAAGGATGAAAGGCTGAGTGGACCCTCTGGGATTTGAACTGTGACCATGAGATCAAACACAGGTCCCTGCAGGGATTTCTGCGTCCACACGCATTAGTCCACCAAGCCACCAGACCTGGCTTGGAACACATGACAAGGAGAAAAAGCCCAAAACTCCCCAAGCCTCACTTCGGAAGCCTCTGCTTGGTATAGCCACCCACACTGAGAAGCATATGTTGCTATCGAAACCTCGGACACGAGCCCCGACAGTGGGGTAGCTACATTAGGCGGGGCTGGTACAGAGTTCTCTGGAATGCTTTGATGGTGGCCTTAGAGGTGTCTCCAATCTCCTGCCCCTCAAACTTGGTGGCAGAGAATCCTGGATGACGCCAAGAGTATTTCAAGATGGCGGCATCATGGGAGCTGAACATGCCTGTGATCATGGCGGTGGCATCCCGAAGGCTTGAAAAGGACTATGGTAGGTGGAGGCAGCGGTCTGTCCTTGGCTCAGAACTCAGTTGCATGTCGTGGAATGTGTGGGCATTTTTGACTGGCATGGTTTGGAATGGCCTAGAACTTTGCAGCATGTTCTGGCGTAGCTGATGATGTCATGGAAGAGGTGTGGCGCTGTGGCTTGGGCGACTGACTCTGGAATCTGGGGATCACGGTTCGATCCCCGGCACCGGCAGCAGATTAGCCCAGCACCATGTGACTCTGGGCAATAGTTTGCTTAATCTTCCCGACGGCCCCCAGCGCCTGTGCGCTTTACAAATGTGGATTATTATGAGATGGCATTGGATGCCCTGGTGTTGTGTGACATAATCTAGAAGAGTCTGTGGTGGCCTGGGACTGGGTGGCATGTTATATAACCACCTATGATGTCCTGGCACTGTGTGCCATATTATGGAATACTCAGGAGTGGCATGGGATGTCCTGGCACTGGGTGGCATGATCTGGAACAGCCATGATGCCATGAGGTGTCTTGAGATGCCTGGTGTTGTGTGGCATGTTCTGCAATATTATGGAATGGTGTGTGTTGGCTGGCTACTGGGTTGCATGTTCTAGAACAGACTGTGATGCCTTGGGGCTGCGTGCCATATTCTAGAATGGCCTGGGATGTCCTGCTACTGGGTGGCGTGATCTAAATCCGCCTTAGATCCCTTGCACTGGTCTGTTGCCCTGGCGTTGTGTGCCATATTCATGAACAGCCTGGGATGTCTTGACATGGTGAGGATGGCCCACTCTGTCCTGCTGCAGTGCCTGCCCTCCCTATCTTCTGATACTCCTCCCCTCCACTGTTGGTCGTCCGCCTTCTCACAAACAGCCTGATAAGCCCAGTGCATCAGCTGGACTGGTGCCCAAGGGCAGCTGTGGGAACAGATTGGCGGAGAGAGGCTCTCTGGGCACATCTGGGTCTCCTGGGCACCCACAGTCCTCTCCTCCCTATAGATCACCTTTCCCTCTCGTACTCTTTCCCCTTTCACCTTATTATTAATGTTTAGCCTTTTCATTCATCTCCTCCTTTTCACTTCCCCTTGTTCTTTCCTCCTTTCTTCATCACATTGTCACCAATCATCTTTACTTTTCAAGCTGTCTCCCTCCTCCTCGTGGTCATTATCGATCCCCCCTCCTTTCTTCCTTCTCCAGTCTTTACACTTTTTCTGTATGTCTTTGCTTTCTCTGCAGCCTCTCTTTCAGTTTCTGCATCCCTCCTTCTTTTCATGTCTTTCCTTTTGGACTTTTCTTTTTCTTGCTTTCTTCTTCTTTTTGTCATTCTTCTTTCATACTGTATACCTTCCACCTCTTCTCTTCCTCTCTTCCATTTGTTTTCCTTTTACCCCCTCTTTGTCCATTTCAGCTTCTCCCCCACTTTGTTCTTTGATCTCCTCACCTTTTTCCTTTCCCTCTGCTCTCTTCCATGATTTATTTCCACTTTTCTCTTTCTTGCTCACTCTCTCTTGCCCTCTGTCATGTTCATTCCCTCTGTCTCCTCTTCCTGTACTCTCTTCCCCCGCCCTTTTCTTCACTCCCCTTTGTAATGGCAGTGTCCCTGCCTTAAGCCAGGTCCCTCCTTGGGTCTACCAGCTGTGGGGTTCAGGGGGGCCTCAGTTTTAATGACAATGAGCCCTGGCCTGCTGGTAGATTCTGGGTCCCTCACTATCCATGCCAGTGTCCTGTCTTCCTGCCAGTGGCAAGAGTCCTCAGATTTAAAGGGGCAATCCATTGATTCATGTCACAATAAACCTCCAAACCCCACCTAGCATCATCAGATGAACATTGTAGAACGCCTGGTGTTGGTGCTAGAGATAAAGGACTGACTGGAGGGAACAGTTTTATTTCTCTACACTGGATGGGCCCTTTAAACTCAAACCTTTCCAGTTCTTGTAGCCCACACACTGGCCAGTTGCTGCTGAAACAGCCACACAACTTTAGTTGGTTTAGGGCTTGGGTTGTGTCTGTCTGCAGGCACTGGGGATTTTAAGTAAGATTTGCTTGAAACCCTAAATGCACTATTTCTAAAATCTCGCCAAAGGGCAAACACCTTTGCTGCCTGCACCCTGTCGCATTTCTTGATGCAGATTGCCCCTGTGGTGCAAAGGGTTTCCTTGGCAGATGTGTGTCTGATCTCCTAACATGGATGTCCTTTCCTTCGCAGCATCACTTGTCAGAAGTCCGCCTCGTACAGCCTGAGCACTACGACTGCCAGCTCTCAAGATGGCGTCCGCCGCAGAAGTGGCGACCCTGTGAAGGCAGAAGAGGCTGACAAAGGTCAGAAGTCCCTGATAGCCAGAGGTGATTGTGCCTTTCGAGCATTTGGGGTTTACTTTAGCTCTATCCTGCATTAACCTGCTTCTCGTCGCAGCTTTATCGCAGCTTTTAAGTGCCAGCACTGGACATTACATGTACTTACACACCGAGGACCAGGGTTACAGCTAAGTAGCTTTTCAGCTCTGATTTGCAGCATAATCATTCGCATTCTTCAGGTTGAATATATTCTCATGGTTCAAAGGTTTAACTGTCCAGGATTTATGTTACGTATTACAAACTTATTCATTGGAATGCTGCTCACGATGCTGAGACAAACCCTGGATTATGAACTCCGCTCGTGGAGTTTGCGGAGACTTGTTAACTACGCATTCCATTAAAAACACAGAATTCAGGCAAAAACTCCTTCCTCCACGTAGCAGAGTCAGCTACTAAACTGCGCCCACAAATGCTTTGATAAAGCAACTTTACACGCTAAAAAGCATATACCAATTAACAAAAGTGAACTTTGAAAATGAAAAATATCAGGCAATGAGAGAGGTGATGATTTTGGGGTCCCCCCCCTAACCTAAAGGGTGGACCACGCAGATGCCTTGATCATGTTGAACGATTCGGTGGTGGTTCCATCCTTTTAGGACCACCCCAAGCACAGTTATGGGCAAAAATACAATCCCAACCAAAGGCCCTGCAAAGCATTATGGGACGAGATTAGCAGTGGGCAGTGAATATTATAGTATCCAATATCAAAACATTCCTCAAGGGGCAGCAGCTCTCAGGCTGAGCTGAGAGCAAATACTATACATTCTACAAAGAGCTGCAGTTCCACTAGTCGTTGCTAGGTGTCCCTCAAGTCAAATACTAACTCATGAGGGACATCTAGTAACGACTAGTGGAACTGCAGCTTGATGTAATAATTTTAATGCTTTTGCATTTGACTCGTGAGGGACATCTAGTTATCTAGGGGCTACTATAGACCCAGAAAAAGCCAAAGTATATCCCAATCCAATCAGGATCCAAACAATGATCACGTTGATCCAAAAATTTCAACCACAACACTCACTACCAGCTCGAGTGTTCATGCAGCTGTTAGGGATGATGTTCTCTTGCATACTGCTAATACCATATGCCAGACTACAAATGCGTCCGCTGCAGGAATGTCTAGCGTCACAGTGGAATCGGGCTCAAGGTCAGATTACAGATCTGGTGTTGGTAGACGACCGCACACATCGCTCTCTGAAGTGGTGGAACACAACAAACATTTCCAAGGGGCGGTCCTTCCTAGAACCGATTCCACAAGTGATACTAACAGCGGATGCATCGCTCACCGGATGGGGAGCGCATATGCAGAAATATACAGTGCAGGGAAAATGGAGTGTACAGCAAAAAAGACTGCACATCAATTATCTGGAACTACTAGCAATGTTTCCAGCATTAAAAGCTTTTAAAATGCAAATCCTCAACAAAGCAGTCCTGATCAGAACAGACAACATGACTGCAATGTATTATATTCAAAAACAGGGGGGGGACACTCTCTCCAACTATCCAAACTAGCGCAGGACATCTGGAGGTGGGCCATTCCTCAAAAGATCTATCTGTTAGCCGAACACCTACCAGGAGTTCAAAATCAGATAGCAGACATCCTAAGCAGAGAGTCAGAACAAATACACGAATGGAAACTGCACAACCAAATACTGCAGCCATTCTTCCAAAGATGGGGACAACCAGAGATAGATCTTTGCCACTCATCAGAACGCAAAATGCCAAAACTTCACATCCAGGTACCCACACCACCTGTCGCAGGGCAATGCATTATGGATAAATTGGTCCAACAAATTTGCATACGCTTTTCCCCCCTCTCCCACTAATTCCATTAGTGGTTCGAAAACTGCAACAACATTCAATGACAATACTAGTAGCACCCACGTGGGCACGACAGCCGTGGTTCACCACGCTTCTACAACTCTCACAGGTGCCACATCATAAGTTAAGAATATTACCCATGCACCTTACACAGAACCATGGAGAAATAATGCACCCAGATCCCAAACAACTGAACCTAGCGATCTGGCTCCTATAGAGTTTGGATACTTAGATTTACCTCCAGAATGTATGGAAATCATTAAACAAGCAAGACGTCCTACCACCAGAGCATGCTATGCAGCAAAGTGGAAAAGGTTTGCTATATACTGTAACAGTAATAACATCAACCCTCTGGACGCATCCACTAAAGAGATTATTTGCTATTTACTACACTTGCAGCAATGTAACCTTGCTTACACCTCTATTAGAGTACATCTTGCAGCTATAGCGGCGTACCTACAAAACAGACAACATCTTTCCCTGTTTAAAGTACCAGCAATAAAAGCTTTCATGGAAGGCCTCAAAAGAGTCATTCCACCAAGACTACCGCCTTCCCCAGTCTAGAATCTCAACATAGTACTCACCAGACTAATGGGAACACCTTTCGAACCTATGCATAGGTGTGAAATACAATTCCTCACATGGAAGGTGGCCTTTCTTATAGCCATTACTTCACTCAGAAGAGTTAGTGAATTGCAAGCGTTTACAATACAAGAACCATTCCTACAGTTACACCAAAATAAAGTGGTTCTTAGAACAAACCCAAAATTCTTGCCTAAAGTAATTTAACATTCCACATCAATCAGCCAGTGGAACTACCAGTCTTCTTTCCAAAAACACAGACGGTAGCGGAAAGGGCCCTACATACATTAGATGTCAGAAGGGCAATATTGTATTACATAAAAAGAACACAAACTTTCAGAAAGACAAAACAACTATTTCTAGCATTTTCTCCTACACATAAGGGCAATCCTATCTCTAAAGCAGGCATTGCCAGGTGGATTGTAAAATGTATACAAATATGCTACTTAAAAGCAAAGAGGACATTAACTGTTCCTTCTAGAGCTCACTCTACACGTAAACTAGGAGCATCTATGGCATTCTTAGGAAACATTCCACTAGATGACATATGCAAAGCAGCTACCTGGGTTACACCGCATACCTTCACAAAACACTACTGTGTAGATGTGCAGGCAACACAACAGGCTAGAGTGGGACAAGCTGTTCTAAAAACTTTATTTCAGACTGTTGCAACAGACACTGGTGACCACCGCTAGGGAGGTAACTGCTGTATAGTCTATTCATAAATGTACCATCTGCAGCCCATATGCCTCGAACGGAATATGCTACTTACCAGTATGCATCTGTTCTTGGCATAGAGGGCTGCAGAGTGGTACATGCCCTCCCAGCCTCCCCGGAAACCTGTGTCTGTTCCAACACTATCTTATTTAGATACACTTACATGGGCATTTCAATCTGTGTTCTATCATACTACTCCATCTAACCCTACTATGGCAAAACAATCTAAGGATGGAGCCGATGCCCATGCGCACTAGCACCCAACGGAGGAGTCACCAGTCTTGTGACGACAAAAGACTTCTCCAAGAGAAAAACAAGTGCAATCATCCGAGCCCAACACCAGATGGCGATCTATTCATAAATGTACCACTCTGCAGCCCTCTATGCCAAGAACAGATGCATACTGGTAAGTAGAATATTCCTTATTTTACGTGCTTCATCTGTCCCTTGATGGCTTTCGTGGTCTCCTGGAGTGTTGTGTAGTTCCTATAAAACCTATACAGGATCTGCACATTTAGACAACATACACTGTAGGATTGGTGTCAGACTGATTCCAGACACCCCCACGGGGTATGTTCGCCTGTATACCAGCTAGCTCACAGTGCCACTAGAAACCCCTGTTACCAGGGAGAGAATAGCTTTTGGCAACTGTCGAACATGACAATCCTGATCCCACAGGAACGTGGAAACAGTGCAATACGCTTCGCTCAGTCACTCGTGCTCACTTAGTCTCAGAGAGTTGCACAGAATACACCGTAGGGACTTTCTCAATAAGTATTTATTGAGCAGTTGTTATTCTAGTGTAAAATAGGTGTGCAGAAACAATCATGTGATGTTTATATACCCAAAGGTCTCCTCAGGGGTTCCACCTTCCTGTGCCACGGTCGGACTTAGGATGACATCGGGAATGAACCTTGTACATAGTTAATATGCAGGAGATGGTAGTCCTGCTGAGTTTCCAAGAATCCTGAATCCTCAGGCATCATGTATGAGGCTAGTGTTCAAGGAAAAACCCACGTTCTGGAAGCAGCGACATAACTAGGTAAAGGGTCAGTCCTAGCAGCCAGTTATGTATGTAGTGTAGGGACAAATATAGGTGAAAGGTTGGGATGTTATCCTGGCCTGTATTGGGGCACCTGTATGGAATATATCAAGAGGTTCTCTAGCAGCAGTTAATGCGGACTAGTTAAGTCTGTGGTTAGTTGAATCACCGATAACTCATGCCCTTCCTGAGATGTTAAAGAAGGAATCCCCACCATGCAGGGCACTGGGGGCATTTTGCTCTTTTCTGTCACGGCTTAGTGGCTCGGTGCACTAATGCCTCCACTGTAGGGGCCTGTGTTTGACCTCCTGGTCATAGGTTTATATCATAGGGTCCACTCAGCCATTCATCCTTTCGGTTGATAAAATGAGTACCATTGAAACAGGTAACAAGAAATATCTGTTATTCAGCACCAAGGTACCCTTGGGCAGGTGTGCACTTTACAAATACACGCTATGTTTTTCGGGTCCATAGGTAAACCTTTGTAGTTGTTGCAGGAAGAGGCTGTGACACCTTCATCCCTTGATTCTGTCTGAGATTAACTTTAACATTGACTGTCGGTTCGCCGCCAGTGTCTCTGTGCATGAAAATCACCTGTACAGAGAGGTCTTCATATCCCGGTGCCAGCAGGTAAGTACCACACTGACAGTCATCAGGTGCAGGTAAGTACCACACTGACAGTCAGCAGGTGCAGGTACGTACCACACTGACAGGGGGTGCAACGCCTGTGGCTGTCGCTTCTGCTGCTCTGCAGCCATCCTTTCAAAGACGAGCCTGCAGGGTCGGTGGTTTAAGCGCTCGCGCCTGTCATCACCTACCTAAGAAGGCATCAGTCAAGTATGTCAAGGGTTCATTCCACCGGATGGAGTGCCCTGAGGCGGCAGGCAGTCGGAATGAGGCTGAGGTCTAATTATGGTGGTGGCGTGTCACTCAGTGCACGCCTTGCTTAAGTAGTATTGTGTGGACTGTGGCCTGGAGGGACAAGTGTGAGCTCCTTGTGTCGGTGACAGCACACAGACCAGCTCCACCTGCAGGGAACACCGACCAACCGAGCAGGTGTAGCACCAAGGGAAGGCCTCTGGACTGACGTCTGAGATCAACGTACCGACCCCCAGCTGACTCAATAAGCCATAGTTACCAAATAGAGAAGCACAGCTGAACACAACAACCGCAAAACATCCCCAGGGGCCACACCAGACTCCGGCCTGTGGCAGAGTCAGTGGTTCTATCTGGAGTCACCCAAGCTCCCGAAAGCGCCGAGAGGCCGTGTCTGTGGCAGACAGTGCTACACAAATATCAGCAACACGCTGTGAAGGCAGCGCGCTGATAAAGGCATGAATACTGTGAACTGGTTGTTTGGATACCTGAGGCCAGCTTCAGATCGCACAGCGCCTCATAGCGCCTGCCCACAGTGCCTGTCCACAGCGCCTTAGTGCCCCTCTGCAGTGCCTTTCCACAGTGCCTGTCCACAGCGCTGCTCAGTGCCTCTCCACAGTGCCTGTCCACAGCGCTGCTCAGTGCCTCTCCACAGCGCCGCTCAGTGCCTCTCCGCAGCGCCTCTCCACAGCGCCTGCCTGTCCTCAAAGCTACCTCACATCCACAGAACAAGCATTTGCAATGGAATTGGTCCCGCATTTACGCAAGTTTGAGCTGTTGACATTGTAAATGTCAATGCCTTTTATTTATGTTTTGGTTTTTAAAACATAAATGAAAGACATTGTCATTTACAATACCAATAGCTTCAGGTTGCGTAAATGAGAGACCTATTGCATTGCAAATGCTTGTTTCTGCCCAGCTTTGTGGCGCTGCCCTGCATGGGAAATCCTACCGGGAGAATGGCAATGCTGTCCAGAAATGCCCATTCCTTCCTGACTTCAGTGACCTTGCCTGGCCTCCACTTTTACCTTTACTTTATCAGTCCCACAGAATCAGTACTTCGAAGTTATTTTTTGCCCAAATATTCTTCTGGGGACGAGTTCCATGGATTTACAACACAGTCAATAAATCAAGGTAATTACACTACAAGTCTTTGCTCATAGGAAGGACAACTGGAATAACACAATATTGTGGCCGTCGCGTTCTCAGACGGCCCGATTCACAGAACAAACTTAAGACAAACTCCAAAACTTACTACCATTTCGGTATTCACAGAAGGCACTTACTCATTTCGGGATTCACAGAAGGCACTTACTCATTTTGGTTTACACAGAAGGCACATACTCATTTCGGTATTCACCGAAGACACTTACTCATTTCGGTATTCACAGAAGTTAGGAGTCCTAACTTTAGGACTCCTTAATGCCTTCTGTGAATACCGAAAGTCTTAAAGATAGGATTTTCCTCAGTTTAGGAGTCCTTACTTTACTACTCCTAACTTCGGTGAATACTGAAATGAGTAAGTGCCTTCTGTGAATACCAAAATGGTAGCAAGTTTAGGATTTTGTCTTAAGTTGGTTCTGTAAATCGGTCCCAGAGTATTTATATATGTTCCACACTTGCTGCATGAATCAGATCTGTATCAGTTTCAAACATTGATTCTAGCTCAGATGGATCAAAAGAGGCTTTAAAAAGCATCAGCCATGGTCCCCGGGGGGACAGATGCTTTGCAAAGATTAACTTTCACCATTTAGTTGCTGACGGCTGCATTCGGGTGTTAGAGTGCTGCTAATGAGGAGAAACGTTTGCCCGGACAGTACAACTGTGTTGTAAAATGACAAATAGCAAAAGATTGTGACAGAATCCGCAATATTATGCTGCATTATTGCACCTCTTCTGTGTCTGATTACATTTGTACCTCTCTAGTCCCTGCAGCACCTGTTTTGACCTGGTTTTCAGGCTCTACAACAAATCTGCTGACCTGGTTTCTCTGGCTCTACAGCAGCTCTGCTCACCTGGTTCTCTGGTTGTAGAGCAGCTCTGCTGACCTGGTACTCGGGCTCTAGAGCAGCTCTGTTTACCTGGCACTCGGGCTCTAGAGCCGGTGTGCTGACCTGGTTCTCAGACTCTACAGTAGCTTGCTGACCCGGTTCTAGAGCTGCTCCACTGACCCGGTTCTCAGGATCTACAATGACTCTGCTGACCTGGTTCTCTGTCTCTACAATGACTCTGCTGACCTGGTTCTCTGGCTCTAGAGAGACTCTGCTGAACTTGTTCTCTGGCTCTACAACAGCTCTGCTAACTTGATTCTCTGGCTCTACAACAGCTCTGCTGACCTGGGACTCTGGCTCTACAACAGCTCTGCTGACCTGGTTCTCTGGCTCTACAACAGCTCTGCTGACCTGGTTCTCTGGCTCTACAACAGCTCTGCTGACCTGGTTCTCTGGCTCTACAACAGCTCTGCTGATTTGGTTCTCCGGCTCTACAGCAGCTCTGCTGACCTGGTTCTCTGGCTCTAAAGCAGCTCTGCTGACCTGGTTCTCTGGCTCTACAGAAGGTCTGCTGACCTGGTTCTTTGGCTCTACAGCAGCTCTGCTGACCTGGTTCTCTGGCTCTACAGCAGCTCTGCTGACCTGGTTCTCTGTCTCTAGAGCAGCTCTGCTGACCTGGTTCTCTGGCTCTAAAGCAGCTCTGCTGACCTGGTACTCTGGCTCTAAAGCAGCTCTGCTGACCTGGTTCTCTGGCTCTACAGAAGGTCTGCTGACCTAGTTCTTTGGCTCTACAGCAGCTCTGCTGACCTGTTTCTCTGGCTCTACAGCAGCTCTGCTGACCTGGTTCTCTGGCTCTACAGCAGCTCTGCTGACCGTGTTCTCTGTCTCTAGAGCAGCTCTGTTGACCTGTTTCTCTGGTTTTACAGCAGCTCTGCTGACTGGTTCTCTGGCTCTAGGGTGGCTCTGCTGACCTAGCACTCTAGCTCTACAGTAGCTCTGCTGACCCAGTTCTCTGGCTCTAGAACAGCTCTGCTGACCTTGTTCTCTGGCTCTACCGCAGCTCTGCTGACCAGGTTCTCTGGCTCTAAAGCCGCTCTGCTGACCTGGCTCTCTGGCTCTAAAGCAGCTCTGCTGACCTGGTTTCTCTGTCTCTACCGCAGCTCTGCTGACCAGGTTCTCTGGCTCTAAAGCCGCTCTGCTGACCTGGTTCTCTGGCTCTAAAGCAGCTCTGCTGACCTGGTTTCTCTGTCTCTACAGCAGCTCTGCTGACCTGGTTCTCTGTCTCTACAGCAGCTCTGCTGACCTGGTTCTCTGTCTCTAGAGCAGCTCTGCTGACCTGGTTTTTACTGCTCCACAAGGGTTCTGCTGACCTGGCACTCTGGCTCTACAGCGGCTCTGCTGACCTGGTTCTCTGGCTCTACAGAAGGTCTGCTGACCTGGTTCTCTGGCTCTACAGCAGCTCTGCTGACCTGGTTCTCTAGCTCTACAGCAGCTCTGCTGACCTGGTTTTCAGGCTCTAGAGCAGCTCTGCTGACCTGGTTTTTCTGCTCCACAAGGGTTCTGCTGACCTGGCACTCTGGCTCTACAGCCGCGCACTAAAACACCACATTCAAATACCAGACAAGCAGTCTCCATTGTGAAAAAAATATATAGTGCTTATGGACTAATGAAGGAGACCGCAAGTAAAAGATCCAGTCCTGATGGGCGGTCCCGAAAGGAGACAGGGCAGTAACAATGGAGGGACTAAGAAGCCTCATTATCAATTGGAAGCCAGCCTTTACCATGGAAGATGACACCAGCCAATGAAAAGAATGGGCGGGGCTTCCACACCACTTCTAAAACATACCCTAATACAGCATGCCTCCCAAAGCGAGCCACGCGTGTGCTGCAAAGCTAGGCTCGACCTAAAAACAAATATACCCAACTGGTCCTTGGGGTGTCTGTGCAGTGGCTCCGGGTGGGCCTTCTGCCCCTCCCCGGCCACTCGTAGGACGTCCCAAATGGGAAGCAGAGATATGACCCATTGTAACTGGTCCACTGGCTTCCTCAAGGCAGGCAAAGATGTTCTTTCTACCGAGACCCTCTGCACTCTTCATGGACTGTAGAGAAGATACACTAAAACAAACCAGCTTCACTGACCAGACTTGGATGTCTGCACCTCTGGGGCTCGCCCCCACCCAGCGATGAAAGGCGGAGCCGGACACGTCAGCCTCCTCGGTTAGGCAGGCAGGACCTCTTCACTGCAGGAGCCGGGGATCTTTTCATCTGGTTCAAGCACTTCACTTCTCCGAGTGGGTCAAACGGGTGACTTCAAGGAGGCTCCTAGCTCTCGGAATGACCAGGGCTCGGATTCTGAGGCCCCCTGCCTCTGGTGCTGCGCAGCGCTGTGCACGGCCAGGGCTCGGATTTCGAGGCCCCCCCTGCCTCTGGTGCTGCGCAGCGCTGTGCACGGCCAGGGCTCGGATTTCGAGGCCCCCCTGCCTCTGGTGCTGCGCAGCGCTGTTCATGACCAGGGCTCGGATTCTGAGCCCTCTGCCTCTGGTGCTGCGCAGCGCTGTTCATGACCAGGGCTCGGAGTCCGAGGCCCCCTGCCTCTGGTGCTGTGCAGCGCTGTTCATGACCAGGGCTCGGAGTCTGAGGCCCCCCTGCCTCTGGTTCTGCGCAGCGCTGTGCACGGCCAGGGCTCGGATTTCGAGGCCCCCCTGCCTCTGGTGCTGCGCAGCGCTGTTCATGACCAGGGCTCGGAGTCTGAGGCCCCCCTGCCTATGGTGCTGCTCAGCGCTGTTCATGACCAGGGCTCGAATTCCGAGGCCCCCTGCCTCTGGTGCTGCGCAGCGCTGTTCATGACCAGGGCTCGGAGTCTGAGGCCCCCCTGCCTCTGGTGCTGCGCAGCGCTGTTCATGACCAGGGCTCGGATTCTGAGCCCTCTGCCTCTGGTGCTGCGCAGCGCTGTTCATGACCAGGGCTCGGAGTCTGAGGCCCCCCTGCCTCTGGTGCTGCTCAGCGCTGTTCATGACCAGGGCTCGGATTCTGAGCCCCCTGCCTCTGGTGCTGCGCAGCGCTGTTCATGACCAGGGCTCGGAGTCTGAGGCCCCCCTGCCTATGGTGCTGCTCAGCGCTGTTCATGACCAGGGCTCGGATTCCGAGGCCCCCTGCCTCTGGTGCTGCACAGCGCTGTTCATGACCAGGGCTCGGAGTCTGAGGCCCCCCGGCCTCTGGTGCTGCGCAGCGCTGTTCATGACCAGGGCTCGGATTCTGAGCCCTCTGCCTCTGGTGCTGCGCAGCGCTGTTCATGACCAGGGCTCGGAGTCTGAGGCCCCCCTGCCTCTGGTGCTGCTCAGCGCTGTTCATGACCAGGGCTCGGATTCTGAGCCCTCTGCCTCTGGTGCTGCGCAGCGCTGTTCATGACCAGGGCTCGGATTCCGAGGCCCCCTGCCTCTGGTGCTGCGCAGGGCTGTTCATGACCAGGGCTCGGATTCTGAGCCCTCTGCCTCTGGTACTGCGCAGCGCTGAGACCCCGGTTCTGTTCTTGGGCTGCGCCTTCAGGTAAGAAGCTCCTCGAGTTCGGTTTTGCTACAGAAACGGTTCTGCTGTAACTTTTCCTCCTTGTGCTGAGGTCTCCCAGGCTTCGAGGTCCAGGCCGCCATCGCTTCTAAGAACCCCTCCAACCCCCGTCTGCTCAGCCCAGCTGTGGAGTCTGGCCCCAGCAACCTGAATATGCTCCCCACAATCAAAAGCGCGGAGTGAAGTAAGAGTTGTTTAGAGATGGGGTGACTTGGAAGGCCTTTTGCTAATGGACCTGGGCCTCTTGGCAGGGTCATCCCTAAACTTTTTGCCTTCCTCCAATACTCTCTCTGACCTGTTTTTGTTGGTTTAATGACTCTGGGCACTTTACCACTGCTGACCAGTGCTAAAGTGCATATGCTCTCCCTGTATAAAATGTAACTGTGTTTGGTATACCTGATTGGTTCATTGGATTTACTGTCAGTCCCCAGTAAAGTGCACCAGGAGTGCCAGGGCTTGTAAATGCCAATACTGCTAGTGGGCCTGCAGCGCTGGTTGCGCCACCCACAGAAGCAGCCTTTTAAAATGTGTCTAGGGTCTGCCATTGCAGAACCTGCGTGCAGCCTGGTACTGTCATGCTGGCTGCGCAAGTGCACACACTTGCCAGCCCCTAAACCTTCCCTTAACTTCATATCAGTCACCCCTTTGGTAGGTCCTAGGGCAGGGTGCATTGTAAGTATAAGGTAGGACAAGCCCTGATGTGTGTGGCATGTCCTAATAATGAATTACAGCCAAATTCGTTTTTCACTATTGAAAGGCTACCTGTCCCCTTTAGGCCAGATGGGCTGCTGGAATTATTACACTCTATAATCCCAGCAGGTTCAGGGAACATGGTAGAAATTAATGTTTAGTATGCCTGAACTCAGAATAATAAAATACTTCTTTTAGTAAAGTTTATTTTAATATCCTGTGTTTGCAAATGCTACTTTTAGAAAGTTAGCATTTGCTTGCCTAACCATTTCAGCCCGCCTCTGCTGTTGTGTGTATCTGATTGTCTGAGTTGTGTGAGTGACAGGGCTGGGAGGGGACAGGTGGTGAATGGCAGGATTACACCTTAGTGGGTGGTGGGAGTTTCCCTGAACTATGCATCAGGCTGTGCTCTGCCACCACAATGCTGGCTCCGCCCCCCCTGGAGGGCGACTGATGACTCAGCCTGCACCTGGCCCAGGAAGGGCGAAGCCCCATCCTCAAGGTACTCCTGGCTGCCCCTGTCCACACAATGCTGGCTCCGCCCCCCTGGAGAGCGTCTAATGTGCCTGCCCTCACACTGAATGCAGAAGCCAGAAGTACCCCCAACAAGTGCTCAGAGGCTGAGAGCAGTTATGCAAAGGCCCCCCTGGCCTGTGAGAACAAAAGAAACTGTGTATAAAAGTAGGAGCCCTGCTCCTTGTAAATCAGAATCCTGTTTTACCACGAAGGACCTCTGCCCGACTAGAAGGAGAAGAGACGCTGGAAGGACTGGCCTGCTGCTTGCCTTGCTGAGAAAGGAGAGGAAAAGACTTGCTGAAGAAAGACTTTGCTGCTTTGTGCTCTAAACATTCTCCAAGGGCTTGATTGAGCTTGCCCCCTGAACTGAACCCCAGGACCAGTGGGTTCTCTTGTGCTTTGGCTCGTCCCCCAGGGGCCGAGTATTTCCTCCCGCCGGAGGTGAAATCTGCCCCCTCTCGCCCCGTCCTAGGGCCTTGGTACTCCGGAGCCAGCCTGCCCTCTTGCCCTTGAGAGCCTCGCTCCACCCGGAGTCGCTCTCTGCCCCAGGGCTAAGGCCGGCCGCTCCTCTACCCCTGCCTGTCTTAACGGAGCGCCTGAGCGCGATTTTGACCCCTCCCGCCGGAATCCCGGGGACGTGAGCCATCTGTAGCCTGGACGGCTGCCCGTGCATTGCCTTTGCACCCGGCCGCCCCGCTGTACTCTGCCCCCCAGGAGAGGCCGCGCCGCACTGAGAAGGGAGCCCCCTCGCTGTACCGTCGGTACTGAGGGCCCCCTGTGCTGTGTGTCACCCCCGGAGATCCTCCGCTGTCAGAAGGGATCCCAAAGTGCTAACCGGACCGAGTCGCGCTGCCTGTGCCGACTCGGCCCAACCCTCATCAAAGAAGAAGTGTTCGTGTGCTTTTGAAGTCACCCCGGGCTAGGGGCCCGCAACGTTTATTTTCCCCTTTTGGACTGCTCCTGCCTACAAGTGACCAAGGTACTGTACTTATCCCCCCGCGGTGCGAGCCGCTCTCCTAACCGGACTCGCACCGCTCTGCTCTGTGTGCCTGCCTGCAGCGCCTCTCCGCGAGCGCGCTCCAGCCCCTCCTGCTGGAATCCTCTGACAGTCGGGAAGCCGCAGGCTGCAATCCGAGCCCCTGCCAGAGTGACTGGGGCTGCGCTGGGTTCTTCGGCCTTTCACCCTCCTTGGCAGCTCTGAGGTCGGCGCTCTCCCCCGTGTGGGTCCCGCAGACCAGGGGGGCCGTACGCTCCCAGAGTCCCGGCCGGGCCGAACGCGCCCTACGCGGGAAGCGTGAGATTTGGCAGGTCGGGCCCGGATCTCTGCCAGGAACGGGCTAGAAGCGTGAAGGAGCCCCTGGGCAGTACTAAGGAGAGGGGAAGGAGTGAATAGACCCCCAAAGTGCCCTCAGAGAGCTAGTTGCCTGGGGAAACACGTTATTAAGGACCAAAGACACTGAGAGAACGTTGTGGAGCTGAATTTGAGAGAAACCATTCTGAAGTGCAACTAAAGGAACTGTAGTAACAAATTCACAAAGAGATCCATTTGAACTGTAGCATAAGAAGCTTGCCTATTTACAACCTGTGGTGCACCAGAAACGTTATTTGGTCTTGTGATAAGTCTGACCTAAGAGATATATATATTTTTACACAAAGAAGTGTATTTTTATATACTCACAGCCTGGTGTCCATTTGTGGGGGGATTGGTGTATTTTACTGTATGTGTGATTACAAATGCTTAACTAACTAGCGCCTGAAGAATAGCCTTGGCTGCTCACGCCACGCACCTAGAGGGTGAGCAAGGGTAATTCTAAGGGGTCATCCTTTGCCCTGACTTAGAGGAGAGGGTCCCTGCTTCTTACAAGTGCATACTTACGCCAACCAGAGACCCCCAATTCTAACACTACTGAGTTAAAGCTTTTTGCCAAACCCTGCAAATAATAGACACCTGTCCACATGAATTTTATTTTTTAATTATACATTTATAATTGTTATTTTAAATAAGTCCTTAGACTCCCATATGAAGTTTGAATTAATTTTTTATGTTTTGCAGTAAACCTTGTTTTTTATCAACATATACAGATAATTAAAGTACAAGTGTAAAAAACGCTTTTCTTCATGTATACAACCCATGTTGTCACCTTGTACATCTGTGGAAACCTTTGCACAAACACATTTGATGTATCAAAGTGACAACTTTAGATGAAAGTGTAGGGAAGTGGGTTTCTGTTGCAGTAACCCCCCCACTTTTTGCCTGATACCTGATGCACTTTTCCCTGGTGTGCCCTGGGTCCCTGCCAATCAGGTACCCAGGGCCTGTGTCCCTTCCCTAAAAGCTACACTAAAGCCTAATCCCAATTGGCATCTCTGGCCACCTGTCAGCCCTGGTACCCTAGGTACCAAGGACATTGTGACCAGAGAAGACCCCTACGGACTGCAGCACTTATTTTGCCACCCCTAGGGGCCCTGTTCCCTGACACCCTTACAGTGCCTTGGCAGGCTGAGTGTCTTGGCACAAAACTAAACAGAGGGCCCGATTCACAGAATGAACTTAAGACTCAATCCTAAACTTACTACTATTGCGCACTTACTTCCTCTTGTGTGGCCTCCCCAGCCCCGGTCCACCACGGCTGCTCGTGCCGATTGTGTGGAGGGCGGGTGCCATCTTGGGTGTAGCATGAAGGCTGCCTAGACCGCAGTTAGCGGTCCAGCTGCTCGGGGGTGAACACCATAAATCGCGATGTGTCCCCGTGCGCGCAGCGGACGAGCGCAGCGGGCGCGCCGAATGCGTGCCGAAGTCGCGCCTAAGTCAAGCCCGTCTGCGCCCGTCCGCGGCCGGACGGGGCCAGGGGCACGTCCTTATGCCCCTCCCATCCCCTACTCCTCTGAGGGCCTTAAATCTATACAGGGCAATTGGTCGCTTCCAATTTCCACTATTAGTATTATTTCTTCCCTTGGTCTCACTCCCTCATCACCTCCGTCCCCTCCTTCTCTACTGACTCCCCCGATGCAACCTCCCTCTGGCGATAGCTCTTCTTCCTCCCTCCCCCATCCTCTGTCTATTATTTTGCTCAACACCAGGTCAGCGGTGAAACACCATCAAGAATTGTTTGTCCTACTTGATTCCCACAAGCCTGACATACAGTTCCTAACCGAGACCTGGTTTTGTGAGTCCTCCTTGCCGTCCCTTTTAGCTGCCCTTCCCCCTGCTTACGTGGCCCTCCGTGCTGACCGCCTGGCGGGCAAGATAGGGGGTGGCGTGGCGCTTATCGCCCGGTCTGAGTATAACTTCCAACTTCTCCCCTCCCCCCCTATTGTTCCCACTGAGCATCTTGTGGTTCGCTCATCTACTTTTTCACCCCCGCTCACTTGTCTGCTAATGTATCGACCACCCCAGTCCACTCCTCTGTTTATGCCACCCTTTCAGGACTTACTGGCCACGCTGGCGGTCAATTATGCCTCAGTCCTAGTGTTAGGCGATTTTAACTACTGGCCCACAGATCCCCATGAATGTACATCTTCCAAGCAATTCACAGAATCACTCCAATCTTTGAATTTCATCCCCCACATACAAGTTCCGACACACACACATGGACACGTGTTAGACCAAGTTTGGTCTCTCAACTATTCCATTTCTTCTACATCCGTGTCCCCATGCCCATGGTCTGACCATGCTCTTATCTCGTTCTCTCTCCTTAAACCTCTTTAAAACTGGCTGCATGGTTTTTCAGGCACGCCAGGGATCAGCCCCGGCCTTTATCATCTCCCTGATAAAGGAATATGTCCCCACCAGAGAGCTCCGATCATCTTCCCAATCCCTCCTACAGGTACCCCGCTACAGGAGAAAAAAGTGGGGAGGGGCCAATTTCTCTTTTTTGGCACCCACCTTTTGGAACTCCCTCCCCGACCATCTGCGGTCGACCAAACACTACCCCCTCTTCCGCAAGGGCTTGAAAACCTTCTTGTTCAATCAAGCTTTTCCGCAGTAATCCTCCACTGCTCTGCTCCTGCTTACTATGCCTCCTAAGCGCCAAGAAACCGTTTGGTGAACGCTGCGCTATACAAGTATTTTAAATTCAAATTCAAATTCATACTATTTTGGTATGCACAGAATGCACTTACTACTTTTGGCATTCACAGAAGTTAGGATTTTGTCTTACGTTTCAATTAAAACAAATTTAAGACAGACTTAAGACAAAATCCTAACTTCTGTGAATACCAAAAGTAGTAAGTGCATTCTGTGAATGCCAAAAGTAGTAAGTGCATTCTGTGAATACCAAAATAGTAGTAAGTTTAGGATTGAGACTTAAGTTCATTCTATGAATCAGGCCCAGAGAGTCGACATGGCACACATCCCTGTGTGCCATGCCCACAAACACACTGCCCTGGCATACATACGTCACCCCTCTAGCTGGGTTCCCTATGCGAGTGGTGCGGGCACAAGGGCATGAGCCCTGTGCCCCTACAGTACCCAGGGCCATTCCTGGACACTGTAAGTGCAGTGATGCCATTAAGAGTATATGGTGCTGGGAGGTTGTCATTACGAACTCCACAGCACCATAATGACTACACTGAAGACTGACAAGTTTGGTATCAAACTTCTCAGCACATTAAACCCACACTGATGCCAGTGTGGGATTTAGTGTAAAATGCACCAGAGGGCATCTTAGAGATGCCTTCTGAAACCTAACCTGCAATCCACGTCTTGTCTGAGAGGCTGCCTAGGCTGCCACACAGCAGACATGTTGCTGGACCCCTGGGTGGTGAGCTCCCTGCTCTCCTGACCCTGCAACAATGCACATCCTCGGCAAGGTGCTAGGTCTCCTCCCCCAGGATGGGCAGGGGGAAGCTTCAAAGGCATACTTCTTCTGTGAGCTTCCCCAGATCACTTGCTGTACTCAGCAACTGGCCCCCACCAGTCCTGACCCCCACTCTGGCGGGAAGACTGGTGGGAAACCCAACTTACCCCTCGAAGTGTTGGTCGCTCCTGAAGATCTACCGTCCCAGATCCTCATTGGATAACATTGAGCGCCCGACGGCTCAAAAGCACCCTGCACCCAGCCGTCCGAGTGCCCCTGGGAGTGCAACCCCTATCCTATCTCACTTCCCCACTTGCCCTGAGTAAGTGACCAGGAGCAGGGGCATAACAAACGCCCCCCGCAGTGCGGGGGGGCCTCACGCCCTTCATTAAATAAAGGGGGCCCCGGCCCCCCCCCTCAGCTCTTCTGAGGGCTGTGAGAGAGGCTTGCGTCTTTCGTCTGAAGCAGGTGCAGGCTGTCTGCAGCCTGCTCGGATCCCCTCGCCCCCTCCCTCTGACTGAAGAGAAACAAAGTATCAACATACATTGTTTCTCTTCAGTCAGAGCGGTGAGTCCCGGAAAGAGGAGGGGGTGGGGGCCCCAGAGAGCAGGAGGCAGTCAGCACCCACTGCTCAGGGCCCTGACAAGGGTGGGAGTGGGGACCCATAGAGAGCATTCCCCACAGATCAAGATTTCAGGGACACTGAGCGACTGTGGGGCAAGGCATAGCCAGCAACTGTGGATAAAAGCCATTTCCAAGAATTTGTGGTGAATACTCCCAGGATGTCTGTGGGTTTTAAGTCCCAAAAATTGTAAATCTTCGCAGGTATTTTACAAAAACTCTTCCAGCCAATTTAGACCAGCAGGCCAAAAAAACCTGGGATTTCTTATTCTTCCAGTTTGAGGGGACATGGCCGGGCAGATTGGGTTGAAATGCCCTGTTCAGGCAGGGCCAAGGCGGATTTCTGTACGACTAATCCTTGTGTGTTATGGCACAGATGGAGCTAAAAACGACGGAATAGAATTCAACGTGAGTTATTACCAGTGTTTTAGTGAGTCAGAAGACCATACATTAACTACATCTCTCATCAGCCAAACATATGCTACTCAAATACAAATACTTTTATATAAAAAGATAGATATTCAACATATGTGGAATATACAGAATGTGCCAAAATTAAAACCCTTCTGCACAGGTAGAATGAATGAAAGGCTTAAAGTGTCATCCCTTCAATAAACAGGATACACATTAAACAAATCTCACACATCGCCTGCTATAAGTTAATGTACTCATGTTAAATGTAAACTATTTTCCACTTTATACTTTGTGTCACACAGTGCCTTAAATGAAGTCTCTTGTGTTCAGGCTTGGCCATAGCTTACTATTTCTCCATTAATATGTTTTTTTTTTTAAACTCAACTCTGAAAATGTTTATAGCCACAACCTTTCTAATGATAAAACAATTCCTCCATAATTACAAAAATTCTGAACTTCTCTACCCTTCCAAACGGTAAGAGCTTTCCAACTCTTCCTTCTTGAAAAATAAGTCTGGTCATTAACGAGCCACAGACAGGGGCGTAACAAACGCCCCGCGGTGGGGGGGGCCCACTCTCTTTGGTAAATGAAGGGTTAAAGGCGGAGGGGAGAAGGGTGCAAGGCAGAGGGGAGAAGGGTGCAAGGCAGAGGGGAGAAGGGTGCAAGGAGGAGAGGAGAAGGGTGCAAGGCGGAGGGGAGAAGGGTGCAAGGCAGAGGGGAGAAGGGTGCAAGGCAGAGGGGAGAAGGGTGCAAGGCGGAGGGGAGAAGGGTGCAAGGCAGAGGGGAGAAGGGTGCAAGGCGGAGAAGAGAAGGGTGCAAGGCGGAGAGGAGAAGGGTGCAAGGAGGAGAGGAGAAGGGTGCAAGGCGGAGGGGAGAAGGGTGCAAGGCGGAGGGGAGAAGGGTGCAAGGAGGAGAGGAGAAGGGTGCAAGGCGGAGGGGAGAAGGGTGCAAGGCGGAGGGGAGAAGGGTGCAAGGCGGAGGGGAGAAGGGTGCAAGGCAGAGGGGAGAAGGGTGCAAGGCGGAGAAGAGAAGGGTGCAAGGCGGAGAGGAGAAGGGTGCAAGGAGGAGAGGAGAAGGGTGAAAGGCGGAGGGGAGAAGGGTGCAAGGCGGAGGGGAGAAGGGTGCAAGGCGGAGGGGAGAAGGGTGCAAGGCGGAGGGGAGAAGGGTGCAAGGCGGAGAGGAGAAGGGTGCAAGGCGGAGTGGAGAATGGGGCAAGGCAGAGGGTAGAATGGTGCAAGGTAGAAAAGGGTGCAAGGCGGAGGTGGAGTAGGGTGGAAGGCAGAGGGGCGAAAGGTGCAAGGCAGAGGATAGGAGGGTGCAAGGCAGAGGGTAGGAGGGTGCAAGGCAGAGGGTAGAAGGTTGCAAGGTAGAAAAGAGTGCAAGGAGGAGGGGGAGAAGGGTGCAAGGGGGAGGGGGAGAAGGGTGCAAGGGAGAGGGCGAGAAGGGTGCAATGGGGAGGGAGACAAGGGTGCAAGGGGGAGGGTGAGAAGGGTGCAAGGCAGAGGGGAGAAGATTGCAAGGGGGATGGCGATGAAGTTAAGAATGCCCCCACCCCCCGAAACATTTCTGCGGACGCCCATGGGAACGCACACTACTTTGTGAGAGAGAGTGGAGTGAGAGAGAGTGGAGAGACAGTGGAGGGAGAGAGTAGAGAGAGAGAGAGAGAGTAGAGAGAGAGAGTAGAAAGAGACAGTGGAGAGACAGTGGAGAGAGAGAGACAGTGGAGAGAGAGAGTGGAGAAAGAGAGAGCGGAGAGAGACAGCGGAGAGAGAGAGTGGAGAGAGTGGAGAGAGAGAGTGGAGGGAGAGAGGAGAGAGAGAGTGAAGAGAGAGTGGAGAGAGTAGAGAGAGTAGAGAGCGAGTAGAGAGAGAGAAGGGAGAGAGAGTGGAGAGGGTGTGGAGGGAGATAGTGGAGAGAGTAGAGAGAGGGAGAGACAGTGGAGAGAGAGACGGTGGAGAGAGAGACAGTGGAGAGAGAGTGGAGAGAGTGGAGAGACAGTAGAGGGAGAGACAGTGGAAAGAGAGTGGAGAGAGAGACAGTGGAGATAGAGTGGACAGAGTTGAGAGAGAGAGAGAGTGGAGAGAGAGTAGAGACTGATTGACTCAGAGACTGAATACTGACTGACGGAGAGACTGACTGGCTGAGAAACTGACAGAGAGAGAGACTGACTGACTGACAGACTGAGAGAGATAGAAAGACTGACGGAGAGAGAGAGAGACCGACCGACCGACCGACCGACTGACTGACAGACTGACAGAGAGAGAGAGAGAGAGAGTCTGACAGACTGAATGACTGAGAGAAACTGAATGACAGAGAGAGAGAGACTGATTGACTGAGAGAGAGAGAGAGAGAGAGAGAGAGACTGTGATGGAATTGTGGTCACAGAGTGTATGAAGCTATGCAATGCCTCTTAAGATTGCTATTGTCTACTAATAAAAATGTATTATCAAAATGTGCTCTTTGTAGTTACATCTGCTTTTGAAATACTGCTTTGTCACATTGTCTAATGTTTTAAAACGGAAACGAGAAGGAGCAGTGGATGCACTTTTGTCAAAACTGAACGATGAGTGGGCCTGACGTTGTATATCATGACAGGAGTCTACATCAGGAAAACCACCTAAAATTGGGCAAACTTTCCCGGCCTACTCATGGCAGGGACCCCGTAATGAATGGACCACCACCTATGATAGCCTGCTGGCAGACTAAGCCCAACCTTTATCTCCACCATCCAGAGTTACTTATAACGGCTGTATTGGTGACAGTGGCGTAACAATTTCCCTGCATCCCCTGCAGTATGGCGGGTTGCTGGCCTGAGTGCTCTAGACTGGCACGAAGGATGGGAGGGGGGCCCCCTCCATGTAGTTTGCAGGGGGGCCCCCTCAAGTTTCATTACGCCACTGAACAGGAGCCCAGCTTCCACAGCCGTGTGGCCTGCCTGCTTGCAGCCACCAACCAAGGGCCCCCTGCCTGCCATAGGATAACATTGGGCCTACTCGCTCTGCACCCAGCTGTTCCTGTGCCGCTGAGGGTGTAACAACTGTACTTACCTGACCCTTGGAGACCCCTGAGTCTATGCCCAGAACCTTAACTCTGCCAGTCGAGTGCTTACCTAAAAGCCGATGACTTACTTTTCTTCCATAGGTTAATATGGACTGGTTTCACTAGAAAATTCTTCTAAGTGTGGAGTTTTGAAACTTTAAAATATTAGTCTAAAATCAGCCGAACAAAAAATTCTGATTTACTCACTTGTTATCAGGAGAGATCCCAGTGCCGGATCTTGGTGCCCAGCACTGACCCTGAAAAGTAATTACAACCATACTTACCGCTAACTCAATTTTCTTCCATAGGAAACCATTGACTGTTTTTCTGTGAAAATTATTCTAAGTGTGGAGTTTTGGAACTTTAAAATATTCACCTAAAATCAGCCGAACAACAAATTCTGATTTACTCACCTGTTATCAGGAGAGACCTCAGTGCTGCATCTTTTAGCCCAGCACTGACCCTGAAAAGTAATTTTTACCGTACTTACCAGTAACCTGAATTGTCTTCTATAGGAAACTATTGACTGTTTTTCTGTGAAATTTCTTCTAAGAGTTGATTTTTGCAAATTACAAATATTCCTTAAAAATCATACAAACTACAAAAACGTAATTACTTACCTGTTTTAGACAGATGCCCCAGTGCTGAACCTAGGAGTCCAGTACTGGATTACAACAGTAACGTGAACAGACTTTACCTGCCAAATGAATTACCTTCCATAGGATAACAATGGTAATTTCAGCTAGAAAAGTTTCTAAGTGTCAACTTTTAAAATACCAAAATATTACTTAAAAATCCCTACTGTGACTTAACCGATTTTGCTCAACTGTTTACAGTACCTGTTTTAGGACTGAATCTAGGATCTAGTCCTGCAGTTCGAAAAGTAATCCTGGAAGTAATCTATTGCCTCCTTTTAGAAATTCCCATTGAGCTCAATGTGTTAATGGGTTTGAAATTGTTTTGCCGATTGCAACAAACTGTAACTATTGTAATCAAAAAGTCTATTGCCTATTTGCAAAGTATTTAACTAAAGTAACTCAATCTGAGAAAGTATATTTTGATACCTTGTTGGTTCTAAAATAAAACAACTATATCTTTTGATATAACACCATTGGCCTAGAGTTCAGTTTTTAAGTGTGTGGGACCATTTGCTGACTGAGTGTGTGCAACAAATGCTTTACTCTGTCCTCTGATACTGCCTTACTGCTCGACCAAGCTACCACTTTAGAGAGTAAGGTTATATCTAACTTTAGCCTCTGCCAAACCTCTGGGGACTGTGGACTCTGTGCACACTGTACCTTACTTTGGTCCAGTATATACAGAGCCACTTTCTTGTAGAAAGGGTTATCCCTTTAAACAGAGCGCATGTGTCCCGGCTACCTAGGAGGCCTCGCTCGCTCCCAATGTCACACACTAGACATGCCAAGCAAACGAATGCAGCGGGAACGGCACACTTCTGTGTTTGATCTCCTCACATACCTGTCCTGTTCAGTGCTGTTTGGAACATGGTGTCCGTCGAGTGCTCGCTCCGTACACAGACCTTTGACCCCTCTGGTGCAATCTTCAGAACACACAGTGCTGCGCGTGACCCTTCTACTTCCAAACGGTGACACTGCAGGAAACCATGCCTGTGACAAACATCACCCGCCCATGCCTGTGACAAACATCACCCGCCTATGCCTGTGACAGACATCACCCGCCCATGCCTGTGACAGACATCACCCGCCCATGCCTGTGACAAACATCACCCGCCCATGCCTGTGACAAACATCACCCGCCCATGCCTGTGACAAACATCACCCACCCATGCCTGTGACAAACATCACCCGCCCATGCCTGTGACAAACATCACCCGCCATTGCCTGTGACAAACATCACCCGCCCATGCCTGTGACAAACATCACCCACACATGCCTGTGACAAACATCACCCGCCCATGCCTGTGACAAACATCACCCGCCCATGCCTGTGACAAACATCACCCACCCATGCCTGTGACAAACATCACCCGCCCATGCCTGTGACAAACAAACATCACCCACCCATGCCTGTGACAAACATCACCCACCCATGCCTGTGACAAACATCACCCGCCCATGCCTGTGACAAACATCACCCGCCCATGCCTGTGACAAACATCACCCGCCCATGCCTGTGACAAACATCACCCGCCCATGCCTGTGACAGACATCACCCGCCCATGCCTGTGACAAACATCACCCACCCATGCCTGTGACAAACATCACCCGCCCATGCCTGTGACAAACATCACCCGCCCATGCCTGTGACAAACATCACCCGCCCATGCCTGTGACAAACATCACCCGCCCATGCCTGTGACAAACATCACCCACCCATGCCTGTGACAAACATCACCCACCCATGCCTGTGACAAACATCACCCGCCCATGCCTGTGACAGACATCACCCGCCCATGCCTGTGATAAACATCACCCGCCCATGCCTGTGACAGACATCACCCGCCCATGCCTGTGACAAACATCACCCGCCCATGCCTGTGACAAACATCACCCGCCCATGCCTGTGACAAACATCACCCGCCCATGCCTGTGACAAACATCACCCGCCCATGCCTGTGACAAACATCACCCACCCATGCCTGTGACAAACATCACCCGCCCATGCCTGTGACAAACAAACATCACCCACCCATGCCTGTGACAAACATCACCCACCCATGCCTGTGACAAACATCACCCGCCCATGCCTGTGACAAACATCACCCGCCCATGCCTGTGACAAACATCACCCGCCCATGCCTGTGACAAACATCACCCGCCCATGCCTTTGACAGACATCACCCGCCCATGCCTGTGACAGACACCTTCAACCCATGCCTGTTACATTTTTCCAGCCTCGCAAGCCTTTTTTTGAATCTTTCAAAGAGCCCTTGTACGCGCTCGAGTTAGGAAGCGCTGCCCGAGTCTGGCCTACATGTGCTTCTAGCCGCTCACTCCCTCATCTATTGCTGATGACCTAAAATAGGTTCTTCATTTTATTTTGGGGGCCCAACCCCCATCTCATGGCCACTTGGCCCAACACTGCAGTCTCTACGGTGCCACAAGAGTCTAATCTTCTTCTCTGGAGCCCGCGGCACCACGCAGCAGCTCTTCCAGTTTATACCATGACAACATCTGGCCAGGTGTGTTTTGGGCGGTCCCCTGCTGCATCCAAACATCCCTTGCAGTATGCACTGGCTGGTTCTGCGATGAGACATCACCACTCACTGCTGATGTTTCTGAGTGATGGGCATGTTCTAAAAGGAGGGCGGGGCACAGGGGTCACTTGGACGAGTGGTTCTCTGACGTGTAAAGTCAAGGCACAGACATAGCGTCTGATCTACACCTAGGCAGACGGGTTACTCTGTTACAACGGAGACGGATATCGTCGCTGAAATCTAACTCTCATAGGATATAATATAGCCTTACAGTCCGTCGTAGCGGGCTATACCGGCTATTAAAGGCCCTCTCCAGTGTTAAAGGCCCGAGCCGAAGGACTTTAACAAGGACTTTAATAGTCGGTATAGCCCTGCTCCGGAGGGCTATAAGGCTATTAGAACATTCTACCACTAGAGAGCAGAATGTTCTAACAAATAAAATAAAGGCTTCTGGAAGATCGAGAGGCCTTTTTAAAACATTGGAATGTTGCTCTGCCGGCCTTTACCGGCCCGTAGAACCAGTGAGCACACCATTGGCTACAATGGAGCTCCCAACATTCCAATGGAATTTATATTTCATTGCATAGGATTTCCATCACTGTAATGACGAATTGGCCCGTCCGCCAAGATCTAAATTGGGCCCTACTTTTTGAGCGTGAGACTAACCGCCCTTGGGGATCGTGGGAGGGAAACTGCGCTAAACTTCAACCAGAAATGAGAGATGAAGAGAGAGGTGAGCTCGAGCACTCTATTCTTTCAGTATTTTCTAATAACTATCTACCCAGGCCCTGGAGATTTATATGAATATTTTTTTATGTGCAACTAGAGTGAAGGGAGAAAGTCACATGTGGGCGGTGGCTTCCCACCCCGTGCCTGGTCTCATCGCTGCCCGGTGGGATTGTAACAGCCTTTCTCTGGTTCTCTTCCAGATCCCAGAACAAAAGCCGCTGGTAGGCTCTCCCCTGGCCCCCGAAGCCTTCTCAGCCAAGCGCTGTCCAAATACGGTGCCATCTTCATCAACGAAAGTACCTCTTCACCTCCTACTTTAAATGCATGTGATGCCCCCCCCCCAGCCCAGTCCCAGGACTGGACTGAGGGGCTTCCCAAAACTCACTAGCAGTAGCTGTCCTATGACAGCAGAGCTATCGCTCATGCCATACAAATGTTCTTAGCGTATGCCTTACAAAGCAGAATTTTCACTTCGTTTATACATATTGTAGATGCTCAGGCCTTAGATAGCTTAGCTGTCCTTCTTATCATTCATGTCTTGCACACTTAAAGTCTGAGATACCTCTGGGGTTACCCATATTTTATATGCTAGGGCCTCTGATACCACAACTATTCCTTGTAGTCTGTGTACCTCGTCACCTGAGGTCCTAAACAACAACGCCATCCCTTAGTTACACAACAGAGAGACTTCAGAGAGCAGAGATACTCCAAGGGTAGACTCCGGTATCACTCAGTGCTCCTCATTTTGCATTTTTTCCTAATTTCTCTGGCTTTGGACTTAGACAACAAAGCTAGCCACAGGTCCCTTTTACTTTACAAATGCAAAAAGAACAATTGATGGACAGAATGCAGAACAATGTCATACGTTCACCCCAGTACAGAGATCTGGGCCTAAATCCATCATTATTTTGCTCACCATGCCATTCCAGTTTAAACCCAGCCATATGCAAATTAGTCTTGACCCTGCACCCAATGGGAACAGTCCAGCCTGAACCAGCCCTCTTCAGCCAGGACAGCTTGATTCCAGTGGCATGGAGAGCACGGGACCCACGTATGAGCATACCCGTCCCACTCGGGGTGACAAATGCAAAAAGAACTATTGGTGGACAGAATGCAGAACAATGTCATACATTCACCCCAGTACAGAGATCTGGGCCTAAATCCATAGTTTTTTTGCTCCCCATGCCATTCCAGTTTAAACCCAGCCATATGCAAATCAGTCTTGACACTACGCCCAATGGGAACAGTGCAGCCTGAACTGCCAGGCTAGGTCCTTTCTTACTTGTATTTCACAGGCCTAGGTCTTTGAATACAGTGCTGTTGTCTAAAGTTACAGAAAAAAAAGGCTAAGACGTCCGAGCTGTCCCTCATGCCAGGTATGAGGTATGGCGTCAGGCTTGTATGGTTTGGGCTCAAGCCTCAGGAAAGAGATCTGTCCCTCAGGTTACATACTTTCCAGCCGGGCCTTCGTCATTAGACGTCCTTCACACTTTACATGGCTTTACGTGTGAACTCGTTGATAGTTTCTGTGGTTTTTCTGGTTCTGACTCCCTTTAGCGCCTGGAAGCCCTGTGTGGGTAGCCATGCGCTCTATGAGTGCTGCTAGAATAGAACAGGAGCAGGGCTTCAGGCTGAAGCAGAGAGGGGCTCTGCTAACAGCAATCCTGACCCCTGCATCTCCAGACGCCCACTCCAAGACTCCTCCATGGATAAACCCAGCTGTAAGAGCCAGTCTCTGCTCATGAACAGTACAGGGCATCCTTGTAGCTCAGACAGAGATCTACTAGCCACCAGAATATGCCCCCTGTTCTGAGACTCACTGCTGTACATCTGCTGAATGAGTCCAGCAACACCGGAGCCCCATTATACCATTCATGCCTTACCTAAGAAGTATTAATGGGGTGATGGCAGAGCAGCCCTCGCCTGGGGTGAGTGCAGAGCACCCCTCGCCTGGGGTGAGTGCAGAGCACCCCTCGCCTGGGGTGAGTGCAGAGCAGCCCTCGCCTGGGGTGAGTGCAGAGCAGCCCTCGCCTGGGGTGAGTGCAGAGCACCCCTCGCCTGGGGTGAGTGCAGAGCACCCCTCGCCTGGGGTGAGTGCAGAGCACCCCTCGCCTGGGGTGAGTGCAGAGCACCCCTCGCCTGGGGTGAGTGCAGAGCACCCCTCGCCCGGGGTGAGTGCAGAGCACCCCTCGCCTGGGGTGAGTGCAGAGCACCCCTCGCCTGGGGTGAGTGCAGAGCACCCCTCGCCCGGGGTGAGTGCAGAGCACCCCTCGCCCGGGGTGAGTGCAGAGCACCCCTCGCCTGGGGTGAGTGCAGAGCACCCCTCGCCTGGGGTGAGTGCAGAGCACCCCTCGCCTGGGGTGAGGGCAGAGCACCCCTCGCCTGGGGTGACGGCAGAGCACCCCTCGCCTGGGGTGAGTGCAGAGCAGCCCTCGCCTGGGGTGACGGCAGAGCACCCCTCGCCTGGGGTGAGTGCAGAGCACCCCTCGCCTGGGGTGAGTGCAGAGCACCCCTCGCCTGGGGTGAGTGCAGAGCAGCCCTCGCCTGGGGTGAGGGCAGAGCACCCCTCGCCTGGGGTGAGTGCAGAGCACCCCTCGCCTGGGGTGAGTGCAGAGCACCCCTCGCCTGGGGTGACGGCAGAGCACCCCTCGCCTGGGGTGAGTGCAGAGCACCCCTCGCCTGGGGTGAGTGCAGAGCACCCCTCGCCTGGGGTGAGTGCAGAGCAGCCCTCGCCTGGGGTGAGGGCAGAGCACCCCTCGCCTGGGGTGAGTGCAGAGCACCCCTCGCCTGGGGTGAGTGCAGAGCACCCCTCGCCTGGGGTGAGTGCAGAGCACCCCTCGCCTGGGGTGAGTGCAGAGCACCCCTCGCCTGGGGTGAGTGCAGAGCACCCCTCGCCTGGGGTGACGGCAGAGCACCCCTCGCCTGGGGTGAGGGCAGAGCAGCCCTCGCCTGGGGTGAGTGCAGAGCACCCCTCGCCTGGGGTGAGTGCAGAGCAGCCCTCGCCTGGGGTGAGTGCAGAGCACCCCTCGCCTGGGGTGAGTGCAGAGCACCCCTCGCCTGGGGTGAGTGCAGAGCACCCCTCGCCTGGGGTGAGGGCAGAGCACCCCTCGCCTGGGGTGAGTGCAGAGCACCCCTCGCCTGGGGTGAGTGCAGAGCACCCCTCGCCTGGGGTGAGGGCAGAACACCCCTCGCCTGGGGTGATGGCAGAGCAGCCCTCGCCTCGGGTGACGGCAGAGCAGCCCTCGCCTGGGGTGAGTGCAGAGCACCCCTCGCCTGGGGTGAGTGCAGAGCACCCCTCGCCTGGGGTGAGTGCAGAGCAGCCCTCGCCTGGGGTGAGTGCAGACCACCCCTCACCTCGGGTGACGGCAGAGCAGCCCTCGCCTGGGGTGAGGGCAGAGCAGCCCTCGCCTGGGGTGAGTGCAGAGCACCCCTCGCCTGGGGTGAGTGCAGAGCACCCTTCGCCTGGGGTGAGTGCAGAGCACCCCTCGCCTGGGGTGAGTGCAGAGCACCCCTCGCCTGGGGTGAGGGCAGAGCACCCCTCGCCTGGGGTGAGGGCAGAGCAGCCCTCGCCTGGGGTGAGGGCAGAGCACCCCTAGCCTGGGGTGAGGGCAGAGCACGCCTCGCCTGGGGTGAGGGCAGAGCACCCCTCGCCTGGGGTGAGGGCAGAGCAGCCCTCGCCTGGGGTGAGGGCAGAGCACCCCTAGCCTGGGGTGAGGGCAGAGCACCCCTCGCCTGGGGTGAGTGCAGAGCACCCCTCGCCTGGGGTGAGGGCAGAGCACCCCTCGCCTGGGGTGAGGGCAGAGCAGCCCTCGCCTGGGGTGACGGCAGAGCACCCCTAGCCTGGGGTGAGGGCAGAGCACGCCTCGCCTGGGGTGAGTGCAGAGCACCCCTCGCCTGGGGTGACGGCAGAGCACCCCTAGCCTGGGGTGAGGGCAGAGCACCCCTTGCCTGGGGTGACGGCAGAGCAGCCCTCGCCTGGGGTGACGGCAGAGCACCCCTCGCCTGGGGTGACGGCAGAGCAGCCCTAGCCCTCGCCTGTTATTCCCTTGATGTGTGACTGGCCCATCAGGGTTCCTTTCACCCAGTCCTCCCCTGTATTTACTCTAGCCTGCTCCCTATTGACCTGTGCCTACATTGCCTTCAAATACTGCTTACAATCTCAATCCCAAGTTGGGGACAAGCTTTTCTGTCTGTAATGCCTAAAGCTCTGCATAACAAGCAAGCTGTTGTTGCAGCTCGCATCGCCCTGTGGTGCAGGGGCACTGATTTTGATCAGCGGCCTTGTACTGTTCTGTGCTGGCGTGGGCCTGTTGGGCATCATAAGTTGGATAAAGGTGGCACCGTCTTCTGGCGTTTGATACCATGGGTTCCGTGTGTATGACTAGCACTGTTGTGATGCTGTCTGTCAATAATGCAGTCAAGAACATATCAAGAAACACAATATCCTGCTGGGAATCTGGTGCATGTTACAGTTGATTACTGAGCACAGATAGTCAACAAGACTTTAGACAGTCAACATGATCTGGTCGCTCTTACCAGATTTATTCAATTATTTTATATGCAGTGTTAAGAGATAAGAAAATCTTAGATTATATTTCTCAGAAACAAGCAATGTGTAATATCTGGGTAACTGTATAGATTCTGATAAGAACCATTCAGTGAAACTTTAGAGTGAAGAAAGAGAGCCAGTCATCAAGTGGCGTTCAACGACAATTAAATAGGACCCCAGAAAAGCCTAAACTGGCTCCCCATTGATCAGTCTGTAGAACTAGGGCTAAACTTATCTAGCCATCAGCTTTAAGATCCATTCCAGAGTTTCATTGTTCCTTTTAATAAGCTCGATACCGAATCAGCAATAGCTCAGGGATAACTATCACTTTGTCCTGATGAAGGTCTGCAACATTGATGTATATGGCGAAACATCCACTGCCGTAGCAGGAATTGACTGAAAATGCTCATGTAATTCGAAAAATACATTTAATTTAATGGTATTTCTTTGGAAACACAACCAGTTGCTTTTTTTTAAATGTCTGTGCTTCTTATATAACGTAAATGGCTTATTTTCTTCTCTTTATATCACCACTGCATCGTTATTACCTCCATCTATACACTTATCAATTTGTGATAAAGTGTACCTATGGGTCACAGTTGCCCTTATTTCTTAACATTGCACATATATGCTTTGTACAGACCTATCAACAGTCTACCAAATCATGCTCATTTCCTGAAAGTTCTAAAATAACTATTCCTGGGGAGTCAATCCTATTTGTCAACAAGCCTTGGTCCGCTTTTCACTCTGTTGTGGTGCTTCTGATGGTCACCAGGAGCCTGGTGAAGCCCCTTCCTTCAACGAGGCGGGGCTGCTTATCAGCAGTAACCATATTGTGCTATTTTGTAACTTTATGTTTGTGGCCTGTAGTGCTGTAGATTCACATGCTGTGCATACTCTCGCCTTCTGGTGTTGGGCTTGGACTTGTGCAACTTGTTTTTTTTCGAACTTATTAGTAGTAATATGCATGGGCATCAGCTCCGTTGATAGATTGTTTTTTTCCGCTGTCGGGTTTGAACATGCATCCTGCACGCTGCAGATCGACGCCTTCCACTGATTCACGGTTACCTCACGGTTTTCCACCCATCCTCATAAATAATCTTTCTTTTGCTTTCACCACAGTAACGTCCGTAGACCTCGACAACCGAGTTCCTTTCGTCACCCTGCCCTGGGGCTCTTATCGCTTTTCAAGGACCTTCTACCCATCTTCTCTCACCAAGAATGCTGACACTGTAATGAAAAGAACCTCTTTCCGGTACAGGCCACAGTGCCACTCAAAACACCCAGGACAGATCACCACCGAATCTGTAACTCATCTTTAATCTGGGGACAATGAGGCATCCTACGCTGCCTGCCTCACCTTCTGATCCTAAAAGCTGCTCCAATACCGACTAGATCGGTGCCTACCCTGGTGTACCATGGCGCACTACCAATACCACAACACGCCTGATCTCTTCGAAGACCAAGACATTGAGGTGGAGCCACAGACAGAGGCTTTGGGCTGTTGGGTCCCTTGCTTCAGCCCAGAACCAGACTCTCACTCCAACTCCGAGAAGCTGCATCTCGTCCAGTAGAAGATGTTGATTTTGACAACCCCCTCCTCCACACCAGCACTGACGGGCCGAGCACTGCCCTTAAGACGGTCAGACATTGAGAGAGGTTTGAAACCTCTAAATACCCTGTAAAAGCTATGGCAGTAGCCCCAAGGGTTGGAGGTAACTATCGATGTTCCTCTGACAGATAAAGAAAGTAGAAAGATTGATGCGACAGACGAACACACCAGCTCTTACTGGACAAGCGAGTTGAGTATCGCAAACTCCATCAGACTACTCTCACGTTATGACAATGCTCACTGGGATGAGATGGAGAACCTCCTCCAGCACCTCCCAGATGAGTTCAGAAAGCAGGGGCACGAGCTCGTCCCAGAAGGGAAGCTCATTTCCAGCACCACCATCCACTGTGACCTGGATGCAGCTGACATCGCAGCACGGGGCATCAACTCAAGTGTCCAGATTGGACGCCACACCTTGATGCGTGTTTCTGGTTTTAAATCAAAGGTACAACAGTCTCTCCTCAACCTGCCCTCCAATCGGGAGCATCTCCTCGGACAGCAGGCTGATGAGATGATGGAAAAAATCAAGAAAGACCGACACTGCGAAAGTGATGCAAGCCTCCAGATGCCTTCTTCCCAGGGTCCTTTCCAAGGTCCATCTAGAAAGGTGGCTCTAAGACCACCTCCCCTGAGGCAAACACCTTCAACCAGGGGCAACGGTACCAACAAACACCCTCAAGGGGCTACTCCAGAGGAGGAGCCAAGGGCAGTAGCTCGAGAAATAGAGGTATAGGGGCTGTGCCTAAAGCAGCTTCCACAACTAAGCAGTGTCCCCCCCCCCCCTCTCTGACTACCCAGATCACACTACACCTGTTGGGAGAAGTCTGCAGGGGCTTCTCACCCATTGGCTGGAGATAACCTCCTATCAGTGGGTTCTTTCTATCATCAGGCAGGGCTACTGCTTAGAACTCACCTCAACCCCATTAATCATCCCTTCCTGCAGACATACCCTCTCCCAGGAACACCAGCGCCTCCTTCAGGAGGAAGTAGAGGCATTCATTCACAAAGGGGCCATAGAACCTGTGCTGCTCCACCACCACTGCAAGGGAATGTACTCCTTGTACTTTCTCATCCCTAAAAAGGATGGGTCCCTCAGACCCATACTTGACCTCCAGTCCCTCAACAAATGCACACGGTGACATTTCAAGATGCCATCCCTATATGTCAGCAAGGCAACTTCATGACTCAGGTCGTCCTAATGCTGTATGTAGGGCTAATATTGAAATTATATTTGATGTATTCAGTCACATTGGTGTGTTAACTTCCTCAAGTTACGCGTCGGCGGAGAGTAACGGCTACGAGTATGTAGACTACAAACTAGTCACCGTTTCTCTAGGCAGATCCGTTACTTGAGTTTCAATTGAAAACCATTGGTACAAGTCCATCCAAACAATATATAGAATCTGTTAAGAGACTGAAATTTTGCCCTGAGGAAGTCTGCTGTGACGAGAACAGCTTGAGACGAAACATGCGTGGGCAAGGGGCTCATATATTTACAAAGGAATAAAAGGACTACTGAAACCACAACCTCAACTAATCTCTGTGTGTCTGGACAATGGTATTGTTGATTCTGGATTTCTTTCTGATGAGGAAGAATGGATGGCTCTTCCTTCTCCGGAGCACCAGATAGCACTTGGACCTTCATCTAATTTGACTTTGATACGTTGTGTGTACACATTTGGTAGAGTGTGCCAATTTCCACAGCCATCACAACTTATCCTTTTGTTTAGTGCTTGGCACATGACCGAGGCCTCTATAGACCTATTGTATGTTCTAGGGCTTACCATCAATATCACTGATTCCAATGTTCAACTGCTTTATATCCAGCCCTTTACCGGGAAAGCGTATCCAAGCCCAGCGTGGGCTGAAGGTTTTCAATCGTTGCTCCTTCTTTTTCAGCCAGATAGTCAGGTAACTATGCATGACGGCCCCACTAGCTGTCATAGCTCCCCGTGCAAGGTTACACATGGGACCATTGCATGAGTGCCCAGCTGCACGGTGGCCACAGTTCACTGGGAAGATCTAGTGTTGGTCTAGGGCCGCCCTCGTCGCTTTATGCAAGGGCGGAACAGCAACAACCTGCTGTACGGCCAGCCCTTTCTTGACCAAGTTCCGCAGGTGACCATCACAGTGGACGCTTCTCTCACAGAGTGGGGAGCACACCTACAGGGCTTGACGGTTCAGAGCATGTGGGCTCCCCATCACCAGGGTCTCCACTGCAACTATCTGGATCTACTGGCCATCCAGCTACCCCTCAAGACGTTCCTGTACTACATTCAACACAAGGTGGTCCTCATTCACACAGACAACATGACCGCCATGTTTACCTAGAGACACAGGGCGGCCCTCACTCGCTGCAGTTGTCTGCGTTAGCTCCGGGCACTTTGCATGGGCTGTTCACTACAGAGTGCATCTATCGGCGAAATACCTACTGGGAGTGAACGACGACTGTGGGGGCGTACTTAGCAGGATGGAGAAACAACTTCACAAGTGGGAACTCCACCTGCAAGTCCTACTCCCGTCGTTGGTGCTTCTCTGAGATACACTTCTCTGCAAAATGCCCAAGCTTCACCTCCAGGTAACCACAGTACGTGGGTAATGCACTATGGATGAACTGGTTAGGGATATTAGTCAAAGCGTTTCCACCTCTCCCACTTCTTCTGTTCGTTATTTGGAGGCTTCCACAAACATGCCTCATCCTGGCGGCTCCCATCTGGGCCAGACATCCCTGGTTCACCACCCTCCTCGACCTCTCCCTAGTTCCTCCGAAGAAGCTGTCCAACTGACCAGATCTTCTCCGTCAGAACCAGCACATGCTCGGACACCCCATCTGCAGGCAGCTAAATCTTACGATTTGCCTCCTGAGGAGTTAGAATTTGGCTTCTTCAGACTACCTCTGGAGCGAATGGCCATCCTGAAGGGGGCCGCAAGCCTACCACCAGAGCCTGCTACGCAGCCTAAAGGAAAAGACGTGTGCACTGCTGTACTCCCAGGCACATCACCCCACTGCAGGCAGCCGTCCAAGACATTGTCTATTATCTGCTCCACTTGCAAAACGTGGGCCTCGCTTACACCTCCATTAGACTTCATTTAGCTGCAGTTTCTGAACAGGAACTCCTATCACTGTTCAGTGTTCCAGTTATTAAAGCTTTTCACACTGAAAGGCTAAACATTAGGGCAAATCCCAAATTTCTCCCCAGGGTGGTCTGTTCTTTCCACCTCAATCAAACTATGGAATTCCCAGTGTTCTTCCCTCGTCCAAAGCTCCATGGCAGAGAGGGCTCTACACACACTAGATGTTAAAAGAGGCCTTGTGTATGACACCGACAAGACAAACCCTTCCAAAAGACACAGCCACTCTTTGTCTCCTTTGCCAAACCACACAAGCTCTTGCTAAGGCAGGAATAGCACGTTGGCAGGGCAAATGTATCCAGACCTATTAAGCCAAAGATAAAGAACATTTGCCTACCCTCCCAGACCCCACTCTACCCACAGAAAAAGGGCCTTCAAGGCCTTCTTGGCCAACATTCCGATAGCTGACATCTGCGAAGCAGCTACCAGGTCCACAGCACATACTTTCACCATGCATTAATGGCTTTGCTTGCCAACAAGCCAACGTTGGACAGACTATCTTTCATATACTTTTTCTATCTTCTGTAACATCCTGTGGCTAGTCGCTTCTTAGAGGAGGGCTGCTTTACTGCTAGTGTCTATACAGCTGCACATGCCATTAATGGAAAATGTTACTTACCTGGTAAGCATCTGTTCATGGCATGTGCTGTAGATTCACTTGAGGCCATCGTCCCCCCCGAAAGTTTTTAGTTCCGTGGTACTCATAGTACGGCCCGCGGGCTGCCAGCCACCCGGCCGGCCTTCCTTGGCGGCCCTCGGGCCTTTCAGGAGGGAGGGAGGGAGGGAGGGAGGGAGGGAGGGAGGGGGAGAGGGAGGGGGAGAGGGAGGGGGAGAGGGAGGGGGAGAGGGAGGGGGAGAGGGAGAGGGAGAGGGAGAGGGAGAGGGAGAGGGAGAGAGAATTGGGGTCAAAGTGTGTGTGAAGCTATGCAATGCCTCTTAAGATTGCTATTGTCTGCTAATAAAAATGTATTATCAAAATGTGCTCTTTGTAGTTACATTTGCTTTTGAAATACAGCAGTCGCATTGTCTAATGTTTTGAAAAGGGTTTGATTTTTTTTTACTCTAGCCCCGCCCCGCCACTGACCCCGCCCCCACTGTCTCCATCCCTAGCGCTGCGGCCCTCGGTCACAAACCACACTGTCATCTTTGCCCCAGACAGAAAGTTTGTGAGTACCCACGCTTTAGTTGTTTCAAATGCCCTTTTGTATTCATTCCCCACATTGTCATCTTATTCTGTATATTTGCACCCCATTCTTATCTTCACCCTCTGTGCAGCCCATGCACATTTCCAGTAATAGGTGGAATACCTCAGGACTTGCACACATCCAGGCCAAACGGCATATGAATCGACAGCACTACATGCCACGAACAGATGCTTAGAGTGTAACTAGCGTATTCCTCTCTCTGGTTTGCTTCTCTGGTGCTGATGTCCTGTTCTTCGTCATTGTAAGTAGTTCTCTCTTTGTTTTCTTCTTTGATCCACAGTAGCAGCACCTGAGGCTCCAGTGGCATCCTTCCGGAGCTGCGCATGCTCCTGGCTCTTCGCCTGGCACCTGGTGTGGCTGTCGGTCATGCAGCTCCGGCATTACCTGTTCATCGGCACGCTGAACCCCATGCTCACCCACCTGTCCAAAGGGGACCAGCACAAAAGTAAGGCGCGGGCCGAGAGGGAGGGCGGTTACTGGTAAGGGAGATGGAGAGGGAGAGGGAGAGCAGGAGGTAGCAGGGTGAGGTGAGGGAGGTGGACTGGTAAAAGAGGTGTGAAGGGCAGAAGACAGCAAAGAACGAGGTGGGGAGGGAAGAAGGCAAATGTAGAGGAGGCGAGGGAGGGCGGTAAGTGCAGGAGGGGTTTTCATCCACTGGACTTGGTGAATAAAGAGGTGAGCGAAGACCGGGGCAGTGAAGTCGGTGAGCGAAGGGGAGGGCAAGGATCAGCAGATTGAGGAGGTAAAGGAAGGCAAGGGGTAGTGAGGAAGCATGCGGGTAGGAAAGGGGTGTGACGACCGGGTTCCTAGGGCACCATGGCAGTTGGGGCTCCATTTGCATCAATTGAAGTGGCTGACCGCTGGTGTCCTGGGGCCACAGTACTGCTGGACCCCAAACTGGATACCTAATTACTTGTCTACAGTACTTGACTCACTCAGGGTAGCGAGGCAGAGCCGCTCGCCGCGTACTCAAGGAGGTGCCGTGGGTTACACATTCAGGACACAGTTTACACCCTAATGCCAGCTAAGAGGATCAATGTCCAGTCACGGCTTTACTTCTTAAAGAAGAGAACTTCAATACACGCTCATTGCAAATATAAACACATACAACTAAGATACACAGTGAAAACTAGAAGTCGCTACAGCCCTCTGCGCCAGAGTTCTGACCCCAAACATTAATATAGTGCCTAGATGCTAAGCACTATAAAACACAGTTAACATTGCATTGAACAAATCACCTTGCAGAGGGTTACTCGTCAAAGCACGTTGATGACACCAATACTTGTAATACAGCGTTAGGGTTTCAGCAGTTGATATGAAGTCAAATGTTCCTTGTCCACCCACGGTCCAACTGCCCTTCCTGGGTGAGGGCACAGCTCTCTGGGGGGCAGGAGTCTGGAAAGGGGTGCCTGTTGTCCTTACACAGTTAGTGGAGCCCTGCTTATCCATTAGCCGCAGGGCTTGCTGTGGAAGTACAACCCAACCTTTGAACTCCACTCCTGCATCTCGGCTTCCTCAAGGACCCTTAATGGATGCCCCATCAGGAAGGAGAACAGCCTTGCCCAACCACCTGGCAGATGAACCCAGACTTTTACCATTCTCTGAGTGCCAGGCTCATCCAATCGAACAAGTTACTTACCTTCGGTAACGATATATCTGTAAGAAACATTAGTTAGTGTTAGATTCCTTACCTTAGAATATCCCCAGGCGTCAGTCTGGATCCGGAAACTTTTGCGTAGCAGTACCCGTGCGCGTCGGTAGGCGTCGTCTGCAGGCGTCCCCTGCGGCTCCGCGTCCGTCGTTGGCGTCGTGCGCCGTGATGACGTCGCTGGAGTACATAGACGCCGCCTCCGCGCGCTGACGTCAGTTCTTTGTACACAGCTTTTCCGTGCCAGAAGACGCAGAGCCATGAGAGAACCAACACTGGTGCCATTTGAAACTAGGGCCCTGACAGGGATGTCCTTAACCCTAGGTATCAGTTCGCAGAACGGGGAGGATGGGTGGGTGGGTTCGGTAAGGAATCTAACACTAACTAATGTTTCTTACAGATATATTGTTACCGAAGGTAAGTAACTTGTTCATCTGAAAGAAACACGTTAGTGTTAGATTCCTTACCTTAGAATACATACCCCAGCAATACCAACCCCGGTGGTGGGTCTGCGAACCAATACAACACTACACCAGAAAGTCCTGGAGGACAGAACGGCCAAAGAAGCCATCCCTCCGGACTTGGCTGTCCAGGCAGTAGTGCCTCGCAAAGGTGTGCAGCGAGGCCCACGTAGCCGCTTGGCAAATGTCCTGCAAGGGGACTCCCCGGCCCAGGGCAGTAGTAGCCGCCGTGGCCCGAGTGGAATGGGCCCTCAGCCCAACAGGAGGCTCCTTCCGAGCCAAAGAGTAGCACGCTTTGATGCAGAGAACGACCCATCGAGAGATGGTCCGTTTATGTACCGCCCGTCCCTTCTTCGCACCCACGTAGCCAACAAACAGTTGGTCATCCACCCGGAACTGGCGTGTGCGATCCATGTAAAATGAAAGCACACGTTTTGGGTCCAGACGATGGAGCCGCTCTTCATCCTTTGAAGGATGCGGAGGCGGGAAGAAGGAAGGAAGGGAGGGTGATGGACTGCCCGATGTGGAAAGCAGAAACTACTTTGGGCAGGAAAGAAGGTCTAGTCCTCAGAACCACCTTGTCAGGATGGATGGACAAGAAAGGAGGTTGGACAGAAAGAGCCTGGAGCTCACTCACTCTCCTGGCAGAGGTGATGGCAACCAGGAAAGCCGTCTTTAAAGTCAGAAGACGGAGAGGGCAAGAATGAAGGGGCTCAAAGGGAGCACACATCAAAAAGGTTAGAACCAAGTTCAAGTCCCACTGAGGCATCACAAACGGAACAGGAGGATACATGTGTGTGATGCCCTTCAAGAATCTCGTTACAATAGGGGACTTGAACAAAGAAGGCTGATCAGGAAGCCTGAGAAAGGCTGAAAGGGCCGAAAGGTAGCCCTTAATAGTGCCCAGAGCAGAGCCCTGCTGGGCAAGAGAGAGAAGAAACAGAAGAGGGGCAGAGAGAGGATCCACAGCCTTTGCTGTGCACCATGCCACAAATCTGTTCCACCGACAGGCGTATACCGACTTTGTGGAGGGATGCCTGGCTGCCAGAATCACATCACAGACTTCAGGAGGCAAGTCAAATGGTCTCAACTGCCGCCGCTCAATCTCCAAGCATGGAGGTGGAGACTGGACAGGTTCGGGTGGAGGACCGTCCCCTGCTGCTGCGACAGAAGGTCCTCCTGAAGGGGCAGGCAGATCGGGGGACCGACTGACATGCTGAGTAGCTCGGGATACCAGTACCTTCGAGCCCAGTCCAGAGCCACAAGGATAACTTGGGCCCGGTCGCGCCTGATCTTCTTCAGCACTCTAGGCGGAAAGGCGTATAACAGACCGCAACTCCACTCGCGCCGAAAGGCGTCGCCGTGCGAGTGCCGTCTTGGAAACTCTAACGCGCAGAACTGATGACATTGCGCGTTCTCTTCTGTGGCGAATAGATCTAACCAAGGCTCTCCCCATTTCTGAAAGAGGCCTTGCGCCACGTCCGAGTTCAGACGCCATTCGTGATCCATCGAGCACCGACAGCTGAGTTCGTCCGCCCTGGCGTTCAGAGAACCTGCCAGGTGTTGAACCGTCAGAGTCACCCCCTGACGTTCCAGCCACTGCCAGAGGCGCAGAGCCTCCTGGCAAAGGGTCCACGACCCCACCCCGCCTTGTTTGTTGCAGTACCACATGGCGGTGGTGTTGTCCGTGAACACATGCACCACACTCCCGTTGACAAAGGGGAGGAATGCCTTCAGTGCTAGACGAATCGCCCGCAGCTCCAACAAGTTGATATGGAGCCGGGACTCCGCCGGAGACCAGATGCCTCTGATCTCCGCCTCTCCCAAGTGGCCTCCCCAGCCCTGGAGGGACGCGTCCGTCACGACAACGTGCTCCGGTTGGGGAAGGGAGAGGGATCTGCCTCTGACCCAATCGCGGTCCGTAAGCCACCACTGCAATTGTCTCGCAGTGCCCTCCGAGATCAAGACGTGGTCGGACAAGTTGCCCTGATGCTGGGCCCACTGAAACTTCAGGTCCCACTGCAGAGCCCGCATCCGCCACCGGGCGTGATGCACCAGAAGGATGCAGGAAGCCATCAGCCCCAGCAGCCGCAGCGTCAACCTGACCGAGACCCGGGATAGCGGCTGAAAGATGGGAATCAAAGCCTGAATATCCCGGACCCGCCGTTCCGGAGGATAAACCCGAAACTGCGCCGAGTCCAGAACCGCTCCGATGAAAAGGAGCTTTTGAGAGGGACACAGGTGTGATTTCGGCACATTGATGGAGAACCCCAGGCCTGCAAGAGGTCTGCCGTCATCTGGAGGTGGTGGACGACTGTCTGGGGCGAGCCCGCCTTCAACAACCAGTCGTCTAGGTAGGGGAAGACTGAAACCCCTAACCTGCGCAGATGGGCTGCGACCACCGCCAACACCTTTGTGAACACCCGTGGGGCGCTGGTAAGGCCGAAGGGGAGCACGATAAACTGAAAGTGCTCCTGGCCTACCGTGAACCGCAGGTAACGCCGGTGGGCCGGCAGGACAGGGATGTGAAAATACGCGTCCTGCAAGTCCAACGCTACCATCCAGTCTTGCGGGTCTAGAGCAGCCAAGACCTGAGCCAAAGTCAACATCTTGAACTTCTCCTTCCGGAGGAAGCCGTTGACGGTCCTGAGATCCAAGATAGGACGGAGGCCCCCTTTGTCCTTCTTGGGTACCAGAAAGTAGTGGGAATAGCAACCACGTCCTACTTCTGGCCCAGGAACGCGCTCGATGGCCCCCTTGGCCAAGAGGGCCGTAACTTCCTCCTGCAGAAGTTGCAAGTGGTCCCCGGACACACGGTGGTTCTGCGGTGGCATGGCTGGAGGAGTGGTCTCGAAGGGGAAGGAGTAGCCCCTTCGGACGATTTGCAGCACCCACCTGTCCGATGTGATCGTGCACCAGCGGGCGTGGTGATGGCGAACCCTGCCACCCACTGGCGTCACGTGGGCCTGAAAGCACGGACTAGGAGGATTTTGAGGCAGATGCTGCGGGGGGGGATGTGGCCTGACCCCGCCGTTGACCCCGACCGCCTCCACGGCGGTTTCCACGGCCGCCACCGCGTTGAAATGATTGCTGCGGTGCGTGGCTGGCAGCACGTGTGGGGACGCCCCTTCCGTGGCCACGAAAGGAGCGAAACGAACCCGTTTGCTGGCGCTGGGTCGAGAGACCCAAGGACTTTGCCGTGACCCTGGAGTCCTTGAAGCGTTCCAGCGCGTGGTCCGCCTTGTCACCAAACAGGTGACAGCCATCGAACGGCATGTCCATCAAAGTATTCTGGACATCTGCCGAAAAGTTGGCGGATCTCAACCAGGCGTGGCGACAAATCGCCACCGTCGTGGACATCGCTCTGCCTAGCGAGTCGGTCGTATCAAGACCACATCGAATAGAATATTTAGCTGCATCTCGGCCCTCAGCTACAGCTTTGCCGAGATTTGCCCGCACCTCCATGGGGCATTCTGGCAGCAGTTCCGCGACCGTATCCCACACAGAGTGGGTGTAGCGGCCCAAGAGGCAAGCGGTGTTGCAAGACCGCAGTCCTAAACTCAGGGACGAGAAGACCTTCTTGCCATACTGGTCATACCTCTTGGATTCCCGGTCGGGCGGGGCCGACGGAAATGCGGACTGGGAGGTAGAGGCCTGGATCACCAGACTCTCAGGGGTGGGGTGGGTGGACAGGAACTTGGGGTCGTCCGGACAAGGACGGTGGCGTCTGGCCACGTTCCGATCAACAGGCGCACCTGAAGAGGGCCTGGACCACGTGCCCAAAGAACGTCTGATAAGGCTTCGTTAAACGGCAGCAGAGGCTCCTGTGGGCATGACCGCGGTTTGAAGACCTCAGTGAGGATGTTAGGCCTCACGGCCGCGACGGGGAGCTCAAGGTGTAAGGCCTTGGCAGCCCTCATCAGCACCACTGAATAAGCAGCTCCCTCCTCCGACGCCACGGAAGGAGGAGAGACAAAGCCAGGGTGAGGAGAGTCATCCAACCCACTGGCGTCCCCCAAATCACCTGTCCAGTCCATGTCATCCTGGCACTCACGTGACAGAGGGTCCTCAGACCCCTCCCAGCCCTCACCGTACTCCACATCATCACCATAGTCGGTGTCAACCATGTAGACCGGCTCCACGGGGTCGGCAGGCCCCATCGGCGTCGAGCCCGGCGTCGAGCGACGCCGGTCCGACTCCGCGTCCGGATTCGGTGAGGGTATGGGGACGGCACCGCCCGGTGCCGGAGCCCCGGTGCCGCCCGAAGCCGGCACAGAGGAACCGGCGTCGCGCGGGGACGGTGCCGGGGGCAACCCCGATGGAATCGGCGCCAGAGTGGTTGGACGTCCATCTGGCGTCGACCCCGAAGGCCCTAGCGGCGCCGGGATCGGCGCCGTCGGTGGCGCCGTGGCCGGAGCACCCGACGGCGTCGAGGTAGGGTCAGCTGAACCGCTAGGGTCCCCGGACGGGTTCACTGGGCCCGTAGGCGCCGTGGAACCCTCCGGAGGAGACAGGGCCCTCATGGCCATGAGGAACGCCTCTATCTCCTCAGGCGTCGCACCTTGCCCAGGGACCTGAGGGTATGGGGCAGGCCGCGCCGGCAACTCCCGCGGAGTCGTAGGGTCGGGGTCACCCGAACCCCCGGCCGCATCGCGCGAGCGTCGGGGGGAGTCGGGGGTACGATGACGACGCCCCGACTTCTTATGTTTCTTACCTGACGAACTCGACGAGTGATGTTGACTTCCGGAGTGCCCGGCGCGGCTCCGCGACCGCTCCCTCGAACGCTCCCTGGACCTCCGGCCGGACCGAGACCGTTCTCGACGTGGGGCCGACACCCGGAGCTCGAGTAGCTTGCGGGACCGCTCCCGCCTAGCTTTGTTAGTCAGAGCCCGGCAATCGACACAGGAGTCAACGTCGTGGTCGGGGCCCAGGCACCGGAGACAGAGTCGGTGATGGTCCGTGACCGACATCGTGCGGTCACAACCGTACCGCTCTTCATATCTGCGTCCACTGGCGCGGAAAAAAGAAGAACTGACGTCAGCGCGCGGAGGCGGCGTCTATGTACTCCAGCGACGTCATCACGGCGCACGACGCCAACGACGGACGCGGAGCCGCAGGGGACGCCTGCAGACGACGCCTACCGACGCGCACGGGTACTGCTACGCAAAAGTTTCCGGATCCAGACTGATGCCTGGGGATATTCTAAGGTAAGGAATCTAACACTAACGTGTTTCTTTCAGATAGAGGGTTTGCTCCTTTTGCATCATGGGTGCCCCTCCGACCCCGGGGGGGAATTTCCTGCATGTTCAGTCTGCCATCAGTCCTTGTGAGGTGGGCTCTCCCAGGCTGTCGGTACCTGCCTGTCCTGTTCCCCAGAGAAGTATTTTAATTAACTCCAGACCAGGAGGCCTTCACAATCCCACAGCAACAAGGGCAGGGACCATCCCAGCACAGGAATGCTTAGATAAATACAGATAAGAGCTACTGCTCACCCCAACCCACCAAGCCTCCACTAAGAATAGGGAGGGGCACTGGGGAGCTGGAATGTCCAGCAGAACGGATACCAGCCCGGCTTACAGTAAACACAATGACTCACCATCTTCACCCTGTGAACCCACTGGCTCCTGATACATACATCCCACATACCAGATGCAAAAAGAACCCAGGTCAGAGAGAGTGCACAGATTCTACCGGGAGGGAGAGGGTAGGCAGCCCCTCATCCCCTCCTAAGGGGACCAGGTACCCCAGAGAATAGATTCATCCTACCACCACTGTCGGTCTAGCACACCCTAGTTAGAGAGGGCAGTAACCACTCTCTGTACAAGAGGGGTGCTCTGGGCATGCCCGCTGAACCACAGAGCCATGCTCTAGAGTCTCAATCCATGTAAACAGGGAGACCGTCAGTGGACATATGGGATTGTCACATTCACTGAGGTCGAGATCAAGAAACCTACAGCACCTTCAAGTGACGTGCCAGGAGATTGACTCAGGGCAGGGAAGCCGGGTCTCCAAGGCCAGGCAGAAAGCTCCACCCCACCCCCCCACCATGGGGGAGGTGAGAGAGGGCAGGGGATAGTGGAGGAGAGTAGAGGCAATGAGGGATGGCATGGATCAGTGAAGGAGACAGTGAGAGTGAGTACAGGGTAGTGAAGGAGGAGGTGAAGGTCCGGGTGGTGAAGGTGAGGGTGAGTGCAAGGCAGTGACGGAGGACGTGAGGGTGAGTGCAAGGCAGTGACGGAGGACGTGAGGGTGAGTGCAAGGCAGTGACGGAGGACGTGAGGGTGAGTGCAGGGCCTGTGAAGTAGAAGGTGTGGTGGACGTAAGGCAGTGAAGGAGGACGTGAGTGTGAGTGGAGGGCAGTGAAGGAGGAGGTAAAGAACGGCAGAGCCTGGTAAGGATATGGAGTGTTTAGACAACAAAGGAGGTGTAAGAGATGCTACAGAGCAAGGTGAAGCAGGGCAGAGAGGAGGAAAGGAGGTGGGGCATAATGCAGCAAATTAAGAGCTTAGAAAAGCAACAAAAGAAGAGGTGGAGAAGTGGAAGAGCAAGTGACAGAGAAGGGCAGGAAGGGAGAGGGCAGTGTATGAGGAGATGAAGAAGGGTTGAAGCAGCACGTGTAAGGTAAGTGTGGCATTGTGCCAGAAATGAGGGCAGGGAGGCAGCGCAGTAAAGAGGAGGTGGGAAGGCCATAGGCAAGAAAGGAATAATCAAGAGGTAGGTTACGCCAGGAAAGATGGAGTTAAAAGGGACAGGGAGGGAAGGTATTGTGGGATACTCCGAAACAATAAAATGGAGGCGAGAGAGTTTAATGGGCCGTACAGCGTGTGGCGTTTGAGGGCGGGCATTGTGCAAGGTGGCGGCTGGTCAGCCACAGAAGGAGAAGAGACAGCTGGTGGCAGGAAATGGGAAAGGTATTTTGGGTCAGTGAAGTGTCAGGTGAGGAAGAAGTGGACCAGGACTGGAATTTGGAGGGGGCAAGGGCAGCAGGGTGAAGTGAGAGCATCAGACAGTATGGAATGATGAAGAGCTGGGGTGGGCAGTGATTGGTGAGGTTGGGGTGTTGGAGTAGATGGAGAGGAAGGAACAATGGATCAGTTAATGTATGAGATGTATGAAGACATGGGGTAATGAGGGAGGAGGTAGTGAGGAGAACAGAAGACAGGAAAGGAGGATAGGAGGGTGCAATAGATTAAATAAGGTTAGAAAAAGTATGTAGCAGAGAGGACGGAGTTGGGGAAATGAAGGGAATGCGGAAAGAAGAGATGCTGCAAAAAGGTTGTGGTAAGGAAGGTGGGCAGGAAAGTTGCACAAGCTTACAAAAGAGGAAGGCAAGGAGTAAAGTGGCAGAAGCAGCAAAGTGCTCGGAGAGCGAATGTTACAGAGTGAAACGTTCCCGTCACTCTAGAGTAAAAGACGACCCAGTGCTGTGTATTAACCCTCCATCCCTACCCCTTTTCTCCCCTTGTGTCTCTTGTTGTCTTCACTCACAGTCAGCATCTACACCAACGCCTTTGCATTCACCCAGCTCTGTGGAGTCTTGTGCGCTCCCTGGAACGGGATCCTCATGGACCGGCACAAGCGTGGAAAGAAGAAAGAGGGAGGCACAGAAGGTGAGGACCATCATATAGGCCGCAGCATAAAGAATGTTTTAACTGGCCACCCTGTCCCAAAAATTCTGCAGATCGCTGCTTAATTTGAGCCGGTGGTTTCCGGTGCTCAGCGCCAGCACTTGATTTTCAACACCGGTGCTTATGACAGTCTGCCACATGGTGGCGATGTCTGCCTAATTTACATATTTACATATGAGCATAACAACAATTGTTTATTAATTCAATATACATTGCCGCACAAGCCATTCTTATAGCTTTGGGGGCCTGGAAAAGTCTGAATTGTCACACTTACAGGAGTGTACTGGTTAGTAGTTGTGTTGATACGTCACTGGCAAAGATGACAGGGGCAATGGGTGGTTCAAGTTGCGTAGGGCTCCTGACAGGGTCCTGGCACTCGTGTTTATATATTAAGTACTACTGCAGCTACCATCCAAAATCCTTTAATCAGACAACCCCAGCACTGTAAGGTAACAGCTGGAATGCGGCTTGCAGGCTCTAATTCCTCTGACACCTACCTACAACACCGTTAACTTCCTGAACATGTTTGCTTCAAGAACCCTATAATATAGTAGGTAGAATTAAGCATTTTCTGCCACCCCTTCCACCTCCACTTCGCTCCCCAGTACGGTGCCAAGCTCTCACGTGACTGCTGGAAACATACAGCCAGTGCCTCGTAGCAGATTTCAATCAGCATCTGTAAAGTCCTATCACCCCTTGGGGTATCTGGGCACTGGGGTGCGAGGTCTCTGTTGAAAAGTCTTCAGGAAACGGTGGGAAGAGGGAAGAAAAGCAAGCCGAGAAGGCAAAACCGAGGGCTGAAAAACAAGCAAGCACAAAATGTAAAACAGACGGCAGAAAAGGCAAAACATAGGGCAGAAAAGGGCAACATAGAGTGCAGAAAAACAAGTGAGCAGAAAAATCAAAACAGAGTGCAGAAAAAGGCAAAACAGTGGGCAGAACAGTGGGCAGAGAAACAAGCAGCAAAGGCAAAACAGAGCAAGAAACAAGCAGAAAAGGCTAAACAGAGCAAGAAAAACGAGCAGAAAAGGCTAAACAGAGTAGAAAAACGAGCTGAAGAGGCAAAACAAAGCAGAGGAGGGCATAGCAGAGGACAGAAAATGCAAAACAGAGGGAAGAAAAAGCGAGCAGACAAGGCAGAGGGCAGAAAAAGACAAATCGGAGCAGAAGAGGGCAGAAAAACAAGCAGAACAGGAGTGCTGTGGTATTGACAATATCTATCCTCACTTCGAGGCATGCTCTGGTATTCGCAATTGTCTTTTCCCCATGTTTTCCAAACTAGTCGTGCAATTGATAGTCTTTTCTCTCCTCTGTATCAGTCATTTTGCTATATCGATAGTAGCATGCTCGCCAGAAGTCCTTGCACGCTGGGAATGGCCCTCTTTTCACAGAATTGTTTTCTCTCCCCAGCCTCGAACACCCTGGCGGACCTCCGCTCTGTTGTCGCATCTCTGGCCCTTACTGCCGGGCAGTGTGTCCTCTTCTCCATATTTGCTTCCGTCCCCGTCCTGCCGGTCCAGTATGCAACCTTCATCATTCAAGTGGTGAACCGCTCCTTCTTGTATGGTGGCAACGCAGCCTTCATCGCCATGGCGTGAGTATTGACACCTGTCAGTGCGTATGGCCTCAGATGGGCCCCTAACAAGATAAAATATTTGGGAATCTGGTTCACCTAAAACCTCAAATAATCCATGGACCTTAATGAAAAAAGACGCTAGACACACTAGACAAGTGGTCCCCATATTCATCACTTAATGGGAAAGAATAGAATCCATCAAAATGACGATCACTCACCTAATTAATTTTTTTATTAGCATGTCCCTTGCAGATACTTTTTTAACGAAAAAGATTCCATGCTCACTGAGGGCCATATTATAAAGAACAGCGTTAAAATTATCGCCGCTAAAGTGGCAATAATGGGCTTGCTAATATGCCCTTGTGAATTCCCATAGAAGCCCAGGTTCACACCAGAAGCCCGTTATCGCCGCTTTAGCGGCAGTTTCCTGCCGCTAAACCGGCGATAATATTAACTCTGTTCTTAATAATATGCCCCTGACATTGTCTGGGGAGACATTATTCCAAAGCGCTTGCTGGGACGCGCTTACCTCTGGCTGACCACGGAGAGGAGGACTTTGCACACAGCTCGCCGCACCCGCTCCGCGGGTGCCGCTTCGCCGATAAGTGAGGAGGAGTGGGAGACCGACACCGACAGAGGGCTGCAGGGCTGCGAGCGTATCAGGGACTCCAAATCCCAGGAGTCCCTGAGAGACCGCTGACCACTTCCGGTCCGCTCTCCCTGCCGGCCCGCCCACCGCCCACTTGAGAGTTTAGTTAAAGCCCCACCAGCGGATCTGACAACTGGGAGACATTATTCCAAAGCGCTTGCTGGGACGCGCTCACCTCTGGCTGACCACGGAGAGGAGGACTTTGCACACAGCTCGCCGCACCCGCTCCGCGGGTGCCGCTTCGCCGATAAGTGAGGAGGAGTGGGAGACCGACACCGACAGAGGGCTGCAGGGCTGCGAGCGTATCAGGGACTCCAAATCCCAGGAGTCCCTGAGAGACCACTGACCACTTCCGGTCCGCTCTCCCTGCCGGCCCGCCCACCGCCCACTTGAGGGTTTAGTTAAAGCCCCACCAGCGGATCTGACAACTGGGAGACATTATTCCAAAGCGCTTGCTGGGACGCGCTCACCTCTGGCTGACCACGGAGAGGAGGACTTTGCACACAGCTCGCCGCACCCGCTCCGCGGGTGCCGCTTCGCCGATAAGTGAGGAGGAGTGGGAGACCGACACCGACAGAGGGCTGCAGGGCTGCGAGCGTATCAGGGACTCCAAATCCCAGGAGTCCCTGAGAGACCGCTGACCACTTCCGGTCCGCTCTCCCTGCCGGCCCGCCCACCGCCCACTTGAGGGTTTAGTTAAAGCCCCACCAGCGGATCTGACAACTGGGAGACATTATTCCAAAGCGCTTGCTGGGACGCGCTCACCTCTGGCTGACCACGGAGAGGAGGACTTTGCACACAGCTCGCCGCACCCGCTCCGCGGGTGCCGCTTCGCCGATAAGTGAGGAGGAGTGGGAGACCGACACCGACAGAGGGCTGCAGGGCTGCGAGCGTATCAGGGACTCCAAATCCCAGGAGTCCCTGAGAGACCGCTGACCACTTCCGGTCCGCTCTCCCTGCCGGCCCGCCCACCGCCCACTTGAGGGTTTAGTTAAAGCCCCACCAGCGGATCTGACAACTGGGAGACATTATTCCAAAGCGCTTGCTGGGACGCGCTCACCTCTGGCTGACCACGGAGAGGAGGACTTTGCACACAGCTCGCCGCACCCGCTCCGCCGATAAGTGAGGAGGAGTGGGAGACCGACACCGACAGAGGGCTTCAGGGCTGCGAGCGTATCAGGGACTCCAAATCCTAGGAGTCCCTGAGAGACCGCTGACCACTTCCGGTCCGCTCTCCCTGCCGGCCCGCCCACCGCCCTCAGACCTTGCTATATCTGGGGCCATTCCTCCCGCAGCGCGGGACGCAGCCCAGAGCAAAGACCGGGCTAAGAGCGGGCCGTTTGAGGCCGTTCGAGGACGGCAGCGGACGGCCCTGGCCCACCCCCCTTGCTACCCTGACCCCGCCTGTTGATCTACCACTGTGTTAAGTTAAGGCCAGCTTAATAGAGGCAATACATCTAGCAGGGTGTGTGAGGGCCCCAACTCTATCATAAGCATTATGAGTACTAGGATGACACGTAGTAAGGCCGCCAAAGGTGGTTCACAAGTCAGTGGTCCCATGGATGACTTCATCACTCGCACTAATATAGCTATTGATGAAGAAATATCCAAACTCCAAACTCGGGTATCCCAAGAATTGGCTGCTGCACGTAGGTTGTCCGAGGTAATGGCCCAATCGAAAAAATCATCTCTAGGCCATATAGCCTCTGCTGTCACCCCTGCTCGCCCTGTTCGCCCAGATAGCATCACTATTCAGGCCGATTTACATCACCCCCCGAGTACTCCCTCCCTCACTTCGCCCTCAGAGCAAACACGCACTTTAGAAGAGCTAAGTTTCCCTGTACTTCCCCATACTTAGTCCCCCACCTCTAACTCTACTGCCCAAGTTATCCCAACTACTTCCTGTGCTACTGGCGCGTACTCCAAAAGAAAACGCCAATCCCGCTCAGCCTACTCCCGCAAAAAGGCTAAAGTGGCAGTTTCCCAACATCTCACAATGGCTAATATTCAGGCATGTACTGTCTTACCGGAGGGTCCCTTAAGATCACAGCCAGTATGCCAAAAAATGGGAGATGGCCTAGCTACCATCACCCAAGAGGTTGAGGGGTTGCAGGTGCAGGACCAGGGACAAAATGAGAAGGAATTCATAGTCCAAGTCTGGGAAACACTAAAAAAACTTCTCTCTCCACTCGACTTAAGATTGTCTAGGATAGAAAACAATCTACTCGAGATGGAGAAGAGCCTTATTGCTCTGGCCACTCTTGGCCTGAGAAATCTTGAAAACCAGGGCGTGTCCTTATCCGATTCACAAGTGCCAGCTCCTGCTGCACAGGCTGAGCAGCACCCCGCTCCAGTACCTGCTGCTGCAAGGCCTGTTCCCAAGCCGAGGACGGTGGCTGTGGACCAAATTCCCACGACCGCTAAACCTCAGGCTTCCAAACCGCAGGCCCCTGCACGGAATCCCAAGCCGCAAAAAATAAATCCAAATCTGGTACCATCTACTAGACCCCACCCTATAGAAACCCAGGGCCCTCGCCCAAAAGAAAATTTTAGAGGAGGCTACATAGATCTTCCTCCAGAGGCCAACGAATATGTAGTTGTGTTGACAGGTGTCCCTGTCCTCGGCACTGACCAATACGAAAACCATTGGTCTTTGAAAAACAAAACAATGCACTGGCTCAACGTTAACAGACCAGCTTCTAATGGTAAGAGAAGCCGGGTAATGATGGTCCGTAGAATACCCTGGGTGGGCCCAACAAAGAAATCTAAACAAGGGGACTGCGTAGTTGTAACTTTTGATGACCCACATACGGCACGCCATATTTGTTCCTGGCCAACTAGCGAAGAATCCCTTGTCATCCCGAGGCCGCTATCCTACTTTTACCCTCCACGCCAAGTACATACCCAAGTGGATAATCGGCCCTTGATGCAGCACCATCCATGGAACATCAACCCTACGAGGCCAATGGACACCCTTTTACACTGGAATGGCCTTTCAACCTATAACAGATTCGGATGCCTGGAGGAGGTCGATTGACTTTTTGCGCCCCCTGCTTCCCCACAACTAGAAAAAGCTTTGTCTCCCATGGTCACAGAATTATCTGGAAATCAAACTTACAGCCCACAAAATAACGATGGCGGGCTCTTGATTCACATGCCACGTGTCTTGGATCTGACCAAAACGGCTACTCCACACTGTACAAGGATGGAATTACGGCCAGACAGCCACTGCCTGACCCCACTTCCTGCTCAACCCAATCTAATGGAGATCAAACTGCCAGACAGTGCTGCCCCCACGGAACTTTACCGGTCTAAGATCCCCCAATTACAAACTATCCCGGTTGAAGAAAACCCTTCCTTATCCACTCACGTTCCTAAAATCTCTCCAACCGGCGAATCCTCATTGAAAATCTTAAGCTGGAATGTGGCTGGCCTCGAACGCAACCTTGACAACCCGGAATGGAACACCTTCCTGGCACCTTTCGACATCTGTTTGCTGCAGGAAACATGGTGCCAGGAACCTAGACATAGAGTGGGTGTCTCGACCTTCCACGTCCCGGCTGTCCACCAACAAGGCTCCAAAGGACGCCCGTCCGGCGGTCTTCTTGTTTGGATTAATATAGCTCTAGACCTCAGCGTTCTTCAAAGAACTACTGAATCTCCTGACCTCCAATGGCTAACACTCCACCACAAAGGGGGAAGGAAGCTAGAACTGTTTAACATCTATTTAAGGGACAGCAGGAATGGAGGATCTCTAACCTTACTAGGTCTAAGCAACAACCTGGCTGCCTGCGATGCTGACTCTCTCGTCCTGCTGGCAGGCGATTTTAACTGCTGTTTTGAGCCTTTAGCTATAGAAGATATTCTGGACACTAATGAGGAGGATAATAGGAGGGGAATCCCCATTTTGAATCTTGACCCGATCCCGAAATGGTCACAAAGGGTGATCGACATAAACACTCTCTGTATGGAGTACAATTTGAGAGCAACAAATGGGCGTTCTAAGTCAGATCCCAAGGGTGCCCACACATATAATAGGACGGGCCACTCTTCTAGAATTGACTTTGTCATGCTCAACTATACCCTCTGGTCATACCACCAAGACATGGAGGTTATAGAAACCTGTGACAGCGACCACAACCCTCTCGCTGTAACCATTTCTGTTCCCTGGCACCAGGGCTCTCAAGAAACCACCAACCAGATATGGAAATCTTCACGTGAGATCCTCCCCTCGAACTGTGGGAGACGTCTCAAATGGGCAAGAGTCGCAGCAGATGAGGCACGGATGACGCAAGCTGAAACCATCCTACTACAGGCTGAATCCAAGTTTGGTATTACAAACGGTGATAGCAAGAAGTTTTCATCACTATTCTTAGAGACAGTAACAGCACAAAGTGGGCTATTTACCATTCCGAAACCCAGCGCTAGAAGCGCTGCAAAAGTCGTCCCGAGAGCAAAAGGAAAGTGGTTCACAGCGAATTGCCGAAATGCTAAGAGTGATCTCGTGGCCGCAGTAAAAGGGAAAGACCAAGCTGCCATCAGGTCTGCAAGGAAACTATACAGGAAATCTGTGTCTGAGGCCAAGCGGTCATATGACTTCAATTTTTGGCGTGATTTAACGGAGGCAAGCACAAGGAAAGATGCCAAGGGGTTTTGGGACCTGCTAAGGTCAAGAGACAAGCCCATAGATCATCAATTGACTTGTAACATCCCTGGCGCTGTCTGGTTTGCCCATTTTTCGAACTTGTATTCAGCGCAAACAGGGCCCCCCCAACCAGACCCGCTATTATGGTTCAGTTCCACAGTCCTCCCACCAAACGAAGTTGCATTCACCGCCTTAGAAGTAGAGAAGGCAATTAGCTGTATTGTTCCCAATAAAGCGGCAGGCCCGGACGGGATCCCGGGCGACCTGATAAAAAACAATCCTCCATTTTGGAGCAGACTAATTGCAGAACTACTTAATGAGGTTACGTTGGGGGGATCTTTCCCTGATTCCTGGAGGGGCGCTGAAGTCGTCCCTATTTTCAAGAAAGGTAATAGGGATGACCCAGCCAATTATCGCCCCATTAGTTTGTTGGACACAACGCAAAAGGTGGCGGGGAAAGTGGTATTGGGCAGGATTCTGGAGTGGGTGGATGATAACCAGATATTATCAGATTTCCAAGCAGGTTTTAGATCAGGGACAGGTACCGTCGAACAGACTTTCCGCCTTCTAATGCTCTATTGGAAGGTAGTGGTGCTAGGAGGAGGAAGTTTATACCTAGTCTTCATAGACTTAAAAACGGTCCCACGAGCATTACTGTGGAAAGTCCTTGACGGTCTAGGTTTACCCCCCTACCTTCTGGCCTTATTGATAAAATTCCATGCAAATAACTTTGCCCAAATCAGATGGGGTGCCCAGGGAGAAAAAACATCATGTATCCCAGTAGACAGGGGCGTCCGCCAGGGGTGTGTGCTTGCCCCCACTCTGTTTTCGTTGTACGTGAACGGAGTGGTGGAGCATCTTTTACAACATCCGGCAGATGCACCATCCCTGGCCGGAAGGAAAATCCCGACACTCCTGTTTGCTGATGACACCCTCCTGATTTCGAAGACACCCATAGGCATACAGGCGCTACTTACCAGCTTTAAGGCTTTCTGTGATGCCAAGGGCTTAGCAATAAATATTGGTAAGACCAAATTCCTTGTCCTAAACCCCCCGAAGAAATCTGTAAAACCCCCCACTCTAGACTCTGTTCCACTAGAACGGGTCAAAGAATTTGACTATCTGGGCATTCGCCTCTGTGATAGTATGAATTGGAAGGCCCATCACCAGAAAGTGTTTCTAACCCACAAGAGGGTTGTTGGCGCTTTACTTAAAGAACAACGTGCCTCTTCTACAAAACCGATCGGGGCACTTCTTGACATCTATAGGGCCAGGGTTGTGAGTGCAGCATTGTACGGTGCAGAACTTTGGGGAACCCAGAGAGTGGACACTTTGGCCCACTTAGAAAATAAATTTCATAAAGACTTGATGAGGCTACCCCAGAGCACTCCCACAATCCCACTCTTGCTCGACGCAGGTACCCGCCCTATCTGCGACCAAGCTAAATTACGCCCCTTATTACTGTGGAACGTTCCTGAACTCCACAGCTATGCGGATGCCCTAAAAGACGTATTGTCCCTTCCCGGCTGGCACAAGATCGCCTGGCTTAGAGAGGTTAAGAAGGCACTCATCTTGCTTGGTTTAGGATCTGCGTGGGAAAATAAAACCGCACCTCCCAAACAGGAATTGAAGAAGGCCTATTGGTCTTGGGTCGATAGCGAGAGACTGGGTAAATCAAACCATCCAAAAACTGTTGCCAACTTTCTGATGGTTAAATGCAACCCCTCCAGAGAAGCTTATATGGACCTGATACACAGTTCCTATGATAGGGCTTTATACATTAAATTCAGGGTTGGGGTCTTACCTTTATGCCAGTTCACTTCTACCTGGAAACCACCCCTGCAAACTGTTCCCGTCTGCCCATTTTGTGAGCTGAAAACAGAATCCGTTGCACACTTTCTATTTGAGTGTCGAGCCTATCTAGCTCCCAGACGGAGGTGGTTGAAGCCTCTTTTCAGGAGCTTAGGAACCCGTTCACATCTGGAAGCTCTAAGAATACTGCTCTCAGACACAAGACCTTTTTTTTCCATTTGTTTGGCAAAATTCCTAGGATGGGCTTGGCGTATAAGAACCACTAAAAAACTGATGATCCAATAACGTCTCCCCCTTTTTTTAATATGTTTTTTTGTCCATTGGACAGATCTCTTTTAAGGCACAATGAATTGTAATTTGTTTGTTGATTATTGTTTTATACTGTGATGTTTCGCTTTTATGATATGTTTTTATATATCGAAATAAAGCTTACTATTACTATTACTATTAATATGCCCCTGAGTTCCTATGGTGTTAAACAAAAAATGAATTGCACTAAAAAGTAGAGCTACCTAAGAAACTTGGCAGCCTAAACCTGGCAGACTACAAGAGACACCAATATTTTCCTAGCGAAACAGGGAAGCCAATGGTTTCTGCCTACTGTTAATACCTCCCCCTCCTGGCTCACCATCGAAAAAGAACTTGCTAAACCACTGTTCTTTGCATCCCTCATCACCGTAAAACAAACCACTCTGAAAAACAGCACAAGCCCTGCGCAAAGTTGACGACAAACTACCCAGCAAAATGCGTTACTCACACTTCGCTTTCCTATGGCACAACGAAAACCTGAAAATAGAAGGAGGAACGTTGTTCATGGAGGAATGGGCACCGAAAGGCATACTCTCAGTACGAGATCTCGGCACCCCTTCGGAGCCCATACCCATGTCCCAACTCAAAACTACTTTCGACCTCAACGATCTAGACTTTTACCATTTCCTAAAATACTAAATCACTTATAGCCAGACATAAAGTACCAAGCCCTACCGACCTACCCAACACTCTAAAATAATACACCAAAGGCAGAGGCCTAGCTTCCAAACTACTCTCTCCCACAAAATACTCACTTACCAAATCAATCTGAGATGAATGGGAAACTCTCATGTTCGAGGCATATGAGCTGCAGATTACACACTGTTCATAGATCGCCACCTAGTGTTAAGCCCGATGATTGCTGATTGTTGTTTTCCTGAAAAGTTCTTAGGAAGTTACGAGATAGGTGACTCCTCCTCTGGACCACATTGCGCATGGGCATCGGCTCCATCCTCAGATTGTTTTTTTCCACCATCGGGCCCGGGTTTGGAACCGAATTTCCTTCGGCGCGCAATCCTCACCCAGTTCAACGGTATTGTTTTGATCGCGATCCACATCGACGCGATTCTTCACCAACTTCAAAGCTTTCGATTCCGGTCGTCGACGAAGGCCTTCGGGCCTACCTAGGCCTCATCTTCTGGCTCATGGAAAGGACGCCATTCAAGAAGTGTCCTCAATGTGGGTCGAAATTTCCCCACACCGATCTATATGAGGTGTGCAACCTTTGCCTCTCACCGCAGCACGAGGCCCAAGACTGTTCTGCTTGTGCCTCTTTCCGCTCCAAGAAGACGATTCGGGACCGACGAGCTCGAAGAACAATGGTTCGCTCATCAGCTTCGTTCCCTGACGACATCTTTGGAGAGGGCGTCAACGTGCCAGAACATCAGCACGTCAAAGAAAGTTCCAGCTCTTCTGATGCCGAAGACTCAGACGTCGAGGACATCACTCCAGCTCAATGGGTCGTAAGTAAGACCGTCAACCCCAACCCTTCCTCGACACCCTCAAAAAAGGCTTTGGTCACACCCTCACTTTCAGGCCCGGGTGCACACCAAGAGACTGCTTCCCATGCCCCGCCTTCGGGCCCGTCAAAGAAGCCTACTAAGCCTTCAGCCGGCTCGGGCTCAAGCCTGTCTATTCCCCGTGCCGATCGATACCGACACCAAAGAAGAAGCCATCTTCCTCAACCACGCCAACTGCTGTTCCAACACCCAAGCACTCGGCGCCGAAGGCTGGGACCGAATCATCGATGCCGAAACCGCACTCTGAGCCAAGTAAAAAACCACCTAAAGGCCCCGATTCGCATTCTTCGGAGCCGAAGAAACACCCGGAACCGAAAAAACATGTTCCGGTAAAAGGCATTTCAAAAGGTCACACTTCTAAACCAAAAGACCCTAGACCCTCTACCGACTCAGTGCCGAAAAACCTCCGGAACCGAAAACTTTGACGCCGTAGGATCTGCCCTATACAGAAGAACTTTTTACACCAGATCCTCACAAAAAACTCTTGTTAAAGATCCTAAGACTGGACAACTAGCTCTTAACTCCAAGAAGAGACCACTAGAAGCACCAGCACCTCCTCCTCCTCCTCCTCCAAAGAAGAGAGGCATTGCAACCTCTCCATTAAGGGTCCCTTCTCCACCACCTCCCCATACTGTTCCTCCTCCTACACCTCCTACACTACATCATTCTCCTACACCATCCACTAATCCAGATGATGATGTGGATACAGACTCTGATGACACAGGTGTGGGTGCACACGACCCAGCAGGGACCAATAGTCCCCCTCAGTCACCTAATCCTTGGGATGATTATAACACCCCTGATGTACCTTACGTCCCACAAGATGATGTATACCCTTTCAGACCTTCCCCACCAGAGGACACTATAGGTTTTAACCTACTAGTCCAAAGAGCTGCCCAGTAACATGGGGTTGACATGCACACTGATGCTGTGGAGGACAATTTTCTTTTAGACACTTTTGATAACACACAAAGGTCTACTGCCATTTTGCCAGTGCTTAAATGCGTCATTAAGCACGCAACAGAGGTTCTTAAAGATCCTGTCAGGGCTCTGGTCCTCAACCCTCGCATTGAGAAAAAATATAAAGCTGCCCCTACAGATCCAGTTTGCATTAGAGGTCCAGCACCACTAGATTCTTTAGTAGTCTCTAATGCACGTAAACGTGCTAATTCGCAAACATCAGGTGAGGCCTCACCACCAGATAAAGAATCTAAGCTCCATGACGCCTCTGGTAAACGAACGGCGTCACAGGCAGCTAACATTTGGCGCATTGGCAGCACCCAAGGATTGTTGGCAAGACATGACCGGGCACATTACGATGAACTAGAGTCCATAATGCAGCATCTACCAGACAAAAATAGGGCCAATTAACTCATACAGGAAGGTAAAAAAAATGACTAATACTTGCATTTGTTGTGCCCCAGATGCTGCAGATACTGCATCAAGGGCAATCAATACCAGTGCCCTTTTACAGAGACATGCCTGGCTACGTATTTCAGGTTTTAAACCTGAGGTAGAAAATTCCATCCTCAATCAGCTTTTTGATGAGACACATTTATTTGGCCCTAATGTTGATGTGTCTTTAGAAAAGATGAAAAAAGACACTGACACTGCAAAATCTAGGGGAGCCTTGCAGCAGCAAGCTCCCAGGCGTTCTTTTTGTCGCTCAACATACAGCGGCAACACAAGAGGCTACTCCTCCGAAAGTTCCTCCACCTCCTATAAAACCCCTAGTCAATCCACATACACTAAGGGCTACCAGAGAGGGGGTTACAGGGGTAACAACAACAAGGGCAGAGGCAAAACCAACAACTCCCGCTCTGCCTCCACCCCCACCCAATGACTTTCCTCACCTTCCCCTTTCAACATTCCACTCCTGTGGGGGGAAGACTCCCAACAATTTATTCCGGCCTGGACCAACATCACATCAGACAGGTGGGTGCGACAAGTTATTCAATCAGGTTACTGTCTAGAACTAACATCTACCCCCCAAACATACCACCCAAACAGCGTCCAATGTCGCAAGAACGTCTGTCACTGTTAAAGCAAGAAGTAATGTCTCTGCTAGAAAAAGTGCAATAGAACCAGTTCCTCTGCACCAACTAAACAAGGGGGTTTACTCCCTATATTTTCTTATTCCAAAAAAAAGGACGTCTCTCTAAGGCCTATTCTGGACCTCAGACCGCTAAACATATACATACAGTCAGACCATCTTCACATGGTCACACTCTAACAGGTCCTTCCTCTCCTGTTACAAAACGAGCTCCTTGCTACTCTAGATCTCGAGGACACATACTTCCACATTCCTATTCACAAGGCTCACAGGAAGTACCTCAGATTTGTGATAGACGGGCAGCACAACCAGTTCAAAGTACTCCCATTCGGAGTCACAACAGCACCAAGAGTATTCACCAAGTGCCTAGCAGTAGTGGCAGCACATTTACGAAGACAGCACATACATGTCTTCCCATAAAAGCCAGCTCATACAACCAGTGTGTGGAACACACTCATGCCACGATCCAACTGCTCCACAACTTGGGGTTTACAATAAACCACACCAAGTCTCATCTACAGCCATCCAAAGTACAACAGTACCTCGGTGCCACAATAAACACCTCAACAGCGCTAGCTTATCCAACTCCAGTAAGGATACCCAGCATGCAAACTCTTGTCACAAAGTTTCAGCCACAACACTCCCTTCCAGCACGAGTGTTCATGCAACTCATGGGGATGATGGCCTCTTGTATTTTTATAGTGCCCGATGCAAGACTTTTAATGCGTCCTCTACAAGAGTGCCTATCACGTCAATGGAACCAGGCTCAAGGTCAATTAACAGACCTAGTGTTGGTAGACGGTCGGATGCAGTGGTGGAACACCAAAAACCTTTCCGAGGGGTGACCGTTTCTAGTGCCAGTTCCCCAAACAGTCTTGACAGCAGACGCATCGCTCTCCGGCTGGGGAGCCCACCTGCTGCAACACACCATGCAAGGCAGGTGGACACCACAACAAAAGTTACTTCATCACCTGGAGTTACTAGCCATATTCCTAGCACTGAAAGCTTTCCAAAAACAAGTATCAAACAAAGCTGTGTTAGTCCGCACGGACAACATGACAGCCATGTACTACATTTAGAAACAGGGCGGAACACACTCCCTGCAACTTTCTCGACTAGCTCAGGACATATGGCGCTGGGCTATACCTCAAAACATATCCCTTCTAGCCCAGCATGTTCCAGGAGTACAAAACACCATAGCAGATCTGTTAAGTCGTCAGACACAACAGACTCACAAGTGGGAACTTCATATGCAAGTTCTTCAGCCATTCTTTCAGATGTGGGGACAAACTCAGATAGACCTCTTTGCCACTCACGAAAATGCCTAATGCCCAAGCTTCGCCGCCAGATATCCACACCCACTGTCCAAAGGCAATGCGATATGGATGAACTGGTCAAACAGATTTGCGCATGCTTTTCCACCTCTACCACTCATGCCACTAGTAGTACGCAAACTACAGCAGCATTCTCTGACCCTCTTCCTAGTTGCTCCAACGTGGGCCAGACAGCCGTGGTACACCACACTGCTACAACTGTCTGTAGTACCGCACCAAAAATTGCACCTGTCTCTACATCTTTTAACACAGAACCGTGGAGAGATCATACACCCGGACCCAGCTCAGCTCAACCTAGCGATCTGGCTCCTGAAGTCCTTGAATTTGGATATCTTAACCTTCCACCAGACTGCATGAATGTCATAAAAGAAGCTAGACGTCCAACCACTAGAGCGTGTTATGCAGCCAAGTGGAAACGATTTGTAATATATTTTCACAACAATATTAATCCCCTAGACATGTCTGTTCAACACATCATAGGATACTTACTGCATCTCCAAAGAGGCAACTTAGCCTATACGTCTATTAGACTGCATCTCGCTGCCATAGCAGCATATGTTCAAAACAGACAGCATCGATCTCGGTTCAGAGTGCCTGCCATTAAAGCCTTTATGGAAGGTCTTAAGAGAATAATTCCTCCCAGAGTACCACCTTCACCTGTGTGGAATTTAAACGTTGTTCTCACACGGCTAATGGGACCTCCCTTCGAACCCCTACACAGATGTGAATTACAATTTTTAACATGGAAGGTTGCGTTCCTAGTAGCTATTACTTCTCTGCGAAGAGTTAGTGAACTACAGGCACTAACCATTCAAGAACCCTTCTTGCAAATGCATCAAAATAAGGTTGTTCTACGTACTAATCCAAAATTCCTGCCAAAAGTCATTTCTCCCTTCCACCTCAATCAATCTGTGGAACTGCCCGTTTTCTTCTCGCAGCCACAGACAGTAGCAGAAAGAGCTCTTCATACCTTAGATGTCAAAAGAGCATTGCTATACTACATAGAGAGGACACAACCCTTTCGTAAGACAAAACAACGTTTCGTGTCTTTCTCACCACCGCACAAGCGTAATCCCATTTCAAAATCTGGGCTAGCTAGGTGGATTGTCAAATGCATACAGATTTGTTACCACAAAGCTAAACGTACGTTATCTGTTCCTCCTAAAGCCCATTCTACAAGAAAAATAGGGGCTTCAATGGCATTTTTAGGGAACATTCCCCTAGATGACATCTGCAGAGCAGCCACATGGTCTTCACCGCATACATTCACAAAACACTATTGTGTAGATGTGCAAACCAAACAACAAGCTAATGTGGGCCAGGCTGTTCTCAAAACATTATTTCAAACTACTGCAACAGATAGGGGTGGTCGCCGCTAACAGTGGGTACTGCTATACAATCTATGCAGTGTATAATCTGCAGCTCATATGCCTCGAACGGAAAATGCTTCTTACCAGTATGCATCTGTTCTTGGCATGTAGAGCTGCAGAGTTACACACGCACACCCGCCTCCCCGGCTACCCTTGTCTGTTCCAGTATTATCTTAATTAGATACAAATTACATGGGCATCCTTCCTTTTCTTGCAAAGCTCCATCATTTCCCTAATGGCGAAAAACAATCTGAGGATGGAGCCGATGACCATGAACTCTGGATCCCCATCTGACCCATGCCCTCACCACGTTTTCAACAAAGCCAGCACAGCCATCGCACCCCACCTCCGGAAAACAATCAACATCTCCTTCGAGACAGCAACCTTCCAGGAGAGCTTGAGGTGCCGGGTTTTTAGAGACCCGGTGGTGCCAGGGGACCACACCCGAAGACCTCTAGGTTCTCCCTGTTCTGGACTTACAGAAACACAGAGTCTTCTAGTTGAAGTCAGAGATCGAGTTTTATTGGCTGCAACCAAGTAACATGCGTCCTAGAAGTACGACAACACGGGCTGTAAGTTCCCAGGAGACTGTTCGTTTTTACAGAACCAGACTTCTCCTTATATATATAAATAACAGCTGCAGGCAAGAATTCTTAAGTTTACGATATGGCAATACAAATATTTCCACAATAATACAAAGAGCGAAGTCATGCTGGTCAGCACATATTTCAGATGTCCAGTTGGTGATGGATTACCCCGCCAGATCCAGAACTCCCATCAGATATCGATGAAATGCCAATAAGGTCGAGCACCCTCCCATCATAAAACGGGTCATAAACAAGAATCATGGACAGGTGTGTGTGTGTATGGAAAACAGGGTCTGTATGTAGTGAAGGGTTTATGACATGTTGTGCCTTGATGATATCTGGCTCGGTCACTGGGCGAGGAGCTGCCCAAACAGGCTTGGCTGGAGGCAGTGGAGTCAGCTCGGCCAGGTCATGGGGAAGTCAGCTACGGTGGACGTGTCCTTTCAGATCAAACTCGGTTTTAATCAATTGACTATATGAGGGCAAGTCATAAGATGGATGCCGTTTACAAAATGGAGTCTGCGGGTTCGAGACGCAAATCAAGATTTGAGGGTGTTAGCATCATTTAATCATGACGCAAATGCATAGGGATGATGTCCTAATCATTACCGGTTCGTAGATACCAAATTCGTCATGATACGACGGTATTTTATAACACGAGTGTTGGACCCCGAGTCTGGTGAAACGGAAGGGTCCAGAATTGCAGTACCACAGACCCTCCTTTTGCCCTCATATTAGGCAATAACTCACGCTAGTCAGAGTCCATATCTGTATTGATGAATTCACGGAGATGCTGCTGTAGCATCATTCTGTTGCTCAGTTCGTCCCTTGACACAGGCTTCCTTACACATGAAGTGGCGCAGAGGCCACATATTGCAGGAGCGCACTGTACAAACAGGCAGAACATAAACAGAACGGCTAAGATCATCCCAATGAAGATCAGAGTTTTCCATCCCCAGGCAGAGATCAGTTCCCAGAACCACCCTAGCAGAGACCAATCCCCTTTCTCTGTGTGAAGGGAATCAGAGATTTTGTGTAATTTGGAGATGGCCTGGTACACTGTCGGAGCATTATCGGGGATGAAAATGCAGCAACTAGATTGGATCACTCTACATACACCACCACGGTCTGCAAGTATGACATCCAGGGCAACCCGGTTTTGAAGGGTCATAAGTCGATCCGACTGAAGCTCAGCTGTCAAGTTGCTAAGGGCACCGGCCGTTTCAGTCACGGCGGACTCAACTATTCTCGTCAATTGTCGAATGTTCCTGCTGTTCACCATAGGCCCCCAAAATGGCAGAAAACCCTTTGCGAAGTCTCCAAATTCTTGACCCGCAGTGTCGTCTTGACTCACGACACCCCTAACTGTCCTTGTCCGGTGGTAATCTGCCCCGGCCGTGTAGGTGGGTGGCAGCAGAAACGAGATAAAACATGTGCCCGAGAAGTCAGAGGGCAACCATGCGGAGGCTTTGTCATGGTAGACAAAATAGGTGCCTTTAGCCGCCAAGAATGGAGGAGGAAGTTCGGGAGGCAAACACATATGTTTCCGTGCATATGCTCTTCCCCAACTGTGCTTTGGGATCCCTGCCAATACCTTGCAGACATAAGTGACCACGGTGGGGTACTACCCAGACTGGGGAGGATTTCTTTGATTTCTGGTTCTCACTTAGGGAAATCCCATACTTGGTGATGTTCCATCTACTGTATGGTGTAAACTCATCTTTGGGAGTGGCTCTAACTGTGTCGATGTCTCTACTCATATTTCGGATTCCTGCCACTTATTGTTTAAGTTCTCCCCTCGAACGTATGGTTCAAGGGAAAACAGGAACATGGTCTGGAAAGCCCACAGAGAACCGAAGTAACTAAATGGCAGGACAAAGTAAGGGATGCCCTTATCCGTAGTGTGTGGCATGAGTCCGCATATCCAACAGTTCGTAGTGTTCATCACAGATTGGTGCTGGTGGAGGAGTTGGACAAATGAATTGTTTATGAATTCTAGTCTTCTGGCAGACTCGTGTTCAGGTAAAGGGTGGAAGGAGTGTGTGGGAACGGTAGGAGGAGGTGTGAGCTGGGTGTTGTGTATGAATGGAACTTGAAAGATGGACAGAGCATAGCCAGTCAAAAACATTATTATACTACACAACATTGAGATGCTAAATACTAGAAATCGTCTTCTTGCCATTACAATACATATTTTCTTTTCAAAGTTCATGTGTCTAGCAGGTCTCTCTACCCTCGGAAACTCCATCCTCTGGTTGCTGCCCGCGGTGGGAGGTTGCTTCCGCCAAGATGTGCGCTCTGACCAGTCCGGGGTGATTCCCTCAGACTGACCAGAACCGTTGACCTAGGCGTCCCCGGCTGCACTCCTCAGACTTCAACCGCGGCCTTAGCAGCAGAACCGGATGGCGGTTCGAAAATCAAAAATGCGCTAGTTTCCTGGGCGAGAGAGCTGTGGAATCAAAAATAGTTCATGGCAAAAGGGAAGATCGCACTAGTTCGAGTGTGTCAGTCCCTCGGTCTTGACCTCAGAATATATTGTTCTTTTCCAGGCACGGTGTGATCTTCAAACAATGTTTCAGGTTCTGTAGTATCCAACTGCAGCGACGGTGGCACAGATTTTTGTAAAATATGATCGCTCTCTTTGTCGGTACCAGTTCCTTTTAGTCGTGCATCGCTGAAGGGGACAAAACGTGGTACAAACTCAGTCTCGGAGTCAGCGACTCCTTGCTGGACCCATCGGTCGTATGGAAGGGGCAACGGGACCCTTTTGCAATGGGCGCCGTGCACCCAATGTTTCTTTCCGTGGACACGTACTGCAGAGCGGGTCGACAGCAAAACCTGGAAAGGTCCGATCCAGCGAGGCTCCTCGTTCTTTGCTCGTCTGAAGTTGCGAATCAGGATCCAGAGCCAGGTTCGATAGCATGGCCTGGACCGTCAGATGCCGGTGGAGAGGAGCTGTGGACCTGTTGATGTAAAGCATGCAGTTTAGTTGTCAATTCGTGCAAATAGTCAAACAGTACAGGGTACTCGATTTCACTGAGCTTTCTTGGCCTCGGTACTCCCCATATATTTGCTGGGCGCCCGAACACGATCTCGTGTGGGCTGAGTCCCAGTCTAGAATGGACAATCATCCTGGTAGACAGGAGTGCTAAAGGCAGGGCGTCTGGCCACTTGAGACCTGTGCTGGCTTGGATTTTGGCCAGTTTCAATTTTAACGTGCCATTATAGCACTCTACCAGGCCTGCCGACTGGGGGTGGTTTGCAGCATGAAACTTCTGGCGGATGCCTAGACACTCACACACTCTCTTCATTACTCGTCCCACAAATTCACTTCCATTATCACTCCAGACAATCCTAGGCATGCCGAATCTAGGGAAGAATTCTTTGACAAGGGCTTTGGCAGTTGAAAATGCAGTGTTCTTAAGGGGGTACGCTTCTACCCACCTGGAGAAAGCGCAAACGACAACAAGGACATATTTCAGGTTATTGCACCTCTCCATGTGAATGAAGTCGAGTTGCAAGACTTCGAACGGATACGTTTGAGGTGCAAAATGACCAGCTGGGGTTGGGGTTCCTCTACCGGGATTGTGCTTCAAACACACCATACAATTTCTGACCAGATTCTCTGCACATTTTGGGATACCACTATTCTGCCATACTGGGGCCAACAACTTACATATTCCTTTCACACTGACGTGTGCCATTCCATGGGCCATCGTTACCACTGCAAGCACATAAGCATCCGGTAACAACCATCGCTGATGTTCTGACAGTTCGACCCAACAACCATTCGCGTCTAACCTACCTTTGCTTTCTCTCCATTCATTCACCTCTTTCTCAGTCGTGTCAGCTTGTATGGACTTCACACTTTCGATGGTGTCCTCACACATACCCACATCAGGTGTCCATCTAGCAGGACCTACAACATACATCCGACTCATTGTGTTCCTTGCAGTCTCTTTCGCGACTTCATCGGCAAATGCATTCCCTCGACCAACATCATCTCGGATCTTTCTATGCGCGCTACACTTCACGATCGCAACCTGTAGGGGCAAGGTCAGTGACTCGAGAAGGTCGTGTACTAGCTGGCCGTGTTGAATCTTTGCACCATGCGACGTCAGGAACCCACGTTCACGCCACAATCTTCCAAAACTGTGGGCTACGCCAAAGGCGTACTGACTATCAGTGTACACATTCACTCGTTTTCCTTTCGCCAACACGCACGCTCTTGTGAGTGCGACTAACTCTGCTGCTTGCGCAGAATTTTGGGGGATGCGAGCTGTCTCTACAATCGTGTGTAATGTTGTTACGGCATATACTGCAGTCGTATCACCATTCGGCAACTTGAAACATGAACCATCAACCCATAAATTATCATTGCATTCAGGGAGAGGAGTGTCCTGTAAGTCTACTCTCCCTTTTGTCTCTTCCTCTGTCCTAAAACAGCAGTCATGTTTATCGACCTCATCTGTCTTTGCTGGAATAGGTAATAACGTAGCGGGGTTGAGTGTATCACACCTTTTTATGTGAATGTGACTTGCTAACAGGGTCAATTCATAGCTGGACAGTCGAGCACTAGTCAGATGTTGTGTCTTCGTTCTGTTTAGTAAAATATCTACTGCATGTGGGACCATAACGGTCAGAGTATTATTCATGACTAACCCAGCGGACTGTCGAATACAGACAGCCGCTGCGGCAGTGGCCCTCAAGCAACTCGGTAATGCCTTAGCTACGGGATCTAGAGTCGCGGAGAAATATGCACATGGGCGTTGTTTGTCCCCAAAGTGCTGCGTCAAGACTGATAATGCGCAACCTTCCTTCTCGTGGACGTATAATGTAAACGGCTTGCTGTAGTCGGGGTTGCCCAACACAGGAGCCGAACATAATGCCTCACGCAACTCATGGAAACTCGCCTGACAATCTTCAGACCAAGGCAAAGGATTGGGTGGGTCTTTACGCATTAATGCCAGCAAATGTTTGGCCAACAGTGAGAAGTTCGGTATCCATTGTCTACAATACGATGTAATGCCCAAGAAGGCACGCACTTCTCTTTGTGTCCTTGGGACACTCAGTTCTGCAATCGCCTGTATTCTTTCTGGGGTCAGTCTCCTTCCCTCCTTCGATAAGATGTGACCTAAGTAGGTTACTTCTTGTCGGCAAAATTGTAGTTTGGAAAGCGAGACTTTGTGCTTCATGTCGCATAAGTGACGCAACAATGACAACGTGGCTTGCTTGCAGATTTCTTCAGTATCTGCAGCGATCAGTAGATCGTCTACATACTGGATCAGAGTCGCGCCACCAGGCAGAATAATCGTATCTAGTTGTGTTTTCAGAGCTTGACTGAATATTGATGGGCTCTCACAGTAGCCCTGAGGAGCGCGTTTAAAGCGGAAGCTTCGTCCTCCTAGATTGAAGCCTAAGATATCTCTGCTCTCCTCGGCAATCGGGATGCTGAAGAAAGCATTCTTCAGGTCAATCACCGAAAACCAATTGGCTGAGGCTGGAACCATTGTCAATAAGGCAGTAATGTCGGGAACGACTGGAAACTGCGGTACAACGATCTTATTCACTTCCCTTAGATCGATCGCAAATCGGTACACAGGGGGCTGTGAAGGATCGGTACGCTTTAAGACAGGCAAAACAGGACTGTTGCAAATGTTGCCTGTAGTTTCTTCAATGACATCTTTCACAATCAGATCATAGACGATCGCTAGCAAAGCCTTTTCACATTCGTTTGATATTCTATATTGGGGAATACGTGGCAACCTGACATTAGCTTTTAATGTTATGACATATGGTGCTATCTCTAAATGACCCACATCATTAGAACCATTCGCCCAAAGTATATCTGGAAGAGATGACAACTCAGCCGGAATTCTTTCTTTTGACAAATACATCGGGGAAATCACTCTTACCAAGCGTAAGTTGTACTCCTGAAGGAGAACAGTACAAGGTCGCATATAGTCTCTTCAGTAAATCCAAACCTAACAAATTTTCGCCACAACCTGTGGTAAGAATGAGGGGTGCTTCTAATTCGCATGGGCCAACAGAAAGGGGCATGGAACTGGAGATCGGGTTTCTAACGGGGCGCCAGAAAAACCTACTGAAACATTCATTTCGCCAGACAAAGGTGTGCCAGGAAGTTTTGAGTGCATAATCGAACTTTTTGTAGCACCAGTATCCAGCAGAAATGGTTCCGACACTCCGGATGTAATCACCTCGACATAAGGTCCATTCTGATCTACTGGAACTGAGACAACTCCCTCTCTTTGTCCATGGCTGTCCTAGCAACTATTACCCTCATTCTCGTTTTCTGCGTAATAGTCATCTGCATAGTACTGAGCTGACCTGGAAGACGCATTATTCTGTTGGTCAAAGCTATTCATAGAATTCTGAGGCGGAAAAGAAGTGGTGTTCTGGGAGAAATTTCCACGGCCCCTACCTCTAGGAACCTGTGGAACACCTCTACCTCTTGCGCCGGAAACACCGCTTAAGCGTTGCGCAAGAGCTTGACAATTACTTTTGAAATTACCCTCTTCCTTGCAATATGCACATTGATTCGGGCAATACGGAGAACGCTGGTGGGAAAACTCGTTCCCTTGCGCGTTTCTCGAATACTGCTGTGGTTGCTGATAATTGGGCTGACTAGGAGTGCGAGGCGGATACGCTTGCTGGAGAAGAACTTTAGTCTTTAGTTCTTTAGTCTTCTTCTCTGTCTTATCTAGCTCGTCTTTGCGCCTATTTTCGTAGTACTGGGCTGTGGCTAAAATCTGTGCTGACGTGGAGACAGCCCAAGCACTCTCTGAATCTTTCAATTTATTGCACAGTTCAGGAAGCAGATTATGTACAAATTTGTCTACAAACAATCTTTGGCCACCCTAGGTAGCCATGTCCTGACCACTATGATCGGTGAAAGTCTCCTCAAATCTCGTGAAAAAGTCAGACACGTTCTCATCTTTCTTCTGCTTGCACGCAGATAGCTTGTCCCAATTTACACGTAATTCAGGCATTAACGTTTTCATGTACGCGATAATCCTACCGGGAAGGTCTGCTATTAAGAGCTCGGGTTTAGAACCACCAATTTGTCTAGCATCAGTAGCAGTAATATTAGCCCATGAGTCACCTAGTTCTTGATCGTGATCTGCATGACGAATTTTACTCCATAAAGGATGCGGAATAACATTCCCAAACAACATGTCTATATCTGCTAAATTCATTATACATGAGCTGGCAGTCTGTGACAACTCCTTGTAATATCCTGCTGGGTTTTTACGTGGATCAGGTAATGTCTGTTTGAGTGCTAAAACTTCGGATCTTTTCCAGGGGACATGTACCCATACTCGCTGGAAATGCGGTGGAACAGGTGGTTGTGCATTCGCATCACCTTCCCTCCATACTGGAGGAACCTCTCTCATGGGGTATTGTCGCGCCTTTTTCCTACCAGACACATCATCCTCATCAAATGATCTAGAGCTGTTTCTCTGACTCCTATAAGATAACAACAGATCCATTGCTTTTTCAACATCGGCACCTACAATCATGCCTTCGTAAAATTTGAATCGCATGCGGGCTAGTTCCTGCATTCTGCGTTTTGGGTCATTGTCTTGTAAATCTTCCCAGAGGTACACGCACATCTCCTCAAATACATATCTCTGAGTGGACGGATCCCACTGACTGAAGACTTTCATGACAGACTGAACATCATACCTTACAGTATCAGTAACCCATTTGCGTGCTAACTCGTTCAGCACTTCTCTCTCCTCGTAGTCGGGTAGTTGACTACGCAACTGTCTACGTTCTATTTTAGGGGTCGTTTTAGGCGACCCGAAGAAAGGCGAGAATAGACCAGTGACAGTACTTGTCACTCTCTGTCTGACAGAAGGAGAAGCTTGCGGCAAGGCAGATGCGCCGGAAAAGACAGGCTGATGTAAAGAGGAAATCGAAGCAACAGCAGAGGAAGTTGAAGCAATAGCAGACGTAGTATCATAGTTAATAGTTGGAGCGGTAGGCAAAGTTGTAGAAGTAGATGGAGTGTGGAGCAAAGGCGGCGGCCCTTGAGAAGGCTGCGCCGGAGAAGTAGGAACCAGCTGAAGAGGAGCTGGTGCTTGTGCAAGAGCTGCTTTTCGTGCGCCAGGGCGCGGTATAACAATACGTCTCGGGGGTCCCACTACACTTGATGTATATGGGGGTGGTGAGTTCAGTAAATGGGACATTAGTGGATCTTTCTCGGATGTACCCTTTGAGTCTTGTCCCCCATGTGGTAACATCGGGTAGCATTTATCTATTGCTAGTTTCTTGCTTCTGAGCATTTGTTCACTTTCCTGCTCTTCCTCATTATCCCTGTATGCGATGGCAGCTTGTACCATTGACATACCTCTTTTGTTTTTCTTTGCTAATTTTATTTCTTTCTGTTTGGCTTCTTTGCGCCATAAGCGAAAAGAGTCAAACATCGCCGGCCGGGCTTTCTTCTTGAACAATTTGACCTCGAGGTTGTCTAATATTTCTGAGTCAAAACTACCATGTTGGGGCCATTTTAAAACACCATCCTTGCGGGTGTATTTTATCCATACCTCATTATACGCGATAGGACCTACTCCGTGCTTTATATATAACTCATATGTTGGAGTTCCAATCGGAGGAACCAGGCACGAATCCTCTAATCGGGAGTCCTTACTACAACCAAGACAAAACAAGTTTCCAAGTCTGCTGAGACCAGGCATCTTCGCTCACTAGTCTAGCTTCAAACTTCAAGGGATTATCTAATTATGATATTATCGTGAATACACGAATCCCTCGGTTTTGGTGCTTGCAAGTACCAATACAAACCGTATCTCTGGGATACCAAGACTAAGAACCAAACTAAGAACCAAACTAAGAACTGGGAGACGCTCCACTTATACTTAACTGAATATTGAAGATCGGTGACGTAACTGAATATTGAAGATCGGTGACGTCACTAGAAGACTCGTCTATCGTTTCGCTCTACCAAGGATCACTGGGTCCAAAACAGGGCGATAGTCAGGGCAGCAGTCCTTCGTAGCCGTCGGGACGCGGGGAACCTCGCAGCAAAGACCTTCGGAACCACGTCGACATGCAGGGGTCGCTGAAGTGGCTGGCCGTCCTCCGGAATTTTCACACGAAGCTCCTCACGAACATCTGGCTTGGACCGTCACCGCTTGATATCGCCTCGAGTTGGGCGCCAACTGAGGTGCCGGGTTTTTAGAGACCCGGTGGTGCCAGGGGACCACACCCGAAGACCTCTAGGTTCTCCCTGTTCTGGACTTACAGAAACACAGAGTCTTCTAGTTGAAGTCAGAGATCGAGTTTTATTGGCTGCAACCAAGTAACATGCGTCCTAGAAGTTCGACAACACGGGCCGTAAGTTCTCAGGAGACTGTTTGTTTTTACAGAACCAGACTTCTCCTTATATATATAAATAACAGCTGCAGGCAAGAATTCTTAAGTTTACGATATGGCAATACAAATATTTCCACAATAATACAAAGAGCGAAGTCATGCTGGTCAGCACATATTTCAGATGTCCAGTTGGTGATGGATTACCCCGCCAGATCCAGAACTCCCATCAGATATCGATGAAATGCCAATAAGGTCGAGCACCCTCCCATCATAAAACGGGTCATAAACAAGAATCATGGACAGGTGTGTGTGTGTATGGAAAACAGGGTCTGCATGTAGTGAAGGGTTTATGACATGTTGTGCCTTGATGATATCTGGCTCGGTCACTGGGCGAGGAGCTGCCCAAACAGGCTTGGCTGGAGGCAGTGGAGTCAGCTCGGCCAGGTCATGGGGAAGTCAGCTACGGTGGACGTGTCCTTTCAGATCAAACTCGGTTTTAATCAATTGACTATATGAGGGCAAGTCATAAGATGGATGCCGTTTACAAAATGGAGTCTGCGGGTTCGAGACGCAAATCAAGATTTGAGGGTGTTAGCATCATTTAATCATGACGCAAATGCATAGGGATGATGTCCTAATCATTACCGGTTCGTAGATACCAAATTCGTCATGATACGACAGTATTTTATAACACGAGTGTTGGACCCCGAGGCTGGTGAAACGGAAGGGTCCAGAATTGCAGTACCACAAGCTGGAAGCATGCTGAGATCAACGCCCTACTGAAGAAACCCAAGGTGGACCCCAAGGACCTCAAGAACTTCCAGCCCATCTCCCTGCTCCCTTTCCCAAGCGAAAGTCACGGAGAAGATCGTCAACAGGCAGCTGACCCACTACCTCGAAGACAGTAACATCCTGGACCCATCCCAGTCCGACTTTCGCAGCAACCACAGCACCGAGACCGCCCTCATCGCCGCCACCGACATCAGGATCCTCATGGACCAAGGAGAAACAGCCACCCTCATCCTTCTGGACCTATCAGCAGCCTTCGACACAGTCTGCCACCGCACCCTAACAGCACGCCTCCATGACGCCGGAATCCAAGAGCAGGCCCTGGCCTGGACCACATCCTTCCTCTCCGGCAGAACCCAAAGCGTCCGCCTCCCACCCTTCCGCTCCAAGACCACCGAGATAATCTGCGACGTTCCACAGGGATCCTCCCTCAGCCCGATTCTGTTCAACATCTACATGACCCCACTTGCCCACGTCGCCAGACAACATAGCCTCAACATCATCTCCTACGCAGACAACACCCAGCTACTCATATCCCTCACCAAAGACCCCCACATCGCCAAAGCCAACCTCCACAGAGGAATGAAGGCCGTCACCGAATGTATGAAGGACAGCAGGCTGAAGCTGAACTCAGACAAGAAGTAGGTCCTCATCCTCGGCCCCACCCCCTCAGCCTGGGATGACTCCTGGTGGGCAGCATCGGTAGGTACAGCCCCAGAACCCACCGACCACGCACACAACCCGGGGGTCATCCTCGACTCCGCCCTCTCCATGACCAAGCAGGTCAACGCCGTCTCCGCTTCCTGCTTCAACATCCTCCTAATGCTCCGCAGGATCTTCAAATGGATCCCCTCCGAAACGAGAAAAACCGTCACCCAGGCCCTCGTCACCAGCAGACTGGACTACGGGAATGCCCGCTACGCAAGAACAACAACCAAGCTCCTGAGACGGCTACAACGCATCCAGAACGCCTCGGCACAACTGATTCTCGACGTCCCCCGACGCAGCCACATCACACCCCACCTGGGAGGCCTGCATTGGCTCCCCGTCGACAAGAGGATCACCTTCAAACTCCTCATCCATGCACACAAAGCCCTACACAACGCCGGACCAGCGTACCTCAACAACCGACTCAGCTTCTACCCCCCCAACCGCAGCCTTCGCTCCGCCAACTTCACCCTCGCCACAGTTCCACGCATCCGGAAAACCGCCGGCGGCGGCAGATCCTTCTCCTATCTTGCCTCCAGGACCTGGAACTCTCTCCCTACCAGCCTACGACAGACCCAGGACCTGCTGGCCTTCAGAAGACTTCTCAAGACCTGGCTCTTCGATCAGTAGGAGCACACCACCCCCCCACCCCCCACAGCGCCTTGAGACCATCACGGGTATGTAGCGCGCTTTACAAATGATGATGATTGATTGATTGATTGATGCCCATGCGCAATGTGGTCCAATGGAGGAGTCACCTATCTCTTGACTTCGAAAGAACTTTTCAGGACAACAACAAACTGCAAACATCCGGGCCCAACACTAGGTGGCGATCTATGCACAGTGTGTAACTCTGCAGCTCTACATGCCAAGTACAGATGCATACTGGTAAGTAGCATTTTCCTTCTGACTCTTAACTGTTCCCAAGGGGACTTGCCAAACTGGCCATCCATACGGAAGAACCTTACTCCTAACAAAATAACCCCATCACATTGTCAATACTAGATTTCCAATATGGCCCACTGGACTCCAGCCAAACTTCGTTAAATAGGCCTTGGGCCCTCTGACACCTGCGAATGTATGAGGGAAGCAGGCGACTTGAGGCACATGCTACTGGAATGTACCTTCACTCAGAGGTTCTGCCAGCACATCAGCAGTACCATATAACAAATCCTTCATATGAACTGGACTCCTACACTAATGGCCATTAAACTAGGTATCCTCTCCCCAGACATAAAAGATGCGCTGGACAAAGACAAACACATTCTGTGGGTGATTTTGTTTACCACCGACCTCAAAGTCATCCTGTCAGAGTGGAAAGATGCATCCAAACTCTCCTCCCACACCTGGTGGGAATGGGCCTGTTGGACAACGAGGCAGTATCTGGGAGGCCTGCACAAATAACCTGGCTGCATTTGTCCTTCACTGGGAACCGAACACCCCATTGTAGTGCCTGACTCTCAGAGGGTAGCGTTGCAGAGCAGTCTGAGGCTTACTCAAGGGAGGTGGTGTGGGCTAGTAATTGACATTTACCAGTATTCAGAAATAACCTTCAAAAATTAATTGTCCGGTCTGCACTTTGCTTTATAAGAGGAAGAGTACATTTATTAAACCCACACACTACTCAATACTATGCACCAATTTACAAATATACATAAGCTGTTGGAATTACTTTGTGACATTGCATAACATTCCTACCTCTCCCGCAGGGGGGTGGGGTCCAGCACCACCACTCCCATCTATGCACATCATCTTGCCCGTTAATGCAGTTAGTTGAACATGTCCTGGAGCGGGGGCCTTGCTCATTGGCACCAGCCCAGTGGCGACCCAACCCCTTTATCTCAACAAGCATTTAAAATGGGTAAACCTGCCTTGGTGACACATAACCCTGACTGAGCATCTCATACTTACCATACAGTATACCCCTCTACATCTGAGGGGCTAAAAATCTGGGTTGTTCTTCACCTCACTTAGCAGCAAGAATACATGTTTAGGCATCACTTTGAATTAGATACTTCTCATAGCTGATCACCATTATAATGCACTGCAATCACCGCCCCTAAAAGGCATCATAGTTATAATCGCATGATAAAGTATATACAGCTAGACACCCTACCAGCCTCATATGTCCAGCATCATAATCCCACTTTCCTTATGACTTCACATTACTCATGTGACTTACAGTCCCACCATAGAAATAACATTGGTAAATGCACGTCTCGTGCAATTGCACCTCTTCACCTCCAGGAGATGCTCTTCACCAGACATCCCCAGCTCAGCCGTTCATACCTTGGTGCAGTCCATAACGCACTCCCAGCTGTAGAACAAAAGTTCCAGCCCCGGGATAATGTTGATTGCAGGCTGAGCCCTTGAGGGGTTACTTCGAGGGCGTCCCCAGAGACTTAGGGGTGGGGGGACTTACCTCTTTGTGCTGGGGGAGACTGCATAGGGTTACCACATGCAGAGAACCATCCTCCTTTCCTTGCAGGATGGTCCGGGCCTGCAAGGCATTATGGGCTGTTTCCCTTGCTGCGATGAATATGATTCAGAAAAGGGGGTGGTGATGGACAGAGTATCTGAATTAAACAGAACACTCATACCCAGTCAACAGATCAGGGCTTGATCCATCACCGTTTTTTAGCTCACTGCACATCCCAGCTCAGAACCTGGCTACATGCAAATTAGTCTGTCCCTGGCCCAGTGCATCATGGGAACAGGGCAGACCAAACTACCAAGCCAATTCTTATACTGGGAAGGAAACAAGCTTCCGGGGACCGGTTTCTGGCATTACAGCCATCTTCGGCCCGGCTTGCTTGAATCCTGATGGTGCAATGAGCAAGGGACTCACATCTGAGTATACCCTTTCACGCTTATGGTGGACAAAACGATTCAGAAAAGGGGGTGGTGATGGACAGAGTATCTGAATTAAACAGAACACTCATACCCAGTCAACAGATCAGGGCTTGATCCATCACCGTTTTTTAGCTCACTGCACCATCCCAGCTCAGAACCTGGCTACATGCAAATTAGTCTGTCCCTGGCCCAGTGCATCATGGGAACAGGGCAGACCAAACTACCAAGCCAATTCTTATACTGGGAAGGAAACAAGCTTCCGGGGACCGGTTTCTGGCATTACAGCCGTCTTCGGCCCGGCTTGCTTGAATCCTGATGGTGCAATGAGCAAGGGACTCACATCTGAGTATACCCTTCCACGCTTATGGTGGACAAAACGATTCAGAAAAGGGGGTGGTGATGAACAAGTTACTTACCTTCGGTAACGCTTTTTCTGGTAGATACTATATCTGCCTGTGGATTCCTCACCTTGTGAATATCCCCCTTGCGTCAGCAACGTTCGGAAATTTTCTTCGTAGCATGCCGACGTGGGCGACGTCACAGGAGCACGGCATCGCGCGCGACTCCGTCTGACGTCACCGACCCCATATCAGGCCCACGCCGGCGTGATGACGTCAGTTCCGCCCTTTTTTCCGTGCCTTCGAGGCACACGGACGGACCAACGATAGCAAACATGCAAATATACAATGTACACAGTACATATAGAACTAAATCAATACAACAGTATTATAACCATATATACAGAAAGACCAGGTATAGCAGAGTGGACAACGGGGAGGCGGGTGGGTCAGTGAGGAATCCACAGGCAGATATAGTATCTACCAGAAAAAGCGTTACCGAAGGTAAGTAACTTGTTCTTCTGATAGATACATCTGCCGTGTGGATTCCTCACCTTGTGAATAGATTCCCACAGCAGTCCCCACTCCCGGAGGAGGGTGTCCACTCTGCTACACCAGGAAGTCTTGGAGGACAGAGCGCGCGAAGTGGCCATCCCTCCTCACCTCGGTATCCAAGCAGTAATGCTTCGCGAAAGTGTGGAGGGAGGCCCAAGTCGCGGCCCTGCAAATATCCTCAACAGGTACACCCCTAGACAAAGCAGATGTTGCAGACTTTGCTCTAGTTGAATGAGCTCTAATACCCTCAGGAGGGTCCTTACCCGCAAGGGAGTAGCAGATCTTGATGCACAGGATTATCCACCTGGAAAGAGTGCGCTTGTGCACCGCTCTGCCCTTCTTGCAGCCAGCAAAGCCAACAAACAGCTGGTCGTCCATCCGGAAGTCCTTAGTCCTGTCCAGATAGAAAGACACCGCCCTCTTAGGGTCCAGGCGATGCAGCCTCTCTTCCTCCTTAGACGGGTGAGGGGGAGGATAGAAGGTAGGAAGGGTAATGGACTGCCCAAGATGGAAAGGAGTCACCACCTTAGGCAGAAAAGCAGCCCTGGTCCTAAGAACCATCCTTTCAGCATGAATGGTCAGGAATGGGGGTTTGGAACTTAGAGCTTGAAGCTCACTTACCCTCCTTGCCGAGGTGATTGCAACGAGGAAGATAGTTTTAAAAGAGAGAAGCCTCAATGGACACTTGTGCAAGGGTTCGAAGGGAGAACCCATTAAAAAGGTCAGCACAAGATTCAAATCCCAATGAGGAACAATAAAAGGAGTAGGAGGAAACATATTCATGAGACCCCTCAAGAATCTCAAAACCACCGGAGATTTAAAGAGAGAAGGCTGATCCGGCAAACATAGAAACGCCGATAAGGCCAAAAGATAACCCTTGACCGTGGCCACAGCCAAACCTTGCTGTGCCAGATAAAGGGCAAATTGTAAAATATTAGACAAATGAGCCTTCAAAGGGTCAATATCCCTCTCCCTGCACCAAGAAACAAATTTTGTCCACCTATAGGAGTAAATGGACTTAGTGGTGTCACGCCTGGCAGAGAGAATGACATCCACCACCTCGTGAGGGAGAGAAAAAGAACTCAAGTTGCCCCGTTCAATCTCCAGGCATGAAGGTGTAATGTCTGGAGGTGGGGGTGTAGAACCTGCCCCTCCATCTGAGAGAGGAGGTCTGCCCTGTGAGGGAGACGGAGCGGCGGGTGAGAGGATAGGTGGAGTAGGTCCGAATACCACACCCTTCTTGGCCAATCCGGAGCAACCAATATGACTTGGGCCCGGTCTTGACGAATCTTCCTCAGAACCCGAGGAATCAAAGGTATGGGAGGAAACGCGTAAAGGAGTCGATCTCCCCAACTCAACTGAAACACGTCCCCCAATGCTCCTTGCATCGGATACTGGAGACTGCAGAATGAAAGGCAGTGAGCATTCTCGTGAGTGGCAAATAGATCCACCCGAGGAGTCCCCCACATCCGAAAGATGTCGTGAACAACCTCCGGGTGAAGCCTCCACTCGTGGTCGGCAGAGAACTGCCGACTGAGACTGTCTGCACGCACGTTCAGAACTCCGGCCAGATGATTTGCCACCAGACAAATCTGATGGTCCTGAACCCAGGACCAGAGACGCAGAGCCTCTCTGCAGAGACACTGCGACCCTACTCCTCCCTGCTTGTTGATGTACCACATCGCAGTCGTGTTGTCCGTTAGGACTTGAACCGAACGACCGCGAAGGGAAGGGAGGAAGGCCTTGAGCGCCAAACGTATCGCCCTCAATTCCAGAAGGTTGATGTGAAACAACCTTTCTTCCGGAGATCAAAGACCTTTGACCTCCAAGTCTCCCAGATGAGCACCCCACCCGAGAGTGGATGCATCCGTTAACACTGTGGCCACTGATGGAGGCAGTTGAAAAGGCTTTCCTTGCGACAGATTGCCTTCCACGCCCCACCAAGACAGATCCGCTGCAGCTTCCCTGGAGATCTTCACTGACTCCCTGAGATCTCCGTTGTGCTGATACCACTGCCTGCGGAGGCACCACTGGAGCGCCCTCATGTGCCAGCGTGCATGACTGACCAACAGAATGCAAGAAGCCATCAGACCGAGCAGGCGAAGGACCTTCAGGACTGGAACAACCGCTCCATTGTAGAATAAAGGAATCATCTCCTGAATGTCGTGAATCCTTTGAGGTGGAGGGAATGCACGACATACAGAAGTGTCCAGTACCGCACCTATGAACAGGTTGCGCTGGGAGGGCACCAGGTGAGATTTGGGTACGTTTATCGAAAAACCCAACCTGTGTAACAACTGAGTTGTCTCCTGCAGATGATGGAGCACCATCTCCGGCGACTCTGCTTTGATCAGCCAGTCGTCTAGATAAGGGAATACAGGAATCCCTGACCTTCTGAGATGCGCAGCCACCACTGCCATCACCTTGGTGAAAACTCGAGGCGCAGTAGTAAGTCCAAACGGGAGGACCGCAAACTGGTAGTGCTGCGATCCCACCGTAAAACGGAGATACTTCCTGTGCGACTTCAGGATTGGGATGTGAAAATACGCATCCTGCAAGTCGATCGACACCATCCAGTCTTCTTCCATCAGCGCCAGAAGAACCTGAGCAAGGGTGAGCATTTTGAACTTCTCCTGTTTGAGATAGAGGTTCAAAATCCTGAGATCCAGGATCGGCCGAAGCCTGCCATCCTTCTTGGGAATCAAGAAATACCGGGAGTAGCACCCTTGACCCCTCTCCTGCTCTGGAACCACCTCTATTGCACCCTTTCGAAACAGTGCCAGGACTTCCTCCTGCAGGAGAAGCAGGTGGTCCTCCGAACAATAACCTTGGCAAGGAGGGTAATTGGGAGGGAACTCCTGAAAAGGAAGTGCATACCCATTCTCTACGAGATTGAGAACCCAAAGATCTGATGTAACCGATTCCCAATCTCGTAGAAAGTGAGTAAGCTGACCCCCTACTGGCCCTACATGATCCAGAATGGTGGATCTAGGGCTGCTTTGCTGATGCGGGTGGGGGTTGGGCATTATTGGAGGAAGTGGAGGAAGAGGAGACTTGACGTCCACGTCCACGACCCCTCTGTCTACCTCTATAGGACCTATATAGAGGGTTCTGCTGCTGCTGCTGCTGTTGTTGTTGGCCCTGCTTGAAGGGACGAAAAGAAGATTTACCAAATCCCTTGAATTTTCTAGTCGTCGACCCTCTCATCTGCAGACCCAAAGATCTTGCAGTGGCACAGCTGTCCTTAAACCTCTCCAAGGCCACATCAGCCTTCTTACCAAAAAGGCCAGTTCCTTCAAAGGGTAAGTCCAGCAATGTAGACTGCACATCCGCTGAGAAATCAGATGACTTTAACCATGCGGCTCTCCTGGTCACAATGGATGAGCCCATAATTCTGGCAACTGAATCCACAGTGTCCATGCCGCTTTGAATGACCATGCGGGCCGCAGCCTGAGTGTCAGAGATCACTTCACTAAAGTTTTTCTTATCCTCCTCAGGAAGTTTTGATGACAATTGCTTCACTGAGTCCATCAGCGTGTGCACATATCTACCTAAAAGGCAAGTAGCATTTGATGACTTAAGAGCCATGCTCCCAGAAGAGAAAGTCTTCTTCGCAGACTGATCTAATTTCTTAGACTCTTTGTCAGCTGGCACTTGAGGGAAAGAGCCTGCAGCCCTATTAGAGCAAGCCGCCTGAACCACAAGACTTTCCGGAGATGGATGCGTAGAAAGAAATGCAGGGTCATCAGGAGCCACCCTATAGCGCCTTGCAATAACCCTTGAAACTGCAGGAGCAGACAACGGCCTCTTCCAAATCTCCTTAATTGGATCCGTCAAGGCATCAGTAAATGGCAGTGTAGGCTCCACAATCGAAGAAGGAGAATGCAAGACTTCTGTGAGGATGTTGGGCTTGTACTCCACTGTGGGCAGCTTTAAGCTAAGAAGGTCAGCAGCCTTCCTAATAACCACGTGATAAGGTGCCACGTCCCTTGATGGTGCATCAGAAGTCGAAGGCAGACCCCACTCGGGAGAGAGTTCCAGACCACTAGCATCCCGAAGCTCATCGAAATCATCATCATGATCAGGAAGCTCGCCTTCTTCCACATCAGAACTTTCATCATCCTTTTGTTCGAGAAGACGCTGAGCTCTTCGCCTCGACCACTCCAAACGAATCGAAGTCGACGGATCCGGTAACGACTCCGACGGAGCCGGTTCCGACGTCGATCGAGGAGCCGGAGCAGGAGGACGAGAGTCATGAACAGGTGTGGTACCTCGATCTCGACTGCGAGGTCGATCCGGAGTCGGCGAAGCCGCATGCGGAGTTGAAGACCTCGGTGGAGCCGTACCGAGCCATGGTGAAAGAGGCGCCGGCAAGAAAGGCATAAATGGAGCAGGGGCGTACAACTGAGGAATACCCAGATTGTACGATAATGGACCCATGGGGCCACCAGGCGCTCCAGTGGGGTACATTGCCCTAGAATAAACTCCAAACATCGCATTGAGAAAATGCGAGGGATCCTGTCCAGGACCAGGAAAGGAAGGGTACGGACCTACCGGATGTTGCAATGGAGGCCGCCCCGACACATCCTCACCCTGACCTTCTGGGTTCACAGGAGTCTCCGCTGAAGCCGGTTCTTGAGGAGTCACCTCTTCTTCTTCATGCTCCGAGGAAACCGGCTCCGGCGCCGGAGAACCTTCTCTTGACAAAGCAGGCGAAGGAGAGACAAAGTCTTTACGATGTTTGTGAGACCTTCTCTTCGAGTCAGAGGATTCCTTCTCCGAATGATGTTTCGAACTGTGCTTCCTCCTCTTATGCTTTCTCCTCGAGGAGCTTGAAGCATGTCCGGAAGCCGACTTAGATCTAGACCTAGATCTTTTTCTCTGGACTTTGACTTCGCTTTAGACCTCGACTCCTCTCCAGACCTCGAACCCGCTCTGGATCTCGACGCCGATCCCGACTTCGACCGAGACCTTTGCTTCGACTTCGATCTTCGTGACGTCGATCTCGAATGTCGTCCAGAGTCCTGTTTCACTTTCGCCAAAAGCAATTTTGCTTCACGCTCTCGAAGCGCCTTTGGATTCATTTTAAAACAGGAATCGCAGTTCTTGACGTCGTGACTCGAACCAAGACACCACAAACAATCCTTATGTGGGTCAGTGATGGATATCATGCGGGCACAAGACCTACATGGCTTAAAGCCTGTTTTCCTCGACGACATCTCCGGAGAAGAACCAAGTCGTAAGAGAGAAACAGTGACAATTATTAAACAGAAAGATACTAGGTATCGCTGAAGATCCCGAAAACCGTTAGCGTCGGAGACGCGGAAAAAAGGGAACTGACGTCATCACGCCGGCGTGGGCCTGATATGGGGTCGGTGACGTCAGACGGAGTCGCGCGCGATGCCGTGCTCCTGTGACGCCGCCCACGTCGGCGTGCTACGAAGAAAATTTCCGAACGTTGCTGACGCAAGGGGGATATTCACAAGGTGAGGAATCCACACGGCAGATGTATCTATCAGAAGGACAGAGTATCTGAATTAAAAAGAACACTCATACCCAGTCAACAGATCAGGGCTTGATCCATCACCGTTTTTTAGCTCACTGCACCATCCCAGCTCAGAACCTGGCTACATGCAAATTAGTCTCTCCCTGGCCCAGTGCATCATGGGAACAGGGCAGACCAAACTACCAAGCCAATTCTTATACTGGGAAGGAAACAAGCTTCCGGGGACCGGTTTCTGGCATTACAGCCGTCTTCGGCCCGGCTTGCTTGAATCCTGATGGTGCAATGAGCAAGGGACTCACATCTGAGTATACCCTTCCACGCTTATGGTGGACAAGATTCAGAAAAGGGGGTGGTGATGGACAGAGTATCTGAATTAAACAGAACACTCATACCCAGTCAACAGATCAGGGCTTGATCCATCACCGTTTTTTAGCTCACTGGTGGTGCAGTGAGATAAATAACGGTGATGGATCAAGCCCTGATCTTTGGACTGGGTAAGAGTGGTCTGCTTAATTCAGACACTCTGTTCATCACCACCCCCTTTTCTGAATCGTTTTTGGCCACTATAGGTGTGGCAGGGTATACTCAGACATGAGTCCCTTTCTCACTGCACCATCAGGATTCAAGCAAGCCGGGCCGAAGACGGCTGAAATGCCAGAAACCGGTCCCCGGTAGCTTGTCTCCTTTCTGGTGAAGAATTGGCTTGGTAGTTTAGTCTGCCCTGTTCCCATGATGCACTGGGCCAGGGACAGACTGATTTGCATATAGCCAGGTTCTGAGCAGGGATGGTGCAGTGAGATAAATTACGGTGATGGATCAAGCCCTGATCTTTGGACTGGGTAAGAGTGGTCTGCCTAATTCAGACACTCTGTTCATCACCACCCCCTTTTCTGAATCGCGATGAATATGATAGCAGCGGCTCCCCCGCTGCTCCGGGGAGAGTTGTGACTTGCTGCTGGCAGCCTCTCACCGCGTCCAGGTCTTGTTGGAGAGCCCTGTCTCACCCAGACCCCCAGGTGAGTTATGGCAGCTCAGGGAGCCCACCTCCGGCTGCTCCCATCCTCTCTTCTTCTTCGCAGGGACCGGGTCCCACCTGGGCATCCCGCATGGCCAGATTGTTGGAGGGCAGCACAGGGAGCCAACTCCTGGCTGCCCCTGCCTGGCCGGCACCCTTGCGTGCTGCCACGGGAGCCAATACCTCTTTTCTGGGCTGCCCGCTCCTGCGGGCAGACACAAGGCTGCCTCCGGTTTGGCAGGTCCTCGGGGGAGTACAACGGCACTACCCCCGCCATTCCCGCTGCTGCGGGGTAGTGCGACGGCACTCCCCCCTCCTCCGCCAATTTGCGGGCTTGGAGTTGGGGTTCTGGTCCTCTAAGGCATTCTTCAAGGGCAGCACGGCGGCGGGCGGCCCAGGGGGCCCATCTGGGACAGGCGTCAGAGTCCCACGAAGCTTTGTCGTCGGTCCTCTTCAAGGGTCAAAGGTCGCCTACCTTCTAGGGGGACGTATCTAAGCCTCCTATTGCTCCTGGTGGAGCGCCCCAGCCATGGGGAGCACTTTCCTTTGCCCTCCTCGTCTCAAGGAGGGAGAACTCCGCAGGGAGCTCCCTGCGCCAGCCTTTCACCTGGCTCTCCCCCTGGGCCTCTCTTTTCCTTGGGCAGGGGCCCAGGCTTTTGCACACTGGAGCAAATCAGGGTCCTGGGACAGTCTGGAGGTTCTTCCTTCCAACAGCCCATGCCGCCAGGCTCCAGCACCAGTCTTCCTCACCCAATCACGCCCCAGAGGGAGCTCCTCTTCCTGTGCAAGACCTTTTAAAAAAAAATTGGAGGGGGCTGGCAGGAAGGCTCTGCTTGCCCTATCAGGCAGCGACACATCACCTCTCTGCCCCTGTTCCCTCCTTCCTGCCCAGGCCTCTGGGTTAGTTCAAAATGGTGTCGTCCAGGGGTCTCATACCACATGGCTCTGAAAAGCCCCTTCCCCCCTTGCTGCCTACTCTCCAGAGCAGCTTGGTGTCTGGCACCAGGTGATAGCTGCTGATAAACAACCTGCAGCTCCACCCAGCTTCTCTTCTTGGAAAGGAGACCTTCGCCCTTGCTTGCCATGAAGGGCTAGGCCTCTGATGCTCCAGTTTGGGGAGGAAGGTCATTAATCCAGCCTGGCAGGGTCACACCCAGCCAGGCTCTGGTCATGAGCTGACTCAGAGGAATATGACCTCTCTGGATGACCCTTTTGCAGTACACTTATGGTTTTGGACCCTGCAGAATACTTCTTCTCACCTAAGTTACAGAGGACATTCGTGCGTGTCTGGAATTTATAGGCCCTAGGGAAGTGAAACTATCCCATGTGATCCCCATCCTCATAGAAGAAGAATGGAGTGGTCCTTTAGTAAAAACAGCAAAGCACACTGACTTTCCCTTACATGTTTCTTCCCATTGTATAAAGCCTATTCCATGTCACCACCCAGTTTTGCATCATTCCTGTCACACCATTCAATCTGTACCTCCTCCCGGGCTGTGCACGCCAGGAATCTCCCCTGTGCAGAACTTACAGGTGTGCGCACACATGCACACACATGTCTGTATGTAACCAGCACAGTGCCCCTTACTCCGGCAGCAGCACAGCGGCCTACTCTCATCAGGGGGACACCGGTAAAATCCACATGCAGTCTCTTTCATCATTAGTTCCCTGTGGGTGAGTCACAACCTATGAGGCTCTTCCACAGTAAAAGCTCAACAATTGGGTGTTCAAAATGTGAAAAATCCGGGTGGCTCAGATGGTGGGACCGACCTTCTAACAGGGTCCAAATTACCAGAGGTGCAATTAACTCACTGAACACACCCACGAGACACCACCGGAGAAGTTGTAGAATCTGGTTCAAATTAGACAGCCTTATGTCAGTCATGTCCCTGATAGCACTAATAACAAATCCAGTCCACTCTTGCCCTTAACCTATTCCCACCTCTGCATCCTGATCACACCCCTACTCTTCGTCTACTCTCCACTCCCTCCTCCACTGTAACTCCTACTGGTCTCTCCTATCCTATTCTCCTCTCACTTCTCATCTCCTTCTCCCTCTCTTCATCGATATGCGCACAAGCAAGGTACCTCACACACCTCCCTCAGTAAACAACTTCACTCTCTTACCATACACACATTAGACAACCCTACCTCAACTTTATAAACAGATTCACTCACACCTCCCCTCTACCGCTACATAAAACCCACTTATTATGGGATATACTGTTGTTTCCATCCAGATTGCTGGCACCATCCAGCCTTTCGTTTGCTTTCTCTGTATTTTCTCAGCTGTATCCTACTGTTTGTACAAAATCCTAACAAAAACTTTCTGAAATGAAAAATAAATAAATGGTGTTAGACCCTGCCTCGTAGCGTGGTCCTCCCTGACCCGTAGTGACCAAACCCTGACCTGTGCACCACACCAGGCCCCCGATTATCACGGCCTACCCGACCATTCCCTCCATGATCCACATACACGACACTGGACTTCCCTGTCATCACCCTCCATCTTCCTGGTACCCGACGCACCCAAACCCTATAGGCCCCAAAGGCCTCCGGTGCCCATTCCCCTGCACCTAAGATGGCCGCCCCGGCCCCAGCGCGACCTCGGCCCTGGATGCGCCATACCCGGCTGGGGGGTAGAACGCTCCCTGTGAGCGAGGGAGGGAGGAGCAGTTTCAATCACACCTTCCACCTCCCCTCGAGAGATGGGTTTCGATCGCCCCTCCGGCCTCCCTGAGGGCTGGGGCCAAGCTTGCTGCCTCTCTGGGATCCCTCCATACCCAACTTGAAAGGATGAAAGGAGCCGTGGGGGGAGGAACCCCTAACAAGCGGCCCCCAGGTGCTAAGACATTTGCCTGCGAGGACTCCAGACATCAAAGAGGAGGAGTCCTGTATCAAGGGATGCTCTGGGACAATCAAGTTAGATGAATCCTGGAACTACGAGAGCCCTGTTGACAGCGTCACGCTCCTACCCAGCAGAGAAGGACTTCTGCCCGAAACTATCTGAGCCCTGCTGACATCATCGCGGCTCCTACCCGGCAGAGAAGGACTTCTGCCCGAAACCATCTGAGCCCTGCTGACATCGTCGCGGCTCCTACCCGGCAGAGAAGGACTTCTGCCCGGAACCATCTAAGCACTGCAGACGTGGTCGCAGCTCCCTCGCAAACCTTGAGAACACCTGAGCCCTGCTGATTCGACCACGGCTCCTCTAAGAACTGCTACATCCTTGCTCGAGCCCTGCAGACGTGGTCGCAGCTCAGAGACTATCCTGGTCCGGCTGGACCCAAGATCTACTCGTATCCCCCAGCTTGAGATTGAGATCTGCACGCCGGATACGCACCTGCATCTATCTTGAACATTAAGACTGTCCCGCTCCCCAAATCCCTACCGAGACTCTTTGAGCCCTTGCTCTACTTGTACATAAGAATCCTGCGGATCCTAAAGATCCATTTACTTGCGATATAAAGAATACGTTCTTCTGAAAATCTACAGTGTGGTGTCCCTTTGTCGAGTAGTGCTAGCTCAGTGCGTGCGATCCTAGATTCGAGACTCTTCCTCTGAAGGGTCTCCCGCCAGTGCTCGGCAGGGTTCCTGGGAGAGGTGGGTCACAGGGTGGTCAGGTACATATTCTGGCCTCCCCTGGGATCGCCCTTTCTAACAAATGGCTATTACCTAGATAAAATAATTTAAATACATGGGGGCATCATTTATAAATAGAGAGCATCAAGAGTGTAAAAATGTGACATTGTCTTGTTTATGCGGCGTGTGCTGCGGTAGCTCACAGGCTACGCACACTACTCCTGCGTTGATTTTCTTCCAAGTAGTATTTTCGGTTTCAAGGGGACTTGTGAAACCTTACGTGAATCCCACGTTGCACCATGACACAGGGTCTACCTCCGCAAAGATAATTTGTTAAAAGTACCTGTCTTCCAGGTCTGAGGAAATGGGACTGTGGAGACTTTTAGGCACTCTGGACTGGAGTCTTTGCTCCACAGCGCGGAAGGGTAGGAGCCTGTAGTGGTTGGTTCCTGGCTGCAATCAATATGGCCTAAAGTGGTTCAAGAAAGATGCTGACACGTTATGCTGATTTTAAATGTTTGACATAAAATGGATTTCTGACAGTGATTTTTTTTAAATTAACAATATTAAACGCATTTAAACATGGTCACTGGTTCCAGTGACAAGATGGGGATTTTTAACATGTGGTTACTGGTCTTTTATTGTAGTGACCCTGACAAAGCTCTATGTAGATGTGGGGACCCCAGAACAATGTCAATAGTCCAGTGATATTAAGAATGGCACCCCCTTATATTGGAATATCTGATATGGCAGTGGATAGTGTGTTTTGGGGGTTTGCAACTCACTAGGGGTCAAATGTGATTTCAGAATGTGACCAAAGACATTTCTATGTATCCTATATCTGTTAATTGGTACATAGGGCCCGATTCACAGAACTAACTTGGGACAAAATCCTAAACTTGCTGCTTTTGGTATTCACAGAAGTTAGGATTTTGTTTTAAGACAGACTTAAGACAGAATCCTAACTTAAGTCTGTCTTAAGACAAAATCCTAACTTCTTTGAATACCAAGAGTAGTAAGTTTAGGATTTTGTCTTAAGTTAGTTCTGTGAATCGGGCCCATAGCATTTAATGTGTGTGCAATACACGTACTCTTCCTTTTGCAAAGATATTGGACACTCATTCATTGACAGTCATTGAAGGTGGACGACAGTATAAACACAGTTTGTCAGCTGAAGCCCAGCTTCTAATGCATTTAAAGTGAGAAAAGAAAACTGCTCTCACAACCCCTCTCTGATGATTTCTAAATCGTCGCCTTATCTCTTTATTGCAACACCTCAGTCATTAACTTTGGATTCTTCTCCTTGGATTCTCTCAAGTCCTTCAAGGTGATGTAGGGATCTTTTTGCATTTATTCAACCTTCACATCTAGTCTTTTTCTCTTCCTTCCCTTCTTTGCTGACCGCTTCTTTTACCCACAGTCAGTATCACTGCTTGATGAAATTCTCTTGCATAATTTTAGGGGAAATTTGCATATATGCAATGCCGATTAGTATAACTAGGAGCGGTATTGAAAGCAACTTTAGAATTCCTCCACCTACACTACCAAGCCGCCCCCTTATCTTAGCAAAACCACTTCCGTAGGAGTGGGCGGAGTTTAGCGGAGTTGCATCAAAACTCTGTAGAATTCAACAGAGTTCCGCTCCGCCCTAGCAGTGAGTCTGAGCTGTCAGTGCCAGGCTGCACCTTGCCCTGCCACTCATGCAGCTCAGCTGCCAAGAGGGGTGCGGACTGCTGCCTACCCCTGTGCCTCCCTGATGGAGCTGTGCCCACCATACTTGTTCATGGCTGGGACGGAGCTGCACCGCCACTTTCCCATTTGAGCCAATCATCTCTGTCCCCGCTGCCTTCTTTCCTCCCCTCGGCTTCCGTCTCCTAGGATGGAGAAAAGAGTGTGAGAATAAGTTTGGGCGGGGTCAGGGGTGAGACGCATGGTCTTCAGAAAGGAGCAGTCACTCTGTAAATACGCGTTATGCAAAGTGGCAAGACGCTCTAGGTCAGGTAATAAGAACTGTTGTCTAATGTTACAGGCTGAGGGGTGTTTTGTTAGTACCCCTAGCCTCAGGATAAATATTGGTTTGCCAGGGTGTCATGCGACCTGAGCTATTAAAAAAACAGGCAGGCCACTCATCAGCAGTTCCGTGCCAGACGCAAGCAAGTGTTTTGCGTGCCTTACTGTTCATGCTCCGACCCCGCGCACATAGTCCCGGTGTGACCCAATAGCGCCACCACCCTACCGGGGACATAACAACTGCCGACAGAGGATGGTACTCTCTCCACACCCCCTTCAACTGCCTGCAGTGCCGACACATGCTGCTCATCCACCCTGCACCTACACCCAACACATTTAGGGACACTGCAGCAAAACACACTGACCGCAAGTCAGCAAACAACCGCACAGGAGACACATGCTTGTAGAAATCACAGCTTCCTTTGGCATGTTGTGTGTCTGCGAGAACAGTTTGTTTCTAGAGTAGAACTGTGATAGTACAACTATGATACTGAATGAATATATGGAGCGTCCCTGAACTAGATTTGTTTCGGGACTGAAATAGTACTTTTTATTATTTGCTAAGTTCATGGTACACTTTTATCAGCTTCGGAAGGATGAAATGCTGACATAGAATTTGGGGTGTACCAAAAGGTGGCTTGTTGGTTACATACTGATCTTTGCATCGGGCCATCAACCATCTGAGTTATCTTTTCATCTTCTGATCAGCGGTAGGATATTAGGTCTCAAGGCTCTGCGAGACAAGTCTCAGGGATGAGGCCTTTCCATGGGGGTTGCTGTAGTATATATTTTTACAAACATCTCTTTTTTCTGTTTCGCAACAAGTAAAGTGCCATCGCACATGAGACACGCAATAATGGTTATCGTTGCAGATATGGATTTATAACTTCAGGGATTTAAACGAGCTACACTGGATAAAGGTCCATTCAGTACCTTTTGAAATGTTGCTTCAAGGGGTGGACAGACATTTGACAGCATAGAAATATTCTGTTCTGCTTCTAAGGTGTAAAAAGAAAATGAGGACATATAATTAGGTGGGGGCAAACCCCGCTATGTGGCGGTATTGGAGTTTTTTTGCCAAACTCCACGCTCCAAGCAGAGTGCGGAGTTGGAAAAATTCAGCAAACGCCGCTGGCGGAGCGGAGTTCACCGCCCACCCCTACTTTAGATTTAAAATTAGAACCCAACCCTACCCAGGGACCGGACTCTTCCAGCTTGGTTAGTTCATGCATTATGCTCATAATATTAGTAATGTAGCCACCGACTCATCTATGTGCGGCATAAGCTCAGCATTCCAGTGTACAAATGACTTTGCAAACTCAGCCCTCTTTGGCAAGAAGCAAATTCAACGCAAGGCGATTTTGCATAATCATAGCTCTCATAGCAAGCAAATCTTTACTTATTACTGTCGGTGCCCCTGCCATGCTAGGAGCAATTTGACCTCCCAATATGTGAGCAGATTTCTAATCTTTCCATTATTGAATGCCACTCCTAAAGAAGATAAAGGTGCTCAAACTATTGTATGCCAGTGAATGATGATTACTAGCCCACATCACATCCCCTGAGTAGGCCTTGGACTGCTCTGCTTCACAACCCTGAGAGAGTCCAGCACTACAGTGGGGGGGCTGGTTACCAGTGAGGAGACAATTGTGGACCTATTACTTGAGCAGGTCCTGCATCCTGCACAACTGATTACCTGATTTCTAAATCAAGACATTGCATGCTCCAAGCTTTAGAGATAAAATCTTAATGCATCACAAAATCATTGAACTTCCTGGGAAGCTGTAAGGTCCTCCTAGGAGAAGCTCTTTGGAAACTAAAAGAAGGAGCAGCACTAGGATTACTGGAATCATTGAAAGGAGCAGCAGCACTAGGATTATCGAAGCAAGTGGAACCACTCTTGAAGTGATCCTTGACATCATTGCACTTGGCAAGCTTAGACTTATTCCAAGTGCAACCGTTATCCAAAGTGACAACATTTTTCCTAATGGAAACAATGGTGAAAGGACCAATGAAGTTCGAAACACCCTTGTGACCAAATTTCGTTTTTTTCACAAGCACACAATCCCCCACATTCCATTTCCTAGATTTGACAACCATCCTAGCATCATAACGTTGTTTCTATTTCTGCTGATAGTTTGTCAAAGCCTCTCTCCTTCTCACTACCTTTTCAACACTGTCACTACAAACTCTCTCCGGAAGCCAAGTAGGATTCAGCTTAGAGCAAGCTAATCTCCCCCTCAAAGCCTCAAAAGGAGATCTCTGCATGACAGCATTGGGAGTCGTTCGATGTGCCCACCACGTCTCCCTCAACACACTGGCAAAAGAGACTTTAGACTCCAAAGCCCTCTGTGCACAACTCTTCACCACTCTATTCATCCTTTCTGTGAGGCCATTCGCCTGAGGAGAATAAAGAGCTGTTTTTTGATGGATAATTCCCAAGTTACTCAAAAAACAACTCCTCTCATTGGGTGTGAATTGTACGCCATTGTCAGTGAGTAAGAATTTAGGCACACCTTCAGACATAAACACTTCTTTCAAAAATTCAATCACAGTCCTGGAATTTACAACACTCATGCATTTGGAAAGCACCCATTTGGAAGTGTAGTCCACCAACAACACAACAAATCTCTCATGAGAAGGCATAAGATCAAACGGACCTGCAATATCTAACCCCAACTTTGTCCAAACAGTAGCAGGAACCTCAACAGGAGAAAGCGGGGCTTGACTGGAGGTGCGTGATTTGTCATTAACAGCACATAAATGACAATCTTTGACTACAGATTCCACCATTCTATCCATACCAGGCCACCAGTACCTTTCTCTAACCCGAGCCTTCGTGAGATTCCTTCCTAAATGCCCTTCATGAGCAAGATTAACAACTTTTTCTCTTAGGCTATTTGGAGGCACGATTCTGTCACCTCTCATTAAATTATCTTGACAAATAGACAAATCATCCTTTACTGTCCAATAAGGCTTCAAATCACACTCAAGAGTATCATAGTTGGGCCAACCATTCTTGATGACATTCTTTAATGAACAAAAAATGAAGTCATCCTCGACACACTGCAACCATGTCTCCTTGGATATGCTAGATTCCAATATACAGTTTATACATGTGGTGGCACCATCAGTAACACAATCTCTTTGAATTGGAAGACGTGATAAACAATCAGCAGGCTTATTATTCTGTCCTGGAATGTACTGCACCCTGAAGTTATACTCTTGCAATCCTTCACTCCATCTTTTTAACCTGGGAGTCATATGATCACTCTGATGACAAGAGAAAATTTGAACCAAAGGACGATGATCAGATTTCACAACAAACGGTATCCCCCATAAATAAAATTTGAAGTGAAGTACAGACCAAAATACTGCCAACGCTTCTCTTTCGATACATGAATAATTGAACTCAGCTTCCCTTAAAGCTCTTGAGGCAAAAGCTACAACAACTTCTTCTCCATTCACAACCTGGGAAAGTACAGCACCCAAACCTTTAAGACTGGCATCAGTTGTCAAAATAGTCTTAAGTTTTGCGTCAAAATGACCTAGAGTAGGCATTTTACCAATTTCCTTCTTCATCAACTGGAAAGCTTTGTCACAGTCAGCAGACCACAAAAAATGAACACCTTTCTTCAATAGAGATCTTATGGGCTCAACAAGTCTAGCAAAATCCTTCACAAACTTGGAATAAAATTCCGCCATTCCTAGAAAAGATTTAACTTGATCTATGTCAACAGGTGTTGGTGCATTAACAATGCTCTCCGCCAATTCTACTTTGGGTTGAATTCCACTCCCAGAGATGACATGTCCCAAATACGTGACTGGCTCCAAACCAATGCGACACTTTTCTTTCTTGACAGTAAGTCCACTAGCATTTAACTTATCCAAAACTGATCTCAACACCTTATCATGCTGACTCTCATCCATCCCATGAACCAAAATATCGTCTTGAAAAAACATTACGTTGGAAAGGCTGCCAAGAACCATTTTCATTACTCTTTGAAAACACGCAGCAGCCGAAGCTAGACCAAAAGGCATCCTTAGGAAATGATAAGCGCCCAACGGCGTGACAAAAGATGTTAAATGCCTAGAATCCTTATGTAAAACAATTTGGTGATAGGCAGAGGAAAGGTCAAGAAGAACAAGTTACTTACCTTCGGTAACGATATATCTGTAAGAAACATTAGTTAGTGTTAGATTCCTTACCTTAGAATATCCCCAGGCGTCAGTCTGGATCCGGAAACTTTTGCGTAGCAGTACCCCTGCGCGTCGGTAGGCGTCGTCTGCAGGCGTCCCCTGCGGCTCCGCGTCCGTCGTCGTGCGCCGTGATGACGTCGCTGGAGTATATAGACACCGCCTCTGCGCGCTGACGTCAGTTCTTTGTACACAGCATTTCCGCGCCAGGAGACGCAGAGCCATGAGAGAACCAACACTGGTGCCATGTAAAACTAGGGCCCTGAAAGGGATGTCCTTAACCCTAGGTATCAGTTCGCAGAACGGGGAGGATGGGTGGGTTCGGTAAAGAATCTAACACTAACTAATGTTTCTTACAGATATATCGTTACCGAAGGTAAGTAACTTGTTCATCTGAAAGAAACACGTTAGTGTTAGATTCCTTACCTTAGAATAGATACCCCAGCAATACCAACCCCGGTGGTGGGTCTGCGAACCAATACATTCCTACACCAGAAAGTCCTGGAGGACAGAACGGCCAAAGAAGCCATCCCTCCGGACTTGACTGTCCAGGCAGTAGTGCCTCGCAAAGGTGTGCAGCGAGGCCCACGTAGCCGCCTGGCAAATGTCCTGCAAAGGGACTCCCCGGCCCAAGGCAGTAGTAGCCGCTGTGGCCCGAGTGGAATGGGCCCTCAGCCCAACAGGAGGCTCCTTCCGAGCCAAAGAGTAGCACGCTTTGATGCAGAGAACGACCCATCGAGAGATGGTCCGTTTATGGACCGCCCGTCCCTTCTTCGCACCCACGTAGCCAACAAACAGTTGGTCATCCACCCGGAACTGGCGTGTGCGATCCATATAAAATGAAAGCGCACGTTTTGGGTCCAGACGATGGAGCCGCTCTTCATCCTTTGAAGGATGCGGAGGCGGGAAGAAGGAAGGGAGGGTGATGGACTGCCCGATGTGAAAGGCCGAAACAACCTTGGGCAGGAAAGAAGGTCTAGTCCTCAGAACCACCTTGTCAGGATGAATGGACAAGAAAGGAGGTTTGACAGAAAGAGCCTGGAGCTCACTCACTCTCCTGGCAGAGGTGATGGCGACCAGGAAAGCCGTCTTCAAGGTCAGGAGACGGAGAGGGCAAGAATGAAGGGGCTCAAAGGGAGCACACATCAGAAAGGTCAGAACCAGGTTCAAATCCCACTGAGGCATCACAAACGGAACAGGTGGAAACGTGTGAGTGATGCCCTTCAAGAATCTAGTCACAATTGGGGATTTGAACAAAGAAGGCTGATCAGGAAGCCTTAAAAAGGCTGAAAGGGCAGAAAGGTAGCCCTTGATAGTGCCCAGAGCAGAGCCCTGCTGGGCAAGAGAGAGAAGAAACAGAAGAACCTCAGAAAGAGGGGCAGAGAGTGGATCCACAGCCTTTGCTGTGCACCATGCCACAAATCTGTTCCACCGACAGGCGTATACCGACTTAGTGGAGGGACGCCTGGCTGCCAGAATTACATCACAGACTTCAGGAGGCATGTCAAATGGCCTCAACTGCCGCCGCTCAATCTCCAAGCATGGAGGTGGAGACTGGACAGGTTCGGGTGGAGAACCGTCCCCTGCTGCTGCGACAGAAGGTCCTCCTGAAGGGGCAGGCGGATCGGGGGACCGACTGACATGCTGAGTAGCTCGGGATACCAGTACCTTCGAGCCCAGTCCGGGGCCACAAGGATGACTTGGGCCCGGTCGCGCCTGATCTTCTTCAGCACTCTGGGCAGAAGTGGTATAGGCGGAAAGGCGTATAACAGACCGCAACTCCACTCGCGCCGAAAGGCGGCGCCGTGCGAGTGCCGTCTTGGAAACTCCAACGCGCAGAACTGATGACATTGCGCGTTCTCTTCTGTGGCGAATAGATCTAACCAAGGCTCTCCCCATCGCAGAAAGAGACCTTGCGCCACGTCCGAGTTCAGACGCCATTCGTGATCAATCGAGCACCGACGGCTGAGTTCGTCCGCCCTGGCGTTCAGAGAACCTGCCAGGTGTTGAACCGTCAGTCACGCCCTGACGTTCCAGCCATTGCCAGAGGCGCAGAGCCTCCTGGCAAAGGGTCCACGACCCCACTCCGCCTTGCTTGTTGCAGTACCACATGGCGGTGGTGTTGTCCGTGAACACCTGCACCACACTCCCGTTGACAAAGGGGAGGAATGCCTTCAGCGCTAGACGAATCGCCCGCAGCTCCAACAGGTTGATATGGAGCCGGGACTCCGCCGGAGACCAGATGCCTCTGATCTCTGCCTCTCCCAAGTGGCCACCCCAGCCCTGGAGGGACGCGTCCGTCACGACAACGTGCTCTGGTTGGGGAAGGGAGAGGGATCTGCCTCTGACCCAATCGCGGTCCGTAAGCCACCACTGCAGTTGTCTCGCAGTGCCCTCTGAGATCAAGACGTGGTCGGACAAGTTGCCCTGATGCTGGGCCCACTGAAACTTCAGGTCCCACTGCAGAGCCCGCATCCGCCACCGGGCGTGATGCACCAGAAGGATGCAGGAAGCCATCAGCCCCAGCAGCCGCAGCGTCAACCTGACCGAAACCCGGGATAGCGGCTGAAAGATGGGAATCAAAGCCTGTATATCCCGGACCCGCCGTTCCGGAGGATAAACCCGAAACTGCGCCGAGTCCAGAACCGCTCTGATGAAAAGGAGCTTCCGAGAGGGACACAGGTGTGATTTCGGCACATTGATGGAGAACCCCAGGTCGTGCAAGAGGTCTGCCGTCATCTGAAGGTGGTGGACGACTGTCTGGGGCGAGCCCGCCTTCAACAACCAGTCGTCTAGGTAGGGGAAGACCGAAACCCCTAACCTGCGCAGATGGGCATCGACCACCGCCATCACCTTTGTGAACACCCGTGGGGCGCTTGTAAGGCCGAAGGGGAGCATGACAAACTGAAAATGCTCCTGGCCTACCGTGAACCGCAGGTAACGCCGGTGGGCCGGCAGGACGGGGATGTGGAAATACGCATCCTGCAAGTCCAACGCTACCATCCAGTCTTGCGGGTCGAGAGCAGCCAAGACCTGAGCTAACGTCAACATCTTGAACTTCTCCTTCCGGAGGAAGCCGTTGACGTTCCTTAGATCCAAGATAGGACGTAGGCCCCCCTTGTCCTTCTTGGGCACCAGAAAGTAGTGGGAATAGCAACCACGCACTACTTCTGGCCCAGGAACGCGCTCGATGGCCCCCTTGGCCAAGAGGGCCGTAACTTCCTCCTGCAGAAGTGTCAAGTGGTCCCCCGACACACGGTGGTTCTGCGGTGGCATGGCTGGAGGAGAGGTCTCGAAGGGGAGGGAGTAGCCCCTTCGGACGATTTGCAGCACCCACCTGTCCGATGTGATTGTGCGCCAGTGAGCGTGGTGATGGCGAACCCTGCCACCCACTGGCGTCACATGGGGCCGAAAGCACGGACTAGGAGGATTTTGAGGCAGATGCTGCGGGGGGAGGTGTGGCCTGACCCCGCCGTTGTCCCCGACCGCCTCCACGGCGGTTTCCACGGCCGCCACCGCGTTGAAAGGATTGTTGCGGCGCGTGGCTGGCAGCACGAGTGGGGGCGCCCCTTCCTTGGCCACGAAAGGGACGAAACGAACCCGGTTGCTGACGCTGGGTCGAGAGACCCAAGGACTTGGCCGTGACCCTGGAGTCCTTGAAGCGTTCCAGCGCGTGGTCCGCGTTGTCACCGAACAGGTGACAGCCATCGAACGGCATGTCCATCAATGTATTCTGGACATCAGCCGAAAAAGTTGGCGGATCTCAGCCAGGCGTGGCGACGAATCGCCACCGTCGTGGACATCGCCCTGCCCAGCGAGTCGGTCGTATCAAGACCACACCTAATCGAATACTTAGCTGCATCTCGGCCCTCAGCCACAGCCTGACCAAGTTTTGCCCGCACCTCCATGGGGCATTCTGGCAGCAGTTCCGCGACCGTATCCCACACAGAGTGGGTGTAGCGGCCCAAGAGGCAAGCGGTGTTGCAAGACCGCAGGCCCAAACTAATGGACGAGAAGACCTTCTTGCCAAACTGGTCATACCTCTTGGATTCCCGGTCGTGCGGGGCCTAACGGGAATGCGGACTGGGAGGTCGAGGCCTGGATCACCAGACTCTCAGGAGTGGGGTGGGTAGACAGGAACTTGGGGTCGTCCGGACAAGGACGGTGGCGCCTGGCCACGTTCCGATCAACAGGCGCACCTGAAGCGGGCCTGGACCACGTGCCCAACAGAACGTCTGACAAGGCTTCATTAAACGGCAGCAGTGGCTCCTGTGGGCATGACTGCGGTTTGAAGACCTCAGTGAGGATGTTAGGCCTCACGGCCGTGACGGGGAGCTCAAGGTGTAAGGCCTTGGCAGCCCTCATCAGCACCACTGAATATGCAGCCCCCTCCACCGATGCCACGGAAGGAGGAGAGATCAAACCAGGGTTAGGAGAGTCGTCCAGACCACTGGCATCCCCCAAGTCACCTGTCCAGTCTGGGTCATACTGGCACTCGCGTGACAGAGGGTCCTCGGACCCCTCCCAACCTTCACCGAACTCTTCATCCTCTCCATATTCGGAGTCTATGATGTAGACCGGCTCCTCGGGGTTCATGGGCCCCACCGGTGCCGAGCCCGGCGTCGAGCGACGCCGGTCCGACTCCGCGTCCGGCGTCGGTGAAGGTAAGGGGACGCCGCCGCCCAGAGCCGGCCCCGGAGCCGGCCGGAGCCGGCACCGGAGAACCGGCGCCGCGCGGGGACGGCGTCGGGGGTAACCCCGATGGCAACGGCGCCGGAGAGGCCGGAAGACCAGCCGGCGCCGATCCCAAAGGCCCTTGCGGCGCTGGGGTCGGAGCCGTCGGCGGCGGCGTCGAGGCAGGGACACCCGAACCGCTAAGTCCCCCAGACGGTGGCACTGGGCCCGAAGGCGCCGTAGGCCCCGTCGGAGAACCGAGCGCCCTCATGGCCATGAGGAACGCCTCGATCTCAGGCGTCGCGCCATGCCCAGGGACCGGAGGGTATGAGGCAGGCCGCGCCGGCGACTCTCGCGGAGCCGCGGGGTTGGGGTCACCCGAGCCCCCGGCCGCATTGCGCGAGCGTCGGGGGGAGTCGGGGGTACGATGACGACGCCCCGACTTCTTGTGCTTCTTACCTGATGAGCCCGACTCCCGGAACGCTCGGCGCGGCTCCGCGACCGCTCCCTCGAACGCTCTCACGACCTCCGGCCGGACCGGGACCGCTCCCGGTCCCGACGTGGGGCCGACACCCGGAGCTCCAGTAGCTTGCGGGACCGCTCCCGCCTAGCCTTGTTGGTGAGGGCCCGGCAGTCGACGCAGGAGTCCACGTCGTGGTCGGGGCCCAGACACCGGAGACAGAGGCGGTGATGGTCCGTGACCGACATCGTGCGTTCACAGTCATCACAGTGCTTGAAACCAGGCATCCTACCAGGCACAAAGAGTGAAAAAACAATTCAATAACTTGGTCAAAAGACCGGAGTACTGCTCTTCGGATCTGCGCTTACTGGCGCGGAAAAAAGAAGAACTGACGTCAGCGCGCGGAGGCGGCGTCTATATACTCCAGCGACGTCATCACGGCGCACGACGCCGACGACGGACGCGGAGCCGCAGGGGACGCCTGCAGACGACGCCTACCAACGCGCAGGGGTACTGCTACGCAAAAGTTTCCGGATCCAGACTGACGCCTGGGGATATTCTAAGGTAAGGAATCTAACACTAACGTGTTTCTTTCAGATCACTGAATATCTTCGCTCCTTCCAAGATACTAATACTCTCCGCTATGTTGGGCAACGGTTGCCGGTCCACCCAGATCCATTCGTTCAAACCACGCAAATCCACACACATTCTGATCGATTTCCCACCATCCTTGGGTGCCAAAACTACTGGACTTAACCACTCAGAGGACTCTATCTCTTCAATCACCTTGAGATTCAACAATCTCTCAATCTCAAGTTTCAGAGGCTCCAGCATCATATTAGGTACTTTCCTGACCTTGTGTACACATGGTTTGGCAGACTTTTTAAGAACGATTCTGTGTTCGAATCCCTTCAAACACTCCAAGGTGTCAGAAAATACTTTAGGATAATCAAGAAAATATGTCAGATCGACTCACAAAATTTATCTGAGTGGGAGATAAACTAGAAAGGAAGTCTTCCATCAGCATGACTTGATTCTTGGGATCTACGGCCCCAGGGTTAAGAATAATGCCTAGATCATGCTGATGTCGCCATCCCAGCAAATTGTCACCTCTGACAACAACATAAACCTTGCCATTGATACTCTTACCTCTGAAGGAGATGTTAGCTACAGTGTATCCCAAAATTTCTATTTTTGACTTGTTATAACTTAGTGGAGAAATGTCAGAAGGTAAAAGTTGAACATTTTCTAAACCAACTACTTCATCCCAAATCTTGTTCCCAATCAGTGTAAAAGGAGACCCAGAGTCCGCCATAAGCTTAAATCCAAACTTGTCAATTCTTATATCACAAAATGGCATATAAATATGTTCAGTGTCAACCAACTCATTCTTAACATTAGAAACTACAACAGTACGTACAATATCCGAATTTGATTCATTGGTGTCTCTCTTCTTACCAGACCTACACACACGTGCATAGTGTCCTTTAACCACTTGGCTGCTATGCTTCTTCTGGAACTTCAATGTAATTTCCATTGAAATCAATGGAAACTCCATGACGAGTTACCCTTGTCATTAGCGCTGAAGGGGTTAATCCCACAGTTATGACAAATGCTGTCTTTCGCATAACAGTTGGGGAAATTAGAAGTGTGAGCAAAACTCCCACACCTAAAACATCGCATTCTCTGGCTGTTAAAAGAAGGACGTTGTTGACGATATTCACGTTCCTTAGATGAAGTAACTTCTTTAGAACCAGAAGGACGATTATCAAAGGAACCTTTCTGAGAAACTGAAGTCTTTTGAAGTGGTTTGTTTTTAGAACTAACACTAACTTTGGTAACTTCTTCAAAACACTCACTAGTAAATTCTTCTTCTTCTAACGTGCACAGAGTCAGGAATTTTTTTTTTATTCTCACTAACAGTATGACTTTCTTCTTCCTTGTTTTTCCTTATTTCCTTGACCCATGTAGAGGTGTTCTCCATACCTTCCACAATACTTACAGCTTCTTTTAAAGTGGGATTTTTAGACAATAACTTCTCTTGGACCCTAGAGCTGTTTGTGCATCTAACAAGTTGATCTCTGACCAGAGATTCAGCCAAATCTCCAAAGTCACAAGTACGGGAAAGAGTTTTTAAAGCAGCAACATATGTCCCAACACGTTCACGAGAACCTTGGACACGAGTAAAGAATCTATGTCTTTCTAATACGACATCGATTCTTGGACCAAAATACTGTTCTAACATTGTCATTGACATCTCGAAAACATCTGCAGGTTCACCATCAGCTCCACCAACAGGTATACTGTCCATACTGTCGTAAGTGTGTCTACCCTCAACTCCCAAATTATGTAATAAAATGGCTTGTTTCCTAAAAGCCGAAAATGTTTCTCCTCCAATTGCTACTAGATAAGAGTCAAACAAATTCCTCCATCTTTTCCAAGGGAGAATGGGTTCACCCTCTTCTGAAAGGAAAGGTGGTGGCTGTGACATACTAGATGTTGTAGCCATAACGAAATGAAGAGTAAGTAAACCCACAAAACAAATGTAAAGATAACTAGTTGTGGTACATATATATAAAATACTCAATTCTTAATAGTGCACAACCTATATTAATGTTGAAAGCATAGTAGACACAAGTAAATTAAACAGAATGTAGCTGTGCTGTGTAAAATAGCATAAAGTAAATAGTCTAAACCTTAGTCCAAACCTTAGAATTGAATTGATGTGCAGCTGTGCACATCAGCGATAAAATGATGACTAAAACGAAGGATGACACCCATAAGTAACTCTTCCGATATAATGCGGTGCTGTGCACATCAGCACTGAAAATAAACGTGTTGAATAAGGGTTTACTGATGTGCAGTCGTGCGCCGCTTTGTGCACTCGATAACAAATGAAAGCACCAAAGATCCTTGTCAGATTGAAGATTTACCGATGCACAGCCGTGCGCATCGGCGTTAGAGCAGTTGCCATGGAGATAAACCCAAAATGGCCGCCAGCGTGATGAACGTGATGACGTTGCGTGTAGACGTCAGGCTCAACGCAGAGAAGAGACGTTCTTCCAAGCGGAGAAAGCGTTGCTAGGCTGCCGGCGGTGACAGAGTCAAAGCGTGTTGTTAGGCTGCTCGCGATGCTTCACGCGAGGAAGATTTTGAAGGTAAACCAGATAACATTGCACACGATGGTGTGTTAAGACAAAATGTATTTAAAAGAAAGAAAATACATACGATTTTCGGATTTCCGGATTTTCTTGTGGCACAAACGAGTCACGAGTCAGGTGACTAGACAGTAGATTTCTTCAAGGAGAAACGAAGAAAGCAGGGAAAATCCAGTAATTAATCCAAAAAATGAGAGTTTAAGAATAAAAAACATAAAGATCCAAAAATCCAGAGTAAACCAAAGCAAAGAGGTAATTGTAAGTAGTATAAATGTAGAAATGAGTTTAGAAATTATTCTAAACTGTCCAGACCAAAACCAAAATCAAGAGAAACAAGTCCAAAAAAATAGTCCAGATGTAGGGGAATTGGTGGTTGCAGATGCCTGTCCCCAATCAGGCCTTGACCCTCGTCGCCAGTGATAAAAGCACTCAAAATCCAAGGGTAGTTGTAGAGTAGCTTTAATATGCAACCCATCAAGAAGCACAGCAACAGCAACTGAATCCACAGTAATTGAAATGTCATCATTCTAACAATGATGTAATCAGCTAGGAGATTCTTAAAGATACAGCAAACATACTACCTTCCAAAGTAGGAGAGTGGGGTGGAGTCTTGAGTGAGGGGAGGTATATATGTGTCTGTGTGCACCCACATATTTGTATCTGAGGTGGGATAGATGTTTGGTGCGTCTGTGATTGAGAAACATTTATTTACTGTATGTGAGTGAGTGAACGAGAGAAAGAGAAACGTGCCAAGATGTATATTTGGTGCAGGAGGGGCAGCATATTACGTTTGTTGAAGGTTTCAGTGTAGGTGATGTCTGTGTGATGGAGAGAAGACTGTGCCATGACAGCTTTTGTGTATGCAGAAGTAGGATGGGGTAATATGTAGCATAGGAATGTTGTGTGAGGAGGTGTGACCTCGTGGGGTTCAGTGTGGAGTGGGCATCCTCATTGTGAAGTTACTGTTTTGGTGACTGTCCTTTTCACTTCATTCCCTCAGATTCCCTCTCGCACACTTTGGGAAGCTCTATGGCCTTGTGATGGCGCTGTCTGCGCTCGTATCCATCCTGCAGTACCCGTGCTTCGCTCTCGTAAAAGACGTGCTTCATGGAGACCCCTTTTATGTGAGTATTCTTGATGAGAGGGTAGCACTGACCCCTGAGGCTGTGTGCTATGACTGACAAGCCAACCAACATCAGAGCAGCTCCACCCAGACAGTATCCTGGGAAAGACTTGATTTGAGGTGTTGTTTCCTGGTGCTCTGCAGTAAACATCCTTTACCACGAAGTTTTTACCATGCGGTACCTTTACCACGCGGCCGTTACAACGCAAGTCGTTACCACGACTTGCGCTGGAGGACGCTAAAGGATTAAAAATAGTAAATTTACTATCCCAACACCATCCCTAGGGTCCACGGGGACTGGTGTTAGAATAGTAAATTATACTATTCGAAATCCGCGCCCCCAACGCAAGTCGTGGTAACGACTTGCGTTGTAAGGGATGCGGTGTAAAGGGATGCGTTGTGACAGTACGCGTTGTACCGTCATACATCCCTCTGCCACGTGCCATCATCATGCTGGATCACAAAGCACCTGGCCACATCATATTTGCATGCTATGAGATGTGTGCTCTGGGTTTGGTTTCATGTGCCACCACCACATAATTGAAATAACTGACCTTCTTTGTAGTGGGGTCTGGTCTAGACTCGAGTCCTATCAGCCTTTTTTGTGTGCTTGAAATGGGGGCTATGCCCGCCTCATAAGAATTGGTGCAGGTATGATGGCTACATTACACCTTCTCCCAGACTTTTTCTTTAGTGCCGGGATGCCCTCTCCTCAGAGCAGCTGTATGTTTTACAAATAACCTCATTCATTCATTTTGCTTGGCTTACAGTGGTAATGGTACCTCACCTTGATGCTCAAGACATCAGGGCCTTCAGTCTCAGGACCTCCTGATTCAGCCTTAGTTAATTCCTTGCTGTTTATTGTCCTATAAATACTTGTTCAACTATAGAGCACACTTCAACCCTCCACCCTGGCAGGAATCAACTTCTGAGGGCTCCTGTTGCACCTCCCAATAAATAACAATTAGAAAATCCATGGACAGGCTCTTAACCTTCTGGATGCCTCCTGGAGTGCTGAACTGTGAAGAGAATTGCTTGACATTACAGTGTGAGGGCAGTCATGTTTATTCCTTTTGGTAAACCTTAGGATAGACTTAGACTTTCTCCATTTATTTCTAGTCAGCTGGCATCATGACAGGTCATTCAACATATCTGCATGCCCCACAATGGTGGACCAAATAAAATTATTTAGAATGTGTACTCTGGTTTTGCGCAGATCCAGGTTTCAAATTAGGGGTCTGCTGTTCCCAGTTGGTGTGCACCACCATTTACTTCCCCTTCTGTGTGCACCACCATCCACTGCCCACTTCTGTTTGCACCACCATTCACTGCCAAATTCTGCGTGCACCACCATCTACTGCCCACTTCCGTGTGCACCACAATCCACTGTCATCGTTTGCACCACCATCCAGTGTCCACGAGTTTAGCCTGCAATAATCACGCTATGAGAAGGGAAGTCGACTTCATTCAAGAATCCAACTGGTCACAAGGAGCAGCAGGTCCAACTGTTAGTTGACAGGAGTCTGCAATGGGAATTGTCACAAAGTGAAAAGTTGTAAACATCCCCTGGGATGTGTACATGATATGTGTTGATGCTTGTAATAAGACCCCTTAGTACTGGTCACCTTGAATGGAAGGGGTGGTGGGTGGCCTTCCAAAAACATGGGTGTCCCCATCATGCTAGTGAATATTTCCCCTCACTCATCTATGCCCTTTAAGTAAATGACGTAGCAATTGTGGCTGTAGATACACATGCTCTACATACTCCTGCCATCTAGTGTTGGGCTTGGACTGCTGCTTCTCATTTTTTCCCCAAAAAGTCATTGGAGTCACATCTTCTCAGTGCCTTCTCCTCTGGTCATGATCACACATGGGACTGACTCCATTGCTATATCTCTTTGCCCACCATCTGGTTTAGGCATATATCCACATTGCTCCCCTGTCGTGGCATCTGAGCTCATTGACTTTCCAGGCCATCTCTGAGAAGACTTTTCGATGGGTCTACTGTTCATTTTGCCTTCTCTGCTCGAACTTCCCAGGAAATAATCATCGAAGAACTGAGCCCTCCGGGATCCTCGGCCCTTTCGAGCGATGCATCCTCTTTACTGACACCAGAGAATGAGGACACATTGAAGGTCATGGAAAGGGTGCCTTTCAAAAGATGACCTGTGTCCCTCAGTGTCCTTGAGCCAACCTCCACGCTGTCTGTAACCTATGCCTATCTCCGGAGCTGGACAGGACCTGCTACTAGTCTTGCTCAGCCTTCAGGGTCAAAAAGACCCTTTGCAGTAGAGAGATATGTAGGGGCCCACATCAAAATGTACTGGTTATCCTCAGAGACGTAGGACATCTTCGGCGAGGCTGACCCACTTGGCGCCTATGAAAACCAGTTTGGTAAATCATCCGACCTTTTGGCCCACCAGCCCAGTCCCAAAATTGTCAGATTTAACTCCTCGAAACCCGAGGAACAAGTTCAAAAGGAGGATGAGGAGCCCAAAGCCCTTCCAGTTACCTCCATGAACTCTGTACCTCGTCTGAAGACAACAGTGAGGCGCGTGAGTAGGGTCAACACTCAAACCACTTCTAAGACACATGGGTGTCTGCACGTTGAAGGTGAGCACTGCCACTCTGATGGTTGATCATTGAGCCCTGTGCAGAAGCCACCGCTGCTTTCAGGTGCCCCACTGCCCTTGGACAGTACCAAAGCAAGGCATTGGATCTTCTAAACCAAGCGCCCATGAGTCCAAGACCACATGTCAGTGCCAAAGCTTTAAAGACTGCGCCTCCGTTGAGGCCGAAACCAACATTGGCGGCGAAAATACCATCGACAGCCAAGTCTAAAGAGAGGCCGATCCTGAAAGCTCCAGTAGGAGCAGGATGAAAGGCAGCGCCAATCATCCACCCACGCACAATTAAGATCTCCACTTCATAAAAGACTTTGCCCACAAAGCACAGACTCCCTTCTAGGGACATTCCACCTTCAGACATTCCTCTACCACAGTCACCTTCTAAAAGGCCTAAGAATAAGGCTGTTGGTCCTGTTCCTACTCCTCCTCTACCTTATCCTCCACCACCGCCCTCTCCACTGCCTCCTGCGACTTTGCCTCATAATTCTCCTGAGTACTCTGACACAGGTCGCTCTAGCCCCTACTTTCCAGCAGACTACTATAGCGCCCCAGTCTACCCGTACCCCACTGATCATCCTTGGGAGGATTATGATGTGGATCCTGCAGTGGATCCCGTCCTTGTCCCCGTTAGAGCTTACCCTCCAGCAGGCAACACCATACAGTTATCCAACGTGCAGCCTCCGACCATAAGGTGGATAAGTACGTCACCCCAGAGATGCCTTCCAGAAGCAAGTGCTCCCTCAAATATTTGCCCATGCTCAAGGGGATGGTAAAAACCTATCTTGAGAGCTGTTAAGAGCTGATGAAATCTTGGGTGCTTACACCCAGGACTGAAAAGACGTTCAAGCCTGCACCCTCGGTTCACTCTATATCAGGGGTCAAGTCCCGCCGGACTCCTTGGTTGTTTCTACCGCGTATAAGAGTGAGTCAGCCCAGGTCACAGACGTGCACCTCCTCCTGATAAGAAGAGTAATTGTATTGATGCCGCTGGCAAGAGGGTATCGGTGGGTGACACCACACACTGGTGCCTAGTTTCTCATTACAAACCGGTGCCTCTTTGTGACAGAGCACAGCAGGAAGGGATGGAGATCATGTCCAACGCCACCATCAGGCGTGCCTTGGATTCAGCTGTCAGGGGAATGAACACCGCTGTAACCTCCACATCTGGCTGCATGTGTTTGGCTTCAAGCCCGAGGTCTAGCAGCATCTCATCAACCTGCCCTTTCAAGGGGGAACACCTGTTTGTCCTGCAGGTTGATGAGATGTTGGAAAAAATAAAACAGGGCACTAACACCCGTAAGGCCATGGGTGACTTTCACATCCCTTCTACCAGGGGCCCCTTTCTAAGGCAGCAAACAAGGGGCGAGTCCAAGGCCACTTCCCCAGAATCAATACAGTACTATCAATGTCAGCAACAGGGCGGTAGAGGTTAAACGCGGAGCTCCTTGAAAGGTAACACCCCCAAGCGTCAAGGCAGAGCTCTAACTCCAAGAACTGACTTCTCCTGCATTCCTTCGATGTCACTACACCTGTCGGGAGAGGCTCCAGGGATTTCTTCTCTGCTGAGAGGAGATCACTACAGACCGGTGGAATCTATCCATCATTGAGGACGGCTACTGCTTAAAGCTCTCTTCAGTTCCACCAAACCTCTCACTCCACATACACACCCTCAATCAAGAACACCTAGCCCCATTGCAAGAGGAGGTTCAGGTTCCTCTTCTCGAAGGAACAATAGAGACCGCGCCCCCTCAATACCAGAGCAAAGGCGGCTGACCTCTGTACTTCCTCATCCCCCAAAAGAATTGCTCCCTCAAGCCAATCCTCAAGCTCAGGCCTCTCAAAAGACACATCCTGTTGGAACACTTCCATATGGTCACCCTAGAGGATGTCACCCTAGAGGATGTCATCCTCCTTCTGCAGCACGGCAACTACATGGCCACAATAGACCCGAAGGAAACCTATTTTCAGGTCCCAATCCATCCGGCTCATTGGCGCTACCTGTGTTTCATGGTAAATTGTAAGCACTGCCAGTTCTTTCGGAGTTACCATTGCCACAAGCGTTTTTACCAGGTATCTGGCAGTGGTAGCCACTTGTCCCTAAAAGGGAGGAACTTGTGTCTTCCCCGACTTAAACAACTGGCTGGTCAATAGCACAAGCGGACAAAACTGCGTAACCCACACTTAACCTGCAATCACTCTTTTACAAAGCTTGGGATTTACAGTCCCCAAGTCCCACCTTGAGCAGCTGCAGCTCCAACTGTTTCCTGGGGTGAGTCCTAAATGTAGTTGTGTGCAGGGCTACCCAGAGTGACCAAAGGGTGGCAGCATTTGAGCAGCTTCTACCTCTTTCTCAGCCACTCTATCAGCCACTCTGTCCTCACTGTTTGAATAGTAATGCGCCTTCTGGGTATGATGGCCTCTTGTACTGTCACGGTCCTTCGAGTTAGGGTCCGTATGTGCCTGGTCCAAGAGTGTCTTTCAGGTCAGTGGTCACAAGCAGAAGGTTACTGGGTTGATAAGGGCCAGCACCTATCGCTCTCTGCAGTAGCAGAACAGAACGACATGACAGTCCAGGGTCTGTCGCCACCTTATCAGTGGGGTTGCCACATCAACCCTCTGAAACTTTTAGCCATTCACCTAACCCTCAATGCCTTCCTCCTGGACATCCACGGCAAGGTGGTTCTTGTGCAGACCGACAAAAGGACTGACCTGTTTTACGTGCAAAACCAAGGCGGCACACACTCCTCAACCCTCCGCTCTATGAAATGAAATGAAATGAATGAAACTTATATAGCGCACGACTTACCCTGGGGCATCTCAGCGCTTGCTTAGGGAACCCGTCCTGGTATTCCCCTGTGAGATAACCCTGGCAGGGTATCCACAAGGTGAAAGCCAGGCATCCCGCCGGGAGGGGCCGTTGTGGAGATTAAGCAAGCTATTGCCCAGAGTCGCAGAGTGTGAACCCGTGAGTCGAGGAGGCACCGGAGCGAGAATTAACGAGTCCGTGGAATTTTGAGCCCAAGACCCGCCGAGGCGGGGAATTGAACCCTGGTCCCGGGCCGAACTCAAGCTCCAGGTCTGCCGCCTCTAACCCCTGAGCCACACTTCTCCACTAACGCTCTAGCATAACCTATGTGGCATTGGGCAGTCCACCACCAAGTACACTTCTGTTTGAATTTTTTTTTTAAAGTAATTTTTATTGTAGACATACAGCGCTCAGACCAGGATATACATAAGCTTGGCATTATCATGATTCATAAGCATCAGCTTTTTCCTGAAGGTATACACAGCCCATGAGCCCGCAACCCAGAGGTCGGGCGGTGAGAAAACGAGTGTTCTGAGTGTTGTCTGGTTGCAACGTTGCTAACCAGTTATAATCATGTTAAGTTGTGCATGTCTACTTTTTCGCCCTAACTTAACTGCTCCATTTAACCCCCCCCTTACCCCACCCCAAGTCGCCCTGAACCCCCCTTCCTCCCACCGCCCACCTCCACCATCCGCTCATAGGGTCTCACGGTGTTGTGTACCAGGGCGTGCTACGTGGCCTGTCAGTTATCAAGTCTGCGTTCCACCCGATAGTGTTTGAGTGCCGTTCCCGTGTGTGCTAAGGGATTCTTCATCGTCCGTGACCATAGTATCCCTAAGGGTTTGTACCAACACCTCCCACGCTGTTGCTAGCTCTAACGCTCTAGGGTCAGGGTTCCTGCGCGCCAACTGGTATCTATGCGTGCTGTCGCATGCTGCCCACTTCAGGAATTCATTATACCACTTCCTGTACGTCGGGCCAGTTTTCGCCTTCTACTGTCTGGTTATCTCTCGTTTGGCTACCATCAGTCCCATATCTACAAATTTGCTGGAAAGTTTATTTATGGGGGTATGGGGGAACCAGTGCAGAAGGCAGGCCGCCGAGTCAAAGTCGATGGCCCTCTCCGTCACTTCATTCAGGGTCTCTCCTATGGCCGCCAGTATTCCCGAAGGGCCCGACAAGACCACAGCATATGTTCCAGTTCTGCCCCGTCCGTCGTACAGCGAGGGCACTCCGACACCGCTACCTCAAAGTATTTCTTAATTCTGCCTGGGGTCATATAGGCCCTATGCAGAACATAATAATGGATGAGTTGAAATCTCACGTTCCTCGTGCTGTTACGTGCTGCCCGCTCCAGCCGGGCCAAGGTCGTGTCAGGAATATCTTTCCCCAAGTCATTTTCCCACTTAGCTTTTAGCGTCGTGAGGGGCACCAGGTTTTCACGGAGCATTCTCGAGTATAGACAAGTCACCGCCTTAAACGTCCCCGCTGCCATCATGGCGTACTGACAAACCATAGATGTCTCGGGTTCCGCCAGCCCTCCACCCCAGTGCGCCTGCATCGCCCTAATCACCGCCGAGTGCAAGAGGAATCCTCCTCGTGGCAGGTCAAAGCGGTCCAGAAGGTCTTGATACGATAGGAGCGTCCCGTTCACATAGAGATCCCCCACCACCTGCAGACCCGCCTCCTCCCATCGCTGCAGACTGGACCAATCACTCCCATGGGGCAGCGCCGTCATCATGCCCAGGGGAATTTCCGGGGCGTATGGGTGTTTTATACCCGCCCGTCGTTGGGAGCTGTTCCAGGAAAGTTGGAATGTTCGCTGTTCCATCGTTAAATCACGGGCGGCGATTTTCTGCTGCAGGGTTATATAAGCCAAGACATGTCTCGGCGTGCCTCTGGTCTCCTCGTGTTCAGGGCCTCTGTACACTCTCGCTACCTCTTGTGTGAACATTTGTAGTTGGGCGGCCAAATAATACACTTCAAAGTCTGGCCCCGCAAGCCCACCCTCGTCTTTGGGACGGGCTAGCGTCGCCAGAGCCACTCTGCATTTGCCTGCCTCCCACAAGAACGAAGTCAACTGGGACTTAAGTTGGCGGAAGAAGGAGCTGGGGATCCAGATCAGGAGTGTCCGGAAGTAATATAATAATCTCGGTAGAGCAACCATTTTCAACAGGGATATGCGGCCAGCGACGGATAGCGGGAGCGTAGCCCAAAAGGACATGCTGCCCCTCAGGGCTCGCATACACCGCCCCACATTCCCTTCGAACAGGTCTTCTGCGGTATGGTATATGTATACCCCTAAATATTTGATACAGGTCGGCTCCCAGTTCAACGCAGGGCGGTGGTCAGGACGAGCGATGTCCTTCTGTAATGGAAATACACTTGTCTTCGCCCAATTGACCTTCAGGCCAGAAACTACCCCAAACCGCTCCAGCAACCCTTCTGCTCCTTCTAGCGCTGTCGAGTCGTTTTCCAAGAATAAGAGCAAATCGTCGGCATACAGTGATATAAACTGTTGACCGTCGCTACTCTCTATGCCCTCGAAGTGTCTGCCCGTCCGGGCCTCAGCAGCCAGTGGTTCAATCGCCAGTGCAAACAATAAGGGGGATAAGGAGCAACCCTGACGAGTGCCCCTCTTCACCGGATATTGCTGCGAGACCAGAGGCCCTATCCGTACTCTTGCCACAGCCTCCGAGTATAGTACCTTTGTCCATTTAATATAACCTTCTCCAAGTCCAAAGCGGGCCATAACCTTGTATAGGTAGTCCCACTCTAGACTGTCGAAGGCCTTTTCAATGTCCACTGATAGAACCAGGGGGGCCCGAGTCATTGTCTGCGCGCTTTCTAGCAGCTGTATGAGCCGCCTAATATTAATTGTCGTGTTCCGAGTTGGGATGAAACCGTTTTGATCCGCATGCACTAATCCGGGCATATGCTGCAGAAGTCTAGTCGCTAAGATAGAGCTCAGTATTTTATAGTCTGCAGTGAGCATGGATAGCGGCCTGTAAGATGAAGGATTGCCACTGTCTCTACCCGGCTTCAGGAGCGGTATCACTAGTGCCTCCCGCATTGACTGTGGCAGGCGGCCCGCTTCCATAGCCTCCTTGTATATTACCTGGAGCCTCGGCGCTAGGATGTCTACATATTTACTATAAAATTCAATGGGCAGGCCGTCTAATCCTGGCGTTTTGTTGTGAGCCATTCGTTTGATCGCCCCCTAATCTCTCCCAGTGTGATTTCACTCCCCAGGTCTTTCGCCTGTTCTTCATCGAGCTGGGGCAGCTGTAGGCCAGACAGGAAAGCCTCAATCGCGCTCTCGCGGTCCTCCTGCCCACTCCTATACAGGACTGCGTAGTACCTTTAAAAACCTTCCAGTATCCCCTTCTGGGAGTGACAGGTGCGGCCCTCTCCATCTTCCAGTGATAGAATAGGGGAGCAACGCTTCGTGGGGTCCGCCAGCCACGCTAAAAGTGTGCCAGCTTTGTTCCCCTCCACATGGGCTCTGAGCATATATGCTCGGTGGTCGAAAGCACGTAGGCGTTCAACCTCCACCGCCACTGCCTCCCTAGCTGTGCAAACCTCTTCTTGGAGGTCGGGACGACCGGGACGCCTCTTCTCTGCATCGCGTAACTTAGAGTCTGCTTTAGCTACATCATCCAGCAACACCCGTCTTGCACCCACATACTTTGTTATGCATTGGCCCCTCACCACTACTTTAAATGCATCCCATTCCATCGCTCTGGTGGATGTTGTCCCCTAATTATCAGCGAAATATTGGGTTATACCGTCCTCCAGTGCCGCGTGGAAAAGTGGGTCCTCCAGTGTCTCCGGTCTCAATTTCCAGGTCGGCACTAGGGGTATCTCGGTCGTCCAGGCTAAATTAATAATGAGTGGATTATGATCCGAAATTGTCCTCGAGAGGTACTCCGACCCGGTTACGGACGGCAATACATCCTGCGAACCCAACATCGCATCAAGCCGGACATGCAGGTCATGCAAGCTGGAAAAATATGAGTAGTCGCGGGTCGCTGGGTGGTGCACTCTCCAGACATCTATTAGACCCCATCCCTCTTGCCATTCCCGTCTACCCTTTGTGAGTCTATGCACCGGGGAGTCCCTCAGTGGTGGGTGGGATCTGTCTAGGTCCATGTCTGCTATGGAGTTGAAGTCTCCGCCCACCAATATCGTGCCCGCTAGGAAGTGTGCCAATGTCCCCGACAACCCCGTCAGAAACGCCATCTGCTCCGTATTTGGGGCGTACACGCTGCACAGGGTGATATCCCTGCCTCTCAACTTGCCTTCTACCACTACATATCTTCCCTCAGGGTCCACTAGGTGTCGTGTCGGTTGAAAAGGTGTCCCCGCCCTGATCCAGATTAATGTCCCCCTAGCATAGGCTGAGTAGGAAGTATGGAAGACCCGCCCTCTCCATCTCCTCTGAAGAGCCACCCCTTCCTGCTTCGTAAGATGAGTTTCCTGTAGCAGCGTAATATGGACCCCCCTCCGAATTAAGTAGGCGTGTACCTTATGTCTCCGTTACATCATATGAAGCCCCCGCACATTCCAGGTCATGCACTTCAACAAACCTACATTAGCCATTGTCCCGAAAAGCACATCGTTGTATCATATCACATTGCAGACCCTCACGGATGGTGTCCCCCGCCCCAACTCCCTTGAAAATGTAGATCGTTACATCGCTCAGATTTCTCTGCGCCCTCCATTGCCAATCGTGGAAGTAACCCCCAACAGAGTCCCCACCCCCCCAGAACAGGCCCCAATATTGAACTATTAGTTCCCATCCAAACTAAGCAACTTCCCCAAACTGTGTTGCTGTAACACGGTCGTAACCGTGGTTGCCTTAAGGGCCAATGGAGCGAGGCCTAGGCCAAAAGGGGACCGCACGAGCAACCCCCCCGAACTCCCGGTTGCTCCCCAACATGAATATCAAGCTTGCAACCCAAATTGCGATCCCCGATCATCTTACTGTGCAAGCAGCGGAGTCTTTGGTGTGGCTGCCCGCCAGCTGCAAGTCAAGTGTTCAGGATAGTTTCCAATGACTGTGGTGTCACCAACGGGCCCTTGGCACCATGTATCCCTGATACGTCCGAGTTCGAGCCCGAGGCTGAGGCATGAGTCTCAGTGTCCGTGTTCTGTTTAGATTGGGAGCCTCCGGATCTCGCCAACGTCCCTGCTGCCTGAAGCGCTGCTTTCCTCTCAGCCTCCGTTTGAGTAGCCGTCGGTTTCTTTGCGCCTCGCCGCCCCTTGCGCAATCTCTGCGATTTCCGGAGGCCCGTTTTCGCCCTGTCTCGTTCCCGTTCTCTCTCCTCTTGTGCCTTGGCTCCATCCGTGCCCGCTTTATACGTGTCCCACCATTCCCATGCTTCCGCTGCCGTACCAAAGAAGTGTGTCCTCTCATCGACCACCATTCTGAGTTTTGCCGGGAAGAGCAGGGAGTATGATATTCCCTCCGTCCGGAGTTCTTTTTTGAGTGATAGGAAGGAGGCCCGCAGCCGCTGCGTCTCATAAGTGAAGTCCGGGTACAGAGTTACTCTACTATTCGCCACCTGAAACGGGCCGGTGTCCCGAGCTCTCTGTAGTAGAAGGTCCCGGTCCTTATAGTGCAGCAGTTTTACGATAATCGGCCTCGGGGGTAGACCGGGTTTTGGAGGTCCTGAAGGAACCCGGTGAGCTCGCTCTATAGCGAAGAAGGATGATAGGCCCTCCGGTGCCACTACGGAGCCGAGCCAGGTCTCAAGAAATTCCACCATATCCTCCCCCTCCTCTTTCTCCGGAACTCCTACGATACGAACGTTGCTGCGTCGACTTCTATTTTCCGCATCCTCCGCTCGCCTCTCTAGGACTTGGATCCGATCAAGGGCATTCGTTAGTTTGCCCTCAAAAGTCTTGTGCGAGGGCACCAGATCCTGCAGAGTATCTTCCACGTCCTTGACCCTATCCTTGAGTTTATCGTGGTCCGCTCGTAGTAGACCCAGTCCCGAGGCCACTTGTGCAATGTCTTGCCGCAACGTGTCCTGCGTGGAGGCAATGGCTTCCAGGATACGGTTTTGTAATTGCTGCAGCTCCGAGGGCTCCGCCAGGTCGCCGTCCGCCATGTTCGAGGCCGTCGCTCCCTCGGCTTTCCCCTTCGGCTTCACCATACCGCGCCGTCGCCTCTCTCAGGGTCGTTAGTAGTGTCTTTTTTGACTCCTGGTGTCGCCACTGATATTGAGGGCTAGGTATAAGGTCACCGTTGTCCTCACTCCTCTCAATCCCAGGCCGCTCCTGAGCCGACACCCAAGTCGCTGGGTCGTTTCAGGCCCGTGATGCGCTGTGGACTCCACTGGTCGCGCAGGCCAAAGTCAACAGATGATTCGCTCTTCTGGGCGGCCCAGTTCCAGGAATCCGCTCCGCTGTCTCTACACTTCGCCGGCCAGGAGACTACACCTCGTCAGTCGTCGTCCCTCTACTGGGCTCCATTCACCAGCTTCCACCGCCATCTTGTCCATCCTTAGCTCTCCGACTGGCGGGCTCGGTGTGCAGGCCCCCCGTCCAGTGTTTTGCAGCGTGAATCTTTCTGGATTCACTATGCTGTGCAAATTCCGCGGTCTTGTGGTTGGGTCCGGATTCGTAGTCTTTTCTTTGTTTTGTTTTTTTTTTTCGTCGCCCAGGTGGGCGTCGGCGTCACCCCTCCTTGGGTGTATTTCCGGTGATGTCGGCATGCTTCCTGCGGAAGCTCCCACCCTTGGGCGCCATCTTCAGATTCTTTTTTCCGCAGTCGGGTCTGGATCGTTCCCGTTGGGCTCCAGACATTTTTGAAGAAAGTACTAGGAAAAGATTGAAATTGGAGAAGATATCGAAAGAAGAAGACTACGAAAGACTTCGCTGAATACTGACCAGCGAAGGGAAGGAGAAATCATCGAGGACTTCGACGATCGTCGACATCCGCGTGGCCAGGGAGGCCAAAACACTTGATGATGGACAACACGCCGTTCAAGTTCTGCCCTAACTGCCACCACAAGTTTGCGCAGAAAGACCAACACCCGGTTTGCAACCTTTGCTTACCGGTAGATCACAGAAGCGAGGACTGCAACGCCTGCTCCGCCTTCGCCCCGAAAACCCTTCGTGTGAGGAAGAGCCAGAGGGTAGCGCACGCCACCCTCCAAGGGAAAGCCCCGACGCCATCGCTGTACGAGCTGGGGATGTCCTCGGAGGAAGAGGACAACGCTGCCACCGAAGACGATCGCTACACGGTCGTAGAGACCGATTACACGAAGACATCTGACTCGTCGTTCCCCAAGAGCACGAGAGACTCTGAATCTCGAAAAAACGAGTGCAAGACCCCGAAAGCGCCGACGCAGAGACACCTGGCATCCGCGGCTACCCACAGGCCCAGCGGATCCTCTGAGAAGGAGTCCCTGGCGCCGAGAGCTGTTGAGCAGCAGAAGTCGTCGAAGATCGTCCCCGAAAAGGACCGATCGACGTCGAGGGAGAAAGACCCTAAAGCCTCGACGCCGTACAGGGACCCGAAACCCAGTTCGACGTCCAAGTCCTCGACGCCGAAACTCTCACAGCCGAGCCAGGCGCCGAAGAGAGTGGCCGAACAACCCGGCGCGGACAACGCGGCCGAGATGGAAAAGAAAAAAACGGCGACTAGAAGCCGAAATGGAAAACATCTTGCAGCGGAAAAAAGATTTCGACGCCAAGATGAGAGCCTTCACGATTCCCCACAAGACCAAGCCACCCATGCTAGAACTGGTCGAGGAGGAAGACGAACACGTCGAGGAACATGAGCCTGGCGCCAAAATGGTCGGCGACCAGGAAGAGGACGAGAATCCCTACGAGGCTTACAGCTATGAGGAGGAAGAGGACAGCAGGTTGGACGCCGAGTCGGCCACCTCTGACCCGCAGGAGGAGGATTACCTGGATGTCGACACCGAGAGCCCGGAAGAGGCGGTCGGCACATACCCCTCGAGGCCATCGGGGCTTACAACTCGGTGATAAGGTCTGCGGCAGCAGCTTTCAAGCTCAAGCTCGACGAGGAGAAGCAGAAAGCGGACTTTCTCCTCGAGACATTACTCCCCACGCAAACAAGGAGCCAGTATCTACCTATGCTCGACAGCGTCTTGGCGCAGGGGATGGAGGCATTCAGGGAACCCGCAACATGCAAGGCAGTCACTCCCAGAACGGAAAAGAAGTACAAACATTCATCAAAGGACCCAGCCTACATTTGTGGCGTGGTCTCAGCTGACTCCATCGTCACGGCCACAGCAAGGAAGAGGGCTAACGTGGCCACTACTTCTGGACCACCTCCTGATAAGGAGAGCAAAAGGATGGACTTAGTGGGCAGAAGGATCGAACGGAATGCCGCGACCCAATGGCGTATGGCTAATTCCAATGCCCTCATAAACAGGCATATGTACCAGATCATGGAGGAGCTAGGAAAACTGGTGAAAGACCTACCCCAGGAGGCCAGGCAGAAGGCCGAGAAACTGGTGTAAGACGGGAAGAATGCGGCCAATTGTTGCCTCAAGACGGCCCTGGATGGAGCAGACACCTCCAGCAGGCTCATGATGATGGGTGTCACGGAAAGAAGACACGTATGTCTCAGAATCTCGGGCTTCAAGCCTGAGGTGCAACACAGCATCTTGAACACTCAGTTCAACGGCGAGACGCTGTTCGGGACAACAGTTGACGACAAACTCAGTCAACTAAAGAAAGACAATGAAACTGCACGATCCATGGGAGCTTTGCAGTTCAGAGGCAACAAGAGGGGCACCCAGTCACGGAGGCCCGGCGGAAGAGGTGGAAACCAGCCAGGTACTTCACACCAGGCTTTCCAACAGACGCACCAGGCGGACTCGCAGGCGCAACCGAGTCAACAGAAGCAGTCCTGGCAGTACCAGTCAAGGGGCCAGTCCTTTCGAGGGAGAGGAAATGGAAGAGGACAGCATAAAAGAGGGGGCCAGCAGCCCGCCTCTAAATGACTTCAGAGACATCCGTGTGCCCGCCCACAGAAAGGATCCCAGGGGGCAGCACGTACAAAGGGGTCAGGACACAATGGACAACTACCACCACATAACACCAGTGGGTGGAAGATTAAGATTCTACCTCCAGGAATGGAGAGAGATCACATCAGACAAATGGATACTAAACATCATCCAATTCGGGTACTGCTTAGAATTGGAAGGGAGGCCAACAAGCAGGAGACCAAAGAGAAAGCCACTAGCAAACGAACAGCTACAGCGGCTTCAGGAAGAAGCAAGAGAGCTCCTACAGAAGGAGGCCATAGAACGGGTTCCCTTCAAAGAAAGAAACAAGGGAATATACTCAACGTATTTCCTCGTGCCAAAGGTCAACGAGACAATGAGGCCCATTCTGGACCTCAAGTTCCTGAACACATTCATAAGAACACAGAAATTCAAAATGACCTCCCTGCAGGAGGTGCTACCGCAATTGCAGATTGGGGACTTCATGGTCACGATAGACCTCAAGGACGCCTACCTGCACATACCAATGAACGTAAATTACAAGCATATGCTCAGGTTCACGGTCGGAGAAAGCCACTACCAGTTCACAACACTAGCCTTCGGTCTAAAATCAGCACCGAGGGTCTTCACAAAGTGCCTCGCGGCAGTCGCAGCGCACCTACGAAGGCAGGGAATACACGTATATCCTTACCTGGACGACTGGTTAGTGAAAGCAAACTCGTACCAGAAATGCAAGAAAGACGCACATACAGTTACGAGAACACTGATAAACCTGGGGTTCTCCATCCATTGGAAAAAATCGTCAATGGAGCCGGAACAAGTAAAGATCTTCCTGGGGGCGCAGATCAACACCTTACAGGGCAGGGTGTTTCCCAGCGACAAGAGAGCAGGGGCCCTGGTGAGGGACACTCGCTTCTACCAGAAGGGACAAGCTCGGACAGTGAGGACTGCGAGCAAGATCTTGGGGATGATGGCATCATGCATCCACCTGGTATCAAATGTACGGCTTCACATGAGACCCATCCAAGAATGGCTCCAGGAACAATGGTCACAAGCTTCAGGAAGTTGGGAGGATCTAGTGGTTGTGACGCACGCAGTGCAGAAGGAAATGGCATGGTGGACCATGGAGAACATAGCAAAGGGAAAGCCTCTTACACCCCCAACACCAACAGTGACTATCACCACAGACGCATCCTGAAGGGATGGGGTGCTCACATGGAAGAGCTCAAAGTGAGGGGTCTGTGGACACCAACAGATGCGACCAAGCACATCAGCTATCTAGAATTGAAAACAATCTTCCTTGCACTGAAAGCCTTCCAATCAAGACTGTACAAGCACAGGGTGTTGCTGCAGACAGACAACACCACAGCGATGTTCTACATCAACAAGCAGGGTGGAACATGGAACACAGTCAACAATGCTATCGACACTGGCGCAGGAGATATGGAGATGGGCCACCCCCCTCAGGATAGACCTACTGGCCATACACCTACCGGGGAAGGAGAACATTCAGGCAGACTGGCTCAGCAGACAGACATCGGCATCCCACGAGTGGGAGCTCAATACTCAGGAGACGAAGTGGTTGTTCAACAAGTGGGGAACGCCATCAGTGGACCTGTTTGCAACACGCCAGAATGCCAAATGCCAAAGCTTCGCATCCAGACAACCCGAAGAGGGGTCCCTTGGGAATGCCCTATGGATAGATTGGTCCGGGACATTTGCTTACGCTTTTCCCCCGATACCACTGATACACAGAGTACTGAGCAAGTGCAAAGCGAGCAACATGACCCTGATTCTGGTCGCACCACAGTGGGCCAGACAGACATGGTACTCGCAGATCATGGAGATGGCACAGAGTGCACCCCACAGATTCGGCAGAAGAAAAGACCTGCTCTTCATGCACAACGGAGAGGTACTGCACCCAGAGCCAGAGAGCCTGAGCCTAGTGGCGTGGCTCCTGAGGACATAGAATTTGCACACTTGAGGCTGCCAGAGAGCACCCTCAGGGTCCTTCATGAGGCACGATGGCCCAGCACACGGAAGTGCTACATGGCAAAGTGGAAGAGATTCACAATATGGTGCAGCAAGGAAAGACTTCACAATAAAATGAAGAAGGACTCCACAGTGCTAAAATACCTCACGCACTTACTGGAGAAAAAACTCAGCTCGTCCTCCTTAAGAGTCCACTTGGCAGCGATAGTCGCCTATACAAGGGGTGAGATGGGCAGGAGTTTCTTCAAGTCACAGGTTGTGAAGAGATTCCTGGAAGGAGCGAAGAGGATCGCACCACCCAAGCGGGTGCCGCCACCAGCATGGAACTTGAACATAGTCCTGACGGAACTCATGAAGGAGCCCTTTGAACCACTCCACAAGACCTCACTAGAAATGCTGACCATGAAGACAGCTTTCTTGGTTGCAATAACGTCCTTACGCCGAGTGAGCGAGCTTCAAGCGCTAACTCTGCAGGAACCATACATACAAATACACAATGACAGGGTTGTGATGAGGACTGACCCACACTTCTTGCCAAAGGTGGTGTCCAAATTCCACATGAACCAGTCCATACAGATACCGAGCTTTTTCCAAAAACCAACAAATAGCGCAGAGCGAGCCCTACACGCCCTAGACGCCAGAAGGGCGGTCATGCACTATATCGAGAGGACAAAGGGACACAGGAAGACAAAGGGACACAGGAAGACAAAGCAGTTCTTCGTGTCATTCGCCAACAGTTTCATGGGAAAGGCTGTAACAAAGAACACTATCGCACAATGGATCGCGCAAACAGTCCAACTCTGCCACAAACGGGCAGGGCAAGAACTAGCAGAGGGGCCACGTGCCCACTCCACTAGGAAAAAAGGTGCTACAATAGCCTTCCTGGCTAATACACCCATACAAGACATATGCCTGGCGGCAACATGGGCTTCGGTGCACGCATTCACGAAGCACTACTGCGTAGATGTTCAGATGAACAGAGAAGCACAAGTCGGACAAAGGGTGCTCCAGCACATATTCAAAAACCAAAGCTCATCTTCCACCCAGCCGCCACAGAAATGAGAAACCGCGACAAAATCTATGCACAGCATAGTGAATCCAGAAAGATTCACGCTGCAAAACGAATAGTTTCTTACCTGTCGGTGTAGTTTTGCAGCTTGATGATCTTTCTGGATTCACTAGCGAACCCACCCACCTCCGCCAGAAAGATGAGGCTGGAGAAGAAAGAGGTGGTAAAAAAAAAACAAAAAAAACCAGAAATGACTTTTATATACAAAGCGGTTAAAAGAAGTTTCACCTACATAGAACATTGCCATCACTTCGGAGACGAAAGAAACACGGAAAAAAGAATCCGAAGATGGCGCCCAAGGGTGGGAGCTTCCGCAGGAAGCATGCCGACGTCACCGGAAATACACCCCAAGGAGGGGTGACGCCGACGCCCACCTGGGCGACGAAAAAAAAAAAAAAAAAAAAAAGAAAGAAAAGACTACGAATCCGGACCCAACCACAAGACCGCGGAATATGCACAGCATAGTGAATCCAGAAAGATCATCAAGCTGCAAAACTACACCAACAGGTAAGAAACTATTTGTTCGCTCTGGTCCGCCCCCAGGTCACCAATTGTCACTCAATGGCGATGTTGAATTGTGGGGCTCCGGATCCAACAGGAGGAACGGCAGAGCCGCAGTCGATCCGTTCGTTCTGTGCGTTTTCACACCTCGGTCGCCATTTTGAGGAGCGCCTTTGTTTCGCAGCGATTGAAGACGATTCGCTGCTCCAGAGTCATATAATCTCCAATCTGCTCCGCTGATGGCTCCCTACTTGCCCCCCATCGTCCTCCATCAGAGCCCTTCCTTTTCTGGGGTTATCTCAGGGTTTTTAGCAACGATTTTCAGGATGTTTGTGGGGATCGGGCGCGGAGCTCCGAGCTCACGCCGCCATTCCCTCCGGCGTCCAAGCCACGCCCCCCTACACTTCTGTTTGAAGCATCTCCCAGGGGTGCACAATGACCTTGCAGACCTGCTCTGCAGGATGTAACAACAAGTCCATGAGTGGGAAGTCCACCTGCATGTCCTACTCCCTCACTTTTGTCACTGTGGATCATAGACCTTTTCGCCACATGTGAAAACAAAAAATGCCCGGAGTTCACCGCCTGGTTCTCACACCCCTAATATATGGGCAATGCTCTGTGGATAAACTGGTCAGGGATCTTTGAATACACTTTTCTTCCTCTCCCACTTCTACTGTACAGAGGAAACTGCAGCAAACATCCCTCACCTTCAACTTGGTAGCTCCCACGTGGGTCAGACAACGTGGTTCTTCAATCTTCTAGAGCTGTTCATCGTCGCACATTAGAAGCTCCCCAATAGACCGGTCCTTCTTACACAAATCAGGCAGGTTCCAACACCCATATCCCAGGCTGCTCAGCCTAGTGATCTGGCTCCTGTGGTCCTAGAGTTTGGTTACCTTCCTTAACTTACCTCAAGAGTGAATCTCCATTCTGAAGGACGCCTATAGACCTACACCACGCACCTGCTATGCTGCCAAGCAGAAACGGTTTGTCCACTACTGCATCACGAGATACATAAACCCGCTCACACCTACATTAGAAGATATCATTTCTACCTCCTGCATCTGCAAATGTCTGGTTTAGCCTACATCTCAATTCACCTGCACCTAGCTGTCTGTGATTGCTCTAAAAAAAAAGCAATGTTTTTTTAATGCTTCCGTTTTGAAAACTTTGAAAAACCTTTTTTTAGACTAGACAATGCTCCCTATGACCACCGCCTACTCCTAAAAGATATTTTAAAATGGTGGTAAAAATGTACCGTTTTGCAACCAGGATTTGGTCTCAAAACAGTAATACATACCATACTAATTTTGCATTTGGAAGGGACACCCAGAGCACGCCCCAACCAACTACTGAAACACAAATGCAAATTGTGATTTGGTGGCAAGTTACTGAATCTCATTTTGTTTTTTGTACATCAGAAAAAACATTTTTTCCCATCGCAAGCGGCCCAATGTATTTACAGCCCGAAAAATGCTCTGTACACTTCCCCATAATCCTTTAGGCTCCACAGACCCCTGTGTGTACGGCAGAGAGAGCAGGAAGACCCCAAAAAGCTGTTGTTTGATCCACACCCAGGTGTCCTTGAACTAGTCCACACAACTGTTCATGCTAAAGTTGATGTGCATTCAAACAAGGCACAGCCCTGCTTGCAGGTGATGATAGCAGGGGCAGCTCCTCCACTAGGGCGGGGGAGCGTCGCCCCACTGCTTTCATGCAGTGCGAGAAGCAGAAACATAAAATGGTAATAACTACCATTATATGTTTCTGCTGCTCGCACTGCGAGAAAGTAGAACAGAAGGGTTTTGTTGTGGGTGGGCGGCGGAGCTACTCTGCCAGCAGGGGAGGAGTGGTGCCCACTCCTGAGGGCGCAATGACTGGTCGACCTTCTGGGGCCGCCCAAACCAGTCATGCACACTCTGTCCTTTCTCCATGCAGGCTGCATGGAGAAAATGGCCTCCCCGTAAGCCCCTGGCTGGGCGGCGGCCCCACCAATCACAACGCTGCCATTGCAGTGTCGAGATTGGTTTAAGGGAGGAAAGGGTTGTTGCCTGCTTACTGTTCCTGCCAGAAGCAGGAGAGCAGGAGCAGGACTGGTGCTGAGAAAACGCGGCACCGGGCCGGCGGAGAGGTACGTTTTTAAAATGATATTATTAAACCCCCCCCTCCACCCGCAATTGATGCCAGTCGCAACTGGAAGATAGGCCCCAAAATCATCCCTGCACTGAAGATGGATGGATAACTTTCACTCAACACCTCGCCATGTGCACAACTACCACTTAAATAGCAGTCATCGAAGGACCAGAAGAGAGGTAGGGGAATGGGTGGCACTCCCTCCAGTTCAAAGGCAAGCATTGGCAAAGCCAAACCCCTCACTGGTAAAAACTAATGCTTTTGCCAATGCTTCTCTTTCCCTAGATGGCCACCGTGAGCGCACTGTCTGAATCTTCTTTTGTTTGAAGAGAGCCATTCGAAGGTTCACAATGGATTTTCAACCTTACACAATTTAACAGTAGAGTGGGCAGTGGTTAATTTGAGCCGGTCCTTGGCTCCGACACTTAATTTTCAACACTGAGCTTATGACAGTCTACCACATGGTGGCGCTGTTTGTCTAATTTACAGATGAGCACAACCGCCGTATCTTAATTCAGCATACTTTAAGAAGGGCTAATATCTGCCGCCCAAGCCATTCTTGTAGCTTTGGGAGCCGGGAATAGCCTGAATTATTACACTTGTAGGAGTGTGAAGGTTAGTAGTTGTGTTGGTAACTTCATTGGCAGCGCTGGGAGGGGCAATGTGTGGTGCAAGCTGCGGTGAGCTCCTGATGAGGGCTCTGGAACCTATATTTTTACAGTTTAAGCACTTGGGGTGGGTGCGTTGAGGGAGGGGTACAGCATGTCCTCATATTCCTTCCTGTCCTTACCTGCAGGTGAACATCGGATTGCTCATTTTCGTCCTTCTGGCCTTCATCCACCCGGTGAATGTGTTTCTGGAGTGCCGACGGCGGGAGCGGGCTATGGTGGGTGCAGCAGACAAGACTGATGCCCTGATAGTGGGAGAAAGGACTCACCTGGAAGAGGATGGCTCGACAATCTGAGCCTGGACTGTATGAGGAGCGCACGGCTGGCCTCAAGGAAGGGGACTGTGCTGGGCACTATGGACGCAGAAGAGGGTCGGTGGTCCCAGCATCCGGGGCGCAGACCAGATACTGCATCTCAGTATTGGATTTATTGAACTTTGAGCAGATGTCAGCCCCACCTGCTGTGCATGAGGTGGGGGTCACTGCCACCTCTAGGGAACAATTTTAATTCAAAATGCCAATTGTTATAATGTTTTGACATTTTATAGGGAAAATGTTTCTTTTGGTTAAAGTTCCAGGTTATTTCTCAACCCCTTTCTTTCTCTATTTCTTTTTCTCCCTGTTGTATTTCTTTTGGGGGGAGGGGGCGGGGGAAAGGGGTTCCTTGTTTTGACTCAAATTTTGTCTTTCTTCTTTTTAGTGTCTCTTACTTTTTTTTCTTTTCTGCTGTTCTGCTTGTCTTCAAACTTTATTCTCTTTTCTATTCTATTCTATTCTTATCTTTTCTATTCTGTTTTTAAACTTAGCTATTTTTTATTTTGTTTAATTTCCCCGTCTTTATTTTTTATTCTGCTTTTCAGTTTTGTTCATTACTCTTTTTTCTTACTTCTATCCCTCTAAATCCATCTTTCTTCCCTTGTCCGTTACTTCTTCTCCTCCCGCCACTTCACCCTCCCCATCAGGGTTTAAAACAGTATTCACTTTTTAAAACTTTTTTTGTATAATTTTAGTACCGGAATGAATAGATGCTTTATAATAAGTGCCATATTTTTTATGTTTTTTTATAACATTTTGTTTTTAATTGTAAAAACGGAAATGGTGCACAGATTGTATTGCCTCAGAGTTGCATCGTGCTTGCACTGCCATGCTTGTCAGGACAAGAAAAACTGACTTTTATAGTAGGGGTCTGACTGAAGTGTATTAAACAAATGGAAACTGAGATTTTACATCCCTTTGGGCATGGCTGAGCCTCTTTAGCTGAGAGCTGGCCATACTAACAGGAAAAGTCTTTAGAATGTATTTTATATTGTCCATATTGCTAAGGGACTGGCATTACAAATCGGTGCAAGGCCTTTCTCAGGGTTCTGGTGCAGGCGGTTGGTTACTTTTAGGTATCATGGTGGTGGTGGTGACCTACCACCATTTAACACTGACGTTTTAGGGCCTCACATACATGAGTGACGTATACACAAGGCCAATGGAAAATCACAGTGGTTCATCGACTGCTTTAACTGCATAAAATTAATTTTCAGGCCTTGCTGCCTCACCGCCCCCCCTTCTGCTGCATATTTTTGCAAATGTGTAACTAAACGGATGAAAAGTTATTTCAGTTGTTGCACACACTGTGCTATGACGCGCCACACACTCTGCAAAGGTTCGTTAGTCGCCTTGCAGCTTGTGATCGAGTTTACTGGTATTTGAAGGGCTGACACCTTTGCACAGATCTAAACATTTGGGAGTTACTTCAGCCTCTGTTCTCAAGCCGCAGGTATTTCAAGATGGCGCCCAGACTTTGGAAGAATCCCAAACATTTTGCATCTCTATTTGAGGTCTGATATTATGTATAAAAAATATTTTGCAGTGAGACATCTACATAATTAATATGACGTGCGATATCGTCTTCAGCTGGGACTTTTTTACATTTTTTTGTTATGAAAATTATGCAGAAGTTTGGGCACTATCTGATGAATGCAGCAAATTTGTATTTATGCAGGAACAGTCATCACTGCACAATCATGTTGCTCCAGTTGCCAGGCCTAGAGTGTGACCACCTTGTAAACCTGCACCTGAAAAACATTAGCGAGGTGCTGAATAAATGAAATGTGTGTTTGTTTTCTGTTAAGTACAATGTTGTGCGGATTTTACAAAATGTATTTTATATTGGCGGTCGAAAGGCCATTGCTAATAAAATGGTGTTCCTTTAATTCCAAGCGAGACATCATTATTCGGTTTGGGTGATGGTAGAGGGTGTGCTGAGCGTATGTAGGTTTGCTGCTCAAGAAACCCATGTGTTGTTGCTGCACTGGAGCCCTTTGTATCGGTCTGTGAAAATATTGAGATGACAAGATGTTAGGATGAAAGTCTTCTGCAAAGCGTGGTAAAGCTGCGTTGCCCTGAGATGTCTTTGGGTATCCCTCCGCCATTTTCCCCAGCGAGCTCAACAGCCATGTGAGCCCACAGAGGTTTCTCCCGTTTGACATCAGAGCAGAGGTCTGAGGGTGATGATGCACCCAAAGAGCCCCCCACTCTTCCAGGGTGACTACCACCCCACTATTCCAGGGTGACTACCGCCCCCTATCCAGGCTAGGGGACTGGACAGCTGTGGCAGCAGTATCAACAGCTGGGGCCAGCCCATTTTACCTTCACCCTTCTCAAAGGACGGCCTACTGGCTCTCTCTACACTAAACGATCTCCCCAGTCGGCTGGGTGGGGTCTTTGCCTCCATCATGTCAAGGACATATACAGAGGAGGCCTACACAAGTGCGCAGATTTGGGGAAATGACTGGGTACAAGTCTAAACCAATAAAACAAATGTGCTTCAAAATTCAAAGTGACACTTTACGAAATGCAGCAGCGTGCAGACAGTAGGTTTTCCTGACTACCTTCCCGATTAGTATTTTACAAGTGTTTTTATACAATCTTGAAACAGCCTCACACAGCAAACAGTGCTACTCATTTCTTAACATATATCCAATCATTAATTGACAATAAACATATTGACTTATGAAATCAATAAGGAAGGCGAAGCAGCAGTTTGTACTTTACACTTCTGGTTTCCTTATTTCTCAAAGCCTTGTAGTCATTGCAAGTACAACACAGGCCAGCATACCTGTTAGACATTCTGCAAGCTCCTATTTACTGTCACAAAATGGAACTCTGAAACAAAATGGATTCCACATATCCTGCTCTTACACTTAATAGTGTCACATAATCAATCTCGATGACCAACATAACATTGTGGAGAAGTGTGGCTCACTGGTTAGAGCAGGCAGACCCTGAAGCAGAGGTCAGACCCAGGACCAGGGTTCGATTCCCGACGCGGCAGGGTCTTGAGCTCAAATGTCCATGGACTCGATAATTCTCGCTTCGGTGCCTAACCTAATCATGGGTTCACACTCTGCAACTCTGGGCATTAAGCTTGCTTAATCTCCACAACGGCCCCCCCGCGGTGGGATGCCTGGCTTTCACCTTGGGGATGCCCTGTAGGGGCCATCTCACAGGGAAAAGCCAGGACGGGTTCCCAAGGCAAGCGCGGAGATACCCCTTCGGGGGTCGATTCTGGCGCTATATAAGAAACATAATAATAATAATAATAATAACCTTGACTTCCTGTTTGATACTTGATTCATGCAGGAGTTTTAGAAATTTACATACTGGCCAGACAGCTGTGGAGACCTACATATCCGTGTTGTTGCACAAGACATGCATTAGGGTACAACCGTTACTATGATTCAGAGGAGCACGAATATGCCCAATCCCATTAAAACAGCTTCCACAAAGTCTACCGTCTTCATCCAACAAGCCAGAAGTCCAGTGAATTCGATAAACATCCTTCCCAATGCTATGTGCTATCTTACCTGTGTGGTGAATCACATCTACGGCAGGATAAACATTATCAGGAATGTAAGTTCAATGTTTCTGTCTAATAACCTTGGAGAACCATTCTTCATTGGCCAATAAGATGTCAATGGCCATTCTATTTTGAAGAACCACATTTCTTATGGCTTTAATATCACAGGGGTATTTTTTCTCCAAAGGCACTTTTCAGGTTCAAAACCCATGCAGCCATTCTTTATAAACTTATGGTAGGAGTGTACTGGTTGTTGTTTAGCATGCAACATCCTGGGCATAACAAAGGACAATTAATAACTGGGGGAAATAAATATATCATTGTCCATCCACACTCAGTGCTTGGTGTGGGGTAGGGGGGGGAGGTCTATATAATCTTTGCAGATTTTGCTTTCTAAAAACAGGGGGTCCTGAATGAAGTTTTCACCACTTGTGGTGGTGTTCGTATAATACATGCTTCGTGTATATAAAGGGATCCTATTGTCTGTTGTTCACTTTCTAAATGGGTAAGTAATGGTTTACCATCTTTCAAGTCTATGCTGGAATTTCTGACTCCTTTAATACCCCTATCATAATATTCTATTTTTTCCAAGTCCTCCCTTTTGACCTCCGTAACAGCGCTGGGGCTTCTTGGTTGTCCTTGTGATATCTTGTCCTTAGCCGAAGACGGAAATATGCTCTCATATCTTGTAAAAGGGCACAGCTCATAGTTCTTGTTAATGGCACTACACTTTAGGTCAGTTCATCCTCAGTACTGGTGGGCAAATGTGCGCAGACACAACAACCTAAAATGTTTAAAGGTGAATAGGATTTCTCCAATAGCTCAGTGTAACACTTTTGTTCTAATTGTGATCAATCTTTTGCAGGAGTAATAGGGGAGAGGATGTGGCCTAACGGCTAGCGTGGTCGACGTCGAAGCTGGTGACCAGGTACGAGTCTCAGCAGACGCTCCACATTCTGAGATTCACAGCAAATCACTTAATCTCCTCGTGCCTAACAAAAATGAATGCGTCCCTCTGTAACGAAACAGGTGCTCGTGCAAAGTGCTCTTGATACCTTTGGGTCGAGTTTTCAATATATACTCTCCCCCCCCCGCCCCCAAACAAAAAAAGAACAAAATGGTAACAGACCTCTCACTCATTAAAATGTAATCATTCAAAGTTCCTTTTGTCTCTTCTGCCTCTGGAATCTTGATATGTTCCTTGAAATTGATGAGCGACCCAGCCACCAATATTGCTGGCCAAAGGTACACAAGTAACCAAAGCCGCCTCCTTATTGTTGTCTCAGAGGTCTCAGCCATGACGCATGGAAAGGTCATCCGTACTTCACATACTCTTTTCTGCCCTTACTTAAGGGCATATTATCAAGGGCTGGCGATAATATTGCAGTTTTTGCATCCGTTTTCGGGTGAAAAGCGGCGATAATATCGCTATATTTACAAGGACACACTAACGCGTGTTTCCTTGTATTAGCGCCCATTGTCAGCCCGCATCTCATCGTAAATGAGATGCAAATGAGGAGTGCCTGACAATACTCCATGTGAAAATATCGCTAAACCACCATAGCAATATTTATTAGGACCCAAAACCCTGCGTAGCGATAATCTTAATCGCGCTAACGCACCCTTAGTTCTGGATTTTAATGTCTGTTAAAATTCAGACTAGGGCATACTTTTCATGGGATGTGGATTATGTAGTTACGACCACATGCGCATATCAGCAATGTTTTTGCTGTTTTTGGGTGAACATCGCAAATTTTTCAGCGGTTTGCCATTTTTGCGCTAACACTGGAATATTTATCACCTAGGTTATACATGTTGTAAATAACGCGCTAACGAGGTGATAAAATATGAAAGCACTTTGCGATATTTATCGCCGTCTGTTGCTAATATGCCCCTTAGTTATTGGTTGAAAACAGTAGGCTTCTTCGACTTTAAGGTATAAGCTGTCGTAATCAAAGTTGCAGAAAGCTTTTCCTTAAAGTTGACAATACTCCGCTGCTGCTGCTCTGGTAGAACTGCTTTCTTCGTGTGGGAGTCATTCCCCCAAAACTTCAACCGGCACATTTTACTGCAATGTTAATTGTCATGAGTACTTGAAATGGGCCTTTCCACTGAGGTTGAAGGCATTGGTGTGCACCTTCACATACACCCTAAACCCTGGGTGCAAAGTATGTCCCATAGGACATGTTTCCAAATGTGGGGGGTCTGGATGCCCTGTATGTCCCACCACAGAAAAGAACTGTGCAGTTTTTCCTAATCCACTCACACAGTCAAGAACTCTATCCACTGCCCAACTCAACACACAATCATCTAGTTTAACTACAATATATAACTATTTGTATAAGATATTTCTTATTTACACGTGGGTGTCCAACCACAGACACTGAACCTTGCTGAAGATTTTACTGTGAATACATCTGTGGCCACCTCACTGCTCCTGCTACCATTCCTGTGCACACCCAGGTTAAAATGCTATTAGGATCCTTAGCTTCAAAGGACAGTTTAAACAGGACTGCAACTTTATCAGCAGAAAATGGCAGAAGCATGATCCCTGACCAATGGAGGGTGAGCTTTCAGAGACCTGCAAATGGGAAAACTAGGTCCTTCGGGTGGAGCTGTGAGGAGTCTGGAAGACTGGTCGACTCCCTCAAGGAGAAGATTACTTCGGGGGCCTGCGATCAGGAGTTAGAGTGGCATTCTCCCCCACATCTACAGAAGCGTAAACCAATAAGACAAATAATTAGTAATATTCAAAGTGACAATTTATGAAACATAGTGGTGAGGAGTCAGTCACATATCTGGACTGGCAACCCGAACACTATCTTTAAAGAGTTTTTATACACTCTTGAAACATCCTCTGCTCCGCTCCGGACCACGCCCTCGCCTCCGTCCCCCGCATCCGAAGAGTGACCGCCAGCGGCAGATCATTCTCCCACCTCACCGCCAGAACATGAAACACCCTCCCCATCCGCCTACGGCAGACCTAAGGCCTACTGACCTTCAGAGGACCTGGCTCTTCGAACAGTAGCGCATTCCCCCCCAAACCCCTCCTTAGCGCCTTGAGACCCTCACAGGTATGTAGTGCGCTTTTCAAATGCTATGATTGATTGATTGATTGATCCTGGTTTGATTGACATAGCCAAACATTTATCCAATCTTAATTAATCACTTGGCTATAGATACATGTTGACTTATGAAATCAACAAGGGAGGGGAAGTAGCAGTTTGTCCTGTACCCTCATGGTTTGCTTATGTTTGATGACATGTGTGGCAGGAGATACACATGCTTAGCATAAGTCTGCAACTAGTGCTGAGCTAGGCAGGGTGCAAGTTGTTTTTCTTAGAAGAAATCTTTTGAGTCAGGAATTGTAGCAGCAACTCCTCTTACTTGCATTGTGCGTGGCCGTAAACTCCACTGTTAAGATTGGTTTTCTTTTGCCATTGGGTTCGCAGGTGTGCTTTTATGTTCGCTGTCTATGCAGGCTTTGAACATCTGTATTGACATCAATCGGGGTCACTTGGATATCTGCATCGGTCGCTCGTCGATGCGTTTTCATTCGACCAAGGCCCATTCTTTTTTTTGATGTTTCGTCAATGCCATGTCCATCTGGTGATGGAACGGATGCCATTTAGATTTTGACCAACCTCCCATGCAGCGACCAACATCTGGTGTGAAAATTGTACCTTGCTTTGGATCACCAATAATCCAGTTGCACTTCCCCTATAGTAATGGAGATCTGAAACAGAGCTCAACAGATCCCCAAAGAAGACGACTATAGAGGAGACAAGAGCCCTGAGTCAAAAGAGAAGGCGGGAGGGAGGGAAGGCAGCAGGAGAAGAAAAGAAGAAAAAAATGAATCTTCTGATGAAGGTGAATCTAAAGACACCATTTTACAGGAAAGAAGCCCCTTGGAGGGAGTCAACTGTATATGGCAATTCTCAAAGGGGCGCAACAATGTGACCACCCGTGAGAGAAAAACCAATGGCAACTGAAAGAGGCAAGTGGAGAACTCCACTTGGCAATGCCCTTGCGGAACGGGGAGGATGGGTGGGCGTTAAAGAATCTGCGGCTAGACAACGTCTCTACCAGATACATCGTTACCAAAGGTAAGTAACTCGCACATCTTATAGAGACATCTAGCTGCACATTCCTTAACGCCCACCCTGAACACGGCCACAGCAGGCCAACAGGCATCTCAAAGCAAAACGCATCCAAGGGATGCTAATAAAAGGGTAATCGCTCGTCGTAAGGCTCACTGCCCATATGAAACACAGAGCGCATCTAAAGGATGCGAAATGAAAAAACACCACCACAGAAGATAGGCCTAAGAATACCTAAGTGGGAGGACGAAAGCCTGCAAGGAGCCGGTGAACCGCCGACTCGGCGTGAACATCAAACAGCAAAAGGTAAGTCAACCAGTAGCTCCTGGAAATTTTCAGGGAAGACGCTATCTCGCAACCAAGCATGACGCCTTAAGGCAACAGAGCCCGCCATAGCTCGGCCCAAAGAATCCGCCGTATCTAAGGCTGAGCGGATTGTGAATTCGGTAATGTCGCGACCATCCTGAAGGAGGTGAAGGAGATCAAAGCGAGCACCTTCCGAAGTGGCAGAAAGCAAAGACTCTGCAGAGTTCCACAGGGCAGAGGTAGCCCGAGCCAAAACACACACTGTATTTAAGGACCATTGGCTGCACTGGTGGATGCAAAGATGTTCCTACACCATGACTCAAGCCATCTGGACTCCAGAGAGGGAGGAAGCTAAAGAGGGGGCAGGGAAGGAAAGGCAGTCTGCAACACAAACCCCTGCGCATCAGGATGCACAAAAAGACAAACAGGATTATGTGGAGCAGGACGGTGGCGGTGCAAAACTGAACGAGCCACCGGGTCACCTGAAGCAGGCCAGACCCAGGTACCCAAAGGAGCAACATAAAGGGAAGCCTCAAAGGGGAGAAGCGGCTCCATATTTCCAGACCCACATTGAAGGACTTTAAGCAAGGGGTCCACAGACAAAGGGGCAGAAGGGGGTTGCATGTTTAAAATGTGGGATCGCCAATGAGACCACTCTCAAAAAAGTTGCACCAGCTTCGGTAGCCCTCCGTGGAGGGGACAACAGCTCATCAGTGGGGGAGGGGTGTGAGCTGACCCTCCCAAGACACTGTGGGTATGACCAATGCCCCATGTAAGGGAGTCCCATTGAAGAATGAGGATCCTAAAAAGGGTCCTGGGGAGGCGAAGAGCCTCCCGGATCTGGGAGCTCCTGAGGAGGCTCCACAAATTCCAAGGGGGGCATTGACAACAACACCTCCGGTGAAGCTGAACTCTCTCCAGAGGCCTCCAGAGAAGAGTCCACAACTCAGTGTCGACACGCGCCAAAACATAGTGTGTGGGCGCCGATCGTGCCTCGTCAGACTCCGACTGGGCTGCATCTGGCGTCGAGGCGCCAAAACTATGACAAGCTCCCCTTCCGAAGAAGGAGAAGGCGCCGGAGCCAGCGAGGCAACCTTTTGCCAGAGCCAGCGAGGCAACCTTTTGCCGTCGCCCCGGGGCCAGCTCTGCCTCATCCATGACAGGCTCCGACTCCGGAGAAAGAAGCGGAGGCGGAGCCGGGTCGGCGAGCCTATGGTACAGGAAAGGCGCCGACCCCGGCTCCGGACAGGCGGCCGCCTGCCCGGAAGCCTGGGGTGTGCTTAAGGCAGGGGAATGAGCACCGGCAACCACCTGCAGCACGACAGGGAGGCCAGTGGGGGCTATGCGGCGCGGCACAGGCGCCGTGAGTCGTAGAGGGGGACCCAGCTGGGCTGCGCCCTAACCCATTCCATGTGGACCGTATAGGGGGACCCAACTGGGCCGCGCCATAATGACACCACTTCTCCGACGTTCCTGAGGGGCAAAGGCTCAATTGGCGCCGGGGGCAAACCTGCCGGCGAGTCCGTCAGGGATCCCTCAAGAAGTAGAGGCCCCGAGAACGCCCCAGGAACGGGAGAGGACCCAAAAGAGGCTTGCAGAGCCACGGCATATGCCTCCATCTGGGCCCAAGTCGCCCCCACACCTAGAAAGGGCGGATAGACGGGGGCCACTGTCGGGCGGGCATGTCCGGAATGTTCCGGTTCCGGGAACCAGTGCCCCGACAACAGAAGAAGGGGAGGTCGAAGACCTCGGCGACAAGCGTCTCGACTTACCAAGTGGCAAACGACGACCCTGGACACTAGAGGGCGATCGACGGGGGAACCGGACATAGAGGGACCCGCCGTTGATGAAGAGGCCGGGGGGGGGGTTGAGATGACTCCAACCTGGACAGCCATGCTGAGAGAAGCTTCATACGGCGCTACCGCCGAGAATTCGTCTTCAGGTGTTGGCAGGCTTCGCAGTCCGTGCTCGCCGAGACACCACATACAAATTAGATGCGGGTCCGTCGCGGACATCTGCTACGCCCAGGAATTACAAGTTTTAAAGCCCAAAGGCATCGCACACTGTTCTTGATGCAGAGCATCAAAAAGGGAGGCCTGAAAACAGGCCAGAGGAAACGCTCACTCTGGATCTGCGTTGCACGCGTAAAAGAAGGAAACTGATGTCAGCACGCCGGGAGGGACTTATATGACCTCACTGACGTCACGTACGTGGACCAAATCAGGGCGGGGTCGTGTGGCGTGGTGTTGCTGCAAAAAAAATTCCGGATCCAGTCTGACGCATGAGGATATTCTAAGTTAAGGAATCTGCGGCTAGATCATTTAACAAGGTTAATGGGTCCACCATTGAACCTCTTTGTACATGCCCTCCCAATTCCTCTCATGAAAAGTTACATTTCTCATTGCAATCCCTTCACTCAGGCATGAAAGTAAGCTTCAGGCATTAACTCTAGAAGAACCATTCTTTTAACTTCATAAAGACAATGAGGTACTACATACCAATCCTAAAGTGGTCTCTCAATCCATTAAGTTGTCAGTGTTATTTTCGCAACCATATTCAGTTGTGGAAAGAGCTTTACACACATTAGATGTTAAAAGAACTCAATCATTTCGGAAAACTCAGCAACTCTTTCTTGCATTCTCAAAGCCACACAGGGAAGGACAATTTCTAAATCAGGCATTTTACGCTGCATCATAAAATGTATACAAACCTGTTATGCCAAAGCTAAAAGACCACTCTCTATCCCTCCCACAGCTCACTCTACTCGTAAAAAGGGAGCATTCATGACTTTCTTAAGAAAAAAATACCCTTGCTGACATGTGTAAAGCTGCTACATGGTCTACACTGTGCACATTTATCAAACATTACAGTGTAAATGTAATGGCCTGGCAAGAAGCCAATGTTGGTCAAGCGGTTTTACGCACATTATTGTTACATCCTGGTAAGGAATTCCAGAAGACTTAGATAGGTTACAGATGATACGTTTATTCTTCTTAGATGGTTAGATAGGTTTACCAGTATATATGTAATCAAAGCCCCACCAGGAGCATCCTCTCTGCTGCTCAGCCCAGGATCCAACAGACAGCCCACTCACAGAATACCAAACACTCCAATGACATTCCACTCACGCTAACATTCCACTCACACTGGCTGAACAGCAGAGGCAGAGAAACAGGGAAGATGTAAGGTAAAAACCTTAGATATAACACACCTTCCCTCTTTACAAAATGAACAAAGAGAAAGCAAATGTAAATAGCAACATTGCAATAACATCACAGTATAATCAATAACATGATGCAGTAGAAAGATTGTAAACACACATAAGTATGAAAAAACATACTAGAAATAAGCAAGGTGAAATGTGACAAAATAAGCAATGAAAGAAAAACATGTAATAAAATGCAAAGTGAGAACAGTATGACAAATAAGACACACACACATCTCCTTCCTTAGCAGAGAAAATTGAAATAAGAAGTTTCAAAAGGAAGGAAAAAGTCAAAACAGAAAAGCAAACTGAGAAAATTACATAAGTAAGAAGTAATAATACCACGAAGATGAACAAGAAGTAAAGCACGAGTGTGACCACCACAACTACACCAACTGGCCAGACTAGCGAGAAGTATGGAACCACTGAACACAGCAACAGGAAGAAGGAAACAAGGAAGAAATTAAGGTAAAGAATAAAAACAGGTGGCATACACCTAACACATCAACCAAAAGGAAGACACGTAGAAGAGGACTGCGGTCTGCGTAAACTGTCCCACACCAAAGATAAGAGTACAGTCACACCTAAAATTAGACCACAAGTGAAAACTTAGCAGGGAAAGTGCGATCTGGGAAACTGAACTAGACAGCAAAGAAAAAATTCAGTAACACCTTAAACTAGACCACATAAGTAAACCTGCGTGCAATAAGACAATAAACAGAAAATATCAAGTACTCATGTAAAGAATCAGAGGAACAAAAAATGCTCCAGGAAAAAATGTGATCTGGGTAAACTGAACTACACATCAAAGAGGTTCAGTCACGCCTCAAGTTAGACTGCATATGAAACTGCAGGAAAATACGATCTGGGTAAACTGAACTACACAGCAAAGAAATTCAGTCACGCCTCAAGTTAGACCATGTATGAAAAACCTGCGCACTAAATGAAAAATGCACTGTAAGTATCATCATGAAAACATCAGAGGTAAAAGAAAATTGCTTCAGGAAAACTGCGATCTGCGTGAACTGAACTACACATCAAAATAATCTAGTCACATCTCAAGTTAGACCACAAACAAAACCTGCGCACAATATAATAAAGGCACTGTATGTGAAAAATCATGAACAGAACCAAAGAAAAGAAAGAAATGCATCACAATAAAATACAGAGAAGAAAATGTTGAAAACCTACATGCCAAGCAAAATAAATTAACAAATGCTTCAGAGAAAATGGCAGTACTACAGTAAAATAAGAAGTGCACAAACACATTGTAATAATGTACATTTTAGGTAAAATGGCAATAAAATAATAAGAGAACACAAATAAAGTTGTCACCGTTGTCAAAGTGTGCAGCTGATGCTCAAACAAAATTGAACAGTACCTTGCCATGGATTTAGTGGACAGATGACCCACAAAGACATCATGGAGCAAATACTACAGTATGAAGAATTCCCTGGAACAAGTGCAGTACTGGTAAATAACCACTAGATGGCACTGTTAGAAGGTTAATGAAACTCCAAATGCTTACGATGCGATGATAAAGAAGATTCTGGTGCAACAAACTGGCAAGAAAAATGCCGATCACAAGGTGGAAAAACACTTCAATATTGGGACGCAGCAAGAACAGCTAATGTTTGGCAAACAGGTGAGGAGGTTACCAATATCTTGAAAACGTGGTTGACAGCACAATTGAAGGTTAAGAAGGTCAGATGGTGCCAGGCAAAATGGAGGCACGCAGCACGACGGCGCACCGGGTGGCTAAAAACATGTTAGTGCTCCTCTAACGCTGCAGGAGGATGCGACGTGACAGAGGGAGCTAGAAGCGTCACGAAGATTGCAGACGTCACTTGAAATGAAAGGCAGTTCAAGTTCAAAAATGTGTATAGCGCACTACTCACCCAGAGGGTCTCAAGGCGCTTGAGGAGGGGGGTGTACTTTATTTATCGAATATCCAAGTTTTTAGTTGCTTTCTGAAGGAGAGGTGGTTCTGTGTAAGGCGGAGGTGGGTGGGGAGAGAATTCCAGGTTTTGGCCGCTAAATAGGAGAAGGATCTTCCCCCCATGGTGGATCTATGGATGCGCCGAATTGCGGCGAGGGCTTGGTTGGACGAACGTAGTTGGCGGGTGGGGATGTAAAAGGACAGGCGCGTGTTGAGGCATTCGGGTCCTAGGTCGTAGAGGGCTTTGTGTGCGTGGGTGAGGAGACGGAATGTTATTCTCTTGTTGACGGGGAGCCAGTGGAGGTCTTTCAGGTGACCGGAAATGTGAGCTTGGCGGGGGATGTCTAGTATGAGTCTTGCTGAGGCGTTTTGGATGCGTTGGAGTTTTTTCTGTAGTTTGGCTGTGGTTCCGGCGTAAAGGGTGTTTCCGTAATCCAGTCGGCTTGTGACCAGTGTGTGGGTGACAGTTTTTCTTGTTTTGGTGGGGATCCAACGGAAGATTTTTTTGAGCATGCGTAGGATGTTGAAGCATGATGATGAGACGGCGTTGACTTGTCTGGTCATCGAGAGGGAGGAGTCTAGGATGAAGCCCAGGTTACGTGCGTGGTCCATAGGTATGGGTGCGGTTCCCAGGGCCGGTGGCCACCGTGAGTCGTCCCAAGCAGAGGGGGATGAACCTAAGATGAGGACTTCCGTTTTGTCCGAGTTCAGTTTTAAACGGCTGTTCTTCATCCATTCGGAAACTTCTTTCATTCCTTCGTGTAAGTTGGTTTTGGCGGTGTTTGGGTCTTTGGTGAGGGAGAGGATCAGCTGGGTGTCGTCTGCGTAGGAGATGATGTTGAGGTTGTGTTGGCGCGTGATGGATGCGAGGGGACTCATGTATACGTTGAAGAGGGTTGGACTGAGTGAAGATCCTTGTGGTACGCCGCAGATGACTTCGGAGGCCTCTGATCTAAAAGGGGGGAGGCGGACTCTGGGTTCTTCCCGCGAGGAACAAGATGATCCAGTCCAATGCTTTTCCTTGTATACCGATGTTGCTGAGGCGTTGTATGAGGGTGCTATGACAGACTGTGTCGAAGGCTGCGGAGAGGTCAAGTAGGATGAGAGCAACTGTTTCTCCGTTGTCCAATAGTGTTCGAATGTCGTCAGTTGCTGCGATGAGGGCGGTCTCGATGCTATGTTTGGCTCTGAAGCCGGACTGTGAAGGGTCGAGGGATTTGTTGGTTTCGAGGAAGGCGGCGAGCTGACTGTTGACGGCTTTCTCAATGACTTTGGCAGGGAATGGGAGGAGCGAAATGGGGCGGTAGTTCTTAAGTTCAGAGGGGTCTGCTGTGGGTTTCTTCAGAAGGGCGCTGAGTTCGGCATGTTTCCAGCTTTCCGGGAAGGTAGCGGAGTTGAGGGAGCAGTTGATGACGTCTCGGAGATGGGGTGCGATAATGGAGTCTGCTTTGTTGAAGATGTGGTGGGGACATGGGTCGGTTGGCGATCCTGAGTGGATGGAGTTCATCAGGCGGATGGTGTCTTCAGTGGTGATTGGGTTCCAGGCGCAAAGGTAGTTAGAGGGGGGTTTAGGTTCAGAGGTGGGTAGAGTGGACTGGTCTCCGGACTGGTTTCTAAAGCGGTTATGTATGTCGGCGATTTTGTTGGGGAAGAATGAGGCTAGGGAGTTGCAGAGGTCTTGGGAGGGAGTGATGTCGTTGGTGCCGGCGGTAGGGTTGGTAAATTCGTTGACAATGTTGAATAGTTCCTTGCTGTTGTGGGGTTGTTGTCAAGTCGATCCTTGAATGCTGATTTCTTGGTGGATCAGATTAGTTGGTGGTGTTTGTGGGTGGCGTTCTTGAAGGTGGCCAGGTTGTCAGTGGTTGGGTTTTTTCTCCAGGCTTTCTCGAGGGTCCGACAGAACTTCTTGGATTTCTTAAGGTCATAGTTGAACCAGGGGGCATTTTTGCTACTTTGCTTTATTTGATGGTTTTCAGGGGTGCTAGTTCGTCGGCGCTGTGGGTGATCCATTGTGTGAGGTTGGTGGCTGCTTGGTTTGTGTCCGATGATTTGGCAGGAGGGTTTTGGTGAAGCGATGTGAAGAGCTGGTCGATGGTAATTTTGTTCCAGTTTCTTCGGGGAATTGGATGTGGGTGGTTGTGGGTCGTGGTCTTTTTGTAGTTGAAGTGGACGCAGCTGTGGTCCGTCCAGTGGAGAGCTGTGGTGTGGTTGAAGGAGATGTGCTTGCTGGAGGTGAAGATTGGGTCGAGCGTGTGCCCGGCATAGCGGGTGGGGGTATCAACAAGTTGTTCGAGTCCGAGGTTGGCCAGGTTGTCCAGAAGGGTGGTGGTGTTGCTGTCGCTTTTCTTTTCCAGGTGGAAGTTGAGGTCTCCCAGTAGAATATAGTCCTCGGAGGGGAGGGCCTGTGGGCTGATGAAGTCAGTGATGTCTTCGCTGAATTGTGTGCGGGGTCCTGGTGGCCTGTAGAGGAGGGTGCCTCTGAGTGTGGTTTTGGGGTCGGTGTGGATCTGGAAGTGAAGGTGTTCGGCGGTGGTGAGGTTATCGTCTGAGCTGGTCGTGATGCGGATGGTGTTCTTATGGACGATGGCGATGCCTCCTCCTGTTTGGTTGGTGCGGTCCTTTCGGATGATCTTGTAGCCGTCCGGGATGGCTATGGCGATGTCCGGAGCTGATGAGGCGTTCATCCAGGTTTCTGTAAGGAAGGCGACATCCGGCGATGTAGTGTCGAGTAGGTTCCAAAGGTCAATGGCATGTCTGTGGACCGAGCGGGTTTTGAGTAGGATGCACTTCAGGTGGTTAGTGTCGGAGCTCTGGTTGGAGTTTGTGGATTTGGTGTGGGTCCTGATGCAGTCGAACTTGCAGGAGTGGCAGGTGAAGGGTCGATGGGTGTGTCCTGGGGCGGCTTGGTAGCAGTCTGGGAGACGGCCGGGGTTGAGTGCTGAGAGGTTGACAGCGTCGTACGTTATGCGGGTCGAGTGGATTTTGCGGGGGCCAGGGGGTATGACGCTGGGCGCGGTCCAGGCCCGGACGGGCTTACCTTTGGCGCACCATCGGCGCGCATGGGGCGCGTCCGCAGCACGTGAACGCTGCGCGCAAAAGCATCTGTCATAAGTGGATGGTGGAGGGGGGCGGAGCGAGGGAGGAGCAGCTGGGAGGCGGGAGCGGGGTGGAGAGCCGGGCTGGGAGGCACAACAAACAACAAGATGGCTGCAAGCCAAAAGTGAAACAGGACGAGATTGGGGCACACCTGAAAATCACGACTTTAATGGGCAGTGGCACCGGCATAATCAGGCACACAAAATTAAGATAGGCAAAGCGAGCAGCGCACAGATGAATTAACAAAAGAGCAGCAGCCCAGCAGTTAAGCGCTATGAATCGATACAATCAGGCACAATTAATACAGTCAGGCACAATTAAATGCAGTAAGCAGTGCGCACTTGGACTCTAATGCAATGATCAGTCTGGCAGTATGGCAATAAGCGCTACGATACCAGGGCAGGGAGCAGCGTGAGGAGCGACCGCGATGCCAAAGTGTGCTCGAGAAGTTTTGAAAGGCTGTAGATGACAGTTAAACTGCCACTGTGAACCGTAGATCTCAGGGGACGAAAAAACCCAAAATTAATAAACAGACTTTGAAAAATGAAACACTCCCACGTAAGATCACCTAAGATAGTCAAAGCGCATAAAGTGTGGAAAGCGAAGGCAGTCGAACAAGTCATAAAATATTATGAAATGACTTAAAACTGCCCCGATCCAACTCAAATTTACCTCATAAGTTTGTAATTATGAACCATAGTGAAACGCTCTCCATCACAAAAAATATAGCAGGCAGGACGGCATCAGAAAGAAGCTGGGGAATTCAATGCCAGACCCGTGCCCTGCCAAACAGCAATCCCAAATCAAGAAACACAGCGAACAAAATGTTCCTCCTCAGTAAAGATGCAGCAGTATCCACAACAGTCAACAGCAGGGAGGACAGCAACAAAGGCTGCAGTGGGCATCAGGTAACGCAGGCAGGCATGTTGTGGAAAGGCATCGCACCAGGACGCAGAACCAGTAAAGTTGTAAGTAGCAGGTTGAGGACGGATGTCCCAAGAAGCAGGAGGGGCCTCCACAACAGGCAGGTAGCAGACAGTTCAAATTTAGTAGGAAGTAGTAAATAGAAGCAGGTAGTAGGAAGCAAAATGTCCTGTTTGATGCAGGCAGCAGGACTTACGCTAGAAGAAGCAGGTAACAGGAAATCTACGCCTTGTCCATGGGCTGTCCGGTGAAATATGGACACTGGTGGGGCGGGAGGGCGTAAAATCCTTAAGTAGGTTCGTTTTGAATAAAATCATGAATAAAAGTACCTTTAAGAAGCTTGAAAAAAAGGTCCTCACGCGTAGTTTTGATCCCACCCTCGTCGCCAAATTTATGTTACATCCTGGTAAGGAATTCCAGAAGACTTAGATAGGTTACAGATGATACGTTTATTCTTCTTAGATGGTTAGATAGGTTTTCCAGTATATAAGTAATCAAAGCCCCACCAGGAGCATCCTCTCTGCTGCTCAGCCCAGGATCCAACTGACAGTCCACTCACAGAATACCAAACACTCCAATGACATCACACTCACGCTAACATTCCACTCACACTGGCTGAACAGCAGAGGCAGAGAAACAGGGAAGATGTAAGGTAAAAACCATAGATATAACAATTATTTCAAGCAAATGCAGCCCACACAGGATAACCACTACTTACAGAGGAAAACTGATTTACGGTCTATGCTAAGCATGTGTATCTACAGCCACATATACCATTGAACGGAAAATGTTACAAAACCAGAAAGCATCTGTTTGAGGCATGAAGTGTTGTAGATTCACATGCGCACACCCTCCTCCCCTCACATATGTGTTGGTTGCAGTTATCTACATTAAAAATGACACTATTTTTGCATACATCTTACTAGGATACATCATCTTTACACTCCATCTGCACCGGCCAAGCGGAAAACAATCTAACAATGGAGTGTACAACCATTCACATTGTAGGTAGGAGGAGGAGGAGTCACTACATCTTGTGATTCAAAAGACTTCTTCAAAGGAAAACAACTTGCGCACTTCTGATCACAACACCAGATGGCAGACTTATGCTAAGCATGGGAATCTACAGAACTACATGCCACAAACAGATGCTTACTGGGTAAGTAACATTTTCCTTCTCAGGCCCTTCAGACGTTCTTCGAACTCCTACTGAGGTCCAAATTACAACCTTGCAGCAGAGAGGTGGCGCGGCGGTGCAACCCGCTGCGCCACCACTCTGCGGAAGGTCACTTCTGCCAGATTACTACTCTTCAGTGGTCAGGCGGCCGGCGTGACAGTTCCCCCTGCAGTAACCTTTAAAAGGTAGCAGTGCCTGTTAAAAAGGAACCGCAATGGGAACGCCTCTCAAGGTTCCTGCACTGCGTGAACTTGTATGTCCATGCCGTTCAGGAAACTATGTGCATGAACACACGGGCACGTTATGCCCCCCTCTGTATACCCACATATATCTTCTTTTTTTCCTCACCACCAGGCATTTCAAGGCGGTGGAACTGCCATGAAAAGCCTGGCTGAGAGGAAACTCGTAATATTCTTGGCGGAACAGTGGTAGTCCCGCCAAGCATATTGAGATCTCTGACCATCGCTTCTAAGCTAGGGAAATGGTGGTTCCCTGGAAGATCAGGTGGAGGTGCGTCCTGACTACCTGAGTTGTAATCTGGCTGTCGGACTGCCGGTGCAGAGGTGGTTAGATTCGCCGTGGTCACGCATCACAAGTTTGGCGGTCCGAGGTCCGCCAGACTCATAACCTGGCCTTAAGTGTCACAAAATGCCCCCACGTTTTGCTTTCCAACACCATGGCCCTCAATGTTGCTTACCTATCACCCTCTGTTATGCCTGTGTTGGTTTTGTCTCTCAAACCCTGCGCACCCATCCCAGGTTGCTTTGGCACCCCCGCCCCTTCAATTCTCCATGTTCATAGAATGAACAATTTTACCTATAAAACCATATCTCATTTGTTCTGGGAAAGCTGGTGAATATGCATCGGGTATCACAGACTAGAACAGAAGTGCATTACAAATTGATTCATACAGAACATGGGGCACTATCATCGCCTTATTACCTAGAATGGACTGCGCTGAGTGAGGGCATCCTAGAATCGCGCTGGGGGCAGCATATTCATGTGAAAAACAGAGCGTGTGCTTTAAAGCCGCTCCGTGTTTTCACAGTGCAGGCAGCACCCGCCTGCACTTTTAAAGGAGATTAGAGATCCCCTTGCAGGTGGGTACAGTCAGTGACGGAACCCACCTGCAAGGGGATGGCTGGTGGGTCCATGGGACCCCCTTTCTCCCCTCCAGAGCCTGCTATCAGGGGACGCACTGACACTGCGCCACCAGAGAGTTTCTTTGGCTCTGCGCCCGCTTCTGAAATAGGGTGCGGGTACAGAGGCAAAGAATTCTCTCCCCCATGCAAATGTAGATAAATAAACAGTATCCCAACAGGTAATAGTATATGACAAATAGGCATGTATGCAGCAAGCATTACAATAACAGAAATAAGGAGGCCACTATTCAGTTGATTTAAGATTGTTAATCATCTTATATTTTTTAGAAAAGATTTTTCATGGTCGGGCATGTACAGTTAAAGCAGCACTGTATAGAACAATAGTGTGACAACCAAAATGCACTTGGTGCTCAAGAACGTGGCGAAGCAAGTGATAGGGTGAACAGCGTGGACGGCGCACAATGAACAGTAGTGCAAATAATATACAGTGGGTCGCTCAAGTATGGTGAGAGAGTGACATCACTGTATTAGGTAATTTGCAAATTATATTGAGCCACAATGGAAGGTGAGCCTATTATTGCACTGCAGAGTCGACGGCGTTTCCGCAGAGTCGGCCAGTCGTGGGGTACGGGTCCAGTATAAATCAAGGAGCCTGCAGTGGAGTCAATCCGGGTACCCCACGGCTGGCCGAGATTTAGACGGCCCTTGGCACATCGGAAACCCCACTGCACAAACAAGACAACCATGTCCTGATGACGATCCCAATTCAAGAGGATCGAAACGCCGTCGACTCTGCAGCGTAATACCAGGCGCACCTTCCATTGTGGCTCAATATAAATTGCAAATTACCTAATACAGTGATGTCACTCTGTCACCATACTTGAGCCACCCACTGTATATTTCTATTTTTTATTTTTAGTGTATCTTATATAGCGCACGGCTACCCCAACTGGGTGTCCCGGCGCTTGCATTGGGAACCCGTCCTGGCTTTTCCCTGTGAGATAACCCGTACTGGGCATCCCCAAGGTGAAAGCCAGGCATCCCGCCGCGGGGGGCCGTAGTGGAGATTTAGCAAGCTGTTGCCCAGAGTTGCAGAGTGTGAACCCGTTATTCGAGTAGGCACCGAAGTGAGAATTATCGAGTCCGTGGACACTTGGGCTCAGACCCTGCCGCGTCGGGAATTGAACCCTGGTCCCAGCTCTGACCTCAGCTTCCGGGTAAGCCTCCTCTAACCATTGAGCCACACTTCTCCATAATATATTATTTGCACTACTGTTCATTGTGCACTGTCCACGCTGTTCACCCTATCACTTGCGTCGCCACGTTCTTCACGTACACGTTCTTGAGCACCAAGCGCATTTTGGTTGTCACACAATTTGTTCTATACAGTGCTGCTTTAACTGTATATGCCCGACCGTGAAAAATATTTTCTAAAAATTAACTGAATAGTGGCCTCCTTATTTCTGGTATTGTAATGCTTGCTGCATACATGCCTATTTGTCATATACTATTACCTGTTGGGATACTGTTTATTTATCTACCTTCTTAACCCAGTCCTGACGTGGTATATGGGTCACACTCCTGTAAACTTCTTCCCATGCAAATGTAGGCCCGCCCGCCCGCTGAACATAGCGCAGGCACTTTGTGAGCAACAGCGCTATCGGTATTACAGAAGGGGCTGCAGAGCACTCAGTCAGGTGACAAAGATTGATGCCCATCCAACCCCCTGAGTGGATGAGCTTGTGGAATGGTTAGATGCTGCAAAGTACTGGTGCATCTTGGATCTGACAAGTGGGTACTGGCAGATGACCACAGCACCAAGTGCCAAGGAGAGGACTGCGATTTCTACACCAGAGGGGATGTCCTTTGGCTTGAATAATGCTCCTGCCACTTTTTAGCACCTGGTGAACCATTATCCTGCATGGCTGGAGGAATTCTGTGGGGCCTACCTTGAAGATATTGCGGTGGGTGGCAATTCATGGCAGGACCACTGGAGGCACCTTGGACAGGTGTTGGCTAGGATGCAAAGCTGACCATCAAGTTGTGTGTGTCAAGTGGAGTAGTACTCAGTAGTCTACCTTGGGCATGAGGTTGGGAATGGAAAGATCTGTGATGCCATCCTTCGGTCTGTGATGGAGTGGGAATTTCTTACTATCCAGACTAAAGTGAGGGCATTTGTAGGAGTAATCGGGTATTACAGGACCTTTGTGGTGAACTATGGAAGTACAATTGCACTTGACTGATTTGACTTCCAAGAAGAAGCCCAGAAAAATGATCTAGACAGTAGCGTTGCAAAAGGCATTTGAGGAACTGATGAAGCCACTGTGCACTGTACTTGTACTGAAAGCTTCTGACTACAGTCAGTCTTTCATCATACAGACAGATGCCTCTGACAAGGGAGTTGGAGAGGTGTTAGCTTAATAAGATGACAAAAGTAGAGAGTGTGCAGTAGCCTTTATTTATTGGCGGCTACTACACAATTAGAGGAACTGTCCGACTATTGAAAAGGAGCGCTTTGCCATAGTGTGGTTCTTGCGTTCGTTCCACCTAGATTTGTTTAGCACCAAGTTTGTGATTCAAACCAATCATAAGGAACGGAAACGGTTGATGGCTACGAAGAGAGAGAATCCCAAATTATTGAGATAGTCTATTTGTCTGCAAGCGTTAGACTTTGTAGTGGAGCACAGAAGGAAATGCTGATGGACCTTCCCGCCAGTTTTACTGATCTGATCACTCAACCTCTCAAGGTTGGGAGTTATTAAAGGGGTACAGGCCCCTGCCCCACGTATTCCAGCTGTGATGATATCTGGGTCATTGGTAAAAATGTTGTTTTTGTCACGAGTGAAGATGGATCATGTGCTTACGGCATGACCTAGACTCGTCTCGATGAGTGTGGTCTTAACGCCCAGAGGGGCGCACAAGCTACCCTCATAGGTGTGAAGGGCGGCTGCCCTTACCCCGAGCTAAGTAGCTCAAGCAGCATGCAGCTTTGATAAGGGATAAGTAGAATGACCAGGATGGTTACTGTATCATGGGAGTTCCACTGCTGTGTGCTCAGGTCTCCCTTGGCCTACACCATGTTGAATTAAGCACCGTACAGCGCATGTGCGCTGGCAAATATGTATAACTGTGAACATGGAATTCAGCACTTGTATATGTGTGTGTGCGCGCGGTGGTGTATGTGTGCTTGTAAGGTGTACAGTACATGAGAGCCAGTGCACTTGTCTGCGTATGCACAGGGGTGAATAGGCATCTGAAGAGTGCAATACATGGAACTCGGGCATATTAGCACGAACTTGCGATATTTATCGCAAAATGCGCTTAGCGAATTTATTTTTAGCGCTGTTTATTGCTGGATATTTTAGCGAAGAAAACATGCTATTAGCAACGTTTATCTCCACTGTGATAAAATATCCAGCGATAGCGGCAAAATGGCTGAACATTGCTGGAAATCCAGCGATATTCACGCAGTAACGCCATGGTGGACTTACCTGTATTCCCCAATGGAAGTTGGATTATCAGGCTAAGTCAGGTTTCAAGCCGGTGTTAATTTCTAGCGATAATCGCGCTTAATGCAACTTTTTTTAACCGCTTCGCCTGCGTTGTTAATAGGCGATAGCTATGTTAGCGACTGCTTTCAGTCGCTACCAGTTTGGGTACGCCCACTTTGCATGTCATTAGTGATAAAGATTGCTGACATGCAAAGCGGGCCGTATACCGGTCGCTATCGCCTGGAAGCTGTCGCTAACTGCTGTTAGTGACTGCTTGCTGATAGGGCGAAAGAAATATCGCCGGTTTAGCTGCAAAAAGTGCTGCTAAAGCGTCGAAACTGCCCTTGCCATCTGCATATGAGCTCTGGGGTGTATGTGTGCCTGTGAAGGATACAGTACATGCAAGTCTGGGCTCATGGCGCTGTGTCGGCGCTGACGTGTATCTGTGCCTGTGAAGGGATTACAACACAGGAGAGTGTTTGCATGTCTGAGGAGTGTGTACTCTGGATATATGTACGCTGGTGAAGGGCACAGTACCATTTCTGGGTTCCATTTTGGAGAACCAGAGCTTTCTGGAGGATCCTGTGCAGGTAGAGGAGCCCCCCAGGCAGATTTATGGATTGCTGCGTTCCTGAGAGCTGGGTGGGCACGCATAGCAGAGGAAGAAAGAGCCAGGCTCTTCAGTACACTTCAAAAGGAACTCTTTGATTGTGGAAGAGGTCACTGGTCAAAGGGGCCTGGCCACATCGCACGAAGGAGATAGGGCTGATGAGGGAATCATAGGAGCAGAGCTGGTTCCTTTGCAACATTTTGATAAACATATATCAGAGAAGAGGCGACCCAGGTGTCATCCTAGAGTCAGTCTCATGACCTGTCTTCGGCGCTATCAGGTTTGAAGATGCTCCGGCTGTGATAGACTGCTCGTTGGAGGAAGAGTCAAACAGAGGGATGGGTGCCCCCCAGGCACAAACCTCAAAGGTAAATACAATAATTCACATTTGAGTCTAGAAATGGATAACAAAAAGGGAAGCTTGAGACTCTCAGATTGTCAAAGTGAAGCTATATATCAGTGTGGAGAAGCTCAGCATGAGGACTGGGGACTGAGGGATACCCGAGGACAGCCGCGAAGATGGAGCAGGATGTGACCCACAGATGACGAGCATCGGTTCCACTACTGGGGATACCCGAGGACAGCCGCGAAGATGGAGCAGGATGTGACCTACAGATGACGAGCATCGGTTCCACTACTGGGGATACCCGAGGACAGCTGCGAAGATGGAGCAGGATGTGACCCACAGATGACGAGCATCGGTTCCACTACTGGGGATACCCGAGGACAGCTGCGAAGATGGAGCAGGATGTGACCCACAGATGACGAGCATAGGTTCCACTACTGGGGATACCCGAGGACAGCCGCGAAGATGGAGCAGGATGTGACCCACAGATGACGAGCATCGGTTCCACTACTGGGGATACCCGAGGACAGCTGCGAAGATGGAGCAGGATGTGACCCACAGATGACGAGCATCGGTTCCACTACTGGGGATACCCGAGGACAGCCGCGAAGATGGAGCAGGATGTGACCTACAGATGACGAGCATCGGTTCCACTACTGGGGATACCCGAGGACAGCCGCGAAGATGGAGCAGGATGTGACCCACAGATGACGAGCATCGGTTCCACTACTGGGGATACCCGAGGACAGCCGCGAAGATGGAGCAGGATGTGACCCACAGATGACGAGCATCGGTTCCACTACTGGGGATACCCGAGGACAGCTGCGAAGATGGAGCAGGATGTGACCTACAGATGACGAGCATCGGTTCCACTACTGGGGATACCCGAGGACAGCTGCGAAGATGGAGCAGGATGTGACCCACAGATGACGAGCATCGGTTCCACTACTGGGGATACCCGAGGACAGCCGCGAAGATGGAGCAGGATGTGACCCACAGATGACGAGCATCGGTTCCACTACTGGAATCCAGGTGCACCCGAGACCTTCCACCAGATTCAGAGAATGACTTACCCCCTGGGCACAGCGAGGACGGTCGAGCGCCTCGCAGATTAAGGTATATGCTGATCGCCTGGGTGAAGTCCTTTTGTTCTGACCTTATACATGAGGTTTAAGGTTTAGCCAGAAGGTTGATGAACACTGCTAGAATAACCATTAAACGCAGCTGAGCCCGAGAGCTTGTAGAATACTTGTAAAAGTAAGCAATAAGCACCAGGCTGCAAAGCCTTTTTGGAATCACTAACTAGGATTGCACATGTGATAGACCCACAAATATTCACTTGTTCAATGCTTAATAATATGTTTTCACAGCGAAATGATAAAGTCTTTGCACTGGAAAAGCACAACATTGCTTGAACTTGGTCTCCATGTGATTTCCAGAAAGTGACCACCAACAAAGGTTCCCCCAAAGGAACCTCTTCGCCTTCTCAGATATACTGGTGCGCATCTCCTCCTTAGGTGCAGACTGGTTGGAGGGCTCAGTGTGCCTTACTCCTAGCCTTCTCCGGTGGCTAGAACTGACAAGCCAAGGTGGTGGTAGCTTTAAAATCCTCGGGTTTCCTCCAGTGCTGGCAATTCCAGTGGTGGCTGCTATGGAACATAAGTGATGAGGCGAGGACGGAAGAAAAAAGAAAAGATCACTTACCTGCCGGCCACGGCCTCTCCTCCATCCTCTTCTGTTTCTGGGACCCCTAGCAGCAAACAGGCTCCCATACTCCCCTAGCCAATCAGGATTCTGCGGTCATGCTGATAAAACCAGCATGACAGCAGCATTGTGATTGGTCCAAGCGGCCTGGTACTGTTCGCCATCCGACTGCGCAACACAGCCGGGTGGAGTAAATGCTAAGTGCGCATGTTGGTTTGGCCCTCCTTTCGAGCTGCTCTTGGGAGATTCCCTCATTCTCCCTACTTTCACCTTGCTTTTCCCCCCGTTTTTCTGTGTTCCTTCTCCTTGCTTTTCCCTCATTATCACTGCTTTCTCCCCCATTTTTTTGCAGCCTTTTCCTTCATTCTCACTGCGTTTTCCTTGTTTTCCCTGTCTTTTCTGTACCTTCTCCTTGCTTTTCCCTTGTTCTCACTGCTTTTCCCCCTAATTTTTGTGTGCTTTCCTGCTTTTCCCCCTTTCTCCTTGCTTTCCCCCATTTTGCCTTGTTTTTTCCACCTGTTTTTTGAGTGCCTTCTCCTTGCTTTTCCCTTGTTTTCACTGCTTTCTCCTTGCTTTTCCGCCATTATTCTGTTCGCCTTCTCTTTACTTTTCCCTCGTTCTCACTACTTTCTCCTCTTTTTCCCTGCTGGTTTTTGTAGAACCTCCCCACACAACTCCGGACCACCTCCTAACTTCTGGAATTCCAAAGTACCCTAAAGACCTGGCTGTTCGAATGAGCCTCCGGGACCAGCAAGTGCCTGGATACCCTATCGGGTGATGAGGCGTGCTTTACAAATGCTGATTAATTGATGGATGCCTGGGTGATAAAGCGCTGCATGTCCTCCGCGGCTGGGTTGAACGGACCCTGGTGAAATAGGTATTTGCCTCAGACAAAAGGCCAGATTGTGACAGAGAAGGAAGAGCAGGGAGTTCCACTCTGGCGAGGGGGCTGCAGCTACTTCTAAGGGACTGGGGGTATCTACCTCTCCCTACCCATAGAGATGGATTTACGGAGGGGAGGGAAAGGTGATTGGACACAAGGTAGCTCTTGCATCCATGATAACTTGTACAAAGCCAACCACCAAGGCATACACACGCACAGTTTATAAGACATACAAATTCACAAGTGTGTAGACATCTCCATACATGTCCTAGGCATGATGGGGGCAAAGCCATCGGTCCCCAGCTTGGGAGCGCACTCAGTCATTACACGGACGGGGCTCCTAGTCCTGGAAGAGGTGTGGTGCCGCGGCCAGGGCGACTGACTCCGGAATCTGGGGATCACGGTTTGATCGCCGGCAGCAGATTAACCCAGCACCATGTGACTCTGGGCAATAGCTTGCTTAATCTTCCTGACGGCCTCCAGCGCCTAGAGACCCTAACGGGTGATTGTTCGCGCTTTACAAATGTGGATTATTATTATATCTCTCCAGATGTATGAAGATAAAATGGACCTCTGCTAGTGATGCTGCTGCACCCCTGTCAGTCTCCTCTAGCCCGGGTACAGGGGACGGAAGTCACCCTGAAATAGTGGGGTGCTCTTTGGTTTCCCCATTAACTTCAGAGCTCTGCTCCACCATCAGACATATAAAACAGGAGAAACCTCAATGGGATCACAGGGCTATCGAGCTCGATGGGGACAACAGTGCAGAGACATGGCAGGACAGCAAGCTTTACCACGCTGTGCGAAGGACTTTCATCCCAGATCTTATTTCAACTTTTCTACGCAGAATGTCAAATACTTTCCCCAATTGTTCATGGATTCAGTTTCCCCTCGTTTTTTAATTTCCTCCCAGCTTAGCCAGTCCAAGGAGTCTGGATTTGCAGATCTAAGTTTGTGGCAGAAGTTCACGAAGCCGCTCATGCTCCGGAACTTCTGATTTTGCAGTCCAAATTCGAGCCTGACTTGTGCGGCTGAAGCAGATTTGGGAAGATTGAAGACCGCTTTATAAATTTTAATTTGTAGTTCATTCAAAAGGTCCACCTCCTTACCGCACCACGTGACTAAGCCATAAGATAAAGAGGGCATAATCTGTACAGCCATTGTTTTTAATAAATGATTGTAGTTGGGGCAGTCCATTTTTTCCGTTAGAGAGCGATACGCGAAGATTAAAGATTGTACTTTTGCTTTGAGTGCTATTTTGTGGTCCTTATAATTTGCTCCTTTTGTTATTGTAATGCCCAAGTACTTATAGTGTTCTTGTTCTTTCACTGGTGCCCCTTGGGCCATCCATTTGTACTTTAGGTTTTGCCGGTCAACTAGGCGGACCACTTTAGTTTTCTCTTTGTTAAGTGCTAGGCCTTCCCGTTCTAGGTACAGAGTTAATTTATTAATAGCTCTTTGTAAGCCAATAGGTGTCTTGCTCAATAATACAATATCGTCGGCATATTGTAAATAATATATTGGATTGTTTGCCAAAAATGGAGGATGGTTGTCTGCTGATTCGATCGCGCTTGTGAGGTCAGAGAGAAAAAGGTTAAAAAGGGTAGGGGCTAGTACACAGCCTTGCTTTAAGCCTTGGGGCGTTTGGATGCTACTGGTGGTACTGCCACCATTTCCCAACTTTACTCTTAGCCAAGTATGGTAATGAAGAGCTTTGATGGCTCTTAGGAGTTGGTAAGGCATCCCCCAACTCTCTAGTTTGCTCCACAAGCGCACTCTGTTTACCCGATCGAAGGCAGACTTGATGTCTATGAAACAGGCATACAAGCGAGTGCCATTTGTTATTGCTTGGTCCGTTAGGATAGACAGGCAGGTTAGGTTAGTTGTTGTTCCCATTCCTTGCCTGAAGCCTGTTTGAAATTTTGGCATGATCTTTGTTTCTGATATCCAGACTTGTAATTCACGTAGAATGCAAGAGGCGTAGAGTTTAGCCTCTACATCTAGTAAGGATATCAGTCTAAAATTTGCAGGATTGCGATGATCGCCATGCTTAAAAATTGGGTGGATGATACTTCCCTCCCAAGAGGCGGGTATCTCTTCGAGATTGTATATTCGATTGAACAGTGGCGTTAGAATTTCTGCCCACAGATCCGGGTCATGCTTAAATATCGCATTCGGTAGACAGTTTGGTCCTGCTGCACCCTCTGACTTTAGTCTTGAAATTATACCTCTTAGTTCAGTTTTGGTGATTAAGTCAGCTGGGTCTGTTGACCCCTTAAGGGGTTTTTCCTGGTTGGATTTCCAATTGTCCTTCTTCGTCACTCCTTTTGGTTTCTCCATGTTGGCTTTAACTGCCCCTGAATCTTTAACGAGACTTGTATTTGTATTGCTATATAGGGTTTGCACATGTCTGATCCAGGTTTCTGCTCCAACCCCGGCTTCTTGTAGGATTTTTGCCCCTTGGTTAAGCTCGTTTATGATGCCCCAGAAGACCCTGCTATTAGGTTGTTTTCCCGCAATTAGCAGTTTATTCCAAATAGATTCTTTGTATGAATACTTTGCGGCCCTCAATGCCTTCCTGTAGATGTTCCTTGCTCCCCTCAGATTGGATTTGTTTACCACTAGTCCCGACATTTTTTGGTTTGCGACGGCCCGAACCTCCTTAGCGACTTTTCTTTTTTTGGCTCTTAAGTCCATATTGAACCAGGGCTCCTTCTTGATGTTAAAGTTACTATGCTTCCCTTCCCTTGCTGGGAACTTTTGCTGCAGAACTCGAATCATTTGCTCCCAGCTTATTACGAGGTCCTCTTCATTTTGAATTCCAAAATTGGCTATATGTGATTTTACTGTGTCCGTAATTTTGCCCAACCCCTCTCCGTGCCATTTCAATTTTTTCAAGTTGAACTTTGATGCATGATGCAGAAGGGCGGTCGTTGTTAGCGCCATACTTGGTGCAATATTCAAGGTTAGTATTTGTGGAAAGTGGTCGCTTTCTACCCGATGTTCTATGTGGAATGATTTGATGTTGGGAGTTAATTCGTCACTTACTAAGGAGTAGTCGATTATTGAGTGTACCCTGCCGCTCAGGTATGTAACTGCTGCCGGCATGTCCCCCTTAGTATTGCCATTCATAAATCGCCAGACCATGGTCTTTTAATATGGATGCAAATTTTTTTCCGCTTCCATTTCCCGTCATCTTCACCTTCGCCTTGTTTTGATCAATAAGGGCGTTGTTGAAGTCCCCGGAAATTACCATTGGGTATTGCGAGTAGGTTCTTTGCATGGACTTGATAAGTGACAATAACGTTGCGTGCTTTTCTTTTTGTACCTTTTTGTCTGGATGGATATAGACGTTAAATATTAACAATTTCCATGGTTCAGTCCCCGGTGGCAATACTTCGGTGATTTTGATTACTTGGGCCCACTTCAGGCTAACGTCTATTTCCTCAGATACCCAATTATATTTATGGGTTACGTAAGTTGATAGTCCACCACGGGGATGGCCGTGCATGGAGAGTCTTTCTGCATATATTTGATGTTCATGGAAACCTTGGACTGGAGTTGATTGCAGTTTCCAAGATTCCTGAATCAGAATTATATCTTGTTGTTGGAAAAAGACTCTGGTTTCACTATCATGGGCCATTTCTTGAAAACCATGCACGTTCCATGAACAAATTGAAACTGACGAGTTCTTTGTTAGGTTCTGGGGGAGCAATTCGTTCTGCTGGTTTACGGGGAAGTTTGGATCTGGGTTAGGTAGCTTTATTGCCGAGGACATTAGGTATCCATGACCAATCCGTTCTATCAGCGTGGTGAAAACCGTTTCTTTGCGCTTTACAACTTTCGCTTGATGGCTCTATCGTGGAAGCCCTGGCGCCACGTAGACAAGAGATGTTTTGACCTCTGCTCCCCTGTCCCTTGTCTTGAACAGTTATATTTGATTGTAGGGGATGGGGGTACCTTGGGCGCTTATGTCTCATTATAGATATTCCCCATGATTCAAACTGCGATTTTTCAAGATATATCCTTTCTACCAGATCCTTTGAGGCCCAAGTTGTAATTGTTTCCTCAATCGCCCCATTGTTAGCATTTTGTTGAAATTCAACAGAGTTGAGGTCCTGGGAACTGATTTCTTTTAAAGCCGGTAGTTCGTTAAACAATTTTAACAAGTTGCCTCGATTTAAGAAATCCTGTGACCCCCTAGTTACATATTCGGGGATAAAAGTTAGCTTTAAATCAAACAACTCTGGGTAATTAGTTGGCTCCATTTGTGATGTTCCGGTTTTGCAAAGTAGTGAGTTATAGGGTTGCGTTTGGGCCGTTCTTTGCTCCCTTCGTAATAACGAACATTTGCGTTCCTTTGCTAGAACTGTGATTTGTATGGGGCTTGAGGCTGTTTGAAATTCGGGTATTGCTGCTGGTCCTTGAGGTTCATATGCATTACTTTCCAATATGGTAGAAAGTTGTTGCTCAATTGTAATTTTTGTGCCGACATTGTGGCCCTCTTTGGAGTCACATTTAGAATCCAAACTATTTTTTACCCGGGCTGTGGTCGGCTCATGTTGCTCGATGCCTCCCTGTTTGACCACCTGTTTTGGCTTTATTTGTTCTTTTCCCGGTTCTGGAGCTTGTGATTGGTGGTTCAATATTGTGAGCGTTTTACTAATTTCCATTGTGGAAGGGGATTTGGTTGATTTGGCTCCTGACCGGGGGCCATCACCCCTTGATATGAATGAAGTGTTTGAGTGGTCGAGTCGGTCTATGTGGATTTCCTCACTCACTGACGGCCCATTCAAAAGGTTAGATTTTTTTTCTCTGAGGGTATTGGTGTTAAAGATGGGGAAAGTTTTGCCCTGATCTATATGTTGATTGTTCTTGTATTTGAGCCTTGCCTTCCTTGCCCTTTTCCTTTGTCTCTTTGTGGGATGCTCCTCAAATGTGGATTGGTGAGATGGTTCGATTTCTTCAATATTTGGGTCTCCTTTATCTGGGCCACATTCCTTTAGTAATGGTACTTTATCCATTATTTGTTCGCTTTTCTTTGGGCCGTTTGAGAGATTTCTCTTGCGCGACAGAGTTCTCCGGGGTTGGCTTAGTTTCTGTCGTCTGGCTGTGGCCACGAGATAGTTTTACTTCCCCTAAAATGTCCATCAAAATGGCCGGGAGGCTTGCCAGCTTTTCAATAATACTTTCACATCCGCAGATTTGTTGTTGGTTGCTCCAGCTGGTTTTGGGTTCTAATTTCCCCTGGGTTGACAGGAGCAATGAAAGGGAGTCCAATTTTGTGTTTATGCTTGAGATATGCCCAGCCATCAAAGTAATGAGATTGATCTGGACTTCCATTTTGTTTGATTGAAAGTTCAGCACCCTAATTGCTTGCTCTAGAGTGCTTAACAAAGGTTGGGTCCATGATGCGGCGGGCTCGGCATTTTGGATTTTACTTGGGTCCTTGGGCTCTAAGTCCGACGCGCTCCCTGATGAGATTGTAATTGGGTCGGTATGGGCGTGGTATGGTTGATTTGCCTGCATGATGATGCTGTCATTTACGCTTCCTTTTTGTTGGTCTCTAATTGGCCCTAGGCCACGCGGGGTTGAGACCCGCATAACCGGACTCAGATGTCGGCCATCAAAACTGTATTCTTCTCGTGACGTTCTTCCTTGTGAATCGATATACTTTATAATTCTCTCTGAGAGTTCCTCAAGTTGGGAGTCATTGGATAGAAAAAGAGGCTGTAACCATGGGTCTCCTTCTTGCCCAGATGTGATGGATTGGTTTTTGTGGTCTGTATTGGCCTCCTGCACGCTCTTGCTCGCCATTCCTTGATCTCTATTCTCTGTTGGCTCCATGATTGCCTCACTTTTGTTCTCGCTCGACCTGATGTCCTTCTTTCTTGAGGCAATTATCTGTGGTATTCTTTTCTGCGCTACCTCCCTCTGTTTCGTTTGTAGCTGCGGGTATGTTGGGGCCATGCACCTGGGCGATGACTAACTCTTGTTTGCCTTGACAGTTGGAGCCCAAAAACGGTGGTGGGGATACACACGCTGTATCGCTACATGGCGTATTCTGCAGAATATTGGCCCGGGGGGAGGGTGCGTTCAATGGCGCAATGGGGCTTGGTAACTTACCCGCCTCCGCAGTCTGTGCGTAGATCGCCGCCATTGGATCCTTGAGATAAAAGAATTTTAGGAGTCCGGATTTCCTTCTAGGGTCTGATTTTAACTCAGGGGTTGGTACAGATACCAGCCTCTCCCTGGGGTTTAATTCAGGCCCTATACCTGATGACGTGTTGGGTTCCGTGGTTGTCTTTCTTAGCTTTTTTGGGGTTTTTTTGCTCTGCACAGGTTGTCGCGTTTTTCCTGATCTCATTTCCCCAATTGGGTCCCTTTGACCCCCCGTCGAGACTCTGGTCGTGGTTGGTGGTAATTGTTACGATGTGGTCTTGACGAGGTCGGGGGATATGTGAACAACTGCTCAGTTGAATGAGTGGCCCAGCCTAGCTAGGCACGTCGCTTCCCTGGGCCTGGCGCACAGGCTCTCTTGGACTCTCTCCAGGGCTTCCAAAAGTCCTATGTACTCAGCTGCTCTTGTGCGCTGTCCCTTTGTTCTACTGGCTCCCCGTTTTGCTTTCTCCTGGCGGGCTTCGAGCGTTTGCTTCCTCCGCTCGCCGCTTCGTCCCTTCTCCTCTTTTGCGACACTATGTATCGTGTGGGGGTGTCGTTGGCGGTGCGCTGCTCCACCGCTCCCGTGACCCACTGCAGGGAGGCGTGGGTCCTCTGCCCGTTGTGCTGTCTCCCCTGTGCTACACCTGTACCTCTTAAACCGCCCTATCCGTAGTGTCCATCATGTCCATGCAGCCCCCAAGATGACCTGTGTGTCTGGTCCGCACAGCCGCGCCTGTAACCACGCAAGGGGGGTGCTGAGGAAGAGGTGAAGGTGATTGGCGGATGGGCAGGATAGGCAGGAGGACGGCTGGGAATGTATTTCGTGTGTGGCAATCTGCAGTTCTCACCCGTCGCGGTGAAAAAACAGAGAGGGCTGGGAGGCTATAGCTGTGCTGTGTTATGGTGCTTTACTCACCAATGGCAGTGGTGACGTCAGCTGGCACCCGACCTCAACTGACCCAGCGTCTCTCCTTGCAGCGGTCTCCGTGCTCATGCACCTCCTCGCCTGCCGCCCTCGCCCCGGTGCAGGCGGAATAGACAGTTGTTCTGTTCAGCCCCCTGTCTCTCCTCTGCTGCAGTTTTTGGTCTCCGAGCGGCCCTGCGCTGTTCCCCTCCGCCTCGCCTGCCTTGCCTGTCACACTCGCCTGGGGCTTGGATTCTCTCCCCGCGAGTTTGTGCAGACTTTTAATACTTCGGGAGGCTTGACCTTGACATTAGCTATTGCCCGATGTCTCCACCACCAGCGGCTCTGGCAGCAGGCACCGCGGTCTCTCGTTACTTGCCTACCCAGAGCTGGAGCTGGACGCGGGACACCAGTAACGAGACTCCCTCCACGCCGCACCTCGCCACTCTTTTGCAGCTCCAAGCTCCACGTGGCTCCGGGCTGGCTGCGGGCGAGTCCGTAAATGCAGACCGGAGTTTGAGCCAACCTCTGCCATGTGGCCACTCGGCTAAACACCTCGACCTTGAGTTGGAAGGGAGGCCGTGGTCGGTTGGTTGGCAAAGTGGTCAGGGCTCCCCTAGTCCTGGTCCTAGGGGCCCGCCCGCTACGCACTGCACACTACCTCTGTGCAACTTCGGCTCTGGCTCCGGCGCTGCTTCCACTCTGCTCTACTGTGCTGCTCTGCTGCTTCTGCAGTTCGGTACCGCGTACACGATCGCCACTTGTCCAGGGTACTGGTGCTGACACCTCTAGCCGCAGGGTTTGCTACATCTGGAGTGCAGTGAACAGTGGCATTAGAGATGGTCTTTCCCTCTATTACCTTCTCTTGACCACACTGCTGATACTCCTCAGAGAGGTGTTTAAGGAGTTCCTCCATCTCATCCCTCAGCTCTCCGTCATATCAGGAGAGATGGCTAACTGAGTCCTCTAATGTGCGTCTGATTGCACTGCCACCTTCTTGCGTCCAGCTTTCTAAGTGTCTCCTGTGGCCTGAGCATTTGTGCGTTTATGCACTGCATGGACTACTAGCAAGTCTGGGGACACGCAGCCACAGATGTAGGGAGGATCAATGGGTGCCAGTTTATATTTTATATCAAATCTAGGTGTAATATCCCTGGCCTTGACTGGAACCTTAAATGTCTCAAGGGCGGTCTTGAGCATCTCTTTAAGCATATGGAGGAACTGAAGGGAATGTGCGTCTTGGATAATGTTTCGACCAGGAAATCCTGGATCTTTGGATTCTCAGATGAATTTTGCTCATCACTCATATAGTGACAGTCACGCTCTATAAATGCCTATTCAAATTCAACGTCATCTTCCTGGAAAACGTGCATATCAACATGTGCCCGCCCTGAGTAGGATCTTGTGATATGTAGTAGTGTCATCAGGAAGTGGGAGTAGTGGGAGAGGAGGTTTGGCTGGGTACAAATCAGGATCTCTATCGCCAGGAGAATCAACATCATAGCCATTGCATGGCTCATCCCTGGCCTAGGGTCCTAGGGTGCATCATAGGGATCGGCCAGATGAGGTGGGCTGCTCTGCTCGTAAGAGGAGTGGTGACCCCTCCGGTGAATATGTGTGAGATGGGGCATGAGGTGGTGGAGGAAGTGGTGGTAAAAGAGGCGCAGGATGAGGTGGAATAGGTGGATCAGGGATGAGGATAATACCCCTATCCTTGTGTCTCTTATGCTTGGGAAGTGAAGGAAGCTCCACAGCGATCTGCTCTTTGGAAGTTAATTTCCTTTTCCTTGCCAGAGCCTCCTGTGGCTTCGGTGGCAGCTTTGTGGAGATTTTGCCCATCTGTGAGTGAATAAACACGCTTGAGGAGGGGCTCTAACACCTCCTGCAGGCACCGGAGAATAGTTTGCTCTGAATCTTTGGAGCTGGTCGTCAATGAGATTTTTAGCACGGAGTGTGGTGTAGAGGCAGCCATGGATGTGGAGGCTCGTTCTGCCACGGATGATGTTACTGCTGCCAATGCTGACTTCATTGCTGATGTCGCCTACGGAACAGAGGACCCTGTCAGCTCCCAAGGCTTACATGGGATTCTCATGATCAGAGGAAGGAGTTTTGTCAACTCGAAGACTTCCGCCGGTGCTGACCATGGCTGGAAGACAGTCTTAGCACGGCAGGCTGTTAATGAGGCTCTTGGTTTAACGTGCAACCCCACACTTCGGCAATAACCTACCTGTATACGTGGTGCACGATGATGTGTGACCATACTCAAGGATGAAGTCTTTCAGGATTCTGAAGCATTAGGGTCTTGCTGTTCTCCCTTAGACTCAAAGGATGAGCTTGCGTCCAAACTGTACTGGGTGAGCTGGGCCCGGATTCTTCCTCCGCCTCAATGTTGCATTCACCGAAGATGTCAAGAGTGACGTCGGACTCCTGTCTCAGCATTCTCCGATGGACTAACCTCCGCTCGTCGTTACCAAAGAGTCTTCTTCGACCCAAATGTGAGACAAGCCTGGCACATGGTGTTGTGCTCAGGCGAGAGGCAGAGTTTGCAGACTTGATGGTGGGTGATCCGGGGAAACTTAAAATGACACTAGGGGTAGTATTGGAAGGGTGTTCTTTCCATTTGAGTGAAATGGGATAATAAGAGTGGAGTGGGGAAGATTAGGGTAGAGTGGGGTAGATTGGAATGGGGTAGATTGTGGTAGAGTGGAGTTGGATAAATTGGAGTGGAGTCGAGAGTGGAGTGAGATAGACTGGGAATGAGTGGAATAGGGTAGATTGGGTGGATTAGAGTAGGGTAGATTGGAATGGGGAGATTGGAGTGGGGTAGATTAAAGAGGGATGATTGGAGTAGGGTAGTTTGGAGTGAAGTGGGGTGACTGGAGTGGGCTGGGATAAAGTGGAGTTGGACAGATTGCAATGGGGTGGGGTATATCAGAGTGGAGTAAAGTAGATTGGAGTGGAGTAGATATGGGTAGATTGGGGAGGAGTATATTGAGGAGTAGATTGAGGAGGAGTAGATTGAGGGCGGGTATATTGGGGTAGGGTGCGATAGTTTGGAGTGGGGTGAACAGCGGTGGAGTGGGTTAGATTGGGGAGGAGTTGGGTAGATTTGAGTGGAGTGTGGTAGATTGTAGTGGAGTAGACTGGAGTAAAGTGGAGTGGGGTAGATTTGGGTAGAGTGGAATGTGGTGGACTGGAGTAGGGTAGATCGGAGTGGAGCAGATTGTGTTAGATTGGAGTGGAGTTGGGTAGATTAGGGAGGAAAGGTAGAGTTTGGAGTGGAGTGAGTGGGGTCAATTAGACTGGGGGAGACGATGTAAAAAGCCAATTAAAAGGTCCAGTCGCCATGGCCATTAACAAATGGCGAAACGTCAACAAGGAGGGACTAAAAAGCCTCATAATGAATCGGAAGGCAGCCTTTACCAAGGACAATGACACCAGCCAATGACAAACATGGGCGGAGAGTGGGCGAGGCTTCCACAGCATACTTTACTACAGCATGCCTCGCAGAGCGACCAGTGCATGAGCACTGCCAGTAGGCTCGACCTAAAAATGGAGTTTAGTTAAAAAAAATTTTTTTTTTAAAGAATGAACTCTGAAGGGAAGCTCAGTAGCTAAAAAGCAACAATAGCAAGTGAGAGAAGACAAAATAAATAGCATGGAAAATGAAAAACTCTGAGTAAAAACAAGCGGAAAATAATAAAATAAAAAAAACGGGGAAAGAGAAACATACAGTGAAAAAGAGTTGAGGAATAAATTGAAATTTTAACTAAAAAAAGCATTTTAATTTTTGACTTTAAATGTCCCCTAGAGTTGGCAATGCCCACCAGCTCCAGTGCAGCAGTTGGGGCTAAGACCTGCTCAGAGTCCAATAAGCTTAAAACTGAGATGCAGCATCTAGACTGCACCCCAGATCCTGAGACCGCCGCCTCCACACTCAGAACGCCCAGCACAGAGGTTCGTTGATGGCCAGCTATGCACTCCTAGCACAGATGAGGCTCAGATTGCCAAACCGTTGTCTTCCAGGTCAGTCCTTGTTGCCTCCGTCACAGTAGGTGTATTGTCTGCTGCACCCACCATTGCCCGCTCCCGCCGCCGGCACTCCAGGAACACGTTTATCGGGTGGATGAAGGCCAGAAGGACGAAGATGATCAATGCAATGTTCACCTGCAGGTAAGGACAGGAAGGACAGGTGAGGACATGCTGTGCAACTCCCAACAAGCGGGCGCTGCTTGTCTATGCCCTGCCCATGCTGAAAGAGCAAAGTAGGGGAAGAAGTGGGCTACAGATATGCATCATCTAGGGTGCCCCTCACCCCCTCTGCAGGACAAGAGGACCATTGGAGGTTTAGAGTAAGATCAAAATCATATGTTATTCTATATGGGGCCATCACAGCAGAACAAAATAACACAGAATGATTGGGGGCGTTTGGAGTGGGGTAGATTGGACTGCAGTTTCCTTAGGTTGTCATCTTTTGCAAGTCACATGAATCTGGGAATCCTGGTTCTAGGTGAATTCACTGCGTGAACCGCGCTATGAATTCAATGGCAATCATCAGGTTTTACAAAAGAAGTGGCCAAAGCAGTGTGGAGGTGAACGGGCCAGGGAGAACATGCACTGTTTACCATGACCACCCCCACTCCATTCACATGTCCGCTTTTTTGTGTCCTTTTACCAGAACAACCTGTCCCTGGCACCTGTTTTCCTGAGAGCTCCTTATTCTGCCCCCACCCGGTCATATTGCTACATCCACCACTGCGATGGGATTAAACAATTCATCATTTAGGTACAGTTGGCATTGGAATGCTTTGCAAGGAGTGCCGTGTCCACTTCAGCACTTTGTCACATAATGTGTGGCACCAGCGTTAACTCGAGAGATATACTGTCTTAACATCAATATTTTTCCTGTTATGATTTACCGTAGTACCCTCTGTCGACCTCATACAGATGAACAGACCTCAGATATTAGAGGCAACATCCCAAGAGGATTGAATTTTTCCACTGTGGATTGTAAAATACTCGTTTTCAATTCTGAATATTTAACTTTTATTTATTTAGCAGAAAGGGAACTATGCACCGAAGAATGCCCTAACACCTTGTGTCAGGGTGCAAAAGGGGTTGAAACATGTTGACGTCTCCAAGTGGGTCGAATTAACCCCCATGTTTTTATATCTACCATTAGAGATCCAATAAAATTGCACTAGTCCACCGACAGGTAATTTATACACAGACTTTTTTCTATTTTCCTCTATGCAAACAGGCCTAGTGACCCAATATTACTTCCTCTGCTCATTATCTCCCATTTTGTCATTCAGACACAAAATACCTCCGGAGATCTTCAACGCTTGGGTAGTAGCTTCCACCTGGATCATACAGAACAGTGCCAGGAGGGGGCCAGTGATGAAGCATGCAACCCCACAGGTGGCAGAGGGCCTATCGTTCTGAATTCAAGAGTACCTTTGACGCCTCTTTTTTTTTACTTGTGTATTGAATGTTTTTTGAGGATGTACTGTCCTTTCTTTTTCCTTCTCACCTCTTTTGTGAGGATTGGTTCAGTCCAGTAGTTTAGCTGAGGGTTTCCAATAATATACCACGTTGAGCGCTACACAGCTGTCAGTCAGTAGGTAAGCATCTAGGACTCCCCTTAGTGACTCGACTTACTCTACACAAAGATCATCTGATGAGAACCATCCCTACTAACAAGGACTGACCAAATGGGCTAGGCTTCGAGGGCAGCATGGTGCAGAACATTTTGACAAAAGCATGTATTTTTGATTCCAACATCATCTGTGCCCTATAACAAACAGACGAGTGGGACAAACCAATGTCCTTTTAACAAACTAGTAATAAGGCCAGCCCTTCATGGAGCAATCATGAATGACTATTTGATAAGCAATAACGTGCCTCAAGGACTTATTATTGTCAATGAATCAAGACTCTTATTGAAGAGGAGACAATCGGGAAGGAGCAGTCACTTATGTCCTGAAGGTGTAGTTGTGACTGGCTGACAGTGATTATCAATACTGCTTAATGCCTGTATGGAGTACGAGTAACAATGACCCGGAGACAAGATCCAATAGACGACCAACCACACACGGGTGGACGCTGCCGACCACAGCCCTTTCGATGTGGACTGCTGAACACCTCAACCATAGGCCGATCCCCAAAGCCCCCACATGGGAACATTATCCCCACACCATATGTACTGATGCATTTTTAGGGAAAGGTAGGACAAGGGGAAGAGAAGGACAAACCAACAAATTTACTGGAGTCGACCACCATAATTCTGACAAAACAAAAGTCAGACATTGAGGCAGCAATCCTCAACCAGTCAGGGGAGCAATTAGTAGCGTGTCCCAAAAGGAATTGGGATGTGTGGGTGTGTTAGGGGTCACGGGAGCCGCAGTCGCGCATGAGGCAGTGGATGAGACTACAATTCCCGGCAGCCTCGGCATAGCGCATTGCGTAGACGCTACGCCATCCAGCGCGTGTCACGTGATGCGGAAATGAGGACATAGCGAGGCGGCGTGGTGAAGAAGCTGCCGATTATTCCGCTTTGCATTGGATATCTTGTGGCCGCAGATCCTGATTTCCGGGTCGGTAAGGGACCCTTGGGCACCGCTATCCATCTATCCTTTCTGAACTCTTAGCAGACTTGCTTGCTCCTTTGTGTTACCCTGATGGTATCAGAGTGCACAGTACCTTATCTTCCCTACGCTGGCTGAGCTCGTGAGCGCTCTCACGGAGTTCGTGCGAGGGAGAGATCCTTATATACTTTACTTGGCCTGATACTTGATTTCATTACTTGGCATAATTCTGTGTGTATAGATTTCTTTACGTTGGCAAACTTTCCTCAGCATTTTTAAAGTTCATGGGGGGAAAGTCTTTACCTCACAGATATATTTACTGGTATAGGGGATCCTATATTCAGTTCTGTTTTGTGTGCTATTATCTCGGGGAGAGTGACATAACTCTTCTTGTTATTGGTGCTAACTGTTCTTGCTGCCTTTGGACACTGCTTACGATACAATACGATTGGAGTGCTATTCCTTGTGTGCATATTCTGATTGATCGTGACATTCTCTGCTGCTGCTCAACATTGTTCTGTTCCTTTCTTGTACTCCTCCACAGGGGGTGTCAAAGACAGAGTCTTGTTTGAGCCATTGTTGGTACCTCATTATAACAGGTAGAAACCCCAGGGGACCATGGTGTGGTGTTGTGTCATTCAATAATAAGTCTATATCTGATTGACCTCTTTATGTCTTCCAGCATTCTGTATGGTAATTAGAGGTGCAAGCTCAACACCCCTGTATTTCCAGCCAGCGTATTTTTTCTTTACAGTTTAGTGGAAGTATAGGTTTCATGGGAGAATAAGAGATAGAGCAAGTAGCAATTACCTCTCTTTTGTGTCTCGTTACATGTCTCACTCCCTGCTATCCCCATTCTTGCTTAACCACCCTTTAGTCTGCGTGTTATCATATCCAGACTTGGGGCTGTTGAGAGGTGGACCCCATAAGAACATTGGTTCGATCTGGAGGATACGTTCAGGCCTGGGACAGGGTGACATTTTTTCCATTAGGATAAAACTTAATGCTTTTTAAGTGGAAAATATGTGCTTTTTCAGCTTAACAGACAATCGCCATTGATGAACCAAACACAGGATTTAAGAAGTTGATTGGAATAGATGTTTTGTCGTCGTACATGTGTATACCACCGATGGATGCTCTTCAGAGTGTAACCCAAGTCCGACATTTACAGAATACATGACACCTACTGCCTTTATGTAGCAGTGTGCCACTCTGGCACCTAGAGAGAACATTTTGTGTCTTGAGGACAAACTTTTCCTCCAAAAGAAATCCACATCGATGGAGAGTTCCTTTGCCCTCAGTCTGGCAAACGTACACATGCAAGACTTCAAAACTGCGTGTTTTTTTCATCATCCAACCCCTTTCACACCCAAATCAAACTCTGGAAGCAACACATCAATTATGTATTAAGAGTGATGAAAACACACTATCAAACTTTGTAACTTGGTCTACCCACCTAAACCCACATCTGAGGCTCACTGGTCAATATAATAATGAGGGCTTACACACTTTCTAGACATATTCATATACCGAAATCTACAAGGAGCCAACAGATAGGAACTCACTGCTCCAATTTGAAAGTTACCCTACTACAGGGCGACACAGAAGATGGACTGAAGTGGATGGGAAATGATAAACCAGACTTCAATGACTATCCCAAAGATATATCAGAATTCCTCTTCATTAGGGAAACATGTTGGATGCAAAGAATAACTTGGGTGAATCAGGGCTGTGATGAAATACTGTGGACGTTACCATCACCGATGAAGAGATGATATACATTATCGGCAACTGAGTGCCAGGGCAGAGTACATATTTCTGTAGACATTACACACATGAGACGGTCAGAGTAAACCACATCCATCTTTCGCATCTGCAACATCGGTCCTGCTGAGAAAGTGTTGACTAGCAGTCAACCACAAATTAACATAACTATTATGCGGGTATTGACTTGGACACTCCTAAACATCACTTTATCATCTGAATCTGCAGAAGAGCATGATGAGGTTCACCGATAAGGTCTGCGTCTGACTGATCAGTCAATACGATATAGGTTTGTTCATTTCAGACAGGCAGCTATTTGCCCATGACCCATTCACCACACCTTCTTATGATATCCTCGATTCGACCATTCCCTAGATACATGAGGACGCTATCATTCATTTTAGTGCATATGCAATGACCCACACGGTGGCTTCCTGTCCGTAAATTACACGGACAGTTCTTAAATTCAACGTAATGTCCACTATCGGTTATTGATTTGTCAAAGGACAGCATTTGTCTGCGATTTCAGAACTGATCCATCTCTTCGAGTCAGGCGCCCTGAGTCATGTGATGTCTCGGAACGCTCTGGAGGTCTGTGGTCTCTTCAGTACATACTTGGATGAGATGTGGTCAGATTGTCAGAGCAGCTGACTTAGATCTGGGGCTCCAGGTTTGAATCCGGTGGTAGCAGAACATCCTGTGATTCTGGGCAAAACATTTAATTTGTTCCTTGAAAAATAAAAGTGAATCTGACCTTGTATAATGTTGTCCGTTATACATGTAAAGCGCATCAATGTCCCTGGGGCGGGTACATGCTATTTACAGCTGACAAACAAGCAACAGCAATACCAATAGGTCTCACCCACATAAGAGCTATTGGCTTTGACAATGTGTTTCAGCCCCATTGTACACAAGTATGGCTGCTGTTCAGCATGGAGCAGAGTGGCATAGAGCAGAGTTAAGTGGCATAGAGTAGAGTGGCGTAGAGTGGCGTAGAGTAGGGTAGAATTGAGTGGCGTAGAGTAGAATTGAGTAGAGTGGAGTAAATTGGAGAGGAGTGGAGAGGCGTAGACTGGAAAGGCGTGGAGAGGAGTAGAGTGGAGTGTTACAGAGTGGCGTAGAGTAAAGTTCAAGTGGCATAGAGTGGTGTGGAGTGTATTAGAGGGGAGTGGAAAGGATTAAAGGGGATTGAAGCGAAGAGAGGGGTGGCGTCAGTGGGGTGTTATAGAGTGGAGTGGCACAGAGCAGGGTGGCGTAGAGCAGGGTGGGGTAGAGTGGGGTGAGGTGGCGTAGAGTGGGGTGGCGTAGAGCTGGGTGGCGTAGAGCGGGGTGAGGTGCGTAGAGTTGGGTGCGTAGAGTGGGGTGGGGTGAGTGGGGTGAGGTGGCGTAGAGTGGAGTGTTACAGAGTGGCGTAGAGTAGGGGTGCATAGAGTAGGGGTGCGTAGAGTGGGGTGCGTAGAGTGGGGTGGGGTGCGTAGAGTGAGGTGGGGTGCGTAGAGTGGGGTGAGTGGGGTGGGGTAGAGCAGGGTGAGGTGGCGTAGAGTGAGGTGGCGTAGAGTAGGGTGAGGTGGCGTAGAATGGGGTGGCGTAAAGTGGGGTGGCGTAGAGTGGGGTGGCGTAGAGTGGGGTGGCGTAGAGTGGGGTGGCGTAGAGTGGCGTAGAGTGGCGTGGAGTTCAAGTGGCGTAGAGTGGTGTGGAGTGTATTAGAGGGGAGTGGAATGGATTAAAGGGGATCGAATTAGAGTGGATTGAAGTGGACTGGATTGGATTGCAGTGGAATAGAGTGAAGCTGACTACAGTAGATTAGATTAGAGTGGAGCGGAGTGGATTGGGGTGTATGAGAGTGGATTAGAGCGAAGCGGACTACAGTAGATTAGACCGGAGTGGATTGGGGTGTATGAGAGTGGATTAGAGCGAAGCGGACTACAGTAGATTAGATTAGAGTGGAGCGGAGTGGATTGGGGTGTATGAGAGTGGATTAGAGCGAAGCGGACTACAGTAGATTAGATTAGAGTGGAGTGGGGTGTATGAGAGTGGATTAGAGCGAAGCAGACTACAGTAGATTAGATTAGAGTGGAGTGGAGTGGATTGGGGTGTATGAGAGTGGATTAGAGCGAAGCGGACTACAGTAGATTAGATTAGAGCGGAGTGGATTGGGGTGTATGAGAGTGGATTAGAGCGAAGCGGACTACAGTAGATTAGATTAGAGCGGAGTGGATTGGGGTGTATGAGAGTGGATTAGAGCGAAGCGGACTACAGTAGATTAGATTAGAGTGGAGCGGAGTGGATTGGGGTGTATGAGAGTGGATTAGAGCGAAGCGGACTACAGTAGATTAGATTAGAGCGGAGTGGATTGGGGTGTATGAGAGTGGATTAGAGTGAAGTGGACTACTGTAGATTGGATTAGAGAGGAGCGGATTGGGGTGTATGAGAGTGGATTAGAGCAAATTGGTAGCCTACATGCAGAAGGAGAAAAACATTGGCAAAATGCTTTTTCCCTATGTAACATGGACAACATATATACAAGAACATCAAAAAAACAAAAATGTGCAAGTGGGAAAGGGATAAAGAAAAACAGACAATGTAAATAGTACCTGGATCACAGCCAAACCACCAGACGGACACTAATTAAGGTGAATATATCAGTGCTTCGTCAATGCTGAACAGAAAAACAGGAAGTTATCCTAAGCCACACGCTGGCCAATTAGGAGGTGGCAAAAAAGAGTGACAATTAATCCAATTATGGTTAGCAATGGGTGGGCTGTAAGCGTCTTATTATACACAATAGTGTATCGCATACGCTAAGGCATGCTGGTCAAGCAGGCTTGATCTTTAAAAAAGTACCTGTTGACTCCTACTAATCACTACACCGTATGCTGCCACCACCGCACTCGTACTGCTCAACTGCTGGTGATGGCAGTAGCCTTCAATCACTATGAGAGTAGTGCTGTGGGCGTCCCTCCTGGTCCAACAAGACCACCATCCATGAGACAGGCTTATGTCAAAGCAGACACATGCTACGTATTCGCCTGTGACAAAATAAAACAGCATTAGGGACCCAGGCATCAGGACAGTTGGGCACTCAGGCCAGGGGTGCGCATCCATAACCAGGCAGAGGACATTTCCATCCCAACAGTTTGGGTTCCAGACCTAAAACCAAACGTTAAAAACAATGCAGCTAATTGTTGGCCATGCCAAGCAGTGGGGCAGCCATATCCCCCAGTGCCCATAAGATCAGAAGATGCCACATCACTGTAGACAGTGAAATGCCTATTTGGTCACCCTACTCAGATGTCAACACTTCTTCATTATAATAGACAACTTAACCCCTTGCGTGCGGGGCGTATTTTCCGCCTGTGCTGACTCCGCCTTGCGCGGGCGGAGTCATGACGGAACGGTTCCGTCATCAGCACAGCTCAGCCGATGCTGATGACGGAACCGTTCTGTCATCAGCACGCAAGGGGTTAAGCAAGTATCCAAAAGCAGAACTAGTGCAATTCACATCAGCAGAAGTAGTTCTACCTGAACGAATGCATGGACTGACACTTGACATAAAAACAGACAACAAACCTCCCTTTCATGGTCTGGAGATAGCAGCATATCACAGCTCCCCGGGTATAAAGCATTGGAGAGTCACTCGCTGATGATCCCAACCATAAAAGAAAGGCTCGAGAGTCATGAGGAATCTCAACAAAGTGATCGGAAATGCAAAAGTTGATACGACAAAGCAGAATAGCTCAAATACTGGTTCCTACGTGACTATCATAATACTTAGCATATATCACCAGTTGTAATGCTAGGTGGGCGACTCATAACACAACTCATCCCTAACCGCTCATCGTGGATTACTTGGACTGACACCCCTGAGCCATTAAAAACCGACAGTGACCTCAAGCGTGCAAAGCTTCAATCAATGTCTGTGGGGATCCTGTGCTACTGTCCACCTATCAAGGTGGGTGGGGGGGTTTGGAAGCTGGCTCTGTATATACTATACCAAAGTGAGGTTTAGTGTGCACTGAGTCCAGTGGAACCCCAAAGGGAGGCAGAGGTAAATTCAGATAGAACCTTACTTTCTATTTGTGGTGGTGTGGTCGAGCAGTAAGGCTGCATCAGAGGACAGTGTTAAGCATTTGTTGTACACACTCAGTCAGCACATGAATTCACACACTCAAAGACTGAAGTTCAGACCAATTGTTTTTGTATAAAAATATATGTCTAGTTATTTTATTTTCTAGAACCAAGCAAGCCTGGCACAGGTAAGTTGATTAATACTTTGCAATAAATATACAGTATGAAATGAAAATGTATATGTACTTTAAAATGGTTACAGTTTGAATAACTGGGGGTGCGCTCTCAGCAGACACTGCACTCCTTGCTACCGGGGATCAAGTGGAGACTCCATCTCCCCCCAAGACTTGTTTCTCCCGGGAGGGGCCAGCAGACGCGCTCAAAAGCGCCACAGCACTACCACAGCGCGGGACGCGCACGGGCGGCGCCCAGGGAAAGCCCGGGCCAAGGGTGGGCCTGTCCTTGCCCGTCATCGCCAGGGGAGGCTGGGCTGGACTCCCCCAACACATGTTCTTGAACCTGGACTGCGGACCGAAGGTATTGTTACGGGCCTTTCCCAAATTTTTTTTATTCATCCCCAATAATACTTATTCTATACTTGGAGACTTGGTAAAGTTCTGTTTTCCCTTTTGGACCCATCTGGTGTTTTTACGCCTATATTTCTGGTAGGGCTATCTCTATTCACTTTGTCATTCGATTTGTGATTTGTGTGTTTTTTTGGGTGTTTTTCCCTGCACAGAGGTCTCACTGAAAATGAGTAAACCCAAGGGTGTGACTGGTACTTTGGATGCCTTTATTATTAGGGTGGAATCTATGCTTTGTCATGAAATTGAGCTAACGGAAAGGCGCTTCTCGTTAGATCCTGTATCCTTACAGAGGCGCTTATCCCTAGGTCCAACAGTTCTGTGTGATGCTTCTTTAATTTGCTCTCCACCACGTGGTTATGGTCAACCCCAGCCCCCCTTGGAAAGGAAAATGCTACTTACCAGTATGCATCTGTTCTTGGCATGCAGAGCTGTAGAGTCGTACACCGTTGCAGTAGTTTGAAAGAGAGTTCTAAGGACAGCCTGGCCCACTGCAGCTTGCGGTTTGGCTTGCACATCAACACAATAGTGTTTAGTGAAGGTGTGTGGTGTAGACCATGTTGCTGCCTTGCATATGTCCTCTAGTCGTATATTTCCTAAGAAAGCCATAGAGGCTCCTAGTTTGCGAGTAGAGTGCGTTCTAGGAGGAACTGTCAATGTACGTTTAGCTTTAATGTAGCATATATGTATATACTTTACAATCCACCTTGCAATCCCACCCTTTGAGATGGCGTTGCCTTTGTGTGGGGGAGAGAAAGATACAACCAGTTGTTTTGTTTTTCGAAAGGATTTAATTCTATCTATATAGTATAAGAGAGCCCTTTTAACATCTAAAGCCCTTTCTGCTACAGAGTCTGGGTTTTGGAAAAACACCGGTAACTCTACGGATTGATTTAGGTGAAAAGGAGTGATAACCTTTGGAAGACATTTTGGATTAGATCTAAGAACCACTTTGTTAGGATGTATTTGAAAAAATGGTTTTTGTATAGTGAAAGCTTGTATCTCACTTACTCTTCTAAGAGAAGTAATGGCTACAAGGAAAGCTGTTTTCCATGTTAGGAATTGCAGTTCACATTTATGTAGCGGCTCGAAAGGGGGTCCCATGAGTCTTGTAAGGACAAGATTCAGGTTCCACACAGGAGAAGGTGGCAATCTTGGTGGGATTATTATTTTTAATCTTTCCATAAATGCTTTGATTGCAGGTACTCTGAAGATAGACAGATGTTGCCTGTTTTGTAAATAGGCTGCAAGATGCAGGCGTATGGAAGAATATGCCAAATTAGACTTTTGTAAATGTAAAAGGTAGCAAATGATGTTTTGGATGGAAACATCTAGAGGATCAATTTGATTATTGCTGCAATAAATGGCAAATCTGTTCCATTTAGCGGCATAACACGCTCTGGTAGTAGGTCTCCTGGCCTCTTAAAAGATGTTCATACAATCTGGTGGTAGGTTTAGATAAGCAAACTCTAAGACTTCAGGAGCCAGATCGCCAAATTCAGTTGGTTTGTGTCTGGGTGTCTGATTTCTCCATGGTTCTGTGTTAACAGGGAGGGTGTGAGCCATAGCTTTTGATGTGGAACTAGAGAAAGATCTAGTAGTGTGGTGAACCACGGTTGGCGTGCCCATGTGGGAGCTACTAGGATCAGTGTGAGAGACTGTTGGCAGAGCTTGCGCACTACTAATGGAATGAGTGGGAAAGGCGGAAAAGCGTACGCAAATCTGCCTGACCAGTTCATCCATATTGCATTGCCTTCTGACAGTGGGTGTGGAAACCTGGCGGCGAAGGCTGGGCATTTTGCATTTTTGTGTGGCAAACAGATCTATGTGTGGGTGCCCCCACCTTTGGAAGAACGGCTGAAGAACTTGTGGATGTATTTCCCATTCGTGAATCTGTTGTGACTGCCGACTCAACAGATCTGCTATCTGATTGTGAACTCCTGGAAGGTGTTCCGCTAACACCGTAGTTCCCAAACTGTGCGCCGCGGCACCCCAGTGCGCCCTATAAGGAGCCAGGGGCGCAGCGACCACAATGTGTAAAAGTGAAGCCTAATTTTTTTGCAGCAAAAATATGTCCCTCCTGCAAATCCCAAGAGCGCACTTCTGCTATACGTGCGTCTCTGATTTCTAACATGCTCTGTTTTTTACAGTAAACATAATGCTGGTGATACATGTGTAAAACGAAGTTTGGGCATTTACACCCGTATCACCAGCATTATTTTTACTGTAAAAACGGAGCATGTTAGAAATCAGATATAAAATATAAGCCAAGCCAAAGCCTTCTCTCAGCGAGAGGAAGGCCTTGACTTTGCTTATGTTTTATGTCTGATTTCTAGCGTGCTCAGTTTTTACAGTAAACATAATGCTGGTGATACGGGTGTAAAATGAAGGTTGGGCATTTACACACGTATCACCAGCATTATTTGGAAGGACTTTGAACTGATAGTGCTTTCCTTTCATTACAAACCTTAGATACCTTCTGTGGGCAGGATGTATTGGGATGTGAAAATAGGCGTCATTCAGGTCTAGCGTTGAAAGGAAATCGCCTTGTTGCAATAGTGGAAGCACTTGTTGTAGAGTGATCATATGAAAATGATTTGATTGTATGTAATGGTTGAGGGGCCTGAGGTCGAGAATTGGTCTGTGTCCCATCCTTTTTGGGAATTAGAAAATACAGCGAGTAAACCCCCGTCCCCTGTTCCTCTAATGGGACTAGTTGAATAGCATCTTTTTGTAGAAGTGCTAGTACTTCTTGTTGAAGCAGAGTCAGGTGATCTGTAGACATAGGACGCTGCCTGGGTGGTATGTTTGGGGGGGGTTGCTGTAAGTTCTAGGCAGTAGCCATGTTGCATAATCTGTCTCACCCACCTGTCCGTTGTGATGGAGTTCCAGACAGGCAGGAACTGTGTTAATCTGCCCCCCACAGGAGTAGAATGTTGTTGGGGGAGCAGAGAGAAGTCACTGTTTAGTTGTGGAAGAGGAGCGGTTTTTGTTGTTGTTACCGCGACCTCTTCCCTTGTTAATATTGCCTCTGTATCCTCCTCTAAAATAGCCTTTGTTAGAGGATGTTTGTGTATACGTCTTGAAAGATGTTGTCGTGTCTGCTCCAGTTTGCTTGGAGCCTCCTCTATAAAAGGAGCGACGTAAAGAACCTCTAGTCTGTGTGGACTGTAGAGCTCCCATTGACTTTGCCGTGTCCGTGTCTTTTTTTATTTTCTCCAGTGTAGTGTCTACTTCTGGGCCAAATAACTGGTTTTGGTTAAAAGGCTGGTTCAAAATTGTGGTTTGCACTTCTTGTATGAACCCGGAAATGCGCAGCCATGCATGTCTCCTGAGTATCACTCTAGTATTTACAGCTCTAGCAGCTGTGTCTGCGACATCTAGTGCACATTTTATTGAGGCATTTGAAATTAATTTGCCTTCTTAAATGAGCTCAGTTGCCTGATCTTTATATTGATCTGGAAGGTGCTGTAGTAGTGTCTCTAACTGGTAGTAATGAGCCCTGTCATAACGTGAGAGAAGGGCTTGTGTATTCGCAATGCGCCATATATTTGTGGCTTGTGCAGCAATCCTTTTACCTGACGCATCAATAACTTTGGATTCCTTGTCAGGTGGGGGTGTTTCACCAGAAGTCTGAATTCTCTCTTTTCCTTGCATTGGACACCACTAAAGAGTCTAGAGGAGGATGTCCCTTAATATAAGTTGGATCAGCGGGTGCAGGCCTATATTTCTTCTCTATTCTTGGATTCAGTACCCTAGTGCGTACCGGATCTTTGAATATTTTTGGAGCGTGCTTAATGACTCCTTTGATAATGGGAAGAATTTGAGTAGATCTGTGTGATGGCTCAAAAGTATCTAACAGAAAATCCTCCTCAATGTCATCAGAATGCATTGTAACATTGTGGTAGAGAGCAGCTCTGTGTAAGAGGTGATTAAAGCCAATGCTGTGCCCTTGGAGGAGAGGGCTTTGATGGGTATAGCTGTGGATCAGGGACATCAGGCACATTATGAGGTGGAAAAGTATAGACATCCTCATCTAAAGGATATATATTTGGGTCTGCATGTGGATCCTCCCCACCACCTAAGTTATACTCCTCATCAGTTTGTGGTGAATGTGAGGATGCAGGAGAGGCTACAGGAGAGATTTGGGGTGAAATGTAAGGAGGGATAGGAGAGGAAGGAGATACAGGCGAGGGAGGGTGCATAGGGGAAGTTGCACAGTCCTTCTTGGCAGGAACCACAGGTGTAGGTGGTGTTTCTGCTGGTCTCTTTTTATGAGGTATAGGACCTACATGTCCAGTCTTTGGGTTTATGTAGATCCTCTTTTGTTTAGGATCTGGTCTGAACAATTCTTCCTCTTCTTCCTCTACAACCTTCTTCTGCGTCGATTTTTTCGGTTCCGACAGAGGTTTTGTCATTTTGCCTTGGGAGGTGTTACAGCGTCCTGTGGCAAAGTTCTTGGTGCCGAAGGTGTTGCTTTCGGCTTGGCAGGCGTGTCCGAGGGCTTAGGAACCTCGGAATCAGGCTTTGCGGGTGTCGTCACCGGAGCGGGAGTCTTCAGAGTGGAAGCGGACTTTCCATCTTTATCTTTGGAAGTAGACTGCTTCGGAGCCAGAGCTTCTTTCGGTATTACTTTAGTCTGCAGTGCCGAAGGATCTTTTGTTCTCGGTACCGAAGGGTCTTTTGCTTTCGGTGCCGAAGGGTCTTTCGCTTTTGGCGTCGAAGAATCTTTCGGTGCCGAAGAGTCTTTTGGCTTCGGTGCCGAAGCATCTTTGGACTTCGGTGCCGATGGAGGTGGTGGAATCGGCACGTGTGGTTTGCTCAGTGCCGAGGCACCTGAAGGCGTAGTTGTCTTCCTCGGAGCCGAGCTCGAAGTCTGGGCTTTAAGAGGGAGCACTTGGTCTCGACTGGGCCCCTTGGGCGGAGTGCTGACCTTTGCCTTTGGCTTGGGCAGTGTATGCAGTGCAGGGGCAGAGGTACTCACGGGTTGATGTGATGGAATCGAGTCGTCAGAGTCCTCTGCCTCTGATACGATCTGGAGATCCGGCGAATCTTCTTCGGGAACGAGCAGAACCTCATCATCGAAGATATTCCCCGGTGCTGGGGCTGATCTCCTCATCTCATGTCGACGGGCCCTCCGATCCCGGATGATCTTCTTTGATCAGAAGGACGCACAAGCTGTGCAGGTCGACTCGTTGTGATCCGGCGATAGACAGAGGTTGCAAACCTCGTGATGTTCGCTATGCGGGAATTTTGCCTGGCATTTCGGGCATTTCTTGAACGGAGTTCTTTCCATGTGGTGTAGGCCGCACGGCCTCGATAGGCCTAACAGTCCACTTCGATGACCGGAATGGAAGTTATGTCGTCGAAAAGCTCTGTCTTCGATGTCGAAGGTAGTTTCTTTAAGTTTGTGGAAGTTTTGCGCTTCGAAGTTGCTGGAAAAGTTTTTCTAGCCGGAGCGGAGAAACTTTCATCCGAACCCAGTGGCGGAAAAAAACAATCTAAGGATGGAGCCGATGCCCATGTGCAGTATTGTCCAAGGGAGGAGTCACCTATATCGTGACTACAAAGACTTCTCCAAGAAGACAACAACCTGCAATCATCCGAGCCCAAAACCAGGTGGCGATCTAATGCATAGTGTACGATCTGCAGCTCATATGCCTCAAACATAACAATTTCTGACTAAAAAGACAAAAAACAGTTGCGCCCAAGCTCCAGGATCCTCCCAGAAGGAGCCGGAAAAAAGAACTGACCTAACTGTCACCTGTGGTGCATGCTGGGAGCATAGGGCTCTCTGAGGTTCTTAAAGGCAAAGTACCTAGATTCTTGGAAGTCTTAAAGGCAAGGTGCCAGTTATCTTTTCTCTCAGGACAGTAATTCCTATGCAGCCTATGGGCCAAACTGCCTTCAAATACTTGTGTTTTTTCCTTGTTCTGGGAAATAAAGAAATCCTTGTATGAAGCCATTTGGGTGTATGGTCTCTATTACAAGTTTTCTTAAGTGTTTTTGTTACTTCACAAGTATTACAGAGTGATTTTCTGGCTATCTGCCCCTTTTTTGGTTTATATTTGACAGGGCTGCTTAGTTACATATATTTGTGTGTGTGTATATATATATATATATATATATATATATATATATATATATATATATCCAACACACACAAGGAGCCCTTGTAAGGAAAGCCACAGGTATGTGATAATGCTTGAATCCTTTATTCAAATAGCCGCTTGAAAACACGAAAGTCAGGCTTCCATCACTTGTACATAGTCAACCCAGACGCGTTTCTGGAACGAAAGTTCTCTTCTTCAGTGGCGTGACTTGCTGCAAACAATGTTCTTATCGTTTTGCACTCATTATATAGAGCACCTGCCCAGCACTTCGGCCTTCTGGTACTCGTAGTGACAGAGTTCCGTATTTCTCAAGTGAGTCAGTTCAAAGTGCATCTGATAATTGCTCTCTTACCCCAGTGGGTTGACGGACAGCTGAATTCGTTGTTCCCCGCCCTCCATAGCTGTTTGATCTCAACACCGCCTCCCGTGTAATGGATGAAGTTAAATGACCCCATCTCGGGCCCGCTGCAGTGCGGTGGGCTTTCCTAGCGACTGGGCAGCAACCGCATAAATCCAACACACACAAGGAGCCCTTGTAAGGAAAGCCACAGGTACGTGATAATGCTTGAATCCTTTATTCAAACAGCCGATGGAAAACACGAAAGTCAGGCTTCCATCACTTGTACATAGTTAACCCAGACGCGTTTCTGGAACGAAAGTTCCCTTCTTCAGTGGCGTGACTTGCTGCAAACAAGGTTCTTATCGTTCTGCACTCATTATATAGAGCACCTGCCCCAGTGGGCATGGCCAGCACTTCGGCCTTCTGGTACTCGTAGTGACAGAGTTCCGTATTTCTCAAGTGAGTCAGTTCAAAGTGCAGCTGATAATTGCTCTCTTACCCCAGTGGGTTAGAGGTTGCCCTGTTTCTGTATACAGTTTTCACCCAGCACAACGAAAGTTGCGCCAATGCACTCCAGTCCAAACAAAAATCGCCAATTCAATCCAATTGCGTGTTCCAAGGATTATTTATTTAATTCAATTCCAGCATGTTCAATCCGGTATGGAACAACAGCCCCAGCGCGTTTCAGCGAAAACTCGCCCGTGATCACGACGGTCTTACTTATGACCCGTTGAGCTGGAGTGTTGTCCTCGACATCTGAGTCTTCGGCATCAGAGGAGCTGGCACCTTCTTTGGCCCGCTGGTGTTCTGGCACGTCAACGCCCTCCTAGAAGATGTCGTCGGGGATCGAAGCTGACGAGCGAGCCATGTTTCTTCGAGCTGGTCGGTCCCGAATCATTTTTTGGAGCGGAAAGTGGCACAAGCGGAACAGTCTTTTGCTTCGTGCTCCGGTGAGAGGCAAAGGTTGCACACCTCATGTAGATCTGTGTGGGGAAATTTCAACCCACATGGAGGACACTTTTTGAATGGCGTCCTTTCCATTAGCCAGAGAGTAAGGCCGAGGTAGGCCCGAAGGCCTTCGTCGACAACCGGAATCGAAGACTTCGAATTGGTGAAGAATCGCGTTGATGGGGAGCGCGATCGAAACACTACCGTCGAACTGGGTGAGGATTGCGTGCCGAAGGAAATTCGGTTCCAAACCGGAGCACAGGAAACACATCCGAGCCCGATGGCGAAAAAAAAACAATCTGAGGATGGAGCCGATGCCCATGCGCAATGTGGTCTAAAGGAGGAGTCACCTATCTCGTGACTTCCAAAGAACTTTTCAGGACAAAAACAAACTGCAAACATCCAGGCCCAACACTAGGTGGCGATCTATGCACAGTGTGTAATCCGCAGCTCATATGCCTCGAACATACATTTCTAAAAGGTACCAACGTGACCTCAAAAGAAAAATAACATGACCTCAAAAGAAACCGATTGAATTCATTCCTTTTTTACCCTAAAAAAAAGTAGTTACACAAACACATGCTATGATGGTAACTAGTTGAGTGATAATGCACTTGGTTCCTGGTTTCGGGGAGGGATCAATACTAAAAGAGGCCTGACAAATGCATGCTATAAACAAATAGGAAGAAAGAATAGGAGAGTGAGAATGGAGCCAGCATATAGCAAGCCTATGGGTGGGCTGTAAGCCCGCAGAGTGAATACTGCATGTCTTGAAGACAGCACATGCGCTGCCTAGGCTTGACCTAAAAACAGGATGCCAGGCCTTCTGTCAGTGCTTCATTATTTTACATTTAAGTAATTAGTAGGCCTCGCAGCAGTCTCGTTTGTCTTGCTGTTCTTGTCGTCCGCACACAGAAGAGGCTAATGAGGATCTCTGGCGTGTCTGGTTAGTGCTTCTGGGGACGGCTTTTATTGATTTTAAACAAGGTGAACACGCCCCAGGTGTGATACTACCATCGCAGGTTAGCAATGCTTTCTCTTTGTTCGGTTTAAGCCCGACCAGACTAGCTTTGTCATGTAGATAATACGCCAATATTCACACACAGCACACACACAAACATCCACCCACCCCCCGTTGCACATGCAGCCACACAATGATGAACATGCCTCTACAGCACCTCTAAACATACCTAACTCCAGACACCAGTTGTGCCTTTGCACTTACACCTCCAAACACATTTATGTCATTGCTTTGACTCAGGTCGGGATAAGATTTCATCATACCTTGTCAGTCAGGCGAAGCCAAGAACTTTAGCCAAGGCACCTGACTTCACCCAATTCATTGCAACAAAGAAAAAAATTCTACACCTCCTGTTAATTGGCACCAAAGGGAACAAAAAGATATTTTCAGCCGAATACAATTTGAAAACTTCTAGTCTGTTACCCAAACTTCTTTCTTCCTTTTTTATTAGTATGCTTTTCAATTTTTTATTTTTATTTTCACAGTTTTTCACTCATAAATTGCACTAAGCTTTTAACGCACATAGCAAATCTCATTTATGTTTAGTAAGCCTGGGCAGAGTTTGCGGAGTTCCGCATATCAGAACTCTGAGAAGTGACAAAAAAACGACACCAAGCTACGCTTAGTTTCGCGAGCAGCGGAGTGGGTTACGTCGCACCATCCGCACTGATTTTTAGTGCCGGGTGTTTGTCCCGCGCTGTAAAATCAGAGTGAATGACATCTCGCTCAATGCAAGAGTGCACTGCTTCTTTCTGCCTCTCAAGTAGAAATTCTACTCGAGCCGCAGCTTCCTCAACGCGAAAGGAAAGTTCCTCAACACGAGTGGTAGAGACCATCCATGACCGCCGCTTGAGAAATCTCTCAGGAAAGTGGTCTAGCTTTGGATTTTTCACGCTTGGGCTCACCAACTTACCGTTGGCGAGCGTGAAAAAACTCTGCGTGCGGAGCAGAGTTCACTGTCCAGGCTTAAAGTTTAGCATGTTATAATATTTCGATATTTCTGTTTTTGCTTGAGATGGTTGGATGGATCGATCGATGAATGGATTGACTGATGCATGGATGGATGGATGGGTGGGTAAGTGGATGGATTGATGGATGGAGAATGTTTGAAAGAATGGAGAAAATGTAGATCCATGGATGGATGGCTAGATGGCTGCTATGGATGGGAAGATCGGATTTCATGAAGACACCAGTCCTGGACTTACAGCAGCTCTTCATGTAGTCTGTGGAGCATTCTGTGGTATCTTGGTATTCTCTATGCTATCCTTCTCTATCTCTATTGGAATGTTCATGTGATGCACCTATCAGAATGTTGGTGATCTGCCTGAGAGTTTACAGTTGGCTGGGCTGAGCACCATGTTGGATGCTCCTGGTGGGGTCTCCCTATACAACTTGGAATAAAGCATCTCTGAAATACATCATCTCTTGTGGACTTCTCATCATTACATATTGGCGACGATCTTAAGAAAGAACCTACTTTTGTCAAGTCAAGAAGTACTTCAAACTAGAAGATATTAAGAAAGAATACTTCAAATTATGAAAGGACCTCCTGCAACAAGAAAAGCTACCCCAACTGCCAGCAGGACCCCACCAGTGACCTACAATCGGTCGCCCACAGCAGTCTGGCAGTTGTCCTGTGTAAAAGTGAGTATTCAAATTTGAAGTTGGAGCTGTGCCCTGACGCTGGGTAAGCCAGTTTGTTTTGACTTTGGGACTCACACTGGGCAATTATTGGGCAATTTTGCATTTTGTCCTATTTACAAGGAGAGTCTAATTTATGCTGTGTTGGAGCTGTGCCCTGTTATGGGTTAAACCCGAATCGTTTTTGCTCCTGGCTCATCCTGTGTTATGCCTTCACATGAGAATAGGCATGGACTTTCTTCATCTACGCTGTTTGGGGAAGAATGGTGTCTGATCTAGTATGGATATATGTCCAACAGTGACTTTTCTCGATTGAAAATTGTTTAATTTAAAGTTTGCCCAGAGGAAATTTTTCGCTGCAGTAATGGTCTCATGTTTTTAATGACGTCCTGACACTTTCATCGGTTTTTCACCATGCTTGCCAAAGCTTAAATGTTTTTATGTACATTATTTTGCTTTAATTTGTGCGAAATAGAGCGAAAAACGAGCCTCTGAAGCTATCGTCCGTTCAACCGTCATTTTCCTCATCTTCTTGAAATGAAAGTTTATTATGTTCTTTTTCTTTTCTATTGCCTTCTTTTGTTTTCTTCTTTTCAAAAGTTCTGTAAGAAGAGAGGATGGTTTATATGGTGTAAGAAGGGAGTTTGGTTTGTACGTTTTTTTCCATTCTTCTTTCTTTGTTCTCTTTTTATGGATGTTTTCTCCTTGCTGTTCCTTTTTCCGCTTTTGCGTTCTGCCTGAGAGTTTACAGTTGGCTGGGCTGAGCACCATGTTGGATGCTCCTGGTGGGGTCTCTCTATACAACTTGGAATAAAGCATCTCTGAAATACATCATCTCTTGTGGACTTCTCATCATTACACATTCCCTTCATTCAGCAAATAGAATTTAGCACAGGAAAAATGTGGGGTGATTTGGCTTTAACTTTTTTTGTCATTTTCCATGCACATGATGTGGGACGACTGTTTTAGGTCCAAGAACTGGTTTGGGGTGGTCCCCTTTCAAATCTAATTTTTGTCTGCAAAACATTTTATGCAAAGGGATGGCTCCGATAGCAGATACTGAGCATCCTGGCTCCAAGCAGGCATATCTAAAACATGAGCACAATGAAATGTGAAGCTCTAAGCCTGGCTGTTCTCCGCTTTCTTGCAATAGCAGCCAGCGACGGACAAAAACGCGAGCCCTGACTGGGAACTTCCCCGCTTTTAACAACTGAATGTGCAGACTCGTCTCTTTCCCCTGTCAGCCACCAACCGGCAGTGCTCAGGTACATCTAATCAGCGGCTCCTTTAATTTCTAAGGGTGGCCCTGTCTCCATCCTCCCTCACTTCAGTGTCTGGGTCTCCACTTTCCAGCTACAGGAATGCAATCAGTACACTTCCACTGTGGGAGGAATCTGGGCCCACCCTCCATGTTGTGCTATTTCAAACCAGGGCCATCCAAAATGCATCTATTGGTATAGCAAGCAGAACAGACACACACCAACACCACACTCCCCCGGCCTACATTTCTCTCCCTTTCCGTCTCGATTACTACTACGTGCCGATGAGCTGGATGTCCACGTTCCTTCACAGAGCACTGCTTCTGGTATTACCATCCATGGTAAAGGAACATATTTGTGAGACAATGGTCCCTTATGTCAGCTTAGAGTCAGTCGGCTATTTAGGCCGCCCTGACTCCCGAGCACGCGCGGTAGGGAGACGGTGGCAGTGTCTCCCGGACCCGCTGCTGCCTGTGAGTACTATCAACATCAGAGTGTTTTTATTAGCGATATCATCTGGGCTGCGAGAAGCATTTTTACTAGGAAGGAAACATTTTACTTTTGCGCTTTTAAACTCACTTGACAGACTATTCAGGTCTTTCATTTAAATCCAGCTTTCTCTCCCACTCTCATCGCTCGCCTGGGCTCAATATTACAGTCTGCCCGCCCTGGTCCGACTCGGCAAGCAGTGCCGTTGTGCGGAGGGCGGACAGGCAAGAGCCAGGCTGCACTTCCGGTTAGCCGGAGCTGAGGTTAGCGCTCTAGTGGCTACCTCACTCCGGGCTATTTAGCCACGCCCTTCCTACAAGCGCGCAGCGGTTGCGCGCAGGGGGCGCCTTCGAGCGCGCCTAAGAAGCGCCGAAGAAAAGCCCGTCTGCGCCCGTCCGCGACAGGATGGGGCGAGGGGCGATGGACCCTGGTCTCCTCCCCCAAACAGTTACTGGTAAGGATTCCCAACCCCTCTTTTACTCAGCCCACACTTTACGTAGCCTTAGACCACCTACATGCTGTAGTACAGTCATACCCTGGTATCGCATTGAGGAGGCCTACTCTTGTCCTCTGTGTCGACGCCTATTGAACAACAATTTGCCCCCCCCAGATTCCAACGCTTCTGTCAAAGGTTTGAAAAGCTTTCTCCTAAATGTACGTTCCCTACCTAAACACCAACATCAGGTTTGGGACCTTATACATTCTATTCAACCAGATATATGTTTCCTTGTGGAAACCTGGCTGAAACCCCATACAGTTACAGCCATTGCAATGGGGATTCCCTCTGGGTACAAAATCAAACATCTAGACAGAAATATCAAAACTGGAGGTGGTGTGGCAATTATATATAAGGATAATATACAATGTACAATCATTGAACAACACTCTAACTCACAATTAGAAATTCTGCTTTTTAAAATTCACCTAACTAATCATTTCACCTGGAAGGGTGCTCTGGTTTACCGTCCCCCGGGAGCAGATCCTAATTTTGCACTCACCCTTCAGGAAATTTTAGCCCCACATATAAAATCCAAAGAAGACTTTTTACTTCTAGGTGATTTTAACATACACGTAGATCAGCCAATGCTAACCGATTCCACGGCTCTACTTACAGATCTATCGAATCTGGGCTTGGAATTAAAAAATCAAGGACCTACTCACATAGGAGGACACATGCTTGATCTTATTTTCTCCAATTCCACCAAAATAAACTGTTCCCTGGCCGCAAGTATATCATGGACCGATCACTCTTTGTTGGAATTTATGCTACTAACCCCTGTGAGACCTACTAAGAACGCCCCTCTCCCCCCCTCATGGAGACGTCAATGGCATAAAGTTAATGCTAACACAGCTCAAGAAGCATGGACAGATCCGAACTTTTTAGAATCTGATACAGCGGATCTAGCCCTAGCTAAGCTGAATGAATCCATTAAAAAAGCAATTGAAACTATTGCTCCCCTAAAAAAACACAAACAACATCCAGTGTCAAAACAAGAAAAATGGTATACAAAGGAATTGAGGGCAGAAAAACAAAAATGCAGACGTATGGAGAAAGCTTGGAGAAAAACTAAAAATGAAGACCGCCGTTTGATCTTTATAAAAGCTCAATCAGAATACTATAAAAATATAAAGCTGGCAAGAAAACAACAATTAACACAGCAAATAGCAGAGGCAGGCAATAGCCCTAAGGAGCTTTTTAACATTCTCCAAAACTTTACTAAGCCTACGGCCTGTGAAAGCTCAGACGACTTTTCGCAGGACTTGTGCGACAAAGTCTCGTTGTTTTTTGAGAATAAAATCAACATCATATATGAAAAAATAGTAGCTGCCAACAATATCAATAAAAATAAAACTAATCTCTGTTCCACTACCATTACTACTACAGACAATAAACCTTCTCTGACGTCCTTCCCTCCCGTTACGTATACAGAGCTTCTTTCTCTCTGTAACCATATTAAAACGGGATCCCCCAATGACCTTGTCCCAGCCAAAATGGTAGGCCCTTTGATTCCTCTATTAGGTCCCCACATACTTGAAATGGTCAACATCTCCCTTAGGACAGGCCAGGTCCCGGCAGATTGGAAAAAGGCAGTGGTGAACCCGATAAGGAAAAAGGCATCATCCCCCTGGACAGACCTATCCAACCTACGTCCCATCTCTCTCCTACCCTACCTGGGCAAGATCACGGAGAAGCACGTGAACACCTATCTTTCCCAACATCTGGAAGCGACGGAAGGCCTGGACCACTCTCAATCTGGGTTCAGGCCGAACCACAGCACAGAATCAGCACTTCAAACAGTGACCAATAACATCAAAATGGCACTGGATGATGGCTGCTCTATGATTCTGGTGCTGTTGGACCTTTCCGCCGCTTTCGATACGGTGTCACACAAGGTGCTTCTCCATCGCCTAAAGGAGGTGGGAATAGGGGGAGAGGCTTTGACATGGTTGGAGAGCTTTCTGTCCGGGCGTTCTCAAGAGGTTAGGCTGGGCGCCCACACATCCATCCACAGGGAGCTCAATAAGGGGGTGCCACAGGGCTCATGTCTGAGCCCCACACTTTTCAACATATATGTGGCCCCCCTTGCCAACCTAGCGAGATCCTTCGGGTTCACCCCCGTGTCGTACGCTGACGACACCCAACTCCTTTTTCCCTTTAAAAATCTTACGCCTGCAGTTAAAAGATCATTTGCAGATGGCATGAGAGCCATTGCAGACTGGATGTCATCAAACTGTCTGCAGTGTAATGTCGGGAAAACCGAAGTTATGTTGTTCGGTCAGGCGATGACACACTGGTCATCAGACTGGTGGCCTCAAGAACTGGGCCCTGTCCCTACCCCCAAGAGTAAGATCAGAAACTTGGGAGTATTATTTGACCAACAACTTACCTTCAAGGACCACGTTAATCAAGTAGCCGGCACCTGTTTCCGGGCTATAGGGATGCTAAGACGTGTCTTCCCCTATCTTCCGGATCACCACAGAAAAACTCTGGTGCAGGCGCTGGTTATCAGTAGGGTTGACTACTGCAATGGATTGCTCCAAGGAGCCAACGAGGAGCAACTCAAGAAATTGCAGGTCATTCAAAATACTGCCGCAAGAATTGTCGTGAATGCTCCTCCCAGGACACCATCTTGCCCCCTACTGTCTCAGCTTCACTGGCTCCCAGTGAAGAAACGAGTTCAGTTCAAGACTCTTTGCACCATACACAAGAGCCTAATGGGGATAGGCCCTAAGTATTTCACTGACATCTTTCAGCCTTACATTCCAGGACGCTCTTTGCGTTCCAGTAACCAGCAACTTCTTAAAACACCCAGAATCAAGAAAACCAGACAAGGTGGCCGTGCTCTGGCCTACACTGGACCCATACTATGGAACTCACTACCACTTGAACTAAGGTCAATCACCAACCATTTGATGTTCAGAAAAAAATCTAAAAACCTATCTGTTTCCCAGCTACTAATGCTACTTTATCCCTGAATACATTGTTACTCCTACCTCCATCTGCAGTTATAGCGCGGAGATACCCCTTCGGGGGTCTAGTCAGGCGCTCTATAAGCAAATAAAATAAAATAAATAAAATAAAAAAATATGTTTGCCAGTTTTTAAAGCTTTAAACAGGTGCAGTAACATGTGGATGTTTGTACAACACGGTATTCTACAAACCAAAGAACATCAACCCACTTTGATTGTATTTGAATCAGCCATGTATTTACTTACTTTTACATCCCTGTTCCTGAGATGGGTCTGTAAAAGTGACCTTTTGCCCTGAATTTAGATCCTTTGCCCTGAATTTTTACTGTCACTGCCAAGGATTTGCCTCTATGGCAGATGGTCACCCTATTGAGTTATCGCCATGCCCTCCATAGGCGCAACACCAAAGCGGACTACATCTCCCATCAGCTATTCATGTAATGAAGTCATGTGAAAAAAGAAATTAAATATCAATACAAAAAAGGGAGAAAAAGTATGAAAAGCACACCACCAATTAAAAAACACAAGATTGCATTTATTTTTGTATACACATATTCATATTAAAAACATTTAATAACCAAGCATAATAATCTAATAATTACATAAACAACTCAGTGGTACATAGTCATATGTTTATAACACAATTTCACAAAAAAAGTCATAAAACAGTGGCAAACAATGTTAATCGACGCGCGTTTCGGCGTTTTTGGAAACGCCTTCTTCAGGAGGCACAAATAAATCTGAAAAACATATATAAAGCAAATTTAAAACAAGGAATTGCAATCTCAAATTCCAATTTTTACTGTAAAAAGTGCATATGCAAAATATATATATAACTGTGCTTACATACCAATGACTCCCTACTTAAGTAGCTTGAAGATATAGCTACATAAGGTACAAACTAATAATTTTATATTTGAGCAGTAGTATATGAGCGAGGGGCAATGGGGGGGGGGTTCTTTAGGAGGGCATAAAAGGGAGGGATACCCTATAAATGGGTCAAATACACAATGGTAAAAAAGAGAACGATGAACTCACGTGCTACAAAGCTATGACATTGAATAACCGTATAAATTCTTTGAACTGCACAACTTCCTAGGGCTGCATGAGGAAGGATACATATATATATGTATATATACAGGAGGAAGCCTCTTAATCTAACATTATGTATGACTTCAAATAAAAGCCCCATGTACCTAGATCTCTTGTAGCTATTTACGAAAAGCAATATACAGCAGTCAAAATTATATGATATAAAGTTTTTTAGACAAATCACTAGAAGTTATCTTGGTTGATTAGTATAAGCCGCTTGCATATCTTATTACTAAAATATGCACATAGAAAAATCTGTTAAGATGTTCGCCCTGGGAGCACTGGAAATAGTTCATTGCCAATTGCACCTAAGTATAAACCGCTTGCATGTCTTGATTCTAAAATAGGCACATCGGAAAATATGTTAAGGTATTCGCCCTAGGAGCACTGGAAAAGGTTTATTGCCAATTGCACCTAACCAAGAGACGCTGTGAGTTATTCAATGGATAAATCTTTATTGAAAATCTTTATGACTAGCAGCAAAAGATGGAAAATTTAAATGCATGAAAACTGAATATCGCTGGTTGAACCTTACCTTAGAGAGCACAAGATGCGTGTTCAATACTTATTCTATAAACGTGCACCAAAACGGGACAGTTCACGATCCCTTGATGTTTCTAAGGCCTGGGTGGAAATTTGACTCCACGGAGGGACTTGATATCTAAAATGGCAAAGTGTAACTAATGCAGTTACAAAACAATTCTTTAACGCTCTGTATTTTATGCACGTAGATTAACCCTAAATACGGTGAGGACGTGTATCTTACCATTAATATGGAAATGAGCACGTGTGTAACACCTGTGGCGGCCGTGCTGAAAATAACCGTTGGCGTCACACTTGCGCTGGAGGAGTAGGATACCTCGACGTATAAAGAAAGCCCTTCTTTAAGTTTCTTAACTGGATAAAGTTGTAGCTAAATGTCGGGCTACGTTTCTAGAAGGGGAAAACAAAGTGGCTACTAATACGATAGAAATCAAGTATACTTTGTATCACCAATACATTAGTAGCTTTGGTGTATGTTGTAGATTTGTTTCTTACCGTAAATATGACACAAGAGCGTATTCAACAGTCTCTGGGAGCCACATAAACAATATCTGGTGGAAGCTTCCAGCCGTTCGGGAAGTGAAATAATTCGAAGTGCCCTTCTTTGACTAAGTGGACTATATACACAAAGGGCCGTCCGTCCGACTTTGATACTAAAAAAGAATTTTGACAGACCTATGGTTACAATTCAATGGACAGATGATCTATATTCCGTGTGCAGTACTAAGCTAAAGTTCCAAGCGTGGGCAGCTATCTTACCGAAGATAAGGAGTCACGGACGGTTGCATCAACCTGCGGGAACCACGCACGAGATATCTGCTGGCGTCCCGCAGCCGTTGGAAGTGATGAATGACCCGACCGAATGCTAAGCCCCTCCTTAAGTATGTGTAACTTGTTTGCCTATAGTGACGTACCGGCCTACCAGTTCCTCCTGTTAAAGGGAAAGGAGCTCGAAATTACCGCTAGGTAAAGCGAAATAAACAACGCGTCACAAGATTCAGAAAGGATGGCACGTATCTTATATTGTACCCAGATGGGGGGATGTCTAAAAAGCCCACCTATTAGATCTTAGTGTGAAGGCAATATTCACAAATGATAAAGACTAAGCTGAGTGTACCGGGCGGCAGAAGAGGGGCTTATTAGCATATTTCCACGTTGTAACTCGATGGCTAGCACAGGACACCCGATCCACTATCAATATGTAATCTATAAATGCCTTAATGGGAGGAGTGTTCTCCCAGTAATAAAAGGTGTTCTCAAATATGACTGGATCAACGTTAAAGCCGCGGGTCTCAGCTAAGCTGCTATTGACGGAATTTTTCTGCCCAGGAAATTCCCCTCTAGTTAAAAGGTTATTATCAGGGTGCTCCTTATGAAAAAGTTCTTGGACTAGGGTTGGACCACAAAGGACCATCTTCAATTCTAATACAGATAGCATTTTTGTTGGAGACAGATTGATCACGGAGAATGCCCTGTATGTAGAGTTATACAATGGCATTCTCCCAGGGAATTTCGTTGTTTAATCCCCTCTTATGTGTGTCCAGAACAAAAATCCAAAAAACTTCTCGTTTTTTGCGGATGGCGCATCCACCCTTACTATCAGGGGTTTTAATCTTTTCTAAGATGCGCCAATGCAGTTCTTCAGGTTTGTGCTGTAGGTCAAGGAGGTGTTTCACTAGAGGTGCATTTAGTTTCTGAGTTTTGATAGCTGATCTATGCTCTGTGAGCAGTGTTTGAATCGATCTACATGTTTCGCCGACGTAGCCTGGGCCACATGGGCAACTGATGAAATAGACCACATTTGTGGTTTTACAGTTCCATAAGTCGGTTGCTTTAAAGGTGGAGCCATTGTGGGTGAACACCTCTCCAACCATGATGTTTTTACAAGATTTGCAAGAGGAACAAGGAACTGTTCCTCTGACCGGCAGATTGGTCAGTAATGATCTCTGAGTTTGATTGCTAATGGGCAATGTGGGGTTGAACTTGGAATGAACTATTTTATCTTTAAGATTTCTATTTCTCCTATGTGCAAATAGGGGTTTCGATAAGGCAGACTTAGAGGATGGATTGCAATTCAAAATATGCCAATTGGCATTGATAATCTGTCTTATGCGTTCATTCATGGTGGAATGTGTGGTTATACACACAAGTTGATCGTTGGCCTGATATTCTTTAGATGTTAGTAACGCGTCTCGATCGAAAAATCGAGCACGTTTGTAAGAGTTTCTTATTAATCTGTGTGGATATCCACGGTCAAGGAACTTTTTACGCATAATTGCCGCTTGTTTGTCATAATCAGACAAGTTGGAACAATTTCTGCGGACCCTGAGTTATTGGGAGAAAGGAATACTTTCTCGTTGGCATTTGGGGTGGAAACTACTGAAATGTAGTAGAGTATTTCGAGCAGTTTTTTTCACAAATAAGTCAACTTCCAATTTGTTATTGTTGACTCGAATTAAAAGATCTAGAAATTCGACTTGCTTCTCATTATGATGCGCAGTAAATTTCAAATTGCTGTCGGTCAGATTGATCTACTCTAGGAACTCCAGAAGCGTATCTTTCCCATTGGTCCAGATAAAAAAGATGTCGTCAATATATCTGGACCAATGGGAAATCTATTCAAAAAAGGGTGCTATTTCGTTGTCTATAAATTGTTCCTCAAAACGGGACATATATATGTTGGCTATCGATGGAGCCACCGACGCCCCCATACTAACACCCCTGAGTTGGCGGTAGATATCTTTACCGAATTCAAGGACATTCTCTGTCAAGACAATGAATAGACAATCAATTAAGAATTTCTTGGGACATATGATGTTGTGTTTATCTATAAACCAATCAGTTGCTCTAATCGCTTCATCTATCGGAATGTTGCTATAGAGAGATTCGATATCTAGAGTTACTAGTATATCTCTCCCTGGTATGATATCTAGGTTTTCTACTATATTAATCATGTGGCAAGTGTCTTTTACATAGGATTTGATTTTTGGGATATGTGGTCTTATGAAATGATCTACGAATTTTGATAAGGGTTCTGTCGGGGTGCCAATAGTTGACACAATTGGTCTGTATGGAGGATTTTCTGAATTCTTATGTATTTTCGGAAGACCGTAAATACAGGCAGTTTTGAATTTGCTATTGTTTAAAAATTCATGATCTTTGGTATTGATATCACCATTTGATAAGGCATCATTAGAATTACAGTTGATTTTTAAGTAAGTTGAACTGTCACTTAACATTCTATTCATATTCTGTTCATAGTCGCTGGAATTGAGGACAACAATGCCTCCTCCCTTATCTGCTCCTTTAATCGTTAATTCTTTGTTATCTGAGAGCTCTTTGAGGGCTAGTGATTCATTTTTCGTCAGGTTGTATTTTGGTTTGGGAATATATTTTAAAGTTCTTTCTAGTTTTTTAATAACAACTAACTCAAAGGCCGCTACTTCTGGCCCTAATTGATCTAAACCAGGAGTAAAAGAGGAGGGTAGTGAAATTTCATTCTGCCTTTGTCTATTTAAATCATATACATTGTTCTCTTTATCCTGAAAAAACTTTCTCAATTAATAAGAAACTCTTACAAACGTGCTCGATTTTTCGATCGAGACGCGTTACTAACATCTAAAGAATATCAGGCCAACGATCAACTTGTGTGTATAACCACACATTCCACCATGAATGAACGCATAAGACAGATTATCAATGCCAATTGGCATATTTTGAATTGCAATCCATCCTCTAAGTCTGCCTTATCGAAACCCCTATTTGCACATAGGAGAAATAGAAATCTTAAAGATAAAATAGTTCATTCCAAGTTCAACCCCACATTGCCCATTAGCAATCAGACTGAGAGATCATTACTGACAAATCTGCCGGTCAGAGGAACAGTTCCTTGTTCCTCTTGCAAATCTTGTAAAAACATTATGGTTGGAGAGGTGTTCACCCACAATGGCTCCACCTTTAAAGCAACCGACTTATGGAACTGTAAAACCACAAACGTGGTCTATTTCATCAGTTGCCCATGTGGCCTAGGCTACGTCGGCGAAACATGTAGATCGATTCAAACACGGCTCACAGAGCATAGATCAGCTATCAAAACTCAGAAACTAAATGCACCTCTAGTGAAACACTTCCTTGACCTACAGCACAAACCTGAAGAACTGCATTGGCGCATCTTAGAAAAGATTAAAACCCCTGATAGTAAGGGTGGATGCGCCATCCGCAAAAAACGAGAAGTTTTTTGGATTTTTGTTCTGGACACACATAAGAGGGGATTAAACAACGAAATTCCCTGGGAGAATGCCATTGTATAACTCTACATACAGGGCATTCTCCGTGATCAATCTGTCTCCAACAAAAATGCCATCTGTATTAGAATTGAAGATGGTCCTTTGTGGTCCAACCCTAGTCCAAGAACTTTTTCATAAGGAGCACCCTGATAATAACCTTTTAACTAGAGGGGAATTTCCTGGGCAGAATAATTCCTTCAATAGCCGCTTAGCTGAGACCCGCGGCTTTAACGTTGATCCAGTCATAGTTGAGAACACCTATTATTACTGGGAGAACACTCCTCCCATTAAGGCATTTTCAGATTACATATTGATAGTGGATCGGGTGTCCTGTGCTAGCCATCGAGTTACAACGTGGAAATATGCTAATAAGCCCCTCTTCTGCCGCCCGGTACACTCAGCTTAGTCTTTATCATTTGTGAATATTGCCTTCACACTAAGATCTAATAGGTGGGCTTTTTAGACATCCCCCCATCTGGGTACAATATAAGATACGTGCCATTCTTTCTGAATCTTGTGACGCGTTGTTTATTTCGCTTTACCTAGCGGTAATTTCGAGCTCCTTTCCCTTTAACAGGAGGAACTGGTAGGCCGGTACGTCACTATAGGCAAACGAGTTACACACACTTAAGGAGGGGCTTAGCATTCGGTCGGGTAATTCATCACTTCCAACGGCTGCGGGACGCCAGCAGATATCTCGTGCGTGGTTCCCGCACGTTGATGCAACCGTCCGTGACTCCTTATCTTCGGTAAGATAGCTGCCCACGCTTGGAACTTTAGCTTAGTACTGCACACGGAATATAGATCATCTGTCCATTGAATTGTAACCATAGGTCTGTCACAATTCTTTTTTAGTATCAAAGTCGAACGGACGGCCCTTTGTGTATATAGTCCACTTAGTCAAAGAAGGGCACTTCGAATTATTTCACTTCCCGAACGGCTGGAAGCTTCCACCAGATATTGTTTATGTGGCTCCCGGAGACTGTTGAATACGCTCTTGCGTTCATATTTACGGTAAGAAACAAATCTACAACATACACCAAAGCTACTAATGTATTGGTGATACAAAGTATACTTGATTTCTATCGTATTAGTAGCCACTTTGTTTTCCCCTTCTAGAAACGTAGCCCGACATTTAGCTACAACTTTATCCAGTTAAGAAACTTAAAGGGCTTTCTTTATACATCGAGGTATCCTACTCCTCCAGCGCAAGTGTGACGCCAACGGCTATTTTCAGCTCGGCCGCCACAGGTGTTACACAAGTGCTCATTTCCATATTAATGGTAAGATACACGTCCTCACCGTATTTAGGGTTAATCTATGTGCATAAAATACAGAGCGTTAAAGAATTGTTTTGTAACTGCATTAGTTACACTTTGCTATTTTAGATATCAAGTCCCTCCATGGAGTCAAATTTCCACCCAGGCCTTAGAAACATCAAGGGATTGTGAACTGTCCCGTTTTGGTGCACGTTTATAGAATAAGTATTGAACACGCATCTTGTGCTCTCTACGGTAAGGTTCAACCAGCGATATTCAGTTTTCATGCATTTAAATTTTCCATCTTTCGCTTCTAGTCATATAGATTTTCAATAAAGATTTATCCATTGAATAACTCACAGCGTCTCTTGGTTAGGTGCAATTGGCAATAAACCTTTTCCAGTGCTCCTAGGGCGAATACCTTAACATATTTTCCGATGTGCCTATTTTAGAATCAAGACATGAAAGCGGTTTATACTTAGGTGCAATTGGCAATGAACTATTTCCAGTGCTCCCAGGGCGAACATCTTAACAGATTTTTCGATGTGCCTATTTTAGTAATAAGATATGCAAGCGGCTTATACTAATCAACCAAGATAACTTCTAGTGATTTGTCTAAAAAACTTTATATCATATAATTTTGACTGCTGTATATTGCTTTTCGTAAATAGCTACAAGAGATATAGGTACATGGGGCTTTTATTTGAAGTCATACATAATGTTAGATTAAGAGGCTTCCTCCTGTATATATACATATATATATGTATCCTTCCTCATGCAGCCCTAGGAAGTTGTGCAGTTCAAAGAATTTATAAGGTTATTCAATGTCATAGCTTTGTAGCACGTGAGTTCATCGTTCTATTTTTTACCATTGTGTATTTGACCCATTTATAGGGTATCCCTCCCTTTCATGCCCTCCTAAAGAACCCCCCCCCCCAATTCCCCCTTGCTCATATACTACTGCTCAAATATAAAATATTAGTTTGTACCTTATGTAGCTATATCTTCAAGCTACTTAAGTAGGGAGTCATTGGTATGTGAGCACAGTTATATATATATTTTGCATATGCACTTTTTACAGTTAAAATTGGAATTTGAGATTGCAATTCCTTGTTTTAAATTTGCTTTATATATGTTTTTCAGATTTTATTGTGGCTCCTGAAGAAGGCGTTTCCAAAAACGCCGAAACGCGCGACGATTAACATTGTTTGCCACTGTTTTATGACTTTTTTTGTGAAATTGTGTTATAAACATATGACTATGTACCACTGAGTTGTTTATGTAATTATTAGATTATTATGCTTGGTTATTAAATGTTTTTAATATGAATATGTGTATACAAAAATAAATGCAATCTTGTGTTTTTTAATTGGTGGTGTGCTTTTCATACTGTTTCTCTTTTTTTTGTATTGATATTTAATTACTTTTTTCACATTGTCTATTTCCCTGTATTATGAATTCAGTTTCTTAACAGGGGGTCCTTGTTGTTTACATTGTAATGAAGTCATGACCAGATGGCAAATGCCTTACTAACAAACTTTTTTTCCACCTGCCCTGCATCCCAGTCAGATGGACAGAAACACATGAGGCAGGGACGCAGGAATCTACAGGTAAGGCAGGGCATCTGGACACCTACACTATATCTCTCTTATTTTGCATCCTGGCATATACGAAAATGTTATGAGAGCATATATATATGAGAGCTAGTTGCATGCTCTGTATCAACTTCTAACATCTCAGCTCATGTCGCCATTAATTCTATTAGTGATGCTGCCCCTTCACTCCCCCTGGTGAGATGTAATCACATGAGTTCATGATTTAGGCCAGGCAGCAGTTGTAATGATTTGCAAGGACTCAAGGTCCTGAGGCTGAAGGTCCTGAGGCTGAAGGTCCTAAGAGCTGAAGGTCCTGAGAGCTGAAGGTCCTGAGGCTGAAGGTCCTAAGAGCTGAAGGTCCTAAGAGCTGAAGGTCCTAAGAGCTGAAGGTCCCGAGGGTGAAGGTCCCGAGGGTGAAGGTCCCGAGGGTGAAGGTCCCGAGGGTGAAGGTCTCGAGGGTGAAGGTCCCGAGGGTGAAGGTCCCGAGGGTGAAGGTCCCGAGGGTGAAGGTCCCGAGGGTGAAGGTCCCAAGGGTGAAGGTCCCAAGGGTGAAGGTCCGGAGGCGGAAGGTCCGGAGGCGGAATGTCCGGAGGCGGAAGGTCCAGAGGCGGAAGGTCCAGAGGCGGAAGGTCCAGAGGCGGAAGGTCCAGAGGCGGAAGGTCCAGAGGCGGAAGTTCCGGAGGCGGAAGTTCCGGAGGCGGAAGTTCCGGAGGCCAAAAGCCCAGAGGCCAAAAGCCCGGAGGCTGAAGGTGCTGAGGCTGAAGGTGCTGAGGCTGAGGGTCCGGAGACCGAAGGTGCTGAGGCCGAAGGTGCTGAGGCCGAAGGTGCTGAGGCCGAAGGGCCTGAGGCCGAAGGTTTGGTCATACTACATACGTGCTTAGGGGACCATGTTTGTATGTGGCAAAAAGGATCCAGAAGGGGTGGTTCTGGGTTTCTAGATATTTGTAGAAAGGAATTGAACTTTACATGAAGCTCCCAGAGGAGCACAGCATTTGCCCAGACCCTTCACAGTCTAGCGTGATGATGGCACTTGGCAGAGCTCCATGAAACAGCACCTCTAATCAAGTCTTTCCCACTCTGGTAACTGTCTGGGTGGAGCTGCTCTGGTGTTGGTTGGCTTGTCAATCATAACACACAACCTAAGGGGTCTGGGGCACCCACTCATCAAGAATACTCACGTAAAAGGGATCTCCATGAAGCACGTCTTTTACGAGAGTGAAGCACGGGTACTGCAGGATGGATACGAGTGCAGACAGCGCGAACAGAAGACCATAGAGCTTCCCAAAGTGTGCGAGAGGAAATCTGAGGGAGAAATCAAGTGAAATGGACAATGTCACCAAAACTATAACTTCACACTGAGAATGCCCACTCCACACACAACCATGTAAGGTCACACCTCACCACACAACCCCACCTGGTCACACCTCCACACACAACCCCACCTGGTCAGACCCCCACACACAACCCCACCCGGTCAGACCCCCACACACAACCCCACCCGGTCACACCTCCACACACAACCCCACCCGGTCACACCTCCACACACAACCCCACCCGGTCACACCTCCACACACAACCCCACCCGGTCACACCTCCACACACAACCCCACCTGGTCACACCCCCACACACAACCCCACCTGGTCACACCTCCACACACAACCCCACCCGGTCACACCTTCACACACAACCCCACCTGGTCACACCTCCACACACAACCCCACCTGGTCACACCTCCACACACAACCCCACCTGGTCACACCTCACACAACCCCACCCGGTCACACCTCCACGCACAACCCCACCTGGTCACACCTCCACACACAACCCCATCTGGTCACACCTCCACACACAACCCCACCCGGTCACACCTTCAAACACAACCCCACCTGGTCACACCTCCACACAACCATACCTGGCCACACATCCACCCACAACCCTATCTGGTCACACCTCCACCCACAACCCTATCTGGTCACACCTCCACACTCAACCCTGTTGGAATGAAAATGTTTTAGCTGAATTCTTCATGCATTACATGTTTAAAGTTAGAATTTGCAGCACTATTTTGTATTCAGCCGCCATTTTGAGCCATGATCAAAATTAACTTCCGTCTCACTCTGTCTTCCTCAGCAGAAAGCAGCTGCAATATTTTCTTTCTTGTTTGTCTCCTAGGTTAAGCTTCACTGTGCTCATGAATAATGAGCACAGCTAATGAATAGACTGTTTTGTCATTGCATGCCTTTCTTGCTGGATAGGAGAACTCCCACCCTTAGAGCGGCAGGTACAGGCGGAGTAACCTTGACGCTGAAATGGATTGCAGGATTGCAACCCATCCTTCTGTATCTCTTTTTTTCCCACTAGCTACCACCTGGAAATTTCCAGTCTGGGCGTGTCTTTAGCGATTCTGAAGATGTACATTATGTGTTGTCATGTTGGCGGGGGTCAGTCCCTCAGCAGCAATCTAAGGAGGCTGGTCAGACCAGACCCCACTCGGGTGTGCCTCTTATAAATATCTTTGGTTTGTATTCTCTACTGTCTTGCCGACTCTTCATTTGTGAGGAAGACTTAGAGGTCGTCACAAGTGAACCCTACCTGGTCACACCTCCACACACAACCCCACCTGGTCACACCTCCACACCTATTAGGGAACGCGAATGCAGGGATAAATGCATGCGACGAAGAGTAGTCCTTACCAAGATCAACACTAAGTTGAGCGACATGGCTGACAAAGAACCGTCAGCAAACCCCAAAGGACTCTTATTTGGAGAGGACATGATCAAGATCTTAGGCAAATACGTCGCAACCTTCACAGCCCTAGACAAAGCTCAGAACAGCATGCGTCGAGTATTCAATTCAATTCATAAAGCTTTATTCGGAACATAGAAAACATGTCCATAAAAGCACACACAGTTATAAATACAGTACATTTGATCAATTTAAAAAAGAAACACATATTACATTATTATCCAGAAGGGGATGGAATAAATAATTCCTAGAAGTCTCGTCATTTCCTCCAATGGACACACAATCTATAGTCACACTATGTACCAATTCATTTTCAGACATGGTTGACTCTCCATTACAATTTTGGGATGGCTGAGTAGTCTTTAGTCAATCGTTTGAGTCTAAACCGCTCAGGGCTTGATATCGATTGAACGTTGGTACCTCCAGGCCCCTATGCCTAGAGTCCCCCCAGCCTCCTCTCCCCCCAGGACTTAGTTTAGGCTGAGCAAATAAATGCCTATAAAAATATCCCAGGGGTCTAAGTGTTATTCCTTGGTCGCTAGGTGGGCGTGAGGTAGCTCTGATCAGAGAGGTAGTGGCTAGATGCGGGTCCTTAAAATTCACTATCACACAGTCACCACTAATATTTTTCTCAGATTTACCAATCCATTTAGTCCTGGTTGTAGCCAAGATCTGATCGGTTAAATCTAATGGAAAACCACATTCCCGGTTAAGCCAACTCACAGTTTTATTCTTTAATGACTCATGGGATTCCATGTTACCGTGAGGCCCTGACTCATTCACTGGTGGTACGTTGGTCAGAACTGCCACATACGGGGCACAATCTGGCGGTAAATCCGGTTGGGAATACCCATATCGCCTAGGTTTCCCTGTCCCTGACTTTGGTTTAGCCCCTGGGGTGTTGGCACTCACTATATTTGGGACTAACACAGGCCTGATAGTATGGGCAGCCTCTGTGACTCCAGCTTTTTCAGCAGGGGTGGTCATCTGAATCACCGCTGGAGGTGATTCACTAAACTTCCTGCTAGCTTCAGGGGTAACATGGTCTGAGTTAGATTCCTTCAGTAAGCCCCCTAATCTCACCACCTCCCCTGTAATAAAATCCAGTTTATCCATTAATGGTTTAATTAATGTCTCAACCTTGGCATCAATGATATTAATAAGCAGATGAAGCTGGTCAGAGTCTAATGTTATCTGGTGACTGTTGGCCATAATGGTAGGGTCACAACTAGTGGTATCAGCTACTGCGGCTAATCTCTTCTTGGCCGGTTTACCTCCTCGTTTTTGTAAATTAGGCCTCCCAAAACTTCTGCCTGATCTTAATGTTCTCTGTATTCTGGGGGCTGGCGAATCAGATACACTCAAATCAGAAACAGCCGGGGAAGCAGGTACTATATCATTGGGAGGGCACTCATAGCTGACCAGATTAGACTCATCCCTCGTTATTGTGTTGGTTACGCTAGCCAAATTTGACTCATCCCCAGTTATTGCATTAATTAGGAATGCTACAGGGGGGTCTGGATCACAACTAACATCAACTAGAGTAGTTGATACCGGCGTTGGTAAGGGGGATTTTAATAGAGGCACTGGTAAAGAGCCACGTCCCAGGGAGAGTCGCCGCTCTTTATTTATTTTATCCACTACCTTGATAAGATAATTATCAAGGGTGTTTACACTGCTCTCTTTCGACATAATTACACACTAAATCACACAAATATGTTAAAAACGAATATAAGCCTTAATGAATAGTAGTGAAATATCCGCAATAGTAAACAATTTAAGATAGGGGGCCCAGCACGGGGAGATCAGTCACAATAGTTCTTTAGTCAGTTGTAGGAGTTCAGTACCTTTTATTTATCTCCTGTATCGTCCCAGACGCAGGGTCCGTGGCCCTGCCCTGTCTACTTCTGTCTCTGACTGTCTAGGACTGTCCCGCCCTTGTCCCGGGCAGCTCCCGGGCGCGACTTGCGGGTGCGAGGGGCGTTCCGTGCTTTAAAGCGCCTCCGGGTGCTCGTGTGGCGTCACTCCCGCCGCCGGGGCACCTGGGTAGTGTAGTCCTGCGGCGTCACCGGGAGTTCTGGAGCGCTGGCTGTTTCCCTCACGGCAGTGCTGGAGCACTAGTTGTACACACGCTGGCCGTTCACCTCACGGCTGTTAGTGAGACCCTAGAGTATTCAACCCTAGTGTTTTTGCCAGGGCCGGCAGAAGAGGTCGCTCTACTGTTCGACCTGGTCACACGTCCACACACAACCCCAACTGGTCACACCTCCACACACAACCACACCTAGTAACACTTCCACACACAACCCCACACACCACCACACACAGCCCTACCTAGTCACACCTCCACACACAACCCCAACTAGTAACACTTCCACACACAACCCCACCTGGTCACACCTCCACACACAACCCCACCTGGTCACACCTCCACACACAACCCCACCTGGTCACACCTCCACACACAACTCCACCTGGTCACACCTCCACACAACATCCTCATGCTATACAATATCCTCTACCTACACAAAACCACAACCTATCATGGCACACCCTACTTCTCTCACTTTCACAAGTAGCGTCTTCCCTAGCCCTGGAGCATGAAAATGAAGTACACCACACAAAGAGCTGATCCATAGGCATCAGTGGCGTATCATAGGCCTGCGGAGCTCCTATAATGCGGGGGCCTCCAAACTCCAGGGGCCCCCACAGCACCCTAGCTGGAGAGCTCCTGATTGAGTCCAGAGGGGGCCCTTTCATGTACCTTACAGGGGGCCCCTCAAGTTTCATCACACTTCTATTAGTCATATTTATCCTCCAACATACAATCACACTCTACACAATAACTTCATACTGCTGCTAACCACATCTTAACACGCATGCATGCACACACACACACCGTGTTCAAACCCTTCTCTACACACACAAGCATGGCACAGACAACTTATCTCTTTCCGATTGCCCTCTTTCTTTCTCTCATATACATACACGATTTCATTTCTCACTCACACACAGATGCACCACACATCCATCCCACCCAGAAACAAACATGGGTGTGAGCTTGCACACACATCCAAGGGACCATAAGCCTCCATCCCACACCACACTTTGTGGGTGTGACTTTCTAAACTACCTGCTTGGTTCAAACAGACATAGTAAGATAGGGAGGAAATTCTGCTTGACAGAAAGTGTTACCAGGAGCATTAGGTTGAGATTAGGGTAGGAGGCAGATGCAGAAAACTCAAAATACACACAAAACAAATGTAATATCAACTGTGTCTGACCCTGGTTCAAAAGCTTTAGCAAGGGCAGGAGATGCAAGATTAGTCATGGTGCCTGCCGCCTCCGCTTTCTCTTCATCTGAAAGAAGCAAGCACATAGGTAACCCTCCAAGTGGGACCCTCTCTGAGCCTGGGCTACTTCTGCAGACAAAGTACACATTCTTCAGCAGAAAACATGCAAAGGACCTTGCACTGGGTGTTTTAGTGCTGGGGACACAAAGTATACACACTGTGCAAGTGCATCCACCTTTGTTGTGCATCGAGGTCACCAGGAGAGCTTCAATTCATTACTCATGTCCCTGTGGTGGAAACAAGTTCAAGGAGAGAGTGAGTGATTCTTGGCACACTTATGTATGAATTTTATGTCACCCAACCATACTAACTTCAACACACTGGATAGCTGCACAGGTGGATGATCTGGAGAAATGGGGACAAGGGTTGTGGGGAACAGAAGGGAAGGGCGAGCAGCAAGGGAACAATCAGAACATTATAATACCCCACACTTTCAACCATACCCCTGAGGCACCGAGTGAGTAAAGAGAGTGACATTCCATGGAAGGTTTCAGGAGGGAAGTACTGGGTGGAGAAGCGGTCCTCCAAAACATTTTCTTTTAACTCGCTTAATTGAATATTTTACAGCACAATTTCAAAAGAATTTGCTCAAAAAGCAAATCTTCTTCCACATACTGCTAAAGGGGCACTCAATAAATAATACAAAAAACAAAATAATGCTAATGTGCTGAGGCAGACCTTACTGGGGCAATTATTGGGGGGGGGGAGGGGTTGGGCCAGTGTGTAGGCAGGTAAGTCTTCCTTCCTTTCTTTATCCCCTTAACCTTTGCTTCTTCCTCAATTTAAATTGTTCTCACTACCTTAATTTTCCTTAAATCGCTTCAGTCTTTCTCACACTCTTGGTGTGTCTCTCACAGCTACTTCAAAAACCATATTGTGGGCATAGCAAGAACAACGAGGGACTTGTTGCCTGCTTACCAGTGCTTGACTATAATGCCACTTTCATTTGCCTACTCCTTAGTGGATAGCTTGTTTTGACCACCTTTGTCCCTCCCCAGGACCATCCCCAGCTTACTTGTGTCCTAGCACTGCTCACCGTTAGGATATGATGAATATGATGGGGGTCTTACACCTAGGAAACTACAATGGAGAAGTCCCAAGAAGTGATTTTAGAATCTGAGGGAGACCCCATGTTTGACCCCTCTTTACTACAACACTCCCACTGAGCAGAATGGTTTCCTCCCTCCTCCATTGAGGGTTATATCAAAGCTAGAATCAAGACATCTGTGAACAGGCCTCTAAGACAAAGATGAGGGCAGAAAGCCAGAGACTCAACTTATCAGACAAGATTGCTCTGACCCCTTCTATAGACTCTAAAAGTGCCATATTTCTTGGTAAAGGTGGGAATGATCCATATAAGGGAGTAGGTAAAGCACAGGCAACCGGTCAGGATAAAGTCCCAGGGGCCTTATTTATGAGGAGTTGCAACACCTTTGCGCCGCCATTACGTCACTTTTTGTGATGCACTGGTGGCGTAAAAAATGTACCATGTTGCGCCCGATTTAGAAAGTGGTGCTTCTAAGCAGATGTGTAACCTTTTAAAGCACTGCGCTACATTATACCTGCATCAGGTATAACGTATGCAGGGTGGGCGTTCCCCGTAAAAAGCCACGTAGAAGTGGCGCCGTGAAATCTATTAGATTTCACTGCACCACTTTTAGGACGCCACTGCGTTTAAATCTTACCCAAGCCCCACAGCAGGCGTAAGACTGACATAGGCATATTTAATATGGGACTTGCCCATGTGTAATGACACAATGCTAGAGTTGCATCACTTTTGCGACACACTGGAGTGCCATACATTAAATACTGCACATTCGTCGGTTGGCAAGGATGGCGCAATGAAAACAGTTGCATCGCTGATTTCACGCAGCGATGCAACCGTTTTCATAAATGAGGCCCTAGATGTGTTGAGTTAAATGTCCAGGGTTCTCAGAGCAGCCTCATAGGCCAAATCTTCTGGGGAAATGCCAGCCCCAGAGGTAGTGTCTAGATGGGCCTTATGTGCTTTGTGTTTCATAGGAAACGCAAATGCAGGTGTATCTTTTAGGAGGAGGAAAGGCCTTCTGCAAATCAATCCTATTCCTAGGGACCTGGCCAGTACGGACACTTCTGCCAATACCCAGGGGGCCTTGTTTGGGGACATAGGTTGAAGTGGATGAGATAAGTTGAAATGTCCAAACGTGGGCCACTCTAGATTAGGCATATGTATTGCTAATGAAACTTTTTGGGTGGGTCCCCCCCTACCCTGTGGAACCCAGGGTTGGTTTGCTGACCGACAGTTCCCCTTCAGACCCTACTACTTCAACCTCCAGTTCAAATACATGAGACTGATGTTCTTTCCCCAAAGAATGAGGGGCAGTTGCTTTGTATTTGGCTACTCTGGTGGCCAATCACGGAGAGAAGGACTAGGTAAGAGTGCCCTTTTGCAAACTGTGCAGGTTTTTCAGATAGTCTTCTTGGCAACACCTGTTCAGAGCTCGAGACCATGTCCAATGCTTTTCTCCCAAGAAGGGGAGGATCTTATATCTGCGCAGGTTATGACATATTTGTCAATATTTTTCTTGTATAAAACAAAAACAAAAAGCTTAGTCGTGTCATCAATTCAAAAGAGATGAATCAGTTCATGGTTTATCACCATTTCAAGAAGTTTGTTTAAGAGACATGTTGTTTGGGACTAGATGATTCGTCTAGCTCTGAAGAACGCTTATTTGACAGTACATATATTTCAGGGCCACTGGAAGTTTCTGCAGCCCTTTTGCCGAGAAGGTCTTTACAGGTTCCTCCCTTCTGGCCTCTCAGCAGCTCCTTGGTTATTTCCAAGCCGCTGAACCCAGAGTCGGCTTTCCTCAGATCTCTGAGAATGATTGTGTATTTCGACGATATGATTTTCTTCAGTTTAGAGAGGACTCTCTTGGGACAGCAGGTACACATGATGGTGGATCCTGTTCAGAGTCTAGGGTTCGTTGTCAATGTGGAGACGTCAGATGTTACTCTCAACGAATGGGATTTTGGGATTCTCGGTGGTTGCAGAAATGGACTTGATGATGGCCGGTGAGAAATTAATAGTGTTCTGGAAAGAACTGCGATCAAGTCTTTGTAGTTGTCTGCATCATCTTCTCTTACTGACAAAAGTTTTTCTCTACCTTTATCTGTAAAGGAGAGCCAAATGCAAAAGCATTGAAATCCTTTCATGAAGCTGCAGTTCAGCTCTTTATAGAATTTATAGTATTAACTCTCAGGTCAGGGTTTCAATGCTTTTGCATTTGACTCGTGAGGGACATCTAGTATCGACTAGTGGAACTGCAGCTTGATGTAATATTATCAATGCTTTTGCATTTGACTCATGAGGGACATCTAGTAACGGCTAGTGGAACTGCAGCTTGATTCAATGCTTTTGCATTTGACTCGTGAGGGACACCTAGTAATGACGAGTTGAACTGCAGCTCTTTGTAGAATTATTTTGATATTGGATACTATAATATTCACTGCCCACTGCTAATCTTGTCCCATAATGCTTTGCAGGGCCTTTGGTTGGGATTGTATTTTTGCCCATAATAACTGTGCTTGGGGTGGTCCTAAGAAGATGAGACCATCACTGAATCGTTCAGCAAGATGTGCTCTTTGATTTCAAGGCATCTGTTTGGTTCTCTCACTGGGTTAGGCAGGATCCCAAAATCCTCACCTCTCTCATTGCTTACTAAATTATCACTTTCACGTTCATTAAATGATTATGTGCATTTTAGCATGTAAAGACAGAGATGCTTTTATTGTACCAGATATATGAGGTCTCTGTTGGTGGCAAAGTTGCGGAATCACAGAGTTTTTGTTCAACTTTGTAGTAGTACTCCGCCAAATATGCCCACCCTTATTAGGTATACCTAAACCTAGGTGCACAGTCAATCAATCAGGGTTTGTAAAGTGCTGCTAATCACCCATGAGGATATCCATGTGCTGCGAGCTATGCTGCTTCTGGGGAGATCAGTTGAACAGCCAGGTCTGGAGTCCTTTCCTGAATTACGGAAGAGAAGTTGCAGTCCTGAGATGCATGGGGAGGTTGTTCAAGACCTTTGTGGTGAGGTGGCTGAAGGAGTATCCTTTACAATTGCTTCGGCAGATGTAGGGGGTGTGTGCAAGAAAAAGGAAGGTTGAGCGCGGGACTCTGAGGGGCGGGTGGAAGTTCATGCAGTGGTTAATGTAAACTGGCTCCTAATTGTGGAGGGCTTTGTAGGTGTGGATTAACATCTTGATCTGCACCTCTTCTGAATATTGACCCAGTGGAGCTTCCCGAGGTGGAGGGTGAGGTGGGTCCATATGGGGAGGTTGAGGATGAGCCTGGCCACTGTGTTCGGTATGTGGTGCAGCCTCTTCAGTAAGTGCATGGCGATCCATACGTAAAGTGTGTTCCCGTAGACCAACCGGCTGGAGAAAAGGGCTTGAGTGACCATTCATCTGGTGTTGATGTGATCCATCTGAAGATCTTAGGGAGCATGCAAAGAGTGAGGAAGCAGGCAGAGGACACTGCATTGATCCGGTTCTTGATGGTCAGCTTCTTGTCCAAGATAATACCAAGGTTACAGGCATGATCCATGGGGGTTGGAGTGTCCTAGTTCGGGAAGCCACCATGAGTTGCTCCACTTGAGGTGTTGTTCTGGAAGATCAAAAGTTCTCTTTTGTCTGTGTCAAGTTTTATACAGTTGTGACTCATCCACTTGTTGATGCTGGTCATGCATCCATGGTAGTTGTCTCTTTAGGAGGATGGGTCTTCTGGTAGCGAGAGGATAAGCTGGGTCTTGTGTCCGCAGGATGGAAAATGCTACTTACCAGGATGCATCTGTTCTTGGTATGTATAGCTGCAGAGTACTGCACTTTGCAGATACTACACTTTGCATTAGATCGCCACCTGGTGTTGGGCTCGAATGATTGCATGTTGTTGTCGTCTTGGAAGAAGTCTTTTGTAGTCACAAGATAGGTGACTCCTCCCTTGGACGATAGTGCGCATGAGCATCAGCTCCATCCTTACATTGTTTTTCGCCATGATGGGAAATGATGGAGTTAGTACAAGTAAAGAAAAAAGATGTCCATGCGTATGCATCTAAGTAAGATAAAACTGGAACAGATACAGGTCCCGGGGAGGCGGGAGGGTGTGTAGAACTCTGCAGCTCCACATGCCAAGAACAGATGCATATTGGTAAGTAGCATTTTCAGTTCGAGGCATATGAGCTGCAGATGCTACACTTTGCATCGATTGTGCAGCAGTGTCTCCCCTAGCGGTGGTCACCTGTATCTGTTGCAGTAGTTTGAAAGAGAGTTTTGAGGACAGCTTGGCCTACTGAAGCTTGCTGCTTGGCTTGCAAATCAACACAGTAGTGTTTGGTGAAGGTGTGTGTTGTAGACCATGTTGCTGCCTTCCATATGTCTACTAGGGGGATGTTCCCTAAGAAAGCCATAGAGGCTTCTAGTTTGCGTGTGGAGTGCGCTCTAGGAGGAACTGTTAATGTACGTTTTGCTTTTTGGTAGCATAGTTGTATACATTTTACAATCCACCTTGCAATTCCACCCTTGGAGATGGGGTTCCCTTTATGAGGTGGAGAGAAAGATACACACAATTGTTTTGTTTTTCGAAAAGATTTAGTTCTTTCTATATAGTAGAGAAGAGCTCTATTAACATCAATTGTGTGTAAAGCTCTTTCTGCTACAGAGTCAGGGTTTTGAAAAAACACAGGTAACTCTACAGATTGGTTTAAATGAAAAGGAGTAATGACTTTTGGTAGGAATTTAGGATTAGTTCTTAGAACCACTTTCTTACGATGTAGTTGTAAAAATGGTTCTTGTGTTGTGAAAGCTTGTATCTGACTTACTCTTCTAAGAGAGGTAATAGCAATAAGGAAAGCTGTTTTCCATGTGAGAAATTGCAATTCACATTTGTGTAAAGCTTCAAAAGGTGGTCCCATGAGTCTTGTAAGACCAATGTTTAGGTTCCATACTGGAGAAGGTGGTAACCTAGGAGGAATGATTCTTTTTAATCCTTCCATAAATGCTTTAATAGCAGGTACTCTAAAAAGAGACAGATGTCTGTTCTGTAAATATTCTGCAATTGCTGAAAGGTGCAGGCGTATGGATGAATATGCCAAGTTACATCTTTGTAAATGTAGAAGGTAGCAAATGATATTCTGGATGGAAGCATCCAGGGGATCAATCGGTTTATTGTTGCAATAAATGGCAAACCGCTTCCATTTAGCGGCATAACACGCTCTGGTAGTAGGTCTCCTGGCCTCTTTAATGATGTTCATACAGTCTGGAGGTAGGTTAAGGTAACCAAACTCTAAGCCCTCAGGAGCCAGATTGCCAGATTCAGTTGATTTGGGTCTGGATGTCTGATGTTTCCATGGTTCTGCGTTAGCAGAGATGGTGTCAGGCGTAACTTTTGATGTGGAACTAGAGAGAGCTCTAACAGTGTGGTGAGCCACGGTTGGCGTGTCAATGTGGGAGCTACCAGGATTAATTTGAGAGACTGTTGTCTGAGCTTGCGTACTACTAATGGTATTAGTGGTAGTGGCGGAAAAGCATACGCAAATCTGCCTGACCAATTCATCCATATCGCATTGCCCTTGGACAGCTGGTATGGGAACCTGGCGGTGAAAGTTGGGCATTTTGCGTTTGTGTGTGGCGATCAGATCTATGTCTGGATGACCCCACTTGTGAAAGAATGGTTGAAGAACTTGCTGATGTAGTTCCCATTCGTGAATCTGTTGTGTCTGCCGACTCAACAGATCTGCTATCTGATTGTGAACTCCTGGAAGGTGCTCTGCTAACGGTAACGATATATCTGTAAGAAACAGTTGTATTAGATTCCTTACCTTAGAATATCCCCAGGCGTCAGACTGGATCCGGAAACTTTTGAGTAGCAGTACCCTTGCGCGTCGGTAGGCGTCGTCTGTGGCTCCGCATCCGTCGCCGGAGTACTTAGACGCAGCCCTCACGCGCTGACGTCAGTTCTTATACACAGCTTTTCCGCGCCAGAAAACGCAGAGCCATGATAAAAACCAACACTGGTGCCAATAAAACTAGGGCCCTGAAAGGGGATGACCTTAACCCTAGATATCGGTTCACAGCACGGGGAGGATGGGTGGGGCGGTAAGGAATCTAATACGAACTACTGTTTCTTACAGATATATCGTTACCGAAGGTAACTTGTGCATCTGAAAGAAACAGGTTAGTATTAGATTCCTTACCTTAGAATAGATATGTGAGAAGTTGGCCTGATATATAATGTTCACTATTCTAGTGAGCACTTTGTATCAGTCCAAACAACCCTTATTGATGATTGGTTGTAAGTCAACCGTAGACCAGCTATCCTAGTAGCATGGACAAGAGCAGTCTTTAGGCTAAACTCTAGAGGGCGTGTTAAGCCAGCTGTTATACCATCACATATACCCCTTGAACACCAAGTGAAAGGACACCACACAAGTTGTTATGAAAATAAAAGGATATTTATTTAGAACACAACAACCCTGGACTCTTTATGAGGACAGGGTGCTAAGCACAATACAAAGCTCTTAAGAAAATACGCAAAGTTGCACAATTTACACAAATGCCCGAGGGGCACGAAAAACCATATACTCTGAAAGTGGAATGCGAAATTACCAGCAGGTAAGTACTACTCTAATAGACTTTAGGATCGCTAGGACTTGACTACTGAACCTTCAGATTACTAGCAGGAGGCCTAGGGGGATCGCGTGCAGAGTGTGCACTCTCACGCGGGATGCGGGACAAAGTCTATGGTTGCTAGAAATTACAAAGTTAGTGTTATCGGACAAATCCGACTAGGTAGAGCTGAAACGAAAAAGGATCTGGACCCTTGGATAGTGAGGCTATGCTGGAGCACCGAAATGCTGAGGTTACCTAGCCCAGCGGCTGCGGATGCATAGGTCTGGAAAGACGTCGGGAATCCTCGTTGCAGTCTATGGAGCCTGAAAGAAGAAGTTGCTGGCAGGCGACCAGTGTTGAAGTTCAAAGTGATCCAAGCCTGGATCGAAGATGGAAGACACCTGTAAGCAGAGGGGACCAAGTTCTGAATCACTAGCCAGTGATTAGATGGGCACCAGGATGGCACCGGATGGAGTCACCTCGACCAGGTGAGTGGGCGACGCTGGGCTCTGCAGTCTCACGGACCAGGAGGCGTTGTCGGCGACCAGGATGGAGGTGCGAGCTGTCCCACAATGGTATCTGCTGTCGACGTCGCTGGACCCAGGATTGGGGCAACAAGTCTTGGCAAATGCAAGCCCACGCAGTGGACTTAAAATGGCGTCTGGAGTGGACCAGGAGGGTCCGGGGTGCTCCTCTGTTGGAGGGGAGCAAGGGCCAGTCTGGAGCAACCAGACCAGCGGTGTTGTCGTCGTGGTGCGTCGTCAAGAGGGCCTCAAGCCAGCAGGCAAGTAGCCGGACAACGCGGTGAGCAGCAAAGAGCAGAAGGGCCCCACGCAGATCTGGTGGATGCTGGGGGGCTGGTCTTCAGTGCTGGAGCTGCTCAGGGTTAGGGCTTCTCGAACCCCAAAGCACTCACTCGAGGAACCCTCGGTGGTCGTGCTGGATAAGCGTCGTGCAGTTCTGAAGATGGCCGGTCCCTCGAGGTCTCGTCACACCCACGGATCTCAGCTGGGCTGATGATGTAGGTAGAGGTCAGAGGTGGCAGGGAAGCCGGGTCTCGTCGTGCTGGTCGGTCGGATTCCGGAGGAAGGACGTGCAGCAAACCGCAGTGTTCTTAGATGGTGCCTGCGGGTGCAGGGTGACTACTCCTTAGTCACAAGGGAGAAATCTTAGGAAGAAGTCTTGAGTTCCTTTCGTAGAAAGTAGTTTCAGGATTCAAAGATGATCTAATTTGGAAGGGGGCCCGCTCCTATCTTTATGATAGTAAAAGGGGCTGGCACGCGACTAGGTCCTGCCCATGGGAGGGACCAGGAAGGGGGGTGGTTACACCCCTCTCCCATGCCGGACTTTCCCCAGGTCAGGGACTGGTGTGCCCCTGGAACTGGTTCTAGCCGGCCTATGCATAGTGAGCACCGGGGTGCCACTTGCAGTCACCTTCCTCTAAAGCCCTGCCTACCCAGGATACACAAATCCCTGTCTGGGATGGTGCTAGCACCGCCCCTGACAGGAAACCCTTTGTCCAAGCCTCCCTCGCTGGAAGGACTCCCAGCAGCAGGAGGTCAGACTTGTGTCTGTGGTGGCAGCATCCATTTTGTGATGCTGAGGCTTGAGTTAACTTTAACCGGGGTTCACAGTTACATACATGTCGTGTCCCTCTAGAAGGGTGGAATGCTAACCCCGTCGCCAGAATTGGCGAGGGGTTAGTATTCCAATTCGTATGACACCTTACTCGACATGTTTTGATAAAGCGATACCAGAGTTAGCATATAACCGCGAGGATTATAATGCACTTAAGAGTATATGGTACGCGTTATCATGGAACAGCTATTAGGACTTGGTTCCGCAAGCTGAAAACGGGCTCAGCTCATGCCAGAGCACCATCTCACACGATTCCAAGCACTCTGCCTTCAGGATTGTCAAGGCCTGCCATAGGAGTGACTGATACGAATACGGGTGTCCATTTTAGGGTTAGATATAGGTATACTATATCTAAAGCAAAGGGTGATTACACCACCTTGCCCCAGCTGTCGTGCAGCCAGTTGTGTCAGATTTAGATGGCCAGCCAGGGGTGGCATAATACATGCTGCAGCCCCTGGTAGGCCCTGGGTACACCTATGCCCTGAGTTACAGGGTCTGATAAGGCGGTCTTCAGAGTAAGGAGGCGAAGAGGACAGTTATGAAGTGGCCCAAAGGGAGCACACATCAGAAAAGTTAGAAAAAGGTTCAAGTCCCACTGAGGCATCACGAAAGGAACTGGAGGAAACATGAGTGATGCCCTTCAAAAGGAATATGCTACTTACCAGTATGCATCTGTTCTTGGCATGTAGGGCTGCTGACATTCATATCTGTGCATAGATCGCCGCCTAGTGTTGGGTCAGGATGATTGCACATTGTTGTCCTGGAAGAGTGTTCGAAGTATCACGAGATAGGTGGCTCCTCCCCTGGACTACAGTGCGTATGGGCATCCTCTCCATCCTCAGATTGTTTTTCGCCATTGTGGCAGAGATGGAGTGTAATACAGGAAGTGATGACCATGCTTGAGAATGATTCCGAATGCTACAGATGCAACAGGCACCGGGGAGGAGGGCGGGCGATATGAATGTCAGCAGCCCTACATGCCAAGAACAGATGCATACTGGTAAGTAGCAAATTCCGTTCGAGGCATGTGGGCTGCTGAATTCATATCTGTGCATAGAATAAATAGCAGTTACCTCCTTAGCGGTGGTTGCCCGTGCCAGATGCAGCAGTCTGAAAAAGAGTTCGGAGAACAGCCTGTCCTACAGCAGCTTGCTGTTTGGAGTGTACATCTACGCAGTAGTGTTTTGTAAATGTATGTATGGTGGTCCACGTGGCTGCTCTACATATATCCTCTAGAGGGATGTTACCTAGGAAAGCCATGGATGCCCCTAGCTTGCGTGTGGAATGTGCTCTTGGGGGAACTGTTAATGTGCGTTTAGCATTCTGATAACAGATTTGTATGCACTTAACAATCCATCTGGCTATACCTGATTTGGAAATAGGGTTGCCTTTGTGTTGTGGAGAGAAGGCAACAAACAGTTGTTTAGTATTTCTAAAGTCTTTTGTCCTGTCGATGTAATACAGGAGAGCTCTTTTAACATCTAAGGTGTGCAGTGCTCGGTCTGCCACAGAATCAGGGTTTGGAAAGAAAACTGGCAGTTCTATGGTTTGATTAATGTGGCAGACCCGAGAGCAGAGGACGGCCCGGGACCAGGGTTCGATTCCCGGCGCGGCAGGTTTCTGGACCAGGGTCAGCGGACTCGATAATTCTCTCGCCTTGGTGCCCACTCTGATCAGCGATCACACTCGGCAACTCTGGGCATTAGCTTGCCTCATCTTCACTAACGGCCCCACCAGACCGCCGGGGATGCCTGGTCTCACCCTGGAGATACCCATTAAGGGACCATCTCTCAGGGAAGCCAGGAAGGGTTTCGCAGCGGTCGAAGCGCCTTGGGACCCTACGGGTAAGTAGTGCGCTATATAAATGCCTATACATACATACATACATTTACAACTGCGACACCACCTTAGGCATGAATTTAGGGTTGGTACGTAGCACTACCCTATTAGCATGAATTTGTAGGAAAGGCTCTTGAATTGTTAGGGCTTGAAGCTCACTAACTCTTCTTAGCGATGTGATGGCTATCAGAAAAGCTACTTTCCATGTAAGAAACTGTATCTCACAAGAATGAAGAGGTTCAAAGGGTGGCCCTATGAGTCTGGTGAGAACTATATTTAGATTCCAGGCATGTGAAGGAGGGTGTCTGGGAGGGATCACCCTGTTGAGTCCTTCCAAAAAAGCCTTAATGGCAGGCACTCTGAAAAGGGAAAGATGCTGCCTGTTTTGAAGATATGCTGCCATGGCGGGCAAATGTATCCTGATGGAACTATATGCCAGATTGCATCTGTATAGATGCAACAAATAACATTTGATGTTTTGCGTGGACGCATCTAGTGGATAAATGTCATTATTGGAACAGTAGATGACAAATCGCTTCCATTTGGCTGCATAGCATGCCCTTGTTGTAGGCCGCTTTGCCTCCTTGATGATGTTCATACAGTCAGGGGGCAAGTTGAGGTAGCCAAACTCTATGACCTCAGGAGCCATATTGCAAGGCTCAACTGTTGCGGATCTGGGTGCTGAATGTCTCCATGGCTCTGAGTGAGCAGACTGGGCGTGAGGCGCAGCCGCTGGTGAGGCACCACTGAAAGTTCCAGGAACGTGGTGTACCAGGCCTGCCTTGCCCACGTTGAAGCAACCAGGATGAGCGTCATGGAGTGCTGCCGCAGTTTGCGTGCCACTAGTGGTATGAGCGGTGCTGGAGGAAAAGCGTACGCAAATCTGCCTGACCAGTTGATCCATATCGCATCGCCCAGAGACTGCGGGTGTGGGAACCTGGCAGCGAAGCTTTGGCATTTTGCGTTTTCCCTTGTGGCGAACAGGTCTATCTCTGGATGACCCCACAGCTGGAAATATGGTTGGAGCACCGAGGGGTGTATCTCCCACTCCTGCATCTGATGGCTGTGCCTGCTGAGCAGGTCCGCCATCTGGTTGTCTTTGCCTGGGAGATGTTCTGCCATGAGGAAGATGTTCCTCTGGATAGCCCACTTCCACATGCTCTGGGCTAGATGAGATAGTTGCGGAGAGTGTGTGACTCCCTGCTTTTGTATGTAATACATGGCAGTCATGTTGTCCGTGCGGATCAGCACGACTTTGTTGCACAGGTGCAATTTGAATGCCTTCATTGCCATGAAGATTGCCATCAGCTCCAGCAGATTGATATGAATCTTTTTCTGCTGCGTCGTCCATAGTCCCTGCACAGTATAATGGAGGACATGCGCTCCCCAGCCCTGGAGAGATGCGTCCGTCGTCAGCACTATTTGTGTAACCGGCTCTTGGAACGGTCGTCCCCTGCAAAGGTTGTGTGTGTTCCACCAATGCAGAGAGTTGTATGCACGACCGGTCACCAAGACTAGGTCTTTCAGATGCTCATGAGCCTGGTTCCACTGTCGTGCCAAGCACTCCTGAAGCGAACGCATGTGCAGCCTCGCGTGCGGGACTATGAAGATGCAGGAGGCCATCATACCGATCAGCTGCATGAATACCTGCGCTGGGAGCGAGTGTTGGGGCTTGAATTTTTGAATTAGCAACTGCATGCTGTTGACTCTGGCAGAGTTTGGCTGCGCTGTTGCTGTTAGAGTGTTTATTGTTGCACCTAGGTACTGCTGTACATGAGCGGGCTGAAGGTGCGACTTTGGGTAATTTAGTGAAAATCCTAGACTGTGTAGGAGGTTGTTAGACGGACCGGGAGGGTCGGCCGAGATTACGGGGAGAGGTCTCCAGGGAGAGCCGTCTCCAACGACTGTACAGACAAGTAACTTCCCCCCCACAGACGGACACCACACAAGACTGAAGGTTAACGAGACTTTATATGCAATTCTTAGGTTACGATGGTATGATACAAGGAGGTCTGGACTCAGGGGTCCCCTCGAGTCTAGTCTTTGGTTGAGGAAAGGGGTAGCGGGACAGTCTTTAGTTACCAATGAGTACAAAATAGCTCTCAATCCTCGAGCTCGGCGTTCTAGATGGTCGGGCCGTGGAGGAGCCAAGCAGGTCCCGAGGTGGACGGATGAAAGACGACGGTCCGCGGCGGAGCCTGCAGGTCCCGGTGAAGATGACGGTTACAACGGTCCGTGGCCACGCCAGCAGATCCGGACGACGATGAAGGATGAAGGTTACGACGGCTGTGGCAGCGCCAACAGGCAGGACGATGGGGCACAGGACAGAGCTACGGCAGCGCCAGTAGTCCGTCCAGGATGAGTTTCTCTTTACGTCTCTCGACTCCAAGATACAACTGCCTTCCTGCTCTGGAGCTGCCCCAGTTATAGGGCTGGCGTGCTTTGATGTCCGGACCCTCGCACTTGGGGGTCGGGAGGTCCGGGATGAGGGAGTCCAGACACCCAGCAGGGGGGTGGAGCCAGCGCCCGGGGAGGCGATGGGCGAGCGGCACTTGGCGGGGGAGAGCCATCGGCACCTCTTTCTCCCATTGACTTGCCAAGTAGCCCGCTCACCTCCTGGGTGGAGGGTGGTGCCGGAATGTCTGAGGCCGGGCTAGGCCCAGGGTTGAGGTCGATCGGGGGCCAGGCGGCCTCGTGGTGAAGTGTCCAAGATGGCGGCCCAGGCTGGGCGCGTGGGCCGGCAGTGGATCGGACCCACGAGGTTAGCATGCTCGAGGGCAGGGGTCCCTGAGGGGACGGAGGACGTGCAATGGTGGTGTGTGGTACTTGCGTGACCGGGCTCGGGCCTGGTTGAGCCGGGGGAGAGCGGCCCTTCATGTGGCCTGTCCAACATGCGTCCCCCCCAGCTGAAGGCGGGGAGAGTTACCCATCCTCTTGGGGACTCTTCGTCGAGGCGGAAAAACCGGGACAGGCCATCCGCGTTGGCGTGATCGGGCCCAGGCCGGTGTTCGACTGTGAAGTCCATACCTTGCAAGGAGATGGACCAGCGTAGCAACTTTGGGTTTTCCCCCCGCATATGCATCAGCCACTGCAGGGGTCGGTGGTCGGTCTGCACCCGAAAGTGGGTGCCAAAAAGGTAGGGCCGGAGCTTCTTGAGGGCCCATACCACAGCGAAGGCTTCCCTCTCTATGGTGCTCCAGCGTTGCTCCCGTGGTAGGAGTCTCCGGCTGATGAAGGCCACCGGTTGATCAAGGCCTTCGGTGTTCACTTGAGACAGGACCGCCCCAATGCCCTGGTCGGAGGCGTCCGTCTGGACGACGAACTCCCGGCTGTAGTCTGGGGCCTGGAGCACAGGAGCGGAACACATGGCGGCCTTCAACTGTTCGAATGCCGTTTGACACTCTGGGGTCCAGTTCACTTTTTTGGGCTGATTTTTTGACGTGAGTTCTGTGAGAGGCCCCACTATGGTACCATAGTCTTTCACGAACCTTCGGTAATAGCCCGTGAGGCCCAGGAAGGCTCGTACCTCGGTTTGGGTGATAGGGGGCTGCCAGTCCTGGATGGCGGCAATTTTCAGCTGTAGAGGGGCCACTAGGCCGCTTCCCATCTGGTGTCCGAGGTAGGTCACAGACCCTTGTCCAATTTGACACTTGCTGGCCTTGATCGTGAGGCCAGCTCGCTGAAGGGCTTGCAGCACTGCTCGGAGGTGGTGGAGGTGCTCGGTCCAAAGTTGGCTGTACACAGCGATGTCGTCTAGGTAGGCGGCGCTGAACCCTTCGAGCCCCGCCAGGACCTGATTGACGAGCCGTTGGAAAGTCGCTGGGGCATTCTTCATGCCGAAGGGCATGACCGTAAAATGATAGTGGCCATCGGGGGTGGAGAAGGCAGAACGTTCTTGTGCTCGGGGTGTGAGGCCGATCTGCCAATAACCTGCTGTCAGGTCGAAGATGCTGAGGTAGCGGGCAGCTCCCATTCGGTCGACCAGTTCATCTGCCCGGGGGATGGGATGTGCGTCTGTTCTGGTGACTTCATTCAGGCCCCGGTAGTCGACGCAGAACCGGAGTTCTGGTGTGGTTCCGGGGGCGGCTGCTTTGGGGACCAGTACGACCGGGCTGGCCCATGGACTGTCTGAGGGCTCGATGACCCCGAGCGTGAGCATCTTGGCCACTTCCGCCTGGATGCAGGCCCGTACCCGATCAGGTACGCGGTAGGCCCGGTGGCGGATAGGAGGGCTGTCTCCGGTGTCCACATCGTGCACACACCAGGAAGTGACACCTGGGGTGAGGGAGAACAGGCTGGCGAACTGTGACAGGAGGGCTTGGCACTCTTGGCGTTGTTCTCTGGTGAGGGTCTCCGAGAGTCGGACCCCATCTACGGAGCCGTCTTGCTCCTGGGTCCGCAGGAGGTCAGGGAGAGGCTCGGAGTCGTCCTCAACCCCATTGTCTGTGGCCATCAGTAGGCTGAGTTCTGTTCGTGCAAAGTGGGGTTTCAGCCTGTTGGTGTGGAGGACTCGGAGTGGGTTCCGGGAGGACTCCATATCGATCAGATAGGTGGCAGGACCCTTGCGCTCGATTACCTTGAAGGGCCCCGTCCATTTGTCTTGGAGAGCGCATGGCTCTGTGGGGGACATTACCCATACCTGTTGCCCCGGTTCGAATTCAATGGATGAGGCGTTCTGGTCATACCATTTTTTCATATCCTCTTGACTGGCCTCTAGGTTGGCTTTTGCTAGGTCTCTGAACCGCCGGGACTGGTTGCGGAGGGTGAGGAGGTACCGGAAGACATCTGGAGGGTTCTTGGCCGGAGGCATCTCCCAGCCTTCTTTGATCAGGCTGAGCGGCCCCCGCACTGGGTGCCCGTATAGCAGTTCAAATGGGCTGAAGCCTAGGGATTTTTGTGGGACCTCTCGGTAGGCGAAGAGGAGGCACGGCAGCAGCACATCCCACTGGCGACGGAGGGGCTCTTCCAATCCCCCGATCATCCCTTTTAGCGTGCGGTTGAACCGCTCAACAAGTCCGTTCCCTTGGGGGTGATAGGGGGTCGTGAATCGGTAGGTGACCCCACACTGTTGCCAGAGGGATTTCATGTATTTAGAGATAAAGTTCGTGCCTCTGTCGCTGACGACTTCTCGGGGGAACCCCACACGGGAGAAGATCCCCATCAGGGCCCGGCCGACCACTGGGGCTGACACGGTCCGGAGAGGAACAGCCTCAGGGTAGCGGGTGGCGTGGTCCACTAGCACCAGAATAAAGCGATGGCCTTGTTTTGTACGCGGGTCCAGGGGTCCCACAATGTCTATTCCGACCCTCTCAAATGGGGTCGTGACTACTGGAAAAGGTTGCAAGGGGGCCTTTAGTTTGCGGCCGCTCTTCCCACTGGCTTGGCACGTGGGGCAAGATCGGCAATGCTGGTGCACCTCGTTTCTCATTTTGGGCCAGAAGAAGTGGGTCACTAGGCGACTGTAGGTTTTATCTTGTCCCAGGTGCCCTGCCAGGGGGACATCGTGGGCCAGGTTTAGCAGGAAGTCTCTAAAGCGGAGGGGCACTACTAGTACTCGGGTGGCCCCCAGCTCGGCGATTCTTTGCTCGCTGTACAACAGATCATTGTCCCAGTAGACCCAATGAGCTCCGGAAGTATCCCCTGCGCTTTGGGCGAGCGCTTGTTGGCGGAGTCCCTCTAGGGAGGGACAGGTCTTCTGTTCCTGGCGAAATTGTTCTTGTGTGGGCCCCCCCTCTTGGGCCCACTGGTCAAGGTTAGCGAGGTCGGAAGGTTGAGCAGGTTCGAGGGGGGTGTCATGGTCGGTGGTCTCGGCTGGGGCGACCGGGGGCGGTGGCGCCGGCCATTCTGGTTCTTCCGGGTGATGGTTGGCACAGGCGGCCATGGACCGGGTGGTGACGCACGCCCAGTCCGGGACGCCTAACATCCCCAAGTGTTCTTTTCGCTCCACGGCTGCCCACGGGGAGCTCTCCAGGTCATTTCCGAGGAGGCAGTCCACGGGGGAGTCGTCTCGGACCGTCACCTTCAACATGCCGGAGACCCCCCCCCACTCAAAGGGGACGCAGGCCATCCGACACAGACTTTCCGAGTTGTCGGCTGATCGCACAGGGCAGAGAATGTTCGGTAGATATTGTTCTGGGGTCACCAGGTGACAGCGGACGGCTGTCACACTGGCCCCGGTGTCCCGAAGGGCTTCGGCCCGTCGTCCATTGATGCTCACCCATTGGCTGTACTTCTGGGTGTTAGCGGGTAGGGGGACCCGCGGGACCATGTCTCTTCCCCCTAAGCACGCGAGAGTCATGGCGGCTGGCTCCCACTCTTGATACTCTTGCTCGTCTGTTTCTTGTTCCTCGGAGATCTGTTCTTCCCCTAGTGCCGCGGCGGCCACTTGGCGTGGTTTTGGACTCCGATACTGCGGGCAGCTTGGGTCATTTGCATAGTGGCCGACTCGTTGGCATCGGTGACACGTGACATTGGCTCTGTACCCCGGTCGCGCCGGGGTGCTGCCCCGGTTGGCCGGGGGGGTGGTGCTGGTAGCGGGGGCGGCCGGAGTGTTGTCTCTTCCTCGTCCTTGGCCCCCTCCTCCTCCTCTGAGTCGGTGGTGACCATTGTTGTTCCTGTTCTGCTCGTAGGACCCATTCCGGCCCACTCTGGTGATCTCCCACCGGTCAGCTTCGGCTGCGAGCTGCCGGGGATCGGTTAACTTGCTGTCGAGGAGGTGTTGGCGTAGTTCAATGAAGCAATTGTTGGACAGATGCTCCCATACCATCAGATTGAACAGCTGCTCGTAGGTCGTGACGTTGTTTCCTTTGATCCAGCCTTCGAAAGCTCGGCTAAAGTACGTTACATAGTCCACCCAAGTTGTACCCGGGATGCGTGTGCAGTCTCGGAACCTCTGACGGTACATCTCGGGCGTGAGGCCATAGCGGGTGAGGAGGGCCGCTTTCATATGGTCGTAGGAGGTCATCTGGTGGTCTGGGAGCTGTAACAGGGTATCGCGGCCTTCATTGAGGAATCTGCCCCATAGGCCGGCACCCCAGTCGTTTCTATCGATCCGGTGCGCAGTCATAGCGATTTCATAGGCCTTAAACCATTGCTGGATGTCGTCCTCTCGGAAATATTCTCGGACCACATCCTTGGGGATGTGTACTTTTTTCTCCGTGGTCCCTGGGGTGTGTGGTCTCTCGGGCACCCCTAACTCTTTATTCTGCTTGCGCAGGTTGATCTCGGCTAGGTTCCGTTCGTGCTCGTACGCCAGTTTCTTTTCCTCGAGCTCCCTTTGTCTCTGTTTCTCCTCTCTTTCTTCTCGGAGACGTAGGTGCTCTAAGTTGATTTTTTGTTCGGCCAACTTGAGTTCTACGTCCATCTTGAGTCGGGCCATTTCTAGCTCGTGTAGTCGGGTTTTTTCTCTTTCTTGGATCTCGTCTTGCGAGAGACCGGTTCTTTGCCCTTCAGGGGCCGTGTTGGTTTTTTTCGCGGTGCTTTGCTCAGGGGCTTCGGTATCCCCGGTCTCTGCCCAAGATTCTAGGGCATGCTTAAAATCGTCCTTGGTGCTTAGTCCGGTGGTAGCGATACCTAGTTCGATGCAGAACTGCTTTAGTTCACGATGGCTGTACTCCTCTAGTTTTTCCATTTGGAACTTCTCAGTTGATCCGCTTTCTTTAGTTGTCATTGTGGTTCGTTGTGGGGTGAGCTACTCTCTGTACGTTATGCGGTGATTCGGATCGCGCCGCTGGCCACCAATGTTAGACGGACCGGGAGGGTCGGCCGAGATTACGGGGAGAGGTCTCCAGGGAGAGCCGTCTCCAACGACTGTACAGACAAGTAACTTCCCCCCCACAGACGGACACCACACATGACTGAAGGTTAACGAGACTTTATATGCAATTCTTAGGTTACGATGGTATGATACAAGGAGGTCTGGACTCAGGGGTCCCCTCGAGTCTAGTCTTTGGTTGAGGAAAGGGGTAGCGGGACAGTCTTTAGTTACCAATGAGTACAAAATAGCTCTCAATCCTCGAGCTCGGCGTTCTAGATGGTCGGGCCGTGGACGAGCCAAGCAGGTCCCGAGGTGGACGGATGAAAGACGACGGTCCGCGGCGGAGCCTGCAGGTCCCGGTGAAGATGACGGTTACAACGGTCCGTGGCCACGCCAGCAGATCCGGACGACGATGAAGGATGAAGGTTACGACGGCTGTGGCAGCGCCAACAGGCAGGACGATGGGGCACAGGACAGAGCTACGGCAGCGCCAGTAGTCCGTCCAGGATGAGTTCCTCTTTACGTCTCTCGACTCCAAGATACAACTGCCTTCCTGCTCTGGAGCTGCCCCAGTTATAGGGCTGGCGTGCTTTGATGTCCGGACCCTCGCACTTGGGGGTCGGGAGGTCCGGGATGAGGGAGTCCAGACACCCAGCAGGGGGGTGGAGCCAGCGCCCGGGGAGGCGATGGGCGAGCGGCACTTGGCGGGGGAGAGCCATCGGCACCTCTTTCTCCCATTGACTTGCCAAGTAGCCCGCTCACCTCCTGGGTGGAGGGTGGTGCCGGAATGTCTGAGGCCGGGCTAGGCCCAGGGTTGAGGTCGATCGGGGGCCAGGCGGCCTCGTGGTGAAGTGTCCAAGATGGCGGCCCAGGCTGGGCGCGTGGGCCGGCAGTGGATCGGACCCACGAGGTTAGCATGCTCGAGGGCAGGGGTCCCTGAGGGGACGGAGGACGTGCAATGGTGGTGTGTGGTACTTGCGTGACCGGGCTCGGGCCTGGTTGAGCCGGGGGAGAGCGGCCCTTCATGTGGCCTGTCCAACAGAGGTGAATTGTGTGTGACATGTGGCTGGCACACTGCTGGGCTGACTTTGCCTGGACAAGACAGTCGTCCAGGTAGGGATAGACATGGATGTGTTGTCTCCGAAGGTGCACAGCCACAGTCGCTAAGCACTTGGTGAACACCCTGGGGGCAGTGGTGACCCCGAAAGGCAGGACCTTGAACTGGTAATGCTGGTTGTTGACGGTGAACCGGAGATACTTCCTGTGACCTGGGTGAATGGGAATGTGGAAATATGCAGGTCTAGGGTTGCGAGTAAGTCTCCCTGAGTGAGCAATGGTAGGACGTGCTGTAAAGTTAACATATGAAAATGTTCTGACAAGATGTACTGGTTCAGGGGTCTGAGGTCTAGAATGGGCCGCAGGGAACCGTCCTTTTTTGGGATTAAGAAGTACAGAGAGTACACCCCTGTACCTTGCTGTTCTAAAGGCACGAGTTCTATTGCCCCTTTTTGCAGCATGGAGAGTACTTCTTGCTGCAACAAGTGCATGTGCTCTGTGGACATAGGACGGTGCCTTGGGGGTATGTTGGGGGGAGTGGAGGTAAGTTCCAGACAATAGCCGTATTGGATAAGTTGTCTCACCCACCTGTCTGTGGTAATGCCTTCCCAGACCGGCAGGAACTGCTGGAGTCTTCCCCCGACCGGTGTTAAATGGTCCGGGGGCAGTGACAAGGCGTCACTGTTTGTTGGGGGCGGAGGATCTGGCATTGTTATTTCCACGTCCTCTGCCTTTGGTGCTGTTCCCACGATATCCACCCCTGTTATTTTTGTTATAGGTGGTCTGCGTGCTCCCCTTGTTGAATTGGGCTTGCTGCAATGCTTGACCTCTAGAGGCTCCCCTGTTACCGGAGCGACGAAAGGAACAGCCCCTGAAGTGCTGTGACTGCAGGGCCCCCATGGATTTTGCTGTCTCAGTGTCTTTCTTAATCTTTTCAAGGGTCGTGCCTACATCAGGACCAAAAAGAAAGTCAGGGTTAACTGGCTGATTAAGCAAAGTTGTTTGGATCTCTGGTTTAAAACCAGAGATGCGGAGCCAGGCATGACGTCTCAGCATAACACTAGTGTTGATGTCCCTAGCTGCCGTGTCTGCTGCAGCGAGTGCACACTTGATGGATGCATTTGAAATTAACTTTCCTTCCTGTATGAGCATTTCTGCCCCCTCCTTATAAGCCTCAGGCAGGTGTTGCAGTAGCTGTTCTAACGTGTCGTAGTGAGCCCTATCGTATCTAGCCAATAGGGCCTGTGTATTTGCGATCCTCCAAATATTAGTCGCTTGAGCAGCTACACGCTTGCCAGAAGCCTCCAAGATTTTGGATTCTTTGTCCGGAGTAGGAGCATCACCACTAGTCTGAGAGTTTGCTCTCTTGCGAGCATTAGCCACAACCAAGGAGTCCAATGGGAGCTGGCCCCTGATGTACGTAGGGTCCACGGGAGCAGGGTGATATTTTCTTTCAATCTTTGGGTTTACAACCCTTGCCCTGGTGGTCTCCTTGAAAATGTCAGTAGCATGTTTCAGGACACCCTTTAGCATAGGCAATGTCTTTACTGATTTTTCTGAGGTGGAGAAAGTCTTCCTCCACTGGATCTGCGTGCATTTCCACGTCATGGTTAATGGCCGCCCTTTCTAGCAAAGCGTTAAACGCTGCTGTGTCTTCAGTAGGCGAGGTCTTGAGACTATAGGACTGAGCATCAGGTGCAGTCTGTGGCTCATCAGGGTCAACTGGGTCATTCCAGGGTTGAGGTTCATCCTGATCTGCGTCAGCATGATAATTAAATTCAATCTGACCGTAACCCTCTCCCACATCTTCATCGCTGCGTGTGGGAGAGTAGGCATATTGTTGTGTATATGGCTCCACAGGTTCGAAGAGAACAGGTGAGGTGGCTGAATCCCGTTTCTTTTTGAGAGGGATCTTGTATGACTCCAAAGGATGTTCTGGAGCGATCTTTCTTTTGTGAATGGTGAGCCTGCCAGAATCCGAGTCGATGAAGAGCTTCGACTGATTGCCATACGAGGGTGCCTGGAATATTACCTCCTCTGGAATGGATTGAGACTTGGAAGGTCCCGACACCTTCCTGGACGCTTCTGCGCCTTTTTGTGGTTCGAACGCTTTTGGTTGAGCGGTCGGGAGCAGTCCATATTTAATTGGGAGGAAGCACCTGAGAAGAACCGACCTTCTTCGAGATCGACGGCGTCTTCGATCCGATCTGCTTTGGTGGATCACCAGCATGCTTGCGGCCTTGCGTCGATTCGAGCGCATGGTGCGCAGCAGGCACGGCCTTGGGCTTCGACGCAAAATGCTCCTTCGGGGCGGGTTTTGTCTTCGACTCGAGGGCCTTGATTAAGATCGGCTTGGAGGATGCAAGCGTCGGTTCGACAGTCTTTTTAGCCTGGAGTCCTTTGGCAGTGTCGACATGTTTGGACGTCGACGGCGTCAGAGTGACGTGCTTGACCGTCGAGACTGGCTTCGGCGCCCCGCTCTTCGGCGCCGACGCCCCCTTGTGACCCCGAAAGGTCGACGACACCTTTAGACTTGACTGGAGCCGAGGAGTCCGAGTGCGTCGATCCGAGGACTGTCTTCAACAGTTTCGGTTTCGCTTTCGCCTCTGTTGGTTTCGGTTTCGATTTTGATGGATCGACCGATGGCTCCATTGAAGTATTCTTAGCCGGGCCTTGACGCGGGGCTATAGAATGTGGAGTAAGATCTCGGCTAAGGCCTTCCGGCGATGCCTCAACCTGAGCCTTAGAGAGCACAGTGTCAATATTAGACCCCGCGACTGCGGATGGGCCCTGCTCATCGCTCGAGTCGTCATCGACGGCTCCGATGGCCTCTGCGTCGTCTCCTACCTCGACAACGTCTTCTTCATGGACGTAGTCTTCGTCCTCGTCCACATCAAAGTTAGAGTCTTGCTCCGGCGCAGAGTCCAACTGGTGGTCAGGATCCTCCTCATCGACGCCTTCATCGGCATCGAAGATGTTCTCCAGGTTGGGCGCCGCTTTCTGCGCCGACTGTCTCGCCGCGCGTCGAAGTCGAAGCGTCTTCTTCGACCGGAACTTGGAACAGGCCATACAGCTGGCCTCGTCGTGGTCCGGGGATAAACATTTATTGCACACTGGGTGCACATCAATGTGAGGGTATTTTGAGTTGCAGACGGGGCATCTCTTGAACGGGCTCCGTTCCATCGTCGTCGTAGTTGGGGCCTTTGGTGTCGAAAAGGCAAACGGCCTTCGACGTCCTATTCGAAGAACTGGATGAAGCATAGGCACCGAACGAGACAATACCGACGGCCCGAAGGCCTTTTGGCCTTGCGCAAAGAGTTTTATACTGATTCCGAACTTGAGTCAAGAAAGTACATCCGAACCCGATGGCGGAAAAAAACAATCTGAGGATGGAGAAGATGCCCATGCGCACTGTAGTCCAGGGGAGGAGCCACCTATCTCGTGATACTTCAAAGACTCTTCCAGGACAATAATGTGCAATCATCCGGACCCAACACTAGGCGGCGATCTATGCACAGATATGAATTCAGCAGGCCACATGCCTCGAACACCTATTTACAACCGGGGACCTGAACAAAGAGGGCTGATCAGGTAGCCTTAAGAAGGCGGAAATGGCCGAGAGGTAGCCCTTCAGAGTGCCCAGAGCAGAGGCATGCTGGGCAAAAGGGAGAAGAAAGAGGAGAACCTCTGAATGAGGGGCAGAAAGGGGATCCACAGCCTTTGCTGTGCACCATGCCACAAATTTGTTGCACCTGCAGGCGTATACCGATTTTGTGGCGGGACGCCTGGCTGCCAGAATGACATTACAGACTTCAGGAGGCAAGTCAAATGGCCTCAACCGCCGCCACTCAATCTCCACGCCTGTAAGTGGAGACTGGACAGGTTCGGGTGGAGGACCGTCTCCTGGTGCTGCGACAGAAGGTCTTCCTGAAGGGGCAGATGAATTGGGGGATCGACAGACATGCTGAGGAGCTTGGGATACCAGAACCTCCGTGCCCAGTCCGGAGCCACAAGGATGACTTGGGCCCGGTCGCACCTGATCTTATTTAGCACTCTGGACAGAAGAGGTATAGGCGGAAAGGCGTACAACAGACCGCAACTCCACTTGCGATGAAAAGCGTCTCCGAGCGAGTGCCGCCTTGGAAATTCCAACATGCAGAACTGTTGACATTGCGTATTCTCTTCTGTGGCGAATAGATCTAACCAAGGCTCTCCCCACTGCTGAAAGAGACCTTGCGCCATGTCCGAGTTCAGACGCCATTCGTGATCCATCATGCACCGACGGCTGAGTTCTTCCGCCCTGGCGTTCAGGGAACCTGCCAGGTGTTGAACCACCAGGGTCACGCCCTGATGTTCCAGCCACTGCCAGAGGCGCAGAGCCTCCTGGCATAGGGTCCACGACCCCACCCCGCCCTGTTTGTTGCAGTACCACATGGCAGTGGTGTTGTCCGTGAACACCTCCACTGCACTCCCCCGGACAGAGGGGAGGAATGCCTTCAGTGCAAGTCGGATCGCCCACAGCTCCAGAAGGTTGATATGGAGCTGGGACTCCGCCGGAGACCAGAGGCCTCTGATCTCAGCCTCTCCCATGTGGCCTCCCCAGCCCCGGAGGGACGCGTCCGTCACAACTACGTGCTCCGGTTGGGGTAGGGAGAGGGATCTGCCGCTGACCCAATCGCGGTCCGTGAGCCACCACTGCAACTGTCTTGCAGTGCCCTCTGAGATCAAGATATGGTCGGACAAGTTGCCCTGATGCTTGTCCCACTGAAATTTCAGGTAAATTTCAATGTAATGTAAATGTAATTTGTACTTGTAAATCGCACTAATACCCCAACTGGGTGTCCTGGCGCTGTAACGCATACCGCTGTGGAACCCTTCCTGGCTTTTCCCTGTGAAATGTCCACTCCTGGGCACCCCCAAGGTAAAGCCAGGCATCCCAGCGCTGTTGGGGCCGTTGTGGAGAATAAGCAAGCTATTGCCCAGAGTTGCAGAGTGGGACCCATGATTAGAATAGGCATTGAGGCGAGAATTATCAGGTCCGAGGAAATTGAGCCCAAGACCCGTCGAGGCTGGAATTGAACCCTGGTCCCGGCCAGCCCTCTGCATCAGGGTCTGCCGCTCTAACCATTGAGCCACACTTCTCCACAAGGTCCCACTGCAGAGCCCGCATCAGTCACCTGGTGTGATGCACCAGAAGGATGCAGGAGGCCATCAGCCCCAGAAGCCGCAGCGTCAACCTGACCGAGACTCGGGATAAAGGCTGAAAGATCGGAATCAGAGCCTGAATATCCCGAACCCGTTGTTTCGGGAGGATAAACCCGAAAACTGCGCTGAGTCCAGAACCGCTCCAATGAAGAGGAGCATCTGAGAGGGACACAGGTGCGACTTCGGCACATTGATGGAGAACCCCAGCAGGTGCAGGAGGTCGGCAGTAGTCTGGAGGTGGCTGACGACTGTCTGGGGCAAGCCCGCCTTCAACAACCAGTAGTCGAAGTAGGGGAAGACTGACACCCCTAACCTGCGCAGATGAGCTGCGACCACCGCCATCACTTTCGTGAACACCCATGGGGTGCTGGTAAGGCCGAAGGGGAGCACGGTAAACTGAAAGTGCTTGTGGCCGACCGTGAACCGCAGGTAACGCCGGTGGGCCGGCAGGACGGGGATGTGGAAATAAGCGTCCTGCAACTCCAACGCTACCATCCAGTCTTCTGGGTCCAAGGCAGCTAAGACCTGAGCCAGTGTCAGCATCTTGAACCTCTCCTTCCAGAGGAAACCGTTGACGTTCCGCAGGTCCAAGATAGGGCGTAGGCCCCTTTTGCCCTTCTTGGGAACCAGGAAGTAGTGGGAGTAACAACCACACCCTTCTTCTGGCCCAGGAATGCGCTTGATGGCCCCCTTGGCCAAGAGGGCCGTAACTTCCTCTCGTAGAAGATTCAAGTGATCCCCGACACGCGGTGGTACTGCAGTGGCATGGCTGGAGGGGTCGCCTCGAAGGGGAGTGAGTAGCCCCTTCGGACGATTTGCAGCACCCACCTGTCCGATGTATTGTTGCGCCAGTGGAGGAGGTGATGGCGAACCCTGCCCCCCACTGGCATCTCATGGGCCTGAAAGCTCGGACTAGGAGGGCTTGGAGGCGGATGCTATGGGGGTGGATGTGGACTGGTCTCGCCGTTGTCCCCGGGCACCGCCACGGCGGTTACCACGTCAGCCACCGCGTTGGATGGTAGTCTGCGGCCCGTGGCTGGCAGGACGTGTGGGGGCGCCCCTTCCTTGGCCACGAAAGGGGCGAAAGGCAGCAGATTGCTGGCGCAGGGCCGACAGGCCCAAGGACTTGGCCGTAGCCCTGGAGTCCTTAAAGCGCTCAAGCGCACGGTCTGCCTTGTCGCCAAAGAGGCGACGGCCATCAAACGGCATGTCCCTAAAAGTGTTTTGGACATCAGCCGAATAGTTGGCGGACCTCAGCCAGGCGTGGCGACGAATCGCCACCGTCGTTGCAATGACTCTACCCAGCGAGTCCGTTGTATCCAGCCCACATCTGATGGAGTACCGTGCCGCATCTCGACCCTCCACAAGGGCTTGGGCGAGTTTAGTCCGGGCCTCCCCCGGACAGTGTGGCAGCACGGTCGCGACCGTGTCCCACAGAGAGTGGGTATAACAGCCCAAGAGGCATGTGGTGTTAACTGACCGTAACCTCAAACTCAGGGAGGAGAACATCTTTTTGCCATACTGTTCGAACCACTTGGATTCCCGATCGGGGGGAGCCGTCGGGAATGCGATCTGGGAGTTAGAGGCCTGGATGACCAGACTCTTGGGGGTGGGGTAGGTGGACAGGAAGCAAGGGTCGTCCGGAGCCCGGTGGTGGCGTTTGGCTACGTTCCTATGTACAGGGGGACTTGTAGCGGGCCTGGACCAGGTGCCCAGAAGAACGTCAGACAAGACTTCATTAAACGGCAACAGAGGCTCTGCCGAGCTTGCTTGCGGTTTAAGGACCTCAGTGAGGAGGTTAGTCCTCATGGCCGCGACTGGGAGTTCAAGGGATAAGGCCTTGGCCACCCGCGTCAACACCACACTATAGGCTGCCCCCTCCTCCGTAGCCACGGTAGGAGGGGAGACAAAACCAGTGTCTGGGGAAGTGTCCAGACCACTGGTGTCCCCAAGCTCACCTGCCAAGTCCTGATAAGACTGGCACTCTCGTGCCAGAGGGTCCTCAGACCCCCTCCCAATCCTCGCCACCCATCTCCTGGTACTCGGGGTCAAAAGATGGGGCCGGATCATAGAAGAAAAAATCTCCCACCGGCGTCGAAACCGGACCCAGGGGGGGGACTGTTGACGGCGTTGACCATGGTCGGCGCCGGGGGCGTCACCCTAGGAGCCAGCGCCGGCGAGGTCGTAAGGTCGACCGGTGGCGACCCGGATCCGGAGCCGGATCCAGCAGGGTCCTGCGGAGCCGGGACCAAAGTCGCAGACGGCGCCGGGGCCGAAGCACCAGACGGCGCCGGGCCGAAGCCCCCGGCCCGCTTGGGCTCCCAGTCAGGGCCACTGGGCCCGAAGGTGCCGCGGAACCCGACGGAGGAGTGAGCTACCTCATTGCCATGAGGAAGGCTTCAATCTCCCCCGGCGTTGCGTTCTGCCCAGGTACCGGCGGGTATGGAGCAGGCCGCGACGCCTGCGGCTCCAGCGGAGCCGCGTGGGCGGTGTCACCCGAACCCCCGGCCGCGTCGCGCAAGCATTGGGGGGAGTCAAAAGAGCGATGTCGCCCCTTCAACTTCTTGTGCCTCTTACCTGAGGACTTGGAGCTCGAGGAGTGGTGTCGATCCTCCAAACCGTGATGACTCCGGCCCCAAGACCGGTCCCTCGACCTCCTTCCGGACCGGGACCTCGAACGGCGCAGGGCCGATTGCCGGAGCTCGAGGCGCATGCGGGACCGCTCTCGCCTAGCTTTCGACGTCAAGGCTCGGCAGTCGGGGCACGACTTGTCATCGTGGTCGGGCCCCAGGCAATGAAGACACCGGCAATGGGGGTCGGTAACAGACATCAGTCGGTTGCAGTCGACGCAGGGCTTGAACCCAGACATCCCTACCGGCACCGTCAGTCGTTTGACTTGGAAAAATGATCAAAAAAAGATCGAAAAGTTTAGTCAAAAAGTGACTAAGGGTACCACTGTTCTCGGATCGGCGCTTGCTGGCACGGAAAAAATAGGAACTGACGTCAGCGCGCGAGGGCGGCGTCTAAGTACTCAGGCGACGCCATCCTGGCGCCAACGACTGACGCGGAGCCGCAGACGACACCTATCGACGTGCAAGGGTACTGCTACGCAAAAGTTTCCGGATCCAGTCTGACGCCTGGGGATATTCTAAGGTAAGGAATCTAATACTAACCTGTTTCTTTCAGATAGATATAGGTTTTGTGGGATGGCCCATCTCCAAATGTTCTATGCGAGCTGGGACAGTTGTAGAGAGTGTCCCCCCCCCCCCCCCCCTGTTTTTGTATATAATACATAGCTGTCATGTTGTCCGTCCGGATTAAGAGAGCTTTGGCTTGTACTTGTAAAGTTTTGAGTGCTAAGAATATTGCTAGCAGCTCTAGGAGGTTGATATGGAACAGTCTTTGTTGAGTGGTCCATTGCCCTTGAGTTGTATGATGTAAGAGATGGGCTCCCCATCCTGTGAGAGATGCGTCTGCTGTGAGTACTATTTGTGGAACAGGTCTGAGGAACGGCCGCCCTTTTGTCAAGTTTTTGGTGTCCCACCACTGCAGAGAGTGGTGTGTGCAGCTGTCTACCAATACCAGGTCTGTTAGTTGCCCTTGAGCCTGATTCCATTGTTGTGCTAGACATTCCTGTAACGGACGCATCTGCCATCTTGCATATGGTACTATGAAAATGCAAGATGCCATCATGCCTATCAGTCTCATGAACACTCTGGCTTGCAGAGATTGTTGTTGTTGGTAGACTGTGACTAAGGCTTGAATGCTCTGTATCCTTGCTGGACTGGGATAAGCTAGAGCTGTAGACGTGTTTATTGTAGCCCTTAGATACTGATATATATGAGAGGGCTGCAGGTGAGACTTGGTGTAGTTGATTGTGAACCCCAAGTTGTACAATGTTTGAATTGTCTGATGTGTGTGTTGAACACACTGATTGAATAACTTGGCTTTTATGAGCCAATCGTCTAGATAAGGGAAGAAATGCGTTACTTACCTGTAACTGCAGTTATCCAGTATTAATGAAGCACCCCTTCGAACCCATCCATAAAGCGGACATCAAATTCCTTTCATGGAAAACGGCCCTCCTCCTGGCCCTAACCTCTGCCAGAAGGGTCAGTGAACTGCAGGCTCTCTCAATCCAAGATCCTTTTTTGCAATTCAGAGAGGACAGGGTCATTCTACGAACTAACCCCCGCTTTATACCGAAAGTCCCCTCGGACTTCCACCTTAACGAACCAGTGGTGCTCAAGTCGTTCTTTCCAAACCCAACTACCGCAGCTGAAAGAACCCTGCACTCATTAGATCTGAAGAGATGTCTCAAATTCTACATCGACAGGACACAACACTTCAGAAAGTCATCTCAACTCTTCGTTGCCTTTAGTAGACCAAGGAAAGGTATGCCCCTGACGAAACAAAGTATTTCAAGGTGGATTTCTTCAGCGATCGCCTTTTGCCACGACAAGGCTGGACGGCCTTTGGAGGCACGAGTCAAAGCTCATTCAACAAGAGCCATGTCCACGCCTGCGGCACTATTTGCTGGAGTACCGGTACTGAACATTTGTAGAGCGGCGACCTGGAAGTCCCCGCACACCTTCACCAGGCACTACTGCTTGGATACTGAACTGACGAAGGATGCAGCAGTGGGCAGAGCAGTGCTTCGCCATCTGTTCCAGTGAGGTGAGCCTTCTTACATCCCTCCATCCTTTACTGGTATGAACATTTCCTTTTCCTAGAATCTACATGACATTGCATGTTGGTGGTTTGCAGTCGCGTGATATGTATTATCTACAGACTCATATATGATGTACCATCACAGAATGTGCATAATGTATTGCTTGCTACTCTGATTCAGGCATGTGAATCTATGAAAGCCACCCAAATACTGGATAAGAAATGCGTTACTTACCTGTAACTGCAGTTATCCAGTATTAGTGTCTTTCATCGATTCACATGCACCCTCCCGCCTCCCCTGGAAGGACTCACCTATCTCTCTAACAAGTTTGCCCCTAACTAGCTTGGTGCGTACGAAAATCTGAGAGACTGAGGCTCCTGACATTAAGGTTCTAGAAGGAGGTGGTAGCTGATTGGTTGGTTCTCTTTACTTTGGTCCTTTTTACAAAAGGACACAGATAGGCTACCAAGGTGGGAAATAAGGACGTAGATAGGACACTAAGGTGAGATCCTTAGGCCTATTCCTTTACATGTATGTCTATAGGACATTACTTTTTTATATACCGGAGGCTCCCGTCTCGACGACGGGGAATGATTCAGGCATGTGAATCTATGAAAGACACCCAAATACTGGATAAGACATGTATTTGTTGTCTCCTGAGATGTGCTGCTACTACTGCTAGGCACTTTGTGAAAATTCTTGGTGCTGCAGCTTAACAAATAAATAAATTGCAGCAGTGGAAGCACTTGTTGTAAAGTGATCATATGGAAATGATCTGACTGTATGTAGTAATTGAGGGGCCTGAGGTCGAGAATTGGCCTTAGGGTCCCGTCCTTCTTGGGTATTAGAAAATACAGCCAGTAAACCCCCGTTCCTTGGTGTTGTAAAGGAACTATTTCTATTGTATCCTTTTGAAGAAGTGACAGTACTTCTTGTTTGAGCAGAGTAAGGTGTTTTGCAGACATTGGACGCTGTCTGGGTGGTATGTGTGGAGGGGTTGCTGTAAGTTCCAGGCAGTAGCCATGCTGGATAATTTGTCTTACCCACTTGTCTGTTGTGATGGAATTCCAGACAGGTAGTGTAGGAGAGTAGGGTCTGCAATCCTACGATCACCCCAGATTTTTGCTTTTTGCTTCACTGGTTTACGACTTCTCGGGCTGTGGGCCTGCTAATCAGACCCACAGCCTTGCTGTTCTCTCACTAAATTGACACATGTACCTTAGGTGATTTATCCAATTGGTACTGGGCCACCTTATCAGACCCTGTAACTCAGGGCATAGGTGTACCCAGGGCCTACCAGGGGCTGCAGCATGTATTATGCCACCCCTGGCTGGCCATCTAAATCTGACACAACTGGCTGCACGACAGCTGGGGCAAGGTGGTGTAATCACCCTTTGCTTTAGATATAGTATACCTATATCTAACCCTAAAATGGACACACAGATTCCTATCAGTCACTCCTATGGCAGGCCTTGACAATCCTGAAGGCAGAGTGCTTGGAATCATGTGAGATGGTGCTCTGGCATGAGCTGAGCCCGTTTGCAGCTTGCGGAACCAAGTCCTAATAGCTGTTCCATGATAACGCATACCATATACTCTTAAATGCATTATAATCCTCGCGGTTAAATGCCATCTCTGGTATCGCTTTATCAAAACATGTCGAGTAAGGTGTCATACGAATTGGAATACTAACCCCTCGCCAATTCTGGCGACTGGGTTAGCATTCCACCCTTCTAGAGGGACACGACATGTATGTAACTGTGAACCCCGGTTAAAGTTAACCCGAGCCTCAGCATCACAAAATGGATGCTGCCACCACAGACACAAGTCTGACCCCCGGCAGCTGGGAGTCCTTCCAGCGAGGGAGGCTTGGACAAAGGGTTTCCTGTCAGTGGCGGTGCTAGCACCATCCCAGACAGGGTTTTGTGTATCCTGGGTAGGCAGGGCTTTAGAGGAAGGTGACTGCAAGTGGCTCACTATGCATCTGCCGGCTAGAACCAGTTCCAGGGGCACACCAGCCCCTGAGCTGGGGAAAGTCCGGCATGGGAGAGGGGTGTAACCACCCCCCTTCCTGGTCCCACCCCTAGGACAGGACCTGGTCGCGTACCCACCCCTTTCTTTAGGATAAAGGCAGGAGCGGGGACCCTTCCAAATTAGATCATCTTTGAATCCGAAACTACTTTCTACGAAAGGAACTCTCGACTTCTTCTAAAGATTTCTCCCTTGTGACTAAGGAGTAGTCACCCTGCATCCGCAGGCACCATCCAAGAACACTGCGGTTTGCTGCACGTCCTTCCTCCGGAATCCGACTGACCAGCACGGCGAGACCCGGCTTCCCTGGCACCTCTGACCTCTACCTACCTCTACAGCTAAGCTGAGAACCGTAGGTGCGACGAGACCTCGAGGGACCGGCCATCATCAGAACTGCACGACTTCTATCCAGCACGACCACCGAGGGATCCTCGAGTGAGTGCTTTGGGGTCCGAGAAGCCCCGACCCTGAGCAACTCCAGCACCGAAGTCCAGACCCCAGCATCCACGAGATCTGCGTGGGGCCCTTCTGCTTTTTGCTGCTCACCGCGTTGTCTGGCTACTAGCCCGCTGGCTTGTGGCCTTCCCGACGACGAACGACATCACCACTGCTGGTCTGGTTGCTCCAGACTGACTCTTGCTCCCTTCCAAAAGAGGAGCACCCGGACCCTCCTGGTCCACTCCAGACGCCATTTTAGGTCCACCGCGTGGGCTTGAATTTGCCAAGACTTGTTGCCCCAATCCTGGGTCCAGCGAAGTCGACAGCAGCAACCATCGTGGGACAACTCGCACCTCCATCCTGGTCTCCGACAACGCCTCCTGGTCCGTGAGACTGCAGAGCCCAGCGTCGCCCACTCACCTGGTCGAGGTGACTCCATCCGTTGCCATCCTGGTGCCCATCTAATCACTGGCTAGTGATTCAGAACTTGGTCCCCTCTGCTTACAGGTGTCTTACATCTCCGATCCAGGCTTGGATCACTTCGAACTTCTTCACTGGTCGCCTGCCAGCAACTTCTTCTTTCAGGCTCCATAGACTGCAACGAGGATTCCCGACGTCTGTCCAGACCTATGCATCCGCAGCCCCTGGGCTAGGTAACTTCGGCATTTCGGTGCCCCAGCATAGCCTCACTATCCAAGGGTCCAGATCCTTTTTCGTTTTCAGCCTAACTAGTCGGGTTTGCCCGAGAACACTAAACTTTGCTTTTACTAGCCTCCATAGACTTTGTCCCGCATCCCGCGTGAGAGTGCACACTCTGCACCCGAGTCCCCTAGGCCTCCTGCTAGTATTCTGAAGGTTCAGTAGGCCAGTCCTAGCGATTCCAAACCCTATGAAATTAGTACTTACCTGCTAGTAATTTCGCATTCCACTTTTGTAGTATATGGTTTTCCGTGCCCCTCGGGCATTTGTGTAAATTGTGCAACTTAAAGTATTTTCGTAAGAGTTTTGTTGTGTGCTTAGTACCCTGTCCTCATAAAGAGTACAGGGCTGTTGTGATCTAAATAAATAAACTGTTTATTTTCATAACACTTGTGTGCTGTCCTTTCACTTGGTGTTCAAGGGGTATATGTGATGGTATAACAGCTGGCTTAACACGCCCTCTAGAGTTTAGCCCGAAGACTGCTCGTATCCATGCTATTAGGATAGCTGGCCTATAAGGTTGACTTACAACCAATCATCAATAAGGGTTGTTTGGACTGATACAAAGTGCTCATTAGAATAGTGAACATTATATATCAGGCCAACTTCTCACATTGGTGAGCAGCGGTTGGGATTTGAGCTTGCTGTTGTTTTACCACACGTATCTTAAGAATATCATTGTGAAAGATCACATAAGTATTAAGGTACATATAACTTAGCTTAGAATACTCTGAGTTCTACTGAACCAGCTGTTGTAGTTCAACAAGGCTTAGCACACCTTGACTACAACTCTTAGCAAGGGATCAGTAGGCAAACAAATAGTGTAGGTAGGTGCATCACTTCCACCACACTAGAAGCATGTCTAACCACTGAGAGTCTTCAGAGACCCCTCTTGTGGTTGTGGACCCTCCACAGGTCCCTTCCAGATATGCTGCTCTTAGCTTCCAGGAGATGAGACAAATCTGTACATCCAGGAAGCTAAAACAGGGTTCTAACCCTACCATTCCTTTTCTGATTGGTCTCTTAGAGACTTATGATGCTAGGAGGGCTGCTAACACAGACCCTTCTCATCCAGATGGGAATCTGCCCCCCTTAGAGGGACCCTTTAGTAACCCTGACCACCACCTCCAGGCAGCAGATGATGCTGAGGAGGAGGAGGAAGAGGAGTTATCAGAGGATGAGGCAGCCAAAGGTCAGGTAGAAGTCAGTAGACTCACTAGGACCAACTTAAGTAGGCATGAGAATGGATTTGGGGGACCCCCGGGGCCACTCTCAGGCAGACTTAACATTGGGAATGGACGAGATAGGTCTCTATCCAGAGGCTCTAACAGATCCATTCCAACCAATGGCTCTCAGACCTCTTCTCATAGAGGGATGTCATCCCCTAAGAGAAGGGAGCATGAAGCTAAGATGAGGGAAGCCAATCTGAGGATTGAAAGGGAAGAACTTGCCCTGGCCAAAGAGAGGCTTGCCTTTGCTAGAGAGCAAAAGTTAAGTGGGTTAGATCTTACTGGTGGCAGCATTCTCCCAAGAGAAAAAGACAGGAGTTTAGACACTAGACAACTGAGTAAGATAGTGCCCCCCTTTAAACAAGGGGATGATATCCACAAATGGATGACTGCTTTGGAGAGGGCCTGCACTGTACAGTGTGTCCCCCAGAGTCAGTGGGCAGCTATCTTGTGGCTCTCCTTTGAAGGTAAAGGTAGAGATAAGCTCCTCACTACTAGAGCTGAGGATGCTAACAATTACAAAGTCCTGAAAAATACACTGATTGATGGGTTCGGCCTAACCACTGAGCAGTACAGGTTGCTGTTCAGGGATACCCAGAAAACTCAGTCTCAGGATTGGTCTGATTTTGTGGATTGTGCCGCTAAGGCTTTGGAGGGCTGGTTGCTGGGCAGTAAGGTTACTGATTATACAGGATTGTACAATCTGATCATGAGGGAACAGATTTTAAACAATTGTCAGAACCAGTTGTTGCATCAGCACCTTGTTGACTCAGATCTGACCTTGCCCCAAGAATTGGGAAAGAAGGCAGACAGATGGGTCAGAACAAGGGTTAAGCAGAACCAGGGCCAGAACCAGGGTGGTCAGAAGAAAGCAGACCAGAAGGGTAAAGATACCAAAGGTGAACAAAATGACCAGAAGTCTTCAACAGGTCCCCAACAAACCAAAGAGGGTGGGGCTCAGGCTTCCCAGAAGAAGAAGACTCAAGAAGGCCAGTCTAAAAGGTGGTGCCAATACTGTAAAAGTAAAACTCACTGGTTTAGTGAGTGCACCAGGAAAGGAGGGCAAACTCCTGCCACTGCAGCCCCTAAGGCAACTGCACCCCCTAGTACAGTCAGCAGTGGTAGTGCACCTCCCAAGGGATTAGTTGGGTTAACCTTGGGTTCTGAGGGGTATGACAACTTAGTTGGCACACTCACTCAGGCTGTCCTTGTCTGTACAGGGGATGTGGATATATCCCCTGATGTCAGTCCCAATACTTTGGGCAAATACAGGCAGACACCTTTGATAAATGGCAAAATGGCTCAGGCCTATAGGGACACTTGTGCCAGTGTCACCATGGTGACACCTAACTTTGTGGACCCTGGACAGATCATGCCAGGTACAGATTTCCTGGTGACCAATGCCAGCAACGTCACTACCAGTCATAGTATGGCGATTGTTGCTTTCTCCTGGGGAGGGGTAAATGGCCAAAAGAAGGTTGTAGTTAGTTCTGACCTCCCAGTGGATTGTTTGTTGGGCAATGATTTGGAGTCATCACAATGGTCAGAAGTGGCGCAGAGGACTCACATGGAAATGTTAGGCTTGCCAGCACATGTGCTTGCTGTGACTAGGTCACAGGCCAGAAAATGCCCCACTGAACAGGTGCTGGATCCTGGAACAACGGACCAGACACCTTCCAAGAAGAAGAGCAGTAGGGTTAAGGCATTGCCTTCCCCCTTGCCCCAGGTTGAGGATCAAGTCTCAGAGGAGGCTGACCTACAGGAACTGAGGGAAACTGAGCCTAAAGAATTTGAACTTGATCAAGTTGAATTTCTGGGCTCAGGGGGACCCTCAAGAGAAGACCTGGGGAATGAACAGTTAGGCTGCCCTTCCCTTGAACCCCTCAGACAGCAGGCTGCTGCTGAGGCTGCAGAAAACGCCACATGTACCCACAAGGTATACTGGGACGATGGACTCCTGTACACGGAGGCAAAAGACCCCAAACCTGGTGCAACCAGGAGGCTGGTTATCCCCTTGTCTCAGAGAGGTTTCCTTCTTACCTTGGCCCATGAAATTCCCTTAGCAGGACACTTAGGCCAGACAAAGACTTGGGACAGGCTTGTCTCACACTTTCACTGGCCTCACATGAATGGAGATACCAGGGAGTTTTGTCGCTCCTGTGTCACTTGCCAAGCCAGTGGTAAGTCAGGTGGCACAACAAAGGCCCCCCTTATACCAATGCTTGTGGTGGGGGTACCCTTTGAAAGAGTGGGGATTGACATTGTTGGTCCAATGGAACCCCAGACAGCATCAGGGCACAAGTTTATACTGGTGGTGGTGGACCATGCCACCAGGTATCCTGAAGCTATTCCCCTTAGGTCTAGAATGGGGCGCCAAGTCTCTGTTGTCTTCCGCACCAGGAAGAACCTGGAATAAAAACCTCTGCCCCATCTGAAGAAAGCAACTCCTCCCGAGTCTTCATCTTTTGAAGCCAGGTCAAAAGTCGACCCTCTCTGTCACGGAGAGTCTTAGTAGAGAAGGTTCTACAGATTTTGCAGTCTGTGGTCCGGGTATAAGCAATAAATACAGTTGTCATGCTTATCTTCCACGAAAAGTCGTTTTTTTCCCACAAGAGGCACAGGACCTGAATAGGGCCTTCTTCTCCTTGTCAGACATATTGATAGCAGTTGAAAAAATTGAAGAAGTAATCCAAAATCCAATAAGATTGTAGAAAAACTGAGCAGAGCTCAGTGGAGACTCCCTAGCACAACGTGCAGTAGAGAAATCTGAGGCTCTGAGCTCTCTCAGGAAGGTTCTATGGGGTGAGGCTGCTCTGATTGGTCCTGGCAAAAGTTTGGTTTCTTTTATACAAAGAGAGTGATAGGATACAAAATGAGATGAGGCCTAGGCCTGTTTTTCTCTTTTGTTTCTATGGTTTTTGTACTACCGAGGCTCCCATTCCGACGACGGGGAATGATACAAAGCATGGGAATCTATGAAAGTTCCAATACTGGGGCAACAGATGCATACTGGTAAGTAGCATATTCGGTTCGAGGCATGTGGGCTGCTGAATTCATATCTGTGCATAGAATACATAGCAGTCCCTCCATTAGCAGCGGCTGCCTGTGCCAGCTGCAGCAGTTTGAAAAAGTGTTTTTAGAACAGCCTGCCCTACAGCTGCTTGCTGTTTGGAGTGCACATCTACTCAGTAGTGTTTTGTAAATGTGTGTGTGGTAGACCATGTGGCTGCTCTACATATGTCTTCTAAAAGAATATTTCCAAGGAAAGCCATGGAGGTCCTCAACTTTCGCGTGGAGTGAGCCCTTGGGGGAACTGTTAATGTGCGTTTGGCTTTTTGATAGCAAATCTGAATGCACTTAACGATCCACCTGGCTATACCTGCTTTGGAAATGGGGTTGCCTTTGTGTTGTGGCGAAAAGGCAACAAACAGTTGTTTCGTTTTTCTAAAATCTTTTGTCCTATCTGTGTAGTACATTAGAGCTCTTTTGACGTCTAGTGTGTGGAGCATTCTCTCCGCCACTGACTCAGGATTTTGGCAGTTCTATAGTCTGATTGATATGGAACTGTGAAACCACTTTAGACAGAAACAAATATACTACTTACCAGTATGCATCTGTTCTTGGCATGTAGGGATGCTGACATTCATATCTGTGCATAGATCGCCGCCTAGTGTTGGGTCCGGATGATTGCACATTGTTGTCCTGGAAGAGTCTTCGAAGTATCACGAGATAGGTGGCTCCTCCCCTGGACTACAGTGCGCATGGGCATCCTCTCCATCCTCAGATTGTTTTTCGCCATTGTGGCAGAGATGGAGTGCAATACAGTGAGCGATGACCATGCTAGATAGTAATTCTGAATGCTACAGCTGCTACAGGTGCCGGGGAGGAGGGTGGGCGATATGAATGTCAGCCGCCCTACATGCCAAGAACAGATGCATACTGGTAAGTAGCATATTCGGTTCGAGGCATGTGGGCTGCTGAAATCATATCTGTGCATAGATTGCATAGCAGTCCCCCGTTAGCGGCGGCTGCCCGTGCCAGCTGCAGCAGTCTGAAAAAGAGTTTTGAGAACAGCCTGTCCTACAGCTGCCTGCTGTTTAGAATGCACATCTACGCAGTAGTGTTTGGTAAATGTATGTGTGGTGGACCAAGTGGCTGCCTTACATATCTCTTCTAAAGGAATATTCCCCAGGAAAGCCATGGACGCTCCTAACTTACGTGTGGAGTGTGCTCGTGGTGGAATGGTTAGTGTGCGTTTAGCCTTGGCATAGCAAATCTGCATACATTTAACGATCCACCTGGCTATCCCTGCCTTGGAAATGGGGTTGCCTTTGTGTTGTGGAGAAAAGGCAACGAAAAGCTGTTTTGTTTTTCTGAAATCCTTCGTTCTGTCTATATAGTACATTAGAGCCCTGTTGACATCCAACGTGTGTAGGGATCTCTCTGCGACATTTTCCGGATTGGGAAAGAAAACTGGCAGTTCTATGGTCTGGTTCATGTGGAACTGCGAAATCACTTTAGGCATAAATGTAGGGTTGGTGCGTAATACCACCCTATTTGCGTGGACCTGGATGAATGGCTCTTGGATGGTGAGTGCCTGGAGTTCGCTAACTCTACTTAGCGAGGTAATGGCCACTAGGAAAGCAACTTTCCAAGTCAGAAATTGAAGCTCACAAGAGTGTAGAGGTTCAAAAGGTGGTCCCATTAGCCTGGTGAGGACTACATTCAGGTTCCAGACTGGTGACGGTGGGTGTCTGGGAGGGATCACTATCTTAAGTCCCTCTAGAAAAGCTTTAATGGCAGGCACTCTGAATAAGGAGAGGTGCTGCCTGTTCTGAAGATAGGCTGCTATGGCGGATAAATGTATGCGAATGGAACTGTACGCGAGATTACATCTGTATAAATGCAACAAATAACAGATGATGTTCTGAATGGATGGCACAATATATGACAAACCTTTTCCATTTAGCCGCATAGCATGCTCTGGTTGTGGGCCGTCTTGCCTCCTTGATGACATTCATACATTCCGGCGGCAAGTTGAGGTAGCCAAATTGTAGGACTTCAGGAGCCAGATCGCCAGGTTGAGCTGTTGCGGATCTGGATGCTGAATGTCTCCATGGTTCTGCGTCAAAAGCCTGGGTGTGAGGCGTAGCCCTTGATGCGGCACCACGGATAGTTCCAGAAACGTGGTGTACCATGGTTGGCATGCCCACATTAGAGCAACCAGGATGAGGGTCATCGAGTGTTGCCGTAGTTTGCGTGCCACCAGCGGTATCAAAGGTGCTGGGGGAAAAGCGTACGCAAATTTGCCTGACCAGTTCATCCATATCGCATTGCCTTGCGACTGTGGGTGTGGGAACCTGCTTGCGAAGCTTTGGCATTTTGCGTTTTCCCTTGTGGCGAACAGGTCTATCTGTATATGACCCCATTGCTGGAAGTACGGTTGGAGTACTGATGGATGTATCTCCCACTCGTGCATCTGGTGGCTGTGCCTGCTGAGCAGGTCCGCCATCTGGTTGTCCTTGCCCGGGAGGTGTTCTGCCATGAGGAACATGTTCCTCTGAATTGCCCACTTCCACATGCTTTGAGCCAGGTGAGACAACTGTGGAGAGTGTGTTCCTCCCTGCTTCTGTATGTAGTACATGGCAGTCATGTTGCCCGTCCGGATCAACACGACTTTGTTGCACAGATGTACTTTGAATGCTTTCAGTGCAATGAAGATTGCCATCAGCTCTAGAAGGTTGATGTGCATCTTCTTCTGCTGTGTCGTCCATAGTCCCTGCACTGTGTAATGGAGTACATGAGCTCCCCATCCCTGGAGAGACGCGTCCGTTGTCAGTATTATCTGTGGTACAGGCTCTTGGAACGGTCGGCATTTGCAAAGGTTTCGTGGATTCCACCAATGCAGAGAGTTGTATGCCCGACCGCTCACCAACACTAGATCTTTCAACTGCCCTTGAGCCTGGTTCCACTGACGTGCCAAGCACTCCTGAAGCGGGCGCATATGTAGTCTCGCGTGCGGGACTATGAAGATGCAGGAGGCCATCATGCCTATCAACTGCATGAACACTCGCGCCTGAAGGGAGCGTTGAGGTCTGAATTTTTGTATCAGCAATTGCATGCTGTTTATCCTCACTGAATTTGGCTGAGCTGTGGCTGCCAGAGTGTCTATTGTCGCACCCAGGTACTGCCGTACGTGTGCGGGCTGAAGATGTGACTTTGGGTAATTCAGTGAGAATCCCAGATCGTGAAGGAGGTGAATGGTGTGGAACATGTGGCTGGCACACAGCTGGGCTGACTTTGCTTGATAAGGGTAGACATGTATGTGCCGTCTCCTGAGGTGTGCCGCCACCGTTGCCAGACACTTGGTGAATACTCTGGGCGCCGTCGTCACTCCGAAGGGGAGGACTTTGAACTGGTAGTGTTGATCCTGAATGGTGAACCTGAGATACTTTGTGTGAGGGGTGTATGGGTATGTGGAAGTACGCATTTTTGAGATCCAGTGTTGCGAGGAAATCTCCATGACTTAAAAGCGGTAGGACTTGCTGTAAGGTGATCATGTGAAAATGCTCTGACAGAATGTATTGGTTCAGAGGTCTTAGGTCGTGTATGGGCCTGAGAGACCCGTCCTTTTTTGGAATTAAGAAGTACAGAGAGTACACCCCCGACCCTTGTTCCGCTAGAGGCACGAGCTCTATGGCTCCTTTTTGCAGCATACTGATGACCTCTTGCTGCAATAAGTGTAAGTGCTCTGCGGAGATAGGAAGGTGTCTTGGAGGTATGTTGGGTGGAGTGGCTGTAAGCTCTAGACAATACCCATACTGTACAATATCTCCTACCCACCTGTCTGTGGTGATGGATTTCCATACAGACAGGAACTGTTGTAGTCTCCCCCCGACAGGTGTTAGATGGTCGGGGGGCAGTGACAAGGCGTCACTGTTTGGTATTGGCAGAGGATCTGGAGTTGTGGTTTCCTCTTCCTCTGCCTTTGATGTTATTTCCTCTATATCCACCTCTGGGATTTTTATTGTAGGTGGATTGTGTACCTCCCTTGTTATACTGCGTTTGTTGGGTGTTTTGGCCCCTTGACGGTCCTCTGTTATTGGATCGACGAAAGGAACCACCCCGAAACTGCTGCGACTGCAGAGCCCCCATGGATTTTGCAGTTTCCGTGTCCTTTTTTATTTTTTCTAGGGTGGCATCAACTTCTGGGCCAAACAAGAAGTCAGGGTTAACTGGCTGATTAAGAATGGTGGTCTGTATTTCTGGTTTGAAACCAGATATTCTCAACCAAGCATGTCGCCTTAGCATGACGCTAGTGTTTATAGCCCTAGCTGCAGTGTCAGCTGTGTCTAGTGCACACTTGATGGAAGCGTTGGAGATCAGCTTCCCTTCCTGAACCAACAGCTCTGCTCCTTCCTTGAATTGTTCTGGGAGGTGCTGCAATAAAGTCTCTAGAGTATCGTAGTGGGCCCTATCATATCTGGCCAGAAGCGCCTGAGTATTAGCAATGCGCCAGATGTTTGCAGCCTGTGCTGCCACTCTTTTGCCAGACGTTTCCAGTATCTTTGATTCCTTATCAGGCGGAGGCGCATCTCCTGTTTGCGAGTTTGCCCTCTTTCTTGCATTGGCAACGACCATAGAGTCTAAAGGCAATTGTCCTTTAATATAGGCAGGATCCACGGGTGCCGGCCTATACTTCTTTTCTATCCTTGGGTTAACTACCCTTGCTCTAGTATTTTCTTTGAAAATGTCCTTGGCGTGTTTAAGAACACCCATGAGCATTGGTAGTGTCTTTACACTTTTTTCGAAAGTTGAGAATGTGTCCACAAGGAAGTCCACTTCCACAGTATCACTATGAAGTTCAATGTCATGATTTAACGCAGCTCTTTCAATCAGAGCGTTGAAAGCTTTAGTGTCTTCAGTCGGAGACGTTTTGACATTGTAGACAGTAGTATCAGGGTCATGTTGCGGTTCTCCTGGGTCAGCAGGGTCTGCCCATGTCTGGTTCAGATCATCACGATCGGTGTCCATCACATCGCCATCACCTTGAGTATCATCGGCACCTGCCCCTGCATCTGAGTATGTAGGGGAAAAGGATTGAGGCTCCTGCTCATATGTCTGCAAGTGTTCGACCATCACTGGTGACGCAGGTGATCCCCTCTTTTTCTTTAGAGGAATCCTGAAAGACTCCATGGGCTTTTCAGGGACTATTTTCCTTTTGTAGAGAGACAGCCTTCCTGTTTCCGAGTCAATAAACTGTCTTGGTTCTTGTTTCTCAGTCTCATTTGCAGGCCTTTGGGTCAATGCAGGCTTCTTTATGATGCTGATGCACTGTTTCGGCTCGAACATCTTCGGCCGCACTGCCGGTGGTAAACCGTATTTTATTGGCGCCGACGTTGCGAGCGCGGCGACCAACCTGGTAGTCGTGGCTTTCTTCGGTCCAGCCGTCGAAGTCTTGCCTTTGATTCTGTGAATCGACTCCGCAGTGTGTAGGGCCATGACTTGGGCCTTATGCGCCGCGTCGGCATCTGACGTGGAACCGACGTTCGTCTCCGGTCCCGTCATAGATGGAGGATTGGAGCCCCGTCTCGATTCGAGCAGCGTAGCGGCTCCCTTCGGCGCCGACGTCTTCGACTCGACGACCTTCACCTTTGCCTTCGGCGCCCCGCTACTCGAGTCGAGGGCCTTCTGGAAGCTCCCCGCATCGAAGTCCCTCATCTGTTTCGTCGGCCCCGAGGGCTTCGAGGCCTTGACGCAGACTAGAGCCAGTTGCACTTTCGGTTTCGATTTCGACTGTGCTGGCTTCGGTTTCGTTTTGCTGAGATCAACCAAGGTTGGTTTCGAAACCGATGGCTCAATTAAAATGTTCGAAGCCGGGCCTTTTTGCAGAGCTGTTGAACTGGAAGGTAGATCTTGGGTAAGGCTTTGTGGCGATCCCTCGACTTGAGCCGTATTGATATTATGTCCATCGGCCTGAACGTCGACGTCTCCTACCTCGTCGACGACTTCATAATTCTCCTCTTCTTCCAGATATTCCTCCTCATCGGCCTCATAGTCGGATCCATGCGCGGATCCCTGCTCAGATGGGTCATCTTGGTCCGGGATCTCGACGACTTCTTCGTCTTCGGTCCCAAAGATATTATCTGGTTCCGGCGCAGGCCTCTTCGATTCCAATCGAACCGCGCGTCGGGTCCGAAGAGTCTTCTTCGATCTAAACCGGGCAAAGGCCATACATTGGTCTTCATTGTGGTCCGGTGACAAGCATTTGTTGCACACAGGGTGGACGTCGTTGTGTGCATATTTGGCGTTACAAAGCAGACACCTTTTGAAAAGGCCTCGACTCTCCATCGTCGATGAAACTATGCGAGAGGTGAAGGAAGCCGTCTGATAGTCGATATCCTGTAGATAAAATGTTATCGATACATTTCGAAACGATACCGACGCTCGCGAAAGCCTTTTGGCTTCGAGAAAAAGTTTCCTAACTTGAGCTAAGATTTGAACATCCGAACCCAATGGCGGAAAAAACCAATCTGAGGATTGAGAGGATGCCCATGCGCACTGTAGTCCAGGGGAGGAGCCAACTATCTCGTGATACTTCGAAGACTCTTCCAGGACAACAATGTGCAATCATCCGGACCCAACACTAGGCGGCGATCTATGCACAGATATGAATTCAGCAGCCCACATGCCTCGAACCTTAGGGTTAGTGCGGAGTACCACCCTGTTGGAGTGAATCTGTATGAACGGCTCTTGGATAGTTAGTGCTTGAAGTTCACTAACTCGTCGCAGTGATGTGATTGCTATTAGGAAAGCCACTTTCCATGTCAAGAATTGTATCTCGCATGAGTGTAGAGGCTCAAAAGGTGGGCCCATCAGTCTGGTGAGGACCACATTCAGGTTCCATACAGGTGCTGGTGGGTGTCGTGGAGGAATAACTCGTTTGAGTCCCTCCAGAAAAGCTTTGATGGCAGGCACTCTGAAAAGTGAGAGGTGCTGTCTGTTTTGTAGATAAGCAGCTATTGCGGACAAATGTATACGAATAGAAGCATAGGCCAGATTGCATTTGTATAGATGTAACAGATAACAAATGATGTTGTGAGTAGATGTGTCTAGCGGGTTGATGTTGTGGTCTGCACAATAAATGACAAACCGCTTCCATTTTGCCGCATAGCATGCTCTGGTGCTGGGCTTTCTTGCCTCTCTTATGATATCCATACAGTCGGGAGGCAAGTTGAGGTAGCCAAATTCTAAGGCCTCAGGAGCCAGATCGCCAGGTTGAGCTGTTGCGGATCTGGATGCTGAATGTCGCCATGGCTCTGCGTCAAAAGCCTGGGTGTGAAGTGCAGCCTTTGATGCGGTACCACGGATAGTTCTAGAAACGTGGTGTACCATGGTTGGCGTGCCCACGTCGGAGCAACCAGGATGAGTGTCATTGAGTGTTGCTTCAGCTTGCATGCCACCAGCGGTATTAGAGGTGCTGGGGGAAAAGCGTACGCAAATATGCCTGACCAGTTCATCCATATCGCATTTCCCTGCGACTGTGGGTGTGGAAACCTGGCGGCGAAGGTTCAGCATTTGGCGTTTTTCCTTTGTGGCGAACAGGTCTATCTCTGGATGACCCCACTGCTGGAAGTACGGGTGGAGTACTGATGGATGTATCTCCCACTCGTGCATTTGGTGGCTGTACCTGCTGAGCAGGTCTGCCATCTGATTGTTTTTGCCCGGGAGGTGTTAAGCCATGAGGAAGATGTTCCTCTGAATAGCCCACTTTCACATGCTCTGAGCCAGGTGAGACAACTGTGGAGAGTGTGTACCTCCCTGCTTCTGAATGTAGTACATGGCCGTCATGTTGTCCGTCCGGATCAACACAACCTTGTTGCACAGATGTACTTTGAATGCTTTTATTGCCATGAAGATAGCCATCAGTTCTAAAAGGTTGATGTGCATCTTCTTTTGCTGCGTTGTCCATAGTCCCTGCACTGTGTAGTGGAGTACATGAGCTCCCCATCCCTGGAGAGATGCGTCTGTTAGAATAATCTGTGGCACTGGCTCCTGGAACGGTCGGCCCCTGCAAAGGTTTTGTGGATTCCACCAATGCAGAGAGTTGTCTGCACGACCGGTCACCAACACTAGGTCTTTCAACTGTCAGTAAGCCTGATTCCACTGACGTGCCAAGCTCTCCTGAAGCGGACGCATATGTAGTCTCGCGTGCGGGACTATGAAGATGCAGGAGGCCATCATGCCTATCAACTGCATGAACACTCGTGCTGGGAGTGTTGCGGTTTGAATTTCTGTATCAGCAATTGCATGCTGCTGATCCTCACTGAATCTGGCTGTGCTTTAGCTGCCAGAGTATTTATTGTCGTGCCCAGATACTGCCGTACGTGGGCGGGCTGAAGGTGGGACTTTAGATAATTCAGTGAGAATCCCAGATTGTGAAGAAGGTGAATGGTGTGGGACATGTGGGCGGCACACTGCTTGGCCGACTTTGCTTGGCTAAGCCAGTCGTCTAGATAAGGGTAGACGTGAACGTTTTGTCTCCGCAGGTGTGCAGCCACTGTCGCCAGGCACTTTGTAAACACCCTGGGTGCCGTTGTCACTCCGAAAGGGAGGACCTTGAATTGATAATGCTGATTTTGAATGGTGAACCTGAGGTATTTTCTGTGTGACGGGTGTAGCGGAATATGAAAATATGCATCCTTCAGATCTAATGTTGCGAGGAAATCTCCCTGACTGAGTAACGGTAGAACCTGCTGCAATGTTAGCATGTGAAAGTGTTCAGATAGAATGTACTGATTTAGGGGTCTGAGGTCCAGTATGGGTCTGAGGGACCCGTCCTTTCTTGGGATCAAGAAGTACAGCGAGTACACTCCTGTACCTCTTTCTTCCACAGGCACGAGCTCGATTGCTCCTTTTTGCATCATGAGGACTACCTCCTGCTGCAATAAGTGCAAATGCTCTGTGGACATAGGACGGTGTCTTGGGGGTATGTTGGGTGGAGTGGATGTTAACTCCAGACAATAACCGTACTGGATAAGTTTCCTGACCCACCTGTCTGTGGTGATGAATTTCCAGGCTGGCAGGAACCACTGTAGTCTCCCCCCGACCGGTGTTGTATGGTCGGGGGTCAGTGACAAAGCGTCACTGTTTGTTAGTGGCGGAGGATCGGGAGCTGTTGTTTCCACGACCTCTGCCCTTGGCGCTGTTTCCACGATAGCCACCTCTACTTTGTTTGGTGTAGGTGGTTTGCGCGCCACCTTTACTGTACTGTGTTTGCTGGGACAGCTGGCCTCTGGAAACTCCTCTATTGTTTGAGCGACAAAAAGAACCACCCCTGAACTGCTGCCACTGGAGAGCCCCTATAGACTTTGCAATCTGTGTCCTTTTTAATCTTTTCCAAGGTGGTGTCCACCTCTGGTCCAAATAAGTGATCAGGGTTTACAGGCTGATTTAGTATGGTGGTTTGTATCTCTGGCTTGAAACCGGAGATTCTCAGCCAGGCATGTCGCCGTAACATCACACTTGTGTTAATGGCTCTGGCCGCGGTGTCTGCTGCGTCCAGAGCACACTTGATAGATGCATTTGATATAAGCTTCCCTTCCTGTGTGAGCATCTCTGCTGCCTCTTTATATTCATCTGGCAAGTGTTGTAACAGGGTTTCAAGTGTATCGTAATAGGCCCTGTCATATCTGGCTAGGAGTGCCTGAGTGTTGGATATGCGCCAGATATTGGCCGCTTGAGCTGCCACCCTTTTCCCTGATCCTTCTAGCACTTTAGATTCTTTGTCAGGGGGAGGAGCATCACGCGTTGTTTGCGAGTTTGCCCTCTTCCGGGCATTGGAGACAACTAGAGAGTCCAACGGCAACTGTCCCTTGATGTAGGTAGGGTCCCATGGCGCTGGTTTGTACTTTTTCTCAATTCTGGGGTTTATCACCCTGGCCCTTGTGGTCTCTTTAAAAATGTCTCCAGCATGTTTTAAGACACCCTTTAGCATTGGCAGAGTCTTGACAGTTTTTTCTGAGGTGGAAAAGGTGTCAAACAAAAAATCCACTTCAATAGGGTTAGCATGGAGCTGGACATCATGATTTTTGTCTGCCCTCTCAATAAGTGCATTAAATGCCGCTGAGTCTTCAGTGGGCGAGTGTAGGAGAGTAGGGTCTGCAATCCTATGGTCACCCCCGATTTTTGCTATTTGCTTCACTGGTTTACGACTTTCCCTGGCTGTGGGCCTGCTAATCAGACCCACAGCCTAGCTGTTCTCTCTCTAAATTGACAACCATGTACCTTAGGTGCATTTACCAATTGGTACTGGGCCACCTTATCAGTCCCTGTACAGCATACCTTAGGTATCCAGGGCATAGGTGTACCCAGGGCCTACCAGGGGCTGAAGCATGTATTATGCCACCCCTGGCTGGCCATCTAAACAGACACAACTGGCTGCACGACAGCTGGGGCAAGGTGGTGTAATCACCCTTTGCTTTAGATATAGTTCCCTATATCTAAACCTAAAATGGACACATATATTCCTATCAGTCACTCCTATGGCAGGCCTTATCAATCCTGAAGGCAGAGTGCTTGGAATTATGTGAGATGGTGCTCTGGCATGAGCTGAGCCCGTTTGCAGCTTGCGGAACCAAGTCCTAATAGCTGTTCCATGATAATGCTATACCATATACTCTTAAGTGCATTATGAACCTCGCAGTCAAATGCTAACTCTAGCATAGCATTATCAAAACATGTCGAGTAAGGTGTCATACGAATTGGAATACTACCCCCTCGCCAATTCTGGCGACGGGGGTAGCATTCCACCTTTCTAGAGGGACATGACATGTATGTAACTGTGAACCCCGGTTAAAGTGAACTCGAGCCCCAGCATCACAAAATGGTTGCTGCCACCACAGACACAAGTCTGACCTCCTGCTGCTGGGAGTCCTTCCAGCGAGGGAGGCTTGGACAAAGGGTTTCCTGCCTTGGGAGGTGCTAGCACCACCCCAGACAGGATTTTGTGTATTAGGTAGGACAGGGCTGAAAGGAATGAGACATGCCTGGGGCACACAAGGTGTCCCTGTGCATACACCGGTCTGAACCAGTTCCTGGGGGACTCCAGCCCCAGAGCTGGCGCAAGACCGGACAAAGGAAAGGGGGTGTAACCACCCCCCTTCCTAGTCCCACCCAAAGGAGGGACCTAGTCGTAGTGCAGCCCCCTTTAGCTGAATAAAAGTAGGAGCTGGTCCCATTCCAGATTAGATTAATCTTGACAACTTCCACGAAGAACTCTTGACCTTCGCCCTCCTGAATATCAGAAGACTGAAGAATCTCCCCTATGGTCAGGGAGTGACCATCCTGCTCTGCAGGCACCATCAAGCTCCTGTGCGGTTTGCTGCAAGTCCTTCCTTCCTGGAACCAGACGACCCAGCTCGACGAGACCCGGACCTCCAGACTCCACTGACCTCTACCCACATCCACAGCACAGCTGAGACCCGTGGGTGCGACGAGCCACTTGGAGACGGCCATCTTGAAGAAACCTGCACAGCGCTTCCAGCACGACCGCCAAGGGATCCTCGAGTGAGTGCACTGGGGTCTGAGAAGCCCCACACCGACGCAGCTCCTGCATCAAAGACCAGCCCCCCAGCATCCCCGTGATCTGCGTGGGGCCCTTTTGCCTGGTTGATGCTTTTCCTGTTGTCTGGTCACTTGCCGGCTGGCTCGTGACCTCTGAGACGACAACCCGAAGATTTCAACACTGCTGGTCTGGTCCCCTAGACTGGCCCTTGCTTCCTTGTAAAAGAGAAGCACCCCGGACCCTCCTGGTCCGCACCAGACGCCATCTTTGTTCCACCGCGTGGCTTGCACTTGCCAAGGCCTGTTGACCAGATCGACGATCCAACACCGCCAGCAGCAGCAGACTACGTGGGACAGCTCGTGCCTCCAGCCTGGTCGTAAAGAACAGCTCCTGGTCCGCGCAGCTACAGAGAGAAGCGTCCCTTCTTCCACCTGATCGCGGCGACAGTATCTGGTTCCCTCCTGGTTCCAGCACCGTCACTGGCTAGTGACCGAGACTCTGTCCCCTTCCCTTTCAGGACTCCTTCTTCCTAGTTCCATCCTCGGAACCACCGGACTCCTCCATCTGGCCGTCTGCCAGCAACTACTTGTTTCAGGCTTCATCAGGATCAACGCAGCAAACCCGACACCACTTCAGCCCTATGCACCCGCAGCCTGTGGGTTAGGTAACTAAAGCTTCTAGGTGCTTAAGTCAGTGTTCACTATCCTAGTGTCCAGGTCCACTGTTGTTTTTCCTCCATCCAGCCGGGTTCGTCCGGAATCCGTAACTCTTTAAACTGTTGCATCCATAGACGTTGGTACGCATCTCGTGTGTGAGTTTCCACTCTGCACGTGAATCCCGTGGGCCTCCTGCTCCTTACTTATCTAGTTGGTAGCGTAGTCCCAGCGATCCTCCAGCCTCTGGATCTCCTTACAGTATTTTCTTTCCTCGCATTCCATTGTTTCAAGTGCATGGTTTGTCGTGCCCCTAAGGCACACGTGTAAATATTGTGGTAACTCGTATTTCTTTCTTAGTATTGTCATGTGCTTAGGCCTCTGACCTCATAAAGAGTTCAGAGGTGTATGTTAGTTAATAAATACTTGTTTATTTTCATAACAACCTGTGTGGTGTCCTTTCACTTGGTATTCAAGGGGTTATATGTGGTAAAACAGCTGGCTTCACATGCCAAAAGAGTTTAGCCTAAGACTGCTTTGTCCATGCTACCATTAGGATAGCTGGTCTATAAGGTTGACTTTACAACCAATCACCATAAGGGTTGTTAGGACTGATACAAGGTGATCACTAGAACTAGTGAGCATCATATATCAGGCCAACTTCTCACATTGGTGTGCAGCGGTTGGGATTTGAGCTTGCTGTTGTTTTTACCAAATATAATCTTGAGATATCATTTGAAAGATCACATAAGGTACCATAGGTACATATAACAAGCTTAGAAATACTCTGAGTTCTACTGAATCAGCTGTTGTAGTAGAAAGGGAGTAGCACACCATGACTACAACTCTTAGCAAGGGATCAGTAGGTAAACCCATAGTGTAGGTAAGTGCACCACTTACACCTCACTAGAAAAGCATGTCTACCACAGGAGAGAACTCAGTGGCTCCCCTTGTGGCAGTTGACCCTCCACATGTCATGTCAAGATATGCAGCCCTTAGCTTCCAGGAGATGAGACAATTGTGTACCTCCAGGAAACTAAAACAGGGTTCTAACCCTACAATCAACTTCCTGATAGGTCTCTTAGAGACATTTGATGCCAGAAGGGCTTCTAATCCAGGCCCATCTGATCCTACAGAGGAAGACATACCCCCACTAGAGGAGGACTCCAATTTCCCTGAAACTGAAGAAGCGGAGGGAGATGGAGACTCATCTGATGGTGAGGTAAACCATGGTCAGGGAGGAGTCAGCAGGCTTACCAGGACCAACTTAAGCATACATGAGAATGGAACTGGGGGACCCCCAGGCCCATCCTCAGGCAGGCTTAACCTTGGGAATAGACGAGTTAGGTCTCTATCCAGAGGCTCTAACAGATCTGTTCACACCCATGTCTCTCAGGCATCTTCTCAGAGAGGGATGACATCCCCTCAGAGAAGGGAGCATGAAGCTAAGATGAGGGAAGTCAATCTGAGGATTGAGAGGGAACAACTTGCCCTTGCCAAAGAAAGACTTGCCTTTGCCAGAGAGCAGAAATTGAGTGGGGCAGACCCCACTGGTGGCAGCATTATCATTAGAGATAAAGACAGGAGTTTTGATACTAGACACCCGAGTAAAATAGTGCCCCCCTTTAAGCAAGGGGATGACATCCACAAATGGATGACTGCTTTGGAGAGGGCCTGCACTGTCCAGTGCATCCCCCAAAGTCAGTGGGCAGCTATATTGTGGCTCTCCTTTGAAGGTAAAGGTAGAGATAAGCTCTTCACTACTAGAGCAGAGGATGCTAACAATTACCAAGTCCTGAAGAATATACTGATTGATGGGTTTGGCTTAACAACTGAGCAGTACAGGTTGCTGTTCAGGGATACCCAGAAAATTCAGTCTCAGGATTGGGCTGACTTTGTTGATTGTGCCACTAAGGCTTTTGACGGCTGGTTACTGGGAAGTAAAGTTACTGATTACACAGGATTGTATAATCTAATTATGAGAGAACAAATCTTAAGTAATTGTCAAAATCAGTTGTTGCATCAGCACCTTATTGACTCAGATCTGACCTCTGCCCAATAATTGGGAAAGAAGGCAGACAGATGGGTCAGGACAAGGGTCAAGCAGCAGAACCAGAACCAGGGTGGTGGTCATAAGAAAGCAGACCAGAAGAGTCATGAGAAGAAGCAAAATGACCAGAAGTCTTCAACAGGGCCCCAACAATCTAAGGAGGGTGGGTCCCAGAATTCCCAAAAGAAGAAGAATAATGGTCAGAAGAAACCATGGTGCCAATACTGTAAAAGTAATACTCACTGGTTTAGTGAGTGCACCAAGAAAGGCCAATCTCCTACCACTACAGCCCCTAAGGCACCTGCAACCCCTAGTTCAGTTAGTAGTGGTAGTGTTCCTCCTAAGGCTATAGTGGGGTTGACCTTGGTATCTGAGGCAGGCTCTGACCTGCCTCAGATACCAAGGCAGGTCAGAGCCTGTCAGAGTACCTACCCAGGCTGTTCTTGTTTGTACTGGGGACATGGATTTGACCCCTACAATAAGTCCCAGTACTCTGGGCAAGTACAGGCAAACGCCTTTAATTAATGGAAAGATGGCTCAGGCCTACAGGGACACCTGTGCCAGTGTCACTATGGTGACACCAGCATTTGTGGACCCTGGACAGGTAATACTAGGTTCAGACTACCTAGTGACCAATGCTAGCAATGTCACTACCAACCATAGTATGGCACTTGTTAACTTCTCCTGGTGAGGGGTAAATGGCCTCAAAAGGGTTGTTGTTAGTTCAGACCTCCCAGTGGACTGTCTTTTGGGCAATGATTTGGAATCCTCCTTATGGTCAGATGTGGAGAATAGGACTCATGTGGAAAAGTTAGGTTTGTCAGCACATGTCCTTGCTGTGACTAGGTCACAGGCCAAAAAATGCCCAGCTGAACGAGTGCTGGATCCTGGAACAATGGACCAGACACTAACCAAGAGTAAGAACAGTAGGGTTAAGGCAGTGCCTTCCCCCTTGCCTCAAGGTGAGGATCAGCTCTCACAGGAGACTGACCCAAAGACCCCAGAAGGAACTGTCCTAGAAGAACTTGAGCCTGAACAGGTTGAGTTTCTTGGGACAGGGGGACCTTCCAGGGCAGACTTGAGACAGGCACAATTAGACTGTTCATCTCTTGAACCCCTCAGACAGCAGGCTGCTGCTAAGGCTGCAGGGAATGCCACAGGTGCCCATAAAGTGTACTGGGATGATGGACTCCTTTACTCTGAGACAAGAGACCCCAAACCTGGTGCTACCAGGAGGCTGGTCATCCCCTTGTCTCTGAGAGGTTTCCTTCTCACCTTGGCCCATGAAATTCCCCTTGCAGGTCACTTAGGCCAGAACAAGACTTGGGAAAGATTTGTCCACACTTTCACTGGCCTCATATGTCTGAGGACACCAAAGCCTTTTGTCGTTCATGTGTCACCTGTCAAGCCAGTGGCAAATCAGGTGGCACAACAAAGGCCCCCCTTATACCACTACCTGTGGTGGGGGTACCCTTTGAAAGAGTAGGGATTGACATTGTTGGACCAATGTACCCCCCCAACAGCATCTGGGCACAGATTTATACTGGTGGTAGTGGATCATGCCACCAGGTATCCAGAAGCTATTCCCCTTAGGACCATTACAGCTCCTGTTGTGGCCAGGGCCCTACTTGGAGTTTCCTCCAGAGTGGGGTTTCCTAAGTAGGTTGTCTCTGACAGAGGTGCAAACTTCATGTCAGGATACTTGACTGCTATGTGGAAGGAGTGTGGTGACAACTACAAATTCACCACCCCCTTTCACCCACAGTGCAATGGGATTGTTGAGAGATTCAACAAGACCCTAAAAGGGATGATAAAAGGGTTACCCGAAAAGCTTAGGCGAAGATGGGACATCCTTTTACCCTGCCTTCTGTTTGCTTACAGAGAGGTCCCACAGAAGGGGGTTGGCTACAGTCCTTTTGAACTTCTATTTGGGCATCCTGTAAGAGGACCCCTGTGTCTTGTGAAGGAAGGATGGGAGTTACCTCTCAAAAAGCCTAAGCAAGACATAGTGGACTATGTACTTGGTCTCCGCTCCAGGATGGCAGAGTACATGGAGAAGGCATCTAAAAACCTTGAGGCCAGCCAAGAACTGCAAAAAGCTTGGCATGACCAAAAGGCTGTCCTTACTGTTTACCAGCCTGGACAGAAGGTGTGGGTGTTGGAGCCAGTGGCCCCAGCAGCTCTCCAAGACAAGTGGTCTGGACCCCATACCATCATTGAACAAAAGGGAGAGGTCACCTACCTGGTAGACCTTGGCACTCCCAGGAGCCCTCACAGAGTACTTCATGTGAACAGGCTCAAGGCATTTGTCAACAGGGAAGACATGGGCTTGCTCATGGCTACAGATGAGGGACAGGAGGAAGAGAGAGACCCTCTCCCAGACTTGCTCACTCAGAACCCTGATGATGGGTCAGTAGATGGTGTAGTCTTTTCTGACAGCCTCTCTGAACATCAACAAAAGGATTGCAAACAAGTTCTTCAGTCCTTTAGGCAAATGTTCTCTCCGACACCCAGTCAGACAAACTGGTGCACCCACGAGGTGGACACTGGTGACAGTCTGCCTATAAAGAGTAAAATCTACAGGCAACCTGACTCATTCAGGGACTGCATAAAACAAGAAGTACAAAAGATGTTGGAATTGGGAGTCTTTGAACCCTCAGAGAGCCCTTGGGCTAGTCCTGTAGTTCTAGTGCCTAAACCTCACACCCAGGATGGTAAGAGAGAGATGAGGTTTTGTGTAGACTACAGGGGTCTCAATGCTGTCACTAAGACAGATGCCCATCCAATACCAAGTGCAGATGAACTCATAGATAAATTGGCTTCTGCCAAATTCTTGAGTACATTTTACCTGACAGCTGGTTATTGGCAAATCAGGTTGGCTGAGGATGCCAAGGCCAAAACAGCATTTTCTACCCCAGGAGGTCATTACCAGTTTGTGGTGATGCCCTTTGGTTTGAAAAATGCACCTGCCACTTTTCAAAGGTTGGTGAACCAAGTTCTCTCTGGGCTGGATGACTTCTGTGCAGCATATCTAGATGATAATGCTGTCTTTAGCTCCACCTGGGAGGATCACCTGGTCCACCTCAGGAAAGTTTTGGAGGCCCTGCAAAAGGCAGGCCTCACTATCAAGGCTACTAAGTGCCAGATAGGGCAGAGTCAAGTTGTATACTTGGGCCACCTTGTAGGTGGAGGCCAAGTTCAACCTTTGGAGAGCAAGATGTTATGTTATGTTATGTTATGTTAATAACATTTATTAGGCGCAACAGCTGCCCCAGCGAAGGGGCGTCCTGGCGCCTGATCACATGTACAACACAACAGATCAGAGCTGAGAAGTGGGGACATTAGATAGCAGAGATGAACAGGTGGGTTTTGATGGCCCGTCTGAAGAGAGTCAAGCTGTTGAGGGCGCGAATGTGTACAGGAAGGGAATTCCATAGATCCGCCGCCAGAACACGGAAGGAACGTCCTCCCATCCTGCTAAGCCTGAACCTAGGCTTGTTCGCCAGATGCTGAGCTTCGGATCTGAGGGACCGCGTGGGGACATACGAAGAAATAAGGCCCGTCAAGGCCGGGGGAGAAGAAAGCTTCAGAATCTTAAATGTCAGACAGAGAGCCTTAAATTTGATTCTCTGTCTGACCGGAAGCCAGTGCAGAGAGGCCAGGACAGGAGAGACAGAACATCGTCTCGGAAGACCTACAATGGCCCGTGCAGCAGCGTTCTGCACCCTCTGAAGCCTAGTCGCCTCAGCCTGGTTGACTCCAAGGAGCAAGGCGCTCCCGTAGTCTATCCGGGAAAGGATAGAGGCCTGAACCACCAGTTGTCGCGTGGGAGGGTCGAAAAATGTGAGGATTGGTCTGAGTCCTCGCAGAATACCATAGCAGGTAGCTGCTGTCTTCTTTGTGTGGCTGGTAAAAGAAAGATTGGAATCCAGCCATACCCCCAGATTTTTGACTTCGGCCACTGGAATGGGCATCGCCCCCAATTCGAGAGGCCACCACTGGTCTCCCCAGAGTTCCGCCTGCTTCCCTACAATCAGGACCTCGGTTTTCTTGGCATTAAGCTGTAGGCAGTTGTTACGCATCCAGCTAGCCACAGCTATAAGTCCTGCCCGGAATCTGGGCGCAGTCACCTCAGGGTCCCCACTGAGTGTCACCGCCAGCTGCGTGTCGTCGGCATACGATGTCATAGTAAGGCCATATTGCCTGACGACGGCAGCCAGCGGTTTCACATACAAGTTAAATAATGTGGGGCTAAGGGCAGAGCCCTGAGGGACTCCCAGTTCAAGAAAATGGTACGAGGACTGGCCAGGTGGAATGGCTACTTTAAAAAACCGGTCCGAGAGGAATGAGCGGAACCACTGAAGAGCCTTCCCTACGATCCCCACTTCCTCCAGACGCCGCAGCAAAATGTCATGAGACACCGTGTCAAACGCGGCGCTCAGGTCTAACAATAGGAGCGCCGCGGTCTGCCCCGCATCTAGCACTGACCGCAAGATACAGGCCATAAAGGACTGGGCTTCTCCAACCACCCAGACACAGGTCAGAGCTTTCTTGGGCCTGTCTAGTTACTATAGGAAATTTGTCAGAAATTATGGAACCATTGTGACTCCACTTAATGACCTGACAAGTAAGAAAATGCCAAAGAAAGTTCAGTGGACAGTTAGCTGTCAAAAGGCATTTGATGACCTAAAGCAGGCCATGTGCACTGCACCTATTCTCAAGAGTCCAGACTACTCCAAACCTTTCATTGTCCAAACAGATGCTTCTGAATTGGGTGTGGGAGCTGTTCTTTCTCAACTGAATATTGATGGTCAAGACCAGCCCATTGCTTTTATAAGTAGAAGGCTGACCCCTAGAGAGAAACGTTGGTCAGCTATTGAGAGGGAGGCCTTTGCTGTGGTTTTGGCCCTGAAGAAGTTGAGGCCATACTTGTTTGGTACTCACTTCAAGATTCAGACCGACCATAAGCCCCTCTTATGGCTAAATCAAATGAAGGGTGAAAACCCCAAACTTCTTAGGTGGTCCATTTCCCTACAGGGGATGGACTTTACAGTGGAGCACAGACCACTGGGGGGGGTTATGTAGGAGAGTAGGGTCTGCAATCCTATGGTCACCCCCGATTTTTGCTTTTTGCGTCACTGGTTTACGACTTTCCCTGGCTGTGGGCCTGCTAATCAGACCCACAGCCTAGCTGTTCTATCTCTAAATTGACAACCATGTACCTTAGGTGCATTTACCAATTGGTACTGGGCCACCTGATCAGTCCCTGTACAGCATACCTTAGGTATCCAGGGCATAAGTGTACCCAGGGCCAACCAGGGGCTGAAGCATGTATTATGCCACCCCTGGCTGGCCATCTAAACAGACACAACTGGCTGCACGACAGCTGGGGCAAGGTGGTGTAATCACCCTTTGCTTTAGATATAGTTCCCTATATCTAAACCTAAAAAGGACACATATATTCCTATCAGTCACTCCTATGGCAGGCCTTATCAATCCTGAAGGCAGAGTGCTTGGAATTATGTGAGATGGTGCTCTGGCATGAGCTGAGCCCGTTTACAGCTTGCGGAACCAAGTCCTAATAGCTGTTCCATGATAACGCTATACCATATACCATATACTCTTAAGTGCATTATGAACCTCACGGTCAAATGCTAACTCTGGCATAGCATTATCAAAACATGTTGAGTAAGGTGTCATACGAATTGGAATACTACCCCCTCGCCAATTCTGGCGACGGGGGTAGCATTCCACCCTTCTAGAGGGACACGACATGTATGTAACTGTGAACCCCGGTTAAAGTTAACTCGAGCCCCAGCATCACAAAATGGATGCTGCCACCACAGACACAAGTCCGACCTCCTGCTGCTGGGAGTCCTTCCAGCGAGGGAGGCTTGGACAAAGGGTTTCCTGCCTTGGGAGGTGCTAGCGCCACCCCAGACAGGATTTTGTGTATTAGGTAGGACAGGGCTGAAAGGAATGAGACATGCCTGGGGCACACAAGGTGTACCTGTGCATACACCGGTCTGAACCAGTTCCTGGGGCACTCCAGCCCCAGAGCTGGCGCAAGACCAGACAAAGGAAAGGGGGTGTAACCACCCCCCTTCCTGGTCCCACCCAGAGGAGGGACCTAGTCGTAGTGCAGCCCCCTTTAGCTGAATAAAGGTAGGAGCTGGTCCCATTCCAGATTAGATTAATCTTGACAACTTCCACGAAGAACTCTTGACCTTCACCCTCCTGAATATCAGAAGACTGAAGAATCTCCCCTATGGTCAGGGAGTGACCATCCTGCTCTGCAGGCACCATCAAGCTCCTGTGCGGTTTGCTGCAAGTCCTTCCTTCCTGGAACCAGACGACCCAGCTCGACGAGACCCGGACCTCCAGACTCCTCTGACCTCTACCTACATCCACAGCACAGCTGGGACCCGTGGGTGCGACGAGCAACTTGGAGACGGCCATCTTGAAGAAAGCTGCACAGCGCTTCCAGCACGACCGCCGAGGGATCCTCGAGTGAGTGCACTTGGGTCTGAGAAGCCCCACACCGACACAGCTCCTGCATCAAAGACCAGCCCCCCAGCATCCCCGTGATCTGCGTGGGGCCCTTTTGCCTGGTTGCTGCTTTTCCTGTTGTCTGGTCACTTGCCGGCTGGCTCGTGACCTCTGAGACGACGACCCGAAGATTTCAACACTGCTGGTCTGGTCCCCCAGACTGGCCCTTGCTTCCTTGTAAAAGAGAAGCACCCCGGACCCTCCTGGTCCGCACCAGACGCCATCTTTGTTTCACCGCGTGGCTTGCACTTGCCAAGGCCTGTTGACCAGATCGACGATCCAACACCGCCAGCAGCAGCAGACTACGTGGGACAGCTCGTGCCTCCAGCCTGGTCTTAAAGAACAGCTCCTGGTCCGCGCAGCTACAGAGAGAAGCATCCCTTCTTCCACCTGATCGCGGCGACAGTATCTGGTTCCCTCCTGGTTCCAGCACCGTCACTGGCTAGTGACCGAGACTCTGTCCCCTTCCCTTTCAGGACTCCTTCCTAGTTCCATCCTCGGAACCACCGGACTCCTCCATCTGGCCGCCTGCCAGCAACTACTTGTTTCAGGCTTCATCAGGATCAACGCAGCAAACCCAACACCACTTCAGCCCTATGCACCCGCAGCCTGTGGGTTAGGTAACTAAAGCTTCTAGGTGCTGAAGTCAGTGTTCACTATCCTAGTGTCCAGGTCCACTGTTGTTTTTCCTCCATCCAGCCGGGTTCGCCCGGAATCCGTAACTCTTTAAACTGTAGCATCCATAGACGTTGGTACGCATCTCGCATGTGAGTTTCCACTCTGCACGTGAGTCCCGTGGGCCTCCTGCTCCTTACTTATCTAGTTGGTAGCGTAGTCCCAGCGATCCTCCAGCCTCTGGATCTCCTTACAGTATTTTCTTTCCTCACATTCCATTGTTTCAAGTATATGGTTTGTCGTGCCCCTAAGGCACACGTAAGTAATTCTTTATTTAGATATAAAAACATATCTTTAAAAGATTGTACAAATCACATTATGTACAGTTTTATAATAAAAAATGATAAAAGAATAAAATGTAACCGTAAGCATGCTAGTTAAAACATTTCAATTCATAGATTGGCCCACCCGGGCATTGCACGTTCTGTTAATGTTCGATCTTGGCACTCGGCAGTACAGTCTCAGCAATGTCCATTTTATCTAGGGTGCGATAAGCGTGCTGAATGAATTTGGACAAGTTTATGTTTAAGACAGTATTATCTGGAGGTAGAGCAGCAATGATGGCATGCCTACAGGTCCGAATTCCCAGCCTGTTCCATTCTGGCTTGAGCAGACACCTGCGTTGGAAATTAAATGAGGAACAGATGCAGAGCACATGCAAGATTGTTTCTGTTGCTAACCCGCATCCTCTGCATGTTGTGTCTTCCTTCTTACGGCGCCAGGTGGGTACATTTTGGAGAAAGCGCCAATCTCCCATTCTTAGGGCTATCAAGCAGCGCTTTAGATAAAGTGAAAATGTCGAGGAGAGGTAGGCTGCAGGGGTCAATCGCTTGTAGGAATTAACTACCGCCCAGGAGTGACTACGTTTCGTGACAAGAGCTTTGTCTAACGCCAGAGATTTCAGTCTTACACATTTTTTGATTATATTTTTAAAAACAGTCTGACTGGGGTTAAAAGCCCAAAGATCAGCAACTGACATTTGATGGGTGTAATCATTCAGAAGGCGCCCAAATGTTCCCCCTGGATTAGTCTTGTTGATTTCTTTCCAGATTAGGGACTCTAGTGTACCTGCTTCGGCCTGTCTTAATTTATGACACAGCTTAAGGTAAGTACCCACGTTAGAAGCTTCATAGTTGGTTAATCCCAGCTCTAATCTAATCTGGGCCGGGGAAGCCGTGCTCGGTAAATGAAGTACCTTTCTGTAGATTTTGGTTGTGTGTTTGTTTAGGGCAGTATTCATTTTACCTTTAAAGGTCTCTATGCCATAAGAAAGAGTAGGCCCAATTTTTGCTCTAAGGACTTCTAGTAGAGGGGCAAGGGTTAGACCTGAGAGTTTCTTCGATAGCTTGGCCAGGGATACCACTAGGGCCGTAGTTTTAGCTATGATCACACTACCTTGCTTTGAAAAGCTGCCCCTTGCGTCCAAATGGACGCCCAAGTATTTGTATGATTGGCCAATCGCAAGATTTATTTTGTTAATTGACTAACCACCGCCGCTGTAGTGTTTCTTACCAAAAGGGACTATCAGGGTTTTCTCCATGTTAATTTCTAATTGGTTGCCAGTCGTATATTGCGATAGTGCAACAAGGAGCCTTTGTAACCCTACTCTAGTGAGGCTAAACAGGGCCAGGTCGTCGGCATATAAAAGATTGCATATTGCCGCGCCTCCTATTTTGGGTGGATGACTATTTACCTTGTCTAGAGTACTTGACAGGTCGGATATGAATAGGTTAAAGAGAAGAGGGGCCAGCACGCATCCCTGCTTGACACCTCGTGAGGTCATAATTTTTCACGAGACGTGCGAGCCGGACCCTAGCTTCACTCGAACCCATGTGTCAGAGTAAAGCTGAATAATTGGGTTCAGTATGTTGTTTGGAATACCCCACTGTGTCAGTTTTTTCCAGAGGGCCGCCCTAGGCACTCTATCAAACGCTGCTTTAAAATCGACAAAGCAGCAGAAGGCCATCCTGTTTGTTGATAAGGCTTTGTCGATTATAGTGGAAATTGCCAGTAAATTTGTTGTAGTTCCTGAATTGGCAACAAACCCTGTCTGGTTCAGGGGGATCAGATCTTGATCCTTTGCCCATTGCCTTAAATCCTCCAGAATGAGTCCTGCAAAATGTTTTGCCTCTATGTCCAGTAAGGCGATTAGTCTATAATTGTTAGGCATAGCACGTGATCCAGATTTATGAATGGGATGAATTATTGCGCCCCGCCATGAGTCCGGGATTGTCTGTGTTCTCAGGGTGTAGTTAAAGAGATTTAGTAACACCATGGACCAGAAAGGAATGTCCGATTTGAATAGCCTTTGTGGTAGGCCATTCGGGCCTGGTGCTCCATCTTGCCTCCCTTTTGTCACAGCTTTGGCAACTCGATCCTCGGTTAGTGCATATGCAGGGGTAAGTCCCCGGATTGTATCCAGGGAGATATTTTGTGATGCATCTTCCGCAATCCCGCAGCCCCTGGGTGATCTGATGCAATCCTGGTTGTCTTGTGCCTGAAAGTGATCTGTTAGAAATGTTGCCCATTCTGCTTCCTGTATATTTGCAGAGCCAGAGTTTGTTAGGGGCAGGTTGGTGCGGTTAACAAGGGACCAGAGTTTCCTTGAGTTTTTTTGCTTGCTTTCCCACACCAATTTTACCCAGTATTGATTTTCCTGAGCCTGTTTCTCTTGGGAGACTGCCCTCCTAAATGCTTTTTGGGCATGGTGATATGTAGCGAGGAAGGCGCTGTTCCCCGGGAATTTTAAAGCTAACCTCAATGCGGAGTTCCTTGCTCTCTTTAGTGGTTTTAAGACAGCGGAGGTTGAGGCCCCTACTGGAGGTGGGCTGTTTAATCTCCGGGCAGTCGCAGGATATGAATTGATCAAATGAAGGCACAGCTGCGACCATTTCCGTATCGGGTTAACATCTTTATCAGGGCTGCCTGTCATGAAGTCCTTGCTTGCTTTTAAAACACTCAGACTGTTGGATTCATTCCATTTGAGGCGCTTAAGGTTTTCAGTGTGAATTCCCTCGTAGGTTATGGGAGCCACTTTGTGGAGTTCCGGGTTTGTGGTGAAGGAGATGACCTGGGGCCTGTGGTCGCTTTCAGACCGTGGGTGGATGCAAAAACAGTTCAACTTAAACAGTAGTTCTGAGTTGCAGATAGTAAAGTCTAAGTAAGACTCTTTTTTTCCATTCGACCAGGTCCAGTTTGGGGGTGAGTCGCTTGCTGTTCTTCCATTCACTACCAGGTATCCTGCGTTATAGAATCTCATCACGGAGAGTTCACCTAGTATGTTTGGGGCTTGCTTCGAAGGTTTGGATTGACAACACTTCAAAGATGTTAGTCAGGTCCGGCCCTTCCATATCTGCTGCATTCCCCTGAAATAGATTTGTATTGAAATCTCCCGTAATGATACGGTCTGAGTTGGGATATTCAGTAGCGATGTCATTCATGATTTCGCACAGTCGGACCAGGTGGTCTTTTTTTGTACGGGTGCTGGGATTAATGTACACGTTGACGAGGAGAATTGGACGCTGCATCCCCCAAGGGTTGAATTTGACCCCAAGTAACCAGTCTTCCTTGAGGTGAAGTTGATTAAAAGCACCTTTTAGGTTATTTGAGATGTATATGGACAAACCGCCTTTGGGGTGGCCAAATCGGTTGTCCCTGAGAGCTGGTTTCCAAAACTCAATGTATCCTTCTATGGGACGGCCCTCTGTCGCCCAAGTTTCCTGTAGGGCGATTGCCGTGTGTTTGCACAAGAAAGCCACAGTGTCTTCGTTTGAAGTTTTTTGATGAAGTCCACTGATATTCCATGAGCACAGTGAGAATGGAGGCCGTCCCTGCTTTGTGTCTCTTTTGTGCCATGTGTCCGCCGCTGAGAGAGGTTTTCTAGAGGGGATGTGTGTTTTTACAGATGTTTGACCCGCTTGCGGTCAATTTAAATGTTTTGATGACAGAATTGCCGGCAGCCACCCCCAGCTGTAGTTAGGTTCTTCGTTGGCCCCGGCTTTTTCGGGCCCTTTTGGTTTGATGTCGGCCCCTATAGCATTTTTTAGGACCGAGTAGGGTCTCGCGCATCCTGTTTTTTTAGATGTTAACAGGTGGCTGGGTGAAGTCGGCCTTGTTAGCAGGGAGGTGGGGTACCCGGGGGTGGAGTAAGGGTACACTCTAATTCCCCAGTTCCGCAGTGTCGACTTCTGTTCAAGAAAAGCTCCTACCCAGCTAGTCGATGAAAAAGTCACCACAGTGACCTCAGATGGTTGATTACCTCGAGGGGAAAGGAATTCGATGGATTCAATGTTGTTCGAGGCCAGTCCAGCTAGACCTGGAATTCCTTCTGCTAGTTTTAACAGGTTAGATCTATTAAGAATGTCGTGCCGCCCTTTAGATTTAAATTCGGGGGCCAATAAAATCTGGTGGCACGGAGGATCGTTGTTGATTGACTCCGGAGCACTTGCGGGTTTGGTGTTGGAGTTTGAGTGTCCTGTCTGGTTTGATTTCGTATAGCTGTGGTGACAGTCGTTGCGGAGCCCTCGTCGAGTGTAAACTATGACTGGTCGCAACTTTGGAGTCATTGCAGATGGTTTTAGAATAATTGATTCTTGACATTGCGTTTTCTTTTCCCGGGGGAGTAAGAGCCATCAGTGGTCTGGAGGTTTCTGGTGTCATCTTGGGCCCAGTTGCACTTGCCGTGTCTGTGCTCTCCTTGATGGTATCTGTGTGGGCCCTGCCCTCAGTTGTTTCTGGGGCCATTGTTTGAATGCTTAGGACCTTCGGACTACTCGCAGATTCTTGGGTACGTTTTTCCGGGGAGACTCCCTTGGCGATAATTCTTTGCTCTGCGGCATCGTTTTTGACAGGGAGTTTTTTATGTTCGACTTTTTTGAAGATAGAGAAGAGTTCCTGGTGGGCCATGTTGGGGTTAGCCTTAAGTTTATTTCTGGCTTTGCGCTGGCGTTTACGCTCTCTTTTACTACGTGGTAGAACTGGCCCCGGGAAGGCCGCCATTGTTGAGTCACTTTGAGAAATGGGGCTGTTTGATTGCACAGGCTCAGGATGATCATGCCTGGTAGTGGGTCCGATTGATGACAAGGGGGGGGCCGTTTTCGTCCGTCTGGTTTGATTTTGCTTGGGCGCTCTGAGTGTGTCCGTTCAGCTTCGTTTGCCCAGTGGTTGTTCCTATATTTGGAGCCTCACCTTCTTTTGAGTTTGTGTTCTGCTTGGCAGGAAACTCAGTGGGTTTTATATGTTCTTGCTGTGCGGGGGGTGGCGGTTTGGTAAACACGTTTCCTCCTCTCAGCAACTTTACTTCCCTTATGACTGTGGTTAGACATTCTGGGAGCAGAGAGAGAGAATCTATGATTGGGGAGCAACAGCAGGTGGATTCGGCAAGCTTCGTGGAGGCTTGCGCTCGTAAGATTAAGGAATTGAGTTTATCTAATTTGCTATCAATCCCAGAGGTAAATAGTGCTAGGGTGTTTAGCAGGTCGACCTGTACCTCCAGGTTTATCGAATGGTAATTGAGTGCGTTAACTGTTTGCTGCAGAGTTTGTAAAAGTTGTGGCCAAGCTCTGGTCCCGGTATTTTCTTCAATATTTTGTTTTTCTTTTGGGATCGGGCTGGACCTGGGTAAACTTTCAGACGTCTTGAAGAAAAGAGACAAGTCCGTTGTAAACTGATCGTTCTGGGCAGGCAATGCTGGCTGGCTTTGCGATGTATCCTTTGCGTATCCAGATGGTGAAAATATCATGTACGGGGGGTTCAAAGCTGGTGGTAATGTTGTGGAAATTATTGTTTGTGGGGTTGAGGATTGTTGACTGCTATTGGAGTGCTCGGGGTTGTCTTGCCCGTGGATTTGTGCCGTCGTTATTTGGTGAGGGGGGCCACAAGAGGCACAAGAGGCATAGTCGTGGACGCTGTGTTAGTTACAGTAGGTTTAGACTGCTTTACTTGGACGTCTTGGACGTCTAATGGGCACATGGTGATCTCCAGCTGGGTTTGTAGCGCTTGACAGGGCCGGCGGTCCTCTGCTGGAGACACTGGAAACTTGTCCGATGGAAGGAGGTCAAGTTGAAAGTTTTTGCTGTTTTGGTCGTTACAGGTGGACCCAAAAATAGAAACCTCTGATGGCTCGATTTCCCTCGCAGTTTCAGGTGCCCAATGTTGCACCAAGGCCAGGTTAGGCGACCCAGGTTGCACCAAGTTAATCGAGCCTGGTTGCGCCAGGGGAGTAATGTTCATTGGCTCCAAAGACTGCGCTCTTGGTTGAGGCGATTCCGCGGACTTAGATGACGTTTTCTTAAAGAAGTCCCGTATGCTTGGCGGTTTTTGTGTTGTTAAAATGTGGCTGGTATTGGCCAAAACCTCTGCGAGGTCTGGTTCTGTGGCTTTCCTTCTTTTGGCCGCTGTGTACTTCCTCACTTTTCCTGATCTCATTGTTTCCCGAGGGCCTAGGCTTGGGCTTGGGCTCTTCAGGTTGCTCTCAGTCCAACACCGGCGATACTTTGATGCAGCTTGGTTACAGCAGTAGAGTGTCAAGGTGGTAGCTGCTGGCTTCTAGGGCTGTATGCAAGTTAGGCGTTGAGCGGCTGGATTGCTGTATGGCACCCCCCTGCTCGGGGACCGGTCAGGACCCGGCCGACACTGGATGGAGAGCAAGGGGAGCTGCCCCAGAGCTGGTGAGCACCGTAACCCGCTGAGCGGCGAGCAGCGAGTAAGGGATAGCTAGGGGCGGTAAGTGCTAGAAGGCTGGGGCACCCACAAGAGCAGGGGGGCACCGCAGGCGGCGGGGGCCGCAGGAACAGAGCCAAAGGGGAGAACTCAAAGAGAACACAGGAACAAGACTCTGAGGCTCTGAATGCGTTAAGCACAGTTCGGCTCTACTTTTGGGTTAAATGATCACAGTGACCCAAAATTATGTTGCAGGTGCATCAAGCCTGCTGTGTCAGAGCGCTTGCTGCCTGTTGATCACCTGCTGGGATGGAGGCGCTTGATGACTCTCTTTGCCTCACCTCCGGGCTTGGAATAACTTTCTTCTCTTGTGCAGGACCGGTTCAGGGCGCAGGCTCTGATATCCGACGCTCTGTTGGCTGATTGACAGGGGGGGCAAGGTTATGCGAGTCTTCAATTAGTACAGTCGTCAGGGGTTAGGGGCAAAACACCGCTGGATCACCGCTGGAAGGTGTCTCCCAATTATCTGCGTAATCTCCTCCACAGATTATAGGTCGCAAATTCAGTAGCTTTATTTCTTTGTCGCTAAGTACCCGTACTACTTCGCCCCTGCGTCACAAAGGTTCACCAAGTTCACCCAGGCGTAAGGTAGGCGTATGATGTCAGCTGTAAATTGCGCTATCAATCAGAGGCCACAAATGCACCTCTGGCTACTGTGTAGGGCTTTGTGTGCTTTGTGTGCATTATATGCAAATAACAACCCATTGAGCGCAGGGCCCGCTAATACAGTAGCAATGCCTAATGCCGAATATCTCGCCCCGCTCACCGTTTGATGCCGTCAATAGTCCGCAGCGGCTCTACCTCGCCCTCCCTCACTCGTGGGCGGGGAGCCGTATGCCGTTTGCCGGGAGGAGGCTGTCTGGAGGATGGCTGGAGTCTTGCCTCCCCTCGCCTCGCCTTGCCACCGCCACCGCAATCCCGGGTCCCGGCTCAGTTTCAGGGTCTTTCTTCAAATAACAAGATGACTGCTGCTGCGAGCTACTGAGTTTGGCGATGGCGTTTTCGGCGTTCACCCTGCCCGCCCGCTTGTTTGCTTCAGCTGCTGTGACTGCTCTCCGCGTGTTCTGACAGCTCTCTCTAAGGCACACGTGTAAATATTGTGGTAACTCGTATTTCTTTCTTAGTATTGTCATGTGCTTAGGCCTCTGACCTCAAAGAGTTCAGAGGTGTATGTTAGTTAATAAATATTTGTTTATTTTCATAACAACCTGTGTGGTGTCCTTTCACTTGGTATTCAAGGGGCTATATGTGGTAAAACAGCTGGCTTCACATGCCAAAAGAGTTTAGCCTAAGACTGCTTTGTCCATGCTACCATTAGGATAGCTGGTCTATAAGGTTGACTTTACAACCAATCACCATAAGGGTTGTTTGGACTGATACAAGGTGATCACTAGAACTAGTGAGCATAATATATCAGGCCAACTTCTCACAGCGAGGTTTTTACAGCATACACATGACTGTCCGGGGCAGTGTGTGGATCTCCTGGGTCAACAGCGTCTGCCCAGGGTTCATTGTGGTCCTCAGGATCAGTGTCTATAGGATAATTGTACTCATTGTCACCTTCCCCTGTCTTCACATCCGAGTAAGTGGGCGAGAAAGGAGCAGTGTCCTGCCCATGTGGTGATATAGGTTCGACAAGACTGGGTGATGTAGTCGAATCCTTCTTTTTTAATGGAATTTTGTATGACTCCATAGGCTGTTCCGGGGCGATCTTTCGTTTGTAAATTGAAAGTCTACCCGTGTCTGCGTCGATGAATTGTTCCGACTGCTCTTCAAGCGGAGGTTGTTGATGCTTTGTGACCACTACCGCAGTTTTGGGCTTCGGCCCCGTGGACACCTTCTTGGACGCTTCGACGGCCGTCTTAGGGGCGAAGGCCTTAGGTACCACTTTCGGCAGCAGCGTGAACTGGATGGGCGCCGACGATTTTTGAGGTTTACTGGTAGGCTTCGTTGGTGGAGTATCCTTCGGTCCGACAGTTGAAGCCTTCTCTCTAATTCCTTTCAGCGATTCCGACACCTGCTTCGAGAAGGAGGCGGACGGCTGCGTCGACTCGACGGGTTCCTTTGAGCCACCGCCAGGCGTGGACTCAAGGTTCGTACCGCTCTTAGCCTTGTCAGGTCGACGCGGAGGATCGAGAACCTTCTGAGCTCTGAGTCCTTTGTCTGTGTCGACGGCCTTCGGCACCGATTTTTTCGGGTCGACATCCTTGACCAGTTTTTTAGGTGTCCCAGTCTTCGGCTCGACAGCCTTTAGCGACCTCACCGGGTCGATAACACCTTTATGCTTAGTCGGTGCCGATAGTTCAGAGGACTTCGAGCCGACCAAAGCAATACGCACTTTTGGTTTCGATTTCGCCTCCAGTGCTTTTGGTTGCGTTGATATCGATGCTTTCACTTTCGATCGGTCAACCTGTGGCTCCTTAGAAGTGTCCAAAGCTGGGCCTTGAGGAGAGGCTGTAGAACCAAGTGTAAGATCTTGGGTAAGGCCATGTGGCGATCCCTCTGAGGAAATAGAAATTTTTAGGTAGCCAATGTGTCCCCCACTCGCACCCTATCCGTGCACCCATGTTCCTTGTATGTCGTGTAACTTCCTTCCTGTACATGCTAGAAAGACGCATATGCATTTGCGTCCAACGTTAACATGTCAGCTATTCAGTTCTCCAAGAAAACCACGTTAATTAGGCTTCTAGGCCTATGGTGCCAACGTCTTTACATAGTGCACATTTGAATCTCGCACATGTTTTCTCCATGTTTCCTGGCTCAGTCGAGCTAGGCCCTTAATTGAGGCTCCGAGTCTCTTCTGTCTCTGAAAGCTACAGTTTAGGTATGCATCCCTGACCTCTGCCTTACTTCCTGCTCAGCGAAGCGGTGCCCGGCTCAACCTGGCCTGCCTGCCAAGATCGTATTTTGCCTACAGTTATCAGCTCAGCCTCCTCGAAAACACATTCCAGTCTAGTGAAATAGGTAAACATATTCCCGGCTGCAGAGCAAAGGGCCCGGCCTTCCTGTCCTCCTTGCAAGTGATTTACAGAACCCGTTACCATGGTAGGCCCATGGCCCCGCGCATTGCACCAAGACACGTATGCACGCACTAGCATTCAGTATTGAACGGCCTCTGTCCGAGAGACCTTTTACTTCAGACGACACATCCTCCAAACATGAGATACCAGATATGCTATAGGTACAGGTCGTTCTGACATCCCAGACACCAGTCTCCTCTACTAGTGCTAAAGTCAAAGCCCCCAGTTCTCCTCAGTTACACGTCATGCTCAGTTGCGCTCGCATCTAGGCCAAAAGTTTCTGCTGACTCTGCAAACTTTTCTCTATGCATCCACCCATTTGTGACGTTTCTCTGACATGTCAAGTGCACGCCCACGTGTACGCCTTTTTACACGCCTCCTGTTACGCACATGTGTTCTTATCTCTCTCTTTTCACCTGTTACGCCTACTGTATTCATTTCAATTATACTTTTTTACTATATATAATGTGTGATGCTAATAAAATGTTGAATATCCCTTCCTGAACCTTAGTGGTGATGGAACATGATGTCCTGTTCCTCGAGGATCATAATTAAAGCCCGTATGACTCAGATACCACGGACTCTGCCTCTCATTTGATTGAGCTATCCTTATTGATATTTAATGTATGGAAAAATAGTTCGGTAATTTTATTTACCACATAATTCTGGCGCCCGAATAGGGACCCCCCCTTCCCCACGCGCCGGCGATGTTACGCAGGCCTTGACCCCTTCTACAGCCGTGAGGGATCCAGTGCACACTGCTATCTCCCTCAGGCCCACGGAGGAGACGGAGACTGCGGTCCGGCATCCAGACGAGGCGGTGAGGAATGCTGAGGATCCCGACCAGAGCCCCAAGTCGAGAGAGCAAGGTCCGAGGTATCCGGAGGCCCACCTGTTCCGAAGCGCATGCGTGGTAGTGGCAGCCAGACGCCGTAGCAGTCCAGTCCAGTTTCCGAGGCCTTCAGTTTTGCTTCCCGGTGAGTACCGTTGTTGGGAACGCATCTAGACGGGTTCATTAATTTGTGCCCGGTCAAGACAGGTCTGGGTACACAGACCTGGTCCAGACGTGTTCACTTAGGTGAACGCGGTATGACGTGTCTTTATGGGACCGGTATTGTCTGTACTGTTTTAGCAGTGCATCTAGTAATCCAGTATTCTAGTATTGTTTCTCGAGATTTTCAGTCTCAAGATTTTCAGTATTCGTGTTTTCTATGTACCAGGTAATATCAGTCTGACATGTTTCAATGTGTTTTAATGTCGTGGTATGAATGATTGTTTGCTATTCATTACTGTGTTTACTGTGCTCACGTTCAAGTCAGTCCAAAAATGCCGCTGTTCTCGAAATTACGTCAGATAAGAACTAGGAAAGGGATACTCGAAGAAGCAGTTCCCGTCCCGCCTAGGGACACTCCTGGACATTTTATGTACCAGAAGCACGGCTTAGATGCCATACTGTACCTAAATTTGCGGGTGGATTATACTAAAGATCTGGAAGAGAAGTATAGATGGCCTGTCTCAGGGACATGGGATGCTGATTGCATCATGAGAGTAGAAGAAGCATTATGGAAGAAGAAAGCCAGACAATCCCAGAAAGATGCCATAGAATTGTGGCGTAAAGAAGCGCATAGAAGAACAGAGAAAGAAATTCAGAAAGCAGAGAAAAGTAGAGAAGAATCTGAAAAAGCTAAAGAAAGGGAGTTACTAGAAGAAGGTGAACGAGTCAGAATAGAACAATTAGACCGACAAAGAAATGCCCTTATTACAGGCATGTATCCTGTTCTTGCCGAGGGCCTGCCCAAAGCGACCCCGGAAGTACCCCGTAACTTGCCACCACCATTGGTCCCGAATAAATTCCGTCACAAACAGACCGCAGCGGACATTTTCCTTTCTTCCTATTTAGATGATGTAGCTCCAGCATATACCAATGTACGCGTACCACCTGCTAATAATCAGCCTACTCAGCCCGTTCAGCCTGTTCAAGACGCTTACCAATACTCCCTCAAGACTCGACTCCCCCACCCGTTGTCATTTCCCATCCTGTCACAACTATCCCTGTCACAACTACTGTCTCTACTACTGCTACTGTCCCTCCTGCTGTCGGTCCTTACAATCCTTTCGCTACACCGACAACTCAGAGTCTGCCTACATTACCTGCACCTGCTTTTCAAATTATGACACCAGTAGCAACAACACAGCTAGTTGATGGTTACGCTTCCGCTTCAGGAGGCGCCGTAGGAGGTCGCCCTGTCACCCCGCCTCAAGTAAAACGAATGACGCTTAGAGAAGCAGCATTACAACGTACACCCAGAGCTGCGACATTCGCATCCCTTAGACAGTACATTACAGATTGTAGATATGATCCAGTACCAGGCGAAGACGAGATGATGTTATATTCATTACGGTTACGACGTGTTACAAACTATTTGGTTCTTTTACCAGAAATGATTGACCATTTAGACAACATATATCATTTTATTAGAACAGGGGAAAAACCAGAAAGTATTCACGAGGCCATGGCACATCACAAGGTTGAGACACAAAAAATGATCTTACAGTTTTTGATAAATTGTTTGATAAGGGAACGAGATCGGCCAAGTACAAGCAAAGAAGAGATGAACGCCCTGATAAATTGGAGTAACAATATAGCTGATGGTAAACATGATAAACAAAGTAGTATAGAAGCCATGTACAGAAAGATTTGTAAAGAAATTCTAGACATACACGAAAGGGACGAAGCAGCGAGAGAAGATGAGAAAGCAGATAGTGACGTCTCAGAGAACGAAGATATAGACACAGGAGCACAAGACGGAACCCGAGGCAGAATAGCGTACGTAGGAAGAGCGAGACTTCCTAAACAGAATCCTTTTGACAGACCCATACGCCTAGAAAACAAGCAACGTTTTCTTTCTCCCATACCAGAACAATGTTCTCTTGAACATTTATTCCAAGCCACTGATAAAATACTGAAAGAAAGAATAGGTTACAGTGAACTTAGTACAATGCGTGATCAGGAATTAGCACGGTCAGCAGTACAATGGGCTGGAAATACTAGTATATATAAAGACGATTCAGTAGCGCAAACATTTTTGAGTCTTACCCCAGACGAACAGCGATTAGTTGGTATGTACATGATCCAACATCTCATTACACTATATGAAAGTCAGCATTCTGATCCAGGTCCCCTATATAATTTACTGGAAGAATTACTTCTAAAAAGATGGAGAGGCCTAGGTACCGATTTAATTATTATCATTCTAGAACAACGCCACAAATACAGAACTTTCCTGACTCCACATTTCGTTCCTGTTCCACCCCCAGTAAGACAACCATTTTACATAGACAGACAGAATCCCTTACGAGAAGTTCATCCCGTCCAGACCACAGGGGGTGCGCTCCAGCGAGTATTCGTATACACTCCCCTGACCAAAATGGAATTATTGGAAATGAAGAAATTAGTGCCCTGTCATGATAAAGATCCGGCAGGATTCCACCGTGAATTAAAAGACATGTTACTCATGGGGGATTATACGTATCCCGACATTCTTAAAATGTTAAAGGTATTGTTGCCGGCCGGCATTTATGAAAAACTGAAAGAAAAAGAATGGGAGGTGGGAGATAAAAAGATTATTTGGACTGAATTAGAAGACGAAGAAAATGGGCGAGTCCCAGGTATAGGTCTTGAAAAAAGCCAAAGCATTACCAGGATTATTAGTACAAGTCTTGCCTAGGTTATTGACAGTTAAAAACGAAGACTGGGATGCAATCTCAGCCTGCAAACAGAAACAAGACGAAGACACTAGTGATTTTTATTCCAGATTCGAGAAATGTTTTATTATTAATAGCGGCCTGAAAACAAGTAGTGAATCATATCCACATCTTTTTGTGACTAAATTAGTCGAGAATTCCATACCACAGGTTAAAAACAGAGTACTGAAAGTCGAGAGCACCTGGCAAGCAAATACCCCTTCCCAAATGTTACAAATGTTACAGTACCACCAGAACCGAATTAGAGAGGAACACGAACATGAACAGAGACGTATGAAAGACACTAAAATGAAAGTACTAGTTGCCCAGTCCGTCCCAGCAGATGGTCAGAAGAGGGGTACGACACAGACTAGTCATCCTGCAGCTCCTGTTAAAGGGAATTGCAACTACTGTAAACAGCCAGGTCACTACATAAACGAATGTGCCGTTCTAAGACACAACCTAGCCACAGGCAAAACGAAAGAAAGACAGCGTCCACCTAGACCAGAACACGTTCCGCAGAATATTCCACAGAACACGCAATCTCCCCAGAATGCACAACAACAGATAGTAGCTGTACTCCAGCCCCAACCCATTGCTGCCACGCAACATGTCACACAGCAAATGTACCAGTATGCACAGTCAGATTACCCCGATTATCAGCAGTATACATGAAACAGCCTAGAGAGGGAGGTTGGCTTGCCCCTTATCGAGGTTCCTGTAGATCAAGATGGTCCCTATGTACATAGTCAGGTATTAGGGAAAGACAGAAAATTTTTGATTGACACAGGGGCGAGCAGACCTACCATCAGTCACGACGAGGTTCCAGGGGCACCCCTCTCAGGCTCACAGAATGTTTCCCTTGGATTTTCAGGAAAGCCTATTGTTAACGAAGTGTCAAAGCCAGTTCCCCTTGCAGTTGGTCCATTGTCCCGTACTACAGATTTGTTACTTACGAAATCATGTCCTGAAAACTTGCTTGGTATTAAAACGTTGAAAGCACTAGGAGCAGTGATATGTTGTTCTCCGGAAGGAGTGAGATTGTTTTTACGTGACTTTAAAGGTCATTATGTGTTGAGAGATTTTGATCCAAGATTGCAAAATGTACCACCGCATTTATGGGCGCAAGGTCCAACTGATGTAGGTTGTATGCACATTACACCCTATCGTGTCACTCTCAAGCAAAGGTGTTGTACTGCCCCGAATCCGACAATACAAATTGCCACCCGAGGCTGTAACAGCCTTACTGAAAATTATTGACGAGCTCATTGCACAAGGAGTAGTTGTAGAAACTGACTCCAATGTTTGTAATTCTCCAATCATTCCGATTCTTAAACGAACTGACCCAAATGCACCTCCAGTCTACAGACTGGTGATCGACCTTCGAGAACTGAATAAATGCATAATACCACAGTACCCAGTAGTCCCAGATATTTCTTCACTATTGACTGCCATTGATTCCGAAGCAGCGTTTACCGTAATAGATCTCAAAAACGCCTTCTTTAGTGTCCCCATTCATCCCGAAAGCCAGTACCTTTTCGGATTCTGTCTAAATGGCCGAAGCTTCAAATTTGCACGTGCACCTCAAGGGTTCACGGAAAGTCCTAGTATTTACAGTCAAGCACTGAAACGACAACTAGACAGTATTCACATGCCTACTGACACTGCACTGCTGCAATACGTTGATGACTTGTTAATTACAGCACGGACCGAACGTGACTGCGAACGCGCATCACTGACAGTCTTGTACTTTCTGGCCGAAAAGGGGCATAAAGTGTCCCCTTCGAAGTTACAATTCTGTGCCCAGCAAGTGGTATACCTTGGACACTTGCTGTCCAAGAGGGGTAGACAGTTGACACCAGATCGTATCCAGTTAATTGCACATCTGCCACAACCCAAGACACAAAAGGAAGTACAGGCCTTCATTGGCCTCACTTCTTACTGCAGACAATGGATCCCTCAATATGCATATCTAGCCAAACCACTCATACAGTTGACAACACAGGAGGCAGCGACTTCGACTGTCCTCCCTTGGACTCAGGAACATACACAAGCTTTTGACGAACTGAAGAAAGCTTTATGTCAAGCACCAGTTTTAGCGACACCATGTTACAGCAAACCTTTTACACTTTTTGTCACAGAACGCAATGGCACAGCATTATCTGTTCTCACACAAGATCAAGCAGGACACCATAAGCCTTGTGCTTATTTTTCTAGTACATTGGATCCAGTAGCCCAGGCTCTGCCTGTGTGCCTGAAATCAGTTGCAGCAACAGCTCTAGCTATCAGACAAAGCGACTCAATAGTATTAGGACATCCCCTGACAGTACAGGTTCCACACTCCGTGGAAATTCTCCTAAACCGAACTCAGACTCAACACTTGACCATAGCACGACTGACAGGATATGAACTGACACTGTTCCAGCCACACATAGAAATCAGACGTTGCAACATACTTAACCCTGCCACATTGTTACCCTCAAGTACAACTGATCCAGCACCACATGACTGCGTGGAAGTCATTAATACCGTGACAAAGCCCAGACAAGACTTGACAGACATTGCATTGCCCGATCCAGACCTGACACTTTACGTGGATGGTTCATGTATGAGAACAAGCACAGGAGAGTTAGTAGCCGCATATGCAGTGACCACTGAAACTGAAGTCAAAGAAACACATTGTATTGACACATTATCTGCTCAAGCAGCAGAGCTCATTGCTCTGACCCAAGCCTGTATACTAGCCAAGAACAAGAAAGTAAACATATACACAGATTCACAGTATGCATTCAGAGTCGTTCACGACTTCGGTGTTCTTTGGAAAGAAAGAGTTTTTTTTTAACTTCTCACGGTGCCAAGATACAACACGGTCCCCTCATTCAAGCCCTGTTAGAAGCAATACATTTGCCTACAGCCATAGCCATCATGAAGTGCAAAGCACATACTAAAGTCACCGACACTATTTCCCAGGGTAACGACCTGGCAGATCGAACAGCCAAACTCACAGCTCAGACTCAAACAGATATACCGACTGATCCGACAAAGACTGAAGTTACTTCACTGACACATTGCATGACAGTTAAGGATCCCACACTACATGTACTCGATATACAGACACATGCGACCCCAGATGAAATCAGGAAATGGACTGAACAAGGAGGGATCCAGACAGAACAGGGATGGATGACGAAGGGAAGAGCCACATGGTTCCTCCCCGACTCTATGGTTCAAGTTATCATTAACACAGCACATAGTCCAGCACACTTAGGAGAGAAAGCCATGTTAGACAGCATTCAGAACATCTGGTTCAACAAACATTTACGTGCAGCAGCGAAACAGAAAGTGCGTACTTGCATGATCTGTTGTCAGTTCAATCCAGGCAAAGGTATCCCCGTGGAACAAGGTGGATTTCATCCTCCTGACCATCCTTTTGAAGTCCTCCAGATGGATTATATCCAGATGGACAGATGCCGAGGATTTAAGTATGTCCTCGTAGTAGTATGTGCCCTTTCCAGATGGACGGAAGCATATCCAGTCCCAGATTACACTGCTGTAACCACTGCCAAACAACTGGTCCGTGAATTTTTCCCGCGATACGGCTTGCCCCGTGTCGTGTACTCTGATAATGGTCAGCCATTCTCGTCCGAGCTCATGAAACAGGTATCACTCCTGTTAGGTTACCAGTGGAAATTCCACTGTGTACGACACCCTGAAGCCGCTGGTCTCGTTGAGAGACATAATCAAACCCTGAAAACACGGTTAGCGAAGGTCTGTGCAGAAAAAGGTGTAGATTGGATAGTAGCCTTGCCAGTTGCCCTCTTTTACATGCGAATGGTAGCCCATTCTAGAACTGGATTGTCCCCGTATGAGATAGTTTTTGGACGTCCCCCAAATATGTGGGGTACGCCTATGCCCCGAAAAATTACAGATGTTGACAGTACTATGCTGACAGATTACCTAGCTTCCTTGATGTCTGCACTACTATCTTGTCGTTCACAGGTCGCGGCTGCCTTCCCGGACAATACCCAGGTGAAACCGCATGAAATCGTTCCAGGAGATCTGGTTTTGGTCCGAAATTTCGACCGATCGAGCCCTCTGGAACCGAGGTGGAAGGAGCCCAAATTGGTGTTGTTGACGACGAGGACCGCAGTGAAGATAGAAGGCCGGAAGGGGTGGTTGCACTCCAGTCATATCAAGCGTTTTCATGGATTGTGTCCAGAGACTATAATCAAGGACTGCCCCCTTTCGGACACTGACTCTAAACTCCCCCTGTTAGAGACAACTCCGCAGCAGGAGTACCGAGCCAAGTTGAGGTCTAGTAAGTCAGGCAGCGTTTAATTGTTTAAGTCCCCCTCGGGTGAAGCGGTTAGACAGGTTTCTGACATGTATAAGATAGACCCAAGTAGTCAGAGAGATAGGCGAATCGAAAAGAGAGAAAAATATTGCAAAAATCTGCACAGTCGATGCGTTATCGCATTAATTTTCATGTTTCTTCTGAGTCTTACGATCATATGCATAAGTTTAATGCTACATGTTTTCTTTCCTCTTGATTCTCATGTACATACTTCCTTTAATGACACTGTAGAGCACACTTTCAGCGACCTGCCCCTCCACGAACTGTCCTATCGATTAGCAATGCGCAACAATACTTTCATCCGTATGTTACACCATTCTCACCAGACCAGCAATGCCACCAATTGTTGGGTATGTGGCCGACTCCCTCCCTATCAGAAATACAAGGGAGCTCTGCCCCTCTTTCCTTATCCGTTTACACATAATGGTTCGTGTGGTGCATGGTTTACTTTAATGTCCTCCCTAGATAGTAAGTCCACAGTTTCCCAAGGAGATTGGATATGGGGGAACCTGAATACAGTTATGAATAAAATATGTTTCCCAGACAAGGAAGGTCTTCCCCAAAGGACAGGGACCGATCTAGAAAATGAAGTGTATGGATTAGGTAATTTTACACTTAACCTCATGATTCTGAATGTGCAGTCTGAGACTAATTCGGACTTGCCGTTTATTACAGTTTTGCCAGTGAAAGGCGAATTATGCGTCAGAAAGAATGGTTCAGTACATCTAGGACACAGTGATTGTAATACTGTGGTCGAATTCAGTGATAAAGGAAAGTCTACTTTCAAAGCCTCCCGTCATTCTTATTTTATATGTGGTCAGACAGCCTATGTACGTCTGCCATTAGATTGGGATGGGACGTGTTATATTGCGTTCCTATTACCACCTGTTTTCCTAGCCCCACCTGATTATCATCGAAATTCGCATCTTGTACATGTGAGACATAAGAGAGACCTTCCTCCCGTTATCGATTATTCTGAGTCAGCATGGGATCAGTATAAGGATTATATCAAAGGATACTTCTGGTTCATAGGTCCCGTCCAAAATAGTAAGATAATACGAAGATTGACCACCACTTTGGAAGCAGTAGTGAACAAAACTACTTTTGCTTTAGGTAACCTGACCGAGGAGCAGTCTGCTATGAGACTTGTTGTTCTTCAAAATCGCATTGTCCTTGACGTCATCCTGGCCGATAGGGGCGGGGCTTGTAGAGTCATCGGATCCAGTTGTTGCGTGTTTATTCCTAATAACGCGCCGTCCGTGTATAAGGCAATAGCCAGGCTCCATAACATAGCTCACCAGATGCACCAGAATCCAGACACCTGGACTTGGTCCGGTTGGCTTTGGAGTGTAATATCCGCCTGGGGATGGAAATTGTTATCATTCCTAGGAATAATACTGCTCATAGTATTCAGTTGTTGTCTCTGTCTGCAATGTGGGCCAGCGATTTGCGGCTTGTGCGCCACAGCTTGTATTCCCCATACAAGTTCACGTTCCCGCTCCCGAATAAAGAAAGATGAACAAATGATGCTATACGAACAGATAGATGGTCTCATGAACATAGATATATCCTAAAGGGTGTAGTAGGGGCCAAGGAGGGAATGAGGAAATAGAAATTTTTAGGTAGCCAACGTGTCCCCCACTCGCACCCTATCCGTGCACCCATGTTCCTTGTATGTCGAGTAACTTCCTTCCTGTACATGCTAGAAAGACGCATATGCATTTGCGTCCAACGTTAACATGTCCGCTATTCAGTTCTCCAAGAAAACCACGTTAATTAGGCTTCTAGGCCTATGGTGCCAACGTCTTTACATAGTGCACATTTAAATCTCGCACACGTTTTCTCCATGTTTCCTGGCTCAGTCGAGCTAGGCCCTTAATTGAGGCTCCGAGTCTCTTCTGTCTCTGAAAGCTACAGTTTAGGTATGCATCCCTGACCTCTGCATTACTTCCTGCTCAGCGAAGCGGTGCCCGGCTCAACCTGGCCTGCCTGCCAAGATCGTATTTTGCCTACAGTTATCAGCTCAGCCTCCTCGAAAACACATTCCAGTCTAGTGAAATAGGTAAACATATTCCCGGCTGCAGAGCAAAGGGCCCGGCCTTCCTGTCCTCCTTGCAAGTGATTTACAGAACCCGTTACCATGGTAGGCCCATGGCCCCGCGCATTGCACCAAGACACGTATGCACGCACTAGCATTCAGTATTGAACGGCCTCTGTCCGAGAGACCTTTTACTTCAGACGACACATCCTCCAAACATGAGATACCAGATATGCTATAGGTACAGGTCGTTCTGACATCCCAGACACCAGTCTCCTCTACTAGTGCTAAAGTCAAAGCCCCCAGTTCTCCTCAGTTACACGTCATGCTCAGTTGCGCCCGCATCTAGGCCAAAAGTTTCTGCTGACTCTGCAAACTTTTCTCTATGCATCCACCCATTTGTGACGTTTCTCTGACATGTCAAGTGCACGCCCAAGTGTACGCCTTTTTACACGCCTCCTGTTACGCACATGCGTTCTTATCTCTCTCTTTTCACCTGTTACGCCTACTGTATTCATTTCAATTATACTTTTTTACTATATATAATGTGTGATGCTAATAAAATGTTGAATATCCCTTCCTGAACCTTAGTGGTGATGGAACATGATGTCCTGTTCCTCGAGGATCATAATTAAAGCCCGTATGACTCAGATACCACGGACTCTGCCTCTCATTTGATTGAGCTATCCTTATTGATATTTAATGTATGGAAAAATAGTTCGGTAATTTTATTTACCACACCTCGACCTGAGCCTTATTAAGTGTGTCGGTCTCGGCCCCCGTACCAACGGTTGGGCCTAGCTCCTCGCTCAAACTATCTTCCATGGCCCCAAAGGCCCCATCGCCGTCTCCTACCTCGTCGACGAGGTCTTCATTATTGACCATTTCAATATCAGCGTCGTAGCTGGAGTCGATCTCCGTTGCAGGATCCGACAGGTTCTCTCGAACTTCCTGCTCGACTCCCTCATCCTCCTCGGTATCGAAAATGTTCACCGGGTCAGGTGCCGTCTGCTGGCCCTCCTTGCGCGCTGCGCGACGAAGTTGAATCGTCTTCTTGGAGCGGAAACGAGAACAAGCCATACAGCTGGCTTCATCGCGATCCGGCGACAGGCACTTGTTGCACACCGGGTGGACGTCGATGTGAGGATATTTTGAGTTGCACACGGGACATCTCTTGAACGGGCTCCGTTCCATGATGGTTCGTCGATAAGGCCTTTGGCGTCGACCGGGCCTTCAGTGCCGAAAAGCCACGCGGCTCCTCTGGATGTCCGGCTCGGGAACTGAGCTGGAACAGAACTGGGCACCGACCGCAAGACAATACCGACGATATACTAAAGGCCTTTTGGCCAAAAAGAAAGATTTTTATCGATTCCGAACTTGAGTTAACAAATATGCATCCGAACCCAATGGCGGAAAAAAACAATCTGAGGATGGAGTCGATGCCCATGCGCACTGTAGTCCAGAGGAGGAGCCACCTATCTCGTGATACTTCGAAGACTCTTCCAGGACAACAATGTGCAATCATACGGACCCAACACTAGGCGGCCATCTATGCACAGATATGAATTCAGCAGCCCACATGCCTCGAACTACTAGAATACCATTTGTTTGCGTGTTCTTTTTTCCTCTTTATCTACAGGTATACATTGATGATATCTACAAAATTTAATAAGTAGGCATACAATAGCCTCGGAAAGCCGAATTAAACCGATTATGTTCAAATATGAATGAATGATGTCTTCCGACATCAAGTTGTGAGTAAGGTGGTGATTGTGCACCCCCGTCCTGAAGAAGATGCTTTGCATCGAAACATGTTGACACACCAATGAGGTGTTGTACTTTATTATACACATACACCTCGACACAAACCTTTTAACAGTGCCAGCATGGAAGCATATTAAAATGTATTAGACTTCACGCGCCAGGCTCTTTTGATTTTTTTTCACTATTTTCAGCCTAAACCCACCACTCACTGAATAACATAACCCCTTCGCACACCAGGCATAGTCATCTTATTAAGTGCTCCCACGTAGTTCGTCGGTTAGTAGCATGCCGCACCCCGTAGAGGGGTGCGAAGACCCCGATGATGAAGCATGACACCAAGGGTCCTTTTGGTGTGTGAGGGGTATCAAAAGAACACTGAGTGCTCTCCACCACTGTGGGGCCTACTTTAGAAACACCCAGGTGTGAATTCCTTCTGTTTATGAAATTAAGTAGTGGATTCAGCACCTGTTTTTGGGTCAATGTAGATCTTTTGCAGAGGATCAGGTTGGAAAAGTTCTTCTCCTTGTGGGACCTTTGTCGGCACCGATTTTTTGGGATCCGCTGCTCGTCTTTAGCCTTAGGAGGTGTTACAGTGTCCTTTGGCGTAGTTTTCGGCACCAAAGGTGTTGTTTTTGGTGTCGGAGCTGGTGGGATCGGCACGTGCAGCTTGCTCGTTAAGGAGCTGCCGGAAGGCTTACTTATTTTCTTCGGAGCCGGGCTCGATGGCGGGGCTTTTGAAGTGGTTTTTCGGTCACGACTGGGCCCCCATTTTGGGTGCTGTGTGTGGTGCAGGGGCAGTAGTACTCACGCACTGACCCGATGGTATGGAGTCATCGGAGTCGTCTGCCTCTGATACGACGATTTCAAGATCATCGGAATCTTCTTCGGGAACGTTCAGAACCTCCTCGTCGAAGATATCCACCGGTTCCAGAGCGGAACACTGCATGTCTTGTCGACGGGCCCTCTGATCTCGGATGGTTTTCTTGGATCGAAAGGACGCAGGCTGTGCAGCTGGATTCGTCATGTTCTGGCGATAAGCACAGGTTACAGACCTCGTGGTGGTCACTGCGTGGAAACTTTGCTCCACACATGGGGAATTTTTTGAATGGCGTCCTATCCATGAGGTGTAGGCCTCACGGCGTGGATAGGCCCAACGGCCCGCGTCGACGACCGGAATCGAGTTGATGGAGTCGAAACGATGTTAGTCAATATTGAAGGTAGTTAGGTGAAGTTTTGATAAGTTTTTGCGCTTTGAAGTACTTGAAAAGTAGATCTCGAGCTGGAGCGGAAAAATTTCATCCGAACCCAGAGGAGGAAAAAAACAATCTAAGGATGGAGCTGATGCCCATGCGCACTATCGTCCAAGGGAGGAGTCACCTATCTCGTGACTACAAAAGACTTCTTCCAAGACGACAACAACATGCAATCATCCGAGCCCAACACAAGGTTGCGATCTAATGCAAAGTGTAGTATCTGCAAAGTGTAGTATCTGCAGCTCATATGCCTCAAACATGATGTTCAGTCCATGGATTCTGACAATGTTGGCCAGGGGGGGTCATGTAGGTGTTGAACAGTATGAGGTTGAGGAACGAGCCTTGGGGAGGGCAACAGTTGATGTTCTTAGGTTACAAAGTTAATAGTGTCAGGCAAATTCTCTATGCGGAGTGTCCTTAGATTGCAATGTGATGAACCCTCTTGATGAGGGTGTGGTGGGATACAGTGCTGACGCTGCTGAGAGGCCCAAGAGGATCAGGGCCGCTGTTTCTCCCCAGCCCAGGAGGGTTCTGATGTTGTCGGTGGCAGTGAGTAGGGCAGTTTCGGTGCCGTGGCTTCAGTGGAATCTGGATGCTGAGGGGTCCAGTAGATTGTTGTTCTCCAGGTGTTCAGTGAATTGATGTTTCATGGCCTTTTTCATGACATTAGCACCAACAGACCACACCAGCAACCTTGGCATCATCCTGGACAGCAACCTCACAATGAATTGCCAGATCACGCAGTCTCCTCTGCCTGTTTCCACAACCTCTGCATACTTGAAAAGACCTTCAGATGGCTTCCCGTCAACACCAGGATAGCTGCCACTCAAGCCTTGTCAACAGCCGGTTGGCCTATGGCAACACACAACACGCAGGACTCCACACCAACCTCCTGATGAGACTACAGAAGATACATACCGCAGCTGGCATATCCTCGACCTCCCACAATGGACCAACATCACCCCCCACCTAAGGAACATCCACTGCCTCCCCAGCCAGAAAAGATGGCAATTCAAGATGTTGACAAATTCCTATAAGGCCCTCTATGACCAAGGACCAGCATACATCTACCACCGCCTGAACTTCCACCAACCCTCCAGATACCTGTACTCCACCTCCCTCACTCACACGCCCTACCTCCGTCACAGCAACAGTGCAGGATGCTCCTTCTCCTACTTCACTGTCAAGTCCTGGACCTACCTCCCCAGAAACTCCGAACTTCATCCTCTCTCTATGAATTCAGAAAATGAGTCAATACATGGCTCTTCAAATGATCCCAGCAAGAACCGAGCGCCTGGATACCCTCACGGATGATTAGCTGCGCTCTACACATCTGAGCTGAATAAAATGAGAATGATTTTCTTGCTCCTGAGATTGAATATGTGGTGGGGATAGGAGTCTGAGGAGGTTCTGGAGTGAATGATTTCATGACGGCAGTGGTGTTTTGTGTGGTGAGCTGGTACCAGGTGGTGAGCATGTAGTTGGTGTTTGCTTCAGCTGATGGGAGATAGCTAAGTGTGTCAGTGGCAATGGTTTGGCGTTTGAAGTTTTTGTAGATGGAGGAGATCTTGTCTTGGAGGAAGTCCATAAAGGTATCACAGAGTTCTTGAGAAAGAGGAGTGATGATGTTGTCAGGGACTGTGGGTAGGAGAACTGTCTGACAATGTTGAAGAGTTCTTTGCTGTTGCTAGCACTGGCTTCAATGCGGTCAGTGAAGGCAATCCTTCAAGAGCAGGAGGTATCAGTGGAGGGACGGTTCAGTTTGCAGGATTTTTGCGATAGTGCCATTTCCTTTCTAGTCGCTTGCGGTTGCATTTCACGGCCCTCAGTTTTGTAGAGTACCAGCTGATCTGCTTGGTGGTTCGGTTGGATTTGGCACAGGAGACTATGTCTGAGAAATCGGTGATCCAGGCGGAGAAGTTTTTGACAGGCTGTCCAAGGTAGGTCAAGGTGTGGGAATGGAATTTGTTGAGGGAGTCGATCCACTTGCTCTCTGATACTTTGTTCCAGCAGTGGTGCGACGTGTTGTGGAGCTTGGTGGTGGTGCCTAGGGATCCTGTGATGGCGAAGTAGACCATGGTGTGGTCTGTCCAGGTGAGCTCGGTAACATGGCTGTAGCTGACTCTGCAGCTGGCCGCGAAGATGGGGTTGAGCATGTTACCTGCGTAGCGTGTGGGGTTGGTGACTAGTTGGGTTAGCCCGATGTTGTTCATGGAGGTTGGTGGTGTTGGCACTGTTGTGGTCTTCAAGGTGAAAGTCGAGGTCTCTGCGGAAGACGTAGTGTTTGGAGTCAATGGTGAATTCAGGGATAGCTTCAAAGAAACTAGGGCATGATCAGGGAGGTCTGTAGGCGAGTTGCCTCTTACAGTGGTTTGCTGTTTGTTAGGAGCTGAAAGTTGAGGTGTTTCCTGATCAGGGTGGGGTCTTCTATGGAGGAGGTGAAGCAGATGGTTTCTTAGTGGATGATGGCAATTTCCCCACTGTCTCTGTTGATGTGGTTCTGGTGTGTTATCTTGTATCCATTGGGGGTTGCTGAAGCGATATCGGATGCGGGAGCGGGGTTGAGCCAGGTCTCAGTGAGGAAGATGACCTCGGGGTGAGGGAGGTGATGGTGTCCCAGATCTCGGTGGTATGCTTTGAGAGTGAACTTTGAGTAGAAGGCAGTAGAGTTGGAGTGGTGGTGGTTGATGTACGCAAATGTCCTTTGGTGTTGCAGTAGAATAAGCAGTGCCGCAGCAGAAAGGTCCAACTACTGATTGAGGAGACCTGCAGCAGTAGTTGTTTCTGCAGAGCCTGGTGTCAAGGCTCCGGAGCTCAGTGGCGGTTTATGAGCAGGAGAGCCAGGGTTCCTGGCTGTGGGCGCGGTCGGGTGCAGACGGGCTTGCCATTGGCTCTCCTTTGGCGCAGCTGAGCTTCGGCCTCCATTAAGTAGATCCTGGGAGGAGGAAGGGACGCTGGATGGTGGAGGTCGGGGCTTGCAGGAAGTTGGAAGTGGGAACTACAGAGAGGCAGCTAAAAAATGGGTGGGAAAAGTGAGGCGAGAACAATCAGTGAAGGAGATAAAAGCGATAGATAAAGGACCAGCAGTTAGTAAAAAGGGAAAAAGGCTACAGAATACGGAGCACAAAGCAGTTGGGAAAGAGTCAGAAGAAAACAGGGAAATGGCAGCCATCAAAAAAAGTAACTCAACCCTTTAAATTCCTGCCTGACAGAGGTAGTCACATTGTTGGCTAACAGAGGAATGAAGTTAAATGCCAACACAACAGAAATCTTGATTGTGGGCAAGGCCCTATCCATCTGGACATTAGCCTAGTGGCCGGATACCCTTGGCCAGATCCCTGAACCCAAACCCTAAGTTAAGAATCTGGGGGTATGGTTTGATTACAAACTTACCTTTGAAAATCAGATCGACATTGTAGCGGGGAAGTGCTTTGGTACTCTCAAGACCCTAAGAAAAAACCCTACTCTTACTCCCTTTGGTATCATATAAAAACATTGTTTATACTCTAGTGCCACTATAGCTAGACTACTGTAATCTCCTGTACTTGGGAGCCATCAAGGGTAATCTGAAAAAGTTCAAAGAGTCCAAAATGCAGCAACGCGCCTTGTACCCAAACTCCCCAGAAGATCATCGGCATCAGGGCCCCTCGTCTATCTTCACTGGCTTTCTTTGGAAAAAATAATCCATTTTAAAGCCATGTGCTTTTGTCATTGAATTCTCACCCAGAAAGGTGCCAAATATCTTTTTCTCTTTGATTCAACCATATTCTCCATATCGTGACCAAAGGTCTTCTAAAGTCAAGTTAATGGGCGCCCAGGTCTGTAGGGCCAGAAAAGGGACACAATCTTTTTCCTTTCTGGCCTCCAAAGCCTAGAATTCCTTGCTGTCACACCTGAGAGCAGAACCCTCTGAGAAAATATTCAGGAACGAACTTAAAACCTTAGTTCTTCCTATCTCTCTTATAGTGAGCGCCCCAATTTTATTGTCATATCTATATCTCTAATAGCCTAAGCAGGTCCTGGTCTCAGCGCGGGGAGGGAAACGCCGTACCGGTGTAACCAAGCGCTTTACAAATCACTTATAATTATTATACTGGCTGTTTGTGTCATGTCATTTCTTGTAAATAAAAATGTAAATCCATATTTGTAAAGCGCGAACTACTCACCCTTACGGGTCTCAAGCCGCTGGGGGCAGTCGTGGAATTTAAGTGAGCTATTGCCCAGAGTCACATGGTGCTGAGCTGATATCGAACCGTGATCCCTGGCCGCTGACCACACCTCTCCACCTCGTGGGGACTACACGATTACTGGAGTTTTTGTTTTTCTATTGTGAGTAGAGAATGTATAATATTCGCTTCCACTGCCTTTAATAAAATCAGGACTCTTCTTCACATCGGACTAGGAGAATCTACAAAAATGCCCCATTTTTACACTTTAGATAGTCTCTACCTATAAATGATGCCCTCAGGTTCGGATGCATTTAAATGTATTTTATTGCTACCTTACATTTAATCAATAACTAGGCTGAACTTGTATCTGGAACCTGCAGTATATTTCTTCAATTTTAATTGTACACATATTTTATCAGGTCAATTTCATAAGTGTATTGATTGTTGTGTGTCTTCTGATCACTACCTCACTTTCAAGAAAGACTCCTAACTTCCCTTTTTGTTACAAACTACACAACATCTTAAAATGTAAGATTTCCCTGTTGTGCTCATGTTATATGATCAATATGAAAAATATTTTGATTTCAGGACTGTTTGGAGGTAACCGCTAATCTCACAGCCTTACAAAAAGTCTCATTCTCTTATCACCTCTCTCTCTTCAGTTCTCCATATTCTTCCTGATAATCCATGACCCTACTGGCCAGCAGCTGCGGTGACGTCAGTAGCCAGCCAATCCAGCACCCAGTACCACTTGTCGGGTGTCATTACTCACGCTATGGCGATGAAGGCTGCGTTGCCACCATACAAGAAGGAGCGGTTCACCACTTCTATGATGAAGGTTGCATACTGGACCTGCAGGACGGGGACGGAAGCACATATGGAGAAGAGGACACACTGCCCGGCAGTGAGGGCCAAAGACACGACAGCAGAGCGGAGGTCCGCTAGGGTGTTCGAAGCTGGGGAGAGAAAATAATTCTGTCAATAGAGGGCCATTCTCAGCATGCAACTACTTCTAGCGACCATTTTACTATCAACATAGCAGAATGCCTAATACTGAGAAGAGAGAACTGTCAGTAGTACAGCATTTCTGAGAAACAGGGGAATACGAAAATTGTGAGTATGCCTGGTGGTGAAGATGTACAAGTTACTTACCTTCGGTAACGATGTATCTGTTAGAGAGATTCCTTAACATATAATTATCCCCAGGCGTGAGACTGGACCCGGAAAACTTTCTTGCCCAGCATCTCTGCGCATTGGGCAGTCCTCCGCTGGCGTGACATTAGCGAGGTGACAAAAGCCCCACCCCAGTGCGCTGACATCAGTTTGCTTCGGAGAACTTTTCCGCGCCACAATGCGGAGCCATCACAACAAAACTGATGAGAGCATGGGAACAGTGTGCGAAAAAACATAGTAAGAAAGTAGAAAAAAAACAATAGGTGAATAAACACAACCAGGTGGCACCAAGGCACCAGAAGGTGACAAGAGCAGGCCAGAGCAGAAATGGAGCAGAACACCACCCTGAGGAACACTTTGTGCAATCCAAGGGGCAAACACCAGGTGGCAGTAAAGCACCAGAAGGCCAGAGCAGCGAAGCCATAGCAGGAAAGCGCAAGCACCACCCAGTGGAACCACCTTGCAAGCCAAGTCGAGAGCCAACCTGGAGGCTCAAGCATGTAAAAACTTTGTGACAGACGAGAGAAAAAAGGGAATTCTATCACTACGACCACAAGAGGAAGGGCCACAAGCCCGGAACAGAGGAGCCGCAGCAATCCACCCCCAGACCAGACTGCCAAGAAGGACCATACCCCCTGAAAGGGGGAGAGGCCAATGGTAGGCAAGCCATCCACAGCCATTAACAGCCTACAGCGTTATCAGAAACGAAAAGGAGGCCAAGGACAGAGAAAGAACCCCCAAATGAAGAAGACAAGGAGAAAAATGAAGAGGACACCTACAGACAACAAGGCGACCCAAGGGAGGCAACTGCAGAAAACCCAGCAGAGGGTCCTCGCAGAACAGGGAGGAAGGGTGAGTCGTGAAGGCATCTGTGGCTAGAATCGTCTCTACCAGATGGAATATGCTACTTACCAGTATGCATCTGTTCTTGGCATGTAGGGCTGCTGACATTCATATCTGTGCATAGATCGCCGCCTAGTGTTGGGTCCGGATGATTGCACATTGTTGTCCTGGAAGAGTCTTCGAAGTATCACGAGATAGGTGGCTCCTCCTTCGGACTACAGTGCGCATGGGCATCCTCTCCATCCTCAGATTGTTTTTCGCCATTGTGGCAGAGATGGAGTATAGTACAGTAAGAGATGGCCATGCAAGGAGTGAATGCTACAGCTGCGACCGGCACCGGGGAGGTGGGTGGGCGATATGAATGTCAGCAGCCCTACATGTGGAGAAGTGTGGCTCACTGGTTAGAGGAGGCAGACCCTGATGCAGAGGTCAGACCCGGGACCAGGGTTCAATTCCCGACGTGGCAGGGTCTTGAGCTCAAAAATGTCCACGGACTCGATAATTCTCGCCTCGGTACCTACTCGAATCATGGGTTCACACTCTGCAACTCTGGGCAATAGCTTGCTTAATCTCCACTACTGCCCCACCGCGATGGGATGCCTGGTCTTCACCATCGCCGTCTGAAAGAGAGTTTTGAGAACAGCCTGTCCTACAGCAGCTTGCTGTTTTGAATGTACATCTACACAATAGTATTTTGTAAATGTATGTGTGGTTTTCCATGTGGCTGCTCTACAAATTTTGTGTAAAGTAAAATTACCTAGGAAAGCCATGGATGCCCCTAGCTTGCATGTGGAATGCGCCCTAGGGGGAACAGTTAAGGTGCGTTTTGCTTTTAAGTAACATATCTGGATGCACTTAACGATCCATCTGGCTATACCTGATTTTGAAATTGGATTGCCTTTGTGTTGCGGTGCGATAGCAACAAACAACTGTTTTGTTATTCGAAATGCCTTAGTTCTGTCTATATAGTATAGCAGAGCTCTTTTGACATCAAGAGTATGCAAGGCCCTTTCAGCTACTGTTTGTGGATTTTGAAAGAACACTGGCAGCTCAATGGTTTGATTTATGTAGAAATGGGATACCACCTTTGGCATGAATTTAGGGTTTGTTCTGAGAACTACTCTATTTGCATGTATTTGGATGAATGGCTCTTGAATAGTTAGGGCTTGAAGCTCGCTAACTCTTCTAAGCGAAGTAATGGCAATAAGGAAAGCCACCTTCCAAGTAAGAAATTGTATTTCGCATGAGTGTAGTAGTTCAAAAGGTGGTCCCATAAGTCTGGTTAAAACAAGGTTTAGATTCCAGACTGGTGAAGGTGGGTGTCTTGGAGGAATTACGCGTTTGAGTCCTTCCATAAATGCTTTAATTGCTTGCACCCTAAACAGTGAAAGGTGTTGCCTGTTTTGAAGATATGCTGCCACGGCAGCTAAAAGTATCCTGGATGAATAGGCTAAATTGCAGCGCTGTAGGTGCAAGAGATAGCAAATGATGTTTTGAGTAGAAGCATCAAGTGGGTTTATATCATAGTTTCTGCAGTAAATGACGAAACGTTTCCACTTGGCTGCATAACATGCCCTGGTAGTGGGTTTTCTTGCCTCCTTGATAATGTTCATACAGTTTGGAGGCAGGTTTAGGTATCCAAACTCTAGGATTTCAGGAGCCAGATCGCCAGGTTCAGCTGTTGCGGATCTGGATGTTGGATTTCTCCATGGCTCTGAGTTAGACGATTGGGTGTGAGTCTCAGTCTTTGATGAGGCACCACTGACAGTTCTAGGAACATTGTGTACCATGGTTGCCTCGCCCATGTGGGAGCAACTAGGATTAGCGTCAGTGAATGTTGTCGTAGTTTGCGTGCCACTAGCTGTATTAATGGAGCTGGGGGAAAAGCGTACGCAAATTTGCCTGACCAGTTCATCCATATCGCATTGCCTTGCGACTGTGGATGTGGGAACCTGGCGGCAAAGTACTGGCATTTTGCGTTTTCGCTTGTGGCAAACAGGTCTATCTCCGGATGTCCCCACTTCCGGAAGAATGGTTGGAGCACTTTGGGGTGAATCTCCCATTCGTGCATTTGTTGACTGTGCCTGCTGAGCAGGTCGGCTACTTGATTGTCCTTGCCTGGGAGGTGCTCTGCCATAAGGAACATGTTCTTTTGAATGGCCCACTTCCACATTGCTTGAGCCAGGTGCGATAGTGTGTTCCTCCCTGTTTTTGAATGTAATACATAGCGGTCATGTTGTCCGTCCGGATCAACACGGTTCTGTTGCATAAGTGTGTCTTGAATGCTTTTAGAGCTAGAAAGATAGCCATCAGCTCTAGAAGGCTGATGTGCATCTTATTTTGTTGTGCAGTCCATAGTCCCTGTACTGTGTAGTGTAGGACATGGGCTCCCCATCCTAGAAGTGATGCGTCCGCGGTTAGTACTATTTGTGGGACAGGCTCTTGGAACAATCGTCCTTTGCAAAGGTTTTGTGGATTCCACCAATGCAGAGAATTCTATGCCCGACTGGTCACCAACACTAGGTCCTGTAATCGCCCTTGAGCCTGGTTCCACTGCCTTGCTAGGCACTCTTGGAGAGGACGCATGTGTAGTCTGGCATGAGGGACTATGAATATGCACAAGGCCATCATGCCTATTAGTTGCATAAACACTCGAGCTGGTACTAAGTGTTGGGGCCTGAACTTTTGGATCAATGCTTGCATGCTGTTGATTCGTGCTGCATTGGGGTATGCTTTTGCTGCCAGTGTATCTATAGTTGCTCCCAGGTATTGTTGTACATGGGAGGGTTGTAGATGTGACTTTGGTTAGTTTAGCGAGAAGCCTAAACTGTGCAGGAGATGGATTGTTTTGGACATGTGGTTGGCACACTGCTGGGCCGATGGCGCGTGTATTAGCCAATCGTCCAAATATGGGTACACATGGATGTGTTGCCTTCTGAGATGTGCCGCCACTGTAGCTAGACATTTGGTAAAGACGCGTGGAGCTGTTGTGACCCCAAATGGTAGTACTTTGAACAGGTAGTGCTGTCCTTGTATGGTGAAGCTGAGATATTTTCTGTGAGCAGGGTGTATTGGTATATGAAAGTATGCGTCTTTGAGGTCCAGAGTTGCTAGGAAGTCTCCCTTGCGGAGCAATGGTAAGACTTGCTGGAGAGTGAGCATATGAAAATGCTCCGACAAAATGTACAGGTTGAGGGGCCTGAGGTCCAATATTGGTCTGAGAGACCCGTCCTTCTTTGGAATTAGGAAGTATAGGGAGTATACACCTGTTCCCTGATGTTGTAGTGGGACTGGTTCTATGGCCCCCTTTTGCAGCATACTGATGACCTCTTGCTGCAGTAGTGTTACATGTTCCTGTGACATTGGACGGTGCACGGGTGGTATAGTGGGTGGGGTTGAGGTGAGTTCTAGGCAATAGCCATGTTGGATAATCTGCCTGACCCACTTGTCTGTTGTGATATTTAACCAGAGTGGCAGAAATTGTTGCATTCTTCCCCCGACCGGTGTTATATGGTCTTGGGGTAGTGCCAAGAGGTCACTGTTTGGTGTTAGTGGAGGATCTATTTGTGTTTCCTCTGCGACCCCTTCCTTTGGTGTTATTGCCTCTGTATCCACCCCTATTAGTGTTTTTGCTGTATGTGGATTGCGTGTTACTTTCGTAGCTGGAGGATTGCTGTGATGTATTACTTCGCGCTCCTCCTCTATAATTGCAGCGACGAAAGGAGTTGTTAGGACTGGAGAGCTCCCATGGACTTCGCTGTTTCTGCATCCTTTTTCATTTTGTCCAGAATTGAATCAACTGCTGGACCAAATAAAAAGTCTGGGTTGATGGGCTGATTAAGAATAGTGGATTGGACTTCATTCTTAAAACCTGATATGCGAAGCCATGCGTGGCGTCTTAGCAGCACGCTTGTATTGATGGATCTAGCAGCTGTATCAGCCGCGTCTAGGGCACATTTAATTGAGGCATTGGTGATGAGCTTCCCTTCTTGTATCAGTTGATCTGCCTGCTGTTTGTAAGGGTCAGGTAAGTGTTGGAGAATTTCCTCTAAGCTGTCATAGTGCGCCCTATCATATCTGGCCAACAAGGCCTGTGTATTGGCAATTCTCCATGAGTTTGCTGCTTGAGCAGCTACTCTCTTGCCTGATGCCTCAAAGATTTTTGACTCTTTGTCCGGAGGAGCAGCCTCTCCGGTAGTTTGGGAGTTAGCCCTCTTACGTGCGTTGGACACCACTAGGGAGTCTAGGGGTAGCTGCCCTTTTATGTATGTAGGATCTATAGGTGCAGCCATATATTTCTTTTCAATCCTAGGGTTAATGACCCGTGCCCTAGCAGTGTCCTTAAAAATGTCATGTGCATGTTTTAAGACGCCCTTTAACACCTTCACTTCCAGATCCTCATCGACCCCAAGACCACACTCAGAGGCACCCTCCTCTACAGACCACCAGGACCCCGCGCAAAATTCAGTGAAGACATCACGGACTTCATCACTCCTCACGCGCTCCCCTCCAAAGACTACATCCTTCTGGGAGACCTCAATTTTCACCTTGAAAAGATCAACGACCGCAACACCACCACCCTCTTGGACAATCTCGCCAACCTCGGACTTAAACAACTGGTAACATCGCCCACCCACATCGCAGGTCACACACTCGACCCCATCTTCACCTCCAGCAATCATGTCTCCTTCAGCCACACTACGGAGCTCCTCTGGACTGACCACAGCTGCGTTCACTTCACCTACAACAAACCAAAACCCACCAACCACCTCCAACCAACTCTGCAAAGAAACTGGAACAAAATCACCACAGACCAGATCTCCGCATCGCTCCTTCTAAACACCCCAGCCCACTCTTCTAACGCAAACGAAGCCGCCGCCAACCTCACCCTATGGTTATCCAACACCGCCGACACCTTAGCACCACTGAAGAAACGTCAAAACAAACCTGCCAGCAAAAAGGCCTCATGGTTTAACGATGATCTTAAGAAGTCCAAGAAACTCTGCCGCTCCCTCGAAAAGGCCTGGAAAAAAGACCCAACTACTAGCACCAAGGACGCCTTCAAAAACGCCACCCGCACTCACCACCAACTAATCCGAAAGGCCAAGAAAACAGCATTCAAGGATCGACTAGACAACAACGCCCACAACAGCAAGGAACTTTTCAACATCGTCAAGGAATTTTCCAATCCCTCGGCCAACTCCAACGACATCACCCCCTCTCAAGCCCTCTGCGACTCCCTAGCCTCATTCTTCCACAACAAGATTGCAGACATCCACAACAGCTTCGACAACCAACCCGGAAACCAACCCACCCTACCTTGTGCTGAACATTCTCCCCCCGTGAACACCCTTAACGACTGGAACCCAATCTCCACTGAGGACACAATCCGCCTGATGAATTCCATCCACTCAGGATCCCCCACAGACCCATGTCCTCACCACATCTTCAACAAAGCAGACTCCGTCATAGCACCACACCTCCGAGACGTCATCAACAGCTCCCTCAACTCCGCCACCTTCCCGGAAGACTGGAAACACGCTGAACTCACCGCCCTTCTGAAGAAACCCACAGCGGACCCCACCGAACTCAAAAATTACCGCCCCATCTCGCTCCTTCCATTCCCGGCCAAAGTCATCGAGAAAGCTGTCAACAACCAACTCGCCGCCTTCCTCGAAGCCAACAAATCCCTCGACTCCTCACAATCTGGCTTCCGAGCAAAACACAGCACTGAGACCGCCCTCATCGCAGCAACAGACGACATTCGAACTCTACTGGACAATGGAGACACAGTCGCCCTCATCCTCCTCGACCTCTCTGCAGCATTTGACACAGTCTGCCACAGCACCCTTTTACAACGCCTCAATAACATCGGAATCCAAGGAAAAGCACTTGAATGGATCACCTCGTTCCTCACCGGAAGAACTCAGAAAGTCCGCCTCCCACCATTCAAGTCCGAGGCCACTGAAGTCATCTGTGGCGTACCACAAGGATCCTCACTCAGCCCCACCCTCTTCAACGTATACATGAGCCCCCTCGCGACCATCGCCCGCCAACACAACCTCAACATCATCTCCTACGCGGATGACACTCAACTAATCCTTTCTCTCACCAATGACCCCAGCACCGCCAAAACTAACCTACACGAAGGAATGAAAGAAGTTGCCGAATGGATGAAACAAAGCCGTCTGAAACTGAACTCAGACAAAACAGAAGTCCTCATCTTAGGTACATCCCCCTCTGCATGGGACGACTCCTGGTGGCCGGAAGCCCTCGGAAAGGCACCCATCCCGACAGACCACGCACGGAACTTAGGCATCATACTGGACTCTTCACTCTCAATGAATAGACAAGTCAGCGCCGTATCCTCTTCCTGCTTCAACATTCTTCGCATGCTGAGAAAAACATTTCGCTGGATCCCCACCGAAACAAGGAAAACAGTCACCCATGCTCTGGTCACGAGCAGACTAGACTACGGAAACACCCTCTACGCAGGCATTACCGCCAAACTCCAGAAGAAACTCCAACGAATCCAAAACGCCTCAGCCAGGATCATATTAGACATCCCACGCAACGAACACATCTCCGGTCACCTTAAAGACCTCCACTGGCTACCCGTCAATAAGAGGATCACTTTCCGACTGCTAACCCACGCACACAAATCACTCTACGACATCGGACCAGAATGCCTCAACTCACGACTGTCCTTCTACACCCCCTCCCGCCAACTACGTTCTTCCAGCCAAGCCCTCGCCACTGTACCTCGCATCAACAAGACCACCATGGGCGGCAGATCCTTCTCATACCTGGCTGCTAAAACATGGAACACTCCCCGCTTACCTTCGCCTTACCCAGAACCACCTAGCATTCAGAAAGCAGCTTAAAACGTGGATATTTGACAAGTAATCTTCCTCCCCTCTCTAAGCGCCTTGGGACCCTCTGGGTATGTAGTGCGCTATATAAATTCTCTGACTTGACTTGACTTGACATGGGGAGTGTTTTTACATGTCTCTCAGATGTTGTGAGTGTATCAAAGAGAAAGTCTTCTTCAATATCATCAGAGTGCATATCTACGTTATGGTAGGTAGCTGCTCTATCAAGTAAAGAGTTAAAGGCCACTGTACCTTCAGTGGGTGATGGCTTAGTTGGGTAAACTGCTGGTTCTATGATGGGCAGAGTCCCTTCATTACCTGGTTCTTCTCCTGCACCCCATGGCTGTACGTTGGGGTCTCCAGTTGGGTTTGTGGATAACCAAACCCCACATCTGCATCCTGATCTTCATCTGGGTTGTAGTCAGGTGATGTAGGGGCATATGGGGTTGCAGGCATGGCTGGACTGATAGGTTCAAAAAGGATAGGAGAGGTAGCAGTCTCGTTTCTTTTTGAGTGGTATTCTAGGAAATTCTGCTATTGGCAGAGGCCTATTCTTTTTTGTGTAGACAGTCACTTTCCCGGTTGCTGGGTCAATATACAGCTTTGACTGGTCCTCTGTGGAGGGGTCTGGGTGAATAAGCTCTTCCTCCACAGTTTTAGCCCTTGGTGCCGTAGGCTTTGGTTGTCCAGATTTTGGGTCTGTAGGGCTAGCTTTTTGATGTTTGTCGACACTTTTTGTCGGCTGGATGTCTTTGGCTGGCTTCACCACCTTTTTCGGACCAAGCGGTTTGGTCGGTTCGACAGTTTGTGGTTTTGTGGGGAAATGGGCCGCTGGATCTTCCATGTGCAAGATCTCCGCAGCCGTGGAGACAGCTCGAGTGAAGGCAGCACCTGCCTCCGTAGGGCCCCGGGGTGGGGAAGGCAGCTCCTCTGAGGGCGACGGCTGCAAACTAAGGCGGCCGTACCCCAGGACAACTGGAGGAAGGAAAGGCCAAGTCCGGAAATGGGGAAGGGGGACCGAGGAATGAGGAACCTGAGGCACCTCCGGTGAAGACTGGCCGTGGCGACGGCAAAAATCTGTCCTTCGATGACGCCGGGGAAAAAGCCACAACTCGGCGACCCGTCTCCGGAGAGGATGACAGCATCACCCACTAAACCTCTGGAGAAGAGTAGGAGGCGTCCGAAGACTAATCAACGACCCGGCGCTGTAGAGTTCACAACCGGAGTCACGTCAACGTCGACCGGTGCCGAAGGAGTCGCCGGAACGACCTCCGCCACACCGCTTGGCGCAGAAGACCAAAGGCGGGCCGGAACTGGGGCGGCCAAGGAATGGTGCCGAAAAGGCATCAACCCTACCTCCGAGGAGGCAGGCGCCTGCATAGAGGGACGAGGGGGGCTCGGGGAGACGCCCAGACCCGTAGCTAGCCCCTGCAGCACCGCCCGGGCCAGCAGCCGCCCGCGCCTGAGCAGAGTCGCCTGGGCCTCGGACAAGGCTGCCGCCTGTCCAGAAGACCGAGGGGGACTCAGGGATACGCCCGAGCCCCGGCAACTTCCTGCGACACCGTAGGGACCCCCGCGGGGTTTGGGGCGAAGCAGATGCTCCGTGGTCCAAAGGAGGGAACTAGTCGGCACCGGGGCCGGGGCCGGAGCCGCCGGCGACGCTGCGGAGGGCCCCGTAAGCGGGAAGGGATCCACAGACGTCCCAGGAGGAGCCAACGAGGCCTGCAAGGCCGCGGCATAGGCTTCCATCTGAGCTCCAGTCGCCCCCACACCGGGGAACGGCGGATAAGGTGACGACGCGCTGGGCCGCACCACCCACGGAGAGCCCACCCCATCAACAGGCCGGGGACCGGTCCGCAGGGACAAACTGCGACACTTACCAACAGGTGAGCGACGCTCTTGCCGCTTGGGAGAGGTACGATGTCGGAGGCGGAAGCAGTGGTTCTTGAAGCCGTCCGCAGGGTACGGACATGGCGACGAAGTCGACCTGGACATGGGAGCCGAAAGGAGTTTCATCCGGTGCTCCCGCTGGGACTTCGGCTTCATTTGCTGACACGCCTCACAGTCCGTGGAGTCGTGGTGCTCCCCCAAACACCACATGCAGATGGAATGAGGATCCGTCGCCGACACCAGGGGTGCGCAAGACGAGCACGCTTTAAAACCCGAACACTATTCCCAGAAAAACGCTCAAGAGAGAAAAAGGGGGACCTGAAACAGGCCAGGAACACTATCCGGGTCCCCGTTGCACGCGGAAAAGAATAAAACTGATGTCACGCACTGGGGTGGGGCTTTTGTAACCTCGCTGACGTCACACCCACGGAGGATGTCGGGCTAAGTCGCCTGGTGCCGCCCCTTCCCCGGCACGCAGAGATGCTGGGCAAGAATGTTTTCCGGGTCCAGTCTCACATCTGGGAAGAATTCTATGTTAAGGAATCTGCGGCTAGTAGTCTCGATCAGATATATATACCACAACACGCCTGGTGGGGAGGAGAGATACCATCAATCAAAATTCACAAAGGGAGAGTTGGATGCAATATCACTTCAAATCCTCCAAGAGAATCCAAATATCATGAAAAAAGATGCACATGAAAATATAGGTATGCCTAGGTCAGGCAAAACCTTGGTCCATTATATAATGGATAAGTGTACCTTTTCAGGTGCAATTACGCACTAGTACACCAAGGTACATACAAATACACAATATAAGGAGTACAACAATTGAGAAAATCTGAGTTGATCACTTCAAAACTCACAAAGCTTGTACACTGTTTGTAATAGAACATATGACAGCAAAAACTTCTATCAATCGTATAATAACAAGATTTTTTCACATTCAGATTGTTTTTCCATTATTTTTGTTTTTTACCATAAAGTGCTCAAATGTTACGATAAAACAAGATGACATATCCAAGATGAAAACAGCCTATGCGTTTCGTCCCTATTCACATGGGACTTCTTCAGGGAGACGCTCAGTATTGTGGAAAGTTTTGTCTTTAAACACCAGGTGTATATTCAGCACTCTGTGTCAGCTGTTATATCCTCACATGTTCCCTCTGTGAGTTCAATACATATTAATCCAGCCAACAAAGCTATCAATTTAATTTGCGGTGTCCTGTTCCCTCCCGCGCTCTCTTTGTATTCCAATAGTCAGGCAATTCAGAAAGTCTAGAAGTTCTTTCATCAGGCCTCAGTTTGAACGGCCGTTCCTGCGGACCATGATACCGTTGACGGCTGATCCGCGAGAGGAACAGGAGGCACTACACGCTTCCTTGGGCAGAGATATGCGCAGGAAGGGCAGTTTAAACTCAGGCAGAAGGTATTGCGGGGAAGTCCAAGACCGGCCCCTGAGGATAAGACCAGATGGCCTGGAGAGCGCCTTCATGTTTTGGTTGGGCGTAAGGCCCTGAGGTGATGTGTGCACCTTATTAGTGTTACTGTGGTGCACAATTGATTTACGAGGGATTCTATGACGTTTATGCCTCATGATTCATGCCTAATGGGTTTATGCTAAGTGTCTCTTGCCAGTAGATACTGGTTGCTTCCATTTTCACTACGTGTATGTTCTAATGGGGTTGACAGTGGTCCGATTGGCCCTGTAATGTATATAATCCCCTGTAAAGAGATACCTAGTGCCAGGTGGCACAGTGTACATATGTGATTATGCTCGGATGTGTTTTATGGGTAATACAACGGCTATTTTTATATAAAATGTGTGGAGTTTCTATTGTGGTGTGCCTAGTGTGTTGCTGCTGTGTGTGTGTTGTGCAAACGCTTTACACATTGCCTCTGGGACAAGCTACCATGGGGGTGAGCAGGGGTTATCCTCAGCATGCAACTCCCTTGTTGTGACTAGAGTGTTGGTTTCTGCCTGGCTTAGGGACATGTCCTAGCCAACCAGAAATCTCATTTCTGTCATTGACATCTCAAATGACATCATCCAAAAAATCTGATGCTCCCATTCACACCCCATATAACCTTTCATACGGCCACTCCAACTTCCACACTACCATTCTCAAACTATTCACACGCCCATGCCAGTACTTTCACAACGACTAACCACTGGTTCATAGATCAACACACACATCCACTCACTCACCCATACAGCCACATATACACCCACTCACTCATACAGCCACGGACATATCCACTCATACACCCATACAGCCACTCAAATATTGAGTCAGACACCTATGAGCTACTAACACACCTACTCACTCATTCATAGTCAATTCACACAGCCACTTACTCACCCATACAACTACCCCTCCTGTTACCTCCAGTAAGTCCACATAGCTGGATTGTTGAGAGGTCTTTGGAGGCCACCCCCCTTTCTCCACCACACTGCAAACACACGTCCTGGTGCACTCCTAGTTGGTGGGTGAAGTCCTCTTTACTGCCGAGAGTCCTTGGGGGCCAACGACTCCTGTTACCTCCAGTAAATCCCAAACAGCAGGATTGCAAAGGGGTTGTTGGAGGCCACACCCCTTTTCTCCACTACTCTTCAAATGCACCCTGTGGCACACTACTAGTTGGGAGGAGAAGTCCACTTTAGTCCAGAGGTCCTACGGAGGTATGAGGACGTCATCCCCCCACCAGCAGTGCGCTGAGAGGTGTGTTTGCAGAGTGGTGGAGAAAGGGGGCGTAGCCTTCAAGTCCTCTCAGTAATCCTATTGTCTGGGACTTACTGGACGTAACAGAAGGGGTTCCTGGACCTCAAGGACCCTCAGGATCCAAGGAGACTTCATCCGCAAACCACACTGCTCCAGGAGGCGCATTTGCAGAGTGGTGGTGAAGGGGGTGTGGCCTCCGGCGACTTGCCGAAGGTTTAAAAAAAAAAAAGTTGAGTGGGGCTGCGTGGCCCTCTTCCCTGGGCTCTTTCGGCCATGGGGACCTCATCCCCTGTGTCCGGACCTTTTCTTTTTTATAATTTATAGGGAGGGGGCACAGCGGCCCACTGGACCCCATCCCCTGCTGCACTGCCTTTATATATATTTAATTTTTTTTATTATTAATAGAAGCAGGGCTGCTTGGCCCCCCCCCTCCCTGGCCGATTCAGGTGACCAAACGGGCCTCCACTGCATTAATAGGTTAAAAAAGCCCCAGGAGATGATCGTCCCCAGGACATAATATGCCCCAGCTGGGGGGCCTCTGCACTCCCCCTTCCTTAATAAAACAATGCACCTGGGTCCGGGCCAACACGGGGGCCGACAAACAAAGCACAGGAGCCTGCTCTTTTGTTGTTGGCCAGATCAGCGGATCACAATTAAAATGAAATGCCCAATCCCCCCCTCCCACCCCCCTCGGCCTAAGGAGTCAGGGTGCTTTTTTTTTGTTTTCTTTAAACATTTTTTGTGGGAATCTGTTCAACCGAGTCCCAAAATGGCTGCCAACACTTCCTGGTTGAAGTGTTGTCAGCCAATCAAATTTCAGTAAGGTCTCAGTAGGCTATTGGGCTCCCGGATATCTATATTTTTATACTTTAATACCTCAAACTACAGAACGGAGTTACACAAAATCACAAAAAGCATGCTTTCTGGACCATCATCTAGCTTTCTGCCAAATGTGGTGCAATTCCGTTAAGCGGTGCAGAGTTGTCTATGGCTCCCGCCAAGCCATAGCAAGCAGCAAAGTCCCGGGGGTGAGCACCCCAGACCATTGCTGGAGCCGGTCTTCGGGGGTGGCGGTCCACAGGGCCATTATTGCCTCCAGTCTCCATTGTGTGATTTAGCCCTGGGGAAGTGGTGGTCCCCTGTGCTGCAGGGGGGCAAAGTGGGCCCCAGTACTAATTCTAAAAAAAGCTCCGGGGAGTTGCTGGTCCCCGGGGCTGCAGTGGGTTTGCGCGGCCCTCCCCATTTGATCAAATTAAAGCCCCATTAGAGCAGCATGTCCAGTGCTGAAGGAAGAGAAGACTACTGTTAGAGCAGAACTGTGAATGGGTCTGTAGAGAAAAAAAAGATTACTGACAATACAACAGTACACCAAGTGCTGAAGAGTGACTACTACTGTCAACAGAAGCACACAAAGAGTTGAGAGCAGACAGCTGTCAATAGAGCAGCACACTCAGCTGAGGGGAGAGAGGACGACATTCAATAGAGCTGCACACACAGAGCTGAGGAGAAAAGATGACTGTCAATAGAGCAGCACACACAGAGCTGAGAGGAGAGAAGACGACTGTCAATAGAGCAGCACCCGATGAGCTGAGGGGAGAGAAGACTAATGTCAATAGAGAAGCGCAACCAGAGCTGAGAGGAGAGAAGACGACTGTCAATAGAGCAGCACACACAGAGCTGAGGGGCGAGAAGACTAATGTCAACAGAGCAGCGCACACAGACTGAGGGGAGAGAAGACGACTGTCAATAGAGCAGCACACAGAGCTGAGAGGAGAGAAGACGACTCAATAGAGTGGCACACGATGAGCTGAGGACAGAAGACGACTGTCAATAGAGCGCATACGATGAGCTCAGAGGAGAGAAGACGACTGTCAATAGAGCAGCGCACACAGAGCTCAGAGGAGAGAAGACGACTGTCAATAGAGCAGCGCACACAGAGCTCAGAGGAGAGAAGACGACTGTCAATAGAGCAGCGCACACAGAGCCGTAAGGAGAGAAGATGACTGTCAATAGAGCAGCACATACAGAGAGGAGAGAAGATGACTGTCAATAGAGCAGCACACGATGAGCTCAGAGGAGAGAAGACGACTTCAATAGAGCAGCACACACAGAGAGAGGAGATAAGACTACTGTCAATAGAGCAGCACACAGAGCTACGAGGATAAAAGACGACTGTCAATAGAGCAGCACACACAGAGCTGAGGGGCGAGAAGATGACTGTCAATAGAGCAGCACATACAGAGAGGAGAGAAGATGACTGTCAATAGAGCAGCACACGATGAGCTGAGGGGAGAGACGAAGACTGTCAATAGAGCAGTACACTGAGCTGAGAGGAGAGAAGACAACGGTCAATAGAGCAGCACACGATAAGCTGAGAGGAGAGAAGATGACTGTCAATAGAGCAGCACATACAGAGAGGAGAGAAGATGACTGTCAATAGAGCAGCACACGATGAGCTGAGGGGAGAGACGAAGACTGTCAATAGAGCAGTACACTGAGCTGAGAGGAGAGAAGACGACGGTCAATAGAGCAGCACACGATAAGCTGAGAGGAGAGAAGATGACTGTCAATAGAGCAGCACACAATGATCTGAGGCGAGAGAAGACAACTGTCAATAGAGCAGCAGACACTGAGCTGAGGGAAGAGAAGACGGCTGTCAATAGAACAGCACACGATGAGCTGAGAGAAGAGAAGACGACTGTCAATAGAGCAGCACACGATGAGCTGAGAGGAGAGAAGAGGACTGTCAATAGAGCAGCACACGATGAGCTGAGAGGAGAGAAGACGACTGTCAATAGAGCAGCACACACAGAGCTGAGAGGAGAGAAGACGACTGTCAATAGAGCAGCAGACACCGAGCTGAGGGGAGAGAAGACGACTGTCAATAGAGCAGCGCACACTGAGCTGAGGGGAGAGAAGATGACTGTCAATAGAGCAGCGCACACTAAGCTGAGGGGCGAGAAGACGACTTTCAATAGAGCAGCCCACGATGAGCTGAGAGGAGAGAAGACGACTGTCAATAGAGCAGCAGACACTGAGCTGAGAAAAGAGAAGACGGCTGTCAATAGAGCAGCACACACAGAGCTGAGAGGAGAGAAGATGGCTGTCAATAGAGCAGCACCCGATGAGCTGAGGGGAGAGAAGATGACTGTCAATAGAGCAGTGCACACAGAGCTGAGAGGAGAGAAGACGACTGTCAATAGAGCAGCAGACACTGAGCTGAGGGAAGAGAAGACGGCTGTCAATAGAGCAGCACACGATGAGCTGGGAGGAAAGAAGACGAGTGTCAATAGAGCGCATACGATGAGCTCAGAGGAGAGAAGACGACTGTCAATAGAGCAGCACACAGAGAGGAGAGAAGACGACTGTCAATAGAGCAGCACACACAGAGCTGAAAGGAGAGAAGACGACTGCCAATAGAGCAGCACACTGAGCTGAGAGGAGAGAAGACGACTGTCAATAGAGCAGCACACACAGAACGGAGAGGAGAGAAGACGACTGTCAATAGAGCAGCACGTAAGAGGCTGAAAATATAAATTACTGCTGTTAAACGAGAATGAGTGAGACTTAGAAGGGAAACTGCTTATAGATCTGAAGTGCTACCACAGAGGGGAATACGGTCAATAGAGCATCTGCCACAAACAACAAATCACCTCTGAAAGGATGAAGAATGCTGTTGCTTTGTAGATGAAGTGAAAATCTGCTACGAGACATGGGCTGGAATTTGGTCTGAGGTGTTTACCAGCTGTCGTGTGAGAGCTTGGGAGAGGATTCCCAGTTGTTACCCACCGAACTGTGGGAGGGGAGTGGAGTGGAGGTAAACTAGGTGGCAGAAAATGATTGATCCTAGCTATTATTTTGTAGAGTTCTAGACGCAAGCTGGTCCCAGGATGTTAACAACAGTGATGTAGGAAGGGGGCAGAGGAATCCTGTATGCGAGAGGCTGGCAACGTCAGTCCAGCTGTTACCTTAAACCACTGTGGTGGTCGGATAAAGTATTTTGGATGGTAGCGGAGGTTTTGGGAGACAGGTAGATAATGCAAATGCTACTTACCAGTTATGCATCTGTTCTTGGCATGTAGGGCTGCTGACATTCATATCTGTGCATAGATCGCTGCCTAGTGTTGGGTCCGGATGATTGCACATTGTTGTCCTGGAAGAGTCTTCGAAGTATCACGAGATAGGTGGCTCCTCCCCTGGACTACAGTGCGCTTGGGCATCGCCTCCATCCCCAGATTGTTTTTAGCCATTGTGGCCGAGATGGAGTGAAATATGTGAGTGATGACCATGCTATGAGCATATACATGAATACTGCAGCTGCTACAGGCGCCGGGGAGGAGGGCGGGCGATATGAATGTCAGCAGCCCTACATGCCAAGAACAGATGCATACTGGTAAGTAGCATTTGCAGTTCGAGGCATGTGGGCTGCTGAATTCATATCTGTGCATAGAATACATAGCAGTCCCCCAATTATCGGCGGCCGCCCGTGCCAGCTGCAGCAGTTTGGAAAAGTGTCCTGAGAACAGCCTGACCAACAGCTGCCTGCTGTTTAGAGTGCACGTCTACACAGTAATGTTTAGTAAATGTATGTGTGGTAGACCATGTGGCTGCTCTACATATATCCTCTAAGGGAATGTTCCCAAGGAAAGCCATAGAGGGCCCCAACTTTCTGGTGGAGTGGGCTCTTGGTGGAATTGTAAGAGTGCGTTTAGCCTTAGCGTAACAGATCTGAATACATTTCACGATCCACCTAGCAATACCAGCCTTGGAAATAGCGTTACCTTTGTGGTGTGATGCAAAGGCAACGAAAAGCTGCTTAGTCTTACGAAAATCCTTTGTCCTGTCAATGTAATACATTAGGGCCCTTTTAACGTCAAGGGTGTGGAGCATCCGCTCCGCCAGCGACTCAGGGTTTTGAAAAAACACTGGCAACTCAATTGTTTGGTTTATGTGGAATTGAGATACAACCTTGGGTAGAAATTTAGGGTTAGTGCGGAGCACCACCCTGTTAGCATGGACTTGGAAAAAGGGCTCTTGGATGGTGAGGGCCTGCAACTCGCTAACCCTCCGTAGCGATGTAATTGCTACTAAGAAAGCCACTTTCCAAGTCAGAAACTGAAGCTCACAAGAGTGTAGTGGCTCGAAAGGAGGACCCATCAGCCTTGTAAGAACCACATTGAGGTTCCATTCTGGAGCTGGTGGTGTCCGTGGTGGAATGACCCTTTTGAGTCCTTCCAGAAATGCCTTGATAGCAGGAACCTTGAAAAGTGATAGGTGTTGCCTATTCTGGAGGTATGCGGCCATCGCAGACAGGTGAATGCGGATGGAAGAATACGCCAAATTGCATTGGTACAGATGGAACAGGTAACATATGATGTTCTGAATGGAAGCATCCAGCGGGTTAATGTCGTGGTTCGCACAATAAATGACAAACCGCTTCCATTTAGCCGCATAACATGCTCTAGTAGTGGGCTTTCTTGCCTCCCGAATGATGTCCATGCAATCCGGGGGAAGATTGAGGTAGCCAAATTCTAGGACTTCAGGAGCCAGATCGCCAGGTTGAGCTGTTGCGGATCTGGGTGCTGAATGTTGCCATGGCTCTGCGTCAGAAGGCTGGGTGTGAGATGAAGCCTTTGATGCGGTACCACGGAAAGTTCCAGAAACGTGGTGTACCATGGTTGGCGAGCCCACGTTGGAGCAACCAGGATGAGAGTCATCGAGTGCTGCCTGAGCTTGCGCGCCACCAGCGGTATCAGAGGTGCTGGGGGAAAAGCATACGCAAATCTGCCTGACCAGTTCATCCATATCGCATTGCCCTGCGATTGCGGGTGTGGGAACCTGGCGGCGAAGCTTTGGCATTTTGCGTTCTCCCTTGTGGCGAACAGGTCTATCTCTGGATGACCCCACCTTTGGAAGTACGGTTGGAGTACTGATGGATGTATCTCCCACTCGTGCATTTGGTGGCTGTGCCTGCTGAGCAGGTCCGCCATCTGATTGTCTTTGCCTGGGAGATGTTCTGCCATCAGGAAAATGTTCCTTTGAATGGCCCACTTCCACATGCTCTGAGCCAGATGAGACAGCTGCGGAGAGTGAGTGCCCCCCTGTTTCTGAATGTAGTACATGGCCGTCATGTTGTCTGTCCGGATCAACACGACCTTGTTGCACAGATGTACTTTGAATGCCTTTAAGGCCATGAAGATTGCCATCAGTTCCAATACATTGATGTGCATCTTCCGCTGCTGTAGTGTCCATAGTCCCTGCACTGTGTAGTGGAGTACATGCGCTCCCCATCCCTGGAGAGAAGCGTCCGTCGTCAGGATAATCTGTGGCACAGGCTCTTGGAACGGTCGGCCCTTGCAAAGGTTTTGTGGATTCCACCAATGCAGAGAGTTGTACGCCCGACCGCTCACCAACACTAGGTCTGTTAGTTGCCCGTGAGCCTGAGTACACTGACGTGCTAGGCACTCCTGGAGCGGACGCATATGTAACCTCGCGTGCGGGACAATGGAGATGCAGGAGGCCATCATGCCTATCAACTGCATGAACACCTTCGCTGGAAGCGATTGCTGAGGTCTGAATCGTTGGATCAGCGTCTGAATACTGGCGACTCACTGAATTTGGCTGCGCCGTGGCTGCCAGAGTGTTGATTGTAGCGCCCAGATACTGCAGTATGTGGGCGGGCTGGAGATGGGATTTTGGGTAATTCAGTGAGAATCCCAGATCGTGCAGGAGATGAATGGTGCGAGACACGTTGTCGGCGCACTGTTGTTCCGACTTTGCCTGAATGAGCCAGTCGTCCAGATAGGGGTAGACGTGGATGTTTTGACGTCTTAGATGCGCCGCCACAGTCGCCAGGCACTTTGTAAAGACCCTGGGCGCTGTGGTGACCCCAAAAGGCAGAACCCTGAACTTTTAGTGCTGGTTTTGAATGGTGAACCTGAGGTACTTCCTGTGTGAAGGATGCAGGGGAATGTGAAAGTATGCATCCTTGAGATCCAGAGTAGCCAGGAAGTCCCCCTGCTGAAGCAGAGGGAGAACCTGCTGCAACGTGAGCATATGGAAATGTTCTGACAGAATGTACCAGTTGAGGGGCCTGAGGTCCAGGATGGGCCTGAGGGATCCGTCCTTTTTGGGGATTAGAAAGTACAGAGTAAACCCCTGTTCCCCTTTCTTGCATTGGAACGAGCTCTATTGCCCCTTTTTGCAGCATGACTTGGACTTCCTGCTGCAACAAGTGCAAGTGCTCGCCGGACATAGGACGGTTTCTTGGAGGTATGTTTGGTGGAGTGGAAGTGAGTTCCAGACAGTAACCGTATTGGACAAGAGATTTGACCCACCTGTCCGTGGTGATGGATTTCCACGCGGGCAGGAACTGCTGGAGTCTCCCCCCCGACCGGTGTTGTGTGGTCGGGGGGCAGCGACAAGGCGTCACTGCTTGTTGGTGGTGGAGGACCTGGAGCTGTTGTTTCCACGTCCCCTGCCTTTGACGTTGTTGCCCCGGTAACCACCTCTACCCTTGTTGGTGTATGAGGATTGGGTGTTGCCTTTATAGTATTGCGTGGATTGTGATGCCTGACCCCTTGAGGTGCCTCTGTTATTGGAGCGGCGAAAGGAACCACCCCGAAACTGCTGGGACTGTAGGGCCCCCATAGACTTAGCAGTGTCAGTGTCCTTTTTCGTTTTTCAAGGGTTGCATCCACTTCTGGCCCAAACAGGTGGTCTGGATTAACTGTTTGGCTTAAGATGGTAGTCTGTATGTCTGGTTTAAAGCCTGATATTCTAAGCCATGCATGCCTACGCAGGAGCACGCTAGTGTTTATAGCTCTGGAGGTGGTATCAGCCACGTCCAGTGCGCACTTAATTGAAGCATTGGTGATAAGCTTCCCCTCCTGAATTAACATTTCAGCTCCCTCTTTGTACTGATCAGTTAAGTGCTGTAGAAGGGTTTCTAGGGTGTCATAGTGTGCCCTATCGTAGCGTGCAAGTAGGGCTTGCGTGTTTGAAATGCGCCAAATATTAGCTGCCTGCGCAGCAATACGTTTTCCTGAGGCTTCAAAGACCTTCGATTCTTTGTCTGGGGGAGGAGCATCACCCGTGGTCTGTGAGTTCGCCCGCTTACGTGCGTTGGAGACAACTAAAGAGTCCAGTGGCAATTGTCCCTTGATGTACGTTGGATCAGTGGGCGCTGCCTAGTATTTTTTGCCAATACGAGGATTGATGACTCTCGCCCGGGTGGGCTCCCTGAAAACCTCAGGCGCGTGCTTTAGCACTCCTTTGAGCATTGGCAATGTCTTGACAGTCTTTTCAGCCACAGAGAAAGTGTCAAACAGAAAATCGACATCCACTGGGTCCGCATGGAGGTCGACATCATGATTGGCCGCAGCTCTCTCAATTAGAGCGTTGAAGGCTGCAGAGTCCTCTGTTGGAGAAGTTTTTGCAGCAAAAAGCTGCGGCTCGTGTCCTGACTGAGGGTCCTCAGGGTCGCCTCCAGCAGACCATGGCTCATTGACCTCCTCTGGATCCGAGTACGCTGGATAATTGTACTCCTCTTCCTCGTCTACGTCACCCTCCCCAGCGTTAGAGTGAGTGGGTGAGAGTTCCAGACCTTGTGGAGATGCAGGCTCCATAGGGGCAGAAGTTCCCGCAGAGTCCAACTTCTTTTTAAGTGGAATATGAAAATGTTCCAACACCGGCTCCGGGGTGATCTTCCTTTTAAGGAGAGAGAGCTTGCCTGTGTTGGCGTCGATGACAACCTCTCGACGCTCCTCGTCCGCTAGTGGTTGGAGCCGTGGCTTCGGCACCACCAAGGATGCTTTAGGCGTAGACACCAGCTTCAAGGGCACCCCGGCCCCATGTTTCGGAGCGAAAGCCTTCGGCGTCGTCTTTGGCGGCAGCGTGAAGTGGATCTGCGCCTTTGCCGGTTTCTGTGGAGGCTTCGGCGCCACATCCTTCGGCTCGGGAGCCACTGCTTCCTTCTGAATACGTTGAAGGGACTCCGTGACCTTCTTGGTAAAGGACGGGGAGGGCTGGACCGGCTCGAGCGAGTCCTCCGAGTCCGGATTCGGGTCGGCGACCAAAGGCGCAGTCTTCGGAGCCGACACAGCGCCGCCCTTGGCTTTGTCGACCGGGATCGGTGCAGCCAGAGCCTTGGGGTCGTCCTGACGCTTTTTTGAGGCTTTTTTAGGGTCATCGACCTTTTTGGCGTCGACGCGGCTCTTCAGAGCGTCGACCAGCTTCGGCGCCGACGCAGCCGCGTCGGGCGTCTTTGCCTTCGGCTTCGACACTGGGGTCTTCGGGTCGGCCATTTTGGCGTGGCTCTTGATATCAGCGGCCATTTTGGACTTATTCGGCGCCGAGGCCTCTGGAGCCTTTGATCCCACCAGTGCGACTTGCACTTTCGGTTTCGATACGGATGGAGCAGACCCTGATGGCTTCACTTTCGGTTTCTGTACCGGGAGTGGCGCATCACCAATGTCCGTGGCTGGGCCCGGAGGCGGGGCCGTGGGACGAGTATTGAGGTCTTGGGTAAGGCCCGAAGGCGATCCCTCGACCTGGGCCTTATGCTGGGGTTCGGCCCCGGAGTCAGTAGGAGGATGCTCTTCTTCCGAGCTATCCTCCACGGTGGCAATGGCCCCGTCGTCGTCCCCTACCTCCTCGACGACTTCCTCGAACTCTTCATCTCCCGCGTCGTAGTTTTCATCCTCCGACGCCGGGTTAGAGTCCGAAACTTGTAGGACGGTGTTGTCTTCAACGTCTTCTTCAAAGATGTTGGTTGGTGGGTGTGCCGACAACTGGGCCTGCAGTCTTGCGGCCAGACGTAGCTTGAGAGTCTTCTTCGACCGGAACTTGGAGCAGGCCATACACCTGGCCTCGTCGTGGTCCGGCGACAAGCATCTGTTGCACACTGGGTGCACGTCGAGGTGTGAATACTTTGAGGCACACACTGGGCACCTCTTAAACGGAGTTCGTTCCATGTTGAAGTAGTCTGGAGCGTCGTGTAGGCCCGTCCGCGCCGACAGCACGCAGGAGGGCAGCAAGTGTTCGGAGCCGATGAATAAACCAACCCGAACGATGGACAATACCGACGCGAGTCCTAAAGACCTTTTGGTCTCAAGTAAGGAAAGTTAAACAACTATCGATTCCGACAGAGGGAACCGAAACACATCCGAACCCAATGGCGGAAAAAAACAATCTGGGGATGGAGGCAATGCCCATGCGCACTGTAGTCCAGGGGAGGAGCCACCTATCTCGTGATACTTCGAAGACTCTTCCAGGACAACAATGTGCAATCATCCGGACCCAACACTAGGCAGCGATCTATGCACAGATATCAATTCAGCAGCCCACATGCCTCGAACGCTGTATTAAAGCATGTTTAGTTTGTGGCATATATACGATGATCCTTACCTTCTGTGCCGCTCTCTCTATTCTTCCCACACTTGCTTCGGTCCATGAGGAGCCCATTCCAGGGAGCACAAAATACTCCAAAGAGCTGGGTGATTGCAAAGGCATTGGTGTACTCGCTGACTGCGGGGTGAAGAGAACAAAAGATACAAAGGGAGAATGAAGGGGGAAAAGGGATTTAGAATTACTATAGACCAACCCACACAACATGCCACACTTGCATGCATCTCAACTCCTGCTTACTCACCAAACATGCCACAGAAATATGGAACCTTCTGCACGACCCAACTCCGGACCTGCTCTTCCTTACAGAAACATGGCTAAACCTAACCTCTGCACCGGACATCATAAGAGCCATCCCCACTGGCTACCAGACTGCTAGGCCAGACTCTCAGCATAATCCTGGAGGGGAAGTCATCATGGTATTCAAAGACACCATCAACTGCACCACCAAGATGGACACCCCCACCAGCTACATGGAACATCTCACATCCAAGACATGCATCACAGCTAACTTCTCCCTGAGTGGAACCCTTGTATACAGACAACCAGAATCCGGACCAATTTCACCAGCAACATCACATACTTCATCGCACCCCTCATCATCAACTCCAGCACCTTCATCATTCTCGTGGACATAACTTTCACTTAGAAATCTGCGGCGACTCAAATTATACAGCCATTCTAGAAACCTTGTAAATCACAGACTCACCCAGCACTTTACCAAACCCACCCCCACTGCCGAAAACCGATTTGACCCGATTTACTTTCAATTAACAACATCACAGTTGACAAGCCAGAAACTATAACTTGGAGCGACCACACCCTTGCCAGTTTCAGCACACCCGCCCTGCACCCCCACAGACCTATCACCAGATCTGCCCACTGCAGCTGTAAAAGCATCACAAAGCATCACAAAAGAGGAATATGCTTTGGATCCATCCGTGCACCGGCCGGAGGACACCAGCAACTTGCTGAAAGCCAAAAAGGACCGCAACAACTGTATCACAGAATGTGCTGACACACCGCTCCCCTCAAGCACAATCCAACAGCAAGAACCTGACCTCAGGCCAGCTGGTACATAGGGAAACCGAGATAGAAGAAACGCCATTGCAAGAAACTGGAGCAAAAATGGAGAACAAGTCAAGACTCCACAGGTAAAGACATCTTCAAATCTGTCCCAAGATACATCCACCAGCAGATATGAACACCTAGCTGCACAGTGGTGCTGGAACGATTTTCAGAGTAGGGGAGCCGTCATCAAAGTTACATCACTGAAGGCATAAGGATTGGGGAAAATTCAACGTGGTTACGGTGTGATACGAAGCCAGTGGTGCATTTGGGAGTACACTGTTGCAAATATATTACTAAAACATGGTGTGGTAGCTGTAGTAGGCTGGATTAGTATATGGTGCACACTTACTTAAGTGACGCATCTTGCACTAATCCACACAACATTCATAGTGATTTTAGTCGTCTCAGACAACCATAGAAAACTAAGTGGTAGCTGCGGAGAGCACACTTCCGGCCCAGAAGACTCAGGAGAGCTGGGAACCCAGGAACCCCTCGGAGATTGTGTGCAGAGTAGAAACACAGCTGCTTAATCAATGCAAGTCAATGTGAAAGTCATGGATGCAGTTTTTTTAGAAGGGGAGAGGATATGCCTAACGGCTAGGGCGGTCGACCTCGGAGCTGGGGAACCGGGTTACAGTCTCTGCAAGGACGCTCGACATCCTGTGATCCTGGGTAAATCATTTAATCTCCTGTGCCTAACGAACAAGTTACTTACCTTCGGTAACGCTTTTTCTGGTAGATACAATATCTGCCTGTGGATTCCTCACCTTGTGAATATCCCCCTTGCGTCAGCAACGTTCGGAAAATTCTTCGTAGCACGCCGGCGTGGACGACGTCATAGGAGCACGGCTTCGCGCGCGACTCCGTCTGACGTCACCGACTCCACATAAGGCCCACGTCGGCGTGATGACGTCAGTTCCGCCCTTTTTTCCGTGCCTTCGAGGCACCCGGACGGACCAACAAGTACATATATATATATATACACAATGTACACAGTACATGCAAAACAAATGCATTCAAAGTGCAAAACTATACAAAATCAGATAAAATCATAATTACATTTGCACATAACACCAGGTATAGCAGAGTGGACAACGGGGAGGCGGGTGGGTCAGTGAGGAATCCACAGGCAGATATTGTATCTACCAGAAAAAGCGTTACCGAAGGTAAGTAACTTGTTCTTCTGATAGATACATCTGCCGTGTGGATTCCTCACCTTGTGAATAGATTCCCACAGCAGTCCCCACTCCCGGAGGAGGGTGTCCACTCTGCTACACCAGGAAATCTTGGAGAACAGAGCGCGCGAAGTGGCCGTCCCTCCTCACCTCAGCATCCAAGCAGTAGTGCTTTGCAAAAGTGTGGAGGGAGGCCCAAGTCGCGGCCCTGCAAATGTCCTCAACAGGAACACCCCTAGACAATGCAGAAGTAGCAGACTTTGCTCTAGTTGAATGAGCTCTAATACCCTCAGGAGGGTCCTTACCCGCCAGAGAGTAGCAAATCTTGATGCACAGGATAATCCATCTGGAAAGTGTGCGCCCTGTGCACCGCTCTGCCCTTCTTGCAGCCAGCAAAACCCACGAAGAGCTGATCGTCTATACGATAGTCTTTAGTCCTATCAAGATAGAAGCTAACCGCTCTCTTCGGGTCCAGGCGATGAAGCCTCTCCTCCTCCTTGGAAGGGTGTGGGGGAGGATAAAAGGTAGGAAGGGTAATGGATTGACCTAGGTGGAAGGGAGTAACCACCTTAGGCAGAAAAGCAGCCCTGGTCCTAAAAACCATTCTTTCAGCATGGATGGACAAAAACGGGGGCTTGGAACTAAGAGCCTGAAGCTCACTTACCCTCCTTGCCGAGGTAATTGCAACTAAGAAGACCGTCTTAAAAGAAAGAAGCCTCATTGGACACTTGTGTAAGGGTTCAAACGGCGAACCCATCAGATAGGTTAACACAAGATTCAAGTCCCAATGAGGAACAATAAAGGGAGAAGGAGGGAACTTATTAGTGAGCCCCTTCAAAAATCTTAAAACCACAGGTGATTTAAAAAGAGAGGGCTGATCCGGCAAGCAGAGGAATGCCGATAAAGCCGAAAGGTAACCCTTGACAGTGGCAACAGCAAACCCCTGCCGTGCCAGAGAAAGAGCAAACAACAAAATATCAGACAAATGAGCCTTTAACGGGTCAACATCCCTCTCCCTACACCAAGACACAAACTTATTCCACCTATACGAATAAATGGACTTGGTGGAGTCACGCCTGGCAGAAAGTATGACATCCACCACATCGTTAGGGAGAGAGAAAGAGTTCAGATTGCCCCGTTCAATCTCCATGCATGAAGGTGTAATGTCTGGAGGTGGGGGTGTAGAACCTGCCCCTCCATCTGAGAGAGGAGGTCTGCCCTGAGAGGGAGACGGAGCGGCGGGTGAGAGGAGAGGTGGAGACGATCTGTGTACCACACCCTTCTTGGCCAATCCGGGGCGACCAAAATGACTTGGGCCCGGTCTTGGCGAATCTTCCTCAGAACCCGAGGAATCAAGGGTATGGGAGGAAACGCGTAAAGGAGCTGACCTCTCCAGCTCAACTGAAACGCGTCCCCCAATGCTCCTTGCATCGGATACTGGAGACTGCAGAATGACGGGCAGTGAGCATTCTCGCAAGTGGCAAACAGGTCCACCCGAGGAGTCCCCCACATCTGAAAGATGTAACGAACAACCTCCGGGTGAAGCCTCCACTCGTGGTCGGCAGAGAACTGACTGAGAATGTCTGCACGCACGTTCAGAACCCCGGCCAGATGATTTGCCATCAGACAAATCTGGTGGTCCTGAACCCAGGACCAGAGGCGCAGAGCCTCCCTGCAGAGACACTGCGACCCCACTCCTCCCTGCTTGTTGACATACCACATCGCGGTCGTGTTGTCCGTCAGGACTTGAACTGACCGACCGCGAAGGGAAGGGAGGAAGGCCTTGAGTGCCAGACGTATCGCCCGTAACTCTAGAAGGTTGATGTGAAGCAGCCTTTCCTCTGGAGACCAAAGACCCTTGACCTCCAGATCCCCCAGATGAGCACCCCACCCTAGAGTGGATGCATCCGTTATCACCGTGGCCACCGATGGTGGAAGCTGAAAAGGCTTTCCTTGAGACAGATTGCCTTCCACGCCCCACCAAGACAGATCCGCTGCAGTTTCTCTGGAGATCCTCACTGACTCCCCGAGATCTCCATTGTGTTGATACCACTGCCTGCGGAGGCACCACTGGAGTGCCCTCATGTGCCAGCGTGCATGGTTGACCAGGAGAATGCAAGAAGCCATCAGACCGAGCAGGCGAAGGACCTTCAGGACCGGAACAACCGCTCCATTGTGAAATAAAGGAATCATGTCCTGTATGTCGCGAATCCTTTGCGGAGGAGGGAATGCACGACATACAGTAGTGTCCAGTACCGCACCTATGAACAGGTTGCGCTGGGAGGGCACCAGGTGAGATTTGGGCACATTTATTGAAAAACCCAACCTGAACAACAGCTGCGATGTTTCTTGCAGGTGATGAAGCACCTTCTCGGGCGACTCCGCTTTGATCAGCCAGTCGTCCAGGTACGGGAATACAGGTATCCCCGACCTCCTGAGATGTGCAGCCACCACTGCCATCACCTTGGTGAAAACTCGAGGCGCAGTAGTAAGACCAAACGGAAGGACCGCAAACTGGTAGTGTTGCGATCCCACCGTAAAACGGAGATACTTCCTGTGCGACTTCAGGATCGGGATGTGAAAATACGCATCCTGCAAGTCGATCGACACCATCCAGTCTTCTTCCAACAGCGCTTGAAGAACCTGCGCAAGAGTGAGCATTTTGAATTTCTCCTGCTTGAGATAGAGATTCAAAATCCTGAGGTCCAGGATTGGACGTAACCTGCCATCCTTCTTGGGGATCAGGAAATACCGGGAGTAGCATCCCTGACCCTTTTCCTGCTCTGGAACCACCTCTATCGCACCTTTCTTGAACAAAGCCAGGACTTCTTCCTGCAAGCGAACAAGGTGGTCCTCCGAACAAAAACCCTGGCAAGGAGGGTAATCGGGAGGGAACTCCTGGAAAGGAAGTGCATACCCATTTTCTACGAGATTGAGAACCCAAAGATCCGATGTAACCGATTCCCAATCCCGTAGAAAATGAGTAAGCCGACCCCCCACCGGAGCCACATGATCCAGAATGGCGGATCTAGGGCTCCTTTGCTGCAGGGGGAGGGGGTTGGCTATTAGAGGAAGAGGAGGAGGAGGAGGAGACCTGGCGCCCACGACCACGGCCCCTTTGCTTTCCTCTGTAGGATTTATACAGAGGATTCTGGCGCTGCTGCTGCTGCTGCTGTCCTTGATTGTAGGGACGAAAATTGGATCTGCCAAAACCCCTATACTTTCTAGTCGCAGAGCCCCTCGTCTGAAGGCCCAAAGACTTCGCCGTAGCCCGACTGTCTTTGAATCTCTCCAGAGCTACGTCAGCCTTCTTGCCAAAGAGACCTGTCCCATCAAACGGTAAGTCCAACAGAGTAGACTGAACGTCAGTAGAAAAATCAGAGGACTTAAGCCATGCAGCCCTTCTTGTAGCCACAGTGGAGCCCATAATTCTGGCAACAGAGTCCACCGTGTCCATACCACTCTGTATGACCATACGAGCTGCAGCCTGAGTATCAGCGACCACCTCGTTAAAGTTCTTCTTATCGTCCTCTGGAAGCTTAGCAGAAAGCTGTTTGACAGAGTCCATCAACGCGTGAACGTATCTCCCCAAGAGGCAAGTAGCATTGGTGGACTTCAAGGCCATGCTACCCGAGGAGAAAATCTTTTTAGCAGACTGGTCCAGTTTTTTTGAGTCCTTGTCTGCTGGCACCTGAGGGAAAGAACCCGCAGCCCTGCTGGAACAGGCGGCCTGCACTACCAGACTCTCCGGTGCAGGATGCGAGGAAAGAAATTCAGGGTCATCAGGAGCCACCCTGTAACGCCTTGCCACTGACCTGGAAACTGCAGGAGCAGATAAAGGCCTCTTCCAGACCTCCTTTATCGGTTCAGTCAATGCATCCGTAAAAGGAAGCGTAGGCTCCACAATAGAAGAGGGCGAATGCAACACTTCCGTAAGGATGTTGGGCTTGTATTCAACTGTGGGCAAAGTCAAGCCTAGCAACTCTGCAGCCTTCTTTATGACAACATGATAGGGTGCCAAGTCCTTAGATGGTGTGTCAGAAACGGTTGGCAAACCCCATTCAGGAGAAAGTTCCAAGCCACTTGCATCCTGAAGGTCCTCAAAACAATCCCCCTCATGCAACTCTCCTTCCTCAACCTCGGAGTCCACAAACCCCTTCTCCTCCAAGAGGCGTTGTGCCCTGCGCCTCGACCACTCCATACGGACCGAAGTCGATGGATCCGGTAACGACTCCGACGGCGCCGGAGCCGACGTCGAGCGAGGAGCCGGAGGACGGGAAGTGCCACGATCCGAATCCACCCGAGGCCGATCCGGAGTCGGCGAAGCCGCATGCGAAGTTGACGACCTCGGCGGCGCCGTACCGAGCCAAGGAGTGCAAGGCGTCGGCATAAACGGCATAAATGGGGCCGGGGCATAAGCCTGGGGCACACCCAAATTGAAAGACAAAGGACCCATGGGACCCATAGGCGCACCAGCGGGGTACATCGCCCTCGAGTAAACACCAAACATGGCGTTTAAAAACTGCGAGGGATCCTGACCTGGACCTGGAAAGGGTGGGTACGAACCCAACGGCCGCTCCGAAGGAGGCTGATCCGGCAAAGGCGCACCCTGGCCCTCTTGTTCTTCAGGCTCCACAACCGGAGTCGGTGCTCGAGGAACCTCTTCTTCATGCACCGATGAATGGTGCGACTCCAGATCCGGTTCCGGCTCATGAATTGGAGAACCAACGTGAGATTGAGCTGGAGAAGGAGACACGAAGTCCTTATGATGTTTTCTCGACTTCTTCCTCGAATCCGAAGACTCCTTGCCAGAGTGGTGTCTGGAGTGATGTTTACTCCTCTTATGCTTCTTTCTCGAGGAGCCCGAAGCATGGCCCGAGGCCGACTTGGAACCGGACCTCGACCTCCCTCTGGACCTTGATCTCTCTCTCGACCTCGACTTGGCCTTCGAAGCCGACCTCGACTTCGCCCTCGAAGCCGACCTTGACTTCGACCGCGACCGTTGTCTCGACTTCGAGCGCCTGGACACTGACCTCGAAGACCTTCCGGCTTCCCTTTCCTTCACCTTAGCAAGCAGAAGCTTCGCCTCCCGCTCACGCAAGGCTTTGGGGTTCATCTTGTCACAGGAACGACAGTTCTTGACATCGTGTCCCGAACCAAGACACCACAGACAGACGGGATGCGGATCGGTGATCGACATCATCCGGGTGCAGGAACCACACTGTTTGAAGCCTGTCTTCCTCGACGACATCTCCGGCGATGAAGCGAAATCCGACAGTGAAACAATTACAGCTAAACAGCGAATAGATACAAAAGTATCGCAGAAGATCCCAGAAACCGTTAGCGTCGACGACGCGGAAAAAAGGGAACTGACGTCATCACGCCGACGTGGGCCTTATGTGGAGTCGGTGACGTCAGACGGAGTCGCGCGCGAAGCCGTGCTCCTATGACGTCGTCCACCCGGCGTGCTACGAAGAATTTTCCGAACGTTGCTGACGCAAGGGGGATATTCACAAGGTGAGGAATCCACACGGCAGATGTATCTATCAGAAAATATGAATGTGTCAGTCTGTAGCGCAACTGGTGCTCACGTAAAGCGCTCTGATAGCTTTGGGTCAAGTTTGCGCTATATAAAACTCCACAAAAAAGGACCCTTCCCAATGGACCCTGAAGAAACCCTGTGGAAGATGGATGGTTAGAGATTCACCCCACCCATGGATACCCCAGGAACCAGGCTACCTACAGCAGGGAAGCTGGGTGCATGGGTGCTAAGTGACGTTGGAAACCGACGTAGACCACAGAAGAGGACTTCACGAAAGACGTCGCTGGAGAAGGAGAAAAAAAGTCCAGTGCAACAGACGGATGGATTCTTGAAGAGAAGTACCTGCAAGCACAGGGGACGGAATATGCAGGAGTGATGTCTGTAACCTTGTTGCTGCAGCTGTGGGGACCAGGCATCGCTGTGGAAGACCTGGAGCCGTTCACGAGCTGTCCCACCTCCGGAGTCAAGAACCAGGGAGTTGGTGCCCAAAGGGAGCACCAACACGCCTTGGCGGCAGCAACAAACAAGATAAACGAAGAAGGTGCAGTGTCGGGACCAGCAAGGTCCAAGGGACTCACTGAATGCAGGAGAGTCATAAGAGGCCCAGAGCAAGCAGAGGAGCCCACTGAAGCCAAAGAAGAGACTAGGCCGAAGGCACACGAGTCTTAAGAGGACTTCGAGCAGCTCAACAAAGATGGAGGCCCATGGTGCATAGGATGCGTGAGGATGAAGATCTTGGCAGGGAGAGATACTGGAGGCTGGAGGTTCGTGCAGCCCAAAGATCTCTGGAGGAAAGTGTCAACAAGCCTGGGCAACAGCAAGTTGACGCTGTGCAGAGGGGTTCTGTTCCAGCGATTCCAACGAGGGATACTGGCATCAAACATGCTGAGAAGACAGTGCAAGCCTTGAGGGAATTGCAGAACCACCACCTGTGTTGCTGAGCTTTTTGGAGTCCGTAAGACATCAGAAGCAGCAGTCCGGTCAGCTTGGTTACAGTGCCTGTAGGTGCAGACGAGTGACTACTTCACTCCAAGGGAGATTACTTCAGGTGTCTTTGATGCCTACAAGCCTGGAGAGGAGCCTGGATGAAGCACAGGCACAGGCGACGCAGAAGACTATCAGGACGACGAGACCAGGAGCAGCAGGAGTCTTCCTTGGTGCAGTCTCGGTTCCTAAGGGAAGTCCAAACTCCCCAGATGGTAGAAATGACAAATCTGAAGAGCCAACACAGGTAAGCTCTTAAGTACCCTAGGGAAAGGGTTGGGAAGATTCAAGGATTCCTCCCAGAGGAGTGGCTGGACAGTGGGGAGGATACTCCCATGTTCTTTGTCTAATTTTGCACCAGAGTGGGAGTCAATGGCTCCCTGAACTGGCTCAAACTGGAGTATGCAAGAAGGGTACCAAATGTGCCCTTCAAAGCAGTCTGGTGTCGCTGTCAAGCGCCCCCACTCCAGCCCAATACACTAAGTCCTGTCTAGGAGGTGGTCACAACCTCCCATGGCAGGAAATCTATTGTTCTGCCTTCCTTTGCTCGAGCTCAGCAGCAGGAGGGTAGAATCAAGTCTGTGGTTGGCAGCAGCGTTAGCTTGCTGTAGTCTCTAAAACGCTGGTACCAGGAACCCAGGGGGACACCGTAGGGAATCCCCCCCAGTACATCGGATCCTACATCCAACACTAGAATCGGTGTTGGGGTAGAATTCCAACATGTTTCATAACAAACATGAGCAGTTTTGGTGCAGCCAATATATAGTTAGACATCTAGTATTACACTTGATGTCCACTATATGTATTAAATGGCTGACCACACTTACAAAGCCTGGATAATCTACTCCGGTTTTTGTAGAGGGGCCCTGTTAATGCAGGGGCACCCCCACATTTGTAACCAAGCACCCTGCCTTCAGGACTGAAGAGCCTGTCATAGCGGTGACATAGGTTTTAAGTGCAGTGATCTCAGGTTTAAGGAAACATATCAGTTGTAAGAGGAGCTAGCGCCAACTTACACAGGCTGCAATGGCAGGCTTGCAGTCACAGTTTGAGTGGTCCCCCATGGGAGGTATAATACATGCTGCAGCCCACAGGAGACTCCTGGTGTACCCATGCGCTGGGTACTTTAGTACCTTGTACAAGGGAATTACAGGGGCACACCAGTAGCCAATTGGGAGGGTACCAAAGTTCTTTCAATTGTCAATTTTCGAAAGGAAGCACCGAGACTTGGGTCCCAATCAGAAAACAGAATAACACCAGCATAAAGTGGAGGTAACCATGAAAACAGATCCTACTTTCCTACAGTAGCACACTGTCATTTACAAACAGCACATTGGCCACTAAATTGGCCACAAACTTTTCACTGAAATGCAACTTTACTGATAAAACTATGTAGAACTGTAAAACTGTGTGGAATTCAGGTTTCAGCAAATATTTATAATCTTCCTTATCAATTAAATGGTCTTGATATGTTTAGATCCTATTAAAAAATGTGTTCCAAACACACTTTAGAATTTTTAAATATTGCAGTTTATTTGTGCTGTCCAAATTGCTGGTGTATTTTGAAATATTTGTACAGTTCATTTGCAGGCATTTAAAATTATGCTGTGTGTTAGAAAAAAACTGGCATTCTACAGCTTTTCCTTGAAGTTTCCCAGCAAGACTATCAGGTAGTTCACTTCACAAAATACTTTCACTTTGTAGTCAGAGAAAGTGAAGTAACACCAATGTCTAGGTTAAAAGAATAAGCAGCATTTTATCGGAAGACCTAGCCTGACATTTGGCATTGTCTTAGAACAGACCACAAAAGTAACAAGATAAAAATAAAATGTAAAGGCATTTTTATTCCCCATTCCCCTTCTGAACGCCATCATAGTTATTTTGGGGCAGCCCCCCAGCACCCCTACATTCAGCGCTTATGAGCGCACAGCACTTGCAGACCACAGACGCCGTAAAAAAGCTGCAGCAAGTACATTCGTCATCATCAAAGATATCCCCATGCCTTCTGCTGCCCCAGCAACATCCCCGCCTCACCAGACCTTTGTAACAAGCTCTTGCAATTCTTATGAAACAAAATGCCCGCCATGTACAGTAACTTAAACCTTCAACCAGATCCCATCACTGTTGCAACCGATTTCCCACAAACCTCGACCGCTGCTACCATGAAGACTATCCACTCGATGACCCCATGGTACTCTTGCCTCCAGAAGATCTTCGCCAAAGGACTCCTACCGATCAACTAAGCATTATCATCCATCCTCAATGTGTCCATTGACTCAGCCACATTTCTAGACACCTGGAAACATGCCACCATCCCACCACTGCTCAAGAAACCATCCACTGACACAAACACTCTCTCCAACAATAGACCCCTTCCCCATCTCTCATACCCAGCCAAGGTCTTGGAGAAAATAATCAACAATGTTCTCGTTGGCCATCTCAGCAACCACCAGCTGCTCGACAGCACACAGTCCACATTCAGGCTCACCCACAGTACAGAAGCAGCACACATCGACCCCACAGACAACATCTGCATGATCCTTGACAGAGGAGACTTGCAGCCCTCATCTCCTTGACCTCTGTGCAACAGTTAACATGGTCTCACACTTCATCATTTTGAGGTGCCTGCACAAGATTGGTATTTCAAACTGCTTACACACAGATTCAAGGAACTAGACAACTTAGGCCCTACATACCTGAACAGTCACACGTCCTTCCATCAACCATACAGACACCTCCACTCTGCAGGAGTTCTACATACGCACATTCCATGCATACACAGAACCAGCTCAGGACAGGCGTTCTCTTACATCACTCCTAAAGTGTGGAACGACCTTCCATTTCACATCAGAGCCTCCTCCTCCTCTCTCCACAACTTGAACTACACAAGAAGCTGAATGCCTGCCATGTCAATTAACCAACCTACCCTAGGCAGGGCTAAGCACACACATCTGCTCAGTGCCAGGAAACCCTCACAAGTGATAGCGCGTGTTACAAATACACAATAAACTAGAGGTATAGGTGAATGTTTCAATCTCAGTATTTTCACAGCCTGTGCACTGTGCTGCCTTTGGCATTATTGCCTCCTTATCTCCCTCCTTTGTAAGCCACTACACTATCTACACCTGTCTTTACAGCCCAGCTTCCTTTATTGTCCCCCTTTTTAATCCCCTTCTCCAGCTTCGCTCCCTACACTTTCCCCACCTCCATCCTAACTACTAGATACTTTGTCCTGAGCTCATCATTCAAGGAATCACGCCTTATTATCCTCCATTCTCGGCCTCCACCCTCCCTCACTCAATCCTGGTTTATTTCCTCATGTTTTAATACATCTCATACATTTACTACCCCATATGTCCTCACTTCTACATCTACTCTAACAATACAACAGCACTCTTTACTGCCATCTCCCAGCTCTTCATCATTCATTACTACCAGATACTTCCACTTCTCTCTACTGTCCCATCTTTACCCAAACTTCCATGAATTTCCTTCACCCTCCACTCCTCATCCTGTCCTCTGCAACTGACACTTCAATGACCCACCCTTCCTTCTCCATTTGCTGCTTCCTCCCCCAGTCACCTCCTTCCTTACTGCTCCTGGCTGCCCTACCACTTTATATAGCAAGAGCAAGACCTCTGACCTGAGACTTTCTCTCTCCCCAGCAGCTCCACTTTGTGTGCCTTGCCGCTGACCCCGTTCTCCTCCAACTGGTAGGTGTTCGAGGCTGCTGTTGTCCGCTCCTGTGCTGTGCCTGTTTTTCAGCCTGGTCAGTGCCCCTTGTTTGTGCAGTGCACTGCTTTTGTTTTTTAAGTTGTTGTGCCCTGTGCTGGTCTGTTTAGCCAGTTTTTGCCACTTTCTGCTCTCCTCCCCGCCGCTGCTGCCCCTGTGATCCCTCCCCTCTGCAGGTTCCCACCTCCCAGCTGCACGTCCCTCTGCCCTTCCCTAGGCTATTTAACGGTGGCCGCTGCGGGGGAGCGCAAGCAAGACCTCTGACCTCTGGTCTGAGACCTGCTCTCTCCCCAGCATATTCGCTGTGTGTGCCTCCACCTGGTAGGTGTTCGAGGCTGCTGTTGTCCGCTCCTGTGTTTTGCCAGTTTTTCAGCCTGGTCAGTGCCCCTTGTTTGTCCATTGTACTGCTTTTGTTTTTTAAGATATTGTGCCCTGTGCTGTTCAAACAATTTTTGGCACTTTCTGCGCCCCGTGCCAGTCTCTTCGCCACCGCTACTGCCCCTACGGCCCCTCCTCCCTGCCGGTTCCCACTCCTGCCTTCTAGCTGCACGTTCCTCCCCCATTCCCTATTTAATGGCGGGCGCTGCATGGTCATGCAGCGCACGCGCGAATCGGGTGCGCTGCTGGCGTGCCAAAGGCAAGCCTGTCTGCGCCTGTCCGCTACCCGACCGCGACCAGCGCCAGAACCCATGGATCTCCCACCACTCACCACTATAACCCAGCCACCCTCCTCGCACTCAACCCAGGAAGAAACAAGAACTGCAAGCAGGCCACGCCAAACTTCACCAACGGTCCGTTTTCCTGCCGCCAGACCTTCACCTCCGATCACAACCCTCGGGACGCCACTCGCACGACGAACGCCAACTCCTACGGCACCATAAATTGTATCTTCCTGAACGTGCGCTCCCTGCACAGACATGCCATAGAGATCTGGGACCTTCGACACCCTCTCGCCAGACGTCGCTTTCTTCACAGAAACTTGGACCAACACCTCCTCTACCCCGGACATCGCCACCGCAATCCCCAACGGATACAAGATCCAGAGGAAGGACCGCCCACACCACCCAGGAGGGGGACTCTCCATCGCACACAAGAGCTCCTTCCGACTCTCCACCTCCAGCACGAGTAACTCACTCTCCAACACCGAACACCTCCACTTCCAGATCCAGACCAGCCACAAAACCACGCTCTGGGGCACCCTCGCCTACCGACCCCTCTGGGCCTCGTGCCTCCTTCACCACCACCATTGTCAACCTCATTGCATCCCACGCCATTGCCTCCAAGAACTACACTCTCATCGGAAACCTGAACTTCCACCTCGACTACAACAACCCTGACTCCACCACTCTCCTAGACAACCTCACCAACATCAGACTGACGCAGCTTGTCACCACCCCAACTCACAAGGAAGGACACACCCTCGACCACATCTTCGCAGGAAGGAACATGGTCTGCTTCATCCACACCTTGCAACCCCCATGGACAGACCACTGCATACACTTCACCTTCAACACCACCACGATGCACCTGCCTACGCCGCACCCACCTCGAAGACAATTGGGCAAAGTCACAGAAGACCTCCTCCACCACACCTTCACCCATAAAACGGCATCCGCCACGACCAATGCCAACTCTGCAGCCAAGAATCTCCAACTGTGCAGACAAGCTCGCACCCCTCCACAATTCCGACAGACAGCACAATCTGAAGGCCCTGATTCACCACCGACCTCCAAGAAGCCAGACGCTCCTGTAGGAGTCTCGAAAAATGATGGAGAAACAGCAAAGCCACCGAAGACCAGACCTCCTACAAAAACGCCATGACATAATACCACCAACGCATAAGAGCCACTAAAAGGACCTTCATCAGTAACAAAATCCTTACCAATTCCAGCAACTTGATGGAACTCTTCAACAATGCACCTAGCGAAACCACGGACGTCACACACTCACAGGACCTCTGCAACAAGCTCAGCACCTACTTCCACACCAAGATCAAGAACCTCTATGATGTCAGCGAGCAAACCCCAGAAAGCGCCCCTTCAACCGCCAGCTAGAACGACCTGCCCACCATTACCACCTGGACCACAGTCACCACCGAAGAGACCATCACGACCATGAGGAGCATTCACTGAGGAGCCCCCACGGACCCCTGCCCGCCACACAGCTTCCACAAAGCCACTGCCGCCATAGCGCCCGAACTCCGCCACATCATCAACATCACTTTCAAAACCGGCATCTTTCTCGACAACTGGAAACAGGCGGAGGTCATGCCCCTCCTCAAGAAACCTCCCGCCGACCCGACGGACCTGAAGAACCACCGCCCCATCTCTCTCCTCTCTTTTCCAGCCAAGGTCACTGGGAACATCATCATTGCCCAGCTTACCACCTTCATTAAAGAAAACAACATCCTGGACTCTACCCAGTCTGGATTCCGAAGAAACTACAGTACTGAGACCTCCCTTCCTTGCCGCCACAGACTACATCTGCGCGCTCCTCGACCAGGGCCACACTGCAGCTCTCACCCTACTAGACTAGACTTCTCCACAGCCTTCAACACTGTCTCCCAACGCATTCTCGCTGCCAAACTCCACGACGCCGGAATAGGAGGAGCCGCCCTCAACTTGATCCGCTTCTTTCTCGCTTCTTTCTCCCCCCTTTCCTCTCCAAACCCACTGAGATCAACTGCGGAGTACCCCAGGGATTATCGCTCGGCCCCACGCTCTCCTATATCTACATGCCCCCCCTCACCGCCATCATCAGACAGCACGGCCTCAGCATAGTATCCTATGCACACGACACCCAGCTCATCCTCTCCCCCAAGAAGGACTATGAAGCAAGCAGACTCAGCTTCCAGGAAGGAATGAAAGACATGGCAGCCTGGATGAGCAGCAGCTGCCTCAAGCTCAACCCGGACAATACAGAGGTCCTAGTCCTCTGATCATCCCACGCGGCTTGGGACAACACCTGGTGGCCACCTGCCTTCAGAAACCCGCCCACACACACGGACCATGCCCGAAACCACGGCATCATCCTCAACATTTCCCTCGCCATGACTGCCAGATCAAGGCCGTCGCCTCCAGCTGTTTCAACTCCCTCACTCCCTCCGCATCCTCTGCAAAACCTTCAAGTGGGTACCCCCCGAAGCCAGAAAGACCGTCACCCATGCACTCACAACCAGCAGACTGGACTAGAGGAACGCCCTTGGCACTGGAATCAACAAATCCCTGCTACACAGACACCAGACCATCAAGAACAGCGCAGCCAGACCCATCCTTGGCACCCCTGTACCCCCCCCCCGACAAGAGCACATGACCCAACACCTACGAGACCTCTACTGGCTCCCCGTCGAGAAGCGAGTAACATTCAAGCTACTCACCCATGCCTTCAAATCACTTCACAACATCGGACCCAAATACCTCAATGACAGTCTGCTTCCATGTACCCAAAAGAAACGTCCGCTTATCCGATCTCGCTCTGGCAGAAACCCTGTGCATCTGCAGATCCAGAGAGGGTGGAAGAGCCTTCTCCTACGTTGCTGCCAAGGCCTGGAACGTACTCCCAGTCGACATCAGATGCCCCCCCGCACACCTTCAGAAGGAGCCTTAAGACCTGGCTCTTTGGCTAAGCCCGGAGCTGCGACATCCCCTCCCCCAGCGCCTTCAGACCGTCACAGGTGAGTAGTACGCTTTAAAATTCCCTGATTGATATAACGTCACGTCCTCCTACGCCACACATACTTCCAATGAGCGTCTCTTGTCTTGCTTTTTAATGTTTCCGAGTATCTCACAATACCTTCCCTTCCTCCTTGTTGTCTTACCTCCAGCTTTTTTTATGTTATACACCCCATGACAACACATTTATTCCATACGGCCTCCACCCATCCTTCTTTACTGTCCTTTGCCCTTTTCCTCTCTGCTTTTACCTTAATCTGTCCTTTTCTGCCCCAGCCCAACAGCACATTCTTGGTAAGACTCCTTTCTTTCTACAGTCTTCTCTTCATACTCCTCTTGTATTGCCCTCCCTCACTGGCACCTTTTCTCCTTTCTCTCTTCTTTTACTGGTCCTAGCCCTCCAGCCTCAACATTGCCCGCCTCCGGCCTTCTCTTTCATGGCACTGCCTACCTTATCACCGCATTTCCGGCACAAAGTTACACTTGCCTCACATTTTCTGCTTTTGCCCTTCTACAACTCTTCATTTACTGTCCTTCCTTGACCTTCCTGCCCTCCTCCTTCACTGTGGCATCACAACCTCACCCCATCTTCTGTTTCTTTCCTTATCTCTTCATCTGCTCCATCCCCACCACATCGCCATCTCCTTTCCCACTCTCTGCTCTCCTTCACCTTGCTCTGTAGCACCCCTTACTCATCCTTAGCTGTCTCAACAATCTATCACCTTTTCCTTAGCTCCCGCAACTCATTTTTCTATCTCTTCACTGCACCACACTCAATCTCACCCTCACCTTCACTGACTTTTGTTGCCCCATATCTCTTACTTGACTCACTGACTTTTGTTGCCCCATATCTCTTACTTGACTGCCCTGTGTCCACCCTCATCTTCTACTTCACAGGCACAGCTTTTCACTTCCTTCTTCCCTTCCCTTTGCCCACCATCAACACCTTCTTCACTGCCCCCAAATAACCCTCAAATCCTCCATCACTGCCCGGTGTCATCCTCAACTTCTCCTTCACAGACCCTGCCTTTCTTCACTTCCTACTTCACTGCCATCTGCTCACCCTTATCTCCTACCTCACTGCCCCCAAATTTCCCTCACATGCTCCATCACTGCCCTGTGTCACCCCCAGCTTCTCCTTCACAGGCCCTGCCATTCTTACCTTTCTCTTTCACTGCCACCTGCTCACCCTCAGCTCCGTCTCAGCCCAGCCTCTCCCTAAACTGCTCTCTGACCACAGTAATCTCCTCCATATGCCCTTCTCAACGGACATCTCCTTTACTGATACATGCCATCCCTCACTAAGCCATACCCTACCTCCTTCCCCGTACCTTCATCCACTATCCTGTGCTCTCCCTCTGCACTATCCTCTTGCTTCCTCACTACCCCTTGCCCTCCTCCCTAACAGGCTCCAGCCCTCCATGCAGATCCTTATCCTGTCCCACACCTATTCACCGCCCCTGCATTCCATCACCTACTTATTAACCAAGCCCAGCAGATCATAACCTCATCCTTCACTTCCCAATCATCACTCACCGCCTCTTAATTTTCCCTCTTCCCTCCCTCACTCCTCCTTTGCTGTCTTCTGCCCTTCACACCACTTTTACCAGTCCACCTCCCATACTTCACCCTGCTACCTTCTGCTCTCCCTCTCCATTTCTCTTACCAGTACTCGCCCTCCCTCATGGCCAGCACCTTACTTTTGTGCTGGTCCCCTTTGGACAGGTGGGTGAGCATGGGGTTCAGCGTGCCGATGAACAGTAAATGCCGTAGGTTCATGACAGACAGCCACAACAGGTGCCAGGCGAAGAGCCAGGAGCATGCGCAGCTCCGGAAGGATGCCACTGGAGCCTCAGGTGCTGCTACTGTGGATCAAAGAAGAAAATAAAGAGAGAACTACTTACAATGATGATGAGCAGAACTGAAGCACAGCAGAGGCAAACCAGAGAAAAAAAGACACCTAGAAAATAGCATAGATGGCAACTGCTAATAAGCAGCGCTGCTTCACTACAGAAAGGTTCTTCACTAGGTTACTGGTGACCATCTGCACCACCAACACGGAGTGAAACTATGACCAAGGCTTGTTGACAAACAAGTGATTCCATGGGTAATTATTAAACAGCTTTCAGCAAATCAGCAAGTTGATGTTTCAGTCATATACATCAATCTTGTGGACCATCATCAGGGCAAAGTGACAGTATTCTCTAAACAACTTACTGTGTTGGTATGGAGCGTATTGAAAGGAATTATGATTGGCTTGAATGGGTCCTAAATGTCTTGTATTAGAATTGGGTGTCTCTGGTTGGCACAGGTAGGAAATTGTGACAAGCAGGGACCCTCTCCTCTAGTCAGGGCAAGGGACTTGCTCTTTAAAATAACCCCTGCTCACCCTCTAGGTTGCGTGGCGCGATCAGACAAGGCTAATCTCAGAGCGTTATGGGTTAAGCATTTATGATCACATACAGTAATTCAGTGATACAAAACTAGACTGGTGTCCATTTGTGGTGTATCAAAAATAAGTATTTTTATATAAGGTTTAGCACAAGACTCCAGTAACGTTTGTAAAATGAGGCCACAATACTATTTAGCAATAAAATAAGAATTCTGTTATAAATGCGTAGTTCTTAGTTCCTGTGCGCATTGCACACTCTTGTCCGACTCTCACCGTTGAAAAACAATGTCAAAGAGGCACAAAACAAGCGTTGCAGACTCCTGCTCCTGGGTCCGTGGCGTACACACGGTGGTACACGTGGTGGTACGCGTTGAGTGACGCGTTGAGTGACGCGTTTAGTGACAGTACCTGTTCGCGATGAGGAGTCCGGCTCGAAGGCGGTGTCCGGGACGTGTAGGCAACAAAAAGATGCGGGCGGCTCCTCTGCGAGGCGGGCCCCGGCTCAGGTAGGCGTCTCGGTGCGAGGCGTAGAGCAGGGGGGCCTCGAGGAGCGGGGCAGATGATGCGGGTTGCCTTTGGGGGTCACGGCGTTCGAGCCGTACCTTCGGGACGTTGCTGCTGAGTCAATGCGGGCAGCGCGGCACGAGGCAGCCAGTACGAAGCGTACGGCCGGGCTCTCAGTGTAGCGCGGCCCCGGTGACCAAGAGCGTGATTCGAGGCAACTGGTACGCTTCGTGCGTACGGGCCGTCCTTGGCTTGTGAGGCACTCCGGTCGACTTCCAGCGGTGGGGGCCGGCGAGACGAGCTGTGCGGCTCGAACAGGGGGGGAAGAGTGAGGCAGAGTGCGGGCGGCCCTGGAGGGACGGAGCGATGGTCGGCTCGTAGCAGAGCGGCTCACATGGGGCGGGGGCGGCCAGGCACCAGCGTCACGGCAAGGAAGGGGACGAGGCGCACAGGGATCGCGGCTCCAGCGATGAGATAGGGCAAAGTTCAGCAGACGGGTCAGCAAAGGCAGGAGGAGTCCAATAATCCTGGGACTCCATTCAGGGGGCAAGCTCACCCACAAGCCCTTGGAGATTGTTTGAAAAGGCACATGTAGATAAAAGTTCCTTCAATCTTTTCCTCTCCTCTCGCAGCAAGGCACCCACCACAAGCCAGTCTCCCAGGTCAGAGACAGTACTCCTCCTTGTAGCTTTTCCAGGTCCTTCTCGTAGGGCAGAGGTTCTTCTTGCTTCAAACAGGATCTGATTTCTTAGGAGCAGGGCTCCTATCTTTATACTGAAAATCCTTTGTTCTTTCAGGCCAAGGGGCCTGTGCCTAGTTCAGTCCAGTTTCTGAGCACTTTGCTGACATGCTGCAGGCTTCTTCTTTCAGGGAGCAGGGCAGAGGCATCAGACGCACCGCAGGAGGTGGAGCCAGCATTGTGGTGGCAGAGTACAGCCCTATTCAGAGTCAAGGGGCACTCCTCCCACCCATCCTGGTGTATTCACCACCTGGCTGCCCAGCCTGTCTCCTGGAATTCTCCAGCCCTGTCACTCACAGAAACCAGACAACAGATACACATAAGAGCAGGAGCGGGCTGAAATGGTTAGGCAAGCTAATACTAACTTTCTAAAAGTGATATTTGCAAACACAGAACATTAAAATAAACTTTGCTAAAATATTTATTTTATTATTCTGAGTTCAGGCATACCAAACTCGAATTTCTACCATGTTCCCTGAGCCTGCTAGGATTATAGAGTGTAATAATTCCAGCAGCCCATTCTGGCCTATGAGAACAGGTAGCCTTGCAATAGTGAAAAACGAAAATGGCTGTAATTCACTATTAGGACATGCCCCACACATCAGGGCTTGTCCTACCTTAAGCTTACAATGCACCCTGCCCTTGGGCCTACCATAGGGGTGACTCATATTAAGTAAAGGGAAGGTTTGGAGGCTGGCAAGTGTGTGCACTTGCCCAGCCAGCATGACAGTACCAGACTGCACTCAGGTTCTGCAATGGCAGACCTTAGACACTTTACACAAGGCTGCTTCTGTGGGTGGCACAACAAGTGCTAGCAGCATTTGGATTTACAAGCCCTGGCACTCCTGGTGCACTTTAATGGGGTCTGACAGTAACCCAAATAAGCCAATCATGGAAACCAATCAACATATACACTTTACCTAGGGAGCACTTGCACTGTGGCACTGATTGGCAGTGGCACAGTGCTCTGAGCAGCTAACCCCAGCAAAACATATGAGGCATAGCAGCAAAAAGTGGAAGGGAGACTCACGCCAAGGTACCAGGTCTAACATCTTGGCTACACATGTTTGGCCCTAAATGTCTTGGCTACACATGTTTAACCCTAGAATGAACAATGGGGAGCCAGTTTAGGCTTTATTGGCCTCATATCTAATGTTATTTGAATAACACTCGATGACTGGCACATTTTCTTCTGTTTAAATGGTCCCTTCATGTTTATTATCAGGATCTATACAGTTACCATGTTGTTATAAATTATTTATATATAAGTTGCAATCTAAGGGTCGGATTATCAAAAGTAAACTATCATGTTTGCTCAAGTATACTCTTTTTGGGTAGTCACAAACTACTACTTAATAGTAGCTTTACGACTGCGGAGACTCCACACTTGTGGCGGAGAACTCTGCATATAAAAAGCTAGGCCTGATCGGAGGCGTAGAAATCAACCTGCTGACCCCTGCCCATCATTAAGGGGGCTGGCTGGCGATGACGGCCTCGACTGCGGCAATAGAGGCGGGAGAGAAGGGTGATGGCACCGTGACCACAAACGTCAATTGACATGCAAGGTCCACTAACGGAGTCGGAGAGTGCACGAAGGCCGGATCCCCTATGTGGTGGAGTGGCAGCCTGGTGCCCCTTGTACGTACCTCATGGGGGTGCACATAAACCATACTACAGCCTAGTGGAGGACAGTGAGGTAGCTTGACCATACTAGCGGCGCATAAGTTAGTCCATATGATATAAGAGGAGTGCGTGCCCGCCACCGATATGAGCTAACAAAGTAAGCAGCCCAGGAGCCCACCCATCACCAAAGCACAGGAGGAACAGTATGGTTAGGTAGTGGGTCAGCTGTTGCCAGAATGACTGGGAAATACTTGCACGAGGGCACAATATACTTGCTTTACACAGAACGTTTGGGTGGACTGCAAGACAAGCAATCGACAGGCAGGCACAAGAAAAGGGGTTGACGCCAAGAAATGGCCACCAATTTGGAACTAGAAGTTTGGAAACTGAAAACTCCATCTGGAAGCTAGAAGTCCACTAGGAGAACAAAACACCATGGACAGAGGTGTTGCACTCCATCTCAGGGCGGAATCATTGAAAAGGAGGATGCGGAGGTGAGATGATGTAACCTACACTCCCCCGGGAAAGTGGACTTGCAAATTCACATAGATAGAGACCCTGATTTATAGCTGTGCCCAATAATGCATATCTAGCAGGTCCCAGGTGGACCCAGGGGTTTGCCCTCAAGATCTCATCTACAGCCACAACATGGGGTCTGGGAAACCCAAGAAGGTTTTCTGTGTAAGAGACATGCTAATCAAGTCATCAGTATCTAAGTTGGACTCACTTAGTGAGAAAGGGCCCTCACGGGGTTCACTTATTTCTGCCACAGCAGCAGAGCACCTCATTAACACCTTGGCTGCTAGAGAGTTTCCCCTCCTGTGCTGAAGGATCTAGATTCCCATTGTTCATGACGAGCTCAGCTCGTCATAAGCACACGACCAGTGTACTGCATGACGAGCTGAGCTCGTCATGAGCAGCGAAGGGGTTAAATCCATCACAGAGTTTCTCTTCATCACCTTTCGAGTGGAGCTAATGGAGGTGAACCATGTTATGTTATCTGGGTACTCAATCGAGTGTCCTGGAACTGAAGACTTCTAGGCTGGGCTGACAAAAAAGCTGACCAGGGTTTGAAAAATGTACTATTGCTGAAATAATCAAGTGCCTTTCTGAAGGTGAGAAGGTCCTGCCTGCATCTGTCTGAGGACAAGAAGCAAACTATTCCAAAGTTGGGTGGATTGCACCTGGAAGGAGTGTCCGCCTATTTGAGCGCGGGTGAACTTGGGGATAATTGCCTGGTGCAATGAGGATGATGTCAAAGTTTGACGTGGGCAGTAGAACTGAACTCTTTTCCTGATATTGAAAGCACCTGTACCATACCCTCAGAAAGGAACTTGGCAAAGTGAAAGAGGTGCTTAAAAATATCAGAACACACTATCAGCATTAAAGGACTCTGGTGCAGCACACAAAGAAAAGGTAGAGTTGTTGAAACAAGAAATGAAAACACTGAAGGTCCATCAGCTAGGCCTCTAGGCTCAAGTGGAGGTTTCGGAGATTTACTCCAGGGGGATAAACATAAGTGTAGGACTTGGTACTTTTTGGCTAACGTCCCTAAACCTTTTGCTTTCTCCCTGGACCTTTTTCTGACATAGTGTTGCCAACTTAGATGCTTTGGACACTTTGCCCCTGATAGAAGGAGGTTCCTCTAGGGACATATAAGCTTGCACTGATAGGCTCACACCTTTAAAATAATGTACCCTGCCTTCTGGGTTTAGGAGGCCTACCTTAGGGATGACTGCCACATACTAAAAATAGTGCTGTGGCATTGTCAATCATGTCGCGGGCAAAGTCGAGGAGGCCTGCTGTCACCTCTTTATTTGCGGACCCCCTTAACTCCCATGAGCTAGACACCCCTGGAACCACTTTTCAGGGACTTATCAAAGGGTTAACGTCCTTGCCAATTGGGGTTACCAATTCACATGCATCATACTTTAGGGAACGAGCACTGGCACTGGGCTGGTTAACAGGCTACAGTGCAACTTCACCTTCTACTCTCACCCACACAACTCATACAGCAGAATCGACTATATCCTAATGTCTGACTCTCACACGCACCTGATAGAACAAACGGAAATAGCCACAATCACAATCTCAGACCATGCACACATCACCCTGACGGTTAGTGGCAGGCACAATGAAACGCCGAGCCGTAGATGGAGATTTAACAGCGACATCCTACAAATCCCCGGAAACATAGCAGAAATTGAAGTAGCCATTACAGAATACCTAGCATTCAATGACAATACAGAGGTAGACAAACCCTCTGGGAAGCCCTAAAAGCCACGATACGAGGCAAACTAATAAAAATCAAAGCCAGAATGAACAAGGGCAGGAACAAGAAAATAGCCGAACTTGAGGAGCAGATCAAAAATCTCGAAAAAGGCCACTGCGCCAACATAGCAGACAAAAACACCCTGACTGATCTGACGAAAAGGAAGTACGAACTTAACAAGATACTAGGTGAAAGAGCAGGCACATGGATCAACAAATATAAATCCAGTAATTCATGGTTTCAGGCATTTATATGTAACCATGAATTACTAAATGTGACGTTAGCATTTTTGTTCTGTGTATTCACGTTTTTCATGAATTGTTGTTGTTTATAATTGTTTACAATAGTTTGTATAATCACTGTATCGTTTTTGTGGGTTTACCTTTTTCTTGCTTTTTCAAAACAAATTTCTGAAAAATATAAAAATTATGAGTAGAGGGTATATATAAAAGTACCTCCACATGTGTCATTAAGTTACACTTGTACAATTTCTTGAATCATTGTTTATTCTGAGAGGTGTGGGCACTTTGTTTCTTCTTCTCGAATTTAATTTAAGGCAATTATTTTCCATCCATGAACTGATGGCCAGCATGCCATCATGAAAGCCTGCCGCCACTGGTTCCCCGTCTTTATGCACCGCTAGCACAAGTTGTGCGTCGTCAGCATAGGACGTGAGACCCAATCCAAAAGTCTGGAATACTTGTGCCAAGTCCTTCACGTATATATTACACAGGGTTGGGCTCAGCGACGATCCCTGCGGAACACCACTGGGAAGAGCAAAGACTGATGAGTTATAGTCGCCCATGCGGACTGACTGAGTCCGTTCGGAGCGAAAAGAGGACAGAAGAGCCTTGGCCTTTCGTCCGACACCTAGGGCTGAGACACGGTTGATCAAAGTGACATGATCAACCGTGTTAAAAGCTGCTGATAAATCCTGTAGCACCAGGACAGCGGCACCTCCTCTGTCTAGCTCCATTCTGATTTCATCTGATACTTCGATAAGAGCAGTCTCCGTGCCACGTCCTTTCTTAAAGCCAAATTGGGTGTCATCTAACAGTTTGTTCTCTTCAATAAACTGCGTTAACTGGGCATTCATAATTTTTTCAAAGATCTTCACTGGAAAAGGTAAACGTGCGATTGGTCTGTAGTTTTTAGTTTCTCCTGGGTCAAGATTAATTTTCTTTAGCACTGGTTGAATAATGGCCTTTTTCCGTATTGAAGGGTAGGTGCCCAAGCAAAACATAGCATTGCAGATGCTCATTAAATTAGTGCGTATCAGGTCCGAAATCGTTTTTAAGACTGACGGGGGCATGGGTCAGAAGGGGACCCTGATTTGACTGTCTTAATCAAATCAGTGGCCAGTTCCACCGACACGGATCTGAATTCCATAAAACCGGGGGACTCTCCAATCATGTTATTGTCATCTGACTGGTTCAAGTCCTCTAAAGGTGTGTTAAAATTTGAGTAGATGTGGCCCACCTGGTCTTGGAAAAAACTGGCTATGACTGGGAGACTTCTTTGATAGAACTGACCACTGGCCCTGACAAAGTGGAAACTATATGAAACAGTTGTTTAGTGGAGTTTTGTGCTGTTTCTTTTGTTCTGGTATAGTAGTTACTTTTTTCTATAATTATAAGACGTTTATATTTTAACAGGGCTGCTTTATAGCGTGTTTTCCACATGTCGTTGTAGTCTTGACGCCAATGTCTTTCCTGATTCCTGCAGTGCTGTTTCTCTAAAGAGGTGTCCCGGCTTCTCGGAGAGCAGTGTGGGTGGGGACTAAAAGGGAAGCAATGCAAGCAGGGCACAATTAAAGTAAAGAGATAAAGTGCTCACCATGCGCTAGGGGCCAGAGAGGGAAAATGAAGTGCGCCGCCGCTTTTTTGAGACACGCAAATGTAAACAAGCGCACACGCCCACCGTAATTCGAAACAGATGACCCCTGCACGTCGCTGCTCGTCCCTGCAAGGTGTATGCCGCCACACGCAAGAGTATTGGAAAAGTGCAGACCGATTCCAAAAGGTCATCTCCTAGAGCAGCGCATGCCCGCTGCGCTAGTCTAGACTAAAAAAAGGCTTGTGAGTCTGGAATAAATGTAACAGGTATGGGTGTATGATGTTTGTCACAGGTGGAGGAGGTGCCAAAGATTGTGGTTTCCTGCAGTGACATAGTTTGGAGGCAGAACACTCACGGAAAGGACAATTGTGTACGTGTACTGCTTTTCTGTATTCACAAAGCTAAACTTAGACCAAAAGTCTAAGTTTAATAGTAGTTACTTACCATTGTGAATACCGAAAAGTAGTAAAGTTAGACTTTTGGTCTAAGTTCACCTTTGTGAATACCGAAAAGTAGTAAAGTTAGAATTTTGATCTAAGTTCAACTTCGTGAATGCGGAACATTTATTAAAATTACACAAGAGTGTAAGTTTACCTTTGTGAAATGGGCCCAATGATCTAAACAGTACTAAAGGCGATAAGTTTGAGTACTAAATCAAACCCAAAAGTATGTATTTGTGGCATGTCCCATTCCCACAGCATTATTTTGTTTTGCATGTCTAGTGTCTTTGACATTTGGAGTGGATGAGCTTTCTTAGAAGAGCCCAGCCGCATGTGCTCTGACTGAAACGGCAACAGTTTAATCTAAGGCTGCCACATCTGTCACCTTGGTACATCAACCGTCTTTGTACAAAGGTTTGCACAGAAGTACAAGGTGACAATACGGGATGTATGAATGAAGAACATTTTTTTCCACTGGCACTATATGTTTATAGAAGGCATTTTTGCTGCAAAACATGTAAACAATGAATTAAAACTTAATTTTGGCTCATTTTACAACGAAAACTACTATAACAAGCATTTACAATGCAATAGGTCTCGCAGCATTAAAGTTTGAGTTATTGGCATTGTGTATGACAATGCGTTGCATAAATGTTTGCGAAAACTCTGAATTGGTGTATAAAGATGATTTGCAAACTGTCAGATGTTGCTCAATAATAATGGGAGAGTTGGGAATAATTATGCTATGCTATCTTTTGCTATCCTGTGCTTTTTTATTATGCTGTGCTGTGTTTTGTTATGCTATGCTGTGTTTTGTTATGCTATGCTGTGTTTTGTTATGCTATGCTGTGTTTTGTTATGCTATGCTGGTGAGGGTGTGTGAGGGTGTGTGAGGGTGTGTGAGGGGGTGTGAGGGGGTGTGAGGGTGAGGGGGTGTGTGAGGGTGAGAGGCTGTGAGGGTGAGGGGGTGTGAGGGTGAGGGGGTGTGAAGGGTGAGGCGGTGTGGGGGTGTGAGGGTGTGTGAGGGTCTGGGGGGGTGAGGGTGTGAAGGTGAGGGGGTGTGAGGGTGAGGGGGTGTGAGGGTTTAGGGGGGGTGAGGGTGAGGGCGTGTGAGGGTGTAAGGGTGAGTGAGGGTGTGTAAGTTTGAGGGGGTGTGAGGGTGAGGGGGTTTGAGGGTGAGGAGGTGTGAAGGTGTGGGTGAGGGGGTGTGAGGGGGGGTGAGGTGTGAGGGAGGGTGAGGGTGTGTGAGGGTGAGGGTGTATGTGAGCGTGAGGGTGTAGTAGGGATAGCTTTGCATGTGACTTACTGGCAACTCTCTTGTGAGGTGTACAAAGACAGAAGGTAAAGAGCAATACACAGGAGCTTCTGAGCAAATCATGTCACGTCCCCACGCCCACAAATAAAAAAAACAACTGTGTCCTAACCTCCCCCCTCAATATAGCGCACATTACACCGTTCCACTCAATTTTGTAGTGCATGAATAAGAAACAACTTGTGTATGGCTTATACGGAAATGAAGGCGTGAGGAGGAACTTTGGTGGACAGGTGGAGAACATGTGCAGAAGAGCCTGGAAGGACTTGGGTAAAGAAGAGTGGGAAAAGCGAGGCAAACGTGCAAATGATCCAATATGAGCTGAGTGACTAACAGGGAGAGCAGACTGCGAAGAACAGTTCAGCTATGTGTGACGAGGGAGCACATACGGCCTATTCATGTTACCACTAAAGCTGCACGCGCCTCGGTAGCTTGTCTGACCCCTTGACCATCCCTTTAAGACTAGGAGTGGAGTCCTTGTAGGATTTGCCCAGAATCCCTCGTTTCTGTCAGGTACTCAGGCTGGGATTAGATTAGAACTCCACTTTTAAACTACCAACATTTACCCAGACACATTTTTTAGCGCTGGGATTAGAGCACCGACACAAGATTTCACATCAGCACAGTTGGTAGACCGCACACATCTCCTCCCCTTTAATAAAATGTTCAGCCTACTCAGGTGTTATGGCGCCACAGCGCCTGCCCAGTTCCCTGGTGCTTGCAAGGACCATGCGGTCACAGTACTTCACTAGGGGTGGGCTGACATTCTAATTCGCATCTTCCCTAATCAACCCCAGGACGAGGAACGATGATGTCCCAAAAAGGAGGCAAGTTTAATGTTCAGGTATCACGTCAGTGGCAGTGCAGTCCTTCCTGCTTTGGAAGAAGCCGCTGCGAGCACCTGTTGCAACAAGGCAACAGTGCACGCGTTCTTTTACTCGGTTTATGGCTGTAAACACAGAAATGATGATGTTAATATTGTATCTATTACACTGATTGACTACGGAGCCCGTCGATTGCTCCCTAGCGCTGCGAAGTGCACCCTGGAGCTATGTTTAGTGTGATGGAAATCAAACACATAAATATATAAATACTAAAAGCAGTGCTGGTCACTGGACTAGCGCACTCTAGTTCCCTGAGGATTGCTGGGACTCGGACAGGAGCTTTTTGAAAGCTACACAAGAGCCTCCAGATATATATGGTGAAACCTGAGGTGCTCAGATTATTACATGGGCACACTACTGACACCATGCGCTGTCCTTAGAAATACAGACACATTAACTAGCTAATCTCACATTCGGCAGAATCACTTATCAATATTAGTGTTGTGTTTATATAGCGCCTCATACCACACTTCTGCTGTTTCTTAGCACTGCAAATAACCGAAGTTGATATCACAGATTGAGTGGTACTCACTGACAGTGAGGCCTTACTCCTGCCTTTGGGTCCAGCATGAAGGATGGACTCCTCTGCTGGAAACGGCCGCGCTCTGCTTTGGCAGTAACAGGGCAGTCGCCTCGGTCCTTTATACACTTCGTGCTTGGAGCTCTGATCTGTGTGTTGTAAAATGGGCGCGGCGGTTGCAGACCGGGCCAGGTTGATGTGCTGCACACCAAAGTGTCTGTTTCCTCAGCAGCGGTCAAAGTCCATTAACAAGACGTAAGCAAAACCGAAACCGTGAGCAAAAACGAAACCTGCAGTGGGGCGGGACTTCCATCTTTGGAAGCCCGCGCCCACGGAGTGCCTGGGCAGAAAAGCAGTGCTGGTGACGCGGGGCTCCCATGCCGAGGGAGAGCCCCGCGGAGGATGCAGAAGTCCGGAGTGGCGGTAAGTGGGGCTTAGTTGTAGGGGGTAGGGGGGTGTGCGTGTGTGTATGTGTGGGGGTCTCTGTATGTGTGTGTGCGTGTGTGTAGGTGTGCTCGTGTGTGTGTCTTTGTGTGTGCGCATGCGTAAGCAGGGGGAGGTGTGGTTGTGTGTTACAGCTTTCCAGGAGACAGGAGCTTGCCACAGCGAGCACGTTCTCGTGCCCGTGGCCCGCTCAAATCGCCTTCTGCCAGAGTAGATGCGCGCGGCCAGGTACTGTCTCCTGGAAAGCTGGGTCGCTAACAAAAGGTCTCTGGCGAGACCGCGCTTCGCGCGGTTAACGCCATGAGACCTAAAAACCAAATCTTCAGATATACATGTAACTTCACATTCAGATGTCTATTATGTGCAGTGTTTGGCTTTAACTTGCTGACTTAACTCCTCCCGTCAAAGTCTCTTTCCTGAATGTGAAATGGAGATAGAGGACCTGTAACATCAAAGGAGGGCCACATGACAGACCAGAAATTCCTTCTAATGCATTCTAAGTCACACCTGTCTGGGAAGAACTCTTGCATCATTCCTTGCTTTTGATTTTATGGAAAAAATTCAGATCGCTGGAACTAAAATCCACAAGCGGACTACAGCAGACAGGGGTTTGAGGTAGAGATTTCCTTAGAATCAATTGGGATGGTGGACATTGAAGACTGGAAGACTTCAGCAGAATAAGGGAGGAAAAGTTACATCATAACAGTTTTGGCAGTAAAACAGTGTGAGGGGGCGGAGATTGGCCTCTGTGAAGATGGCCACTCGCTAGAGTGGTTCTGCTCATGGCATCTCTAGCAGGACCAACAAATATGACTTTAGAGGGCTGATCTCTCTCAAAATCTGGTAAATGCTTGTGTGCTAATCTCAGAGAACTAAATTTGGGCGCTACCACAAAGGTTCGCTCCAGTGTGGGCTGTTGTTCCTGATCTGGACTCAATGCCAGGCATAGACCATTGGATCAATTCCTGATTACTCTAGCACCAGTCGCCACGTGGTGGACTCATGAGACAGCCACACACTTTAGTCCAGAAATGAACAGATCATTTGGCTCCCTAAGGGGTGCTGGTTCTGCCACGGAACTTTCAAAGCAGATATTATGTGGTACCCGAGATATAGCCAAAGATACTATACAGTACTCCAGATGAAGCATATGAAAATCATGTGCCGGAGATGTAGCCTACGATACTACGCAGTCCCAGAGATGTAGCCTAAGATACTACGCAGTACCCGAGATGTAGCCTAAGATACTATGAGGTACCAGAGATTAAGCCTAAGATACTATTCAGCCCCTGAGATGATGCCTAAGATACTACACAGTACCCGAGATGTAGCCTAAGATACTATGCAGTACTCGAGATGTAGCCTAAGATACTAGGCAGTACCCAAGATGTAGCCTAGGATAATAGGCAGTACCCGAGATGTAGCCTAAGATACCATGCAGACCCAAGATGAAACCTAAGATACTATGCAATCACTGAGATGAAGCCTAAGATACTATGCAGTACTTGAGATGAAGCCTAAGATACTACGCAATACCCGAGATATAGCCTAAGATACTATGCAGTACCCGAGATGTAGCCTAAGATACTACACAGTACCCGAGATAAAGCCTAACATACTACACTGTATCCGAGATATAGCCTAAGATACGCAGTACCCGAGATGTAGCCTAAGATACTATGCACTCCCTGAGATGAAGCCTAAGATACTACGCAATCCCCGAGATGAAACCTAATATACTATGTAGTCCCTGAAAAGTAGCCTAAGATACTATGCAGTACCCGATATGAATCCTAAGATACTACGCAGTACCCGAGATGTAGCCTAAGATACTACACAGTACCCGAGATGTAGCCTAAGATACTATGCAGTACCAGAGATGAAGCCTAAGATACTACGCAGTTCCCGAGATGTAGCCTAAGATACTATGCAGTACCCGAGATGAAGCCTAAGATACTACGCAGTCCCTGAGATGTAGTCTAAGATACTACACAGTACCAGAGATGTAGCCTAAGATACTATGCAGTACCCGAGATGAAGCCTAAGATACTACGCAGTACTCAAGATGAAGTCTAAGATACTACGCAATCCCTGAGATGAAACCTAATATACTATGTAGTACCCGAGATGTAGCCTAAGATACTACGCAGTACCCGAGATGTAGCCTAAGATACTATGCAGTCCCTGAGAAGTAGCCTAAGATACTATGCAGTACCCGAGAAGTAGCCTAAGATACTACGCAGTACCCAAGATGTAGCCTAAGATACTATGCAGTCCCTGAGAAGTAACATAAGATACTATGCAGTACCCGAGATGTAGCCTAAGATACTATGCAGACCCAAGATGAAACCTAAGATACTATGCAATCACTGAGATGAAGCCTAAGATACTATGCAGTACTTGAGATGAAGCCTAAGATACTACGCAATACCCGAGATATAGCCTAAGATACTACAAAGTACCCGAGATAAAGCCTAAGATACTACACAGTACCCGAGAAGTAGCCTAAGATACTACGCAGTACCCAAGATGTAGCCTAAGATACTATGCAGTCCCTGAGAAGTAGCCTAAGATACTATGCAGTACCCGAGATGTAGCCTAAGATACTATGCAGACCCAAGATGAAACCTAAGATACTATGCAATCACTGAGATGAAGCCTAAAATACTATGCAGTACTTGAGATGAAGCCTAAGATACTACGCAATACCCGAGATATAGCCTAAGATACTACACAGTACCCAAGATATAGCCTAAGATACTATGCAGTAACCGAGATGTAGCCTAAGATACTATGCAGTACCCGAGATGTAGCCTAAGATACTATGCAGTCCCTGAGAAGTAGCCTAAGATACTATGCAGTACCCGAGATGAATCCTAAGATACTATGCAGACCCAAGATGAAGCCTAAGATACTACGCAGTATTCGAGATGAAGTCTAAGATACTACGCAATCCCTGAGATGAAACCTAATATACTATGTAGTCCCCTAGATGTAGCTTAAGATACTACACAGTACCCGAGATGTAGCCTAAGATACTATGCAGTCCCTGAGAAGTAGCCTAAGATACTACGCAGTACCCGAGATATAGCCTAAGATACTATGCAGTCCCTGAGAAGTAGCCTAAGATACTATGCAGTACCCGAGATAAATCCTAAGATACTACGCAGTACCCGAGATGTAGCCTAAGATACTACACAGTACCCGAGATGTAGCCTAAGATACTACACAGTACCCGAGATGTAGCCTAAGATACTACACAGTACCCGAGATGTAGCCTAAGATACTATGCAGTACCAGAGATGAAGCCTAAGATACTACGCAGTCCCTGAGATGAAGCCTAAGATACTACGCAGTCCCTGAGATGAAGCCTAAGATACTACGCAGTACCTGAGATGAAGCTTAAGCTACTATGCTGTTCCTGAGATGAAGCCTAAGATACTATGCAGTACCCGAAATGAAGCCTAAGATACTACGCAGTACACAAGATGTAGCCTAAGATACTATGCAGTACCAGAGATGAAGCCCAAGACACTATGCAGTCCCTGAGATGAAGCCCAAGATACTATGCAGTACCCGAGATGAAACCTAAAATACTATGCAATCCCTGAGATGAAACCTAATATACTATGCAGTACCCGAGATGAAGCCTAAGATACTATGCAGTTCCTGAGGTGAATCCTAAGATACTACGCCATCCCCGAGATGAAGCCTACGATAATATACAGTCCCCGAGATGAACCCAAAGTACTATGCAGTTCCTCTCTCAATGCTAGTTGGTAAGTAGCTTCAGTTCTCTTCTTGTTCAGTCCAACCGCGGCTGCATTCTTCCGGCTCACAGCCACATTCTATCCCTCTTTAGGACATTGAACCGTCTCCCAGCTTGCGCAGCCATCTTCCTGGCTAGACATGCCACTGCAATCCAGCACGGCTGGCTCCCAGACCGGAACCCGCAACTGAGGTTCCGATTTAAATAAACCACTACCTTCGCGTTGCCATCCACTGTAAGCAGTTATCACCATATCTCCTGCCCCTGCACATTCGTCCTTCTAACTAGGTACTTATGGGCTTCATGCTCATTTTTACAGGATTGCCTTCTCTCTAATACGGCCGATTTCGCCACCCTGGCGAACCCGCCACATCTGGGACATTTTCTGAACTTCTTATTTATGTGCCTTGCACACGTTAAGCTAACCACCCGTGTCCATTACCCCCTTCAGCCACGAGACACTGTTTTTACTAGCTCAAGTCTGCGTTGGAATGTCCATTACCACCAGCATGCTTAGCCCTGTATTATGCAAGCTCTTTTCACCGGGCAGGCATTCCACTTTCAGTTTCTCGCCAGCTAGCATGGTTTGATCCAGTTTTTGGGAAACACTGCTGTGCTTTTGTTACAGGGGGCTGATCTTGCAGCAGTGCTGCAAGACTGGCCCCCAGTAACAAAAGAACGCCTCCCACTGGTCCAAAAGCGCCCCCACCCTTCCAGTCCACCGGGAATGTGCGGTGCTCACTACGGCCAGTACAGCCCTGGGCTGTAGGCAGGGTGTCAGAAATGTCGTCTCAGTGTGGACCTTGGTCAGAAGGCAGAGGTGGTGCCAAAGAGTTGTTATGTTATATTATGTTATGTGTGGTCTTGTATAGCGCATGGCTACCCCAGCGACGGGGCGTCCCAGCGCTTGCAGACATGCCAGATCCTAGTATGGTAAAGGAGGTATTAGATGGATGCAAACAACCAGGTTTTTATAAGTTTTCGGAATTGCAGGTGATTTGGAGTGGCCCGAGCTTTAGGGGGGATAGAATTCCAGAGCTTAGGGGCCAAATACCTGAAGGAGCGGCCACCTGCTCTGCTCCTCCGAATTCTGACAGTACAGGCAAGTGAGAGGTCCGCCTAGCGGAGTGCGCGCGTGGGAGTATAGAAAGAGCACATTCCCTGCAGAGTATGGGGGCCAACATTATACAGGATTTTATGGGTAAGGCAAAGGGTTTTGAAGTGAATGCGCTGTTGTATAGGAAGCCAGTGTAGTCGACGGAGAAGGGGGGACGTGTGACAGGTCTTAGGTAGAGCAAATAGAACGCGGGCGGCAGCGTTCTCTGCCCTTTGCAACCTATTTATTGCAGTCTTGTTGGATCCTAGCATGAGGGCATTGCAGTAGTCCAGGTGAGATATAACTAAAGCCTGGACTATAATCTGACGAGTAGTAGGCTAAAAAAAAAATAGAATGGGTTTAAGAGAGCGAAGACGCCCAAAGCAGCAAAGCAGGTACCTGCCACTTTTTGAGCATGAGACTCCAAGTTGAGTTTATTGCCCAATAACACCCCCAGGTTTTTTACTGACTCCTTGGGTATAGGAGCAGGTCCCAGCGCCTGAGGCCACCTGTGCTCTTCCCAAGTCTGCGTGCCATTGCCAATCAGGAGTACCTCTGTTTTGGAGGCATTAAGCTGAAGGCAGTTGTTGGATAGCCACCTTGAGATCGCCAGAATGTCTTCCTGGAATTTAATTTGGTCCTCCACATTTTTGTTAGAAAAGTTGAAAATAAGTTGCGTGTCGTCCGCATATGATGTTAGTAAGATCTTACGTTCCTGGGCCAACAAGGCCAGGGGGCGGACGTACACATTAAACAATGTGGGACTGAGCACAGCCCCTGAGGTACTCCACATTCAAGAGGGAGCTTGCTGGATGAGTACGGCGGGGCGTGCACCTGGAAGGAGCGGTCAGATAAAAAAGACGCAAACCAGTCCAGGGCCGTTTCCCTGACTCCGATCTCCCATAGTCTCTCAAGTAGTATCTTGTGGGAGACCGTGTCAAAGGCTGCACTCAAATCCAGCAAAACCAAGATAGAGGTTGCACCCATATCCAGGGAGGCCCTTAGATGTTCTGTAACTGTTAACAGGGCAGACTCCGTACTGTGATTAGCACGGAAGCCATGCTGGGACTCATCAAGGATCCCATTAGACTCAAGTAGGCAGTCAGAATGGAATTGACATGTGCTTCCGCCACTTTCGCAAGATAGGGAAGCAGCGAAATAGGTCGAAAACTGTCTGGCCTTAAGGGATCCAAAGTTGTTTTTTTCAAGAGGGGTAGTACTTTGGCATGTTTCCAGGATTTGGGAACCTCGGCTTGCTGTAAAGATCGATTAATCAGCTCCCGCCCTTCCTCCAGGACAGAGCCATGAAGTGATCTGAACAGATCCGTTTTAATGGGATCATCCGGAGACCCTGATTTTACTCATAGGGCTAGGTGTTCCATCCCTGGCTGTTCTATAGATGGGAGAATCAGGAGGGAGTAGAGAGGGTCAGAGATGACTGTCAGGATTAGAGGACCCCAGCGGGCAGTCCAGTTGTAAAGAATCATATATACCTTTAACTTTGTTGATAAAAAAGCCAGATAGTTCTTCACACTGTGCGTCTGACACTATCAGATTGCCTGTGCCTACCGGGGCTTTAGTCATATCTTTTACCAGGGAAAAGATAGTTTTGGAGCGATTTGTACTTGAAATGATCAGGTCAGTGTAGTAAATGGCTTTAGTTTTCTTTATAAGCTTATGATAAGCTTTAGTGGCCATTCTAAATTTAGTTTTAGCTAGGGGGTCATACGATCGTCTCCAGGTACGTTCTAGGAGCTTACAGTGTTTTTTAGTTTCCGCAAGAGTCTCCGAATACCAGGGGTGGGTCTGAACTCGCCTAGGTCTCGAATATTTCATGGGGATAAAATGGTCTAGAGAGTTATTTATCCACTCTCTATAAGCATAGTCTGCTTCATCCATGTTACCTGACCAAACAGGACGGGTCTGGTTAAGCCTAGCTCCAAACTGAGCTTTATCTAGGCTGTTCCAAGGACGCCTCCGTAAAGAGGGAGGAGGGGTCTCCCTACCGCTGACTGGGATCCTAACTGAAACGGACACCAAAAAGTGATCAGTCCAGCTAAGAGGGCTGGGGGATTCCGCTGTAACTTCCTCTATATTAGTAAAAACTGGGTCAAGGAGGTGGCCTGCCTGATGAGAGGGTCCCACAATCAGTTGATGAAGCTGGCATGCTTCTAAATTGCCAAGAAACTTCGATATATTGGGGTAGTCTTGCCGCTCGAGGTGAAGATTGAAATCACCAAAAATACTGAAATTTGCTGATTGAAGCGCTAGTGACGAAATAGTTGCTAATAGCGACTCTTGAAATGCACTTGCCGGTCCTGGGGGATGGTATACAAGAAGCCCTATAAGAGTAAATGTGTCAGAGACTTTTATCTTAAATAGTGCGCATTCGCTACTGGCTAAGCTAATGGCCTTAAGGGTGCAAGTGTATTTGGCCTTGTAAATCACCCCCAGTCCACCACCCCTATCGATAGGTCTGTTTTGAACACATATAAGATATTCAGGAGGGAGGGCCAGATCTAGGGTAGCCGTAGAATCCTCAGATAGCCATGTTTCTGTCAAAAACAGAACATCTGGCCTTTCATCTAGGAGGAGCTCGTGGACGTCCTCATGGTGCTTTACCAGAGACCTGCAATTAAAACTTAGTATGTGAAGCTTGGAAGAGCTGGTGGGCGCTAGGGTTAAACAGGATAGTGAATGGCAAACCCCAGAAGCCTTAAATCCGCAATAAATGCAGTTTATGGTAGAGGAACCAGGGTGACATGCATGCGCCAGGCACTCAGTCTGAGGTCTAAGAGCAAGCAGCTCATCCCTGGCATAGGGCGCCATCAATAGTGCGACAATCAGGGAACTGGGCGACAGGCGACGGACCAGCGCGGACGGGCGCAGAGGGGCTCGCCTTTGGCGGCCCGCTGCGCGGGAGGTAGAGTCTCCGCCTAAATAGGCACCGGTCCCGCCTCTGGCGGTAAAGTTACACCCTCGGGGGCCGTGCAACAAGGTCAGGTACGCCCTCCACACAATCGGCACAAGCCGTGGTGGAACGGGGCGGCGACCTGGAGGAAACAGAAGTAAAGTGAGAGTAAGGCTTTATCAAAGAAACGCTAATGAGGATTTTTTAAAACATAAGACAGTATGCAAACAGGTTTAAAAACAAGGAGCAGAGCGCTGCTGCAGTGCCTCGCGTTCCTAGCGTGTCCGCTGCGCGGGAGGTAGAGTCTCCGCCTAAATAGGCACCGGTCCCGCCTCTGGCGGTAAAGTTACACCCTCGGGGGCCGTGCAACAAGGTCAGGTACGCCCTCCACACAATCGGCACAAGCTGTGGTGGAACAGGGCGGCGACCTGGAGGAAACAGAAGTAAAGTGCGAGTAAGGTTTTATCAAAGAAACGCTAATGAGGATTTATAAAACATAAGACAATATGCAAACAGGTTTAAAAACAAGGAGCAGAGCGCTGCTGCAGTGCCTCGCGTTCCTAGCGTGTCCGTTGTGTGTTTTTTTGTGAGTGGTTTTTAGTGGCGAGTGGTCTTCGGGGTTCATGTCACCTTGTCCATGCGGCAGTTCTTTGGCATCGATGTCTATCTCGAGCTCAGAGTCTGAGTCCTGCGCGGAGAAGGCTTCATCCTCCTCTGTCGCTGATGCCTCAATGTCATCTTGACCGGAATATTCACCGTAGATGTCTGGTGTGTCTTCGATGCTTTATCTCTCGACGTCGAGCCAGATGATTGCAAAGAGTTTTCTTTGATCAAAATGATCTGCTGCAAGTGTCGCAGTCTTCTTCCTTGTGCCCCGGGGACAAGCACAAGTTACACACCCTGTGTGGATACTTCACGTGACATTAATGGCAGAATTTGAACGGTCTCTGATCCATCGATGACCATGCGCACTATCCCCAAAAGGAGGAGTCACCTTACCTCGTGACTAGGAAAGACTTCTTTGAAGAAGAAAAAACTTGCAAACATCCGGACCCAACACTAGATGGGAGGAGTATGCAAAGCGTGCATATCTACAGCACCCATGCTTCGAACACACAGTTTTGCATCATGGGCATTATTCCAAATGCATATGTATGTAATACTTAGACTAGTACCAGAGCAGGCAAACCTTTGCAAATTCAATTCAACCTGTTCAACCTGGAGAATGCATAGAGTGATTGATTGTGCTGTGATTAGTCACTCTCAAGTCTAGCAGGTTTAGCAAAGCACGCCAATATGTAAGTATATGGATATTCAATGCTGGAGATAGAGCACTCAAATCGATAAAGCTGCGACGAGAAGAAGTTAAAAGCAGGATAGACTAAAGTAAACCTACAAAGGTCTGAGAATGGAACCATGAAGGGAACAATCACCTCTATCCACCATGGATTCCGGTCCTTGGTCAACCTCATTCATGTTCACATCGGTGCCACGTCTGCGCCCGGCGCCATCTTGGGATTCGGCAGTTGATGCACTCAGGCTGCGCGAAGAAGGCTTTTGACAACTGATACTGCACGTATAAGAGACATACATGTTAGGAGTTAAGAAACATATCAACCAAAGCAACCCTCTGCACCCAGAGACAATTTGCATGCTATGTTCAGGGTTGGACCACCCTAAAGGGGAATCAGGCAGTGCCTCGATATGCAAATGTGGCCACTTTTTAAGCGTTCCGATTTGCTAATGGGGTCACATTTATTTTGATGCCTGGGCCTATATTCTTTCATAGTCCGACCCTGGTTATGTTATGTTTATTTTTATGGCATGCATTTTACCTGGGAGGGTATCCTGGCGCTAGAGAAGTAGGGTGCTGCCTTGCTTGTGGACTATTAAAAGAGTCAGTTTTGAGCTTTTTACAAAATTCTATGTTTGAGCTGATGGCTCTGATGTGCAGGGGGTTTGTCCCAGGCTTTGGAGCCATGAACAAGAACGCGCGCCCACAGTTATGCAAATAACATGGACCAGCAGGCCGACCAAGCAGAGGCTTCTGGTTGGTATATGGAAGATATGCAGCTGTTCAGGTATGCAGGGCCTAGATTGTGCAGGGCTTTGTAAATGTGTGTTAGGAGCTCGAAGAGTGTATTTGTGTGAACTGGGAGCCGGTGGAGGACTTGCGATGTGCGGAGAGGGAGATTAAGTGTGAGTCTGGCTGTGGTGTTTTGTGTGACCTGAAGTCTCTTGGTGAGCCGTGTGGTGAAGCGGACTGTAACAAGTGGAATATTAATTAGAGCTGATGACTACCCACCTGAAGGAATATTCACAACCCTTGCCAGGGTGAACCCCTAAAGTCACCAAATTAACCTGAGCTCAACCCTCTAACAGCTATCGCACAGAGCTGATATGTTTAAATTACAGCAATGAGTAAATTATTTATAGAGTAGCAAAACAGTAATAAAGCTGAAATGCAACACAATAATACAATTTAATTAACAAAATGGCAAAAACCGAATAAGTAGTGCCAAGAAGAACAAAGTGCCAATGACAAACAATGGTTGTGGTAGGCTGATCAATGCACAATTTGATGCGGACTGCGATGGAGCATAGGTCGATTACAACAAACAGGTTTGTCCCGGTCAAAGATTTTCGATACTGACTTTAGTCCTTTAAGTGCCAATCCACCTCAGGAGTACACTTCTAAAGCCCCCATGACCAAATGGGTTTAATTACTAACTTAGAGGGTGTTAGGCAGAGGCCACATAGCAGGGTCTAGTGCAGGTCCAGTTGCCACTGCTCAGCTGAGTGGTTGCAGGTAAAAGCCTTTTTTAACTTGTTGTGTGTCTGTAACTTTAACAGGTTGTCAAGCTTATGAGCCTTGGAGACGGTCTATTTTGTTCTAAGTTCAAGAGAACAAGTCTAGTCCTTTGAGGCTCTTTTAGGGTCTCAGCAAGTCCACACCACTTCTAATCCTTTTCAGTTCTAGGACTGGTCCGAAGTGAGTGCCTGGAGGTGCCACATTTATGCCAGCCTCAAGCTAGTGGGTGAGAATAACACCTGGGTGCATCCTAACCAATGGGGTAACATTTTCCTGGTCCAACCCAATCCACTTTGGACACTTTCAAGATGGCAAAACTCCTCAGCAACACTAAACTTGGGCTCTGAGGTTTGGGGAGCGTACAGTATTTGGACAAAATAACTAAAACAATATTGTGATACAAAAATATTTTGCCAAGAATATTGCAATTTCAGAAATATAGGAGACACGAATATCATAGGTAGAACATTTTTAGTATTCTTTAAATTTCGTTGTAAAAAATATCGATGTAGAAAATATTTCAAGTAATATGTGTCCATTTGTATATAATGTATTACATGAAGTCAAGTCTACTGAGGTACCCAACAAACTAAAGGCCAGGAGATCCCAGAAGATCAAGTCACAAGCAAACAGGGCCTTACCCAAGACACTTTTAATGGTCCGCTCCCACAGGAAAGCAGTGCATCTAATTAAGTTGAGGACACATCCCTGCCTACCTCCATCAAGAGCTGGGACAGGGTAGTTTGTCCTCCGTAATCTCCCAGTAGTGTCTTCTCCAAGGTTTCCTCTTCAACCAACCAATGAGCCGTATGTTGTATTTGGGCAGCCAAATAGTTCTGCGATAAATCACCGCCAGCTCTCTGTCCTCTATTGGTAGAGTTAGGTGGGCCATGGCCACTCTACTACAGCCCCCCACTTCAATCAGGGAAGTCAGTAAGGAGTTTAGCCTACGGAAGACAGCCAAGGGCAGCACATGAAAGGAGTGCTGGGTAACATAAAGGTACCGAGACACAAACACCCTCTTTGCAACAGCTACCTAACCCATGAGAGACAGTGGAAGTGCAGTCCAGAAGCACACAGAGGAACTCAGTCCCTCAATCACCCACTGTGTTGAATTGCTTGTACTTTTGTGAGGTATGAGTCCAGCTCCCAGTGGGGAAGCACCCCCTGTTATTCCCCTGCCCCGCAGGTAACCAGTGATCCCAATGGGTACACATGGTTCATGTGGAGACCCAATATTTCTCCAAAGGCAGTGAGGTACGATAAAATAATAAGTAAAGTATCTTCTGCATATAAAGACACCAAGTGAGTAACGCCCCCCACCTCAAACCCGCTCTCCATCATCTCTGTTGAATCACTCGCAATGGCAAACAGGAGGCGTAACAGCGGACATCCCTGCCACGTACATCTCTCTACCCCCCAGAGTGCCGAGCACCTCCGCCCCACCCGCACCCAAGCAATGGGGGTTTGGTTTACGACAAGCGTACCACGAAGCAGAATTGGGGACCAAACCCCATAGCCTCCAGGACCTCCACGAGATATTGCCACTTGACTTTTTGAAAAGCCTTAGCTAAGTATCTGGATACCACAGTTAGTTCATCATCACGATCCTTCACCTCATGCAGCACTTGCATCAGGCGCCTCAGTTTCATAATGGTTCTTCGAACCAGCATAAAGCTGTATTGATCTCTATGTATCAGATGAGTAAAGATTGGACACTGTCTGAAAGCAAGCACTTTACAAAGTATCTTGGAGTCAGTATTGAGCATCTTGAGAGGCCACATACGCTGATGGATCAGAAGGATCTCCTCCGGGTTTCAGCAGCATGGTGATGCAGCCCTCTCTCATAGATTCTGGAAGTACACCCCCTTCTCACGCCACTGAGTACGCCTTCAATAAATGCTGTCTCAACACGGATGAAAATGCCTGATAAAAATCATTGGGAAAACTATTGCATCCCGGCATCTTGCCCCCAGATGGTAGCCCCAATGCCGAGCACATCTCTTCCAATGGGAGGTCCACCTCTAGATCTCGAGACTCCAGATCCACCGGCTGCGGGAGCTGCAAGAATGCCAGAAAGGTCTTTACCGGCACCCACGTCAAATGGGCAGAATCACGGGATAACGGTTTTAAGTGATTGTGCGTTGTGTCCACTATGCCTTCCTGCGTATATACCTCAGTCCCCTGAGCAGTAAGTAGCATAGTGGGTAGCAGGCTGGATTATTGCAACTAGTTGTATTTGTGGGCCCCTTTATATATTCTGCAAGGGCTCCAAAGAATCCAAGTCTCTGTGTTTGGTTTTCAAAGCGGTACACGAGTTCGGGCCAGTCCCTATGCAGGAAAGGTTCTCTAGGTATCAACCCTCCAGGCAGCTTCGGTCATCCAATGCCTCACTACTTACGGTGCCTAGGTTTAAACGGGCCAGGCTAGGAGGTAGAGCATTTAGTGTGGCCGGCGCTCGGCTGTGGAATGGACTTCCCCAGAGCCTTAGACAGATCAGCACCCTGCTAGAATTTCGCAGGAACCTGAAAACCTGGCTCTTTCCCAAAGCCTAGCTGGAGTCCTCTATTTAGGCTCGGGCAGGTGTGACCTATGTAATCATGGTTCAGTTATTAGTCGGAAGCGCCAGGATACCTGTGGGGTGACAGTAAGCGCTATATAAGTTCTAAATCAATCATCAATCAATCAGCAGTGCTGCGGTGCAAAGTGACAGATAGTGGGGTCTCCCTCCGAAGGAGCCAAGCGAGGAGGCATACAGATCTACCCACCTCACTATGGAGAAGCTGGCAATATGATTTAATGGTTAATTGCTCCAGTTTATCTCTGATCTCCGAGACCGCTCGTAAGTCTCAATTCCCCCAACACCCCTCCCCATTCTCCGGTGCCACCCGCTGGGACCACGTGGGAGCATCTTCCTTCTGAAGGAGGTCAGACTGCAAAGTACTATGCATCCCACACAACAGACCAATACTGCACCCTAGGAGACCTACCTTCATGACCTCCCATTCAGTCACCCGAGACCGAGGTGCACCCGTTAAGTTAAAAAAGTATTTTAATGCCCCGGATAGGGTCGCCCTACCCGTGGGGTCCTCCAAGATCTCAGGGGACAAAATCCACATTCCCGGAGTTTGTCTAACCCCTCCCCATGTAAATTCACAGTATACCGGGGCATGGTTCAACAAACAGCGAGTGAAACGTAACACCTCCAGAGCATCAGAGCCCACGGAGACTGGCGTAAGAATGAGGTCAAGCCAACTAAAGGGTCAATGTGTTGTGAATAGCAAATATATTTCTTGGATAGGGGGTGCTTGGCTCACCAAACATCACAGAAACCTCAATGTATCAGGGCCTCACCCTAGTCGTTTGAGGTTTAGTACCCTGTCTCGATGGGTGTCTGTCAAGAACGCTGTCCATCACACAATTAAAATCCCCCACCCAAAGTACTCTAGTATCAATCATAGACGTGCTAACATTCTGCATCTTCCAGTAGAATGTCTTATCTTAAACACTAGGGCCATACATATTAACCAGGATTACCTCCTCACCCGCAAGCCTACACTATACCAATATGTATCTCCTCTCTACTAGGCATGGGCGGAAAATCCGTTCCGCTCGCGGATTTTTGGGAAATCCGCAATCCGCGAGATTCGCGAATCTCCCGCAAAATCCGCAAATCCGCGAGCAGCGGATTTTGCTCGCACTGCTCGCACTGTTCGCGTGAGTTCGCGCCCCGCGAATAAGTGCAAAATTGCAGAAATACGATCTTAGCAAAACTGAAAGTAACTACTTACCAGGTTCAAAAGTTCAGGCTCATCATTAGTAGCCATTTCCTGTAGTGCTTCCTGAGGGGCCCCTCCAGAGTTCAGTTGCCAGTTGAAACTATTATGTGACCCTGCTCTGAACCTCAGAATAGTTACACATATGCCACAAAGGTCCTGAATTACAGCTAAGGGAGACAAGCAGGAGCCAGGCTGGAAGTTAAAATCCATTAATCAGCCCCTAATTCATTATTGTCAGTTGGGGCAGGGCAGGTGTTGTAACTAATTTTGCAACAATGAAAGCACTTAGCAAGTGCAAAAGATCACTAATCAGGGCGCACTAAGGAAGCAGGTGCCAGCTAAAAAAATATTCTGTGACACATTAATCAGCCCCAAATTAATTCAGGTCACTTGAGGCAGGGAAGGTGTGCTTTGCTTTGCCGAAAATAATGTACACTGGACAACCAGAGGGTGTGGTGATGAAACAGAGGGTGGCATGGGTGGGCCAGAGGGTGGCATGAGTAGTCAGAGAGTGGCAGTGGTGACAGAGAGTGGCAGTGATGAAGAAGAGTGTCCCAAACAGGCTGGACACGTAGAAACAACAAGTTCGCAAAACTTGCGACCCGACAGGTAAGTTCGCAAATTGCGAAATTGTGAAAAACCCTCGCGAACTGGCAGAAACACGGGCGAACACAAAAAAAAAAAAAATCCGCAAATTCGCGGGAATTCGCGGATTTTGCGGATTGCGAATCCGCAAATCTGCAAAATTCGCGAACGCGAGATCCGCAAAATTCGCCCATGCTTACTCTCTACATTCTGCTCCATATACAACAGCGATACGGGTAACCCAGGTGCCAACCATATAAGCACCCCATGAGAGAAAGTAAAATAGTTAGCACAGTATGACTACCACACCATTTTGTTCCTAATTTGGTTGCTTCACTGTCAGTAAGGTGGGTCTGCTTCAAAAAAGCAATGTCTATCTTGCTTCTCTTAAGGAAGAAGGGCAGTCAATATAGCTTCTTATAAGAACCCAGCCCCTCCACATTCCAGGTGAGAAGCTTATACATTCCTATGGTCACATTCTAGGGATCTCCCTATGACATAAGGGAAAAAGGTGCAACATGGAACTCCTATATGAACCCAAATCAAACAAAACCTTTCCCTCCCCTCTCCCCATCCATGCATGTACTAACAAACTGTGCATGCAGGTCTACAGTGTGCGATGCATTCTGACATACAGCATCATTACTCTAGCAATCAACTGCAACTGACCCACCCCAACCGAGGACACCTCTACCACTCTTTCACTTCAGCAATCACATTTCCACACCCTACCAAGTTGCAAGCCTTGTGCCCTCCAATAATACTCTACTAGCCCCATGATCACAGGCCCAGCACAATCCCACCCTTCCCCCAATAAAGCCCACGCCAAAGTAAAGAGAACACAAGGAAGAAAACATATCAGCAGAGGGGATGCCATTCCCTTGCCAAAGAAGAACATAGTCTCACCGTTCATTTACTTACTTTAGGCTTTGACAATTAGGGACAACTGGTCTCCACTGCACTTCCAGCATCAAACAAGACCCCTGCATGTGGACAGATTCCCAGCATCCCTAGTTACAAATATTCAACAAAATCCAGGTTCATTTTGACCCCTAAGGAATGGAATGGTGTCTTGCGCAACGTCAATGTCTTGGGACTGTGTCTCCGGCATCCCACCCTCCTGCACAACACCGCTCACCAGTGTCTCAGGTACCTGCAGAACATTGTGTCCAGTAGCAGCCATCGCACCATCCTCATGAACCTCAATGTGACCAGTAGCTCCTATTGGGGGCCTGGATACATCCCGCTGGAGATGTTGCTCCCATCGTCCTCCCCCACCCTGAATGCGGCAGGGATCTGCCTCGCTATGTGAGCGGGCCAGGTGGATATCTGTTGTGTCCAGCCAGGACTAAACATCCTCAAGGCATTCGAAAAAGTGGGATTTCCCAGAGTCAGTAACACAGAGTTTGGCAGGGTATAAAAGCAAATACCTGAGATACATAGATTGTAGTTGTCTTTTTACCTGAAGAAAGGACTTGCACCTTTTGTGGAACATCTGGATATAATCAAGATAAATGGCTATGTTACAATTTTCAAATTGTTGGATGGGAGCCTCCCTTGCAGCTTTCAAGATCGCGTCTTTGTCCCTATAGTTCAGGATCTGAGCAATAAACATCCTGGGAGGGGCACCCAGTGAGGTGTTGGGGCAGTACCAGTGCCCTATGGGCCTTTTTAATGACAAAGAAATTAGACACGCCTTTAGGGGAGAAAACACTCCTCACCCAGTGCTCCAGGAAATGCTCAGCAGATGGGCCCCCCACCCATTCAGGGAAGCCCAGCAGGTGCCTATTTCTCCTGGAATGCCCCTCAGCATCCTCAACTCTATGTTCAAGAGCACTTGAGACCGTTTGCAACCTAGCGACCTGAATCTTGAATTGTTTCACTTCAGTTTGTGGGGTAGTAATCTTGGTCTCAGCGGTCTCAACTTTATCAGCTACTTCACAAATCAGCCATCAACTTAAATGGATACCCCTGCAATCTGCTGCTCCAAGGCCATTCTGCATCCCTGTATGGCCTCCAAGAGTGTGGCACGAGATGATTCCTCCTGACACTCCAATGAGGTGGCTTGGCAGGACATGGTGTACTATGTAATAGAATCTCCCTGTTGTGGCCGCTGACACACATGTTGGAAGGATGAAAGAGGAACCATACAGTACAATGTCCAAACTGTGCTTGAAGGTACCAGGAGTCCCCCTGCATTCCACCGCACAGTTAGATGCCTCAGCTTAGATCACAGCGCAACAGGTCCAAACAATGCAGGGAGTGGAGCAGGTGGCAGGTCCCAAATCTCAAAGTCATCCACTACAGTCAGCATCCTTCGTGCAGATGCCGGCAGTACTCACACACTCCGAACCTTTCTGAGTTGGCTAAAAGTATTACATCCAAAGATGCCGCAGGATCAGCCTTAGGGGCCCCGTGCAAGAGTGCCAAGAATTAAAATGCCTCAGTGGTGCCCACGGCAGTCCTCTTAAATAGGATTCATGTCTGGGGCACCCTTTTCCATTCAGGCAAGCTGCAGCTATACTTCCCACAGGGACACCCCCACACCAGTCACCCCCAGAGTAGACCTACCAGGAACTGGCCTGACTCACCGTGGTGGAGCCAGGAGGAGCTGCCAGCAGTGCCTCGCAGATGTGAAAGCGCAGCCTCCTGGTGATGGGTTTCCACCAAACAGGTAATTTTCCACTCCAGGCCCTATGTCCGCTGGTACTAATCTGTGCCTTTCTGGTGAGTGCGGCTCACTCCCAACCAGCTTCACCAGTTCAATATACCCTTTTGAGGGCCTGGGTGCCTCTCAGCCACCTCCTGTCTTAATACAGCCACCCAGCACCCCAAGACAACAATCTCAACGAGGCCACCTACCATTTATCGGGAGATTTTTGCAGCAGAGACACCATAGTCAGCGCTATCCTCCTGCTGTGGCACTAGTTAAGGGGTCCCAATGTGTGTGTCAGAAATGAGCCTGAAATCACCTGTGTCAGGGTCCAGGGCTTCTGAGAGGCCGCTTCTCACTCACAGGCTGCCTGGGCCCTGAGCGTGTTGGTGAGGATAGGGTTGCACTCAAAAGGGAGCGTGTATGTGCCTGTTTTGTGAGGTACAGGCACTCAGCACAGGTGGGCCGAGCCGCGGCCACATTCCAGTCTAGACCCAAACTTGGGGCCAGATGCTTGCCCTTAGGCCAAAATCTCTGGGCGGAGAGCAGCAGCCCCAAAAGGCTCTACTGAAACCATGGACCCTTCCAGCCTCACGTCACTCCTCCAAAGGCCGGGAGCTTGCGCCTGAACCCCTCAGTGGGGAGAAGTCATTACCCAGAGCAAACACTCCAAGCCGCTCAGGCTGAGGAGCTGTCAGATAGCAAGTGGGGTCCAGCGGAGCAGCAAGGTTGCCAGGACCCATAGGGCTATGCCAGTGCTGATTGATCTACTGCCGATAAGGGCCACAAATCAGCCCCAAACTGCTCTGCAGGTGGGGTTAAACAAGCATTTACAATGCAATGGTCTCGGCATTATTAAAGGTAGAGCTATTGGCATTGCTCATGGCATTTCTTTTTTTATAAATCATAAATAAATGGCATTGTCATTTACATTGCTAATAGCTTAATCGTTAAATAAATGGCATTGTCATTTACAATGCCAATAGCTTAATCGCTGGCAAATGCATGACCTATTGCATTTACACCCACACAGAGCCACACACACAAAGCCACACACACACACACACACACACACATACACATACAGAGCCACCCACGCAGAGCCACCCACACAGTCATTCACATAGAGCCACCTACACAGAGCCACCCTCACACTGTCAGAGCCACCCACACAGAGCCACCTACAAAAAAAGCTATCCACACAGAGCCCCACACACAGAGCCCCACACACAGAGCCCCACACACACAGAGCCCCCCACACAGAGCCCCCCACACATAGCCCCCACACATAGCCCCCCACACAGACCCTCACACACACAGAGCCCGCCCCCACACACACACACACACAGAGCCCGCCCCCCCACACACACACACAGCCCGCCCCCCCCCCCCCACACACACACACAGAGTGTTCAGAGTGGGGAAAGAGGTGGCGTTTTTTTGCTGTGCTGAGAGATGGAATCAGCCCCGGGATTCTTGAAGGGGCTACCGAATTGCAGAGACAGTGGAATTTCGACAAAGTCGGAGGCATTTAGAAACAGAAATCTATTCATACCTGGAAAGGCATGGAGTCTGCAAGTGTGTGCAAGAGAGAGCACTAGACAGAGAATGGGTACAGGCACCGATAGAGGTGACAAGGGAATCAACAGCGAGAGAAAAGAGTGTGAGTGAGAGAGGATGTGAGAGAGCCAGAGGGAACGGAGTGAGAAAAACGGAGAAATACAGAGGTGAGAGAGAATAAGAAAGACAGATTGGAGAGAGGGGTGGCGCAACAATGCACGCAAAGGGTAGGAGGGGTGAAGAGGAAAGAAAGAACGAAGGAAAGAAAGAAAAAAGCAAAAGAGAGAAAAGGCAGTCACTGTTGATAGTTCTATGGGGCATTTGATTTTGAGGGGGCCTATTTTGATAGACTGTTCTTCCCCTCAAATTTGAGCAATTTAAGATGTTACTTTCTGCTGGGGGTGGGGCTGAGGTCGCGTCCACATCCTGTGATTCTGGGCTAAAATAACTTAATCTCCTCGTACCTGAATGTGTAATGTAAATTCGGAGTTCATGTAAAGCTCTCCAATTCGAGTTCGTGCTATATAAATATGCAAAAAATAAAAATAAAAATGCCCTGGTGGGAGAGGACATGTTCTGTAGAGTCTCTCCCCCTGCCCCCCCCCGACCCCCACTCCCAGGCCCTGGTGAATGAGGGCAGATTCAGTAGAGTCTCACTCTCTGCCCTCCTCCCCCTCCCCTGCCATGGTGGGAGAGTGCAGGTTCTGCAGAGCTATGGCCGCCTCTCCCAGTAAAGCTCCCGGCGGCGGCAGGCTGTGGGCAGCCTCAAGCCCTGCGCACTGCATTAGCAGTCGGTGTCGGCGTCTGGGAGGTGATGGATGGCAGCTGTTACTTCATTAGAGCTGGTAGTCTGCTCTCTACACTGCACACTGCGGCTCAGGGAGGCCGGAGCGGCGTAGGAGACGCACCGCCTCTGCTGGGCATCCGTGGGCACCGCCCGAGGCCACTCCTGGCATCTGTGCTGTACGGGTTGTGTGCACTCCTTCACTTAATCCACCGTCTAACTGCACCCAAACACACACACATATATATATATATATATATATATACATATATATATATATATATATATATATATATTATATATATATATTCCATCCATCCATCCATCCATGTGCCGGTATCTGTGGTTGCATAATAAAGGGACTGCCTGTGAAAAGCCGGCCTCTCGCAGTTGCTTGTTCTCAGGACATGAGATTTGATTTGAAAACTTTGGGTATTCTACTAAATGAGATTTGACAATCTCAGGAAAGTCAATTAAATATATCAAATTGGTTTAAAGGAAACGCGGGAATCCATACACATCTTTGGGAATAAGATTTTTCATAGGTATTACGACAGCTGGGATACCGGGCAGTCTCTTTCAAGCTTAGACAGGAGGGGCGAGAACAGGGTTAACAAGTTTGCAGCTCAAAACATGGGCCTCTTGTGTTAATAATTTATAAGCAGGACGGAAACATAGCCTTGCAACGCCCGGGCGCGTCCTTTCTTGCCGACCAAGACCCAGGTCAGAAAGCACTGGCCAGATACCGCTCCTTCCCTTTTGGAGCCTGGGTCCTACTTCTTCCCAGACCTTCCGTCTAAAGTACCGGAGGATCCAGATCTCCAACCGGGTAGAACTTGACATCCATAAACATGTCCTCGGGGACCGTCAGCTCCTCCATGGCCTCGGCCCGCAGTTCTGTCCCCCTACCCCTGCATCAGCAGTTGCTACTTCCAGTACCCAAACACCCAGGCCTAGCGTGTTCTTTCCGTGCCACAGACTGAAGCGCCCCGCCCCCTGAAGCCACCGAACCGCCAGAGCCAGCGCGCGCCTTGGCCTGTACCATTGTGCATGCTTCCGAGGGGGAAACGGGCCATACAGCACACCTAAAGACTCACTCGGTACTGCTTTTGCTATGTAGGCACTGTATTTAACAGCGCCAAATAGCTACATATATTGCAAGTCATTTGTGGCAATTATTAATTTTGTGAATGCGTGTCTACTTTTGCGGTACAATAAATTACCCTTCTTAATGGTAAGGACGGGAAAAAGATCCCCTAGACAGGAAGATAAACAAGCCGTGAGCGTGCACTCTCCCGAACTTCCAGTGTCGGGATGTGCACGCTCACGTCCGTCTTATGCGCCCACGGAGTGGAAGGCCGGCCCAGAGGAGCGGTGGCAGCAGAAGTCAGGAGTGGCGGCTGAGGCCGCTGATGCGGTAAGTGGGGGTTGGGAGGCTCGTGTGTGTGTGTGTGTGTGTGTGTGTGTGTGTGTCTGCACGTGTGTGAGTGTGTGTGTAGAAAAAGGTAGGGCTGATGGCCTTTTTCAAAGTTGCCCGGCGCTAACCGCCTCTATACCATTCTAGTTACCAAACAAAGAGGCAGGCGCTGGAGACTGGAAGGCAGGAAACAGAAGTTTGCCTCTTTGTTTGGTAACTAGAATGGTATAGAGGCGGTTAGCGCCGGGCAACTTTTAAAAAGGCCATCAGCCCTACCTTTTTCTACAATTGGCCCCACGTTGGGCGCCAATTGTAGAAAAAGGTAGGGCTGATGGCCTTTTTCAAAGTTGCCCGGCGCTAACCGCCTCTATACCATTCTAGTTACCAAACAAAGAGGCAGGCGTTGGAGACTGGAAGGCAGGAAACAGAAGTTTTATTCCGACGGAGCAGAACACATCAGATCAGACAACAAGGTATCGTTTTGAGGTGCTCTAACAGCTTCTCTGAGGCCTGGCCTCTTATACCCTGGTTTATGACATGTGAGCACTCTTTATTGCAGAAAAGACTCTTTGAAGTATGAAAAAGACATCCCCGGAATCCCCGTTTCAGACCCACCCCTACACGTATCTACAATAGAGGTCCTCACCCCACATACAATAGGAGGGGACTATCACGCAGCTGAGTGTTCCGCCGATTCTTAGGATGTGTGCGCCTGATAGTATCCCAGGGGGTGGGGAGGCCATGATCAATAGTTGCTCCTTTGAAGAGGAGTGACTCCATACAATAGGGGGGCAATAAACTGTATCCCCCGGCTAGGTGATGGCCTGGGACTCGTGCAGATAACCGGACTCAGAGAAAGGGGTCATCAAAGGAGAGGTATGCATGAAAGGAATGGTCTGCGCGGACAATCGAGCGCAGAGGAAGAGTTTATCAAAAGAGGGGCATTCATGAAAGGAAAGGAAGTGTTGGTCAGGCGCGGGTGTGACTCCCCAGGACAGAGTCATGCGGAAGGAGAGGGTTTATGACTTGTGCATGTGAGAGCGGGGGCAGCCAGGGTGTGCAGGGGATGCTCGCAAGGTCAGGGGAGCGCGCTGGCGATCGATCGTGAACAGGAAGACCATGGTACCTAAAATAGCTGCCGTGCATATTGTACATGAATGACAAGATGGCGCAGATGATGTTCAGTTCGCAAACTAAAATTCCACATGTGTGTGTCTGCGCGTGTGTGTGTGTCTGCGTGTGTGTGTGTGTGTCTGCACGTGTGTGTATGCGTGCCTTCGGCCGGCCGGCGTAAGCGCGTCCACAGACCCCAGGCGGCTCTTACACCAGCCTGTGTCCCTTGACAGGCAACTCGGCAGCAATAGGTCTCGATGCGGAGACCTAAAAACAAGGCTACAAGCCGCTGAGGTTAAGGTGGCATAGAGGATGTTGACATTTTATGAAAGTGGGTTCCGGAGCTCCTCAATGGCACATCCAAACGGCCATCTAAGCTAGCCACACCCAGACTGTATATAGTAAAATGCACTTCTTTACCATTTAACATCATATTCAAATAGCCTTAGATTGGAGTAGGAATAGTAACTGTCACCTCTTTAGTGTCCAACACCTTCCCCCAGTATGGTTAGATTGGAGTGCGAATAGTAAATGTCACCTCTTTAGTGTCCAACACCTTCCCCCAATATGGTTAGATGGGAATGGCAAAAGTAGTAAATATCATCCCATTTGTGTCCAAAACCTTCCTCCAGTATGGTTAGGGAGGAGAATAGAAAATGTCACTCCTTTAGTGTCTAACACCTTACCCCAATATAGTTACATTGGTGTGGAAATAGTAAATGTCACCCCTTTAGTGTCCAAAGCATTCCACAAATTTGTTTACATTGGAGTGGATAGTAAAAGTTACTATTTTGGTGTTAAACACTTTCACCCATATGGTTAGATTGGAGTGGAATAGTAAATGTCACCCCTTTAGTGTCAAATACCTTCCCCAGATACGCTTAGATAGGAGTGGGAATAGTAAATGTCACCCCTTTAGTGCCCAACACCTTCCCCAAATTGATGTAGATTGGGATGGAAATAATAAAAGTCAACCCTTTAGTGTACAACACCTTTCCTCAATATGGTCAGATTGGAGTGAGAATAGTACATTTCAACCTTTTATTGTCTAACACTTTTTAAAAAATGGATTATATTGGAGTGTGATTCTCTAATTTTAGTCTAAATCATTTAGTTTCAATTGTATTTCTATGCAGTAGAAATAGTTTGTGTTATTTTATAAGTATTGTTGATGTTTAGAAAAATAGAAAATAGCTATTTGTAGGTGTATATGCATTAATATCATTAATTCAATTTTTATAGAATAAAGTCGTGACACGATTTTCTCATTTTATCTGTATCTGAAGTCTGTTTATTACATAATTTTACACTTTTATACGTACAGGCAAACACAAATCTTTGTCTATAGTCCAATGACCTATGTGCCAAGTAAGACATGGCTTCAATGTTGTTGCATTATTACTGATTTGTAAGACATCAGGGAAATGGATGCATTTTTAAAACTTAATTTGTTTGTGTATAACATCTAATGCACATATCACTTTATTAATATGATGCGTGGGCCATGATATTTTATGATTGTACACAATTAATTTCAAGTGTATCATGTGGAAATCAACTAATTTTCATATAACATATGGATAAATGCATTGTGTTAAAATGGCGCTCTCAGAAACGTTTCGATAAGGATTATATGTGAAAACATAGTCCCTTGTCGATGTTTACTTTTAGAAATGAATTGGCGCGCTTTTGTGTGTGGAAACTCTTGTTAAATAGCGGCTACTCAATCACTCCCCATCAGTGAGCAAGGACGTGAAGTCCGAAACGTGTCTGATGGCTTGCACCACAATTAAATAAATATCTTATGAAATAATTTGAAGACTGACTCGGGCTAATTATTTAAGTCTGCGTACCTGTCGGTGCAGTGAAGCACATCTGCGACAAGTTGGATTGTTATGTATATATATATATATATATATTCACTTAAAAAAACATAGGTTTCAGGCCTTATATAGTTAGGAATTAGCATTGTAAAAACCTTGCAAATTCACTTTAAAAAACCATAGGTTTCAGGCCTTATATAGTTAGGAATTAGCATTTAAAAAACCATTGAAATTGCTCCTATATAGTTAGTTATACCCGCAATCCACTGCTGATGATGTCACATATTACATCATTCATGACATGGTCAGTGACATCACTGATCACATCACTGATGATATCATTCATGTGATAATACGATGCACCTCCTCACACTCTAATATAACCATTGATACACCCAGTGTTAAATACAGACTACCATTCTTGAAACCATTGACACACCAGCTCTTCTCAGGGGGTCCCAGAAGGACCACCAAGTGCAAAAATGGTTTGGACAGTTTGGAATGTTGACAATCGACTGCCAGCCAATCAGAAACTCGCTCGCGCACGTAAGGATACAGAACTTCTATCCTACTATAGGCATCACAAAAGCTGCTAAACAAATATAGGAAAATAGGAACCTACTAAATGGACAAAATAGAACTCACTACTCATGGGACTTCAAAGACCAGTATGCCGCTGGTAGTTATGATGTTGCCACACCCACTTAGGGCGTTGTTCATTGAATAAAAACGTGCAATGAATGGAGTGGTGAGATCTTCTCCTTTTTTTCCTATGCAGAGTCCTGATGAAGAGGCGTTCCCGCCTTGAAACGAGTCGACATGGAAATGATACGAAGAAGGATGTTTTCGCGTGTGACAGAAAGGCACGCATGCCGGAGGTGGGGAGAGTGCTGCGTGCCTTCTTGGACCGGAGGGGTCTTAGGTGGAACATTGTTGCGCGGCTTCCCCTAGCCGCGGAGAAGAGCACCATCTTCTGTTCTGGCTGAAACAGCAGCGGAGCGCAGAGAGGCCGAGGAGAGGAACGGTTCCTTTGTGCCAGGCGCACTCTCCTGGGGCGATCAATACAGGCGATACAGAACTTTTATCCTACTATAGGAATCACAAAAGCTGCTAAACAAATATAGGAGAATAGGAACCTACTAAATGGACAAAATAGAACTCACTACTCATGGGACTTCAAAGACCAGTATGCCGCTGGTAGTTATGATGTTGCCACACCCACTTAGGGCGTTGTTCATTGAATAAAAACGTGCAATGAATGGAGTGGTGAGATCTTCTCCTTTTTTTCCTATGCAGAGTCCTGATGAAGAGGCGTTCCCGCCTTGAAACGAGTCGACATGGAAATGATACGAAGAAGGATGTTTTCGCGTGTGACAGAAAGGCACGCATGCCGGAGGTGGGGAGAGTGCTGCGTGCCTTCTTGGACCGGAGGGGTCTTAGGTGGAACATTGTTGCGCGGCTTCCCCTAGCCGCGGAGAAGAGCACCATCTTCTGTTCTGGCTGAAACAGCAGCGGAGCGCAGAGAGGCCGAGGAGAGGAACGGTTCCTTTGTGCCAGGCGCACTCTCCTGGGGCGATCAATACAGGCGATACAGAACTTTTATCCTACTATAGGAATCACAAAAGCTGCTAAACAAATATAGGAAAATAGGAACCTACTAAATAGACAAAATAGAACTCACTACTCATGGGACTTCAAAGACCAGCATGCCGCTGGTAGTTTTGATGTTGCCACACCCACTTAGGGCGTTGTTCATTGAATAAAAACGTGCAATGAATGGAGTGGTGAGATCTGCTCCTTTTTTTCCTATGCAGAGTCCTGATGAAGAGGCGTTCCCGCCTTGAAACGCGTCGACATGGAAATGATACGAAGAAGGATGTTATCGCGTGTGACAGAAAGGCACGCATGCCGGAGGTGGGGAGAGTGCTGTGTGCCTTCTTGGACCGGAGGGGTCATTGGTGGAACATTGTTGCGCGGCTTCCCCTAGCCGCGGAGAAGAGCACCATCTTCTGTTCTGGCTGAAACAGCAGCGGAGCGCGGAGAGGCCGAGGAGAGGAACGGTTCCTTTCTGCCAGGCGCACTCTCCTGGGGCGATCAATACACGCGATACAGAACTTCTATCCTACTATAGGAATCACAAAAGCTGCTAAACAAATATAGGAAAATAGGAACCTACTAAATGGACAAAATAGAACTCACTACTCATGGGACTTCAAAGACCAGCATGCCGCTGGTAGTTTTGATGTTGCCACACCCACTTAGGGCGTTGTTCATTGAATAAAAAAACGTGCAATGAATGGAGTGGTGAGATCTGCTCCTTTTTTTCCTATGCAGAGTCCTGATGAAGAGGCGTTCCCGCCTTGAAACGCGTCGACATGGAAATGATACGAAGAAGGATGTTATCGCGTGTGACAGAAAGGCACGCATGCCGGAGGTGGGGAGAGTGCTGTGTGCCTTCTTGGACCGGAGGGGTCATTGGTGGAACATTGTTGCGCGGCTTCCCCTAGCCGCGGAGAAGAGCACCATCTTCTGTTCTGGCTGAAACAGCAGCGGAGCGCGGAGAGGCCGAGGAGAGGAACGGTTCCTTTCTGCCAGGCGCACTCTCCTGGGGCGATCAATACACGCGATACAGAACTTCTATCCTACTATAGGAATCACAAAAGCTGCTAAACAAATATAGGAAAATAGGAACCTACTAAATGGACAAAATAGAACTCACTACTCATGGGACTTCAAAGACCAGCATGCCGCTGGTAGTTTTGATGTTGCCACACCCACTTAGGGCGTTGTTCATTGAATAAAAAAACGTGCAATGAATGGAGTGGTGAGATCTTTTCCTTTTTTTCCTATGCAGAGCCCCGATGAAGAGGCGTTCCCGCCTTGAAACGCGTCGACATGGAAATGATACGAAGAAGGATGTTATCGCGTGTGACAGAAAGGCACGCATGCCGGAGGTGGGGAGAGTGCTGTGTGCCTTCTTGGACCGGAGGGGTCATTGGTGGAACATATATATATATATATATATATATATATATATATATATATATATATATATATATATATATATATATACACAAAACCAAAGGGGTGCCCCAATGAGGATGTCACACCCGGAGGGGTCAACGCACACAGCAGCAGGTAGCAACAGTTGCAGCTTCTCTCATAGCTTTCACCAATAGCCAGACGCGTTTCAAGCAGTTGTCGCTCTTCTTCAGTGGATAAATGAACACAGACACAGCTGCGTGTTATGAAGCATATTTATTGCAATACACAGTCCCGTCCTTTTGGGCGCAAGGCATCCTGGATAATGTAGTTCATCAAATTGTTGCCAAGACCGTAGCTTCCATAAACAAGCATTTACAATGCAATAGGTCTCCCAGCATTAAAGTTTGAGTTATTGGCATTGTGTATGACAATGCGTTACATAACATTTTTAGTAAACTTTGAATTGGTAAGCAGTAAGAGTGTGTGCAAGAGTATGCTGTTCTTGAAAGCAGTGTGGTAGAGAGTGCAGGAATTTGGGTGACCTGAGCAATGTGGATGGGGTGAGATTACAGGAGTCAGTGTAACTCGACAAAATGTGTTTAATTCTGTCAAACTGCATTGGCTTTGGTGAATATTTGTCCTGTACATGCCCACCTCATCTCCAACCTACAATATCAATGGTTATCAAGTGCAAGTACTCACTGATTTTGCCAACAAGCAAATAGTCTTAAGAAGTCAATACTCAATGTCCATTTTCACACCACTGCTTCAGTACACTGACTAAAAACAAATTCAAAAGGTTTCTAGAAGTACATAGTGCAATGGGAGTTGGTCTATTGCCAAAGTTTATTGTCCGACTACCTAATGCTAGCAACATGTTAAATCTTTAAGAAGCGGGTTGCTAACTGCATCTATAAGCATACATACTGTGATGGGGAATCCTCTCAGATTTCAATAGTACCCTCCCCATCTTTAGGCCAAGCCTGGGCAGCGCATGCGCTGCGAGGCAAGCTGTATTCAGGCAGGGACTTGAAGCTCCACCCGTATTTTTAATTGGTTTGTTTCATTGTTCACTGTAAACTGTGGCTGTTCATTGGTCAATAGGATTAGTAGGCCCTCCTTAGTACAGCCTTGTCTCAGTTTGTAACCTCCCATGGTGACAACCCTGGTTACGTGTGTTGTTACTCTGTAGGCTTTCATTACAGCCTCCAATCACTATTTTCTCAAATAGCTTTGTCCTGCCTGTTGTCAGGACACGCTCTCTCCTAACCATTTTTATTATTTATTTTTATAGCACGGGAGCCGAGCGCATTTACAATGCAATAGGTCTCGCATCTGCGAGAGTTTAAGCTATTGGCATTGTAAATGACAACGCCTTTTATTGGCAAAGCTCAATCTCTCGTAAATGCGAGACCAATTGATTTGCAAATGCTAGTGTCAACGAATGGTCGGACTACAACCCTGAAAATACAGATACGTGTGTGTATACAATTCTTGTTGGGCGGACGAATGCATTGGGTCACAAATTAACCCACGTCTTGCAGGAACATTCCAATAAGCGTTAGTTTAGTAGCCTTATTCTGTAACGCAAATCCTCTGATAAGTCATTTACAATGCCAATAGCTTAAACTCGCACAGATGCGAGACCTATTGCATTGTAAATGCGCTCGGTGCCCGTGCTATAAAAATAAATATTAATAAAACCGGGTAGCCTGATGTGTGTCGCTACAAAGTCACAAATAAAGCACTGAAAATAACAGTAAAATGTATATACTATATGGCTGTGTAGTTTTTCAGTGTGCTATCCAATTAAAAGTTTTTGTCTGCTACAGACGTGTCAAAATATTTGTACACATACCCTGAATCACGAGCCAGCACTGGCAAAGAGACCAAAACGTGCCAGACCGCACATACGAGAAAGGTATATTCATCAAGCAGGACAAAGATAGCAGTATGGCTACTGAACGTTAAGTGTTTCTATAGAACGCTAGCGGTTACAAATATGTCTGCAGTGTACAACTGACGGAACTAAACTAAATTTGTGAAATAGCATTTCTTAAAAGCTATAGAACTCCTGATTCCAAGTGGAAAGGCGTCGCGGAGCTTGCACTTTAGACACGGCTTTTTTAAACCGTTGATTGTAATTGAGGGCGGTGCTCGCTCTCTACTGTACTGTCGGGTGCCCGGAGGCGATGTCCATTGCCATGTACAATAGTTTTGTAAGCAAAAAAACGCCTGGGTAGCGTAATGCACACAAAGAAGCAGGAATGGCTCGCCGAGGCGCCCTCTCCATGACAGCCGCTCCGCCGCGGAGCTCTCTAGCGCGGTGCCCCGCCCAGGTGGAGGTGCTCGGGCCGCCCGAACTTCACTGATGCTTCCCGGGCCGCCTGCTCCATAAAGTTCCTCCCCGCCTGACAGCACCACAGGGCGCGCCCAGCCCTAGCCAGCTGGAGATGTGAACAGGACTGGAGTCGGTGTCCAGACTTCCGCAGAGGAGAGCCGCCCGGCCTCTACGCTGCGTCAGAAGCGCGTCGCGTCCCGTGACCTCCTTCAGAATTCTTTCTGGCGTGCAACACAGTCCCGCCACTCGAGTGCTGGTGACGCAGGGCTCCCATGCCCGAGGGAGAGCCCCGCGGAGTCTGCAGAAGTCCACAAAGCCGGTAAGTGGGGCTTAGTTGGAGGGGGGAGGGGGGGGTGCGCTTGTGTGTGGGTGCGCGCTTGTGTGTGTATATGCGTGCGGCGGCGTGTGTGCGGAGGGGTTTCTCTGTATGTGTGTGTGCGTGTGTCTCTGTTTGTGCGCATGCGTAAGGGGAAGGGGCTGTGTGGTACAGCTTTCCAGGAGAGGAGACAGGAGCTGGCCACAGCGAGCGCGCGTTCGCGTGCGCGTGGCCCGCTCCATTCCCCAGCGTGCAGCCAGCTCCTGTCCCCTCTCCTGGGAAGCAGAGTCGCTCACAATAGGTCTCTGGCGAGACCGCGCTTTCGCGCAGGTTCAACGCTAGGAGACCTAAAAACCCCAGTGGGTGCAGCTGCCTCTCATGAAAAATATCACCAAGTGGTGATAGTCTAGCCGCGAGGAGGTCCCACTGCCTGAAAGGGCGGATCCTTGATGCTCGCAAACGCGGGCTCTACCAGGAGCGGAGGGGGCCTAGCTGCGAGGAATTATTGGCAGCAGCACAGCGTTTTCTCCATGTGCCATCACCCACTTGGGGAGAGACATTGTTTTGATCATTCCACTTGGTGATATTTTTCATGAGAGGCAGCTGCACCCACTAGGGTTTTTTATGGAAGCTACGGTCTTGGCAACAATTTGATGGCATACCAAGGCAAGAAAGATGGCACTTTCCCACAATCATGCATTTGTGTATTTTCGTCATTTGCAGTCAAAATATATACACATGCATCGATGAATATGAACACTCACCGCCATCAAGAAGACCGCCGCTGGCCCATTGGAAACCTCGTAATAGGGCGGGCAGGAGATCACAGACTGTAGCGGTCGGGAAGTTGGACCGCCAAACTTGTAATCAGGCACTTTTCTTTATGGTTTCTACATACTTTGGATTGCTTTAAGGGATTTTTATTGGATTCGTTTTATTTTTGTATTTTTTGGTCCTTTCTGGACAATAGTGTTCCTGTTTTTGACTACATGGATACACAGGAAGATCTGCAGCTACAGAACAGTAAGTTTTATTAATTTCATTTCTTTTGGAGTGGGAAATGTGATACTATATTGTTTGTGTAAATGTTAGGGATTGCTATTTGCAATTGTGTGCTTTATATGTTGTAATTAAAGTGGTGGATTGAGTTCTTTTTTGCTTTCTTGGTTGGTGACAGTTATTTTTTTAATTGAAATAATCTATATAATATTTTATGATCTTACTTTTCTTTAATATTGGAATTCTATACTTTTTTTGACTAATGTAATAAGGAAAATGCTACTTACCAGTATGCATCTGTTCTTGGCATGTAGAGCTGCCGAGTACTACACTTTTGCATTAGATCGCCACCTGGTGTTGGGCTCGGATTATTGCATGTTGTTGTCGTCTTGGAAGAAGTCTTTGTAGTCACGAGATCGGGGACTCTTCCCTTGGACGATAGTGCGCATGGGCATAAGCTCCATCCTTACATTGTTTTTCGCCATGATGGGAAATGATGGAGTTAGTAGAAGTAAAGAAAAGAGATGTCCATGCGTGTGCATCCAAGTAAGATGAAAAAACTGGAACAGATACAGGTCCCGGGGGGGCGGGAGGGCGTGTAGTACTCTGCAGGTCTACATGCCAAGAACAGATGCATACTGGTAAGTAGCATTTTCCGTTCGAGGAATATGAGCTGCTGATACTACACTTTTGCATCGATTGTGCAGCAGTGTCTCCCCTAACGGTGGTCACCTGTATCCGTTGCAGTAGTTTGAAAGAGAGTTTTGAGGACAGCTTGGCCTACTGCAGCTTGCTGCTTGGCTTGCACATCAACACAGTAGTGTTTGGTGAAGGTGTGTGTTGTAGACCATGTCGCTGCCTTGCATATGTCTTCTAGGGGGATGTTCCCTAAGAAAGCCATAGAGGCTCATAGTTTGCGTGTGGAGTGCACTCTAAGAGGAACTGTTAATGTACGTTTTGCTTTTTGATAGCATATTTGTATACATTTTACAATCCACCTTGCAATTCCACCCGTAGAGATCGGGTTGCCTTTATGAGGTGGAGAGAAAGATACAAACAATTGTTTTGTTTTTCGAAAAGATAAAGTGTGTGTAAAGCTCTTTCTGCTACAGAGTCAGGGTTTCGAAAAAACAAAGGTAACTCTACAGATTGGTTTAAATGAAAAGGAATAATGACTTTCGGTAGGAATTTAGGATTAGTTTTTAGAACCATCTTGTTACGATGTAGTTGTAAAAATGGTTCTTGTATTGTGAAAGCTTGTATCTCACTTACTCTTCTAAGAGAGGTAATAGCAATAAGGAAAGCTGTTTTCTATGTGAGAAATTACAGTTCACATTTGTGTAATGGTTCAAAAGGTGGGCCTATTAGTCTTGTAAGAACAATGTTTAGGTTCCATACTGGAGAAGGTGGTAACCTAGGAGGAATGATTCTTTTTAATCCTTCCATAAATGCTTTCATAGCATGCACTCTAAAAAGACAGATGTTGTCTGTTCTGTAAATATTCTGCAATTGCTGAAAGGTGCAGGCGTATGGATGAATATGCCAAAGTACATCTTTGTAAATGTAGAAGGTAGCAAATGATATTCTGGATGGAAGCATCCAGGGGATCAATCGGTTTATTGTTGCAATAAATGGCAAACCGCTTCCATTTAGCAGCATAGCAAGCTCTAGTAGTAGGTCTCCTGGCCTCTTTAATGATGTTCATACAGTCTGGAGGTAGGTTAAGGTAACCAAACTCTAAGCCCTCAGGAGCCAGATTGCCAGATTCAGTTGATTTGGGTCTGGATGTCTGATGTTTCCATGGTTCTGCGTTAGCAGAGATGGGGTCAGGCGTAACTTTTGATGTGGAACTAGAGAGTTCCAGCAGTGTGGTGAACGGCGTTTGGCGTGCCCATGTGGGAGCTACCAGGATTCATTTGAGAGACTGTTGTCTGAGCTTGCGTACTACTAATGGTATTAGTGGTAGTGGCGGAAAAGCGTACGCAAATCTGCCGGACCAATTCATCCATATCGCATTGCCCTTGGATAGCTGGTGTGGGAACCTGGCGGCGAAGGTTGGGCATTTTGCGTTTTCGTGTGTGGCGAACAGATCTATGTCTGGATGACCCCACTTGTGAAAGAATGGTTGAAGAACTTGCTGATGTAGTTCCCATTCGTGAATTTGTTGTGACTGCCGACTCAACAGATCTGCTATCTGATTGTGAACTCCTGGAAGGTGCTCTGCTAACAGATATGTTTTGTGGAATGGCCCATCTCCAAATGTTCTATGCGAGCTGGGACAGTTGTAGAGAGTGTGTCCCCCCCTGTTTTTGTATATAATACATAGCTGTCATGTTGTCCGTCTGGATTAAGACAGCTTTGGCTTGTACTTGTACTTGAAATGTTTTGAGTGCTAAGAATATTGCTAGCAGCTCTAGGAGGTTGATATGGAGCAGTCTTTGTTGAGTGGTCCATTGCCCTTGAGTTGTATGATGTAAGAGCGGCTCCCCATCCTGTGAGAGATGAGTCTGCTGGGAGTAATATTTGTGGAACTGGTCCGAGGAACGGCCGCCCTTTTGTCAAGTTTTTGGTGTTCCACCACTGTAGAGAGCGATGTGTGCGGCTGTCTACCAACACCAGGTCTGTTAGTTGACCTTGAGCTAGAGTCCACTGTTGTGCTAGACATTCCTGTAACGGACGCATCTGCAATCTTGCTTATGGTACTATGAAGATGCAAGATGCCATCATGCCTATCAGTCTCATGAACACTCTGGCTTGCAGAGATTGTTGTTGTTGGAAGACTGTGACTAAGGCTTGAATGCTCTGTATCCTTGCTGGACTGGGATAAGCTAGAGCTGTAGACGTGTTTATTGTAGCCCCTAGATACTGATGTATATGAGAGGGCTGCAGGTGCGACTTGGTGTAGTGGATTGTGAACCCCAAGTTGTGCAACGTTTGAATTGTCTAATGTGTGTGTTGAACACACTGATTGAATGACTTGGCTTTTATGAGCCAATCGTCTAGATAAGGGAAGACATGTATTTGTTGTCTCCTGAGATGTGCTGCTACTACTGCTAGGCACTTTGTGAATATTCTTGGTGCTGTTGTAACTCCGAATGGAAGGACTTTGAATTGATAATGTTGTCCTTCCAGTACAAACCTTAGATACTTCCTGTGAGCTGGATGCATAGGAATGTGTAAATAGGCGTCCTTTAGATCTAGTGTTGTAGGGAAATCGCCTTGTTGCAGCAGTGGGAGCACTTGTTGTAAAGTGATCATATGGAAATGATCTGATTGTATGTAGTGATTGAGGGGCCTGACGTCGAGAATTGGCCTTAGGGTCCCGTCCTTCTTGGGTATTAGAAAATACAGCGAGTAAACCCCTGTTCCTTGGTGTTGTAAAGGAACTATTTCTATTGCATCTTTTTGAAGAAGTGACAGGACTTCTTGTTTGAGCAGAGTAAGGTGTTCTGTAGACATTGGACGCTGCCTGGGTGGTATGTGTGGAGGGGTTGCTGTAAGTTCCAGGCAGTAGCCATGCTGGATAATTTGTCTTACTGTGACGAGGAGGACCCGGACTCGGGCCCTCCAGGCTTACCTTTACCTGTGTCCCCTCTTTTTGCACAGCATACCGACACATGGAAGACGACTGAAGACTGGTTCAACCCCACACAGGACACTGAGGAGCCGTGTTTCTTTAATTGGGCGGAGTTGGACCCGGAGCCCGCCCACCAGCCGGAAGTAAAGCAACGCCCAAAACACACGCAGGTGTGTGTTACACCTGGAGGGAGCGGAGAGTGGTGGCGTGAGGAAGGATCGGAGTGGCGGACGGAGGACGGAGAACCAAGGAAGAAGATTGCGAGCGAGGAGGAGGACGGGAGAGCAGCGGAGGAGGACGGGAGAGGAGAAGAGCGTAGACCATCGGCAGAAGGAGGCGGGAGAGCAGTGGAAGAGGACGGGAGAGGAGAAGAGCGTAGAACATCGGCAGGAGGAGGCAGGAGAGGAACAGCGGAGGACGGAGGCAGGAGACGAGGAAGGCAGCGCATCACTGACCTGCGGAGCAGAGGGGCGAAAGAACCGAGACGACTGCGACAAGCTGGGAGGCCAACGGGAAGGCGCATCGCCCAGCCACACTTCCCACGAACTGTGGCTAGAGCAGGTACGGTCACGGTTCACGGGGTGGGCAGGGCGTAAGTGGGGCAAACCACCGTGAGACGATACACCTGACCATCTGTGCACCAAAACCCCACCCTTCACTTTATCGGCACCATAACCTTTGTGAGCACGTGTGGTCCCTCACTTCCCTACCCTAAACAGCCTTCAAAACCATTGCCTAAATATTGGTTTGTGTCTTTCTGGGGCGGCGTTCCGGACGGGAGTCGAGACGGCAGAAGCAAGGCCTACAACACCCAGGAGGCACCGGGAATCACGGCGGTTTGGAACTGCGAAACAAGCGGCAGAGGACGCCGAAAACCCGCTCCCCCTTTACAGAGTGCCTGTACAGAAGAGACAGCAATATAAAACAATAAAACCCTCGTTACCCAGATCCCCATTGTCCGTGAGTTTATTCGATAACCCAACGGAAAGCTCACACTTACCCACTTGTCTGTTGTGATGGAATTCCAGACAGGTAGGAACTGTGTTAATCTGCCCCCCACAGGAGTGGAATGCTGTTGGGGAGTAGAGGAAATTCACTGTTTTGTGGTGGAAGAGGTTCTATTATTGTTGTTACCCCGACCTCTTCCTTTGTTGTTGTTTCCTTTACATCCTCCTCTAAAATATCCTTTGCTAGAGGATGTTTGTGTGTTAGATTTGAAGGATGTCGTATTGTCTGCGCCTGTCTGTTTAGAGCCTCCTCAGTAAAAGGAGCGACGAAAAGAACTTTTAGTCTGAATGGACTGTAAAGCTCCCATAGATTTGGCAGAGTCTGTATCCTTCTTCATTTTTTCAAGTGTTGTGTCTACCTCTGGTCCAAACAATTGATTTTGATTAAATGGTTGATTTAAAATGGTAGTTTGCACTTCCTGTTTAAATCCTGAAATGCGTAGCCACGCATGTCTTCTAAGTAGAACACTAGTGTTTACAGCTCTTGACGCAGTGTCTGCCACATCAAGTGCACATTTGATTGATGCATTGGAAATTAGCTTGCCTTCTTGTATAAAGTTGTTTGCCTGCGCCTTATATTGGTCAGGTAAATGTTCTAGTAGTTTCTCTAACTGATCATAGTGAGCCCTATCATATCTTGAAAGGAGGGCTTGTGTGTTGGCTATACGCCATATGTTGGTAGCTTGCGCAGCTATTCGTTTGCATGTAATGTCGCGGTTAACGCATCTATGTAAACTATATACACGATTATACTACCACAAGGTGTTCAAGAATGTTTGATGATGTCAGCGGGGATTTTGAGAGCTTATCTGATCTCATTCACTGAATTTTCCCTTTAAAGTCGAGAACCCTAGATTATACTTTGGCTTCAGGCCAGAGCACTCATAAAAACTCTACAACAAAAGGCCTTCTCAAATTTTCGTTTGTTCCATGACATCAGCTTGGAGGTGTGAGACCTATTGTGGCATCATTCACCCAGGACGATTTAAAATCCTACGCAGCGAGTGCTGCGCTTGGGGCAGAATCTCTGAACTCGAGGTGGCGACTTCTGGTCTGTTTACCTTTGGGAATCAGGTCCCATGTTGGTTCTCTGAAATGCTTTACACACATGCTTCTATAGTAAAACCAGACTGCTCTGTGCCACACTACCAGGACTGACCCAGGGACTTAGCAGTGTGAATCCAAGGACCTATTTGGGGTAATGTGAGATTATTACATAGTGAAGCCTAACCAGCTTCGATGCATAATAGGTCACTTTGTTACAGAAAGGCTAAACATGAATAATAAGGTCAGATGATAAAAATATATGAGAGTGGGTGACCAGGGGAATCGAGATGTGCACAGAAAGGCGCTCTCCTCCCATCTGTTCCCACACCCATTCATGGGCACCAGCTGATGCACTGGGTTTTTATCAGACTTTTTTTGAAAAGGTGGCTGGCCAACAGTAGAAGAGAGGAGTGTCAGAAATAGGGAGGGCAGACAGAGTGGGCCATCCTCACAACATCCCAGGGTGTTCCTGAATAGAGCACACAGTGCCAAGGCATTATAGTCTGTTCTAGAACATGGCACCCAGTACAGGGCATCACCATCCCACACCATTACAGGGTATTCTGGAAAATGGACCACAGTACCACAATCTGTTCTAGAACATGCCCTCAGTGTCCAGGCATGGTAGGCTGTTCTAGAATATGCTGCCCAGTACCAGGTCATTTAATGCCACTGCAAGAGAGTCCAGCCTATGCCACATAACACTCGAGCATTTCAAGGCATCTCCAGGCATCATATTCTGTTCTAGATTATGGTACCCAGTACCAGGGCATTACAGGCTGTTCTAGGTAGAGCCACCCAGTACCTGGCCATCCCATGCCATTTTAGGGTATTCTGGAATATGGCACACAGGTGCAGGGCAACATAGGCTGTCTAGATCGTGCAGCCCATTTGGTGACTGCATCTGGGTTCCGTTCCTTGTCACAGGTTCCATCTCTACGAGGATGGATTGGGAGCTCCCCAGTAACCAAGCAATTACTCGCACATTCAGCAGACAGGTCAGAAACAAACAAAAAATAATGATTAAGGCCTATGACAACTACAGTATAAGTTACAGGTTCGACATTGCGCTCAACATGACAAATATGCGGACTGTAAGTCAGGTTTGAGGTCTGTTGTCTGCTCCCCACCCAGCACTGCAGGGTCATCAGCTCCCACCGGTCCAACTTAAGGATGGCTGTGTTGATGCAGTCTTAAGAGATGTCAAGGTCTACAGGAGGGACACTGGACTGCACACAGAGGGTATACTGAAGGTAAAGGCCGGATGCATGTGGGCCACAAGTAATGTAGGTTTTGATAAAGACTGGGCAACCCAGGAGCGATTATGTTTATGGCTCTGTTATAGCAAAAGTCAGCAAAACCAAAGGAGAAACCTGCTCTGTGATAAACACAGAGGTAAAACGATGGGAGGCTGATGGTGGACAAAAGGGAATAAAATTGAGAAATGACACTGATGCCACAGAAAATTTGGGGTTCATGTTTCAGTCATCAAGGATACTATGTTGTGTTATGTTATATTATGCAGATTTGTAGAGTGCATTATCGCCCAGGAGGGTGTCCTGGCACTGAGCAGATGTGAATTTGGCCAAGCGTAGGGTCTGGAGGGAATACTCGAAAAGCCAGGACTTCAGCAGAATTCAAGAGGTGAGGAGGCTCTTAAACGTAGCAGTGGGTCGTTCTGTGCTTGAGGGGCAATGTGGCAGGCTCGACTGGTTTCCCTATGCGTGGGGTGTCTGCGAGTAGGAATACAAACAAGCGGAGGTGTCTGGAAGGTTTATGAAAGTAGATGCGATTGTTGAGGTATGATGGACCAGTGTTATGAGACGCCTTGAAAGTGTGGGTGAGGTGTTTGAATTGTGCTCAGTTGTGAATGGGGAGCCAGTGGAGAACCTTCAGGTGTGGTGTGATGTGAGTGCGGCGTGGGAGTTTGAGAGTGATTCTGGCTGCAGAGGTCTGAATGGTCTGCAACCTTCTGGTGAGTTTTTTGTTGAGCCCAGTATTGAAGCGGTTTCTGTAGTCCAGGCCAGTTGGGATGAGGGCATGTGTTATGTTTTTCCGGGTGCTGTCTGGGAGCCATTTGGAAATCTTCCTCAGCATCTTCAGGACATGTAAGAATAAGGTGGTGGAAGCAAAGACTTGATCACAATTTCAGTCTTGTCTATGTCCGGTAGGGTCTTCATCCACTGGGCGATTTCAGTAATGAAGGCATTGAACTGGATAAGAGTACTGGGTGTCCTAACCGTGAGGGAGAGAATGAGATGTGTCTACATGAATGGCTGGGAGAGGATGTTGATGTTTTGAAAGAAGATGATGCTGACTGGAGGTATCATGTATGGAATGCCGAATGTTGGGCTCAGGAAGGATCCTTGTGGAACGCTATAGATTAGGTCACAGGTGTCTGAGACACAAAGATATATATATATATAAACTTCATATAAAAATGCAAATTACAACAATGTCATATAAAAATACAGATTACAACAGTGTTGATGTGGCGCTTCAGTGAACAAGAAGTTATTTCTTCCACCTTCTTCAGAACAAATAATGACAAAAAAATTATTTCCGTTTTTAAAACATTCCACCTTAGGGAGGTGTATTCACAGTGTTGTGTTGATCAATGGAAATTCGACGTGGGAAATGAAAAATGCTACTTACCAGTATGCATCTGTTCTTGGCATGTAGAGCTGCAGAGTTGTACACTTTGCATTAGATCGCCACCTGGCGTTGAGCTTGGATGATTGCAGGTTGTTGTCTTCTTGGAATAAGTCTTTGTAGTCACGAGATAGGGGACTCCTCCCTTGGACAATACTGCGCATGGGCATCGGCTCCATCCTTAGATTGTTTTTCGCCATGATGGGAAATGGAGTTAGTAGACGTAAAGAAAAAAAAAAGGATGTCCATGCGTATGCATCTAAATAAGATGAAACTGGAACGGATACAAGTCCCGGGGAGGCGGGAGGGCGTGTACAACTCTGCAGCTCTACATGCCAAGAACAGATGCATACTGGTAAGTAGCATTTTCCATTCAAGGCATATGAGCTGCAGATTGTACACTTTGCATCGATTGTGCAGCAGTGTTTCCCCTAGCGGTGGTCACCTGTATCCGTTGCAGTAGTTTGAAAGAGCGTTTTAAGGACAGCTTGGCCTACTGCAGCTTGCTGCTTGGCTTGTACATCAACACAGTAGTGTTTAGTGAAGGTGTGTAGTGTAGAACATGTTGCTGCTTTGCATATGTCCTCTAGGGGTATGTTTCCTAAGAAAGCCATAGAGGATTCTAGTTTGCGAGTGGAGTGCGCTCTAGGAGGAACTGTTAATGTACGTTTAGCTTTAATGTAGCATATTTGTATACACTTTACAATCCATCTTGCAATCCCACCTTTAGAAATGGGGTTGCCTTTGTGTGGAGGTGAGAAAGAGACAAACAGTTGTTTTGTCTTTCGAAAGGATAGTGTAAGAGAGCTCTTTTAACATCTAGAGTGTGTAAAGCCCTTTCCGCTACAGAGTCTGGGTTTTGGAAAAACACTGGTAACTCGACGGACTGATTTAGGTGAAAAGGAGTGATGACCTTTAGAAGAAATTTTGGATTAGATCTAAGAACCACTTTGTTAGGATGTATTTGAAAAAATGGTTCTTGTATAGTGAAAGCTTGTATTTCACTTACTCTTCTGAGAGAGGTAATGGCAACAAGGAAAGCTGTTTTCCATGTTAGGAGTTGCAGTTGTAAGGACAATATTCAGGTTCCACACAGGAGAAGGTGGCAACCTGGGTGGGATTATTCTTTTCAATCCTTCCATAAATGCTTTGATTGCAGGTACTCTAAAGAGAGACAGATGTTGCCTGTTTTGTAAATAGGCTGCAATTGCTGCAAGGTGCAGGCGTATGGAATATGCTAAATTAGACCTTTGTAGATGTAACAGGTAACAAATGATATTTTGGATGGAAGCATCCAGGGGATCAATTTGATTATTTTTGCAATATATTGCGAATCTTTTCCATGTAGCGGCATAACACGCTCTTGTAGTGGGTTTCCTAGCCTCTTTAATGATGTTCATACACTCTGGTGGTAGGTTTAGATAACCAAACTCTAAGACTTCAGGAGCTAGATCGCCAAATTCAGTTGGTTTGGGTCTGGGTGTCTGAGTTCTCCATGGTTCTGCGTTAGCATGGATGGAGTCAATCGTAACTTTTGATGTGGAACTAGAGAGATCTAGGAGTGTGGTAAACCATGGTTGGCGTGCCCATGTGGGAGCAACTAGGATCAGTTTGAGAGACTGTTGTCTGAGCTTGCGCACTACTAGTGGAATCAGTGGGAGAGGCGGAAAAGCGCATGCAAATCTGCCTGACCAGTTCATCCATATCGCATTGCCTTCGGACCGTGGGAAACCTGGGTGTGGGAAACCTGGGTGTGGAAACCTGGCGGCGAAGGTTGGGCATTTTGCATTCTTGTGGGTGGCAAACAGAACTATGTCTGGATGACCCCACTTTTGGAAGAATGGCTGAAGAACTTGTGAATGTAGTTCCCATTTGTGAATCTGTTGTGATTGCCGACCTAACAGATCTGCTATCTGATTGTGAACTCCTGGAAGGTGTTCCGCTAACAGATAAATGTTTTGAGGAATGGCCCATCTCCAAATGTTCTGTGCAAGTTGGGACAGTTGCAGAGAGTGTGTCCCCCCCTGTTTTTGTATATAGTACATGGCTATCATATTGTCCGTCCGGATTAGGACAGCTTTGTTTTGTACTTGAAGTTAAAGTCTTGAGTGCTAAGAATATTGCTAGCAGCTCTAGATGGTTGATACGGAACAGTTTTTGCTGATTGTTCCATTGACCCCGAGTTGTATGATGTAAGAGATGGGCTCCCCATCCTGTGAGGGATGAGTCTGTTGTGAGCACTACTTGTGGAACAGGCTCGAGGAACGGCCGCCCCTTTGTCAAGTTTTTGGTGTTCCACCACTGCAGAGAGCGATGTGTTCCACTGTTGTGCTAAGCACTCTTGTAATGGGCGCATTTGCAATCTTGCGCGTCGGTACTATGAAGATGCAAGATGCCTTCATACCTATTAGTCTCATGAACACCGTGGCTTGCAGAGACTGCTGGTGTTGAAAAGTAGTGACTAAGGCTTGAATGCTTTGTATCCTGGCTGGACTGGGATACGCTAGGGCTGTAGACGTGTTTAGTGTAGCCCCTAGATGCTGTTGTACATGCGAAGGCTGCAGGTGCGACTTGGTGTAGTTTATTGTAAACTTTAAGTCATGCAATGTTTGAATTTTCTGATGTGTGTGTTAGACACACTGATTGAATGACTTGGCTTTTATGAGCCAGTCGTCCAGATAAGGGAAGACATGTATTTGTTGTCCCCTGAGATGTGCTGCTACCACTGCTAGGCACTTTGTGAATACTCGCGGTGCCGTTGTCACTCCGAATGGAAAGACTTTGAACTGATAGTGTTGTCCTTCCAGTACAAACCTTAGATACCTTCTGTGGGCAGGATGTATGGGGATGTGGAAGTAGGCGTCCTTTAGATCAAGTGTTGTTAGGAAATCGCCTTTTTGCAGCAGTGGAAGCACTTGTTGTAGAGTGATCATATGAAAATGGTCTGATTTTATGTAATGGTTGAGGGGCCTGAGGTCAAGAATTGGCCTTAGTGTCCCGTCCTTTTTGGGAATTAAAAAGTACAGCGAGTAAACCCGTTTCCTGTTCTTCTAGAGGAACTATTTGAATAGCACTTTTTTGTAGAAGTGACAGAACTTCTTGTTGAAGCAGAGTCAGATGGTCTGTAGACATTGGACGCTGCCTGGGTGGTATGTGTGGAGGGGTTGCTGTAAGTTCTAGGCAGTAGCCATGTTGGATAATCTGTCTCACCCACTTGTCTGTTGTAATGGAGTTCCAGACAGGCATGAACTGTGCTAATATGCCCCCCACAGGAGTGGAATGCTGTGGGGGGTGCAGAGGGAAGTCACTGTTTTGTGGTGGAAGAGGATCGAGTGTTGTTGTTGCCGCGACCTCTTCCTTTAATATTATTGTCTCTGTATCCTTCTCTAAAATATCCCTTGTTAGAGGAACTTTGTGATTTGAAAGATGTTGTAGTGTCTGCTCCAGTTTGTTTGGAGCCTCCTCTGTAGAAGGAGCGACGAAAGGAGCTTCTAGCTGGTGTGAACTGTAAAGCCCCCATAGACTTTGCGGTCTCCGTATCTTTCTTCATTTTTTTCCAGCGTAGTGTCTACTTCTGGGCCAAATAACTGGTTCTGATTAAATGGCTGGTTTAAAATGGTGGTTTGCACTTCTTGTTTAAACCCTGAGATGCGTAACCACGCATGTCTCCTAAGTATGACACTGGTATTTACAGCTCTAGATGCTGTGTCTGCGACATCTAGCGCGCATTTTATAGAGGCATTGGATATTAGCTTGCCTTCCTGTATAAGGTCATTTGCTTGAGCTTTGTACTGATCTGGTAGGTGCTCAAGTAATTTTTCTAATTGATCATAATGAGCCCTATCGTAACGAGAGAGGCGGGCTTGTGTATTTGCTATACGCCAGATGTTTGTAGCTTGTGCGGCTATTCTTTTACCTGACGCATCAATGACTTTTGATTCTTTGTCAGGTGGGGGTGCTTCACCAGAAGTTTGAGAATTTGCCCTTTTTCTAGCATTGGACACTACTAATGAGTCTAGTGGTAGGTGTCCTTTAATGTAGACTGGATCTGAGGGTGCCGGTCTATATTTTTTCTCAATCCTAGGGTTTAATATTCTGGTGCGTACAGGGTCTTTAAATACCTCTAGAGCATGTTTGATGACCCCTTTAATCATGGAAAGAATTTGAGCAGACCGCTGAGACTGCTCAAAGGTATCTAGGAGAAAATCCTCCTCAATGTCATCGGAATGCATAGGGACTCCGTGGTAAACAGCAGCTCTGTTTAACAAATGACCAAAACCAATGGTATCTTCTGGAGGGGAAGGTTTTGATGGGTATGACTGCGGTTCAGGAATGTCAGGCACATGCTGTGGGTTTGTAAAGTCCCATATAGGCACCTCTTTTGGGTTTGAAAAGTCCCATATACCCCCATGTACAGGGAGGTTTGAAGTTTAAAAGTTCTTGTTCGAGCGCACTGTGACCAAGCGGCTTCCTGGCGCTGAGGTTAGGACTGAGGAGCTCAGACGGTAGCCATGAAGGGGTTAGCAGGAGTACGCTTGGGAGAAAAGGAAAGTTTTAAGTGCCTTGCGAAATTGTGAATAAACTGAGATGGACCTAATAGATATCGGAAGACTGTTCCAGAAACGAGGAGCGAGTACTGAAAATCTGGTACCACCAGTTCTAGACTTTCGAAATCAGGGAATATTAAGGAGGAATTGGTTGGAAGAGCGGAGGGAGCGGCTGGGGTTGTAGGGGCTGATGAGAGAATTAATGAACCAAGGGGCAGTGTGGGCACGAGCAATAAAGGCAAGGCAGCCCATCTTGAAGAAGGACCTCTGACAGATGGGGAGCCAATGAAGGGATTTCAGGTATGGAGGGATGTGCTGAAACTTAGGAAGGTGATGTATGAGGCGGGCTGCTTGATTTTGAATAGCCTGTAAACGGCGAAGTTCAAAGGCCGGAATTCCCACATAGAGGCTGTTCCCATAATCTACGCGGAAGTAGGTTCTTCAGTATCCTCCCCTCCACCCAAATTATATTCATCATCATTCTGCTGAAGGGAATGTGATAATGGAGAATGTACAGGAGAGATTTGAGATGATATGTGAGGAACAGGAGAAGGAAGAGGAGGTATAGGAGAGGAAGGGTGCATAGGGGATGTTGCACTGTCCTTTTTCTTGGCAGGAACCACAGGTGTGGGTGGTGCATCTTCTGGTCTCTTCTTGTGAGGTGTAGCACCTACATAACCTGTCTTTGGGTCTATGTAGATCTTCTTTTGTCGAGGATCTGGTCGAAAAAGTTCCTCTTCTTCTACAACCTTCATGGGCATCGATTTTTTTCGGTTCCAGCGGAGGTTGTTGTGTGTCCTTAGCCTTGGGAGTTGTTATAACGTCCTCTGGCATAGGTCGCGGAGCCGAAGGTATTGTTTTCGGCTTCGTAGGCATGTTCGAGTATTTGGGCACCTCGGAATCAGACTTTGTGTTCTTCGGCACTGACGATGTTGAAGTGGACGGCTTCGGAGCCGGTGCTTCTTTCGGTTCTGGTACCGGTACAGTTTTAGGTGTCGGTACCATTTTAGGCTTCGGTGCCGAAGGGTCTTTTGGCTTCGGCGCCGAGGTATCTTTAGTTTTCGGTGCCGGTGGGAGAGGCTTGCTCGGTGTCGAGGCACTAGAAGGCTTAGTTTGTTTCTTCGGAGCCGGGCCCGACGGCGGGGCTTTCGAAGCAGGTATTCGGTCTCGACTGGGCCCTTTGGGCGGAGTGCTGACCTTTGCCTTATGTTTGGGCAGAATGTGTGCTGCAGGGGCAGTAGTACTCACGCGCTGACCCGATGGAATGGAGTCATATGAGTCGTCTGCCTCTGATACGATCTGGAGATCAGGTGAGTCTTCTTCGGGAACTAGGGTAACCTCTTCGTCGAAGATATCTTCAGGTGCCGGAGCTGATCTCATTTCGTGTCGACGGGCCCTCCGATCCCGGATGGTTTTCTTCGATCAGAAGGATGCAAAAGCTGTGCAGGTCGACTCGTCGTGTTCCGGCGATAGACAGAGGTTACAGACCTCGTGGTGATCGCTAGGTGGGAACTTTGCTTGACATACCGGGCATTCTTTGAACAGAGTTCTTTCCATGTGGTGTAGGCCGCACGGCGTCGATAGGCCCTACGGCCCGTGTCGATGCCCGGAATGGAACTGATGGCGTCGAAAGTATTGTAGTCAATGTCGAAGGTAGTTTTTAAGAAGTTTGAGGAAGTTCTGCGCTTCGAAGTTGCTGAAAAGTCCTTTGTAGCCGGAGCGGAGAAACTTTCATCCGAACCCAGTGGCGGAAAAAAACTATCTAAGGATGGAGCCGATGCCCATGCGCAGTATTGCCCAAGGGAGGAGTCACCGGTCCCTCGACTACAAAGACTTCTTCCAAGAAGACAACAAACTGCAATCATCCGAGCCCAACACCAGGTGGCGATCTAATGCAAAGTGTACAATCTGCAGCTCATATGCCTCAAACCCTATGTTTTAAACTTTTTTAATGTATTTTATTGGGAGTTTCTCTTGACAAAACACAGTAAAAATAATAAAGTTAATTATCCATATGGAAGGACTTCAAAATTGTATACGTACAGGATTATGTTAATTTGTTTCCTTAAATAGCTGAATATAGGGCATTAGTCACAGTGTCCAACTTTTAGAAAGATACATATATACACATTTATATAATAAGGAGGATAAAGGGAACTTTTTTTAGTTTGAGTATGACAAGCCATGTCACAATGATTGCGTTTGGAGATCTGTCAGACTGCAAGAGATGCCTCGAGATACTGACCCCGAAGAGGTCCTGCCTGAGGCCAGAGCCTCCACGCAGCGTTCCTTACCCATAGTTGTAGTTCTCAGGTGGAGGGTAGGGGATGTGAGTCCAGGGCATCAACAGGAACGTGCGAACGAGATGCCATATGCTGCAAGCGGAGATGCATCCGAACATGACCCTCAGGGTGGCGCCTCGCTCATGCAGTACCTGTGGACCGAGAGAGAGGAAAGGGGTGAGGAAGTTCAGACCTAATCAGTGGCACACAGCAGTTCCACTATTTTCAGAGACGCAAATATCACTATTTTCAAAAGAAAATTTTTTGGCACTCAAAATGTTTATTAGGATCATAACCTGAAGAGGAGGAATGCAGAATCGAGGGTGAGCAGAACAGTAGTAACAAATTGGAAACAATCAAAGATGTCTATCAGCCTCTCAGGAGCATTCACACTGCTTAGATGGAGGACCTCAGCATGGTTCTGTAAACTTGTACCACCCTGCCCTTGAATGTTTTTATGGACAGCCCTGTTTTTCTTTCCCTATGGGTTTGCCCATCAAGAGAGACCACAGGAAGTGTTACTGATGACAGTGACACCCAAAAAATTCCTTCTTTCTTATTGGCACCCATGCTGCATGGTGACTGATGGTGGTGGCAGACAGATCATTGTTCAAAGCCACAGACCTTTTTACCTGTACAGCAGTGGTTGTTGCATGTTTGCCAATGTGTTAGCTACAAATAGCGTGGAGAGGGCTACTTTCCCTTGAACCACACATGCAAAATGTTGAGGAGAAAGTTAAACATATCCACCTCAAACACCTCAACCTGCACACTCTTCTGTACCCCTCCTCTACACTGGTGAAGCTGTGCGGCGGGGCAGTGGTCCATTGCATCGCCCTCATCCCACTGTAGTTCTGCTCTGCCCAAGTGACACCTCCTAGTCACCCATCTCTTGTTTAGTGGCCATCTCCTTTGACAACAGAACAGATGTGGGGCTCCAGTGCGATGTCGGTATACATCACGCCTAGACCACTTGACCTGCTCTGACTGGAGACTTGGGCTCAGACCAAGCCCTTGAATAATGGCTACCAACAAGGAGAGAGGCTCTCAGGACGGGAGGGGTAGAGAAATCTTGAATAGTTGAAGACTCTCCGATTAGTTCCGGCATCTCCCCATGGTCACCAGAGTGATGTAAATACTAGACACCATCAGGAGTACATCTTCTATGTCTTAATGTAGAGGAAGCCTGCATATCAGTTCATGAGAGGACCCTCAGCACAGTTGTCATTCTCCTCCAGACTGGGTCTTAGTCTGAGACCCCTGAAGAGTCCTCAGATGCATTAATCTGGGAGAAAAAGAAAGGTCCAGCATTCCTGTCTCTGCCAGGTGGATGACCCGATCCCTCTGTAGACCTGCACAGGGCTTGGCTAAACTGATGGACCTGTGAGAAGACATCTCAATGGACATGGTCTGCCCAGAAGTACTACGGTCACAGGAGCACAGCTTACAAACTGATTCAAAGACATCTGCTTTGAGGACTTGCTCCCTCATTTTCACACCATGAGAAGGTAGTCTCATCCTGGATCCATTCTGTGCCAGTAGGACAATCAATCAATCAACGCATTTATAGAGCGCGCTACTCACTCATGAGGGTCTCAAGGCGCTGAAGGGAGGGGGGCTGCCGCTACTGCTCGAATAGCCAGGTCTTGAGGTGTTTCCTGAAGGCGAGGTGGTCCTTGGTCACACGTAGGTGGGTGGGGGAGGGAGGGAGTTCCATGTCTTGGCGGCCAGGTAGGAGAACGATCTTCCTCCGGTGGTGGTTCTGCAAATCCGTGGGACGGTGGCGAGGGCGAGGCTGGTGGAGCGGAGCTGGCGGGTCGGAGTGTAGAAGGTGAGGCGGTTGTTGAGGTATTCGGGCCCATGTTGTGGAGCGCTTTGTGTGCGTGGGTGAGGAGCCTGAACGTGATCCTTTTGCCGACGGGGAGCCAGTGCAGGTTTCTCAGGTGGGCAGATATGTGACTGTGGCGAGGCATGTCGAGGATGAGTCGTGCGAAGGTGTTTTGTATGTGCTGAAGTCGTTTCTGAAGTTTGGCTGTGGTTCCTACGTATAGGGCGTTCCCGTAGTTCAGTCGGCTGGTGACGAGGGCCTGGGTGACAGTCTTTCTGGTTTCGGTGGAAATCCATCAGAAGATTTTCCAGAGCATGCTCAGGGTGTTGAAGCATGAAGATGAGATGGCGTTGACTTGTTTGGTCATCGAGAGAGGAATCCAAGAAGAATCCTAGGTTGTAATGAGGTAATATAAATTTTTATGGTCAATTGTGTCCCCTATCGTAGACCCCAACGGCTCCATGTACCTGTTGCTAGTACATGTAAGTTCCCTCCACAACCAGCTATGAAGACGCAAATACATTTGCGTCCAACGTTAACATGTCCTCTTTCAGATCCACCATGAATGGGTCCGATATTCAGTTCCTAAGTGTGCCTTGCCAACGTCTTTACATGGTGCACTTTCACGTTTTCCTGGCCCTTGGCGAGTTGGGCCTTGTTTTCTGCCATTCAAGCTTTCTCCAGCCCTCTGCCTCTGGAAGCTGCAGCCTGAACCTACATCTGTATCCATGACCTTTCACTTACTCCCTGCGCGGCTAGCGGTGCCTGGCTCAGCCTGCCGGCCTGCCAAGACTGTATTCAGCCTTCAAGTTATCTGCTCCGCTCCTCGAAAAATACATTCCTGTCTAGCAGTTTAGGTAAACATCCTTCCCAGCTGCAGAGCAAAGGGCCCGGCCTCACTGTCTCCATGCAAGTAATTCATAGCTTCCGTTACCATGGTAGGCCCATGGCCCTTCACATCTCATGTAGACACGTAGTCACATATGCACGCACTAGCAGTCAGTATAGAATAGCCTCTGCCCGAGAGACTTTTCCTTCTAGATAATACAGTTCCTCAAACACAAGATATTAGATATGATTTGGGATTAGGTTGTTCTGACATCCCAGACTTCTGTCTCCTCATGGCGGGCTAAATGTCAAGTCCCCTTCACCCTCCAGTTACACGTCAATCATACGTCATGCTGCTGCGCGCGCATCTCTGCCACATGTTTTTGCTGATTCTGCAGGATCCTTCTAGGGATCCACCCACTTATGACACCTTCATGTGACGTTTCTAGCACACACCTCCGTGTACGCCTTAGTGCACGCCTTTTTGTTACGTATTTCTGTTCTTATCTCATTTCTCTCAGCTGTTACGCCTTCTGCATTCAATGTTACTGTATGAAATGACTATATATACGATTTCTTGTTAATAAATCATTGTACATGTCCATTGCAATTCCCACCCTGAACCCTCGTGGCGATGGGTCATGCTACCATTGGTTCGAACCAATTCCTTTTTAAGGAATAAACCCCACTTTAAACCTCAAATACCACGGACTCTGCCTTCTTATTTTGACTGAGTTATTCTTATTGAACTTTACCGCATAAATTCCGTATAGGTAATTAAAATTTACCACATAATTTGGCGCCCGAATAGGGACCCCTCCCCCACCTCACGCGCCGGCGGTGCGTTGCAGGCCTGGTCCCCTGCCAAAGCGCTGACGGACAACTACGCGTACCCGCAGGATTTCCTGTATCTCCCTCAGGCCAACGGAGGTGACTGAGGCTGCGATCGACACCCATACGAGGCGGTGAGGAGTGCGGAGGATCCCGACCAGAGCCTAGCTGAGAGAGCAAAGTCCGAGGTATCCGGAGGCCCACCAGTTCCGAAGTTCCGAAGTGCTTACGTCACGAGTCGAGTCGAGTCCAGTCCAGTGTCGAGTTTCCGAGGCCTTCTGTTCCGTGCTTCCCGGTGAGTACCGTTGCTGGGGACGCATCTAGACGAGCGCATTAATTTGTGCCGGTCAAGACGGGTTTGGGTACGCAGACCCGGTCTGCACTGTTTAGCGGTGTATCTGTACTGTTTAGCAGTATATCCAGTATGAAATTAATTAGTTTTATCCTAATCATTATTGTTCGTTCTGAAATGTTTTAGCATGTTTTAATGTTTTAGTATGTTCTAATGTCGTGGTATGAGTGATTGTTCGATCTGCATTATTGTGTTTACTGTATTAGTTGTGTCCAAATCCGAGTAAGTATCAAGCCCAGAGTAGCACGACTTAAACATGCCGCTGTTCTCCAAACTAAGACAGATAGGAACTAGAAAAGGGATTCTAGAAGAAGCAGTGCCTGTTCCACCTAGGGACACTCCAGGGCACTTTATGTACCACAAGCACGGCCTAGACGCTGTATTATATCTCAATTTGTGGGTAGACTATACTAAAGATTTAGCAGAGAATCAAAGATGGCCCGCCGCAGGGACATGGGATGCCGAGTGCATCATGAGAGTAGAGGAAGCATTATGGAAAAAGAAAGCCAGACAGTCTCAGAAAGACGCCATTGAACTATGGCGTAAAGAATCGCACAGACGTACAGAGAAAGCACTCAGAAAAGCAGAGAAACATAAAGAGGATTCAGACAAAGCCCAAGAAAACGTATTAGTTGAGGAGGGGATACGAGTAAAAACAGAACAAGTAGACCGACAGCGAAACACTCTTATGAATGGTATGTATCCTTTACTGGCCGAGGGTTTACCTAAGGCCACTCCGGAAATACCGAAGGATCTGCCCCCTCCCCTGCTCCCGACTAAAGTACATCACAAGACCACAAAGGACATATTCCTTTCTTCCTATCTAGATGACATAGCTCCCGCATATACAAATCCACATGCTCAACCACTACCCGCTGATGGTACTCCACCCCGAAATCATCTACTCCCACCTCCGCAACGAACTCCTTCTCCCGTTCCACCCCCTGCACCTGTTCCCCCAACCCTTCCTGCACCTATTCTTCCGATCACCAACCCATTCAATCCTTTTGGTCCTGGCACCTCGGGAGGTGCAACAGGTTTTCAAACACCGCCACCAGCACTCCGATTGACTTATAGGGATTTAGCACAACAACGTACACCTAAATCAGCCGATTATGACATACTTAACGAACGTCTCTCAGACTGCAGATATGATCCAGTGCCCGGTAAAAATGACGACAGAATGATGTTGTCATCAGTACGACTAAGACGGGTTACAAACTTTTTACTGTTACTACCAGGAATGGTTGAACATCTAGACAGAATATATCATTTTGTTCAAACAGGGGAAGGCCCTGAAAGTATTGGCAAGGCCATGGCTCACCAGAAAGTTGACACCCAAGCCAAGATATTACGGTTTTTCATAAACTGCCTAATAAGAGAACAAGATAGGCCGGGTGTAAACCCGGAAGAAATGAGAGCACTTAATAGATGGGGTCAGAATATAGCAGACGGGAACCATGATAAAAAGAGTTGTATAGAAAATATGTACCGAAGGATCAGAAATGCAGTAATAAAAATACATGAAAGAAGATCGCAAGAACCAGAAATAGATTCAGACAAGGTCGAATCCTCAGGGGAGGAGGAGGCACCAGAAACGGCAACAGGACAATCACAATTACCAGCCAGAGAAATGATAGCATATGTAGGTAAGGGAAGACCCTATAATAATTCAATGCGTCCGGTACGTCCGGAAAGTAAAAGAATCTTTCAAACTGCCATGTCAAATCCAAAGACCCCCGAACACCTATTCCAGGCCACTGATAGAATACTACAAGAACGAATGGGGTACCATGTACTCAATTCCATGGATGAACAAGAATTGGCCAGGTCAGCCGTACAATGGACTGACGATCCTGATACATATAGTGATGATGGTTTAGTGCAGACCTTTTTAAACCTTTCCCCTGACGAACAGAAATTAGCTGGTATATACATGGTTCAGCATCTCATTACATTATTCAAAGGCCATCATTCTGATCCAGGTCCCTTACCTGATATATTAATTGAACTACTCTCGCCACAATGGAGAGGTCTAGGTACTGACTTGATTAAAGTAATTCTAGAACATCGACACAGGTATAATACTTTCCTGAATACACGGTTTGTTCCAGCTCCACCCATAGACAGAAAAACGTATTACATAGACAGACAGAACACCTTGCGAGAAGTGCATCCGGTCCAGAATGCTGATAATTCCTTTAGACGCGTGTTTGTGTACACGCCCATAACGAAAATGGAACTGTTAGAAATGAAGAAATTAGTGCCCTGTCATGATAAAGATCCAGCAGGTTTCCATCGCGAAATCAAAGACATGTTACTCATGGGGCATTACACCTACCCCGACATTATGAAAATATTGAAAGTGTTAATGTCTTCCGGTATTTACGAGAAACTCAAAGAAAAGGATTGGGAGGTAGGAGACCTAAAGATAGATTGGGCTGCATTAGAAGACGAAGAAAAGACTCGTACCCCAGGAACAGGGCTTGGGGACAAATCTAAAGCATTACCAGGATTGTTAGTGCAAGTATTGCCACGTATATTAGCAACTAAAAAGGAGGACTGGGATGCTATCTCAGCCTGTAAACAGAAACCCGATGAAGACACTAGCGATTTTTATTCCCGATTTGAGAAATGTTTTGGTATTAATAGTGGCCTGAAAGCAAGTAGCGAGTCATATCCACATCTTTTCGTAACCAAGCTAGTCGAAAATTCCCTGCCCCAAGTTAAGAATCGTGTACAGAAAGTCGAGAGCACATGGCAAGCTAATACACCTTCACAAATGTTACAAATGTTACAGTACCACCAGAATAGAATTAGAGAGGAACACGAACACGAACAGAGACGCATGAAAGACACTAAAATGAAAATGTTAGTTGCTCAGTCAGTTCCAGCTGACGGTCAGAAAAAGGGCACGACACAGTCCAATAATTCAGCAGCTCCTGTTAAAGGGACATGCAACTATTGTAAACAGCCAGGTCACTATATAAACGATTGTGCAGTTTTGAAACATAATATAGCTACGGGTAAAACTAAAGAGAGACCACGTCCTCCTAGACAGGACCAGGTCCAACAACAAGTACCACAGAATATCCAGCCTATGCAAGCCTCACAACAGACAGTAGCGGTACCACAGCCCCAACCGATTGCTGCAACTCAACACGCATCACAGCAGATGTACCAGTATGCCCAGACTGATTATCCAGATTATCAGCGATACACATGAAACAGCCTAGAGAGGGAAGTTGGCTTGCCTCTTATTGAGGTTCCTGTAGATCAAGAGGGTCCTTATGTACACAGTCAAGTATTAGGGAAAGACAGAAAGTTTTTAATTGATACAGGGGCAAGCCGAACAACGATAAGTCACGACGAGGTCCCAGGGGCACCCCTCTCAGGCTCACAGAATGTTTCCCTTGGTTTTTCAGGCAAGCCTATTGTTAATGAAGTATTTGTTTTTTATTTATTTATTTTAGCGATTTCTAAAGCGCCTGGTGACCCAAGGGCATCCCCGCGCTATGTAACTTGAAATCCTAATGAGGGAGAGAGAGGGGGAGGGCGACCGAGGGGTGTTATTTAGGAAACAGCTGGGTCTTTAGTTTTTTGCGGAAAGCAAGGTAGTTGGGTTCTAGTCTGAGGGCGCGAGGGAGTGCGTTCCAGCCCTTAGCCGCTTGAACGGAGAATTGTCGACCTCCTGTGCGGGTTCTTTTGAATCTAGGGATGCTGACTAAATTCTCATTTTGAGATCGTAGGGATCTGGTTGCTACGTAAGGTGTGATCATTTTACTGAGGATCGCTGGACCGGATCCGTTGTAAAGCGTGTGTGTTGTACACATTGCTTTAAAGTGCACCCTTTGGCGCACGGGGAGCCAGTGCAGGGCCTTGAGGGCTGGCTTAGCGGACATTCTGGAGGGAGTGTTAGTAATCATGCATGCTGCCGCGTTCTGTGTCCGCTGGAGTTTCGTGATTGTAGACTCGGGGGCCCCCAAGTAGACCAGGTTGCTGTAGTCCAGGCGGGAAAGCACTAGTCCCTGGATGAGGAGCTTCCTGGACATAGGTGGGAGTAAGGGCAAGATTTTACGGGTCGTGCGCATGAGCCCAAAGCATGTGCCGGAGGTTTTGGTTGCTTGGGTTATCATCGTGAGCTGTGGCTCAAGCCACACCCCGAGTGTCTTGATTTCGCGTTTAGGGGGGGGAATTTCTCCGAACACATCGGGCCATAGTGTAGGAGGGATAGTTGTTCATTGCTTGCCAAGTAGCATTACTTCTGTCTTTGTCCCATTCAATTTTAGTGATGAGTCGTTCATCCAGTTGTGGATGCCTATGAGGCAGTTAGTCAAATTTTCAGGATGGTCAATCAACTGGGACAAGGAGACGACTAGTTGGGTGTCGTCAGCGTAACTCACCATTTTTATGTTGAATGGGGTTACCACGTCCTCAAGGGGGGCCATATAGACATTAAAAAGCGTCGGGCTCAGGGAGGAGCCCTGGGGGACGCCGCTGGTGAGTGTGAGGGTGGATGAATGATGCTTATCGTCCCACACTTGAAAAGTGCGTCCTGTAAGAAAGGATTCGATCCATTTGATAGCTGTCCCGGTGAGTCCAGCATTCGCTAGTCTATGCAGAAGGACACAGTGGTTGACCGTGTCAAAGGCCGCACTTAGATCCAGGAGGATCACTGCCACTGATCCTCCTGAATCCAGTAGGCCCCTTGCCTCTTCAATGACTGCGAGCAGTGCGGTGTCCGTCCCATGGCCTGGGCGAAATCCGGTTTGTGATTGTCGGAGCAGGTCATTAGTTTCAAGGAACTGGGATAGTTGGATGTTTACCAGTTTCTCAGTGACCTTGCTGATGCCAGGGAGCAGGGATATTGGTCTGTAGTTGGACAGGTCCGATGGATCTAGCTGAGGTTTTTTCAAGAGTGCTTTGACCACAGCACTCTTCCAGCTGTCGGGAACAGTACCGTGGGCGAACGAGCAATTAATGAGATCCGTGATGGTAGGTACAATTACTGAGGCTACGGTCTTGAGGAACCTGATAGGGGCTGGGTCCAAGGGTGATCCACTTTTCATTTTTGTTAGGGTTCGCTCAACCTCTAGGGGGGTAACAGGTCGGAATGACTGTAGCGTGGGGCGACGGATACTTTCAGTCTGTTCGAGGGGAGTGCAGTTTTCCGTGAGGCTGGGGGAGCTGGGGGGTGGGAGGGAGGCCAGGATGTGGGTGATTTTATCGTTGAAGAAGTTCGCTAGCTCATTACTTCTGTCAACTTTGGGGGTGTTGGAGGGGGAGGTGGTGGGGACCTTGATCAGCTCTTTGACGATTAAAAAGGATTCCCGGGCTGAATTAGATGCTTCTTGTATTCGCGTATCATAGTAAGAAGCTTTGGCTGATTTAATGGCCTCTTTGTAGAGTTTGACCGTAGACTGGTAGGCTTCTTTGTTTGCATGTTGCCAATTTTTTCTCCAGAGTCGTTCGGCTTTTTTGCAGTTTTTGCGAAGTGTTCTTAGATCTGCGGAATACCATGGTGCTGAGCCATGTTTGCCGTTTTTGTCTTCTCTATTTCTGAGTGGGAGTACTAGGTCTAGGGAGGCGGTAATCCAGTCCCTGAATCTTCTGTCTGCCGTAGTTGGATCTTCAGCGTGAGCAGGGATGTTTTTTTCAAGGGTCTTAGCCCATTCATCGTGGGGAGTCTGGATCAGGTCCTGTCCTTACTGAAGGTGGGGGGTATTCGGTTTTTCCTGAAGGTTCCAGGTAATTGGAAGGGGACAAGGAAGTGGTCTGTCCAGGGGAGGGGAAGGGCATCCTTCGCTAGCATCGAGGGCGAGCTGGTAAAAACCGGGTCTAATAGGTGGCCCTTAGTGTGGGTGGCTCCAGAATTTAAGAGGCGGATGTCAAAAGCCGCTAGATCTTGAATCAGATCATTGGCTGCTGAGTCGGCCGGATCTTCTAGGTGGATGTTCAGGTCCCCAACTATCATATAGTTTGATAGGGAGTGGGCCTGAGTTGTGACTAGGTCTAGAAGAGAGCAGGTGAAGTGGCCTGGGAGACCGGGGGGGCGGTAAACAAGGAGTCCTGCTAGAGAAGTGGTTGGGTTGAGAGTAACGGTAAAATGCAGACTTTCTGCATCGGTAATCTGTGCGTCGTGGGTTTTGCAGTGGAGGTGTTCTCGATGTATGATAGCTACACCGCCTCCTCTGCCTGGAGGGCGGGGTAGGGATTGAATACAGTAGCCCTGTGGTGTTGCTAATACCATGTCTGATTGCGAGTGAGGGCCGAGCCACGTTTCCGTGAGGAAGAGTATATCAATTTCAAGGTCTTCTATGATGTCGGTAATCTGTGTCGCATGTTTTGGAAGTGAACGACAGTTTAGAGAGGCAAGGTTAAGGGTGGCGGGTTTGATAGGTTTAGTGGGGAGCGTAAGCTGGACTGGCTTGCATAAGGAGCAGCGGGTGAAAGGTCCCTTGAGATTATGGGTATAATTACAGGAGGGTGGGGGGGGGGTCTGAGGCTCAGTAGTTCTCTGCGAGAGTACTTTATATTTGGGTAAGAAGAATCGGGCAGGAGTTCTGGCCCTAGGCCCGGTCGTGCGCGGACGGGCGCAGACGGGCTTGCCTTAGGCGCTCCCGCTGCGCTCGACCGCTGCGCTGGTGGGGGCGGCACATTTGTAGTAAATGATAGAGGGCGTGGCCTCGCAGGGGGCGTGGCTACACCTTTGCCGCGCTGGCGGAGAGGGCGATTTCCAAGTTGCTCTGGGGGTCTGGCTGGCGCTAAGAGGCAGCGTTTCACCAGGTGAGCTTGTGAAGATTAAGTGGCTAAAATCAGAATAACAATTTTTAAAATACAGACAAACAGTGCGTGAGCAAGTAGCTAACCTCCGGCTTCCGCCTCAAAGGGAGTTTCAGGTCATATGATTCGTTGCGCTTTCTAGCGTTTTTTTATACTGGTTCCTAGGTGGGCGTGGCCTCGCAGGGGGCGTGGCTACACCTTTGCCGCGCTGGCGGAGAGGGCGATTTCCAAGTTGCTCTGGGGGTCTGGCTGGCGCTAAGAGGCAGCGTTTCACCAGGTGAGCTTGTGAAGATTGAGTGGCTAAAATCAGAATAACAATTTTTAAAATACAGACAAACAGTGCGTGAGCAAGTAGCTAACCTCCGGCTTCCGCAAGTATCCCGGAGTTCCGGAGTATCGCAACCACTTCCCCTTGCAGTTGGTCCTTTGACACGTACTACAGATTTACTGCTCATTAAGTCATGTCCAGAAAACTTGTTAGGTATCAAGACTCTGAAAGCTCTAGGAGCTGTTATTTGCTGTTCTCCGGAAGGAGTACGGTTGTTTCTACGTGACTTTAAAGGTCACTATGTGTTGAGAGATATTGATCCCCGATTACAGAATGTACCTGCACATTTATGGGCGCAAGGCCCCACTGATGTAGGTTGTATGCACATTACACCGTATCGAGTCACACTCAAGCCAGGTGTCGTTTTACCACGTATTCGACAATACAAGTTACCCCCCGATGCTGTAGTGGCTTTACTGAAAATCATTGAAGAGCTCATTGCACAAGGAGTGGTTGTAGAAACCAACTCGAATTTATGTAATTCTCCTATCATTCCAATTCTTAAACGTACAGATCCCAATGCACCACCAGTTTACCGATTGGTTATTGATTTGCGCGAATTGAATAAATGCATTGTACCGCAGTACCCTGTGGTCCCAGATATCTCATCTCTATTGACAGCTATTGATTCTGAGGCAACGTTCTTTACTGTTATTGATCTGAAGAACGCCTTCTTTTAGTTTCCCTATTGATCCGGAAAGCCAATACCTTTTCGGATTCTGTTTAAATGGACGAAGCTTCAAATTTGCACGCGCACCTCAAGGATTCACAGAAAGCCCCAGCATCTATAGCCAAGCACTGAAAAGACAACTAGACAGTATACACATGCCTGAAAACACTGCCCTACTCCAGTATGTCGATGATCTACTGATCACCGCCCGAAGCGAACCCGAATGTGAACTAGCGTCACTGACGGTTTTACATTTCCTGGCTGACAAGGGGCACAAGGTATCCCCTTCGAAGCTGCAATTCTGTGTTCAGCAAGTTGTTTACTTAGGCCACTTGCTGTCCAAATGGGGGAGACAGCTAACACCAGATCGCATCCAGTTAATTGCAAACATGTTACCACCCAAGACACAAAAGGAGGTGCGGGCTTTTATAGGCCTCACTTCTTACTGCAGACAATGGATCCCTCAGTATGCATTTCTAGCAAAGCCACTCATTCAGTTAACAACTCAGGAGGCAGCGTCTTCGACTGTCCTCCCTTGGACTCAGGAACATACACAAGCTTTTGACGACTTAAAGAAAGCCTTATGTCAAGCACCAGTTTTAGCGACACCATGTTACAGTAAGCCTTTTACACTTTTTGTCACAGAACGTGAAGGTACTGCATTGTCGGTACTCACGCAGGATCAAGCAGGTTCACACAAACCGCGTGCTTACTTCTCTAGTACATTGGATCCAGTAGCCCAGGCTCTGCCTGCGTGCTTGAAATCAGTTGCAGCAACAGCTCTAGCAATCAGACAAAGTGATTCAATAGTGTTAGGACATCCATTGACAGTACAAGTTCCACATTCCGTGGAAGTTCTTTTAAATCGAACACAGACTCAACACCTGACTATAGCAAGATTGACAGGTTATGAATTGACACTATTTCAGCCACACATAGAAATTAGACGTTGTAATACATTGAATCCTGCTACACTTTTGCCATTAACAGAAACAGACCCATTGGCACATGATTGCATTGAAGTTATTACTATAACGACGAAACCCAGACAAGACTTGACAGACACTCCATTACCAGATCCAGACCTGACACTTTACGTGGATGGTTCATGTATGAGAACGAGTACAGGAGAATTAGTGGCCGCCTACGCAGTCACAACAGAAACTGAAGTCATAGAAACAAATCGTATTGACATCCTGTCAGCACAAGCAGCAGAGCTCATCGCTCTGACACAAGCCTGTATTCAAGCTGAGAACAAGAGAGTTAACATATACACAGATTCCCGTTATGCATTCGGAGTTGTTAACGACTTCGGTGTCCTCTGGCGAGAGAGAGGTTTTTTGACTTCTCACGGTGCCAAAATTCAACACGGTCCCCTCATTCAAACTCTGTTAGATGCAATACATCTGCCTACAGCAATATCCATCATGAAGTGCAAGGCACATACAAAGGTTACAGATACTATTTCCCAGGGTAACGACCTGGCAGACCGAACCGCAAAACATACAGCTCAGAATCAGATTCACACCACTGACCTGACAAAGACAATAGTCGCGACTCCGACACATTGCATGACAGTTAAGGATCCCGCCCTAGATGTAATTGACATACAGACACATGCTACGCCAGATGAAATCAAGAAATGGGTTGAGCTAGGAGGGATCCAGACAGAACAAGGATGGATGACAAAGGGAAAATCCACATGGTTTCTCCCCGACTCTATGGTTCAAGTTATCATTAATACAGTACACAGTCCAGCACATTTAGGAGAAAAAGCCATGTTAGACAGTATTCAACATCTCTGGTTCAATAAACACTTACGAGCAGCAGCCAAACAGAAAGTGCGTACTTGCATGATTTGTTGTCAGTTCAACCCAGGTAGAGGTGTTCCCGTAGAACAAGGTGGTTTTCATCCTCCCGATCACCCGTTTGAAGTCCTCCAGATGGATTATATTCAGATGGAACGTTGTCGAGGTTTCAAATATGTCCTCGTAGTTGTATGTGCACTCTCCCGATGGACAGAAGCATATCCAGTCCCAGATTACACTGCTCCGACCACTGCCAAGCAGCTGGTTCGTGAATTCTTCCCTCGATATGGTTTGCCCCGTGTCGTATACTCAGACAACGGTCAGCCATTCTCGTCTGAGCTTATGAAGCAGGTATCTCTCCTGCTAGGCTACCAATGGAAGTTCCACTGTGTCCGACATCCTGAAGCAGCAGGTCTCGTAGAGAGACACAATCAGACCCTGAAAACTCGTCTTGCAAAAATCTGTAAGGAGAAGGGTGTTGACTGGATCGTAGCTTTGCCGGTCGCCCTTTTTTACATGAGGATGGTCGCCCATTCCAGAACAGGGCTATCCCCGTATGAGGTGGTCTTTGGTAGACCACCGAATATGTGGGGGACGCCTTTGCCCAGAAAAATTACCGATGTCGATTGTAATATGTTGACAGATTACCTTGCTTCCTTGATGTCTGCACTACAATCATGTCGTTCACAGGTCGCTGCAGCCTTTCCCGACAACACCGAGGTGAAACCACATGACGTTGCTCCAGGAGATATCGTGCTTGTAAGAAATTTCGACAGGAAAAGTCCGCTGGAGCCCAGGTGGCAGGCGCCGAAGTTGGTACTTCTCACCACGAGGACTGCAATCAAGGTCGAGGGCCGCAAAGGGTGGCTGCACTCCAGTCACGTGAAGAAATTTCGTGCATTGCCAGAGACTGACTCACCCTCCCCCTCTAAGGACTGTCCAGATTCTAGTGACTCTAAACTTCCCCTGATAGAGAAAACTCCACAGCAGGAGTATAAAAAGAAATTGAGGTCTAGCAAGTCAGACAGTTTAATTGTTTAAGTCCTCCCCTAGGTGAATCGGTTGAACGTGTTTTCTGACATGTATCCCCTAGACCCCAATAGAGAGAGAGATAGACAGAAACAGCTCAAGAAACGTGAATATTGCAAATCTCTTTGCAGCCACTGTATTGTGACTTTATTGATTATGTTTTTCCTAAGTCTTCTGATTATTGCTGCAAGTGTGCTTCTACACATGTACTACCCTATTTTCAAGTGTGCAAACTCTTCATTCAACGTCACTGCCGAGCATTCTTTTAGCGAACTACCCCCACACGAACTATCTTACAGACTTGCGCTGCGCAACAATACATTCATTAGTATGTTACATCATTCCCATCAGACCAGCAATGCTACTAATTGTTGGATATGTGGCCGACTCCCTCCCTATCAGAAATACAAAGGAGTTCTGCCTCTTTTTCCATACCCGTTCACACATAATGGGTCCTGTGGTGCATGGTTTAGTTTGATTAATTCCTTGGATTCAGACTCCGTAGTCTACCAGGGTAACTGGGTATGGGGAAACCTGAACACTGTTTTGCATAAAGTATGTTTCCCTGACAAGGACGGTCTCCCCAAAAGGACAGGAACTGATCTAGAAAATGAAGTATATGGATTAGGTAACTTTACACTTAACCTCATGATTCTCAGTGTTGAATCCGAAGTAGAACCAGTCTTGCCCGCCATGTCCGTACTTCCAGTTAAAGGTGAATTATGTGTCAGAAAGAATGGTTCAGTACACCTGGGTCATAGTAGATGTACTACTGTGATCGAATTCAGTGATAAGGGCAAGTCTACGTTTAAAGCTTCACGTCATTCCTACTTCATTTGTGGTCATACCGCATATATACGCTTACCTCTAGATTGGGATGGCACCTGTTACATTGCATTCCTTCTGCCACCTGTTTTCCTAGCCCCTCCTGACTATCACAGAAACACTCATCTAGTACACAATAGGCCCCAGAGAGATCTCCCGATTGTCGACTATACTGAAACAGCATGGGAACAATATACAGATTTCAATAAAGGTTTCTTTCCCTACCTAGGTGCTGTCTTTAATAGTAAACTGATACGAAAATTAACTAGAACCCTTGAAGCAGTAGTGAATGAAACTACTTCCGCCCTAGGTAACTTGACAGAGGAGCAGTCTGCTATGCGGATTGTTGTTCTTCAAAATCGTCTCGTCCTTGACGTCATCCTGGCCGATAGGGGCGGAGCCTGTAAGGTCATCGGGTCGAGCTGCTGTGTTTTCATTCCAGAAAACGCGCCATCAGTATATAGAGCCATAACCCGCCTTCATAAGATTGCAAGTCTGATACACCAGAATCCAGGCACCTGGACTTGGTCCGGTTGGTTCTGGACAACGTTGTCAGCCTGGGGATGGAAAGTCCTATCCTTCCTAGGTATTGGCCTTCTCATAGTATTCAGTTGTTGCCTATGTCTGCAATGTGGGCCAGCGATTTGCGGCTTGTGCGCCACATCATGTATTCCTCATTCAAGTCCTCATTCGAAACGCCATAAGAAGAAAAAAGAGCAAATGATGTTACATGAACAGATTGATAGATTAATGAGGATTGATATATCATGAAGGGTCCGTAGGGGACAAGGAGGGAATGAGGTAATATAAATTTTTATGGTCAATTGTGTCCCCTATCGTAGACCCCAACGGCTCCATGTACCTGTTGCTAGTACATGTAAGTTCCCTCCACAACCAGCTATGAAGACTCAAATACATTTGCGTCCAACGTTAACATGTCCTCTTTCAGATCCACCATGAATGGGTCCGATATTCAGTTCCTAAGTGTGCCTTGCCAACGTCTTTACATGGTGCACTTTCACGTTTTCCTGGCCCTTGGCGAGTTGGGCCTTGTTTTTTGCCATTCAAGCTTTCTCCAGCCCTCTGCCTCTGGAAGCTGCAGCCTGAACCTACATCTGTATCCATGACCTTTCACTTACTCCCTGCGCGGCTAGCGGTGCCTGGCTCAGCCTGCCGGCCTGCCAAGACTGTATTCAGCCTTCAAGTTATCTGCTCCGCTCCTCGAAAAATACATTCCTGTCTAGCAGTTTAGGTAAACATCCTTCCCAGCTGCAGAGCAAAGGGCCCGGCCTCACTGTCTCCATGCAAGTAATTCATAGCTTCCGTTACCATGGTAGGCCCATGGCCCTTCACATCTCATGTAGACACGTAGTCACATATGCACGCACTAGCAGTCAGTATAGAATAGCCTCTGCCCGAGAGACTTTTCCTTCTAGATAATACAGTTCCTCAAACACAAGATATTAGATATGATTTGGGATTAGGTTGTTCTGACATCCCAGACTTCTGTCTCCTCATGGCGGGCTAAATGTCAAGTCCCCTTCACCCTCCAGTTACACGTCAATCATACGTCATGCTGCTGCGCGCGCATCTCTGCCACATGTTTTTGCTGATTCTGCAGGATCCTTCTAGGGATCCACCCACTTATGACACCTTCATGTGACGTTTCTAGCACACACCTCCGTGTACGCCTTAGTGCACGCCTTTTTGTTACGTATTTCTGTTCTTATCTCGTTTCTCTCAGCTGTTACGCCTTCTGCATTCAATGTTACTGTATGAAATGACTATATATACGATTTCTTGTTAATAAATCATTGTACATGTCCATTGCAATTCCCACCCTGAACCCTATTGGCGATGGGTCATGCTACCATTGGTTCGAACCAATTCCTTTTTAAGGAATAAACCCCACTTTAAACCTCAAATACCACGGACTCTGCCTTCTTATTTTGACTGAGTTATTCTTATTGAACTTTACCGCATAAATTCCGTATAGGTAATTAAAATTTACCACAGTCCCAGGCGGATGGGGATTGTCCGAGGATGAGGACCTCCGTCTTGTCTGAGTTCAGTTTCAGACGACTGAGCTTCATCCAATCCGCGACATCTTTCTTTCCTTCCTGGAGGTTGGTTTTGGCATTGGCTGGGTCCTTGGTGAGGGAGAGTATCAGCTGGGTGTCGTCGGCGTAGGAGATGATGTTGATGTTGTGTTTGCGTGCGATGGCGGCGAGGGGGCTCATGTAGATATTGAAGAGGGTTGGGCTGAGCTAGGAGCCTTGGGGTACGCCGCAGATGATCTCGGTGGCCGCGGAGCGGGAGGGAGGCGGACACTCTGGGTTCTGTTGGAGAGGAACGAGGTGATCCAGTCCAGGGCTTTTCCTTGGATCCCAGTGTCGTGGAGGCGGGTTATTAGGGTGCGGTGGCAGACGGTATCAAAGGCGGCTGAGAGGTCTAGGAGGATGAGAGCGGTTGTTTCCCCGTTGTCCTGATGTCGTCGGTGGCTGCGATGAGGGCGGTCTCGGTGTTGTGGTTGGCTCGACATCCGGACTGGGATGGGTCGAGAGAGTTGTTTGCCTCAAGGAATGTAGTCCGCTGTTTATTGACGGTCTTCTCGATTACTTTTGCCGGGAAGGGAAGGCGAGACATGGGGCAAAAGTTCTTGAGGTCTTTAGGGTCCGCAGTGGGTTTCTTTAAAAGGGCGTTGATCTCTGCATGCTTCCAGCTCTCTGGGAAGGTGGCGGACGTAAAGGAGTTGTTTATGACGATCCGAGGTGGGGTGCGATGATGGTGTCTGCTTTGTTGAAGATGTGGTGAGGGCATGGGTCCGAGGGGGAGTCAGAGTGGATGGTGTTCATGACGTGGGTGGTGTCTTCAGTGCTGATGGGTGTCCAGGCGCTGAGGTTGGTGGTGGGGGGCGTTGGTTTGGTGAGTGGTGGCGGAGTTTGAGCGCCGAAGCTGTTGTGTATATTGGTGATTTTGTGGTAGAAGAACGTGACGAGGAAGTTGCAGAGGTCTTGCGACAGTGTAATGTCATTGTTGCTGGCGCTGGGGTTGGAGAGCTCTTTTACGATGCTGAAGAGTTCCTTGCTTTTGTGTGTGTTGTTGTCCCGCGCTCTTTGAACGATGTTCTTTTGATGGTGCGGGTCAGCTGGTGGTGTTTGCGAGTGGGGTTCTTGAGAGCGGTCATGTTTTCTGTTGTTCGTTCGTGGCGCCAGGATTTCTCGAGAGTTCGGCAGGATTTATTTGATTCTTTGAGGGCGTCGGTGAACCATGTGGTTTTCCTGTTGCCGGTCTTGCCTGGGGGGGGTTCGTCAGTGGAGCTAGGGCGTCGGCGCAGTCTGTGATCCACTGTGCGAGGTTCCGGGCTGCGTCGTTGGTGTTCGTTGGTGGGTTCTGGCTCAGTGATGTGGTTAGCTGGTCTGTGGAGACTTTGCTCCAGCTTCTGCGGGGGATCTGTTGCGGGCGGTGGTGGGAAGTAGTCTTCTTAAAGGTGAAATGGATGCAGCTGTGGTCGATCCAATGTAGTCCGGTGGAGTGGCTGAAGGAGACGTGGTTGCTGGCGGAGAAGATGGGGTCGAGCGTGTGGCCGGTGCGTGGAGGGTGGCAGTGTCATATCTCAGTCGGGGTTCCTGGCTTCGGCGGGGGCCAGGGGTCCTGGCGCTGGGCGTGGTACAGGCGCGGACGGGCTTGCCTTTGGCGTGCCGGAGGCGCGCCCGCTGAGCGTGTCCGCTGCGCAGCCTCCATATGAGGGGAAGAGGGAGGGAGGAGCAGCTGGGAGGAGGGCGGCAAATGGGGAACGAGGGGGGCGGGCCGCAGGGGACGCAGCAGCGGGAGAGAGCAAGGGGGTAGTGGGCGGGTGGCACAGAAGGAAAGAGGGCACAAAAAACGGGCACAAGATACGGCGGGGCAGGCACAAGACAGGCAGAAATGAAAACAAAAACAAGCAGAAATGAAATTAACGCGGGGGACACCCAGTACAAACCGGGGCACAGCGAGTGGCCGCAGCAGGGGTAGCGTCACACAGGAGGACCGTGTGGTTGCGGAGGGTGCGACCTACCTGGTGACAGGGTCACAGGTCGCTCCCTTTACCACCGCGCAGCCTCCATATGAGGGGAAGAGGGAGGGAGGAGCAGCTGGAAGGCGGGAGCAGAGCGGCGAATGTTGAACCGGGGGGGGGGGGGGCCGCAGGGGATGCAGCGGCGGGAGAGAGCGAGGGGGGAGCGGGCGGGCTGCACAGAAGGAAAGAGGGCACAAAAAACGGGCGCAAGATAAGGCGGGGCAGGCACAAGACAGGTAATAACAATGGGCACACAATTAACAGAAATGAAAACAAAAACGAGCAGAAATGAAATTAACCCGGGGGACACCCAGTAGGAACCGGGGCACAGCGAGTGGCAGCAGCAGGGGTAGCGTCACTCAGGAGGACTTTGTGGTGGCTGAGGGGGCGACCTACTTGGTGACAGGGTCAAGGGGCGCTCATTCTTCCACCTCAGGGTGACCAAAAGACAGACTTTTAGGCCCTTGGATTTATGTGTTTTGGAACCAGTTTGAACTATCTTTCTAAACACCCATTGAAGTTACGCTGCCACCTATTCTCAAGAGAGGCAATAATAGGTTGCACGCCAAACTTAAGACCAGGAAAATCCCGGTCTTAAGGTGGCGAAACAAGGAGAAATGCTTCATTTCTCCTTTGCTTTTCCATGTGTGCTGCAGCACACATGGAAAAAGCAAAATGCCAAGGTTTGTGTACATATCAAACCTTTTTCTTAAAATGCTATTTTGTAATTTACATGTGTGCTGCATTAAGCTGCACACATGTAAGTTAGAAAATGGCATTTTAGGTTGGTTTATGTACAGGAAGGGACACCTTCCTGTACATAAACCTCCCTGCTCGCAGAAACCCTTGCACTCTGGTGCAAGGGTGCCTGCATTGGCATTAAGTCGTGAGACTTAGCACCATTGCAGGGGGAAACGCCAGGCTGCACAATATCCTTGGTAATATGATGCAGCCTGGCATTTCCGAAGTGGCAGTGAGAGGCGTTAAGCCAAGGGGGCTGACGCCTCAAACTGCCACTTCCTAGATAATATGCCCCTAGGTTTGGAGTCCTGGCCAAATCTACCCATAAAGAGACACATTCTGAGCTGGACCAGTATCATCTGTAACTACATGCGGTGTCCCTGGAGTCCCCACTAAAGGAAAATTCTGACAATAAAGACAGATCCTGAAATACAAAACATGACAAATATAGCCACACTAGGGAGACTCCAGTGGTTGCTGGCTGGATACTTTCATCAGTGCCATAAAAAACATAGGGCCCAAGTGATTCTTTGACTGGTCCCTGCACTTCAGCCACTGTGACCACTCAACAAGACACCACCCAATGGGAGCAGCTAAGAGTTTGGACTGGAGCTCCTTTTGTTTGGGGGGAGGGGAGGGGTAGTTGCTGGGTTGTGAAGGTTTGGGCTCTACAATGTTGAGGGTGACACCTTTTATTCTGAATCGTGACTATTATTAGTTGTATCACATTTTATGTTCATGCCGGATGAACTTTAACACCATTTAGCTCGTATGTATGCTTCACTGACATTCAGAGACACAGACCCTTGAAGATACCTCAGAGTTTATTCGAATGAAGGCCAATGTTAGCAGAAATGTAACGCCTACAGAAAAGGAGTTTCATAATGTTCAGGGTCGTATGTTGCCCACCAATGAGCTAGCACTTTCTGGATTTGTGTAAATTTTGTTTGCAGTGAACGAGGCTCTTACTTGTAGAATTCAATCCTCTTTTCTTACAGTAAAGGAGTGCGTAAGCTGCCATCTACTATCGTATTTTTTGTTTCTAACCCCACCGCATCACAAGCTTTCACTGATGTCTCTTGACATACTATGAGGGACACTGGGACCACATATCTATGTACCACTTACACCCAGGTCCCAGTGACTATTTTGGGTATACCCCCTCTCCTAACATACTATGAGGGACAAGCGCCTAAAGGCAGCTTCTTGGCTATTTTACTGGATTACAAGCATACTATGGCCCTGGTGCTCCAGTGTAGACAGCGTTACCCAAAGAGGGAAGGGTCCAGTTACTACCAAGTAAAGGACAGATATACACACATGTGCTGGCACATGCACACTCTCATAAAACTTTAACTGTAAATATAAATATTTTTTTTATTTTCTGTGTAACACTGTAAACCCTTCAACTCCCTGCCCCAGACTACACAGGTAAAAGCCAAGGCCAGGCAATTATCAACTATTGGCTTACAATGCTGGAAATGTTGTGCCAAATATGTACACAACGGAACAAGTATCAGCGCCCTTTACAGATGATCGCTCAACAGGAAGTAATGACAGTTACAGCCAATCAAGAGGACTCAAGCTGAGAAACATTCACACATGGCAGTGTGGGAGGACGGAAGCTCTGAAACATGCACAAGTGGCAGGGTGGGGAACGCAAGCAGTGAAACATGCACATGTGGCGGTGTGGGAGGACGGAAGCTCTGAAACATGCACAAGTGGCAGTGTGGTGAACGCAAGCAGTGAAACATGCACATGTGGCGGCGTAGGTGGAAGTAAGCTGTGAAACATGCACATATGGCAGTGTGGGAGGAAGAAAGCTGTAAAACTTGCACATGTTGCAGTGTGGGAGGACGCAAGCTGTGAAACATGCACAAGTGGCAGTATGGGAGGGCGCAAGATGTGAAACATGTACATGTGACAGTGAAAGAGGATGCAAGCTGTAAAGCATGCACATGTGGCAGTGTGGGGGAAGCAAGCTGTGAAACATGCACATGTGACAGTATGGGAGGGCGCAAGATGTGAAACGTACTTGTGGCACTGTTGGAGGACGCAAGCTGTAAAACATGCACACATGGCAGTGTGGGAGGTTGAAATGTGTGAAACATGCACATTTGGCAGTGTGGGAGGAGGAAGCTGTGAAACATGCACATGTGGCAGTGTGGGTGGACGGAAGCTGTGAAACATGCACACAGTATGGGAAGGTTAAAGTTGTGAAACAGGTGACAGTCTGGGAAGAGCAAGCTGTAAAACATGCATACGTAGCAGTGTGAGAGGAGCAAGATGTGAAACATGCACATGTGGCAGTGTGGCAGGAGCAAGCTGTGAAACATGTGCATGTGGCAGTGTGGGATAACGCAAGCTATGAAACATGCACAGCAATTTGCAGTGTGGGAAGACGAAAGCTGGGAAAACATGCACATCTGGCAGTGTAGGAGGACGGAAGCTCTGAAACATGCACATATGGCAGTGTGGGTGGACCCAAAATGTAAAACATGCACATTTAGCAGTTTGGAAGGACAAAAGCTGTGAGACATGCACATGTTGCAGTATAGGACGAGTGGAACCCAATCTCCACTGAGGACACCATCCGCCTGATGAACTCCATCCACTCAGGATCCCCCACAGACCCATGTCCTCACCACATCTTCAACAAAGCAGACTCCGTCATAGCACCGCACCTCCGAGATGTCATCAACTGCTCCTTCAACTCCGCCACCTTCCCGGAAAGCTGGAAACACGCTGAACTCACCGCCCTTCTGAAAAAACCCACAGCGGACCCCACCGAACTCAAAAATTACCGCCCCATCTCGCTCCTTCCATTCCCGGCCAAAGTAATCGAGAAAGCTGTCAACAACCAGCTCGCCGCTTTCCTCGAAGCCAACAAATCCCTCGACTCCTCACAATCTGGCTTCCGAGCAAAACACAGCACTGAGACCGCCCTCATCGCAGCAACAGACGAAATTCGAACTCTACTGGACAATGGAGACACAGTCGCCCTCATCCTCCTCGACCTCTCTGCAGTCTTCGACACAGTCTGCCACAGCACCCTTTTACAACGCCTCAGAAACATCGGAATACAAGGAAAAGCACTGGAATGGATCACCTCGTTCCTCTCCGGAAGAACCCAGAAAGTCCGCCTCCCACCATTCAAGTCAGAGGCCACTGAAGTCATCTGCGGCGTACCACAAGGATCCTCACTCAGCCCCACCCTTTTCAACGTATACATGAGCCCCCTCGCGGCCATCGCCCGTCAACACAACCTCAACATCATCTCTTACGCGGATGACGCTCAACTGATCCTTTCTCTCACCAATGACCCCAGCACCGCCAAAACTAACCTACACAAAGGAATGAAAGAAGTTGCCGAATGGATGAAACACAGCCGTCTGAAACTGAACTCAGATAAAACAGAAGTCCTCATCTTAGGTACATCCCCCTCTGCATGGGACGACTCTTGGTGGCCGGAAGCCCTTGGAAAAGCACCCATCCCGACAGACCATGCACGGAACCTAGGCGTTATCCTGGACTCTTCACTCTCAATGAACAGACAAGTCAGCGCCGTATCCTCATCCTGCTTCAACATTCTCCGCATGCTCAAAAAAACATTTCGCTGGATCCCCACCGAAACCAGAAAAACAGTCACCCATGCTCTGGTCACGAGCCGACTGGACTACGGAAACACCCTCTACGCAGGTACTACCGCTAAACTCCAGAAGAAACTCCAACGAATCCAAAACACCTCAGCCAGGATCATATTAGACATCCCGCGCAACGAACACATCTCTGGCCACCTGAAAGACCTCCACTGGCTACCCGTCAATAAGAGGATCACTTTCCGACTGCTAACCCACGCACACAAATCACTCCACGACATCGGACCAGAATGCCTCAACTCACGACTGTCCTTCTACACCCCCTCCCGCCAACTACGTTCTTCCAGCCAAGCCCTCGCCACTGTACCTCGCATCAACAAGACCACCATGGGAGGCAGATCCTTCTCATACCTGGCTGCTAAAACATGGAACTCACTCCCCACTTACCTTCGCCTTACCCAGAACCACCTAGCATTCAGAAAGCAACTTAAAACGTGGATATTTGACAAGTAATCCCCCTCCCCTTCCTAAGCGCCTTGAGACCCTCCGGGTATGTAGTGCGCTATATAAATTCTTTGACTTGACTTGACTTGACTTGACATGTGGCAGTGTGGGAGGACGCAAGCTGTGACACATGCATATGTGGCAGTGTGGGAGGACGGAAGCTCTGAAACATGCACAAGTGGCAGTGTGGATGGACCCAATATGTAAAATATGCACATGTGACAGTGTGGGGGGATGCAAGCTGTGAAACATGTGCATGTGGCAGTGTGGAATAACGCAAGCTATGAAACATGCACAGCAATTTGCAGTGTGGGAAGACGAAAGCTGGGAAAACATGCACATGTGGCAGTGTGGGAGGAAGCAAGCTGTAAAACATGCACATATGGCAGTGTGGGTGGACCCAAGATGTAAAACATGCACATGTGGCAGTGTGGGAGGACGCAAGCTGTGAAACATGCACATGTAGCAGTGTGGGAGGACGCAAGCTGTGAAACATGCACATGTGGCAGTGTGGGAGGACAGAAGCTCTGAAACATGCACAAGTGGCAGTCTGGGTGGACCCAAGATGTAAAATATGCACATGTGGCAGTGTGGGGGGATGCAAGCTGTGAAACAAGTGTGTGGCAAGAGCAAGCTGTGAAACATGTGCATGTAGCTGTGTGGGATAAAGCAAGCTATGAAACATGCGCAGCAATTTGCAGTGTGGGAAGACGCAAGCTTGGAAACCTGTTCACATGGGAATGTAGGAGGAGCGAGTTGCGAAACATGCACATGGCTGTGTGGGAGAACGCAAGCTGGGAAAACATGCACACTTGGCAGCATGGAAAGACACAAGCTGGGAAACATGTACACATGCCAGTGTAGGACAACACAAGTTGTGAAACATGTACACGTGTCAGTGTTGGAGGATGCAAGTTGTGAAAAATGCGGATGTGAGTGTGGGAGGAGCAAGATTTGAAACATGTGCTTGTGGCAGGGAGGACACAAGCTGGGGGTCATCTTTGATTCCAAACTAAATGAGTCTCAGTCCAAGACAGGTTTGATCTGTAACATTATCAGACTGAACGTGAAAACAATTGTCTGTGAGGAGAAGAGGCAGGATGGGGCAGCAGGTACATCTCTTATTTGTTTACGGCTTATTAAGCAAAAACTTCTGTTTCAAGATAAGGAGGAGGCACCCACAGAAATTAGACTTTAGAGAACAGTTTTATGAAGGAGATGCTGGCTCTAAAGGCAACAATATGTACTTCGGTCATGAAAGGCTGGGTTAGAAAATATTTGTTTTATCATTATGTGGGCATCTGTTTTCCTGCAGGTGTTGGTGTTGTCAAATATTTGTACCTTCTTCTGGAGGGAACTTTGCAAGGATGTGGTTTAGCACTCCAAGCCCACTCCATCCCATGGCCTGGCCACATCAAAAACATGGCAGCTCACTTGGGTACTTTATGTACTGTGATTGCCCCTTATACACTGCCTGCCAAGGATGCCAAGTTGATTGCTGCTAGGCATAGTGCAAATGCTACCTTAGTGAGGAAAACTGAGCTGGCTGAATCCACTCGCTAGGGCGTTTTCTGAAGAGGCGAACAAGTCCACCTGATGAGAGCTCCACTGGATGAAGTCCTCCTGGACTACTTCCAGAAGACACCACTCGTGGTCGGCAAGATAACACCGGCTCTGACATGCAGAGACCCCACTAGGTGACTGGTTGAGAGCCAGATCCCTTAGTGGTGTACACAAGCCCAGAGTCTCAATGCTTCCAGGCAAAGTAGGAGAGACCCTATTTCTCCCCCCGTTTATTGGCGTATCACATCGCTGTTGTGTTGTCTGTCAAGATCTAGATGTACCAACTTTGGATGGAGGGGAGGAAGACCTTGATTGCCAACTGAATCACCTGCAGTTCCAACAGGTTGATGTGATCAACCTGTTCCTCAGGAGACAAGAGCTCTCTGATCTACAGATCTTCCAGATGGGCTCCCCATCATAGGGCGGAGGTATCCATTACTAATGTAGTCATGGCTGAATGGGGGGCCATCTATAGCTCAGGTTCGCCTTGGCCCCCCACAAAACCACTTCTGACACAGTGATAGGGGAGTCAGACAGGTCTCCCTCGCACTGTAGCCACTGCCTGCGGAGCAACCACTGCAGGGCTCTCATGTGCCAGTATGTGTGCGTGGCTAGGAGAAAGCACACAGCAGGCAGACCTAGAAACCTTAGGACTCTAAAAACTGGAAATCTCACACCTTGCTGAAAAAATGGAACCATTTTCTGAATGTTGCTTAGCCTTCGCGTTGGAGGAAAGGCACATAGAAGGGAGGTGTCTAGTAGCAACCCTATAAACTGGGGTCATTGAGAGGGCCGGAGGTGAAATTTGTGCTCATTGACTGAAAAGCCAAGGCCGAACAACGGGGATGCTGTGGACTTCAGAAGTTGAGACACCACTTCTGCCAAACCAGTTTTGATCAGTCATCCAGATACGGGAATATTGGGATGCCGGACCTTCAGAGATGAGCCACTACCACTGCCATCACCTTCAAGAATACTCAAGGCGCTGAAGTCAAGTCAAAGGGTAGCACTGCATATTGTTAGTGTGTAGAACCCACTAGAAGTAGCAAGTACTTCTAATATGACTGCAGGAAGGGATGAGGAAGAATGCAGATCCAGTGACACCATTCAGTCTCAGGATACTAGAAGTGACTGCGACCTGTGCGGTTGCTGTAAGAATGTTAGCGATCGCCTGTTAAACTGTAATTGTTTTATTTTGTGACACAAGTTGTTACGCTCTTTTTAACTTAAAATCTGCTGCTCTTGCTCTGCTTTGTTTTTTAACAGCACATTTCACTTCCACTTACCCCCACTTAAAATTCATCTTTGGGCACCATCTTGAGCGGGAACACTCACTCCCTTCACCCAGCCGCACCATCTTGGCTGAGGGAGGCAGGCTCTTCCATCAGTGGCCGCCATTGTTGGGGAGGCGCTCTAGTGGTTGGGAGGGGCTGTTAGCCCCAAGTATTTAGACGCGGAAATGCTAGCGTGCAGCGCGCGTGCGCAGCGGGCGCACCAGAGGCAAGCCCCTCTGCGTCCGTCCGCGCCAGACGGGGCTAGGGGCAGGAATCCCTGGCCGAAATTCCCCAGAAATAATTCACTTTAGCAGGGATGCATTATTGGCGATCAGAGATAATCTGACGGACAGCTGTTTGCATACTATCCCTTTGGAGGATGAAGGTAACCATTGTCCGCACTGCCCTTTCTGCGCTTTTACACTCATACCCTGTGAATCTCCCTTCTTGGATACTAACGAGACTACCCCCTTTTCCCTCTTGTATCTGAACTGTCGCTCCTTGCCCAAGCACTCAAATGAAATCCACATGCTGTTGGAGGAGAGAGATCCGGATGTCCTTTTCCTTACTAAAACTTGGACGAATCCAGCCTCCGACACAGATGTGGTCTTGGCCCTTCCTCCTAATTACACTTTGATTAGACAGGATCGAGAGTCTGGGCGGGGAGGCGGTATTGCCATTATATTTAAAAACGTCTATAGCTGTAGATCAATGAAGGGCTATTTGGTTGATTGCGAAAGCTTTTCTTTTGCTATTACCTTTACTCCCACCTGTACCTTCTCAGGCATGCTTCTTTACCGCCCTCCTGGGGGTCATACTACCTTTTGTAATGATCTGTTAGGTACTGCTATAAACTTGGCCAGTCATACTTCTAATTTCTCAATACTTGGTGACTTTAATATTTACCTGGGCGATTTAAATTCTCTCCCTTCGAGAACTTGTGGCAGGAATGGAAGCTTTTCATTTCAAATTAATCGTAACTGGTCCTACACATAAAGCTGGCCACTTACTAGATCCTTTGATCACTAATCTAGACAATATTATCTTGAAGGAGACGATTGCAGTACCCTGGTCAGACCACTCACTACTCTCCTTTGTCTGGTCTCCTGAGGCTTTTCCTCAATCCTCTACAAAAGCTAATAAGTTGGGTCGGAGTTGGTCCAAACTCGTGGTGGAAGAGTGGGTAACTAATCTTAACAACTCCACCCCCGCTTCTGTTAACAATCCTATTGTAGCCAATGATGACTTCAATAGCTGGCTGGAATTTTCCTTAGATATCACTCTACCGAAGAAAAATTTCTGCCGTCGAGCTGGTACTAACAAGAAGGCTTGGTATACGCCTGAACTTTGAAGTCTTAAACAAACTTGTAAGCAGCGCTAACGGAAATGGAGGAAAGATTTCTCCACACTGAGCAAGGCGAAGTATAGAATAGCAATTAGACAGTATAAAGCTGGAATAAAGGATGCCCAATCGAAGTACCATCAGGAAAAGATTATGTCGGCCGCCAACACCCCTAGGAAATTTTTAAAATGTTTAAATCCCTTACCACTCCCCCTGACCCTCTCCCTGATTCTTCGGATATTCAAGGGCTATGTGATGAAATTGCTAACTTTTTTCTCAGTAAAGTGACTAACATCTATTCGCAATTTCCCCATCTGGACATTAATTTGCAACCTCCTAACGCCCTCCCATATGTAAAGCTAGAGGTGTTCTTTCCTCTTACTCTATCAGACTCACAGTGTCTCCTGGAGAACCTTAAGTCAGGATCTCCAGTTGATGTCGCGCCCCCTTCTGTACTTAAGTTAGTATCAGAGACCGTATCTCCAGTTATCCAGAATGTTATTAATACTTCTCTGGCAGTTGGACAGGTCCCTCCACTATGGAAACAAGCGCGAGTTAAAGCACTGTTAAAAAACAACTTGGATCCCGGGGATTGGGCGAATTATCGTCCTATTTCTTTACTACCCGGCATTAGTAAACTGGCTGAAAAACATGTGAATTCCATTTTGGCAGCATATGTGGAAAGTAATGGTGCCTTACATCCCACTCAGACTGGATTCAGAAGTAAGCAGGGCACGGAGTCGGCCCTTCTGGCGGTGGTAGAAGATGCTAGAAAAATTGTAGATACCGGAGGCTGCGCTGCTATTATCCTGCTGGATCTCAGCACAGACTTCAATACGGTAAATCACCGCATTCTGATTCAAAGACTGATGGAGGTGGGGGTAGCGGGGACGGCCCTTAAGTGGCATCAGTCCTTTCTCTCCGAGAGATCATTCATGGTCTGCGAAGATGACATCCACTCAAAACAGACAGGGTTACAGTACGGTGTACCCCAGGGATCTTCGCTGAGTCCTACCATGTTTAACATCTACATGCGGCCTCTCGCGGATATTGTGCTACCCTGGGGGGTCCAGATGGTTTCGTACGCTGACGACACTCAGTTGGTAGTGTCTTAGTCAGCTGGACGTGAACAACAACAACCTCAAATCCTGTCTGGTTAATGTAGCTGAGTGGATGGATGCCTCCTTTCTAAAACTTAATGGCTCTAAGACCGAAGTCATGGTATTGGGGCATGCCCCTCCTCCCAACTTCGACCTCGGGTGGCCAAAAGTGTTAGGCCCCTCCCCCTACCTAAGAAGCAAATTAAGAGCATAGGTGTTTGGCTCGACCCCAGTCTCAGTTTCTTGGTACAAGCGCGCAAAGTGGCTACCACTTGCTATGGTTTAATCAGAATGTTGAGGAAGATCTTGACTCTTCTCCCCTTTGATGCTAGACGTTTGCTGGTACAAGCCCTCATTTTATTGCGACTTGATTATTCTAATGTGATTTATTTGGGCGCACCGCAAGGGACGACGAAGATCCTACAACTTGTTCAGAATTGTGTGGCCCGGCTGCTTTTAAAAGTTTCAAGACGCACCTCTGCTAAGCCAGCACTCTGTCAGCTGCACTGGCTTCCGGTGCAACCAAGAATTCTGTTTAAATCTATGTGTACCATACATAAATCCCTTACCGGCAATGGACCACCGCTTATCCTGCCGATGTTTCAACTTCTTCCGGTATCACGGACTCTTAGATCTAACAATAAAATGCTTGTCGGTTCCTAGGATTCGTCGTGCACGCTCTGGGGGATGTAGATTTTTGCTCCATGCGGCAAAACTATGGAACCAACTCCTTGACTCGATCCGCCTTGAACCTAGCTATTTACAGTTCAGGAAACAGCTGAAGAACTTTCTCTTCCCATGAGTGGCAGTGGTATTCTAGCTATCATAAATGCGCTGGGATGCCTTCTGGTAACCATGCGCAATATAAGTTTATATTCATTCATTCAAGTACTTGAGCTAGGGTCAGGTCCCTGAGGGCGAGGATCAGACAAACCGCTGTTCTTCTTGGGCGCCAGAAAGTAACGTAACATCCTTGGCCCTTTTTTTCCTGTTTTGGTACTAACTCCACTGCTCCTTTCTGAAGGAGTGCTGCCTCCTTTTGAATGCAGCACGGAAAGTAATCTGGGAGGTGTGGGTGAGGGCTTTTAGGGGAAGAGGGCGGAGGGGGATATGGAATGGAGCCTGAAGTAGCCCCTTTTCACTATTTGGAAGACCCACTGGTCTGAAGTAACAGCCTACCAAGGGAAATGAGGACATCCACTCACAGAGGTGACCAGTAACACATGGGGTCACTGAACTGCCCCTGTCGCACCAGGGTTCCCTACTGAACACAGATTTAGCAGTCAGAAGCATGCAGTGCAACGAGAAACCTTAGTAAATTCATAGTATTACCTTGATGAGTAGGAAAACGGTGGAGGGAGAGTCGAAAGCACTGCTGTAGAGAGTGTCAATGGTAGAACTGAGCTGACCGAAGAGGTTTGGGGGAGCACATTATCTCTGATTTCCTGGTGGATCGGGAGGAGGAGGAGGTCTCCTGGGTTGATCCACTGCCCTTCCTCTGCTCTGTACTGTTTGACCAGTGGGTTTGGCTGGTGCCGAGTTTGCGGATGGTATGGCTGGCAATGGCAAAAGTAAAATCCCTTTTAGAAACCTCAAAAACATTGAAACTGATGGTAGTCAATTGATGGAGGAGCCAACTGTAGCAATTGTAGGCACAGGGACTGAGTAGTAGCCTTGCTGGTCTTAAAATGCTACAGCAGTGAATAGGCTTTATCACCAAACAGAAATCCCCCATCGAATGGCAAGTCCATTAGGTTCACCGGGACATTCCGTGACCAGTTGGAGGTCCTGAGCCAGAAATGTGTACGGACGGTGATGGAGATGCCCATTGCAGAGCCCACTGCGTCAGCAGTATCCAACCTAGATATTATGATACACCTGGAGGCATTTTGGCCATCTTGTATAGCCTCTTGGACATGCTGCTGCATATGAAAGCAAGTTACTTACCTGTAACACAATTATCCAGTATTGGTATCTTTCATAGATTCACATGCCTGAATCTGAGTCCCACGGTAAATAAAAATAGAAGTGGCAAAGGTAAATAACAGTAGTAGGCCCTAAGGAAAAAGGCCTGAGGCCCAAATCTTAGTAGCCCATCTACATCATTATGCTAATAGAACCAAACGTTTGGTACAACCAATCAGCTATCAGCACCCTCCAACAAAGGTCTTCAATCTGTGGGGCACGACCCCCCGGGGGGCCGTGGAGCCCTGTGAATGGGGTCGCGCATTTCCAGGCTTTACTTCTGTCTGGAATCTAAAACATGAAAAGGAAAAAAAACAACCGTCCGTGCTTCATCCAAAGTTAATGGAGTCTCTTTTGCTCTGAAAGGAAAAGGCTGGCATACAGGTAAAACAATCCTTCATACCAGGGTGCCTGCTTGCCTGAATGAAATGTAAATGTGTGACTTAATCAACGAGTGTAAAGGTGCTTGGGAGCGGTTCTTGCTTTAATTACTGGAATCACTCCAAGCATTTTGATGGCAAAGATTTTTTTTTTTTTAGTGGTAGTAGGAAGAGTTAACACCGGGGCTGTTGAAGAACCGGGCTTTTTAGAACCCAGCGGCGCCAGGGGCACGCCCAAAGTCTTCGGATTCACCTGTCTTGGTTTACAGAGACAAGGAATACTTCTGGGTGGCGTCAGAGACCAAGTTTATTAGCTGCAGCCAGTAACAGTGATCCTAGAAACACAGCATGGAAGTATTTCAGGAGACTGCTCAAATTCGTAGAGCAAGACATCTCCTTTTATACACAATATTCACATTTACAAACATACTCCCACTGCGCAAAAATCTGACCAATAAGGTACATTCTCAAACAAAGTATCACATGACGAAAAAACTCAGTTTGCAACCTCCCAACCCAAAGTTAATCATTGGGAATGTCCCAAATCTAATCTCCACAAGCAGGACAAACCCATAATTGAAAAGCACAATGCATGTAGTAAAGAGCATAGAAAAGGAAACAATGTCTGATAGTGAGCAAGATAAGGCATGTGTAGGAAGACTAAAAGTTAACGATGTCCTGAACAATGATTGGCAATCTCAGACAACGATCAAACCAGGGAAATTGACTCGGCAGGGTCAGTTTCAGGTGAAGGAATGAGATCCTTGCAATTCACCTCGAAGTCAAGAAAGACCCTGTTAATGTATACCAATACATGAAGGCCAGGCCGCTTCGTTCGTTCAACCATATTCTTCGGCCTGCGTGATGGCAAGACAAAATGGAGACTTTAACAAAATGGAACCCATGTTCGAGACGAAATCTCCAGATACCTAATGAACTCGCTAGCTAACGTGACAAATTTACTCCACATTAGCCGCATTCGCTAAATACGGTTTCGACATCACCAAAATCGTGACGGAACCATAACCTTACGTAACGAGGCCCGTTTTCACAGAACCACACTGTGAAGTGCATGCTTTTAATTGTAATTGCCTTTACACAGCGCTTAGCACCCCTGACAAGGTGTTGAAGGGATAGTTATGCAAAAAATATTTATATTGCATTACTTATGGTCTGGTATTTATTAATAAAATCTACATTTTGGAATCTGTTTTATTCAAAACTATTTACACAGTTTGTAGCAGTCTCTCTTATAATGCGTGTAATGCAAGTGTAAAATAATGACTTACATATTCTCAGTGCTTTCTGTCACAGGCTGTGAGTGACCTCGTAGCATTAAAAATACACTAGTCACTACTCTCCACTGCACCAACCAAATTCAATTCTGTGGCTCTCTGGTTACACACAGTTATCTGCAGTGCATTAACTAACTGAGGTTATCCTAATGTACTACAGTGCATTTCTCACGGAGTAATAACTTTTAAAAATTGAAATTTCATTTAAGCTACCCATTATTTTATAAATAGCTACCTGATGGTGAAAGACTGAATACAACAGACAAAATATTTTGGGGCTGATTTATGAGAGAGGCTTGCGTCGCCTGAGTGTCACTTTTTTTGAGCCTCCGGCGGCACAAGCATCTCAATCATATCTCTGAGGCAGCGCAAAGTCACGCTGCGCGGCTTTGCACGGCCTCATTGATATGGAGTAATGCAAGGCAGGGCGAGTCACTGCATTGTCCTACTCTGTCAAGTAGGCGTTCCATGGGCATTGCGGTGAGTGTTCAATCCCATGGATTTTGACGCTGCCCCAGATTTACAAAACCATGTAAACCTGGGGCAGCGCCAAAACCTTACGCCTCCCCACAGCAGGCGTAATGAGGAGAAATGTTTTCATTTCTCCTCGTTTTTTCCTCTTGGTGTGTGCTGCATTCTGCACCTCACATAGAAAGAGGAAAACCCCTCTTGGAATTGGCCTACATTGGGATCCTGCCTACATTGGCCCTAGGCAACAATTTGTGCGCCAACGCAGCAGGAAAGGACAGGAATGATCCATATTTCATAAATACAGTGCATTCCTGCGCTTTCACATTGGCGTAGGGCAGCGCAGCCAGAAGACTGGCGGCGCTGCCCTGCGCCAATACCTCACAAATGAGGCCCTTTGTTTTTAGCCGCACCTTTGATCACACCCCCACACTTACTAAAATTTGGTTTGTAAAACACTGTTTAATGTTATTTTTCCACTGTAAAAAATATTTGCTATGGGAAATGGGGATGTTTATTGTTGTCAATAAATGTCAATGATGAGGAGTACCAAGTTCTAGAAATTTTTTGTCAGGAGGGGGTCCTTACTCCAAGAAAGTTTTGACAGGGGGTCTCGGCATCAACAAGTTTGAAGACCTCTGCTCTAGAACCTTCTGTGCAGAGCCAGTCCTCCTCAGATTTTCGTTACCACAAGTGGGAAATAAGTATCCCAAACAGAGAACTGTCTCTCCGGGGAGGAGGGTGGGTGCATGTGAATCTATGAAAGATACCAATACTGAATAACTGTCGTTACAGGTAAGTAACTTGCTTTCTTATCCAGTATTGGGGTATCTTTCATAGATTCACATGCCTGAATCATAGTAGCAAGCAGTATATAACATATACAGTCGGTTGCGGATGGTTGGAGACCTGTGCTGATACACTCCCAGTTGCATCCATCATCTGTTAATAGAGGGTTGAAAAAACCCCACTATTAACATAATACATTAGTGCTTAGAAAAGAGGCATGTTTAGTAATGTGAATACATGAAACTGTAAGCCTTAAGCGCATATAATATATCTAAATATATATACTTATATAAACATGAACAAAGATCATCATAAATATTATCTTAAAAGTAAAATACCTGAGAATGGCGTCACAGAAAAAGGTGGCGTGGGATAGCCTGTCCAACTGCCGAATCCTCTTGAAATGCAGATTGAAAACAGTAATGTCTACTGAATATGTCGCAGCACAACAGATACTTTTCTAGCATCACTCTGGCAAATAAAGCTGTAGACGCTGCCACAGTTCTTGTAAAGTGGGCCTTTGCAATGGCCTGTTAGCCTTGTCATGGCAGAAATGAATATCAGATGCCAGCCATCTGGCTATTGTTGCCTTTGTTACAGCATTTCCAAGAGTTGCTTGACCACAAGCCACGAACAGCTGGTTGGATCGTCTGGTATCCTTAGTTTTCTGTAGGTAGAATTTTAAACAGTGTTTAACATCCAGCGAGTGTAAAGCTGTTTCAGCTGGAGTGAATGGATCCGGAAAGAATGTTTTTAATCTTACCGGTTCGTTCAAGTGAAATGGTGTTGGTACCCTAGGAATGAGCCTGGGATTTGCTCAAAGGGTTACGTATTCCCGGGCAAAATGTAAAAAGGGTTCCTTTATAGTGAAAGCTTGGATTTCACTAACCCTTTTTTTTGAGTTAAGAGCCAGTAAATGGGCACAACGGAAACAACGACATCACCCCGTCGCAATACCTCTGCAACTCCCTCGCCTCCTACTTCCACAACAAGATCGCGGACATACACAACAGCTTCAGCCCACAAACAACGCTCCCCACGACCGCACCAACGCCCCCCACCACCACCCTCAGCGCCTGGACCCAGATCAACACAGAAGACACCATCTGCACAATGAACTCTATCCACTCCGGATCTCCGACCGACCCCTGCCCCCACCACGTCTTCAACAAGGCCGACGCTGTCATCGCACCCCACCTGCGGGACATCATCAACACCTCCTTCGACACCGCCACCTTCCCTGAGAGCTGGAAGCACGCCGAAATCAGCGCTCTACTAAAGAAACCAACAGCGGACCCCACCGAACTCAAGAATTACCGCCCCATCTCGCTCCTCCCGTTCCCAGCCAAAGTCATCGAGAAGACCGTCAACAAGCAGCTGGCCACCTTCCTCGAGACGAATGGATCCCTCGACCCCTCACAGTCTGGCTTCCGAGCCAACCACAGCACCGAGACCGCCCTCATCGCTGCCACCGATGACATCCGAGCCCTGCTGGACAACGGTGAAACAGCGGCCCTCATCCTCCTAGACCTCTCCGCGGCGTTCGACACTGTCTGCCACCGCACCCTAATGCAGCGCCTCAGCAACATCGGAATCCAGGAGAAGGCACTGGAGTGGATCATCTCCTTCCTCGCTGGAAGGACACAGAGTCCGCCTACCACCGTTCAGATCTGCAGCCACGGAAGTCATCTGCGGCGTTCCTCAGGGCTCCTCGCTCAGCCCCACCCTCTTCAACGTCTACATGAGCCCCCTTGCGGCCATCGCACGCCAACACAACCTCAACATCATCTCCTACGCCGACGACACCCAGCTGATCCTCTCCCTGACCAACGACCCCGCCGCCGCCAGAACCAACCTCCACGAAGGGATGAAAGACGTAGCCGAGTGGATGACGACCAGCCGCCTGAAACTGAACTCAGACAAGACGGAAGTCCTCATCCTGGGTTCCTCGCCCACCGCCTGGGACGACTCCTGGTGGCCCCCCGCCCTGGGCACCGCACCCAAACAGACAGACCATGCGCGCAACCTGGGCTTCATCCTGGACTCCTCCCTCTCCATGACCAGACAAGTCAACGCCGTCTCCGTGTCCTGTTTCAACATCCTGCGCATGCTACGGAAGATCTTCCGGTGGATCCCCACCGAGACCAGGAAGACGGTCACCCAGGCCCTCGTCACCAGCCGACTGGACTACGGCAACGCCCTCTACGCCGGAACCACCGCCAAGCTCCAGAAGAGACTCCAGCAGATCCAGAGCGCCTCAGCCAGACTCATCCTCGACATCCCCCGACGCAGCCACATCTCCGGACATCTGAGAGACCTGCACTGGCTCCCCGTCAACAAGAGAATCACCTTCCGTCTCCTCACCCACGCACACAAAGCCCTACACGACCAAGGCCCGAGCTACCTCAACAACCGCCTCGACTTCTACGCTCCCAAACGCCACCTCTGATCGACTAACCACGCCCTCGCCGCCGTCCCCCGCATCCGAAGAGTGAGAACAGGAGGAAGGTCCTTCTCCTACCTGGCCGCCAAGACCTGGAACACCCTCCCAACCGACCTTCGCCTGACCCAAGACCACCTCTCCTTCAGGAAGAAGCTCAAGACCTGGCTGTTCGAGCAGTAGCGGCACCCCCCCCCCCAAGCGCCTTGGTACCCTCCGGGTGAGTAGTGCGCTCTATAAATGCCTTGATTGATTGATTGATTGAACCTTTCAAGTGAGGAATTTGAGGATGGGGCCATTCGTGGATGGGGCCATTCGTGGATGGGGCCATTCGTGGATGGGGCCATTCGTGGATGGGGCCATTCGTAGGTGGGGCCATTCGTAGGTGGGGCCATTCGTAGGTGGGGCCATTCGTAGATGAGGTTGTCATAGACGACAGTCATAGACAATACCATCATAGATGAGGCAATCGTAGGTGATGCCAATCATAGATGAGGCAATCGTATGATGGCCATCCGTGGATAAGGCCACTCATAGATGGGGCCATATGTAGTTGAAGCCATATGTAGTTGAGGCCATATGTAGTTGAGGCCATATGTAGTTGAGGCCATATGTAGTTGAGGCCATATGTAGTTGAGGCCATATGTAGTTGAGGCCATATGTAGTTGAGGCCATATGTAGTTGAGGCCATTCGTAGTTGAGGCCATTCGTAGTTGAGGCCATTCGTAGTTGAGGCCATTCGTAGTTGAGGCCATTCGTAGTTGAGGCCATTCGTAGTTGAGGCCATTCGTAGTTGAGGCCATTCGTAGTTGAGGCCATTCGTAGTTGAGGCCATTCGTAGTTGAGGCCATTCGTAGTTGAGGCCATTCGTAGTTGAGGCCATTCGTAGTTGAGGCCATTCGTAGTTGAGGCCATTCGTAGTTGAGGCCATTCGTAGTTGGGGCCATTCGTAGTTGAGGCCATTCGTAGTTGAGGCCATTCGTAGTTGGGGCCATTCTTAGTTGAGGCCATTCGTACATGAGGCCATACGTACATGAGGCCATTCGTACATGAGGCCATACATACATGAGGCCATACATACATGAGGCCATACATAGATGAGGCTTCACTGATAAGGCTGTCATAGACTACCGTCGTAGATGAGGTTGTCTCCGAGCTGAGGCTGTCTTAGGCAATGCCATTGTAGATGAGACAGTCATAGACGAGGCCGTCGGCGACGACCGTCGGAGATGAGGCCGTCGGCGACGACCGTCGGAGATGAGGCCGTCGGCGACGACCGTCGGAGATGAGGCCGTCGGCGACGACCGTCGGAGATGAGGCCGTCGGCGACGACCGTCGGAGATGAGGCCGTCGGCGACGACCGTCGGAGATGAGGCCGAAGTCGACGACCGTCGGAGATGTAAATGTAAATGTATGTAAATGTAGTTGAGCTTATATAGCGCACAGCTACCCGCAGTGGGTGTCCCGGCGCTTGCTTAGGGAACCCGTCCTGATATTCCCCTGTGTGATAGCCCCAGCGGGTATCCACAAGGTGAAAGTCAGGCATCCCGCCGCGAGGGGCCGTTGTGGAGATTAAGCAAGCTATTGCCCAGAGTCGCAGAGTGTGAACCCGTGAGTCGAGAAGGCACCGGAGCGAGAATTATCGAGTCCGTGGAATTTTTAGCCCAAGACCCGCCGAGGCGGGGAATTGAACCCTGGTCCAGGACCGATCTCAGCTTCCGGGTCTGCCGCCTCTAACCCCTGAGCCACACGTCGGAGATGAGGCCGAAGTCGACGACCGTCGGAGATGAGGCCGTAGTCGACGACCGTCGTAGATGAGGCCGTAGTCGACGACCGTCGTAGATGAGGCCGTAGTCGACGACCGTCGTAGATGAGGCCGTAGTCGACGACCGTCGTAGATGAGGCTGCCGTAGACTACCATCGTAGATGACAGTCATAGAAGGCCATCGTAGACGAGACCATCGTAGATGAGGTCAATGTTGGTGAGGCAGTAATAGTAGACATGGAGTTTTGTTATAAACTCCAGATGTCAGGTTAAGAGGATTTCCCTGATGCAGTGTCAGGGATGAAAAGGGAGTTGTGGGATCAGCCTCTGAGAAAGTTTTTTCCAATTGCCTCTCTCTATGAGAAGTGCCTTATAAAGACTTAAGGTGAGTCTTTATGGCTTTTATGCGCACCCTCTGGAGGCTCCTGGCACGACTTCTCCCTTTGACCTCTCCTATGAGGTGAAGAAATTCTTGTTGTCCTCATCAGAAGTGGCAGATTAAAGTCTCTGTAGTCCCAATAATAGAGGAAAAGGTTAGACATATTTCGTAGTCTATTACCTTGTTTTCTGCCAATCTGCCATATTACTGCCTTAATAGGGTCAGAGGAATGAAGTAGGATCTTGGATGATCCAAAAAGAAGTAAAATCTGAAGAAACTGAGCAGAGCTCAGGGAGACTCCCTTCACACACGACGTGCGGTGAAAATCTGAGGAGAACTGGCTCTGCAGAGAGAGGGTGCTGATAGCTGATTGGTTGTACCAAAAGTTTGGTTCTTTTAGCATAATGTAGATAGGCTACTAAGATTTGGGCATCAGGCCTTTTTCCTTAGAGCCTACTACTGTTATTTACCTTTGGCACTGCTATTTTTATTTACTGTGAGACTCCCGCCTCGGCGACGGGGAATGATTCAGGCATGTTAATCTATGGAAGATACCCCAATACTGGATAACTTCCGGTACATGAGGGACCATCATCTGGGCCATGTCCCACAAGACATGGTTGAAAAGTTGCCAGGAGACAGTTTGGATTGAGAGATTTGAGAGCCATTTTCCCGTGGAGAAAGAGTTTTTTCCCCAGACCTCCAGCCGCTCTGATTTCCTGCCAGCAGGAGATGGCGGGAAGGCTCCTGACTGACCAGAAGAAGCTTGTATGACCAGATTCTCTGGTGAAGGATAAACAGAAAGGAAGGATGGATCACCTAATGCAGGACATGAACGACGGACCACTGTTCTGATGACCGCTGGGGCAGAAGATGGCTTTTCCCCTGCTGCCATGACTGGTTCCAGTATGGCCTCCTTAAAAAGGAGCACGGGCTCTGTCCTCACAGCCAATGGCAAGAGGGCTTCCATGAGGACATTTGCTTTGGTGTCCATAGATGGAAGCTGTATGTCCAATACCTCTGCAGCTTTCGGCATAATCTTATGCAGGGAGACCACTTTAGGTGTTGGGAAGAGAGAGGGGAGATCCACGGAAAGTTTGGAGGAGGTGTCTAATCCACTAGAGGAGGATAGAGCCTGGAAGTCTCCCTGAACATACTCACGAGGGTTCCCAACAGGGCAGTGGCATCAGATGATGTTGTCACTGTAGTCATGGGCCGAGCACTGTGCGGAGCTACTTTAGCTACCCTTCGGATTGGCCACACTAAGATCCAGCTGATGCAATATGTCGACGAACTGATTCTTTTGAATCATACCAAAATAGGACTTAAAAAAGCCCTTACAGTCCTCTCCAAATATAGCGCCCAAAACAAGCTGGTCGCTAACCAAAGCAAGTTCAAACTAGTGATTTTTGGCCATTACCTGAAAACAAAACTGGCAAAGTGGAGGTCGGTCCGCTGATTTTGGATTGTGTACAAACCTAAAACTACCTTGAGGCCTGGTTTAGCGAAACAGGTCGCCCACGGGCCCACCTCCACAAACTGCAGCAGAAAGGAAAGATGGTCACCTATGCTCTTTGTAAACTATATGCCATCTTAGACAGTCCAACAACTATGGCCATTCAAAGAGTATTGAGGGCCAAATTACTACCGTCCATTAACTACGCACAACAGGCATTTCCGGGGAAGTTTGCGCAGTACTTGGAAAAAAAAACATTGCACAGCGTATAAAAAGATATTTTGCTTACCAGCCTGTACTAGAAACATCTTGATATGCTTGGAATTCAATCTCCACCAACAAAAATTATAGGAGCTGGCTGCCCTGACGAAATACTTTTATTTAACAGCGGCTCCAGAAAACACCATGAAGTCTACCTCACGTATTGCTTAGCCACAGGCTCCACCTCACGCAGCCCGTGGGGATACAAGCATTACATCAGATCCTCGCAGCCAGACTACATCCGCTACCTCTAAATGAACTATATCCATCTGGGAAATCATGGCTGGGAATCAGAGAGTGTCGTCTCTGCAATTATAAAAGAGACTCCCTGGTTCACATCTTACTTTGCTGCCCTGCCCCGCCGATAGTTCGCAGAATCTAGCTCACATCCTTTCTTCTCCAACTGGGCGCCTGCACAGCAAAAGAAGTTGTCCAGCTCCTTTACACTCTGGACATTGTGAAGTATATGGTCAACTATGGGTAATTTGTTTACCATACCCGTATGATATTGAAGGATAAGTTCCCACAGGCTGAGCACGGTGAACAGTCCGGCGGCCCCCAAAAGTCAGGGCCATTGTCCCAGAGGTCTGGTCTTCACTGACCTTCTGACTCACTTTGGGATTCTTTTAGTCTTAAAACTCTGCTGTTATGTTGCATGTTTTAACAAAAGAAGCACAAAAAAATATATATACATCTAGCGATTTTAATAATGTCCTGCACAAATATTTACTCTTCAACCCCCAAAAGTATTTCTTTTTTAAAAAAACATTTTGTAATGGTTTTAAGTAACCACACAAATAAAGAATTAATTCATTCATAGATTCAGTTATGCCAATGAAATCGCATCTTTACTAACAAATCCACCGTTGTGATCAACACCAATTTGCAAATATATAATCAGGCAGGTTCTGTGACCCAGGCCCGAGGACACTGACTGATAGGCCACAGGTGGGGTGGCATGTATCCAGCAGAGAAATGCACTAACAAGGAACCCTAGAACAATCTTACAGTTGGGCACAGCAACACCACAATGGTCCAGTGAGATTGGCCCCAATGAAGCACAAATGGCCCGAGGGGTATGCGCGCTCCCAAAACACCATAAAGTCAGATGCCACATGAGTTAGGAACATATAGCCGATCAGGACACAGCATGGGGAGCAGTGATCACGTGCTTTCCAAGCCAGACATCTGGACACGTTACCCCCTGGCCCCATTGTGTCCACGCACGGTTCAGTCCTATCTGTACTTTGCATTAGACAATTAATTTATGACCCCAAAAGCAGCTACTTACAAAGCTTACCATACATGGACCTCCGGAAATACTTTATTGTATACAATGAACTGTATAAAAAGATATTGCATACAATGAACTGTATAAAAAGAACCCGGGAACTGATTGTTGAGACAGTCCTCAGACCCTTTGCCTGTACCTGACCTCGCAATCGCCCTGTTTAATTAAACAAACTGTTCCAGTTTGACCAAACACCTCTTGTCTCTTGTTTTTTCAAGGTATTTCATGTTCAAGCAACACAGTATGAGCCTGAGGGGGTTGTAGGAGCACTTCATCCCAAAGGCACTGTGGGTACACAGAGAAATCCACAACCTGGGTCTACCAAGGTGGTCAGCCCTCCGCCACCTGCTTCCAGACCTCGCAAGGGTGAACAAATAAGGTGACACGTCTTACCAGCTGTCTGGCCTCCTAGGGAGGAGGAAGTCTCACCAAACTTCACCTTCTAATGTCGGGCCAGTACTGCTTTTGCCCCTCCAGAATAGCAGGGCTTCCAGTATCCCTGAAGTCTTTTGTAGGCTAGTCACCCCCAGAGGAGACCAGTTACCCAAGTGGTTGCTGAACAGACCCCGACACACCAGGGGTCACTATTGAAGGTACAGATTTAGCACTAGCAGAAGCATGCAATGCAAAAAGCCACCTTAGTAAATTCACAGTATTACCTTAATGAGCAGGAAGACGGACGAGGAGGAGTCGTAGGCCCCGTTGTAGAGGGTGATGATAGTGGACCTGTGCTGGCCGAAGAGGTTCCCAACCTGCAGAGGGAGTCAGACTGAGGTCAGAGAGAAGGAAACGCCCAGCAGCACATTCTGCAGTGTTTGAGCCCCTGGTTGTCACTTAATTCTGCCCCTCTCCATCCCTCCAGGGATCTCTCAAGCCCTTTCTCCACATCCCATGTCTCTCTATATTCCTCCAGGCATCCCCCATCACTACATGTGTCTACCAATCTTCCAGACCTTCTCTCTCCATCCCCCTAGGCCCTCACTCCATCCATTCACACCTCTCTTGCCATCCATGCTCTCTCTCCAACCTTCTACGCACATTTACCCCCTTGCTGTCTCTACGCTTCTCCGGGCCTATCTGTCCACACCACCATGCGGCTGTCCCTCCACCCCGAGCTCTCCTTCTCCATCTCTCCAGGCCTCTCTCCCAAGCCATTTCTCTGCCTCCCCAAGTCTCCCTCGACTCCACATTGTGTTTCTATTCCTCCAGGTGCCTCTATGTGCCGTCCGGCACCCTTCCATCCCTCCATGTGTCGTCCATTCTTCCAGGCCTCCCTCTTCTCTCTCATATTTCCCATTGCCTCCCTCCATGCTTCCTTGAACCTCTATTCCATCTTATGCCGATTCCTCAGCGTGCACCTCTCCTCCTTTCTCCCACCCAGCCCTCCCATGACCCTCCTCCTCCTTTACCTTTTTCCTATCAACTTGCAGTATACAGCACCCCACGTTCTGTGCACCTCCTTGCCCCCATATCTCCAAATCACATGGCTTTTCTTGACCCATCCCACCCAAGCCCTAACATCCCTCCTATCCTTTCATATTCCTGGTGCCCTACCTCTCAAGCATCCCTCCTTCTAACTTACATCTCTTGTACTCTCTCTCCTGTTTCTACTGCCCTATTTTGTTACCCTTCCTGTATATCTTGTCCTGTCACCTCTTCTCAGCATCTCATTGCTCATGCCTCTCCTGTTCCCTCATCTTTACATCCCTCATGTCCCTCTGCTGCTCTTTTACATTCCTCTTGCAATGTTCTTGTCCCTTCTTGGGTCACTCTCCTGTTTCTGGGGATGTCTCGTTCATGCCATCCTCTTCTCTACAACGCTAATGCTCTCTCATGCTCCCCAACTTCTTTTGGTTTCAATCTGTCATGTCCCCTCATGTTCCCTCCACTCTCCCTGCCCCCTCACTTTTCTCTTTTTGCCATGCACCTTTTGTGTCCCCTCAATTCTCTCTCCGCTCTCAATATTCTCCTCTTGCTTTTCATCGGACATGTCCCTTAATGTCAAATCACAAAGGAAGCCCTTGGGTCCGGTTCGTAGAGAGGTCTAGCGTGTGGCTCAGGATATCTAAGTGTGCATACTGGGGAATCCCTTTTTAAGGACAGTTCCCCGAACACACCAGTGGTGTCATGCTTCATCATGGGGGTACCTCCTCACGTGAGAACCTAGTCCTCACGTGGGCTACAACCCCCTCAGTATGTTCGACGTATACCTTAAAAGAGAAATGTTTAAGGTATACGTCGAACATACTGAACAGTGAACAACTATCCTGGTTCAGTATTGTTTCACTTATTTTCTATCAACGTTATTACACGCTCTTTTCACTTTTTTATGCAGTATCTACATCACCGACCCTGAAGAAAGCTGTGACACTAACCAATGTCTATCAGGCTGAAACATGTTGGTCTTGTAAGAGCACAGGGGCCTTGAATCCTGGCACCTGTACTATGAGCGATATTCTGGTTTTAATCCTGACACTGGGCAGCTGAATTAAAAAGATATGTCATAGCTGACCCCGTAGCCAGTTTTAATCACTTTTACTCACTCACAATAATGCACTGCACTTTTTTTAGTACACACCGAGCCTTGATGGGGTTTTAGTATGCCCACCTTCCATTTGAAAAACATCCACAAGCTTCTCCCTCGCAGCGAGGGGGTTGTAGCCCACGTGAGGACTAGGTTCTCACGTGGAGGTACCCCCATGATGAAGCATGACACCACTGGTGTGTGAGGGGAACTGTCCTTAAAAAGGGAATCCCAGTTTACACACTTAGATATCCTGAGTCACACGCTAGACCTCTCTACGAACCCGGACCCAAGGCTTCTTTTGTGATGTGTCATTACGAATGGGGAGTTGGTTCCGGCGGGTCCTTAAACCTCCTCTAGCCCCTCCCCTGTGTGATTACTGTCCCATCATTTCTCACCGTCTCCCCCACTTCTCTCCTTTTGCCGTGCATCAGTCATGTCATTCATTTCTCCTCTGGACTAGACTCATGTTGTAGTGGTCTTTTTTTTCGACACATTAATCTGAGCGCTGCTCAATACTCTCTTTAGATTGACTCAATCTCTTCAATTACGTTATTGAACCTAGCACAGTGGTGCCTGGTTGGAAGTATCACTGGCATTAAAGTGAGACATTCTTTTGTGAATTTAATATCGGTACCTCTGTCGTCCTTGCTTTGTCCATTCCTCCTTTGACCCCTTCCTTATCCTCTTCTAATTTTGGTCCACAGATTACACCAATTGTTGACTCATCCAACAGCTAGTCCGCGTCTATTTTTCCTTTGATTTACTGTTCCCTTTTCTCATTTACTCATGAATTGTGGTTACAGCTCTTCTTTCCCCCCCCCCTCTTACTTTGTCACCAAGCTACACCACCACCACGTTTCAACAGCGCAACTTGTACCCTACCGGGTTGGATCACTGGTATAGGGGTAAGAGCACGCTCAGGCCTTTAACCTCCAGTCATTCCTATTTCCCTTTTGTGTTACCGCCTCCATCTGTTACGTCTAGTAATACCGCCCAACCTTTCTTTTCCTTGTCACCATACAGACTACCTCGAGTTTTGGTATTACTATACAGGTATTTATGGGAAAATCATTTTTTTTTGCTTTTCCTATTGGATTAATCACTGTCCACCTGTTCACCTTTCGTCCCCCTTTTTCTCTTCAGCCTTTTAGATGGTTATTATGGGTGCTTGACATCCCCTAGCTATAGCCACAGCGGTTTCTTTTGATGTGTGTGTCTAACATTTATGACTGATATTTTAGCAATTTTCTCCATATCAGAGTAGTAAAATATATGGGGCTTTTCCCCTTCACACTGTTATTGTGGGTTTCTCTACTTCTTGGTTTCCACGAGTGATGGGGTGACGTAATAAATAACACAGTGGGGAGGACATGTGTTCTCCAGTCATTTGTCACCCTGTACCTTTTCTTAAGACAATTTTTGTATCATTCCCAGCCCTGAAGAGTCCGGTAACTACCTGTTTCCCTGATGAAACACGTGTCGGCTGGCTGCGCTATACAACTTGAATTAAAGAACCAAAGACATCTACAAAGAATACTGTTCTAATTTATTCTAACTAATGCTTATATGTCATGTTGTAATAATGTATGTGTGCACGGGAAATAGGTACATGTCCCTTAATGTCCCATCATTTCTCACGATCTGCTCCACTTCTCTCCTTTTGCCTTACACCTGTCATGTCCCCTCATGTTCTCTCAAATCCTTCTGTCCGCTCACTTCTCTCGTCTTGCTTTTTATCTGTCATGTCCCCTAATGTTCCCTCATTTCTCTTTCTCCCACTTCTCTCCTCTTGATTTTTATCTGTGAAGCTCCCTCATGTCCCCTCCGTTCTATGTCCCCTCACTTCTCTCCTCTTGCTTTTTATCTGTCATTTTCCATCATGTTCCCTCATTTCTCTATCTCTCTTCTCTCCTCTTGATTTTCATCTGTGATGCCCCCTCAGTTCTTTCTGTCCCTTCACTTCTCTCCTCAAGCTTTTTATCACATATGATGCCACAACTCTCCTCGCCCACAACCCCGGACACACACCACTATGCTGCGAAGCCATCCCAGGACGTACCCACGGCCCATTCGCCTGCCTCTCCTGCAAGTTCAACTGCTTCAGGACCCTCACCAAACCCACTTCCTCCACACACAGCTCCGACTCTAACTGCCTGAAGTGCATCCTGCTTAACACCCGCTCGGTCCACAGACACGCAACTGAACTCTGGGACCTACTCGACACTGCGTCACCGGACATCGCCTTCCTTACAGAAACATGGATGAACACATCATCAGCACCCGACATCGCCATAGCCATACCAAACGCTTACAAGATCATCCGAAAAGACCGCACCAACCAAACAGGAGGAGGCATCGCCATCATCCACAGGAACACCATCAAAATCACGACCAGCTCCAACGATAATCTTGCAACCGCCGAACATCTCCACTTTCAGATCCACACCGACCCTAGGACCACACTTAGAGGCACCCTCATCTACAGGCCTCCAGGTACCCGCACTCAATTCAGCGATGACATCACAGACTTCGTCAGTCCACATACCCTCGCCTCCGAGAACTACATTCTACTAGGAGACCTCAACTACCACCTTGAAAACAAACACGACAGCAACACCTCCACCCTTCTGGACAACCTGGCCAATCTCGGACTCAAACAACTTGTTGACACCCCCACCCATGTAGCCGGACACACGCTTGACCCTATCTTCACCTCCAGCAAGCACATCTCCTTCGATCGCACCACAAATCTCCACTGGACGGACCACAGCTGTGTTCACTTCAGCTACAAAACCACCCTGACCCACAACCGCCCACAACCTATACCTCGGAGAAACTGGAACAAGATCACCTCCGACCAACTCCTCACATCACTCAACCAAAACCCTCCCACCCTCTCTCTGGACCCAAACCAAGCGGCCATCAATCTCAAGCAATGGATCACCCACAGTGCTGACGAATTAGCACCCCTGAAAAAGCACCAGATCAAATCAGCCAGCAAAAAGGCTCCTTGGTTCAATGATGACCTTAAAAAATCCAAGAAGCTATGCCGCACCCTGGAGAAAACATGGAGAAAAAACCCAACCACCGACAACATGGCCACCCTTAAGGCAGCCACCCGCAAATACCACCAACTGATTCGATCCGCCAAGAAATCAGCATTCACGAAGCATCTCGACAACAACACTCACAACAGCAAGGAACTTTTCAACATCGTCAAAGAATTCACCAACCCCACCGCAGCATCCAACGACATCACTCCCTCCCAAGACCTCTGCGATGCGTTATCCTCCTTCTTCTACAACAAAATTGCCGACATCCACAACAGCTTCGAGAATACGCCCAGCGATCAACCCTCCCCACCCCCCTCAGATCCTACTACGCCAACTAACTTCCTTAGCGCCTGGAACCCAATCACCACTGAAGACACCATCCACCTAATGAACTCAATCCACTCTGGCTCGCCAACCGACCCCTGCCCCCACCACATCTTCAACAAAGCTGACTCCATCATCGCACCCCATCTCCGTGATGTCATTCAACTGCTCATTCAACTCTGCCACCTTCCCAGAAAGCTGGAAACACGCCGAACTCAGCGCCCTTTTGAAGAAACCCACAGCAGACCACTCTGAACTTAAAAACTACCAACCCATATCCCTCCTCCCATTCTCGGCCAAAGTCATTGAGAAAGCCGTCAACAGTCAGCTCGCCACCTTCCTTGAATCCAACAACTCCCTCGATCCCTCTCAGTCCGGATTTCGCGCCAAACACAGCACCGAAACCGCCCTCATTACAGCAACAGACGACATCCGAACACTACTGGACAACGGAGAAACAGCGGCCCTCATTTTACTCGACCTCTCCGCCGCTTTCGACACAGTCTGCCACAGCACCCTCATACAACGCCTCAGCAACATCGGCATACAAGGAAAAGCCTTGGACTGGATCACCTCGTTCCTAGCTGGGAGAACCCAGAGAGTCCGACTTCCCCCATTCAACTCGGAGGCCACTGAAGTCATCTGTGGAGTACCACAAGGATCATCACTCAGTCCCACCCTCTTCAACGTTTACATGAGCCCACTCGCATCCATCGCGCGCCAACACAACCTCAACATCATCTCTTACGCCGACGACACCCAATTAATCCTTTCCCTCACCAAAGACCCCGACACCGCCAAAACCAATCTTCACGAAGGCATGAAAGAAGTAGCCGAATGGATGAAACATAGCCGCCTAAAACTCAACTCAGACAAAACGGAGGTGCTCATCCTAGGATCTTCCCCCTCTGCCTGGGACGACTCTTGGTGGCCTTCCGCTCTGGGCACAGCACCCACACCCACAGACCATGCACGTAACCTTGGCTTCATCCTAGACTCCTCTCTCTCGATGTCCAGACAAGTCAACGCAGTCTCATCCTCCTGCTTCAACGTACTTCGCACTCTCAAAAAGATCTTCCGCTGGATTCCCCTCGAGACAAGAAAGACTGTCACTCACGCACTGGTCACGAGTCGACTGGATTATGGTAACACACTTTACGCCGGAATCACAGCAAAATTACAGAAAAAACTCCAGCGCATCCAAAACGCATCAGCGAGACTCATTTTAGACATCCCTCGCCAAGATCACATCACCGGACACCTAAAAGACCTCCACTGGCTTCCCGTCAACAAGAGAATTACATTCCGTCTTCTCACCCACGCACAAGGCCCTCTACAAATTATGACCCGAATGCCTCAGCACTCGACTATCCTTCTACACACCCTCCCGCCAACTTAGATCGTCCAATCAAGCCCTCGCCGCAGTCCCGCGCATCCAAAAATCCACCATGGGTGGCAGATCCTTCTCCTTCCTGGCTGCCAAGACCTGGAACTCACTCCCCACTCACCTCCGCCTTACTCAAAACCACATCTCCTTCAGAAAAGTACTTAAACACCTGGCTATTCGACAAATAATGAACCCCTTCCCAAGCACCTTGAGACCCTCTGGGTGAGTAGTGCGCTATACAAATGCCCGAACTTGAACTTGAACTTGAATGACTCGGCCTCCGACGGACATCTCGGTGCTCTTACAGGCAGGGGATGAAAGAGGCAATTAGTTAAAATAGCCAAGTTTTAAGATGGTTTTTAAAACCAGAAAAACTGGGACATGCACGAATAAACAGAGGGAGCTTATTCCAGCGGTGCGGGCGAGATAGGAAAATGACCGACCACCATATTATGATGTACAAATGCACTGAGGATGTAGTACAAGTTGATTTTTAGATCCTACGCTCCTATCAGGAATGTGTTGAAAAAGTCTATCCTGAAGATATTTTGGACCTAAGCCTGACCGAGATTTGTAGGTCTGGCAGAATAGTGTGAACAATGCTCTCTTATTAATAGGGAGCCATTGGAGGGCTCAAATCGTGAGAGCTGGCGGTCTACATGGGGGAAAGTTGTTGACCATGTGGGTGGCGGTGTTTTGAACTACCTGCATTTTAGTTACATGGAATTAATTTATAGCGAGGGACAAGGTATTACCATTATCCAAATGGCTGATGTTTAATGCTTGGATGCGTGTCTTCCAGAAACTCAAAGGGAGGCACTGAAATATTTTCCCTCAACTCTCTGCCCCTCAATACTCTCCTCTTGCTTTTTATCTCTCGTGTACCCTCATATTCCCTCAATTGTCTCTGTCCTTTCAGGTCTCTTCACATCCTATTTCTTTCTTTTGTGATCTCTCTTGTTGCTCCTGCCCTGAGCCTCATTCCTTTCTTTTTCATGCCCTCACCTGTCCACTCCAGGACTTTCTGGGTTCTCTCTCCATTGCTCTTCTGTCCCCTTTTGCATCGCCTGCCCCCTCCATGCCTTTCCTGCCCTCTTCCACCCTCTCTACCTGCCTCCCCCCAATTCGTCCTCTTGAATGCCCTTTACATGTGTGTCCTCTGGGTGTTCAATGCCAGCCATGCTGGGACATGTCCACACACCTGCATGTTCGTCAAGATGAAGAGGAGGCCTCCAATCGACAGCAATGGGATAGCAGGGAACAGGAGCCAAGCGGAAGCTGGAGTGGGAGAAGAAGGAACAGGTTACCTGGGATAGTGCCTTAAACACAGAGTCGAGAATATAACGCCCAGTGTGTAGACACAATCGCCTGTAGTAAGTACCATTAAAAAAAAAGAACATATGTAACTTCCAGCAGAGGCATGCAAACCATGACATGGCAGCTATGACACACCAGGCCAAAAGACCGGCTGCGTGTGAAGAAATGTCTAACTTTATGGCACATCATGAGAAGACTTAAGCATGTATATTTCAGATAGTAAAATGCCCAGCTATGCTGCAAACTACAAAACATGCTTAACTGTAACTATGTAAAGACATGCCTTAGCTGCACAACATAAAACGGCATGCTTAAATATATAGCAGAAAAAAAGCGTAACCATACAACCTGCACATCTGCACTATGCAAAGACATGCCTAACTGTACAACATATTGTACAAAGACATGCCCACTGTACTACATACCAATGGAAGACATGCCTAAAGGTACAACATATCGTACGAAGACATGCCCAGCTGTACTTCATACTAATGGAAGACATGCCAAACCATACAACATATTGTACAAAGACATGCCCAAATTTACTACATACAAATGGAATACCTGCCTAATCGTACAACATATCATACAAAAACATGCCCAACTGTACTTAATACCAATGGAAGACATGCCTAACCATACAACATATCGTACAAAGACATTCCCAACTGTACTACATACCAATGAAAGACATGTCTAACCGTACAACATATCGTACAAAGACACGCCCAGCTGTTCTTCATACTAATGGAAGACATGCCTAACCATACAACATATTGTACAAAGATGTGCTCAACTGTACTAAATACAAATGGAGACATGAATAACCGTACAACATATCGCACAAAGACATGTCCGATAAGTACATATCAATGGAAGGCACACTTAAAAGCTGTACTACACAATACAAAGACAGGCCCAGCTGTACTACACACAACGCATAAACAAGCCCAGCTGTACTAAACACAATGCAAAGACAGGTCCAGCTGTACAACCTACAATGCAAAGACTGGCCCAGCCGTACTATGCACAATACAAAGACAGGCCTAGCGGTACTACACACAATGCAAAGACATGCCCAGCTGTACAACCTACAATGCAAAGACTGGCCCAGCTGTACTATGCACAATGCAAAGACAGGCACGGCTGTACTACACACAATGCAAAGACATGCCAAGCTGTACTTCACACAATAAAAAGACAGGATCAGCTGTACCACACACCATGCAAAGACAGGCCCAGCTGTACTACCCACCATGCAAAGACAGGCCCAGCTGCACTACACACCATGCAAAGACAGGCCTAGCTCTACTACACGCCATGCAAAGACTGGTCAGCTCTACTACACACAATACAAAGACAAGCCCAGCTGCACTGCACACCATGCACAGACAGGCCCAGCTGCACTACACACCATGCAAAGACAGGCCCAGCTGCACTACACACCATGCAAAGACAGGCCCAGCTGGACATCCTACAATGCAAAGACAGGCCCAGCTGCACCACACACCATGCAAAGACAGGTCCAGCTGGACAACCTACAATGCAAAGACAGGCCCAGCTGTACTACACACCATGCAAAGACGTGCACAGCTGACCTACACACAATACAAAAACAGGCTCAGCTGACCTACACACAATAAAGAGAGGCCCATATATACTACACGCAATGCAAACACAAGCCTAGCTGTACTACACACCATGCAAAGCCAGGCCCAGCTCTACTACACACCATGCAAAGACAGGCCCAGCTGTACTACACACCATGCAAAGACAGGCCCAGCTTCACTACACACCATGCAAAGACAGGCCTAGTTGTACTACACACCATGCAAAGACAGGCCCAGCTGTACTACACACCATGCAAAGACAGACCCAGCTGTACTACACACCATGCAAAGACAGGCCCACCTGTATTATACACAATAAAAGGACAGGCCCAGCTGTACTACACACCATGCAAAGACAGGCTCAGCTGTACTACACACCATGCAAAGACACTTAAATCGTGTATAATCTGAATAGAAATGTTAGAATGGTCCATGTAAAATAAGAAAACAAGTTACTTACCTGTAACTTTGGTTCCCCAGTATTGGTAACTTCCATAGATTTCCATGCTTTGTATCATTCCCCGTCGTCGGACTGCGAGTCTCGGTAATAAAAAATATCATAGTAGTAGGTACAAAAGAGAAAGGAAAGGCCTAGGCCTCACTCCCTTTTGTAACATATCAGCCTCTTTTTGTAAAAGAGACCAAACTCTAGGCGTCAGCCAATCAGAAGAGCCTCACCCTTAGAACCTTCCTGAAGGAACCTCAGAGCCTCAGATTTTAGTAGCCGTAGTGTGCTAGATACCATACTTGCTGAAGGCTGAGCTTTCCCCGGGGAGGTGGGTGGGCGCATGGGAATCTATGAAAGTTACCAATACTGGGGAACCAAAGTTACAGGTAAGTAACTTGTTTTCTTGCCCCAGTATTGGAACTTTCATAGATTCCCATGCTTTGTATCAGAATAGCAAGCAGTAAACACCATAAACACATTTTGTAAAGCAGTATATCATAACATTAGCAAGAAAAGTACAAAATGTGTCACCCATGGAATGTGGGATAGAAAGGAAAGCTCACCCATCACTTGAAGAGGTTTCTCAGGACAGCCTGGCCCACAGCCGCGTCATCCTGCTGCAATGACTAAGCAATAATGCTTAGTGAACGTGTGCACGCTGCTCCAGGTAGCAGCCCTGAAGATGTCCTTGATATGTACCCCCGCAAAGAGGGCCGTAGAAGAAGCCACTGATCTCGTCGAGTGAGCACGGATCTTGCCCACTAGAGGTTTCCCTGCTAACTTGTGGCAATGCAGAATGGCACTTGAAATCCATCTCGAGATCCCCTGTTTGGACAGAGGGAGACCCTTGTTTGGACCGCCGAAAGCAATGAACAATTGCGAAGATTTTCTAAAGTCGTTGGTGCGGTCTATGTAGAACTTTAGACAGCGTTGCAAATCTAGAGTGTGCAATGTCTTTTCTGCTGGAGTGACTGGGTTTGGAAAAAATGTCTTTAGTATGACAGGCTCATTTAGGTGAAAGTCAGTGGGGACCTTGGGAATGAACCTTGGGTTCGTCCTTAAGATGGTAGTGTTCTTTTTGAACTGCAAAAACGGTTCTTGGATAGTTAGGGCTTGCATCTCCCCCACTCGCCTCGCTGATGTGAGGGCCAAGAGTAAAGCTAACTTCCATGATAAGAATTTTAGGTCTGAGCGGTGAATCGGCTCAAAAGTCCCTTCACTAGTTGAGCCAGGACTAAGTTTAGATGCCATGCTGGAGGAGGAGATCGCACTGGCGGATAGACCCTGAACAGGCCTTTGAGGAATTGTTTGATAATTCTTGCAGACCACAACGAAGGACCAGAATCAGATCTTCTGAATCTCGAAATCGCCGCTAAATGAACCTTGATAGTAGAATGGGCCAGATTAGACTTAGCTAGCGAGAGTAGGTAAGGTAGGAGCTGATGAGGTTTTGACGTGAAAGGATCAATCTTTTCTTTTTTGCACCAAATACAGAATCTTTTCCACTTCAGTCTGTATGTTTTGTTTGTGGACGGAGCCCTTGCCTGAGAGAGGATGTCTTTGACCTCATTGGAAAGAGGAACATTCATGTATTCTCGCTGGTCAGGAGCCATGCAGTCAGGTGCAACGATCTTGGGTCTGGATGCCAAACTTGTCCTCTGGACATTGCCAGGAGATCCGGAACATCCTCTAGCTTTATCGGAGGTACTAGCGATAACAGATGTAGCTCGGTGTACCAGAATTGTCTTGGCCATGCCGGGGCTATCAGGATGAGCTTGCATGGTTCCGTCCTCATTTTCCTGATGAGACGAGGAAGCAGGGGAATCGGTGGAAATGCATATAGAAACCTCCCCGTCCAGGCTATCGATAGGGCATTGCCCAATGAGCCTTGGTGATGGAACCTGCTGGCGTAGGCTCGGCACTTTGTTGGTCGGCGTTGCAAAAAGGTCCACCTCTGGTGTGCCCCATTTTTGAAAGAGTAGATCTAGAACCTGTTTCAGCTCCCACTCGTGACTGACTGAGGCGAGCCTGCTCAGCCTGTCGGCGCCCTCGTTGAGCACTCCTGGTAAGTGCTCCGCCTTTAGAGAAATTCCGTGAAGAATTGTCCATTCCAGAATCTGTTGAGCCTCTCGCGACAAGGGGAGTGACCTCGTCCCTCCTTCCTTGTTCACATAATGCATAGCCGTGGTGTTGTCCGTCCTGACTAGCACCTGTGAACCCTGGAGACGCGGAAGAAAGGCTTGAAGGGCTAGCCTGATCGCTCTCAGCTCCAACAGGTTGATGTGTAGCTTATGGTCGCTTGGAGACTAATGGCCGCTGACCTGCAGGTCCTGCATCACTGCTCCCCATCCCTCCAATGACGCATCCGTCGTCAGTATGTGAGGTGATGGAACGTTTGCGAAGGATAGACCTTGGCATAAGTTTGATTCGACCACCAAAGCACTGCCTCCTTCATCTCTCGAGTGACCATTACTTTGACGAACGATCCGTGCACTTGTTGCCACTGGAGGTCCAGTTGCTCCTGCAGGGGGCGCATCCGGAGCCTGCAGTGCGGGATCAGGGGAATACATGATGACATCACCCCCAACAGCGACTTGTAGCTGCGTACAGAAAGACACTTTTTTCTTTGAAGGCTTCCTGCTAATCTTTGCAGTTTCTGTACCCTTTCTCGAGTAGGAAATGCCTTTGAGAGCTGCGAATCCAACATCGCTCCCAGGAACCGCGCTGTCCGAGACGGCAGCAGCGTGGATTTCTCCCTGTTCAAGGTGAGACCCAGATTTTGGAACAGAGTGGTGCAAGCCTGCACTGCGTCCTGCGCTAATGCTCTGGTCGGGGCCTTCAGTAACCAATCGTCCAGGTAAGGGAAGACCTGGAAGTGGGTTTTCCGCAGAAATGCTGCTACAGGTGCCAGAAACCTCGTAAAAATCCTTGGAGCAGAGCGAAGGCCGAACGGCAAGACTCTGAACTGAAAATGGCTCTTGGCTACTGTGAAGCGTAGGAACCTTCTGTGCGCTGGGTGAATCGGGACATGGAAGTACGCATCCTCCAGATCGAGTGTGGCCATATAATCCCCCGGGTTGACCATCTTCAAAACGTCCTGTATTCTCGGTGTCAGGAGAAAACATCAAGTTGTCTAGGCTGACAAAGAAATCGTCTACCACAGTAGGTGAAAGTGGAACCACTTGATCCAGCAGATCAAATGTGCATAGATGAGAGGCATTGCCGTCAGCGCTTGTTGCCACGCTAGCAATGGTCATATCAGATGATACCTGTGTGCCTGGTGTTTCTCGTACCTCACCCTCAGTTAGACTTACTGGTGAGATCTCAATGAATGCAGTCATCAGGATCTGTAGCTGTTGGGGGCAACACAATGCATGAGCCGTAACAGGCCCTAGCAAGGCGTCGACATCCGATGGCAGGACTGATGGAAGTGTAAGACAAATGTCGAACACGCATTCCTCTCCGCAAAGCAGGCATCGTAGAACAGGTAAGATGCAATCTTGCCAGATTGGTCTGAACGAAAGAAGCCATGTCGTATTCAGATCTCTTAAACGAGCCAAGCCGAGAATCTGTGTTATCCTCTCACGATACCTCTGGGCACGGACCGTCTGTTCCATGAGGTTCTAGGTATCGCCAGTTACTGAACTTGCCATATCAGAGCAGAAGAAATAAAAAAAGTATTCCTGCTACGAGTCCCAAGATGAGAGGCAGGCCGCCGAACACAGAGTGCACGAAATTTGGGAAAATGCAGAGGACTGCTTCAAATGGTGCTAACAGTCCCGAAAAAATCGTCTTAAATACATGTGGGATGCCACTGGTATCAGACATGTTTAAGATTTGACTTAACATTTCTGCGAAATGTACAGGGCAGTGTGTTGATAATAATGCATGTATCTCTGCAGATGTCCTTGCAACTTGCAGATCATACGTTTCTTTTCATGATGTCAGTGGCACAGATTTTTGCAAAAGAATAGAATTTAGTCTGCTTAAAGTTTCAATTCGTATAGAAGAGATATTCAATGAAGGCCATATTGCCGTCTGACTGTCTGACTTGTGAGCTGGGTACAATACTTGCATACAACAAGTGACCATGGAAGACACAGTAACCAGATAAACTTTTCCTGGCACCATGCCACAGCAGCTGTGATCATTCAACATAACGAAACTGCCATTGGATAGCTGCCTGAAAACGGGTTCCATCGGTGTGGAGGGAGTACCGTGCAGGTGACATGAAAGGTTATTCGCAGAACCATCACAGGCTCCGTGTAAATTAATACCCTGGCATGTTTGGTATTGGTCAACATTGTTTTCACTCCTGTATTATTTACATTTTTAAAATAAAACGTTTCTGGATCTGTAACATTAAACCCTGAGAAGTAAGGAAACATTTCATAAAATGTTTTAGAGCTGCCTTTTTGTGGTGTTGGACAATGTTCCCATTGATTATACATAAAAATATTTCTCGGGCTTGCATATTTGTGCAAATAGTGCCAAAAGGGTAAAACAATACATTTGTTCATAGTCCGATGACCCTTCTAAATAGTCATGTTTAGTATATTTCGCAGACATTTCTAAATCCGACATCATATTATTAATTGTCTCAAAGTCCCAATCATCAGAGAATCTGCTGGGTGTTGCAAAGTCATTCACAGAAACCTTGAACTGATGTGGAATCCTCAGCATCTCTACCGGGCCATAGATATCATAATCAGTTCTATCCCATACTATACCTCCTGGTATAGGGATGGTTATGATGTTTACCGATGACCGTTCTCTTTTTTTAACATGTGATGATTTGTGTGGTTTTAGGACCAAGTTGATTTTCTGACTTGCTGTGTCCATTGTACTGTATTTTCCATCTATCATTTGTCCCAGGTGTAGGAAAGTAGATCCCGACTATGGTTGCCCCCAACTTTTTGCCCTGTGTTTTAGCTGGTTTTTGACATAGTTGGCCTGGGACCCTGCCAATCAGGACCCCAGGCCTACTGCTCTCTCTGTAAAATGGATTCCATGTACCTTAGGTACATATCCAATTGGTACTGGGCCACCTTATAAGACCCTGTAACTCAGGGCATAGGTGTACCCAGGGACTGCAGCATGTATTATGCCACCCCTGGCTGGCCATCTAAATCTGACACAACTGGCTGCACTACAGCTGGGGCAAGGTGGTGTAATCACCCTTTCCTTTAGATATAGTATACCTATATCTAACCCTAAAATGGACACATAGATTCCTATAAGTCACTCCTATGGCAGGCCTTAACAATCCTGAAGGCAGAGTGCTTGGAATTATGTGAGATGGTGCTCTGGCATGAGCTGAGCCCGTTTGCGGAACCAAGTCCTAATAGCTGTTCCATGATAACGCGTACCATATACTCTTAAGTGCATTATAATCCTTGCGGTTATATGCCAACTCTGGTATCGCTTTATCAAAACATGTCGAGTAAGGTGTCATACGAATTGGAATACTAACCCCTCGCCAATTATGGCGACGCGGTTAGCATTCCACCCTTCTAGAGGGACACAACATGTTTGTAACTGTGAGCCCCGGTTAAAGTTAACTCGAGCCTCAGCATCACAAAATGGATGCTGCCACCACAGACACAAGTCTGACCCCCTACAGCTGGGAGTCCTTCCAGCGAGGGGAGCTTGGACAAAGGGTTTCCTGTCAGGGGCGGTGCTAGCACCATACCAGACAGGGTTTTGTGTATCCTGGGTAAGCAGGGCTTTACAGGAAGGTGACTGCAAGTGGCACCCCGGTGCTCACAATGCATAGGCCGGCTTGAACCAGTTCCAGGGGTACACCAGCCCCTGAGCTGGGGAAAGTCCGGCATGGGAGAGGGGTGTAACCACCCCCCTTCCTGGTCCCACCCATGGGCAGGACCTAGTCGCGTGCCAGCCCCTTTTCCTAGTATAAAGTTAGGAGCTGGCCCCCTTCCAAATTAGATCATCTTTGAATCCTGAAACTACTTTCCACGAAAGGAACTCAAGACTTCTTCTCAAGATTTCTCCCTTGTGACTAAGGAGTAGTCACCCTGCAGCAGCAGGCACCAACTAAGTATCTGCGGTTTGCTAAGACGTCCTTCCTCCAGGAACCAGACCGACCAGCACGACGAGACCCAGACTCCCTGCCCTCTCTGACCTCTACCTGCCTCTACAGCACAGCTGAGAACCGTGGGTGCGACGAGACCAGTGGACCCGGCGACCATCAGAACCAGCACGACACTGACCCAGCACGACCGCCGAGGGACCCTCGAGGGGGTGCAGTGGGGTAAGAGAAGCCCCAACCCCAAGCAGCACGAGCACCGAAGACCAGCCCCCCAGCATCCACCAGATCTGCGTGGGGCCCTTTTGCTTTTGTGTCGCTTGCCACGTTGTCCCGTCACTTGCCCGTTGGCTAGTGACCCTCCAGACGACGTCCTACGTTTGTTTCACCGCTGGCCTAGCTCCTCTAGACTGGCCCTAGTCTCCTCCTGAAGGGGACCTTCCTCGGACCCTCCTGGTCCATCCAAGACGCCATTTTGTGTCGCCACGTGGGCTTGCCGTAGCCAAGGCTTGTTGCCTCCTTCACCGGATCCAGCATCGCCAGCAGCAGACATCTGACGTGGGACAGCTCGCAGACCTCCAGCCTGGTCGACATCAGCACCCCTGGTCCGTGCAGCAGCAGAATCCAGTGTCACCTCTTCACCTGGCTGAGTGACCTCGTCCTGTGCCATCCTGGTGCCCACCTAATCACTGGCTAGTGATTCAGAACTTGGTCCCCTCTGCTTACAGGTATCCATCTTAATCGACCCAGGCTTGGGTTGCATCGAACAATCTTCACTGGTCGCCTGCCAGCAACTTCTTCTTTCAGGCTCCTGGTTCGTCAACGAGGGTTTCCGACGACACTTGAACCCTATGCAGCCGCAGCCCCTGGGCTAGGTAAACCGAGTACCCCGGTGCTCCAGCGTAGAACAACTCTCTAAGTGCCTAGATCCACTTTCGTTTTTGACCTACCTAGTCGGGTTCGCCCGAGAACACTAACTTTTGCATTTACTAGTATCCATAGACTTTGTCCCGCGTGAGAGTGCACACTCTGCACCCGAGTCCCCTAGGCCTCCTGCTAGTAATCTGAAGGTTCAGTAGTCCAGTCCTAGCGATTCCAAACCCTATGAGATTAGTACTTACCTGCTAGTAATTTCGCATTCCACTTTTAGTGTATATGGTTTTTCGTGCCCCTCGGGCATTTGTGTAAATTGTGCAACTTAAAGTATTTTCGTAAGAGTTTTGTTGTGTGCTTAGTACCCTGTCCTCATAAAGAGTACAGGGCTGTTGTGATCTAAATAAATACACTGTTTATTTTCATAACACTTGTGTGGTGTCCTTTCACTTGGTGTTCAAGGGGTATATGTGATGGTATAACAGCTGGCTTAACACGCCCTCTAGAGTTTAGCCCGAAGACTGCTCGTATCCATGCTACTAGGATAGCTGGTCTACGGTTGACTTACAACCAATCATCAATAAGGGTTGTTTGGACTGATACAAAGTGCTCACTAGAATAGTGAACATTATATATCAGGCCAACTTCTCACACCAGGCTTAAAACCAATATTAGCCAGAGCAGGAGGAAAAATGCACCTAAACCAATCAAAAATTCAGTCCATGGTGAAACTAGATATATTTTTTCAAGTTCATGAAAAAGTTCTGTCGTTTTTTCTTGGAGAGATTTCTTTGTTGTTGTATCTTCAGGTTCACTTCGATCCTCAGAAAAGTTATCAAAGTTGATGAAATATCCATATGCAGTTCTGTCAATTGTTTGAATGGCATCGGGGTTTGTTGAAATTGCTGGAACTGATTACTCCTTTGTCATGTTAGTGTATTCAGATGCTACATCATTGCATACTGGTGTTTCTGGTGGAACAGATATTTTGGTCTCAAGAGGCTCAAGTTCCATTGCTTTGTTGCATAGTCCTTTTCTTACTGCAGGTTTATCAAAGGTGATAAGTCTTTCAGTTTGAACCTCTTGGATTGTAGCAAGATTTGGCTGTCTGCTACATCTTGGGAGTCCACTTGGCCTACTACTTATTATTGGCCACATGTTGTGGTTTTATCAGGTCGATGGACACGACTCTGTTCTCTTTTTTACCAGCAAGGGTCAGTAGTACTACTAATCTCGTTCCTTGGATTGCTAAGATAGGTACTGCTTTTATGTAAGAAGGCCCAAATTCCTTCTTCACCGCTATCTTTTCCCTGACTAGATCCCCAAACTTTGGAATCCAGACAGGTCTTGCTGGGACAGGTGGTTTATCTTCAGTGGCTGTTGGCTTTTGTGTTACTCAGACTTCTTGTTTCATTTAAGTCCTGTAAGACAGCCAAACGATCTTTGACATCAAAGGGTTTCTGTTTAACCACTGAAGTCTGACAATCGAGATCCTAGATTATCATTCTAGTACCAAATAGTAGCTCATAAGGAGTGATTCCCCCCAGAGAATTTCTTGGCAGATTGTTAAGACTGTGTTGGACACTTATTAGATGTTTGACCCACCCATCACCTAAACCTAATACCTTTGCTGTTATGGATTGCTTTATGTCACGTTTTTTTCTTTCCACTACCGCATTACCCTCAGGATGGAAGGGACTAGAATACCGCAATGCAATGCCACAATAACCATGGCCTCTTTGTAAGCTCGAGAGCTAAACACAGGGCCCTGATCAGAATGTAGAGTGCCTATTGCGTATGTGCCGATAAAGACTCGCAAATCCTTTATAACAGTTCTGGCGTCAGCCGAGCGCTGGGGCCATAACCAAATAAATCTCGGCCTAGTAGTTGTGGGGCCGCATTTGTCTGTAGGGACGCCTGCGGGTAGATCGCCTAATGCTGTCTAACAGAGGTGTCTGTATCTGGCTGGCTACTCTGTAGTCAGGTGTCTCTGGAGGTTCATTACTGCGATCTCTGTTGCAGTCTGGGCAATTAATTGCGAAATTGTATACATCAACTCCCAGTCTCGGCCACCAGTACATTTTTTCTAACTCTATTCGAGATTTCAAGATCCCTTGATGTCTCAGACCCTCTCCCAGGTGTGCTTCTTGAATCAAGAAAACTCTCCGCTTTCTGTTTGGAATTACTCTGTCCCCCACTCCAGGGATTTGAGCAAAAGGAACGGAGTTGCATCAATTATGTATGTATTTCCGAGTGGATAGTGTAGAGGTAACGCTGCTTGATTGCCATCCATTGAGGCTTTTACTGCTAATAGCGTTTCACCATCTATCGATCTTTTTGAGCGTTTAATTGTAGCTACGGAAGCCGCTTGCACAGCTGACTTCGCGGCTTCATCAGCCAATGAAATCCCTGCAACGTGAACGCCATCACGCGGATGACTCAGTGTATGTATCACGTGAGTCTTTTGTAGTTCTTTCTGCAAAAGAACTACTTGTTCCCAAAGCAACTTATGCTTGATTGTGCCACCTTTAGCATCTTTGAATCCGTATTGAACCCAGTTATGCAGATACTCATTGTAAGATTGGACGCAGTAATACGAATCGCACACTATGAGTGTGGGGAATTCGTGATCGGTATTTTCAAGCGCCATCTTGAAAGCCTGTAGTTCAGCTCGCTGAGCTGTACAGTCTCCGAGTGATGGAGTTTTTGTGACCATAGGTCTAAATTTGCCTTCACGCCAGCGACTTATAACAATCGCGCACGCAGCACGATAGGCTTGTTTACCCCTAATTGCGGGCTGTGCTGATCCATCTGTATATATTATACAGCCATATTGTTCAAGAGGAAGAATTTCAGTCGGCAGAGGAAATTCGTGTTCATATTGGAGAAATTCTTGTGTCTTTAGACTAGGGTCAAAAGAGTATTGGACGTCTGTAGCAGCAAGAGACCCATTGTATCCATCTCGGATGTAGACCTTTTGAATTAGGAATGCTTGCTCTTGTCAATGCCTCTAAGGCATGTACAGGTGTAATGATCATTGTGCGTTTACCCTGTGCGAGAGCTTTCTCTTTTGCTACAGCAGTTTGAACCGCTGTCAGAATTTTCTCTGTAGAAGTGAACTTGATTTCTGCTTGTGTGTACAAGTGTGATTTGTAAGCTATTGGTACCGTTTCTCCTTCATTAAAGGTTAGGGACGTGAATCCGCATCTTACTGGGATGACTCGGATTACTAGGTTGCGCACGTTTTCGCGTGTGTCTAGTTTAGTTTTTGCTAACTTGTCTGTTTGGACTGAACGCAAAATTTCTGTGTGTGTTTGAGTCCAATGTGTTGGTTTAAAATCAGGTTTGATTAATTTGTAGAGAGGTTTAACCCTCTCTGCGTAATTCAGAACGCAAGTTCTTCCAAAATTCAGGAAACCGAGAATTGATTGTAAGTTTTTCAGCGTTTTTGGGGGTTGGAGAAGCGCACATTTCTCCAGAAAGTTTGCTGCTAGGCTTTTGCCTTCACTTGACAACTCATATCCCAAGAATATGACATTGAGGTGGCAATTCTTGATTTTTTAAAATTGAATTTATACCCCTCAGAGGCGAACCCAAGTATTATGGTGTTCACTCTTTTCAAGTGCTTGTCCAAATCATCATCCGTAAGATAGATGTCATCGACATAAGATAATGCCTCATCATCGTACGTTTGGAGTAACTCCGTTACTCATGCTGAAAATATTCCTGGGCTATTCTTGAATCCTTGGGGGAGATGACAAAATTGTCGATGTGTCCCCAATTTTGAGAAAGCGGTCAAATGCCTGCTTTCTGGTGCAATATTTTGACAGAAAAATCCATTTGAAATATCTAATGTCGTTTTATATTTTTTGTGCACGATGTTATTCATCAGTGCTGCACTGTGTGAGTTTTGTACTGCAAATGTTTTGCAACAAGAATTTAAGTGTCTGTAATCCAATACTAGACGATATGAATTGTCTGGTTTGGATACAGGAAACAAAGGATTGTTCATAGATGAGGTGCATGTTTCAATCACCCCTTGGTATTCAAGTTGATTTAAGATCTCCCTGACCTGTTTTTTAGCTTCTTGCTTAACCGGGTACTGCCTTTGTGCAGTGAGCTTGTTTTTTAACTGGATTTTATGGTGAGGAGAATCCTCATCCCATCTTGAGTGATTTTTATACAATGCTGGAGCTTAGGCTACTGCCCATTTTCTGGCATATGTATATTTTTTATGAATTGGAATATGATTAGAGAAGGCTGGAATAATTATCTCTTCGCCATGTGGGCACTCCCTGACAAATTCAGGTGGCCAGTCTTATTCAGCTAGAAGAATGTCATAGCCCTTAGAGAGCTTCTCCCAAAAGAGGGCTCTTTTTTTTCTAGTTATGTCCCTCTCCATCCAGAGTGTTACTTCATATAACTTATGGGGTATACTAACCCTGGTGTCTGCAGTTTCAACCTGAATGCATTCATTCAAGTCCACTGTCTCCAGATGATCCTTCAGGATCTTGCAAACTATTGTTACTTCTGCTGCGCTGTCTAGCATTGTCTGAGCCCACTCCCCGTTCTTGAGTTGTGTCCTCAAGATCCTCGGCATGTCTGACTTTTATGCTTGCTACCTTCTTTTTGGAAAACGGAGCTTTTTTACTTTGATGAACGGGTTCCTGGTCTTTGGACTGGACGCGTTCTTCCTTGTGTTCTGACCGTCCTCTTCTTTCCGATTTCTGCGAGGGCTTCAATGGTTTACCACCCAAACTATCTCTACCTAATTCTTCATATGATTTTTCAATAATTCTGGCAAGCTCATAAGGTTGGTCTGCTATATCGGTTTATTTTAACTTCTGGCGGCAGGTTGGACTGTCAATTGAACTAATTGTCTATATGCTTTTATTAATTGTTTTCGCTGAGCTAAAAGTTCTCTATCTGACATTTCTTCAATGTCAGGATGTGGTGTATAGCTGGCTGGAACCGGCCATGTAGCTCCTGGTCTACCTAGTGGACCGAGCCTGGTAATGTGATTTTGACGTTTTAGGGCGCCTTTAAAACAGAGCTGATGCTCTTGGTAAGTTAGTGGAATTTCTACGTCCTCGAAAGGAACGTATTCCGCTGGAGGTTCCTCTATTTTGTAGTAGTGGAACTCCTGTGTTACTGGATTTGCTTGTGGAAAAGTAATCCATGAATAGAATACCTCTGTCTGCCGATATTCATGTGCCTCTATCACAAATATAACTTTACCACTGCTCGATGATACCCCATTTTCTATACGTTTTATAGTTATGGTTTTCCTTATATTTGCCGGGATGAATATAGCATCCGGGTCATTTTGTTGGAGAGTTGTGTCATTTAAGACTGCTTGAGCTGCTATTCTAGCTCTCTCCCTTTCGTCGTCACTCTCTGACATTTTTATTTACTAAAAGTTCTGCAGAACAATTTTCAAGGAAACAAAGATTAGGAGCACAATATTTTGGAACACTGCATCCTTCAACGTTGACTAAACCAAAAACTAATACATAGGATTCTCGTCCTACTAAGTTTTGGCGGATATTATGCCATTTCACCCACTCCAGACGTCTATTGGAGTTTTTACGGGAAAGAGGGTTCTGTGTGAAAAGCACGATTGAGTTACTCTAGTATCTAGCGTTAAAGTATCGCCTTACCAAATGTTGGGCGCCATGTAGTGTAGTTCCTATATTCCCAATAGGCTCTGCGCATTGTAATAATATATCCTGTAGCTTAGACGAAGGACTGAGGTCTACTAGGTCTCTACCGGTTATATTAGACTTAATTGTGAGTGCCAGCTAGCTCAGAGGTCACTAGAAACTTTCTCGAATAAACAAGAAGGGATTAGTTTCTGACAACCGCATAAAACATGACAACTTTGTTTCCCAAGAATAAGAAATCAAATCTCTAGAGTCGCGGAAACAATAGATAACTATTTCACTCAGTCAATCGTGCATGCTTAGTTTCACCAGAGGTGCAAGAGAAATAGAGAGACGGGCGTTTTCAATAAAAAGGTATTTATTGAACAGTCTTCTTTCTCAAGCATTGAAAATGAACTGCTACAATAGTAAGGCTTACTATGAAGTAAAATGCATATAATACGAACAGTATTATAAAGTAGTACTGTAAAAGCATGATATGGTTTCTAAGCCATAAAGTGCATAAAATGTATAAAATACATAAAATACATAAAGTACATACAGTGATAAAAGAATTACTAAAATACTCAACTGGTGCTTCTAGAGTACGCCTACCCCGGTGTACCTAACCTAAGTCTGGTAAGAGGGAGGGAGTATAAGAGGAGGAGTTTAAGTCTAGGAGTTCTCTGCCAGGAATCTGATTCCGATAATTCTCTAAGAGGTCTAATCAGCTCCGTACCTTTGTTCTAGAATGAAGGAGGTCTTTTATCTTGTTCTCGGGACTCGATTTCCCAGATACCCGCAGGGGTAAGCTGGAAACACTGGAGCTGAATTTCTCAGCAGGAGAAATGACAGAGTCTCGCAGTGCGTCTGCTGGAGGGTCGGCTTCCTTTGGCACTTGCTGCTGCAGGGCGTCGGGCAAGTAGATAGTTGATCTGTTCCAAACCACTGCGTGTTTGTTTAGGCAAATCAAGGCACATTTATACTTTGAAGGTGCAGAGTTTGACGCATGTTTGGACTACGCCGGGAGTTCTAGGAGAACTTAATATTCAAGCAGGGGGAAGTCCCGAGCTGCTGAAGGCGGGTTTTTCCAAGAAAACATTGTTAACTCTTGGAGCTTAGTGGAAGTATCCATGCCATATTTGGGCTGTATGGTTTTGGCAAAATATGGTAATGATTTCCATGCCTATATAAGGAAATGATAAAGTATACCTATATAAGGGCATGAATCGGGAAATTTATACTAGGGTCCGAGATTCATTTACAACACTATGAGATTGGGGTTTCAGGTCACTGCACAGTGCTATGGAAGGCCAGTGGTTACACAATACATTTTGTTGCTAAACAAATGTAAGGCTGCGGTACTGCAGAGCGCGGCCGGGCTACCGGCAACTAGATCCGAGGTCCAGGCACTTCCGCAGAAGTATTCATGCGTTTCCCACTTGAGAGGACCCCTCCCCCTGCCAGCGCCAGGCTCCATCACAGCTCGGTGCGCCTCTTTTAGGGAGCAGCACTGCCCTCTGTCGGGGAAACGGGTGTACTGCAGTCGCCGCAGCTCAGTTTCCCATCGCAGCATGTGATGAACCTGGGGCCCGTGCTGTCCGGTGCCCCCCCCCACTCTGCCCAGCGACTCGTACACACAGACCCTGTGCCCAGATGTACCCATCCTTTCCCGTTAAAGCCTTAGTTACCCCTCGCAGCTAATCTGCGTCCCCTGTGCTCACTGAACAGGCGGGGGGGGGGGGGCGGGGGGGGGGAGAAATATACCCCTGACCAAAACTCATTTTGAGGGGCGTGTTGGGGAGGGGTGTAGGGTGGAGCAGACGCGTACATAGGTATGGGATGTGCAGTGAGAGAGGGGAGTCCAGGGGGTTTCTCCCCAAATCGAAGGATCATGGGTAACAAATAATTAAACTCATGTTGGTTAATCAGTCAGTCTAACAAGCTTTATTCGACATAGTCATAAAAGCACTACATATACAAATTTATATAAAAATAGAATTTAAAATTTATACAAAGATTTAAAACAGATAATTCATTATAATAAAAATGACCAGTTTTAAGATACATCAAGTATTTATTGTTAAAGTGCATTTTCAAAAACCAACCCCTTTACATTTTTTTGCTTCTAATAATCCAGGCCCATCCTAGATATTTTGCCACAGCTATATATATTACAGGGCTTGGGTTTGTACAGATGATTCTAGTAGCCACAATTCCACTCTGAGTACCTAATAGTTTAGCCATAGGTCACAGCCAGACTCTGCGCGGAGCAGAGTAGGCCGGACACACAATTAATAAATGGCTAACAGTTTCTTTGATATCTGGGCAAAATGGACAGGAGCTACTTCCACCGTTTGACCATCTGGATGTGAAAGATCTGATAGGTATACTACCAATTCTCAATTGAAAATAAAGTTTTCTATCCAATGGCTTCGTTATGTCGTCCCAGAATGACTCAAAACGAGTTTCATCCTTGAACTCCATAAACACCCCTGTTAATGAAAGTGGGGGGACGGTCCTGAAGTGTTTTGAAGATATCATCTCCCAATACAAGCCCTTGAGGACCTTTTTTGATGGAAATACAGCATTGGTTGGGTCTTCCCATATTTCCACCAGTCCCAGCTCCCTGAGAATCGCTCTAATTCCAGAGAGCCATTTTATCTGGTGAAAGACATCACATTTAATAATGTCCAGTAGTCCCATGGCAAATATTTTCAGCTCAGGCGTTACCCATATTCGACGCCAATACAATACAGGATGAAGGTTTGCAATGATCTCAATTGGTTTTATACCTAGGTCCTGTAGAACCGGGCCCATGGGGGTACTGTGTGGGAGCATAGCAAGATTTCGTAGGAACCTATTTTCGGAGGCCGTTAGCTTACTTAGGTTTCCCTGCCCCCACATCTCAACCCCATAAAGTGCTGCACTCACGCCCTTTGCGTTATAAACTTTAAGTGCAGGTGCCATCGGTCTTGTCAGGGATTTTGCATGTTCGCGGGTCAATGCCCCTGCAATTTGCCTATGCTTGAGGGTAGCCAGGTCAATCTGTTCATTCCATCGTAGATCATGTTGGATGGTAACACCTAGATATGAGAATGATTTTACTTGCTCTAGGGGTAGGTTATTCATCAAGACCTTTCCTTTGAATAACTTGTGTTGATTACAAGACATAAATTTGGATTGTGAGACGTTAATTTCCAGGCCATGGTCAGTACAATATGTTTCAAAAATCCCGAGGGCTTTTTGCACACCACTTGGGGTCTTAGAAATAATGAGGCAGTCGTCGGCAAACATTAAGATTGGTATCTTAGCGCCTGCTAGAATTGGTGCGTCAACGTTTGCCTCCAACAGAGTCTTTGCTACATTGTTTATGTAGAGAGAAGAGGGTAGGTGCTAGCACGCAACCTTGGCGCACTCCTCTCTCTACCGGGAACTGACTAGTAACTTGTCCTGGAGAACCCCATCTTATCTGGGCGTAGTTATGCTTGTGTAATTTAATAATCATAGAAAGAAGGGAGGGGGGCATGCCCATGTCATTTAAGACAAACCATAGATTGGGCCGTGGTACAAGGTCAAAAGCTGTCCTCAAATCTATGAAGGCAGCATACAGACTTCCTCCCCCAATTTGAACAACCTTCCAATAGAGCATTGCAAAATGTAAGACTTGGTCTAGTGTGCTTATGGAGGTTCTAAAACCTGCTTGGAGGTGGGTCAAAATATCCATCTCCCGCTCCTATTCTTGGACCTTATTTAATACCAGTCTGCCATAGATCTTCTGAATGGTATCAATTAGACTGATCGGGCGATAATTGCCTGGGAGCGAATTATCACCCTATTTGAAGGCGGGGATTATTTCCGCCTTGTTCCAGGATTCGGGTATTGGGGATCCACTGGCTACCATGTTAGCCAGTAATAGTATGTACTTCCCCCAGGGTTCTCTATTATTGAGGAAGATGTCAGCTGGGACACCGTCTATACCTGGCGCCCTTCCAGGGGTGATAGAATCTAGTGCATGTTGGATGTCCATGATAGTAAACACATCTTCCATACAGGGGGAACATTCGATCTCTTCTCTCTGTTCTAGCGGGCCTAAAATGAGTTACCCAATCATCCTGGGCTACCCAGTTTTGTGGTTTTTCGGGGCTTCCTTCACAGCCCCATTTCAAAATGTCCCAGAATTGTTTACAATTTTTGTGGTAACTTGCCTCCTTAAGCTCCTCCCATCTTTTTTCATCCCAAGCGCGCTTGAATTTATGAAAAATAGTTTTATACGCGCTCCTGGCAGTGTGAACACAAGTGCTGGACCCTTTTTTAATGGCTTTGCCTAATTCCAGCCGCGCTATTCTGCATTCTTTATTATACCATCTTGGAGATTTATCGGTCCTGTTTTTGTTCGGATTATTTGGTTTAACAAATAAACCTTTTATTTGCAAAAAAAAGGTTTCGTGGACCTTACTTGCACTTTCTCTCTCAGGGGTAAAAGGTTCGGCGTTGGAACAGGCGCTCAATTCCAAAGTAGCTTTCTCTAAATTTTTTAAAACAAAGTCAATGTTTGACTGATTTTGGGCAACTTTGGCCCACTTCAGGTGGCACATGTCATTAGCCAATAATGTTGGTTAATGTTTTTTTTGGTTCGCTGGTCTGAGGAAGAGAGCGCCTTACTTTCACGTAGGACCCCGCGCCTCAGCCAACATTGTCTCAATCCAAATGTTCCTAAAGAAGGCCCATCTAAACCCTCTCTGTGCCAGTCTCACCTACACTGCCACAATGCTCCTTCTGCGCCTGTCCCACCTGCACCGGCATCGTGCTCTCTGCCCACTCCCCCCGCCCAGGGAACGCATTTCCTTCCCGTCGCTGCTCCTTCTTCCCATGGTGCTTAATGTCTCAAAATCTGTCCCGTCCCTGCACGCCGTCTGCTAGCGCGTAGCGCCACAACCGTCTACGCCCCTTCAAGGAGCTTGGGAGATGCCCTCTTACTCCGCTACTTCAAGGTCGTCCTTTAAGTTTAACCTCATAGCTGCTATTACACATTCCTCCCCAGTGCTGCGCTGTCCATTAGAACTAGTGCTGAATGGACGTTCAATGGTCTTGCGCAGCACTGGGGAGGTAGCGCTGCTGACGACCATTGGCCGTCAGCAGCACTTAAGGGGTTAAATACACTTCTTCTCGTATGGACCTGGAAACAATCGTCTTTTATCTAGCCCCTCCCTGCACCTATGTTTGTATGTATGTGTATGTATATACTGTCTTTCTACTCTCCCATCCTTTAAACTTTTTTCTCTCTCTGTGTATATGTCTGTCTGTCTATCTATCTATCTATCTATCTATCTATCTATCTATCTATCTAGCCCTCCTTTCTCTCCGTTGTCTGCTCACTCTTCTATCTCTCTGCTCGGATGCATGTTGTATTTTTATTAGTAGTATATTTACAGTACGCGCTGCTTGTTTGCCTCCGTTGGTTTCACGGTGCTGGAGGTCTTGCCAGGGGGAAGGTTCTCAGGGGTCGCTAGTATCCATGTTACTCAGCCACGAACTCTTTTCTGAGCCATACTCATTTGTGAGTGAGTTTGAAAAGTTCAGTTTTCACCTGTTTTCTGGAGCACCAGTAGTTTTAAGTCTATACTGTTATTTGTGCAGCCTGATATAGCGCTTATTTTATCCAAAGGTGCTAGAGCGCTTTACATCGAAACGCAGCATTACATGGGGCATTAGGAGTGACACTTTATATCATTTGCTTCATCATGTTCATTCCAACTACCCGCCCGCTAAGCAGCCGGCACCGTTACTTTGCAGCGCTTTAAGGTCAAGCTTATTCTTGTCGCTAGTTGGCGCTTTACAAAACAAACAGATTGAGTTCATAAACTGACGCACCCTCGCTCTCTCCTAGAACTGTGTGTGTGTTCAGGGTCGGCCCAAGGCATGTGCAAACTGTGCACCTGCACAGGGCCGCCAAACCCGAGGGGCCGCCACGACCAACCGAGCCGAGGATTTCTAGGGCTTCCTGTCAATCAGGCAGTGGATACTGGAGAGCTGATTACCCCATACCCCACCCTTTCCCAGCTCGACACAGGGTGGGGTGGGCCTCACCCTGTGATGAGTTAGGAAAGTGTTAAGCTAAGGAAGCCGGGAAGTTAAAAAATCGAGTCTGCGCAGTCTGTCTTCTTGAATTTTGAAGAAACACTTTGCAGAGTCTGCTTCCCGCGCTGCATGTATTTCAGGATGGCATTACCCTCGAAATAATTTTCCTCGCTTGAAGCTTCGCTCCTATGAGTGGACCAGCAGCTAAAGCTAAACAGAAAAAAAACGTTGCAGCTGCCAGCTGGGTAAATGAGTATATGACTCGCTCGGGCCTGGCCTATTTGATAGAGGTAAAGCAAGCATTCGAGCAACGCTCGCTGCTGCATGGTATCATGAAAATGTACATTTGTATTGGATCTGGGTCATTTGGCTGTTGAGCACATGGGTTTCATGCTTTCTTTTTAATATGGGGGGGGTGCGGGGGGGGGTGAGGAGGAGCTCAGAGCAGCTACAATGCATGTACATGTAGAAAAAAAGTAAAAACGTTTTCTCTGTGCTCTCCATATCCCTATCGAACTGTTAATCTTCAGCTGTAATGGTTGGTGCTAACTGCATCTTGGTTATAACTTAATGCTTGTTTTTTCCCCTGAATATTATATGTGTTTAATGTGTGTCGAAATTCTTTATTTAGATATAACATATCTTTAAAAGAGGATTACATAGTTCACGTTGTATACAACTTATTAAAAATAAAAACAACAAGACAGTCAATTAGCCAGCCATGATAAAAATAGGGGTCTTCCGCATCCTCAGCCTCCTAGGTCCATAAAAAAAATTTTTAAATTTTTTTTTTATAAAGGATAAAAACCAGAAGAAAAAATAGTACAAAAGTTAAAATCTAATATACAGGGAACTTCACCCCATTTTCTTTACTCTCACTGAATTGGATATCAAACAACTAAAAAACGACCCAATTCTCCTAGGGGTACTACTCATATTCTTTTCGTTTCATCCCCCTAGAAATTTGGGATGTATCGTAAGGATCATTAAGTAATAAAAAGGAAAAAGGAAATAAGAGGGAGGATTTAGCAGGACCTCTTTAAGTTAAAATTACGATATGCTTGCTGGATGAACTTTGTAAGTCTGATATTCAAGTCAGTGTTTTCAGGGTTCAGAGCCACAATGATGGCTTGCCTGCAGGTTCGGGCGCCCAACCTATTCCATTCGGCTTTTAGTTTGCACCTGCGTTGGAGGTTAAAGGCTGGGCAAAGGCAAACCACGTGTAGCAATGTTTCGGCTGTTTTACCGCACCCTCTGCAGGTTAGATCTTCCACTGTCCGTCTCCAAGGAGGTAAATCTTGCAGAAAACGCCAATCACCCATTCTAATGGCTATAAGGGTGCGTTTTAGATACAGTGGATATGTGCAGGAAAAGTAAGCGGCGGGGAGTAGCCGACTGTAAGAATTTACAAGGGCCCAAGAATGGCTGCGTTTTGAGAAGAGTGCTTTGTCTGTGATGAGTGATCTCATTCTTACACATTTTTTGATGGCGATTTTAAACGCTGTCTGACTGGGGTTAAGAGCCCATAGGTCACCTGCTGACATTTGTTGAATGTAGTCCTTAAAAAGGCGACCAAACGTTCCACCTGGATTTTTCTGGGAGCTTTCCAGCCAGACTAGAGATTCTAGTGAGCCTGGGTTAGCCTGCCTCAGCTTGTGACACAAGTTTAGGTATGCACCAATATTGAAAACCTCATAGTTTGGTAGCCCCATCTCCAGTCTTATCTGTGCAGCAGATGCAGAAGTTGGCAACTGGAGGACCTTTTTATAGATTTTGGTGGTATGTTGGTTTAGGGCCGTATTCAATTTACCCTTGAATGACTCTATCCCGTATGATAGGGTGGGGCCGATTTTCGCTCTCAGGACTTCCAGGAGGGGCGAAAGAGTTGGACCTAAGAGGTTTTTCGAAAGCTTGGTTAAAGATACTGCAAGAGTCGTGGCTTTAACTGCAATCTCATGGCGCTGTTTTAAAAGGTTGCCCCTTGAATCCAGGTGGACACCAAGATATTTATACGATTGACCAATCGCGAGGCTTATGTTGTTGAAAGTCCACCCACCGCAGACATGTCGTTTCTTCCCAAAGGGGACTACTTGGGTTTTCTTTAGATTGACTTCTAATTGATTCGCTATTGTGTAGCGAAGCAGTGTGTCAAGGAGCCTTTGCAGCCCGACCTTGGTAAGGCTGAAAAGAACAAGGTCATCGGCATATAACAGATTACTGAGTGCCGTGGGCCCACCTTTGGAGGATGACTATTAGTTTCATCCAGGGTCTGTGACAGATCTGCTATAAACAGGTTAAAGAGAAGGGGGGCCAGCACGCATCCCTGTTTTACACCTCTCGTTGTCATAATTTTCCGGGAGAGATGCGTGCCGGACCCTAACTTCACTCGTACCCAGGTTTCGGGAGTGAAGTTGAATCATGGCCTCCAGTAGTTTGTCAGGGATCCCCCACTTCCTTAGCTTTTCCCATAGAGCCGCCCTAGGAACCCTATCAAATGCTGCTTTGAAATCGACAAAGCAGCATAGCACTGTCCTGGATGTTAAGAGTGCTTTGTCGACGATGGTTGACACTGCTAGGAGATTGGTCATAGTCCCTGAGTTGGCAACGAACCCCGTTTGATTCATCGGAATCCGGTTGTGTTCCGTTGCCCAATGCTTCAGGTCCTCCAAGAGGAGGCCTGCATAGGGCTTAGCCTCAATGTCCAAAAGAGCTATGAGTCTGTAGTTGTTAGGGGCAGCGCGAGATCCTGATTTATAAATTGGATGTATTATTGCACCCAGCCATGAGTCTGGGATGGTTGCGGTTCTCAGGGCGTAGTTGAAAAGGTTTGTTAGAGTTCCTGACCAAAATGCTACATCAGATTTGAAAAGGTTCTGTGGCAGGCCATTTGGGCCCGGTGCTCCATCTGATCTTGCTTTAGTCACAACCGTCGCTACTCTGTCTTGGGACACCTGAAGATCCATATTGAGTGAGCTTGACGGCTCAATGGGTGTGTTCCGCTGGGTGCTGGCCCCGATCACGGTCTCTCTCAACGGACCACATCCTATGGGTCCTAGATGTTCTGGGGAACTGAAATAGTCTGTGAGGAATGATGCCCATTCAGACTCTTGGATATTTGTTGATCCGAAGCTGGTGGTGCTCGGATTGGTGTGGTTTATTAGGGCCCAGAACTTTCTTGGGTTTTTGCTCTTACTCTCCCACACCAGTTTGCACCAAAATTGATTTTCGTGGTTCTGTTTGTCTTTGAAGGTCGCCAACCTAAATGACTTTTGGGCAGCTTGATAGAGATTTAAACATTCGCTGTTCCCAAGATTTTTTGCAAGTGACCGCAGGGCCTTATTCCTGGCTTTCTTAAGTAACTTTGACTGTAATGAAAGTTTGAAATTGTGAGGCTGACTTGTCCTTCGGGCCTGCTGTATTACTGGAAAACAGTTGGTCAGGTGGGAGCACAGCGTTGTCCATATTACGATAGGGGAGATATCTTGATCGTTTCCACCTTTTATACGTTCCATGCATACCTGTAGGATAATTGGGCTGATATCATCGCTCCACTTAAGGCGCTTAAGATTTTCCGTATATGTTCCCAGACACGCTGAGGGTGCGGGTTTGTGCTTCACTGTGTTTGTGTTAAGGGATATGACCTGGGGTCTGTGGTCACTTTCAGAACGTGGAAGGATACAGAAGCTGGTCAGACAATGAAGCAGGTCCGCGTTACAGATGGTGTAATCCAGATAAGAGTGTTTGCTACCGTTAGACCAGGACCAATTCGGGGGGATATCCCCCGAAGACCTGCCATTCATTACCAGGTAGCCGGCGCTGTAGAGTTTCATCACACAGATCTCACCCAGACCGCAATAGGCTTGATTGGTTGGTTTGATTTGTGTCAAGGCCTCAGTAATGGGGAATAAGAAGGGCCCGTCGGTGTCTGCTAAGTCCCCCTGGAATAAGTTGGTGTTAAAATCCCCCGTGACAATGCAGTCTGAGTCGGGGTGTTCCGCAGCTATGTCGCTCATTATTTCCGTTAGACGTGCCAGGTGATCTTTTTTTGTACGTGTATTGGGGTTGATATATACATTAAAAAGAAGAAGTGGGCGCTGTTTTCGCCACGAGTTAATTTTAACCCCGAGTAGCCAGTCTTCCTTGATACTTAATCGTGAGATTGGGCCTTTTAGGTTATTTGATATGTATATTGAAAGGCCACCTTTGGCATGGCCGTAGCGGCTGTCCCTGAGTGCGGGTTTCCATAATTCAATATAGCCAATGACAGGAAATCCTTCTGTAGCCCAGGTTTCCTGTAGGGCTATTACGGCATGTTCGCATAGGAAAGAAAAAGTGTCAGGGTGCGTAATTTTCTGATGGAGGCCGCTAATGTTCCAAGAACATATAAGAAAAATTGGATCAGCTTCTGGAATTGGAGCGGTTGTAGATGGAACTACTGGTGGAATTGGCATTGCTTGGAGTTTGTAGTTATCGGCAGAAAGCTCTACTTCAGAGGGTCAATCTGAGCTTTTGGTTGACAAGATTGCTGGAAGCCATTCCCAGCCTAGACTTGTGTCGACGTTGGAGACCACCGTTGGGGGAATATTATATAGTTCCTCGGATCCTGCCGCGTTTTTTAAGATCGAATACGGTCTGAGATAGGGCGCTGGTCTGGTAGTACCAGCATTTCGAGTAGGTGTCGGCTGGATTAGTAGGAAGGTGGGGTAACCTGGAGTGGAATATGGATACACTCTGATGCCCCAGTCCCGAAGGGTGGTCTTGTGGTTCAAAAAGACTCCTGCCCAGCTGGCAGACTTGAGTGACACTAGCGTTACCTCGGATGGTTGGGTGCCTCTTGGTGGGAGAAATTCGATAGATTCTATGTCCTCCGATGCCAGGCCTGCGAACCCTGGGATGCCTTCCACGAGTTTTATTATGTTAGATCTGTTGAGGATATCTTGTCGACCCCTTGATTTATATTCTGGTGCCAGTAGGATGTGAAAGAGTGAGGAATCATTTTTATTCTCTTCTTTGGGTATGCTTGGGGCCGACTTGTTGATTTTATTAGTAGACAGGCCTGCGTCTGTTTTCTGCACCTGTTGCATTGGACAATTAGGAACCTTCAATGAAGGATGACTGGTTTTGTGCACAGTTGTTTTTTGGATGTAAATTGTTTTTGTGAAATTCATTCTTGTTTTTACAGTGTCCAAGCGTGGAGGGGTTGTGACCGACATTGGGTTAGATTTTATTAAAGTAACTGTGGGCCCTATTGGGCTTGGCTCAACAGTTTTGGTCATTAGATTTTCCACAGCTATGCTTGATTCTTCGGTTGCTGCTCCCGTAGCTGGTTCGGTAAGATCTTGGATACCCCCCAAGGATGGCTGGGTGGCGCTTGCTGGTGAATCCCCTTTTAATTTGGGGGCACTGGGACTTGTTAAAGTTGGTGGGACATCCGTCTCACTTATGGCTTTCTTATCAACTGCCTTCGCAAAGAGGGGAAAGAAGTCCTGGTGTGCGGCATTTGCTTTGGCTCTTGTTTTGTTTCTATGTTTGCGCTGTCGTTTGCGCTCTCTTGCTGCATGGTGGCGGGGGGGCTGACAACGCTTCTGATTTGGAGGGTACCAAGGCCACTGGGCTGGCCATTAACCTGGTCACAGGGTTATCCATGCAGGTTGTGTGTCCGGTGGAAGCCCCGGCGTTTTCACTCGTCACTTCAGTTCGATCAGAACCCGTTGTTGCTGGTTGGAGGTGTCCGCTTTTTGGCTGATCGTTTAGCTGGTTTGTGCTTGGTTCTGTGCCACCACTTGGCTTAAAGCCTTTATTAGTAATGGACCATGGGTTAGTAGAGGCTTGGTCCGTTACCGATGGTCTTTGCTGTTGCAGACCAGAATTTGTGGATGAGTTACCCCCCTTCAGCGACTTAACTTCCTTTATGACACTGGATAGAAAGTCTGGAAGCGAAGAAAGTGAGCCAATGATTGGGGAGCAACAGCAGACAGACTGTACGAGCTTGGTCGAGGCTTGTGCTCCTAATATTAAGTTGTTCAATTTGTCGAGTTTGTTATCTATCCCTGCCGTGAACCGGGCTAGAGTATTCAAAAGGTCGACCTGCACGTCCAGTTTGTCCGAATAATAATTTAGTGCGTTAACTGTTTGTTGAAACGTTAGGAGGAGTTGTGGCCAGACTCCGGTTACTGTTAGGTCTTCTTTGTTAGAGTTAATATTTGGCGTATGATTGGGGGAGTTTTGGGTGTTTTTGAAAAAGAATGACAGATCCGCTAAGAGCTGGTTGTTCGGATCGGTTTTCTTGGCTGTTTCTCGAGGGGATGATATTTTTGCTGCTGGTGGTGAGAATACAGAGTGCTGAGGACTTGACACGACGTTGTCTATGCGCTGGGGACTTAGCGTGACCGGGAGCTGATTTAATGTGTTTATGACTTGGGGTGAATGGGACGTTTGGAGAGTGATATTGCGCACATGGGGATTTTGCACATGAATTTGTGCAAGAGTTGATTGGCAGTGGGGGACCATTGTAGGTTCATTTGACGGGGCGTGCTCTTGTTGAGAGGTAAGTGCAGGGGACTCTGATCTCGGTTTGTGATCTGAAAAGGAACTTGGGTTAGGTTGCAGGTCCACCGGGGAGGACTGGAGCGGGCATACTCCTTGCTTGTCTGTTCCAGCGGATAAAAGTTGCTGTCCTAATTGCAACTGTGGTTGAAAAATGACTGCAGGGTTTTGTTTAGGGCTTACATCCCCTGGCCAAGCCGAGATAGAATCGTTGAAAGTTGATCCAAAGATATACACTCCCGGGGGTTGGACAGACTTTTTGGATTTCATTGACCACTGTAATGGGGATAACAGTTGTGGAGGAGGCACGCTTATTTCGGCCGGTTGGTCCGGAGCACCAAGCCTTGCTGCGTCCTGGGGGTGGGACTGTGGATGCGTATCCAACGTGGGTGGTGTTTTCTTAAAGTAGGACAACAGGTTTGAGTGCTTCATGGTTTTTGGCATGTCTGAACTCTTGCCTTTCTGACTTGAGTGGCAGCAGCTGGTTGGAGAAGCTTTTACCGCTGTCACTATTTCCTCGGGACCCAGGAGGGTTGAATGGCTACCCGGATGGGGTTTCTCTTTGGGTGCCGGTTGTTTTGTAATCCACCGTTTGGGTGCCGCTGTGGTCCTTCTTACCTTCCCCGATCTCATTGCCTCAATTAAATGGAGGTAGGGTAAGCTACCAAGGCTGATAAGAGCCTAAAAGTAGTCCAAAATAGTCCAAAAAAGGGGGTTGCTATAGCCTTAAGTCTCCGATAGCTATGCAATGGCTCTGCTGTTGAGGAGTTGGAAGGGATTTAATAGCCTTGGAGCTCTGGCGGGTCTGGTCAATGTGTTCAGTCTGAGGGTACTGCCAGTTCAACCGGTACAGATCTCTCCGTCTGGGTCCGCTATGATTGGTAGTGCAGTATTCCTTTCCTTTTTGCTCCCTTCCTTTTTGTTCCTTTATGTTCTCCGCATCTGTTCTCCACTATCTTCCGTTTTGATTGATCTGATCTTCGGTGGCTGCCAGCTAGATGATGGGTAGCTATTTAAGTGGCACTGTGGCCCTTCACTGGGCGCGCTCAGGTGCTTTGTCTGCGCTTATGGTACCTTTGGATGTGGCACCCCCACGCCCTTTGCTCCCTAACCAGCCCCTTCCGCCTAACCCACGGCCGCCCGCCAAGCCGCACACCTCAAGACTGGGCTCAAGACTGGGCTCGGAGTCTGAACACAGATGGGAAGTTGGTGTGTGTCAGACCGACTCAGCTTGTTAGTGTCCTGAGCTTGCTGGGCTCGCAGCTTGGCTGGCTGTCACTGGGCAGGCTCGGGGGAGGAAGGACGGCGTGGGGAGCAGCCCCAGAGCTGAAAAGGGCGGCCAGATACCTCACACGGCCGACAGCCAGGCCAGTAGGTGAGGTTGCGCGGGAAAACCGAAACAGGGCGCCACAGGGGAAGCTTGCTCGCCGGGCGGCCTTCTGGAGTAACTCAGGAGCAACACAAGAGAGACCTGGGAGGTACCTGGGTGGCTGTACAGGGTGTACAGGGTTGGGGATCTCTCAGCAGCAGGCAGGCAGTGGCTCTATGCGACGTGCGTGCGGTTCAGGGCAGAGGGGGAGGGCTTGTATCGCGTTTGTTAGCAGCTCCTACTGCCGGTTATCCAGCCCAGCCCTACCACAGCTAACAGTGGCGGGGCGCCTCTCCACACCCTTACTCCCTCCCACACGCAATTAGCCGACTTACCGGCACACCACCGCTCTGCTGGAGCCCCCGACCCGATCCGGACCTCAATCGGCTCCCGGCTCCCTGACCGCACAGCTCGCAGCAGCCCAGCTGCACGGCCTCAGCCAGTCTCCGCCCACCTCACACTCACCACACCTGCCCGTCAGCACGTCCGGGCAACAGCCGCACCTTCCGTCAGTAGGGCGCGGCCTCGGTACAATTCTGCGCACTTAATGTGATAGAGGAACATCTACATACTTTTGCTAAATTAATTTCAATTCCTTTGCACAAGGACGTTTTTCATCTTGTCTGCATACAATGACATTGCTCAGGCATTAAATAAAGTGAAGAACTTGAAAAGCAGAACTATTCCTTGAACCTGCAAGCATCCTCGACCCCACAAACACACATTGTGATGAGAGCTCCAGCTAAGTGGGGCAGTCAACAGGCGTTTATGATGCTTGGCTTCTTTGTCTGTCTGCGTGCCAAATTAACCGTTCACTGGCCTCTCTCTATATGTCAGCCGGACTGTCCCCTCACTCCCTTGACTGCCTGTCTCACTGTCCCTTAATTTGTTAAATTGCCTGTCTGCCAGTCACTCGGTCATCCTTCTTATGGGGCGGCCTGTTTCGCTGCTTGCTTGGCTGTTTGATTATTGGTCTCTCTGCTTGACTACATGTCAGTGTACCCGTCACTCTGTCTATAAGTCTGCTTTTCTACTAGTAGGTAAATCCATACACCTGAGTGTCAATAAACTTGTCAATACATTTGTCAGCCTGTACGACTTCATTCTAGCCAGTCAGCGTCTTTCAGCGTCTGCCCACTAGAGCAGCCTATAGTACAGGGAGAGAGGTGGGAGCAACAGCTGCATTCAGTTTCGAAGTGGGAAGGTGAGGCCCCTAATCCCGGCCGTGGTGCCTCCTGCTCATTTAAAATGACATGCATTTCAACAAGGTGGGTGCAGCAAATGTTAATGGAGGCTTTTTCATCCCCCTGTTAAAATAAGATTTCAGCCTACAGAAATATATCAGAAAAACAACAGCACTACTTTTATTGAAGTTCCTTTTTTTGACCCTGAAAGTACCAAGATATAATCAACTACACTTGTTAGTATAACATTCAAACCTCAGAGACATTTGCTTCCTCTTGGTGAGTGCCTTGCCTTCTCAACCTAGTCAATGCACTGTCCTCCGCTCTCATTGTGACTCAGCAGTACATACGAACCCACCATCTGTACAAAATATACTTAATAATGGCAGATGTCCACCCCGCCTCATCACACCAGCATCAACAGTGTCCTCGTGGGTGGTGAATGGCAGTCTCACCCCAAAACTAGGTGGTTGAGCAGACAGTGAAGGCACAAGCAGGCCCGAAATTGGCACAAGCAGCAGACAGGGGTTTGGCAGTGACACTGCATGGACCTCAATCAACAAGCTTTACACAGAGGCCATAGTGCAGTGGCTTCAGATGGGCAGCAGAGCAACAAAGAGTCAGACCTGAAGCATTGGGCGTTCCGAAACATATAGACTCGTGCAAATTAAGCACTCCTAGGAAAGTACCACTGCACCTCTCATTTATTATAATTAAAGTTGGATTCTTGTGAGTATGTGACCTATTTAGCAGACCAAAGTAAGCATTTTTAAACATCTATTTTATTGATAGTGTTTAGCAAACACAAACAATCGGATAACTATGAAGTACATATGCTCGCTCGCTCGCCACAGTGCACTTCACACAACTTTTACGCCCCACCACTTTCAAAAGTCACCAGCCACCACTGGTTAGTTTCAGAGAAGACGCAGATGGTGGAGCAGACTGCTGTGCATAAAAAATACAATTGTATAAGAGCGGATTGGAGTTCAGCTGGGTTTGTTAGCAACATTTTCCTTGTAAAAAAGAAAGAGAAAGAACTGCATCCAATCCTGAATTTGGGGGTATTGAATGAATAGGTGGTGTATCATCACTTCTAAATGGGAGGGACTCACTTACTCAGGGACATTCTTCAAGAGGGAGATTGGCTAACACGTCTATATTTGTAGCATGTATTTTTGACTTTCTATTTGGAGACTGTAGGAAGGTGGCTACCCGACTATGGTTACCCCAGATTTTTTGCCTTGTGTTTAGCTGGTTTTCGACTTAGTTGGCCTGGTTCCCTGCTAATCAGGGCCCCAGGCTATCTGCTCTCTCTGTAAAATGGATTCCATGTACCCTAGGTGCATAACTAGATTGGCTTGGGTCACCTTATCAGCCCCTGTACAGAGCACTATAGGTGCCCAGGGCATAGGTGCATCCAAGGCCTACCAGGGGCTGCAGCATATCTTTTGCCACCCCTGGCTGGCTATCTAAAATTGACACAACTGGCTGATCACTCAGCTGGGGCAAGGTGGTGTAATCACCCCTTGCTTAGATATAGTATGCCTATATCTAAACCTATCTGGACACATATAAACCTGTGAGCCACTCCTATGGCAGGCCTTAACAATCCTGAAGGCAGAGTGCGTGGTTTAATGTGAGATGGTGCTCTAGCATGAGCTGAGCCTGTCTGCAGCTGTCGGGACCAATTCCCTTAGCTGTTCCGGGATAATGCCAAACCATATACTATTAAGTGCATTATAATCCTCACGGTTATATGTCAACTTTGGTTTGGCTTTATCAAAACATGTCGTGTAAGGTGTCATACAAATTGGAATACTACCCCCTCGCCAGTCCTGGCGACGGGGGTAGCATTCCACCCCTCTAGAGGGGACGACATGTTACTTTTGCTAAAACGCGGTTGATTTTTAAAAGAGCCTCAGATCCACAAAATGGAGGCTTCTGCCACAGGCACATGTCTGACCTCCTGCTGCTGACCGAAACTCAGCAGAGGAGGCCTGGACAAAGGATTTCCTGTCACAGGGAGGTGTCACACCACCCCAGACAGGAGATAGTGGATTGTAGCAGGGAGGTTTGAAAGAAACCAGACAGTGCCTGGGGAGCACAAGGCTTCCCCTTGCATAATCCGGTCAAACCGGTTCTGGGGCAGCCCAGCCCCAGCTCCAGTGAGACCTGGACAAAGGAAAGGGGGTGTAACCACCCCCCTTCCTGGTCCCACCCATAGGGGAGGGACCTAGCAGGAGATCCACCCCTCAGATTGGAATAAGAGTGGGAGCAGTGCCAATGCAACTCAGATCATCCTGAAGAAACATAAGAAACGAATTCTGGACCCTTCGACATTCTATTCAACATAGAAGCCTGAAGAATCTCCCTTGTGGTCAAGGAGTGACCACCCTGTGCAAACAGGCACCATCCAGCCCTCGACCCTTGCTTTGTTGCAGTTCCCGCCGGAACTCGAGCGACAGAGATCGACGAGATCAAGCTTGCCTGCCTTCTCCCAGCCCGATCCACAGTCCCTGCAAAGCTGAGACCAGTGGAGGCGACCGGAAGCGTGGGGCACGCCATCTTGAAAAGGCCACGAGACGCTGACCGTGCAGCCCACGAGTGATCCTCGAAGCTGTGCACCGGGGTTTGAGAAGCCCCCACCCCGAGCTACACTTGCACCAAAGCTACCCCATCCACACTCGACGAGTGCTGCGTGGGGCCCTTCTGCTTGTGTTGGCTCGACGCGTTGGCCCGGTCACTTGCCAGTTGGCTTGTGGCCCCTGTGCCGACGAAACCTTGAATACGACTTGCTTTTCTGGTTGCTCCAGATCTGCACCAGCTCCTGTGAAAAGGAGCCCCCACTCTGACCCTCCTGGTTCGAGTGAGAAGCAATCTCCCGGTTCTGCGTGGATTGCTTTTGCCAAGTGCTGTTTGCTGCAATCTTGAAGCCGACGGTGCTGACGGCGAGAGCCTACGTGGGGCAGATCGTGACCTGCTCCTGGACATCGCAGATGCCCCAGAGCCCACGTGACAGCGGAGAGAAGCCTCTCGACAACCACCTGATTGCGCCCGACATTGCCTGGTTCCGTCCTGGTTCCACCCTGGTCACTGCTGAGTGACCCAGACTCTGTCCCCTCTGCTTTCAGGTACATCTCGACTTCGATCCACCCTTGGATCACACCGGACACTTCCACTTTCCATCGCCTGCAGCTTCTTCAGCTCCAAGCACCAAGAGCCTGCGTGTCAAAACCCGACGCCACTTCGACCCTGTGCACCCACTTCCTGTGGGTGAGGTAACATTGCAACGCCGGTGTTCCTACACTGGTACACACCTCTAGGGTCTGTGTCTTAAGTTTTGTTCCTCTAGGTTCAGCGGAAGTATCTTTTAACTCACTTTGTGTAACTTTTACGCACCATTGACATTGCATTGGTGCAAGCCGCACTTTCCGTGCTGCACCCGAGTTCCGTGGGCTACTCCCGACTTCAGCATTGCTAGTCCAGACTGCTCTCAGCGATTCTCTAGGCCCTAGGCCTAACCACTGTTCGATTGGTATCTCTTATACCACTTTTTTAGTATATGGTTTGAGTGGCCACCGGCCCTCATCCAAAATTGTGCAACTTTGTATGTTATACTGTGCTTTTGATTTAACGCTTGTGCCCCTTTCCTCATAAAGAGTACTGGGGAGTAATTTAGAAATAAATACATATATTTTTATAATATATACTTGTGTGGTGTCCTTTCATTTGATTACAGGATTGTATGTGGTAAAACAGCTCGCTTAACACGACCTCTTAAGTTATGCCTTTAAGGCTGCTTAGTCCATGCTACCACTAGGATAGCTTGTCTAACAAGGTTGACTTACAACCAGACATCTTTGGGGTTTGTTTGGACTGATACCAAGTGGTTCCAGAATTGGAAACACTACATATCAGGCCAACTTCTCACAGAGACCGAATCAGAAACATTGTCTTTAGTGCTATTAAGTCTAAACTCTTGAAATATGGGGCGATGAAAGGCGGCTTGTCGGCCTACTTCAAAGCAGCTTCACAAAGAAAGCAGAGGGGCTGTCCGGGGTTCACAATAGTACCACAGCCTCCCCGGTAGATGGCGGGGGTACTTGGAATGTTTAGGAGGACTTTGTTGGGGGAGGCAGCGGGTCACCGACAGTTTGTTTTTCCAACGCAGGTTCCCAAACATTTCAATATATTGCCTTTCCCCTGCTCCTGCTATGGCACGTAGTATCGTAGTTACTGTACTCTACTGAAGGGCCCAGTGCTACCACATCAGTCGATAGGGAATTTATTCACCACTTGGATGCACCCGAGTCGCTTCTAGGCGCTTCTCAGCGGAACACTTGTTTTTCTTTTTACCTACATTTCATAGTTAACTATTTTGCATTCCGAATCCTCCGATGTTGGCAGTTGTATAATTGTGGCAGAGGGAGGCAAAAACAAACTTATCGGCGCTCTTCAGAGGTATGTAGTGCTATATAATTTAAGGCTCCATTTTTCTTTATTTTGGGCAGAGAGTGGGAGACTTTCCCATAACCCTAAATATAGTTCCTTTCCATTTCCTAACTGCATCAGCGCTGGAAAGATAGCTCAGTGGGTTAATGCTCCCGCTGCAGGTGTTTCTGTGCAATTTTATAGGTCCATTACTACTAACAACATTAGTATTACTTTTCTAGGGTACCCAAGGCCCCCAGGTCAAAAACGTGTTGCTCTTCATCCTCTGACGCAGCAGAAACAGTACTCCGAGTGAAAAACAGCATCCAAGTGCAGTCATTCAGATTATCTCTGTGGGTGTTACTGTATATGCCCCGACAAGCATAAACACAGGTTGTACATTTGCGACGCTAGCCCCCATGAAAATGTTGCTATACGTAGCCAGGGCCTTTTCTAAGAATGTTTTTATAGTTTCGGGTTTGTTTTTACAAAACTTAAAAGACGGGGTGCCGGCCGTCCCCTCGTGAAAGTTCAGAACATACTTTAGGGTGCAAGGATGTGGGCTGGGGGCATGGGGTGTTGGCACAGTGTCCCCCACACCTCCCGAAACTACAACTCTGCACAATGAACAGAAGTGTCTGTCGGAGCAGTGACTCCGGACTGCTGCCTCAGATCTGCCGGCCAACAAATATGAACTGGGCTGCTGCAGCCCAAGAAAATGGCGACCATTGTGTCGTACTCCGAAGGAACAGCAAATGAGCGAGTCGCACAGATCGCAGCAGCATGTGCATTAGCCTGCTGAGCTATCCGTACCGCTGGGACAAACGGTCTCTTCTGAAAGCCTGACTGCTCGGGACTGAAGATGGTGTCCATCGGTGAATAGCGAGATTTTTTTTGAGTGAGTGTGAGGGGGTGTCGGTAGGGGTGGGGGGAGGGGGGCTTGGCAGGATGGAAGGCAGCATACAATTTGAATTTGCAACCTAGCTAAACAGCTGAATGGCGGGTTTAGTGGAGAGAAAACTGCATGAAAAGAAGAATTGCTCCATTGTGTCCAGTCTTTACTACAGGGCGGGGCGTGGAGAGGGGGTTTTGTGTGTTTTCTTTTTCTTATCTATAACGTGTGCCTCCTGACAGAAACTGTGCTTCTGCCTTCCAAAAGTGGGGGCAAAAGACACGCTACAGACGGATTCCTCCACAGATCAACGAAACTCTCGAGTTTTTGTCTGGCCAGAAATTATGGCGACATAAATGATCCAACTTGTTTGTTTCTGCTGCTTCATTATAAACTTTCCTTAAATATTTCCCACGTTTGACATCCTTTGACTTTTCAACATCTTTCCTAAAACCACTGCTTCTTGCTTTCAGCCCCCTCCCCATGCTTATAAAGTGGCTTGTCGAAAACGAAACATTAGAACCGCGACAGAAATACACAAAGTTTATTTGCGAGCTGGACTGCAGTGTGGTCGCGGCTTCATTGGAGGAGGTGGGGGTGTTTGCCGCAGCATGCCCTCTTCTCGTTTCCAGGGAAAATGGGAAAGGCTTGGGTCCTGTCCCTGACCGGCCTGGACCACTCTTATAGAATAAACAAAAAAGGAGCCGGACAGTTCACGTTTTAGAAACAAATGAACACCTAGTATAATCAATTGCTAGGCAGAACAACCATTTGTGTTGAGTCACTTAATATTTTATAAGAGATTATGAACCAAGTTTTTCAGCATCAAAAAATACACCACAACATTTACAAAGGTTCACAAATACATTGAATAAACCAAAAACAATACATTCAATCAAATGATACACACAAACAATTGTGATGAAAATAAATATAGACAACTGTACAATGCCTCAACAAATTACGTCATTGAGGCACCAATCCTGAATGCAAATTGAACAAGTGGACTGGCAAGATGAAAAACTAGCCTGCTTGTTTCATCCACCACAGAATACACAGTGAATTTGTCACATGGTGCAGAAAATAGGAAAACACACAAACTATACAACAGTGTAGAAATGTGTAAGTTCTATCCCTATTACGCCCTGGTAGTTTGGTATCTTGGTGGAACTGGACGCCGACGCGTTTCGAACCCAACAACGATTAACGGGTTCTCCTCAGGACATGGACTGGGGGGTCGTTGTCACTTATGCTTGAGGTGTCAGGATACTCCCTCGATGTGGTAGACACTGGGAAGTTGTTGGGGTGCCGGCGCACCTTAGGTAGATGGTATACGATTTTGGAACGCCTTCATGTGTAGGCATATGGATTTTTGTTGTGCGCGAACGCAGGCGGCAGGCTTCAAGAGTTGAACAATTCTGAGACGATGGAGTGAAGCGCTGCGACCGGCACCCAAGTGATACTGAACGACAAGTCGACTTGCCCCCCAGTCCATGTCCTGAGGAGAACCCGTTAATCGTTGTTGGGTTCGAAACGCGTCGGCGTCCAGTTCCACCAAGATACCAAACTACTAGGGCGTAATAGGAATAGAACTTACACATTTCTACACTGTTGTATAGTTTGTGTGTTTTCCTATTTTCTGCACCATGTGACAAATTAACTGTGTATTCTGTGGTGGGTGAAACAAGTAGGCTAGTTTTTCATCTTGCCAGTCCACTTGTTCAATTTGCATTCAGGATTGGTGCCTCAATGACGTAATTTGTTGAGGCATTGTACAGTTGTCTATATTTATTTTCATCACAATTGTTTGTGTGTATCATTTGATTGAATGTATTGTTTTTGGTTTATTCAATGTATTTGTGAACCTTTGTAAATGTTGTGGTGTATTTTTTGATGCTGAAAAACTTGGTTCATAATCTCTTATAAAATATTAAGTGACTCAACACAAATGGTTGTTCTGCCTAGCAATTGATTATACTAGGTGTTCATTTGTTTCTAAAACGTGAACTCTTCTCGTTTCAGCAGTGTTTCTGGTCAGCACTCCCCCTGGCTCTTGCAAAGGGGCTTTGATCCCAGCACACACCCCGAAGCCCAGGGTGCTGCTGACTCTTCTCCAGCCCTACAGGACATCCAGAGCCTATCTGGAGTCTCCCAGCCTCTTCTTTGATCCTCTAGTGTGTGTCTATTCATGTGATGAAAAGTAGAATCCTCTTCCCTTGTCCCCCCGTGGTCTGCAGGTAAGAGTCGGCCTGCAGCAGGAGTCGGTGTGGTCTGCACTAACTGCAGCTCGTGGCTTTGCTAGTAATCTCTGGCCTGGACAGTAGAACCCCTCTTTTATTTTTAGGGCTCGGGCCTAGCGTACACTGCGCATGCAGTGTCGCGCAGCGAGAGTCCTTTTCACTGGGATTTGAAATGGACCTGGAAATTCCACGTAGCTCGTGCGTGTTATTTCCAAGGTCCATTTTCATTGGCCTTCGCGTGCGTGCTGTTTTTTGACAGAACACGCAATAGGCCATAGGCGGTCGAGTAGCTCCGCCTATGGCCTATTGGTGTCTGTTACGCGCACCAGAGGCCATATGTTTTGAATTATCGCAGCTAGTATGGATCGAATTTAAATGACCCTGATGTATTTGAATATCTACATGTTGAGCTGGCAGGTTGGCCTAGTCCACTACTCTTTTGTGGAGATATGAACATTAATATGCCAAGCAATGTGGATTTTACGAACGTCAGTAATTATGTGGGGAGAAAATCAAAAGTCTTTAAAGCCCTTCAGGCTCTACTCCAGGAGCATGGTCTTACAGACTTATGGTATCTCCATAAAAGAACAGAAGATGGTTTTACGTTTTACTCTATTCCTCATAAGAAAAATGTCAGGTTAGATTTTGTTTTTTTGTCTAAACAGTTAGCAGCTGTTAGAACTATTTTTTGTTTACCACGACTTCTTTCAGACCATAATCCACTGATTGCTGAATGTCCTTGGCCACGAGTTAGAAAACCACCTAGAGATTGGACCTTTGATAAGAAACTTTTATTGGACGAGGGGTATCGTTCACATATTAAAAAATGGGTAGTCCAATTTCTGAATATTAACAGAAGATCTGCTACAGATCAAGTGGTCTGGGACACAATGAAAGTTGGATTACGGGGTGAGACTAAAAGTTTCTCTTCTTACAGGTGGAAATTAGAACAAGAACGGATGCGTATTGGTGTTAGAGAACTCCGGGATGCAGAAATAGCACTGACTTTAAACATCAAGGATGGGAAAGATATAGCTTCCAGCTTACAAAAGGTAGCGATTCTCAGGGCTGTGCTGTTGGAGCCTCTTGGGCAGGATCTTGCGTTAAAGTTTTTACAATATCGTACAGAAATGTTTGAGTTTGGGGAGAATTCCAGCTAAGAGGCTCCGTCAGCGAAGCATTCAGAGTCAGGTGGTGAAAATCCAAGATGAACATGGTGTAGTACATGAAACACAGGAAAAGGTCAATGAAGTCTTCCTAAGATTTTATTCCTCTTTATATAGCGAAGATACCACTCATCTCAACACCTAGAGAGCTGCCGAAGCTTTTTTAGCAGATCTTGAGACTGACATTATCTCTCCTTAACAGGCTGAGCATTTGGCCACCCCCATTCAATGGGAGGAGGTCGAGACAGCAGTAAAATCTCTGGCTAATGGCAAGGCCTGTGGACCGGATGCAGTGCCATTGGAGTTTTATAAGGTGTTTCTATCTGAAATTGGCCAGGTTTTCTTGGAGGTATTAAGAGCAGCCCAGAAGGGTATAGTACCTGAATCATGGCAAAATACAACCATAGTTCTATTTTAAAAAAAAGACAAACCTGAGCTGTTACCATCATCATTTCGGCCTATTTCTCTAATCAATAGTGATTCTAAAATATATTAAAAAATAATGGCCGGACGACTTGCACAGGTGATTACCCCTTTGGTCTCGGTGTTTCAGCACGGATTTATACCCGGCCGAGATACTGCTGACCATGTTAGACGCTCCATAGCTTTATTAGATTGGGCTCAAGTCACAAACTCACCCCTCGGGTTGATCCTGTTGGACGCCGATAAGGCGTTCGACAGGGTCTCCTGGGGGTTTATGTGGGCTGTCCTGAAGTGGAAGAGATTTCCAAAAGAATTTATCCAGGCAATATGTGCAATGTATATATCACCAAGAGCACAACTTCGTATCTCCGGCCAGCAGACTCGTCCTTTTTCGATCACTAGGGACACGCGGCCGGGGTGTCCTTGCTCTCCCCTGTTTGCCCTGTACATAGATCCCTTCCTTTCTAAGATTATGGCTAATCAGCACATAAAACCTATAAGAGTCAGCAATATGTCTTATAATCTGCTAGCGTATGCAGGTGATATAGTGGTTATAACATCCGAAGTCTCGTCTGCTTTTAGTGAACTTAAGCAATTAGCAGGGCATTTTGGGGCAGTGTCCGGTTACAAGCTCAATGTCTCAAAGACGCAGGTGGTTCAGACACCTGGTATGGTCATTTCAGATGCTCCAGTGGTTCCGGATGCCATGTATTTAGGGGTGTGTATTACCTCTGTAGTAGATAGTATACCGGATTTAAACATTCTACCGGTTATAGATGAAGCCAATAAAAAAATGGAAAGACTAGATAGCCTGCATCTTTCCTTATATGGACGATGCAGTGTTATTAAAATGCTAATTCTACCTAAGTTTTTATATTTGTTTAGGACCATTCCTCTTTTGTTTTCTTAAATAAGCTTGGTAAAGGCAGATAGACTTTGCTACAGATTTTTGTGGCGGTACAGGCGATCACGTAGAGCAGCTAAGTGGGTGTGTCTTCCCAGAGATCGAGGGGGCTGGGCGGTCCCAAATCTTGCTATGTATTACTGGGCTGCAATGTTGCAGGTACTGGGAGTGTTGCTATGTGGAGATAAAGTGAGCATACCCATATGTAACACTCCCACTATCTACGAGATCGGACTCGGTTCAGCTGCAAAAGGTATTTTACTTGAAGTCCTTGAACCCAGCTACTATAGGAGAACCCGCTTTAAGGTCTTATTAGCAGCATATACTATTTGGCGAATGATTAGGAGGAAATTAACTATTCCAAATATGAACTTATATACACCTTTCAAAGCTAGTCGAATATATCCAGCATCTTTCAGGATCACGTTATGTACAGATGGCAAAACAAGGGTATTTATGGGTTGGGTGACATGGTCGAGGATGGAACTGTCCTAACATATAGTGAAATAAGAGATAAATTTCAGTTATCTTCACGTGACTTTTTTAAGTATCTACAGATTCAAAGTTTTATCCAAAAATACTTGAAGATATAACCATGTATTTTGGAGAAAGTGTCTCTCATTGAGTTGATAAAAAAGAGAAGTAGAATAGGTAATCTGTACCAATATATTTTATCAACACTTCCGGATGACTTGACTGTTCAAAATGCCAAGTGGGAAGTGAAATTAGGTATGGCAGGTATTGATTTAACTTCGGTAATAGAACTAGCTAGTCAGGTTATAGTATCTGGCTCGCTTAAAACCCAAAGTTATATGTCCATGCTGGATTTATATTATACGCCTGCTAAGATTGCAAAATGGGGGGCCACAAAAGGAAATACATGTGCACAATGCGGGTTGCTGGCAGCCGATGCAACACATAGGTTTTATTCCTGCCTATTGCTTCGTGGCTTTCTAGATGACATTGAGCACTTTATTAATGTTACACTTAAGATTCGATGCATAATAACACCGGCACTTGTGATATTTGGGGTTGAGGCAGGTAATATATCAGTTGCTGGCAACACCTTTAATGAATCAGCTCTTATATTTATTGCTATGTCACAGGTTCGCCTATGTATTACTTCTCAGTGGCTTTCTTCGGAAGCCCCCACATTTGTACAGTGGCGGGCAAGATTGTTAGCCATACATCGTTTATAATTTTCTGCATTTTCTTGTAAAGGGGGAGACGACGGCAACTTGCCACTCGAATCTGGGCGCCTGTGGCCGAATGGATTGGATAAGAAAAAAGTGCAGTTTGGACTATATTATAGCACTAGTATCCTTTTCATTTGTTTCCGATGTGTTTTCCTCAGTCCTAATAGATAGAAATGTATTTGTGCTATTATTTGCCTAATTAGACTATTTATTTTCTGTTGTATTTTGTATGTATTTTTGTATAACCAACTCTGCTGTTTAAAATGTTTAAATTGTAAATTGGAACTGTTTAAAGTTTTGGTCTCAATAAAAAAAAAAAAAAAAAAACGCAACAGAAATACACAAAGTTTGTTTGCGAGCTGGACTGCAGTGTGGTCGCGGCTTCATTGAAGGAGGGGGTTGGAGGAGGTGGGGGTGTTTGCAGCAGCATGCCTTCTTCTCGTTTCAGCAGTGTTTCTGGTCAGCACTCCCCCTGGCTCTTGCAAAGGGGCTTTGATTCCAGCACACACCCCGAAGCCCAGGGTGCTGCTGACTCTGCCCCAGCCCTACAGGACATCCAGAGCCTATCTTGAGTCTTCCAGCTTCTTCTTTGACCCTCTAGTGTGTGTCTATTCATGTGATGAAAAGTAGAATCCTCTTCCCTTGTCCCCCCGTGGTCTGCAGGTAAGAGTCGGCCTGCAGCAGGAGTCGGTGTGGTCTGCACTAACTGCAGCTCGTGGCTTTGCTAGTAATCTCTGGCCTGGACAGTACAACCCCTCTTTTATTTTTAGGGCTCGGGCCTAGCGTACACTGCGCATGCAGTGTCGCGCAGCCAGAGTCCTTTTTCCGGGGATTTGAAAATGGACCTGGAAATTCCACGTAGCTCGTGCGTGTTATTTCCAAGGTCCATTTTCATTGGCCTTCGCGTGCGTGCTGTTTTTTGACAGAACACGCAATAGGCCATAGGCGGTCGAGTAGCTCCGCCTATGGCCTATTGGTGTCTGTTACACGCACCAGAGGCCATACGTTTTGAATTATCGCAGCTTGACAGCCGCGATAATTCAAAACATATGCTCACGGTGGCACGCACACCACTCGCTGGTTTACATTTTTTTTGTAGTTCGCGATCGCTTTTGATCGCTTTCATTTCTCGCAGATTCGTCTTGAGCTAATTGCTACTCTCTGAACTGCAGAAGTATTAAGGATAAACAAGCGGCTAATGATGCACTTAGCGCTGAATGCTGCAACATTTAAAAACTCTTGTGGTTTCTATGGGTTCCAGAGGATGCGTTTCCAGTACTTGTCTCGAGCAGAGGCAGAGCGCCTATGTCGAAATTACATCTTCTGTTTTTTCGATAATTGATTTCGCTTCAAGTGCTCCATCACCAATGAATATGTTATAAAAAGCAACTTTTTTTTAATCGGTTTAATTCAGTTCCGTACGTTTGTGAAAAGACTCTGGTGGTTAACCCACTCTGGGCTCGCGCACATTTCTTAGGAGCAGGGGCGTGTTTATTCCGATATTGGAGCCGAAAGTGAGGCGGGCGAGAAATGGGGAGGCAGGATGTTCTGTGATGTTCTGCTGCGGGTGCAGTTTTTGTCCATGGCCAGAGGGGTGTTCCCGGCAGACCCCCTGTGCCAGAGCAGAGGTGCTAGGAACCCCACCAGCATCTGTTGGGACACCCCCCTTTCTGACAGGTCCTGTCTCAGCCATATACAGCGCCATCCTGGCCCCTCCCTCCGTGCCTACTTCTAGCCCGATGCTGACCTTGGCACTTAAACTGGCTGCCCCTTCTCCGTTCCCGCCTCCACCTCCGTCAGTGCGTGTGTATCCACAGTGCTGCTCCCATACTGTGTACTGCAAACCTAGGGTACCCAGATTAAAAAAAAAATCAGTGCACCGACTATACCCAACGCAACGGGACCGAGCAGCTGCCGCCGACGGGAAGGGTTCCAGAGAGCACCTAAGCGAGGTCTTTCCGTTCCGTAGTGCACAGAAGGTGCCCGGATTAACGGGGAAGGATTTTCGAGTCAGAGCCGGGCAGGGCTAAGCCCCTTGGAATGGCCAGGAAATCCGCCTGCGTAACAGCTCCCAACGCCGAGGCTGTGCCAGGCCAAGTTACGTTCTCTCTTGGCCTGATATATATACACAGTTCATAGAAACAGGCAACACAGGCAGGAGTGTGCAGGGTGAGCAGTGTGTGAGTGTGCAGGGTGAGCAGGGTGAGCAGTGTGAGAGTGTGCAGGGTGAGCAGTGTGCGAGTGTGCAGGGTGAGCAGTGTGCGAGTGTGCAGGGTGAGCAGTGTGTGAGTGTGCAGGGTGAGCAGTGTGTGAGTGTGCAGGGTGAGCAGTGTGTGAGTGTGCAGGGTGAGCAGTGTGCGAGTGTGCAGGGTGAGCAGTGTGCGAGTGTGCAGGGTGAGCAGTGTGTGAGTGTGCAGGGTGAGCAGTGTGTGAGTGTGCAGGGTGAGCAGTGTGTGAGTGTGCAGGGTGAGCAGTGTGCGAGTGTGCAGGGTGAGCAGTGTGTGAGTGTGCAGGGTGAGCAGTGTGTGAGTGTGCAGGGTGAACAGTGTGTGAGTGTGCAGGGTGAGCAGTGTGTGAGTGTGCAGGGTGAGCAGTGTGTGAGTGTGCAGGGTGAGCAGTGTGTGAGTGTGCGAGTGTGCAGGGTGAGCAGTGTGCGAGTGTGCAGGGTGAGCAGTGTGCGAGTGTGCAGGGTGAGCAGTGTGCGAGTGTGCAGGGTGAGCAGTGTGTGAGTGTGCAGGGTGAGCAGTGTGTGAGTGTGCAGGGTGAGCAGTGTGTGAGTGTGCAGGGTGAGCAGGGTGAGCAGGGTGAGCGAGTGTGCAGGGTGAGCAGTGTGCGAGTGTGCAGGGTGAGCAGTGTGCGAGTGTGCAGGGTGAGCAGTGTGCGAGTGTGCAGGGTGAGCAGTGTGCGAGTGTGCAGGGTGAGCAGTGTGCGAGTGTGCAGGGTGAGCAGTGTGTGAGTGTGCAGGGTGAGCAGTGTGTGAGTGTGCAGGGTGAGCAGTGTGTGAGTGTGCAGGGTGAGCAGTGTGTGAGTGTGCAGGGTGAGCAGTGTGTGAGTGTGCAGGGTGAGCAGTGTGTGAGTGTGCAGGGTGAGCAGTGTGTGAGTGTGCAGGGTGAGCAGTGTGTGAGTGTGCAGGGTGAGCAGGGTGAGCAGTGTGCGAGTGTGCAGGGTGAGCAGTGTGCGAGTGTGCAGGGTGAGCAGTGTGTGAGTGTGCAGGGTGAGCAGTGTGCGAGTGTGCAGGGTGAGCAGTGTGCGAGTGTGCAGGGTGAGCAGTGTGCGAGTGTGCAGGGTGAGCAGTGTGCGAGTGTGCAGGGTGAGCAGTGTGTGAGTGTGCAGGGTGAGCAGTGTGTGAGCGTGCAGGGTGAGCAGTGTGCGAGTGTGCAGGGTGAGCAGTGTGCGAGTGTGCAGGGTGAGCAGTGTGCGAGTGTGCAGGGTGAGCAGTGTGCGAGTGTGCAGGGTGAGCAGTGTGCGAGTGTGCAGGGTGAGCAGTGTGTGAGTGTGCAGGGTGAGCAGTGTGTGAGTGTGCAGGGTGAGCAGTGTGCGAGTGTGCAGGGTGAGCAGTGTGCGAGTGTGCAGGGTGAGCAGTGTGCGAGTGTGCAGGGTGAGCAGTGTGCGAGTGTGCAGGGTGAGCAGTGTGCGAGTGTGCAGGGTGAGCAGTGTGCGAGTGTGCAGGGTGAGCAGTGTGTGAGTGTGCAGGGTGAGCAGTGTGTGAGTGTGCAGGGTGAGCAGTGTGTGAGTGTGCAGGGTGAGCAGTGTGTGAGTGTGCAGGGTAAGCAGTGTGTGAGTGTGCAGGGTGAGCAGTGTGTGAGTGTGCAGGGTGAGCAGGGTGAGCAGTGTGCGAGTGTGCAGGGTGAGCAGTGTGCGAGTGTGCAGGGTGAGCAGTGTGTGAGTGTGCAGGGTGAGCAGTGTGTGAGTGTGCAGGGTGAGCAGTGTGTGAGTGTGCAGGGTGAGCAGTGTGTGAGTGTGCAGGGTGAGCAGTGTGTGAGCGTGCAGGGTGAGCAGTGTGTGAGCGTGCAGGGTGAGCAGTGTGTGAGCGTGCAGGGTGAGCAGTGTGCGAGCGTGCAGGGTGAGCAGTGTGAGGGTGAGCAGGGTGAGCAGTGTGCGAGTGTGCAGGGTGAGCAGTGTGCGAGTGTGCAGGGTGAGCAGTGTGCGAGTGTGCAGGGTGAGCAGTGTGTGAGTGTGCAGGGTGAGCAGTGTGCGAGTGTGCAGGGTGAGCAGTGTGCGAGTGTGCAGGGTGAGCAGTGTGTGAGTGTGCAGGGTGAGCAGTGTGTGAGTGTGCAGGGTGAGCAGTGTGTGAGTGTGCAGGGTGAGCAGTGTGTGAGTGTGCAGGGTGAGCAGTGTGTGAGTGTGCAGGGTGAGCAGTGTGCGAGTGTGCAGGGTGAGCAGTGTGCGGGTGAGCAGTGTGTGAGTGTGCAGGGTGAGCAGTGTGCGAGTGTGCAGGGTGAGCAGTGTGCGAGTGTGCAGGGTGAGCAGTGTGTGAGTGTGCAGGGTGAGCAGTGTGTGAGTGTGCAGGGTGAGCAGTGTGTGAGTGTGCAGGGTGAGCAGTGTGTGAGTGTGCAGGGTGAGCAGTGTGTGAGTGTGCAGGGTGAGCAGTGTGCGAGTGTGCAGGGTGAGCAGTGTGCGAGTGTGCAGGGTGAGCAGTGTGCGAGTGTGCAGGGTGAGCAGTGTGCGAGTGTGCAGGGTGAGCAGTGTGTGAGTGTGCAGGGTGAGCAGTGTGTGAGTGTGCAGGGTGAGCAGTGTGTGAGTGTGCAGGGTGAGCAGGGTGAGCAGGGTGAGCGAGTGTGCAGGGTGAGCAGTGTGCGAGTGTGCAGGGTGAGCAGTGTGCGAGTGTGCAGGGTGAGCAGTGTGCGAGTGTGCAGGGTGAGCAGTGTGCGAGTGTGCAGGGTGAGCAGTGTGTGAGTGTGCAGGGTGAGCAGTGTGTGAGTGTGCAGGGTGAGCAGTGTGTGAGTGTGCAGGGTGAGCAGTGTGTGAGTGTGCAGGGTGAGCAGTGTGTGAGTGTGCAGGGTGAGCAGTGTGTGAGTGTGCAGGGTGAGCAGTGTGTGAGTGTGCAGGGTGAGCAGGGTGTGAGTGTGCAGGGTGAGCAGGGTGCGAGTGTGCAGGGTGAGCAGTGTGCGAGTGTGCAGGGTGAGCAGTGTGTGAGTGTGCAGGGTGAGCAGGGTGAGCAGTGTGCGAGTGTGCAGGGTGAGCAGTGTGTGAGTGTGCAGGGTGAGCAGTGTGTGAGTGTGCAGGGTGAGCAGTGTGCGAGTGTGCAGGGTGAGCAGTGTGTGAGTGTGCAGGGTGAGCAGTGTGTGAGTGTGCAGGGTGAGCAGTGTGTGAGTGTGCAGGGTGAGCAGTGTGTGAGTGTGCAGGGTGAGCAGTGTGTGAGCGTGCAGGGTGAGCAGTGTGTGAGTGTGCAGGGTGAGCAGTGTGTGAGTGTGCAGGGTGAGCAGTGTGCAGGGTGAGCAGGGTGAGCAGTGTGCGAGTGTGCAGGGTGAGCAGTGTGCGAGTGTGCAGGGTGAGCAGTGTGTGAGTGTGCAGGGTGAGCAGTGTGTGAGTGTGCAGGGTGAGCAGTGTGCGAGTGTGCAGGGTGAGCAGTGTGCGAGTGTGCAGGGTGAGCAGTGTGCGAGTGTGCAGGGTGAGCAGTGTGCGAGTGTGCAGGGTGAGCAGTGTGCGAATGTGCAGGGTGAGCAGTGTGCGAGTGTGCAGGGTGAGCAGTGTGCGAGTGTGCAGGGTGAGCAGTGTGCGAGTGTGCAGGGTGAGCAGTGTGTGAGTGTGCAGGGTGAGCAGTGTGTGAGTGTGCAGGGTGAGCAGTGTGTGAGTGTGCAGGGTGAGCAGTGTGTGAGCGTGCAGGGTGAGCAGTGTGTGAGCGTGCAGGGTGAGCAGTGTGTGAGCGTGCAGGGTGAGCAGTGTGTGAGTGTGCAGGGTGAGCAGTGTGTGAGTGTGCAGGGTGAGCAGTGTGAGGGTGAGCAGGGTGAGCAGTGTGCGAGTGTGCAGGGTGAGCAGTGTGCGAGTGTGCAGGGTGAGCAGTGTGCGAGTGTGCAGGGTGAGCAGTGTGTGAGTGTGCAGGGTGAGCAGTGTGCGAGTGTGCAGGGTGAGCAGTGTGCGAGTGTGCAGGGTGAGCAGTGTGTGAGTGTGCAGGGTGAGCAGTGTGTGAGTGTGCAGGGTGAGCAGTGTGTGAGTGTGCAGGGTGAGCAGTGTGTGAGTGTGCAGGGTGAGCAGTGTGTGAGTGTGCAGGGTGAGCAGTGTGCGAGTGTGCAGGGTGAGCAGTGTGCGAGTGTGCAGGGTGAGCAGTGTGCGAGTGTGCAGGGTGAGCAGTGTGTGAGTGTGCAGGGTGAGCAGTGTGTGAGTGTGCAGGGTGAGCAGTGTGTGAGTGTGCAGGGTGAGCAGGGTGAGCAGGGTGAGCGAGTGTGCAGGGTGAGCAGTGTGCGAGTGTGCAGGGTGAGCAGTGTGCGAGTGTGCAGGGTGAGCAGTGTGCGAATGTGCAGGGTGAGCAGTGTGTGAGTGTGCAGGGTGAGCAGTGTGTGAGTGTGCAGGGTGAGCAGTGTGTGAGTGTGCAGGGTGAGCAGTGTGTGGCTAAAGAGATGCAAGGAAATGAGAATGACGATGAAGCCAACCAATGGTAAGCAATAGGGGGGCTTTAAGACCCAGTAAGTAAATGTTAGACGGACCGGGAGGGTCGGCCGAGATTACGGGGAGAGGTCTCCAGGGAGAGCCGTCTCCAACGACTGTACAGACAAGTAACTTCCCCCCCACAGACGGACACCACACAAGGTTGAAGGTTAACGAGACTTTATATGCAATTCTTAGGTTACGATAGTATGATACAAGGAGGTCTGGACTCAGGGGTCCCCTCGGTTCTGGTCTCGGGCTGAGGAAAAGGGGTAGCGGGACAGTCTTAGTTACCAATGAGTACAAAATAGCTCTCAATCCTCGAGCTCGGCGTGGTAGATGATCGGGCCGTGGAGGAGCCAAGCAGGTCCCGAGATGGATGAAGGGAGGACGACGGTCCGCGGCGGAGCCTGCAGGTCCCGATGACGATGAAAGATGAAGGTTACGACGGCTGTGGCAGCGCCAACAGGCAGGACGATGGTGCACAGGACAGAGCTACGGCAGCGCCAGTAGTCCGTCCAGGATGAGTTCCTCTTTACGTCTCTCGACTCCAAGATACAACTGCCTTCCTGCTCTGGAGCTGCCCCAGTTATAGGGCTGGTGTGCTTTGATGTCCGGACCCTCGCACTTGGAGGTCGGGAGGTCCGGGATGAGGGAGTCCAGACACCCAGCAGGGGGGTGGAGCCAGCGCCCGGGGAGGCGATGGGCGAGCGGCCCTGGGCGGGGGAGAGCCATCGGCACCTCTTTCTCCCATTGACTTGCCAAGTAGCCCGCTCACCTCCTGGGTGGAGGGTGGTGCCGGAATGTCTGAGGCCGGGCTAGGCCCAGGGTTGAGGTCGATCGGGGGCCAGGCGGCCTCGTGGTGAAGTGTCCAAGATGGCGGCCCGGGCTGGGCGCGTGGGCCGGCAGAGGATCGGACCCACGAGGTTAACATGTTCGAGGGCAGGGGTCCCTGAGGGGACAGAGTACGTGCAATGGGGGTGTGTGGTTCTTGCGTGACTGGGCTCGGGCCTGGTTGAGCCGGGGGAGAGCGGCCCTTCATGTGGCCTGTCCAACATGCGTCCCCCCCAGCTGAAGGCGGGGAGAGTTACCCATCCTCTTGGGGACTCTCCTCGTCGAGGCGGAAAAACCGGGACAGGCCATCCGCGTTGGCGTGGTCTGACCCAGGCCGGTGTTCGACTGTGAAGTCCATACCTTGCAAGGAGATGGACCAGCGTAGCAATTTTGGGTTTTCCCCCCGCATATGCATCAACCACTGCAGGGGTCGGTGGTCAGTCTGTACCCGAAAGTGGGTACCAAAAAGGTAGGGCCGGAGTTTCTTGAGGGCCCATACCACAGCGAAGGCTTCCCTCTCTATGGTGCTCCAGCGTTGCTCCCGTGGTAGGAGTCTCCGGCTGATGAAGGCCACCGGTTGATCAAGGCCTTCGGTGTTCACTTGAGACAGCACCGCCCCAATGCCCTGGTCAGAGGCGTCCGTCTGGACGACGAACTCCCGGCTGTAGTCTGGGGCCTGGAGCACAGGAGCGGAACACATGGCGGCCTTCAACTGTTTGAATGCCGCTTGACACTCTGGGGTCCAGTTCACCTTCTTGGGCTGATTCTTCGACGTGAGCTCGGTGAGAGGCCCCACTATTGTACCATAGTCTTTCACGAACCTTCGGTAGTAGCCCGTGAGGCCCAGGAAGGCTCGCACCTCGGTTTGTGTGATAGGGGGCTGCCAGTTCTGGATGGCGGCAATTTTCAGCTGTAGAGGGGCCACTAGGCCGCTTCCCACCTGGTGTCCGAGGTAGGTCACAGACCCTTGTCCGATTTGGCATTTGCTGGCCTTGATCGTAAGGCCAGCTCGCTGAAGGGCTTGCAGTACTGCTCGGAGGTGGTGGAGGTGCTCGGTCCAATGGTGGCTGTACACAGCGATGTCGTCCAGGTAGGCGGCGCTGAACTCTTCGAGCCCCGCCAGGACCTGATTGACGAGCCGTTGGAAAGTTGCTGGTGCATTTTTCATGCCGAAGGGCATGACCGTAAAATGATAGTGGCCATCGGGGGTGGAGAAGGCAGAACGTTCTTGTGCTCGGGGTGTGAGGCCGATCTGCCAATAACCTGCTGTCAGGTCGAAGATGCTGAGGTAGCGGGCAGCTCCCATTCGGTCGACCAGTTCATCTGCCCGGGGGATGGGATGGGCGTCCGTTCTGATGACTTCATTCAGGCCCCGGTAGTCGACGCAGAACCGGAGTTCTGGTGTGGTTCCGGGGGCGGCTGCTTTGGGGACCAGTACGACCGGGCTGGCCCATGGACTGTCTGAGGGCTCGATGACCCCGAGCGTGAGCATCTTAGCTACTTCCGCCTGGATGCAGGCCCGTACCCGATCAGGTACGCGGTAGGCCCGGTGGCGGATAGGAGGGCTGTCTCCGGTGTCCACATCGTGCACACACCAGGAAGTGACACCTGGGGTGAGGGAGAACAGACTGGCGAACTGTGACAGGAGGGCTTGGCACTCTTGGCGTTGTTCTCTGGTGAGGGTCTCCGAGAGTCTGACCCCATCCACGGAGCCGTCTTGCTCTTGGGCCCGCAAGAGGTCAGGGAGAGGCTCGGAGTCGTCTTCAACCCCATTGTCTGTGGCCATCAGTAGGCTGAGTTCTGTTTGTGCAAAGTGGGGCTTCAGTCTGTTGGTGTGGAGGACTCGGAGTGGATTCCGGGAGGACTCCATATCGATCAGATAGGTGGTAGGACCCTTGCGCTCGATTACTTTGAAGGGTCCCGTCCATTTGTCTTGGAGAGCGCATGGCTCTGTGGGGGACATTACCCATACCTGTTGCCCCGGCTCGAATTCAATGGATGAGGCGTTCTGGTCATACCATTTCTTCATGTCCTCTTGACTGGCCTCTAGGTTGGCTTTTGCTAGGTCTCTGAACCGCCGGGACTGGTTGCGGAGGGTGAGGAGGTACCGGAAGACATCTGGAGGACTCTTGGCCGGGGGCATCTCCCAGCCTTCTTTGATCAGGCTGAGCGGCCCCCGCACTGGGTGCCCATACAGCAGTTCGAAGGGGCTGAAGCCTAGGGATTTCTGTGGGACCTCCCGGTAGGCGAAGAGGAGGCACGGCAGCAGCACGTCCCACTGGCGACGGAGGGGCTCTTCCAATCCCCCGATCATCCCTTTTAGCGTGCGATTGAACCGCTCAACAAGTCCGTTTCCTTGGGGGTGATAGGGGGTCGTGAAGCGGTAGGTGACCCCACACTGTTGCCAGAGGGACTTCATGTATTTAGAGATAAAGTTCGTGCCTCTGTCGCTGACGACTTCTCGGGGGAACCCCACACGGGAGAAGATCCCCATCAGGGCCCGGCCGACCACTGGGGCTGTCACGGTCCGGAGAGGAATAGCCTCAGGGTAGCGGGTGGCGTGGTCCACTAGTACCAGGATGAAACGATGGCCTTGTCTTGTACGCGGGTCCAGGGGTCCCACAATGTCTATTCCGACCCTCTCAAATGGGGTCGTGACTACTGGAAAGGGTTGCAGGGGGGCCTTTAGTTTGCGGCCGCTCTTCCCACTAGCTTGGCACGTGGGGCAAGATCGGCAATGCTGGTGCACATCGTTTCTCATTTTGGGCCAGAAGAAGTGGGTCACCAGGCGGCTGTAGGTTTTATCTTGTCCCAGGTGCCCTGCCAGGGGGACATCGTGGGCCAGATTCAGCAGGAAGTCTCTGAAGCGGAGGGGCACTACTAGTACTCGGTTGGCCCCCAGCTCGGCGATTCGTTGCTCGCTGTACAACAGATCATTGTCCCAGTAGACCCAATGAGTTCCGGAGGTATCCCCTGCGCTTTGGGCGAGCGCTTGTTGTCGGAGTCCCTCGAGGGAGGGACAGGTCTTCTGTTCCTGACGAAATTGTTCTTGTGTGGGTCCCCCTTCTTGAGCCCACTGGTCAAGGTTAGCGAGGTCGGAGGGTTGAGCAAGTTCGAGGGGGATGTCATGGTCGGTGGTCTCGGCTGGGGCGACCGGAGGCGGTGGCGCCGGCCATTCTGGTTCTTCCGGGTGATGGTTGGCACGGGCGGCCATGGACCGGGTGGTGACGCACGCCCAGTCCGGGACGCCCAACATCCCCAAGTGTTCTTTTCGCTCCACGGCTGCCCACGGGGAGCTTTCCAGGTCATTTCCGAGGAGGCAGTCCACGGGGGCGTCGTCTCGGACCGTCACTTTCAACATGCCGGAGACCCCTCCCCACTCAAAGGGGACGCAGGCCATCCGACACAGACTTTCTGAGTTGTCGGCTGATCGCACAGGGCAGAGAATGTTCGGTAGATATTGTTCTGGGGTCACCAGATGACAGCGGACGGCTGTCACGCTGGCCCCGGTGTCCCGAAGGGCTTCGGCCCGTTGTCCATTGATGCTCACCCATTGGCTGTACTTCTGGGTGTTAGCGGGTAGGGGGACCCGCGGGACCATGTCTCTTCCCCCTAAGCACGCGAGAGACATGGCGGCTGGCTCCCACTCTTGATACTCTTGCTCGTCTGTTTCTTGTTCCTCGGAGATCTGTTCTTCCCCTAGCGCCGCGGCGGCCACATGGCGGGGTTTCGGACTCTGATACTGCGGGCAGCTGGGGTCGTTTGCATAGTGGCCGACTCGTTGGCATCGGTGACATGTAACATTGGCTCTGTACCCCGGTCGCGCCGGGGTGCTGCCCCGGTTGGCCGGGGGGGTGGTGCTGGTAGCGGGGGCGGCCGGAGTGTTGTCTCTTCCTCGTCCTTGGCCCCCTCCTCCTCCTCTGGGTCGGTGGTGACCATTGTTGTTCCGGTTCTGCTCGTAGGACCCATTCCGGCCCACTCTGGTGATCTCCCACCGGTCAGCTTCGGCTGCGAGCTGCCGGGGATCGGTTAACTTGCTGTCGAGGAGGTGTTGGCGTAGTTCAATGAAGCAATTGTTGGACAGATGCTCCCATACCATCAGATTGAACAGCTGCTCGTAGGTCGTGACGTTGTTTCCTCTGATCCAGCCTTCGAAGGCTCGGCTAAAGTACGTTACATAGTCCACCCAAGTTGTACCCGGGATGCGTGTGCAGTCTCGGAACCTCTGACGGTACATCTCGGGCGTGAGGCCATAGCGGGTGAGGAGGGCCGCTTTCATATGGTCGTAGGAGGTCATCTGGTGGTCTGGGAGCTGTAACAGGGTATCGCGACCCTCATTGAGGAATTTGCCCCATAGGCCGGCTCCCCAATCGTTTTTATCGATCCGGTGCGCAGTCATCGCGATTTCATAGGCCTTAAACCATTGCTGGATGTCGTCTTCTCGAAAATATTCTCGGACAACATCCTTGGGGATGTGTACTTTTTTCTCCGTGGTCCCTGGGGTGTGTGGTCTGTCGGGCACCCCTAACTCTTTATTCTGCTTGCGCAGGTTGATCTCGGCTAGATTCCGTTCGTGCTCGTACGCCAGTTTCTTTTCCTCGAGCTCCCTTTGCCTCTGTTTCTCCTCTCTTTCTTCTCGGAGACGCAGGTGCTCTAAGTTTATTTTTTGTTCGGCCAACTTGAGTTCTACGTCCATCTTGAGTCGGGCCATTTCTAGTTCGTGTAGTCGGGTTTTTTCTCTTTCTTGGATCTCGTCTTGCGAGAGACTGGTTCTTTGCCCTTCCGGGGCCGTGTTGGTATTTTTCGCGGTGCTTTGCTCGGGGGCTTCGACATCCCCGGTCTCTGCCCAAGATTCTAGGGCATGCTTAAAATCGTCCTTGGTGCTTAGTCCGGTGGTAGCGATACCTAGTTCGATGCAGAACTGCTTTAGTTCACGATGGCTGTACTCCTCTAGTTTTTCCATTTGGAACCTCAGTTGATCCGCTTTCTTTAGTTGTCATTGTGGTTCGTTGTGGGGTGAGCTACTCTCTGTACGTTATGCGGTGATTCGGATCCCACCGCTGCCACCAATGTTAGACGGACCGGGAGGGTCGGCCGAGATTACGGGGAGAGGTCTCCAGGGAGAGCCGTCTCCAACGACTGTACAGACAAGTAACTTCCCCCCCACAGACGGACACCACACAAGGTTGAAGGTTAACGAGACTTTATATGCAATTCTTAGGTTACGATAGTATGATACAAGGAGGTCTGGACTCAGGGGTCCCCTCGGTTCTGGTCTCGGGCTGAGGAAAAGGGGTAGCGGGACAGTCTTAGTTACCAATGAGTACAAAATAGCTCTCAATCCTCGAGCTCGGCGTGGTAGATGATCGGGCCGTGGAGGAGCCAAGCAGGTCCCGAGATGGATGAAGGGAGGACGACGGTCCGCGGCGGAGCCTGCAGGTCCCGATGACGATGAAAGATGAAGGTTACGACGGCTGTGGCAGCGCCAACAGGCAGGACGATGGTGCACAGGACAGAGCTACGGCAGCGCCAGTAGTCCGTCCAGGATGAGTTCCTCTTTACGTCTCTCGACTCCAAGATACAACTGCCTTCCTGCTCTGGAGCTGCCCCAGTTATAGGGCTGGTGTGCTTTGATGTCCGGACCCTCGCACTTGGAGGTCGGGAGGTCCGGGATGAGGGAGTCCAGACACCCAGCAGGGGGGTGGAGCCAGCGCCCGGGGAGGCGATGGGCGAGCGGCCCTGGGCGGGGGAGAGCCATCGGCACCTCTTTCTCCCATTGACTTGCCAAGTAGCCCGCTCACCTCCTGGGTGGAGGGTGGTGCCGGAATGTCTGAGGCCGGGCTAGGCCCAGGGTTGAGGTCGATCGGGGGCCAGGCGGCCTCGTGGTGAAGTGTCCAAGATGGCGGCCCGGGCTGGGCGCGTGGGCCGGCAGAGGATCGGACCCACGAGGTTAACATGTTCGAGGGCAGGGGTCCCTGAGGGGACAGAGGACGTGCAATGGGGGTGTGTGGTTCTTGCGTGACTGGGCTCGGGCCTGGTTGAGCCGGGGGAGAGCGGCCCTTCATGTGGCCTGTCCAACAGTAAACAAAATGTCTCACAAGAGACAGTAAATACGCTGTCTAATGCGAGACCTAAAGTAAAGGATGGAGGGGGAGTGATGAGGGGAAAGGTTGAGGGAGAGGGGAAACTATCAAAAAGATTAAAGGTGACCTCCAAACACAGTGAATAGTGTAACACAACCAAAAGTGCCCAAAACATTTTGGGGCGCTAATGTGAAGGCAGGAGAGCACTTAAGGAAAGATATGACCTGCCTGTGGGGAAACAGCCTTTACCAGGAAGCCATTACCACACAGGATCGTTACCATGCAGTCTTTACCACACAGGCAAGTACCACACAGGTAAGTATTTGTCCCTTTATCATGCGTATTTTACCATGCAGGTAATAACATACTTTTTAAAGACATTAAATGGAATATGCTACTTACCAGTATGCATCTGTTCTTGGCATGTAGGGCTACTGACATTCATATCTTGTGCATAGATCGCCGCCTAGTGTTGGGTCCTGATGGTTGCACTTGTTGTCTTGGAAGAGTCTTCGAAGTATCACGAGATGGGGGACTCCTCCCCTGGACTACAGTGCGCATGGGCATCTTCTCCATCCTCAGATTGTTTTTCGCCATTGTGGCAAAGATGGAGATAGTAAAGTAAGAGATGGCCATGCCAGAGAGCATGCTGCAGCTGCTATAGGCACCGGGGAGGAGGGCGGGCGATATGAATGTCAGCAGCCCTACATGCCAAGAACAGATGCATACTGGTAAGTAGCATATTCCGTTTGAGGCATGTGGGCTGTGGAATTCATATCTTGTGCATAGACTGTATAGCAGTATCTCCTCTAGCGGTGGCTACCTGTGCCAGCTGCAGCAGTTTGAAAAAGAGTTTTGAGGACAGCCTGGCCTAAAGCAGCTTGCTGTTTTGTTTGCACATCTACAGATATCTTCAAGAGGAATATTTCCTAGGAAAGCCATGGATGCCCCCATTTTCCTTGTGGAGTGTGCTCTTGGGGGGACGGTTAAAGTGCGTTTTGCCTTTTGATAGCATATTTGAATGCATTTAACTATCCAACGGGCTATTCCTGATTTTGAAATAGGATTTCCTTTGTGTTGTGGTGCAAAGGCAACAGACAGTTGTTTTGTTTTCCTAAAGGATTTAGTTCTGTCTATATAATAAAGTAGAGCTCTCTTTACGTCTAGTGTGTGCAGGGCTCTCTCAGCTACTGACTGTGGATTTTGAAAGAACACTGGCAGTTCTATTGATTGGTTGATATGGAAATTGGATACAACCTTAGGCATGAATTTAGGGTTTGTTCTAAGAACCACCCTGTTGGCATGTACCTGCATGAAAGGGTCTTGAATTGTTAGCGCTTGTAATTCACTCACTCTTCTGAGTGAGGTGATGGCCACCAAGAATGCAACTTTCCACGTTAGGAATTGTAGTTCGCATGAATGTAAAGGTTTGAAAGGAGGGCCCATGAGTCTGGTAAGTACCATATTGAGATTCCAGACTGGGGAAGGGGGGTGTCTAGGAGGAATCACCCTTTTAAACCCTCCAGGAAGGCTTTGATTGCTGGTATTCTAAACAGTGAAAGGTGTTGCCTGTTTTGAAGGTATGCTGCTATGGCAGCAAGGTGTAGTCGTATTGAAGAGTATGCTAAGTTACATTTTTGTAGATGCAGCAGATAACATATAATGTTTTGTATTGAAGCGTCTAATGGGTTGATTTGGTTATTGTTGCAGTAAATAACAAATCTCTTCCATTTAGCTGCATAGCACGCTCATGTGGTTGGTCTTCTTGCCTCCCTAATGATGTTCATGCAATCTGGGGACAAGTTAAGGTATCCAAACTCTAAGACCTCAGGAGCCACATCGCTAGGTTCATTTGATTGGGATCTGGGTGTCTGATTTCTCCATGGTTCTGAGTTAGAAGATGAGGTGCAAGGCGCAGTCTTTGATTGGGAACTACTGAGAGTTCCAGGAACGTTGTGTACCATGGTTGTCTCGCCCATGTGGGAGAAACTAGGATTAGTGTGAGGGAGTGTTGCCGCAGTTTGCGTGCCACCAGCGGAATCAGTGGTGCTGGGGGAAAAGCGTACGCAAATCTGCCTGACCAGTTCATCCATATCGCATTGCCCTGTGACAATGGATGTGGGAACCTGGCGGCAAAGTATTGGCATTTCGAGTTTTCTTTTGTGGCGAACAGGTCTATTTCTGGGTGACCCCACTCCTCGAAGAATGGCTGGAGAACCTGGGGGTGAATCTCCCATTTGTGTAGTTATTGGCTGTGCCGGCAACCTGATTGTCCTTCCCTGGAAGGTGTTCTGCTAGGAGAAAAATGTTTTTTGGAATCGCCCACTTCCATATGCTTTTGCCAGATGGGACAGCAGTGGAGAGTGCGTTCCTCACTGTTTCTAGATATTGCAAATGCTACTTACTAGTATGCATCTGTTCTTGGCATGTAGGGCTGCTGACATTCATATCTGTGCATAGATCGCCGCCTAGTGTTGGGTCCGGATGATTGCACATTGTTGTCCTGGAAGAGTCTTCGAAGTATCACGAGATAGGTGGCTCCTCTCCTGGACTACAGTGCGCATGGGCATCGCCTCCATCCCCAGATTGTTTTTAGCCATTGGCAGAGATGGAGTGAAGTATGTGAGTGATGCCTATGCTGCGAGCAGATATATGAACATATATATATGTATGAAGACTGCAGCTGCTACAGGCGCCGGGGAGGAGGGTGGGCGATATGAATGTCAGCAGCCCTACATGCCAAGAACAGATGCATACTGATAAGTAGCATTTGCAGTTCGAGGCATGTGGGCTGCTGAATTCATATCTGTGCATAGAATACATAGCAGTCCCTCCATTAGCGGCGGCCGCCCGTGCCAGCTGCAGCAGTCTGAAAAAGTGTTTTGAGAACAGCCTGACCAACAGCTGCCTGCTGTTTGGAGTGCACGTCTACACAGTAATGTTTAGTGAAAGTATGCGTGGTAGACCATGTGGCTGCTCTACAAATATCTTCTAAGGGAATGTTACCAAAGAAAGCCATAGAGGCCCCCAACTTCCTGGTGGAGTGGGCTCTTGGTGGGATAGTGAGAGTGCGTTTAGCTTTAGCGTAACAGATTTGAATGCATTTCACGATCCACCTAGCGATCCCAGCTTTGGAGATAGCGTTTCCCTTGTGGTGTGAGGCAAAAGCAACGAAAAGCTGCTTGGTTTTGCGAAAATCTTTTGTCCTGTCCACATAGTACATCAAGGCTCTTTTAACATCAAGGGTGTGGAGCATCCGCTCCGCCAGCGACTCTGGGTTTTGGAAAAACACTGGCAACTCAATTGTCTGGTTCATATGGAATTGAGATACAACCTTGGGTAAGAATTTAGGGTTAGTGCTGAGTACAACCCTGTTAGCATGTACTTGGAAGAAAGGTTCTTGGATGGTGAGGGCCTGCAACTCGCTAACCCTCCGTAGCGATGTAATTGCTACTAAGAAAGCCACCTTCCAAGTCAGAAACTGAAGCTCACAAGAGTGCAGTGGCTCAAAGGGAGGACCCATCAGCCTTGTAAGAACCACATTGAGGTTCCATTCCGGAGCTGGTTGTGTCCGTGGTGGAATGACCCTTTTGAGTCCTTCCAGAAAAGCCTTGATAGCAGGGACCTTAAAAAGTGACAGGTGTTGCCTATTCTGGAGGTATGCTGCCATTGCAGACAAGTGAATGCGGATGGAAGAATACGCCAAATTGCATTGGTACAGGTGGAACAGGTAGCAAATGATGTTTTGAATGGAAGCATCCAGCGGGTCAATGTCGTGGTTTACACAGTAGACGACAAATCGCTTCCATTTAGCCGCATATCATGCTCTAGTAGTGGGCTTTCTTGCCTCCCGAATGATGTCCATGCAATCGGGGGGAAGATTGAGGTAGCCAAACTCTAGGACTTCAGGAGCCAGATCGCCAGGTTGAGCTGTTGCGGATCTGGGTGCTGAATGTCGCCATGGCTCTGCGTCAGAAGGCTGGGTGTGAGATGAAGCCTTTGATGCGGTACCACGGAGAGTTCCAGAAACGTGGTGTACCATGGTTGGCGAGCCCACGTTGGAGCAACCAGGATGAGAGTCATCGAGTGCTGCCTGAGTTTGCGTGCCACCAGCGGTATCAGAGGTGCTGGGGGAAAAGCGTATGCAAATCTGCCTGACCAGTTCATCCACATCGCATTGCCCTGTGATTGCGGGTGTGGGAACCTGGCGGCGAAGCTTTGGCATTTTGCGTTCTCCTTTGTGGCGAACAGGTCTATCTCTGGATGACCCCACTTTTGGAAGTACGGTTGGAGTACCGATGGATGTATCTCCCACTCGTGCATCTGATGGCTGTGCCTGCTGAGCAGGTCCGCCATCTGGTTGTCTTTGCCTGGGAGATGCTCTGCCATGAGGAAGATGTTCCTCTGAATGGCCCACTTCCACATGCTCTGAGCCAGATGAGACAGCTGTGGAGAGTGTGTGCCTCCCTGTTTCTGAATGTAGTACATGGCTGTCATGTTGTCCGTCCGGATCAACACGACCTTGTTGCACAGGTGTACTTTGAATGCCTTCAAGGCCAAGAAGATTGCCATCAGTTCCAATACGTTGATGTGCATCTTCTTTTGCTGTAGTGTCCATAGTCCCTGCACTGTGTAGTGGAGTACATGAGCTCCCCACCCTTGGAGAGAGGCGTCCGTAGTCAGGATAATCTGCGGCACAGGCTCCTGGAACGGTCGGCCCTTGCAAAGGTTTTGTGGATTCCACCAATGCAGAGAGTTGTACGCCCGACCGCTCACCAACACTAGGTCTGTTAGTTGCCCATGAGCCTGAGTCCACTGACGTGCTAGGCACTCCTGAAGCGGACGCATATGTAGTCTCGCGTGCGGGACAATGGAGATGCAGGAGGCCATCATGCCTATCAACTGCATGAACACCTTCGCTGGAAGCGAGTGTTGAGGCCTGAATCGTTGGATCAGCGTTTGGATACTGGCGATTCTCACTGAATTTGGCTGCGCAGTGGCTGCCAGAGTGTTTATCGTCGCGCCCAGATACTGTCGTACATGGGCGGGCTGGAGATGGTATTTTGGGTAGTTCAGAGAGAATCCCAGATAGTGCAGGAGATGAATCGTGCGGGACACGTGGTCGGCGCACTGCTGTTCTGTTTTTGCCTGAATGAGCCAGTCGTCCAGATAAGGGTAGACGTGGACGTTTTGGCGTCGTAGATGCGCCGCCACAGTCGCCAGGCACTTTGTAAAGACCCTTGGCGCTGTGGTGACCCCGAACGGCAGAACCCTGAACTGGTAGTGCTGGTCTTGAATCGTGAATCTGAGATACTTCCTGTGGGAAGGATGCAGGGGGATATGAAAGTATGCATCTTTTAGATCCAACGTAGCCAGGAAGTCCCCCTGTTGAAGCAGAGGGAGTACCTGCTGTAACGTGAGCATATGGAAGTGCTCCGAGAGAATGTACCAGTTGAGGGGCCTGAGGTCCAGGATGGGCCTGAGGGATCCGTCCTTTTTGGGGATTAGAAAATACAGAGAGTAAACCCCTGTTCCCGTTTCTTGCAGTGGGACGAGCTCTATTGCCCCTTTTTTGCAGCATGACTTGAACTTCCTGCTGCAACAAGTGCAAGTGCTCGCCGGACATAGGACGGCTTCTTGGAGGTATATTTGGTGGAGTGGAAGTAAGTTCCAGACAGTAACCGTACTGGATAAGAGACTTGACCCACCTGTCCGTGGTGATGGATTTCCACGCGGGCAGGAACTGCTGGAGTCTCCCCCCGACCGGTGTGTGGTCGGGGGCAGTGACAAGACGTCACTGCTTGTTGGCGGTGGTGGACCTGGAGCTGTTGTTTCCACGTCCCCTGCCTTTGATGTTGTTGCCTCTGTAGCCACCTCTACCCTTGTTGGTGTATGAGGTTTGGGTATTACTTTTATAATACTGTGTGGACTGCGATGCCTGACCCCTTGAGGTGCCTTTGGTATTGGAGCGGCGAAAGGAACCACCCCGAAACTGCTGAGACTGGAGGGCCCCCATAGACTTAGCAGTGTCTGTGTCTTTCTTCATTTTTTCCAGTGTCGCATCCACCTCAGGGCTGAACAGGTGGTCAGGATTAACTGTTTGGTTCAGGATGGTTGTCTGTATATCCGGTTTGAAACCTGATATCCTAAGCCATGCATGTCTTCTCAGCAACACACTAGTGTTGATTGCCCTGGAGGCCGTATCAGCCACGTCCAGCGCACATTTGATGGAAGCGTTTGTGATGCTTTCCCTCCTGAATTAACATTTCCCCTGCCTCCTTGTACTGGTCAGACAAGTGTTGCAGCAGTGTTTCTAGGGTGTCATAATGAGCCCTATCGTAGCGTGCAAGTAGGGCCTGCGGGTTTGAGATTCGCCAAATATTAGCTGCCTGCGCAGCAATCAGTTTCCCTGAGGCCTCAAATATTTTTGACTCTTTGTCTGGGGGAGGAGCGTCACCATGGTCTGTGAGTTCGCCCTCTTGCGTGCGTTGGATACAACCAAAGAGTCCAGTGGCAAGTGTCCCTTGATGTATGTTGGATCCGAGGGCGCCGCCTTATATTTTTTGTCAATGCGAGGATTGATGACACGTGCCCGAGTGGGCTCCTTGAAGACCTCGGTCGCGTGCTTTAGCACTCCCTTGAGCATTGGCAATGTCTTGACTGACTTTTCAGCCACTGAGAAAGTGTCAAACAAAAAGTCCACATCCACAGGATCCGAATGCAGCTCGACATCATGGTTAGCTGCAGCTCTCAATCAAAGCGTTGAAGGCTGTCGAGTCCTCCGTCGGTGAGGTCTTTGCCGCAAAGAGCTGCGGTTCCTGACCCGACTGCGGGTCCTCTGGGTCGCCCCCGGCAGACCAAGGTTCATGTTCCTCCTCCGGATCCGAGTACGCCCGATAGTTGTACTCGACCTCCTCATCGCCACCATCCCCTGCGTTGGAACGCGTTGGCGAATGTTCTAAGGCTTGTGGAGATGCAGGCTCTATCGGGGCCGAAGTACCCGCAGAATCCTTCTTGTGTTTGAGAGGAATACGAAAATGTTCCAGCACCGGCTCCGTGGTGATTTTCCTCTTGAGGAGAGACAGTTTTCCGGTATTGGCGTCGATGATGACCTCTAGACGCTCTTCCTCTGCAAGTGGCTGGAGCCGAGGCTTCGACACTGTGAGAAGGTGGCCTGATATGCAGTGCTCACTATTCTAGTGAACACTATGTATCAGTCCAGCAACCCTTATTGATGATTGGTTGTAAGTCAACCTTATAGACCAGCTATCCTAGTAGCATGGATACGAGCAGTCTAAGGCTAAAGACTCGAGAGGGCGTGTTAAGCCAGCTGTTTACCACACATATACCCCTTGAATACCCAGTGAAAGGACACCACACAAGTGTTATGAAAATAAACAAGATATTTATTAAGAATCACAACAGCCCTGTACTCTTTATGAGGACAGGGTACTAAGCACAAAACAAAACTCTTACGAAAATTCTTAAGTTAGCACAGTATATACAAATGCCCGAGGGGCACGGAAAACCATATACTCTGAAAGTGGAATGCGAAATTACTAGCAGGTAAGTACAGTACTAATAGGCTTAGGAATCGCTAGGACTTAACTATAGAACCTTCAGATTACTTATAGGAGGCCTAGGGGACTCGGGTGCAGAGTGTGCACTCTCACGCGTGATGCGGGACAAAGTCTATGGTAGCTAGTAATTGCAAAGTTAGTGTTCTCGGGCGAACTCGACCTGGTAGGAGGAAAACGAAAGTGGATTCTGACCCTTGGATAGTGAGGCTATGCTGGGGCACCGAAATGCCGAAGTTACCTAGCCCAGGGGCTGCTGCTGCATAGGTCTCAAAATACGTCGGGAATCCTCGTAGACGGACCAGGAGCCTGGAAGAAAGAAGTTGCTGGCAGGCGACCAGTGAAGAAAGTTCGATGGATCCAAGCCTGGATCGAAGGAAGATGACACCTGAAAGCAGAGGGGACCAAGTTCGAGACTACTAGCCAGTAGTCAGGTGGCACCAGGAGGGCACCGGAGGGTAGTCACCTCGACTAGGTGAGTGGGTGACGCTGTGCTCGCAGATCTCACGGACCAGGAGGCGTTGTCGGCGACCAGGATGGAGGAGCGAGCTGTCCCACGATGGATGAAGCTGTCGGCGTCGCTGGACCCAGGATTGGGCAACAAAGCCTTGGCAAATTCAAGCCCACGCGGTGGACTCAAAATGGCGTCTGGAGTGGACCAGGAGGGTCCGGGGTGCCTCTCTTGAAGAAGGAAGCAAGGGCCAGTCTGGAGCAACCAGACCAGCAGCAGTGATGTCGTCGGGCGTCGTGAAGGCCACAAGCCAGCCGGCTAGTAGCCACACAGCGCGGTGAGCACGCAAGACCAGAAGGGCCCCACGCAGATCGTGGAGATGCTGGAGGGCTGATCTTCGGTGCTGGAGCTGCTCAGGGTTGGGGCTTCTCGGACCCCAAAGCACTCACCAGTGGAGCACACGGTGGGCTTGTTGCAAAGAAGTCGTGCAGTCTTGGCGATCGTCGGTCCCTCGAGGTCTCGTCGCACTCACAGTTCTCAGCTTTGCTGTAGAGGTGAGTAGAGGTCAGAGGTGCCAGGGAAGCCGGGTCTCGTCGAGCTGGGTCGTCGGATTCGTGAAGAAGGACTTGCAGCAGACCGCAGTGTTCTTAGGATGGTGCCTGCGGATGCAGGGTGACTACTCCTTAGCTACAAGGGAGAATCTTGAAGAAGAAATCTTGATGTCCTTTCGCAGAAAGTCGGGTCTTGATTCCAAAGATGATCTAATTTGAACAGGGGGCCCGCTCCCATCTTTATACTAAAAAAGGGGGCTGACCCGGTGACTAGGTCCTGCCTATGGGTGGGACTAGGAGGGGGGTGGTTACACCCCTCTGCCATGCCGGACTTTCCCCAGGCCAGGGGCTGGTGTGCCCCTGGAACTGGTTCTGACCGGCCTATGCGTAGTGAGCACCGGGGTGCCACTCAGCAGTCACCTTCCTGAAAAGCCCTGCCTACCCAGGATACACAAAACCATGTCTGGGACGGTGCTAGCACCGCCCCTGACAGGAAACCCTTTGTCCAGGCTCCCCTCGCTGGAAGGACTCCCAGCTGCAGGGGGTCAGACTCGTGTCTGTGGTGGCAGCATCCATTTTGTGGAGCGGAGGCTTCGTTTAACTTTAACCGGGGTTCACAGTTACATACATGTCGTGTCCCTCTAGAAGGGTGGAATGCTAACCCCGTCGCCAGAATTGGCGAGGGGTTAGTATTCCAATTCGTATGACACCTTACTCGACATGTTTTGATAAAGCAATACCAAAGATAGCATTTAACCGCGAGGATTATAATGCACTTAAGAGTATATGGTATGCGATATCATGGAACAGCTATTAGGACTTGGTTCCGCAAGCTGCAGACAGGCTCAGCTCATGCCAGAGCACCATCTCACACGATTCCAAGCACTCTGCCTTCAGGATTGTCAAGGCCTGCCATAGGAGTGACTGATAGGAATCTGTGTGTCCATTTTAGGGTTAGGTATAGGTATACTACACCTACAGCAAAGGGTGATTACACGACTTTGCCCCAGCTGTCATGCAGCCAGTTGTGTCAAATTTAGGAGGCCAGCCAGGGGTGGCATAATACATGCTGCAGCCCCTGGCAGCCCTGGGTACACCTATGCCCTGAGTTACAGGGTCTGATAAGGTGGCCCAGTACCAATTGGAAATGTACCTAGGGTACATGGAATCCATTTTAGAGAGAGAGCAGTAGGCCTGGGGTCCTGATTGGCAGGGCCCCAGGTCGACTATGTCAAAAACCAGCTAAAACACAGGGCAAAAAGTTGGGGGCAACCATAGTCAGGAGGTACCTTCCTACAGACACCACCAATGACGCTTTTGGCGTCGACACCTCCTTCGAGGGCACGCCTGCCCCATGCCTCGGAGCGTAAGCCTTCGGCGTCGACTTCGGCGGCAGGGTAAAGCGAATAGGCGTCTGCGCCTTTGTGGGCTTTGGTGTGTGCTTCGCCACCACATCCCCTGGTTCGGGAACCACAGCGTCCTTCCGAATCCGTTGCAGGGACTCCGCGACCTTTTTCGTTAAGGCTGGAGAGGGCTTGACCGGCTCGATCGATCTCCCCGAGTCGGGAGTCGGGTCGGCGAGAGGCACCGTCTTCGGAGCCGACACTTCACGTTCCTTGTCCCCGACGGCCGGAGCCGGCGAAGCCAGAGCTGTGGAATCGCCTTGACGCTTCTTCGAAGCCTTCTTCGGGTCATCGACCTCGACCATCTTCGGCGCCGACGCGGCCGCGTCGGTCGACTTCGCCGTCGACCCCGAGGCCCTCGGGTCGGCCATCTTGGCGCGGCTCTTCAAGTCGGCCATTTTGAATTTCTTGGAAGTCGATGCCTCCAGAGCCTTCTGCACCAGTGCAGCTTTCACTTTCGGTTTCGAAACCGGAGGTGTGGATTCCAATGGCTTCACTTTCGTTTTTGTTAACGGGAGTGGCGCATCAGAAATGTCCGTGACCGGGCCCGGAGGCGGGGCTGCTGGACTAGTAACGAGGTCTTGGGTAAGGCCCGAAGGCGATCCCTCGACCTGGGCCGCATGAAGGGGGTTGACCCCTGAGTCAGTTTGGGGATGCTCTTCCTCCGAGCTATCCCCCACGGTGGCAATGGCCCCATCGTCGTCCCCTACCTCGTCGCCGGCTTCGTCAAAGTCCTCGTCTCCCGCGTCGTAGGCATCCCCTTCGGACGCGGGGCTAGAGTCCGAAACCTGTAGGACATAGTCGTCTTCAACAAATTCCTCGAAGATGTTGTCCTGCGGGGGCGCCGGGGGTGCCGATAACTGGGCCTGGAGTCTAGCGGCCTGACGAATCTTGAGAGTCTTCTTACACCGGAACTTCGAGCAGGCCATACACCTGGCCTCATCATGGTCCGGTGACAAACATTTGTTGCACACAGGGTGCACATCGAGGTGTGAATACTTGGAGGTGCACACCGGGCACCTTTTGAACTGAGTTCGTTCCATGTCTGGAGCGTCGAGTAGGCCCGTCCGCGCCGAGAGCACGCGGATGGGCAGCAAGAGTTCGGAGCTGAGAACAGACAAAACCCGAACGAAACGATACCGACGCCCAGCCTAAAGACCTTTTGGTCTCGAGTTAGAAAAGTTTTACAACTATCGATTCCGACAGAGGGAACCGAAACACATCCGAACCCAATGGCGGAAAAAAAACAATCTGGGGATGGAGGCGATGCCCATGCGCACTGTAGTCCAGGGGAGGAGCCACCTATCTCGTGATACTTCGAAGACTCTTCCAGGACAACAATGTGCAATCATCCGGACCCAACACTAGGCGGCGATCTATGCACAGATATGAATTCAGCAGCCCACATGCCTCGAACAGTACATTGCGGTCACGTTGTCCGTCCAGATCAACACCGTCTTGCTGTACAAGTATTTCTGAAATGCTTTTAGGGCTAGGAATATTGCTAGCAATTCCAGTTGGTTGATATGCAGCCTTTTCTGTTTGTTTGTCCAGCAGTGGCGTCACTAGTGTTGGTGTCATCCGGTGCGGGTAACTCATGGTGTAACCCCCTCACAACTTACCGGATGGACCATCTCACCCTCTGCCTGCACCATGTCGCCTCCGCCTGCACCATCTCTCCCTCTGCCTGCACCATCTCTCCCTCTTCCTGCGCCATCTCTCCCTCTGCCTGCGCCATCTCTCCCTCTGCCTGCGCCATCTCCCCCCTGCCTGCACCATCTCTCCCTCTGCCGGCACCATCTCTCCCTCTGTCGGCACCATCTCTCCCTCTGTCGGCACCATCTCTCCCTCTGCCTGCACCATCTCTCCCCTCTGCCTGCACCATCTCTCCCCTCTGCCTGCACCATCTCTCCCCTCTGCCTGCACCATCTCTCCCCTCTGCCTGCACCATCTCTCCCCTCTGCCTCCACCATCTCTCCCCTCTGCCTCCACCATCTCCCCCCTCTGCCTCCACCATCTCTCCCCTCTGCCTGCACCATCTCTCCCTTCTGCCTCCACCATCTCCCTTCTGACTCCACCATCTCCCTTCTGCCTCCACCATCTCCCCTCTGCCTGCACCATCTCACCCTCTGCCTGCACCATCTCACCCTCTGCCTGCACCATCTCACCCTCTGCCTGCACCATCTCACCCTCTGCCTGCACCATCTCACCCTCTGCCTGAACCATTTCACCCTCTGCCTGCACCATCTCACCCTCTGCCTGCACCATCTCACCCTCTGCCTGCACCATCTCCCCTCGGCCTGCACCATCTCACCCTCTGCCTGCACCATCTCCCTCTCTGCCTGCACCATCCCTCCCTCTGCCTGCACCATCCCTCCCTCTGCCTGCACCATCCCTCCCTCTGCCTGCACCATCTCCCCTCCGCCTGCACCATCCCTCCCCCTGCCTGCACCATCCCTCCCCCTGCCTGCACCATCTCACCCTCTGCCTGCACCATCCCTCCCTTTGCATGCTCCATCTCACCCTCTGCCTGCACCATCTCCCCTCTGCCTGCACCATCTCCATCTCTGCCTGCACCATCCTTCCTCCTCCGCCTGCACCTCCCCTCCCCTGCCTGCAGCTCTTAACCCTTTCCTCGTCGCCTCCCCCCCCCCCCATGGTTTCCCCCTCACAGTTCTCGGCTCTTCACAAAGTGACTGAAATAAACTCATTAAATGTGCTTTTGCATTCGTGCAGTGGCATTAAAACAATATGACACTGCTGCCTACGTTCTCTCAGGCAAATGGACAAGATTGTCCTTACAAGTTGCCAGTCTTGACTCATTGGCAGTGGAGTGAATGTTAAAAACGAATATCACTTTGCCTGACGCGCAAAATATTTTTGCACCCTCAACTTTCATTCATTACCATTTTTTCGTCAACATGGCAGTTATTTTGGGGACTTTTTCTTGTATATAAGATAATAAAGCAGACTTACAGAATGCGTCCTACACTAATCCTTAGCCAACACACCGACATGAATAAAATGTATACCAGTGAGCGTTGGTTCTGCGCTCCGCTTTGCTTATGAGGTCAGGGTTCAGTGGGTTGTGGCACTTATGAAGCATGTATTTAGCAGAGTGTTTTTTTTTGTCGAATAAAATCCATGCTCTGTTGCGCTATATTCAATTTTTCCAAACAAATATTTCTTACTCATTCTGCGCACGTTCCTTTGCACGCAGATAACATGCATTTCTAAGATGTCAAAAAGGTGTTGCATTTTTAATAAGAGAGATGTATTCAGGAGTATGGACGCATGATTTGTGCGTGCGACACTCAGAGGATACGTTTAAATATACACAAAAGACACACTCGCCCTCACCTTTGAGCAGAGCTGTGTTACCAGATGGTGTCACCCCATGTGAGGGTGTCACCCGGTGCGGTCCGCACCCCCCTAGTGACGCCACTGTTGTCCAGAGCCCTTGTACTGTGTATTGAAGGAGATGGGCTCCCCAGCCTGTCAGTGATGCGTCCGCTGTAAGTACTAGTTGTGGAACTGGCTCTTGGAACAGTCGCCCCTTGGAAAGGTTTTGTGGGTTCCACCACTGCAGAGAGTTGCGAGTGCGGCTGTCTACCAATACTAGGTCTTTTAGTTGTCCTTGAGCTTGGTCCATTGCCGTGCTAGGTATTCCTGTAATGGGCGCATCTGAAGTCTGGCATGGGGGACGATGAATATGCAGGAGGCCATCATGCCTATGAGTTGCATGAAGACTTGGGCTGGCAAAGAGTGTTTTGGCAGGAATTTGCGAATGAGTGTCTGCATACTGGCTATCCTCGCTGAGTTTGGATATGCCTTTGCCACTGAGGTGTTTATGGTGGCTCCCAGGTACTGCTGTGTATGGGACGGTTGCATATGTGATTTTGTGTAGTTGATTGAGAATCCTAAGCTGTGTAGCAGCTTGATTCTCTGAGACGTGTGTGCTGCACACTGTTGGTACGATTTTGCTTGTATTAGCCAATCGTCCAGGTAAGGGTACACATGGACGTGTTGCCTTCTGAGATGTGCTGCCACTGTCGCTAAGCATTTTGTAAATACTCTTGGAGCCGTGGTAACCCCGAAGGACAAAACCTTGAATTGTTAGTGTTGACCTTCTATTGTGAACCTGAGGTATTTTCTGTGGGCTGGATGGATGGGTATGTGGAAATACGCATCTTTGAGGTCCAGTGTTGCTAGGAAATCTCCTTGTTGTAGCAACGGGAGCACTTGTTGTAGTGTTATCATATGAAAGTGCTCCGACAGTATGTATTGATTTAGGGGTCTGAGGTCCAATATTGGTCTGAGAGAGCCGTCCTTCTTAGAAATAAGGAAATATAGGGAGTAAACTCCTGTCCCTTGCTGTTGGAAAGGGACTTGCTCTATGGCCCCCTTTTCTAGTATGCAGTTCACCTCTTGTTGTAGCAGGGTGATGTGTTCTCTGGACATTGGACGATGTCTGGGTGGTATGTTTGGTGGTGAAGAAGTCAGTTCTAGGCAGTAGCCAGACTGGATAATTTCTCTCACCCACCTGTCTGTGGTAATTGCGTTCCAGACAGGTAGGAACTGTTGGAATCTGCCTCCGACCAGTGTTAAGTGGTCTGGAGGTAGCGTAATGGAGTCACTGTTTTGAGGCAGTGGAGGCTCTGGTGTTATTGCCTCCACGTCCTCTTCCCTTATTATTATTGCCCCTATAACCTCCTCTGGTTGTGTTCTTGTTAAAGGAACCTTGTGTGTTACTTTTGTATGAGGCCGTAGTTTGTGAGGTATTTCCTCGTGTAGTCGCTCTGTACGAGGAGCAACGAAAAGAGCCTCTATGTTGCTGAAATTGCAATGCCCCCATTGATTTTGCCGTCTGTGTCCTTTTTCATTTTATCCAAAATGGTGTCGACAGCAGGGCCAAATAGAAAATCCTGACTAACAGGCTGGTTAAGAATGGTGGACTGCACCTCATTTTTAAAACCAGAAATACGCAGCCATGCAAGTCTGCGGAGTAGGACGCTAGTGTTGATTGACCTAGCTGCAGTGTCTGCTGTGTCAAGCGCGCATTTGATGGAGGCGTTTGTTATGAATTTTCCCTCCTGTATGATATCTTGGGCTTGTGCTTTGAAAGGCTCAGGTAGGTGTTGCATTAGGGTTTCTAGCTGGTCGTAATGCGTCCTGTCGTAACGAGCCAGTGGGGCTTGAGTATTAGCGATCCTCCACAAGTTGGAGGCTTGTGCTGCTACCCTTTTCCCTGATGCCTCTAGTATTTTTGACTCCTTGTCGGGGGGAGGTGCTTCCTCAGTGGTTTGAGAGTTGGCTCTTTTACGTGCGTTGGCCACTACCAGGGAATCAAGTGGTAACGGCCCTTTGATGTAAGTAGGGTCTGTAGGGGCTGCCCTACACTTTTTTTTCTATTCTGGGGTTGATTACCCGTGCCCTGGCTGTATCCTTAAATATGTCAGGTGCATGTTTTAGAACTCCCTTTAACATGGGACGTGTTTTGACACTTTTTTCTGATGTAGGAAAGGTGTCAAACAAGAAGTCTTCCTCAACAGGGTCGTTATGCATGTCTACGTTGTGGAACTGTGCAGCCCTGTCTATGAGCTGATTAAACCCTACGGTGTCATCAGTAGGTGACGGCTTAGTAGGATAAGAGGATATATTAGGGATGGGATAGGTGTTGTAAGGGTCAGTTGGCACTTTCCATGGTTCCTCTTGTGGTTCAGGATCCTGTGGAAAGTCATATTGAGGCTGTGGCTCATCCCCTGTGTTACCTTCATTGTCCCCATGCATGTTGAGAAGGAGAATAAGGAGAGTAGGGATTAAAAGGAGTAGTAGGCATGATAGGTTGAAAAGGAATGAAGGGTCTAGAGGGAAAAATCCCAAGGTCCTTTTTCTTCAATGGAATAGGGGACTGATGTTCAAAGGCCTCTTTTTCCTATGCTGGATGGTAACTTTGCCAGTCTCTGGATTGATGTATATTTTTGCTTGATCGTCAGAGGGATCTGGGAGGAGGAGTTCTTCCTCAACAGTCCTGGGTTGAGTGTTCGACTTTGGCTTGTCGACGACTTTTGGCTTAGTAGCTGATTTTTTCGGATCGGGTCATTTTTCGGGTCGACCGTGACTTTCGGTTCGACGCATTTTTTGTGCTCCGTAGGCTTCTTTGGAGGAGTTTCTTTTTCCAAGTCGATGTTCCTTTTTGGATCAACTGGTGACTTCGACTTTTTTGGATGAGTGTCCTTTCCCGAGTCGATTGTATTCTTTGGATCGACTGGTGTTTTCTGAGCCGGTGTCTTCGGGTCGATAGGTTTTTCTGGCCTCGACACAAGTTTAGGTACGGCACCTTTTGCCGGGTCAACGGATTTTGGTGCCGAAGGCTCGTTCGGGTCGGCGACCTTTTTTGGTTCGGCGCCCTTTGGTTGTGTGCCCTTGTTCGGTTCGACAACCACTTTTTGCTCGACAAGTTTGGGCTGTGCGGCCTTCTTGGGGTCGACAGTCTTTTTCGGCTCGACGCTCTTTGGCTGTGCAGCCGTTTTCGGATCGACGCCCTTCGGGTCGACGACCTTCTTTGGCTCTGGAACCTTCTTTGGAGCGATGTTATTGGGCGCTGGTGTTTTGGATGGTTTCGGTTTCGGAACCGAGCCGGATGGCGGGGCAAGCGAAACTTTTTTCTGATCTTGGCTAAGGCCCTTTGGCGATGCCTTGACCGGAGCCGTTGGTAACAGTGTAGATGGTGTCGGGGGCAGGGTACTCACAGTTTGCCCCGGTGGGATGTCATCGGAGTCCGAGTAGTCCTCGACGGTGACGATCTCTAGGTCAGAGTCTGGCGCTTCTTGTAGATCCTGGTCATCATCGAAGATGTTGTCCGGGTCCGGTGCCTGTCGCTGCATTTCTGGCTTGGCGGCACGTCGGTTTCGAATAGTTTTCTTCAATCGAAACTACGCGCAGGCTGGAAAGCTTTCCTCCTTATGGTCTGGGGAAAGGCACTTGTTGCATACTGAGTGCTCATCAGTATGTGGCAACTTGGATTGGCATTGTGGGCACCTTTTAAACGGGCTTCTTTCCATCGACGGTCGGCTCACGTGGCGTCGAAAAGGCCCAACGGCCCGCGTCGACGACCGCTTGGAGATGGAAGGCTGGATCGAGTAGAGCGGTACCGAGCGAGAATAACGTCGAATCGAAGGCCTTTTGGCCTTTAGAAAAGTTTTGTTTTTGATTCCAAAGTTGGAGTATAGAAGTTTGCATCCGAACCCAATGGCGGAAAAGACAATCTGAGGATGGAGAAGATGCCCATGCGTACTGTAGTCCAGGGGAGGATTCACCCATCTCGTGATACTTCGAAGACTCTTCCAAGACAACAAGTGCAATCATCCGGACCCAACACTAGGCGGCGATCTATGCACAAGATATGAATTCAGCAGTGCACATGCCTCGAACAAAGATTTTAGGGTTTAGGGATGGGTAGAGGTGAAGGGTGGTGAGGGTGACTCAAAGGTTCATGGTGGGTAGAGGTAAAGACAGGTTATGGTGACTGGAGGGTTAGGGAGTGGGTAGAGGTAATGAGAGGTGAGGGTCACTTCAGGGTTCAGGAGTGGGCAGAGAGGAAAAGGAGGTGAGGGTGGCTGATGAGGGTGAATTGAAGGTTCAGTAGAAGGCCGACATGGGTTCGGTGGGTACAGGTAAAGGGAGGTAAGGCTGAATTTAAGGTTCAGGGGTGGAAGATGGTAAGGGTGATCTTACGGTTTAGGGGTGGGTAGAGCTAAAGGGAAGTAAGGATGATTTTATAGGTATGGGGTGGTTAGAGGTAAAGGTGAAACATGAATCTTTTGAAATCACTGTGTGTTTGATGATTAATAAAATATCGGCCAACAAATAAATGTGACACCGCAGCAAATGTTAGTTTAAGACTGTTGCCATACAGTCTGAACTAAGTGAGTACGTTTGCAGTATCATAATCAATAAGAGCAACAGGCAGCCAAAATGAATGTTTTGGAAACTGGTCACAGGCATCAAAGTTCTGTTTACTGCTAGTTTCCATTCAGCTCTTGGAAATACCAGCAAGTTTGAGCTTTAACTCCGATAGTTTCAAGTTGCATTGCAGGCAAAAACAACAACAAAAAGTACCTCAATCAGAACGCAAGCAGCAGGAACAAACATTGATGAAGAAATCAATCAGTACTTGGTCCATGCTCCAGGGAAGAAAGCAAACACACAGAGACAAAGTGAAGCAGACAGGCATTGACTCGCGCTCACCAATGAAAAGGTAGTAAATAAGATGACATTGAAGCCAATCAGAGGTAAGTAATGGGCAGGCTAAAAGGTCCTTTTTAAAGGTTTTCATTGTGGATGAGACCTGAAAACGAAACCTAGACTAGATGAACTACTCGCGCAAGGAATCAGGAAACCTGAGAGCTCTTACGTGGAGAACTTCTCATCTAATATCTGATCATTTCTCTTATGACCAAGCAGAGAACTGTATTATTTAATAATGAAGTTAACAGGCGATCAGCGAAGAGCAAGTAAAACAGCTGCTTAATCTTAGCAACTGGCACCTCTGAGTATTGTGACGCATCTTCATACATATTAAGCACTTACGCAACGTGCATTCTAAACTAAGCTGCCTCTTAGTGCTAATTAATAGGTGCTACACTTACCCAACTCACCACTACTAATTTGACAACGCTCAGAAAGATGATGTTCCAAACCTTGCCGGGTTTCAAACCAGTGACCTGCAGGCTCTACACAGGGCTAGTTAAACCATGACTACTACAGCAAAATGCCTTATTCTTTTAGAATAATGCCATTCTGCTAGACCAGTGATTGCGTTTTTCTTATTATTTATTTTTCCAGTTATTTGGTTGGTCTCTCCCTTTCTCTCCATTGTTTTGTCTGGGTTGACAGTGAAGCTCTTATTACCTTAAATGATCAACATAAATAGAGCCTTAACAAGCACTACTGAGGGAGGGGCTTTGGCTCTACCCACTTTCTTTATTCTGTGCTCTTCTAGATTTGATTGGGCAGACGTTGTGTGCTTCCGCTTAAAAAGAGTGCTTGCATGGCACACATTATGCTCAATGAAGTAGACCTTAGTTGGTTATGGAAAAAAGCCAGTTATCAAGGCTGTACTACTCAGTTTAGGAGGAAAAGTTATGTCAAGGGTGGGAGAACTCCCCTTGAGACATTTGGGGCTTGTAACTTGTGACTGCCCTTGACCTCGTGAAATGGATTTCTTAGATACAATAGGAAAGGGACTTCCGCTGTGAATTCTCCGACAACTGCAATAGAAAGGGGTTTTACATTGCAAACACCTGGTCAAATACTACAGGTAGGACCTTTACATTGCGAATCCCCTGACAAATGCAGGAGGATGGGGCTGTACACTATTGCCCAGATGCATCAACCGTTTTAGGAAGTGCAAACGGTGCGATTCGCATAAATCGGCCTTTTGCACTTCCTAAATTGGTTACTGGGATGCATCAAGCATTTTTTGGAAATCGCTTTTTTTGCGAGTTCCAAAAAAATGCGATTGCTGTTAAGGAATCGCACATTTGCGATTCCTTAACAGCAATGCATCATCCCCAAAACATTTGCGATTTCCAAAATTGCAAATGCAAATTACCACGAAGTTGAACTTCGTGGTAATTTGGAAAAATGTTTAAAAACGCATGAAAATGCATTTTTTAAACGTGTACGTTACAGGCACACATGTCCTTAGGACATGTGTGTATGTAACTCACATGTAAAAGTGCATTTCATGAGTGCAGGGGGGGGTCTTTGGGACCCCCCTCTCCACCCTTGAAAGGCTTTGATGCATTCCAAATTGAAATTGCGAATTCGCAATTCCCATTCATTCCTATGGGCATTTCAGCCCATAGGAATGAATGGGAATATCGGATTCGCTTTTTGGAAATCGCAATTTTATTGGAATTCGGTAAAAAATGCGATTTTTACCGAATCCCAAAAAAATTGCGAAATTAATGATGCATTGCCATTTGCGAATCCTTAATTGCGATTCCTTATTTTTCGCAATTAAGGAATCGCAAATGACAATGTTGATGCATCTAGGGGTATGAAACTTCTGTCAAAAAGAAGAGGAAGGAGTTTTACTGTGAATGCCACACAAAACACCAAAGGAAGGGGCTTTACATTATGAACTATGCAACAAATACAGTAAAAATGGGTTTTATTGGTGGGGGCGTGGCTTGGGAGGCCAAAATGGCAGCCGCAGCTTAGTGACGATCCAGCTGTGATGGAAAGAATGTTTGGAATAAAGTGGCATTAGGATGATTTGTGACTGCACACAATAGAGTGACACAATAAGGCAATTTTTGGCAGCAGTTTACTTAACGAAAACGATTAATTTCCAGGGTGTGAGGTGACATGTAAAACAAAGACATCCTGTCTCTTCTTACATGTGCACGCCTCTCCAGTCAGCTTTTCAAGACCTGCAGAGGAGATTCAGGACTTAACAATTAAAAGAAACATGGTGGGAGGTTTATTGAAGGGTGAGCAAGTTTATCTATTCCACAGAGATGAAAAATACTTCTGTGAGGACGTTATGTTCTTTTTAGGAGCGTGTCATGCCTGTCATGTTTTGGAAGACATGCGGACGTTATTTACAAGTTTTTCTCACGCTCACTTTACCTCTATTGCTGTAAAAGGCTTCTTTAACACATATTTAATGTTGCTGTATAGCACGACACGGCTAATATTGAATTAAAATAATACTGTTCTGCCTTTCAAGTCAAGGCATCTGTTAAGAAAGCAAAGCTTGACAGAGGAGCTACGCTAGCAAGCAAGATGGCCGCATAAGCTCCCGGCTCCGCCGACCTCCGCCAGCAGCTTGTATATCCTGCAAGTTATCCTGTTTTCACACCGGACTCCCGTGTACATGAGGAGTGGCTGACTCTGAAGGCGCAATCCCGAACTTTTTATCACATCAGGCGACGGAGATATGCCGTGTTTCATTCTCGGCCTACCCCAGTGTGGAAGCCGGGGACTCGATTTCCAACTCATCCGGGCTGGAATTGAACAACATCGGCTGTGAACTTTTGGCTTCGTCCGGTCTCCCGAACGGAGACATACTCTACCTGTTTTTAACGGCGATTTCGTATCCTGCCTGCAACGCACACGCTCCGGCGTGACATAGTTTGCTGCGGCCCGGTATCCGACGCCCGGAGACACCGTAAGCTTGTCGGGGGGGTGCGGACGGGAGCCCTGATCAGCGGCGAAGGTGCAACATCGTGAGGTGAGAGCGCCCATTGTTGGTGTCCGCTCCGGATTTGACTGCTACCCCGGAGTAGTCTACCTCCGGGGTTTGCATCCTGGTCTATCGCTTTGCGAAAGGAGATGGAGGGGGAAGAAGGCACACCACCGCTGCACGCCGTAATGGCGGCCATTAGAGCGCTCCACTCACAGATCATCGTCAACTACCAGGCACTGTCGGTAACAATGGACGATCTTTGCCGGAGACCGGACGGCGGCTTTTCGCCATCATCGCAGCCAGCGGTACTACCCACGGAACATCGTATGCCCACCTTCGAGGTCCCTGTGCAGAAGCCGGATTCCTTTTGTGCTGCCGATTCCTAAAAAACTGATCACGCACCTGTGAACATTGTCAGCGTCCCCTGCTTGAACCCTATCTCGCTGAATATCACTATGGACAACCTGGACTACCTCAACAAGATCGCCTGTGACTATTGGAGAGTTTTCTCATCCTTCCACATTTCCTCGCAATGCTTTGCTCTGTGGAGATCGTGAACTTTTATCCTTTACTTGGTTTGCTCATACTGACTTGAACTTTTATGAAAGCTTTACCTCTCTCATTGTTGCTGTGGCCTGGGTTATAAGTGCTCCAGTGAAAATTCGTACTGGCCAGGGTTAACTTGTGGGGCTTTTTAGGGTGCGGGAAAATAATTTAATCTGCTGCTGGGATTGTGTCGTGTGAAGTGCGGGAGTCGGGTGGTATGTGTCATGCTTCCCCGGATTGATAGTGTATTTCGCTGCATTCTATTTTAAACTTGTTCCCGGGTGGTCGCATCTGGTGGGGGGTAAGGGAGTCCGGGAGTGTGTTTTTGTCTCTCCTCCTCCGCTTCTTTCTCTATTTTAGGGACGTTTCTGGGCGACAGGCACGCTGCTAGTGGGTTAGGCCGTAGCCATTGCAGGGGTGCAGGGTGGTGGAGGGTTTGTTATTTTGCCTTTGTTTTGTTCTATGGCCCCCTTTTTCTTTCTCTCTCTCTCTCATTAGGGTATTCCTCTGGGCGACAGGCACGCTGCTAGTGGGGTAGGCCGTAGCCATTGCAGGGGTGCAGGGGGGTTTGTTATTTTGCCTTTGTTGTGTTCTATGGCCCCTTTTCTTTCTTCTCGCAAGGTCCGGTAGCGATACTTTCGGTTTCATCCTGAAGTATACAAGTGGGAGGGGTCTGGGGTGGGTGGCTATGATGAGAGATCAGTAGTTTTGTTCTTCACCCTTAGTGAACTGATTAGCGCTTGCATCTTTACTGTTGGTCTACCTTGATTCACGACTACCTTTTAACACCTACCCGCATTTCTTATACCTCAGAGTGTGTAGCTCCGGATATCCTGTATCTTGTCCTTTATTTTGTCTTTGGGGGGGTGGGGGTTAAATATAAAACGAAACCTTATGCATATCCTTGATCCGAAATGTTTTCAATGCACTGTCTATCCTTTACCGCTGCCGGACCCCTGGGTTGTCGGCTGAAGAGCTGTGTTATTGGAACTCCTGATATGTGTCGCATACATGTGGTGACCGGCCCCTGTCGTTGCAGGGCTACTTTTGTACTTTGTGTTGAACGATATAATAAAGGTTTTAAAAAATAAAAAAAAAGCAAAGCTTTCAAAAGCCTTTCTGGAATGAATTCTGAAAGGTACAAGAACATTTATGTGTGCAGCATATTTTTATAAGGCCATTTGAAGTATGTGGGGAAATAATCTTGCAGCTTGTTTATTTTTCTCTTCAGGAATCTACATAAAGCTAAAGCCCCAGCACTTTTTTTGCTTACTTTTAAATGAAAAAATACTGTTCTGCCAATTTTCAATTTAGCTTCTGCAATGGTGTGGTTTTACCTCACTGCCTGACTAGACATGCACTCTCTTTGAGGCTCTACTTTAATTGTTTTAATTGTTCTGCTAGGGTGTGGGGTAATTGGTCCCTTCACCTACCTGCTAAAAGTTTGAGGAATATGAGTGCTTATCTTGCTGTAGTTTTATTTCTGGGTTGCAAAGTCATTGATGGTCCTATATGTTGCTAGATACAGCTAATTGATTACACTGATCCTGTCTCTTCTATTGGCATTGGCTATCAAGTCCAGTCGGAGAGTCTGACAAAGTGCCCTCTTTCTGCATGGTTGATCCCACTTTTTGCTAAAATGCTGTTGTACTTTGACTGAGCGTGCCCTGGGCTAATGCTTCCAGGCTGATACGCGCTGACATTGGATCTGTTTCTAACCGACCACGGATGGCGGTCTGCTGTGCTCGATCCGTTTTCGGGACGCACCAGTTACGAAGCACTTAACTACGGTGAAGGAGACGTGCAGTGTCTGCTCCTTCTGTGTGATTGTTTCACAATCCCCCCCTGGGACATAGCCCCACCCTTTCCTTCACCCCCCCATCGTCCTGATGAAGACCCGCGAGTAAGGATCCATTATCCTACACCTTTGGGTCGAAACGTAGACCACCATCTACTTACACGAACTCCTTACCCCAAGACTGATAATAATAATCATCACGGGAGTTTCTGTTTTTCATGTGATATGTTATGTTTAACATGTGTTTTTCCTTGATCTTCATCATATGGATCAATGATAATGATGTTTTCAGTTGTGGATTGGTGCTTAATGATTTTTTTGATTAGTGATGTTAACTAATTGAAACATACCCCTTCCCTTGCACTCCTTCCCCCTTCCTTTGTGGGCGCACTTGAATTTTATATACTATACTAGCAATTGTATAATTAATATATGATTTTGGAGCAGTGATAATAAAAACACTGTCCATCATCTTTCTTGTGTTTTTTCTATTCAAATAACTTAGTGAAACTCCAAGTATTTGTTGTGTGTTTGGTCAGGGACCCCTCCATATATCTCAACCTGGGCTAATGCTAATCAGATACACAGGGCATATGTTTCTTACCTAAAACTGTATTGAAGACAAACCCCAATTGGCCTCTCTGGCCACAGGTCAGCCCCTGGTAAATGGTACCCCGGGTACCCAGGGCACGATGACCAGGGAAGGTCTCTAAGGGCGGCAGCACTTATCGTGCCACCCTCAGAGGTCCTGAACCTTTATTATTATTATTATTAGTGTGTTTTGTAAAGCGCGCAGCGGCCCCAACGGGGCATCCCGGCGCTGGGAGACTCTGAGAACTAGAGGGACAGGTCAGAGGTACCAAACTAGGAAGAAAAAAGAAGGGTTTTAAGGGATTTACGAAATGCTGGTTCTGTCTGGCATGTGCGAAGAGCTAACGGAAGCTTATTCCAGTGCTTGGAGGCACAAACCTCAAAGGTTTTTCCACCAGCACGGGAACGCTTAAATCGGGGAGTTTCTAGGAAAAATAAGGAGTTGGAGCGTAGTGCCCTAGATTTAACATAAGGGCGAAGAGTATTTTTAAGATGGGCCGAGCCATTGCCTTTCGATGCACGGAAAGCCAACGTCATTGCTTTAAAGACGCATCTTTTCGCAATGGGTAGCCAGTGGAGTTTACGGAGGTGAGGGGAGATATGATGTCTAGCAGGAATTCTCTCCACCAGCCGGGCGGCGGCGTTTTGAACCGTCTGCAATTTGTAACATAGGCCTGCTGTGATACCGAGATAAAGGGCATTGGCATAATCGAGATGGGATATGATTAATGCCTGGATCACAGTCTTGCGGCACTCCTCCGGCAGATAGTTAATGAGCCGTTTGATTGTTCTGATTTTGGCAAAGCATGAGGCTGCAACTGTTTGTACCTGGCTGTTAAAGCTGAGATGGGTGTCCCAGCGTACTCCTAGGTTTTTCACCGAGTTTTTAGGCGTAGGGGCCTGGCACAGGTCTTCAGGCCACCACAGGCTGGCATCCAGGGGAGAGGGAGAGTTGAAAAACAAAATCTCCGTTTTACCTGCGTTGAGACGGAGGGAATTGGCATCCATCCAGTTGGAAATGTCTCTTAGGCAGGATTTCAGCGGGTCGAAAGCAGATGCAGAGGGGGTATCGAACGTGAAAAGTAGCTGGATGTCATCAGCGTAAGATGTGGATTTGATCCCAGTCTGGGAGATCAGCTTAGCCAAAGGGGTGAAATAAACAATAAACAAAAGGGGGCTAAGGGAAGAGCCCTGTGGGACTCCCCATTTAAGTGGCCTGGCGGAGGAAGTGAAGGGAGGGGTGAAAACTTGTTGGGTGCGATTGGACAGGTAAGATGACAACCACTTTAGAACAGAGCCGCCCAGCCCCAAGTCCTCCAGCCTTCTCAGCAAGATCTTATGAGAGACGGTGTCAAATGCTGCTGAAAGATCCAGCAGCACTAACACCGCCCTTGACCCTCGGTCAAGCGTCCATCTCACAGAGTCGGCCATTTCAATGAGGGCCGACTCCGTGCTGTGGGCCGACCTGAAGCCATGCTGGGAGGGATGGAGGAGCCCGTTGGATTCGATGAAACTAGCCAATTGGGAATGAACCAGCTTTTCCAAGATCTTAGCTGGGGCAGGCAAGAGGGAAATGGGCCTGTAATTGCTGGGGAGGTCTGGGTCCAAGTTGGGTTTCTTCAGAATGGGGACCAGGGAGGCATGCTTCCATTTGGTAGGGAAGCATCCTGTACGGAGTGAGTCATTCCAGATGTGATTTAACACTTTAACACTTTACACTAACATATTGCCTTTGCAGGCTGCGTGTCTTGGTGCAGAACAAAGTGAAGAGTCCACATGGCACACATCTGTGGGCCATGCCTACAACACACTGCCATGGCATAGACCAGTCACCTCTCTAGCTGGGTGCACTATACCAGTGGTGAGGGTACAGGTGCATTAGTCCTGTACCCCTACAGTGTGTAAGTCCATTCTAGACACTGCAAGTGCAGTGCTGCCATTAAGAGTATATAGTGCTAGGAGTTTGTCATTACGAACGCCACAACACCATAAAGGCTACACTGAAAACTGAGAAGTTTGGTATCAAACTTCTCAGCACATTAAGCACGCACTGATGCCAGTGTGGGATTTAATGAAAAATGCACACAGAGGGCATCTTAGAGATGCCCCCTGAAAAACGACCTACCACTAGTGTCCAGACTGAGTGGCTGCTTTTATCTGCCACCACCAGACAGGTTTCTGGACCCCTGGGTCGAGAGCCTGCTGCTCTTGGGGGCCTGAAACAATGCACATCATGGGAAAAGGTGCCAAACCTCCTCCCCCAGGATGGGCTGGGTCCATAAAGGGGAAGCTTCAAAGGCTTGCCGCCTTTGTGAGCTTCCCCAGGGCACGTGTTGCTTTCAGCAACTGGTCCCCACTGGTTCTGACCCCCACTTTGGGCAGGAGAACTGGCGGGAAAAACAAGGGAGGAAAAGAGGTGTGTCCACCTCTGCCAACTCCACCCCTCAGTTGGGGGAGGCGAGGTCGAAGCACAACTCCCAGTTTCTGCCATCTTACAAATGGGGGGACCCAGCCAACCAGGGTGAGGCATATGCCCCCTTCCCACTGAAGAGTGGCATAATAGGGGGTGTACCCACCCCAGGGAAGGGACCCATTGGTCCCAACCTTTTACCTACCTGTACCATCTAGTATTTAGGTGCACCCCTAAACCTTGCTTCCTCAGACAAGAACAGACTACAAGAAAAGAAGAAGAGGGATCGAACAGCTGTGCCAAAGCTAACAATAGGAGGATGCCTACTGACTTGGCCCCAGCTCTACCGGCCAGTACCCACCTTGAAGCTGCAGAAGCAAAACTCCGGTGTGCCCTGCAACCAGCAACCTCAAGAACCTCGTGGACCTGACCTGCCCTCCAAACCAAAGACTTTTTATCCCATGAACACCAGATTTGTTCACCCCATAGACTCCAGCTCAGACAAGATCCGCAAGTCTGCACCACTCTGCACCCTACGCCCATGGCCCGAGTTGGTGTGGCGATAACATCACAAGGACGTCTCCTCGGCGATTTAGACCCAAGATCCAGTGATCCCTGACCTGCCTCAAGCAGAAGCCTGCAGCCTAAATCTGGAAAGGTCCCCCCAACCGCGACCAGGAAGTGGTAAAAAGATCAGACCCTAAAAGGCACCCCTGCACCTGACGCCCAAAGGCCCAACCAATGGTGCCTAACCAACCCCCAGCATCCCAAATTACCTCTCCAACTGGTGGCTGCACCCATAAGACCTTCGTCCCCGAGACTGCAGTGTGTTTGCAAACCGGAGACTCCCCATTGAAAGCTACAGGGCGCCAGATGCCAAAACAGCACTCGGCACCCGGCCGCCCCAGTGCAGCTAAGGGTGCACCTTTGGTGCTGGCTTGAACCTTCTTTTGCCCTGAGCTTAAGTCCAGGAGCTTTGCTCCCACAACCTAGTGGCGGGCTCGTCAGCAGCCACCAACCGGAGGCCCCTATCCCCCCATTGGATAACATTGGGCCTGAGCACTCTGCACCCGGCCGCTGAGGGTGTAACAAGAGTGCATTTTTGACCCTGAAGGACACCTGAGTCTAACCCCAGAATACCAACTACCACTACTGAATACTTACCTTTGAAACAATAACCCTATTTTCCTCCATAGGATAACACTGACTGTTTTTCTGTGGAAAGTTTCTAAGTGTGGAGTTGGAAAATCTATGAAACCCTTTAAAACTGTTACTAAATAACAAAAACGCTTTTACTTACCTGTTTACAGGAAATGTCCCAGTGCAGTATCCAGGTATACTGCACTGTGTAAAAAAAGTAATCTACTTGACATTCTACTAAAACGCCAATACATATTATATGTATAGTATTTCAAAAGCATTGCATTACTAGTAGCTATACTGTAATCAAATCAAAGTGCATATGCAATTACAATTCAAACTGTTTACAAACTGCATTACTGCTGTAAAGTATTCATTGCTTCAGGCAGCTCTTAGATCATCCGAAGAGCCAGGTCTTGAGGTCCTTTCTGAAGATTTGCAGTGTAGGGCTTCGTCTGAGAAGGAGCTGCCCCCGTTCTTGCTCTGTGGATGCGAGGGACCTCGGCAAGGGCTAGGTCAGTGTAGCACAGGTTTCTCTTAGTGGCATTGAAGGAAATTCTTTTATTGAGGTATTGGGGTCCGGTGTTATGGAGGGCTTTGTAGGCGTGTTAACAGTTTGAAGGTTACTCTCTTTTCGACGGGGAGCCAGTGGAGGTCGCAGAGGTGCTGGGTGATGGGTTCATGTCGTGGGATGTGAAGGACAAGTCTGGCATGTGCGTTCTGGACGGTATGGAGTTTGCAAAGGAGTGTTTTGTTGATTGGGGCGTAGAGTGCATTTCTGTAGTCCAGCCATACCAGATGTTTCCCATAAGGTCAAGAAAATTAAACTTAAAAAAAAAAGTAGAGGACTTGGAAAACAGAAACAGGAGACATAACCCTTGCCTGTATGATATACCAGAGGGATGTAAAGGTTCCAACATGATCTCATTCTCACAAAAGGCTATTCCCTCAATTGTTCACCTGGGAGATCGTGGTCCACTCAGCATCCACAGCACTAATTGCTTGGGTGGTAAGATCTCTTCTTCATTAGCACAAGCCATAGGGGGTATCATCCTTCTTGTCCTGCAGTTCACAGCTTTTATGGATGTTCTTTCAGCAGCTAACAAAAATCTGAGAATTGTATTGTCAGGGAACAAAGACTTCTTTTCTCAAGACGTCTCCACTGCTACAGTACCTAGAAGGAAACATCTTCTTGCATATCACCCTCACATCAATGGTATGAATGCTAGATGTGGTTTAGTACACCCCGGCTTTTTCAAGGACATGTACAAAGATAAGACTTTGCGTGCGTGTGTGTTTTTTTCCTTTTCTGTCCGTTGGCGTCACAATCTACATATCGGTATTTAGTTGTTCCAAAACTCACATCCTTTGGGGTGTTTCAATTCACATTCATATTGATTCAACTACAACAAGGGAATTTTCTTTTACTCTTTGTTGTCACACATGTCTTTGGTAGTCTGCTGGAGATTGTTCCCCAATTTTGGATTTCTTTCTTTCCTATTTCTCCTTCCTGTTTTACTTCATTCTTACTTTTTTTCATAGGAGTGTTACATTTTGTGTTTATTAAAACAAGTGTTTTTCAATAATATTTGTAATTGATCTTAGAATTGTTAGGTGGAATGCAAATGGTTTAAAATACCCTATTAAGAAGCAAAGAGCCTTGTCGCATTGGACTAGGTTTAAGGCTCAGGTAGTTATATTACAAGAAACACACCTTTCTTATATTGAGGGTCTTAAACATAAGAAGTAATGGGACTGAATTAATGGGCAGCCACTGTACTGGCCCCTGTGGGAGACAGCGGGCATCCACACCTGGGCCAGCTCCTCCATGTTGGAGACCTCAAGACATTTCTGCAGCTATAAGAGGAATTTGGCCTTCCCAGGCTATAGTCCCGGAAACACATACAGCTCCGAAACTGTCTGAGGAAGTTCTTGGGACCGCGCCCTTAGTCACTACCTGTTAGACGGACCGGGAGGGTCGGCCGAGATTACGGGGAGAGGTCTCCAGGGAGAGCCGTCTCCAACGACTGTACAGACAAGTAACTTCCCCCCCACAGACGGACACCACACAAGGTTGAAGGTTAACGAGACTTTATATGCAATTCTTAGGTTACGATAGTATGATACAAGGAGGTCTGGACTCAGGGGTCCCCTCGGTTCTGGTCTCGGGCTGAGGAAAAGGGGTAGCGGGACAGTCTTAGTTACCAATGAGTACAAAATAGCTCTCAATCCTCGAGCTCGGCGTGGTAGATGATCGGGCCGTGGAGGAGCCAAGCAGGTCCCGAGATGGATGAAGGGAGGACGACGGTCCGCGGCGGAGCCTGCAGGTCCCGATGACGATGAAAGATGAAGGTTACGACGGCTGTGGCAGCGCCAACAGGCAGGACGATGGTGCACAGGACAGAGCTACGGCAGCGCCAGTAGTCCGTCCAGGATGAGTTCCTCTTTACGTCTCTCGACTCCAAGATACAACTGCCTTCCTGCTCTGGAGCTGCCCCAGTGATAGGGCTGGTGTGCTTTGATGTCCGGACCCTCGCACTTGGAGGTCGGGAGGTCCGGGATGAGGGAGTCCAGACACCCAGCAGGGGGGTGGAGCCAGCGCCCGGGGAGGCGATGGGCGAGCGGCCCTGGGCGGGGGAGAGCCATCGGCACCTCTTTCTCCCATTGACTTGCCAAGTAGCCCGCTCACCTCCTGGGTGGAGGGTGGTGCCGGAATGTCTGAGGCCGGGCTAGGCCCAGGGTTGAGGTCGATCGGGGGCCAGGCGGCCTCGTGGTGAAGTGTCCAAGATGGCGGCCCGGGCTGGGCGCGGGGGCCGGCAGAGGATCGGACCCACGAGGTTAACATGTTCGAGGGCAGGGGTCCCTGAGGGGACAGAGGACGTGCAATGGGGGTGTGTGGTTCTTGCGTGACTGGGCTCGGGCCTGGTTGAGCCGGGGGAGAGCGGCCCTTCATGTGGCCTGTCCAACATGCGTCCCCCCCAGCTGAAGGCGGGGAGAGTTACCCATCCTCTTGGGGACTCTCCTCGTCGAGGCGGAAAAACCGGGACAGGCCATCCGCGTTGGCGTGGTCTGACCCAGGCCGGTGTTCGACTGTGAAGTCCATACCTTGCAAGGAGATGGACCAGCGTAGCAATTTTGGGTTTTCCCCCCGCATATGCATCAACCACTGCAGGGGTCGGTGGTCAGTCTGTACCCGAAAGTGGGTACCAAAAAGGTAGGGCCGGAGTTTCTTGAGGGCCCATACCACAGCGAAGGCTTCCCTCTCTATGGTGCTCCAGCGTTGCTCCCGTGGTAGGAGTCTCCGGCTGATGAAGGCCACCGGTTGATCAAGGCCTTCGGTGTTCACTTGAGACAGCACCGCCCCAATGCCCTGGTCAGAGGCGTCCGTCTGGACGACGAACTCCCGGCTGTAGTCTGGGGCCTGGAGCACAGGAGCGGAACACATGGCGGCCTTCAACTGTTTGAATGCCGCTTGACACTCTGGGGTCCAGTTCACCTTCTTGGGCTGATTCTTCGACGTGAGCTCGGTGAGAGGCCCCACTATTGTACCATAGTCTTTCACGAACCTTCGGTAGTAGCCCGTGAGGCCCAGGAAGGCTCGCACTTCGGTTTGTGTGATAGGGGGCTGCCAGTTCTGGATGGCGGCAATTTTCAGCTGTAGAGGGGCCACTAGGCCGCTTCCCACCTGGTGTCCGAGGTAGGTCACAGACCCTTGTCCGATTTGGCATTTGCTGGCCTTGATCGTAAGGCCAGCTCGCTGAAGGGCTTGCAGTACTGCTCGGAGGTGGTGGAGGTGCTCGGTCCAATGGTGGCTGTACACAGCGATGTCGTCCAGGTAGGCGGCGCTGAACTCTTCGAGCCCCGCCAGGACCTGATTGACGAGCCGTTGGAAAGTTGCTGGTGCATTTTTCATGCCGAAGGGCATGACCGTAAAATGATAGTGGCCATCGGGGGTGGAGAAGGCAGAACGTTCTTGTGCTCGGGGTGTGAGGCCGATCTGCCAATAACCTGCTGTCAGGTCGAAGATGCTGAGGTAGCGGGCAGCTCCCATTCGGTCGACCAGTTCATCTGCCCGGGGGATGGGATGGGCGTCCGTTCTGGTGACTTCATTCAGGCCCCGGTAGTCGACGCAGAACCGGAGTTCTGGTGTGGTTCCGGGGGCGGCTGCTTTGGGGACCAGTACGACCGGGCTGGCCCATGGACTGTCTGAGGGCTCGATGACCCCGAGCGTGAGCATCTTAGCTACTTCCGCCTGGATGCAGGCCCGTACCCGATCAGGTACGCGGTAGGCCCGGTGGCGGATAGGAGGGCTGTCTCCGGTGTCCACATCGTGCACACACCAGGAAGTGACACCTGGGGTGAGGGAGAACAGACTGGCGAACTGTGACAGGAGGGCTTGGCACTCTTGGCGTTGTTCTCTGGTGAGGGTCTCCGAGAGTCTGACCCCATCCACGGAGCCGTCTTGCTCTTGGGCCCGCAAGAGGTCAGGGAGAGGCTCGGAGTCGTCTTCAACCCCATTGTCTGTGGCCATCAGTAGGCTGAGTTCTGTTCGTGCAAAGTGGGGCTTCAGTCTGTTGGTGTGGAGGACTCGGAGTGGATTCCGGGAGGACTCCATATCGATCAGATAGGTGGCAGGACCCTTGCGCTCGATTACTTTGAAGGGTCCCGTCCATTTGTCTTGGAGAGCGCATGGCTCTGTGGGGGACATTACCCATACCTGTTGCCCCGGCTCGAATTCAATGGATGAGGCGTTCTGGTCATACCATTTCTTCATGTCCTCTTGACTGGCCTCTAGGTTGGCTTTTGCTAGGTCTCTGAACCGCCGGGACTGGTTGCGGAGGGTGAGGAGGTACCGGAAGACATCTGGAGGACTCTTGGCCGGGGGCATCTCCCAGCCTTCTTTGATCAGGCTGAGCGGCCCCCGCACTGGGTGCCCATACAGCAGTTCGAAGGGGCTGAAGCCTAGGGATTTCTGTGGGACCTCCCGGTAGGCGAAGAGGAGGCACGGCAGCAGCACGTCCCACTGGCGACGGAGGGGCTCTTCCAATCCCCCGATCATCCCTTTTAGCGTGCGATTGAACCGCTCAACAAGTCCGTTTCCTTGGGGGTGATAGGGGGTCGTGAAGCGGTAGGTGACCCCACACTGTTGCCAGAGGGACTTCATGTATTTAGAGATAAAGTTCGTGCCTCTGTCGCTGACGACTTCTCGGGGGAACCCCACACGGGAGAAGATCCCCATCAGGGCCCGGCCGACCACTGGGGCTGTCACGGTCCGGAGAGGAATAGCCTCAGGGTAGCGGGTGGCGTGGTCCACTAGTACCAGGATGAAACGATGGCCTTGTCTTGTACGCGGGTCCAGGGGTCCCACAATGTCTATTCCGACCCTCTCAAATGGGGTCGTGACTACTGGAAAGGGTTGCAGGGGGGCCTTTAGTTTGCGGCCGCTCTTCCCACTAGCTTGGCACGTGGGGCAAGATCGGCAATGCTGGTGCACATCGTTTCTCATTTTGGGCCAGAAGAAGTGGGTCACCAGGCGGCTGTAGGTTTTATCTTGTCCCAGGTGCCCTGCCAGGGGGACATCGTGGGCCAGATTCAGCAGGAAGTCTCTGAAGCGGAGGGGCACTACTAGTACTCGGTTGGCCCCCAGCTCGGCGATTCGTTGCTCGCTGTACAACAGATCATTGTCCCAGTAGACCCAATGAGTTCCGGAGGTATCCCCTGCGCTTTGGGCGAGCGCTTGTTGTCGGAGTCCCTCGAGGGAGGGACAGGTCTTCTGTTCCTGACGAAATTGTTCTTGTGTGGGTCCCCCTTCTTGAGCCCACTGGTCAAGGTTAGCGAGGTCGGAGGGTTGAGCAAGTTCGAGGGGGATGTCATGGTCGGTGGTCTCGGCTGGGGCGACCGGAGGCGGTGGCGCCGGCCATTCTGGTTCTTCCGGGTGATGGTTGGCACGGGCGGCCATGGACCGGGTGGTGACGCACGCCCAGTCCGGGACGCCCAACATCCCCAAGTGTTCTTTTCGCTCCACGGCTGCCCACGGGGAGCTTTCCAGGTCATTTCCGAGGAGGCAGTCCACGGGGGCGTCGTCTCGGACCGTCACTTTCAACATGCCGGAGACCCCTCCCCACTCAAAGGGGACGCAGGCCATCCGACACAGACTTTCTGAGTTGTCGGCTGATCGCACAGGGCAGAGAATGTTCGGTAGATATTGTTCTGGGGTCACCAGATGACAGCGGACGGCTGTCACGCTGGCCCCGGTGTCCCGAAGGGCTTCGGCCCGTTGTCCATTGATGCTCACCCATTGGCTGTACTTCTGGGTGTTAGCGGGTAGGGGGACCCGCGGGACCATGTCTCTTCCCCCTAAGCACGCGAGAGACATGGCGGCTGGCTCCCACTCTTGATACTCTTGCTCGTCTGTTTCTTGTTCCTCGGAGATCTGTTCTTCCCCTAGTGCCGCGGCGGCCACATGGCGGGGTTTCGGACTCTGATACTGCGGGCAGCTGGGGTCGTTTGCATAGTGGCCGACTCGTTGGCATCGGTGACATGTAACATTGGCTCTGTACCCCGGTCGCGCCGGGGTGCTGCCCCGGTTGGCCGGGGGGGTGGTGCTGGTAGCGGGGGCGGCCGGAGTGTTGTCTCTTCCTCGTCCTTGGCCCCCTCCTCCTCCTCTGGGTCGGTGGTGACCATTGTTGTTCCGGTTCTGCTCGTAGGACCCATTCCGGCCCACTCTGGTGATCTCCCACCGGTCAGCTTCGGCTGCGAGCTGCCGGGGATCGGTTAACTTGCTGTCGAGGAGGTGTTGGCGTAGTTCAATGAAGCAATTGTTGGACAGATGCTCCCATACCATCAGATTGAACAGCTGCTCGTAGGTCGTGACGTTGTTTCCTCTGATCCAGCCTTCGAAGGCTCGGCTAAAGTACGTTACATAGTCCACCCAAGTTGTACCCGGGATGCGTGTGCAGTCTCGGAACCTCTGACGGTACATCTCGGGCGTGAGGCCATAGCGGGTGAGGAGGGCCGCTTTCATATGGTCGTAGGAGGTCATCTGGTGGTCTGGGAGCTGTAACAGGGTATCGCGACCCTCATTGAGGAATTTGCCCCATAGGCCGGCTCCCCAATCGTTTTTATCGATCCGGTGCGCAGTCATCGCGATTTCATAGGCCTTAAACCATTGCTGGATGTCGTCTTCTCGAAAATATTCTCGGACAACATCCTTGGGGATGTGTACTTTTTTCTCCGTGGTCCCTGGGGTGTGTGGTCTGTCGGGCACCCCTAACTCTTTATTCTGCTTGCGCAGGTTGATCTCGGCTAGATTCCGTTCGTGCTCGTACGCCAGTTTCTTTTCCTCGAGCTCCCTTTGCCTCTGTTTCTCCTCTCTTTCTTCTCGGAGACGCAGGTGCTCTAAGTTTATTTTTTGTTCGGCCAACTTGAGTTCTACGTCCATCTTGAGTCGGGCCATTTCTAGTTCGTGTAGTCGGGTTTTTTCTCTTTCTTGGATCTCGTCTTGCGAGAGACTGGTTCTTTGCCCTTCCGGGGCCGTGTTGGTATTTTTCGCGGTGCTTTGCTCGGGGGCTTCGACATCCCCGGTCTCTGCCCAAGATTCTAGGGCATGCTTAAAATCGTCCTTGGTGCTTAGTCCGGTGGTAGCGATACCTAGTTCGATGCAGAACTGCTTTAGTTCACGATGGCTGTACTCCTCTAGTTTTTCCATTTGGAACTTCTCAGTTGATCCGCTTTCTTTAGTTGTCATTGTGGTTCGTTGTGGGGTGAGCTACTCTCTGTACGTTATGCGGTGATTCGGATCCCACCGCTGCCACCAATGTTAGACGGACCGGGAGGGTCGGCCGAGATTACGGGGAGAGGTCTCCAGGGAGAGCCGTCTCCAACGACTGTACAGACAAGTAACTTCCCCCCCACAGACGGACACCACACAAGGTTGAAGGTTAACGAGACTTTATATGCAATTCTTAGGTTACGATAGTATGATACAAGGAGGTCTGGACTCAGGGGTCCCCTCGGTTCTGGTCTCGGGCTGAGGAAAAGGGGTAGCGGGACAGTCTTAGTTACCAATGAGTACAAAATAGCTCTCAATCCTCGAGCTCGGCGTGGTAGATGATCGGGCCGTGGAGGAGCCAAGCAGGTCCCGAGATGGATGAAGGGAGGACGACGGTCCGCGGCGGAGCCTGCAGGTCCCGATGACGATGAAAGATGAAGGTTACGACGGCTGTGGCAGCGCCAACAGGCAGGACGATGGTGCACAGGACAGAGCTACGGCAGCGCCAGTAGTCCGTCCAGGATGAGTTCCTCTTTACGTCTCTCGACTCCAAGATACAACTGCCTTCCTGCTCTGGAGCTGCCCCAGTTATAGGGCTGGTGTGCTTTGATGTCCGGACCCTCGCACTTGGAGGTCGGGAGGTCCGGGATGAGGGAGTCCAGACACCCAGCAGGGGGGTGGAGCCAGCGCCCGGGGAGGCGATGGGCGAGCGGCCCTGGGCGGGGGAGAGCCATCGGCACCTCTTTCTCCCATTGACTTGCCAAGTAGCCCGCTCACCTCCTGGGTGGAGGGTGGTGCCGGAATGTCTGAGGCCGGGCTAGGCCCAGGGTTGAGGTCGATCGGGGGCCAGGCGGCCTCGTGGTGAAGTGTCCAAGATGGCGGCCCGGGCTGGGCGCGGGGGCCGGCAGAGGATCGGACCCACGAGGTTAACATGTTCGAGGGCAGGGGTCCCTGAGGGGACAGAGGACGTGCAATGGGGGTGTGTGGTTCTTGCGTGACTGGGCTCGGGCCTGGTTGAGCCGGGGGAGAGCGGCCCTTCATGTGGCCTGTCCAACACTACCAACCTTGCCAGTGGTATTGCACCTCCAGACGTGGGAAACACTCAAAGGAGTTACGTCTGGCTTGTACGGAGTACTCACCTCCCACATTTTCTCACAACCCCTGTCAAGCCCTACGCACCAGATGGAAGCCCGGCTCTCGGTCTCCTAGGAGGAGGATGAGTGGGCAGAGATTTTAGAAGAGAGGGTAACTTGTGAGGCAAGACTGAAATTCTGTCTGTTTAAGACCCTACATGAGTAGCACTGGTCACCGACGAAACTGCACTGGGCAGGCCTAATCCAGCATGAGAACTGTTGGAGATGTGCGAACACTACTTGCGATACGACCCATATCATATGCGAATGTCACTCTGTGCAGCCCTACTGGGCCTACGTGGGCCGGACCCGGAGTACCACTATGCCCTTGCACCTGCCACTCACTCCCGCTGCTATCCTTCTGCATGACCTGCAGCCCTTCCCAGAGCTGTCAAAGCCGACTCTACCACACAGCACTTGCCACAGCTAAGTTGTGTCATGCTCCAATGAAGGTGGCCGACCACGCTGTCACAGGAGGCCTGGCTAGTGGACATAAATCACACGACCTCCCACAAGCAAGTCATCTACAGCCTCCAGGACCAATCTGAACTATTCCTTCAAGTATGGGTGCCTTTCCTACATACAGAGAACAACAGTGAGGGATGCCCCATAACGGCAGGCTCAGCCTAGACAACGGCAACAATGCTAGCAGATAACCTGTAAAGCATTCTGTGCGTGGTGGCTGCCCTGCCCCACACACTGGAGACCCCTCATACCATCAGCATTCCTACGGGCACATGCAGCACCAACCTCCTTTCTCCTCTCCCCTGCATGACTCCCACAGGCCAGATATGCAAAGACTGACACACCCTTTCCACCCTTAATCTACAACGCACTGCACCCTATGAGGCTAAGACATCACTGCGTTTTATTCTACCCCCCACGCATGCGCTCCCCCCCCTCTTGCCCCCTTTCCTCCCCACCCCCACACCCTTATTTTATCCAAGACCCTCCCCTACCCCTATTCTTCCCTGCGACTGCCCCCTACCCAGTAACTCCTTGACATCCCTCTCCTTCCCCCATACCTTCTCCCCCACCCGGCACCGCCGCTCAACAGGCGTATATCAACCAAGTCCCATCCAGGTATCGAGACAATACTCCCCAGAAGGAGCCAAAGTACAACAACTCCCCATTCACCTATCCCGCCCCAGGCATTATTAACACAACTTTAAAGCAGGGTGACGGCCCTCCCTCGCACCTCGGATCTCAGCCAACACATAGTAGAGGCGTTCCCTGACATCACCTGTCAAACTCCCTAATGGCCCGTGCACTCCGCACACAGCCCCCCATTGTCTAGGGACTGGCATGGCCTCAACATGATGCAGGAGATTGAAGCCCTACCACCGATACTTTCAAGCCTCCCCCCACCCTCTTCCATTACCCCCTTCCCCCACCGTCCTACTTTTTTTTGTATATCTCCTTCAGTTTCCAAGAGGCATACGTCACACAAGTTCTTATAGTACCATTTAATCTGGGCATTGTACATGTGTGGCCAATGCTGATGTTCTCAAGGTGTTATCTCTTAATATTGCTAATAAAGAATTGCAACTCAAAAAAACGAAAAGAAGAAATGGGACGGCAAAGTATTTTTCTCCTCTATCGCATAAGGAATGGTGGTGTAAAATTTCACAAGAACTAGCCTATTCCTTTTATGTCACACGAAAATCATCTTGAGGGAAATTGGATTTTGGTTAAACTCAAAATCGTGATTAATATCCTTTCAATAATTAATGTATAAGGCCCTAATCATCAGGATCAATTTTTCTGGAAACTCATTTCACAGAAAATACTTCAACATTCTGGTGATAAGTTCCTACTAGGTGGGAATCAGTTAATAGACCCTTTTCTTGATAGGCATTCGTCAGCTAGATTTGTTCCTAACAGTGCTCATACAGCAATTTAAACATACCATTTCACAGAGCTCCCTATCTGACTTGTGGAGATTGTTCAACCCAGATCTTCGAGAGTTCCATTTTTACTCACCCGCTCATAATTCTCAAACTAGAATGGACTATTTATTTGTAAGTAAAATCATTGTTCAACAACTGGTTAATTCGTAAATTGGCTCAATTCTGATTTCTGACCGTACCCTATTTGGACAGACCTTGTTATATTCCATATAGGTAATATAATATAGGCCCAGGTAAACTGGTTACCCTTCACCTATATTCTCTCCCTATATTCTCTCCCTACATTACACTTGGCACGGTTTACAGGGACTGACCCTTTACCAAGATACTACACTGCATTTAGAACGTGGGTTTTCCCCAGTTCGAAATCTCATACATTATGCATGAGGCTTCTTGGAAGCACAGCAGGACTACCATCTCCTGTATAAAATCTATGTACAAAGTTCAGGCACAACGTCATCCTTAGGCCGACACAGTAACACAGCAAGGTAGGACCCCTGGGGAGACCTATGGGTATATATACATCACATATTGCTAATATAGTTAGAGGAGATCAAGACTTCCCGGCCGACACACTGACCAGAGACGCTGAGGTTCCCGCATTCTGACACCCCAGCTCCCAGTGGTCTAAACATCCCTCGTGGGGCGCCCAGCCCGAGACCAGGACAGGGTCCCACAGTCTCACTTGAGGTAATGGGGTTGACTGAAACCTAGAGGAATTCTTCAAACCTTTTAAACTGGAGAGCCCTTGGTTAGGTTGGAGACAAAACGCCAACAGTACCCAGGTGAAATCATCGGAATACTCTCATCTGTTCCGCCAGGCCACAAGGGCCGCCCAGATCTTATCTTGGCTAGAGATATCACAAGCTATATCAGACTCACTAATGTATATAATATATTTTAAGCAATCAGAAAAAGTAGGGGCATTTTCCTAGCCTAGATTGCAATAACTTAATGGTCCTGTGGGGGATTCCTTCAGTATGCTAAATACAGTAGTGAAGTCCGCTCCCCTAAACAAAACCACCTATTCACTCTGTATAGAGCATATATATCTCCTAAAAAACTAGTAAAGATCACGAGCCTTGAATATTACTGTCCACGGTGTAAATTTCCAGCCGCCGATGATCAGCACATGTTTGTAGAGTGCCCAAGACTTATACTTTTTTGGTCTAAAATGGAAGAATTTATAGTAGAAGTTTTGGGCATACCTTTTGTGATTACACCAAGGATGATCCTCTTTGGCTTAGACGTAGAGTATCATCTCAATGATATGCGGACCAAATTCATTTTCTACGTAATGATCTTAGCTAGGCGGGAAATTTGCAAGGCCTGGAAGTCTAAAAATGCCCCTACTTTACCTTTGTAGTACTGTTAATCATTTATCTCATATACTGTCTAACGGTTGTTGCAGCACATCTGTTCTACACCAGAACAACAACTGTTCAATAAATGATTATTGAAAATGCCCAGGTTCTTTCATTCGGTGTGTCTCTCGGAGACAAAACTAAATAGGCACGAGTGACTGAGCGAAAAGTAGTATATTGTTTCCAAGGTCCTGTCCACTGTATCGCACTCTTATTCCTTATTGAAACCATTTAGGAATTCAAATGTATCAACTTTTGAGCAGTTTATTAGCAGCCCCATCTGGTATAATAAATGGATTAAAAAATATGGTAAAACCATATTGTGAAAAAAGAGGGTGGATAGGGGTATTTTCACCATTTCCATCCATCGCAGCCGCAGCGGGGGCCTCTCCTTCTCTTTCATCACCGCCCAGACCTGAAACTACCTGCTGCTCTGCCTCTGAACAGCGCCCTCCTAGGCGGACTTCAGAAAGAAATTTAACACATGGCTTTTTGACAGAGACATGACACCCAAAGAGCCCAGATACCCTTAGGTGTGACAGTGCCACGCTATTCAAATTCTGATGGATTGATTGATTAAAGTATAACTCTATAGTTTCTTTTTCAGAACTATTCTGCACATACAATCTCTCAAATATTATGTTTACACAATATAATGAGCTTAAAGGTCTCCTTTACGTTGCACTTGGGTCACTCACCTCTTCTAGTCTTGCGGTTCCTCACATGCAGAACAGTCCTATTCCTTGGAATTTGCTCTCAAAAACTGCAGTCATATACTAATTGCTCCGACCATCCAATATGGACAAACCGAAGTTTCCTAATTAAGCTTTGTGGGAATTGGAGTTGCACTGTACTTGGCTGGTTTCCACCTGGGATCAAATCTGGGCCAAAGTGCTTTCTACAGCTCGCTATGTAACTTTAACACAAATTCTGTTTTTTTCTACAATTGACTATTTTATACTCTAGTTTTTTTTCTAAAACTAAACTCATTCAACAAGATACTTGTTGCCATTGTGATGCACATGTTGGTTCATAATTCCATGTTTTTTCTGTGCCCTCTTGTTCCTGAATTTTGGACTCATGTCCAGTCTAAGATATTTGGGACAGGTGAGCTCTGTAAATTCGGATATCAAGAGTGCCAAAAGGGTAGCCCAAAGCTCGCGAAATGAAGCCCGGGTTGGTTAAAGAGAGGGAAATCTTCTCCATCCCTAGAATGGACCATAGTTTGTGAAGCCAGCCTAGTTGTGTAGTAACTGTAGTGGAACCCCAATGTGTTAGGATGTTCTGAAATGCCACACCTAGGGTTAGGGCTATTTGTTTGCCTCTCCTAGAAGCGAGTGGGAAGGTGATGGCATTGGGGAGGCCAAGGAGGATGTACGCTGGGAATCTTGGGATCTGTGTGTCAAAGTGGGAGTCGATCTCATCTAGGATTTGTGGCCAATATGTCTCCAGGCTAGTGCAATCCCAAAGTAAGTGGGTAAGAGTGCCTGGTATGCCGCAAGCTCTCCAGCACGATGGGCTACGTGAGGGGTTACCCCTATGGAGCCTTACAGGAGTTAAATACCAGTAGGTGGCTAGTTTAGTAGGCCATGCAGCGGGCCCGGTAGTAGATATCCTTCCATTCTTTCGGTGAGAGTCCCTACCCAGCTCCCCCTCCCAACGCAATTGGCCAGGGGATTTCCTGGTATCTGAGGAGTTTCGAGTGAATTTATACAGATCTGATGTCAAACGTTATGTCTTGTAATTAACCATTTCTCAAATGGTGTAAGCAGTCTCTCCGCCCCCTCCCTTACCCCCCCTTCCCCCGACAGTACCCAGTGTCGTATCTGTAGATATAGGTAGCGTTGCGTTTCGGGAAGCCCGTGTTCCGTACCAAATTCTACAAAAGGGCGAGCTCCGGAAAGGTCAAAGAAATGTCCTATGGAACAGGTAGCTTCTGTCCTCCAGTGATGGAATTCCCCATAGACTAGGCCGGGTGAGAAATCTGGGTTCTGTACAATGGGCGTAATGGGAGATGGGAACGTCATGAGCCCCCTAGTGGTCGCAGTTCTGTCCCAGGCTAACATGATGGGGCGAGTTACCTCTGATAAGTACAAGTTGCGAGGCCGTCCCTTGCGGGAGAGAAAGGGAACCCCCTCCCCATAGTGGTCGGGCTGAAAGAGATCTGTCCATAAATAGCCAGCGTTTCTCTCATCTGAGCCTCCCACCAGTATGCCAACAGATCAGGAATGCCCAGTCCTCCATCTTTTACGTCTGGATCTCAAGATTGGCTGTCGGCGGGTTGATAGACTCGGTGTCTGACGAGGACAGTTTGAGGAATAACCAGTTATTCGAAGTGTCACAGATCAAAGCGCACTCTGTTTTGAAGGACGTCAAAGCTCCAAGATATGGAGTTCTAAGTATTTGTGAACTATTCCTTGTGAAGCGTGCAACCTTTAACTGAATTTTTAGGGGAGTTTACCCATCTTTGACGTATGGCATACCTTTATGACAAGCTTACATAAATAATTGAATTGAGATATCTGAGATCACCACTACACTGGTTGACTCAACTTCATGCCCTGAGGAAGCCCTATATATTGAATCAAGAATATTTCAAGGATACATTAAAGAAATCTTTTTTGGCATCAACGAAGGACACTTATTTCTTTAGTGTTGTGTAGCATTTTGAAATATATTTGTTTTGTTGCCTCTCTATTTGCTTGTTTTTGGATTCAATGTTTATGGTCTCAAAGCAGTGGACCAAAGAGGTGGGCATCTACAATTTGATTTATCAAGATTCATGTGTATAGCAAGGTAGTGCAACGTCCTTTTACCCTACTGCCGATTCCAATTTCCAATTTAAAACATTTATAGAGCGCAACGTGCACCGTACGGTTTCTTGGCGCTAGTGGAGGGTTTGGCAACAGAGGCAAAGTGGGAACCTGCCGTAGAGCAGGAAGGGGAAGTTACACGGAGAAGGCCTGTTTGAAAAGGAACGTTTTTAGTTCTTTGCGGAAGGAAACATAATGAGTAGCCGAACGAAGGTGGTCGGGGAGGGAGTTCCAGAAAGTGGGGGCTAAGGTAGAGAAGTTGGTCCCACCCCACTTTTTACGTCTGAAACGTGGGATTTGAAGGAGAGACTTGGAAGAAGAGCGAAGCTCTCTGGTGGGGACGTATTCTTTTATTAACGAGGAAATGAAGGCGGGGGCAGTGCCTTGGCGGGCCTGGAAAACCATGCAGCCGGTCTTAAAAAGGGAACGTTCCTTGACAGGAAGCCAGTGAAGCTCCCTGAGGAGGGGTGTGGAGTGGTGGTAACGTGGGAGGCCATAGACCAACCGGGCAGCCTGGTTTTGGACCATCTGGAGCCTCCGCAGGCTGTATGCTGGTATGCCGTTGTAGAGGGCGTTGGCATAGTCCAGCCGTGATATCAGCAATGCGGCCATGATCAACTTGAGTGCCTGGGGGGAAAAGAAGCGAGAGACAGTGCGGATAGTTCGGAGGGTGAGGAAGCAGGAGGAGACTACAGAACTGATTTGTGAATGGAGGGTGAGCTGGTTGTTCATTTTGACACCCAGTGTTTTGACCGTGGTTGACGGAGTGGGGGCGGGACCAAGGGAGGAGGGCCAAAAGAGAGAGTTCCAGGGACTGGAAGAACCACCGGTGAGAACCAACTCGGTTTTATCCGGGTTCAACTTGAGATGGTTGTGGTTCATCCAGTCCCTGATGAATGTCATAGTGGACTGGAAGTTAGAGACAGAGAGGGGAGAGGAGGATAGGTCAAAGATGAGCTGGAGGTCATCCGCGTAATTGTACACGGTGACCTCCAGCTGCTGAAGTGCGAAAATGAGAGGAAAGATATGAAGGTTGAACAGTAAGGGGGAAAGAGAGGAACCCTGGGGAACACCACAGGTGACGGGGAGTGAGGTGGTTGTGAAGTCTCCTAGCCGGACCGCCTGGGTGCGGTCCCTCAGGAAGGAGGAAAGCCACACCAGGGCTGATCCCTCAATTCCAGCCGCCTTGACACGGGACAGTAAGATGGTGTGGTCCACCGTGTCAAAGGCGGCGGATAGATCGAGGAGTACCAGCGCCTGGTGTTTGTTATGATCCATTCCCTTCCTGAGGTTGTCTAGGACTGATACCACGACTGATTCAGTCGAGTGCCTGGGGCGGAAGCCGGCCTGGCGGGAAGCCAGTCCCCCATTAGCCTCTACGTGGGCGCTGAGTACTGCGGTGACATGGCGCTCCAGCACCTTGCCCAGATAGGGCAGCAGGGAAATGGGGCGGTAGTTGGCGGAGATGGACGGGTCGGCGCCAGGCTTCTTTAAAATGGGCACTATGGTGGCTGATTTGAGCGCAGGGGTCACTACTCCCTGCGCTAGGGAGCTATTGAGGAAAGTAATGGGGGGTTCAGGACAGGAGGAGTAAATATGTTGCAGGATTCGCGTCGGACAGATGTCTGCCAATTGCTTTATTTCTCCATCTGCCGGGTCCCTGTATGTGAGATTGCGAGCATCCGAGCTCTTTGGTCCCGCCAAATAAAGCTCTCTATGTCCCTCTGCAGGGCACATAGAACTCCAGTGGTGGGCGTCAGCAGAAGGGTGTGGAAGAGGTAGAGAATTTGAGGCAGCAGCACCATCTTCACTGCTGCTATCCGCTCCAGCCACGAGAGGGAGTGGGGTCTGCATCTGCTGAGGGAGTCCCGCACTTGTTTAAAGAGTGTTGAGTAATTCAACTGTCTAGTGAGAGATGGTGGGGGCCACCCGTAGTCCTAGCTAGGTGATAGCGTCATGAACCCATTGGATCTGAAATTTTCGCTGTAGGAGTACCAGCGTCTCGGGCTCTAGGGACAGGCTAAGAGCTTGCGACTTATGCACATTTATCTGAAAGCCCGAGGCGAGTGCGAATCTTGCCAATTTGTCTAAAAATGCCGGCAAAGATTCCCAGGGGTGTTCCAGGGTCGCCACCACATCATCGGCATGGAGACAGAGTTTGTGCTCTGAGCTCCCAAAGCGCCCTCCTCTAATGGTTGGGTAATCACAGTCTCTTTGAGCTAGGGGTTCCATATAGAGGGCGAAGAGGAGCGGCGACAGCGGGCACTCTTGTCTGGTTCCCCTGCGTTTAGAGAAGTCCGCTGATGCCATGGGGAGCACTAGGGGGCGCACAGACAGAATGGCCGCACGAGAGTGAGGCTCCTGTAAGCCTGGGACAATTATCCTATATTTATCCTCTAAACCAGCACCATAACCCGTTCTGACGACGACAACGAGCTCACTACCCTTGGAGGCACCTTCGGTGAAAGTTTGAATCGAATCCGGAGTGCCGTTCCTGTGCTAGCGGCTGCGGACCTCCTGACCGGCGGTAGCGCTGGAGGAGCTGGGTGCGTGGAGGCGGCACCAGAGGGCTGGACTAGACCGCGGCTCCCTGCCGGAAGTGTGGGCCCAGCGGAGGTGGACGACGCGGCGAACGCCGGCCGTGAGGCCAGACTCAACGCTGTGCCATTGTGAGATTCCCTGAGATCTGGGAGGAAATCCATTGCTGTCGGCGCGGCTTGGGGTATACCTGATCGGGAATTGAGGCGGATTTGAGGGCCTTGGTGCGGCCGGTGGAGGAGCCGGCCCCTGCGGTGCTGCCGCTGCCAGAGTGGGGAGGGGGAGCGACCGCTTTCGCGGTGCCGGGAGTGAGGACAGTGCTGTTCCCCATAGGTCCGGATGTACATACCGGCTGGAGGACTTTGCAGAGTGAATTAGCGCTGGAAATCCTTTGAGGCTCGTTCGGACACAGCTGTGAGGCCTGGCCGGCAACTGCACGTGGTGACGTCACTATCCTGCCCGCCATTGCTGAAGGAGGGCGAAATAACTTGGCGCTTTTTGGCCTGCAGTATTTGACCGCTGTGGTGTAGAGCGGCTACCTGACTGCCGCTGGACCCCCTTGGACTGGACTTTTGGCATGTGGAGCTGCCCGGTGGATTGCACTGTGCCAGTGGCTCCGCGCTTGCTGCGGTGCCTAATCTGCTCCCCCGCTGGCTTGGTGAGAGGTAGGGAACGGACCACACGTGCTCACTGGCTCGCACAAGGGACAAAGCGGCGGACTGCCTGGAGGCAGCCTGGGCGACGTGGCCTGGCACCTGGGGGGTGTTGTAGAGAACCCCGCGGCGGGGGACTGCATTTAGGCTGTGACTTTGGAAGACGCGTTGCCGAGCCTGGCGCTTCTGATGGTGGGCTGCCTGCTGGTTGTGGAAGAAGCGGCACATTTGCATCCTGTAGGCATGGTCTAGTGAGGATATATGTGGAGAGGACCCGCGTTCCGTTTCGAGCTTGTAAAGGGGTGACGCCTCGTAAATACGCTATTTCAGGACACCCATCACGTAGCTGTGTATTGGAGACCTGTGCAGAATATGGACTTAGGCGGCTGCCTCCTGCGTGTCGGTTATCCTGTGGAGTCAGTGCTGAACCTTATCTTTCTGGCTGTATCCAGTTGGGCTTATACAGACCACTAGCTGCTCTTGCGCCCCCACGATTGCGATAGGCGCGTTGTAGAAGCCTCTGAACTGTGTGAGGGGAGGACCCTTGTGCTCCTCTAACCGGGGATCGTGTGTACATTAAAAGTGGTGAGACCTGGACAGCCTGTGCTGGGCTTATGAGTAGAGCCTCTGGTCTGCCATGAGACGCACGCGGGAAGCAACCCTTGCCGGTCGCCACAAGCCCCGGCCAAGGACTACCAATGGGTAAGCCTGACAATCGGCAGTCTAAGCTGCCCTTTGAGACCACCACTGCCAAAAAGGGGTCCAGGAATGTGCCGGATGTGGGGAACTCGCAGAGCCCTTCGACAGCTGGGGCGAGCTCTGGCTCTTCCGTGCCGGACATGCAGCAGATGATGCAGGAAATGAGGCAGGGGTTCGCCACAATTGTGGATAAAGTCGACCGCATGTCATCCAGGATGGATGCTATTGCCCATAAAATTGATGTGCATGAGGAGCGCATCACGGAGGCTGATAGGAGAATTTCCGAAAATGATGACACTACAGCCTCACATACCACGCAACTTTCGGGAATGGATAACGTTCTTAGAGTCATTTTTGCCAAGAACGAGGAATTGGAAGCTCGCAGCCGGCGCAACAACATTCGCGTTATAGGCGTACCGGAGTCCACCAACACAGGGTGCATGGAGGACTACGTTGAGAGAATACTCCTGGCTGCGATTGGGCCTGACGCATTCTCTAAACAATTTATTGTTGAGGGTGCACCGCTCGCTCGGTCCCCGGCCTAAACCCGGGGCCCCGCCACGGCCCATCATTGCGCGGCTCCTCAACTATCGGGATAGGGACGTCGCGTTGCGAGCAGCACGCACTAATCAAAATCTGGCGTGTGAGGGTGTCAGATTTTCGATCTATACGGACTTCACGCCTATAGTACAAGAACAGAGACGTAAGTTCCTTGATGTAAAGAAGAAACTCCGGGCGCTCCAGATTGACTATGCGCTTTTATACCCAGCTAAGCTAAGGATGACCCACTAAGCAAAACAGCATTTTTTCACGAACCCCCAGCAGGTTGAGGATTTTCTGAAGACTCTGCGGCGAGCGCGATCCGGGCGCAGGAACGATGAGGATAACGGACAGGAGGACGAACAGTCGATGGAAGGAGAACTTTAACTTTGAGTTCTAATTGCTGTGAAACTGTAGAGTCCTGCTGACTCATATTGGGGGGCCCGGCAGAGAGCTTCTTCCGCATATGGACGATGCTGCTGGTCGAGAGTGCCATGGACGGGTGTTGAACTGCTGGTGGTAATGTATTCCAGGCACCACCCCCTTCCCTGCATTATGCCCCTATGAGGCCGTACAGGACGTGGGGCAGGGTGTAGGGGGTGGATATGTGCGCCCCTTAGATGACTCCCATAGGGTATACCCCACTGATTGTGTTTCTTACACTGCAAATGTTGGGATGTTTAATTAATGTTCTGGGTGGTGGGTGGGGATGTATTCTGGCACGTTGGGGATGCTTCAGTGGGAGGGGGGAGGAGAAGGGATTGTTGAGAATTGCAAGGCATTCCATGCTACCACGACTGGTTCGGATGCTCCTTTACATGGCGGGCGTATGTATGCATATGTTGGGCAGGTGATGTGTTATTTGCTGGCAAGAACAGAGATGGGCCCGGTGGCTTGGGGTGCGAATGTTTTGTTGAATGAGGAGGGGGGAGGAGAAGAGGTATGGTTGGGGGTGCCTCGTTGGGGTAGGGGTGGAACTCGGGCCTCGAACAGAAATGTGTGGGGTTTGATGAAATGTCAACTTCCGAAGTGTCATGTCTTATTAGACTGCGGGAGGGTGGGAAAGACGTAATGGTTCACATGTTTGGTAGGTGGGGATTCTGGCGAGTTGGGGATGCTTCAGTGGGTGGGGGGGGGCAGGATGTTTTGAGAACGTGAAGGTGTATCGAGGCAGAGTTGGGACTGCTGAGGAGGGGCTACCTGACACGGTTGGAATAAGTCAGCCAGTTGGGGATCGGCGGTTGAATGGTTTGACTTTGGTAGGAAGGCATGGCCTTGCTCCCAAATTGCTTTTTTGGGTACTGAATGTGGTGGACTTGGTGACACAGCAAAGGATAACAACACAAAGTATAGCTTGTGACGCGGCAGATTGGGTGAAGCCGCATGACATAGGGATACACAGCTGGCTGTATGGCGCAGAACACTAGGTTAACTCTGAATATACTTACCTGGAATGTGCGGGGCCTAGGGAACCCTAGGAAACTGCGACAAATCCTTGCATATTTAGACAGGCATAATGTTCACATAGCTATGCTGCAGGAGACCCACTTTGCCCCCAGACAGTCCAATATCTTTGCATCACGCTGGGCTGAACACAGGGTTTTCTCCTCTTACTCTAGCTATGCGAGAGGGACGACAATTTTGATTAAGAAACGGGTGCCTTTTTCCCTGGTAGGATCCCGCTCTGATGACGAAGGTAGATATAACATGTTGTGGGGCAGACTGGGCACTGAATCAGTTACGCTAGTGTGCTGCTACGGGCCGAACGTGGACGACCCTAGTTTTTTCAGTTCCTTGTGGGAGGAAGTGCGAAAGATAGATTCGACTCATGTCATCTGGGGCGGGGATTTTAATGTTACATATGCACCCGCTGCAGACAGATCGCACCCCAGCCCACATCACCACACCAAAACATGTATACTGTTAAGAGACCTCATTACAGAGTATGGCCTCATAGACGCATGGGGACACATATACCCGGCGAAGAGAGAAGGCACACAACTCACTGTACATGCAGCGTCCTGGGCGCGGCTCGACTACTGGCTTGTCACCAGGGGACTTGGGCCTGCAATAAGCGATGTTAAACATCTAGCCCGCACTTACTCTGATCATGCACCGGTCATACTTGAGCGTTCTTCAGAAGCCCTCAGTCCACCACATGGTGCATGGCGATTGAACCCCAAAATGCTCATGGACGCAGTCTTCCAGGAAGAACTGCGAGTCGAGATCTTCGATTTCTTTGAGCGTTACAAAGGCACGGTGCAGGCTGTGGAAACCATCTGGGAGGTTTTTAAGGTTACACTTAGGGGATACTGCATTTCCAAGGGGGCGGGGGTACTCCGGGATATTACCACTAGGCTCAGGACACTAGAGCGAGACCTAAAATTATGGAGGAAAACTTACAGAGGGCCCCGGATGGCGCCACAATGGAGAAAGACACTCACAGAATATACGGAAGAGGCGCAAAGGGAAATCCATTTCAGAGGCAAGCACTGGCAGGCTCGTCAATACGGGGAGGGGGAACGCCCCGGTAAAGCGTTCGCTGATGTTATCCGTAAGCCCCGATATTCTAATTATGTGCTGGAACTGGAGACATCCGATGGCACGCGGTGCTGTGACACGGAAGGTATTCTCATACACTACAAGGGATTATACACTACCTCCGGCGCCCCATGCGCCAGTCTGGACGACTATTTGGGGGATGTAGCCCTTGGATGGCTCGGTGACGCAGATCACAGGTTTCTGAGAGCACCTTTTGAGCTGGATGAAGTACGAGATGAAGTACGAGATGCCATTATGGGTTTACAGTCAGGTAAAGCCACTGGGATGGATGGCATCCCAGTTGAATTTTCTAAAACATATGTGGATATTATGGTGCCAGTTCTTCGCGAGGTCTATGAGGAATCGCTAGAAGTGGGCTCCCTACCTCCATCCATGAGGGAAGCCCTCATCATATCCCTGCTGAAGCCGGACAAATCACCTAATCTATGCGGCTCTTATCAACCGCTTTCTTTACTTAACTGCGATGCAAAGATTCTAGCGAAGCTCGTTGCTAACCGACTGGCATTGCTCTTGGAGAACCTTGTTCTCCCGGACCAATCTGGGTTTGTTCCGGGGAGAGCGACCTCCCATAACCTTAGAACCCTTTTCACGATTATGAATAACGTTACCCCAGAGTTGCCGCTGGCTGCGGTCGTCTTAGATGCGACCAAGGCCTTGGATTCTGTTGAATGGCACTATATATTAGCGATTATGGCCCGCATGGGTTTCCCCCCGCTTTTTCTCTCCTGGATCCCACTTTTGTATCATCAGCTGGGCGCTAAGATACTTGTCAATGGCCAGATATCACAAAGATTTCCAGTCACTAGAGGGACACAACAAGGTTGCCCCCTGTCCCCATTACTGTTTGCCCTAGCCACAGAACCCTTGGCGGCCCGACTGCGGCAACACCATAATGCTATGCCTCTGCAATGCAACATGCGCCAGATCCTTGTCTCCATGTACGCGGACGACATCACACTTTATGTACGTGATCCGCAGACCAACTTGAACACTCTATTACGGGAGTTTATAGTGTTTGGGCAACTATCTGGCGTTCAGATTAATTGGGAGAAATCATGCCTCTTCCCCCTGACAGATGCGGTAACTCGGTTCCCACTGGACTTCCCGCTGGAGTGGGGTACGGATGACCTCCGCTATTTGGGGATTGGCATTATTAGGAACAAGGAAGATTTGATGAAACTTAATTATGGTGTGGCACTTACCCGCATCACTGACAGGGTTTCCAGGTGGATTAGACTCCCACTGTCAATGGCAGGGAGGGCGTCGCTGATCAAGATGGTAATCCTGCCCCAGCTGCTGTACTTATTTTTAAATATCCCTTTTTCTCCGGGGTGTTATTTCTTTAAGGCCCTCAGGTCCGAAATGATCCGGCTGGTGTGGGGAGGCAAACGGGCTCGGCTGCAGTGGACTATACTGGCCAGACCCTACGCGGCCGGGGGATTCGATATACCCGATTTTTAGAGCTATTATACTTGCGCTCAGGCCCATTACTTATACTTTTGGGTGAATCAGTGCAGATACATGCCGCAATTGGCGGCAGAGCATTGGCTGGCCCCCCCCCATACCTATCGAGGGTGCTGTGTATATGGACATAAATGCTAGGGAACGTACTCAAACGACAGTAAACGCCACGGTCACGGCATGGCGAAGCATTGCGGACCGTTTGGACATTCCAGTGCTATATGCTCCTAGTTTGCCTCTGGTGTACCACCCTGCGATGCCGCTCTTACAGGAAACTATCTTTCATAAACTATTGCAACGCACGTCCGTTAGGACATGGAGAGACTTGTATGAAGATGGGAGGTTCCGTACTTCTGATAGCATATTCCAAGGGACCCAGAGCACGCCAATGGATTTTTTTTGTACATCCGTCTTAAGCAAGGGGTGCGCTCTCTACATCCAGACTTCCCAGCTGAACCTCCGCATCTTACCCCCCTGCAGATACTACTGCAACAGCCATTGCCGAGGCGATTAGTATCTCTACTCTATAGCACAGTGCGCAGCCAGTGTAATTTCGATGACGCGCCATCCCGCTCCAAGTGGGAAACTGAACTAGGCGCTCCTATGACAGACGAGCAATGGAAATATTGCTGCTTGCAGACCGAGAGGATCTCGGCCAGCAGCAGATTGAGGATCATACATTTCAAATACCTCCATAGGCTATATCACACCCCAGTCAGTATGCATAGATTCCATCTCCGGGACAATGACAGGTGCGATCGTTGTCGCACCTCAAAGGCTGATTTTTTGCATTTGGCCTGGACCTGCCCAGCCGTACAGGATTACTGGGACCAAGTTTTTGTGGCCCTGCGACGAATGACTGGTGCACATATAGAATATTCGCCGTTGGTCGCTTTGCTGAGTAATGTAGCACGTATACCGATCGCCAGTAGAAAATACACTGCTCTAGCCTTGCTAATCGCAAAAAGACGTGTGGCTTGTAGGTGGGGCAGGGGAAGGGCGCCGAAGTTCAAGGAATGGCTTGATGATTTAACATACTGCCAAGACCAATCTGCACTGCATGCAGAGCTATTGCCTGTCTCCTCTAGACCGCTAGACATTTGGGCGCTACTAGTTACTTATTTACAGTCAATGGCTCAGGAAACGGGTGAGTGATGCATATGAACACACAGCTGTGTGATCCCTAGATGGGATCGGTCTGCTGCCTAGATAAGACTGGTGTGCACGGGTGAGACTGTCTGCTTTGAACCCTAGGACGTATCTGAAACTGCCTGCTCTGATACAACGGAGTTACCTTGATAAGCAGCACTCCTCTCCTTACATCGTATTCCCTGTATAAAACTGTACTGAAATGTGAAATAACGCGGCCGGTCCAAAGTGGTTGTAGGCGACTTGCTGTGTTGTCATGTAACTGAGTCCATCACTGCTGTCATATAATATATCCACTTATTGATGCCGCTGGCCACAGATTGGTTGCAAGCAAATGGCTGTGTGTATGTCTAACTACCAATAAAGGATTTTTGAAAATAAAAAAATTAAAAATTAAAAATTAAAAAAGTCTGCTGATGCTACACCATTTACCCGTACCGTAGCTGTGGGGTTCGCATAGCTATGAAAGATCCAATCAATAAAGCGGTTCGGTAGGCCAAAATGGACTAGTGTCGCCTGGAGATACGGCCAGTGGGCCCTGTCGAATGCCTTTTCGGCATCGACTGAAAGTTCATGCGTTCCGCCGGGAAGCGTTCCAAACGTCCATCAAATGGAGGAGTTATGTGGTATTATCAGAGCACTGTCGCCCACGAACAAAGCCCGATTGGTCCGATCTATCAGACCGGGGAGATGGCGGGAAAGTCTGGCTGCTAGGATGCCAGTGAAAATCTTTAGGTCCACATTGAGGAGAGATCTAGGGAGGTAGAAGCCGCAAAGACTAGTATCTTTCCCTGGCTTTGAAATCACAGTTATTAAGGCTTCTAACATGGAGGAAGGAAAGGAGGAGGCAGCTGACGACCCAACGGAGTTAATTACTGAAATCAAAAAACACGCATTATGAGCGGGGCTAACGTCCCACAAAACTTCGTATAAAAACCAGAGGTGAACTCATCAGGGCCGGGTGATTTATTGTGCTTTAGGCAAGCAATCGCCGAGATAACCTCTTCCAACCGTTTGGGGGCCTCTTGGTCAGCGGCCAGGGACGCCAACAGTTTGGATGTAGCCACACAGTGGCGGTATCGAGTCAGTTTAGTCTCAGGCAGAACTTGAGCCGTGTACAACTTTTGTAGAATCATCTGAAGGCTTCCACAATCGCAGTGTCCTCGCTACACTCCCTCCCCCTCCGTTGCGCTCAGAGGTGGTTTGCAAGGAGTCGCCCACAGCGATCACATCCTATATAAAAGGCATGTTTGAGACGTAGAGCCGCATATTCTGCTCGGTCAACATCCAACCCCGCAAGCTGTGCTCGAGCCGCCTTCAGTAGCTTCCAGACCCTAGGCGCACCGGTTCGTTGGTCAATACACTCCAGCTCAGTTACCTCACCCATCAGGCACTCTCGTTTCTCCCATCTGTCCCTATTGTCAGTCGACGCAATGCTAATGAAGACCCCTCTGATAACCGCCTTCCTCTCTTCCCATAAAGTTGTCAAGTATATGTCCGGTGTGTCATTTGAGGCTAAGTAGTCTGCTGTGCTCTTCTCAATCTGTTGTACCACCGAGGGGCGCTTAAGCATAGTCTGCCGAAGGCGCCAGAAACGGCAAGTAGAGCGCCTTGGGAGCAAGGTCAGAGAGAGCCCCAGCGCTGAGTGGTCAGACAAGGGACAGGGGAGAATCTCCACTTCGCAGGCTTGCTGTGTTAGGGGGTCTAAGGTAAAGATATAGTCAATTCTGTTGTACGTTTTGTGAGGGTGTGAATAAAATGTGTAGGCCCTGGTGTTAGGATGTCGGAGTCTCCACATGTCGGTGAGCCCAGCTTCCGCCAGTGATCGCTTACCTGCACTGGACAGGGTCCCTGTCTGGCCCCATCTTTGTCCAGAGCGATCCATGTTGCAATCTAGTACCATATTGAAGTCCCCTCCTAGCAAAACTATTGGGTCTGGAAAACCTGTGATTTCCTGAATTACCGTCTTCAAAAAACCCTCCTGCCCACTATTGAAAACGTGTATGTGTCTAAGATGAAGGTGTAGGCCAAACACCCCCCTTTAATTTCCGCCTGTTTACTACCAACACACCCTGGAAACTTAGAAGAGACCAAGATGGCAGCCCCAGCGGTTTTGGAAGTGGCTGACGAGAACATCTGGTGTGGTAACGCCTTTGATCTTAGTCTGTAAGTGTTGGCAAGGAGCAGATGCGTCTCCTGAAGCAGGCATATATGGGTGTCTGATCACTCCAGGTATGAAAGAAGGGCTTGGCGCTTAGTGGGATTATTTAGCCCTTTCACATTCAGGGACACAACATGGATGTCAGGAGTCCTAGAGGTGGGAACTCAAACCAGCTATAGCTAACACCGTTCCTGTGGAGATGGGAGGCATGGTGAGGTAGTGTAAGACGACCCTGCATGAACATCGGAGGAGGAAGAGGCAACCCAATAGAAAGAAAAGAAGAAAAAAGACAACTAACAAACGTAAAGGAGGAAACATTCATCTGAATAGTTCGCAAATGTCCCAGGCAGTTCGCCTGTGGTGAGACGTGGGATGGATAGCAGGAACCCCCGCTGCCCCCCGCCTGGACCCAGCCATATCAGCCAGTGTAACCTTACAAGAAAACAAAAAAGAGAGACGGCACCTCAAAAATGCATATATCAGTCTGCGGGGTTGGAGTCTTCGGACAGGGTCCGGAGGACTGCAGAGCGTTCTTTGGTGATTACATCTGAGTCTGGATGGGAGCCCAGTGGCGAAATACCAACTCTCTGCCAGCGGTTGTTGTCATCTCATCGGTTGGAGGCAGTGGGCTTCACTGGGCCGTCGTGATGAGCCCCCGGAAGGGGCAGGAGAGAAGTTGCTTCTTCCAGAGATCGCACCTGGTGAAGTCTGCCCTCCCACTTGAAAATGAGTCTGAATGGATGCCCCCAAGAGTAAGTGATGTCTTTGGAGCAGAGAAATGCGGTGATGGGGTGTAATTTCTATGGAGTGGAGGCTGCTAAGTCCTGGACGAGAAGAAGCCTGCAGGAGCGGAATTCAATAGGGTGATTGGACTGTGCCTCACGTAGAATGCGTACCATAAGTTTAAAATCGTGGACGCATGTCAGGATATTGGGTAGGGGAGCCATCGGGGATCTCTTGGGGCCCACTCGATGTGTCCGGTCTAGCCAGATCTCCTGGTCTGGGGGACCTCCTAGGATGTGGCGGAACAATCCATGACGAAGGCTTCAATGTCCTGTTCTTCTGCTCCCTCAGGGACCGCCCGAATCCGGATTTTATTTCAGAAGAAGCGACTCTCCAGGTCCTCGGAGTGGGACTGAAGGTCATGATGTTGTTCTCGCAGCCTGAGCAACTCCTGTTGGAGCTGGGACACCTCTTCGTCTCTCTGGCTGCGGTCTAGTTCTCTAGGTCATCCACTCGTTCCCCACCGAGTCGATATCTTTGTGGATCTCACAGATTTCGGTAGTAAGATCCTTCTTCATGGTATGGAACTCCCTGGTAAGATCCGCGAAAAGAGATTCTAGGACACTATGGGTGACAGGTCAGTCGGGCTCTACCAGTTCTCTCCGCTCAGCGACTTTTCCAGTGTGTGAGATAGCCTCTGTCCCGCTAGCCCCTGCTTTGAGTATTAAGTCTTTACCCGATCTATCTTTTCGGGCTCTGGCAGCTGCCATTTGTAGGGGCCTGCACTCCCGGACCGCAGTTGAGGGGTCGTGCACAGAGGCAGCATGTGGTTATCAAATATGTGTAACAGTGCTCCAGTCCAAATCCACAAGAGGGTGGCCCCTGCACCCGGTCGTGGCACAGGGAGAGTTGCCTCACCCCGTTCTCGTCTGCCAGTATCTGTTGAATAGAGAAGGCTCCTGGTGGTGTTGGTCTCTCGGAGGCAGCAAGGGAGTATCCAAGGTTGAGGCTGCTCAGCCTAGGTCGCACCCCTAGATTGCGGCCTACCAAAGCTGCTGTTGCTGTGTGGGGCCGCTGGTCTGCAGGAGGGAAGGGTGTCCGATTCGCACTTCGCAATCTCCAAGGTCTCACCTACTATACAGCAATGGATGTGGCCAGGCCCCTGTTCGCACTCTCCAGGGCGTTATGGCGCTGTGCAAGGTCTCAGCGGGTGGCTCCAGAGCATATAGACTGACTTCTTGGTGTCTGGCTCTTCGCTGATGCTGCATTCAGGAATCAGCTCCCAGGGAAGCAAAGGGGTTAAGCAGATTAGAATGGGCACAACTCACCCTCCGCGGAAGACGGTCGGCTCCAGGACAGTGATGGTGGGGCTTATTGTCAGCAGGGCTCAGGGGTGCACAACAGCGATTGAGTGGGGGGCCCCACAACCCAGGTACGCTCTGCGTTTTGGTCACGCTGAGCTATGACACACCTCAGTGGTACAGTGCTGGTTCTCGGTCTGAAGTGCTCCACTCCTGGGACCCTGGGGGCCAGTGCCAGCCGGTAGCAGACAACGACCGGGGGCGTGAGGACCAGTCCACAGATAGCACGCTGCATCCCTCGGGGGGGGTGTCAGCCCTTGTGTAGTGGCAGTGGGTCTCAGCGATAACAGGTCCTAGGGGATTCGAAGGGGTCTGGAGGGCAGGTCCAACAACCTAGGCCCGCCCGACTGCAGGATCACGCGGATGAACAGATCACTACTGCTAGTCCGCGTGTTCAGCCCCGCGCCACCATCTTGTCGCCGCTGTGGAGGTGCACCATGTGTGCTTCGATCCCCTCTAGCTACTCGGAGGGAGATCATCTCAGGTCTCCCAATTTCTGACCGGGGCCCGGCAGGGGCGCCCACAGGCCACAGGCCACGATGCCGATCTCGTTTGCCTCCGCGAGGGCTGGCCTCCGGGCGCGCTCAGCTTAACACGTCTCTGGCTCCAAGAGCAGGAATCCGGCGATTGCACCGCACCTGAGGCAGGTTGGAGGTGCCAGGGGTGACCGCGAGCCCAGACAGGGTACAGTTCCGCAGGTAAGATCTTGCTGTAAGAAGCTATGCAAGTAGGGCCCGGGCTACGGGCAGGAGCGGCGGGTAGACAAGACCTACTCGTCCGCCATCTTAGACACGCCCCTCGCTTTTTTAGGATTAAAACCTGCTGGTGTGCAGGTTACCATGTGGACCCCCAGAAGTAACAGGTGCACACTACATTTGCCGGTAAGTTGCTCCCTGTGATTTTTTCTTTGATATTTATCTGTGATATTTATTTGATATAGTATTTAATTATGTGTGCATTAAAGTACTGTTTGCTTTTAAAGAAAAAGAACTGGTTGGGCATTGATTTACTGTGTATTATTTCTTGTGTGTTACTCAGTTCTGAGATCCAGTCCACAAACCCTCCCCGAGTCACTTTTGGACTGCTCTACCTGGGTACCGTGACAGTCAGATTTTATATTTTGAATTCTTTATTACATTCATGAGGATGGGGGTTTACATTGTGAACTCTGACAAATTCAAGAGGAAATGGGTTTACCTTGAGAACAATTACAACAGGAAGATTTTCCCATTGTGAACTCCTGATGAACAACATAGGGAAGGACTACACATTGTTCAACAGTAAGAGGCCTCCTGACACTGGTCTCAGGGTCAGATGGTGATAGAATGGACTCACTTCCACTGTGTACATTTGTCATTTTATGTTTAGTATTTTGTTGTGAGGGAATTGAAGTACTTTTTTGCTTTAACAGTAAACATACTGGACATGCATTAATAGACTTATTGTGCACTTTGTTGAATTTTTAATATTTTAATGTTTTAATTTCTTGCTTTGACTTTATTATGCTGTTAATATTCAATTCCTCATACAACTAAGTAGTAGTAACTCTGTATTTCCCTTAATCTTTGTGTATAAATGGCTTAAGTGAACAGATGGGCTGCCTATCGCATTTTGAAGTTGGATGGAGATAAAATGGACATATTGGATCCCTAGAATGACCCTTAATCCAGGACCTTTGTTTGGCAGTCACTGTCTCTTCGCCCACTTCCAGTGCTTGTTACTATGACCAAAAAATGTTATTATTACTATTAACGCTGATCTTACTGTCTGCACCATGTCATCAAGATCAATGGCAAATGTTAGTCTATTTTGAAGATCAAGGAAAATTCTTCTCGGCCTCCGATTTGCAGGGGGAAGGTTAGTGATTCAGGCGGATCTCTTGTGTTTGGGTTATAGGAAAGACACAAAAAATATCTACTCTCTCGCCTTCAGATTGTACACAATGCAGCTAACATGTCTTACTTAATTTGCTTCAGCCTGCTTCTGCTAAATCCCAGTTGGACTTCCTCCAAAGGATACCAGTGGATGAACAGATCTTGTTTTAAGACACTTTGCATGGTGCAGGAGGTGCTGGTTGGCACTTATGAGAATCTCAGCTGTCTGCTTCTGCCTTACATGCCCACTCACATGCTTCTCATGTTGGTCATTGCTCCTCAAACTCTTTTTTGGGTCCATGTGCCATAGAACCAGAGCAGACTGACTCTCTTATCTTTCTCGACTCTCGCTTGTATTGCCAATACACCAGAGTTAAAAGACTCTGTCCACGTGAGTGCAGCATGACTGGTGCGCCTGTGAGTGTGCAGCGCATTAAAGCCAGACCTGTTGGTATTGCTTGTATTATTTCGATCCTGTGGCCCTGGCACCTCCATAAAATGCTATTTGTGTTTTTATTGGCTATACTGTTGCATACGGTTGACAGCATTGGCAAAGCCAGTAGTTCAGACTTTAATGAGCCAATGCATGCAAACAGCAGCTTTCACAAAGTCTGTTTACATGAGTGGCATGCACATATTCTATCACATTTAAACAGGTTCCATTGGTTTTGCCAACTGTAGGAAAACGAGGCAAAACAGGGCTGCTTTAATATAGAATGCATGCATAATTGAAAATGACAAACATGCTGATGAAGTGTTCATTTGGCATGTAAAATAGTCTCTCATATCCTCCAATAGATGGAATATCTGTCAGGTAGAATGATGCAGCAAAAAGACAATAGCATGCTGTGAGAGATTCACGCTCCTGTTTGTGGAGCCAGGTCCACTCTTTGAATATTTTAAAGAATTGATTAGAATACGCCTGGCAGACAGATCTGCTGTCAAGCAAGACCTAAACGTGTTAGAGGGTAAGAGCATGGTAAGAGGCTGGGAAGAGTAAGGGCGGTGACTGCCAGGAGGCGATAAAAGGCCGCTGAGTAGTCTTATCCTACTGACTACGTAGAATCCTAATCATTTGTCAAGCAACGACCCTCACATCTTTGGATGAGGTCAGTCGGGTTCATCAGTAGCCCACCACCCTGGTTTACTTTCAGTCATGCTTGCACCCACCAGCTGAGAGTTTCTAGACATCGTCAACACCGATAACCTTTACGATGAGTGGTCTTAACTTATTGACTACGTAAGGAGTTATCAAGCAGTCCTTGTCCATGCGCTGCCTGTTGTCGGCTGTCCCTGCACTGCCTGCTGCCCCTGTCTCTGCAGCTCTCCACTTGCGCTGCCCTGCACTGCCTGCTGACCCTGCGCTGCCTGTCCCAGGACCACTAGTGCCTCCCACCAGGACCACTGATGGTGGCCACCGCATGGCCACGCAGCCGACGTGCACAGCAAGCATATCGCCAATGCTCCCCCAGTTGGACAATGCCCAGCACTAGGACCCCAGGCCCTCTCGCCATCGGATGGTACACCACCAAGGAACTCCTGGACCATGTCGCCGAAGCAACAGCTGCGTCTCTTCCTCCCCACGATCTACCAAAGGCCTCTTCACCTGCCGACACTGCTATTTCTCCAGGGACACAACCTACGAAAGATCCAGCACCACTCCTGACCACATGACCAAGAACACCTCTACAGTATCCTGCTCAATGCCTGCTCCCTCTGTAAACATGCCACGGAAATCTTGGACACTATTATGACCCTTCCACGAACTTGCCTTCATCACCAACTTCATCACCAAAATGTGGTGCAAACTGCCCTCGAACGCAGACATCACCAATGCCACTCCTGAAGGCTACAGGATAATACACCAAGATCGCACCAATAAACAAGGGGGAGTCATGGCCATCATTTTCAAAGAAACCATCAGATACACTGTAGGAGACTGGGACAGGTGTATAAGCGAGGAGGCTTGGTTTGTTTCACAATGGTGTGTTTTTATTTTAGGTTGTTGCCTATGGAGTCTATGTGGCGACTCTTCATATCTCAGAGCTTGCAGCTCAGGAAAAACAGAAAAGGTGCTCAACGGATCCTCAGGTTTCTTTTCTTAATTTGTTTTCCTTTAAAAGTGGCTGCCCGCTTTTTCCAAAGATGCCCCAAATGGCTTCTGGGGGATATATTGCCCTTCAGCTCTGTTTTCTTCTCTCGCAATGCTGGTGTTCTTCCAGCTTGCCCCTTCTCCCGGTTTAACTGCCTCCTTTTTGTCCTGCCACAGTCTGTTTAATTTGTCCCTGTGATGATTCCACCTCACTGTTGTAAGTAAAGCGGTCTTGGATTACCTTGGTTACTGTAGTATGGGATGATTTAACCCTTTCTTCTACAGGGTTCCTAATGTTGAGGGAGTAGACTGTGAGGACAGGGTGGCAGATTGCCAGTAAGGGGTGGGTGGGGGGGTGGGGGTCACAGAGTCCTAATCTCTCACATCCATCATCAACAACAACGACCCCATGCCTCTCCTGGAACACCTCAACTTCCTATTACAAACTGACGTGAAGACCACGATAAGATGCACCCTAGCCTACAGATCCCAGGTACCCCAAGCAACATTCTGCGATACCTATCCTCACCCTAGCAATCTACTCTCACCACTATATCTTACTCGGCGACCTGAACTTCCACATCGATGACCCAAACAACACCAACTCCATCGCCCTCCTGAAGAACCTGAACATCGGCCTCACCCAACTGATCACCGAACCCAAGCACAAAGCCGAACACACTGTCGGCCCCATTTTCACCTCCAGCAACAAGATCAAATTCAGCAACACCAAAAACTCACCTGGACTGACGATCCCAACGTACACTTTACCATCACAGACGCACAGCACACTATCGCCAGGCGTCAGATCCCTTGTCCACCGCAGCTGGCGCAAAGTAATCAAAACCTAGTGGTCACAGGTCCTCACCACCTCCCAACCCGAGGCCTCAACAGAGCTAGACCAAGCCATTCAGAACTTCACCACCAGGATCACCAACAGCACCAACAGAGTCGCCCCAATGAAACCTACAAAATCTTACAAGATCTCCAAACACGCCAGCTGGTACACTTCAAAAGTCAGGACCACCAAGCACAACTGCCACCAACTGGAGAAATGATGCCACGCCACTAAGAATCCAACCAGCAGAGCAGCCCAAAAAACAGCCATTAGCAAATATCACCAACACATCAAAGAGGCCAAGAAAGAATCCATCATCATCTGCATCAACTCCGCGGCCAACCACACAAAGGCACTCTTTAAAATAGTCAAAGAATTCACCAACCTCTGCCCCCACCACCTCTACAACCTTGCCAAGAACCCAACCAGCAAGCAACTCACCAGCATCCCCAACACCTCCATCTCCACTTTGTCAGACCCCTCCTAAAGAAAGACTGCTGACCTGATCGATCTAAAAAATTATCGTCCAATCTTCCTGCTCCCCTACCCGGCAAAAGTACTCGAGAAAACCATCAACCAGCAAGCTCCTCCTCGACCCCTATGCATCATTCGACACAGTCTCCCACGACACACTTATCAACAGACTCAATTACACAGGCATACAGTAAGATGAGCTCAAGCGGATCGCCTCCTTCCTTACCGGATGCACACATGAGCACCCGACTGCCTCCCTTCACCTCCACATCCAAAGACATCAAATGCAGCGTACCACAAGGATCATCCCTCAGCCCCACCCTGTTCAACATCTACATGAACCCCCTCGCAGACGTCATAAGATACCATGGATTCAACATAACCTCCTACGCAGATGACACTCGACATATTCTCGCTCACCAAGGACCCCTCCCACACCAAAACTAACTTCTGCAAAGTCATGACCAACGTAGCCAAATCGATGGAACAACTGCCTCCAGCTTAACTTGGACAAAACTGAAGCACTGATCTTCGGGAATACCATCTCCAAATGGGACCACAGCTGGTCGTCTGCAGAACTCAGACCTAAACTCACGTTGACCTGACAATATACGCAACCTCAGCATCATCCTCGATAGTCAACTGACAATGAAACAACAAGCCAACGCAGTCGCCTCATCCGGCTTCCACACATTTCACATGCTGCACAAAATCTCTCTCAGATGGATCCTAAACAGCACCAGAAAGACCATCACTCAGGCCATTGTCAACAGCTGCCTAGACTACGGCAGCGCCCTCTACGCCGGCATCTCCACCCAGCTCCTTACAAGACCCTAGCCAGACCATACAGAATGCTGCAGCCAGACCTATTTATTTATTAATGACATTTGAGTGCAAACAAATGCCAGTGGGCGTCTCGGCGCTATGATATCTGCCAATTAATTCTCCTGTTAGCAAGAAAGGTCTGAGGTTACTGACTGAACAGCCAGGTCTTTAACTGCTTGCGGAATGACCAAAGTGAAGGGCTGGTTTTTATTGACTGGGGTAAAGTGTTCCATAATTTCGGGGCTGAGACCAAGAACCTTCGGTCTCCCCAGGAAACTGTTTTGGTACGGGGTACCACTAGATCATTTAGAGTAGAGGAACGTAGAGCTCTGGGTGGACGATGGAGAATCAGATGTTTGAGAAATGAAGGTCCTTGATTGTGCAGAGACTTATACACAATACAAAGAGTCTTAAACTTGATCCTGTTTCTGATATGCAGCCAGTGGAGATTTCTGATGGTGTCAGTCGCGGACTTGTGTTTAGGGATTCTGGCCAGGAGTCTGGCTGCTGAATTTTGGATGGTTTGCATTTTATTGATGACCCTTACTTGAGCATTTACAAACAGGGCATTACAGTTGTCCAGGGTGGACAGCACCAATGAGGTCACCAGGGTTTTACCGGCTAATTCAGGGAGGAAGGGGATTATTTTCTTTATTAGGCGCAATTTATGGAAGGCAGAGGATGCTATTTGGTTGGCGTGTGGGAAAAAATGGAGACGGTCGTCAAAGACCACTCCTAAGTTCCTCGCCTTGCTAGCAGGTTTAGGCGGGGGACCGAAGGCCATGGGCCACCATGCGGAGGACCACTCTGGGGTCAGTTGTCCAAATATAACGACTTCCGTCTTTTCGGTATTAAGTTTTAGAGAGTTGGAAGCCATCCAGTCCCCAATTGCCAACATGCCCTCTTTAAAGTCCTCTGCTACTTTATGGCCATTGTTTTTGATGGCCAGCACCAGCTGCGTGTCATCCGCATAGGAGGTAAGGCTCATCCCGTGTGCTCGAATGATGTTAGCTAGGTCCGACACATAGATGTTAAATAGTGTCGGACTTAGGGATGAGCCTTGTGGTACCCCGCATGGTTGGACGATTGGAAGGGGCCCAATGTGACAGCCTGGGTCCTGTCGGACAAAAGATACTAGCAGTTTCTTGGCTGTGTGTTGAATGCCCATATTTTCGACACGGTCGACCAAGATCGAGTGATCACCCGCGTCGAAGGCAGCCGACAGATCTAGCAGTATTCGTACTGCTGTTCCGCCCAGATCACGAATGGATCTGATGTCATCCGCGGCCTTGATTAGCGCGGTCTCCGTACCGTGAAATCGGCGAAATCCAAATTGAGTGTCATCGAGTAGATGGTGTATACTGGACCTCCACAAATTAACCCACATTGCCCACCATCTGAGAGACCTCCACTGGCTCCTCTTCCAGGAGAGATGCCAGTAGAACATCTTCATGCACGCCTACAAAGCACTCCATGACCTTGGACCTGCCTACATCAACCATCGACTGAACTTCCACCAGCCTTCTAGACATCTACCCTCCTCATCATTCAACAACCCCTGCATCCATTGCAGTGGTGGCCGCTCCTTCTCCTACATTGCACCAGGACCTGGAATGACCTTCCTCTCCAGCTTCATGCAGTCCTGGTGCTGACAGACTTCAGTAAGAGACTCAAGACCTGGCTCTTTGATGGAGACACAGTGCCCAGATACCCATAGTGGTGACAGTGCAGCACTACACAAATGTTGATTGATTATAGTGCATAAGTATTTCTGGCTTAGGTGCCTACTGATTACAGAGCACAACAACTTTCACTGCTCCCTTCAGTTGGCCTCTAAACCCCACTCAAACCCAGACTAGGCAAACACTCAAGTAAACTGCACACCAAGGAATGAACCACTCAGCACTGCTACACACTAAGTGAAAAAACACCTGACTCTACTAATCACTTTAGAAATGGTTATAAGATTACTGTTCCGTTTGGTTATAAGTGCCAATCCTGTATCGTTAAATTGTATTCAGAATGTTACTCCACACCATGTTCTATCATCTACAAAGTGTTCTCGAGAGGTGATTGGTTTTGAATGTGCCACTGTTCAACAGGTAGTTCTTACCTGGCGCTTCTGATTGGCTGTGGTGTGTATAAATACTAGTCAACTAAATCACTTCTTGTAGTCCTATCACATTCTGCATTGCCACAAAAAACAGCTGCTACCACTTTAAGAGTCTTAAAGACTGCTAAAAACACCATAAGGGTTGCCTGTATTAGTGCAAGGTGCATTACGCCTTTGAGTGTGCACCATAGACAAAGTCAGGAACCTACATTGGTTTGCAGTGGTTGGGATTAAAGCCTGCACTGTTTTACCACTTAATAAAAGTGAAGGTTATATGAAAAACCATCACTAGCTAGGCACATATAAAATACTGCTATCAAGTAAGTTCTACTGAACATTTTGGATTGGTTGTCAAGGGTCTTAGCACAACCCTTTCTCCAATCTTTTGGAAGTTTAGAATCACTAGGGTAGGTAGGTGCACTACACCACACTACACCTAGTACCATGTCTCACGTTTGGAGAGTCCAGTGGGGCTCAATCCTATAGATACAGTGGTCTTAAGTTACAGGAACTCAGGACCCTGTGTGCATTCAAGAAACTTAAGACCGGTAGTAACCCTAACAAAGAGCATCTCTTAGAGATGCTCCTGCAGGATTACCTTCAGTAGAGGGGTCAGATGGGCAGGAGAATCCAGGTATGGGTGGGAATGTTATGGACGCAGTGCCAGAGGACCCCTCACTGGGGAAGTGAACTCTAATCCCCCAGGGAAGAGTACTGATGGTACAGGGGAAGGGCCTAGAGGCAGGTCCTCCTGGGAGGGTGCAAAGAGTCCAGGGGAGGTTCCTTTAACCTCCTTTTGTACTTCAAGAAGAACCTCCATCTCTAGCAAGAGGGAGGACTCCTTAGAAAGGGAATTCCACCTACTCTAACTTGAGAGAGCCAAGCTCAGGCTTGAGAAAGAGCAGTTAGCCCTGAATAAGAAGACCCTAGAAGTTCGGAGCGATAGGAAGAATTTGGGATAAGAATCCCATGGTGGCAGCACAAGTGAACCTAAGGTCATGGAATACTCCTTTGACACTAGGAACGTGAGCAGGATAATACTTCTTGCAAGGAAGGTGATGACATCTATAAGTAGATCACTGCTCTAGAGAGGGCCTGTAATGAACAAAACGGTCCCTCTGGAGCATGGGCAGCAATCCTGTTGCTCTCCTTTACAAATAAAGACAGAGACAAACTCATGCCTATAAAGGAAGAATACGCAGATAATTACCAAGCCTTGAGGAGTGCCCTCAGATGGGTTTGGGTTAACCACTGAGCAATACAGGGTTAATTTTGGGGACACATACTAGGCACACACTCAAGAGTGGGTAAAATTTGTACATAGTGCTATTAGGGCTCTGGAAGGTTTGCTTCATGGGAGTATTGTGCATGATTATGAAGGAATGTACAATTTACTTGTGAGGGAGCACATCCATAATAAATGTCAGAATCAGCAACTGCACCAGTACCCGGTGGACTCAGATCGGACCTCTCCCAAGAATTTTGAAGGCAGGCAGACAAATGGTTCACACCAGGGTTAAACAAAAGTCTCATGGTGGAGGTGACCAGAAAAGGCAAGATTCTTCCAAGTCCCAAGATAAAGGTGGGGAGAAATCCAAAGAATAGAGTCTTCTGAATGTCCCCAAAAATCGTCCTCTTGGGGTATGCTCCAATCCTCTTCCTTCTCCAACAAGAAACCTTGGTGCGATTTGTGTAAGAAAAAATGCCATAGGGCAAAAGATTGTAATTGCTCCAAGTCTACCACCACTTCTACTACTCCTCCTCTTAACCCCCTAATGTCCCTAGCAGTAGAACTGGTATTAGTAGTATCAATCAATCAACAGAATTTGTATAGCGCGCTACTCACCCGTTGGGTCTCAAGGCGCTATGGGGGGTGGGGTTGCTACTGCTCGAACAGCCAGGTCTTGAGTTGTTTCCTGAAGGAGAGATGGTCCAGGGTCAGCCGTAGGTGAGTGGGGAGGGAGTTCCATGTCTTGGCTGCCAGGTAGGAGAAGGATCTTCCTACGACTGTGGGTTTGCGGATTCGTGGGACGGAGGAGAGGGCGAGGCTGGCGGATTGGAGCTGGCGGGTAGGTGTGTAGAATGTGAGGCGGCTGTTGAGGTACTTCGGGCCCGTGTCGTGGAGAGCCTTGTGTGCGTGGGTGAGGAGTCTGAACGTGATCCTCTTGCTGACGGGGAGCCAGTGCAGGTCTTTCAGGGGGGCAGAGATGTGGCTGTGGCGAGGGATGTCCAAGATGAGTCGTGTGGAGGCGATCTGAATGCGCTGGAGTCTTTTCTGGATTTTGGCTGTGGTTCCAGCGTAGTGGGTGTTCCCGTAGTCCAGACGGCTGGTGACGAGGGCCTGGGTGACCGTCTTCCTGGTTTAGGTGGGGATCCATCGGAAGATCTTTCGGAGCATGCGCAGGGTGTTGAAGCAGGATGACGAGACGGCCTTGACTTGCTTGGTCATCGTGAGGGAGGAGTCCAGGATGAAGCCCAGGTTGCGTGCGTGGTCCGGTGGCTTGGGTGCGGTGCCCAGGGCAGGGGGCCACCGGGAGTCGTCCCAGGCGGAGGGAGATGGTCCAAGGATGAGGACTTCCGTCTTGTCTGAGTTCAGTTTCAGACGGCGGATCTTCATCCATTCTGCGACGTCTTTCATTCCTTCCTGGAGGTTGGCTTTGGTGGTGGCGGGGTCGTTGGTGAGGGAGAGGATCAGCTGGGTGTCGTCGGCGTAGGAGAGGATGTTGAGGTTGTGTTGGCGTGCGATGGCTGCGAGAGGGCTCATGTAGACGTTGAAGAGGGTGGGGCTGAGTGAGGATCCTTGCGGAACGCCGCAGATGACTTTGGTGGGCGCAGATCGGAACGGGGGGAGGCGAACTCTGGGTTCCTCCGTCGAGGAACGAGATGATCCACTCCAGGGCCGCTCCTTGGATTCCGGTGTTGCTGAGGCGCTGTATCAGGGTGCGGTGGCATACGTTGTCGAAGGCTGCTGAGAGGTGCAGGAGGATGAGGGCAGTAGTTTCCCCGTTGTCGAGCAGGGACCTGATGTCGTCGGTGGCTGCGATGAGGGCGGTCTCGATGCTGTGGTTTGCTCGGAAACTGGACTGTGAGGGGTCGAGGGATCCGTTGATCTCGAGGAAAGCGGAGAGGTGTCTGTTGACGGTCTTCTCGATGACTTTGGCTGGAAAGGGAGGAGCGAGATGTGGCGGAAGTTCTTCAGGTCCTTGGGGTCCACTGTGGGTTTCCTAAGGAGGGCGCTCAGCTTGGCATGTTTCCAACTCTCCGGGAAGGTGGCGGATGCGAAGGAGCTGTTGAGGATGTTCTGGAGTTGGGGTGCGGTGATGGAGTCGGCTTTGTTGAAGATGTGGTGTGGGCAGGGGTCGGTAGGGGAGCCGCAGTGGATGGTGTTCATCAGGCGGGTGGTGTCTTCGGTGCTGACAGGGGGCCAGGTGCAAAGGGTGGTAGTGGGGGGCGCTGGTTCGGTGGTTGGGTGCGTGGTCAGCGCGCCGAAGCTGTTGTGTATGTCGGCGATCTTGCGGTGGAAGAACGAGGTGAGTGAGTCGCAGAGGTCTTGCGAGGGTGTGATGTCGTTGTTGCAGGCGCTGGGGTTGGAGAGCTTTTTAACGATGCTGAAGAGTTCCTTGCTGTTGTGGGTGTTGTCCAGTTGTTCTTTGAATGTTGTCTTCTTGGTGGTGCGGATCAGCTGGTGGTGTTTGCGGTTGGCGTTCTTGAGGGCAGTCATGTGTTCTGATGTCTGGTCGTGGCGCCAGGCTTTCTCGAGGGTGCGGCAGGTTTTCTTGGAGTTTTTGAGGTCGTTGGTAAACCACGAGGCTTTCCTGCTGCCGGGTCAGCTGGGAGGATTCTTCAGTGGTGCGAGTTAGTCGGCGCAGTTGGTGAGCCACTGTGTGAGGTTGCGGGCTGCTTCGTTGGGGTCCGTCGTGTTGGTGGGAGGGTTCCGGCTGAGGGCGGTGGTGAGCTTGTCGGCGGTGATCTTGCTCCAGCTTCTGCGGGGAACCGGTTGCGGGTGGTGGTGGGTCGTGGTTCTCCTGAAGTTGAAGTGGACGCAGCTGTGGTCTGTCCAGTGTAGTCCGGTTGAGTAGCTGAAGGAGATGTGCTTGCTGGAGCAGAATATGGGGTCGAGCGTGTGGCCGGCGTAGTGGGTGGGGGTGTTCACCAGTTGCTTGAGTCCAAGGTTGGCGAGGATGTCCAGCAGGGCGGCGGTGTTGCAGTCCTTGTTGTTCTCCAGGTGGAAGTTGAGGCCCCCTAGGAGGATGTAGTCTGTGGAGGTGAGGGCGTGCGGACTGACGAAGTCTGCGATGGCTTCGCTGAATTGTGTGCGTGGTCCTGGGGGTCTGTAGATGAGGGTGCCTCTGAGGGTGGTCTTGGGGTCGGTGTGCATCTGGAAGTGAAGGTGCTCGGCGGCGGTGAGGGTGTCGTCTGAGTTGGTCGTGATGAGGATGGTGTTTCTGTGGACGATGGCGATGCCTCCTCCGGTTTGGTTGATGCGGTCCCCCCAAGTGATGTCCCACTAACTTGGGCAAATACAGACAGCAGCCTCTTCTAAACTATCAGGAAGCTGAAGCGTGCAGGGAGATAGGGGCCAGCGTCATTATGGCGACAGAGAAACTTGAGTCTCCTGAACAGATCCCACTTGGTCAGATTTACCAAGTGACCAATGTTGATAATGTCAGGACAGACCATGCCATGGCAGTTGTCAATCTCAGCTGGGGAGGGGTAACTGGCCCTAAATAAATTGTGGTGTCCTCCAACCTGTCTGTAGAATGTCTCCTGGGCAATGATTTAGAAAATTCAGCCTGGTCTGAAGAGGAGTCAAGGAACCATGCAGAAATTATGGAAATTATAGAAAGTGTCTTTGCTATTACTAGGGCTCAAGCCAAGAGATAAGCCAATGAAGGAGCCCTGGACTAGTGAAAGAATGGACCAGCCAGCTCCCAAGAGAAGAGGCACGAAGGGTAAAGGTTTACCCTCCTCACAGACGTCTAGTGAGGATCAGTGACCCGAAAGAAATGATCTCAGTACCTGGGAATGAACTGCCCCAGAGGAGCTTAGGCTGGACAAGGCAAAGTAGCTGGGAGAAGGGAGGCCTTCCAGGGAAGTGTTGGGTCTGGAACAGAAGGTCTGACCCTCTCTTGAACAGCTCAAACAGCTAGCTGCGGCTGAGGAAGCAAGGACTGTCAGTGGGTCCCAAGGACTTATTGGGAAGATGGGTTTCTATGTTCTGAGAGTAGAGACACCAAGCCTGGTGCCATCAGGAGGCTGGTCATACCTCAGAAGTTCAGGGGATTCCTATTGACCCTAGCACATGGCATTCCCCTTGAGGTACAGCTTGGACAAAGTAAGACTTGGGACAGGCTTAGTCCTCACATTCACTGACCCCACCTGTCTGAAGATACCAAGGAGTTTTGTTATTCCTGTGTCATCTGCCAAGCCAGTGGTAAGTCAGGTGGCCCTACAAAGGCCCCTAACTCTCACTACCAGTGGTTGGGGTTCCCTTTGAGAGGGTAGGGATAGACATTATAGGTCCCTTAAAACCCTCCAACAGCATCTGGATGTAGTCTTATACAAGTGGTGGTGTGCCATGCAACAAGATATCCAGAGGCCATTCCCTTTAGGGTCGATACAGCGCATGTAGTGGCTAGGGCCCTTATGGGAATTATTTCCAGAGTTGGGTTTCCTAAGGAGGTCTTGTCAGACAAAGGTACTAACTTCATGTCTAGCTACATCATATGTTGAAAGAGTGTGATTGACCTGAAACATTAGGTTGACAGGGCTGACATGGGCTTGGTTATGGCTACTGAGGAGGGGCAATATGAAGAGTATGACCCTCTCCCCGATCTCCTCTCTCAGGACCCTGTTGATATATCAGTTGAAGGAGTAGTCTTGGCAGACAGCTTCACTGGTCAACAGCACACTGATTGTAGACAGGTTCTTATTCTTTTTCTGGTCTCTTTTCTCAGACACCCAATCAAACCACCTGGTGTACCCATGAAGCGTACAAAGGACAGCCTGCCTGTAAAGAGTAAAATATACAGACAGCTTGACCATGTCAGAGATTGCATCAAGGCTGAGGTCCAAAAGATGCTGGAGTTGGGTGTCATTGAGGCTTCAGATAGCCCTTGGGCTTGTCCTGAAGTCCTTGTACCAAAACCTCACCTAGGTTGGTGAGAGAGAGATGAGAAATTTTGTGGTGACTACCGAGGTCTCAATGCGGTCACTAGGGCTGATGCCCATCCAATTCCAAGGACAGATTAATTATTGATACTTTGGCCTCTATCACGTATTTCAGTACATTTGACCTGACTGTTGGTTATTGACAAATCACACTTTCTAAGGATGCCAAGCCAAAGACAGCATTTTCAGGCCCCAGTGGGCATTATCAATTTATTGTGATTCATTTTAGTTTGAAAAATGCACCTGCTACATTTAAGAGACTAGTGAACAAACTCCTAACAGGTCTGGAAGCCTAAAGTGCAGCATATCTAGATGATATAGTGGTCTTTAGCTCCACCTGGGAGGATCACCTGGTCCACCTGATACATGTATTTGAGGCCCTACAGAAGGAATACGTCACTATCAAGGCCAGTAAGTCCCAGATAGGGCAGAGGCAATATTTAACCATTGGAGAGCAAAATTCAGACCATCGTGGACTGGATTGGTCCCACTATTTACACTCAGGTCAGAGCTTTCTTGGGTCAGACTGGGTACTACAGAAGATGTCTTATGGTTATAGATCAATAGTGACACCCCTTAATGAACTCACATCCAAGAAAATGTCTAAGAAAGTTCAGTGACAGTTGGCTTCCAGGAGGCATTTGATGACCTGAAGCAAGTCATGTGCTCTGCTCCAATTCCGCAAAGTCCGGACTACTCCAAACCATTCACTGTCCAGACAGATGCTTCTGAGATAGGGATAGGTGCAGGTTTGTCACAACTTATTGAGGGCCAGGATCAATCAGTAGCTTTTATCAGCAGAAGGTTGATCCACGGGAAAAAGCGTTGGTCAGCTATGGAGAGGGAGGTCTTTGCTGTGATCTGGCCCCTGAAGAAGGTGAGGACATACCTGTTTGGCACTTACTTCATTGCTTAGACAGACCAAAAGCCCCTCTTATGGCTTAAACAAATGAAGGGTGAAAACCCCAAACTTTTGAGGTGGTCCATTTCCCTTCAGGTAATGGATCTCCCGAAAGCCTCTTCTGTAATGGATCTCCCGAAAGCCTCTTCTGCCACCTTAGCCAGGAAGGAGCTTCATTGGCTTCCGGTGCAGCATAGAATCGCCTTCAAAATTCTCTGTTTGACCCACAGAGCATTGACGGATGGTCCTGCTAGTGCTCTCGGCTCTCTTCTTATGCGTTACGTCCCCGCAAGAAGCCTCCGCTCTGCGGGACTCTGTCAACTGGTTGTCCCCCGTGTTAAACTTGCCAGATGGGGAGCCAGAGCTTTCTCCGTGGTTGCTCCGCAGCTATGGAACTCCATCCCCACTGAGATAAAAACTCTCCCTTCCATCGAGTCTTTTAAAAAGGCTCTTAAAACCTACTTCTTTAAGAGGGCCTACATGTGAGAGAATAGGACTTGGTAGGGTGCTAGCTTCTGCATTTGACTTAGGCGCCTTGACGCCCACTGGGACTTTACAGTGGAACATAGACCTTGGAGTAACCAAGCATATGCAGATGGACTTTCCGGATATTTCCACTTAGAAAATGAAGAAGTAACTGGGCAAGGTTAGTGTCTTGTCCCTGCCTTTGGGAGGAGGGGTTGTGTAGGAAAGTAGGATCTGAGACTACCTCCGAGCCAGGTCTTTGTGTATTGGGCTGGGGTGGCAGCATTTGCCAGCGCCACCAGACTGCATCGAAGGGCAGAAGGGGTGCCCTCTTTGCATACTATGCTTTGAGCCAGTTTAGGAACCCTTGGTTTCCACTCTGGCATAAAACTGGACAAAGGACAGGGAAGTATCCTTCCCTCTGTCCAGCCCCTCTTCTGGGAGGGATCCCTGAGTCGTTCCAACCTTTTCCCTGGGTATTTTAGGGCTCATCTGTGGGTGGGTGCTCAGATTAGTCTTGCAACAATACTCACCCCTGAAACCAAAACAATTTTGCACCGTCTGGACACTTGGACCTCGTTGGACTTTGACTGGAACCAGGAATGCAACACTGAAGACTCCTGCTGCTCCTGGTCTTGGAGGACCAACAGCAGGAGAGTCAGAGCAGGCTCCGAGCCACTGCACGCGTCTCCTGTGGGCCTCCTACATCCTAACCCTTGGTTGTTCCTAGAAGCCCCAGCGATTCCCCAGGCCCTTTGCCCTGGCTTTCTATGCCTCACGTTGTTCTTATACCACTATTTTAGTATATGATTTGTGAGACCCCTAGGGCAAAACTTATACTGTGCAACTTATCGTATGCTAATTAAGTTCCTTGTATTGTACTTTTACCTCTGAGCTCATAAAGAGTCCAGAGGGGTTGGGTTAAGAAAAAATACATATATATTTGATATTTACCTTGTGTGGTGTGCTTTCATTTGGTACTCAAGAGATTATAATTGGTAAAACAACTAGCTTAATTCGCTCTCTGAAGTCTTAGCCTGAAGACTGCTCGCCATTGCTACCCCTAGGATAGCTTTCTATAAGGTTAACTTTACAACCACCATCAATAAAGGTCGATTGGACTGGTGCAAGGTGTCTCATTAGAATAGTGGACATCATATACCACGCAAACTTCTCACATAGACGAGGAGCAGTAGGAGTCTTCCTTGATGGAGAGTCAGTTTCAAGCGAAGTCCAAGTGTCCAGATGGTTGAAGAGCGACGTAGTTTCATTTTTTTTTTGATAAACGAGAAACACATTACAATACACATTGCAGAGTTGGTTTTTAGACCCAAAAGACATTGCTAAAAAAATAACATTGCACATCCATGTAAATAATCTAATGATAGGCACTTGTGTAGCGGTGTACAAAATAGAAATCAATATCAACAAAGGGATAATAGGCAATAATCATAAAAGAAAAAACACAAATCAGTCAATACCCCATAGCACAGTGAATCTTTAGCCAACCCATTCAGCCACCGGCGCCCAGATCTTGGTTGCTAATTGCCGGCTCCTCCCCCCTTTACAAGAAAATACAGAAAATTCTAACCTATGAAGGGCTAACAGTCTTGCTCGCCATTGTGCGAACGTTGGAGCTTCCGCAGATAACCACTGAGATGTAATACACAGACGTGCCTGGGACATGGCAATAAATAGAAGATCTGATTTATAAAAGGAGTGAGTACCAGCTGAGCTATTACCCACGTCAACCCCGAATATCACTAGTGCTGTAGTCAATAAACAACTTATCTTAAGTGCGGAGTTGATAAAATGCTCGATGTTGTCAAAAAACCCTACTAGTACTGGACAAGCATAAAGCATATGTATTGTGTCCGCGGTCGATGAGCTACAGCGAGCATAAGTATTGCCCTTCCTAGCACCCCATTTTGCAATTTTCATTGGCGTGTAATAAAGATCTAATATGGCCATATAGCTTTGTGTCTTCAACGAACCTGAGACAATGACCTTACTGGCAAAGTCTATTACCGGGGCTAGGTCAATACCTGTCCGTCCTAATTTAGTTTCCCACTTGGCACTTTTTACTAACAAGTCATCCGGGAAGATTGATACTATATATTGATAAAGTGCCCCTATTCTGCTTCTTTTCCCAATCATCTCAATAATTGGTAACTTATCAAGTATAGCTGGTGAGGTCTTCAATTGTTTGTACACAAAGCTTTGTATTTGCAAATATTTAAAAAAATCGCGCAGGGGTAATTTATATTTATTCCTAATGTCGCTGTATGTTAAAATTTTCCCATCCTCTACTAGGTCACCCAGCGTATAGGCACCCTTCCTTTGCCAACCAAGCATTACATAGTCTTGAAAGATACTGGGAAACCCTCTACTGCTTTTGAATGGTGTATAGAAATTCAAATTTGGAATGTCTAAATTTTTCCTAATTTTCCGCCAGATAGAACATGCAGCGATCAACTTTGAAGCGTGTCCTTTTGTAATAGCTAGGCTCCAAAACTACCAACAATATACCCTTGGTGGCTTCACCTAACCCTATCTCATATATAGTAGGTTGGTTGGACATCGGTACATTCGCCCTGTCTCCACATATCAGCACTCCCATAGCTTGTAACATTGCTGCCCAGTAATACAAAACAAGGCTGGGAACCGCCCAGCCCCCCCGATCTCAAGGAAGATACATCCACTTAGCTGCTCGTCGCGGTCGCCTATATCCCCACAAAAACCTACTACACACCCTCTCTGCCTTAATCAAGCTATTTTGAGAAAATAACAAAGGAATGGTTCTAAACAAATATAAAAATTTCGGGAGGACTATCATTTTAAGGACGCTACAGCGTCCATATAAGGATAAATGTAGATTGTCAAGTCTCTCCAATTTAGTGTTGACTGCTTCTATCATTGGGAGGATATTTAGGTCTGGAATCCTATCAACTGTGGAAATTATCCGCACCCCTAAGTACGTAGCTTCAGGAAAAACTGGAGCATCGGATATCGGCACACCTGCGTTTTTGAAACATTGAGCTTATAGCCCAACACTGCTCCAAACTGTTTAGCTAGTTCCTTCAGTGCCAAGAATGCAGATGGGACATCGGATGTTATCACAACTATATCATCTGCGTAAGCTAACAGATTATGGGAGATGTGACCAGCCCTTATTGGAGCTATAGCCTGATTGGCCATGATTTTAGAGAGAAACGGATCTATATATAGGCGAACAACAGGGGTGAACAGGGACACCCCTGCCGTGTGCCCCTAGTAATAGAGAAAAAGCTAGTCTGCTGCCCTGAGATACGCAGTTGGGCCCTTGGGGAAAGATACATAGCAGAGACTGCTTGTATAAATTCATCTGGAAACCCCTTCCATCTAAGTACCGCCCACAAGAACACCCAGGAGACCCTGTCGAACGCCTTCTCGGCGTCCAACAGGATCACCCCGAGGGGAGATTTCGTGACATGGGCCGAGTCTAACAATGCAATGGAGCGCCTGACATGGTCCGCTGTGTCCCTGCCTGGAATAAATCCATGCTGATATATGGAGACCAACGGAGTAATCACTTGCACAAGTCGACAAGCTAAGATTTTAGAATAAACTTTCGAATCGCCATTAATTAATGATATCGGCCTGAATGATGACGGAAGCAGCTCTGGTTTCCCTTTTTTCTTGAACAAGACTATAGTTGCATTTTGCCATGATTCAGGCACTATGCCCTTCTGCGCTTCTCTAAGGACGTCGAGGAAAAACAATTTAATATCATCCAGAAAGATTTTATAGAATTCCAGTGGAACAGCATCTGGGCCACAGGCCTTGCCGTTAGCTAAAAATGTAACAGCCAGCTCCAATTCCTCCATTTGAATAGGAGAGCCCAAAAATTCAGCTTGTTCTTGAGAGATTTTGATTGTCTCCATATCATTAAAAAACTCCTCCATAGCCCTCTCAATATCCAGCCTAAGAATATCTTCCCTATCTTCCATATACAGAGAGGAGTAAAAATCCAAGAAGACTATTAACTGCCTCCTGGGTATCATATACTATTCCATGTTGATCTTGGATTCTTACTACCTGATTCTGTATACTGCGCTGGCGAAGTCTCTTGGCTAAAACCCTACCAGAATTCTCCTCAAACTCAAACATCTCTGTACGATATTGCAAGTACTTCAATGCGAGATCTTTTCCGAATGACTCCAATAATTGGGCTTTCAAGATTGCTACTTTTTGTTGACTCGACAGTTTCATAGCCATTCTTGATATTCAAAATTAGTTCGATCTCTGCCTCTCTTAGCTCCTTAACCTGACTGCGCATCTGCTCTTGTTCAGACTTCCATCTATATGAAGTGAAACTTTTGGTCTCCCCCGTAGTCCAGCTTTCAACGTGTCCCATACCACTTGATCCGATGCCGACCCAATATTTATATTTAAAAACTGTGCTATCCACTTTTTAATATGGGCCCGATACTCATCTTCGCAAAGCAGCTTCCTTTCGAACGTCCACTCCCTAGGGGGTTTCCTAATTCGAGGCCATTCGCACTCTGCTATTAATGGATTATGGTCCGATATAAGTCGTGGAAAACAAGAAATAGAAGAAACGATTGCCACCTGCTCTGTGAGAAAAACATAATCTAACCTAACATTTTTGTTATGGGGAATAGAGTGATGTGTATACCCATCTTTCATTTTATTATGTAAGAACCATAGGTCAACCAAACCATGTTCCTGGAGGAAAGTCTTGATGTTCATATCACCACACACTAAAAGTGGAGTAGGCCAACCTGCCAATTCCACATTTATCTGTTGCACCACCTCCGGATCGTCTAAATTCGACCCGTACACATTACAAATCGTTAGTTGTTTACCACCTATGCAAGCTTCAGCTATGGCCCACCTGCCCATTCTGTCCCCCAATGTGCTTTTACAGGAACCTAAACCCGCTTCATAAATATAGCGACCCCTCTAATCATAGAGGTCTGTTTGGAACAAATAATGAGCTCATAGCCAGCCAGCCTAAGGAAATCCTGCTTCCCCCATGGTACATGGGTTTCCTGTATGCAAAGGATGTCTGCCCGCAGCAAGTGAACAATTTTAGCAAAGAGCCCGCTTTTTGCCATCATTAAGGCCGCATACATTCCATGTACATAAAGCCAATTTATCCTGCCCCATCAGAATAAAAAAAAAGAAATCAAAAGCCAGAACAAGATGTGCATATACTCAAACTGTAATACCATTTCTGCAATGCAAACCAATACACTTTTTATTTTTTTTACCCCGTCCCCTCCCCCCCTTGTACCCTCCCACCCACCCCCATTCCCTCCCCCCCCCGCACTCCCACCACCCATAGTGAGGCTTAAGGACCATGTCCTCGGTGATGTTGCGATGCTATAACCGTGCCCCCCCCCCCCGTCAGCTTCCCTACCAACACCTGTACCACTCCTTTTCCCCTCTACTCCTTGCACCATGTTTCCTTTCCTAAAACATCCAAGTAATTGTAGGTACCACAGGAAAAAAAAAGACCCCACACGATTACACACTATTGAACTTCATAGCCTAATCATTTATTTATTTTATTTATTTGTGATTTTGTAACGCGCCGGAATCAAACCCGGAGGTGTATCTCCGCGCAGTGCTGTCTGAGAGTGCTGGGAGAGAGAGGCTCTAGTCCTGAAACAGAGTGGTCTTAAGACTCTTCCTGAAGATTGAGTGGCTGGTACACTGCCTGAGGGAGAGAGGAAGGCTGTTCCATAGACGTGGGCCCATGACAGAGAAGGCACGTCCTCCCTGTCTGGTCTTGCTAAATCGGGGAATCTGCAGTAACAACTGGTTACTAGAGCGCAGGTTGCGTGGGGGGCAATGATGGACAAATTTTTCTGCAAGATAGAACGGCCCTAGATTATGCAGACTTTTGTGCACTACACAGCAGGTCTTAAATTCCACCCGTATCCGGATGGGCAGCCAGTGGAGTAGTTTAAGAAGGGGCCGGGATGGAGTTCTGGTGGGAGCATTAATCACCAGGCGTGCTGCGGTGTTCTGCACAACTTGGAGCTTGTTTAGTACGCCTTCATTGGCCGCTAGGAGAAGACCGTTACAGTAGTCCAGGCGACTCAATACGAGTGCCTGGACCAAGGTCTTCCTCGAGCTGTCGGGGAGGAGAGGAAACACCTTCCGAAGGAGGCTGATGACATGGAAGCAAGACCCCACAGTAACGTTGACATGGTGTGCAAGAGTGAGGTCGTGGTCAAGGCGGACCCCCAGATTTTTCACCACCTGTTTAGGGGAGGGTGCCTCTCCCAAACTAGTGGGCCACCAGTCAGGGGTCCACAAGATTTTAGCTTCCCCGAACAACATGACTTCTGACTTTCCCACATTACACTGGAGAAAGTTGTTGGCCATCCAACTGGCGACCGCCGTCATGCCACTCGAGAAGGCCTGCCTTACCTCGGGGGTGAAGGTCTTAAAGGTGAACAACAGCTGAGTGTCGTCAGCGTATGAAATGGGTACAAACCCGTTCGACCTCATAATGTTAGCCAAAGAGGCAACAAACATTAAACAGCGTAGGGCTCAAACAAGAGCCCTGCGGGACTCCTCTAGTAATTTTAGAGGGATTGGACCTGAAAGTGCCCATGTTCACCTGCTGGGTACGTTCAGTAAGAAAGCTAGTGAACCACGCCAGGGCTGATTTTTCTAGGCCGATCTCCCCTAATCTCTTTAGAAGAATGGTGTGTGATATGGTGTCGAATGCTGCGGACAAGTCCAACAGCACCAACACCACAGACAGACCCCTGTCCAAGGACATACGTATAGTATCCGTGACCGAGAGGAGAGCAGTCTCGGTACTATACTTTGGCCTGAACCCAGATTGGGAATGGTCCAGGCAACCGGTTCGCTCAATGAAACTGGAGAGGTGAATGTTGACATGTTTCTCCATTAGTTTGCCGACAAACGGCAGGAGGGAGATGGGCCTCAAGTTAGACAGGTCGGACCAAGGAACAGAGGTGTTTTTTCTTATAGGCTTGACCAGGGCATTTTTCCACTCTAATGGAACTAAGCCTTCAGATAGCGAGCGGTTAATCAGGGTCTGAATGGTGGGACTAAGAACGTTCCCTATGATATGCATCACTCTGGCAGGAACGAGGTCCGCCGGGCAGCCCGATTTAATGGTGCTCATCAGTGAATTGACATCATCCAGACTGATCTCAGGAATGCAGGACAGTTTGTTAGGGCCAGGGTCGACAGTCTCGAGCTGAGGGCATGGAGAGGGATCACTAGTATCGACCAAATTATTAGATAGGGCAATTTTTTGGTAGATAGAGTCGATCTTGTTCAAAAAGAACCCAGCAGTGTCATCGCACAGTTGTTGAGACACCGTCTCTGGACTATCGCAAGCAACAGGCTTGGTAAAGGTTCGAAGAACCTGATAAAGTATTTTAGGGTCATTGCCTGCCTCAGATAGTTGAGAGATGATATGGTTTTTACGGGCAGCTCTGATGTTTCTGTGATAGGATCTCATGGCGGAGTGGTAGCGAAATTTATCTGCTATAGTATGGGAGCTTCTCCAGATCTTCTCCAACTTCCTACACACTTTCTTTTCTGCACGTAGTAGATCAGAGTACCATAATTCCTGCTTGCGGTTAGACCGCTGATTACAGACTCTTAGAGGGGCGATGAGATTAACTGCAGTATTCACAGCAGCATTGTATTTGGAAAGGGCCCTGTCCGGGGTATCCAAAGTGGAAATGTCCGGGGGAACAAAGATGTCTTTAAAGGCCTCCGCGGACACCTTATGCCACTGCCTGCGCCATAAAGGAAGAGGGGCAGGTTGAGGGCGGTCCTCTGTGGGAGTGGGGAGGGAGAAACCTATTACAAAATGGTCTGTCCACTCCACCTGTATAGGAGGAAGACAGGTCAGCATGTGCGAATTACGATCAACCTCTATCCCCCGACTAATGCCTTAGTCGTAAAGGTAGAAAAACTGGGGTACTCGATTATATCAAAACTGAGCATTTGAGTGACCAAAATTTGGGAGCAGAGTTCCCGGGAAAAAAGATAGGCACTTATTAAATAGACTAACAGCAAATTAAGCGGTGATCCCCCCAACCAAGTCTAACCCGCAGTCCACAGGCATATCAATACATAGCTAGGCTCTCGCAACTACATTCATGTATGTTCCAACAAGGTACAATGACCAAAGTCTAAAGGAAGCGCAGAAGCAGGTTCTTTGATGTAAGTCCTCTTGTCACAGCAAGATGTTTATTTTCTCCAGACTTGAAATAATACAAACGCCGACACGTGTTTAGTCGTGTGCGGTTGAGTCACACGACTCATCAGGGCTTCCACTCCGATACCAATATGTGGACGGAGTAAGTCTGGACCTCTGAAAGCTCTGTATCGAGCAATGGGTTTACTAGGAAATTATGCAACAGTAGATGCTGTGTGGCATAATGTTCGGTTGCAGTGTAAGGATAATAGTTGTCTTATCCCACTGGTAATTTTCTATGTAGAAATAGCACTATGTCTGCTATTTGTTTTGTAGTAAAACGGAAAGCCGGGAGGGGATTCTTTATGGCGCCAAAAAAGGGAAGGAAACGGGTACGTGTCCTCCACAGTGGTTTGCCTCCACAGTGGTTTGCCACTGCAGGCAATCCCTCCTCTGTAGTTTCCCGGCGGTCGTCTCTCGTGTATGGTCCGTACACGAGAGACGACCGCCGGGAAACTACAGAGGAGGGATTGCCTGCAGTGGCAAACCACTGTGGAGGACACGTACCCGTTTCCTTCCCTTTTTTGGCGCCATAAAGAATCCCCTCCCGGCTTTCCGTTTTACTACAAAACAAATAGCAGACATAGTGCTATTTCTACATAGAAAATTACCAGTGGGATAAGACAACTATTATCCTTACACTGCAACCGAACATTATGCCACACAGCATCTACTGTTGCATAATTTCCTAGTAAACCCATTGCTCGATACAGAGCTTTCAGAGGTCCAGACTTACTCCGTCCACATATTGGTATCGGAGTGGAAGCCCTGATGAGTCGTGTGACTCAACCGCACACGACGAAACACGTGTCGGCGTTTGTATTATTTCAAGTCTGGAGAAAATAAACATCTTGCTGTGACAAGAGGACTTACATCAAAGAACCTGCTTCTGCGCTTCCTTTAGACTTTGGTCATTGTACCTTGTTGGAACATACATGAATGTAGTTGCGAGAGCCTAGCTATGTACTTATGTTTTGTCTTTTGACTTGTTTGGACGGTTAAGGGTGTTTGCCGTCTGCTCTTTACGCACTACATGAACTACTGTTTTGCTTCTTACACACTTGTAACGTATTAACCCAGGCAGCGCGCCCTTTAGTCCTATCTTCAAAAAACCACAGGCATATCAAGCCAAATCAGCAAAGAAGATTCCCTCTAAACAGGGAAAGCGCTATATATTGTAATGTCTATCTTTTAGTATGCTCAGCCACCTCCTTTAAGTAATCCTGTGCTGAATTACACGATGTAAAGAACCGCGCTTTCCCATTCACAATAACTTTTAACTTTGAAGGATTGAGCAGGAACACCTGGGCTCCCGCTTCTTGAAAGGGAGCGATTCATTTTCGCATTTGCCAGCGTTCTTTAACAGTCATTGGGCAAAAGTCTGGGCGAACAAATAACTCCCATCCCATAGCGGCTCTCTTCTTCTCCGGCCTTGCTAAGTCATATAGGGCCTCATGCAGCAAGAGACCATAGTGGCTGCAACAGTGCCATTAAGTGAAGCCAACGGTCCTCTACAATCAGGATCAGGATCAGGAACGGTGCTGGAATCAGCTGACAAAACTGTCGAACTGGAATCTGATGGGAAATTCTACTCTATGTCGGATTTAACGACTGTCAGACAAGGAGCACGAGTTAGATAGCTCCAGCAACCTGGGGGACTGGGGAGACCTACCAGATGATTTTTAAAGAGAAGAGCTTGACCGGTCTGCCTCACTGTCTACAGTGAGGAAAACGACTGACTTCACAGATGGAGTACAGCAGGATCAAATCCAGCAGGTTACGCAGCTGAACCTAGATGAGGAGCTGGAAGAGGGCTCAATCACTCTCGGCTTAATTTATAAGACTATCATGGCTCATCGAACCGAGACGAAAGCGGAGGGCTTACGCACGCAAGGAGCATTAAGGAAACTACAGAATACTGTGAGACAGCTGGTCAAAACTTGTGCAGAAGTAACCACGAGGGTGGTTGAGGTTGAGGAGAGAGTCTTCGGCCGAAGATACTTTAGTGAAGCAACAGAGGGTTGTGGAGTCCCTTCAAAGATCTGAGTCTGACGTAGAACGGAAGCTTACAGACCTAGAGAACCGGGCACGCCGTAATAACTTACGCGTGCTAGGAATAGCAGAATCGAAGGAGGGTGCAGACCCTCATAAATTTGTTGTGCAGCTGTTCAATCAAGCTTTCCCCGAATTAAGTGCTTGGAATTGGGAAGTTGAAGTAATCCGTGCTCAGAGATTCCCTTTTGTGTTGAGAAATCGGGGTAAGGAAGGACAAACTGGTCAGAATCTCTACCCAAGGGCAATTCTAATTTGCCTGAGCGACGTAGTTTCAGAGTTGAGATTTGTCCCAGGACGAATCTGAGGACCCACCCACAGGTAAGCCCTTAAATACCCTAAAGAAAGGGTTGGAATTACTCTGGGGTACCTCCCAGAGGAGGGGCTGGACAAAGGGGAGGATACTCCCATGTCCTTTGTTCAGTCTTGGACCAGAACAGGCGCCAAGGGATCTCTGAACTGTCTGAAACTGGAGTATACATGGAGCGCACCAAATGTGCCCTTCAAAGCAGTCTGGAGTGGTGGCAAGCACACCCACCCCCACCCCCTGCCCACTACATTATGTCCTGTCTGGGAGGTGATCACACCTTCCAGTGACAGGAAACCTATTGTTCTACTTTCCCCTGCTCAAGCTCAGCTCAGCAGCAGAAGGGCAGAATTGTGGCTTGAGGTTGGCAGCTCCACCAGCTTACTTGCAGACCCTGAAAGACTGATATCGGGAGTACCCTAAGGAGTCCCCAGTACATGGGATGTTACTTTCAATACTGGAGTCTGTGTTGGGGTATGATTCCAACATGTTTGATACCAAACATGACCGGGTTCGGTGCACCCACTATATAGTTAGACATCTGGTAATGGCTGATGTCCACTACATGTGTTATAATGGCTGACCAGTCTTACAAACCCTGGAGAATCAACTCAGAAGTTTGCAACTAAGCACCCTGCCCTCAGAACTGAAGAACCTGCCATAGGGGTGACTTATAGGTTTTAAGTGTTGTGACCTCAGATATAAGGAAACAGATTTGTTGTGAGAGGTGCAAGCACCAACTCACACAGGCTGCAATGGCAGGCCTGTAGTCACAGTTTAAGTGTACTTCAATGGGTGGCACAATACATGCTGCAGCCCAGGGAAGACCCCTGGTGTACCTATTCCCTGGGTACCTTAGTACCATATACTAGGGACTTATAAGGGTACACCAGTAGCCTATTGTGGTGGTACTAAAAAACCTACCATGGTCAATACAGGGGGGAAAGCATAGTTGCTGGGGTCCTGGTTAGCAGGATCCCAGCAGACTAGGTCAAAAGCACACTGACACCAAGCAAAAAGTGGGGGCAACCATGAAAGCAGATCCTGCTTTCCTACACAAACCCCGCCCCCCAAATGTAAGGAGATCATACTAACCTAGCCCAATTGAGTCTTCATTTTCTAAGTGGAAATATCTGGAGAATCAATCTGTGCTGGCCACTAATACAGCCTCCTAATAACGCCTCATTAGTAAGTACCAGAATCTTCTACACAATCAAAGCAGGGAATTCTGCCTCGCACTACACATGGCAATCTGTAAAAGACACCAAACAAAGGCAGATCCACCTTGCAAACCCAACTTAAATGACTTCACATTCAACAAATAACTAACCAACTAGTCTGAGTGGAACATAGATGAGCAACTTTACCACATAGTAAAGAAAAATAAACAAGCCCAAACAAAAACAATTGTAAATTACACTCAAATATGGCTCAAACATTTCTACTATAGATTGAATAAAGGAGCAAGACCATGCTAGAGACCAGACAAATAACTAACTTTAGTACACACTAGACAGAAATGCAAACATATGTACTCAGTGCTAAACAAATATGCAAAAATATCTCCTAGAGGATGAAAAGGCAACATATCTAGTGTGTATTTTTTTCTTCAAAAACCTTTATTAACAAATTCATCATTGCCAAAATACAATTTTGCATCAAATAAGAGCATCCTAGACATAAGACCATTTGCTGAGTACTTCAAAATTAGCGCCCACTCAGTAAAAAAAACAATTTGACAAATTGAGCAAATAAGTACACAAGCCTACGGCATATTAAACAATTCTTCGGAACGCTGAAGAAAGCTACAGGCCCCTCTAACCACTGAGAAAGACTTAACCCAATCTCTTAGACATCATATACCAACTCAAACAACTTTTCTAATCTCTGACACGTAAAATACACACATTGCTAAGAGGGCCTCATCCACAGGTATTACAAACATACCACAAACAAACACCACAACAGAGGAGTATTTACCTTCAGTGGAGAAGGCAATCAGAAGTGTGGCCGCTGTGTATAGGAATCTGAAACAACAAATAGACAAACACAGGTTATCCTATTGTTGCGCAGAACAGTACTCAAGAGTGTGGCATACAGTGATCCTGGAAGATGTACAAAGTTTGAATATGTATGAATATATGTAACAAACACACACAAGCTGTAGAGGTGACATCTCACAGGCAAGTCTCAGTCGAATGGGCTAGTTCTGATAAGTTCTACACCAGCTGCGCTCACCTACTTGTGTCAATACACAAGCGAGCCAACACTCACCAGGTCATAAGGTAAAACTACATAGATGGCTCCCAACTCGTATTTTTGGCCACTATAGGTTTGGCAGGGTATACTCAGACATGAGTCCCTTTCTCACTGCACCATCAGGATTCAAGCAAGCCGGGCCGAAGACGGCTGAAATGCCAGAAACCGGTCCCAGGTAGCTTGTCTCCTTTCTGGTGAAGAATTGGCTTGGTAGTTTAGTCTGCCCTGTTCCCATGATGTACTGGGCCAGGGACAGACTGATTTGCATATAGCCAGGTTCTGAGCTGGGATGGTGCAGTGAGATAAATAACGGTGATGGATCAAGCCCTGATCTTTGGACTGGATAAGAGTGGTCTGCTTAATTCAGACACTCTGTTCATCACCACCCCCTTTTCTGAATCCCAACTCGTATACAGCAGCAGCCCCTCCGCTAAGGCAGAGGAGCGTCGTCCCACTGCTCTCAGAGCAGTGGAAAAAAGAAAAAGAAAATGAGAACAACATTATCATTTTAGTTTTTGTACCGGCTACGGGACTATATTAGGGCGGGCTGGGATCGCAGGGAGGAGTGGTGGGCACCCTTAAAGTGTGCATGATGGTTGGATCGGCCATCTTGGGATGGCTAAACAGTCATGCGCACCTGCCATTTCTCGGTACAACCGGGTGGAGAGCAATTCAAAGGCTCCCAGGTCCCAGTGCAGCCTGATAGCAGTTTCATACTGCAGTTTGACTTGAAAAATTAATCCCCTGACCAAGCTTTAATCTTTTTTTTATACATATGCATCACCCCTAAAATAGGCCTTAGGCAGTTCATAGGCCAGGGTGGATTGTTCTAACTAAAAAGTTTGATGGGTACAGTTACATTTTACATGTCCTGGTAGTGAAAAACTCACAACCTTATTACATTTAATTAGAATTAACGTTTGATTAGGAGCAGGTAAGAGATTCGTGTTTGGTGTCTGAGGAATTTTAGTTTAGAAACCTCTTTAATGGTGAAGTCAGATTTTATGTCACAATTCAGAAAATAGAACAAATTGGCTGGACAGGCGAATTGACAAAAAAGTTCTACAGCCACGCAGTCCATATGTACCACGTGACCACAGTGTTTATAACCCAAACAAATTTATTTACTCAAATTGTCAAAGTTTCAAAAACACGGGCACAAACAAAAAAACCATCACAGCAGTGAGTTCATGTATACTGTAGACATGAACTCACTGCTTGCTGTGATGGTTTTTTTGTTTGAGTAAAAAAGAAAATAAATTTGTTTGGGTTATAAACACTGTGGTCACGTGGTACATATGGACTGCGTGGCTGTAGAACTTTTTTGTCAATTCGCCTGTCCAGCCAATTTGTTCTGTTTTCCCTGTTGTTGAGATCCGGGCTGGGCAGATGTAGGATCCAAAACCTTCAGTGTTCCACAATTCAGAAAATGTCACTCTTAGAAAGTTGGCATTGTCTTGTCCTAACCATTTGGGGGTTGCAGCCTTTTCCTGGGTAACATGACCAAGTGCAGTTAGCAGTTGACCTTTGTGTATTCCTCACAGACAGCCAGAGAATATAGGTGTGCCTGGATGAGCCATCTCTGGAAGGATGCGGGGGCGGGGCTATCACCTATCATACTTGCACTTCAGAGGTACTGATTCAGCCCAAACACAAATGAATTTACACATGCCTATAGTACCTTAAGAAAGACAGAGTCCAGGGCAGGGTGACAGGATACTTTCAACACCTCTGTAAGGGGAAACTCCAGAAGCTGCTCCCACTTCAAAGAGGGCACCAGGTATAAAAAGGGGACCCTCAGACCCACTCATCAGATCATTTCTAGACCAGTGGAAGACTCATGAGAAGGACTGCTCTTCTGCAAGAAGAACTGCCCAGCTGTTCTGCTGTTCTGCTGCTCAGCTGCCCTGATGCCTGTAGTGTCTTGCAAATTATATGGCAGAACCCTTCTGGCACCTAACCAACTCCATAGAGCTGTGACGTAGGTGTCAGAGCAGAGCTTAATGAAAGATTGATTTAGAATGTTTCGTTCACAGATACATGCAGCAGAATAAAGACGTGTAATACTTAGCTCCATGTGAGGCATAGTCATTAGTGAGCACCCTGGCTGGGGAGGACACTACAAATGGTAGAAGTGGAGAAGTGTGGCTCAATGGTTAGAGGAGGCATACCCGGAAGCTGAGGTCAGACCCGGGACCAGGGTTCAATTCCCAACGCGGCAGGGTCTGAGCCCAAGTGTCCACGGACTCGATAATTCTCACTTCGATGCCTACTCGAATCACGGGTTCACACTCTGCAACTCTGGGCAATAGCTTGCTTAATCTCCACTACGGCCCTTCCCGCGGCGGGATGCCTGGCTTTCACCTTGGGGATGCCCAGTACGGGTTATCTCACAGGGAAAAGCCAGGACGGGTTCCCAATGCAAGCGCCGGGACACCCCGTTGGGGTAGCCGTGCGCCATATAAGATACACTAAAAAAAAATTTTTTTAAATGGTGACGAGATCCGGAATGAGTAACTTCAAGAATGATTGTGCTCTCCCAGAGAGTTGGCTGTGGTTCAAGCAAACTGCTTGTGTATGCCATGTGTGTTGCTGACAAAGTACAGAATTGACACTTCGTGCATGTGGAGTCGCAGCGCAACTCCAGCCACTGCAAAGCAGGTAACAACCACAGAAGCATTGCTAAGAATCTAAACTTCTATGGTTGAGAGCCTGCTGGTCAGGCCAAACATAGAGGTACTGCGCTGCCATGCAAGATAAACTTGTACATTGTACGGAGTGCTACCGCTGAAGGCAGATTTCTCCTGGTTTATGCATTGCAGCCTCTGCTAATCATAACTTGCTAAATAACGCTGCGAACAGAAGTGCTGCAAGGCGGAGATAATCAGGTGTCAGAAAATGCAAATTTACATTTAAAAGAGAAGAAATAAATGACTTACTGAATACACTAGAGATTCATTGTTTCATAGCACTTGCTGATGATGGCTCAAGGAGAAGTGCTCAGTGTTGTGCTTTCAGAGCAGTCCATACCTGAAGCAATTCATTGGTAGCAGAGTGTGGCTCAGAACAACTTCACAGGCTTTTGAAGAATAAAGAGCCAAGAGCGACTCTCGGAATAGAGAGAATATTCAGATGGCAGCAAAGAAAATCACGCTTCCAGTTATCATCAAAGATGATTCAGAGGGCAGCATGTTGCACGGTCTCACAGATGAGTTGCATAAACCAGGTCGCAGTGATCAACCAGTGGTGTCCGTAAGTTCCAAACTGGTCTACAACGCTATTGTATTCATGAAACCACCACCATCTTTCGTTACAGCAAAAAAGCTAAAACTTGGTGATAGGACTACTTGGATAGAGAGATTTGAGGATTTCATTGATGCACTTGAAGAGACTGATAACAGAAAGATTATCACGTATCTCAAAAATCTTGCTGGTGTGAAAGAAGTCAAAGAAAATGCTGTGAACTGACAAAGAAATGTAATACTGTCAGATTAACGAAACGCTAAACCTCATGGTCAATCCAGTACCAAACTTTTCTTACGAAAGATACATTTTCAGTCAAGCGCGCCAAAAAAGTTAATGAATTTGTAGATACTCAATACACCCATCACACACTGCAATTTCAATTAATTTAATGATAAAGAAGCTGTAAATTGTAAATTGATACTCGTATAGCGCACTACTCACCCGCAAGGGTCTCAAGGAGCTTGTACGAATACCGCTGTGGAACCCATCCTGGCTTTCCCTGTGAGGCGTCCACTCCTGGGCACCCCCAAGGTGGAGGCCAGGCATCCTTAGCGTTGTGGGGCCGTTGTGGAGATTAAGCAAGCTATTGCCCAGAGTTGCAGAGTGGGACTCCATGATTGGAATAGGCACTGAGGCGAGAATTATCAGGTCCGTGGAATTTTTGAGCCCAAGACCCGCCGAGGCGGGGAATTGAACCCTGGTCCCGGGCTAGACATCTGCATCAGGGTCTGCCACTCTAACCATTGAGCCACACTTCTCCAAATCTATGAGTCTTAGAGTTATTGATGTTTGCTTGTCAGCTTCCTTCAGATGATAATGCTGAGATAATCTTAGTCTGGCACAAGTGTTGATGGCTGCCAGAGCTGAGGAGTGCGCTGAAAGAGACAAGCTGCTGACATGGAGGCCAGAGTAAATCAGTCAGGAGTATAAAAAGTAAGCCAACGCAAAACACTGAAGGACACAAAGTGATGTCTACATGTAAAACAAAGTTACGTATGAGATGGAGGTTTTCGTTTTCACATGAAGATAAATGCCCCGCCAGAAATGTAAAGGGTGTGGAAAAGAGCCATTTTGTGATATTGTGTAAAGCAAAGGAAAAGTTAAGTGCATCACAGCACAAAGACAAAATCGCCGCCAGAATATTCCAGAAGCAACATGTGACTAACACCCACAAGGCCAGGCAGTGACATCAATTGTAAATGTAAATGTGTTTCGATTTATATAGCGCAACACTTTAACCCAGGGGTCTCAAGGCGCTTGCTTAGGGAACCCGTCCTGGTATTCCCCTGTGAGATACCCCGGCCGGGTATCCACAAGGTGAAAGCCAGGCATCCCGCCACGAGGGGCCCTAGTGGAGATTAAGCAAGCTATTGCCCAGAGTCGCAGAGTGTGACCCCGTGAGTCGAGTAGGCACCGGAGCGAGGATTGTCGACTTCGTGGAATTTTTGAGCCCGAGACCCGCCGAGGCGGGGAATTGAACCCTGGTCCACAGCCGATCTCAGCTTCCGGGTCTGCCGCCTCTAACCACTGAGCCACGCTTCTCCACAATTGAGGCAAATTGACACCGAATGAAGTGGATTGTTATCTAAATCATCATCAAACAGTTCTTCCACCTCAATATCGAGTGAAAGTGAGGAAGATGATTGGGCCATGTCAATGTTGAAATATGCGCATGTCAGACTGGCTGTATGGGAGGAAAAATATCGGTCAAAGAAAAGACGACATGCCAAAGCACCAAAGTAATACAAACAATGTCTGAAGATTACATTGAAAATAAATGGCTGCTTGATACCTTTTATCATCGACAGAGGTGCATCGATAAACATAATGCCTGAAGAGAAATACAATTAATTATCTCAATTACTCCGACTTACGCCATTGAAAACCAAAGTGTATACATGGGCTCCATTGACGCCCATAAAAAGTCAAGGTTCATTTGTAGCAACAATGAAACACAAGAACACGAAGGTGCGAGCACCCATCCTTGTGATTCAAGGTACAGCGCAAAGTGCTTCTCTGCTGAGCATCAGCGCATCCGCTGATAAGGGACTGATTCTGTGAACTACAACATGAATGCTCACCATGAGGTAGTAAGTCTGGTCCCTTTGTTGTTTCAACATTTGGGAAAGCTTAATACTATGAAAGTAAAGTTGAATATTAATGAGGACATCCCTTCTGTTCCTCAGAGATGTAGGTGAATTGCTTTTTCATCTGCAAGATACTGTTGAAAAAGAACTTGAATTGATCCTTAAGCAAGGCATCATTGAGTGTTCAACTGGTCCAACGCCATGGGTTTCGCCCATAGTGCTAGTGCCCAAAAAGGTCAATAAAGGAGCTTTATCCACATGCGCCGACATGCGACAAGCAAAAAGGCAATTGAACAAGAACAACATCCAGGTCCACACATTGCGGTCATGATAACACAATTAAATGATGCAAAGGTCTTCTCTCGCCTTGATTTAAATACAGGTTATCAGTTGGAAGATTGTAGGTATATCTCAAAGTTTTCTACACATGTTGGTCTGTTTCGATATCAGAAAATCTGTTTTGGAGTGTCATCGGCTGCAGAACTTTTCCAAGACGTCATTCAATGGGTCATACAGCCTGGGGTGAATCCATTCAATTATATCAATCAGAGCTACATAGAAGTAGCATGATAAAGCTCTCACACAAGTAGGTTGTTTACTTACTGATGCAAGTTTGACTTTGAATCCAGATAAGTGTGAGTTCCACAAGACAAAGTTAAAGTTCTTTGGCAATATCTTTTCAGATGGGGTATGATGCCCGATCCTGCTGAAGAACAAGCCTTGTAAAATGCTGATCCCGCACAAAATGTTTCTATGATACATTCATTTCTTGCCATGGCCAGTTACTGTGTAATATACGTGATACTGCTACTATCAGTGCTCCATTTCGAGAGTTAAAGAAAATGGTTTCACTGAAGTATTCACAAGAATGTGCGAAAAGATTCAAGAACATCAAACTAGCCATTGAAACTACTTCTGAAATGGGCTACTTCAATCCAAAGCTTCCTACAGAGCTTGTTGTTGACGTTAGCACAGTCGGGTTAGGCGCTATCCTGGCACAGCAGAGCGGACACCCCCATTCTCGAAAGCATATTGTGACACATGCCAGTAGAAGTTTGTCCCAAACAGAACTTGCTTACTCACAACTTGAGAAAGAAAGTTTGGGCGTGGTATGACTTGTGAACATTTTTATGTATTTCAGTATAGATGGCCTTTTACAATTGTAATAACTTTACTATCTTTGCCAATCTAAAAGCAAAGATGCAGCTTTGCAATGAACAGTGGGGACTACGATTACCAGAGTATAATTATACCATTGACCATCATCCGTGGAAGGATCAAACCCCTGCTAATTTCATTTCCAGAGTGCCTGTACAAGGTCAGGGTACTCCACCTAAATCGTCTGAAGCCGGTCTTAATTTCATTGTAAAAGCTAATACGCCAGCTGCTATATCATTAGTCCGGATCATCACTGCTATGAACCAGGATAGTGACATGCTGAAGCTGAAAGACACATTTAGACATCAGTGATGGAATCGGCACGTTTGACCTCTCACCAGTGATAATGATCAAAAATACAAAAACAATAAATATATACTGTCCATAACTCAGGAAGGGGTTATACTGCTAGGATCAAGAATCCTAATTCCTGAGAGTCTGCAACAGAAAATAATTGAAGTAGTTCACAAAGGACATTGTGGTATCGATGCCACCAAAAGAGCTCTCCGAGCCGGAGTTTACTTTCCATATTTAGGTGAAAGGGTTGAAAGGGAACTCAAGGCCTGTCATCTATGCAACTGCCTTTCTGCACATATTACACAACATACTATTAACATGTCAGACCCCCTAAACTTGCATGGGAGAGCATAGCCATCCATTTCTTTGGTCCACTCATTAATGGACATTATCTGATGGCAACAGTGAATGCATACTCACGTTTTCTATTAACGTCTTAACCGCGGCGGCAATCCCACCGCAGTGCGGGTGTTCTAATGAGTGGGCGGGGGTGCGACAGCCGTTCGCAGCACTGGGGAGGGAGTGCTCCCGTCGGCCAACGGGAGCAAGGAACGGGTTAATCGAAAATCTCATCTCTCATCCACAACTCATAATCGATTCATTGAGAGGCTAGGTGGTATCTTTGTGACATGGGGAGTTCCAGTCCTAATGAGGTCTGATAATGGCCCGATGTTCAACAGTCAAGAATTCAAGCAGTTCCTGGAGCATCTAAGCAAAAAGCAACAGAAGAGTACCCCTTTGTGGCCTCAGGTCAACTGACTCATTGAGCGTTTTAGGAGTACGTAAAGAAAGCAGTACAGTGTGCTACTCTTGACTGGATCAGTTTAAAAACTGCATTGAATTCCACCTTTCGAGCCTATCGTTTAGCACCTCACTCGACCACAGGTGAAAGTCCTATGACTTAGATGTTTGCTAGACCAATGACAACCAAGTTACTTCAATGGACCAACAAAAGAAAAGGAAAGGATAACAACTCGTACAAAGGACTTGGTTAAAAGCAAAAAATAAAAGCCTATGCAGACAATAGGCGACACGCAAAGAATATCCAGTTTAAGAGAGGAGACTAGATGATCGCCCAACAAATTCGAAGGTGAAAATCTGATGCTCCATATGATGCTAAACCTTTCCACGTAGTGTCCCCTAAGGAACATATGATGACTTCCCAGCATACTGGAAAGTCTGTTACCAGAGACTCTTCACTTATGTCATTTGATTCATCGGTCTTCTGATCGAGAGAGTGAAGGAAAGACTGAATCTGAAAACTCAGTTACTGCTGTTACCTCTTCACTGTCTTCCAAAATCTCTGAAGACAACAGCTCCCAGAAACCAAAACAGGTCAATAATTAAAGCTCCAAAAAGGTTGATTGAAGATGCAATTGTAATTATGTAAACAGTGCAGAAACCAGGACCGAGTCTGCAGCAGTGTCGATGTCTGTTTCTATTGGGGAACAGGAGATTTGGAATATATATATATATATATATATATATATATATATATATATATATTTATTAGGTAGTTATAGTTAGGATTTTTTTCAATGCAAAAATCTCAACATTTTATTGGGAATAACTTTGGCGCCGGTTGAGGAAACTGCCTGAAAATGTCCTCAAATCTGCCTCGCGGCGCTCCGGTCCTTCCCTGAAAGTTTGGGGGGGATTCGTCAAGCGGGGGCCGAGATAAAAGGGGGGTCCCAAAAACGTGTTTTCCCCATGTTATTTTCCATAGGGCGGTCGACATCACTTTTAGCCCGAACGGCTGACTGGATTTCCACCAAACTTGGCAAAATTGTAGGGACTGGTACCCCGATGTGCCTTTGCTATGTCTCAAGATTGCAAATGCTACTTACCAGTATGCATCTGTTCTTGGCATGTAGGGCTGCTGACATTCATATCTGTGCATAGATCGCCGCCTAGTGTTGGGTCCGGATGATTGCACATTGTTGTCCTGGAAGAGTCTTCGAAGTATCACGAGATAGGTGGCTCCTCCCCTGGACTACAGTGCGCATGGGCATCGACTCCATCCCCAGATTGTTTTTAGCCATTGTGGCCGAGATGGAGTGAACTTTGTGAGTGATGACCATGGCATGAAATGCATGTAAATACTGCAGCTGCTACAGGCGCCGGGGAGGAGGGCGGGCGATATGAATGTCAGCAGCCCTACATGCCAAGAACAGATGCATACTGGTAAGTAGCATTTGCAGTTCGAGGCATGTGGGCTGCTGAATTCATATCTGTGCATAGAATACATAGCAGTCCCTCCATTAGCGGCGGCCGCCCGTGCCAGCTGCAGCAGTTTGGAAAAGTGTCTTGAGAACAGCCTGCCCCACAGCTGCCTGCTGTTTAGAGTGCACGTCTACACAGTAATGTTTTGTAAATGTATGTGTGGTAGACCATGTGGCTGCTCTACATATGTCCTCTAAGGGAATGTTTCCAAGGAAGGCCATAGAGGCTCCCAACTTTCTGGTGGAGTGGGCTCTTGGTGGAATTGTAAGAGTACGTTTAGCTTTTGCATAACAGATCTGAATACATTTCACAATCCACCTAGCAATACCAGCCTTGGAAATAGCGTTACCTTTGTGGTGTGACGCAAAGGCAACGAAAAGCTGCTTTGTCTTTCTAAAATCTTTGGTTCTGTCAATGTAATACATTAGTGCCCTCTTGACGTCAAGGGTGTGGAGCATCCGCTCTGCCAGTGACTCAGGATTTTGGAAAAACACTGGCAACTCAATTGTTTGGTTTATGTGGAATTGAGACACAACCTTGGGCAGAAATTTAGGATTAGTGCGGAGCACTACCCTGTTAGCATGAACCTGGAAGAAAGGCTCTTGGATTGTGAGGGCCTGCAGCTCACTAACCCCCTGTAGCGATGTAATTGCTACTACTAAAGCCACCTTCCAAGTCAAGAGTTGAAGTTCGCAGGAATGTAGTGGCTCAAAGGTAGGACCCATCAGCCGTGTAAGAACCACATTGAGGTTCCATTCTGGAGCTGGAGGGGTCCGTGGTGGAATGACCCTTTTGAGTCCTTCCAGGAAAGCTTTGATAGCAGGCACCTTGAAAAGTGAAAGGTGCTGTCTATTCTGGAGGTATGCGGCCATCGCAGACAGGTGAATGCGGATGGAAGTATATGCCAAATTACACTGGTACAGATGAAACAGGTAACAGATGATGTTCTGAATGGAAGCATCTAGTGGATTGATGTTGTGGTTTGCACAATAAATGACAAACCGCTTCCATTTGGCCGCATAACAGGCTCTAGTAGTGGGCTTTCTTGCCTCCCGAATGATGTCCATGCAATTCGGAGGAAGGTTAAGGTAGCCAAACTCTAGGACTTCAGGAGCCAGATCGCCAGGTTGAGCTGTTGCGGATCTGGGTGCTGAATGTCGCCATGGCTCTGCGTCAGAAGGCTGGGTGTGAGGCGAAGCCTTTGATGCGGTACCACGGACAGTTCCAGAAACGTGGTGTACCATGGTTGGCGAGCCCACGTTGGAGCAACCAGGATGAGGGTCATCGAGTGCTGCCTGAGCTTGCGTGCCACCAGCGGTATCAGGGGTGCTGGGGGAAAAGCGTACGCAAATTTGCCTGACCAGTTCATCCATATCGCATTGCCCTGCGATTGCGGGTGTGGGAACCTGGCGGCGAAGCTTTGGCATTTTGCGTTCTCCCTTGTGGCGAACAGGTCTATTTCTGGATGACCCCACGTCTGAAAGTACGGCTGGAGTACTGATGGGTGTATCTCCCACTCGTGCATCTGGTGGCTGTGCCTGCTGAGCAGGTCCGCCATCTGGTTGTCCTTGCCTGGGAGGTGTTATGCCATGAGAAAGATGTTCCTCTGAATGGCCCGCTTCCACATGCTCTGAGCCAGATGAGACAGCTGTGGAGAGTGTGTCCCTCCCTGTTTCTGAATGTACATGGCCGTCATGTTGTCCGTCCGGATCAACACGACCTTGTTGCACAGATGTACTTTGAACGCCTTTTAGGCCATGAAGATTGCCATCAGTTCCAACACATTGATGTGCATCTTCTTTTGCTGTAATGTCCATAGTCCCTGCACTGTGTAGTGGAGTACATGCGCTCCCCAACCCTGGAGAGAAGCGTCCATCATCAGGATAATCTGTGGCACAGGCTCCTGGAACGGTCAGCCCTTGCAAAGGTTTTGTGGATTCCACCAATGCAGAGAGTTGTATGCCCGACCGCTCACCAACACTAGGTCTTTTAATTGCCCATGAGCCCGAGTCCACTGACGTGCTAAGCACTCCTGAAGCGGGCGCATATGTAGTCTCGCGTGCGGGACAATGGAGATGCAGGAGGCCATCATGCCGATCAACTGCATGAACACTCGTGCTGGAAGTGAGTGTTGAGGTCTGAATTTTTGAATCAGCGATAGAATGCTGTTGATCCTCACTGAATTTGACTGTGCTGTAGCCACCAGAGTGTTTATGGTCGCGCCCAGATACTGCCGTATGTGAGCGGGCTGGAGATGGGACTTTGGGTAATTCAGTGAGAATCCCAGATCGTGCAGAAGGTGAATGGTTTGGGACACGTGGTCGGCGCACTGTCTGTGCGACTTTGCTTGAATGAGCCAGTCGTCCAGATAGGGGTATACGTGGATGTTCTGATGTCTTAGATGCGCCGCCACTGTCGCCAGGCACTTTGTGAAGACCCTGGGCGCTGTGGTGACCCCAAAGGGCAGAACCTTGAATTGGTAGTGCTGGTCTTGAATGGTGAACCTTAGATACTTTCTGTGTGAAGGATGCAGGGGAATGTGAAAATATGCATCCTTGAGGTCCAGAGTTGCCAGGAAGTCCCCTTGCTGAAGCAGTGGGAGAACCTGTTGCAGAGTAAGCATATGAAAATGCTCTGACAGAATGTACATGTTGAGAGGTCTGAGGTCCAGGATGGGCCTGAGAGATCAGTCCTTTTATGGGATTAGAAAGTACAGGGAGTAAACCCCTGTTCCCCTTTCCTGCAGTGGAACGAGCTCTATTGCCCCTTTTTGCAGCATGACCTGAACTTCTTGCTGCAACAAGTGCAAGTGCTCGCCGGACATAGGACGTTTTTTTGGAGGCATGTTTGGTGGGATGGAAGTGAGTTCCAGACAATAACCGTACTGAATCAGAGATTTGACCCACCTGTCCGTGGTGATGGACCTCCACACGGGCAGGAACTGCTGGAGTCTCCCCCCAACCGGTGTTGTGTGGTCGGGGGGCAGTGACAAGGCGTCACTGTTTGCTGGCGGTGGAGGACCTGGAGCTGTTATTTCCACGTCCTCTGCCCTTGACATTGTTGCCACGGTATCCACCCCTTCCTTTGTTGGTATATGAGGTTTGGGTGTTAGTCTTATAGAATTGTGTGGATTGTGACGCTTGACCCCTTGAGGTGCCTCTGTTATTGGAGCGGCGAAAGGAACCACCCCGAAACTGCTGGGACTGAAGGGCACCCATAGATTTAGCGGTGTCAGTGTCCTTCTTCATCTTTGAGTGTGGCATCTACTTCAGGTCCAAACAGGTGGTCTGGATTTACTGTTTGGTTGAGGATGGTGGTCTGAATGTCTGGTTTAAAGCCTGATATTCTGAGCCATGCATGCCGGCGCAGCAGGACGCTAGTATTTATCGCTCGCGAGGCGGTATCAGCCACATCTAGAGCACACTTGATGGAGGCATTGGTAATGAGTTTACCCTCCTGAATCAGCATTTCTGCACGCTCCTTATACTGATCTGGCAAGTGCTGTAGAAGTGTATCTAGGGTGTCATAGTGTGCCCTATCGTAGCGTGCAAGTAACGCCTGCGTGTTTGAAATGCGCCATATATTGGCTGCCTGCGCAGCAATACGTTTCCCTGATGCCTCAAACACCTTTGATTCCTTGTCAGGGGGAGGAGCATCACCCGTGGTCTGTGAATTGGCTCGTTTACGTGCGTTGGAGACAACCAAAGAGTCCAGTGGCAACTGTCCCTTGATGTATGTTGGGTCAGTGGGCGCTGCCTTGTATTTTTTATCAATGCGAGGATTGATGACTCTTGCCCGGGTGGGCTCCTTGAAAACCTCGGGCGCATGCTTTAGCACACCTTTGAGCATTGGCAATGTCTTGACGGTCTTTTCAGCCACTGAGAAAGTGTCAAAAAGAAAATCGACATCCACTGGGTCGGCGTGGAGGTCGACATCATGGTTGGCCACAGCTCTTTCAATCAAAGCGTTGAAGGCTGCAGAGTCCTCCGTTGGTGAAGTTTTTGCAGCAAAAAGCTGCGGCTCGTGTCCCGACTGAGGGTCCTCGGGGTCGCCCCCCGCAGACCATGGCTCATGGACATCCTCTGGGTCCGAGTATGCTGGATAGTTATACTCGTCCTCCTAGTCTCCGTCACCCTCCCCAGCGTTAGAGTGAGTGGGTGAGAGGTCCAGACCCTGTGGAGATGTCGGCTCCATAGGGGCAGATGCACCGGCAGAGTCCAACTTCTTTTTAAGGGGAATATGGAAATGTTCCAATGCAGGCTCCGGAGTGATTTTCCTCTTGAGGAGAGAGAGCTTGCCTGTGTTGGCGTCGATGATGACCTCTCGACGCTCCTCTTCTGCCAGTGGTTGATGCCGTGTCTTCGGCACCACCAATGGTGCCTTTGGCGTTGAAACCAGCTTTAAAGGCACCCAGGCTCCATGTTTCGGAGCGAAGGCCTTCGGCGCCGTTCTCGGCGGTAGCGTGAAGTGAATCAGCTTCTGCGCCTTTGCCGGCTTCTGTGGAGGCTTGTGCGGCACAGCGTCCTTTGGCTCGGTCGCCGCGGCTTCCTCCCGAATCCGCTGCAGGGACTCCGAGACCTTCTTGGTGAGGGATGGGGAGGGCCGGATCGGCTCGAGCGAGTCCTCCGAGTCCGGATTTGGGTCGGCGACCAACGCAGCCGTCTTCGGAGCCGACGCGGCACCTGCCTTCGCCTTATCGACTGGGATTGGTGCAGTCATAGGCTTGGGGTCGTCCTGACGCTTCTTCGGGGCCTTCTTATGGTCATCGACCTTCTTGGCGACGACGCAACTCTTTAGAGCGTCGACCAGCTTCGGCGTCGACGCCGCCGCGTCGGGGGTCTTAGCCTTAGGCTTCGGCACCGTGGTCTTCGGATCGGCCATTTTGGCATGGCTCTTGTGGCGCATCACTAATGTCCGTGGCCGGGCCAGGAGGCGGAGCCGTGGGACGAGTATTAAGGTCTTGGGTAAGGCCCGAAGGCGATCCCTCGACCTGGGCCTTATGATGGGGATTGACCCCGGAGTCAGTCTGAGGATGCTCCTCCTCTGAGCTATCCTCCACGGTGGCAATGGCCCCGTCGTCGTCCCCTACCTCCTCGATGACTTCTTTGAACTCTTCGTCTCCCGCATCGTAGTCTTCTTCGCCCTCCGACGCCGGGTTAGAGTCCGAAACATTTAGGACGGTGTCGTCTTCAACATCCTCTTCAAAGATGTTTGCTGGTGGGGGTGCCGAACTCTGGGCCTGCAGTCTTGCGGCCCGGCGTAGCTTGAGAGTCTTCTTCGACCGGAACTTGGAGCAGGCCATACACTTGGCCTCGTCGTGGTCCGGCGACAAGCACTTGTTGCACACAGGGTGCACGTCGATGTGCGGGTACTTTGAGGCACACACTGGGCACCTCTTAAACGGACTTCGTTCCATGTTGAAGTAGTCTGGAGCGTCGTGTAGGCCCGTCCGCGCCGACAGCACGCGGAAGGGCAGCAGTTGATCGGAGCCGATGAATAACCAACCCGACCGATAACAATACCGACGCGAGATCCTAAAGACCTTTTGGTCTCAAGTAAGGAAAGTTAAACAACTATCGATTCCGACAGAGGGAACCGGAGCACATCCGAACCCAATGGCGGAAAAAAACAATCTGGGGATGGAGTCGATGCCCATGCGCACTGTAGTCCAGGGGAGGAGCCACCTATCTCGTGATACTTCGAAGACTCTTCCAGGACAACAATGTGCAATCATCCGGACCAAACACTAGGCGGCGATCTATGCACAGATATGAATTCAGCAGCCCACATGCCTCGAACATATGCTCCAGTGGTTTTTACGAAAATTAACTTTGAAAAAATATATATTGGGCTATATATATGTTAGAGCCCAAATGTAGCCCAATGTAGCCCAAAGATGGCCACCAGAGACAACAAAAAAACAAATGTAGCCCAAATATCAGCCAGATGTAGCCCAACTATAGCCCAATGGCAGAATGTCCCAGAGTGTTCTAAAGAACAACTAGAGCGCTAACAGTCTTACTTATGACAAAAGTATGGCACACCTGAAGTCATCTTGATTGGAATAAAGTGTTAACACTTAAAACATTTAATTTGCAAAGGAACAAAATGAGGGGGTTCATTTTGCCATAGAAATTATGATTAGTGCTGAAGAAAGAAAAAATAGGGCACATTTTGAGTGACTTCTCAAATCCTCTTATATTTCATTAAAAAAATTCTGATATGCAGTCTCCCAAGATGGTACCAGAGACAAAAGAGCCCAAATATCAGCCAGATGTAGCCCAACTATAGCCCAATGACAGAATGTCCCAGAGTGTTCTAAAGAACAACTAGAAGGCTAACAGCCTTACTTATGACAAAAGTATGGCACACCTGAAGGCATCTTGATTGGAATAAAGTGGTATCACTTAATACATTTAATTTGAAAAGGAACAAAATGAGGGGTTTCATTTTGCCATCGAAATTTTTTATATAATATATATATATATATATATATATATATATATATATATATATATATATATATATATATATATATATATATTCACTGAAAAAACCATAGGTTTCACACATGTTATAGTTAGGAATTAGCATTTAAAAAACCTATGAAATTCACTGAAAAAACCATAGGTTCCACACCAGTTATAGTTAGAAATTAGCATTTAAAAAACCTATGAAATTCACTGAAAAAACCATAGGTTTCACACCATTTATAGTTACCTGGAAATTTTACTGACATAAAACCATTGAAATTCCCACGTTATAGTTAGTTGGACTCACTATAACTTGCGCGCCTGCAATGCACTGCTGATGATGTCACATATTACATCACTCATGACATGGTCAGTGACATCACCCATGACATCACTGATGACACCATCCTTGTGACAGAGTGACAGACCTCCTTTCAGTGTAATGTAACCCTTGAAACACATTCAAAAATAGAAACTAATATTTTCAAAAAAATGGAGATACCCATACCAGTTACAACAACTAATTCAGTAATTCAACCAACTATATACACATCCACTCATTCACCAACAGTTCTATATGACACACTCCAGCATCTTGTGGATTAAGGGATGGTGTAGGTGAATGGTGAGGTGGAGTAGGTGTAGGAGGGGAAACAGTGTGGGGAGGTGGAGGAGAAAGCACCCTTAATGGAGAGGTTGCAATGTCTCTCTTCTTTGGAGGAGGAGGAGGAGGTGCTGGCGCATCAAGTGGTCTCTTTTTGGAACGGAGAGTCAATTGACCAGTCTTAGGATCCTTGACAAGAGTTTTTTGGTTAGGATCAGGTGTGAAAAGTTCCTCTGAACAGGGCAGATCCTTCGGTGTCGAGGTTGTCAGCTCCGTGGGTATTTTCGCTACCAAGTCGATAGCTGATTTCGGTTTAGAAGTGTGCACTTTTGAAGTGTCCTTTACCGGAACCTGTTTTTTCGGTTCCGGTTTTTTTTCGGTTCCAAAGCGTGTGAATCTAGAGCTTTAGGCTGTTTTTTAGTTGGCTCCGAATGCGGTTTCGGCATCGATGAGCCGCTGCCTGTCTTCGGTGCCATGTGCTTCAGTGTAGGAGCAACGGTCGGCGTGGTTGACGAAGATGGCTTTTTCTTCGGTGTAGGATCGGCACCGTGAATAGGCTGGCTCGAGCCCGAGCTGCCTGAAGGCTTAATGGGCTTCTTTGCCGGGCCCGAAGGCGGGCGTTGGAAGCAGTCTCTCTGTGTGCACCAGGGCCCGAAGGTGACTGTGTGCCCAAAGCCTTTTTAGAGGGTGTGCAGGATAGGTTGGGGTCGACGATCATACTTGTGGCCCGTTGAGCTGGAGTGACTTCCTCGACGTCAGAGTCTTCGGCGTCTGAGGAGCTGGTACTCTTCGGCGTGCTGGTGTTCTGGCACGTCGACACCCTCTTCGAAGATGTCGTCTGGTATCGAAGCTGACGAGTGAGCCATTGTTCTTTGACCTCGTCGGTCCTGGATCGTCTTCTTGGAGCGGAAGGAGGCACAAGCGGAACAGTCTTTGGCCTCATACTCCGGTGAGAGGCAAAGGTTGCACACCTCATGTAGGTTGGTTTGGGGAAACTTCGACCCACATCGAGGACACTTCTTGAATGGGGTCCTTTCAATGAGCCAGATTAAGGCCTAGGTAGGCCCAAAGGCCTTCGTTGACGACCGGAATCGAAGACTTCGAAGGTAAAGAATCGCGTCGATGTGGAGCGCGATCAAAACAATACCGTCGAACTGGGTGAGGATTGCGCGCCGAAGGAAATTCGGTTCCTAACCGGAACGCAGGAAACGCATCCGAGCTCGATGGCGGAAAAAAACAATCTGGGGATGGAGCCGATGCCTATGCGCAATGTGGTCCAAAGGAGGAGTCACCTATCCTGTGACTTCCAAAGAACTTTTTAGGACAACAACAAACTGCAAACATCCGGGCACAACACTAGGTGGCGATCTATGCACAGTGTACAATCTGCAGCTCATATGCCTCGAACTCCTATTTCTTCATAGAGGATAAGACCATGCTGGCCAGGACATTATCCAAACGTTCCAGACCAGCAATCCGATAGTGGCGGCCAAAAGTTGGAGGGGAAGACCAAGTCACCATCTTACAGATTTCCACAACAAAGGTACCCTGATATTCAGCCATGGTAGCCGCCATACTGGGCATAGAGCGCCCCTGCACCCCCACCTGAGGATCTACCCCTTTCACCTCGTAAGCCAAAAGGAACTGAGACCGAATCCAATGACTCAAAATAGCGGTGGACGGCTTCTCATCTTTCATAGCCAGACCAAAATTCACAAACAAAGTGTGTCCCCCTTTCGGAAAAGACTCCACCACATGCAAATACCACAACAAAGCCCTCCTCACATCCAAACAGTGCAAACGACAGTCCTCAGCCGAGGAAGTATCAGGACAAAACTCAGGCAAAATCACCCTGTGAGATGAAAAGCCGAATTAACCTTAGGGACAAAAGATGGACCAATCACAAGCACCACCCAGTCCGAAAAGATCTTGCAGAACGAATACTTACAGGACAAGGCCCCCAACTCACCCAACCTTCTAGTCAAAGTGATGGCGACCAAGAAAAAAGCCTTGAAAGTCAAGAGCTTCAACTCCAGCCCCTCAAGGGGTCTAAAATGAGGCCAACTGTAAATTCCAACAGGGAAAGGAACAAACAGGCCAAAGAAAAAGGTTAAAAAGAGACGACACTGAAAAAAAAACCGAGGCATAAGGCTTCCATCATCCTGTAAATTGTGCCAGGAACCTCTAACCGCTTTATCGGCCACCCACTGATCCCACAGCGAAGTCACCGACAAACCCAAGTGAGCCCCATCCTGCATGAACAGCATAACAAAAAATAGGTCAGCAACAGTAGGCTCACCACCTTACGAGCACACCTGGCAGAAAGACATACTTCGCCCCCGAATATATGGAGGATTCACCTCGGGGGGGGGGGGGTAGGGGGGGCGGGGTGTTTGTTTGAAGATGAGTGGAGGCAGCGAACTCGGCTGAATTCGCCACTGCAGGTTTCTACAAACGCGGAAACCCACAGTGGCGAATTCTAGCCGATCCATGCTGCTTCATTCAGCCGATCGATGCAGCTTCATTCAGCCTAGGTTCCGACACACAGGCTTCGTCCATGGAACCTCCACGGAGTTCACTGCCTCCACTCATCTTTAAACACACCCCCGAGGTGAATCCTCCAGACTTCCAGGGCTTCTTGCCACAATAGTCTACCGGACTCCGTCATCTATATCTAGTCCCGCTTTTTCATTCAGCACCATTCCTTGTACCTCAACCCGGTCCTAAAGATTTTCCAAACTAAGACGGATCGAAACGGCGTTGACTATTCAACTCAATAAAAGGCGCATATCCAAGTGTGGCTCTTCCAAATCACTACTGCAAACCAAAAACTTTCGCATTGCAATTTATTTAGAGCCACATTGTGTCCTAATTCACTGTATATATGTAACACTTTTTTACCTTGCGCCGTTCTTGCTGATCACAATTGTCACTTGCGTCGCCACCTCTATGTCACTTGCACATTTTGAGCACCAAGTACAATTCGGGTTGTTTTGTTATTTTAAGTACAGTGCTGATACAACTGTACAATTTGTATTTTCTTTTTTCCCTTTTTTCTTCCTAATTATATGATGCCATGAGCACACAAATGAGTCTCCTCGTTTCTGTTCGCGTAATGCCTTTCGCATACATGTTTAATTGTCTTTCTTGAATAATACCAGTTGGGATATTGTGTTTGTTACTCAGATTGTTCACCCTAATCCAAACGCGGTTTATGGGTCACACTCCTGTTATTATTATTATTTATTATTATTTAAGGATTTGTAGAGCGCCTGGTGACCCGAAGGCATCCCCGCGCTGTGAACTGTAGGATGGCTCAGAAGGGGGGAGGGTAGAGTTGGACTCACTAATTGGGGAATAGCAGCGTTTTAAGTTGTTTGCGGAAGGCCAAATATGAGGGTTCCATTCGCAATCTGCGGGGTAGCTGGTTCCACCGAGTGGCAGCTTTAACAGAGAAGCGACGGCCTCCGGTACGTGATCTCCTAAACTTAGGGACATTCGCCAGATGTTCGTTGTCCGACCTTAGGGATCTCAAAGCTTTATACGGGGTGACCATTTCTTTAAGAATGGCTGGGCCTTGTCCGTTCATGAGCTTATGGGCGATACACATAGCCTTAAACTCTATTCTCTCCCGCACTGGTAGCCAGTGGAGTGTTTTAAGGGCAGGTTTTGCAGAAGACCTAGAGGGGAGCCCAAGCAGCAGACGAGCGGCAGCGTTTTGAGTTCGTTGCAACTTTCCCAGGGTAGATTCCGGGGCTCCCAGGTAGAGAGCGTTACTATAGTCCAGGCGGGCCAGAACCAGTCCCTGGATCAGTAGCTTCCTGGAGAGGGGGGGAAGGAGGGGGAGAATCTTGCGGACCGACCGCATAAGTCCAAAACAGGTGCCGGCGGTTTTAGTGGCCTGTGTTTTCAAGGTGAGGTCTGGTTCAAGCCAGACCCCTAGGCTCTTGAGTTCTTTCTTTGGGGTGGGAACCTCGCCCAGGGAGTCGGGCCAGACAGATGGAGGAATGGATGTCCATTTTTTCCCCATCAACATGACCTCTGTCTTAGACCCATTTAGCTTGAGCGAGGATTCGCACATCCAGTGATGGATCTTCTGGAGGCAGTGTAGAAGGCTGTCTGGATGTTGGTCTAGGTGCGATAAAGAGACGACCAATTGCGTGTCGTCCGCGTAGCTGACGATCTTAAAATCAAAAGGGACAATTACCTCTTCCAATGGGGCCATATAGGCATTAAAAAGGGTAGGGCTCAAGGAGGAGCCCTGAGGAACCCCGTTTACCAGAGGAAGAGGGTCAGATCGTGAACAGCCATCCCAGACCTGAAAGGATCGGCCCGAAAGAAAAGACTCCAGCCAGGCCAGCGCTGTGCCCCCGAGTCCCGCCTCAGCCAGCCTATGGAGCAAGACACGGTGATCCACCGTGTCAAAGGCAGCACTGAGGTCCAGGAGGATCACTGCCACTGATCCTCCCGAATCCAAAATGCACCTTGCTTCCTCTATGACAGCGAGGAGGGCGGTGTCTGTGCCCTGGCCTGGGCGGAACCCCGTTTGGGACTGGCGGAGCAGATGGTTAGATTCTAGGAACTGGGATAGCTGCGCATTGACCAGTTTCTCTGCAATTTTGCTAATGCCGGGGAGCAGCGAGATTGGTCTATAATTCGCTAGGTTTGATGGGTCTAGTTGTGGTTTCTTTAAAAGGGCTTTAACTACTGCTCCCTTCCAGCTAGGGGGAACTGTACCTTGGGCCAGTGAGGTATTGATCAGATCTGTGATAAGAGGAGCAATTACCGGGGCAACTTGTTTGAGGAATCTCATAGGAGCGGGATCGAGGGGGGAGCCACTTTTCATTTTGGCCAGAGTCGTTTCGACGTCATCCAGTGTGACTGCTCTAAAAGCCTTCAGAGACGGGCCAAGGGTATTTTCGGGGCCGATAGTAGACGGGATAGGGTCCCGGCATATTGGCTGACTCGACTGCGGAAGTGAGTCGAGGATAGTGGTAATTTTAGAGTCAAAGAATGTAGCGAGTTTTTTGCTCCTGTCCGGGGAGGTGTTGGACATTGAGGGGGGCTGAGGGATCTTAAGGAGTTCTTTGACTATGAGGTGGGATTCTCTGGCGGAGTTGGAAGCATTCTTTATTCTTTCGTCAAAGTGTAAGGCTTTAGCAGTTTTCAAAGCTGCTTTGTAGGTTCTAACATTCTTCCGATAGGCCTCTTTATCGGAGTGACGCCAGTCCTTCCTCCATAGTCGCTCGGCTTTTTTACAGGATTTGCGGAGAACTCTCAGTTCTGTATTGTACCAAGGGGCTGACCCTAACTTTCCGCTTTTGTCTTCCCGGTTTTTCATAGGAATGATGGAGTCAAGGGAATCCGAGATCCATTTTCTGAAGTTAGTATCGGCTATGATCGGGTTCCTGGAGGGGCAGGGGGTTGATAGTTCAAGAGCATTGGCCCAGTCCTTGATAGGGAGTCTGGACCAAGCCCTGTCTCGGGTGTAGGTGGTAGGTTTAAGAGGCTTCCTGAAGTCTCCAGATAAAACGAGCGGAACCAGGAAGTGGTCTGTCCAAGGGAGAGGGCATACACTTTTGGCCGAAAGGGTCTGAATATTGGAGAAGACTGGATCTAGTAGGTGGCCCTTAATATGGGTGGCACCGGTGTTAGCTAGTTGGAGACCATAGGCTGCTAGATCTTGCATCAGGTCAACAGCCCCTGTGTCTAGGGGGTCATCAAAATGTATATTCAGGTCCCCTAGCACGGTAAAGTTTGAGGCAGATGGGGCTAGGGCTGATATGGAGTCTAGGAGGGCACTAGCGAATGGGCCAAAATGGCCCGGGGGGCGATAAACCAGGATGCCTGTTAGTGAGGTAACTGGGGAAACACAGATGTAAAAATGGCAGCTCTCTGAGTCCTTGATGTAGGCATCGCTGATTCTGCATGATAGATGTTCCCGGTGCAGAATAGCCAAACCACCTCCTCTGCCACGGGGCCGAGGTTGGGATTGGATGAGGAATCCCGGGGGTAAGGCTATAACTACATCTGAGTCAGAGTGCGGTGTCAGCCAAGTTTCTGTTAAGAACAGAATGTCCAGTTCATGGTCCTCGAGAAGATGATTGATGAGCAGGGCATGCATGGGGAGCGACCTGCAGTTTAGTATTGCTAGCTTCAGGCCGGAGTGAGTCCAGGGCCCTTGCGCCAGGTGTAATTTGGCCGGGGAGCAGATGACACAGCTCGTGAAGCTTCCATCAGAGTCATGGAGGTAGTTACATTGGGGGCTTTTGGTGGGTCTAAGGGACAAAAGGTCTCGACCAGAGTAGCTCACCCTCCTGGTAGGTCCATCAGGCAGGGGGTATGGCCCTAGGCCCGTACGTGCGCGGACGGGCGCAGACGGGCTTGCCTTAGGCGCGCCTTCGGCGCGCATTCGTCGCGCCCGCTGCGCTCGTCCGCTGCGCGTCCTGGTCATGCACATGATTTATACTGCTTCGGGGGGGGGGGAGGGGCGTGGCCTGCAAGTGGGCGTGGCCTCGGTATCAGCGCGCTGGAGCTGGCGCCAAACAACGGTCCCTGGTGGTCTACCAGCAGCTCGAAATCAGCTGCTTTCAACCCCAGTAAGTGGCAAGTAAATGAGTTTTGTTTAAAAACAACAACAGGTTAGTAGGTGACACAAAAAGATTTTTAAAATGTCCCAGAGCTTCGCTCCCGGCTTCCGCCTCAGGAGCAGCAACACACAGTTACCTGGCGCCTTCAGGTGGCGTCTTAAGAAGGGAATGAGCGGGGGGCGTGGCCTGCAAGTGGGCGTGGCCTCGGTATCAGCGCGCTGGAGCTGGCGCCAAACAACGGTCCCTGGTGGTCTACCAGCAGCTCGAAATCAGCTGCTTTCAACCCCAGTAAGTGGCAAGTAAATGAGTTTTGTTTAAAAACAACAACAGGTTAATAGGTGACACAAAAAGATTTTTAAAATGTCCCAGAGCTTCGCTCCCGGCTTCCGCCTCAGGAGCAGCAACACACAGTACTGTTATACTCTACAAAACCGTTGCAGACTGGCCGCCAGTACAGGAGTCAGACAAACACCAGTATCTGGGAAAACCTGCCAAAAGTCGATCTTGTAACCATGTTCCACAGTATTCAGGACCCAGAGATCCAAAACATACTGATGCCAAATGACAAGGAAATGTCTGATTCTGCCCCCTACAGGCATAGACCCCTCCCGACTGATTGTCAGGTGCCCTTCTTGGCGGACCCCTTAGGAGTAGGGCAGCACGCTTGGGAGAAAATCAAAGCTGGAATCTTCTCCTCTGGACTTACATGACGCTTCAGGGAGGACCTGGAGGACTTATTCCAGGCTCTACAAGAAGACGAAGCACCACCCTCATAAGGCAAGGCATGCTTCTGCTCCTTGAAAGCCTTAGAAATCATGGCGGCAACTGATCCTCGTAGAGAGTCTGACCCTCAAAGGCAAATTTCAGCAAAGCAGCTTTCTCCCCAGGATCAGTCTTCTAAAGCCTGAGCCATAAGGAATGGGGGGTTGCCACCAAGGCCCCCATGGACATGGCCGAAGCTTGAATAATATCGGAAAAATTGTCCATCAGCAGCTTAGCCTGCTGTTCCATGGCGGACAGTAGCTCTGAACACTGAGCCATCCTGCACCGCCATGGTCAACTTGTCAAAATCCTGCACCAAGCACTGAGCAGAATAATCTCACAAGTCATTGTTAGGTGCCTCCCTGGTCCACCACGGAACGTTCCGTTTGTGAGGAGGGAGTAGACACCTAACGGTAGGCAGTTAGTCTGCACTTCCGGCGGACACCAGACTGGGGCAGTCAGCGCTCTAGCAATCACCATAAAAGCTGATGCAGGGCACGATGTGCAGCGGACACGCTTGTGGCCACTCTACAGGCAAGACCACTGTTCAGATAACGCGAGGAGTGCCTGGTAAAGGGCTCCCACTGTAATCTCCTATTTGTTTCCCCCTATGCTTTTTAATTCACTACACCTAGGATAAATGCGCCACTTTTGAAATAGTATCGCTTGCACAGAAACGGTTTGGTATTTCATTTTACCTGCACATGCTGCTCACAAATCATTGTTAGGTGCTACCTGGTCCACCACGGAATGTTCAGTTTGTGTGGAGGGAGTAGACACCTTGGAAGGCAGTCAGTCTGCACTTTCGGCGGACACCAGACTGGGGCAGTCAGCGCTCTAGCAATCATCATAAAAGCTGATGCAGACCACCACTGCCAGGCATACCCCAGATTGGTCCTAAAAATACACACCCCTAAGAGCTACTCCAATGTTGAACTTAGGTGCATCAGAGACAGGCACCAACCTAGCGCATTCCCACTAGTACATGCTCCCATCCCAGAATCCCAGAACGGCCTTTCTCCTGCAGCAATTGCAGATTCCAATGTACAGTGCAAACCAGGTCCCCACCCAAGGCAATCAACACAGCCACACACCACCAAGTCACCAAGCCGACACAAGACAACAGGGTACTGCATGAGCCCTTGCATCTAGCCCATCAAACTAACAGAGACTGGAATTGTTTCTTGGCTAACGTCCGATCCCTACCTAAACATTCCGTGGACATCTGGGTTCTGCTATCCTCCACCCTGCCCCATATCGGGTTTCTGACCGAGGCATGGACCAAGCCCCACTCCAAACCTGATATCGCCATAGCAGAGGGCTACCCCATTCAGAGACAAGACAGACCCCTCAAAGCAGGAGGAGGACTATCAATAATATACAAAGACCCCATTAAAATCTCCATTATTGATCAACAATGCAGTGACACTATGGAGCTACTAATCTTCAGAGCAGACATACATCCTCAACTCTGCTGGAAGGGTGCCCTGGTATATCGGCCTCCTGGGCCCCTATCCAACTTCCCAACTATTGAAACTAATCTCTCCCTATGTGATTTCCACCAAAAACGCCTTACTTCTGGGGGATTTTAATGTGCATGGGGAAAATCCTGGAAACAAAGAAGCCGCAACACTATTAACTGACCTTACCTCCCTTGATTTAAGCAAAGTCAATACTGATCCTACCCATCAGGCCGGACATATGTTAGACTTCATTCTAACTAATTCTCCCAATATAATCTATAAAACCACCAAACCCCTGGAGTGGTCAGATCATTCAATGATCGACTTCGCTATCAGAGGCCGACACGGAGGAAATATAGACAGTGGCACAAAATCACACCACGATGCTTTCAAGAATCTTTCATCCCACCCCTCTATGTGGAATCTGATAGCACAGAAAAACGATTATCTTCCCTAACAACCAACCTTCTAACCACCATAGACCATTTACCGCCTTTAAAGCCCCAATCAAACTCCTGCAAATGCACTCACGCCCCATGGTACTCCCAATTCCCTTAGAACTGAGAAATGCCATTGCAAAAAACTAGAAGGTATTTAGTGCCTCTCACACAAACCCACTAGATAAAAACCGATTCAAAAGCACATTAGCGGGTTTATCATAGAAACTTGAAAACAGCTCGCAAACAACATATTGCTCAACAGATCGATAAAGCAGAAAACTCCTCTCGCACTCTGTTCCAGATACTAAACTCATTCACCAACCCAAGAGCTTGCAATATTGAAGAAGCTCCATCTCAAAGTCTCTGCGACAACATCGCGAACCACCTCTCAGAAAATTGAAAAATATACCCAAAAAATCACCTGTCTCCGCTCGCCACTCAAACCCCCACATAGATTCCCTACTTACCGCAGTCGATTCCCTCACCTTAGAAGTCTTCCCTGCTCTCACTACAACTGAAGGAAAAACAGTCAAATCTGGGACCCCATTAGATCCTCTACCTGCCAAGATCTTTGCCACTTTGTTTAACACTCTTGCCCGGCCTATATGCTCAATACTTAACAGCTCTATTAAAGAAGGCACCCTTCCAACTGAGTGGAAAGCAGCACAGATTATTCCTATAAGAAAAAATCCGAAGGTCCCACCAGAGGACGTCACCAACTACTGCCCCCTCTCTCTGCTCCCCCTATACAGCAAACTTCTAGAAAAACATATAAACAAACATCTATCTGAGTTCATTGAATCCACTAACCGCCTCGACCAATCACAGTCTGGCTTTCGCCCAAAGCACAGTACAGAGTCGACGCTGGTGGAGGTTACTGATCACATCCGAATGGCTGCGGATAGTGGTCGGGCAGTGCTTTTGGTGCTGCTCGACCTGTCTGCAGCCTTCGACACCATATCCCACCAGGTCCTGCTCAAATGCCTTGAGGATATAGGTATCCGGGGTAAAGCTTTGAGCTGGCTGACTGACTTCTTAACCAACAGGACACAAACAATCAACCTCTGTTCCTACCGTTCCCAGACCACTTCAGTCACCAAGGGAGCTCCACAGGGCTCTTGTTTGAACCCCACGTTGTTCAATATCTATGTCACCCCCTTGGCAGGGCTACTGAGGAAAGTAGGCTTCATTCCCATCTCATACGCCGATGACACGCAACTCCTCCTCTCCTTTGACAAATATAACCCACATATACCGGACATCTTCTCGGAAGGGATAAAAGGCATCGCACAGTGGATGACGGATAATTTCCTCCAATTGAACAGTAAAAAATCCAAAGTCATGTTGTTCGGAGAAGCAAAATTGAGATGGTCCCCCAATTCGTGGCTAGGGGAATTAGGACCAGCCCCGCCCCCAAAGCCGACAGTGAAAAACCTAGTAGTGCGAGTTGATCAGAAACGAACGTTAGAGGGAACACGTAAACACCACAGTCAGGACTTGCTTTCATACTCTTGGCATCCTCCGAAGGGTTTTTCCCTTGCTGCCATCAGTAACACGAAAAACTCTAATCCAGGCACTGATTATCAGTTGCCTGGATTATTGCAATGCTCTGCTGATCTCTGCTAAAGAAAAATCCCTAAACAAACTTCAGATAGTTCAGAACACTGCTGCCCACCTAGTGAGCAATGCCCCTCCCAAAACACCCTCAGCTCTACTTCTCCGCAAATTCCACTGGCTCCCAATAAAAAATAGAATTAAATTCAAAATCTGTTGCATGGTGTACAAATCATTACACAACAACCAGCTATCTAGCCCCAAAGTTGGTCAGATATATACCGGCCAGGCCCCTTAGGTCTAGCCATCAAGCACTTTTCTGTACTCCCCGTGTCAAACTGGCACGCACGGGAGGCAAAGCTTTCTCCCATCTAGCCCCCGGTACTGGAACCAACTTCCCATACAGATGCGCCAGTGCACAAATTTCTTAGCCTTCAGGAAACTTCTGAAAACGGAATTGTTCTAGTCCTCCTCGGTATGGCCATAAGCAGTCTCAGCGCAGAGATACCCCGTACAGGGTGATTCAGGCGCTATATAAGACACATAAAATAAAATAAATAAATAGGCTTGCCCTCAAGGCCATGTTCTCAGCAGCAAAGGCTTTCTTAAGACCAGAGTTCACTTTCTTGTCGGTGGCATCGGTCTGGATACAATCCTTTGGCTGAATGGCAACCTTACCGATCAGAGTAGCAAGAATTGAGTTCAACCGCACAGTTTGGGGCAAGGGGTCATCCCCCTCCAACAGATATAGCTTCTGGAGAAAGCGAATGACCTGAACTTTGTCCCCTCTCTACATTCTCTAATCATCTGTAGAACCGGGCCCTGAAAAGGCATTCCAAATTGAGAAGACTACACATACAGGATAAAAAGGGCCCCTCCGTCCTCTCCTTGCTTGAAAAGAGGAAACCCTAAGTTGTCCCATGCATGAGCTAAAACATCCCCCACATCTCATCCCTTGAGACATATTTTCCTCCAGAGAAGGTAGAAGGCCCCTCCCCATTCGAAGGGGACAGCTCAGCTCCAGGACTGACAGTCTGATGTCAGGAAGGACCAACAAGAAATCCAGGACGAGCCTGCAGGACTTTCGAGATGGTCCTGACCCTCCTCCCTTGACATGAGAGGCATATCACCCCAATCATGGCTTTGCACCCGAGGCCTCTCAAGGGGTACTGCAGACCCATCCAATGAGGAGGAGGAGGACACCATGTTATTCCGCTTAAACATACTCTTGCGACCCATGGTAGAAAAATAACCCCATGCCTACACAGCAGCCCAGAAATAGCCCCAGGGAAGCTCAGCATCAAACCGATGAGGCCAAGCCACGATTTCCCCATCCAATCAGGAAAATAATCTAAAATCATAATAAATAAAAAACAGGAAACAACCATTCCTACCGACTTCCAGCCGATCCGGCTGCACCGCGACCGTTACCCAGAAACACAGCCCCAGCTGCACATGGACCACCGTACTCCGTCACGGCGTCCACACACCAGCGCTCCTCCCCTTGATAATGAGTAAACCCAGGAGGCAACTACGTTGCTGGAGAACCGCCGCCCGCTGCTCCACAGAGGCAGAGATCCGCATCTTGAAGACTCCTCAGCACCGCCATGGAGAGGAAACCAGAAGTTAAGTCTCACTTAAGGAGACAAAAAAAAAAGAAACAGGCGGTGGTGAGGCAGGGGGAGTTTTTTATAGGCTGGCCGTGGGTCTGGGGAGAGGCAGAGGGCCTCACGTGTTAAGGAAGGGACGAGAGGTAATATCAAAACTCGTTGACGTGAACTAGGAATGAAAGATCAGGAAACTTGAAGATGATGAATGCAGATACAAGAGCAACATGAGAAATGAGGGAAGACATGTGACTTCCAATGTAGAATAAAATGTAGAGCGCAGGCTTTGTTCTATTGATGCCTGCGGTTTCCTTTCCTTGTGGAAGTAATTATCTTGCTCTAGTCTCTACTAAAAGTATGCTGGCCCCGCCTCCCATTCCTCAGCCGATTAGTGACAGGATCTGAAGCACTTCTGTGGGAGGAGAGAGGAGGTGGCCTATGGTAGTGCATTAAAATGACAGGGGAAGAATCCTGGTGGTCATGATGCCACTCACTCCGCAATCAATTAGGATTTGTAAAGCGCAGCTAATCACCCCAAAGCGTATCCAGGTGTTTGCAGGTCACAGGCTCATTCAAACAGCCAGGTCTTGAGGGCCCTTTGGAATTCGGAAGTGAGGTGATGGTCCGGAGGTACATGGGGAGGCTGTTCCAGAACTTTGCTGCGATTTGGGAGAAGGGGTCCTCCACTTCTATTTCGGTAGATGCGGGAAGTATGGGCAAGTAAAATGGAAGTGAAGTGTAGTCTTCTTTATGGTTGGTGGAAATTCAGGCAGTGGTGGCGGTTCTTAAGGGAAGGCCGAGGACGAGTTTGGCTGTAGCATTCTGAAAGGTCTGAAGGTTCTGTAGAAGTTGTGTGGCAATTCCTACATAGAGGGCATTGTCGTAGTTCTGTCGACTGGTGATGAGGGCGTGTCACTGCGCATCCCATGTGCAGGGGTAACCACTCAAGGATCTTGCGTAACATGCGCAGAGTGAGGAAGCAGGTGGAGGAGATGGCACTGATCTGTGGCTTCATGGTGAGCTTGTCGTCAATTATGATTCTGAGGGGTCTGGCGTGGTCAGAGGAAGTGGGTGCGGGTCCAAGGTTTGATGGCCACCACAAGTCATTCCATGTGTTGCTGCTATTGCCAAAGATCAGTACTTCTGTCTTGTCTGTGTTCAGCTGCAGGCAGTTCTTCATACAGTCTGCACCGTTTGTAATGCATCTGTAGAAGTTGGTTCTGGTTGTGGTGGGGTTCTGGGTGAGTGAGAGGATGAGCCGGGTGTCATCTGCATAGGAAACTATGTTGAGACCGTGGGATCTGATGATGTTGGCTAGCAGGGTCATATGTGCATTGAAGAGCATGGGGCTAGGGACAGTGCCCTGCAGGACACCGCAGGTGATCTCCTTGGGTTTGGAGGTGAAAGGTGGAGGTGGATCCTCTGTGTTCTACTGGTGAGGAAAGAAGTGAGACATTGGAGGGCATCTCCGAGGGTGGCCATGTGGTGGAGTGTTTCAATCAGTATGTAGTGGGATATGGTTCGAAGGCTACCAAGAGGTCAAGGAGGCTCAGAGCTGCTGTTTCTCCTCAGTCCTGGATGGTTCGGATTGCACTGGTGGCTGTGATCAGGGTGGTTTTGGTGCTGCGATTGCTGTGGAAGTCAGTTTGGAAGTTGTTGAGTAGCTGGTTCAGCTCCAGGTGTGTCATGAGTTGCTTGTTTATGATCTTTTCCAATACCTTCATTAGGAATGGGAGCAGGCGTATTGGCCTTTAGTTTTTGAGTTCGCTTGGGTGGGCTGAGGATTTTTGAGTGGTGGTCTGACTTCAATGTGTTTCCAGGTGTTGATAAATCTTGAGGTGGTGATATAGGTGTTGATCAGGGTGATGAGTTCCTAGCCTATCCTTTGGTATCTGAGTTTGAAGATTTGGTGCAGGCATGGGTCTATGGGAGCTCCAGAGTGGATGGACTTCATGGTGGAGGTGGCGTCCTGGGTGGAAAGGAAGTTGCAGGTGGTCAGTCTGTGGTTCACATTGTTTGCAGTACTGGCGCATCTGTTGAGTAAGTCCGTAGGTGTGGGGTGGGGTTCGAGGTTTCTATATATGGTTGCGGTCATGTTGTGGAAGAAGTCGGCAAGGTTGTTGAACAGCTGCAATGGTGTGATGTTTTTTTCGCTGGCAGTTGAGTTGGAGAATTCCTTAATGATTTTGAAAAGTTCCTTGAAGTTGTTGGTGCTGGTTTCGATGTGTGTGGATAGGGCTGTCTTTATTGGCCTCAGCAGGAGGTGGTAGAGGTTGAGGGAGGCCTTGAAGGCTACCCTGTCGAAGGTTTCCCGATGGTGTGCCATCTTCTCTCCATCTGTTTGCTGTCTTGTGTCGCTGTTCTGAGTTCTTAGGTTTACCAGCTAGCATCTTTGGAACATTTTCTCTGGATGTCGCTCTTGATAGGAATGATCCTGCCAGCCCAATTGGTGATCCAGGTGTTGAACTTCTTCCCTCCCTGTTCAAGGTTGGTGGCGGTAGTGGAGTGAGAGGTGTTGAAAGGGTCTGTCTAGCTGGTCTCTGAATTGTTTTTCTACCTACGGTGGAGGGCACTGGTCGTCTTTGGGGCGGCGGCTGGAGATGCTGAAGTGGATGATGGAGTTATCAGTCCATGTGAGTTCTGTACAGTGGCAGCCGGTATGGTACGGGGGTGGCGGAGTGGGTGAGTTGTGAGGGAAAAATAAAAATTCACTTACATGATCGCCACGTATCTCATGTGGTCACTCTTCAACTAGAAAGCACCCAGGCTCACCTAAGCCAATCACAATGCTACAATACAGTGTTGCGATTGGTCTGAGCACCATGGTTAGGCGTTCAGACGGGAAATGTGAGACTGTGCATGTTCTCCACCCAAGCTGTATTGCAGCCTGGGTGGAGAACATGCAAAAAGCACATGACAGTTCGGCCAGACCAAGACGGCTGGCCAAACCATTATGCACACTTTAGAGTGCAGCAACCACTCCTCCACCCGGGCATCACAGAGCCAAGCCCCACCCTGCCCTCCCTGGAGATACTATGGTGTTGGTGGTGCACAGTATTGACTCTTTGTTGACAATGGCAGTTTCTACTCATACTTATTGGTGCAGTCCTGGTGAATGAGTTTATATATGTTGGGGATCATTGTGGCAATGTCTGGGGCGGATGTGGGGTTCAGCCAGGTCTCAGTAAGGAAGATGATGTTGGGTGCAGGGTGGCGATGAGGTACCAGAATTCGGTGGCGTGCTTGCACATCAAGCATATGTTGAGAAGTAAGCAGTGGAGTCGGTGTGTCTCTTCTGGCGTGGTGTAATGAGCGATCGGCGTAATGTTTTGTGGTGTGACGGTGGTCATGTTGGTGCAGGAGAAGGTGCATCTGGTGCAGGAGAAAGACCCTGCTGTAGTGTAGTGTAGTTCCTATTTTCCCAATAGGCCCTGTGCATTGGAATAACATCAACAGTAGTATCGACGTAGAAGTGCGGATCTTCCAGGCCTCCACTGACTATGCTAAACTTAATTGGGTTAGTTACCAACTAGCTCAGAGGTCACTGGAAACTTTCTTCTCTGAATAGGAAGTGATCAGCTTCCCTGGTACAGACAAGAAGGGATTCAGTTTTCCAACAACCGTGCAACATGACAACTTTGCTCCTCAGATAAGAGTCAATCTGTAGAGTCGTGTGAAACAATAGACAGTTATTTTACTCAGTCAGTTGTATTGCAGATTACTTTCACAATATGTAGAGAATAGAGAGACGGGCGTTTTCAATAAAAGGTAACATTTATTGAACAGTCTTTCTTCTCGTACAAGAGAAATGAATTGCCACAATTGCAAGACTTGTTATTATAAAAAGTACGTACAGTAAGATGAGTATTGCGAAATAATACTGTAAAAGCATTGATATGGTTTCTTAGCCATACAATGGTTTAAAATGAATAAAACATATATACATTCATATATACATTAGGCTAAAATACTCAACTGGTGCTTCTAACTACGCCTACCCCAGTGTACATGACCTAAGCCTAATACTTGGGAGGGGAGTAAGTAAGTAGCTGTAAGTTAAGTTGGTTTTGCCAAGGTTTGCTTCAAGAATTCTCCCTAAGGGTTTAGTCAACACCATACCTCTGGAATAGAATGATGGAGGTCTGGTATCTCCTTCAGGAAACTCGATATCCCAGTCACTCGCAAGAGTGGCTTGGAAACGCCGGAGCTGGATTTCTCTGCAGGAGAAAAGACAGCGTCTCTCTCAGTGCGTCGAGGAGGAGGAGGGGCAGCGTCCGTGGGTAGCTTGCATCTGCTGGGCTCTTGCAGGGGACGGCTGTTCAGCTCCTATGTTCACCCCACCATCGTTCGCTAGTTAGCAGCGATAGCAGTAGCGATTGCAGCTATGGTATCATCAGCATAACAGCAGCTTCTTCAGCAGCGATGGCATTGAGGCAGCTAGCAGCATCAGCGAAAAACAGCATTTGCTTAAGGCAACGTTGATAATATTTATACCTGAAAGGTGCCTTGCTTGACGTAAGTTTTTGGACATAAGACGTCAATAAAGATGTCACTAGGAAGTGATCGTCTATCAGTGCTCATTAGAGTTCTATTACTAATCAAAACATAGCAAGCGGGGCTTTCCCAGGTTGCTGAGTTTTTATCTTGTTGAAGAACTCCGTGTTAATCTAGGAATCTTAGATAGTAACTTCTGCTATGTCATTGCACTAATTGGCTGCAAAGGAAGTGGCAGAGGAAGCGATTCTGAAATGTGGCTCTGTTCGTGTGAGGCCAGAGACGAGTTTCTGAATATTGCATTTGATCGGTTATGCCAATATAGGGAATAAATGGATTTATAGCCGTATAGGGGCATAAGGTCACATTATCGATCAGGGTCCTAGATTAGAACGCGACAGTAGAGTGCAGTGCAGCGTGGCAGTAGTGTTCACTGGGTCATTCAGTGTTCAGGGCATGGAGCATGGTGGAGTTGTATCTGCAGGTGGGCTGGGTACCAGGGTTCCAGGTGCTAGGAGCAGTCCGGGCATGGACGGGCACAGACTAGCTTGCCTTTGGCGCGCCAGCAGCGTAGCCACGCTGCAGCCTCCATTAAATAGCTCCAGGAAGGAGGGAGGGGTGAAGGGAAGTGGTGGGCAGGGTTAGGGGAGACAATGGTAATAAATAGCATGTTTATCATGGTGCTTTCAAGCATATTGTTTATGACAAGTGTGTTATTTCTTGAAGCACTAAAGTTGTAACCAAGAGCAGATAGCCAGAAAAGGAGCATGGTAAGTTAGATCAATGCAGTGCTACAGAAATCAGAAGCCATCTTGCATTGTTGTCTCCTTCACTCAGAGTTTGTTGTTCCTCATTTAAGTCACAATTTTCCACTGTCCCTCCTGGTTGACTGCTGATTTGAGCAAACAGGGCGTGGTGGCCCTTAGACACGCCCACCACAATATGAGGGTGGAGTTTATTTTCTCAACAGGGCACAGGGCAACAGAATGCATACCAGGGAGACAGATTACAATCTTCCTCTAATGACGGAGGTGAGTAAGAGGAAACTTGGAGTAACAGAATTACCAGTGTATCATGTGAACATCTCCTCCCCTTTATAGCAGTAGTGTGTTTGGTTTCAAAACTGTAGATAAATACGGTCTTTGGTACTTTAGAAAATATCCCGTTTTTTTAAAGTAGAATGACAAAGCGCCCTTGTGAGCTAACAAACCTTGGTTAATTCGGAGGGCTGATATGGGGGAAGACCCAGGAGCGAACCACGATGAGCAAATTATGGACAGTGACAACCAGTGTGAGATACTCACATGCTGATGAGCCTGGTGACCATCGTCCCAAAGTGGTCAAAGATGAAGCCATTGGGCAGGGTCATGAAGCTGTTGAGGAAGGAGGCGATGGTGAAGATCAGGGAGAAACGTTCATCTTGTGCGCTGCAGTCTGTGGAGGGGAGAAAGCCATAGTGGACGGGAAGAGATGAGGACATGGGATAGAAGAACAGAAAACAGAGGCAGTCAGGGATAGGATAGAGACACCAGGTGCAAGTGAAAGAGTGGACGAGATGGGAAAAAAGGAAGAGAGGAAGGAGATGTATTGAGTTAGAAAGAGGTAGAGGTAAGAGACAGATGAATAGCAAAAAGCAAGGAGAAAAGGTACGAGCAGGTAGAAAGGAGGTGAGAGAGAATGCCACATTGAGGGGGAAGAAAGAGAGAGGGGATATTCAGTTAACCTGGAACAGGCAACGCAGACAGAAAAACCACATTGCTGAAAATAATTGAAACAAATTCAAGAAAAAAGTGGTAATAGAAGGTCCCAGTCTGGACCATAGTTACTACTGTGAAATGTTCAAAATTATCACACGCAGCGTAATTACTCGCCATTCTCAGCAAAATCTGTACAGTGAGCTCACAGGAATAGTTGTAACTGAATACCTATATAGCTCTTACTACCCCTGATGAGTCACTGAAGCACTTTACAGTGAGTAGCACTCTATTCCAGAACTCAAGATTAGTGGTTAATCCAGTGGTAATTGATGTTTATTGCGATTAGTCAAGTGCTCTCAAGAAAATATTGCATGCATTTACTCCAGTTACTTTGTGATAGATTATACTAATACCAGTTAGTTGGGATTCTTATTGGGAAGTATGGGGTTAATGTGATTTGTCGGTGAGGTGGAAAGACTGACTGAGATTAGGTAATGTTAGGTTGTATGGATAGGAGTTTAAAAGGAGAGTTTGTGATCTTTGAACTGAGGTGTCAGTTAATTGAAGAATTACAATAAGAAGGAGTGAGGCAGGAGGGCGTGAGAGGAGGCTATTACACAAAACAGAAGATATGCAAAGGTAAGAAGAGAGCCACTCGTAAGAAAGAAAGGCGAGGAATCAAGTGGGGGCGAGTCAAGGTCAAATGATCTTTCAGGGTTTTAAGAGTATAGTGTGAGAGGCTTTCTGAGTTAGCAAGCAATTGGAGAATGTAAGCTGTAGAAAGAAACATTATACGTAGTGCTTTATATCCGGGGCAGACAGTTTACACATGTAGTTCCGAGTGTATACATCATTTAAATATTAAAAGCCCTAGGCTGTTGTGTTCTGAGCCTAGGACAACACTTAAAAATATCTATTTGGTTTTCTTAGTTTCGTACATGATACAGCACACAGTGTATGAAGGAACAAACACACCCAGCTGTAATTATTAAACTGGGAAGACATGCACACACCCACACACACCCGTTCAAATAAAGCAGGCAGCAACATGACATTTCCAAGGATACGAAGAAAGACAATAATAGTTATGACAACACCCCGTGCAGCAATTTTTTTATGTCAAGGGAGTCGCAGCTTTCGAAGGAAGGTGTATGTCGTAATGACTCAACCACCTGCCCAACCTTATGAAATTTGCACTGGCACACGCGGCTCTTGTGGGGTAAAGGCAAAGGCTAGATACAAGTTATGAGAAAATGCCATCTTTCTTGCATGGTATGTCCCCATTTTTGCTGAATTGCTGATGTACTTTGACTGCGTGTGCCCTGGGTTCCTGCCAATCAGGTACCCAGGGCCTGTGTTCCTTCCCTAAAACTGCATTGAAGCCTAAACCCAATTGGCATCTCTGGCCACATCTCAGTCCCTGGTAAATGGTACCCTAGGTACCCAGGGCACTGTGACCAGAGAAGGCCCCGAAGGGCTGCAGCACTTATTGTGCCACCCTTAGAAGCCCTGTACCCTGACACACACACACACACTGCCTTTGCAGGCTGAGTGTCTTGGTGCAGAACTAGACAGAGTCAACATGGCACACATCCCTGTGTGCCATGCCCACAAACACACTGCCCTGGCATACCTCAGTAACCCCTCTAGCTGGGTGCACTATGCCAGTGGTGTGGGCACAGGTGCAGGAGCCCTGTGCCCCTACAGTACCCAGAGCCATTCCAGGGCACTGTAAGTGCAGTGATGCCATTAAGAGTATATGGTGCTGGGAGGTTGTCATTACGAACTCCACAGCACCATAATGGCTACACTGAAGACTGAGAAGTTTGGTATCAAACTTCTCAGCACATAAAACCCGTACTGATGCCAGTGTGGTATTTTATGTAAAATGCACGGCAGAGGGCAACTTAGAGTTGCCCCCTGAAACTAACCCACGACCGGTGTCCGGACTGAGAGGCTGCCTAGGCTGCCACGCAGCAGACATGTTGCTGGAGGTGGAGAGCCTCCTGCTCTCCTGGGCCTGCAACAATGCACATCCCGGGGTGAGGTGCTAGGTCTACTCCCCCAGGATGGGCAGGGGAGGCTTCAAAGGCATGCTACCTTTGCTGTACTCATGAACTGGTCCCCACCAGTTCTGGCCCCTACTCTGGCGGGAAGACCGGCAGGAAAACCTAAGTGGGGAAAGGGGGTGTGCCAGCCTCTGCCAACCCCACCACTCAGGTGGGGAGGCGAGGTGACCGCCATCTTGAGGATGGAGAGCCCTACCCAATCAGGACTAGGCTTTTGCCCCCCTCCCACTGGAGAGTGTCAGGATAGGGGGTGTACTCACCCCAGGAAAGGGACATATTGGTCCCTGACCTTTCCCTACCTGTAACGCCCCTAAACTTAGTATTTAGGGGCACCCTGAACCTTCCTTTCTCAGATCCCAATTCCGAAACAAGAAGAAGAAAAAGAAGAAAAAAGACCTGTCATGCAGCTGCTAACAAGAGGACACCAACTGACTTGGCCCCAGCCCTACCGGCCTGTTGAACCTTGAACCTGCTCCTGCAAAATCCTGGCGTCTCCTGCGGTCTGCAACCTCGAAAACCCCGGAGGACCGGACTGCCTTGCTAATCCAAAGACTGGGACTCCCACGAGCAGTGGTTCTGCTCAAACTGCAACAACCCCTGGTGTCAGCCAGGAACCGCGAATCCAGCACACTCTGCACCTGCCGAGTCCGGCCTGTGCCTGAGTGAACAAAGACCAGGAGGACGTCCCCCCCAGCGACTGTGACCCAGAATCCAGCACGCAAGGACCCGCCTAAACGCTCCTGACGACGCTGCAGCCTCACAACAAGGGACCCCTACAACCGCGACCAGCTAAGGGTAAGATTTCCAGACACCAAAAGACACCCCTGCTCCCAGCGCCCCACGGCCCCCAGTGCCCAACTCCGGGGTGGCTACCTAACCTACAGCTTCCCAACTTACCTCTCAAAGTGGTGGTCGCACCTGAAGAATCTCCGTCCCCGTGCTTGCAGCCTTTGTTCGTCTTGCAGCTATCCCGTTGAAATACATTGGGCGGCCGACGGCCCAAAAGCACCCTGCACCCAGCAGCCCGAGTGCCACTGGAAGTGCAGCATCTGTCCTATTCTACTTCCCCACTTGCCCTGTGTAAGTGACCAGGAGCTCAGCTCCCACAGCCGCGTGGCCTGCCTGCTAGCAGCCACCAACCAAAGACCCCCTACCCGCCATTGGCTAACATTGAGCCTACTCACTCTGCACCCGGCTGCCCCTGTACCGCTGAGGGTGTAATGACTGTACCTACCTGAACCTGGGGGACCCCCGAGTCTAACCCCAGAACCTTAACTCTGCCAGTCTAGTACTTACCCAAAGACTGATAACTTGATTTTCTCCATAGGGTAACATTGGCTGGTTTTCACTTGAAAATTCTTCCAAGTGTTGAGTTTTGCAACTTTGAAATATTTCTTAAAAATCATCCGATCAACGAAAACGAAATTACTTACCTGTTACCAGGAGAGATCCCAGTGCTGGATCTTTGTGCCCAGCACTGTCCCTAAAAAGTAATTACAACTGTGACTTTCTGATAACCGGACTTCCTCCCATAGGATAACATGGCCTGGTTTTTACCAGAAATTGTTCCAAGTGTCGATTTTCAAAACATACAAATAATCCTTAAAAATCGCCTGTGTATAAAAAAAATTCTTTCAACTGTTTACAGGAAATGCACCAGGGCTGAATCCAGGATCCAGCCCTGAGTAAGAAAAACATTCATAAAGTGATTTTATTGCATTTGCTAAAAACTTCACATTGAGCTCAATGTTATAATTGTGTTTAACTTGTGTTGCATATTGCAACAACTGTATCTATTGCATTCTAAAGTCTATTGCTATTTGAAAGTATTCAATTGCAACATCTTATTCTGAGAAAGTATTTTTTACCTACTTGTGGTTCCAAAATAAAAAACTATATTTTTATATACAAAACAATTGGCCTAGAGTTCAGTTCTTGAGTGTGTGAGACCATTTGCTGACTGAGTGTGTACAACAAATGCTTTACACTGTCCTCTGATACTGCCTTACTGCTCGACCAAGTTAGCACTTTATAGAGTAAGGTTATATCTAACTTCAACTCCTGCCAAACCTCTGGGGACTGTGAGCTCTGTGCACACTGTACCTTACTTTGGTGCAGTGTATACAGAGCCACTTTCTTACACAAGTTATTTGATCAATATTGGTTATACATTTAAAGCTACAGGTTCATATAAGAGAGCATCTGTAGAAGTGCAAAATAAAGTACACTCTAATTGATATATACACAGGACCATATGTGAATATATTTCTCAAATGAAGTGTATTATTCAAATTACTAAGACTCTACTTATTCTTTCTTTTGTTTACATGTTCAATATATAGCGAAGTTATTTAGATGTTTTTGTGTAATTTACGTAGTTATGAACATATCCCCTTTGGACATATAATTGTGTTCATGTACATGTTATTTATAGATCTGTGATTGTGCATCATTATATTGTATATGTAAATTAACAATGATCATAACATCAACAAAAAAAAAATGATTATATTTTTTGATACTGACCTAAAAAACTAAAAATTCCTTTTAGTAATTTGAATAATAAAAACTTCTCTTGAGAAAAATATTCACATATGGTCATGTGTATATATCTATTAGAGTCTACTTTATTTTGCACTTTTACAGATTGTCTTATATGAATCTGTAGCTTGAAATGTGTAACCAATATTGATCAAATAACTTGTATCTAGCCGTTGCCTTTACCCCATGTGTAACTTTCCCTACAAATAGCAGGTTCTATTGTTTTTGTAGGGGTCCGCTTCTTACCAAAACACACGCTGCTCTTGTACATGACCCTCTCAGCTGGCATGTGTAGGTCCATCCCTCTCTTCCATTCCTGCAAAGTCGGGGCTTCAGGCACCCCCCAGTAAGGTGTCATGTCTCGCTTGGCCAGCACCAGCTCCAAGTTGTGCTCTGGCGATGTCCACATCCCTTGGTACACCCAGCAGGACGTATTTGGGATCAAGAGGAATGGTTTCGTCCACCACGTGTTCACGCCCCCTTAACACCTGCGACCACTACATCTCAACGGCCGGGCAACTCCAGTGCATGTGAATATTGGAGCCCCTCGCTCATTCATATCGAAGACAGTCTGGGGAGGCCACCTTTCCCATACATTGTAGGCGGGTTCCTGTGATAAACCCAATGGAGGTTGTTAAGCTGTACCAGGCGCAGGCCAGATTGTATCGCCACCTCTCTCGGTTGCATCAGGGCCGCTCCCAGGTCTCCCATTTCCAAGCATCACCTTTCGACCAATTTGGCCAGTTTATCCGGCCTGTGGTTATTGAGCGTTTTATATGTGAGGGAGATACCCTTTGGATAGGACTCTTCTAGTAGCAGCCTGGCCTCCAGTGGGGCGAATTCAAAGTAGGGCCTGCATCTCTAAGCCCTCCACCTGCCAGGCATGTCTCAGCTGGGCATATAGTAGGAATTGATTGCAATGCATTGAGTAATCGCGCCAAAGAGACGCAAAAGGCACCAGAGCACCCCCTTCCAGGAGATCTCCTATACCGGAGAACCTCAGTAAGTCTCAAACTCCGGATACCCTAAGTTTTCCAATCTCCTTCAGCCACACACACTCACAAAGCGGCACATCACTCATGTAACCCTTCTCACCCAGTCCATGCCACTAGCGGTCCTCCTCCAGGCCTTCATTGGCAACTGCGTAGCCGCAGTAATCGCTGGACGTCCTTCCCCTGTACAGGATGGAGGTGTGAGTGACTAACATACTGTGTTCTAGTCTTTAGGTAGAGGGATCCTGCGGGGCGAACGACCAGATCTTTTATTTTTTATTTTATGAGTTTTATATAGCGCTAGCCAGAGCCAAAGGCATCGTAGCCTCAGGGAGCAGGTAATAGGAATCCTGCATGGCGTTCAATAGTTTTCGGAGTGCATTAATTTTGAAAATGGCTGCCCTCCCCAACAGGGTGTGGGGCAATGGATGCCACCTCTTCACATCATCCTGGAAAGTCTGCATCACTCTCCCCAAACTTCTAGAAAAGCACTGCTCCTGGCGAGCCGTCACATAGATGCCCAGATACTGAAAGCCTTCAATCACCGCCCGGAGCATTTGAGGAAGACTGCTGAGGTCCAAAGGACTGGAGGGATGACAGAGCACCTACTTATTCCAGTTACTGTGATAGCCCGAGTGAGCCCCATAGGACTCAAAAGTGCAAAGAACTGTAGGGATGGTAGTCTCTGGTTCAGTGACGTAGGACAAAATGTCATTGGCATAGAGATTGTTTCCTCCACCCCAGTCATGGCAGAGACTTTAAATACCCGAATGTCTGGGTGGGAGCAAATCATGAGTTCGATAGTGAAGGCGAACAACAAGAGGGAAAGGGGGCAACTCCGACAGATAACTCACTCTACTGAAAATGCAGACGAGAGAATCCCATTCACACGGACAGCCATTGTAGGGTCCTGCTACAGCAGAGAGATCCATTACCTAAAGCGGGCCAAAACAAATGCCTTTTCGCGTCCAATGCTAGGAAGACATGGGGATTCCATCTAGAGCAACCTCTGACAACCAATTATGAAGGCACAGAAGATTGAGTCTAATTGGTCCCTAGGGATAAGAAGGACAATCACCTTCAGGAATCTTGAGGCCAGAATGGTGGCCAGCACTTTCATCTCAATATTTAACAAGGAGATTGGGCAATAGAAGGCGCAGACATATTGCTGCGTACTGTGCTTATGAATCGCCACAACGGCTGCACACTGTGGGTCTAGCTGTAGCATACCACGGTCTGTTGCCGCCATAAAATGTCAAGCATACAGGAAATCTGAGTATCTTTTGAAGAATTCCACTGTGAGGCCATTCGGCCCGGCATCTTTCCTGCTTTCAGTTTTTATTGGTCTCCTAGACTTCCTCCTGGGGGGAAAATCCTTTACCACGCAGTCATTACCACGATCTGCCTTTACAAACGCAGTCACTACCCAGACAGCGACGTTACTAAATGTTCCTTTACCACGCAAGTCGTTACAACGACTTGCTTTAGAGGCGCGTTATTGGACAAGTGTTGGAGTTTAAATCCAACACCTTTCCTACTATGGCGTAGGCTGGAGTTGGAATAGTAAGTTACACTATTCCAGAGTCCAACGCCCCCCTCCCCCAGGCAAGTCGATGTAATGACTTGTGTGATAAAGGAACATGCGGTAATGTCACATTCGGGGGTAGAGACTGCTTTGTAAAGGCATGCGTGGTAAAAGCATGTAGGGTTCTGTAATACATCCCCTTCAGGGTGAAATCATTATCAAGTGCCCTGCGATTGTCTAAGGGCACCACTGGCAGATGCAGCTTCGCCAGATATTTAGCTGTACGGGGTACATTCGCCAGCGAACAGGCCTCATAGACCGAGAAATACTAGCTGGTAAAGGCCTCTGCAAGGGCTACGTCAGTCGAGCGGGGGTTCGCCATCTCATCCGTGATGGTGTGTATCCAGCGGGATGCTGTCTCCCATTTACTAAGCCAGGCAAGCAACATGTCACCTTGGCCGCCGCGTCATAAAGATGACGCTGTGTAGCCAGCAGTTGTCAGCGGACCTCCTTTGTGGCCAACCCTTGATATTCTCTTCGGAGTACCTCAAGAGAACGCACAGTCTGGGGGTCAGTTTCAGCTCCCGGAAAAAGCTCAAAGGCCACAATCCAACGTTCCAGGCACTCTATCTCCGCCAACTTCCTGCGCTCTTTGTGGGCCAAAACATTCTGCGCCTTATCCCCGAGTACCATCTTATAGGCCTCCCAGAGAACCATCACTGAGCCAACCGTCCCCTTATTTTCTTGAAATTACACCTTCCGATCAATCACGCTTGTTCGCAACCTCCGCATCTTTCAGTTCTCATTCATTCAGCCTCCAACTCGCTCCTTGAGGATGGCCTTTGCCCTCCATTGTAATCCAAAGGGGGTGTGATCCAACAGGCGTTGAGTGAGGTATTCCGCTTGGAGGACCGCAGTCCCCTCTTACGCTGGTACAAAGAGGTAGTTCAGCCGGGAGAAGACCTTATGAACCCAGAAGAAGTAGGAGTAAGCCCTTCCCCATGGGTGATGTGGTCTCCACAAATTACAGAGGCCCAGGGAATCTGCATATCCCCCAAAGGTATGACCCTGGCCGGGGCACCTGCCACGCTCGAGGGATCCAAAGCAGGGAGCATGAGGTCATTGAAATTTCCTCCCATGATATGTACCACTGAATCGGCCTCCAAGAGCATGGCAGCTACCTGGTCTAGGACTGCTGCTGAAGTCGGGTGGGGGGGTGCATAGATATTGATCCAGGTAGGAGACGCCCTTCCCCACTGACTGTGTAATCCCACATATATTCCATTGCGGTCTATCCATGTTCTCGATTCATTGGACGGAGGGTTCTTCTTAACCAGTATTGCCACTCCGCTCGAGCCAGAGGTGCACCCTACATACACCAGTACCAGGAAGGCCCCTCTACCCAGGAAGCAACACTGTGTCCCCGATGTCAGACTGCAGATGCCATTTGTAATGCGAGACCAGGCCACGCTTTACCTTACTGCCTAACCCATTGACATTCCAAGACAGAGTAACGTGGGACATCTGGTATCCTATCCTGTGTCATACGGTGGCAGCATTGGCAGACTCTCCCCGACCCCTCTGGGAAGGTCAGCATTGCCTTGCTTTCTGCACGAATTGCAAAATACCCCCTTCAAGGTCCCAGACTCCTATTTTATTAAGGTTGAGAGAGCAGTGCAGAACCTGTTATGGGACTGGAAGACACCACACATCACACACCAGAAACTGAAGAGGGGGTGGTAAGATGGGTGGTTGCCCTGCCTGATCTTAAACTATGTTACTGGGCGTCTCAACTGACTGTAGTCAATAGGTGGGTCCAAGGCCCACAAACCGAACCAAGCTATCAAACAGATAGATGGCTAATTGTATTGTACTGTAATTGCATTTATATAGTGCTTACAACCCCTGACGAGGCGTCGAAGCGCTTTTTCGGCGGGTAGCACGCTACTCCGGGGCCCACAGAGGGTTAGTGTTGAATTACTATAGTGAAACATGCAAATACATTTTAAGTGGTGGATAGGTTAGTCAGTTATTTGGATTTGGAATGATAGCAGAAGGATAGAGTAGGACAAAGGTTAGTATTTATTTATCGCTCGCTTGTTGACGCATGCTATTCAGGGAGCCTATAAAGGATTAGTGGTGAATTAATATGGTGAAATACAAGGTAATTTCAGTGGTGGATATTAGTCTGTTACTTGGAGTGAGAAGGATAGCGGATGGATAAAAGGGGAAGAAAGATTTGCATTCATATAGCACTTGTTACCCATAATGGGTGTTGAAGCGCTTTTTTGGCGAGTAGCACGCCACTCCGGAACCCATAAAGGATTAGTGTAGTATAAATATGAAGTAATTTGAGTAGTAGATATGTTATTCAGTTATTTGGGCAGTATATTAGTATAGTTGCATATGGAATATGTAATTTGAGAAGTGAACATGTTAGACTGTTAATTTTGATAGAAAAAGGATAGTGGAGGGATAAAAGAGTGAAGGATTTTTTTTTTTTAAATGAGGAAAAGGGCAGCATTTCTGGCCCTAGTCCCGACCAGTCTCGAACAGGCCCAAACAGGCAACTACCCTTGTCCTCTCCACCCATAACAGGCCCAAACAGGCAACTACCCTTGTCCTCTCCACCCTTAGCCATGACGGCTGGGCTGAGACGCCCTAAGCCTGGCATTTTTTGTAGCCCTAGTAATCAGGTGACCTTTTCAGCCAATGTGAACCCTAGCCCTAACACTATCCAATCACAACACTAGCCCTAACATCTAGAACCAATAGGAGACCAGGACCTTGCAGCCAATCTTAGCCCTAGTCCAAGCACCCAATCAGTTCAAAAACCCTGATCTCTACGTCCAATAAAGGCCTTAGCCCTACCACTAGTCCCAACTCAAGTCCAAGCAGCCAATGGTACAGGTAGCCCTAGTCCCTACTTCCAATAGAAAGCCTAACCCTACTCTTAGTCCCACAACTGATCCAACAACCAATCACACCAGAAGCACTAAATAGCTACTTCCAATTAAAGGTCTAACCCTAGCCCTAGTCCCACCCTACTCCCAACAACCAATAACATAGGAAGCCCTAGTCCCTACTTCCTATAGAAATCCGAACCCTAGCCCTAGTCCCAACCCTGCAATGATTGAATCACAGACCGAGAAACCAATCAGAACCCTCAAATACCCAAGCAATGAGGACATTAACCCTAACCCGATAGAAACACCAGATACAACCATCAATCAGTGTACACATGAGCCAACCACCAGAACACCATATAAGGTCCCAGCAACCTCAGACAAGGTTTGCTGGCCAGGGAGTTGGAAGCTGCTTGCTGCTGTTCAGAATCTCCTAGGAGACAGACAACCTCAATCCGCAACTTTGGACTTCAGCAGGTAAAGGCTTCACTAACTCGAAATCTAACAATAAAGTTTGAATAAAGCTTTACTCCCCCTGCTGGTCAAAAAACGAAGTGCACAGGCCCCAGTAAATACAGTTTAACCCCTTCCATGCTGGTGACGAACCCCAGCCGTCATGCACTACGGTGCTCGTGTGCTGATGACGGCTGGGGTTCGTCATGGCCCGCCCGTGTTCGTCCGGCGGCCGCACACGGGGAAAATCGCGGCCGCACGGAAGGGGTTAAACAGCTCACAGAAGCACCCTCCGATATAGAAAATCCCTGTTGCTGGGGGTGGGGGGGGATGGGGGGGGGGGGTGCTGGCCTCACTGGCTTGTGAACACAAAATGGTGGCTGGGGTGCACTGTTTGAGCACACAGGCCTAAGCACAGAGATAAGGAGAAATTTGGAGGGAAAACAGATTTGTCACCAAGGGATGAGAGGGACAAACTACAGAGGTTGGACTGCAAATCCCACAATTCAACACTAAATGAAGGCAATCATGGGCAGAGAAAACCACACATTTAAAACACAACACAGGTGATAAAATATGCAATTACAGGCAGGCTAAAACTACAATTTTTAACTGTAACAACCACAGGCATAGACAGTAAACACAGAAAGTGAAAATCGTTTTTTAAACAACTTTTTGTCTTGGGAAGAGACAGCACTAGTCTGTCTCCTTACCACTTCCTGGACTCTGCTCACTGCAATCTGGGGCACATGTGGGCTGCATATCGTAGAGCCCTCTATAACAACCCTAAACACCCACACCTCACAGGACCCACGACCCACATCATAGAAACCTGACACCAAGTCAACAAAAACTAGGCTGGTACAAGACAATAACACAAGCAACACGACTCTGGGAGTCAGAGTGGCTTGGTAGACTGAGCTCCTACCCCGGGTTTGACAAATGGGAATTAATTGGCATCTTATCAGTGGGGGATGGGCTGATCTCATTTGCTAAACTGCAGAAGGAATATCCCTGGATTGCCTCCTCCCGAGATCCAGCACCTTGAAACGTACTAAGAGAGTTAACCCCTCCCCCTGGTACACCCCCGAACTGAATCTCCTACAGAAGGAATGCAAGAGAAATGAACGCTCTTGGAGGAAAGACAAGACTGCAGACAAAAAAGGCATATTTCGTGCCTCCATAAAAACTTACAAACGGGAGTTCCACAAAACCAAGATCGCATTCTACGAAGATAGAATTAAAAACTCCTTCTGCTCTGCCCAAGAAACTTTCGCCATTTTTAAAGAACTCCTTCAGGCTCCAGACCCCCCGGCGAAACCCCTGGACCCTATAGCCGCCGAAAGTAAATGCATTAAACTGGCCACTTTCTTTGACGAGAAAATCCAAAAAATTCTCGCGTCCCCACCCCCTTGGACGCCGTCCACACGGATGGGGACCCTTCCATCTCTCCCCACTACCTCACTCATCCCACTGATGCCCTCTCACCCCTTCTTGATACTTTCGGCCCAGTATCCACGGAAGAGGTAGCCGCGACGCTGGCCACAATTAAAAGTGGCTCCCCCAGCGACCCTGCCCCTCTTCGCTTCCTGAAAAAAGTGTCCAGCACTATTATCCCTCCTCTCACGTCCCTCATCAATACCTCCCTTACACAGGGAGTAGTCCCCCCCAGCTGGAAAGCGGCGGTGGTCAAAGGTCTTTTGAAAAAACCTTCATTGGACCCCCAGGACCTAGCCAACTACAGGCCAATCTCCCTCCTCCCTGGAAACAGTAAAGTCACTGAGAAGCTAGTGAATAAAAAACTATCACTATTCCTAGAGAGTAACAACATACTCAGGAACTCCCAGACTGGTTTCCGTCCAGGTCAGGGCACCGACACCGCCCTCCTAGCGGCAGTGGAGAAGGCCAGAAGCATTCTGGACACAGGAGGATCAGTGGCAGTGATCCTCCTTGACCTCAGTGCGGCCTTCGACACTGTAAATCACCAGATCTTAACCCAGCGACTGAGACATTGGAGTAAGGGGCCTGGCCTTGAAGTGGCTCATATCTTTCCTAGAGGGTCGCTCCTTCCAAGTCTGGGAGAAGGACAGCCACTCCCCCGCGATCCCCCTCCGCTGTGGAGTGCCGCAGGGCTCATCTTTGAGCCCTACGTTATTCAACGTTTACATGTCTCCGTTGGAGGAATTGGTCACCCCGTTCGGCGTTTCTATCATCAATTACGCCGACGATACCCAGCTGGTGGTGACCCTCTCACACCCTCACCAAGATCCATCCGATCTTCACAGCTGTCTCACCGAAATTCACAGCTGGATGAACATCTCAGCGCTGAAGCTGAATGGGTCTAAGACCGAAATCCTGCTGCTTGGACATAAGGGGCCCTCCTTGCCGCCTAACATCTGGCCAGAATGTATAGGTGACCCCCCTGCCCCCAGAGAGGAGGTTAAGAGCCTGGGCGTATGGCTCGAAAAGGATCTGAGCTTCAGAACTCAGGCCAAAAAGACAGCAGGAATATGTTTTGGACTCCTCAGGGCATGCAGGAAGGTCTTCCCCCTGCTCCCTGCCACCTCCCGGAAACTATTGATCCAGGGCCTCATCTTGGCGAGGCTAGATTACAGCAATGCAATCTACCTGGCTGCCCCAGAAGCAACATTCAATACCCTGCAGAGAATCCAAAACGCCGCGGCCCGTCTACTCACTAACACCCCAGCCAGATCTTCGGCAAAGCCAGCGCTGAAGCTTCTTCACTGGCTCCCTGTCAGAGAAAGGGTTGCTTTCAAAGCCCTCTGTCTGGCCCACAAACTTCTCAATAACAAAGGACAACCCATCCTTAATGATTTCATCATTCCCTACAAAGCGACAAGAGCTCTTCGATCAAGCGAAGAGAACCTCATCACCGTCCTCAGAGTCAAAAAAGCTCGGTCTGGTGGACGCCGCTTCTCGGTACACACTGCCAAACATTGGAACAGTCTCCCCCGGGGACTAAGAACCGAATCAAACCTCCTTCAGTTCAGGAAGGCTCTGAAAACTCTTCTCTTCCCCTGATTCCTTTCCCTTCCGCTGCTGTTCCCTCCCGAATTCAGGTTCAAGCGCTGGGATGCTCTAGGGTTACTACGCGCTCTACAAAAACCTTAAATAATAAAATAAATAAATATCAATTGGCACAATCTGAAACTCCGGTATCTGCAAACCAGTCACGCCCTTAACCGCTTCCATGCTCGTGACGGAACCGCTCCGTCACGAGCCTCGGTTGAGCTGTGCTCATGACGGAGCGGTTCCGTCATGGCCCGCTCGGCGTGCCTGCACGGCGCTGATTTCGCGCCTGCGCGGCGCGTTCTATTGAGCGGGCGGGGCCATGACGGAACCGCTCCGTCATGAGCACAGCTCAACCGAGGCTCGCGACCGAGCGGTTCCGTCATGAGCATGTGAGCGCCGCTCGGCCTCTTCTCCCCCCTAGCGCTGCGGCGGAATTGCTGCCGCAGCGAAGGGGTTAAGGCTGCCATTACCGGTGGAGGGGTTCTCCCAGATGCATCTCCACTTGAAGACAGGCTGCTACTAGACCCTATATCCAAGAAAGCCATACCTCTAGCCTATCAGAAATTAACCACATCCATGCTCAGGACGGCTCCTGGCCGCATGAGTCACAGTAGACGTGTGCTCATGACGACAGGGAGCCGTCCGAACGTTGCCTCTCCGCCCACATGCAGTTAATTCCCCGCCTGTGCGGGAGAATTAATCAGAGGGTGGAGTTCGGACAGGTCCCGCTGGTCATGAGCACACGCACACCGGGATTTATGACAGCCGGGAGCCGTCCTGGGTACCCGAGTGCCACGCCCAGTCCCACCACTCCCTCGCACAGCGGCGGAATTTGCATGCAGCGAATGGGTTAATAACAGACCTAACCTACTAATATGCCTCAGACAACAATGGGAAGCAGTGTGGGGGACAACGAAGACTGCCAGGATGCGTTGGCCTCCATGAGACTGAAATTGGTTTAACTTAAAATCCTGAATAGAGCCTACCTCTCAGCGGGAACTATGGTCAAAATAGGGAAGAGAAGAGACACAAACTGTTTCCCAGGAGGGAAACTTCTTCCACACTATCTGTGACTGCCATTAAACCATTCTGGGAGGGAGTCACATCCAGACTGAAGGAGGTGGGGGGCTTGGGGGATTCACCACCTTCCAAAACTTTGCATACTTACTATATGGGAAGCCACTGACTTAACCCACACTGAACAATCCTGGGTCTCCTTGGAGTGGACCATCGCCAAACGTAACATTGCAAAAAATGGGGAGTAGGGGAACTACCATCAACAGGGAGGTGGGAAGCAGACATGGACAGATCCAGGATAGCGGAAAAAGAAGTCTTCAAAAATAGAGGTTGCCCCAAAAAAATGGGATCGTAAGTGGGCAGCATGGAACACACATTGGGGCGAGATCTGCATCTCTCCCACAGTTGAACTGCACAGGAGAGGATGGGGACAGCAGGGCCTCGCTGCTGGAAGGGAAGGCAAAATAAATAGATAGCCTAAGACGGAGATCCCCAATGTGATGATTATACCACTTGTTGTAATGTTGAGCTTTTATTTGTTTTGTCAAATAAAAAGAGTTAAAACAAGCATTTACAATGCAAGCGTCTTGCCTTTGCAAAAGTTAGAGCTATTGACATTGTAAATGGCAAAATTTTTATTTATGTGTTGGTTTTGCAAACAGATAAATTAATGGCATTGTCATTTACAATGCCAATTGCTTAATCTCTCGCAAATGCGAGACCTATTGCATTTGCACCCACACGCACAGAGCCCCACACACAGAGCCCCACACACAGAGCCACACACACAGAGCCCCCCACACACACACAGAGCCCCCCACACACACACAGAGCCCCACACACACACACAGAGCCCCACACACACACAGAGCCCCACACACACACAGAGCCCCACACACACACAGAGCCCCACACACACACAGAGCCCCACACACACACAGAGCCACACACAGAGCCCCACACACAGAGCCCCACACACAGAGCCCCACACACAGAGCCCCACACACAGAGCCCCACACACAGAGCCCCACACACAGAGCCCCACACACAGAGCCCCACACACAGAGCCCCACACACAGAGCCCCACACACAGAGCCCCACACACAGAGCCCCACACACAGAGCCCCACACACAGAGCCCCACACACAGAGCCACACACACAGAGCCACACACACACAGAGCCACACACACACACACACAGAGCCACACACACACACACAGAGCCACACACACACACACACAGAGCCACACACACACACACACACACACACAGAGCCACACACACACACACACACACACAGAGCCACACACACACACACACACACACACAGAGCCACACACACACACACACACACACAGAGCCACACACACACAGAGCCACACACAGAGAGCCACACACAGAGAGCCACACACAGAGAGCCACACACAGAGAGCCACACACACACACACAGAGCCACACACAGAGAGCCACACACAGAGAGCCACACACACAGAGAGCCACACACACAGAGAGCCACACACAGAGAGCCACACACAGAGAGCCACACACACAGAGAGCCACACACACAGAGAGCCACACACACAGAGAGCCACACACACAGAGAGCCACACACACAGAGAGCCACACACACAGAGAGCCACACACACAGAGAGCCACACACACAGAGAGCGCCACACACAGAGAGCGCCACACACACAGAGAGCCACACACACAGAGAGCCACACACACAGAGAGCCACACACACAGAGAGCCACACACACACACACACACACACACACACACACACACACACACACACACACAGAGAGCCACACACACAGAGAGCCACACACACAGAGAGCCACACACACAGAGAGCCACACACACACACACACACACACAGAGAGCCACACACACACACAGAGAGCCACACACACACAGAGAGAGCCACACACACACACACACACACACACACAGAGAGCCACACACACACACACACAGAGAGCCACACACACACACACTGTTGGACAGGCCACATGAAGGGCCGCTCTCCCCCGGCCCAACCAGGCCTGAGTCCCGTCACGCAAGTACCACACACCACCATTGCACGTCCTCCATCCTCTCAGGGCCCCTGCCCTCGAGCACGTTAACCTCGTGGGTCCGATCCACTGCCGGCCCACGCGCCCAGCCTGGGCCGCCATCTTGGACACTTCACCACGAGGCCGCCTGGCCCCCGATCGACCTCAACCCTGGGCCTAGCCCGGCCTCAGACATTCCGGCACCACCCTCCACCCAGGAGGTGAGCGGGCTACTTGGCAAGTCAATGGGAGAAAGAGGTGCCGATGGCTCTCCCCCGCCAAGTGCCGCTCGCCCATCGCCTCCCCGGGCGCTGGCTCCACCCCCCTGCTGGGTGTCTGGACTCCCTCATCCCGGACCTCCCGACCTCCAAGTGCGAGGGTCCGGACATCAAAGCACGCCAGCCCTATAACTGGGGCAGCTCCAGAGCAGGAAGGCAGTTGTATCTTGGAATCGAGAGACGTAAAGAGGAACTCATCCTTGACAGACTACTGGCGCTGCCGTAGCTCTGTCCTGTGCACCATCGTCCTGCCTGTTGGCGCTGCCACAGCCTTCGCAACCTTCCAATCCATCATCGTCGTCGGGACCTGCTGGCGTGGCCGCGGACCGTTGTAACCGTCATCTTCACCGGGACCTGCAGGCTCCGCCGCGGACCGTCGTCCTTCCTTCGTCCATCTCGGGACCTGCCTGGCTCCGCCGCGGCCCGATCATCTAGAACGCCGAAGCTCGAGGATTGAGAGCTATTTTCCACTCATTGGTAACAAAGACTGTCCCGCTACCCCTTTCCTCAGCCAGAGACTAGAACCGAGGGGACCCCTGAGTCCAGACCTCCTTGTATCATATCATCGTAAACCTAAGAATTGCATATAAAGTCTCGTTAACCTTCAATCCTGTGTGGTGTCCGTCTGTGGGGGGGAAGTTACTTGTCTGTACAGTCGTTGGAGACGGCTCTCCCCGGAGACCTCTCCCAGTAATCTCGGCCGACCCTCCCGGTCCGTCTAACATTGGTGGCAGCGGTGGGATCCGAATCACCGCATAACGTACAGAGAGTAGCTCACCCCACGACGAAATCACAATGACAACTAAAGAAAGCGGATCAACCGAGAAGTTCCAAATGGAGAAACTAGAGGAGTACAGCCATCGTGAACTAAAACAATTCTGCATCGAACTAGGTATCGCTACCACCGGACTAAGCACCAAAGATGATTTCAAGCATGCCCTAGAATCTTGGGCAGAGACCGGGGCTACCGGAACCCCCGATCAAAGCACCGCAGAAAAAACAACCACGGCCCCTGAAGGGCAAAGAACGGGTCTCTCGCAAGACGAGATCCAGGAAAGAGAAAGAACCCGACTACACGAGCTGGAAATGGCCCGACTCAAGATGGACATTGAACTCAAGCTGGCTGAACAAAAAATCAACTTAGAGCACCTGCGTCTCCGAGAAGAAAGAGAAGAGAAACAGAGACAAAGGGAGCTCGAGGAAAAGAAACTGGCGTACGAACACGAACGGAACCTAGCCGAGATCAACCTGCGCAAGCAGAATAAAGAAGCAGGGGTGCCCGAGCGACCCCACACCTCAGGGGCCACAGAGAAAAAGGTCCACATCCCCAAGGATGTTGTCCGAGAATATTTCCGAGAAGACGACATCCAGCAATGGTTTAAGGCCTATGAAATCGCTATGACTGCACACCGGATCGATAGAAGCGATTGGGGAGCCGGTCTATGGGGGAGATTCCTCAATGAGGGCCGCGATACCCTGCTACAACTCCCGGACCACCAGATGACCTCTTATGACCATATGAAAGCGGCCCTCCTCACCCGCTATGGCCTCACACCCGAGATGTACCGTCAGAGGTTCCGAGACTGCACCCGCATCCCGGGTACCACTTGGGTGGACTACGTAACCTACTTTAGCCGAGCCTTCGAGGGCTGGATCAGAGGAAGCAATGTCACGACCTACGAACAACTGTTCAATCTGATGGTATGGGAGCATCTGTCGAACAATTGTTTCATTGAACTCCGCCAGCACCTCCTCGACAGCAAGTTAACAGATCCCCGGCAGCTCGCAGCGGAAGCTGACCGGTGGGAAATCACCAGAGTGGGCCGGAATGGGTTCTACGAACAGAACCGGAACAACAATGGTCAGCACCGACCCAGAGGAGGAGGAGGGGGCCAAGGACGAGGAAGAGACAACGCTCCGGCCGCCCCCGCAACCAGCACCACCCCCCCGGCCAACCGGGGCAACACCCCGGCGCGACCGGGGTACAGAGCCAATGTCACGTGTCACCGATGCCAACGAGTCGGCCACTACGCAAACGACCCAAACTGCCCACAGTACCAGAGCCCAAGACCCCGCCAAGTGGCCGCTGCGGCCCTAGGGGAAGAACAGACCTCCGAGGAGCAGGAAGAATACGAACAAGAGCATCAAGAGTGGGAGCCAGCCGCCATGGCTCTGGCATGCTTAGGGGGGAAAGACATGGTCCCGCGGGTCCCCCTACCCGCTAACACCCAGAAGTACAGCCAATGGGTGAGCATCAATGGGCGCCGGGCCGAAGCCCTTCGTGACACCGGGGCCAGTGTAACAGCCGTCCGCTGTCACCTGGTGGCCCCAGAACAGTATTTACCGAACATTCTCTGCCCTGTACGATCAGCCGATAACTCGGAAAGTTTGTGTCGGATGGCCTGCGTCCCTTTCGAATGGGGAGGGGTCTCCGGCATGTTGAAAGTAACAGTCCGAGACGACGCCCCCGTAGACTGCCTCCTTGGGAATGACCTTGAAAGCTCGCCGTGGGCAGCCGTGGAGCGAAAAGAACACCTGGGGATGTTAGGCGTCCCGGACTGGGCATGCGTCACCACCCGGTCCATGGCCGCCCGTGCCAACCACCGCCCAGCAGAGCCCGAATGGCCGGCGCCACCGCCTCCGGTCGCCCCAGCCGAAACCACCGACCATGACATCCCCTCCGAACCAGCTCAACCCTCCGACCTCGCTAACCTCGACCAGTGGCCTCAAGAGGGGGGGCCCACGCAAGAACAATTTCGCCAAGAACAGAAGACCTGTCCCTCCCTCGAGGGACTCCGCCAGCAAGCGCTCGCCCAAAGCGCAGGGGATACCTCCGGAACTCATTGGGTCTACTGGGACAATGATCTGCTGTACAGCGAGCAAAGAATCGCCGAGCTGGGGGCCAACAGAGTATTAGTGGTGCCCCTCCGTTTTAGAGACTTTCTGCTAAACCTGGCCCACGACGTCCCCCTGGCAGGGCACCTGGGCCAAGATAAAACTTACAGTCGCCTAGTGACCCACTTCTTCTGGCCCAAAATGAGGAACGATGTGCACCAGCATTGCCGATCCTGCCCCACGTGCCAAGCCAGTGGAAAGAGCGGCCGCAAACTAAAGGCCCCCCTGCAACCTTTCCCGGTGGTCACTACCCCATTTGAGAGGGTCGGAATAGACATTGTGGGGCCCCTGGACCCGCGCACGAAACAGGGCCATCGATTCATCTTGGTACTAGTGGACCACGCCACCCGCTACCCTGAGGCTGTTCCTCTGCGGACTGTGACAGCCCCGGTAGTCGGCCGGGCTCTGATGGGGATCTTCTCCCGTGTGGGCTTCCCCCGAGAAGTCGTCAGCGACAGAGGCACGAACTTTATCTCTAAATACATGAAATCCCTCTGGCAGCAGTGCGGGGTCACCTACCGATTCACGACCCCCTATCACCCACAAGGGAACGGACTTGTTGAGCGATTCAACCGCACGCTAAAGGGGATGATCGGGGGGTTGGAAGAGCCCCTCCGTCGCCAGTGGGATGTGCTGCTGCCGTGCCTCCTCTTCGCCTACCGAGAGGTCCCTCAGAAATCCCTAGGCTTCAGCCCATTTGAACTGCTATATGGACACCCAGTGCGGGGGCTGCTCAGCCTAGTCAAAGAGGGCTGGGAGATGCCTCCGTTAAAGAACCCTCCAGATGTCTTCCGGTACCTCCTCACCCTCCGCAACCAGACCCGGCGGTTCAGAGAACTAGCGAAAGCCAACCTAGAGGCCAGTCAAGAGGACATGAAAAAATGGTATGACCAGAATGCCTCATCCATTGAATTCGAACCTGGCCAACAGGTATGGGTAATGTCCCCCACGGAGCCATGCGCTCTACAAGACAAATGGACGGGGCCCTTCAAAGTAATCGAGCGCAAGGGTCCTGCCACCTATCTCATCGACATGGAATCCTCCCGGAACCCTCTCCGGGTCCTCCACGCTAATAGACTAAAGCCCCACTTTGCACGAACAGAGCTCAGCCTCCTGATGGCCACAGACAATGGGGTTGAAGAAGACTCCGAGCCTCTCCCTGACCTCCTACGGACTCAGGAGCATGACGGCTCCGTGGATGGGGTCCGACTCTCGGAGACCCTCACCAGAGAACAACGCCAAGAGTGTCAAGCCCTCCTGTCACAGTTCGCCAGCCTGTTCTCCCTCACCCCAGGTGTCACTTCCTGGTGTGTGCACGATGTGGACACCGGGGACAGCCCCTGTTGGACAGGCCACATGAAGGGCCGCTCTCCCCCGGCCCAACCAGGCCTGAGTCCCGTCACGCAAGTACCACACACCACCATTGCACGTCCTCCATCCTCTCAGGGCCCCTGCCCTCGAGCACGTTAACCTCGTGGGTCCGATCCACTGCCGGCGCACGCGCCCAGCCTGGGCCGCCATCTTGGACACTTCACCACGAGGCCGCCTGGCCCCCGATCGACCTCAACCCTGGGCCTAGCCCGGCCTCAGACATTCCGGCACCACCCTCCACCCAGGAGGTGAGCGGGCTACTTGGCAAGTCAATGGGAGAAAGAGGTGCCGATGGCTCTCCCCCGCCAAGTGCCGCTCGCCCATCGCCTCCCCGGGCGCTGGCTCCACCCCCCTGCTGGGTGTCTGGACTCCCTCATCCCGGACCTCCCGACCTCCAAGTGCGAGGGTCCGGACATCAAAGCACGCCAGCCCTATAACTGGGGCAGCTCCAGAGCAGGAAGGCAGTTGTATCTTGGAGTCGAGAGACGTAAAGAGGAACTCATCCTTGACAGACTACTGGCGCTGCCGTAGCTCTGTCCTGTGCACCATCGTCCTGCCTGTTGGCGCTGCCACAGCCTTCGCAACCTTCCAATCCATCATCGTCGTCGGGACCTGCTGGCGTGGCCGCGGACCGTTGTAACCGTCATCTTCACCGGGACCTGCAGGCTCCGCCGCGGACCGTCGTCCTTCCTTCGTCCATCTCGGGACCTGCCTGGCTCCGCCGCGGCCCGATCATCTAGAACGCCGAAGCTCGAGGATTGAGAGCTATTTTCCACTCATTGGTAACAAAGACTGTCCCGCTACCCCTTTCCTCAGCCAGAGACTAGAACCGAGGGGACCCCTGAGTCCAGACCTCCTTGTATCATATCATCGTAACCTAAGAATTGCATATAAAGTCTCGTTAACCTTCAATCCTGTGTGGTGTCCGTCTGTGGGGGGGAAGTTACTTGTCTGCACAGTCGTTGGAGACGGCTCTCCCCGGAGACCTCTCCCCGTAATCTCGGCCGACCCTCCCGGTCCGTCTAACATTGGTGGCAGCGGTGGGATCCGAATCACCGCATAACGTACAGAGAGTAGCTCACCCCACGACGAAATCACAATGACAACTAAAGAAAGCGGATCAACCGAGAAGTTCCAAATGGAGAAACTAGAGGAGTACAGCCATCGTGAACTAAAACAATTCTGCATCGAACTAGGTATCGCTACCACCGGACTAAGCACCAAAGATGATTTCAAGCATGCCCTAGAATCTTGGGCAGAGACCGGGGCTACCGGAACCCCCGATCAAAGCACCGCAGAAAAAACAACCACGGCCCCTGAAGGGCAAAGAACGGGTCTCTCGCAAGACGAGATCCAGGAAAGAGAAAGAACCAGACTACACGAGCTGGAAATGGCCCGACTCAAGATGGACATTGAACTCAAGCTGGCTGAACAAAAAATCAACTTAGAGCACCTGCGTCTCCGAGAAGAAAGAGAAGAGAAACAGAGACAAAGGGAGCTCGAGGAAAAGAAACTGGCGTACGAACACGAACGGAACCTAGCCGAGATCAACCTGCGCAAGCAGAATAAAGAAGCAGGGGTGCCCGAGCGACCCCACACCTCAGGGGCCACAGAGAAAAAGGTCCACATCCCCAAGGATGTTGTCCGAGAATATTTCCGAGAAGACGACATCCAGCAATGGTTTAAGGCCTATGAAATCGCTATGACTGCACACCGGATCGATAGAAGCGATTGGGGAGCCGGTCTATGGGGGAGATTCCTCAATGAGGGCCGCGATACCCTGCTACAACTCCCGGACCACCAGATGACCTCTTATGACCATATGAAAGCGGCCCTCCTCACCCGCTATGGCCTCACACCCGAGATGTACCGTCAGAGGTTCCGAGACTGCACCCGCATCCCGGGTACCACTTGGGTGGACTACGTAACCTACTTTAGCCGAGCCTTCGAGGGCTGGATCAGAGGAAGCAATGTCACGACCTACGAACAACTGTTCAATCTGATGGTATGGGAGCATCTGTCGAACAATTGTTTCATTGAACTCCGCCAGCACCTCCTCGACAGCAAGTTAACAGATCCCCGGCAGCTCGCAGCGGAAGCTGACCGGTGGGAAATCACCAGAGTGGGCCGGAATGGGTTCTACGAACAGAACCGGAACAACAATGGTCAGCACCGACCCAGAGGAGGAGGAGGGGGCCAAGGACGAGGAAGAGACAACGCTCCGGCCGCCCCCGCAACCAGCACCACCCCCCCGGCCAACCGGGGCAACACCCCGGCGCGACCGGGGTACAGAGCCAATGTCACGTGTCACCGATGCCAACGAGTCGGCCACTACGCAAACGACCCAAACTGCCCACAGTACCAGAGCCCAAGACCCCGCCAAGTGGCCGCTGCGGCCCTAGGGGAAGAACAGACCTCCGAGGAGCAGGAAGAATACGAACAAGAGCATCAAGAGTGGGAGCCAGCCGCCATGGCTCTGGCATGCTTAGGGGGGAAAGACATGGTCCCGCGGGTCCCCCTACCCGCTAACACCCAGAAGTACAGCCAATGGGTGAGCATCAATGGGCGCCGGGCCGAAGCCCTTCGTGACACCGGGGCCAGTGTAACAGCCGTCCGCTGTCACCTGGTGGCCCCAGAACAGTATTTACCGAACATTCTCTGCCCTGTACGATCAGCCGATAACTCGGAAAGTTTGTGTCGGATGGCCTGCGTCCCTTTCGAATGGGGAGGGGTCTCCGGCATGTTGAAAGTAACAGTCCGAGACGACGCCCCCGTAGACTGCCTCCTTGGGAATGACCTTGAAAGCTCGCCGTGGGCAGCCGTGGAGCGAAAAGAACACCTGGGGATGTTAGGCGTCCCGGACTGGGCGTGCGTCACCACCCGGTCCATGGCCGCCCGTGCCAACCACCGCCCAGCAGAGCCCGAATGGCCGGCGCCACCGCCTCCGGTCGCCCCAGCCGAAACCACCGACCATGACATCCCCTCCGAACCAGCTCAACCCTCCGACCTCGCTAACCTCGACCAGTGGCCTCAAGAGGGGGGGCCCACGCAAGAACAATTTCGCCAAGAACAGAAGACCTGTCCCTCCCTCGAGGGACTCCGCCAGCAAGCGCTCGCCCAAAGCGCAGGGGATACCTCCGGAACTCATTGGGTCTACTGGGACAATGATCTGCTGTACAGCGAGCAAAGAATCGCCGAGCTGGGGGCCAACAGAGTATTAGTGGTGCCCCTCCGTTTTAGAGACTTTCTGCTAAACCTGGCCCACGACGTCCCCCTGGCAGGGCACCTGGGCCAAGATAAAACTTACAGTCGCCTAGTGACCCACTTCTTCTGGCCCAAAATGAGGAACGATGTGCACCAGCATTGCCGATCCTGCCCCACGTGACAAGCCAGTGGAAAGAGCGGCCGCAAACTAAAGGCCCCCCTGCAACCTTTCCCGGTGGTCACTACCCCATTTGAGAGGGTCGGAATAGACATTGTGGGGCCCCTGGACCCGCGCACGAAACAGGGCCATCGATTCATCTTGGTACTAGTGGACCACGCCACCCGCTACCCTGAGGCTGTTCCTCTGCGGACTGTGACAGCCCCGGTAGTCGGCCGGGCTCTGATGGGGATCTTCTCCCGTGTGGGCTTCCCCCGAGAAGTCGTCAGCGACAGAGGCACGAACTTTATCTCTAAATACATGAAATCCCTCTGGCAGCAGTGCGGGGTCACCTACCGATTCACGACCCCCTATCACCCACAAGGGAACGGACTTGTTGAGCGATTCAACCGCACGCTAAAGGGGATGATCGGGGGGTTGGAAGAGCCCCTCCGTCGCCAGTGGGATGTGCTGCTGCCGTGCCTCCTCTTCGCCTACCGAGAGGTCCCTCAGAAATCCCTAGGCTTCAGCCCATTTGAACTGCTATATGGACACCCAGTGCGGGGGCCGCTCAGCCTAGTCAAAGAGGGCTGGGAGATGCCTCCGTTAAAGAACCCTCCAGATGTCTTCCGGTACCTCCTCACCCTCCGCAACCAGACCCGGCGGTTCAGAGAACTAGCGAAAGCCAACCTAGAGGCCAGTCAAGAGGACATGAAAAAATGGTATGACCAGAATGCCTCATCCATTGAATTCGAACCTGGCCAACAGGTATGGGTAATGTCCCCCACGGAGCCATGCGCTCTACAAGACAAATGGACGGGGCCCTTCAAAGTAATCGAGCGCAAGGGTCCTGCCACCTATCTCATCGACATGGAATCCTCCCGGAACCCTCTCCGGGTCCTCCACGCTAATAGACTAAAGCCCCACTTTGCACGAACAGAGCTCAGCCTCCTGATGGCCACAGACAATGGGGTTGAAGAAGACTCCGAGCCTCTCCCTGACCTCCTACGGACTCAGGAGCAAGACGGCTCCGTGGATGGGGTCCGACTCTCGGAGACCCTCACCAGAGAACAACGCCAAGAGTGTCAAGCCCTCCTGTCACAGTTCGCCAGCCTGTTCTCCCTCACCCCAGGTGTCACTTCCTGGTGTGTGCACGATGTGGACACCGGGGACAGCCCCCCTATCCGCCACCGGGCCTACCGCGTGCCAGATCGGGTACGGGCCTGCATCCAGGCAGAAGTAGCCAAGATGCTCACGCTCGGGGTCATCGAGCCCTCAGACAGTCCCTGGGCCAGCCCTGTCGTACTGGTCCCCAAAGCAGCTGCCCCCGGCACCACACCAGAACTCCGGTTCTGCGTCGACTACCGGGGCTTGAATGCGGTCACCAGAACAGACGCACATCCCATCCCCCGGGCAGATGAACTGGTCGACCGAATGGGAGCTGCCCGCTACCTCAGCATCTTCGACCTGACAGCAGGCTATTGGCAGATCGGCCTCACACCCCGAGCGCAAGAACGTTCTGCCTTCTCTACCCCCGATGGCCATTACCATTTCACGGTCATGCCCTTCGGCATGAAGAATGCCCCAGCAACATTCCAACGGCTCGTCAATCAGGTCCTGGCGGGGCTCGAAGGATTTAGCGCCGCCTACCTAGACGACATCGCTGTATACAGCCACCATTGGACCGAACACCTCCACCACCTCCGAGCAGTGCTACAAGCCCTTCAGCGAGCTGGCCTCACGATCAAGGCCAGCAAGTGTCAAATTGGGCAAGGGTCTGTGACTTATCTCGGACACCAGGTGGGAAGCGGCCTAGTGGCCCCTCTACAGCTGAAAATTGCCGCCATCCAGGACTGGCAGCCCCCCATCACCCAAACCGAGGTACGAGCCTTCCTGGGCCTCACGGGCTATTACCGAAGGTTCGTGAAAGACTATGGTACCATAGTGGGGCCCCTCACAGAACTCACGTCAAAGAATCAGCCCAGGAAAGTCAACTGGACCCCAGAGTGTCAAACGGCATTCGAACAATTGAAGGCCGCCATGTGTTCCGCTCCTGTGCTCCAGGCCCCAGACTACAGCCGGGGGTTCGTCGTCCAGACGGACGCCTCCGACCAGGGCATTGGGGCGGTCCTGTCTCAAGTGAACACCGAAGGCCTTGATCAACCGGTGGCCTTCATCAGCCGGAGACTCCTACCACGGGAGCAACGCTGGAGCACCATAGAGAGGGAAGCCTTCGCTGTGGTATGGGCCCTCAAGAAGCTCCGGCCCTACCTTTTTGGCACCCACTTTCGGGTGCAGACCGACCACCGACCCCTGCAGTGGCTGATGCATATGCGGGGGGAAAACCCAAAGTTGCTACGCTGGTCCATCTCCTTGCAAGGTATGGACTTCACAGTCGAACACCGGCCTGGGCCAGACCACGCCAACGCGGATGGCCTGTCCCGGTTTTTCCGCCTCGACGAGGAGAGTCCCCAAGAGGATGGGTAACTCTCCCCGCCTTCAGCTGGGGGGGACGCATGTTGGACAGGCCACATGAAGGGCCGCTCTCCCCCGGCCCAACCAGGCCTGAGTCCCGTCACGCAAGTACCACACACCACCATTGCACGTCCTCCATCCTCTCAGGGCCCCTGCCCTCGAGCACGTTAACCTCGTGGGTCCGATCCACTGCCGGCGCACGCGCCCAGCCTGGGCCGCCATCTTGGACACTTCACCACGAGGCCGCCTGGCCCCCGATCGACCTCAACCCTGGGCCTAGCCCGGCCTCAGACATTCCGGCACCACCCTCCACCCAGGAGGTGAGCGGGCTACTTGGCAAGTCAATGGGAGAAAGAGGTGCCGATGGCTCTCCCCCGCCAAGTGCCGCTCGCCCATCGCCTCCCCGGGCGCTGGCTCCACCCCCCTGCTGGGTGTCTGGACTCCCTCATCCCGGACCTCCCGACCTCCAAGTGCGAGGGTCCGGACATCAAAGCACGCCAGCCCTATAACTGGGGCAGCTCCAGAGCAGGAAGGCAGTTGTATCTTGGAGTCGAGAGACGTAAAGAGGAACTCATCCTTGACAGACTACTGGCGCTGCCGTAGCTCTGTCCTGTGCACCATCGTCCTGCCTGTTGGCGCTGCCACAGCCTTCGCAACCTTCCAATCCATCATCGTCGTCGGGACCTGCTGGCGTGGCCGCGGACCGTTGTAACCGTCATCTTCACCGGGACCTGCAGGCTCCGCCGCGGACCGTCGTCCTTCCTTCGTCCATCTCGGGACCTGCCTGGCTCCGCCGCGGCCCGATCATCTAGAACGCCGAAGCTCGAGGATTGAGAGCTATTTTCCACTCATTGGTAACAAAGACTGTCCCGCTACCCCTTTCCTCAGCCAGAGACTAGAACCGAGGGGACCCCTGAGTCCAGACCTCCTTGTATCATATCATCGTAACCTAAGAATTGCATATAAAGTCTCGTTAACCTTCAATCCTGTGTGGTGTCCGTCTGTGGGGGGGAAGTTACTTGTCTGTACAGTCGTTGGAGACGGCTCTCCCCGGAGACCTCTCCCCGTAATCTCGGCCGACCCTCCCGGTCCGTCTAACAGCCCCCCTATCCGCCACCGGGCCTACCGCGTGCCAGATCGGGTACGGGCCTGCATCCAGGCAGAAGTAGCCAAGATGCTCACGCTCGGGGTCATCGAGCCCTCAGACAGTCCCTGGGCCAGCCCTGTCGTACTGGTCCCCAAAGCAGCTGCCCCCGGCACCACACCAGAACTCCGGTTCTGCGTCGACTACCGGGGCTTGAATGCGGTCACCAGAACAGACGCACATCCCATCCCCCGGGCAGATGAACTGGTCGACCGAATGGGAGCTGCCCGCTACCTCAGCATCTTCGACCTGACAGCAGGCTATTGGCAGATCGGCCTCACACCCCGAGCGCGAGAACGTTCTGCCTTCTCTACCCCCGATGGCCATTACCATTTCACGGTCATGCCCTTCGGCATGAAGAATGCCCCAGCAACATTCCAACGGCTCGTCAATCAGGTCCTGGCGGGGCTCGAAGGATTTAGCGCCGCCTACCTAGACGACATCGCTGTATACAGCCACCATTGGACCGAACACCTCCACCACCTCCGAGCAGTGCTACAAGCCCTTCAGCGAGCTGGCCTCACGATCAAGGCCAGCAAGTGTCAAATTGGGCAAGGGTCTGTGACATCTCGGACACCAGGTGGGAAGCGGCCTAGTGGCCCCTCTACAGCTGAAAATTGCCGCCATCCAGGACTGGCAGCCCCCCATCACCCAAACCGAGGTACGAGCCTTCCTGGGCCTCACGGGCTATTACCGAAGGTTCGTGAAAGACTATGGTACCATAGTGGGGCCCCTCACAGAACTCACGTCAAAGAATCAGCCCAGGAAAGTCAACTGGACCCCAGAGTGTCAAACGGCATTCGAACAATTGAAGGCCGCCATGTGTTCCGCTCCTGTGCTCCAGGCCCCAGACTACAGCCGGGAGTTCGTCGTCCAGACGGACGCCTCCGACCAGGGCATTGGGGCGGTCCTGTCTCAAGTGAACACCGAAGGCCTTGATCAACCGGTGGCCTTCATCAGCCGGAGACTCCTACCACGGGAGCAACGCTGGAGCACCATAGAGAGGGAAGCCTTCGCTGTGGTATGGGCCCTCAAGAAGCTCCGGCCCTACCTTTTTGGCACCCACTTTCGGGTGCAGACCGACCACCGACCCCTGCAGTGGCTGATGCATATGCGGGGGGAAAACCCAAAGTTGCTACGCTGGTCCATCTCCTTGCAAGGTATGGACTTCACAGTCGAACACCGGCCTGGGCCAGACCACGCCAACGCGGATGGCCTGTCCCGGTTTTTCCGCCTCGACGAGGAGAGTCCCCAAGAGGATGGGTAACTCTCCCCGCCTTCAGCTGGGGGGGACGCATGTTGGACAGGCCACATGAAGGGCCGCTCTCCCCCGGCCCAACCAGGCCTGAGTCCCGTCACGCAAGTACCACACACCACCATTGCACGTCCTCCATCCTCTCAGGGCCCCTGCCCTCGAGCACGTTAACCTCGTGGGTCCGATCCACTGCCGGCCCACGCGCCCAGCCTGGGCCGCCATCTTGGACACTTCACCACGAGGCCGCCTGGCCCCCGATCGACCTCAACCCTGGGCCTAGCCCGGCCTCAGACATTCCGGCACCACCCTCCACCCAGGAGGTGAGCGGGCTACTTGGCAAGTCAATGGGAGAAAGAGGTGCCGATGGCTCTCCCCCGCCAAGTGCCGCTCGCCCATCGCCTCCCCGGGCGCTGGCTCCACCCCCCTGCTGGGTGTCTGGACTCCCTCATCCCGGACCTCCCGACCTCCAAGTGCGAGGGTCCGGACATCAAAGCACGCCAGCCCTATAACTGGGGCAGCTCCAGAGCAGGAAGGCAGTTGTATCTTGGAATCGAGAGACGTAAAGAGGAACTCATCCTTGACAGACTACTGGCGCTGCCGTAGCTCTGTCCTGTGCACCATCGTCCTGCCTGTTGGCGCTGCCACAGCCTTCGCAACCTTCCAATCCATCATCGTCGTCGGGACCTGCTGGCGTGGCCGCGGACCGTTGTAACCGTCATCTTCACCGGGACCTGCAGGCTCCGCCGCGGACCGTCGTCCTTCCTTCGTCCATCTCGGGACCTGCCTGGCTCCGCCGCGGCCCGATCATCTAGAACGCCGAAGCTCGAGGATTGAGAGCTATTTTCCACTCATTGGTAACAAAGACTGTCCCGCTACCCCTTTCCTCAGCCAGAGACTAGAACCGAGGGGACCCCTGAGTCCAGACCTCCTTGTATCATATCATCGTAAACCTAAGAATTGCATATAAAGTCTCGTTAACCTTCAATCCTGTGTGGTGTCCGTCTGTGGGGGGGGAAGTTACTTGTCTGTACAGTCGTTGGAGACGGCTCTCCCCGGAGACCTCTCCCCGTAATCTCGGCCGACCCTCCCGGTCCGTCTAACACACACACACACACAGAGAGCCACACACACAGAGAGCCACACACACACACACACACAGAGAGCCACACACACACACACACAGAGAGCCACACACACACACACACACACACACAGAGAGCCACACACACAGAGAGCCACACACACAGAGAGCCACACACACAGAGAGCCACACACACAGAGAGCCACACACACACACACACACACACAGAGAGCCACACACACAGAGAGCCACACACACAGAGAGCCACACACACACACACAGAGAGCCACACACACACACACACACAGAGAGCCACACACACAGAGAGCCACACACACACACACACAGAGAGCCACACACACAGAGAGCCACACACACAGAGAGC